>NC_044039.1:93635375-96062947 GCF_901765095.1 Microcaecilia unicolor
GGCGGTGCGAAGGCACCTCAGGGCTCGCCGTAAGTATTCAAAAACAGGACACCTGTACAGATTACTACATACATTTCATGAATAAAGCAAATGTGTTGTACAATATCAATTCCCATGTGCCTAATAGCCACCTAGTAAGTAATACCATATCTGTCCCAGATCAAGGATGCAGGTTGCAGGGGTTCTCCCATGAGCGTGCCTGCAACGTCCGACCATCCCCCCGAGATGAATGAGATGATATGCCACACTTTACTATTCCCCTTATTGTGGTGGCTGATTACTGTGTCCTGGTACAGCTGCCTGAGGCCCTACTTTTACTGCATGTTATGGCCTAAATCACATAAAAGAATTGTGCTCAACACCCTTCCCACTGCCCCCCCCCCCCAATAACTCCTACAACAACTGCCCATCAACCCCTCGTTGCATCTCACAATGCAAACATGCTGGTCAGCAATGAATTTGGTATGGCAACATGTCCTGCGTGGTGTGTGTCAGAGGAGGGTCCAGGGTTCTGTTTCATGTCATCTGATGCAGCTCATTCCCCATGGGCATAGGCTACGCCTTACCACACCCTGCCCCATCCCCTGCCTCACGCCACCCAGCTACTGCACTATGCAAGCCATGGTGTATGCACTGATCTCAATCACACTCCTTTTACATACACAGGGCTCCACCAGCAGGAAGCCGAGCGGGAGGATGAGGAGGGCCACCACCTCCAGGAGGAGGAGCAGGAGGAGGAACAGCAAGAGGAGGGGCACCTGGATGAGGAGGAGGAGGAGGAGGAGCAGCCAGGCCAGGAGGCGGGCCACCAGGAGGAGGAGGAGGAGGGAGTCCTCATCATAGATGAGGATGAGGACATTCATGAGGACCCCTCCCCACCTGCAGCTCCGTATGAGGCCTCTCCCTCCCCTCAGCCAGCGCCATCGCCTGGCCCACCTCCATCCCCTGGGCCATCTTCAGTGTCCCCTGGCCCACCTCCATCCCCTGGGCCATCTTCAGTGTCCCCTGGCCCACCTCCAGCCTTTGGCCCTGCTACTGTGGTGCGGCTCCTGCAGCAGCTGGTAGATGGCCAGCAGCAGCTTCTAGTTGGCCAGCACCAGCTGCTGCAGGAGGTGAGAGCCCTACGGCAGGGCAATGAGCAGCTCCAGGGCCCACTAAGGGTACTGCTGGGGCTGCTCATTGCCCTGCTACAGAGGGCCTTGCTCAGAGGGTGTGGCCGCCCTTAATTTAAATAGGGGGGGCCTGTTGGGGGTGTGGGGAGTGGGTGGGGGAGGGAATTGTTGGGGTTGTGTGTGTGGGGGGAGGGAAATGTTGGGGGTTCTGTGGGGTGGGGGAGGGAATTGTTGGGGTTGTGTGTGTGGGGGGAGGGAAATGTTGGGGGTTCTGTGAGGGGGTGGGGGAGGGAATTGTTGGGGTTGTGTGTGGGGAGGAGGGAAATGTTGGGGGTTCTGTGGGGGGTGGGGGAGGGTATTGTTGGGGTTGTGTGTGTGGGGGGAGGCAAATGTTGGGGGTTCTGTGGGGGGTGGGGGAGGGAATTGTTGGGGTTGTGTGGGGGAGGAGGGCATTGTTGGGGCTTATTTTGTAGGGGTGGGGGTGGGGGGGAAATAAATGTTTCTCTTACAATATAACTATCAGGGTGTGTGTGTGTGTGTGTGTGTGTGTGTGTTTGTCTCCCTTGTGCATTACATATCACCAAATGGTGCTGTTGAGTTGAGAGGAAGGAGGCAGCAATATGCATAGCATTAAATGTGCTGTGTGAATGAGAAGGTGATGTATGTCTGAGAATGTTGGCCATACAGAACGCCACCTGTTCATTCCAACCTGCATGGCCATATGTGCAGGGGGGTTGGGCCGGGGAGGCTGGATGGATATTTGTGTTCATGAATAAAAATGGCCAGCCAGCATCTCTCTCTCCCTCCCTCCCCTCCACCATACTGACCCACAATACAGAGTGCCATCAATAAGAGATTAATAGTGTACCACGTGTGATCTGCCAGGTACACACTTCCACATAACTCCAGGTACCACATACACAGTGTTTGCTGTCTGATGGACACATATCCTTACCCACAAGCCACATTGGTGGGGGGGGGGGGGGGCCAAGAAGGACCTACAAACAGCTGGCTCATATTTTCACATTGAATACATCAGCTATGGTATATAATGCTGAGGAGCAAAAGGGAAACAATGGGAAACCCAATAGATGGATGGTTACTTTATCACAGTTGCAATGTAATACTTGTGTTGGAGAAGGGCACAAATAAAAATGGTGCTCATTATTTGCAGCTGTGATCACACTTTCTCCAGTAGTTGATCAAGGTGTGTTACATTCAAGTATTCTGGGTTTGTGTCAAACTTTGTCCCTGAAGTGACTTCCCTTAGGTGGGATTTGAACCAGCAACCTTATGATTATAAGGCTGGTGCTTAACTACTAGGCCACAGCAGCCACCAGGCTTTAGCCACCACCAGTTACTTTGGGTTGGTACCTGTACACACACCCCTCTCCCTCACCACCACGTCATAGGCCTCAGTGGCACTACCTGTAGCCACCTCGATCATTTTGTCCAGGCTACCGATTAAAAACAATGTAATGTGCATGTTCCCTACCCTACTACCTATGGAGCTATTTAGGAAGGTGTTCCATAATGTGCTATACACATCCATTGCATTAATCATTCTCCCCTCCCCCGCCTATGGACCTTGAGAATGGGTGGCCACTTCATAAATGGGGACTGGGGTACACCACATAAACAAAGAAGATGGAACCTACCGGGAACCAATACAGCACCTCCAACAGCTGGCCCACACCACTGAGGACCTGCCAACCCCACAGTACAGTGCACAGGAACCTGGTGAAAAGAGAGCTACCTAACATCTGACTCCAGACTACATACATACAGTGAATGCACACTCCTTGACTATGAGCACAAAGAGAAGAGGTGACAGACAAATGAGAGCTTACCATGAACGTCTGTTTCAAGACTGTGTAGTGCGCCTTTTATCTTCTGGAACATTAGCTGCACATCTCCCTGATTGAAATGACCCTTACCGAGGGGTGCTTGATTTGGGCCGACTGTACTAAATTCTTGGCCCCCACACACTGCCTGCTACAACCAGGCAGAGAGAATGGGAGAAAGGAAGGGAGCATCAGGCGATGTGGAAGAGAGGGAACGGAAGGCATGGTGGCTGAGGGCCAACAATAATTCCCCCCCCCCCCCTAAATACACAGGTGTACCCAAGCATACATTGCTAAACACATACCTTCATATAAGTGAGGGTAAAACCCTGTAAATGATTATTACGAACAACCGGCAAGGTCTCAGTGCAGGAAATGGCAGGTAAAATGGCAATGAACAAAGGGAAGGCAGGTGGAGACGCCCATACTTATCTACTCATAATCGAAACCATGTGTTCCTAATCGCTATCTGAGCTGGGCACGCTTAGGAATTGTGTGTAAAATGGAACAACAAACGCCCATATCAGAAACGCCTATTCCCCCGTCTCAATGGGCGTTCTTGGCGCCTATATAAACGCCCACTCCGTATTTTCGAAAACCCCATTGGTACAATGCCACCACGCATGCCGCTGACCCGGAAGGGTAATTTTGTTGAAGCAGAGGTGGAGCTCCTGGTCCAAGAAATAGTACAGCGGCACCGGAGTCTGTTTGCTCCCACAGGGCAGAGGCTGGCTGCAACAATAAAGCAGTGCGAATGGGAGGCAGTACGGGACAGCCTGAATGCTGTCTTCCATGCTGGGAGAGACGTGGAGGATTGCAAGAGGAAGTGGCGGAAGCTGAGGAGGGATGTTCGGAGGAAGGCGGGGGCCAATCCCCCAGGCAATGACACTGCCAACCTTACGCCCATGGAGCTGATGGTGCACTCCCTCCTACCCCAGGAGGGCATCCACGGGATTGGCTCCCTGGACACCTCGGGCCAGGCTGAGGACTCAGGTAGGTGTTTCATTATGCAGTTGGGGTATCTGTTGTGCTGCAGTACACTTGTGTTATAGAAGTTGGGGTCAGGGGGAGGGAGGTGAGGAGTGAGGGGCAGGAGGAGGGAGGTGGGGGGGGGAGTATCTCTGGCTGTCTTTATGTATATTAACAGGCCACCTTTATGATGCTGTTGTGACCTGGTAACCCCTACTCACTAGCTCTCTACCCTTACTCCCTATCCCTACCGTTGTCATTGGGTTTCCTCTTACTTGTCCTGTGTGCCCATATTTATTGAATTAATTGTAAGCTCTATTTGAGTAGTGGTAGTGGTCATGTGTGTTATAAGAGCAAGCAGACAGGGTGGGTGCTGTGTGTGTGTGTGAGCACCCCTAATATTGAGGAAAGATCATGTAGCTGTGCAGGGAGGAGTGTTGGTCACTGGGCTTAGCACCCCCAATACTACTTTCCAGTTGGCTCCTATGGGTGTGTGTAGGTTACTACTGTGGCAGAACTTTGGGGGCCGTCCTTCCCTACTACTCCCTCCTATTTTCCCATTACCAAACTGTGCCTAGTTCCTCCTGTGACCTCTGTGCTCTACTGAGTGTGGGCCACATGCATTTAACTGAAGGAGCCTGTAATGGGGGTCATAAAGCAGTTCTATGCAGTTTAGCAAGTCAGTAGTAACACAACACATGCTGCAATGTTGTTCAATGTAACAATTATACAACTAACAGCTTGACCACAACGTTGTGAGTGGTGTCCATCTCTTGGCTGCTCATCCACCACCTCTACCCAGCTGCCTGCGGGGCTCTCTCTTTTGTACCCGTGTCAATTCCATTCCTCCTCACCATCTCTTTGCTGGGTCATCAGGTTGGGGGACATGCCAATGTATATGACTGCTGAAAGACAAAAGTGGGTTATTTGCACCAACACTATTCCTCACTCTTGTGCTATACAGGTGATGACTCAGAGGAGGCTGGCCCTAGTGGCCTGCAAGGCCAACGCCCTACACCAGCAGTCCAGCCTCAACCTCCACAGCCTGCAGCACCCGCAGTCCAGCCTCCACCACCTGCACCAGCTGTGCATCCTCTGCGTCCACCACCACCTGCACCAGCTGTCCAGCCTCTGCCACCACCACCACCACCACCACCACTACCAGCTGTCCAGCCTCTGCCACCACCACCACCTGCACCAGCTGTCCAGCCTCTGCCACCACCACCACCACCACCACCTGCACCAGCAGAGGCCGCACCTCCAGCACCGGAGGACTTTGGTGAGGAGGAGGAGGGCCCAGCTCCCCGACAGAGGCCATCCGGCCAAAGGAGGCAACTCCTGCGGCTGGCCACGGAACTACTCCGCCACAACGTGCGCTTGGAGGAGTACCGGCAGCAGAAACTGGAGCTGCAGCGCCAAGCACTGGAGGCACAGCAGCGAGCACACCAGGAACTCCTCCAGGCGCAACGTGAAGGCCACCAGGAGGTGCTCCAGCAACTGAAACGGCTGGAGCAGAGCATCCAACACCTGCGCCCTCAGGGCACCGTGCCTACTCCAGCCCCCGTGCTGCTGGAGCAGCCCCTGCCATCAACATCCTCCTCCACTGACCACCACCAACCACCAGCTAAGAGGTGGGCATTGCGATCCTCAGCCTCCGCATCCACTCCTGCAGCACCCACCAAATCTGCTCCCATTCTGGGTCCTGTGGCCAGACCACTAGAACCAAGAAGGTGGCCCGATTTCCACTGTGCAGCCGAAGCCGCAGGCTGCCGTGGGGATAGGGAGGAGGACACTGGGAGCAGCAGCTCAGAAGAGGGTGAAGAGACTTCCCGTGCAGCACCAGCTGCAAAGGAAGGGCGTGGGAGGGGTAGGAGGGGACGGGGGAAGGGAAGGGGAAAATGATGGGACATGCTGTAGGGTGAGGGTTGGTGGGAGGGGGGTGGGTGTGGGAGGGGGGTGGTGGTGGTGGGGTTGAACACACACATGCACTTAATGTAAAAAATAAATGTTCACTTACTTTCACCTAAAACTTGTTTCAATGAGTCTTTGTCTTGCTCTTACGCCAAGCTGGTAGGCATTGAGCTCTGCTCTGTGGGCTGGGGGTGGAGGGGGCTCCTCTTCCAGCTCATCTGGGGCCTCTTCTGGTGGTGGCTGTGGCTCCTCTGGGAGAGGCTGTCCTCTGCGCTGGGCCAAATTGTGTAACATGCAGCACGCCACAAAGATCTTGGCCACCTTTTCTGGACTGTAGAGCAGCTCTCCTCCAGACCAGTCCAGACAGCGGAAGCGGTTTTTCAATAAACCAAAGGTGCACTCAATGATCCCCCGGGTGCTGCGATGTCTCCTGTTGTAGGTTTCTTCTGGCCCTGGTTGTGGGTGGATCAGGGGGGTCATGAGCCATGTCCTCTGCGGGTAGCCTCTGTCACCTTTGCAGAAAAGCAGAATGAGATAGATGAGTGTGTATCGCTTGGAGCAGGTACAGGGGGGGCGGGGGGATTTGGATAGTGGGTTGTGGTGGAGGAAGCCAGGGCGGAGGGTTGCCCAGTGGAGGAGGTCTAGTATGGGTGGTACATGCATGTTGCACTTACCTAGTAGCCATCCACCAATGAACTCCCCTCGCTCGAACCTGCGGAAGATGCCCGAGTGCTGTAGGATGTAGGCATCGTGGCTGGAGCCGGGGTACCTGGCACACACGTCTAATATCTCCCCCTGGGCATCACATACAACTTGCATGTTCATAGAATGAAATGCCTTCCTATTTCTGTAGGTAGCTTCGTGTGCCCGGGGGGGTCTGAGAGCTACGTTTGTGCAGTCTATCACACCGATGACCGAGGGGAATCTAGCAAGAGCATAGAAAGCGGCCATGTTGTTGTGCAGGGCCTGGGGGGTGGTGGGGAAAGTGATGTAGTGTGAGGTGTGAGTGATAAAGGCATCCAGGAACTGGGTGAGACAGTGTGAAATAGAAGCCTGGGTGAGGCCTGTGTTAGCAGCTAATATGGATTGAAAACTGCCAGTGGCCAGGACAGAGAGAGCGGAAGTGATTTTGAGGTGGGCAGGGATGGGGTTATTCCTACGTGTCTGGGGCTGAAGGAGGGGTTTCAGCTGCTCACACAGCTGACGAATGGTGGCCCTATCAAACCTGAACCTTGTTAGACACTGCTGGTCAGTGAGTTGTAGGAAGGTGGTGCGGGGCCTAAACACTCGGGGCCGTGAATACCTCCTGCGGTGGGTGGCCTCTTCATGTAGCATGCATGCCACAAGTGCATTAAGTGCATCCATATCCCCACCACCAGTGCAAGTATTAGGACTAGTAGTCAAACAGCAACACACACAGATCTGTCACTTCCAGCCACCACGCCCTCTGGCCACTCACTCGCCAAACAGTACAGGCACACAAAGACAAACGGAGGTCAGGGAATAGAGTATACACATGGGAAGAGTGAATGGGGAGGGATAGGGGGAGGGGAAGGGGCGATGGAGCAAAGGAGTAGGAGTAAGGAACGGTGAAAGGGTATGACACAAAAAGAGGCAGGGCACACAGACGACCGTCACAGGTACTCAACACGCTCGGCTTTCTCTCTGCAACCACCACTTCAGCTCTTCCACCAACAATATCGCCACTCTCCAACTACACACAATCGCTAATGGGTCTAAAGACGCTTTCCCCCTTGCTCTGGTCGCTTTTATTTCGGGTCCATCATATTACGCCCATCTTCCCGCTCAACCAGAGCCATTTCGCTATTCGTTATACATTGTACCCGTCCACGTCGTATCACCGCCCCTAACACGCCCCCGACACGCCTCTTATTTGGATGTTTTTACGTCCACGTACGAGCGACACGGACGCACTGAAACATTGCTTTCGATTATATGGATTTACTCGTTTTTGTGAGATTAACGTCCATCTCCCAATTTAGGTCGGAACTTGGGCGTTTGTCTCGTTCGATTATAAGCAGGTTACTGAGTTAGAAAATGGTTAAGTGGAGGGCAACAGAGGGTAAATGGAAATCACTCTGAGGCAAACGATGTTACCAGTGGGGTGCCGCGTGGTTTGGTCCTTGGTCTAGATCTTTTTAATATTTTTCTGAGTGATATTGCGGAAGGGCTGTTTGGCAAATTTGCCTATATGCAGATGATACCAAACTCTGTAATAGGGTAGACACCCCAATGGTGTGGATAGCATGAGGTGGGATCTATTGAAGCTTGAAGAATGGTCTAGACCAGTGGTTCCCAAACCTTGTCCTGGAGGCACCCTAGTCAGTCAGGTTTTCAAGATACCCTCAATGAATATTGATGAGAGAGATATGTGTGCACTACTTCCACTGCATGCAAATCTATATCATTAATATTCATTGTGGGTATCCTGAAAACCTGGCTGGCTGAGGTACATCCAGGACCAGGTTTGGGAACCACTGGTCTAGAAGTTGACAGCTAACATTTAAAGCTAAAAATGCAGTTATGCATTAGGGCTGCAAAAACCTGAGGGAGCTGTATAGTATAGGGGGGGTGAAGTGCTTCTGTGCACAAAAGGGAGTGATCATATCTCATGATCTTAAGGTGGCCAAACAGGTGGAAAAGCTGATATCAAAAGCCAGAAGGATGCTTGGGTGCACAGGAAGAATGACCAGCAGGGGATGGAGGTGATAGAGCTTTTGTATAAGGCTCTGGTGTGGCTCCAATTAGATTGCTGTGTAAAATTCTGTAGACTGCAACAGGATGGAGTTGGTCCAGAGAACAGCTACTAAAATGGTTAGTGTCTTCAACACAAATCATGTATAGTTTCAATTAAAAAATAAAGTTTATTGCAACCTGTTGCAATAAACTTTAATTTTTAATTGAAACTATATGTCTTCCCCATTGTTTGTTAATAGCCTATCTTCCCCACCCCCCTCTGTTCCCTTTTAATTGTCTCGTGGGGATTAAGTGCACCTCCACACTTTGTATGGTACCCCCATACCTAGTGCGGTATCTTTTTGGATTACAGATATAAGACCTCAACATGTATACTTTGAAGGAAAGGCAGGGAAAAGGAGATATGATAGAGACATTTAAATATCTCCATGCCATAAATGCACAGGAGGCGAGTCTTTCAACTGAATGGAAACACTGGAAGGAGAGGGCATAGGATGAAGTTTAAAGGGGATAGACTTGGAAGTATTCTCAGGAAATATCTCTTTACTGAAATGGTGGTGGATGTGTGGAACAGACTCCCAGTGGAGGTTATGGAGATGAAGACTGTATCTGAATGGGGAAAAAAAACATGGGGCAAGCACATACAATCTCTAAGCGAGAGAAACAGTAGATGGTATAGAATGGGCAGACTGGATGACCTTTATCTGCCGTCATTTTTTCTGTTTCTATGTTTAATTTCTGCTCTGGGCTCCAGTATATCTATCACTGGCCCTGCATTTACATTTGTATACCATCATATACATGCAAGAATGCCTTTATAACATTTTCCCCAAAATGTTAAAGCAGCCCTTCTTTCAGAGTCCTTCCAGAAACCAAAATCCTTACAGCTGTGTGTGTATGTGTGTGCCTGTACTTTACTCAATAGGTTATTTTTGCAGACTGCACTATACCATTCAAAATCACATTTGAACTCCCATTACTTGCACAGCAAAAAATAGCATATAAAGCGTATGATATACAATTGCAGATAGGATTTTTTGCCAATTTTATTTCACTAAGCTCAGAGGGAAGCTTGAGTCAGGTACTCAAGGGACAATTAAAATGTGATATCAACAATGCACTTATTTCACACAATGAAGAATTGAATGATGAAGAAGAATTTGCTGCCAGTTTTGACAAACAAGATGATTTCTATTCAAATAAAACAAAAGAAAAATTCAGTAATTATGAGCACAGTCTTGATAATAGGCTCTGATTGATGATGAATTTAAAATCAGATTTATCTGGCTAAATAAAAAAGTCACCCTAAGTGAGAAACATGACTAATATATGAGCTGTATCTTTTCTCATGTTCCTTGCTTTAAATGTAAGGGTGAACACAACTCATGCAATTTTCATAAATGGAGTAAGGCATGGTCATTTGTTCCAGCAAATGAGCAAAGTTTGTGGATGTTGTATGTAGTTGAGGCAGTTGGGTTGTTCAGATTTTTTATTTATGTATTTTATGATTATCAGGCTCATTTTCGAAAGAGAAGGTCACCCATCTTTTGACACAAATCGGAAGATGGGCATCCTTCTCCCAGGGTCATCCAAATCAGTATAATCGAAAGATGATTTTGGATGTCCCCAACTGCTTTCCGTCACAGGGACAGCCAAAGTTCAAAGGGGTGTATCGGAGGTGTAGTGAAGGCTGGACTTGGGCGTGCCTAATACATGGACGTCCTCAACCCATTATGGAAAAAAAGGGCGTCCCTGATGAGCACTTGGACAACTTTACCTGGTCCTGTTTTTCTTACGACCAAGGCACAAAAAGGTGCCCGAACTGACCAGATGACCACCAGAGAGAATCGGGGATGACCTCCCCTTACTCCCCCAGTGGTCACTAATCCCTCCCACCCTCAAAAAAAGTATTTCAAAATATTTTGTGGCAGCCTCTATGCTAGCCTCAAATGTCATACTCAGGTCCATCACAGCAGTATGCAGGTCCCTGGAGCAGTTTTAGTGGGTGCAGTGCACTTCAGGCAGGCGGACCCAGGCCCATTCCCCCCCCCCCCACCTGTTACACTTGTGGTGGTAAATGTGAGCCCTCCAAAACCCACCACAAACCCACTGTACCCACATCTAGGTGCCCCCTTCACCCCTAAGGGCTATGGTAGTGGTATACAGTGGTGGGTAGCGGGTTTTGGGGAGCTCAGGACACAAGGTATGGGAGCTATGTACCTGGGAGCAATTTCTGAAGTCCACTGCAGTGCCCCCTAGGGTGCCCGGTTGGTGTCCTGGCATGTGAGGGGGACCAGTGCACTACAAATGCTGACTCCTCCCATGACCAAAGGGCTTGCATTTGGTCATTTCTGAGATGGGCGTCCTTGGTTTCCATTATCACTGAAAATCAGAAACAACCAAGTCTAGGGACAACTATCTCTAAGAATAACCTAAATTTTGGATTTGGGCGTCCCCGACCGTATTATCGAAACGAAAGATGGACGTCCATCTTGTTTCGATAATACAGGTTTCCCTGCCCCTCCATCAGGACGTTTTGCGAGGACGTCCTCAGCAAAACTTGGGCGTCCCTTTCGATTATGCCCCTCCATGTGAACCATTTTGAGATTTTATTATTATAATGGTACATACAATGCATTCTCTCTCTCTCTCTCTCTCATTCCTTTCTTGTATTGCAGAGGCAGATGCAGTAAGAAAAAAAGATCAACATGTTTCTATACATACGATATAATTTGTTTTGCTCCATATTCCATCAAGCAATTTCCAAGGAACTAGAAAAATAATATTTTCAAAAGCTAGCTAATACAGAGTGGTCATGTTAAAAAGGATTGAGTATAATTGTGAATATATATATATATATATATATATATATATATATATATATATATATATATATATATTACTATACCTTCAACATATTTAAACTTTAAATGTATTTATTTTTCAAATCAAAACTCAAGGCATATTATAATTAAGTGTAGCAGATAGCTCCCTGATCCAGAGGGCTTTCAGTTTAAGCATTTATCTTGCTCTCAGCCCATTGATCTAACCACTAGACTACACCACATAACATGTACTGGCCTCAAGAATTTTGATTTAGCATGGCCGCAGTACAGTGGAATGAGCCTCAAAGCACTCTAGGTACTGGGATGAAGATGAGATTGAAAAGTGCCCCACTGTTTAAATTCTTTGCCAAGAATTACTGCAATAAATAGCATTAGAAAGGAAACCTGCCAGTACATGCTCTCAAAGGACTCACATTTACAAGGTGACTTTCCACAAAGGCTAAAGAGCCCACAGCTTCAATCTTTGTTTTAACTTTTCTCATTCTGTTTAGTGATGTGGTAAACATTACAGGTCTGGTCTTAGGCAGGGGTGACAGGGGCGGTCGCACAGGGCCTCGTGCTCCTAGAGGCCCCCCATTTCTGGCATGTCTGTCTTCCTGTCTCAGAACACCTCCCTGCTCCGTACCTTAATGTGCATCAACATTTCAGTAGAGAGCTTCAGGCAGCAGCAGCGATCTTCATATCCTGTCAGCTGCCGAGCCCAGAGCCTCCTCGCTGCTGCATCCCGCCCTCGTTTGATGTCACTTCCTGCTTCCGCAAGGGCAGGATGCAGCAGCGAGGAGGCTCTGGGATCGGCAGCTGATGGGATATGAAAATTGCTGCCACTGTCTGCTGCTCTCTACTGAAAAGTGGTGGCGGGCGGCCACGGGCAGGGGGGCCCACTGAACTGGTCTGCACAGGACCCCGCAATTGCTAAGACTGGCCCTGGTGGTAAACCTACGTGCTGTTGTATTTGTCAAGCTGTAGTCATTAGGTAGGCTAGGCAGTCACCTAAGGTGGCAGTTTCTGGTGGGAAGAGGGACAGAATGGGTGGGCAGCAAGAAGCAGCTGCAATCAAAGCAAAATAGCTCCCAACAGCCACACAAACTGAAAGAACCATCAAAGTGTTCTTCTACCCACAGAGAGGGTGGGCAATTTTCAAATTGTCTATATACTGGGATCTACTACTATAAAATAAAGGCAAGAAAGGGTATACAGAATGCAAATATTTTAAGGAGGAAAGACTTCAGAACTCTGTATTCACTACATGTAACCGTGAATTACAGACTGTCATCAATCTCAAGCATATTTCACTTTAGAGATCATGATACAGGTTCCTCATTAGTCAAAACCTCCGCTAACTAAGTCTATACTTTAACAATGGTATTCTATTATATCAAATACCGAAATGACAACACCTATCTGGGCTCTAGCGCGGACTGGAGGGTGTGCTCAACAGAAAGCTTCTGTTTCCTAAATGCTTCATCAGGAGCTCCACCCTCAATCGCCAGGTTTTGCCCTTCAATGAGCTGATCGGAACTTCTACTGGGATACAATGCCATTTACCGTTACCCCCAGATTCTATAACCTTGTGCACCCAAATTTATACCTCATATGCAAATTTGTGTGCACAAGTTATAGAATAAGAGCAGTTGAATGTGCAACTTAAATATAATAATTGGCTGTTAATTGGAGTTAACAGCCATTATTGGCTTAAATTGGTGTTATTAGTTTTTGTGCATTCAACTACCCTTAGTCACTCTTCTAGAAGTTGCCTGTGCCGATTCCATCGCATGCAACTTCTAGGGGGCATGTGCAGGTCAAGGGAGTGCCAAGGAGTTAGGCATGCAAGTAATAGAACCTAACTTCCAGCTGTTAGGGGTGAGCACTTACACCAGCCTTTGTCATGGAATAAGTACTTGCGTCTAAAGTTAGGTGCGAAACTGCGGACTAGTGCTAGCATTCTATAAAGGCAATTCCACGCAGTTGTCAAAGAGTTCATTGGGAATCAACTAGGGCCAGTGCCTTTTTCTTTTTAGCCCCTTCTCTATGGAATGGTCTGAGCTCCGGTTTGAACTCTTTTATTCTAAATTTAAGTCTGGCCTTAAGACCCACTTATTTGAACTGGGCATTTGGAACCACGTAAATTAATTAATGCTGGAATGCAGGCAAGGGAAGAGATCTCTATGCTACATTTTATTCTGCTTTTTTATGTTTACTTTTACCTCTCATTTTATTTTAGTGTGACTGGTCTGCTTTCCTATATTTAATGGAGTTCTTTTCCTGTCTTATTAGAAATTTTCTTGTACATCATTTTGACTTGGTTAGTCCAAACTTTATGGTGATTTATCAAATATTTTAAATAAACATAATAGAATTCACAACACTTTGTGCCTCTTTTACCAAATCGTGCTAGCGATTCCTGTGCGGCAGTGCTGGCAAAGCCCATTCAAAGATGGGCTTTGTCAGCAATGCCGCACAGGAATCACTAGTGCAGTTTCATAAAAGAAGCCCTTAGCACACATCATCATGGTGCCTAGATTTTGGCACTCTTGAATCTACCCCTTAATGTTTTTTGATAGTCAACCTCATTATGTAAATATGCATAAAATTATAATCTACCAACATATACCATATACTTTTAGGCAGTACATACTTAGATGTTCCCAGGAGGTGGGAGGTTAGGCAGACTTGTGATGATCCACTCAAACTTAGGCAAATCAATTGCACCTGCCTGAGAGTATGTATAAATGGCTGTGTCTACTTTTTGATGGAGAAATTTTACAAAGACACATAAGCACATAGGTTGTCTTTATAAACTAGATGCAGCATAGACACCAATGTGCCTTCCCTGCCAACATGCTCTATTATAGAGCTGGAGCTAGTAGACTAGCCACTGAAAACTTGATTTATGGAAACTTCAACAGAAGCATTTACAAATAAATATAAATGACAGAAATGGGAACAAGTTTCTTTAAATCAAAGTTAGGTGTTAAGGCAGAAGTACCATCCCCTGCCCACCCCCTGTTCCCTGACAACAATACAATCCCTCCACATCCCTGGACCCTCCATTCCAGATCATGATTTTTTTAACGTGGAGTGGAGGAGGTGAGAGCAAAATCCTAATAATAAATAAATAAGCATTGTGTAGTGTGCTGAAAACATTTTATTTGCTTATTAATGCCTTTCAAGTATTTAAAGGTCTGTATAATATCACCCTAGTCTCTTCTCTCCTCTAGGGTATAATTCTTCAGGTCTCATCTCATATCTCTTCTAGCACAGACCCCATACCAGTTTAGCCACCTTCATCTGACACGCTTCAAGTCTTTTTATATCTTAAGCATAATATAGCTTCCAAAACTGAAAACAATACTTCAGGTGGGCTTCTACAGGGCCATTATCACCTCCTCCCTTCTACTGGTTATGCATCTCTTTATACAGGTTAGCATCCTTCTGCCTTTGGCAACTGCCTTGTCACATTGTTTCACCACCTTGAGAGACATTATCATCCCAAAATCCTTCTCCTGTTCCATTCATATCAGCTTCTTTCCAGTGCTAAAGTTTCCAAGTGCCAAAATGTCCTGGTTGCCAAAATGTTTTGGTGCCAAAGTGTTCCAGAGATGAAATGCCCAGTGCCAAAATGTGCCATTGCCAGATTGTCCTGGTGCCAAAATGTGCCAGTGCTGAACTGTCCCAGTGCCATAGTATCCTGGTGCTAAAATATCCCAGTGCTGAAATGTCCCAGTGTCAAAGTGTCCCAGTTTCAAAGTGTACCAGTGTCGAAGTGTCCCAGGGCCAAAATGTGCAAGTGCTGAACTGTCCCAGTGCCAAAATGTCCCCATGCTAAAGTGTCTGGTACAAAAAATATCCCACTGCCCAAATCTCCTATGATGGATTCTCACAGTGCCAAAGTGTCCCATCTCAAAATATGCCGGTGCCAAAGTGTCCTGTGCAGAAATGTCCCATTGCCAAAATGTCCTAGTGCTTAAGTGTCTGGGTGTCAAAATGTCCTTGTGCCAAAGTTTCCCAGTGCCAAAGCGTCCTAGTGATAAGGAGTCCTGGTTACTAAAATGTGTCAGTGCCAAAATATCCTACCCAGAAATGTCCCATGCAAAAATGTGCTGTGGTCAAAGTGTGCCAGTTCCAAAATATGCCAGTGCCAAACTGTCCCAGTGCCAAAGTGTACCATACCAAAATGTCCCATACTGAAATATCATATGCAACTAGTCCTGGTGCTAAAGTGCCCCAGAGCTAAAATATGCTGATGCCAAAGTATCCTGCTGCTGAAATGTCCTGTGCTGAAGTGTCCTGGTGCCAAAATAGCCCAGTGCCAAAGAGTCACACGCCAAAATGTCCCACTGCTGAAATGTCCCGGTGCTGATGTGTCTCAGTCCCAAAATATCCTATGCAAAAGTGTCCCAGTGCCAAAATGTGCCTTTGCTGAAGTGTCCTGATGCTGAAGTACCCCAGTGCCCAAATGTGCCAGCGCCAAAATGTCCCAGTACTAACGTGCTGGTGCCAAAATATTCTGCACTTAAGAGTACCAGTGCAAAAATGTACTGGTGCTGAACTATCCCAGTGCCAAGTGTCCTGGTGCCAAGAAATACCAGTACCAATGTGTACCATGCCAAAATGTCCCAGTTCTGAAGTTTCCCAGTCCTGTGATGTACCGGTGCTGAAATGCCCTGGTGCCAAATTGGCTGAAGTGTCCAGTGCCAAAATATGTCAGTGCTGGATTGTCCTGGTGCGAAAATATGCCAGTGCTGAACTGTCCCAGTGGCAAAATATCCCAGTTCTGAAGTGTCCCCAGTGCCACATTGTCCCAGTGTTGTACTGTCTCTGTGCTCAAGTGTCCCTGTGCTGAAATGTCCCTGTGCTAAAATGTACTGGTGCCAAAATATCCCAATGCTAAAGTTTCTCAGTGCCAAAATTTCTCATTGCCAAGATATGCCTGTGCTGAAGTGTCCCAATGCCAAAGTATCCCATTGCCAGAATATGTCAGCACCAAAATATCCTGGTGCTGAAATGTCCTGTGCCAAAGTGCCCCAGTGCCAAAATGTTGCTCTGCCAACATGTGCCGTGTCACAGTGCCAATATGTGCTGCTGCCAAAATATTCCACACCTAAGTGTATTATTGCAAAATATGCTGGTGCCAAAGTGTCCCAGAGCCAAAGGTGTCCCAGTGCTAAAATGTCCCAGTGTCATAGTGTCCTGAGGCCAAAGTGACCCAGTGCTTAAATGTCCCAGTGCCAACTTGTACCAGTGTCAAATGTCCTGGTGCCAAAATATCATGGTGCTGAAGTGTCCCAGTGTAAAAGTGTTCAGGTGTCAAAGTATTCAGTTGCCAAAGTGTCCCATTGCCAAAATATCTTGGTGCCAAAGTGCACCAGAGCCAATGTGTCTAGCTGCCAAATTGTCCCAGTGCTGGTTTCCAGATGCCAATATATCCTGGTGCCAAAGCGTTCAGGAGCTCAAGTGTCCATTGACAACATGTACCAGTGCCTGATTGTCATGGTGCCAAAATGTGCCAGTGCTGAACTGTCCTGGTGCCAAAGTATCCCTGTGCCAAAAGTGTCACTGAGACAAAATGTTTCGGTGCTGAAATATCCTGATGGCAAAATGTCCCATGCCAAAGTGTCCCAGTTTCAAAGTGTACTCCAAAGTGTCACAGTGCCAAAGTGCCAAAATGTCCTGGTGCAGAAGTGTCCTGGTGCCAAAGTGTCCCTTGCCAAATTGTCCTGGTTCCAAAGTGTCCCTGTGTCAAAATGTCCCTGTGCCAATGTGTTCCAGTGCCAAAATGTCTCGGTTCTGAAATATTCTGGTGCCAAAATGGCCCATGCCAAAGTGTCTCAGTTTCAAAGTGTCCTGGTACCAAAGTGTCCCTGTGTCAAAATGTTCCTGTGCCAATGTGTCCCAGTGCCAAAGTGTCCCAGTGTCAAAATGTACAGGTGCCAATATGTGCTAATGCCAAACTATCCCATTGCCAAAGTGTTCCAGTGCCAAAATGTGCCACTGCCAAATGTCTTGGTGCCAAAACATCCTAGTGCCAAAGTGTCTCAGTGCCAAAATGTCCTGGTGCCAAAGTATTCTGGAGCTGAAGTGTCCAGTGCTAAAATGTGCCAGTACCGAATTGTCATGGTGCCAAAATGTGTCAGTGCAGATCTGTCCCAGTGGAAAAGTGTCCCCGTGCTAAAATATCCTGGTGCTGAAATGTACCAGTACCAAAGTGTCCCAATGCCAAAATGGAGCTGAAGAGTCCAGTGCTAAAATGTGCCAGTGCTGAATTGTCACAGTGCTAAAATGTTCAGGTGCCAAAGTGTTCTGGAGCTGAAGTGTCCAAAGCTAAAATGTGTCAATTCAGAACTGTCCCAGTGGCAAAGTGTCCTAGTGCTAAAATATCCTGGTGCTAGAATGTCCCAGTGCTGAATTGTCCCAGTGCCAAAATGTCCTAGTGCCAAAGTGTTCTGGAGATGAAGTGCCCAGTGCTAAAATGTGCCAGTACTGAATTGTCACAGTGCCAAAATGTCCTGGTTCCAAAGTATTCTAGAGCTGAAGTGTCCAGTGCTAAAATGTGCCAGTGCCAAATTGTTATGGTGCCAAAATGTGTCAGTGCAGAGCTGTACCAGTGGGCATGTCCCATGCTGAAGTCCCTGTGCTAAAATATCCTAGTGCTGAAATGTCCTAATGCCAAAGTGTCTCTGTGCTAAAGTGTCTGTGTGCCAAAATGCCCAATGTTGAAATGTCCCAGTGCTAAAGTGTCCTGGTACCTTAATATGCCAGTGCCAAACTTACCTGTTGCCAGTGTCCTTGTGCCATTATGTCCTTGTGCCAAATTGTCCTGGTGCCAAAATGTGCCAGTTTCATATTATCCTGATGCCAAAGTATTCCGTTGCCAAACTGTCCCAGTGCTAAAGTGTTTAGGAGCTGAAGTGTCATGGTGCAAAATGTGCTGGTACCAAAGTGTCCCGGTGTCAAATGTCCTACTGCTGAAATGTCTATGTGGCAAAATAGGGGACGTATGCCTAAGATCTGTATTATTATTTTAAGACATGTATTTCCCTTAATTGTCCAGCAGGTGGTACCTGTTCAATGCTTTAAGGCTGCAGTTGTTTTCCATGAAAGAATGAGAAATAAAAAAGAAAGAAAGAATAAGAGAATGAAAAAGAAAGAAAAAGAAAGAACAAAAGAACAAAAAGAAAGAATGACAGAATTATAAAGAAAGAAAAAGAAAACAAAAGAACAAGAAAGAATGAAAAAAGAATTAAAATATGAACATAAGAACATAAGAGTAGCCATACTGGGTCACACCAATGGTCCATCTAGCCCAGTATCCTGTTTTCTAAACAGTGGCCAGGCCAGGTCACAAGTACCTGGCAGAAACCCAAATCGTGGCAACATTCCATACAAGTAGAAAAAACACTGGAGACTCCACTCAGAAATGTATAAACAAAAAAAAAACAAACAAGGAGCAGTGTGGCAATATTCTCTCTTACATGTGTACTTTTTATATATAATGTTTTTACATATTTTGTATTTTATATATAATTTTGTAATTGTTCTAATCACAGAAGCCCAAATTTATTACTGAAGGTGAAAAAGGAGCAAATGAAGAAAAAGGACCTCAGTAAACTGTGGTTAGTTCCACACAATGACAATTTGATAATCACCCTCACTGGGTTATAATCCTGCTTATTTTCGAAGGAGAAGGCCGGCCATCTTCCAACACAAATCGGGAGATGGCCAGCCGTCTCCTAAAGCTGGCCAAATCGGTATAATTGAAAGCCGATTTTGGTCAACTTCAACTGTGTTCCGTCGCAGGGCCAGCCAAAGTTAAAGAGGGCGTGTCGGCAGGGTACTGAAAGCGGGATGGGGGCGTGGTTAAGAGATGGCTGGCTTCGGCCGATAATGGAAAAAAGAAGGCCGGGTCTGACGAGCATTTGGCCGGCTTTACTTGGTCCATTTATTTTTAGGACCAAGCCTCAAAAAAGCGCCCCAAATGACCAGATGACCACCGGAGGGAATCGGGGATCACCTCCCCTTACTCCCCCAGTGATCACCAACCCCCTCCCATCCCCCCAAGAAATTGTATACATTTTTGTGCCAGCCTCTATACCAGCCTCAAATGTCATGTCCAGCTCCCTGACAGCACTATGCAGGTCCCTGGAGCTGTTTTTAGTGCACTTCAGGCAGGCGGACTTCAGGCAGGCGAACCCAAGCCCATCCTCCCCCTACCTATTACACTTGTGGTGGTAAATGGGAGCCCTCCAAAACCCACCAGAAAGCTACTGTACCCACATCTAGGTGCACCCCTTCACCCATAAGGGCTATGGTAGTGGTGCACAGTTGTGGGTAGTGGGTTTTGGGGGGGGGGGGTTGAGGGGCTCAGCACACAAGGTAAGGGAGCTATGCACCTGGGAGCTTTTTTCTGAAGTCCACTGCAGTGCCCCTTAGGGTGCCCGGTTGATGTCCTGACATGTGAGGGGGACCAGTGCACTACAAATGCTGGCTCCTCCCACAACCAAATTCATTGGATTTGGCCGGGTTTGAGATGACCGCCATTAGTTTCCATTATCGCCGGAAACCGATGGTAGCTATTTCTAATGCCGGCTCAAATGTCGAGATTTGGCCGGCCCCAACCGTATTATCGAAACGAAAGATGGCCGACCATCTTGTTTCAATAATACAGTTGGTATAGCACTTTACAGGGGTGGCCTTAGAGATGGCCGGCCATATAGATGGCCGGCCCCGTTCGATTATGCCCCTCCACATTATCCATACCACAGTACACAGAATCGATCATTGGTTCAGAAAAAACCTCCAACATAATTTAATAATGTCCCATTGCTCCTAATAGCAAAATTATCAAAATTTTCAATTTACTCTTCAAAACCACTTGCAATTTAGGATTTGAATAAGAAAAATTATTTCATCCACAATTGTTTTGCTGATAGAACAAAGAAAACATAACTTAGCTTTTTCTTGTAGCAAGAGTAGTCGTAATGGAGAGAAAGAATAAAAAGTAAAGAAAAAGATAGAATGAAAGAACGAGCAAGACAGAAAAAGAAAAATAGCAAGAATAAAAGAATAAGAAAGAAAGAACAAAAGAATGAAAAGATAGAAAAATAAAAATATGAGAAAATAAGAAAGAAAAAGAAAGAATGAAGGAATGAAAAAGAGAAAGAAACAATAAATAAATGAAAAAGAAAACAATGAAATAATGAAAAAAGAAATAATGAGAAAGAATGGGAAAAGAAAAAGAATGAAAGATCAAAAATGAAAGAAAAAAAACAAAAGAACATAAAGGAAAAGAAAAAAAGAATGAGAAAAAGAATGAAAGTACAAAAGAAGAAAAAGAAAAAGAGCTAGAAAGAATGCAAGAACCAGAAAGAAAGAATGAGAGTACAAAAAGAAAGAACAAAAGAACAACTACTAACAAGAAAGAAAAATAAAGCTAGAACAAACAAAAGATCAAGAAGAAAGAATTAAAAATATAGAGAGAACAAAAGAACAAGAGAGAAATTTAAAAAAGAAAAGAATTAGAGAAGAAAAAAACTGAAAGAAAGAATGAAAAAAGAAAAAGAAAGAGAAAAAAATGAAAGAACAAGAAAGAAAATGAAAGAATACAAAAGAATAAAAAGAAAGATATAAATAATGAAAGAAGAAAAAGAATAAAAGAGCGAAAGAAAAAAAGAATAAAAAAAGAAAGTTAGAATAACCAAAAGAATGAAAAAGGAAGAACAAATGAATGAAAAGGAAAGTTAGAATGAACAAAACAATGAGAAAGAAAGAAAAAGAAAGAAAGAATGAAAGTACAAAAGATGAAAAAGGAAAATAGAAAGAATGAAAGAACCAGAAAGATGAAAGAATGAATGAAAGAATGAGAAAGAAAGAAAAGGAAAGAACAACATAAATTTTTTGTTCATTCTTTTGATACTTTCATTCTTTCTTCTAAGATATTTTGGTTCATTTATTTATTTCATTCTTTTTCATTTGTTCTTTTTTCTTTCTTTCTTTCTTTCTTTCTTTCTTTCTTCCTTTCTTTCTTTTTTGTTCTTTTATTTGTTCTTTCATTTTTTAAATTCTTTTTCATTCTTTTGGTCTTCCATTCTTTCTTTTTTTATTATTTTGATCTTTCTTTCTTTCTTTCTTTCTTTCTTTCTTTCTTTCTTCCTTCCTTCCTTCCTTCCTTCCTTTATCCTGCTTTTTCTTTCATTCTTTTTAATTTCTTTATTTTTTTTTCTTTCTTTCATTCTTTTATTTTCTTTTTCTTCTTTCATTCTACTTTGTTCTTTCCTTTTCATTTTTTTCCCTCTTTTTCATTCTTTTGTTCTTTTGTTTTCTTTTTCCTTTCTTTTTGTTCTTTTCTTCTTTTGTCTTTCTTGTTCATTTTTTCATTCTTTAGTTTGTTCCTTTCTTCTTTTTATTCTTTCTTTCTCATTCTTTCATTCTTTATTTCATTCTTTTTTTATTCCTTCTTTTTTTCTTTCTCTTTCTTTTTCGTTCTTTCCTTCTATTGTCTTGTTTTTCATTATTTTTCATTCTTTCTCTTTTGTTGTTTTGTTCTTTGTTTTAATTTTTATTTTCTTTCTTTCTTGTTCTTTTGTTCTTTCTTTCTTTTTCATTCCTTTGTTCTTTCATTCTTTTTCATAATGTTTTCTTCATTCGATCTTTCATTCTTTCATTATTTTTCATTCTTTCTTTTTTCTTTTTTGTTCTTTATTCTTTCCTTATTTTTCTTATTTTTCCCTTTTATTCTCTTGTTCTTTTTCACTTCATTTTACTTTTTCATTCTTTATTTTCCTTCTTTCTTTTTTCTTTTTTTGTTCTTTTCCTCTTTATGGGCCCTGTTTATTCAGCAGCATTATAGGCGCATTAACGTTATTAACATACGTTAGCCATGTACGCACGCTAACCGCATTCAATATCCCTATAGGCAACTACATGGTTAGCGCACACGCAAAGTGTAGGTGCGCTAATAACACTAATGCACCTTAGTAAACAGGGCCCTATATTTCATTCTTTCTTTTTCTTTCTTTTTTACTCTTTTATTCTTTTGAATTCTTTCTTTCATTCGTTCTTTAATTTTTCTTTCTTTCATTTTATTCTTTCTATATTTCTTTTTCTTTTTTTCATGTGTTCTTTTTCTAGTTTGTTCTTTTGCTGTTTCTTTCTTTCTTTTTATTTTTTCATTCCTTTTTTCTTTATTGTTTCATTCTTTCTTTCTTTTTTGTTTTTTGTTCTTTCTTTTTCATTCTTCCCTTCTTGTTCTTGAATTCTTTCCTTCTTTTAATTCCTTATTTGTTCTTTTCTTCTTTCTTTATTTTCATTCTTACTTTTTCTTACTTTTTTATATTTCATTCCTTCATTCATTTTTCTTACTTTTTCTTTATTATTTTATTTCTTTTTTCTTTTTCATTCATTCCTTCTTTCTTTCTTGTTTGGTTCTTACTTTTGTCTTTCATTTTATTCTTTCTTTCTTTCTTTCTTGTTTATCATTATTTCTTTTTCATTCCTTCCTTCACTTTCTTTCTTTTTCTTTTGTTCTTTTTTGTTATTTTGTTCTTCCATTCCTTATTGTTCTTAATTTACTGTTCTTTCATTTTCTTTTTGTTCTTTCTTTGTTTCTTTTTTATTCTTTCTTTCTTTCATTCTTTCTCTTATGTTTTTTCTTGTTCTTTCATCCTTACTTTCTTTTTTATTTTATTTTTCCATATTTTGTTCTCTTTTTTGTTATTATGTTCTTTCATTCCTTATTGTTCTTACTTTATTGTTTTCATTTTCTTTTTCTTCATTATTTGTTTCTTTTTCATTTTTTCATTCTTTCTTTTATGTTCTTTCTTGTTCTTACATTCTTACTTTTTAAATTCTTTTTTCCATGTTTTGTTCTCTTTTTTTTATTTTTCATTGCTTCTTTATTTCTTTTTCATTTTTATTTTTTCATACGTTTTTTTCCTTTTCTTTCACTCTTTCTTTTGTTATTCTTTACTTATTTTTGTTGTTTATTCTTTCTTCTTTCCTTCATTTTTCATTCTCTCTTTCTTTTGTTCTTTTTTGTTTGTTCTTTCATTCTCTAATTCATTGGTTCTTTCTTTTTTGTTTTTTATTTCATTCTTGTTTGTTCTTTCCTTTCAATATTTTTGTTCTTTTCTTCGTTCATTCTTTCTTTTCCATTCTTTAATTTTTTGTTCATTTTTTTCTTTGTTTCTTTTATCTTTTTTCTTTCTTTCTTTTTCTTTTGTTCATACTTTGTTTTTTCTTTTTTGTTCTTTATTCTTTCTTTTATTCGCCCTTCCTTTATATTCTTTCTTTCTTTTTTGTTCTTTTGGTTTTTTTTCTTCTGTTCTTTTTCATTCATTCATTCTTTCAATTCTTTTTTGTTCTTTTATTTTTTTATTTCTTTCTTTCTTTTATGTTTTTGTTCTTTCCTTTTTCTTCTTACTTTTATTCTTTCATTTACACTTTCATTCTTTTGTTCTATCATTCTTTTATTTCTTACATTTTTTCATTCTTTTATTCTCATTTGTTCTTTCTTTTTATCTTTAATTATTTCATTCATTCTGTTATAGTTTTCAATCTTTTATCTGCTCATCCTTTCATTCTTTTTCTTTTTCTTTTTCATTTTGTTTTCATTCCTTCCTTCTTTCTTTCTATTTCATTCTTTCAATCTTTTTATTCTTTCTTTTTTGTTCTTTTATTGCTCATGGTTTCTTTTCTTTATCTTTCTTTTAATTTTATTTTAATTTTCTTTTTTATTTTATTGTTCTTTTGTTCTTTTTCATTCTTTTGTTCTTTCATTTCTGTTATTTTATTCTTTTGTTCTTCATTCTCTTTCAAACTTACTTTTCATTCTTTATTCTCATTCTTTTTCTTTTTCATTCTTTCATTCTTTTGTTTTCTTTTTCATTCTTTCATTCTTCTGTAGGCGTAGTCTAGTGGTTAGTGCAGTGGACTTTGATCCTGGGGAACTGAGTTCCATTCCCACTGCAGCTCCTTGTGACTCTGGGCAAGTTACTTAACCCTCCATTGCCCCTGGTACAAAATAAGTACCTGAATATATGTAAACTACTTTGAATGTAGTTGCAAAAACCTCAGAAAGGCAGTATATCAACTCCCTTTCCATTTCCCCCTTCCTTTTTCTACCCTTTCCCACTTCTTTTTTCTATCTTTTCCTCCTTTTTGCTCTATTGGGGTTTTTTCTTTCTTTTTTATTCTTTCCTTAGTTCTTTCATTCTTTCTTTTTCATTCTTTTGTTTTTTTTTCCTTCTTTCTTTCTTATACTTTCATTCTTTTGTTCTTTCCTTCACTTTTTCATTCTTTATTCCTTCTGTTCTTTACTTTTTCTATATTTTTCCTCCTTTTTATTCTATTGGGTTTTTTCTTTTTCTCATTCTTTTTCATTCTTTTCTTAGTTCTTTCATTCTTTCTTTATCATTCTTTTGTTTTTTTCCTTTTTCCTTTCTTTCTTATACTTTCTTTCATTTTTTTTGTTCTTTTTCATTATTTTTCCTTTCATTTTCCTTTCTTTATTTCTTTTTGTTCTTTCATTATTCATTTTCATTCTTTATTTTTCATTCTTTTGTTCTTTCCTTCTTTCATTCATTTTTGTTCTTTCATTCTTTATTCTTTATTTCTTTTTTATTTGTTCATTTGTACTATTGTTCTTTTATTTATTGAATTATTGTTTTCATTCTTTTTTCCTCTATCCTTTCATTTTATCTTTTCCATTCAATTTTTTCCTCTTTCTTTTTTCTTCTTTTGCTCATTCTTCTTTTTTGTTCATTTGTTCTTTTTTTCTTTATTTTTCATTTTTTATTCTTTTTTTTCATTCTTTCATTCTATTTTTTTTCTTTTTATTTTCTTTCTTTTACCTTCTTTTTCCTTTTTTCTGTTCTTTTTTCCTTTCTTTTTTTGTTCTTTTTCTTTTCATTCTTTTATTCTTTTGTTCATTCTTTTTTTTCCTTTTATTCTTTTTCTTTTTTTGTTCTTTCACTTTTTTGTTCTTTTTGTTCTTGTTTTATTTTCTTTTTCATTCTTTCATTCTTATGTTTTATCATTCTTTTTCAGTGTTTCATTCATTCATTCTTTTTTATTTTTTTGGGTTATCTTTTTTCTTTCTTTTTCATTCTTTTGTTCTTTTTCATACTTCTTTCTTTCTTTCTTTCTTTCTTTCTTTTCTTTCTTTCTTTCTTTCTTTCTTTCTGTCTTTCCTTTCATTCTTATTATTCTTCCATCCTTTAATTCCTTTGTTCATTCTTTCTATTTATTCTTTTGTTTTTCATGTTCTTTCTTTTTTGTTCTTTTATTTCATTCATTCTTTCATTTTGTTCTTTTTCATTTTGTTTACATTCATTTGCTCTTTCATTATTTTATTATTTTTATTCTTTCTTTCAGTCTTTCTTTCATTCTTTTGTTCTTTTTCATTATTTCCTTCTTTTTCTTTCTTTTATATTCTTTTTCATTTGTATGTTATTTTTTCTTTCTCCATTTTTTGTTCTTTCATTCTTTCTTTAGTTCTTCCATTTATTCTTTCATTATTATCTGTTCTTTTTTAATTTTTTGTTCTTTCTTTCATTTTTTTCTTTTTCATTCTTTTGTTCTTTCTTTTTTCTAGTCTTTGTTTTTATACATTTCATTCATTCGTTCTTTGTATTTCATTCTTTTTCCTTTTGTTCTTCCTTTCTTTTTTTTGTCTGTTCATTATTCTCTTTTTCATTTTCATTTTTAAAT
Source organism: Microcaecilia unicolor (assembly GCF_901765095.1). Lineage (NCBI taxonomy): Eukaryota > Metazoa > Chordata > Amphibia > Gymnophiona > Siphonopidae > Microcaecilia > Microcaecilia unicolor. The sequence continues at coordinate 93,661,482 of NC_044039.1, forward strand.
TCATTCATTCTTTTTTATTTTTTGTTCTTTCATTCATTCATTCTTTCTTTCTTTGTTCTTTTGTTTTCTTGTTTTCATTTTTTCTTTCCTTCTTTCTTTTTATTCTTTTTTTCTTTTTCTTTCTTTATTCTTCATTCTGTAATTTTTTCTTTCATTCTTTTGTTCTTTCATTCTCTTTTGTTCTTTTTTCATTCTTTCTCTTTCATTCATTCTTTTTTGTTCTTTCTTTCATTTATTCTTTTGCTTTTTGCTTCTTTTTTTGTTCATTCTTTTTCTTTTTTCATTCTTTTGTTCTTTCTTTTCCGTTCTTTCTTTTTTCTTCTTTCATTCTTTTTTCTACATTTCTTCTTTCTTTTATTCTTTTAAATTCTTTTTCTTTTGCTCTTTCATTCTTGCATTCATTCTGTCATTCTTTCATTAGTTCTTTTGTTCTTTTTCATTCTTTTTCTATTCTATTCTATTTCTAGTAGGAATCACAGTGGTTCACAGAAAGAAACCTTTACACTTAGAAGGAAATAACAGAGGAAAATATACAGTGGGGGAAATAAGTATTTGATCCCTTGCTGATTTTGTAAGTTTGCCCACTGACAAAGACATGAGCAGCCCATAATTGAAGGGTAGGTTATTGGTAACAGTGAGAGATAGCACATCACAAATTAAATCCGGAAAATCACATTGTGGAAAGTATATGAATTTATTTGCATTCTGCAGAGGGAAATAAGTATTTGATCCCCCACCAACCAGTAAGAGATCTGGCCCCTACAGACCAGGTAGATGCTCCAAATCAACTCGTTACCTGCATGACAGACAGCTGTCGGCAATGGTTACCTGTATGAAAGACACCTGTCCACAGACTCAGTGAATCAGTCAGACTCTAACCTCTACAAAATGGCCAAGAGCAAGGAGCTGTCTAAGGATGTCAGGGACAAGATCATACACCTGCACAAGGCTGGAATGGGCTACAAAACCATCAGTAAGACGCTGGGCGAGAAGGAGACAACTGTTGGTGCCATAGTAAGAAAATGGAAGAAGTACAAAATGACTGTCAATCGACAAAGATCTGGGGCTCCACGCAAAATCTCACCTCGTGGGGTATCCTTGATCATGAGGAAGGTTAGAAATCAGTCTACAACTACAAGGGGGGAACTTGTCAATGATCTCAAGGCAGCTGGGACCACTGTCACCACGAAAACCATTGGTAACACATTACGACATAACGGATTGCAATCCTGCAGTGCCCGCAAGGTCCCCCTGCTCCGGAAGGCACATGTGACGGCCCGTCTGAAGTTTGCCAGTGAACACCTGGATGATGCCGAGAGTGATTGGGAGAAGGTGCTGTGGTCAGATGAGACAAAAATTGAGCTCTTTGGCATGAACTCAACTCGCCGTGTTTGGAGGAAGAGAAATGCTGCCTATGACCCAAAGAACACCGTCCCCACTGTCAAGCATGGAGGTGGAAATGTTATGTTTTGGGGGTGTTTCTCTGCTAAGGGCACAGGACTACTTCACCGCATCAATGGGAGAATGGATGGGGCCATGTACCGTACAATTCTGAGTGACAACCTCCTTCCCTCCGCCAGGGCCTTAAAAATGGGTCGTGGCTGGGTCTTCCAGCACGACAATGACCCAAAACATACAGCCAAGGCAACAAAGGAGTGGCTCAGGAAGAAGCACATTAGGGTCATGGAGTGGCCTAGCCAGTCACCAGACCTTAATCCCATTGAAAACTTATGGAGGGAGCTGAAGCTGCGAGTTGCCAAGCGACAGCCCAGAACTCTTAATGATTTAGAGATGATCTGCAAAGAGGAGTGGACCAAAATTCCTCCTGACATGTGTGCAAACCTCATCATCAACTACAGAAGACGTCTGACCGCTGTGCTTGCCAACAAGGGTTTTGCCACCAAGTATTAGGTCTTGTTTGCCAGAGGGATCAAATACTTATTTCCCTCTGCAGAATGCAAATAAATTCATATACTTTCCACAATGTGATTTTCCGGATTTAATTTGTGATGTGCTATCTCTCACTGTTACCAATAACCTACCCTTCAATTATGGGCTGCTCATGTCTTTGTCAGTGGGCAAACTTACAAAATCAGCAAGGGATCAAATACTTATTTCCCCCACTGTAATAATATATGAGTAGTGTATCTCACTAGCATTCAACAAATTAATTGATTTTGACAGATGACACGCCCACTTCCAGGTTTTCAGAAGTGAGGAAATGCTTGCTATGCCTACTTTCTGCCCCCTTTGATGCTATCACCACCCAAACCCTGCCTAAGCCATGCCTACTCTGCCCCTTTTGATGTCACTGGATATGATGTCTTGACCCCACCCAATCCTCACCCCTTTTGTATAACCACACCCCTGCCCCAACCCCACCTTTTTTTTAATAACCCCACCCCAACCACATCTATTTTGGTGGCATCATAGCCACACCCCTTTTCAACATGGCAGCCAGTACTGTATGCATCAAATTACTTCCTGTTTTCACTAGTAACCACCATCTTGAATGGGGTCATGTGACAGGGAGTGATGTAAAATAAAAACTGAAACTGGCCCCTACAGCCTTGGCAGAATTTAGTCATGCATGTGCACCTTAATGTTTTTTTCTCACAAAAAAAGAAAATAGACATTTTTGCTTTCTTTTTCTTATAATTCTTTTTCTTTCAAAGGGATACCTTCTGTTTATTTTTAAAGCTGTTTCATCACTTTTTTCTCACAGGAAAGAAAATAGGCATTTGTTTTCTTTCAAAAGGATACCTGGAGCTTACTTTTTTTTAATGACAGCCGGTTTAGGTTTTGAAACAAAAAAGAATAGGCCAACCTTCCTCCTCCTCTTTGTTTTTAGCTTACATAAGAATGTAAGAGCTGGCCCCCTCCTGTTTTCAAGAGAAAATTGTGTGAGATCATGCCCTAAACAGCTGAAGTGAGACAGAAAAAATACCAGAGGGTTACTTGTGTAAGAGCTAAGCTGGCTTTCTCTACAGCCACTTTGAAAAGAAATCTCCTTTTCTAACTCATCTCTCAAGGCAGAGCTCTGCTGCTTTGTGCCTCCCTCTACCTCCTAGCTAGCAACAAAACTTACAGGGAGAATCATAGCTCTACCAGATTCTATATATGGCACTTGGAAAATCAACATGGAAATCATTTTCACCTAAGCATACTCTATAAGATTTAGCTGTGGTATATAGAATGCACTTAACTGATATCCCAGCATCTAAAAGTGGAGGAGTAGCCTAGTGGTTAATGTAGTGGACGTTGATCCTGGGGAACTGAGTTCAATTCCCACTGCAGCTCCTTTTGACTCTTGGCAAGTCACTTAACCCTCCATTACCCCTGGTACAAAATAAGTACCTCAATATATGTAAACCGCTTTGAATGTAGTTGCAAAATCCTCAGAAAGGCAGTATATCAAGTCCCATTTCACTTTCCCCTTCCCTAAAACTATGCACCTCCATTTACGCAAATGAAAATCTGGTGTAAATTCCTGCATATACTGTAGATTTATACAGACTGGGCCAAATTCCATAACGACATGCATAAATTTGGGAACTGTTATGGAATATGATTAGATTTTGACACGAAACACTAGGCTTGATATATAGAATCCAGCAGTATATGTGTTTCTATATAACAAAGATACATGGGATTATAATACATGGGAGTGGAGTAGCCTAGTGGTTAGAGCACCAGTCTTGATATCCAGAGGTGGTCAGTTCAAATCCTACTGCTGCGCCTTGTGATCATGTGCAAGTCACTTAACCCTCCATTGCCTCAGGTACAAACTTAGATTGTGAGCCTTCCAGGGACAGAGAAATACCCAGTATGCCTGAATGTAACTCACCTTGAGCTACTACTGAAAAAGAAGTGAGCAAAATCCAAATAAATAAAAATAAATAAATGGTGCTGGCTAGCATTAATAACCTGACTTCAAAAATGCAGGCTCAAGCTTATTCCATCTTTCAATGGAAAGTCTATTATTTGCTGCACCTGCAACCTTGCATACAGATGAAGACTGCTGACAAGGGTCCTGATGTGCTAGAATAACAAAGTTGTTATCAGCATTGATGTCATGGCCAGAACAGCCCAGTGGCGTTCCTAGGGGGGGGGAGCGGTGGGGCGGTCTGCCCCGGGTGCATGCCGCTGGGGGGGGGGGGTGCCGCGCGTGCCTGTCTGTCGTTTCTTCCATGCTCCCTCTGCCCCAGAACAGGTTCCTGTTCCGGGGCAGAGGGAGCATGGAACGAACGACAGACAGGCGCGCGCGGCACCCCCCAGCAGCGTGCACCCGGGCGGGGAGTTCTTTCACAGGGGGGGGTGTCCTTTCACCAGGGGGGCACGCTGCATCTGGGGAGGCGCTGCACCCGGGGGGCGGGGTGCATCGGTGATCCGCCCCGGGTGTCAGCCCCCCTAGGAACGCCACTGGAACAGCAAAGACCTCTTGGAATTACACTTGCAACTGGAGAGATGCTGTTGCTGGCAAACTGCACATTGTTATGTGTGCATCACCCCCAAGGCCAGAATGTATGTCATTAGCACAGCTGCAACCCATGATTTCTGTATAAAAAGGGGCTCTTATATGAAGCAAAGGGCTGCTGTGTTGACATTCCATCCAAGGAGCATACTGCACTGAAGCTGATTGCACATCTGAGGAACACACTGCCACCAGCTAGAAGTCTTCATCAGGTTGTATGTGTGCCATGTACTTTTGTATAAGTGTTCTGGGCTCAATGTGACTCTGTTACTTAGGAATCTAGTTAGGGATTTCAGCTGTTTCTATGATAAGAGTTCCTCTGTCTTTATTCTTGCCTTCTCTGCACATTATCCTTGGCACTATTGAAAATAAATGTACACTCTATTTTTATAATACTTGGTTGTGGAGTTAGTTCTTTCTGTTATTTAGGACATAGTGACCTTGGATCTAACGATAAGAGGGAATACATCTGTTTCTGACACTTCATTCACTGAGGCTGGCATTACCAGAGACCTATTCCAGTTAGAATTTATGCTGTGTGAGGTACCCCAATAACACCCCAAAAAGGGTTGTATCTGTACGCACCCACACACACCTACTAATGCTGAAGGTGATAGGAGGTCCTGGTGAGTGCACCCCCATTAAGATTCTATGCTACCTTGACTTTCATAATTTCTACTGAACGGCTTTTAAGCTTTATTTCTATACATAGCTCTGAATCTTTCTGTTTTAATCATTGCAGTATTACCTTGGGTGAAGAGTCAGTAATGTACCTTCCCTGGTCTCTATACTCATTTTGATGTTTTAAGTGTATTACTTTTATGTTTTCACTTACTGTATGTGATATTGGGGTTTTAGTTGTAGTATGTGGTTTTAAATACTCTATTTATGAGTTCTTATCTGGATATATTATATTAGGTTTGAGCATGGTATTTCTGTTCATTTATTACTGTATTTATTATGCTAAGTTTGTTTTATTTATTGTTTTACCAGTGCATGCGTTGCCCCTGAAGCAGCCCTTGCTGAACGAAATATGGCTGTGTAAAGCACTCTTATTTATGATTCTACAATAAAGGTTTTTAATAACTTTCACTGTGTCTGCTTCTACATCTTCTATCTGCCCAAATTTAGGTACCAGGATGATGCATGCTAAGCACAAATACTATAATGGCAGTTCTGTGTGGAACTGCCATTATAGAATACTAGCTTAAGTCCACATTTTTGCACTTAGCTTTAGGCATGAGCACTTACATGTAAATACAAGTATTCTATATAACTGCACTTAAATGCTGGGATTACTCAGGGAGGTGGTGGAAATGAAAACGGTAATGGAATTCAAACATGCGTAGGATAAACATAAAGGAATCCTGTTCAGAAGGAATGGATTCTCAGGAGCTTAGCCGAGATTGGGTGGCAGAGCTGGTGGTGGGAGGCAGGGATGGTGGTTGGAAGGTGGGGATAGTGCTGGGCAGACTTATACGGTCTGTGCCAGAGCCGGTGGTGGGAGGTGGGACTGGTGGTTGGGAGGCGGGGATAGTGCTGGGCAGACTTATACAGTCTGTGCCAGAGCCAGTGGTGGGAGGCGGGGCTGGTGGTTGGGAGGCGGGAAAAACTGCTGGGCAGACTTATACGGTCTGTGCCCTGAAGAGGACAGGTACAAATCAAGGTAGGGTATACACAAAAAGTAGCACATATGAGTTTGTCTTGTTGGGCAGACTGGATGGACCGTGCAGGTCTTTTTCTGCCGTCATCTACTATGTTACTATGCATCCATGCCCCTCCCCTGGCCATGCTCCCTTTGGATTTGCACACTATAAAATTTAGGTATGCAGTTTATAGAATAGAGTGTAGATCAGTTATGCATGTAACTGCTAATTTATGCTAATTAGCGCTTAAGACCAATTATTGGTAGTTATTGACACTAATTGGAACTTGTGACTCTGGGCAAGTCACTTAGCCCTCCATTGCCCCAGGTATAAATAAGTACTTGTATATACTATGTAAACTGCTTTGAGTATAGTTGCAAAAACCACAGAAAAGCAGTATATCAAATCCTATTACCCCCCCCCCCCCCCCCCCCCCATTAATTAGAATTTACGTGCAGAACTGTCTAAGCATATTCTATAATGTGATGTGCATAAATTCTAAGTCGCATAGTTGAAAAGGGGGCATGGCCATGGACGTGGAATGGGCGGGTCATAGGCATTTCTAAAATCTATGCTCGTTGTTACAGAACACACCCGATCTTCGTCTAATTTAGGTGTCAGTGTACATGATAGGGCTCTAGGGGTACTTACCTGTTCATACCTCTTTGTGAGCATAAGGCCTGCATTAGCCTAACTGAGGCCTATGAACCAAATTCTGACTGCATCATACCCATCCTGTCATGGATTCCTAATGCATTGCATGATGGACTGCCAAGAACATAGGAGCCAACTTCCCAAAATGATTGAGGGTGAATTTCTTTTTTTACAGGTGGTGTATTCCCACCTCCCCTGCCCCCTCAAGCCCCTCCCCCCATCCCCCTCCCTCTCCCCTGTCCCCCTCCAAGTTCCAGGCCCCCTCCCTCCCCTCTCTCTCTCCTTTCCCTCCCCCCTCCCTTTGAGTTCCAGGCCCCCTCCCTCCAAATTTTAAAAGTCATCTATTTTACCTTGTCGGCGTTAGGGAGGCAGCAGCAGTAAAAAGCATGCAGTCTCGGCTCAGTGCTTAGTTGTTTTCCCTTCTCTCTCTCTCAGCTCTGGTCCCGCCCTTGCAGAAACAGGAAATGAGGGCGGGACCAGAAATGAGACAGAGAGAAGGGAAAACAACTAAGCACCAAGCCGAGCCGCATGCTTTTTACCACTGCTGCCGCCCTAACCCCAACGAGGTAAAATAGATTACTTTTAAAATTCGGAGGGAGGGGGCCTGGAACTCGAAGGGAGGAGGGAGGGAGGGAATGAACTTCCAGTGGGTGAACGAACTTCTGGTGGGTGAAATATTGGGGGTGCTCGAGCACCCACACCACCCACGGAGTCGGCACCTATGACCAAGGATATATTGTTTGTGCAAAGACACTGAACGGCCCCTTTGTTCATGTATGATCTTGAGGCCTGGGATCATCCATAAGATATTTTGGGGGCCTTTTTCCTTGGAGCACCTCAGCCATTGCTCATAACCTTTTCACATGTACACCTGTACCTGATTGGTCCAGACAGAATTCCTTAAACCAACTAATCCCATCATCCAATCAGAAAACTGTTTCTTGCATGGTACAGCTTACTTGCTTGTGGAACCTTTCTCTGGTTTTGTCTTTGGGAGATGTATATGTGTGTTGTTCTTAGTTTTAGCTGAGAGACTTTAGCGCTGAGAACCTTCAGGCTTTCTAGACATCTTACTCTAATGGGTGCTACTTAACTTTACCATCCAAGATGTAGTTCATCTAGTAACTGAGTACATTAGCAGTTGATGCTCTGAAATGTACCTGATCAGAGCTTCAAGTATGTGCCATACTGAGTAACAAGTACTGTGTAGCATCTCCAAGGAATAATGTAATTCAGAAACAATATGTATTTCTCTGTTGGATGTTGGAGAGTTTTCTTTTCTTCATCGTTACCAAAGCTACCATATGAATGGGTTTGACTAGGACAGTCCCAGTATTGGCCTCTATATTTACTGTATCTTCTAGAAGGCTAAGGGGTATATTTACTAAGGTGAACTATAGGCACGTTAGTGTTTTGAATGCATATCAATGGCCGGCCTATGGTAAATGCTAATGCGCCCGTTAGCATTTAATGCGCCTTAACTTTAAAGGCGTGCAAAAAAACACCAATGCGCCATAATAAATATACCCCTTATCATGCTACAGGGTCCTTGCTATGGCTATGAAGTAGATTTCCAGCCTGGCAAATAGACAAATGGATCCTCCTCACCTTTGTTATTCTCCTCTTACTCAGTTTATACCAGGTCTACAGTTAAATAGATGATAAAAAAAAATACAAAACAACCAAAAACAGTTGATAATAAAAACAATAATTATGATTATTTTTATATTGTAATATTTATTATTTGCAAATGCAATTTTTTTTTTTTAGTGAAGCATGGTGCCCCTTGTAATGTGAGGCCCTAAGCTGTAGCTTGTCTAAATATACATAAATCCGGCCCTGGTTCACACTATCTTGCTGTTAGATGAGCACTGCTCAGTAAAGCACCAGATTCTTACAAACATGTTTCTGAGTAGAACTTCTCTGAGTGCTAGAGTGACAATAAAAGTTGGTGAACATGTCAAAACCCCTTCCACTCCTATCAGGCCTCAACAATAAACAGTAGTCCAGGTTTGCCTTTTTCTAAATAAATCCCAGGTATCTGAAACTACAGAACTGTGCAGTATGCTTCCAAACAATTTTATTTAAGGACATGAATATTTGTTTTCCTATGGCTCCTGAAAATCGCCATATTTAATTGCTGAATTTGTCAACATGGAGTAGACAGTAAAAAAAAGATCTATAAATCCAAACATCTGGTAAAAACAATAGAAGAATTTTGAGAATAACTTCTGACGTGCTCATACCTCAGGTTAATAGAGGGCACTCTTATTTATTGTTGGCCTCCAAGGAATATCTAAATCACCATGCTGAAAATTTTCCTATAGTTCTATGAGTGATGTTGCAATGTAAAATGTTTTTTATAAAATTAGGCAAGATGTGAAAGTATACACATTGGTGGCATGAATGTGTGCACTTAGGTATTGTCAGGAGGGCAGTACAGGGTGGAGCACAGACAGAATCACAAAGTATACAACTTGATTATAAAATACACAAACCTATGTGCATAATCTATGCACAAACATTTCCACCTTCTCTTGAATAGGCATAATAGCTGCACCTTCAGTGTAGGTGCTATTGCTGCTGGATTTGTACTAGTAGTTTATAAAAACACATATGCACCTATGATGTTTATTTTAGAAGCACCATTCACGTTTTGGATGTGCATAAACTGGTACTTAGACATCTACCATGCATAGATATCTAAGTTCCATTTTTTATGAAGCTAGCGTATGGATATCTAAAACTGGAGAACATTCTAATGGCAAGGAGACATGGTCTACATGTAGTCTGGTGTGTTTTGGGAGGGCCAAAAATAGGCATTTGTTCCCCATTTCAGAAGGGGAATGAACATCTAATTTACAAAAAAGATGGACATCAGGAGATAGACCTGCTAACCTAGACATCCAGGTTTCAGAAAAGTACACTCATTGAACAGTAGTGAACTGGAGGGATATGAAATCAGTGGGTGACCCCCCCCCCCCCCCCCAAACAAAGTTAAACTGGCAAAGGATGCTGATTAATGGGACAGCTTAAGGAGAAATAGATATCTGTTTCTAAAATGGCCGACCTAACCGTTTATGTTCCAGCACAGAGATGTTTATGTTCCTGTGTTGCCCTGTTCATATCTTAGATGTCTATTTTTCAAAAATGGCTGTTTATGCTGCACATCACCGGCACATAAACATCCATTTCTCCGTATATTTTACAACAGGCTTTACACTGACAGATCCTGTTCTAAGATATTAGTGGAACTTCAGACATCATGACTTGAACATCTATATTCCAATGTGGACATGCTTTCTAAAATTCCGCTCTTTGTGTCTTTTATTTATTTTATTTTTGTTTATTAGAATGTATTTATCACTTTTTTCAAGGAATTCACTCGTCAGTGTACAGTAAAAAAAAAAAAAAGCTCAAAATAAGTACTTTCTGCCAAATAAACTAGGTGGCCCTCCACATGTACATTTTATATTTGTTATAACAGTAATAAGAAAGGAGGGAGACTTTGGAAATGAGCTCTATTCAGGCAATTTTCAATGCAGAAAAGAATACTAAGGGGTTCAGTTTTGGGGCTAATTTCCCTTAATGTTCTTTTACAGGCAAAAAAAATCTATGGGGCAGGGAAAATGACGAACTACAGCATTAACAATCATTGCAAATGAATACTGAATATATACAAAAATGTATCACTACTACTTACTACTACTTAACATTTCTAGAGCGCTACTAGGGTTACGCAGCGCTGTACAAAATAAACAAAAAAGGACGGTCCCTGCTCAAAGGAGCTTACAATCTAAAGAACGAAATGTCAAGTTGGGGCAGTCTAGATTTCTTGGGTAGAGGTGTAGAGGTTAGGTGCCGAAGGCGACCTTGAAGAGGTGGGCTTTAAGCAGAGATTTGAAGATGGGCAGGGAGGGGGCCTGGCGTATGGGCTCGGGGAGTTTGTTCCATGCGTGGGGTGAGGCAAGGCAGAAAGGGCGGAGCCTGGAGTTGGCGGTGGTAGAGAAGGGTACTGAAAGGAGGGATTTGTCTTGAGAGCGGAGGTTACGGGTAGGAACGTAAGGGGAGATGAGGGTTGAGAGGTAAGGAGGGGCTGCAGATTGAGTACATTTGTAGGTTAGTAGCAGAAGCTTGAATTGAATGCGGTAACTGATCGGAAGCCAATGAAGTGACTTGAGGAGAGGGGTGATATGAGTGTATCGGTTCAGGCGGAAGATAAGACGTGCAGCAGAGTTCTGAACGGACTGAAGGGGGGATAGGTGGCTAAGTGGGAGACCAGTGAGGAGTAGGTTGCAGTAGTCAAGGCGAGAGGTAACGAGAGAGTGGATGAGAGTTCGGGTGGTGTGCTCAGAGAGGAAAGGGCGGATTTTGCTAATGTTATAGAGGAAGAAGCGACAGGTCTTGGCTATCTGCTGGATATGCGCAGAGAAGGAGAGGGAGGAGTAGAAGATGACACCGAGGTTGCGGGCAGAAGAGACGGGGACGATGAGGGTGTTATCAACCGAAATAGAGAGTGGAGGTAAAGGAGAAGTGGGTTTGGGTGGGAAGACAAGAAGTTCGGTCTTGGCCATGTTCAATTTCAGGTGGCGGTTGGACATCCAGGCAGCAATGTTGGATAAGCAGGCCGATACTTTGGCCTGGGTGTCTGCAGTTGGGTTTGCTAGAAGCTCAGACAAAGTTACATAATGTTGTCAAAATGTTAAGAGGGTGCTTGTAGTTCTAAAGTACCTAATATATTGCATTATGTTTATTGCATACTGTTAAAATATATTATCTAGCAGTTGACAGTATTGTAATAGTTATAATTAGGAACATTCAACTATTCTATCACAGCATAATCTATTTAATACAGAAAGCAATGCTAAACAGTCAAATTAATTTCTCACATTTTAAAAGATATCAGTGAAGCAAGTGCAGAGAAAGCTCTGGAGAATTTCAGAGACATCCCTTGCAAATATATTTGGGGAAAATCTAGTTTAAAGCAGAAAAGAGATTACAATAGAGGTTACCCATGTCTTAAGGGCCCTTTTACTAAGGCGCATAGGTGCCTATGTACATACAACACATGTCAAATTGGAACTACTGCCCAGCTACCGCGTGCCCTGGGCAGTAATTCCATTTTTGACATGTGTCATGATTACCACTCGGTTAACATGTGAGACCTTACCACTAAGTCAATGGGTGGCAGTAAGGTCTCAGCCCAAAAATGGACATGCGCTAGTTTTAATTTTGCAGCACATCCATTCCCACTCCCACCCCCAAAAAAGGCCTTTTTTGCAGGCGCACTGAAAAATGGACCTGCACGCATCCAAAACATGTGCCTACACCAGCGCAGGCCATGTTTCGGTGTGCCTTAGTAAAACGGTCCCTTAATATCCTACTTTTGTCACTAAAAAAAAAAATCATTCATTCCATGCACATTTGGAAAAACAAAAACAAAAAAAACTGAAACACTCCAACTGTCTGTTAGAGAGTGGAGACTATTGTCAGGTCTACAGATACATGAAACACTTCACAATTTTCAAACTAAAAGGGATGCACACTTGATCAACTCACTGAACCACTAAATGCAGATAGCAAATGGTAGCTTTTTATTACAATTTTGGCATTCTGGGAAATGACTTTGGGCAGATTAACTGTGCCTTGAGCAAAGGGATGATGCAGGATCAGAGGCACAACTATCAATGAGAGAGCCCAGCAAAAGCCAGAGGCCAGCCACTGGCAGGAGCCGCCTGCTGCTGGAACTACTGAGTTTATTTTGGTAAACAAAAAGGTGAGGTGGCAGTGGCCATGCCGGGAGGTGAGTACGGCACACACTGCATGCATCTCTATCAGTGCTGCTGCATCATCTCCTGAATCTGGTCTTCACTGCACCCCTCTCCCAATGCAGTCTCAATCTAATGTACTGATGCCATACTCATACTATAAGACTTCAAACCCTGTGGTAGCCAAAGATTAAGCACCTAAGCACTTTGCCAACTGCCTAGCTACCTGGATGCAAGGCAGAATGAGGAGAGCAGTGAAGACCAGGTGATGTGGCAAAACTGCTATAGATCAGTGTAGTGTGCACTGTGTTCACCTCCTCCCCACCACACTTACACTTTAAAAAATCTGTCATATGCCCCAAAGGAAGGGGAAAAGGCAGGGAGTGTTTTATCAAGTGGAATGTATTAACTGTCTTTATGATGAAAGCATTCCCTAATCCAGTACCCTCTCTGCAGACCCATCTTGGAGACCCAGGCTTCCTCTGTTGCACCCCCACCCTTCCCAGCAGACCCATCCTGGACATCTCTTCAGGCTCCCCTCCACTGTATCCCCCACTCTCCATGCAGATTCACCTTGGACACCTCCCCTTTCCTGCACCCCTGACAACCTCCCTGCAGATCCACCTCAGACTCTGTGCCTTCAAACACTTTATTGGGTGTATCTTCAAGGAGGTGGACATTTCCAAATGCATTCTTTTCATCTATTGAAAAATACCTTGTTCTTCAAACATGCAGCTCTTTCCCTATCTATTTCCCCCCTTTCAGCTTTGAGCTTGGGTAGAAGGACACAGACAGTAGTAAACCACACTCCCCCAAATGCTGACAAGGGCCACCTCAGAAATCTCCAGGGGCCCCCACTAGCCCCTGGACCTTGCATTAAAGAACACTACACTATAAAGTTACTTCCACTTTAAAAATTATTTCAGAAAAACTAGGCACTGATATTTCCATCTGCTATTTGGGATGCACAATTTTTCAAGATTAAACTGCACACATATACATGAATTTTCACAAGTGTAAAACCCTTCCCAATTCCACTCTCAGGAATCTCTCCTCAAATAGCAACTCAGTGTACAGGTATCATAGACTGTACACATGGAAGCTTATCTGCATAATGGGCAGGAAACTTTTATAACAGGCCACTTCCTGCAGCTAAAGCAATGTTTTACCTACACAAATAGATATATGTTACCCTCTCTACGGTCTGAGCCTGAAGGGAGTGTTTGAAGCGTAATGGAAGAAAGTATTTCAGAGAGGTGGGGTAGATACATGCAATATCTTTACCAAGGAGCAACAATCAACAGAATCAAGATAGCACAGGATAAGCACTGAGAAACCTTCATGGGAAATGAGGGTAGGTTTTGAAGTCTGCCAAACCAGATAGGTTTTACAGTTGTGGAGCTTTACTTAAAAAAAAAAATGACCTATCCCTTTTCTCTCGGGGGCAATGTCTGCAAATGGGTTAATTTTGTGTCTCAAAAATCAAAAAAATACTGAAGAGCAAAAACAAAATGAAACCAGTACTGCTCTTCACAGGTTTCAATTATCCTCTGAAGCAAAACACAGCGGAAAACGACTCCAATTCAGAGAAAACAGCAGTGGGTTTTTTTCTCTGAATTGGAGTTGTTTATTGCTGCAGTTTGTTTAAGAGGATAATTGAAACCTGTGATATAAGAGCCATCCAAGGGGGAAGACCATCAATGTAGGCGCCCCTGGCTATTGAGATTTCCTTTCTTAAATACATTCTTTATAGATAATCTTTAGGATTACTGTTATGTTCTAGGGCAAACTAAGTAGTATTGGTTTTATTTTTGTGTCTACCATGACAGCAACGAACTGTGTATGGAAAGTACTGTGGCTTTGCATATGTAGAAATAAGGTTCAGCAAACAAGTTGTAGGGCAATACCTTTTACTGGACTCTGCTGTTCTCATTGACTTGATGAAACATAGCTCTCAAATGTTAGCGACAGATATACTGAGTTAGTCTAATACAAAGATATCAACTACGGCCTGTTTTCATGACTCATTTCTGCCTATGGAAAAATCTTTACTGAAAACAGCCCCTTTACCTGATTTCATAGTCTGCTTCTATTTTTCTCATGCTAGAGTATTGCAATAAATGATTTCCTAATGAAACCCACCCTGAAAGGTGGGTTTTGATGAGAGTAAGGAGAAAGAGAAAATCTGGTTGAAGTACTTTAAAAAAAAAATACAAGCAGGTTTATTCTTTCTAAGATAAACTGTCAGTCTATTTGCTGTAGCAGAGCTGCCTAGGAAGTGCTGAACTTGTTATATTTGTACAGGAGGAGAATGGGTTCCACAGCTTCCTACATGCAAATAGGAGCAAGCAGACAGGTTGATGGGAGTATTTCCACACACTTTTGAGGGGGATTAATTCACTGAAATAAATAACACTTGAGGGGCAGACTATGAATACACACCGTATGGAAAGCGCTAAATCAGAATAAAGTAAATAAAAACCTGCTCCCCATGAGGTTAGGGAAGAGGCAAATTGGTAGCATGATGAGAATTCACTAGTACAGTTTAGACTCTGGAAAGGTTTGACTCATGCTAAATCATCTGTATGGTTTTGGCTAGGAACAAAGGTTGCTCTCTAGTGGGGAACCCATGGAACTGATGCTTATAGAGTTTTGATAAAAACTGGTAAATCTGAATCCTAGCAAGGAAAATACCTTTAGAGGCTTCTCTGAAGGCATGAAAAGCGGAAATCCTTCGGAGCTAGATTCAAGGCTAGAAAGTCTTTCAGAGCAGCTCAGGGTAGAAGAAGGAACAGCCCTTGGGAGCAGACACAGCAAAAGAAAAGAGCCTGTGAAGGCTTAGAGCTGTAAAAGCAGAGGTAGCCCTCTATTGGGATTCCTGGGACTGGTGGTTGCAGAACCCTGTTGAGGCTGGTACTCTAAGCCCTAGCAGTGAGAAATCCCAGAGGCTTCTCTTGAAGAGAAGACCAGCGAGGGTGAAGGCCTCCAGGGTGCAAAATCCCAGAGGCTTCTCTTGAAGAGAAGACCAGCAAGGGTGAAGGCCTCCAGGATGCAATCAACACTAGGGGCCCATTGAGGATGAAAGCCCCTGGGGTGCAATCAGCACAAGGGGCCTGATAAAGGTAAAGGCCTCCAGGGTGCAATCAGCATCAGGGACTCGACAAGGGTGAAGGTCCTCGGAGTGCAATCGGCACTTTGGGCCCAGAGAGGGATGACGGCAAATCCTCAGAACACTGGGAGGTTCCAGGAAGCAACAGCCAGGCCAGGCACAACAGGCCTAGGAGTGCAGACCAGCAGCCACCCACCCATGAAGCCTTCAGCAAGAGGGGTGAGACCTGAGGGTGGACTTGCAAGAAAGGAAAGGAGGGACCTACGCCATACCTATACACTGACTTGACTAAGCAGCAGGCAAGCGCTCACAGCTACTACCTTGGCAAGCAAGACTGACAGGGTCTGAGAAGTGTGTGAAGGAGTGTCACTGATTCTGAATACCTACCTGAGTCAAAGGCTAACCGTTAATACTAGAATGTTTTTGGTTTAGGAGGTTAAGTGCCAAGACTATTTGTGTTTGTATATGTTAGTTGTATATATATATATATATATATATATATATATATATATATATATATATGTGTGTGTGTGTGTGTGTGTGTAAATAGTTAAATAAAACCTGTTTAATTAGCCAGCCCTGTTCGCAGCAATTCTTTTCTCTTTTTTGGATTTTTCCTAGAAGGGGAGAAGAGGGTAATCCCACCTGCTAACGCTTTTCTACCCTAGATGGAGGCACCGAGCACCACAGTGAATAAGGAACCAACAGAGACTGGGAGGCTCCAGCCAGGTCATACCCCGATTCCAGGTGCACCCAGTAAAGGGGCGTTACATATATAAAGGTACCTAAAGCAATAAGAAACTTGCATTACAAATAAAGTAATCTCTGCCATAGAAGCCAGCTCTGAACAAACTCCTTGAGGGAGAGGTTTTTTTGGGAGGGGGGGGGGTGTTTTACCACCCCCAATAATTTTGAAAAATTGTCTCCTCTGGCCTCTACATGACTACAGAAAAACAGTTTGAAGACTGGGTGTAGAATAAAAATGAGACTCACGGAGCAACAATAGAAAACAGGAAAAGTGTTACATTGTATTCCTGACATATGAACTCCCCTACTGGAAGTCAATTTCTAAAAATAACACGACAGCAGAAGACCATGTTTGCTTTCTTTGGCGTAGACCCAGTCTTCACTGAGAATACCTCAGAACTGTTGGTTGTTCTACTCACTAACACAAACCTACTAGAATTTGTATAATCGTTTTTTCTTCTTCTGTAGTGTTCAGCGTTTCACCATAAATTCCATGGTTTATGATGTCACAAAGTATGCCCAGTCACTCTTCTCTCGTCCATACTGAAACAAACGCAAAGAACAGAGTTCAGGAATTAATGCTAAAAGGGTGAGAGCAGTATTAAAAAAACAAATATAAAGGCTTCTGTGAACTTCTTGAACAGCAAAATTGAAAAATCACTGGAGATATTTTGTATACTGCTGTTTCTTCATGTTGCAAACAAAATATCCAAGTCAATTTGGTAGCTGTGCCTCATAATCATTATTATTGAGCATGACTTTTGCACACCTCTGAATTTTATAAAATGCAGTCTCTTTAGTTTCAGAATTCTGGCTGCAAGGGAAAAAAAGTGACAAAGATATTTTAAATTTAATTTTTAACATTTATTATTGGTAGTTTCACTTGGTAATCTGTAACCCAGGAGCAGCTCAAATAAACTGTTGCCTGAGACAAAGTATAAGTTGAACCACTACTGCCCCCCTCCCCCCACCTTAGGGCCCTGTTTACTAAGATGCATTAGCATTTTTAACATGCCTACGATTAACACGCGCGCTAAACATGTAGGCACCTATGGGGATACTGTAGGCGCATACACAGTTAATGCACATACATAGTTAATGCGCATTAAAAATGCTAACACGCCTATAACGCAGCTTAGTAAACAGGGCTCTTAGTATTTTAATGCGCCTACAATTAGCGCATGCATTAACCGTGTAGGCGCCTATAGGGATATTGTAGGTGCATACATGGTTAACGCGCATTAAAGATGCTAAGGCGCCTATAATGTGGCTTAGTAAACAGGGCTTTCAGTTCCCAAAATGGGACGATGTCTCGGATCTCTAATAAATGGGCAGGATCCCTTCACTGAAAACATAGGTCAGCTGGCTGTTCCAAGAAAAGAGTAATATATTCCCAGCCTATATAATTTTTTTAAAAAAGCCTTTTGCAAAGCTGTTTAAATGCAGCAAAAGTGGTAGCAGTTTAATTATGTAGCCTTTGATCTAATACAAAATATACCAACTCTTGACACTGCACATTGGACCACTATGGTATTAACAGTAAATATACAGTATATTCTGCAAAAACAAAAGAGATGCAAGGTGCACACACACCAAGGAGCAAAAGAAAAACGTGAGAAGCACAACCAAGTTTAGAATACCAAAAATAAAAATTTTAGCAAATTTTATTCAGGTGTTATAAACTAGGTTGTGGATCTTTCTTCTTTTTTTCTGAATATACATTCTGCATTCAAACGTATCTCTTCCTCAGCAATAGGTGTGGAAAAGAACTAGGCCATTTCCCATAGAACTCAAGACATCAAAAAATCTGTTTCTGTGCAAGGAGCAAGATGGCGATTTGAGCTGACATGGACTTGCGAGCTCTCGACTCGTGGATCCTCTGCTGCTCAGCTAGTGCTCAACTAATATAGGGAAGTGGAAGGGGAAGTCTTGTACCTTTCCTGCCAGGGTCAGACCTTCAATTTTGGGGGCAATGGACCACTGAAGTCTTTTTGATGGCCAGGTCTAGAAGATGTGCTCCTGAGGTGGTGCACAGCGACGACAGCCTTGCACAAAGCGAGAGCGATCTGTTCACATTTTTCCTGGAGCAGTTCAAGAATTCCCGTATATCAGGGGGTGAGAGATCCGTGGTGGAGCTCAGACCTCTGTGCAAGTGGGAAACTCTGTTACACTCGATCTGACTGGTATGCCTTCCCACCCCCCACCCCCATCCTCCGGTTAAATGATCTCTTCCTCTTACTGCACCTGCTAGTTTTTCAGGTGCTGGGGAAGGAGTGTTGGAAGAAACTGCTATGATGGCTCATAGCATTTCAGAGATTACCCCAGTGAGTCAAGAAGGTGTGTTTCATGATCTTGGATAATGATGGACTCTCAGGCAACCTTGGAAGATGTATGGAATACCCTAGTGAGAGTGGAATAGAATATGTCGTCTCAATCAGATAAAGTTGTTGAGTCTTCTAATTTGCTCCACCATCAGGTTAATGTCCATAAAGAGGCTTTGGGGAAGCATGGAACATGACTTAGCCGTGAGGACCAGCAATCAGCTGAGCTTAGGGCACATGGAGGGGCATAATTGAACGGGAACGACCATCTCTAAGGGCACCCATCTCTAAGGACGTCCCGGGGAAGGGGCGGGGAAACCGCTGTTATCGAAACAAGATGGGTGTCCATCTTTCATTTCGATAATATGGTCAGAGACGCCCAAATCTCAACATTTAGGTCGACCTTAGAGATGGGCGTCCTTAGAGATGGTTGTCCCCGGTTTTCGACAATAATAGAAACCCAGGATGCCCATCTCAAAAATGACCAAATCCAAGGCATTTGGTCGTGGGAGAAGCCAGCATTCGTAGTGCACTGGTCAGGCACCCTAGGGGGCACTGAGGTGGACTTCACAAATTGCTCCCTGGTGCATAGCTCCCTTACCTTCGGTGCTGAGCCTCCCAAACCCCACTCCCCACAACTGTACACCACTACCATAGCCCTAAGTGGTGAAGGGGAGCACCTACATGTGGGTATAGTGGGTTTCTGGTGGGTTTTTTAAGGGCTCACATTTACCAGCACAAGTGTAACAGGTAGGGGGGGATGGGCCTGGGTCTGCCTGCCTGAAGTGCACTGCACCGACTAAACTGCTCCAGGGACCTGCATACTGCTGTCATGGAGCTGGGTATGACATTTGAGGCTGGCATAAAAAAAAATTTAAACTTTTATTTTAGGGTGGGAGGGGGTTGGTGACCACTGGGGGAGTAAGGGGGAGGTCATCCCCGATTTCCTCCGGTGGTCATCTGGTCAGTTTGGGCACATTTTTGAGGCTTGGTCGTGAAAAAAACTTGACCAAGTTGACTAAATGCTCATCAGGAACGCCCTTCTTTTTTCCATTATCGGCCGAGGACGCCCATCTCTTAAGCACGCCCCAGTCCCGCCTTCGCTACGGTGCCGACACGCCCCCGTGAACTTTGGTCGTCCCCGCAACGGACTGTAGTTCAGGATGCCCAAAATCGGCTTTTGATTATGCCAATTTGGGCGACCCTGAGAGAAGGACGCCCATCTCCCGATTTGTGTCGGAAGATGGGCGCCCTTCTCTTTTGAAAATGCCCCTGTTAGGTGTCCTTTTACTAAGCAGCAGTAGGGCTAATGCACAGGTAGTACACGCCAAATTGGCACTACCGTCAGCGTAGTGCGGGTAATTCTGAAGTTGGTGTGTGCTGTTTCCCTTGGAAGAAAACATTTTTCTACTTTCTACGGTGGGGGGCGTTCCCGGCGGTAATCAGCAGCGTGGTCACATTGGCGTGTGCTGCATGATTACCGCACGAGTAGCGCATGAGCTAGGTGAATGGGTGGCAGTAAGGGCTCAGGTAGTAAATAGTCATGTGCTACTTTTAATTTTACTGCACAGCCATTTACTGCCCCCATAAAAATGAAGTCTTTTTTCCCAGCTGCAGTAAAAAAAATGGCCCAGCTCTTGCCAAAAACACATGCCCACACTACTGCAGCCCACTTTTTACTGCAGCTTAACAAAAGGACCCCATTGTTTTGTCCTTATATAGGAATTGGAAGCTATAAGCTATAAAATCGAAATGTTGTAAAATAATAGCCACCTGTTTAATTTGTGGCTGTTAAACTTTCCCAAATCTCCTTTAATGCCAGCTATTGAAATGGTAGAGGTTTCATTTGAAGTCCTTTAAGTTCCTAAAGATCCTCTAGGAATCAACCTATTATATTAACTCCAGAGGTCAATTAGATAATGAAGGCTAAGCTGCTGAGTTATATTTGGAAACCTCAGACCAGACTAATTTGGGTGACTTTAACGATTGCCTTTTTCCTGGATCTGGACAAGATCTGGTTACTGATACTGTATTTTTGGTACAAAACTTCAAAACTTTCATAGGTCAAGTGTTACTTTTTCCTTATTCTGCTAGGGCTACACAGGTGAAGAATAAATCCTTTTTGGTCAAACATTCCCAGGTGTGGCCTCTTGGTGCAACTTTTTTCTTACAGTTTCTCTGTGGATGCCATGCATTTGAAGGTAGCAATTATATTTTCTTTGACCAAGAATAGTTACACATTAGTCAGTGTTAGAACAGTTCCAGTAACTGTGTCTATACCAGTCCTTTCAAATTGTTAGATGCTCACCTGTTCATTTTCTTCAAAAATTGCTCACTTTTTCCTATAATTTTCCTCTTTCCCTCCTTGAGGGTCTCCTATCCATTGGGTTTACCTTCTTTTTTTCCCTCTCCCTCCCCACTTGTAGGAGATATATTAAGTTTGCTGTTACTTTACCTTGTAATTGGAAGGGTTTTTTTAACACATTTTATTAATTTAATTATTCAAATAACAAATCATGCAACACAATTTGTATTGAAAAGTTGAATAAAGTGGTGTGGTAGCCATGTTAGTCAACTTTTAAAAGTAATAAATAGAAATAAATCAAAACATAGAAAAAAATAAGATACCTTTTTTTTTGACTAATTTAATACATTTTTGATTAGCTTTCGTAGGTAACCTTTCTCCTTCAGATCGGAAATAAGCAAATATTCACAAATATCAGAATATATACTGCCAAAGCAGTTGGAGCGATTTTCGCTGGCACTGTCTATATAATGCTATTGAAAATCAGTAGCCAGCAGGTTTGTATGTTTGCCATCCTCCAGGGAAGTTATCAATGTGGACTACCATTAAATGGCGTTATTTTAACATTAACTCATGTTGTTTTAGCACAGGGCTTTTTTATGCAGTGAGACCTAGTTATTAATAACTGGGGTTAATAGTCAAATAACCCTTTAAAATTTTATATTAATATGAAACTGGACTGAACCATTACTTTATGGTTTCTCTTCCCTACATGGCAACCTGGGCGTTTTGTAACATTACCTCCTGTTCTGGGTCTGGGTGGATTTTATGCTCATCTGTTTCTTTGTCACTGTGTGTGGCAGAAAGAACTATTTCTATAAACCAGTTTCTTGAGGTATCATCTCTTTATCATGATGTATCTTTATTAGATCAACACTATATCTTTTTGTTTCTGTTCAATGGAGTATGTAAAAATCAATATTATATTCATCTAGAAATCCATACCTTATCTGAACTAGGCAGTGGCGTGCCAAGGGGGTGCGGTGGGAGGAGTCCGCCCCGGGTGCACGCCGCTGGGGGGGTGCTGCGCGCCTGTCTGCTCTGCTCGTTCCGTGCTCCCTCTGCCCCGGAACAGGTTACTTCCTGTTCCGGGGCAGAGGGAGCATGGAACGAGCGAAGCCGACAGGCGTGCGGCACCCCCCCCCCCCCCCCCCCAGCAGGTAAAAATGCACCCGGGGGGGGGGGTGTCCTTTCGCCGGGGGTGGGGGGTTGCGCTGCACCCGGGGGGAGGGCGCATCGGCGATCCACCCTGGGTGTCAGCCACCCTAGGAACACCACTGGAACTAGGAAGTTTGGATAAGCAGAGTCAAACTGAAACAGGTTCAGATCAGATCAGTGCAAGTTATTTGCAGCACAAGTTCATTCTCTAAACACAACACATTGTCTTCACAGAGAATGATATTTGCTTTTCAGTGACTATAAACCACATATGCTGACATTTGAGAAAGGTTTTGACAAAAGATTCTGCATATATAAAATGTAAATCAGATTTAGGCTTGCATTTATGCTCATTAGTATAGCTATTTATGAATCACTTACCACCATTATTGATGTTAGATTAATAAACCTGTAGATAGCAATTGCTGAATAAGTGATTTATCAGTTATCATGCACCAAAATGTTAGCAACAGAGCCTTACCTGGATATCACTTAGCTGCTTCAAAATCTGACTTGTTAATTTAGGTCCATTTTCCATAGTTGGTATATGCAAATTCTTTATAATATTATAAAGAGAAAAAAATACAAGCACATTATTAAGGGAAGGCTGAATACAAATGCCTTAAAAACACTAAGAAATCAGTTTTCAAAGGGAACTAGCTGGCTAAGTAAAGCCTTTGAAAATCTTTCAATCCAAGAGGCTAAATTTAGTCTACTACATCTCAATAAGTGGCTAAATATAACCTCTTTAAAATCTGGGCTGACCTGAAAGTGGCCATCCCTAGATTTGGACGTCCATAGACATAGACGTTTCTGACTTTCGGTGATTTTCGAAACCAAAGCCGTCCATGTCAAAAACGGCCAAATGCAAGCCATTTGGTCGTGGGAGGAGCCAGCATTCGTAGTGCACTGGTCCCCCTCACATGCCAGGATACCAACCGGGCACCCTAGGGGGCACTGCAGTGGACTAACCGATGCACTAACTGAACGGAAAAATCCCTTCCCTTACCGATCCCTTAGCGATTCATAAAGGAACGGGCATGCATGAAGGAAATCGCATGCAAATGAGCTGCTCACTGTTAGCTCATTTGCATACGATTTCCTTCCTAAGGAGGGGAAGCCAGTGCAGAGCAGCCAAGCATTAAGCGTGGCTGCTCTGCGCATGCCAAAAACGGCTTCATACATGCAGCCAAGCTGCGTGTATAATAGCTGTCTACAACCTTAAATAAATTGCCATCTACAACCTTAGAAAAATACAAGTCCAGGTGAAAACGTCCAAGTGCTCATCAGGGACGTCTTTTTTTTTTAGAGTATGGGTGAAGGACGTCCTTCGCTATGCCTCCGTTCCTGCAATGGCAGTTGAGGATGTCCTTCGCTATGCCTTCATCCCTGCAACGGCAGTTGAGGAAGTCCAAAATATGATGTTTCTGTGGGAAGGATGTCCATGCCTGGATGCTTTTATGAGAAGGACGTCTATGCCTGCTATACCTCTGACATCCTCTTTATTTATTTGGATTTTGGATCACAAGTAGCAGCAGTGGAATTTGAACCGGCCACCTCTGGATTGCAAGACCAGTGCTCTAACTACTAGGCCACTCCTCTCCTTTGAAATTTGGCTGGCCCTGTGGGGGGGGGGGGGGGGGAGGCAGCTCAGGACATCCAAAATGTTTGAAAGAAGAACGCCCACACCTTCGCTATGCCTCCGCTGACACACACATACCTCCCCCTCCCAGGGACCTGCATACTGCTGAGATGGACCTGAGTATGACATTTCAGGCTGGCAAAAAAAGTTTTTAAAGTTGTTTTTTTCAGGGTGGGAGGGGGTTAGTCACCACTGGGGGAGTCAGGGGAGGTCATCCCCAATTCCCTCCGGTGGTCATCTGGTCAGTTCGCACACCTTTTTGAGGCTTGGTCATGAAACAAAATTGACCAAGTCGACCAAATGCTCGTCAGGGATGCCCTTCTTTTTTCCATTATCGGCCAAGGACGCCCATCTCTTAAGCACGCCCTCATCCCACCTTCGGTACCCTGCCAACACGCCCCCGGGAACTTTGGTCATCTCCGTGACAGAAAGCAGTTGAGGACGCCCAAAATCGTCTTTCGATTATGCCGATTTGGACGACCCTGAGAGAAGGATGCCCACCTCCCGATTTGTGTCGGAAGATGGGCGCCCTTCTCTTTCCAAAATGCCCCTGATTGTCATATGCTTCTATTGGCCAGGCTGCACTGGTTACATGTTGAAGTTTGTGCTTATTTTAAAGTTTGGTATTAGGTTTTTTGCTCTTTGCATAGTGAAGCACTGCAATATCTGTCTCAGAAATTGATTACTTATATGACAAATCACTCCCTTCAGTTGTGTCAGAAAGTGATTTTGGTGGTCCCAACCATGTACTGCATTAAGAACACATGTTAGGGTGCATGTTTTTTCAGTTATTTTGGAATAATAATAATAATAGCAGAACTTATTACCTGCTCAAGCCTTCCATTTCAGAGTGGTTAACAAAGCAGGATACTGGTTATTACCAGGAAGTATAATGAAACTTAAATACAAAGAATATTTCCATAAATCTTAATTAAACAATTGTATTACACATGATTTAAAACATACTTCCTAAATTAATATGTTTTGATATTTTGGCAGAATTCCGTATAAGAACCAGAAGGTCTAATTATAATTGAAATGTCTTTTTCTAATCTCGCAGCTTGAAAAGCCAGCAAATACTCAAAGATTTGCAGCCTTTTAATATCTTTAGGAGATGGAAAAGAAAAAAATTTTTTATACCCTTTCCTAAAATTTCTTGGTGCTTATCACCAATGTAAAATTATAACAAAAATATGAAGTAACTAGATCATATAAAACCTTATAAAGAAAGCATAACAACTTGAATAAAATTCTTGCACCATCCAGCAGCCAGTGCAACTTAATATAATACTGAGATAGCCTAAATTAAACAAAGTGCCCTGTTTTGAATAGTTTGAAGACTTTTGAGTAATTGTTTTGAACATCCCAAATATACAACATTACAATAGTCCAATTGACTCAAAATAATTCATTGCCTCTGGAGCTCAGTTTGATGTCTTATTATGGCCACTTCCGTACAGCTCTTAAGACCTAGTGGTATTCATGATAATCTGTTATATTAAATGTATATTATTTTATTATTTATTTTATTTTTGTTACGTTTGTACCCCGCACATTCCCACTCATGGCAGGCTCAATACGGCTTACATGGGGCAATGGAGGGTTAACCAGTTTATTTTCGAAAGTGATAGCCGACCATCTTCCGACACAAATCGGGAGATGGCCGGCCATCTCCTAAAACCGGCCAAATCAGTATAATCGAAAGCTGATTTTTGGACACACTCGCCAACATTCCGTCATGGAGGCGGCTAAACTTCAAGGGGGCGTGTCGGCAGGGTAGTGAAGGTGGGATGTGGGCATGCTTACGAGATGGCCGGCTTCAGCTGATAATGGAAAAAAGAAAACCGGCGATGACGAGCATTTGGCCGGTTTTACTTGGTCTATTTATTTTCACGACCAAGTCTCAAAAAGATGCCCAAACTGACCAGATGACCACCGGAAGGAATTGGGGATGACCTCCCCATACTCCTCCAGTGGTCACCAACCCCCTCCCACCCAAAAAAAAACTTTAAAACATTTCCTTCCTATGAGGGGAAGCCAGTCGGCCAGCTCGTAAAAAAAAAAAAGGATCTTGCTGATCAGTTATGTTATGACTTACTTGTTCTGGAGTGCTGTATTTTGTGATACTGTTTTGAGAAATGTTCAAGAAAGATTTCATACAAATTAAAAAAGTCCCTACCGTTCATTTTCCTTTGATGGCCGTCCCTGACATGCACTTCCCTTAATAGCCGTCTTTCTCTCCGAAAGTGCACTTCTCTTAATGGCCGGCTTTCTCCCCAAACAGGGAAATCAAAACAGTTTTTGCTCACAGTTTTTTTTAATAGTAACAGTGGGATTTGAACCAGCCACCTCTGCATTACAAGAGCCATGATGTAACCACTTGGCCACAGCTCCACTTACTTGGCTATCCCTCCCTTTTGATTATACCCCTTCAAGTCTCTCGCTGTCTGTGAGTGGCTGAGAGAGACCTGGAGGGGTATAATCAAAAGGGAGGGACACCCAAGTAAGTAGAGCTGTGGCCAAGTGGTTACATCACTGGTCTTGTAATGCAGAGGTGGCTGGTTCAAATCCCACTGTTACTACAAAAAAAGCAGTGTGCAAAAACTTTTGATTTCCCTGTTCAGGGAGAAAGACGGCCATTAAGAGAAGTGCACTTTCGGAGAGAAAGATGGCCATCAAGAGAAAGACGGCTATTAAGGGAAGTGCACGTCAGGGACTTTTTTCATTTGTATGAAGTCTTTCTTGAACATTTCTCAAAACAGTATCACAAAATACAGCACTCCTGAACAAGTAAGTCATAACATAACTGATCAGCAAGATCTAAACATCCAGAAGTACCAGTGCACTACGAATGCTGGCCCCTCCCACGGCCAAATGCCTTGGATTTGGCCGGGTTTGAGATGGCCGGTTCCAGTTTCCATTATCGCTGAAAAACAAAGTCAGCCATCTCAAACCCGGTGATCTGTGGCATTTGGCCGGCCCCAACCGTATTATCGAAACAAAAGTTGGCCGGCCATCTTTTTCGATAATACCGTTCCGGGCAGCTGTTGTGGCACCGCCAAAATAGATCGCCGGTGATCAATTTCACCAGCACCAGTTGATTATGCCCCTCATTGTGACTTGCCCAGAGTCACAAGGAGCTGCCTGTGCCTGAAGTGGGGGAATCAAACTCAGTTCCTCAGGACCAAAGTCCACCACCCTAACCACTAGGCCACTCCTCCACTCATGACAATTTTGTTACTCTGAACGTGTATATCTCTACAGGGTGAGGGGTGAGGCAAAAAAAAGTAACCCCCTACAGTTATTTGCTGTTATCTCAGCAACCGCTTAGAATTTCAAAGTTAAATTTTAAAGCTTTATTTGTCGTGCCTATTTACATTTCTGTGCCAAGTGGAATGAGATTATCTTTAAACACGGCGAAGTTACAAATCTTTTTGAGTGACCACCCAGCGATTTTCGCACATTCAAAAATGTTATTTTCCACCATTGTTTTTTCAGGCAGGCTGAAACCAATGATAGATAACCCCACTGAGGTTTGTTGAAAAGTCTATGACTTCTCTTGCGGTAGTTGAGGCTTCTGTTTGTTTAAATTGTAAAATAGTCCTTAGCCAAGTGTCTTCTTTAACAGTTCTTTGAGCAAAGTTAAATTAGCTAAGTAGAGTGATTACTAATTTGCTCTCCAAAATATATTATTTCTGCTTCAACGTGCACTGTAAAATTACCATTACTTGGAAAAAATGGAGTACCAGCTTACTGTTAATGATGTCAAAGTGATATAGACTTTTGTCTGGGGAGCAATGTTGGAGGCTTATCACAAGCTCCGCCCAAAACCACAAACAATTGCCGAACACAAGGAAGCACTGCAGATGATTTGGAATAGCATGCCACAGGGACCGAGCGACAAGGTTGTTCAGAACTTCCCAAAGTGACTAAAGGCCTGTATTAAAGCTGGTGATAGACACTTTAAGCACTCAGAGTGACTGTGCAATTCTGACAGATTATTAATTGCATAGTTTGAATGATGTTATTTTACTGTGTTTTAGCTCAAACATTTTTAATGTGTAAAAATTGCTAGGTAGTAACACTAAAATGTCAGTAACATCAACCTAGCTTAAGATAATTAAGAGGGGCATTTTCGATATGACGTCTAAATCCGATTCCAGTAGTGAAAATGGCCATTTTCAAACCAAAAAAATGTCCAACTTTTTGTTTCAAAAATGGCCATTTCCTAGATGAGTTTGTGCTCAGTGCATCTATCTTTTAGGACCATTTTTAAAAAAGAAAAATGGAAAAACACACAAAAATAAGCCATTTGAGGTGTATGGGGGGCCACACAGACATTCCAACAAAGCAATGGGGCAACCTAGAGGGCACTACGGTGGACTTCATAAAAGGTCCCAGGTACACATTTCACCATTATCCCCTTATATTGTATGGTGAGCCCTCCAAAACCTACCAAAAACCTACTGTACATCACTACAATAGCCCTTATGGCTGCAGGTGTCACCTATATGTAGGTACAGTAGGTTTTTGGTGAGTTTTGGAGGGCTCACAGGTTCCATCACAAGTGTAACAATTAGAGTGGGATATGGGCCTTCGTCCCATTCTCTACAGTGCACTGCACCGACCACTAGGCTACTCCAGGAACCTGCTTGCTGCTCTAACAGGACTGTCTATAACATCTGAAGGCCGGTATGTATTGTTCCTTTGACATCTTTGAGGGGTGGGGGGGGGGGGGCAGTGACCACTGGGGGAATTAGAGGGGTCATGGCTTAATCCCTCCAGTGGTCATATGTGTCATTTAGGGCACCTTTTATGACTTAGTCATGATTAAAACACGTCTAGATCAAACCATCTAACTTTTAGCCCTGGATGATTTTGCTTTGTTCCATTATGGCAGAAAAACGTCCAAGTTTTGGGAATGCCCAAATCATGCTCACAAGATGCCCCCTTGTGATTTGCATGCACTGCAAAGAAAAATGTCTCAATCTGAGTTTTGAAAATCGCGATTTGGACTTTTGCTTTTGTTAAAAATTAGCCCCTAAATGTTGTTTAATAGTAACATGTAAGCATGATGACTAAATTAGTATGTAAACTTTCTCGTTGAAATTCAAAGCATTTGCTGAGAAAACAGCAAAGAACTCTAGGGGGTTGTTTTTTTTTTTTTACTCACCCTGTACATATATATGTAACTTATATTATGACATAGGTTAATAATATGTTAGTGCTGACAGTTCTTTGGAACTTTTGAGATAGCTGGAATTTAATTTGTACACCACTTGCAGGCGATATATAAGAACATTTAATAAATGAATACTAAGCCGCGGTAAAAAGTGGCCTGTGGTAGTATGAGTGCGTCTTTTGGGCACGTGCTGGGCCATTTTTTTACCGCGTCTAGAAAAAAAAGATCCTTTTTTTAAGGGGCCAAAAAATGGATGTGCGTTAAAACTGAAACCTGCATGCATTCATTTTTGGCCTGAGATCTTACCTCCGCCCACTGACCTAGCAATAAGGTCTCACGTGCTACCCGCACGGTAAGCGTACAGTGCACCCCAACTGCTGTTAACCGCCAGGTAGGCAGCCCACAGGATCTAGTGCGCACCAAATTCGGAATTACCTCCTGGCTCATGCACTAGCTGAATGGTAGTGCCAATTTGGCACACACTGTACGTGAGTAGGCTCTTAAGCAGCTTAGTAAAAGGGCCCCTAAATTTTAGAAAGCCACTATTTACATGTATAAACGCTGCAGCACAAATACTATAACGAGAAGCATATTGTAGGATGGTCAGAAAAGTATGTGTGTATTTCCAATTTTACAGTGGCAACCCAGATACAGTTTGAAAAATATGGATGTTGAAATTTATATCTGCTCCAAGGCAGGCGTACATATCAGCTAACTGCTCATTTGGACCTGGGGATTTGCATCAGTGATTGAGTGGCAATTATACTTACCTCTCTAGTGTTTCAACCTCCCTGAAAATTTCACTTTAAGAGTTATTTCACTTGACTGCTTAATTGACTGATATTGGATGTTCAGGTTTTAAATGTTGACATTTAGACATGTAGGTTGCAAAATTTAGGTTTTTATGTAGGTTGCATTTCTACTTATCATGGGATGATTTTTGTACTGTTTTACATCATCTTGTGTTGTCTTCACTTTATTATTATCACTCCTTGTTTCGGGGGCTCCCTGTCACTTCTACAAATGAACTTCAAAGAATATCAAATGCTGTGGGCTGTCTCCTGATAGGCGCAAAGTTAAAACAACATATTACACCTATTCTACTTGAATTGCATTGGTTACCAATTTTTGCAAGAGTAAAATCTAAGGTACTTTTGTTTAAACTCATTAAATTAGCTTCATCTTTGCTATTAATAATCCCCTTTAAATAATATTGTCCAGGTAGAGTGCTGCAATCTCAAGGGCATAGATTACTAAATATTTATAGATAGTTCATACTTTGTGTTTATTTCTATATTTTGCTTATTACTCCTCAGAAGTCTTAACTTAGATGTATGATGAGTGGTAGAAGGAAATGCTGTGTATCAAACAATCTTCAAAGTTTCCTTGTACCACTCATCATACATCTAAATTAAGACACCTAAGGCAGGCATTCTACGCCGAAACACGATCCCATGTCAAATCTGCAAGGTATATTTATTAGAATAAACACTGTGTGGGAAGAACTCTTGAGTCCCTCATGTTTTTTGGAAGTGCCATTCTTTTACCCTTCTCCACGAGACTGTTCCTGAACAATGTAAGGACCACAGTGGAATCAGCTTACTTCTGATCTTAGACATTGTCAGATGTTTTGGGTTTGTGTAAGAGTCATGGTTATTTAAAAATACTTTTGTCTGATTGACATAAACAATAAACAATACCTTAGTGGACAGAATGTGATGCTAGAGGATTTGTTGTATGTATGTTTGTAAGAGCAGACTGTTAAAATTGTTTGTCCTTATTTGCTGGTGTTTTATTGTCAATAGCTTAGACCTTTTGCTATTTGCGGAATACAAATATTTTAATAAATGAAAAGGATAAAATCTGAGCTCCCCTTGCTCATTATTTATATTTGAACCACAGAGGCTGCCACAGAAGAAAACTATTTAATAAGCAAAGAGAAGCATAAGAAATAAAAATATATAATGCAGTCATCTACTTCTACTATGTTATGTTATGTTACTATAAATATATTCCCTTACCTCATCCATATAGAGTATTTTAGAAACCGGGCAAACAATACAGGCGGTTCCAGAACCAAACATCTCCTTCACTCGCTTTTCTTTCAAGCCAGCAAGCAGATCACTCATGGTGAGATAACGTTCTGACACTTTAAACTCCCCCTGCCCAGACACAAACAAACAGAGAAACATGACAATAAGTTTCCTTAAAGTTGGCTAAAGTTGGTTAAAAAATGAGTGATGGTATACACATCAGTCCCTAGTGTTCTTATATTTTAACTACTTTGAATAATTTTCTCTCAGCAAATTTGAAAAACTTGTGAGTTATTCCTATTCTATATTTTTGTTAATTTCTATGTTAAATAACTCTGGCCCCAGTACAAATTTTTCATTTATTATTTATGTAAAAAATCCTATGCGTCGCCTACAACTAAGCAGCTCACAATAAAATCATAAATAACAAGATTGTCATACATCAATCCAAAAACTAAAAAATCATCCCCATGCTTTCTCAAAGAGTTGTGTCTATGGGGTGTTTCAATAATCATTTCCCTCTTCCAGGAAAATTGGAGGCACATTTTCAAAGCACTAGATTAAAAAGTTATGTGGAGGGGCATAATCGAAAGGGGCGCCCAAGTTTTCCTGAGGACGTCCTCGCAGGACGTCCCTGCAAAGGGGCGGGGAAACCTGTACTATCGAAACAAGATGGGTGTCCATCTTTTGTTTCGATAATACGGTTGGGGACGCCCAAATCTTGAAATTTAGGTCGTCCCTAGAGATGGTCGTCCCTAGACTTGGTCGTTTCTGATTTTCGGCGATAAAGGAAACTGAGGACACCCATCTCAGAAACGACCAAATCGAAGGCATTTGGTCATGGGAGGAGCCAGCATTTATAGTGTACTGGTCCCCCTGACATGCCAGGACACCAAACGGGCACCCTAGGGGGCACTACAGTGGACTTCACAAATTGTTCCCAGGTGCATAGTTCCCTCTTGTGTGCTGAGCCCCCCCCCCCCCCCCCCCACAAAACCCACTTCTCACAACTGTACACCACTACCATAGCCCTTATGGGTGAAGTGGGGCACCTAGATGTGGGTACAGTGGGTTTCAGGTGGGTTTTGAAGGACTCACATTTACTACCACAAATGTAACAGGTGTGGGGGGGATGGGCCTGGGTCCACCTGCCTGAACTGCACTGCACCCACTAAAACTGCTCCAGGTACCTGCATACTGCTGTCATGGAGCTGGGTTTGATATTTGAGGCTGGCATAGAGGCTGACAAAAAATATTTAAAACACATTTTTTTTTGAGGGTGGGAGGGGGTTAGTTGCCACTGGGGGAGTAAGGGGAGGTCATCTGGTCAGTTCGGACACCTTTTTGTGGCTTGGTCGTAAGCAAAAAAGGACCAGGTAAAGTCGTCCAAGTGTTCGTCAGGGACGCCCTTTTTTTTCCATTATGGGTAGAGGACGCCCATGTATTAGGCACACCCAAGTCCCGCCTTCGCTACACCTCTGACAAGCCCCCGGGAACTTTGGTCGTCCCTGCAACGGAAAGCAATTGGGAACGCCCAAAATCGGCTTTCGATTATACCGATTTGGGCGACCCTGTGAGAAGGACACCCATCTTCCGATTTGTATCGAAAGATGGGCGTCCTTCTCTTTCGAAAATAAGCCTGATAGTAACCTATGGAACTTTGTAAGTCTAAGTGCTTTGAAAATGAGCCCCTGTGTTATTTAATCCTACTACCCATTCTCTGTCCACAAAAGAATGCTTATCTGCTATTCCACAACTTTTTAATTTCCTGAGGAGTTTCTCATAAATAGGCTCATTTAATTCATGATGGCCTTGATTCACCCAGATAGACTCCTGAATATATTTTCTCCTGGAAATTCTTCAAAGCAAATAAAATGCACATACGTATTTAGATGAACATGTATGAATGAGCATATTTCTGAGTGGGGTATGCCCCAAGTATCATTTTCCAGACTATCTTTGGTTTGTGTCAAATATCTGGCTGCTATCTCCTCTTGTGACAGTTGGTATTTGGCACAGCTTGAATATTTCTCACTATTCAGCCTCCAAAAGCCATAAAGATATCAGATAAATCAAGCCCATTCTATTTACTTTGGCAAGAAAAGAATCAGTGCACAAGAAAGGTCAATTACAGGGCATTATTAAGACACAGAGAATGGCTTTATCTTCCTCTTGTTTCATATGACTTACGTAATTATTACCAAATAAGTCAAATGCTTACCCACTTACGAGCCAGATCTAAGATACTCTGCCTTGTTATCCCAGGGAGGATTAGACCATCCAGTGGAGGAGTGGTCAGTTCCTCTTCTGCAAAACATAAACCAGGTTATAGCAAAAGTGGAGCAGAAACTTGTGATTTTAATACAACTATTGAAATCCCATGCTACTGTGACAAAATCATACCTGAAAGAAGAACTAAAATAATGTTAAATACTATTGGCCTGATATTCAGCTGGTGGCGTTCAGCATTTTCCTGACTGCTGCCGGCGTTATATCCAGAAATTCAATGCCAGGCCATGTGCAAGCTTCGGCATTCAATTTTCAGGTTTACGGAGCCGGTGAAACCATAGCCGGTTATATTCTGCACTTAACCAGCTATGGTGAACTGCATAAGGATAGGACTGACATTTATGTAGTCCTATTTATGCAGTTACCTTGGCCAGTTAAGAGCCGAATATCAGCTCTTAACTAGCCAATTTCTGACTGTGCCCCAAAACAACACCCAAATAACCAGTTTTGAGATGGGTGCCAGCCAGACATTTTCAGCGGCACTAACCAGTTAAGTGCTGCTGAATATGACCAGTTAGCCCCGAACAAGCAATATAACCAGCCAGAAGCTGTTTCAACCCCTAATTTGGCAAACTACAGGAATGAATGATTAAAATAATATATTGCAGGACTTCCAGTGACACCATCTGGATGATGGCAGTGTTCACCAGAAGCTCCGTTCAGGCCCTCTGTTTTCAAGGTGCTATTTTTGCCTGTATGAGCTGCCTCACCACTTGAGTGCTAGAGAAATCTACCTTCATATGAAGTCTTACCAGTGGATGAGGCCATTTTGTAGTGCTCAGAGACCGCACGGGTACTGACTCTGCCAGACAGTGCTCTGCTCACCAAGCGTGATTTGCAGCAAATGTTGCAGGAACTCAAAACTGTGCTGTAAGCCGATTCTGCAACCCGTATGGGAGACCTAAAGGCTCTGATTCAGGACCTTCGTGACAGCCTAGAAGAGTAGAGGAAGTGGAGCAGCATGTGGAAGAACACGCTAAGTGATTACAAACTTCGCAGGTGACAACCTCCATGGAGCAAATATCCATTTTGTAGGATAAAATAGAAGATTTAGAGAACAGGGCTTGCAAGACCAGTTCTGCTTCTCTGACCTCCTGAAACCAAAGGGTGAAGAGGACTGCTGCACTTTAGTGAAGGCTATTAGCTTCCAAATATTGATGGGTGCATCGCATTTTCTGAACCTCTCTCTCTCTCCAAAGCTACAGAAATTAAGGTAGACAGAGCACACTCTGTGCTGGGCACCCCTAAAAATAATAAACCTCATGGAGCGGATGTTAGCCTTTATCAAGACCTCTCTGGTTCCACCCTCCAAAAGTGTCGGGAATTTCGCCCTGTCAGCCAGATTTTGCAACAAGATTAGATATCGTGGATTTTCCATTTGGCTTCGCCTACTCTGTCTAGGGGAGAGAGTATAGGGTGCATACTGTACAGGAAGCATAAGATTGTTTATGCAAACTAAGGCTCTGCAAAGAGGTGGACGTCCCCTCCGTGGGCTATAACCTTTTGCCCGGCCACTCCTAGTTGGTGGCAGAAGTGTTCCCGCAATAACTGTTTGAAGAGCCAGTCCTTGAACTGACCAGGCACTCCACGGTCCTCTCAGTAATTATCCTAGGTTCTGTATTACTATGTTTCTAAATTGTTCTTTTTACTTGCTGAATTAAAAAGAGATTCCTCTGCGTAAATGGTACTATATAAAGAGGAAGCCTGAAATATTTACTTTATCTTGTTATGAATATGGGGGATGTAGGCAGTGGTGTGCTGAAGCCGGCTCGCACCGGCTCGCAAGAGCCGCTTGTTAAATTTTGACAGCTCTTGCGAGCCGGTTGTTGTTGGGGGCGAGCCGGCTCCATTGTGGGAGGTAAGCATGGCAGGAGGGCGCCATCACAGGCCATGCTTACCTCCCCTGCCGCTCCGAAGCATGTCCAAAGATGTCCTTCGCTCCCACCCTCCCCTCCTGCTCCCCTCCGTCTTTTTTTAATTACCTCCATCGAAGCGCACGCCATTTAAAGCCCTGCTGCGTGCTGGCCATCTCCAGGCTTCCCCTGCTTGATTCGGATGATGTTCGTGCCTTAGTCCCACCTTCGCGAAAAAAGGAATTGACGTCAGAATGAAGGTGAATCAAGCAGGGGAAGCCTGGAGACGGCCAGCACGCAGCAGGACTTTAAATGGCGCGTGCTTCGACGGAGGTAATTAAAAAAAGACTGAGGGGAGCGAGAGGGGAGGGTGGGAGCGAAGGACATCTTTGGACATGCTTTGGAGCGGCAGGGGAGGGAGGAGAATCGCTGGGTGGGTAGAGGGGGGCAGGGGAGAGACTTGCTGGGCATGGGTGGGTAGAGGGGGGCAGGGGAGAGACTTGCTGGGCATGGGTGCATAGAGGGGGGCAGAGGAGAGACCTGCTGGGCATGGGTGGGTAGAGGGGGGCAGGAGAGAGGCTTGCTGGGCATGGGTGGGTAGAGGGGGGCAGGGGAGAGACTTGCTGAGCATGGGTGGGTAGAGGGGGGCAGGGGAGAGACTTGCTGGGCATGGGTGCGTAGAGGGGGGCAGGTAGACCTGCTGGGCATGGGTGGGTAGAGGGGGGCAGGGGAGACTTGCTGGGCATGGGTGCATAGAGGGGGGCAGGGGAGAGACTTGCTGAGCATGGGTGGGTAGAGGGGGGCAGGGGAGAGAAGAGAATTGCTGGGTATGGATGGATAGAGAGAGGCAGGGGAGAGAGGAGAGTTTCAGGACATGGATGGAGGGGAGAGCAAGAGAAATTCTGGACATGGATGGAGGGGAGGGAAGGGAGAGAGAAGAAATGCTGGACATGGAGGGAAGATAGAGGAAGGAGATTAGATGAGGGAAAAGGAAGTGAGGAGAGAAACTGCACATGGATGGAGAAAATAGGCAGAAGTTGGATCCACTGTACAGTCAAGTCTGCAGAGGACCAGAAATGAAGAAGAAAGGAGGAAAGAAAAGAAATAAATGGAAAGGAAGCCCTGGAAACGGAGTCAAGGGAACAGATAGAGAGCAGCAGGATCAGATATTGGACCAGCATGATCAGAGAAACAAAGTCACCAGACAACAAAGGTAGAAAAATTTTTTTTTATTTTCATTATAGTGTTTGGAATATGTCCACTTTGAGAATCAGGTGCTGAACATTAAAAGTTTATATTTATTTACTTATTTATGGCATTTTATCCCATATTAAACATGAATTAGGTTGGAACCTGGAATAATTACATTTTTTTTTCCTGGAGAGAGTAATGTGTTGGCCGCCCCCCCCCCCCTCCCCCGGGGTATAGCCAGCTCTGCAATTGTTTTTGGGGGGGGGCGCAGTGGTGGACGGGGGGGGGGCGCAGAGGTGGATGGGGGGGCACCGAGGTGGATGGGGGGGGCGCCGAGATGGACCGGGGGGGTGCCGAGGTGGACCATGGAGAGAGCCTGTTGTTAAAAATTTACCAGCACACCACTGGATGTAGGGGATGGGGGAAGGGGAGGGAGAAGGCAGGAGAAAGGTGACTATGGGACAGGTGTATGGAATAAGTGCATGTGCTGTTCGCTGTGTGCTTTATATGATGTCTGTATTGTGAAGAGCTCTCTCCTCTTATTTCATTTTGAACTATGTTGACTTAAGAGCTTTGGTTCTACTCCCATTTTCCTCATGATGACACTGAATATTGTGACCTGGAATGTTGGCATTAATTCCCCAATTAAGAGGAAGAAGATTTTGCCAAATGTATGCCACCAGGAAGCGGGAGTGGCACTACTGCAGGAGGCTCATCTGTCTGTTTTGAAGCATCAAAAGTTGAAGAGGGAGTGGGTGGGTCAGTGTTTTTCTTCCATTGCTCTGATCACCTGTAGGGAGGGAATTCTGATTAATAAGGCAATTCCCTTTTAAGAACATCATTGTTATTGTGAAGACTAGGGAAGATGGGTGATTTTACATTGTTCCTTATATGGGACAGAGGACGCGAGAGTGGGAAGCGGAAGACTCAGCAGACAATGGGATCGGCAATGAAACAATGCTTTATTGTGAACAAAAGTCCTGGAGCTGAGTAAAGCACTCTTTCATCAAAGACTTCACATGGCCATGTTTCGGCCAGTGCCTGCCTCAGGAGTTTTACAATAACATGAAAATTTGATAGCTACCAAAAAAAGCAAACAAGAGGTCTTTTTAAAAAAAACCTTTGATGAAGACCTTTCATAAACGCAAGTTAGAAACCAAAAAGCTAATATAATACTCTTTTCTGCAACAGTACAGCACTGCTAAAAGTAAAAATTGCATACAAATAACTCACTGCGATGCACTCCTCACAGGTCCAAAACGGACCGGTTCACTATGCACAGGCTTCCACCTTGATTAAGACTTTTCAAACAGGTTTTGAAGAATCAGATTTTGATGATGCTTGGTCTCTCCTAGCAGTGACTAAAGGACTTTTGCAACATCATTATGCTGCCCTGTTAATACCTCAAGGCCTCCATCCTCTCTATGAGGTGGTAGC
Source organism: Microcaecilia unicolor (assembly GCF_901765095.1). Classification (NCBI taxonomy): domain Eukaryota; kingdom Metazoa; phylum Chordata; class Amphibia; order Gymnophiona; family Siphonopidae; genus Microcaecilia; species Microcaecilia unicolor. The sequence goes on from NC_044039.1 coordinate 93,699,291, forward strand.
TCCCTAGATCACTGATTTTGGTTACCAGGACATTAACAAATTCTTGCAGAGCTTAGTGGAAAGCATTCAGCTTCAAGAACTCCACTACAAGTTCCTCTTGCAAATATATATCCACCCATCCTGAGCTCAGAAAATGGGATTTCCCACAGATGGATCCTGCGTGAAATGTGATCATACACCAGAGGCTTCCTATAAGCACTGTATTTGGGATTGCACATCCATTCACCACTTTTGGCAGGTGATTTCTATTTGGGAAAGTTGTAGCAGTGTTCTTGGCAGGCCACGCCCCAGATCTGTTTACTGGATAAGTGACCATGATCTGAGAAGGGATCAGAGTGTCGGGTTTTTTTCTAAATTCATCATTAGTCACCAAGCGCTGCATCCTAATTCAGTGAAATCATTCTGAAGCCCCAGCATTGGCCCAGTGGAGCAGTCACATGCACGAGCTATTAAGGATGGAGAGACTTTCTTTAGACACACGTAGTCACTTGTTTAAGCGGAGATTTCTTAAACTTTGGACTCCTTTTTTGAACACTCTTACTGTGTGGGTTCATTCAGTGGTGCTGAATAATTTGGAAGTTTAAGTTTCAGATGAGTTCCAAGGGGCCTGTTTTAGTCCAGTTCATCTATCTAACCTGTCCTAGTTGTGAGGGGAGGGGGGACATGGTTTATTAGAATGAGAGCCTGTTCATGTTTTTTTTTTTTTTTTTATAGTTTGCCATTCACAAATCCAAGAAATCATTCTTGTTCAAATAGTGTAAATTAAAGAAAATTAAACAAGACAAGTGAAAACATTCTAACCCTCATACTAAAATCCACTCAAGTCCTCATTAAGGGATTCAAAGATTAACAATAGATGGAAGACAAAAAGGAAAAAATTATATAAACAAGAATTTGCAGTTAACTAGGAGCTGATATTATATATTACTCCACAGCTCTTTTTGAAGATACAAAGGTTGTTAAATGTGTTGGCTCCGTAAACACATACTTAACTGAATTATATTTCACTACACATTTGCAAGGGAAACGAAGAAAAAAGGTTCCCCGAAGTTGCAAAACCTGTGGTCTCCATTATAAGAAATTGCTGTCTTTTCCGTTGAGTTTCTTTGGAAACATCCGGGTATAAGGAAATTTTAAACCCTAAAAAGGGTTTTTCTTTTTTCTGAAAGAACAGCCGAAAGAGCCATTGCTTATAAGGAAGCAATGCCATGGAGGCTAACAAAGTAGCTGTCATGGCTTGTTCAGACTCCGAGGTCTCCAAAAAAGCTGAAAGGTCCAAATTGTTTGATTGTAGTTGCTGATTTGATTTTTTCTCTTTCATTGGAATATAGTAGACTTGTGTGAATGGAGGCATATGTTCATCTGAAATCTCCAGTATTTCTTTTAAGTATCTTTTTAACATGTCTATAGGTTTTATCATAGGAATTTTGGGGAAATTCACAAATCTGAGGTTAAATCTTTTCATATAGTTATCATAGATTTCAGTTTTGTTTCTCAGATTTTATGTATCTTTAATAATCATTGCCTGAACAGACTGAGAATTCTCCAACGTTTTTTCAAAAACTTCCTACTTATTGCCCAAAGTTTTTATTTCTGATTCACATTTTACCATTCTCACTTCAAGCTTTTCAACTTTAGTATTAATATCTTTACATTGCTGCAAAAAGTTTTCCCCAGTTTTGAAACCAGGTCCCATAATGAATCAAGGGTTACCTCTCGTGGGTTTGCTAATAATTCCTGGGGGACCTCCAAAATCTGCTCCGGAGCTTCTGCACGGCTTGCATCTTGCTGTTCCACAACCTCATTACCGACTCCTGAGGCTCTCCTTCCTGAGGAGTCTAACAACCCCTCCTCCTCCCTCGTGTTTCGCTGTTGAGGAACTTCGCTAGCCGCTGATAGCACACCACCTGGGACCTGCTCAGAGACGCCTGCAAGGGGGGAGCTTGACCACAGCGGTTGCGGAGGTGGAGGTCTTCGGTTGGGACTTAGACTTGTTTCAAGCCCGGGAGAAGTGCTTCCTTCCATCATCGCCACTTCCCCTATGGTCCTTCGCTCAACCGTCTGTTCAGTTCCTTGGGTCCTCAGATAACGGTCAATAGGACCTGAAGGTAAGGAGGGGGTTCACGGGGAAGTTCGGGCTGTCGATTTCCCCCTTCATTTAGGCATAATTATAGAACGTGGACGAGAGGTTCCCTCAGCGTTAACTGCAAGCGGCCATCTTGGAACCAGAGCCTGTTCATGTTTAATTACCTCAGACAGAGGTATTTTTTAGAATGTACTTGCATTTCCCTGCAGCTTTCTTTGGTTGAAAACTTTATTAAAGATATTTTCAAATAATATATTGTACAAATCATGTTTATAGCATCAGTCAACCAGACACTGAAACTAGTTCTGTACCTGTTACATGTATGTGAAAAGTTCTCTCCTGCGTATACATGACATCACATCAGAAAAATGAGCAAAAAACATAGCATGACAGAGCTTCAAGAATAGCAATTGTCAGCACAAATATTTTTCAGAAATATTTTCATTTGCATATGCAACATCTGCTGAAAATCAAAGAAAAAATGTATACTGTTGAATAAATGCTGCACACTGCCTTCAGTGAATTGCTTCCAAAAGGTAATAAATAAATCTTAGCTAGAAAATAAATAAATAAATAAATAAATAAATAAATAATCAGAGTACACTCATGAAAAAGGCTGCTTGATTACTGCATAAGTGTCCCCTAGTCTTTGTGCTTTTTGAAAGAGTAAAAAAAAATTGATTTATGTTTACCCATTCTACAATTCTGACTTGGACAGTCCTTTAAAAATGCCCCTCCACATGTCTTTATAAAATAAGCTAAAAATAGATATCTTCCTACCCTAATAATCTTGGGCCCTGTTATAAAATTAACTCCATGCTGTCTAGATTGTGAGCCCATTAGGAACATTACAAAGTACCTGTAACAGAAATTGTAAACCATGTGGAGGGGCATAATCGAAAGGGACACCCAAGTTTTGCTGAGGACGTCCTCGCAAAACGTCCCTGCAAAGGGGCGGGGAAACCCATATTATCAAAACAAGATGGGCATCCATCTTTCGTTTGGATAATACGGTCGGGGACGCCCAAATCTTGACATTTAGGTCGTCCTTAGAGATGGTCGTCCCTAGACTTGTTCATTTCTGATTTTCGGCGATGGGAAACCAAGAATGCCCATCACAGAAACGACCAAATCCAAGCCCTTTGGTCATGGGAGGAGCCAGCATTTATAGTGCACTAGTTCCCCTCACAAGCCAGGACACCAACCGGGCACCCTAGGGGGCACTGCAGTGGACTTCATAAATTGCTCCCAGATACATAGCTCCCTTACCTTGTGTGCTGAGCCCCCCAACACCCCCCCCCCAAACCAACTACACACAACTGTACACCACTACCATAGCCCTTAGGGATGAAGGGGGCACCTAGATGTGGGTACAGTGGGTTTCTGGTGGGTTTTGGAGGGCTCACATTTACTAGCACAAGTGTAACAGGTGGGGGGGATGGACCTGGGTCCGCCTGCCTGAACTGCACTGCACCCACTAAAACTGCTCCAGGTACCTGCATACTGCTGTCATGGAGCTGGGTATGACATTTGAGGCTGGCATAGAGGCTGGCAAAAAAAATTTAACTTTTTTTTAGGGTGGGAGGGGGTTGGTGGCCACTGGGGGAGTAAGGGGAGGTCATCCCCATCATCTGGTCAGTGTGGACACCTTTTTGAGGCTTGGTTGTGAAATAAATGGACCAAGTGAAAAAAATGCTCGTCAGGGACACCCTTCTTTTTTCCATTATCGGCTGAGGACGTCCATCTCTTAAGCAAGCCCTAGTCCCACCTTCGCTTCGCCTCCAACATGCCCCCAGGAACTTTGGTCGTCCTTGTGACGGACTGCAGTTGGGGATGCCCAAAATCGGCTTTCCGTTATGCCGATTTGGGCGACCCTGAGAGAAGGATGCCCATCTCCCGATTTGTGTCAAAAGATGGGTGTCCTTCTCTGGCTGGTTCAGTTTATAGCAGCCAAAGTTAGGATTGCTACTTAGGTGGTCCAGTTTGGCTGCTAAACTTAGCTGGCGAAGCACTGAATATTCATGGCTAGCCAGTTAGCTGCTGTGCGCTAAGTGCTAATACTCAGCTCATAGCTGATTAAATGATATTTAACTGCCATGAGCTGTTCCTGGATGGTTGGTTAAATAGCCCTGAATATCAGGAAGGGTGATATATGTTATGACTTGGCATAACTGTTGGAGCATAATTTTAGGGGCACCAATGTCAACTCATGCTTGTATTCTGTAATGGAATCTTGGCAAGCAGATGTCATTATAGAATCACGACTTGCCTCCGGCGATCGGGAGATTTCAGCTTCCCCCGGTCTGGATACTACTCTGAGCCCTGCCACGCGCACTCCACCTCCTCAGCCGATTGGAGCTAGCTCCTTCCTACTGGAACCGACAGGGTCGCCCCAAGTGGGAATTAAGGACTCAGAAGAACGTCGGTTGGAGACTGTTTACAACAATGGAAGGAGTGGAGGGCAGTTTGCCCGAAGAATCGCCACGGATTGAGAGGAGAGGAGCTGAGGGGCAAGGTGGGATTTTTGGACAGTCTTCTGCAAGGTATGAATTCCTAAAGAGTTGGTAGTTAAACCAAAGGAGGCAACACTCGACGCATTGTGGGACTTAGTGTCCACCTTGGGACAAACATTTATTAAACAGATCAATGTTATTGCACCGAGAGTAAATTCATTGGAAACTGGCTTACAAGAAAAATAGGAAGAAGTTAAGGTTTTGGATGACAAAATAGATAAGATGGATCAAAGAATTGTAAAACTGGAAACATTACAACCAACGATGGTAAAAGACTTGATGAATCTCAAGCAGAGAATGGAAGTGTTTGATAATTATACAAAAAGCCATAACCTGAGATTTGTTAATTTTCCTAGAGTACCAAATATAGTTCCTCTTGAGATGTTAAAACGTTATTTACATGAAGTTTTGAATATACTGGATCAGAATCTGCCACTATTTTCTCAAGTTTATTATATTCCAGGGAAGGACTTGAATCCAGTAACTGAACAACCTATAGATGTTTCTCTTTTGCTTGAATCTTCCGACACGGAATTGGCAACAACCGCCACTTTAGTGGTGACAGTTGCACTATTGCCTGACAAAAATTAGATCTTCCGTTTGTTTTTCCGAAATAAAGATAAACCTTTTTTAGGTTTTAATATACTGCTTTTTCCTGATGCCTCTAAGGAGACTAGACAACGGAGGAAACAATTCTTGCTCCTTAAGCCTGAAGTGTTGCACCTGGGGGGTACCTTTTTTTTAAGATACCCCTGCAAGTGCATAGTAAGGCTTTGAGGGGAAGAAATATGTATTTACAGAACCTGCCCATGTCTCAGCGCTTGTAAACTCAGCGAAAATGGAAAAGCGTTAAAGGACTAGATGTTAAATCCACCTAACAGAGAATGCTTTATCCTGAGTCTTCTTTTCCTTTTTTTTTCTCCCTGAGTTTCCAAATTCTTGGATCTCAATTTATGGACTTGAGTGTCATTTTTCCTGTGTTTTGATATTATTAGTATATGTAATTTCTTAGTTAACTGATGCTTTTCAACACAAGATGTTTCTTGTATAAATATGTCTAAATGAATAAAGAAAAAAAAAAAAAAAGAATCACGACTAAGCACACAGCATTGGGACACATAAATCTTGGTGCCAATTTATAGAATTGAAGGTATACTTTGAAAATGTACTTCTTCAAAACTTTGAGAATTGGAGAAAAACCATAGGTAAAAAGTACTCACAGCTTTTGCAGCAATGAAGGTGGTTAGGGGTATGGAGGGGGAAGTTTGTACCAGGGGCGTAGCCAGACAACAGATTTTGGGTGGGCCTAGGTAAGAAGTGGGTGGGCACCAAATGTTCTCCCCCCACCACCACCTCCAAAAACATATATCTCAGCTGGCAGGAAAATGCTTCTTTCCACCTTGGCAGTCTGCAGCAGGCATGCGCTGAAAACTGAGTATGCGCAGGTGCCAGTATTGTGGAGAGTAGAGTTTTGTTACTATCAGGGGAAAGTCTTCAGCTGACAGAGCTTGGGATCTCCACCAGCTACCGCTAAACATGTACTACTGTTGGGTGGGCCTGAGCCCTAAGTGGTTTGTACATCTTGGAGTTTGGCTGTGTTGGTGGATGGGGGGGGGGGGCGTTGGGGGAAGCGGAGAGGGGATTTAACATAAACCTTATATAAAGTGAGGTTAGACTATACTGATTGCTATGTTATAAGTACCCTGTGTTTCTTAGATCTGTGTGGTCATAAGAGATATGTTTGCTGATTCCTAGCATTGTAATATTCATGCTACTCTTGTTTCAATAAAAGACCTTGTGAAATTAAAAAAAAAAAAAAGATTACTCCTAAGCATACATTATGCCATCATAGGAATCTATAACTCTCCATTATGCCATAAATGAAAAGTAAAGCACTCTGCATTATACTCACAGCTATGATCCAGATTTAGCTACATTACAGGCTATAGTCAGTAGCAAATTTAAAACAAAGCAAATGGCTAGCAACAGCGATCAGATATCGCAGAATGGAGAGAGACTGGATAACTGGCCTGCCCAGCTGTTTTGAACATGGCCATGAGGGCTCATACCCTAATCCTGAGTCCCCACATAGGGTTGCAGGGAGGATGGGATAGAAGGAGGGGTGTGCATGCTAGGGAAAGCACAAGAGCAGGTGTGGGCAGAAGGCATAGGATGAGGGTCAGGATTAAATCCAAACCATTGCCTGGCCAGCATTGAACTGGAATGAGGAAAGATAAGGGGCAGGGCCCATGGAACAGAGCATGCACAGCCATTAGGAGACCATATCTTTGTGCCAGATTCTCCCACTAGCTGCAACGCATGGTTGTTCGCAGCTGGCTGCATTGTTTTGGGGTTGTTCAAAAATTGTACATGTTGTAGCAAAGAGGGTGGTGGCCCAAGCCAATTGGTAGGAAGAAGAACAGGGGGTGGAGTGAAAATCCACCAAGGATGCTGTTTGGTGTTATATTGATAACAGCATTGGTTGAAGATATCTGGAGCCCCAAGGGGTTTGTGTGGGGGTTCTGATAATGGGTGAAGGTCTATTTCAAGCAGCAGAGATCCAGATGAAGAAAAGTGTAACTACACTGTTAAAGCTATGGTGGCGGATATAAGATGTTATGACGGTTTGTTGTGGAGAGGAGGTAGCAAGCAGGGCAGGAGAATAAACCTTCTCCTTGCCTCTTTATTTAGACACAAATGAAGTAACAAACAATGGAAACAAGAATATTTTATGCCAGATGGAGCAGGAGCCTCCACAACCGCGTCTTAACCTGACACCATTTTCTTGAATAGCCCTTTAAAAAGACAGTGGGTCTAAACTGAAGCCTTCTGACTTTGCATTACTGCAGCCAGCATCATGCAATATGCCAACCCACAAAAATGCGAAAATTAAAAAAACCTGCTGTGGAATCCAGTAACCACAGATTAGTAAATTAGCACATAAATGTACTATTTCACTGTGAATCAAAACAGAGGTCTAAGTGTTAAGCAACTTACCCAAGGTCACAAGGGGACTAATTTAATAAAGTCATTTTTGCACACATATGACACATTTAAAATGGCACTTATAAAATTATACTCTAAAATAAATCAGAGCTCAAGAGGGAAGCTATTTCCAAAAGTCAACAACCCCTTTTATTGCAGATACTGTCTAAGTACATTCAATATGGAACTAGAAACAGTCTCACAACTTAACAAACAATGCAGTTTATCAAAAACGGAGGAAATTTATTTCCGATCTGACGAAGAAGGGCAACCTTCGAAAGCTAATCAAGAAATGTATTAAGTTATGTCCAATAAAAAAGGTATCATCTTATTTTCTTTTCCATGTTTTATTTTGTTTGATTTCTATTGATAGCTCCATATTGAATGTACTTAGAATGTGCACACTCACATGCAATTCTGGAGTAGGTACATTTGCAAATGGAGTTTGGGCACAGCATAGGAGAGTCACTATTTACATGCGGCATTTCTAAAATATGAACATTCACACATATTATAAGTGTGTATATTTACATGAGTTTCTGAGGTAATCTAAACGTGCATGGCTTCATTATAGCTGCGATTTCTGCAGGTTTTCAGGGGCAATTTTATAAGGATAAGTGAAGGCTCATTTTACATATAGCACTGAGATGGGAATTCAGATGTTCAGAGTGGAATGAGCTCAGTTCCAGCAATGTTTTACAAAAGGCTCTGCCAAACACAGAGCTTTCTGTAAAATACATGTAACTCATGCAAGACTGCAAGTGTATTTGCTGGCACACAAATATACATGTGAGAAAAAAATGCAGCATAAACCTATTTGCATGTGTACAAGTGCCTAATGTAAGTGCTACCAATTATGTACCAAGGCCCACAATTTTCATTTTGCTTCATTTTTGAGGCAGGAATAAACAATGGGGGGGGGGGGGGGGTTTAAAAAATTAATCGCTTAGTCGCTTGTGTAAAGCCCGGGCCAAAATGAGCACTTTCTAAAAATGTGTGTGTGCCTTTGAGCTGATGTAAAACCCAACACGGAAATTTGTTTCCATTAAAGTGAATTCCCTTTGTTACCTAAAGCATTCACATGTAGATCTGTGTATCATCTAAGACATGCCCAACCATACCCCCAAATCATTTACACGTGTATGCAAGCTACATGAGTAAGCCATTTACGTGTGGTAATGCTTCTGAAATAAACTCCCAGAACATCTATGTGGCTTTATAATATAGAGGCCTGCTTGACCTTCCCATCTAAGCAACCGGTTACAAAATTACTCTCAAGAAGTGTCAGTGGGATGTGAGCCCCATCCTGGTTCTACCCCTGCTGCACTAAGCACTACTTCTCCATTCCACAAGTCTGCTCCTTAATGGGCACTTAAAATGGTGCTAAAACCTTTAGGAGCATAATTACTAAACTGTGGTAACATTTTACAGATATTAACATACAGTCGCTGTAAAACCACTTCTGTATTGACATTAGGGGCAAACTCAGCATCTTGTCATACATTTAACACAGAGAAAAGTTCCTTACTGTACATTAATCCCCTAATTCTATAAAAGTCGCCAAAAACTATGCACACAATTTAATTGACTATTGAGCTAATTGGCTTTTTAACAAGCAATTATTGGCACTAATTATGTTAAGGCAGGGCACCTAACTCCCATAGAGTGTATCTCAAAATTGGGCATAACTATGAGAAGGGGCAGGGGCATTCTGAAAATCTGCACTCATAGTTATATTATAGAATATTGGGTAAGTGCACCTAACTTGGGCACCAGCATTTACACAGGTTTCACCAGGTGTCATCCTGAGTTAGGCACAAGATCCACACTTAAGCACTATTCTATAAAGGGTGCACGTCCTTTACAGAACAGCGGTTAGAACTGATTTTTTCCTGATGCTTAATTTTGAACACCTTTTCTAGAATCTGGTCCTAACTACGTTGCAGATAACATGATGCAGATAGCTACACCTATTGAGGTGGTACTAACTGTATTACATGATAAAAGAATTTTCAGCTCCAGCAGTATCTTTTTCATTTCTTGTCTCCATTGTCAGATGCGTCCCAACATAGGTACCAGGTATCTCATCTGTTTGGGCTCAGATCACAATCAAGCCAAAAGCATGCACTGCAGAAGAATATCTCCAGAAGGTCAAAAGTACTGCCTCAAGTGTATTTGTAACTGTTATAAGGCAAAAACTATCAATTATAATGTTCTATTACGTATTGTGTAGTCATTGCAAGTAGTATACCATGCCATACTTTGTATTGTTGCTTGAATATTTTTACTGCTGTAATTGTCTATTGCTCATGTTTGATCTATTCTTACTGTACATCGCCTTGAGTGAATTCCTTCAAAAAGGCGGTAAATAAATCCTAATAATAATAATGATCTGCCACATTAACAGGCTATAACACACAGTATCTTTCTCTATGTTAACTTTAATGTGGTTCCTACCCATTCTCCATCCATCCTATTGTTCGTTAGCTGTTAACACTGAAATTACCATGTGTTAACTTCTAAGATATCACATTGTTAGCACAGCGCCCACTTTAACAGCACACATTAATTGCTGCATTAACAGTTAACTCAGTCTACTAAACAGTGAGCACTCAGAGGTTGCCTCAAATGCCATTTATACAAGTAAATGGCCACCTAGCAAGGAGAATTGACTGCAAAAATAGAGGGGGGTTTATAGGGGGAGGTAATAATGCAATTATGAATTTTTAATTCTATGCCTGTTATTTTAAGGTAAACATGCCTGCAGAAAGGGTCACTCTAAATTTCTACATGTGCTTTTTACTTAGACAGTTTTCAAGGCAAGTATATACTCATACTTTATCTTTAAATACTGTTGCAAGTTCCATGGACTTCACAACTTTGCAATTTGCTTTAAAAAGTACCCACCAAATATTTTAGCATGTGTTAAACCAAATGACATAAAATCATCAACAGTGAACTATTTGTCTCCTGAGACCTACACATCCTGACAATTCCAATTTTTTTCCTGCGTCCAGTGAAACTAGGCAGCTAGCCACTCCGGGGAAAAATTTTCACCCCATTCCCGCCCTCCCTCCACAGTAAAGATATCTTTGAATATTGGCCTTTTATTTACATAAAAGAAAGTTTGTGAAGTGCTGTGTACACAATAAGTACTAAACAATGAATGCATTTGAGTTTACAACCTCTGGAACAATTTTTCACAAACGCCACCACGTTGACTTCCTAAAAGCTGCCAGCACAGCTCCTACTGCTTCTATGGCTTCATTGAACATGTACTGTCTAATTCTTTGTGCACTGGCTCCTTACACATCTGCTGACTGTGAGCTTGAGTCATATGGCGCATGTACTCTTGTATTAATCTCACAATAAAGAAAACCATATTTAGTAGCACAGAAACAGCAGCAGTTGGGCATGATACCAGCAGGCAAAGGGTTAGACAGCAGCAGTTGGTGAAGCCCTAACAGTAAAAGGAGAAGTAGGAACATGGCGGAAGCACAGTAAAGGAACGGTGACAACTGTAACGGGGAAAGCCCAATATACTTTCCTCTCCATTCACTCTTCCTGATGTACTCCCCACTCTTTCTCTAATGCATTCGCCTATCCCAACCCCCTGGCTGAAAGGAGAAGAGTAGCACAGCAGTGGGAATGGAGAATGTTCAATGGATGGCCAAGAGCAAGAAGGGTCTGGGACTAATGAGTATTATCGGGGGAGGGACTGGGGTGTGAGTGGCACATCATAAGAGGTTGGGATAGATGAATGATTGTGTTGGAGGAGGGAGGTTGGTGAGTACATTGGAAAGAAACTAGGGCAATCGGGGAGTCCAGAGGGATAACAGTGGGTGAGTGCATTGGAAAGGAACTTGAAAACTGGAAAAAGAAACCCCTGCTTTGGAAAGAACAAGCCAGCTTTCAATTTAGAAAATAATAGCTGAGATTAAATACTAGACGTTGTTTTACCTCCATTTTCATTCACCCAATATAAGAAAAGATTCATGGTTCCAACTTCAGTGATTTGATGATCATCACCATTCAGCCACAAAACTTGTTGACACCCTGCATCTACAGCTTCATATTGTGCAAAAATTGATGGGCCATAATTCCTTTCAGAAATGAAAAAAAGAAAATGTTTACTGTCATTGCTGTACCATGCTGCTAGATTAATCAGCTCTCCCCCTCTCTCTCTACACGATCAAGGGACCATCACACTAACAGTTACTCTTATCACTTTGCCAATAAGATCAACCTTTTCTTTACTAAGACCACATTATGAGCAAGTAAAAAGACATTTAGGTGAAAATGAACATTTCATCTATACTTACACATGGAAATTATAGCAGCAGTTACTATTTTTTTTTACAGAACATCATATGGTGATCTTTAATGGAGACTGTAGAGCACCTCAGACAAAGCTGTGTATCTGCTGATGACTTTTAAAATTCCTTTGGAAGTTCTTAAATATTATAGTTATGTTATATAGGTTCTCATGAAGCCTTACAAATATGGCTTTTTGTGAATGCAATTCGAACTTATTATGGTTATGGTAACTGTAATTGTAATAATGCTATGTTATGTAAACCCTTTTAAATTGCAATAATTGTTATATTTATTGTAAATCACTTTGAAACTATTTTGTACTAAATATCAAGTACAGTAAAGTTTCAATTATCTGATCTAAGCGGGATTGACCCGTTGAAAGATAAATGAATTGTTGGATAATACGGAAAACAATGGCAATCTCTCAAACAATGAAGAAACAAAAGGCAGTAAAAGTAGGGTTCCACCTCACAGTGGTGGTAAAAGTAGAGTCCAGGTTCAGAAAACGAAAAGAGAAGTCAAAGCAGAAACAAGAGCGGTAAAAGTAGGGTCCCGGCTCACAACAGTGGTAAAAGTAGGGTCCCAGGTTCAGAAAACAGAAAGAGAAGCTGTGTGATATCACCAGGGGTTGGTTAGATATGCCAGATGGTCGGATCAGTGAAGGTTGGATAATCGAGATCGTACTGTAAATAAATTAAATCATGAAACTAGAGGACAAAAACAATAATTTGATGTGAACAGAACCACAAGATTCAGAGCTTCATCTTATCAGTGTGACTTCTGTTGCTTATTTTATTATGAATCATCAGATTCTATAACAAGAATAAGCAACTCCAATCCTCAAGAGCCACATACAAGCGTGGGGTCAAAATTCAAAGCGAGTCATGGGTTTGCTGGCAGATGAACACATACCCCCTAACTCTATACACTTGTCTGCACAATTTTATGCTTACCACACAAAGCTGTGTATGCAAGTTACAGAACAGTGTCAGTTATATGTGTAACTTAATTTAATAATTAACCAATTGGCTATAATTGGTGCTGATTGGCACTAATTAATAGCTACACCTTTAACTGCTCTTAGTCAAGATTCTAGAAATTAAGCACACAAAATCCATACAGTGCAACTGTACAGGGGGCATGAACCTAGGAAGCAAAGGCTAACCAAAAACTTTTTTTCAGTTTGGGCCAAAATCAAGACTACTACTACAAGACTGCCACAGAAACTGTCTGAAAGCTTTCAGATGAAACCAAAACTGCAGCCGAAATTCATCACCTGGTTTCGGGTGAAGCCGAAACCAAAACCAAAATTAAAAACTCAAGTTTGGTTGTATGATTGTTGCTTTTTAACATATTTATAAATGATCTAGAGATAGGAGTAACTAGTGAGGTAATTAAATTTTCTAACAACACAAACCAGCTTATAATCGAAAAAGAAAAATGCCTATATTTCGACCCAAATCGGGAGATGGGCGTTTTTCTTGCAAAGGCGCCCAAAATCGGTATAAGCGAAAGCCGATTTGGGCGTTTCCAACTGCACTCCGTCGCGGAAACGAATAAAGTTGATGGGGGCGTGTCAGAGGCGTGGTGGAAGCGGGACTGGGGCGTGGTTATCAGCTGAGGAGAGATGGGCGTCTTTAGCTGATAATCAAAAAAAAAAGGTGTTTTGACCACGATTTTGGATCACTTTTTTTGGACCTTTTTTTCTCACGAACAAGTCCCAATAAAGTGCCCCAACTGCCCAGATGACCACTGGAGGGAATCGGGGATCACCTCCCCGCATAGGCGGTCGGTGGCCCAACTGTTTGGGGAGGCTAAAGGGGGCGGGGTTAGGGGTGGAGCTATGGGTGGAGCTTAAATCCATAATTGTCTGATAACACACAGAAAAAATAAATAAATAAAAATAAGTCACAATACCTTTTATTAAATATAGATATTAGATATGTATCATATGTCAAAGAATAAAGTGGTTGCTCAAAGCATATACTAACCACAATCGCTCAACTGCAAAACACTATGCACAACTTTGTGCAAAAACACACTCAGAACCTTACTGTACCATAAATATTACACTGGGCAGAACCTAATACATCAATATACCACCCATAAGGAAAATGCAGACCGTCAACAACATGAAACAAGGGATCATAATATCACAATTCTCATGCAGAGCCACAAAACATCCTAATTCATGTATAATGTGAGATAAAATGCCATACATAAGTAAATAAATATAAACTTTTAATGTTGAGCACCTGATTCTCAAAGTGGACATACTCCAAACACTATAATGAAAATAAAATGATTTTTTTCTACCTTTGTTGTCTGGTGACTGTTTTTCTGATCATGCTGGCCCAGTATCTGATTTCTGTCTGGCTCTAAAGCAAAAGTCACCAGAAGGGTGGTCCATTCCGTTATAACTTCTAAAGAGCTTTCCAGGAATTCAGTCAGATTTAATTCAGGTTGAGGATGCACAGATGTAAATCTCGAAAATCCCATTATATATTGGGCTTTGACTATGGGCGGGAAACTCTCAGCCGGAATTCCCAATATTTCACAAAAATATTTTTCAACATTTCCAATGCAGGAATCAGCGGTGATTTAGGAAAATGTAAAAATCTCAGATTATACCTTCTTCCACGATTATCTAAATATTCAAGCTTACAAACTTGAATATCTCTCTCCCTGATGAATTTTGAGGCACAGCTCTGTAATTGTTTAATTTTGCCTTCTAATGAGTCAGTTTTATTTACTTGAAAATCAATTTTTCCAGACAGAGTTTGATAAGGTTGTTCTATCTCCAAGACCTCTCCCCTAAAGGAGTTAGATACCTGAAGAAGGGAAGACTTCAAACCTTGAATTGCGTCCCACAAGGACTCCATGGTCACCACAGCTGGTTTCTTCAATCCTCCATTACCACAAGAAACAGCTCCCTGGTTAAGAGAGGATGAGGACTGAATAGCCTGCATATCCTCCAGTGATGAAGTCCAAGGGGACAAGGTAGTGACGGGTCCTCCTCTTACAGCAGGGGAAACCAACTCCACTTCGGGCGCTTCACCATGCTGCATCTCCGTTGTCACGAATCTGCTGTGCTGGAGGGAGGACTAAGTGAAACTCCCTCTATGCTGCAGTCCACCAGAGAAACTGCAGAACCAATTGAAGCGGGTGCCGGCTCTCCCAGCGTTTGAATGCTGAATCTCTCTAGAGTGGTCTGACAGGAGGTAGGGTTTTCTCCAGGGCTCAAGGAGGAAAAAGCCCTGGTTTTCTTTTTTCTTTTCCCCATGTCTAGCACAGGGAAAGACTCCAAAAAGTCTGGCACAATCGCGGAGATTCAGGAGCTCAGAAAATGCCTATCTGCTCCAAACGCCATCTTGGATCCCTATTCTTTCCCAAAATACTAGGACTAGGGGTCACGCAATGAAGCTACAAAGTAGTAAATTTAAAATGAATCGGAGAAAATATTTCTTCACTCAACGTGTAATTAAACTCTGAAATTCGTTGCCAAAGAATGTAGTGAAAACAGTTATCTTAGCGGGGTTTAAAAAGGGTTTGGATAGTTTCCTAAAAGAAAAGTCCATAAGCCATTATTAAAATGGACTTGGGAGAAATCCAGTGCTTATTTCTAGGATAAGCAGCATAAAACATATTATACTGTTTTGGGATCTTGCTAGGTACTTGTGACCTGGATTGGCCACTGTTAGAAACAGGATGCTGGGCTTGGTGGACCTTCAGTCTGTCCCAATATGGCAATACTTATGTGCTTAATGTGAACCAGTGAAGGCTGCTGGGGATTGCCAGAGCTTTGCAGTCTGCTTCCCTCTGCTAAAACCGCAGTATCCATGCCAGAATATAATAATTTAAATAATGAAACACTGTATTTTACCTCCAAGTAAAATAGCCGCCACACACATGGACTGCAGTTAATGAAAACTGAAAATAAAAGTCAGAGTGCTTTTATAGAGGCTGACTTTGCACCCCACCAGGGGCATAGCTAGGTGGGGCCACGGGGGCATGGGTCCCCGCAGATTTAGCCCTGGCCCCTCCTGCTTTCAACCCCTGTGCCGCCGACCCTCCCCTTCCACATTCGACCCCCCCCCCCCCCCCCCCCGCTGCCACCAACCCTCCCCTGCCGCCAGCCGAAGTCTTCTTCAGCGCTGGTCTCCAGCGCATTGATGATCTGGAACGTGCAGGACGTCAGGAGGACTCACAGAAACAGAATCCAGATCAGCGAACGCGCTGGACACAGAGACCGGCGCTGAAGGTGACCGGCTGGCAGGTGTTTGGGACCCCTGCCAGCAAAGGTACCTGACGGTGGCGGGGGAGGATTGGCGGCAGT
Organism: Microcaecilia unicolor; assembly: GCF_901765095.1. Taxonomy (NCBI): domain Eukaryota; kingdom Metazoa; phylum Chordata; class Amphibia; order Gymnophiona; family Siphonopidae; genus Microcaecilia; species Microcaecilia unicolor. Next base: position 93,715,528 of record NC_044039.1, read on the forward strand.
AGGAGGGGGGGTTGAAAGGCACGGGGGAGGGTCGTCGTCGCCAGGGGGGGGGGCTAAAATGTGCCCCCTTCACCCGAAGTCTGGCTATGCCCCTGCACCACACTCAGAGTGACAGTTGATGTCATAACTCCAAAGAGAGGCTAACTGAGGACATTATCATCCCGAATTTATAGATTTAAACTCCTGCTAAAATGTTGTATCAAAAGCCTTTATTTGGAGCACTATTTAACATATAAACTATTATGGAAGATCATAACTGCTTGTTTGCAATCATAGTACAAAAAAAAAATACAAATAGTAGCCTCCCCCCCCCCCCCCCCCCCGGACTACCTTACAATCCCTGGTGGTTTTAAAATGTAGTTAGGGCAGGAGTAATGCCCCAGTCATGGCCGTCTTTATCGGAGCAGAGCTGGAATGGAAAGGAATAACTGGGGATTGCTCCTGCCCCAATTATAACCCTAGACCACAAGTTGGGGGAAGGTGCTCGTGGGGAGCAACTCCTGTTTGGAGGAAAGGAAGGGAGACAAACAGGACAAAGCACAAATTATCTGCTTCCACTGAAAACACATGCTCATTTCTGGCCAAAACCAAAAATATGGCTGAAAATTAAAATAATCCCAATATTGACTGGATAAATGCTACATTAGGAAACACTAGGGAGGTAAAATTCTTAGATGTGATGAATAGCTGCTTCTTGGAGCAACTGGTCCAACAACCGACAACAGGGGGAGCTATTTTTGATCTAGTCCTCAGTGGAATGCAGGGCATGTTACGAGAAGTAACAGAGTTGGATCTGCTGGGAACAGTGATTATAACGATCAAATCTGAGCTGATATCTGGATTGAAGTCACTAAAGAAATCTATTGTAGCAGCATTTAATTTTTTAAAGGGCAACTATGACAAAATGAGGAAATGGTTAAAAAGAAGCTAAAAAGCTCAGCCAACAAAGGTTGAGACTTTAAATCAGGTGTAGATGTTCATTAAAAATACCATTATGGAAACCCAGACCAGATGTATTCCACGTATTAACAAAGGTGGAAAGAAGGGCAAATGACAGCCAGCATGGTTAAAAGGTGAAGTGGAAAAGAGCCTCCTTCAAAAATGAAAAAAGGTTACAGCTGAAGAAAATAAGAAGTAACATAAGCGCGGTCAAGCTATATACAAAGCACTGATCATGAAGGATAAAAGAGAATATGAAGAAAAACTAGCCACAGAGACAATAACTCACAGTAACACCTTTTGCAGATACATCAGAAGCAGAAAACCTGTGAGGGAATTTTTGGAACCATTAGATCATGAAGAAGCAAAAGGGGCACTCATGGAGAAAAAGACCATAGAGGAAAGATTCAATTAATCTTTATAGAAGAAGATGTAATAGATCTACCTGTACCAGAAATGGTATAGGTAGATCTATTACATTCAATGAGTCTTTATGGAAGAAGATGTAACAGATCTACCTCAAGGGCAATGATGCGGAGGAACAAAGAAATCTCAGAGAACCTGGAAAATGTACTGAGCTAAAAAGACAAGTTAAAGAGTGATAAATCTCCTGAACCTGATGGTATACACCCAAAATATACTGAGCTAAATATACAAGTTAAAGAGTGATAAATCTCCTGGACCGGATGGTATACACCCCAGGGTACTGAAAGGGAAGGGAAGTGACGAGGTGAGCCTGCCTGCTGCTTTTACTGCCGGTTTGCCGCAACTTCGGGTAAATTAAAGATTTCAAAGCAGGGAGCACGGGTGCACGAATGGAAGGGAGCGGGCAGGTGAGCCGGACCTCACAAAAAAGGTGCCAGTATGCCGAACCAGCGTGTACCGGCACAAAAAAAAGTACTGCATATTTATAAATGATCTGGAAAACGGAGCCAGAAGTGAGGTGATTAAATTCACAGATGACACAAAACTAAGTTGTAAAAATGCTTGCGGATTGTGAAAAATTGCAGGAAGACCTTAGGAAACTTGAAGACTGATCATCCAAATGGCAGATGAAATTTAATATGGACAAATGCAAAGTGATGTATATTGGAAAGAATAATCCAAATCATAGTTACCTGATGCTGGGGTACACTTAGGAGTCAGCACTCAAGAAAAAGATCTAGGTGTCATTCTATAGAATACGCTGAATCTTCTGCCCATTGTGCAGCCACAATCAAAAAAAGCCAACAGGATGCTAAGAATTATTAGGAAAGGGATGCAAAATAAGACGAAAAATATTATAGTGCTTCTGTATCGCTCCATGGTGCGACCTCACTTTGAGTATTGCATTCAATTCTGGTTACCATATCTTAAAAAAGATATAGCAGAATTAGAAAAGGTTCAAAGAAGGGCAACCAAAATGATAAAGAGAATGGAATCCTACCATATGAGGAAAGGCTAAAGAGGTTAGGGCTCTTCAGCTTTGAAAAAAGACAACTGAGGGGGGATATGATTCAGATCTAAAAAATCCTGAGTGATGTAGAACAGGTAAAAGTGAATTGATTTTTCACTGTTTCAAAAAGTACAAAGACTAGGGGATACACAATGAACTTACATGGAAATACTTTTAAAACAAATAAGTGGAAATATTATTTCACACAAAGAATAGTTAAGCTCTGGAACTCGCTGCCAGAAGATAAGCTCTTCCGAGCAGGGACCGTCCTTAATTGTTAATTTGTACAGCGCTGCGTAACCCTAGTAGCGCTCTAGAAATGTTAAGTAGTAGTAGTAGTAGTAGTGGTAATGTGGTTAACGTATCTGGGTTTAATAAATGGTTTGGACAAGTTCCTGGATGAATAGTTCATAATCCACTATTGAGACAGACATGGGGGAAGCCACTGCTTGCCCTGGGTTTGGCAGCATGGAATGTTGCTTCTATTTGGGTTTCTGCCAGGTACTTGTGACCTGGATTGGCCACTGCTGGAAGCAGGATACTAGTCTACATAGACCATTGGTCTGACCCAGTATGACAATTCTTATGTTATGTTCTTATATTGTGGGGACTGTATTCTTTTATTTGTTTGTTAACTGCTACAAATTCTTTTGGAGAGCAAGCGGTATACAAAACAATCATAGAATAGACTCTGGCTCCAGAGGCAGAGCTCAAAAGAATGTCTGAAAGACAAGGCCATCACATAGGTCAGCAACTTGGAAAACACTCTGTTTTGGGTAATTCCCCAAATAACTTAAATGTGCAGAACAGTGTTTTATATGCTCAATTGTAAACACCTTAAAGTAGGCATTAGGATAACATAGCACCTAATTTTTAAATGACATATGCTGCGTGTTCCAAGGAACAGAGAATGAGCGGAGTGGGGGTGTGGTTGACACTTATCCACAAGTACTGATACCTGCTGGCACATACACACACAAAGTTCCTCCTCCTTCAAGCAAATGTAAGTTTGTGTGGCAGTTTTATGCAGGGTCAACCCCACCACCAAGCGGATTAAGTGTCTGCTTAGGGTTGCACAAATTTGGGGGCAGAACTGCCATGGCAGTCAACAGTAACCCTTACACAAAATGAGAGCAGCTGGCACAAGGCTTTGAGCAGAAGCAAGTGTTTAAGGCCTGCTGCACCAGGCAAGGGGCAGAGTACCAACAGGCCTTGAGCATGTACCTCTGCTTAAGGCCCTAGGTTGGACACTCTCACTTTGCTTACAGGCTTTAATTATGCAGTGCAGTGGCATGCTTGATAATTAGGATGTTAGGGAAGGGGAGACGCTATACCCTGAGGGTGGGGGGAGTAGGTAAAGGAAGGAAAGATGCTGGTTATCTAAAGTGGAGTTAGGCAGTGGAAGAAGATATGCTGGACTACAGAGGGGTTTGGAAGAGGAGATGCTAGACGTTCAGTGGGCTAGGGAAGGGGAGAGGTTGAACAAAGAGGGGAAATGCAGGACAGAAGGGGAGATGCTAAACATCTTGGAGAAGGCATATGGAAGGGAAGGGGAAATGCTGGACACAAAGGGGGTAGGGAAGAGAAGGGAAGGGAGAGGAAGGTAAGATGATGGACATGGTGGGCGGAAATGGCCTTTAGCTGCCTTGGGGGAGTGCACTACTGAAGGGTCATCTAAAACATTGGGCTGACCTTGGGTTTTGGCAGTTTATTAAATAGGTATAATATGTGCACATGTATGCCTTCAAATCTAGGCAGCTCATTATAAAATTATTCTCTGAGTTAGCAAATCTGCATTAGGAACTCAATGCATGAGACTGTCCGCCTTCCCTTTAACATACGGGCATGTAACAAAGGCAGGAAAAAAGTATCACTTACGCTCCCATTTTGAAGTCACCAGTTCCTCCTCTCCATGCTCTTACAAATTTTGGATTAGCCCAAAGTGAGACTGGATTAAAGGTGCCACTTGAAAAATAAGGGCCCACAGGGCTTAAAATTACATAAAGTAAGGCTTTGGATGGCTTCTTTACTCCAAGAGATGGCTGTATACAAAGCAAAAACAAAAGCAATGTTATTAGTTTACTAGTAATTAACCTCGAGCTTTTAAACACAGATGGGAAGAGCAATTTCCAAAAGATACTTACCAAGGTAAATGGGCAATTTAAAATTTGGCTACTCTGTGGGCTTGTAAAAGTACGCATGTACTTTTACCTGCACTAGCAAAAAAAAAAAACATTTCCTGGGCAGAGTGGAGGTTAGGTAGAGATTTCCCAAATCAAGGGGTCCTTTTACTAAGGAGCACTAATGAATTTAGCGCACACTAATGCTTAGTGTACACAAAATGCCACAAACCTGCTTAAGCGGGTTTTTAGGTGTCATATACTGAATCTATCCCTATATGTGGAAGGCAGTCTGGCTGTGCAGTAAACAGGCTTCAGTATATTTTGGTTTAAGAAATATAGAGTTCTTTTTAAAAAAATTTGATTTTTGTTATATTTGTACCCCACGCTTTCCCACTCATGGCAGGCTCAATGCGGCTTACATATTGTATACAGGTACTTATTTGTACCTGGGGCAATGGAGGGTTAAGTGTCTTGCCCAGAGTCACAAGGAGCTGCCTGTGCCTGAATTGGGAATTGAACTCAGTTCCTCAGGACCAAAGTCCACCACCCTAACCACTAGGCCACTCCTCCAAATTCCATACTTGGTCCGGCTGTTCTATGAAGGCTCAGTGTTCAGCATGCTATCACAATGCTATTATAGGATTGACACTCAGCACACAACACTGGCATGCCTAACTGGAGGCACCCTGTTATAGAATTGCCTCCATTAAGTACAAAATCTCAGCAGTAAAGTAGGGAGTGCTCCAGGCATTTTTTGGAAGACAGTTAAGCCACTTATTTTAAGTTTATTTAAAATATACAAAACGTATAGCCCACTTCTTTTTGTTACACAGCAGATAATTAACACACTAAATTATACTCACCCAACCCCTCATCTTATTTAACAGTCCATATCCAATCCCCTCATCCCCTTACCTTAAAAATTAGTCTTATGTAGGTTAATGATCACTACCATGTGTGAATGGCGCACAAAGCAGTTAACTACACAATTATCATGGTAAATATAAATTTGTATCTGTGTAACCAGGAACATGCAAGCCCCTGAGTGCAATAACGCAGAAGATGGTCCCTAAGTTGGGCACTAACCAATCCCCAAACATCCCATTATCAAATCTCTTCATCTCCTAACCTGCCTCCCAAATCTCCATCCTTCAGAACCCTCCTGGCATTCAAAGTTCCAACCCCTGCCTCCCAAATCTCCCCCTATGGATTACTGGTGGGGGCAGTTGGCAGCAATGAGCCCCAGTCACTCCTGCTCCATTGATCAACAGACTCAAAATGATGCTGCTCAATCCCTAATAGTAGTCTGGTGGTACTATCACTAGGAGTTAAGCTACCAACATCCTTATTTTGCAGCTTGACCTTAGTGACACCATTTTGAACCCAGTGACCAATGGGACCAGAGTGACTGTGGATGGCTTCTATCTTCTCTACCACTTCCCCACTAGTGACAAGGGAAACCTCCAGTAAGTATAAGGGAGGTTCTGGAGAGTGAAGGGATGGAATTTTAATTGCAGAGGGGATTCTTAGGGGGATACAAGTTCTGAGTGCTGGGGAGGTGTTGGGGTGGAAGGTCCAAGTGCAGCTACCAGTTCCTTTAAAGAGGTTCCCTGGAAGCATCAGATCACATGTTAGTGGCCTGATGGTCCTGAGGAGGAAACATAAGGCCAGCTAAAACCTGGCGTCATTTTCCCACAAAGAACACAATTTGTGAAGTTCAACCCAGGCTGGATTATGCTATTTTAATAATAATGGGGAGCATCTCATTAATATTTAGTTCATGCTGTGGTAAACTAACATGCATTCAAGGCAAATAATGATACAATTTAAATGGCAAAAACTGTGCATTATTCCCTTAACTACCCCTCTTAAAACTTTTCACATTTCTATTTTTTCTATTTCAGACAAATATATTTTTATACATTTTCAACTGTAGTGAAAAAGCATATAAAAGGCATTTGGGTCTTTGGGAGATATGATTAATATGTAATATCCACTAGCCATTGTCAAGATATGTGATACTAGCATTTAGCTACATTGACATGTATTGTGTATATATATGAATGCCCTGGTTCTGGTGGTCTAAATAATGGATGTATGTTGATCATGTTCGTTTTGAGAAGATTTATATTTCTGGTGATTTTTCTATTAAATAATATGTGTAATTTAACCATCAGATGGACAGTAGTTCAGCATAACAAAAATAGCTTGATTTGTAACCTTTTCACACAACAGACAAATGATTGATTGATTTAACCACTTTCCGCTCTTAACTATGACTCTGCATACTAATCAATGCTTCACCCCCCCCCCCCCCCCTCTCTCTCGGGCGTGACATGGGTGGTATTACGTGATGAAGATTTATTGCTGATAACGGAGAGCAAAAAAATGTCCTGGGGACAGAAGGAAAAATGCCAGAATTAGACCTGCTCTAAAAGCATCTAGGGTAAAGTTAAACCTGTCTTTAGATCCATCTGTCATTTTGCCAATTTGAGAGTGGAAAGGTGAAAGTGGTCAGTTGTAAGAAAAAGTAGAGAGCTGCTGAGTGTTTTATTACCTTTGTGTGTTTACCCCAGTCTGAACCTTCAGATTTTCTGCCTTGTCTCCTCTGTGTCTCACCTCCTCAACTCCTTGCCCACACCTGCTAGCCACCCCCATCCCCCCATCTACATCTATCCTTTTATCTGTATCCTGCTCGCTTCCCTCACCAAATCCTCACTGTTCCCAAATCTCTACACCTCCCACTCTACATCCCTACCTGCTTGTCCTCTATCTCTGTCCACTCCCAGTTTGTCACTGTGCTCTGCGCTGCGGCTGGTGGTGTAAGACCAAGTGCTTAGTGCTACAGCTATGTATTTCTGGATTGTTTGTTGGTGGTGAGAAAGTGAATGTTTTGGGCAGCTGGTGTGTGTCTCATGACTGTGTGCAGAAGGTGGAGGTGTGCATGATAGTGTTTCTGGAGTCAGCGGGTTGCACCTGTTATAGTGGAACACCTGCACAGCAATTATGGATGCAGTGACTGCTTTGGTGGCTCACGCCTTGCTGGAGGTGGATGAGCATTTGGAGGGGAGGCCCAGGAGGAGATATCCCTATCATGTGAGCAATCAGCATGTTACATTTGTTAGCCCTACTTAGAATTCCATGATTCTTTTTTACTCAAAAATCAAAAATACTGAAGAGCAAAAATATAATATGAAACCGATACTGCTTAATTTGCCCTCAACATTAACCGAGGAAATTACCTATAAATCACTTATTAAAGAAAGGAAACCTCAACTGCCAGGGACGCCTACAAAGAAGGTCTTCCCTTAAGCGGCTTTTATCACGGGTTTCATCAATCCTCTGAAACAAGCCACAATAGAAAACAACTCCAACTAGAAGAAAAAAAAACTACTGTAGCCAAAAAACAGGAGAATTTTAACAAAAAACACACTAGGATAATATTCCACAAGATTAATGTCATATCAAAATGCTGAAAAAATACAAATGCTACATGTGCACAGAAGAAAATACTACTTTGCTTATCCACCCGGGTGGTCACTGTAACGCATGAATTTCTGCAAAAGTATCCATCCAGGTTAACACCAAAAGTAGATCAACTGTAGCACAGTCAGCCCACAATAAGTATGTGCTAACACTTAATGCAGTTTAATAAAAAGGGCCCCTATATGTCCTTACGTCCTTTACAAATTAGCCTCTGCAAAAGCTCCCGCACAAAGCCAGGGCCGCCAAGGGGGGAGAGGCATAATTCCCTGGGCCTCCAAGAGGGACCCGGTGCTGGGGTCTCTTTCTCTCTCCTGCTCCTGATGGGAGTCGGGTGATCGTGTCCCAACAGGAGCAGGAAAGAGAAAACTCCGGGGCCAGGCCACCCTTGGAAGCTGGGGAGGACCTAGAGGAAAAGACACAACAGGCTGCTTTTCACAGTCTGCCGCTTTACCTTCCTCTGTGGCTGCTTTTCCCCTCAGGCTGCACATGTGCGACCTGAGAGAAAAAGCAGCCGCAGGGGAAGGCCACACAGCAGAAGGAAGAAGAACAGCACTAGAGGGACAAACTCTTCTGCTGGCGGGGCTTTGGGATCTCCGCCAGCCAAGGTACTTAGGGCGGGCAGCAGCAGCGATCGGGCAGGGTGGGGCAGCGGTGGCAACGATGATCCTGGGGGGGGCCACCATGATGATGATCCTTGGGGGGGGCACCAGTGACCTTGCCTCGGCTCAGTCTCTCAGTAGCCCTGCACAAAGCTATATCTGCTCCAAAACAGGAGTAATTTGACCACCTAAGTTTGTGAGGATGCATGCGTATCTCAAGTTCACCCAACTCTGCCCAGAGAATACCTACTTATATACCATGTAACAGTACACACTATGAATCTGTAGCACATACTTTTATATGTATATATTCCCATGCAATTATATAAGCATTGATCTCTGTGTGTAAAATTATCACCTTAATAATGAAGGGTGATGAAAAACTGGAACAAAGTCTACAAATAGCATGATGCAAGACAAAAGGTTCACTCACCTCCATCCCAATGAAAGTGGGGCGGATATACAGACTGGCAGATGTAGAATAAGGCACCCACTCCTTCTCCAGTTCCACCAGCTTATGAATACATAGTAGAAATTCCTCTTTGTCGAAAGCCTTAAGAAAAAGGAAAAACGAGCAAAATTACAAAATTCTGAGAATGCTCTATCAGAGGAGGTAGAAGTGATTCTTTCAATTCCAATGGCTTTCAAATCATCCAGAACTTCCAAGTTGTGCTGTTTTGTTTTTTAATATTCTTCAAAGTTCACACTTGCGTGTACATGTTCATTAATATAGTTTGATAGCCGAGAAATGTTAGCATGTATGTTAACCAGTGGTGTGCTGGTAAATTTTTAACAGGCTCTCTCCCTGGTCCACCTCTGCGCCCCCCCCCCCCCCCCCCCTCAAATTGTAGAGCTGGCTATACCCAGGGAGAGAGCTGGGGGGGGGGGGTTCATGCATTACTCTCTACGGGAATTTTTTTTAATGCTCCCAGGTTCCAATCTAATTCATGTTTAATGTGGGATAAAATGACATAAATAAGTAAATAAATAGATAGATAGAAACTCTGAACGTTGAGAACCTGATTCCCATAACATGATGTCTGATTTAGAAGTCCATTACCAGGAGAAAAAGAAATCTCTGCACCAGTAACAGGGTTAAATCGCATAAATAAGTAACTAAATAAATAAATAGATAGATAGAAACTCTGAATGTTGAGCACCTGATCCTTATAATATGACATCTGTTTTAATGGCCCTTTACCAGAAGAAAAAAGATCTCTGCACAAATATAATACATGCTAGGGTGTCCCTATAACCAGCCCCTCTAAATGATATTACTATACTTCCTCTGACCTCTGTGTACATCTGTATGCTGCAAAAGCTGCCATGCTTAAAAATATAAGCCAGATTGAATTGAAATGCTACCAACAATAAAGAACGACAACATGGATGCAGCACCCGATTCTTATAACATAATATCTGTTTTAGTGGCCCTTTACCAAGAGAAAAAAATCTCTACACAAATATAACACATGCAAGAGGGTGTCCCTATAACCAGCCCCTCCAAATGATACACTGAGTACGATTTATAAGAAACTACTACTACCTCTATGTACATCCGTATGCTGCACAAGCTGGCATGTTTGAAAATATAAGTGAGATTAAATTAAAATGCTACCAACAATAAAGAACGACAATGTAGATGCAGCAGCTCATAAGCTTGTTTGATTTTGTTTTGGTTTTAACGGCGAAGACTGCTGCGCGGGAAAGGGAAACAGACTAACCTAAATAGCTTCAACTTTTTTTTTTACTTCATGCTGTCTCTGTCCTCATCCAAACCCAGCATCATCTCCCTCTCGCTCCTCTGCAAGTCCTACCTCTCTCAGCTTCCATTCCCTCTCTGGCCATTCTTCAAACCTTACTCTTCCAGCAGTTCTAATGGTAACACGCTGCTTGGTCAACCTGGAGCCTTGTCTCTGTCAAGTACTGCCCCACTGATGCAACTTCCTGCTTAAGCGTGGATGGGATCTGGCAGAGAAAAGGCTCCAGGTTGGTCAGGCAGTGGTGAAGGGAGGATGATGAACCTAAGGGATGACATGATGAGGTAGGAAGCTGAGATATGCTGGGGGTTCATGGGCGGGTGGGGGCTGGGGGAGGAGGGAGAGAGGAGGAGAAAAAAAACCCCAGATGTTTGTGTGCTCGCTGTCTGACTCCATCAACAATCGGCTCACAAAAATCAGTAAAATTGAACAACCGGCTCATGCGAGCCAGTGCGAGCCAGCTCCAGCACACCACTGATGTTAACCCTATTTAGCTTGCACTCAAAATAACATCAAGGCCATCTTCCCAAATCAGCGTTTGTAGCCGATTTGTGCATGCAACTTAATTGCTTAATAAGCCAATTAGTGCTAATAGTTGACTTTTTAACAAGCAATTATTGGTGCTAATTGAAATCAATTAGGTAAAATTTAGGTGCGTACATCCTATGTCCCAGAAAAAGAGATGCGGCGATGGGAGGGTCATGGGCAGTTCCGGGCACAGCATGAGCATGGATTCATTACATGTACAATTGGGGCAATGCTCCTAAATTTAGGTACCGGCATTTGTACCATGTTTTCATTGGTGCAAATGGACACACCTAGATTTAGGCACAAATTCTGCGCATAAGTGGTATTCTATAAACCATGCCTAACTTAAAGCGTGGCTTATAGAATAGCACTTTTTTCAGCACCGATTTTTTTAGGCGCCATATATAGAATTCACCCTCTTATGTACATTAAACCAGATAAAGAAGACATCAGCACACACCTATACATAAATAAGGGCCAAATGTGTTTAGCATTCTTCCAACTCAAGCAAACTTTCACGGTACATCTGGCCTTTTCTCTGGATAATTCTGAGGATAAAACTTAACTGGGTTGCATAAAACTATTTAAACTAGAATAGAATAAGACTTTTATTCTGCATCATGTTTGTTTGTACAGCAAGTCATAATCTCCATTAGTAGACACTCAGGGCCCGATGCACAAAAGTCCCCGGAAAGAACCATTCACTATTTCCACCACAGTAAAATTTATTGTGGTGGAAATAGCAAGTGATTCTCAAAACAAATTGCATGCAAATGAGCTGCATGGACTTCTGTGGATACCGTGGATGTGCGCCACAATATAGATGCTGCAGCTTTTCTTTGTTCCACAACTTCCTCACAATACTGTTACATGCAGGACACGTACACAAACACACACATGCAAACACAGCAGACTGCTCCTTCGTGAAGCTATAGTCATGCCATGGCTGCTCCAGACCTCCCGTAAAACATTTTTGGTAAAGGTAAGCGGGCCTTTCTGTGCATCGCTCAGAAATGGCTGTGCATCCCTCAGAATGCACATTTACATCTTAATTAGCTCATTGTAATATCTTAGCATATGATTAACGCTGGCTGCTACGGTGAAAGGAAAAGGGCTTACAGAACCCCTTTGTGTATTACTTGCTGTGTATGCTAAACTAGCTACAACTGGTCAAAATCACAAGTTGCTACCCCAGTAAGTTTGTGCATTGAGGCCCTAGCAACAAATGCACAGGCAAATTAATTATAATACCAACATATAAATCCAGCGTTGGACGTTTTGAAAACGTCCAGAAATCAAGTAGTGAAAATGACTATTTTCAAACCAGAAAAATGTCTACCTTTTTTCTTTAAACATGGCCATTTTTCTAGACGGTGTTGTGCTTAGTGCATCTATCTTTTTGGACCATTTTCAAAACAAAAATATCCAAGTGAAAAACACAAAAAATCAAGCCATTGGGAGGTAGGAGATGCCAGCTTTTCTAGTAGACTGGCCATACAGGCATCCCAACAGAGAAGTGGGGCACCCTAGGGGAACCAATGGACTTCACATAAAAGGTCCCAGGTACACATCTCACCATTATCTCCTTTTATTTTATGGTAAGCCCTTCAAAACCCATGAAAAACCTACTGTACCCAACTATACACCACTACAATAGCCCTTATGGCTGCAGGAGTCACCTATATGTGGGTACAGTAGATTTTGGGGGGGCTGAAACTTTCCATCACGTGTAATAGTTAGAGTGGATTATAGCCTCGGTCACCTTCTCTACAGTGCACTGCACCGACCACTAGGCTATTCCAGGGACCTACTTGCTGCTCTAATCAGACTAGCCATAACATCTGAAGCTGTCATAGAGGCTGGTATGTACTGTTTCATTTACATCTTTGCGAGGTGGGAAGGGGGCAGTGACCACTGAAGGAGTAAGGGGGTGTCATTCCTTTATTCCCTCCAGTGGTCATCTGGTCGGGCACTTTTTTGTGATTTATTCATTTTTGTTTTGTTCTATTATGGCAGAAAAACGTGCAAGTGTTAGGAATGCCCAGATCCCACCCTTAACGCCCCCTTCTGATTTGAAAACACCTTTGATGGACTTCACAGAAAAATGTCTAAAAATTGGTTTTGAAAACACCAAATTGAACTTTTTGTGACAAAAAAAGTCAAAATGCTGATTTATGCAACGTTTTGGACATTTTTCTCTTTTGAAAATGAGCCCCTTAGTTGCCTATGTAACTTTGTAAGTCTATGCACTTTGAATAAGCCTCCAGACCTCATAAAATGAATAACTTAAAACATCAAGACAAGAGCATAAAATCAAATCAACAACATAAAACATGAAGTCAATGAGGTACAAAGGAGGTGAAAGACTGAGCTTAATTATCTGGTGGTGGCAGCAGTGCTATGGTACATGTGGCAGGAGGTGTGTAGAAACAGAAGATAATGGAGTACCCCTAAACCACACGCTTGCAAAGCTATATGTCCAACAATAGTGCACACATTAGAGGTATAACTAGAAGGGCTTCAGGGAGCCTTCAAGAGACTAGGATCCTAGAAGGCCCTTCCTGATGGTTTTTCAATAAAATTCTACCAGGCTTTTCAAGAACCACTTGCAACCAGCCCATCTGAGTTTTATCAGGAATTATTAAAATCTGGAGAAGTCATAGGATCCTTTGTTGAAGTTTCCATAATGGTGCTAGAACAACCTAGGACAGATCCCAATATATGCACTTGATCGGTATAGATGCAAAAATCTTGCTAAGGTGTTAGCACGTTGGCTACAAAACTTTTTTTTAGGTAAATTAATCCATAAGGACCAGACTGGTTTTATGGCAGGTAGGAATCCTACAAATCAGCCATGAACTTAAAAGCGCTTTGGGAGTGGCCAAGGGAGTGTCTGCTTTAAGAGCAAAATAAGTCTGAGATTGAAGGTGCTTTTAAGTTCATGGCTGATTAAAAGTTGGTAAAGAAGATTGAATTCAGTTTGCTGTATGAATAATTGGCAAAAGGAAGTTATTGGATATCAGTACGCTACTTCAGCCTTCCCAATATTTTACCCACTACAGAATCAGCAATTAGAGATACTTGGGAGCAAGGAAAGACAGTGGTTTGTTTGGCCCCTCCAAACAAAAATGTGTTCTGCTGCTTCTGAACACGAGGAACCCAACAAGGCTGTCTCTGGTCACCCTTACAGTTCAATCTGGCATTGCAAACCATTGGCCATTGCTATTAGGACAGATAACGAATCAGAGGGTTTCTCTGGGTTTTATAGAACAGAAACTGTCTCCATATGCAGATGACATTTTAATAACTACTATTAATTCCATCCCAATACTATTGGAGGACTTGACCATTTTTTCTATAAAATAGTAGGGACATACCAGGAACTTACAGATCAGTAAGCCTGAAGTCACTGCCAGGCAAAAGAATAAAATTATGGAACACATAAATAAACATGGTTTAATGGGACAGAGCCAGCATGGATTCAGCCAAGGGATGTCTTGCCTCACCAATTTGCTTCGTATCTTTGAAGGCGTGAATAAACATGTCGATAAAGTTGAGCTGGTTGATGTAGTGTAACTAGATTTTAAGAATTCTTTTAACAAAGTTCCTCATGAGAGACTCCTGAGAAAATTAAAGACCCATAGGATAGGTGGCAATGTTCTGTTGTGGATTAGGAATTGGTTATTGGACAGAAAACAGAGGGTAGGGTTAAATGGCCGTTTCTCTCAATGGAGAAGGGTGAAAAGTGGAGTGTCCCAGAGATCTGTACTGGGATTGGGACCATGCTATTTAACATGTATGAATGATCTAGAAATCGGAACAAGTGAGGTGATTAAATTTGCAGATGACACAAAACTATTCAAGGTTGTAAAAACACATACAGACTGTGAAAAATTGCAGGAAGACCTTAGGATATTGGAAGACTGGGCGACCAAATGGCAGATGAAATTTAATGTGGACAAATGCAAAGTGATGCACATTGGGAATGTCAGGTTCTCAGGTTCAGAGCCCGCGGGGAGCAAACGTGAGCCCTTGGGCTGCTGACGAGGAGCGACAGCAGCAGGCAAAACCCACCAACCAACACTGGGCTAGCACATCGGCACAGGCAAGGACTGCAGGTGCCGTCCAGCGAGCCGGAACACACGGACTGGAACCCCCTGGACTGGAGGACACCGGACTGGTCCACATTGGACTGGAACACACCGGGCTGGGACACACTGGACCGGAATACACTGGACTGGAGTACACCAAACTGGTCCGCACTGCTTCACCTGCACTTAGCCACTGTCCCCCAGGAGTTGAGCCCCTGGGTTCAAATGGCTGGCAGGACTTACCGGATACAGGACAACACAGGGGCTGGGATACTAGAACAAGCTTGACAGTACCAGGACCAGGAATGAGACTAGGACTGAGGGACCACCTCAGACCCTGGAATACCACGCAAGCTTGCACAAACCAGGAACACAGGGCCAAGACAAGACGTAAGTGCTCCCAAGCACCAAAAGGAAAGGCAGGGAAACCCAGCAACTCAGAAGTGTTCCTAAGCCAGGGCCATGCCTAGGGTCTCTGGCGCCCCCCTGCAGACCATCAGTTGCCCTCCCCCCTGTGAAAATGATTTTGCCGGGCCAGCAACTTTTGTTTCTTTGTCTTGTACTTTATGATACTTTTGTTAACTTCATTGCATGCTATGATTTTTGGTTTTGCAACTCCGATTCTTTGGGAGAAGAGCAGGAGATTAAAAAAAAAAAGTTCAAACAGTAATAATCAGAACAGAAAAGGTTTTTGATGCCTCTGACAGGCCAGCTGAGTTCTGTAAAGTCTTGCACGTCAGTCCCCCGCCCCCCCTTTTCTCCCCCTAATTGTTTGCAAATTATTGCAGGCTCACGGTGGCCAAGGGGTCAGAGCAGAGGCAGAGTCTCTCTGAGATCACACAACGCTCCGGTCTCGGCGCCGAAATAAACAGAATCTCCTGAAAGGTCATTTCGTAAGACTCTCTCACTCCAACTGCCAACAGAAACTCCGATCATTTCTCAGCTAGTGAACAAATTTTCTTTTAAATTTACCTCCGTGGCAGCGCAGCGTCAGTGAAGGAGGCGGTGCTCCCAGTCCCGACGTCTCTAGCCTTCCCTTCGCTCAGTGTCCCGCCTTCTTCTGACGTCATATGCCGCCTCCTTCATTGATGCTGCGCTGCCACAGAGGTAAATTTAAAAGGAAAAAAAAGGAAATGGATCTTGGTGGGGAGAAGAGGGCGGGCAGTTGGGACATGGGAGCAGGAGGGCGAGGTAAGCATGGTGCGGTGGTGCCCCCCAGAGGACGGCGCCCCCCTGCGGTGCTTACCCCGCTTACCGTGTTGGCACGGCCCTGTCCTAAGCAGTCCACTAACAGAAGTACTCCTAAGCACTAAACTAACAGGGGTGCTCCTAGGCACCAAACTAACAAAAGCATTCCTAAGCACCAAACTAACAGAAGTGCTCCTAAGTACTATACTAACAGAAGTACTCCTAAGCACTAAACTAACAGGGGTGTTCCTAAGCACCAAGCTACAGCTGTGCTCCACAGCACTAAACTAACAAAGGGGAAGCAGGTGAGCCACAAGGAGAAAGTAGGGAAGCTAAACACATAAACTAACAAAGATGCTCCTAAGCACCAAGCTACAGCAGTGCTCCACAGCACTAAACTAACAACAATGCTCCTAAGCACCAAGCTACAGCAGTGCTCCACAGCACTAAACTAACAAAAGTGCTCCTAAGCACTCCACTAACAGCAATGCTCCTAAGCACTAAATTAATCAGGAGTGCTCCTAAGCACTCCACTAACAGAAGTGCTTCTAACAGCACCAAAACCAGAAGTACTTCTAACAGTACCAAAAGGGAAAGCAGGGGAGCCACAAGGAAAAAGCAGGGAAGCTAAACACATAAGTCAAAAGTGCACACTGCATCAACACTAACCTGGACCTAAAGCAAAACGTTGCAAAGGCAAAAGCAGCAAGTTCCCAGGTGGCTAATAAGCTCCTCACAGCTGAGCTCAGCTGCAGCAATCACAAGGCAACTACGGGTGAGGCTAGCTGCCAAACTTCCACCCAAGACTGGAAGGCTAAAATATCTGGACCGGAATAAAAAGAGTCTGGAAAGTCTATGGCAGCCACCGTTTCTGGCCACCAGAGGGCGAGAGGAGCATAACCCAAGGGAAAAAAAAGTCAAATAATCCAAATCATAAGATCCATCTTGGGGGTCAGCACCCAAGAAAAAGAGGTGTCAGTGTAGAAAATACGCTGAAATCTTCTGCCCATTGTGTGGCGGCAGCCAAAAAGCAAACTGGATACCGGCAACTATTAAGAAAGGGATGGTAAATAAGACCTGGATTACTATAATGCCTCTGTATCACTCCATGGTGCAACCTCACCTTGAATATTGTGTTTAGCTCTAGTCGCCATATCTCAAAAAAGATATAGCAGAATTAGAAAAAGTTCAAAGAATTGTAGCCAAACTGACAAAGGGAAAAGAACTCCTCTCATATGAGGAAAGAAAGGCTACAGAGGTTAGGGCTCTTCAGCTTGGAAAAGAGACAGCTGAGGGGACATATGCTTGAGGTCTACAAAGTACTAAGTAGTGTAGAAAATAGAAGTGAATCAATTTTTCACTCTTTCAAAAAGTACAAAGACTAGGGGGACACTCAATGAAGTTACATGGAAATACTTTTAAAACAATAAGTGGAAATATTTTTCACTCAAATAGTTAAGCTCTGGAACTAGTTGCCAGAGAATGTGGTAACAGCGGTTAGCATACCTGGGTTTAAAAAAGGTTTGGACAAATTCCTGGAGGAAAAGTCCATAGTCTGCTATTGAGACAGATATGGGAAAGTCACTGCCTGTCCTGGAATTGGTAGCATGGAATGTTAATATTATTTGGGTTTCTGCCAAGTACTTGTGACCTGCATTGGCCACTATTGGAAACAGGATACTGGGTAGATGGACCATTGGTATGAACCAGTATGGCTATTCTTATATTCTTACATTATCTGGCTATAAAGTGAACTGGAACAAAATGGAGGTATTGTCACTCAGGACCAAGGTATTCGGTTTTATTTTTATGCAGAAGACATCTTACAGGCTCCAGATGTTGCCCTCCTCCAGCACTGTTTGAATTTGATTGCAACTTGGCTTCAGAGTCATTTTCTGAATTGCACCAAGTCAACTGCATGTTGGCTAACAGGCAGTCCAGAACACCCCTCTTTGAATCTTCATTTATTTGACTCAAATATAACACCAATTACTTCATTTAGATGTCTAAGTGTGATTATTGATTCTGAGTTATCTTTTGCCCAACATATGTCAAGTGTGGTTAAGGCGAGTTTTTTTGACATTAAGACAATTGCCTGCTGCTCATTATTATTTCTCTTTTGATACTTTACATGTGTTGCTCCATGCTTTATTATAAGATAATTATTGTAATGTTATTTATGCAGTATTCCCAAATTAGAGGCTCAAATGCCTACAGAAATTACAAAATTCCGCTGCATGTTTTTTTGTTTCGTGGGAGCCCCTTTGATTGGGTGAGCGCTTTGCTAGCCTGTTTATATTAGTTGCCGATAATATATTGCTATCAATTTAAAATTTTTGTTAACTTATTGTGCTTGGCTATTTCTCCTCGCTTGTTATCCTTTATCAGCCTTCACATACATTACGTCTTCTGCATGAAAATCGTATTGTACTTCCCTCTCCAGCTCTTGCATGGCTGGATACTACCAGATACAGTCCCTTCTTTTTTTGGCTCCATTGTTAAAGAACTGGTTACCAAAGAATTTTTGTGCTGAAGAATCCTTGTTTAGATTCAAGGCATTACTGAAGGCCCATTATTTTCAGCTGGCATTTGTACATAAGTACATAAGTAATGCCACACTGGGGAAAGACCAAGGGTCCATCGAGCCCAGCATCCTGTCCATGACAGCGGCCAATCCAGGCCAAGGGCACCTGGCGAGCTTCCCAAACGTACAAACATTCTATACATGTTATTCCTGGAATTGCGGATTTTTCCCAAGTCCATTTAGTAGTGGTTTATGGACTTGTCCTTTAGGAAACCGTCTAACCCCTTTTTAAACTCTGCCAAGCTAACCGCCTTCACCACGTTCTCCGGCAACGAATTCCTGAGTTTAATTATGCGTTAGGTGAAGAAACATTTTCTCCAATTTGTTTTAAATTTACTACACTGTAGTTTCATTGCATGCCCCATAGTCCTAGTATTTTTGGAAAGCGTGAACAGACGCTTCACATCCACCTGTTCCACTCCACTCATTATTTTATATACCTCTATCATGCCTCCCCTCAGCTGTCTCTTCTCCAAGCTGAAAAGCCCTAGCCTCCTTAGTCTTTCTTCATAGGGAAGTCGTCCCATCCCTGCTATTATTTTAGTTGCCCTTCGCTACACCTTTTCCAATTCTACTATATCTTTCTTGAGATGCGGCGACCAGAATTGAACACAATATTCAAGGTGCGGTCGAACCATGGAGCAAAACAACGGCATTATAACATACTCACACCTGTCTTCCGTACCTTTCCTAATAATACCCAACATTCTATTCGCTTTCCTAGCCGCAGCAGCACACTGAGCAGAAGGTTTCAGTGTATTAACGACGACAACACCCAGATCCCTTTCTTGGTCCGTAACTCCTAACGTGGAACCTTGCATGCATCACCTTGCACTTGCTCACATTAAACGTCATCTGCCATTTAGCCGCCCAGTCTCCCAGTCTCGTAAGGTCCTTCTGTAATTTTTCACAATCCTGTCGCGAGTTCACGACTTTGAATAACTTGGTGCCATCAGCAAATTTAATTACATCGCTAGTTACTCCCATCTCTAAATCATTTATAAATATATTAAAAAGCAGCGGTCCTAACACAGACCCCTGAGGAACCCCACTAACTACCCTTCTCCATTGTGAATACTGCCCATTTAACCCCACTCTCTGTTTCCTATCCTTCAACCAGTTTTTAATCCACAATAGGACTTTTCCTCCTATCCCATGACCCTCCAATTTCCTCTGTAGCCTTTCATGAGGTACCTTGTCAAACGCCTTTTGAAAATCCAGATACACAATATCAACCGGCTCCCCTTTGTCCACATATTTGTTTACTCCTTCAAAGAATTGAAGTAAATTGGTCAGGCAAGATTTCCCCACACAAAAGCCGTGCTGACTCGGTCTCAGTAATCCATGTCCTCGGATGTGCTCTGTAATTTTGTTTTTAATAATAGCCTCTACCATTTTCCCCAGCACCGACGTCAGACTCACCAGTCTATAATTTCCCGGATCTCCCCTGGAACCTTTTTTTAAAAATGGGCGTTACATTGGCCAATGATCCATCTAGCCCTGTATCCTGTTTCCAACAGTGGCCAAGCCAGGTCACATGTACCTGGCAGAAACCCAAATTGTGGCAACATTCCATGCTACCAATCCCAGGGCAAGCAGTTGTTTCCCCATGCCTGTATGGCTTGTATGGTCTGAGTCCCGCATATAGCAATCCAGTTTAGGATGGGCTGGAGAGAGCTTTGACGGAAATTCCAATAATTTGGAACGTGAGGACAGTGCCGGGCAGACATTTACGGTCTTTGTTCCACAAATGACAAGATGGATTTGGATAGGTTGGAGCAGGCTTTGACAGCAACTCCAGTAGTTGGAACATAAGGACAGAGCCGGGCAGACTTCTATGATCTATGTCTCAGAAACACTAAAGAAAGACCATGATCAAGTCTATATCACATTCACTGTTGATTTAAATCTGTTGGGCAGACTGGATGGACCATTCAGGTCTTCATCTGCCATCACTTACTATGTTACTATGAGGGGCATTTTTGAAAGGGACGTCCAAGTTGCGATTTGGACGTCCTTGCAAAACGGCGAAACAAGATGGACGTCCATTTTTCATTTTGAAACTACCATCAGAGATGTCCAAAGCCTTAAATTTGGCCATCCCTAGATTTGGACATCCCTGGACATGGACGTTTCTGACTTTCGGCGATTTTCAAAACCAAAGACGTCCATGTCAAAACCGGCCAAATGCAAGCCATTTGGTCATGGGAGGAGCCGGCATTTGTAATGCACTGGTCCCCCTGACATGCCAGGACACCAACCGGGCACCCTAGGGGGCACTGCAGTGGACTTCATAAAATGCTCCCAGGTACTTAGCTCCCTTACCTTGTGTACTGAGCCCCCCAACTCCCCCCCCCCAAAACCCACTACCCACAACTGTACACCACTACCATAGTCCTTATGGGTGAAGGGGGGCACCTAGATGTGGGTGCAGTGGGTTTGTGGTGGGTTTTGGAGAGCTCGCTGTTTCCTACACAAACTTAACAGGTGTGGGGGGGGGGGGGTTCGGTCCGCCTGTCTGAAGTGCACTGCACCCACTAAAACTGCTCCAGGGACCTGCATGTGCTGTCATGGACCTGAGTATGACATCTGAGGCTGTCATAGAGGCTGGCACGACATATTTTTAAAGATGTTTTTGAGGATGGGAGGGGGTTAGTGACCACTGGGGGATTAACGGGAGGTCATCCCCGATTCCTTCCGGTGGTCATCTGGTCATTTCAGGCAACATTTTGTGCCTTAGTCATAATAAAAACACATCTGGGTGAAAATGTCCAAGTGTTCATCAGGGACGTCCTTGTTTTTTTCGATTATGGGTCAAGGACGTCCAATTGTTAGGCACGCCCAAGTCCCGCCTTCGCTATGCCTCTGATACGCCCCCTTGAACTTTGGCTGTCCTTGCAACGGACTGCAGTTGGAGACGTCCAAAATCGGGTTTCGATTATATCGATTTGGACGTCCCTGGGAGAAGCACATCCATCTTCCGATTTATGTCGAAAGATGGATGTCCTTCTCTTTCGAAAATGAGCCCATATGTTAACTAGTAGGCAGTCTGTCTGTGATCGCACAGCATCACTGCTGTGATCAGTCATCAAAAACTTTCTTAAGCAAAAAGGTTTTGAGTGCTGCCCTGAATTTCAGAAAAGACGTTCAGTTCACAAGTCCAACGGTATAGAGTTCCAGAGAAGGAGCGCTACACAAAAGAATGCACATTCATGAATAGAGTCAAGATTAGCAGTGTGAACAGGAGGGACATAGAGTTGTCAGTCATGTAATGAATGGAGGACTCTTGGGGGGAGTGTGTTGAATGATAAGTAATGCCAGATAAGAGGGCGATCCTGTGTAGTGTGCTTTATGGGCAATGGTGAGAATTTTATACTTGGCGTGAAATTGGAGGGTAACAAATGCTGTTGCTTCAGAAGTGAGGTGACATGATCATGCCTTTGAGTGAAACATAAGGTTCTCACTGCCATATTCTGAAGTTGATGGAGAAAATTAATGGAAAGCTGTCACGCTCACCACCATGCCCAGACCCCGCTCGGCTCACCTCGTGGCTCTCGGGTGGGCCGGTCCGCCACTGGTCAAGCTGAGGTCAGGAATGTCAAGTCCACACCAGGAAGGGGCTCCACCAGGCAGTCAACACTGCACTACACAAGTGGGCTTGCAGACAGCTGATGCACCAGATGACGCCATGGCTGGCATCTTGAAGACCAGCGTCCCTCCATCCAAGAGATGCCTTCGTTTCTCTCATCTGTGAAGAAACTCCTGTCAGGCCCAGCCCAGCTTTTGCCATGCTAGCTCAGCATCAGCCAAGCCTGCTTACCTTCAGCTACGCCAGCCCACCTTCTGCCAAGCCTGCTCAGCTTCAGCTAAGCCAGCCCAGCATTATCCAAGCCAGCTCAACTTTAGCTAAGCCAGTCCAGCTTCTGTCAAGCAAGCTCAGCATCAGCCAAGCCTGCTCAGCTCCAGCCACACCAGCTCAGCTCCAGCCAAGCCAACTCAGCTCCAGCTAAGCCAGCTCAGCTCCAGCCACACATCAGTCAAGCTTGCCCAGCTTCAGCCAAACTGCCCAGTTTTGGCCATGACAGCTCCACCTCCAGCCTTCCCAGATTGCCTCCAGTGGGTTGGTGACTCATTTGCCGCCATCTGGGACCTGGCCCATGGTCCAAGGTCTCACCACCAAGTTAGTAACAGAAGCCTGGTGTAGATAGTGTTACAATAATCAAACCGAGGGGGAATCAGTCCATAAAGTAAAGTCTTATGAAAAGCTACATCCAGAGAGTCACGAACCCAGCGACACTGTCTTAGTGCCCAGAAACATTTCTTTACCTTTGAAGATATCTGACTGACAGACCAGGAGAGGCTCTTAGCCATTTATATCACTTGTGCAGGACTATCTGGGTATATTCAGCAGCACTTAACCATACAGTGCCATTGAATATACCCCCTAACCACTTATGACAAAACCGGCCACTTTGTAGGTAGTCCAGGGGTAGAGTTAGGGCAAAGCAGAAACTTAGCTGGTTAGTAACCACATAAAGTTAGGACAGCAAAACAGCTGCCCTAACTTTATGTGGCAAGTTAACTGGATACAACTCTGAATATTGACTGGTGCCAGTTAACTTCTGGGTTGGCAGATATTCAGTGCTGAGGGCTGTGCATGCCCTGGCATTGAATATCCAGGGTTAAGCCAGACCATGGCTAGAAGTAGCTTGTAAGCCAGTCACAACCATGGGCTGAATACTGGGTCCTATGTTTTCAGGTCATGCAGGCTAAATATAGTTTATAGTACTATTATTACAGTGATATGAAAAAGTCCCCCCCCTCACACACCCTTAGTTTCTCCTATTATTGAATACTAGTAAAAAAAGGCCCGTTTCTGACACAAATGAAACGGGCGCTAGCAAGGTTTTCCTCGGAGTGTGTATGTTTGAGAGAGTGTATATGAGAGTGACTGTGTGTGAGAGAGAGAATGAATGTGCGAGTGTGTGTGTGTGAGAGAGAGAGAGAGTGAGTCTGGGTGCGAGTGTGTCTGTGAGAGAGAAAGTGTGTGTGAGAGAATGAGAATGTGTGCAAGTGCGTATGTGAGACACAGAGTGTGTTTCACACAGATACAGTGTGTGCGAGAGAGAGAGAGTGTGTGTGTGAGACACAGACTCTCTGTGAGACTGAGTGTATGAGACCAAGAGAGTGTGTGAGTGACCACGTGACACATAGAGAGTCAATGTGATACAGTGTGAGACATAGAGTGTGTGAGAGACAGTGTGTGACTGTGAGAGAGTGTGTGTGAGAGAGAGAGAGTGTGTGTGTGACAGAGATACCTCCCCCCCTCTCTGGTGTCAGGCCCCCCCCCTCTCTCTCTGGTGTCTGAGCGTTACTGTGCAAGACGCTGAGCTCTGGCTGTGCTTCAAGGAACTGACCAATCCTATTTAATAGAATGCACCTCCAACATTCTGAAGCCGAAAAACCTCGTGTGGTTGGTCACTTCTGCTTGTGACGAACCCGGAAGTATGTGATGTCAATTCAGGAGATGGATACAGAGAGCAGGAATGCCTCAGCCATGCAGTCAGCTTCAGAATGTTGGAGGTGCGTTTTATTATATAGGATACATCTCACTGAATAGATTCTGAGCTTTAAACTTAGGTACAAAACTTTGATTGTGAGCCCACTAGGGACAAATTATCTGCATATAATATATGTAAACCACTTTGGTTGTACCCACAGAAAGGTGGTATATCAAATTCATGACCCCTTTTAAATAAAATGAAATATTAGACAAAGGAAACCTGAGTAAACACATAACAATCTGTATAGTAATAAAAGCTGTTTTTGCCCCCCACCTCCCTACTCCCCTCTATTGACTGAATCTCTGTACTTACAGTACTATATTCTAAAGTGAAGTTACACAAAATGAAAAGACCTGATGTAATGAGCTCTCTCCACTTCCATCTATACCTCAGGGTTGTATACTTAACATTTTGTTTACATTTTCCCATTATGCACAGTTCCTTTCCCAAGGCAATCTGATGCAGTACTCCCTCATGCTTCTCAGCACACTCTAGTACTTCACACAACACTGAACACTCAGGACCACCTCTCAACCTCGCCGTGCCTTCTCCATAGGCACATAATTTTTTCCATTTATCCCATATCACAAGCATTTCACAGTTCCTGTTTATAAACTTCCCTCTCTTTTTCCCCCACGAGATGCAGGATATGAATGTCATCTATGGTTTCTCCTTCCTGCAGCTTATCCAAGGACATCTTCAAAAAAGATATAACAGAGGCCATGTCCACTGGCTATAATTAAGCTCTTACTTGTCGTGTTAAAAATTCCGAGAGTTTGGAAAAAATCCAGGTGGTGCATTAAGTCTGGTGCAGAGAGACTCAGACAGTGCTTGCCTACTGCATCTTCTATTGCTGACAGGTATCAGGTCTCAGCTTGTTGGTGCCAGGGAAAGTACTGTGAGTGCTCCAGCATGATTGTGGAGTTGTTTGGCTATAAGCTTTTGACATTTATTTGAATGTTACTACTTTTGTCCTAAATACAGAGAGGGCCGCTTCAAGGCATTGCATTTAGTCCCTCTTAATATTGATTCTTTTATTTTCCTGGAACAACCTCTGCCCACAGTAGTTGTGGATCACAGGGCCTCTTGGACTGATTTGATCTGATTTATTAATTTATATATTGCTTTACACAACTAATGAAGCATACTTATCAATGTGGGCTACTGTTATAACATGTTATTTTATCATTAACTTGTGCCATTTTACCACAGGACCCATTTTATGCAACGAGGCCTACTTACTAATAACTGGGGTTAACAGTATAACAACACATCCTAACAGTAGCCTATGATGATAACTTCCCCATAAAGCTGTTCAGTATATAATAACTAGTAGAACAATGCCTTTATCCTCCAAATCAGTGAATACAGGGTTCCTGCAATGTAGATGGAGGTCAATCTCTCTTCTTCCCTTCCTTCGCTGGACATTGGGGCTGATATAGGGGCCCTTTTACAAAGCAGCAGTAAGCCCAACGCGGGCTTACCATGCGCTAATCTGGAGCTACCACCGGCCCAACACAGGCACCAGCGGTAGTTCCAGTCCCCAGTGTCTGCCATTTCCCACACTAGGGAAAATAGGTCCCTATTTTTTAGAGCAGCAGTTAGCTGGTGGTAACCACAAAAATGTCCAAATCAGTATTTTTGAAACCTATTTTTCAGACATTTTTCTATGCTGTTCTTCTGCAGTGCATCCAAATCTCAAAGGGGTGTGTTAGGGGCGTGTTAAGGGTGGGATGTGAGTGTTCCAGGACTAAAACTAAGACGTTTTGAGCTAGACCTGTTTTTATAACGAATAAGGCACAAAAAGGTGCCCTAAATGATCAGATGACCACAGGAGGTGGACCCCCCAATACCCCCCGGTAGTCACTGACCCCCTCCCACCACCCAAAGATGTGAATAAAAATATGACTTACCAGCCTCTATGACAGCCTCAGATGTGAAAGTCAGGTCTATTAGAGAAGAACGCAGGTCCCTGAAGTAATGTAGTGGTTGATGCAGTACATAGTGGGGGACCCAGGTCCCTATCTCCTTCTACCTGTCACACTTGTGGTGGAAACTTTGACCCCTCCCTAAGTCACCAAAACCCTACTGTACCGACATATAGGTGCCCTCTTCACCCAAATGGGCTACTGTAGTGGTATACAGTGGGGGGCAGAGGGTTTTGGAGGGCTCAGGGGACAAGATAAGGGATCAAAGGTGAGATGTGTTACCTGGGAGCATTTTATGAAATGCACAGGGTGCCCCATTGCTCTTCTGGGATGTCTGCAGGACCAGTCTACTAAAAGTGCTGGCTCCTCCTACATCCCAATAACATGAATCTCTACGTTTTGCACGTAGCATTTTTTTTTTTTTTTTTGAAAATGGACCAAAAAACAAAATGTCCAAAGCAGAAAACCTTGTTCAAAACAGCATTTTCATTAAAAAAAAAAAAGATGTTTTTCTTTTTCGAAAATGACCTTCTTTCCTATTTGGATTTTGGACGATTTAGCAAAACTTCCAAAGTCGGACTTAGACATCATAAAGAAAATGCCCCTCCACATCAACTGGCTCAACTTTATCCACAGGTTTATTAACACCTTTAAAAACATCTGATAGATTGATAAGGTCAAACTTCCCTTTGCTAAATCCACATTGACTGTACCCCATTAAGCCATGTATATCCATGTGGCTAGTAATTTATTTATTTTAGAATAGCTTCTATTATTTAGTCTGGCATCAACTTCAGGCTCATCGGTCTATAGTTTCCGTCTAAAAATGAATATCATATTTATCATTCTCAGGTACTCTGATTTTAATAAAAGTTCATAGATTGCTAGTAATGGGTCAT
Organism: Microcaecilia unicolor; assembly: GCF_901765095.1. Classification (NCBI taxonomy): domain Eukaryota; kingdom Metazoa; phylum Chordata; class Amphibia; order Gymnophiona; family Siphonopidae; genus Microcaecilia; species Microcaecilia unicolor. The sequence goes on from NC_044039.1 coordinate 93,742,652, forward strand.
ATTTGAGATCTATAAGGGAGTGGATAGCATCTGAGCCTGGTGATTTGCTACTCTTTAGTTTGTCAGCTGGTTTCATTAAATCTTCTGGTTTCACATTGATTTGCTTAAGTTTCTCTTCAACAAAGACCTAAGCCTAGTATTTATTGAAATCATTTATGAATTTTAATAAATTGATGTTATTTGTAAAGCACCTGCACTCCGCCCTGTTTACAAGCTGCTTGCAAGTATTTCCCTCATTCTTCCCACCCAGTCACCCTTTTACCTTAATATCAACTGTCCCTGCCCTATCCTCACATGCTTCAGTCAAATTCCCTTCATACCCATACATAACCCTGTTGCTCTCCATCCACTCACAAGCCCCATTCTACTACTACTACTACTACTACTACTACTACTACTACTACCAGGGGTGTAGCCAAACTTCGACAGGAGGGGGGGGGGCAGACCCAAGATGGGGGGGCACATTTTGGCCTGCCCATTACCACTTCTGTCCCCCACCACCGCTATCACCGCTCCCCCCCCCCCCCCCCCCCCCCACTGGTACTGCGAATGTACCTTGGCTGGCAGGGATCGTCAACCCCCTCCAGCTAAAGCATTTCTCCCACGCTGGTCTCACATTGCCTGTCAGCTGTTCTGTTTTCAGTCACTGTGCACGCTTGTTTTAATGGGGTAATAGAGGGTTAAGTGACTTGCACAAGGTCACAAGGAGCTGCAGTGGGAATCGAACCCAGGTTGCATTAACCATTAGGCTACTCCTCCACTCATTCTAGCACATTCTTGAAATAAATGGACACCCATAAATGAAAAGATAAACAGTTAATAACTGGCACTTATCCTTTCATTCAACAAGTGAAAAAAGGACAATGGGAAGGAAATATCAGAATCCAAGAGTGACAAAGGGAAGCACAATCAGTAATTAATGACAATTTGTCCACCAGTTCTCCTCTCCTGACTTAGAAAAAGACCACTTCTTTTCCTAAATCCAAAGCTCCAGTTCCCACATCATTCAAAAGCGCACAGCAGTATGAAACAAACTTAAATATGTTGCAAGAAGGGAAGAGAACTATTTTGTATTGCATAACATAAATATTTGTGAAATGCAAAGTAGGAATGATAACATTTTAAACATTTACTAAGTATACCTCAATGCAGGTTACTTAACACATTATACCACTATATACATTGCTCGTTAATGCATACTCAACAGTAATGTTCACATATTAATCCAAACAATACACAAGATATTGGCACATCATTACTTAAACATTGCCCTATTAACACACAAGATAAAAAAAAACACACTGATATTTTAAGGACCATTACTGACACTGTTGCAATCACCAATTGGCTTCTAAAGTCAATCTCACTAGTGTTGACAGAACTGTGCGATAGAATTGTTACCATATTTACTGCTGATTTCTTGTTTACTTAAGGAGGTGGGTGATGATTTTAGGAGGTGTGTGCCTGTGATGAGTTCAAACTGTCCTGGAACATATTGTTGTGTTACTTATTTACTTATACTGTGATACTGATTATCTCACACATTTAACTTGAACTATTTAAAACAAAAATATTTCACCTTATTTTCTACCATGTTTATGTGATAACATTTATTTGCTTTAAGGGTTTTAATTTTATTAATGATTATACAGGAACACTTTCTAGAAGTAAACGAAAGGTCTACATTACTTTGCATTTATGGCAGCTGGAAGAAGGATTTTTAGTCAAGAGAATTACTTTAAAATTATTGGTTTAAATCACTGATTCTGGCCCCGTGCCCTACAGTCACACCAGATTTTCAGAGGGAGTGTGCAGTAAAGTGATGCTGAAAATCCAGGGACAACCTGCTCAGTGTGATTAAAGTAGGCAGGAGCCTCTCCTGAACATGTAAACCAAACTGAATATCGATCCCTTAGGCACTCAACCCTAGTAAATTTTCAGAGAGGCCAAATTAGAAGCACAACTCTCAGGAGCATAAATTTTCTGAATATTAGGCCCATGAAGGGCAATTCTATAACTCAGTCCGGTCCTTCGATGTCTGCATCGACATCGGTACCGGGGTCGGCGACAGCATCGACATCGAGGGAGGCATCGACATCAGGAGCAGAGGTAATGGCTGCTGAGAGACCAAGTTGTGCTGGGAGCAGTGAGGCATCAAGTAGGTCTCCACCTGTCTCGAGGCCTCCTGCTATGCAGGCTCCCCGGGACCGACTCGTCGGATCCGACCCTGAGGAGATGTAAGGATTCCACGTCGTCCTCGTTAGTACCGAGGAGTCTTGATGATGGACATCGAGCGAAGGCGAAGAAGCACTGTCACCGATCTCCTTCTACACATGGTGCCGGGAGCTCCAGGGCGTTGAGGGATTCCGTACCCGAAACGTGTTGGCGCCGAGAGGACTGCTTCTCTATGCAGGAGGTGCCGATGTGGCGGTCTCCTAGCAGCCCAGTACCTGCTCCTGAACCTGGGCAGATTCTGCCACCGGCTGTTCCACCGACCCCGCAGCCTTCTCCGATGGCGGCTCTCGACGAGTGCATCCAGGCCCTGCTTCCAGAGCTTCTGGAAGGACTGCTGCGTTGGTCTGCTTCAGTGTCGGGAGTGCTTGCACCTTCCGTACCATCTGCTGCAGCAGGATCTGGCCCGTCACCTGTGAAGAGGTCCCGGTTAAGCTGCACCGGTGTTGGCTGCCACCCAGGTTGACTCCCCTTAAACGTCTGTGGAGGATGCTTCACTGCAGTCCCTGCGGTCGTTGGCCTCTTGACATCGCCATCGAGGACGTCAATCCTCGGTGTCGAGGCAGGCTCAGTCTCTGAGTTTCCTGAGAGAGGTATTTACCCGATACTGAGGAGGAGCGTTTGGGGGAGTCTGAGGGAGATCTCAGATACTTTTCTTCTGATGAGTCATATAGGATTCCCTCTGAACCTTCCTCTCCACCTGAAAGGTGGCTATCTCCTCCGGAGAGTCTGTCCTTTAGTTGTTTTGTTCAGGAAATGGCTTCGGCTATTCCATTCCCTGTGGAGGTTGAGGATGAGCCCAGGGCTGAGATGCTCGAGGTCCTGGACTATCCTTCTCCACCTAAGGAGGCTGTGACGGCTCCTCTACATAAGGTACTGAAGGGAAGTCCTTATGTGAAACTGGTTGTTCCCTCTGTCTAGCCCCGTGATCCCGAAGAAAACTGATTCCCAGTATCAGATCCACTGTGAACCTGGATTGATGAGGTCTCAGTTACCCCACAATTCCATGTGGTGGACTCCACCCTCAAAGAGCCAAGAGTACTAGAGACTATGCCTCGGCGCCCCAGGATTCTTTTGGGAGGAAGATGGATTCCCAGCATCGGATCCACGGTGAATCTGGATTAATGAGGTCTTAGTTACCCCACAATTCCATCCTCAGTTACCCCACAATTCCATGGTGGTGGACTTCGCCCTCAAAAGAACCAAGAGTACTAGAGACTATGCCTCGGCGCCCCAGGATTCTTTTGGGAGGAAGACGTGTCAGGCCGTTTTGCTCGCCGCCCGAATCCAGTCTTACCAGAATTTTCAATCTATTTGATTCAAGCCTCTCATTAATATACAATGCTACCCCTCCAACAATTCGATCCACCCTATCACTACAATATAATTTGTACCCCGGTATGACAGTTAACCACTGCTTATCCTTCTTCCACCAGGTCTCAGAGATACCTATTATATCTAATTTTTCATTTAGTGCAATATATCCTAACTCTCCCAGTGTGGGCTAGTGTGGGCAGACATATACGGTCTGTGCTGGGGCTGGTGGTTGGGAGGGGGGACTAGTGTTGGGCAGACTTATACGGTCTGTGCCGGGGCTGGTGGTTGGGCGGCGGGGATAGTGCTGGGCAGACTTATACGGTCTGTGCCAGAGCCGGTGGTGGGTGGCAGGGATAGTGCTGGGCAGACTTATACGGTCTGTGCCAGAGCTGGTGGTGGGAGGCGGGGTTGGTGGTTGGGAGGCGGGGATAGGGCTGGCCAGACTTATACAGTCTGTGCACTGAAGAGGACAGTACAAATAAAAAAAGTAGCACATATGAATTTATCTTCTTGGGCAGACTGGATGGACCATGCAGGTCTTTTTCTGCCGTCATCTACTATGTTACTATGTGGTTATGCGTACCTTGCACATTTACATGGTGCCTTAGTTTACCGCCTTTTTGGTTCACTTTTGCTGACACACTTTCTGTCTCCCTTCAGGCCTGCTCTGACCCACTTTCTGAAGATATGTAGAGAGGGGTTAGGAGCCTGCTGTTGTTATCTGTGCCTTACTAGATCATGGCCAGCTATAACAGTCTGCCTTGCTATCCAGTATGTAATAAAGCTAAGCACTGTATTTAATTCTCCTGAGTGTCTGACTGAGTCAATTGCTCATATCGGAGGAGATACAAAAGAACTGTGAGCCGGTGCCCAGCGGCTTACATCATCTTTTCATTTACATGCATTCTTCGTGCCCAAGTGTTGGCACCTTTTTATAGCATTACTCTCTTAGAAAGGAATTCTGTAGCTGGGTGCCCAGTAGGATCCTATTCTATAAAGGAATGTAGGCATCTAATTTTATTTATAGAATACTAGATTAACAGGGTAGATACTTGTGTATGTGCTTAGATGCAAGCACTTATGCCAACCACAGAGCTTGAGTAAGAGTGTGCATTTGTGTTTCAGAGATACTCATGTTAACCTATAGTATTCTACGAGCTGCTTGCATAATTCTGCAATCTGCCTACACTCCTCCCTCCAGACCCTGCCTGTGTGTAAAACACGTGCTATTGAAGATACACGTGTAGTTCCAGAATAACACTTAGGCAGAATACTGGCATATATGCACATATGGGTGCACATACTTGTATTCTAAAGATTTACATATGCTTCCCTGGCCTTAGACAAATACAGAAGGATGTCTGGCTGAGTGCTTGAAGAATGAGTGTTGGCTACAGGGTGTTTGAGTGTGACTGAGTATGGAGAATAACACTAACAAAAGGTAACAAGGAATATGCAAGTGTTACTCACTTGTCTGTGTACAATATACAGCGGTTATGTTTTTATACCTTCTTTATCTCATAGGAAGGGTACATCAGAACTTTTAGCTGACCAGTTTACTTGTAATTTGTTAGTTTGAATACACTTACATTTTTTCTAAGTCATTTTACAGATGTGAAGGGGTAAATAGGAGACACGCTCATATACCGCCCATGCTCCGCCCACAAATATTCTCCCCTTGCAGTTACGTGCTAGAGAACTTCCACGTTCTCTTACAGAATAGCACTTAGCACGCTTGTGTGCATGTGTCAATTAAGGCACCGTGTAAATGTGGAAGGTGCGCAAAACCACATGCACCTAGTTATAAAATTGCCCTTCACGGGCCTAATATTCAGAAGATTTATGCTCCTAAATTGGACAGCTGTGCTGGTCCTGGTGCAATGTATGTACCTGTTTTACTGTTTGTACACTTTGCAAGCCTTGTTACCACATAAACATAATTGCGGGGAGAAAAAAACCCATTTATGAGCCTAAGTACATAAGAACAGCCATACTAGGTCAGACCAATGGTCCATCTAGCCCAGTAACTGCTGGGTTCATGCTGCTGATTGTTTCCATGTGTGTGTTTGTAAAATGACTGCTCCCACTGTGCACTGCCACCAAATATGTTGCAGAGTCTTTTGTAAAATGGCATCAGAACTGAGCAACCTCGATGTCTCAATCCCAATCCCACATTCTCTGTAAAATGGGCCTTTACATATCCTAAATTAGTGGTTCAACTGTTTCAGATTTTAAAAATCCTAAGAAGTCAGTGATACTAAAGACTAGACAAGTGCTTTGGAATATCGACTTCTTGTTTAACTTTATACCACATATCAGCCTCTGTTCACTTGGGGCCTCTTTCACCAAGCTGCGACAAAGGGGGGCCTGCGCTGGCATTGGCACATGTTTTTGACAAGCGCCGAGACCCCCTTTTACTGCAGCAGGTAAAAGGTAGGTCTTTCTTTTTTTCAGGAAATAACCATTAAGCAAATGAAGCACTTGCCATACAGCCGTTTCGGGGAGAGCCCTTACTGTCACCCATAGAGGTGGCAGTAAGGGACTCCCACGCTTACCTGGTGGTAACTGGGCAGCCCGCAGCACTGCCTGATTACCACCGGGCACAACCCGGCGCTACTAAAATAAATTTTTTTTGTAGCACCGGATATGACGCGTGCTGGAGGTGGGAACTACCGCTGGGCTGCTGCAGTAGCTCAGCAGTACTTCCTTTTTAGCGAGTGGTAAGCTTGCTTTGGGCTTACCACCATTTTGTAAAAGGGCCCTTGATAATTCAATGAAACACAATTTGACCAGGGCTGCCTAAACCTTTGCTCACACACCTCTATGTGAGTGCATCAGGATTACTAGATCTCCTCAATTTATTTGCCACTTTAGACACAACTGTGATATTTTATTGTATAGATTTGAAAGTTGGTGTCATCGGAGTGACTTTAAACTGGTTTTGTTCCTGTTTTGCAGAAAGATCTTACAGGGAAGACCTAGGGAGTAAGTAGCATGGAAGCTTGCTACTTTTTGGGATTCTGCCAGGTACTCGTGATATGGCTAGGCCAATGTTCAAAGAAGGATGCTGGGCTAGATGGACCTTTGGTCTGACCCAAAATGGCAATTCTTACACAGAGGAACAGAATCAACAAACGGTAGCTCATGGACTATCTCAAGTCTCCTTGTTGTGATGTTAAGCCATATATTTACACCAATGGCATCTTGTTCCATTTAAGCAGGATTACTGTCTGCCCTTGTAAGAGCTGAATGATGGTTGTCAGATCTTAAAATCTTGGCTAGCTTCAAATAGGTAGCTGCTTAATATAGATAAAAACAGAAAATTTGTAGGTGGCTTGTAACTGTGCACGCTGATCTTTCAAAGTAGATCATTCAGGGACATGTGATTTCAGACCTGGGCTCATGTTGATTTTTTTTTTTTTACCTTAGATATATAGGTTTCTGTTTTCTGTAGGAAGACTTTGGTAAAACTGAAGCTAGTATGCTAGTAAATGGCCTTCCTGAAACCCCAAGACTTTCAAACCACCATACATGTAGTGGTCAACATTCCATTAGACTATTATAATTCAATTTATCTAAGACTTCCAAAGAAACCATGGGTAGGCTTCAGAGAATCCAAAATCTAGCAGCAAAAATGGTTACTAGACGTGTAAGATGAGAGACGGTTTCTCTGCTTCTAGTCTCACTGCCTTCGTTGCTGATAGAGAAATTTATTAGATTTAAAGTTTTGCATTTAGTTTTCTGTTTCATGTCATTGGACCAATATAGCTTGGGGATAAAATGAGAAAGTATAGCTGTACAAGAGCCTTACACTCCAGTCAGGCATTTGGTTTTCTGGAGCCCAGGAGTTCCATCTGATTAGAAATAAGGCTAAGGGGTCGATATTCAAAGCGATTTAACCGTCCAGAAACAGATCCTGGCTGGTTAAATCGTCTGTTCGGGGCTAATCATTAATGTTCAGCAGCACTTAACTGTTACTGCCACTGAAAATAATCATTTAGCGCACTTTCAGCACTTCACAAGCCAAGTTGACCGCACAAATAGGAACACATAAAAGTCAGTCCTATCTATATGTGGTAGTGCATAACTGGTTAAGTACTGAATATCACACTTTACCTGCTATGCATTAGCTGGCATCACCAACCCAGAATTTCAATGATGGTGCCCAGACAGGGCCCAACACTGAATTTCCGAATTTAACGCTGGCGGTGGTCAGCAAGACACTGATTGCTGCAGGCTAGATATTGGGCCTAGAGTCTTTTTCTGGGGTATTCCCAGTCTTGCAGAATGATCCTCCTATGGAACTAATGTCCTAATCTGCACATCTTTATTTTTATTACAGACCTGGCTGTTTGATTGCTTTGTTCACAGTGGAAGTGATGGCATTTTGGAGTTAGTAAGGGTGATAGATACTCAATTTATTTTTTTTGCAGTATTTTCAAGTACTACATTGTATAGTTGCTTTTTCATTTTGTATAACTGATTTATGTTGTTTGTTATGATCAATGACTATAATCTGCCTTGTATGGTCTTGTGGAATAGAAGTGTTTCTAATTCGTTTAATCTTTGCAGCTCATACAGTGCTGCACCTTTGATGACATTTGGACATAATGGAGTCAACACAGGCTGCACATACTGCAGCAGGATATGTTTATCCACTTCTACCCTAGCTGAGACAATACTTGACCATCTCTCTGACCTCATATACAACTTTCTTTAAATTAGTCACCTTACTTTCTAACTCTTCTTACTCTCTTATCTATACGTTCCATCTTTGCTTATACCCTTCACTGTCAAAAACGTTCTATTATGTATTGTGTTAACATTGTAAGTAGTATACTATGCTATACTTTGTATTATTTGAATATTTATACTGCTGTAATTGTCGATTGCTCGTGTTTGATCTATTCTTACTGTACACCACTTTGAGTGAATTCCTTCAAAAAGGTGGTAAATAAATAAATAAATAAATAATGTTCCAGCCCCAAGCTCTTGTAGTAGATGTCATGGAAGTCCATGATGGATATTTTACATCCACATTTGCACCACTTGGACCCACAGTGGGGATGTCTTTCAGAACAGCTGGCTGGAGAATGAACTCATTTTTTTTTTTTTTTAAATGAGGGCAGGAAGGAAACCTTTTTTTTTTATAAGGAGAAGAAAGTGGCCTATTGGGATAATGCACTTTACAAAGAAACAAAGAAAGATAAACAAAAGAATTAACAGGAGTCAGGATGCAAACATCATTGTGCAGTAGCATGGACAAAAATTTAAAAAAAAAACTGCTAGGCTCAACAAGACAGTGGCTACATGGAAAGTCCTGCAGAGACTTGGAAAATTTTTCTCAAGTCTTCTGAATTAGAAGAGTACTTCCGCACTGTTGAATGATATCACTCACAAGCATGACTGATTCTCATCCTGCTTGCCAGTAGAGGAATCGACTTTAAGAATGCTTATCTTAAGGTAAACATGCTTATCTTATAGTAAACATGCTATCAACATACAGGCAAAGTCGCTCTTTTTGTACTGCGCAACATCCTGTCCATGTTGAGTCTTGGTCGAAACAAACGGATTTTACCATCCACTCCCCGATAAGCCTTCAGTCCTTCAAATAACTACAAAATAAAACAAACAAGAAAAATACTAGAAATTAGTTCTATGATGATGCGCCACATGTCAGTTACAAGTGTAGAATCAGCTTAGCAGAGCCCCTACAGAATCATCCTGGAGTGCTTCCAGCAAAGTTTTGCTTTAAATTTATCTAATGAGTTAACATTTGTGTCTGCCTTAGAACAAGGATTCCCAATCTGTTGGTTGTATAGACTCCTTCTCAACCTCCAAAATGTTTAGGGACATCCAATTCATCCCCAAATCTGTCCCCATTAGCCTCTCTCTCTCTTCCCCCCCCCCCCCCCCAGTCAGTCCCCATCAGTGTCTCTCTCCTACAACTTCACCCAATAGTGTCTGTTCCCCCTCCTCAATAACCAAACCGCCCTCTCTCTCTCTCTCTCTCTTTCTGTCCGACTCTCTATCTCTCTCTTCCCTTGTCTCTCAGCCTGGCTTCACTAATTTTTCTCTCTATGCTCTACCTGGTTCTACCACTCTCTTCCCTTTCCTTATGCTCTCTTCCTCAACTCCACCACTCTATTTCTGCCCTCCTCTACCAAATCAACCTCTCTTTTCTCTTTCTCGAGCCATCCCCACCTTCCCCCCTCTCTCTCTCTCAATCTCTCTCTCTTTCCCCTCACCTATTACTCCTGCAGTGCTCTTTTGGACTTCCATGTTGCTGCCAGCCCACTGCTAGTGCAGTTCCTGCCATTTCTATTTTGCAACAATACCGCCAGTGCTGCTCTCATCCCTACAGGCCCTGCTTCGGCAGGAAGTTGCAGCCTCATGCAGAGACCATTTTTCCTTGTCCTACATTCCAGAATTTGTGAGGACAAGGGTCAATGGATCACAGAGTGGGAACTACTGCTTTAGAGGACAGCTGGTTGAAGAGTAGAATTTGCTGCTTTTTACCTCCAAGAGTCTTCTTAGAGAATCATAAGATACAGTTTTTACTTATTTTATTGAACAAGATATATATATATATATATATATATATATATATATATATATATATATATATATATATATATATATATATATATAATTTATTTATTTTTTAAATAAGAAAAATGAATGATCCTAAACAATGCACAATATAACCAACTTCACATCTTAACAAAGAACTGTTGTCTGGGTGATTTCTGCTTCTTCACTTCATCAGTGCAACAGATGGCATAAGCAAAAGTGGTTGCACTAAGTCGAAACTTGGCTTATGCAGATAACCAGTTTTCCACAGAAACATGAAACTGTGGTGACCAAGTTTGTGGGTACTCTAAGGTGGCTGTCGTCTTGATGTAATCTCTCATGATGGTGATTTTCATTAAGTCTCTTGGTGGCAGCTGTTTGGATGGAGAGACCTTAGGGATGGCCTTAGCATCAATAGCCTAAAGGTATGGCCAAGGCCAGATTAGAACAGGGGGTGGGCGACCATGATCCTTGAGGGCCACAACCCTGTCAGGTTTTCAAGATTTCCACAATGAATATGCATGAAATCTATCTGCATAAAAGAAGCAGTACTTATAAATAAATCTAATGCATATTCATTGTGGAAATCTTGATTTTATTTCACTGCATGGAATCAAAGTTTTTATTTTCTTATCAACTTCCCAAATAAAAGTCTTCAAATCTATGCATACAGTGGGATAAAATCAACTGTGAATCAGACTTCCAGAACCAATTTAAACTGCTCAAAACACAGCAGCCAGGCTTATATTCGGAAAAACAAGATTCGAAAGCACTAAACCCCTACGAGAAAAACTGCACTGGCTCCAAATCAAAGAATGTACTGCATTCAAAATCTGCACCCTGGTTTATAAAATCATCTACGGCAATGCCCCGGGATACATGACAGACCTCACAGACCTACCAGCCAGAAACACAACAAGATCAACATGAGCATACCTAAATCTCCACCACCCAAGCTGCAAAGTACTAAAATACAAATCAACCTATGCATCCAGCTTCTCCTACATAAGCACACAACTATGGAACGCACTACCATACACCGTGAAAACAACATATGACCACCTAAACTTCCGGAAACTCCTAAAAAACTGACCTGTTCAAAAAGGCATACCCCAACAATCCAACTTAAATGCTTTAACCCTGCAACACAATGAAATAAAAGCTCGTACTGGACATAACTCTTCCTTCTTATGATTCCCAATGTGTCTGTCACACATGAACTTTACTCTACCATAACCTCACCCTGTATTTGTTCATACCGGTACTGGCGATCGCCTCTATGGTACTATGTAAGCCACATTGAGCCTGCAAATAGGTGGGAAAATGTGGGATACAAATGCAACAAATAAATAAATACATTTACAAAAAGGTGCTCCAATTCAGGGATTAAGCTCTCAACTGGAAGTTGCCCTCTTAATCCCCAGGTGGTTGTTGTTCACCACTTCCCCCTACCCCCCGCCCCACTCCCGAATGTGAAAATACCAGGGGATACCAGGATCTATGACAGCTTCAGGAACTATGGACATTCATATTGTAAAATGGCCACAGAGACATACATGAGGATGAAGGAAAAGCCTAATAGTTAGAGCAGTGGGCTAAGAGCCTGGCAACCCTAGTTCAAATCCCACTGCAGCTTCTTGTAATATTTTTTTTATTTAATTGTGAGCCCTCCAGGGACAGAAAACTACCTACTGTACCAGAATGTTTTGAAACCCACAAGCCTGAAGGTTATTGAAGTGGTGTGCGTTCAAGGTACAGTAGGTGTTTTTTGTCCCTGGAGGGCTCACAATTTTAAAAAATCACAAGTTGCACCGTGATTTGAATTGGGGTTCCCCTGGATCTCAGCCTACTGCTCTAACCATAAGAAGCAACATAAGCAGAAAGCCTATGAGGAAATCCATGGGACTGAGAGATTGAATTAATTCTTTGCTTCAGTCTTTACGGAAGAAGACATAAGAGATCTACCTGTACCGGAAATGGTTTTCAAGGGTGACAATGTGGAGGAACTGACAGAAATCTCGGTGAACCTGGAAGATGTTCTGAGCCAAATTGACAAGTTAAACAGTGATAAATCACCTGGACTGGATGGCATACACCACAGGGTACTGAACAAACTCAAACATGAATTGCTAATCTGTTGTTAAAATCATCCGTAGTACCTGAAGATTAGAGGGTGGCCAATGTAATGCCAATTTTTAAAAAGGGCTCCAGGGGTGATCCGGGAAATTACAGACTGATAAGCCTGACTTCAGCGCTGGGGAAAATAGTGGAAACTATTATAAAGAATTAAATTACAGAACACATAGACAAACATGGTTTATTTGGTCAGAGTATGGGTTCAGCCAAGGGAAGTCTTGTCTCAATTTGCTTCATTTTTTGGAAGGCATAAATAAACATGTGAATAAAGGTGAGACAGTTGATGTAGCGTATCTAGATTTTCAAAAAGCTTTTGACAAAGTTCCTCATGAGAGACTCCTGAGAACATTAAAAATTCATGGGATAGCAGTCAATGTCCTTCTGTCAATTAGGAACTGGTAATTAGACAGAAAACAGAGGGTAGGGTTAAATGGCCATTTTCTCAATGGAGGATGTATAGTGGACTGCTGCAGGGATCTGTACTGGAACCGGTGCTATTTAACATATTTAGAAATGATCTGGAAAACGGAACGAGTGAGGTGATTAAATTTGCAGATGATACAAAACTATTCAAAGTCGTCAAAACACACATGGATTTTTAAAAATTGCAGGAAGACCTTGGGAAACTGGAATACTGGGCATTCAATGGCCTATACCTATTCAGTTCAAGAATAAGACCAATCAATCCAGGTGCTACAAATAATTACAACAAACTGATAATGTAAACTAAACATTAGATAAACTCACCTTGCAGAATAAGAAAGCTTTTAAATGTTTTCTAAATTGAAGATGAGTACAAGATCTCAGAAACAACAGAAGCTGGTTCTATATCTTAGCTAACCAATATTAATAGACAATGTAAGATGTTTGATTGATTTAAAATGTTTATACATTGGAAATCTCAGTTGAACAAGAATATGAGTATTATATCTGGAAGAAGACCTGTGTAGCAAGGATACTAACGTCAGCACGTAATCAGGTATTTCCCCAGTGAGAATTTTAAAGTTTCCAACTTTATTTAGAATTTCCTATCCCGCCCTCTAGGAAAACCGTCAGGGCAGCTTACAATATAACAATGTTAAAACAGAGAGAGAAACAAAAACGGACAGAAGACAGGGATAGGAGGGAGGAACTACAACATTACAATAGAAAAGGAGTGAGTAAAACAGAAGGGAAATACCTAATTTAAACTGAATTCTCTCAGCAACTGGTAACCAATGTAGTTTGGGGTAATAAGATTAAAGTGACTCGAATCAAGATAATCCAAAAATAAGTCTAACAGCAGAGTTTTGTACCAACTATAAACAATGAATGAGTGATTTAGAATAGCTAATGTAAGACTGCAATAATCCAGTCTAGGAAAAATTAAAGACTGGGCAAATGCTAAGTGATGCACATTGGGAAGAATTACCTGAATCATAGTTATCTGATGCTAGGTTCCTCTTTAGGAGTCAGCACTCAAGAAAAAGATCTAGATGTCACGTCACTGTAGATAGTACACTGAAATCTTCTGCCCAGTGTGCAGCGGTGGCCAAAAAAGCAAACAGGATGCTTGGAATTATTAGGAAAGGGATGCAAAATAAGTCCAAGAATATTATAATGCCTCTGTATCATTCAACGCAATGCTATACCAGCCCCCTGCTGAATAAAAGCCACATAACACCGAACAGATGCAGTTGTACACTTCTCCATTCCATATCCCTCCTCCCAAACCCTTCCTCATCACCATACCACCCCCCCATAACATCTCAAAAACTAAGTAGCCCTAAGATCACATTCCTCACATCAAGTAACCACGCAAACCTGATCACATCCCTCATATTAATTAACTCCTCAATCATATCGCTCACATCAAGTAACCCTCCAATCACATCCTTGACAATTAGCCCTGCCCCCAAACACATGACGTTAATTAGACTAATAAACAGAACAAAAATTTTTGCTCATTAGTTCTTGAGAACTAGGACAAAAAAAATACTTTTTTCATAATGAAAATTGCATAAGTATAAACAATTGACCCAAATAAAAGAACTATAATTAATCATTTCCATTAACAAAAATGTCTTAAAGTGGAACAAAAATTATAAGTGATGTAGACAATGCTTTCCATCCCTCCTACCTGTGCTGGCACATTCTTAGCGGTAGTTGCAGAGATCCCAAGACCTGCCAGCTGAAGATGTTGGAAACACTGCTCTTCAGCTCTGCAGTTTGCTGTATCTCCTTGTGTCTCCAGGCAACCATGAATGTTCAGTTTTCAGCGCATGTACAAAAACCCTAATCCCGACCTCTGCCGACACCCATACCTGCTTGGTTCTTGCATACATGCTGAAAACTGAACATGCGGTTGCCAGAGTCAGCAATCTTAGGGAGATACAGCAGACCACAGACAATGAAGAGCAGTGCTTTCAGTGTCATCCTCAGCTGGCAGGGCCTGCACCGCTGTTGAGTGTGTACCGTACCTCAACCCTGAGTGTGTGGGCCACAGCTCACTCAGGCCCACCTATGGCTACGTCACTGCAAGCAGCTGAACTGAAGAGCTAAAGAAGAAGATTCTCGGCCCATCAGGGCCCACATATGGCACTGGCTAAGCCACCCACTACAATCTGTGGAGCTGAAGGACAATGTTTTTTTTCTGTACCATTTGGATATGTAATTGCTGGCGTGGCTTAAGAAAAGCCCCGGCCCACCCGGGCCCACACATGGAGACACCAGTCATACCACCCACTGCAATCTGCCTAGCTGAAGTACCCAGATCACAACAGGCAAGTTCTTTCCAAATATGCAGAAAAGCCAGCCAAGAAGACAACCTGTCAATAATTATTTAAGAAACCTGCCAAACATACTGTAAACTCCAAATCGGCTATAACTATAACCAGGTTTCTGGCAACAAAGTCTGTGTGGTTTGTTGTGCATTTACTGGAAAATCCGTTTTTAAAATGCTCAGCTAAAGAGCAGCAGTTTCAGTGCCATTGGGAGTCTGTCCAAGTTATTTGCTAGATGTAGGAGGGAAAGTGGCATGTGGGAAATTTTTCGAATACTGCAAAAATACAAAGAAAAGCAGGAGCCTAATCAGGCTTACAAGTGACAGCAAGTGTGAAATTGAATGTAACGTGCTCATAGCGGGAAAAAATCCATCCAATCCTATAAAACATATAGAGCATTTTCATAAAACAAGCTGAAATCTTACAATCGCAAAAGTCAGCAAGGAAAAAATCTTATGCTGGACAATTCAATGACCAGTGACCAAAAGAATCCAGTAAGCCAGGATCCTACCATTTCCAAATCAATGAATCTCAAAGTACGGTCTCTCTCATATAGGCAGTAATTTGACCAGTATCATGTACACATGAAATCAGTTTTGGATATGATTATTGCTACCAGCAGTCCAATGATGACTGATTCACCTTGTAATGGTATCAGTTTATTACTGAAATATGTAGCATGTTTGCTGGATTATATATACACCAATATATTTGTGTATCTTTTGAAGATATATGTTTGTGGAGCTTTTGGAGAATAGTTTCATTTCAAGCCTCTCTCTCTCCATTCCTTTTTAACTACACACACTTAACAAACACAAAAGAGCTTCCTCTGCCCTCCCACCTAACAAAAGATGGACTAAGGTGGACACCTGAATAAAACAAAGGACTCAGAGGAAGCATAAACAGGACATTTGCTTGTCAAAGGTATACCTGCCCCTCCCATCAGCTTCCAGACATGTGCAGAAAGGAAGGACTTGTAATGTGTATCTGCCCCAGAGACTGAACAGGACATCAAAAGACATTTGCCAGCAAAATCCAGACTGTAAGTCTCGTGATATCATACCAGGACTCAGGGGTCGTGTGCAGACATGAGACTACATTAACCATAATGCCTTGCAAAATATCCAAGACATGCACACACCATGCTTCTCTGCTAACATTATAAAAGGCCTGGAAACAGCCCCGCTCGCTCTCTTGGGACCTGCCTCCTCTTGGGACCTGCCTCCTCTTGGAACCTGCCTCTCTTGGGACCTGCCTCCTCTGGAACCCTGCCTCTCTTGGAAACTGCTGCTCTCTTTGGGGTCCGCTGATGCCTTGCTCCTAAAACATGTGCTTACCTAATGCTGTTCATACTGTGTAACAAGGACTTGTAAGTAACATAACTTTTGATCTAGACCTGCTACTTTGTTCTATTTTTATGCACAGATTACCTGTAAAGATTCCTCTTAAAACCTACCTCTCGTGTGCAATTGTATATTAAATCAATCTTTTTGAAGCTAAAAATATGGTCTCTTTGTGTTCTGAATATATATATACTTAATATATTTAATTTATTGCAATTATCACCTTTGGTGATTGGTGGAGAAATTAATATCCTAAAACTTATAAATACAGCGCTTGCTCTTAAATTATAAACAGTAGCGAGTTGCTCTCGAGCTATTTTCCCCCAAAATAAATCATTTCTTCCAACATATTAATTGCTGGAGAAGTGGGTAGAATTTCTTGTAACAACCTGAATTCAGAAAGATGCTTAAAACCTTGAATCCCAAATTCAAACCTTGTGGCAGTGCCAAAGCCCTGAAAATGATGCAAAAAAAGCAGAGCATCCTTAGCAGAGAAACTGAAGGAAATGAACACTAGGAGCAGAAATGTCACAATGGGGTGAATTCTATATATGGTGCTGAAAACAATCGGCGCCGAAAACAGCAATATTCTATAAGCCTCGTTTAAAGTTAAGCACAGTTTATAGAATAGAACTTACACTTGAGAATCGCACCTAACTTCAAGCACAGCCATTTGCACCAACTGAAACGTGGTGCATATCCCCCGTATTCTATAAAAACTTGTGTAAAATGTTAGGAACACCCCGGTTCTGCCCATGACCCTCCCATTTCCACTCCCCTTTTTTTACTAGCATGTAACATTTAGACGTGTGCATAAATTCCAATTAAATCTAATTAGTGCCAATAACTGCTTGTTAAAAAGCCAATTCTTGGTGCTAATTAACTTATTAAATTAAACTGCGTGTGCAAATTGGGCATGTGCCATGATGGATGACACCCCGGGTGTCAGCTCCCCTAGGAACACCACTTGGTATATCAGCTTGCTTCTTTGACCCAGGAACCTTAAGACTTATACATCCAATCCTCAACCTTAACAAATTACATCATCCACATACCGGGATGCAATAGCACAATGCCTAGACAAAAAGTCTGATAGAGTGGGATACCAAGCCTAACAAAGTAATGTTAACTGTTACTGATAATGGCACAAATATAGTCAAAGTAATTTGTGTACTTTGAAACAGCTATAATGAGAAAACAAACCATAGTAATGTGGAAAATGGTAGATCACCCATTGCTACTTCAGATAGCGATGAATCAGATGAAGATGAAGAACATAACGTTGATCCTGATATCGGTGACTCAGATGAAAATTCATAAGAGAATGGGGATGATTCGAAATCGACTTTAGAATTTAATATTCTTCGTAACACGATGTATCCATGAATGCCTTGTATGATATCCTGATAAAGGCACACAAGATAGTTAATAACTTCAGAAAATGTTCTATGGCTACAGAGAGACTCCGTAATAAGCAGGGCTTTTTTTGAGGGGGTACTTGGTGGTACTGAGTACAAGCACTTTTTCTACTGTCTGCTAAAATTGACCCATGGAGCCCAAGTTTTAATGAAAGAGCTCAGGTTCTACACACCAATTCTGTCTTGTCATAGATTCTGTGACTGGTTGCAGGGGGCCTGGCTATTGTGGGGTGGGTCCCTTAGTGATCACTCCACCCCTGAAGGGTGGCCTAGCATTTGAGTACCAACACCTTTTTTTGCTAGAAAAAAAATGCACTGGTAATAAGTGTGATAAAGGAATTGTGAATGACTATCCTTCTCAGTGGAACAGCACCTATGACATGTCAAGATGCCTTCTTCAGCTGAAAGGAGATATTACTGAGGTTCTTGGATTGAATATTGATTAAATGCTACAGTCTGAGTGGACAAAGGTGGAGGAACTTTGCAGTTTGTTGCAATCATTTGCTGAACATACAGACACATTGCAAAGCGATTCATGCTCCCTGTCTTATATTATTCTTTCTATACTCAATTTGTATTGTCACGTAGATAAGCCAAATGTATCAACAACTGATTTTCCTCAATTTTGACACCCAGCAGTGCCTTCACTGACAATAACAATACTTTCAGAGGCCCTTTGACAAAGGCGCACCAAAAAGTAGCCTGCGGTAGTGTGGGGGGCTTGTATTGGACACGCGCTGGACCATTTCTCCACCACATCTGGAAAAAAGAGGGTTTCTTTTGGTCTGGGAAATGGATGTGTTGCAAAATGAAAACCAGAGCGCGTCTATTTACGGCCTAAGCCCTTAATGCCACTCATTGACTTAGCAGTAAGGGCTCATGCATTACACGCATGGTAACTGTCCAGCACGTGCCAACTGCCGATTACCGCCAGGAGTGCCCCATGGTAGGAAATAGAAAATAATTTTCTACCGCGGGTTTTCGGCACACGCCAAACTCAGAATTACCGCCAGGAACACATGCTAGCCTGGCGGTAATGCCAATTTGATGCATGTTGCACACACATAGGCCCTTACATGCCTTTGTAAAAAGGCTCTTCAGTCATCTTCCAGTTGCTGCATGCCTTCTCGATCCTTCAGTTATTCTGCTACTTCCAGAAATGAGTTCTCTACCTGCAGTTGTCAATTCATAACTGATTGGGCAGCACATGAAAAAATCTTGAATAAAGCCTTCATAGAAACTGAGCCATCTGTTGCAGGACAGAGTTCAAATATCAACACCCCCAGCAGAATTCTGGTAGGCCTGGAAAAAACTTACATTGCTGAGAAGCTGAAAGTGACAGAAGTAAGACATCCTGCTAAGTTCAAGAAACTGATGAAGTGCAAATAAACAAATACATTGAGGAAGTTAAACTTCTACAAATACGCAGAATGTATTTCAGTTCTGACAGGAGAGAAGTGCAGTCTATGACATTACTTCCTCTGGCTCTAGATATTCTGTCAGCATCAGCATCACAAGACTATGTAGAAAGGATCTTTTCTCTGTGTGGAATAATGAATGCTGGACAAAGAACTTGACTTGAAAGTAGCTTGGAAGTGAGAGTATTTCTAAAACTAAATGTTAAACTCGAACAGATATTCTTTTCTCTGTTTGTGCTATTGGTTAACGTGAAGGACTGCATGTATAGGTTTTAAGATTTCTGGAAATGAGAGTATTTCTAAAACTAAATGCTTAACTCAAACAGTTATAGTAGACGTTGTTTGTGCTATTGGTTTGATTTACACTGAAAAAATGCATTAGGTTATGTGCATGTGATATTCTGAGGGTTGTTCTTGATATTCTAGAAATTGTGTGTTTTGCTCACAATTAAAAAAAAAACAAGAACTGAAATTATTTGTCATGAGTTTGTGAACTGAATAAGAACTAGGGAAGATGACTAAATAAAAACTAAAATTAACATTGTTGGCAGAACTAGAATAAAATAAGAATTAAAATTACATATTTTGTACATTCATAAAAACTAGAAATAAATTATTTTTCCAAACTAAAATATCCCCACATGAAACTTCCCCAATTCCATTCCTGACCACAGGAACCACCCTCCCCTGGTCCCATTCCAATAAAAGGACAGCCCCAGATCCCTTATCCAACTACAAGCTCCACCCCTCACATACTCCCCCCCCCCCCCCCCACCCCTTCCCCTGGACTCACTCAGGGCTTCAGGGGTCCCAGGCAGCACCAATCATCCTCTGGTAAGCCCAGACACTACAAAGTGATTTTCAAATACAAACATCCTCTTAAAATGAAGGATAGAGTATGTACTGATTGTTCTTTGAATTTGTGTGTCTGTCAGGTCCTATTGTTTTGCTTGGACTACAACTGCTTTTTGCTGCACCCAAGAAGCTGCTGCCCTAGGCAGCTGCTTAGTTTTGCCTAACGTTTGAGACAGCCCTGGACCCAGGATGTTCCTCTTGCATTGTATGTTAATGTTTGATCCTTTATCCATTGTTTTGTGTATTGCTACACAATTACCACCCAAAATCTATAAACTTGGACGTCCAACTTTACACTTACCATGCACTGACCTTAGTTGCTGTTCTAGAAGCTGTGCACTCATTTCTGTTGCAGGCAGCTTCTAGGAGGGCATGGCCATGGGAGAGGCATGGGCAAGTCAGGGGCATGCCTATGAGTTACATATGCAGGTTGTAGAATACTAGGGATTACATATCTGTTAACTGCTAGACACAACACTTGCACCAGCCTTTGGCATGGCATAAGAGCTCCTGCGTAAAGTTAGGCATGAAACTGTACCCTTAACACTAGTACTCTATAACAGCAGTATTTTGTAAACCACTGAGAACTTAATTGTGAATTAATGGTATATAAACATTTTTAAATATCCAGATAAAATAAGTTTCAACTGTGATGTTATGGAGCATGGTTAAACCTAGCTTGACAATGAATTATTCATTAATATCTTTCAGCTTAAATGAATTATTTATTAATATCTTTCAGTTTATGACCATTTTAACCTCTATGACATATCATAATGCTTTATTAGCCTCTAATATTTAATAAATGGAAATCACCAGATTTCCAAGCAGCTGCTATGCTTACTTCTACAGCATAATGGAGAGCCGAAGCTGCTGGGTGTAGCGAGAGGTTCTGAAGAGGCTTGATCTGTGGCTTTTCCCATCCATTTTCTGTAGACCATTCTATTGTCAGCATGTGGTCAGTGAAGATAGTTCCAAACACCAGGTTGTTGGGGTCAGGTTTTTCCTTCAAAGTGGTCGCTAAGTTAACAGTTAAATCTGCAGCCTGGAATAAAACAGAGTAGAAGTATGGTTTCAGGTTAAGAGAAAACCACGTATGATTTTTACAAATAGGATGTAGGATTTGAATTTGCAATTCCAAATAAAGGACCATCACACAGCCACAGGAGGAACTGAAGTGGATAATCAACAGTACCAAGCAATTTGTAGTTCATTGTTCATCTTTATTTGATGTATCACCCTCGCCCATGAAATTGATTCATCTAGGCAGTTGACAATAAAACTAAATAAAAGGAGAATAGGGTACGAAAGACACAGGGAGGCTGTATAAGGAGGCCTAGGTTACCAAGTTAAATTAATTAATAATATATAAGAACTAAAATTATGCCTAAGACACAAAAACATGGGAACGGGAAACCATAAATAAACACAAGACATGCCGTTTATAAGGGAGTAGGAAATTATAAAGAAAGAGAGGGGTAACAAGAATAATAAACCGGATGCATAATTGTCAAGTTTTAAAAGGGATGCAGCAGGAAACTGGTAACCAGTGTTTGGTCAACAGCTGTGTAATCCTATCAAATTTCTTGGTGTTATGAAGTAGTTTGACTGATGTATTTTGTAGCATCCTATTCCTGGGAGAATTCAAATGACAAATTTGGCAATCAAAATGGCACACGGCAAGATTCAGTATGTTTTATTTGTCCATATTACTCAGTGTAGCAGGAACTTCTGACGTGTCTCCTCTCGGTTTATAAAGAGCAACATTCTGGTTTCTCTTCCACTATGTTGAAACCAGCTTGCCATGTGATGTAATGGAAACAAATCAAAGTGTCTCAATGTCACTTATATCAAAGCTTTATTTAAATGTATAAATTCTAAGATTTTAAACAAATATTATGGGGTCTTTTTACTAAGTTGCGCTAACAGATATAGTGCATGGCAATGATTAGCATATGCTAAATGATAAGACGTCCATAGGAATATAATTGGTGTCTTATCATTTAGCGCACACTAATCATTAGCGTAAACTAAATCCATTAGGACACCTTAGTAAAAGGACCCCTATATTTTAATTTTATTCTTTATTTTTTTTTATTTAATTTTATAATTTTTTTACTTTCTTTTTATTTTTGTGAGGGAAAGCATCAGATGTTGAAGAACTTTTTATCTTTGGCTATTAGGCCTTTCACGGGACGTCCCATCACAACCTACACACTCTTTCTACCCAGCACTTGCTTTCCAACACATTTATAAATAAATTCACTGATGACTGATATCTCCAATCCTATATACTACAATCTAATAAATAACGTGACAAAAAACCCCGCAATTTTCTAAAAGAAGCAGCACTTAGCTTTATCGTTGAACAGCTGTCAAATTTGATTTCTTCCCAATGCTCACATAAATGCACCCTAAAGGAAAGCTTCCTACGGGTTAGCCCAACAATAACTTCCACCATCCATTTCTGGCATCAAAGGGGTCAGCAAAAATGATGCCTAACTGAACAAGAAGGGATGAAAACAAATTTGACAGTTATTCAATGATAAAGCTAGGTGCTACTTCTTTTAGGAGATCACTTTTTGTTTTTTGTCAGTTGGTTATTAGATTCTAGTATATAGGATTAGAGATATCAAAGTCATCAGTGATTTAAATGTGTGTGGAAGCAAGTGATAGGTAGAAAGAGTTTGTAGGCTGAAGGCTTGTGATGGGATGTCCCATGAGAGGCCTAATAACCAAAGATAGAAAGCACTTCAACATCTGATGCTTTCTTTCACAAAATTTTTTTAAAAAGTAAAAAAAAAATTATATATATATATATATATATAATTAAAAATAAAGAATAAAATAAAATACATTTGTTAAAATTCTTAGAATTTATAAATTTAAATGAAGCTTTGATATAAGTGACATTGAGACACTTTGATTTGTTTTGGTTTAAGCAGTCTTCTTGGTTTGAGGTTATTATGCGAGACTGATTTTATTTACATGTTTCTCTGCTGTTGGTATGTGATGAAGCAGTCACTGGGCAGGAAGAGCCCCCCTCTCCAAAATGGAGGCAACTATTAAACAAAAAAAGCCTTGTATGCAGGAGCACATATCTTCCTTCCACCAATGAGCTCAGGGAAGTAGGAGAGGCTATTACTGCCTAAAGCTGGAACTCAGCACAACCTAGGTGCTGTATCAAATGTGACCTACTCAGCCATTTCAACAAAGATAGCAGTTCACCCACAAGCCAGCTAGACTTGATCCATCTTATGCTAAGCGACAACAGAGTTGCTGGTGGTACCAAGGGAAAAGTTGACCATCTAACCCAACTTGTGAAAAGAGGAAATCTGATTTAGGACTTGAGAAGGCCCTGCTATCCAAGTACATCCTTAATCTACACCTATGAGGATTCAGTCTTGTGGTGAAAAGGGATCTGTTTTCTAAGTGTATCCTACAACTCCCACTCAAGAAGTATTGCTTTAATTATTTTTGTCTACTATTTTACTTACTTACACTCCTGGAGAAGAAAGCAAGTAAATCCCCTATTATATCTACACTTTCTATCCCTCAATACTTAGAGAGAAACTAAAGAAATTCTGGTATTTTAGGGGTCCTTTTACAAAGGCATGCTGAAAAATGGGTTGCGGTAGTGTAGGCATGGGTTTTGGGAACACACCAATCCATTTTTTCGTGTGCCTGTAAAAAGGCCTTTTTTTTGCTAAAAATGGACATGCGGCAAAATCAAAATTGCCGCGCTTCCATTTTGAGTGTGAGATCTTAATGCCAGCCATTGGCTTAGCGATAAAAAATCCGGGCGGTGATGACCTACGCGTGTCAAATGCCACTTGGCGCATGTCCATTACACACATCCGAAAATAAAAAACATTTTTCAGATGCGCGTATTGGACGCACGCCAAAAATGAAATTACCGCAAGAGCCATATGGTGGGTGGTAACTCCATTTTGGCATGCATTGGGCACATGTAGACACTTACGTGGTTTAGTAAAAAGGGCCCCTAAGTGTCCAGAGCACTGCTGTACTGAAGATGTCTAAACTACTACCCCAAGTCTCTGAAGGTAAGGTGCAACTTCTTCAGAGAAAGTTGCAGCATTGTGGATAAGGAGAAGGAAGGTAATCAACTAGGGACCAGAACACAAAGCAGAATAAAGAAGAAGAGTGTCAAGCCCAAGGAATTTTGACTTACAGCTTATACCTTTATTTTTGTATTACATTTGCATTCTTTGAAGGACTGTAAATATATATTTTGGAAGATCACCTAACAAAGGTGTTTTATTTAAAATACCCTCTTCTGCTCTTTTTGTTGTTTGTCTCCAGTTTAGGCCTTGAGCTCTGTCTCCCTCTATCAACAGGACCCTCTTGTTAGTGCACTGGTTTGCTGTTTTTTTCCTATTGACTCCTTGTTTAAAGCACCACTTACTCTATGAATCTGTTTTGTATAGAACCTCCAGAGCTATGCTCACCCAGTATTGAGAGGCTGGCTATTATCAACATAATCACTGGGCCCAATATTCAATATTCAAAAAAAGCCGAGCTCCTATATTTATGCTCCTAAATTTGTGCCCTATTTTCAGCCAAAATTTAGGAGCACAAGTTTTCAGTTGAAAATTTATTTTATTTATTTATTACATTTGTGTTATGTTCATTACGTGCTTTAGTTTTCTTGTGTAGCCAAGATCAGGCATTTAAGTTGGATCGGAAGGATATGCCTTTTTAAACAGGGTGGGTTTTAGTATTTTCCGGAAGTTTAGGTGGTCGTACGTCGTTTTCAAGGCTTTTGGTAGCGCGTTCCACAATTATGTGCTTATGTAGGAAAAGATGGATGCATAGGTAGATTTGTATTTAAGTCCCTTACAGCTTGGGTAGTGTAGATTTAGATATGTTCGTGTTAAATCGGATGTGTTTCTGGTTGGTAAGTCGATTAAGTCTGTCATGTATACAGGTGCTTCACCGTAGATAATTTTGTGAACCATGGTGCAGATTTTGAAGGCAATGCGTTCTTTGATTGGGAGCCAGTGTAGTTTTTTGCGGAGGGGTTTTGCACTTTCAAATCGCGTTTTTCCAAATATAAGCCTAGCTGCCATGTTTTGAGCGGTCTGAAGTTTCTTTAAGGTTTGTTTTTTGCATCCTGCATAGATTCCATTGCAGTAATCTAGGTGGCTTATTACCATTGATTGTATCAGGTTGTGAAATGTTTCCCTCGGGAAGAATTGTTTCACGCGTTTGAGTTTCCACATTGAGTTACGGTCCATTATAACACTGAGGATTTTCAGGCTGTCTGAGGTAGGGAGGGTGTAATCTGGGGTGTCGATACTTGTGGGGTTGTCCGTGCTATGTTGGGATGAGAGGATAAGACAATGTGTTTTTCTTTATTGAGTTTTAGTTGAAATGCATTTGCCCATGAGTCCATGATGTTCAAGCTTAGCTTGATTTCGTTGGTGATTTCTGTCAGTTTGGTTTTGTAAGGAATGTATATTGTGACATCGTCTGTGTAAATGAAAGGGTTAAGGCCTTAGTTGGATAAGGACTTGGCTAGTGGGGTCATCATTAAGTTGAAGAGGGTTGGTGATAGCGGTGATCCTTGTGGTACTCCACAGTCTACTTTCCAGGGTGATGATATGTAGTTTGATTTTACTTGATAAGTTCTTGTGGTTAGGAAACCCTTGATCCAGCTGAGTATGTTTCCACTGATCCCAAACTTGTCTAGTAGTCTTATTAATATATTGTGATTTACCATGTCGAATGCGCTCGACATGTCAAATTGGAGGAGGAGGATGTTTTTGCCTATTGCAATTTCTTGTTTGAATTTGGCTAGGAGAGTGAGTAGTACTGTTTCGGTGCTATGGAGGGGGCGAAATCCTGACTGTGATTCGTGTAATATTGAGAATTTGCTTATATAATCTGTAAGCTGTTTGGTTACCATGCTTTCCATCAGTTTGACTACCAACGGGATAGATGCTACTGGTCGGTAGTTAGTAATTTCATTTGGTTTTTTTCTTGGTATCTTTTAGTATCGGGGTGAGTAGGATATTGCCAATTTACTTGGGGAAGAGACCTTGTTGGAGCATGTAATTTAGGTGGGATGTGAGGTCTGCTATGAAGCGATCAGGGGCGGATGTCAGTAGGTAGCTGGGACAGGTATCTAGTTTGCAATGAGAGTTGAAAAACTTGCTGATCGCCTGGGTGACTGTTTCGACAGTCAGGAGGGCAAAGTTTGACCAGGTTCAGTCAGCCGGGTATTCACCAGAAGTTGGGTCCAACTCATTAAATAAATTAAGGATGTTTTTGATGTTAGTGTTGTCTTGAGGTAATCAGTCCCTATTTTGGTTTTATAGTATGATCTTTTAGTCCATCTTATTGCGTATTTGTATTTTCTTTGTATTTGTTTCCAAGCATTGTGTATATGATCATCGTTTGTTTTTCTACATGCTCGTTCGAGTTTCCTGTATTGTGTTTTAAATTTTTTTCAGTTCTTCGCTGAACCATGGTATCGAGTTGTGCTTGTGCGAGGATCTTGTTCGTAAGGGTGCTATTTCATCGAATATTCTTTTGCATCTTTTGTCCCAATCTATGAGGTAGTGTATAGAGTCCGTTTGTGCTGACTATTCATTATTGTACATCAGTTGCCAAAATGTTTTCGTGTCTACTTGATCTCTTGTGCTGTAGGATGTGTGTTCTTGTATTCGTTGTAGACCTTTCTTCCGCCAGTGTAGGGATAAGTTTAGTTTGTAGTGATCGGTCCGGGGTGTTTCTGTCCATTTAATATCTGTTATTGTTAGGTTCTGGTCTGCTGAAAGTTTGTGTGAGATGAGATCGAGTGTGTGCCCTTTGACGTGGGTCGCTTGCATTTGTGGTCAGTTGATCACAAAAGTGGAGGAATTCCTTACGTTCTCGTACGCTAATAGAGTTTGTGTCTTCTAAGTGAAGGTTGATGTCTCCTAATACTAGTATATTGGAGTTGGTTACACATGTGTTTGAAATGAAGTCCATTAAGCTTAACTGGCCTTCGTTCCAATTAACTGGGGGTCTGTAAAACAAGACACAATTCAAACGGTCACGTAGGGTCTTGTTGTGGATTCTGATTGAGGCAATTTCAAGTTGAGGTGTTATGGACTCGGCAGTGGTTTCGGTGGTGAAGTGGGATTGATAGATTAGAGCTATGCCACCACCTCTCTTTTCCTTTCTGGTCCAGTGCGTGATTTTATATCCTGGTGGGCACAGGTCTAGAATTATGGGGTCCTTTTGGTCATGGATCCAGGTTTCAGTGATGAAGAGTAGGTCGAGGTTTTCTGACATGATCCAGTCTGTTAGTATTTCTGTTTTATTTACAGCGGATCTGGCGTTGATGTAGCCCACTTGGATTGTTTGGAATGGGTCTTCTGTGTTTGATGTTGTGTGGACTTTTATTAGTTGTTGTGTCTTTGTTAAGGTGAGTTTGTTAGGACCCTTCTTTCCTTTCTGTTGTGATTGTCTGCATGTTGGTGTTCTTTGTTTGTTTAAGATGTTGTCAGTTTGATGAGGTGTAGTGTATCTAATCAATCTTTGATGATTGTGTAGTATTGGTATAATGTTGCTTTCTGATAATGGGGTGGTTAATGTTAAGTGGATCGATGTTAAGGAGTAGACTGTTAGGAGTAGTTTTAAGGTATTCATATTGGTTTCTACTCACTGTAAGCTACTAATAAGACCATGTTCTGGTGACTGGGTGCGTGATAAGTCTTAGGATGAATATTAAGATGAACTTGGGAAAGTTCACTGCTTATTCCTGGGATAATCAGCATAAAATCTGTTTTACTCCCTTGAGATGTAGCCAGGAATTCGTGACCTTGGATTGGCCACCTGGATTGATATCTACCCAGAAAGTTCTCCTGTATGCATCCTGATCAGCAACCTGATCAACTCAAGCATGGTCATTTGGCTCACTTTCGTCCACAATTTGATTCATCCTGCACCAATCTGCCTTTTCACAAAACTTTACCCCTCTGGTTTTAGTCAGATACTGTGCAGGAGGCTTTAGCTTTAAGGCACGCTTCTTCTGCCGAGAAAGCCCCCGTCTCCCTCACATGCTATCCAGTCCTACCCTGGTTCTCTGCTGTCGGGTCTCCCCTGACTCCTCAGCTGCGAAGTCCCAGTCTCCTGGAGTCCCACTTCGGCAATCAGTAGACACTCGCAGTCTCCCCACTCTCCGCTGAGACTACCTCACCAAACAGGCACAGGCAAACCGCTCGCAGTTCCTCTCCCACCCGTGGACGTGGGCACTTATAACTTACACCTGCTATTCATTTGCCTAGATTTATGAAACTATTGCTGAAAATCAGTGCTAAACTCCTAACTTTTTACACTGTCTTAAATCTAAGTAAAAATGTATGCACTCAACCCTAGTAAATTTTTAAAGATGCTAATTTATATGTATATCTTTCAGAAGCATTAATCTTTTGAATATCGGGCCCATTGTATACAAAGTTATGCACTCAGCCCTAGCAAATGTTTAAATTTTAAAGAAGTCAATTAAGCATAATTATCAAAGTTAGAAGCATAATCTTTTGAATATTGGACCCGCTATCTTTGAGTAATAATTAAAGATGCAATACAGAAAAAAAATTATTGCTCAAAGACAGAGAGGGCCTGAATTTCAGCCAGAATGGCCATATTTATGTTCATCCAACCAATCATTCAATGGCAATTATAACCGCAGGACTTTTGAAACCTAACAGTCTCTCAGTGATATTCCCACAGAAAAATAATTGTATGATTTAAATCTGCAAACATCAGCGATAACACTCGCAGCTTAAAGTTCTAGTAGCCAGCGAGTGTTACCACTGAGGTTTGAAAATTTAAATCATACAGAGGGTCTTTTATGTAGGCTCGCTGGCGTTTTTAGCGCTCATTAAAAATAGGCGTGCGCTAAACGCTAAAGACGCCCATAGGAATACATTGGCATCTTTAGCGTTTAGCGCACACCTATTTTTAACACACACTAAAAACGCCAGCACCTATGTAAAAGACCCCCACAATTATTTTTCCATGGGAAAATCACTGAAAGATTGCTTAAAGATAAGCATCAGCTGTATTATACTTTTAAGCAGAATTGTTGAATTTGGTACTTTAGAAGCCCTAGCCACACTTTACACATGGAAATGCAGCCATTTACACATATAAATTGAAATCCCAGATCTCAAAAGTGGGAGCCATTGTAATCAATTCAAAACAAGCTCAACACTTATTCATCGGTCTTATATAATCATTTCTTCAACATGTTTTTAATAATTTTTTATTTTTGTGGGTTTTACTTTAATTTAAAATTAAAGCTTTACTAAGGTGCACTGAAAAATGGCCTGCGGTAGTGTAGGCGTGTGTTTGAGGTGCACACAGAATCATTTTTCAGCACACCTGTAAAAAAGGCCTTTTTTAAATTTTTGCCAAAAATGGATGTGTGGCAAAATTAAAATTGTCACACGCGCATTTTGAGTCTAAGACCTTACTGCCAGCCATTGACCTAGTGGTAAAGTCTCACGCAGTAACCGAGTGGTAATGACCTACGTGCGTCAAATGGCACTTGGTGCACGTCCGATGCCCCTAGCAGAAAATAACAATTTTTTTGGCCGTGTGTATCTCACACATGCCAAAAATGAAATTACAGCAAGAGCCATGTGGTAGCCATGCAGTAACTCCATTTTGACGCACATTGGGCGCGCATAGACGCTTATGCGACTTAGTAAAAGGGCCCCTTAACTTGTACAGAGGGACCCACAACCAACATGAGTCATGTTTCGCCGACAGTCATGTTTTGCCTTTCCTGTGCAGAATTCTGTGCAGTCTGCTTTTGCAGTGCAGAGCGGCACAGTCACTTTCCAGCTGCCTCTGTTCCTCCCTGCACACTCACTGCTCCAAAGCAGCAAGAGGAGCTGCACAGCCACAGGTTGGACTGCTTGCTCCTCTGCCACCTTAGTCCCCAGTGGGTCCTTTAAGCTGCATGGCTGAACGGAGGCCCGAGAGGCTCAAAGGAACAGTCAGGCCCAGGATGTTAGAGAAGCAGGAAGCAGCCTGATGTATGGCTCTGCAGGTCCTCCTCTTGCTAAGCTGGAGTGGTGAGTGCGCAGGGAGAGAGGAAAGGAGGTGGAGGGGTGTCTGGAAAATATGAACATGGAGTAGGGGGAGTTGGAAAAAAGATGGATGGTGTGGGGGGGGGGGCTAGAAAAAGGTGGATGCGAGGTGTGTGTATGCCATGGGAATGAGGTGGAGGTAAGCATGAAGGTGCATGGGAAACTGTGGTGGTGGTGGAGGTGGGAGGTATTTCATGGCTGCAGAAGATGGCAGCCCTTATAATGGGGAAATTCTGAACAAAAAAATTACAAATAAGGTGTGCAAAAGTTTGCATCTTTTTTCACAGAATCCCCCCTCCCCAGGAGTAATCTATATAGGGCAGGGGGGGTAGAAATGTCTATAAAGTATTGTAATGCATATATGAATTCTACTGTAGTAACTGAATGTGTAATTCATCACTGTTTTAAATGCATTATGATAACATTTATCTGTACAACTACCAGTACTGTACTTTTATCCCACAATGTACAACACATGCTTCTTCAAAATTCAGAGCACTGAAGCAAAAAAAAAAATTCTTGGGGATGTAAGATGATTTTTCTTTTAAGGTCAGCATTAACAGCTTACTGTGAATGAGTTGGCAGTCACGTGGTTTCTGTCATTCTCTTCACAAGCAGCTCCATTTGTGTATTCAGTTTTAGAGCCCTGTGGGAGAAAACATGAGGGATACTTGGTTATACAGGATGCTGATTTTTAGTACCTGCTTAAGAAATATGTTTCATAGAAACAAATATATTATTTATTATTATTGTTTATTTAGATTTTGCTCACACCTTTTTCAGTAGTAGCTCAAGGTGAGTTGCATTCAGGTACACAAGTTATTTCTCTGTCCCAGGAGGGCTCACAATCTAAGTCTGTACCTAAGACAATGGAGGGTTAAGTGACTTCCCAAGATCACAAGGAGCAGCAGTGGGATTTGAACCACAAGACCAGTGCGCTAACCACTAGGCCACTCCTCCACTCCATAGAGTTACAAATGATATATGGTTAGAAAATTATAGCAGATAAAGGCCATACAGCCCACCCAGTCTGCCCACCCATACCATCTACTATCTCTTCCTATCCCTAAGAAATCTTATGCACTTGCCCCATGCTTTCATGAATTCAGATACAGCATCTGTTTGTGTAAGACCTAGTAACTCCTTATAAAATATGGCAAGTTTTGGAAATAGAATTGAAGGTGGCTCATCTCTACAGGAAGTGATCTACATAATATTTTAGAAGTAATCGAAATGATTTGTAGTAGTAGTAGTAGTAAAGTCAATAAAGCAAGTTGGAGCAAAGGACTTGTGTGGAAGAAAGAATCAGCATGTTGCATGTTGTTAGCCTGCTCTCAGGAGAGAGGAGGTGGGGTGGACTGACTATTGGGGCAATAGGGCACTGCCCAAGGGCCAACACCAGTAGGGGGTCCACTCTCCCCTAGCTTCAATCTAATTTCATCACTTTTGATAGGTGGGTAGGGCTCGCCTGGGGTCCAGATCTCTGTCAGTTCACCCCTGAGGGGAGAGGAGATTATTTTCTACTCCAGAACATGACATTTCAACTTGTTTCGTGATATAAGCAAAGTTGGTGTTATTTTATTGAGTAAACATTTGTATCCAGGCAGATAAGAGGAGAATCAGTCCAAGGAGTTACTCAGTTGCAGGTATTTCAAGGAGCCTGTGAAAGCAGCAAAGATCCCACAGTTGCTCATAAAGAGGTCTTGGAGTTTAACAGAAAACTTTAGGGGGTTTTGTAAGTGACTCTGAATTCTGGTACTTTTGATTGAGAAAGAATAGACTTTTATCAACCATTGCCACTTTTACAAGAGCAAACTTTTCTATTATTGGAACTACTTGAGTGCAGACTTTTGTATTAGGCTGCGCGTTTGGTCATGCTAGTCTCTAAACATCTTACAAAATATTACAGGAATTAGAGAAAAAAGTCTTTTATTCTTACTCGCCCAATAGCACAGAATCAGATATCAGTTGCAAGTTGTAACAAACTTACAAAATCTCTAACATCAATACCTCTGGTAATTATAAGTATTCACACTAATTATATAAAGAAGAGAAAAAGGAGGAAGGAAAGTTTATTCCTCATACAAAGGTCACAGAACAGAGAGAAAGAAGAGAAATAAAGGAAGGAAGGAAGAAAGAATGAATGAAAGAACAATTCTAAGCTATAAAGAATTAGTTTCTATGACGGGGGGAGAGCACCCCCTTCAGGAAAAAATAGGCCATGGGACAGATCTGAAACTCTCTTTCCAAGCATGGCTAGTTTTTCAGAGTTTCTTTGTCTGCAGCATGGTTTTATAGGCTATGGTGAGCATCCACCTAACCGCTACCCTGGACCAATCACAAGTGCTGCATATGTGCTGGAGACTTGTAATTGAGTCTTTCATATGTGCTGGAGGCTTGCAGTTGGTGTACTTGCCATACCTCTTCTCAGTAAATTAAATTTGTAACAAGTTATACCAGGTAGCTGAGTTGCCCTAGCAATGGGAGGCACCATCAGAGTTTGTGACTGATAGTAAAGAAAGATGGGGGATGGGAAATAGTGCAGCATACCTGAAGTAGTACATTATAGCTAAAACTTATAGATAAGACACTTATTTGAGTTCCTGTGCTATTGATCTCACTGGGGCAAGGAGCAGGTTTCTCCCTCCATCTGAAGCTCCTCCCAGGACTACACCAAGACAACTGCAGTGCCTAAAGGTGTGCAAGCCACCTCTAAGGGAAGATCCTGAAAAAGGAGTACACTTAGAAAAACATTCTAGAAAATGAAATAAAATATGCTCCAATGCCTCAAGGACACATGCACTTTTATAGTATCCAAATTGTGACACAAACAAGGTAATTAGGGATTATGCTTATATACATAAAACTGTGATTATTCAATCAGAACAGCTAAGCAAAATATGGATTGTTCCTTTACAAACATACAGGGCAATTTTTATATCTTCCCACTTTTGGTAAAAAGTTGCCATTTTACCCACGGAAATGGGTTCCTTGAAAACTGCCTATTCTCAGTTTGGGTAAAACTATGTGCCCTGTTTCACAATATGAATAATTTTCTCACATTGTTTAGAGGCAAGGGCAAGTCATGGGATGAAACAGCATACAAAGTTTTGCATTTTCAAAATTACACATGTGTTCCTTCAGCAAAGTACACAGAAAAAGCAGCTACAATTGTCTACAAGTATTTTTCCCTGAGGTAATTTTCAAAGGTTCCCATGCATAGGAGCCAACTTTTCAAAATGACTGGGAAACTACCCCTCCCCTGGACACACTCATGTAATTTGCTCAATGGTGGGCAGAGCCAGCTCCTATGGCCCCATGCTATCAACTCTTGAGGCCAATGTAAAAATGTGCAGAGAATTTTCAGCAAAAGTAGCAATTTTCCACTCATATGCTTTCTATCAGGACACATATGTAACTAAGCCTGGTTAAAAAAAAAAAAAAACTTTACACACAGAAGTTTCCAATGGACTACTTAGTAAAAAAAACAACTACTACATGTCAATGAGGTATAATTGCCTTAAAGGCATTTTGGGGGAGAATTGTATAAATGGCACTCAGAATTTGGCACTGCAAAAAATCATCTCTAACTGTGATTCTAAAAAGGGTGTGCACCCACTACAGAATCATGCTTATCGCCAATTCCCATGCCTGACTTTTGATGCTAGACTTACATCTGTTAAAACCTAGTATAAATGCTAATGCTATTGAAAACCAGAAGGCAGTCAGATTGAAAAACAGTCAAACCTCAAAAAAAAATCTAAAATTACAGTTTCATTATAGTCATCATATAGCTGGATGGGAGAAAAAGACCTGAGAAGACTCCAGTGGAGGAGTAGCCTAGTGGTTAGTGCAGCAGATTTTGATCCTGGGGAACTGGATTTGATTCCCACTACAGCTCCTTGTGACTCTGGGCAAGTCACTTAACCCTCCATTGCCCCAAGTACAAAATAAGTACCTGTATATATGTAAACCACTTTGAATGTAGTTGCAAAATACCACAGAAAGGCAGTATATCAAGTCCCATTTCCCTTTCCCTGTAAAGAGATTAACACTGAAATGTCTCAGTTTATTTCACTGGTCATTTAAAAAAAAAAAAGCTCCCAGAGCCATTTTTGTGTAATCTTTCATGTGCATCTAATACCTGCACACATATTATGTTCACTTTGTGTTTCTACTAATGTGCTTTTAAACTTTCATTCCAATTCCAAACTTCTAATTCCAGTTCCAAACTTTTCTGAATATTCAAATATGTAAACAGTGCTGGCTACAAAGACTGTTTCCAATTCAAAACTTTTCTAATTATATAATCGATACATATCAACATTCTGATAAGTCTGGAAAAAAAAGGCATCTCACCCGTGTTAAAACAAAGTAAAATCGAGTACCCCGTTCAGGTGATGTTCTCCCCCAACTCGCATCACCTTCTACTAGATGGCAAAGAAGGGACATATGACAGACTTGGGAGTGTCAGATTCAAGGTACTGGGTGCTCTGACAGGCTGAAAAATGGTGGCAGAGCTAGCGTTCAGCAGGGGGGCAAGTTAACCTAACACTGAGGAGGCATCCCAACAGGTAATGCAAATGCATGACAATTTAAAACAATGGGCTATAGAAATTAAAGCTGAGTTGGGATCATTGAAGTCCAAAGCCAAGATGTGGGTGGAGATCCTCCGGACAAAGATTTGTGTTTTAGGCAGGTGAATTAGTGAGACAGAAGGCCAGCTGGAGAAGCATGAAGAGACAATGGGGGAGCTACATAAGACTACAAAAGAAACCCTATGTGCTCAGTGTAAATTGTGAGAGGAAGCGAATGACATCAGTTTCAGGGGGATCTCAGAAAACAAAGAAAACTGCTGTGAAGTTAATTCATGGGGCAAAGTTTGACAGAGTTACTCCTTCCCTACATAGGGTTCACAGCACCTGTAATGTCTCCACTCTTCTTCAGGTCAGGTTACCCTCAACTCTTGGCTTTTGGCTAACATTCTCTTTAAGGGAACATGGCAGACTTCCAGCGGCTGCATACCCTTCAAATCTGGCTATGCAGACTGCTGCACCTTACAGACCTGGCAGGAGTGCAGGAAGCCTATTCAGACTGCTGCTGACCTCTATGTACTGTTTGTGCCAAAATGGTAAGCATTTTCATAGATCACTTGCCAGCACAGCCTGAGTGCTGATTATAATATCCTTGGGCAGTCATATCCTAGTACTCCTAGGTAGGACTTAAATGTGCTTCCCGATAGTTTAGTTTTGCTTATGCTCTATCCCATATTTTAGGAACAGCACCACCAATCTGTAAAGCATGACAGAAACTGCCCTGACTGTATTAATCAGAGTACTATTAAACATAAAAGCTGAAAATTTCTTATTGAAAGATGCAAAATTTTAAAGATTCTGGTGCAGATTTTCCCCAGGAGTGCAGTAACAGTGCACCGAAGCTGAGCTTCTGGTTTTCGGTGATTTGACTTTAGAAATCCCTGGGGTCTGAATTGTAGGCAGTGCTATCTTCTCACAGCTGGTAAAGCTTGTGATAAACAGTTGTGTTCATGGTTGTTGCTACAAACAAACAGTGTTGTGCTAGTTACTAGTTACTTCTCAGCTTAAAATAATCAGTTACAGTAATTAAATTACTCATTTAGGAAAGTAACTGATTACCGATTACAGTTTTCTGCTTAAAGTACAGAAGTACATAAGTATTGCCATCCTGGGCCAGACCAAAGGTTCATCAAGCCCAGCATCCTGTTTCCAGGTCACAAGTACCTGGCAAGATCCTAAAACAGTACAATACATTTTATGTTGCTTATTCTAGAAATAAGCAGTGAATTTTTCCTAAGTCCATTTTAATAATTGTCTATGGACTTTTCCTTTAGGAAGCCATACAAACATATTTTACATCCCGCTAAGATAACAGCTTTTACTACATTCTCTAGCAACGAATTCCAGAGTTTAATTACATGTTGTGTGAAGAAATGGTTTCTCTGATTCATTTTACATTTCTAGCTTCATTGCATGCCCCCTAGTCCTAGTATTTTTGGAAAGAGTAAACAAGCGATTCATGTCTATCCATTCCACTCATTATTTTATTGACCTCTTATCATATTTCCCCTCAGCCATCTTTTCTCCAATCTGAAGAGCCCTAGCCACTTTAGCCTTTCCTCATAGGGAAGCTGTCCCATCCCCTTTATCGTTTTTGTTATCCTTCTCTGTACCTTTTCTAATTCCACTATATCTTTTTTGAGATGCGGTGACCAGAATTGAACACAATATTCAAGCTGTGGTCGCACCATGGAGCAATACAAAGGTATTATAACATCTTCATTTTTATTTTCCATTCCTTTCTAATAATGCCTAACATTCTATTTGCTTTCTTAGCCGCCACTGCACAGTGAGCAGAGGGTTTCAACTTATCATCAACAATGACGCCTAGATCCCTTTTCCAGTCGGTGAATCCTAATGTAGAATCTTGCATTACATAACTATAATTCGGGTTCCTCTTTCCCACATGCATCACTTTGTACTTGTTCACATTAAACCTCATCTGTCATTTAGATGCCCAGTCTCGTAATGTCCTCTTGCAATTTTTCACAATCCTCTTTCGATTTAACAACTTTGAATAACTTTGTGTTGTCAGCAAATTTAAGTACCTCACTAGTTATTCTCATCTCTAGATCATTTAAAAATGTTAAAAAGCAGCGGTCCCTGCCGATGCTCAGAACTGCTGCAGTAAGCCAACAGTGCAGAAACCATCCCACCAGAACAGTGCTGAAACCTAGCTCACCAATGCTCAAAGGAAATGATATTCAAATTATATGCACGCTATAAAAGTGAAAGCAAGGGAAGGATGTGCTTGGCACATGTGAGGAAGAGTTTTACAGTAAGCTCAGCTCCTGTGTGCATGCGCCTTGCGAACCCAAAAATGAAGCACACATTAAATATATACACATTGGAATCTGTTTTCTGTTCTTTTAAATATAAGCATTTTTTTTTTAACTTGGAACGCTTATATTTAAATGCAGTAAACAGGCACTAATGTGTGCTTTTACTTTTGGGTTGGCTCTGACTCACACACATTCCTCTCACTACCAGCACTTAGGGGCTTGCATGGACTTCCTTCTGCTCCAAATTATATAAAGACCAGCAGATTTTAAAGAAAGAATCAGGAGAAATCCTCTTTTCAAACTCTCTAATGCATGATCTAAGCTGGCATTACTTTTTTTCTGCAGTAAGATGGCTTTGTTTTGTGCACTGTTCCCTAATTTTTTTTTCTGTGGCCTTTATCTTATCTCATTTTTTACAGCAACTTACTTTTGTGATCTACAGTCCCCAACTCCTTTAGCAGTATATCGCAGTCACCTATATTGGGTTATACACACTACATAGTGGCTTGGTGTGAATATCTGTACCATTCACCATTACGTTTTGGGTTCATTTTCAAAAGAAAAAAATGTCCAATTGGCTGTCTGCCCTATGATGTCAGCTGGGAGAGGGTGGAGAAACAAGCAGACAGCCAATCCGCTTGTGGAAAGCCCTTATGATGTCAGCTGGGGGGGGGGGGGCTTTTAGCAAGGAGAAGATTCCCAAGCAAAATAATCAGGGGCAACAAGTAAGCTGCAGGAGGAATGTGGAACCAGCATCAGAGCAATTTGCTATTGAAAAAAAACAAAATCTCATCCTTGCTGAACCCTCCCTTCCCCCACCGGCTTGTTTCTCCACCACTCTAAGCTGTGCTCTGCTCTTGGACAAGTTTTTCTATTGAAAAATGCAAACAGAGTGATTCTCACAGAAGTCCCCTCACACAACTGCTCCGGACCGCATGGAAAATTTTGCACGTTAATGATAGGCACTCTTTTCTGAGCATTGCTCAGAATGCTCATTTTAATACTAATCATCTCGTTGTAATACATTTGCATAGGATTATCATTGCCTGCTACCACGATTGGAAAGATGAACGCAGAACCCCTTTGCGCATTACTCTTTATAACATACACTAAACTGGGTAGAACCAGTCAAAATTGAACACTCCTTGCATAGTAAGCTTTGTGCATTGTCCCCTCAGTCTCTAGTTTCTGCTTTCCTCTGTCTTCTCTTAAATCTCCAGGGCCTCAAGTCCATCTGATACTTCTTTCCCCCATATCTTCCTCACTTGCTCTCCTAAACCCATCTCAGACATTGATCGTTACCTTTCGGTTTGCTTCTGTTTAATTATTTTCTCTCGCTATCCACTAAGATTTCACTCCTCCTCCTTATCATCTGTTCCTCAATCGCACTATTTTTACTACATCTACCTACAGCTTTTCATTTCTTTCCCTCATCCTAGCCACCATTCCCCATATTTCTAATTTCACTCTTCCCCTCCCCCCATGTCTAGCATCTCTCTTTCTTTCCAGTCCCTTCCATGTAGCAATTTCCCTCTCTTGCTCTCTTTTCCTCTGTCCAGTGTTTCCCCCCACTCACCCTATCCCCTGTGCCCAGAATTTCTCTCCTCTCCTCCCCATCCCTTCCCTGCTTTCAGCAACTCCCTCCCTTTCTCTCTCTATTCCTTCCCTTTGTTCAGGATCTCTCCCCCCCCCCCCCCCAAGCCCAGCATCTCTCTCTCTCTCCTCCCTGTGTCCAGCATCTCCCTCTTTTCTGTCCAGCATCTCCCCCTTTTTCTCTCCCCTTCTCTCCTTATCTCATCCCTTTATCCAGCATCTGCCTTCCATCATCCCTTTTGTCTCTGAATTCCCACTTCCGGTATCTGCACTCTCTTTCCCTATCCTTTCCCATGTCCAGCATCTCTAGTCCATTCTTATGCCCTCATGTCCAGCATTTCCCCTCTATCTCTCTGTTTCTTTCCATGGCTAGTATCTCTGCTCTCTCTCCCTATATATCCCCCTGTCTCCACATGCTCTCTTATGTCCAAAATCTCTCCTCTGTTTCTCTATGTGCTTCTGTCACCTTTGCCCCTGTGTTCAACATCTTCCTATGCCCCCCTGTCCAGCATCTCCATTCCATCTTCATTTGCCTCCCTTCCATCTCCCTAAATCCTCCTATGCTCAGAATTTCCCCTCTATCTCCCAGTTCTCATCTCTCTTTCCTAATGTTTTTAAATAGTCCAATAAAAAGGTATCACATACAGCTTGATTGCTGACCCTTATTTCTACACATTCAAGTGGATTAACATGACAATTACCATTCTCTGCTCTAAACAGGAAGATAAACAAGAAACTAACAAATTATACAGCTGGGGGAGGGGGAACCGAAGAAGGAAAAGACCTTATGAATTAGAAAAAAAGGCTTAAATAGATGTTCCTACTTAAGGAAGAAAAATGCATCTGTCTGTATGCCAGAAGGAATGCAATTAAAGAAAGGAAAGCTACTCCAAAAAATTCTTTACAGGTACAAAAAGGAAAAAAAGAAAGAATGGGACTCAACCAGGTGAGGATTCAATGTGGGGAGGGGCGGAATCCTTTGAAAAGCGGGAGAGAACTTTATACAGAAGAGATCAAAGAAAAAGGTTAAAGAAGTAAAATGGCTCTTCTTTAGAAGGAGGGAGCGAGAGAGAGAGAACAAGGCGTGGAGGAACATCATTCTTCTACCAGAAAATAGGGGGACTGCTTCCCCAAATTAACATTAAAGGGGAAAAAAAAGGTAAACTCGGTCAGAAACAGAATGTTATGGGCAGCAGGATACAGAATTCTCCTGAGACAAACGCTAATGCAGCAAAGCAAAGTAGAACCATAAATAAATATTTAAATTATGAGGAGGCGGGAGGTAACAGGCCAGCAGAAAACAACCCCCCACCCCCCCTCCCCGGCCAATAAACCTTTGTCTCCATCGAATAACCGCAAGGGAGCAGGGGCAGGAAATCGCCCCAAAATATTACAGGGAAATTGCCACTTCCACAAGCATGCCAGGTAGAGCTGTACCCCTTCACCATCCATCACGACTCCGACCTGAAAAGCTGCAATATCTCCATGGCTTTGATCAGTTGCTTTAATGATCTCCTTTAGTGGCGTCTTTTATTACGATCAACGGAAGTCACAAGCCTCCCGAGAGACGCCTAACATCGAATCCGGGAAGAAGAGGGAAACCATTGTACCTTACAATGGAAGGCTGCTCCTGGATCTGCCTTCTGGCTTGCCATGATGAAAGCGTAGGTACTGTTTCTGCTTCAGATCCACACGAGATTGCTGGTTGTTAGTGGCTGGGGCAGGCTGCAAAAATGGTAGCCACAAGGTTACACAACAAAAACACGTCCGTCATGGAATCTGTCACAATAATTTTCCGTCTTTAGACTGCATTGTGTTGGAAATATCCACGTGTTTCTCCTCCTCTGTCACTTATAACAGGAGAGGCGGGTGTTCTTTTAACCTAGCAACTGCACGTGTCCATTTCTATACAGAATTAAAAGAATAAGCTGCGACATAAATATATATTACACCAATATAGTACTATTTTTTTTTTATTGTGAATATTTTAAACATATAAACTGGGACTTAATAGAGTAGGGCAGTGCTATTCTTAAGTGTATGACCAGACCAGCTAAATTTAAATAGAAGTGTCATTCGGAAACAAATTATACATTTCAAGTCCAGTCCAGCCCCACTACGCACTGTATATTATGATATAGACAGTTTGCAAGCGTTATAATAAAATATTACTTTTACACGTTTACTTTCATATTAGGGAATGGGAACAGCAAAACGTCTCAACTGGCTACTAATTACTTCACTAAAATGCTGGAAGAAAGATCCTAAGTGAACTCAAGAAAAATATCGATCCACAGAAACAACGATATTATCTGGTAAAAAGAACGCAGTCAAATTAATAAAAACTATTATTAATGCATCATTAAAAAAAAAAAAAGCACTGGATGACTGCTGATGGGGGGGGAGGGGAGGGGAGGAGGAGGCTGCAATATCAGAAGATGCATTTCATGCAGAAGGAAAATGCAGCATTAAGGAGTTGCAGGAAATGGGTTTGCACCAGAGAACAGCCAGCCTTGCTGACTCTGTCTCCAAAATTGCTGCCCTCAAGCATGACAGAACCAGCACTGATGGGCAGATGATCAGAAGCAAATGCAGGCGCTAGGGGCTGTTAGCGCCATACTAGCGCCTGCGTTTGCTACTGCCCCATGATCAGCGCCCCCGAGCAAGTGAAACAACAAGCTTGCAGGCTCTGAACGCATTTAGCATGCAAATGCATGCAAAACAGGGTTGTTAGCGCAAGTAGCATGCAAATACATGCTAAACCTATTCATTCCCAATGATCAGTGACCAGTGCGCCAAAGATGCACTGGGCAGGGCTGGACGCTGCCCTTATGGTCTGAAGCTCCACCCAGTGCATCTCAGGATGCACTGGGCAGGGCTGGGCGCTGCCATTTTGCAGGCAGCGCCGATGGAAGAGGAGGGAGGCCACCACAGACAGTTCAAATGTGGGCAATCAACTTTGGTTACTCACAAGGAATATGCATCAGAAACTCATGTAAATTGGTTCCTAGACTCATTCAGTCTTAAGCAATCACAAAAAAAAAAAAGCAGTTCATCACCAGCTTCCAGACTCCCTAAAGCTACCCTCCATCTCTCATGTGTCTTTATTGTAACCCATCTTGTCTGATGCTTTTGGCAGGCAAAGGGTTCTTCAGATCCCATTCTGGTGGATGGGAAGCCAGAATTTGAGGTGACGGAGATTTTGAGGTTCAGAGTATTCCACCAGAATGCAATACCTAGTGCACTGGAAAAATTTCAGTCTGAAAACAAGGTTCTGGATTGGTTCATATCAAATGTAAGACTAGAAGCCTTATTTTTTTTCCTTTTGTTTTAAAATAATATCAACATAAACACACGCTCAAACCTAAAAGCTACTTATAAATTAGTGGTCGTCAGATTCATCATCACACATGAGAAAACCCTCCTTTATGTCAATATGCTGTTTTTAAAAGGCATAATAAATGTACTCACTGTTTCTCCATATTATTAAACAATCCAAAAATAGAGCAACAAAAAAAAAAATCTTATCGTTCTCCAAGGCAGTGCTATGTTTTGCAGTTTCTGCTTACTCAGAGATTATCAAATTAGTTGCTCTCTTCATAAATAATTTAAAATGACAGAATCAAAGTTAATGCAATTACACATCACAGTTTATTGTGATTTCTGAAAACTTTTAATGTCAAGTCAAACAAAACAAGAATAGGCCTCTACGTCGAAACAACAGGGGAACAAAAGAGGAGTAGAAGATGACACGAATGACAATCAGCCTCGGAGACGTTATCAAATACTTTATTGAGAAAGCACCAGTAGAAACTGACCTGACAGGGGCCGTGTTTCGGTGGACACAGCCACCTGCATCAGGGGTCAGAAATTTGAAGTGTGTAAGTGGAAAGAATGGACAAATAATTGATGCACAATCCACTGGGTGTCAAAACAATCAAGGCAAAAACCTTTGTCAAAATAGATGGAGCAGTTGCCATCAGCAGTTGACAAACAAACGAGTGAGATAAAAAAGATATATCAGAATTAAAAAAGATTCAAAGAAGGGTGACCAAAATGATTAAGGGGATAGACGTCCTCTCATATGAGGAAAGGCTTAAGAGGTTAGGATTCTGATGGGGGATATGATAGAGGTCTCCAAAATACTGAGTGGTACAAAACAGGTAAAAATATACAATCAATTTTTTACTCTTTCAAAAAATATAAAGACTAAAGGACATTCAAAGAAGTTACATATTACTACCTTTAAAAAGAACAAGAGGAAATATATATTTTTTTAATACAACGAATAGTTAAGCTCCAGAACTCATTGCTAGAGGATATAGTATCAGCGGACAGTGTATCTGGGTTTTAAAAAAGTTTGGACAAATTCCTGCAGGAAAAAAGTCCATAATCTGCTGTTGAGACAGACAGGGAAAGCCACTGCGTGTCCCTGGGATCAGTAGCAGGAATCTTTCTACTATTTAGGATTGTCAGGTATTTGTGAGCTGAATTGGCCACTGCTGGAAGCAGGATACTGGGCTAGATGGACCATTGGTCTGGCCCAGTATGGAAATGCCTTTTATACTTTGCATTGTTATTTATTTATTTATTTATTTATAGCATTTATACCCCGCTCGATAGCAGGTTCAGTGCAGCTTACAATGTATGCATACAAAATATAGCAGAGATAACACAATGTATGGGTACAATAGTATCCTAGAGGTAACATAATGAATGGGTACAAAGTAGGACATGGATAACACAATTGTATAGAGAAGGGTAAGAGGGAGAGATGTGAGGGGAAGGAATGAGTTATGGTAGTGTTAGTGGTGTGGATTAGTTGGGTCATTTGGGTAGGCTTGTTTGAAGAGGTATGTTTTCAGCAGCTTTCGGAATGGTAGATGTTCGTTGGTTGTTCGGATGTATCTTGGTATGGCATTCCAGATTTGGCTGCCTATTACGAAGAAGTTGGATGCGTAGTAAATTTTGTATTTGAGACCTTTGCAGTTAGGAAGGTGAAGATTGAGATATGTATGAGAAGATTTGGACCCGTTCCTGGCTGGCAGGTCGATTAGATTGTTCAAGTAACTTGGACATTCTCCGTAAAGGATCTTGTGGATCAGTATGTGGACTTTGAAGTTTATTCAGTGGAGTTTTTCATGGTTTGTTCAACTGACGTATATCTGTAATTTGTACTAATGGATCCATTTAATAAAACAAATTTCATATTTAAAAATTAGCCTCAAAAAATGTGCAACAACTGTGTGTACATTCACTTACTTACATACACACCTGCTTGGAAGTTGGTATAAATGTATATTCAAATGCATGTGTGTACTTCATGACTGCACCTGTGCTCTATCCAAATTCCTTCCTCATACATGCCTAGCCTCAGATTCTATAAAAGTAGGTGTGAACATTCTTCATGACTGCTTAACAGTATCTGCATGTAGCCACTGATGTAATTTTGTGAATGCCCTTTTCCTTGGGTAAAACAGAATTTATATGCAGAAAAAAGTTTATAAAATGGCATTTTGGTAGCCTTCCTCTAGACCAACTCCATACTGTTTATATATTCCTGAATGTGCAGTCTCCAGAATTGTACACAGTACTGTAAATGAGGTCTCACCAGAGACATACACCAGCATTATCATCTCCTTGTTCCTCTTGGTCATTCATCTCCCTATAGACCCAAACACCATTCTAGCTTTTGCTGGTGTCTTTTCTGTTTGGCCACCTTAAGATTATCACATATAATCACTCCCAAGTGCTGCTCCTCTTTCATGCGCAGAAGTACTTCACCCCTATAATGTACTGCTCCTTTGGGTTTTTGTTGCTCAAATGCATGACCCTCCATTTTTTAGCATTAAATCTTAGCTGCCAAATTCTGGCACATTCTTCAAGCTTTGCTAGGTGCCTCCTCATGTTATCCACACCATCAAGGGGTGTCTACCCTATTGCAGATTTTGGTATCATTAGCAAATAGGCAAATCTTACCAGACAGCTGTTCCACAATATTGCTTTCAGAAATGTTAAAAACAATTGGACCAAAAACTGATCCTTCCACAGAAGTCTTGCAAGGTCACTGCTTGAACTCTCGGCAGCCATTTTGAATCAGCGCCGAGAGCAGGAGAGGTCCACAGCCACACT
The DNA here is from genome assembly GCF_901765095.1 of Microcaecilia unicolor. Taxonomy (NCBI): domain Eukaryota; kingdom Metazoa; phylum Chordata; class Amphibia; order Gymnophiona; family Siphonopidae; genus Microcaecilia; species Microcaecilia unicolor. The sequence continues at coordinate 93,787,417 of NC_044039.1, forward strand.
GGGCAGGAATTATGGGGTTCATTCCTGCCCTGAAGACACCACTAGACCACCAGGGCACTACAATAAGGTACTGGAGGGGAGGGGAATGGAGGGGTAGTGAATGGAGTCATGTGGATGGAGGGAAGCTGGAAAATTGGGGAGGGGATATACATGGGGGAGAAGAGGGAATCTGGCTTTCTTTTGAGGGAATCTGGCTTTCTTTTTGGGGGGTCAAAGTAACAGGGGGCGAGGTCATGTGTGAAAGGGAACAGGTCATGGTATGAAAGGAGCAGGGCAGAAGTACAACAGGGGGCATGTCTCCTCTTTTTCCTTACGGCAAATATGGTAACCCTACCTGGACCTCTCTAACCTCAATCTGGCCCTATCATTTATACTTTCTGGTTCCAACTCCATCCTTCCCAGCTCACTTCCTCCCACGGCAGGACTAGTGTTCTTAAGGTGGCTCAGGCAATCTGAGGGACTATTTTTAAGGGTGAGGGGCAGTGTTCTATAAATCTCCTCACAATGGGATATGTGTTGTCTCAGAAAGTTTGCACCAGGCCCACTTTCTTTTTTATTACTATTGTAACAGAAAAATAAAGGCAAGATGTTTTTCTTTTGATCTATAAATATACTATTGTAAGTAAAAAAAGGTAGTTGGTGCTGATTTCGGCTCTGTATTATTCAAACAACTTCTGAATTTGACTCCTGCAACACCAGTTCCATTAAGACTTGTTTGGAATTCATTTTGAGGCAAATGTACCAAGTAGACTGTGTGTGTCTTGCAGCACTAAGAAAACAGTAATATCAGCAGCAATAGGATTAAGCAGTGTTGCACACCCATTGAAAAAATGATCGGTGCTATACATCTAAAGCTAGCCCAGTTCAGTGAATTTGAGCTCACTGGTTTGCTTCACCACCTTTTGCAATTAATCAGCAAGGCATTTTACAAAATGAATAAAAGAGTAAACACATACACCAATAGCCGATCGGAGTTAAAAAGAAATAACCTGGTGATGCAGAAAACACACAAGCGGTGCCACTGTGATAATGAAGAGAGAGAGAAATTACAACAGAAAGGGGGCTCAAACAGCAGAGAATTTACAAGCTGCAGCCTCCCATGACCCTGTGGCCTGACCTCCCCTGGACATTTATCTCATCATACATGTTAGCTATTCAACATATCCAGATTGTCCACAAGCCTGGGAAACAAGCCAGATCTTAAGGCTACTTTTGAACTTGGCATGCTTTCCAACATTAAGCTCAAATGATAAGAGCGTTCCACAAGGAAAGGGTTAGGAAGCTGAAGGAAATATGCCAAGTCATCAAGGATCCTTCAATAGGCACAGAATGGGAAAAGAGCTCTAGTGAATCAGAATCCTTGATGTTAATGTTCCAATATTTAATTCAAAATTTTCAATAAATGAATATTTATTTAGTTAGAGAATTCTTTAATATACATGAGTTAGGCAGTTAGTATGCAGTAACAGCCAACACGCAAACCTGGTATACGCTTTTGCAGTATTTTAGCAATTACTATGTGCAAAACTGTGCATTAATAGCATTTTTTTGCTAAAGGGTGTAACTAGTAGGGATGTGCGGGGTTATGAGTATAGAGAGATTGCAACACTTACCACATGGTTAGCTCTGAACCAGCTACCTGCTCCTAAATAGGAGGCAGCAAGTGGTTCCACATTAACTGCTACCTCAATACCACACGCTAAAGGAATTTTAACAAGGTACCCGTATTGAAAAATGCAAGGAATGTCCCCAATAGTTACTGCATTAGTTTTGTGGTTACAGAAAACCCATTGTAGCTCAAATAGGCACTGTCCCCCTGATATCCAAAGCTATTTAACCAGCCAGGAACAGTTCCTGGCTGATTAACTAGGGTTTAAGGGGCTGATAGTCAGGCTGTGGGAGGCAGCCCTGCTAACTCCTGCGGTTGACGGTGAGCCTGGATATTCAATTCCGGCCCATTTCTGGTGACCAGCATTCAATATCTGGTTTATTTTGGGCTGCTATAAACTTAGCCACTGAGTCCATATTCTGTGCTGGCTGGCTAAGTTCATAGCAGCCCAATTTGGCCGCGAAACTTAGCTGGCCAGCATCTGAATATTTGCGGCTAGCTGGCTATATCATGCAATTTAGCCAGTTAGCTGTTATGCACTGCCTGCAAATATTCAGAAGAAAATAGCTGACTATCCCCCACTGAATATTCGTAGCTAGTCAGTTAAGTGCTACTTAACTGGCCAGCAACCCATTCCTGGCCGGTTAAATAACACTATCAGAGGGTTAAGCACCTAACTGCAGATATTCAGCAGGAGATAACCGGTTATCTCCCGCTGAATATCCCAGTTAGTGGCTAGCCATTACACAGCTATATCATGTGACAAAGCCAGTTAGATACGGATATTCAGCGCCGAATCGGCTATGTTGAGTGGTCAAAATAGGCCGCTTAAATAGCAGGCCTATCCTTAACCACTAAAAAGTTAACCGGTCAGCGCTGAATATCGGCATACCCAGTTAACTTTATAGCAGGCAAAATAAATCCGGATATTCAATGCCGGTCGCTGGACACAGTGCGGCACTGAATATCCGGGTTTAACGCCGGCGACGGACAGCAAACACGCTGCCCACCCCAGCTGAATATCAGGCCCTGTGTATTTACAGAACCAACAGAACATCCATGATGCACTAGCACAGAGATTCCTGGTTATGATGACATAAGGGAAAAGCAAAAGATTAACGTGTTCATAGCACAGCAGCAGGCATGGCATTAGACAGACTAAACAGGCCTTGAGGTCCTTATCTGCCTTTATTTTCTCTGTTTCTGTGTTATTATATTGGCATTTTTTTCCCAAAGCAAATTAATAGTCTTAAGGTTTTATCAATCCTGTTACGTATTTTTTCCTCAAAAGATCATAGCTTTATAGTGAAAAGAATCTGAGACAACTTTTCTTTTAAAAAGTTAGTCAGTGTTATTATCATTTCATTTTGTTTTATACAAGTGTTTGCTTTTATCAGCTGATGATTAGCTAACTTGAAAAAGTTTACATAATAAAATTGAGTTTTGATTAAAAAAAAACATAAACAGCCTTGCCTGATATCCTTGAAAAATTGCATTGAACAGTATCAACTGGTAGATTGCAATAAACTGGTCAATCATGGAGCTTCTGACAGTCACTCTCAATCCATTTTGAGTCACAGGAGTGGTTGCTCTGTCATAATCCACTCACATGACCTTTCCTCTTCCAGAGCACCATCACAGGGCATGACTGAAAATGGCTAAATTAACTTATTCCACAAGCACAGCTGCTGTGAAATTCAGGAATGCACATGGCTGGAGTTGTTCCCAGAGCTGCTGGCAAAGGAACCAGTGCTCATCTGTGCTGTAGGAGGACCCCATCCTTCCCCTGGCAAAGCAGCACCTCCTAGCACCACCACTCTCCCAATGGAGTGTGCTGAGCTGTGTCAGAGGACCCCAACCCCACTGAAAGGAACAGTGCTTAGCCATACCACAGCCAATGGAAGGAGAGAGAATTTGCATAAAGATGGGGAGGAGGCAGACAGAGAGAGAGAGAGATAAGGGAATGCTGAGAGGCACTGCTGGTTATGTGAAAAAGGAATTAGAGAATGTTAAATAGATGCAAAGGCCTGTCATGTCCAGCCCCTTCTGACAGGAAGTTTGCATCGGAAGGGTGGGACATAGCAGTGCATGCTGTGCACTCAGTTTTTAAGATCTGCAGAGTTGCAGCACTGGAAAAGGGGAGAAGGGGAAAAGGCCTAAGCAACTCTGACAAGGCTAAGCTAAGGGAATTGGTGGGACAGTTGCTGCATATACATAGGTGGTTGGTGATCCAGCTGTTTGGGAAACTTAAGGTGGGGAGGGATTGGGTGTGGCACAGCAATAAAGGGAAAGTGGAGTTACTTTTGAGCACAGTAAAGAAGGACCCGTTTCACTGTGTCTCTGGTGCAGATGCACCAGCAGCCTTCCACCTGTTTGAATCTCTTCATAAAGGTGGTTAATAAATCCCAATAAATAAATAGTACCTCTGTTACTGATGATATTATGTATACTGGATACTCTCCAGGGAATTATGTGTCAAAATGACACAATATATTTAATGGAATAGTATTTGCAGAATTGTGGAAAAAATTTGGCCTGTCTCCAGAGGAAACATCTCCGCACATTTTTTTTTTTTTTAAATACCACTGCTAGTTCCAGGAACCAGCAGCAGTAGTGAAGGTGGTAGCGGAAGACAGGAGAGAAAGGTTGTGGTTGGGGCTGGAGATGCCTTTTATACCAAGCATCTAAGTGGATGCAGCAGGGGTACAAATACGGAAGGCAAGTGGAGATGCTGAACTATGGTGGGGGTAGGGAAGAACTGAAGCTGAACACGAGGGAGAATGGCCTTGAGCTGCTCCTGAGGGGTGCAGGGGGTACAGAGCTGAAGGTTCATCTAGGTACCCTTGAGCCAACCATGCCAGACAGTCCTTCAAAACTAGATTAAGGAGCACTGCTTTGGACCAGTGCTTCTTAACCCTCTCCTGGAGACACACCGAGCCAGTTTGTATTACCACAGTGAATATGCATGACACAGATTTGCATACAATGGGTCTCCAGGAAAGAGCCTAATGCTTTCTCTGGCCCATAAGTCAGAATGCCGAATCCTGCCTCTTGGGTATCAGAAGACCTCAGTGATGAAAGAAATGCTGCCCTGCTAATTGACAGAGGACCCACAAGAGTCCAGAGCAGTGTTTCACAAGCTAGTCTTGGAATATTTTCTAGTCAGTATGATTTTCAGGATATCCTCAATGAGTACACATGAGCAAGATATGCATACAATGGAGGCAGTTCATGCAAATTTGTACCTCGTATATTCATTGTGGATACCCTGAAAACCAAACAAACACATTGAGAACCACTGGGCTAGGCAACGCTCCACGACCAGTTTGTAAACAATGACCCCAACTTCTGGAGGCACACCTAGCTGTTCAGCTTTTCGGGATTACCCAAATAATATGCATAAAATGAATCTACATACATCTGGCAGGGCCAACCCAACCATTAGGCATGATTCAGCAGTCACCTAGGGCAACAGCTTGTTTGGGGAGGGGAGGGGGAAAAGCAGGTGTAATCAAACCAAAACAATGGGTTCTGACAACCAGACAAAGTAAAAGAAAAGAGGGGTACTTTTATCAGTAGGAAAGGCTGGTGTGGGAACGATCATGATTGCTGGGAGGCCTAAGGGGCCTGAATTGGTGGAGCACAAGGCTGAAGGTTATTCTAAGACACCTACCCTTGCACTAGCCCTGTCAACTGGTCTCCAGTATACGAAGATTTATCTCAGGCATATCCATTACAGTAATCCTGAAAACCTGACAAGGATAGGTCTCATAACCAGTTACACAGCAGACCTTTAATTTGGGAGGGGGCCTGAGCCTAAAGTGGGAGGGGCACAAAAGTTTACCCCATCCTCCTGCTCTCTGTTCTTGCCCTGTTTTCTGTGCTCCTACCCTGAGCTCCAATTACCTGAGCTGGGGGGAGGGCAGCCTGGCAATATGTTGACACTTTCCATGGTGCGCTGCTGCACTGGGCCCTTCCCCCACCACATATGCCCGGTTTTCACAAACACTAAGCATGTGCGGAGGGAGAGGCCATGGAAAATGCCACAACTGCCAGGCCACTGGCGGAGTACCTATTCCACTAGGCTTGGGAACCCCTACGAACCAGAGTAGCAGACAGTGCCACAATTTTGGGGTGGCCTGAACCCAAAGTGGGGGGAGGGGCCCAGACTCCCCCTGTGGCTACACCACTGTAATCAGAACACAGACCTGGCTGATTGAAAAGAGTCTGCCAACCATTTCCCTCTTCAATTGTTGTCGTCTAACAAATTCACCGTCTCTGTGTTTTCAAGTGCATACTGGTATGGTACCTGCTGTATACTCCAGTCTTATTTTCTGTTTGCTCTTTGTCCCAACTCTTCAAGTGCATGTGCTCTGTGGTGTTTGTTTCCTTCTGTGCTGTGGGCATGGTCCCATTGTTTGCAATAGAAAAGCATGTGTAGTGTGTCATTGTGTTTATTTCCATCTTTCCTAGCTACATTTTCTATCTTCCCTATTTTGAACAGTCTGTCCTTATTTTTAACTATCTATCTTACCAGACATTTTTGTTAGCCCCCTCCATTCTGAGCTTTATTCCCAACTTCTCTTTTGCCCTGACTCAGAAGAGCATGCCCCCAGCTTCTGCAAAACGCTGGTATCTTGCATGTCGTGTATACCATCTGCATGTATTCATGCATTCATTGGAGTAAAGAACATGCCTCCTACTGGAGATTTAATTAGTTGCAATACGTTCTTTGCCACCTTGCAGCTACTGATTTCAGTATTGCCTGGGAGAAAGCTTAAGGGCTCTGTTTACTAAGTTGCGCTAGCGTTTTTAGCGCATGCACAAAATTAGCACGTGCTGTGTAGGCACCCATAGGAATATTGTGGACACCTACGCAGTTAGCGAGCGCTAATGGTTAGCCCGTGCTAAAAGCACTAACGCGCCTCTAGCGCAGCTTAGTCAGCAGGGCCCTGAGTGTCTTTTTTGATGTTTTGCCTCCAAACAGGTAGAACGCTACCTTCTTACCCTCTCGATAAGTAATACACCACCAATAACAAACAAAAGGTTACTTTTATGACAGCAGATATTAGTGAAAATGCAGAATTTGGTTGCCACTTGTAAAAAGGAGACCGAGTCCCCTGTCAGTGAAAAAGACATAAAATATCTCCATAAATAGAATTAATTTAAAACATACATATACACGGAATTCAAAGTAAATACACCCTCACCCATCCCAAATGCGTCAGTGGCTATGAATTCAACATACACTTGATCTTTGGGAGGAAGGATGTTCAAAGAACAATGACAAAAGTCTCCTTCGCCCTATTTTGAACACAAGCTTAATAAATGCTATGCCAAAGAAACCATGTAAGTGGAGAAAAATGAGTTTTCAACACAAAGAATCCCAAATTATAGTTCTTCCCCCACCAGTAAGTCCTGGAAGATGAGCAGATTGACTATGAGATAAAGTACCACCATGGTCACCCAACTACAACATAAGTAAAGAGGCAGCCACCAGACACATTTCTAAATTGTTTTAAATCTGCAACAGGTGAAAATGGACAGTAAGTAAAAAGTCCGGAAATTACTAGAATCTTCATATACAGAGTGCCTAGGATGTTACCTATATCAAAACCCATACGTTTGGAGACCTCACTACTATTAAATATTTATATGGCACTACAAAGTATATTCAGCACTGTATACGTTCATAGAACAGAAAGTCCCAGCTCAGTGCAACTTACATTCTAGTTGATAGATAGACAGTAAGGAGCAGTCATTGTTACCAATGTTTACAGACTGTGATTATGTATGTACATCTGTAACCTGTTCTGGGCATTATCAGTAGAGCGGGTTAAATATAGGAACAACTAACTAAATAAATAAATAATCTTCTGTGTTGCCCCTCCCCACCCCAGTTTACTACATTATCAATAAGAGGAAGCTGAGGCCTCCAAATAATGTCCCCATCTCACCTCTGACACAAGAATCAGCTCAAAGTCATAGCAAGAGAAATCCCAATGCCATTCTGCTCGGTCTCTCCTCAAGTCAACCTTAAAAACAGTACTGACTTTCCCCCTCCAACCTCCCCATGTGACCAGACCTATCCCCCCCCCCCCCCCCCCATCCAGTGTGACCATGTCTCTCTTTCCCTATATACCATCCTATCTCCTCAGCATCCCTTTTTGTTCCCTCCTAACACCTTGTAGCCCTCTCTCCAGCCTTTCCTTCTGTCCTGCATGACTAGGTCCCCCTCTCTTCCTCTACTTGCTATGTCACCCCCCCTTTTTTTTGCTTTCCATCTATTCAGCACCCCCCCCCCCCCCATTGGAGCTGACTCTGTGGGTGCTTGAGCACCCCCAATATTGAGAAAATTCCTTGTATGTGTCCAGGGAGGGGTCATTTCCATTGGGCTTAGCACCCCCAATAATTTTGAAAAGTTGACTCCTATGCCCCCCCCCCTGTCTACCAGACATTCTCACCCTATTCTGCTCAGCATCCCTCTCTACCTTCAACTCCCATTGTCTAGCAGGCCACAAATCCCATGCAGTCTAATGTAACCAAAACCATCTCATCTCCAGCCAGTACTAGCTTCCTGGCAGCCAGATCAGGCAGCATTTCCTCTAGCAGCCAGTGCTCTAGGAGTCATTTTCTTCCATTCATTAGCTGTACTTTGTGACACACCTCTCCTCTGAACTTGCAGCAACAAGCAGGCAACTGTTTCCAAACATCTGGAGGGCAAAACAACCTACACCAGGCATGCAGAACACCACAAACACACTGCAAGGAGGCAGTAAGAGCTTGTCTCTCTTTCTCTCTCCTTTTGGTGGGTCTGCTCACTCCAACTGAGAATATTGAAGTGCTACAAGCAACCTCTCAGGCCAGGTGTCTACCTGGTCTAGTGGAAAATCCAGTTCTGATTGCTATTACATAAATTAATCTGAATAGTTAGAAAAATACACAGGCACTTTTCAGGAATTGTCTCCAGTTCAATAGCAGGTACTGAAAACAAAAAGCAGCCACCTGCCGTTAGCTTTATAAAACACCACTTAAGTGTCATTCTTGGTACCATCTACAGCAGCATCCACTCCCGTAAATCATCTTGTGCACCAAAATTAATACCATTCTTCACGTTAATCACAGAATACCAAATTTAAGAGTCTGAGGAATGAAGGTAGGAGGCAACAGTGTATCTCCAAGAAGCTTGAAAGATCAGCACTGTTTCCACATTGTTTAGATCCAAACCTCTGCCACAAAGTCAGTAAACTGATCTGGCTGCGAGTGTGACGTGTGTATTCTTTGTCCTGAAGGAACTGAGAAGGAAGCAATTGAGCTGTGCTTAAACTACAGTGTTTAAAAAGCAAAAGTTTAACTACGTAGGTGGCTAGGAAATCAACTGCTGTTTCCGTTTCCCAGAGCACCGCTAGTCTCTGAATTATTATACTTATTTTTCCATATTTCCTACATAAAATGCTTTTGCATGCATAATAAGACACTTTCCACTAGGCTGTATTTTTGTGCTGAAAGTTGTCCATGCTGGTTACACGCCGCCGCCGAGTACCCTTTAAAAACAAACTCTCATTCTGCAAATTGTATTTTAATAATGGAAGTGACCACATAAGCACCAACACGCAGCAACCAGTTGCATGCCTTCCTTTTTCCTGTACTTGTAGTTAACTAGAAGGGCTTCTTCCTCTGCAGTCAGTTGAAAAAAAAGCCCAAAATAAAACCAGATGAGGGCTACAAACTGCCAAACCGCAGGGCTAAGGTAGGTCAATAAAAAAAATCAGACACAAAGTGCAAAGCAACACAGAAACAGCTTTCCGTTTTGGGAGACTCAATCAGCCACTTTTCCCATATGGTTCATTAAGGCACACGTACAAGTCAGAAACGTTTTGAATAATTACCTTCATAACTGCAACAAAAACCTATATCCCGTTTCACTGCTGAATCTCTCGAACTGAAGTTCAGCAGTTAAGAGCTTTGAGCTGATATCTTCTGATTTATCCAGGCAATGGTACACGCTTGAGAACTTAATGCAGAGCCAAAAAATTCAGAGCCCAACTAGTTGTGGACACGTTGCAGCCTCCTTCGAGTTTCTGTATGTGCGTCTTCCTCATATAGGATTATGTACCGCCTCTGCTAATCTGATTGCATCAGGAGGGGGTTGTACTTCCGAAATACCAGTTTTATAACACGAAGCAGAGAGAAGAAAAAGAAGAGCTCACGGGTTATCCAAATACTAAAAGCAACTGATGTTTTGAAAGCAAAGCTTGCATTTCTATTTATCTATTTGGAAATAAAACAGGATCAGGAAGCAATTACAATTTAAAGGCACTCCTACACTTCCCCATACAAATAAAACCCTCGAGTGAGCAGCTGGTATGCCAAATGTTGGCACGAGTGTTTTCATAGTTTAGGCTTGAGCGTTCTTCAAGGCTATAAATAGTGATTCAAGTGCAGCATCAACTTCATCTCTGCTCTGCAGGGTGCCACATTAAGCCTGGGTGAGCATGAGTCCTGGAGTCTGGTACCTGATTCTGGTTGGCTCATTCTCTGTCAAGTCACTTTCACAGATCGGACGGAATGAGAAGGATGGGAAAGGAGCAGCAGCCATCAAGCTGGAGTACGATGGAGTTTCTAGGACTGGAGAATATATATGGGGTGACTGCATATATTATTCGGGGTTTGGGGATGGAGAAGTGTGTAGGATCATGTATATGGCTGGGGGCTCTGGGATGGAGGAGAGTATATATGGGTCGGTTTCTATGCACGGTCAGGGGTTTTAGGACTGGGGAGACGTGTTTGGTGGGATCCGTGTATGGTTGGGGAACTCTACGGCTGAAGGATATGTGTAGGAAAGGGTTAATAGTTATGGATTATCCCCCTTGTGCATGCAATTTAATAGAATAATAAGACAATTAGTGCAAGGAATTTTTGGCACTAATTAGATTTAATTGGGACCTACTTGCTTAAAGTTAGGCATGAGATACGCGCCTAAAATTTAGGTGCAGTCCAAAAAAGGGGGCACAGAAATGGGAGGGTCATGGGCATTTTGGGGCAGAATGGGGGCATGATTTTGAGTTATGCATGTAATTACAGAATATGGGTGTTCTGCATGTAAATTTAGGTGTGGGCATTTGCACTATGTTTCCTTTGGTACAAATGGCTGTTCCTAAATTTACATGTGACCTCTCCTCTTAAGCGACCTCTCCACTTAAACGTTTATTCTATAAACTGTGCCAAACTTTAGTCACAGCTTTAAGAATAAATGCTTAAGCAGAGATGCTGCACGTAAATTTAGGCGAGGCGATTTGCATCAACAAAAACATAGTGCAAATGCCCGCACTGACTTCCTCTCTCCTGTGGCGCACATTGAATGCCATGGCCCTCTCTGCATTGGCTCTGGAGGTGTCGGAGGTTAAGGAGGTCAGGCAGAGAAAGGAGAATCATGGGGGGAAGTGTAAGAACTCAGCAGTAGAGTGCTCAATGTGCACGGTTCCCTCGGGGAGGAGGTCGGCTTTGCCATCAGAAGCTGGTGTGGCTGGAGGAGTTCATTTGATCCTGTGGCACTACCTAGTTCCAGTTTCCTTGATGTCACCATTGCGGGTGTGTCCCCCCCCCCCCCACCCGTGGGGGTGGATGTTAGTAGTGCTGCCCTGCCGGCCAGGACTGCTGTAGATGAAAGATCAGATACATGGAGCTGCATGTTCCATTAGAGTTTCCCTGAGCAGAGTGCAGGGGATTGGGATGCACTCCCTGCAAGGCTTTAGGGATGGTTGCCAGAAGATCCTTGGAGTCTTGGGTGGGGGCGTGCTTGACGGAAGTAGAGAGTGGGATTCCCCTCACAGCCAGACACTGTCTGATCTCCAGGGCACAGCTTTGGTGGGTACAAGGGGTGAAGGATATCCTAGTGTAGATTGCCTGAGGCATCTGGTCTGGTTACTGCTGGTCTCTCTTTGGTCTCTTTACAGGGTCAGCAATCTGAGGACACAGCTGTGGATGTAGAGAATTCAAGACCATCTACGAGTACGGCTCAGTGGCGTAGCCAAGGGTGGGCCCGGGTGGGCTCAGACCCACCCAGTAGCTGCACACCTATGATGTGGCTGGCAGGGATCCCCAAGCCCCACCAGCCAAGAACTCCCAACAACTGCCCCTCCTGCATACCTTGTAAATAGCAGATCTTCACCTACAGCAAGCAGCGACTGATACGTACTGTTCGCACCAACCCCACTGCCTTCCCTCTGATGTATTCCCGCCTATGCGGAAACAGGAAGTTGCATCAGAAGGAAGGCTGTGGGACCAACATGAGCTGTGTGTATTAGTTGCTGCTCGCTGCCGGTGAAAATCTGCTACTTAAAAGGTATGCGGGAAGGGGGGGGGATGTTTGAGAGACCATATGGCATGCAGGCGAGAGAGGGAGAGACAAAATCACTTGTGGGACAGGGTAGAGTTCTTCTGCCCACCCATCTTTGGCCCAGGCCCACCCAAAATTGGGTGTCTGGCTACACCCCTGGTATGGCTTCCAATGCACCTGCACTAGCGGCCTTAGTAGGCCCATTGCCAGCCTATATGAGAAGCCATGTGGCTGTGGCTGACCCATGACAGCAGAAGACTCCAGCACCACTTTCTACAGAGTCTCAGATGGCAGCAGTTAATAAGGATACTGCTTCTTCGGGAGCAGGAACAACTTGTGGTGGCACGCTGGTAATGATGTTATTATGGATCACAAGAATGTGGGAACGTTGAGAAAGATGAAAAACAGGAAGAGCAGGCACCATAGGGTTTCTTTCTCTTCCTCTTCCTGTTCATCCACTCCTTCTGTTGATGGGTCTTCTGCTCCCAAGACGGCTCAGGAGAAAGAGTTGGGAGGGGATAGTGAGGCACCTGCAGTAGCGGCTCTCTCGGAAAAGATACCATGCACGCTGCATAGAAAGGTCAGGAAGCGGACCTGCATTGATATTTTTAAGCTCATGGAGAATAGAATTAAGCCAAAGGACAAGAAGAAGTTGAAGCAAGAGGGTGCTGCAGATGAGTCTAAGAAGGTTCCTAGGAATATATTAAATTGGTTTGTTCATTCTTATGATTGGTCAGTCTATGGGGTACTAAGGCACCCCAACCAGTATGGGCTGTTATTAGCTTATGCTGATACGATTTTGGATGCCTTCCAGCGCTTCAGGGGTTAGGCCTGGCTGAATTATGATGAAGCCTTCCGGGACAAAATGGTGGAAAATCTCCATATGTCTTGGAACACACAGGGCATTAACCTTTGGTTGACCCATATGGCTCCTAGGCCTACTTTGAAAGCAGCGAGCATGACCGGAAAAGGGGGAACATCGGGGAAGGGAGCCAGGTGGCCCTTTCACATTGCTCCCACTACAAGTGGAGGGTCAGACGTTTGCTGGAGGTTTAATAAATCCTCACGTCCCTTTCCAGACTGCAGATTCCAGCTCACCTGCCCTCAGTGTGGCCAACACCATTCAATAGTTGTGCCCCAAGAAGGTGCCAAGTGGCACAGTGCCATTGGGAAATAAGGCAGCATTTGATAGAGCCTCTACTCCTGTGAGGCTTAAGAACATGAAAACTTGGTAGTCTTTGTATTTGGATACTGAGGTGACTGTGCAACTGAAAAAGAGTTTTCAGGAGGGCTTTATCATTCCTTATTAGGGCGAAGTCCAGACGACAGGTTGTATTAATTCACCTTCCACCAAGAAATTCAGGGATGCAGTCCATAGGAAGTTACATTAGGAGGTCAATTTGGGGAGGATAGCGGGACATTTTCAGCATCGTCCTTTTTCAGCATTTGTATTGTCTTCTTTGGCAGTGATACCCAAGAAAGAGCCAGGTAAATTTTGCTTAATTCATAACCTATTTTATCCTCCTGGAACATTAGTTAATGATGGCATTACAAAAGAACTTTGCACGGTACAGTACACTTACTTTGATTGTGAGCTGCGCCTGGTGCTTAGGTACAGTAGGGATGCACTCATAGCCAAAGTAGATACAGAATCAGTTTTTCATTTACTGCCTGTACATCCAAACAGCTTTTGGTTACTCAGTTTGAAGAGGGGTTTTAGTTTGTTAAGTGTTTGCCTATGGGTTGTGCCATATCATGTCCTTATTTTGAGTTGTTCAGCACCTTTCTTCATTGGGTAATGACTCAGTAGTTGAACAATGATTCTTTTGTGCATTATTTGGATGACTTCCTCTTCATTGGTCCACTGGAGAGTAGTGCATGTAGCAACCTTTTGGACACCTTCATGGATGTTGCTCAGTTATTTGGCGTTCCATTGGCGGCAGAAAAGATGAGGGCCTGACTTTAGTGCTGACATTTTTGGGTATTGAAATAGATTCTGTGGACATGGTGATGAGGCTGCCCAAGGAGAAGGTGGTTTAGCTTGTGGATGTGGTCACTCAAGTGTTGCAAGCCAAAAATAAATCTACCTTGAGTTCCATCCTGTCTTTAATAGGTAGTTTAAACTTTATTTGCAGAGTAATAGTCATGGGTAGAGTCTTTTCTAGGTGGTTGTAGATCCTGATGGCCAGAGTGCAGCAATCTCATCATTTTCTTAGGTTGTCTGTGAGTGTGTGATCAGATATCCATATGTGGTTGAGCTTCCCACAGGTCTTTAACAGGACGTTGCCAATACAGGGGAAGGAAACATCTAATGTTGATCTTGAGCTGGGGGGTAGGCTTTGGAATCTATTATCAGGGTTCATGTTGCATGGCGGTGTGGCCTGAGGATTGGGTTCACAATGGTCTTATGAAAAATATCACATTCCGTGAGCTTTTTCCTTTTTTGGTATCCTGCAAAATGCGGTTTACAGATTGAGGGACAGAGATGTTTTATTTTGATGTGACTAGGGGGTAGTGGAAATGGTCAATAAGCAAGCAGCTAGATGCCTATGGGTGAACGCTCTGGTACGGATGTTGGTGTAGTGCTGTTTACAACTGAACAGTTTTCTGTGTGCTAGCCATGTGCCTGATGTTGTTAATTAAATAGTTGATTCTCTGTCTCGCTTTCAATTCAACCGGTTCCAGTCCTTCTCACCTGACACAGAGACAGACAGGATGTCCATGCCAAATCACCTATGGGAGTTGGGCCAGATGCAGTCTGGTTGATGCTAAGAAGTTCAGTAATGCCTGCTACATGGACAGTTTACATGGCTGAGTTTTCGAAAGTGAGGGCTTTCCTGCAGTGCATGGGTTTGAACCAGCGACCTGTACCTGATGACAGGGTGGCCGAGTTCATCGTGTATGCAAAGGCCTTTGGGTACTCGAAAAGAGTTGTTTTATACACCAGTTGGCTGGCTTTATGTTTTTCTGTCAAGCTTTCCGGTGGGGAGGCCTGGCTGTGGCTGTCACAGTTGTGGCCGTGCCTTTATGTTCAGACCTACTGTTTCTCTGTATCTAGCTCTGTGATCTCTCCAGTCTGCCTTTTTTCGTGTTGTTGTTCTTCCTGTTAGCCAAGCCTCGCTTTGGTCTCTCTGCTTCTGCTTCATTTCCTACTTGTGACATCAACAGCCTACTCCTTTATAAGGACCCAGGGAGCTTTCCTGTGTTGCCTTTGCAACAGGTCTATTTTCCTTTTTCTTATTGTACTGTTGTTTGATTCTGAGGGAACTGGTCTTCTTGTTATGCTGTGTCTTTGGGCACAGCCCTGAACCCTCTTTTGTTTCTCTGTGTGTGTTGTTCTGCTTTAAACCTGTATGGATTACTAGCCTGTTAACTTTCTTCCAAGCTGTTCTGTTTTTATGTGTGGTTCTGGTTTCAACCTACATAGATTCCTTCCTTGTTATCTAGGCTCTCCAGCATAAGCCTGTTCTGTTTCCTTGTGTGGTTTCCCTTGTTAACTTTCACTGTTCTGAGAGCTGGTTGTTGCCAGCCCAGCTGTTTTCCCTGATTACCTTGCTCTTGTGCAGCTGGGTGTACTCTGTCTCTGCCTGCCTTTTCTTTCCTGGCTAAGTTCTGGTAAGAACATTGTTTGTTTTTCCATTTGTTTGCTTTAAACCTTTGACTGCAGTGTAAGCCCTACTTCTTGCTGATTTGTGTTTTAGAAGCAGCCTTTCCCTTTAGCCTGCTTTAAATCTTTGTCTGCTGTGTCTGTCTCCTGATTCTTGTGAGCTTTGCTCCTTATCTGATTTGTGTCTGTAAAAGCAGCTTTCCCTGTTTGCTTACTTTTCTCTTTGTCTCTAGTGTCTGTTATTTGACTCTGTGGCACAACCTTGTGTATTCCTATAAGCATCTTCCCTTTACCCTTGTGTGTTGTGTGGCCAGCCTTGTGTATTCTTGTGAGTGGATTCCCCTGACCCTTGAGTGCTGAGTGGCACAGCCTTGTGTATTTCTATAGGTGACTTCCCTTTATCCTTGAGTGCTATATGGTACAGCCTAGAGTGTTCCTATGAGTGGCTTCCATTTTCCCTTGAGTGTTGTGTGGCACAGCCTAGTGTATTCCTATGAGTGGCTTCCCCTTTCCCTGAATGCTGTATGGTACAGCCTAGAGTGTATTCCTATAGTTGGCTTCCCTTTTCCCTTGAGTGCTGTGTAGCACAGCCTAGTGTATTCCTACGAGTGGCTTCCCTTTTCCCTGAGTGCTGTATGGCACAGCCTAGAGTGTATTCCTATAGTGGATCCCATTTTCCCTTGACTGCTGTGTGGCATAGCCTAGTGTAGTCCTGTGAGTGGCTTCCCTTTTCCCTGAGTGCTGTATGGTACAGCCTAGAGTGCATTGCTATAGTTGGCTTCCCTTTTCCCTTGAGTGCTGTGTAGCACAGCCTAGTGTATTCCTACGAGTGGCTTCCCTTTTCCTTGAGTGCTGTATGGCACAGCCTAGAGTGTATTCCTATAGTGGATCCCATTTTCCCTTGACTGCTGTGTGGCATAGCCTAGTGTAGTCCTGTGAGTGGCTTCCCTTTTCCCTGAGTGCTGTATGGTACAGCCTAGAGTGTATTCCTATAGTGGATCCCCTTTTCCCTTGAGTGCTGTGTGGCACAGCCTAGTATATTCCTATGAGTGGCTTCCCTTTTTCCCTGAGTGCTGTATGGTTCAATCTAGAGTGTATTCCTTTAGTTGGCTCCCCTTTACCCTTGAGTGCTGCGTGGCCAGCCTTGTGTATTCCTTTGAGTGGTTTCCCTTTTCCCTGAGTGCTGTATGGTACAGCCTAGAGTGTATTCCTATAGTTGGTTCCCCTTTACCCTTGAGTGCTGCGTGGCCAGCCTTGTGTATTCCTATGAGTGGCTTCCCATATCCTTGAGTTCTGTATGGCATTGCCATGAGTGTTCTTTGTGTGGCCTTGTCTTGAGAGTTCCCTGTGTGATTTCTCTTTGAGTCCTCTCTGTGAGGTTTCTGTTTTGAGTTTGAGTGGGTTGCTCTTCCTGTTAGCTGTGACTACTAGTGCAGCCTTGAGCGGTCTCTCTGTGTGGCACGAGTAGGCCGTTCTTCCATTTAGCTGTGTCTACTAGCATAGTCCTATGCGTCCTCTCTCTTTGAGTGGGTGGTTCTTCTGTTTTCTGTGACTACTAGCTCAGCCTTGAGCTGTCTTTCTGTGTGGCATGAGTGGACAGCTCTTCCGTTTAGCTGGGACTACTAGCTCAGCCTTGAGCTACCTCTCGGTGTGATTTCTGTTTGACTTGGTTAGGATTATAGCTGTGGATCTAGCTGACCTGAGTGTCCTCTCTGTTTGGTTCTGTTTGTGCTTGAGTGGGTGGTTCTTCTGTTTAGCTGGGACTACTAGCCCAGCCCTGAGCTACCTCTCTGTGAGATATCTGTTTGACCTGGTTAGGACTGCCTTCCCTTGTGGTTTTCTTATCTTTTACTTGTGGTTTCTACCATGTGAGTCTAAGTGGGGTTGTCTTTTCCCCTTCAGTTTCTTTGTGCCTGTGTGTGTAGGGTCTTTTGACCCCTTGTTTGTGGCTCTGTTTAGTGCAGTTTGTGTGCGCTGCTTGATTAGTACTTGCTCAAGAGATTTCATTCTGTTTCTTTCCCCTTCCCTCTGGTAAGATTTGGTTCCAGTTCGGCCGTGAGGCCCGTAAGCTTGGACTCTGTACGATTGGGTTCTGAATTGGCCGTGAGGCCCACATGAGTGGTCTATCTACATTTTCTGGTGGTGCCTGTTGCTTTTCTTGAGTGTGTTGTCTATTTGCCATCTCTGGTATCCTGTTTCTATTCAGTGCCTGGTTCGCCTCTGCTCTGCGTCTCCCCAGAGGACTTATCTGCTGCAGCCCAAGGGCTCACCATCCCAGGTTCCGTGACAATGGCTTTTCTAGTACACAAGATGTGGGTTGGGAGAGGCAAGTGCCGATCCTTCCAGACCATAGATACCCAATCACTCATGCGAGATTAAGGCTCCTTATGTGTGCTGTCCCAGATGTGGTTTATTCAGAGTATGAGGCTTTACTATTTAGGGACACCTTCTTATTAGCCTTCTTCGGGGCTTTGAGGATTGGCGAGCTTGTCGCTGGGTCTAAGGAAGCTGCAGATAATGGTGGGCTGCTCTTAGAACAGGTGCGTGTGGGAGTGAGGTGTTACAGTTGCACATTTCCCAATCCAAGACAGATCAAAGTGGTTGAGGACATTTTCTATTGCTGAGAAGGACAGAGGGATTTACTTGTCTGGTGTGGCAAGGTGCTGCATATTTTTGAGTATGAACGAACCTTGGCCTTTGCTGCTGATCCATGTAGATGGCTCAGTTTTGACCCAATATCAGTTTACTGCAGTGATGCACAAAGTGCTGGCATCCATAGAGGAGGACCCATTTCAGTTTGCGACACGTTGCTTTCATACTAGTCCAGCCACAAGCACCTCTGCAGCAGGATTAGGGGACTACACGATAAAGCATCTGGGGATGTGGTTGACATCAGCTTTCAAGGGATACATTCTCCTTATGGATCACTCCTGCAGGCTGCTGCGCTGATTATTCAGAATATGCTTTAGGCATACTGCAGCCTTAGGATAGGCTATTCTGGGATGGAAAGGAGAGAGTGTATGGATTGGGAAGAGTGTTGGTGGAGAGGTTGGTGCTCAGGTGGTGTGGGAGGTTCAGATGATTGAAAGGCAGTTGGAAATAGGATCATGGTTGTGATGATGAGGCTTCCGCTCCCACTCTCCAGTAGGCCTCACTGGCCTGTGGCCTCTGAACAGGACTCCAAACAGTCTCTTCCCAGCATCCCGAGCAATCCAACCTCAAGCTCCTGGGCCCCTTTCTCACTCAGGGTGAGCTGGTTCTCAGTATGCAAATTGTATGCAGATTAGTATGTTATCCTTTAACGCTCAGGGTGACCTGGTTCTCCAGAGGCAAAAATTAAACAGGTCTTACCAACAGCATATTCAGGCAATTCTTTATTCCAGCCCCTGGGCACAGTTCTTCTAGCTTAAATACTTTATACTTTCACATATCTTCACACTGAGCCTCCCCACACAGATGGGCTCAGCACTAATCTCAATACTTTGGGGACTTCTAGTCCCAGGCTTTGCAGCCTGCTTCTCAGTACTGGGACACACAGCCCTACTTCTTCTTTGGACACCCAGTCCTTCCTTCCTTGGACACCCAGTCCTTTCTTTGAACACACAGTTCCTCTAAGTACTGAGGCTACACAGTCCAACACTAATGCTTTAGGGACTTCTTACCCCAGCCTGTTTTTCTTCCTTGAGCACACAGTCCACCACAAGTCCCTAGGGTTTAGCCAGTTCTTTCCAGGGGGATTCTCTTTCTTCAGCTACCAGCTCTCTTCCTTTCCTTTCACATCTCAGGTGGGGTATAAAGTGGTTAATTAGCTCCACAGGACCCAGCCCATAACCTCCTACACCTGTGGACCTCTCAGGGCTCTCCCCGGTCCTAGTGACCTCCATCTATTCTCCTAGCGCCCTCTAGTGGCCTACCCCGGACGACATTTTTAAGGGAACAGCGCCATCTAGTGGCCTGCCCCGGCTAGGACAGCCTCTTATTTATCACATGGTGCATGTGTTTACATTTCACTCCTACTCTTTTCACAGAGTCTGCTCCTCCTGCATGGTTGGATGGCCAGTCTCAGCTGGATCTTTATCTTCTATTCTGTATCTCTACCTGGTCAGTGTACTCTCTTGACTTGTTCCTTTCTTCCAGATGCAGCTGAATGTGTTTGTCTGGTATCATAGGCGCCCCGTATAAGAGGCTTGGGGAGGCTAAGTCCCCCCAGCCCAATAGTAGACTTCCCTTGGCTGCTGCTGCCCTCACAAATGCAGCGCTTTTGCCAGGCAGGCAGCTCTCCCTCCTTCTTTCCCGCTCTAGGCTCCCCGACCGGCACAGCCCCCCCCCCCCCCCCCCCCCCGCATTTTAACCTTTTACTTTCTGTTGCAGCGACGCCGACATCAATGAAGAAAAAGGCACAACAGGCTCGTCTCCGGCTCCAGCTTCTCCCTTCACACAGTGTCCCGCCCTCGCGATGATGCATTTTCTGTTTCCGCGAGGGCGGGACACTGTGTGAAGGGAGAAGCTGGAGCCGGAGACGAACCTGTTGTGCCTTTTTCTTCATTGACGTCGGCGTCGCTGCAACAGAAAGTAAAAGGTTAGCAAGCGGGGGGGGGGGGGGGGGGGGACAGAGAGGAGATTCTCAATCTTTTCTATATGTGCCACAGAGATAGCAGGTAAAGTTAATAATGCCTGTAAAGCTGACCGAAGTGAACATAAAGGGAGCATACATATCTACGTGAAAAGATAGCTAATTTCTTGGAATGGAATGGGTTATAAGAACTTAAAAGGTAAAGTTGAACATGTAAAAAATACCCAGTATTTCACTTGCAACCAATGGAAATCCATAAGAGTAGGAGTTATATGTTCATCTCTCCTACTCCTTATATTACTTATTTCACTTCATTCTGGGCTAATTACAATGGCTTCAGAAATGAGTTGGGTAAGCCAATAGTATCAGGTTGCAATAGTCAGCGTGTGGTAAAACAAGTGACTGCACTACCATCCTAAAATCTGAAGGATCCAAGTAATAACTATTTCCTTAGTAAATTAAACTTAAAAAGCACAGCTTGGAGAATCTTGCTCCCTTACAGTCTAAAAGACAAGTTGGAGCTCATTGTGAACACTATCCACCCTAAAAGAGTGTTTTGTGGCTCTACATGAGAATTGTGATATTATGATCCCTTGTTTCATATTGTTTACGGTCTGCATTTTCCATATGGGTGGTATATTGGTGTATTAGGGTCTGCCCAGTGTAATATTTATGGTACAGTAAGATTCTGAGTGTGTTTTTGCCCAAAGTTGTGCATAGTGTTTTGCAGTTGAGTAATTGTGGTTAGTATATGCTTTGAGCAACCACTTTATTCTTTGACAATTGATACATATCTAATATCTAAATGTAATACAAGGTATTAATTGTGACTATTTTATTTTTACTTATTTTTTTCTGTGTGTTGTCAGACAATTATGGAGGTAAGCTCCGCCCCTGGCCCCACCATTAACCCCGCCCCCTTTAGCCTCCCCAAACAGTTGGGCCACCGACCGCCTATGTCTGGTATGGATTATTGGTCACTCATTTATACACTGGGCGAGCCACAGAGCTGTTTGTCGCCCAGGTGGACTTCACTTAGGTATGATGCATCTGGGAGCAGGATATCCTGGTTGAGGGTGCGGGGCATGTTCTAGTTTCAGCTGCTCCCACTGCTGTACAATCTGCACTCCAGACCTAGATACCGAAGGTTGTTGATTGTTCACTTGGGTGGCAATGATGTAGACACATGCACAGAAAAATTACTTATTGACACCATGAAAGATAACCCGAGACTGGTATTGCCCTGACCATGCACAGGGCCGGTCCAACCCAGTAAGCGAGGAAAGCATGGCAGGAGGGCGCCGACCTCTGGAGGGCGCCGCCACGCCATGTTGACCCTCGCCGCTTACCTCAGCTCCTGGACCCCGACATCAGCCCTGCCTTTGGTTTCCTGCTCCGGTACCCGCGCCGCCCTAGGGCATTTAAATGTTATATTTAAATTTACCTCCGACGTCGCAGCAGCTGCGCAGCATCAGTGAAAGCGCTGCTGCCCGACGTCTCTAGCTTTCCCTTCACTCGTTCGTTCCCTTCTCAGTGTCCCACCCTCGCAAGGAAGTGAAGTCAGAAGAAGGCGGGACACTGAGGGAACGAGCAAAGGGAAGGCTGGGAGACGTCAGCAGCAGCGCTTTCACTGACGCTGCGCAGCTGCTGCGACGTCGGAGGTAAATTTAAACACAAGATTTAAACCAGATAAGAGGGCGGGCAGGTGAACATGGGAGTGGGAAGGCAGGGGAGAGAGGAGCATTGATCGATGGACATGGATGGGAGGGCAGGGCCCAGGGAGACAGGAGAAATTGCTGGACATGGAGGGGAGGGGAGGGAGGAGAATTGCTGGATATGGATGGATGGAGGAGGGAAGGGGAGAGAGGAGCATCGATGGACAAAGATGGACATGGATTGGAGGGCAGGGCCCAGGGAGACAGGAGAAATTGCTAGACATGGAGGGGAGGGAGGAGAATTGCTGGATATGGATGGATGGAGTCGGGAAGGGGAGAGAGGAGCATTGATGGACAAGGATGGACATGGATGGGAGGGCAGGGCCCAGGGAGAGATGAGAAATTGCTGGACATGGAAGGGAGGGCAGGGGAGAAAGAAGAATTGCTGGATATGGATGGATGGATGGAGGGGGGCAGCCGGGGAGAGAATTGCTGGATATGGATGGATAGATGGATGGAGGGCAGGGGAGTTGCTGGACATGGGTGGATGGAGGGGAGGGCAGGGAGAGAATTGTTGGACATAGATGGAGGGGAGGGAAGGGAAGACAGGTGTAATATTTTCAATGATGCCATGGCTAGTAAAAGGGGTGTGACTACTGTAGGGGTGGAGCCATAGTGAGCCCGCCCCTGGAAGGGTAGGGGTGCTGACTAATAGGCTGCAGGAGGGCGCCAGAAACCCTAGGACCGGCCCTGACCATGCATGTGGTTTGGTCAGACAGAATCCCTAGGACTCAGTGCCTTCCCAATCAAACATGGATGCAGGCCTTGTTCAAGATTAGCAGGCAGATAGGGCTGTGGTTGGTGGCCAGGGGGTACCTGCTTCAGCATGATTGGGTGGATACTGCCTGTTTGGGTTTTTTTTTTTTTTTTTGAGAGATAGGGTACATCTCTCTGATATTGGTTTTGATCTGTTTCTTAATGATTTTCAAGCATTCATTAACCATTTATTTATACATTTGCGTCTTAGGCTGCAGCTTTGCTTGGTAAACCTGGGGGGGGGGGGGGGGGAGGTAGTTAGGTTCTCAAACTGGCCCTGTGGTGGACACCCAAGCTATAGGACTATAGCTCACTGGGTGATGAGCTATAAATTTAAGCCTCTAACATCTGGATGGCAGGAAGATCAGGTGACCCAGATAAAAGGGGCATGGTCGGAGGTTCATGCCTTATCCTGAGGCCTTAGCTGTCATGGTGAGGCGGTGAAGAAAAAGAAACTTTATTTGATTTCTTTATAGTAGCTCAGGTGAAGACTTTTATGTTATTGTTATTGATTATCATTGTTATCTCAAGTAGAGGAGTTTGGTAGCCGTGTTAGTCCACTCTTAAGGTTATCAATAGAAATCAAACAAAATAAAACATGGAAAAGAAAATAAGATGATACCTTTTTTATTGGACATAACTTAATACATTTCTTGATTAGCTTTCGAAGGTTTCCGATCTGACGAAGAAGGGCAACCTTCGAAAGCTAATCAATAAATGTATTAAGTTATGTCCAATAAAAAAGGTATCATCTTATTTTCTTTTCCATGTTTTATTTTGTTTGATTTCTATTGATAACATTGTTATCTCTAAATAAACAAAGCTGTGGGCTAATTACTTCCAGTTGGTGTCATGGTTAATTTGTTGTAATGTTATTTCTTAGGAAGTTAAGAATTGTGGTAGCATGATAAGATGGATGGGGAGGGGGCATGAAGCATGTGGGTGGGGAGTGGGGGGGGGGGGAAGAGGGGGAATTGGGGGGGGGGCACAGAGGGAGAACAGTTCCAGATCAAAAAGTTAACCAAGACACTGTACAGAACATAGAGCTGAAGGAACTATGAAGAGCTAAAAACTTCAAGTACTGTCAGTTCATTTTTTCTAGCGAAAAAGGTGCTGGTACTCAAATGCCAAGCCACCCTTCAGGAGTGGGGTGATCACTGAGGGACCCACCCCACAATAGCCATGCCCCCTGCAACCAGTCACAGAATCTATGACAAAGCAAAATTGTTGTGCAAAGCCCTTCCCCTTATTCCGGAGCTTTTTGACCGTCTGCAGGGAGCGTCTATATTTACCAAGCTGAATCTCTGAGGCGCCTACAATCTGGTCCAAATCTGCCATGGGGACAAATTGAAGACTGCTTTTAATACTCATGAAGGACATTTTGAATATCTAGTTATGCCGTTCGGCAGTGGTGTGCTGGTAAATTTTTAACAACAGGCTCTCTCCCTGGTCCACCTCGGCGCCCCCCCCCCCGACCACCTTGGCGCACCCCCCCCATCCACCTCTGCGCCCCCCCCCCCGTCCACCACTGCGCCCCCCCCACAAAAAAAATTGCAGAGCTGGCTATACCTGGGGGGGGGGGGGGGGGCGGCCAACACATTACTCTCTCCAGGAAAAAAAAATTAAATGATCCCAGGTTCCAATCTAATTCATGTTTAATATGGGATAAAATGCCATAAATAAGTAAATAAACATAAACTTTTAATGTTCAGCACTGATTCTCAAAGTGGACATATTCCAAACACTATAATGAAAATAAAATTATTTTTTTTTCTACCTTTGTTGTCTGGTGACTTTGTTTCTCTGATCATGCTGGTCCAGTATCTGATTCTGCTGCTCTCTATCTGTTTCCTTGACTCCGTTTCCAGGGCTTCCTTTCCATTTATTTCTTTTCTTTCCTCCTTTCTTCTTCATTTCTGGTCCTCCGCATACTTGACTGTACAGTGGATCCAGCTTCTGCCTATTTTCTCCATCCATGTACAGTTTCTCTTCTCACTTCCTTTTCCCTCATCTAATCTCCTTCCTCTATCTTCCCTCCATGTCCAGCATTTCTTCTCTCTACCTTCCCTCCCCTCCATCCATGTCCAGAATTTCTCTTGCTCTCCCCTCCATCAATGTCCTGAAACTCTCCTCTCTCCCCTGCCCCTCTCTATCCATCCATACCCAGCAATTCTCTTCTCTCCCCTGCCCCCTCTGCCCATCCATGCCCAGCAATTCTCTCCCCTGCCCCCCTCTGCCCATCCATGCCCAGCAATTCTCTCCCCTGTCCCCCTCTACCCATCCATGCCCAGCAATTCTCTCCCCTGCCTCCCTCTGCCCATCCATGCCCAGCAGTTCTCTCCCCTGTCCCCCTCTACCCATCCATGCCCAGCAATTCTCTCCCCTGCCTCCCTCTGCCCATCCATGCCCAGCAATTCTCTCCCCTGCCCATCCATGCCCAGCAGTTCTCTCCCCTGCCTCTCTCTGCCCATCCATGCCCAGCAATTCTCTCCCTTGCCTCCCTCTGCCCATCCATGTCCAGCAATTCTCTCCCCTGCTCCTCTCTGCCCATCCATGTCCAGCAATTCTCTCCCCTGCCCCCTCTGCCCATCCATGTCCAGCAATTCTCTCCCCTGCCTCCCTCTGCCCATCCATGCCCAGCAATTCTCTCCCCTGCCCATCCATGCCCAGCAATTCTCTCCCCTGCCCCCCTCTGCCCATCCATGCCCAGCAGTTCTCCTCCCTCCCCTGCCCTCCCGCTCCCATCCAGGTCTAGCGATGTCCTTTGCCCCCCACCCTCCCCAGCAATTCTCTCCCTCCCGCTCCCATCCATGTGTAGCGATGTCCTTCGCCCCCCCATCCTCCCCTGCCGCTCCCATCTGTCAGTTTCAATTACCTGCTTCGAAGCGCCGCATTATCTAAGGCCTGCCTGCTGCCCGTCTCCAGCTGCCTTCCCTGCTTGCTTCTCAGGAGTTCGGTTCGCGCCCTTAGTCCCGCTGCGGGAAAAGGAAATGACGTCAGAATGACGTCAGAAGGCGGGACTAAGGGCGCGAACCGAACTCCTGAGAAGCAAGCAGGGAAGGCAGCTGGAGACAGGCAGCAGGGCTTTAAATAAGGCGGCGCTTCGAGGCAGGTAATTGAAACTGATGGATGGGAGCGGCAGGGGAGGATGGGGGGCAAAGGACATCACTAGACATGGATGGGAGTGGGAGGGGAGGTAAGCATGGCGCCCTCCTGCCATGCTTATCTTGTGCAATGGAGCCAGCTCGCCCCGTACAACAACCGGCTCGCAAGAGCTGTCAAAATTTAACAAGCGGCTCTTGCGAGCCGGCTCCAGCACACCACTGCCGTTCGGCCTCTGGAATGCTCCAGCGGTTTTTCAGGAATTCATAAACGTCATTTTTCAAGATCTTCTGTACTCCTCAGTAATAGTTTACCTGGATGATATTCAGTTTTTTTCTGCTTCTGTTCAGGATCACCCTCGTCATGTACGCACGGTTCTCCAGCGCCTCTGGGACTACTGTCTCTTCACCAAACTAGAGAAGTGCTCATTTCATCAACGGTCTATTCCATTTTGGGGATATATTGTCTCTTCTGAGGGCTTCCAAATGGACCCCACCAAACTCAGAGCTATACAGGATTGGCCCATGCCCCAGGGTCTCCGGGTCTTGCAACGTTTTTGGGGGTTTGCTAACTACTATCGACAATTCATCCACCAATACTCCCTCATCACTGCCTCTCTTACCGCACTGACCAGGAAGAGTGCTGATGTGAAGAACTGGACACCGGAGGCCCAAGAGGCCTTTGCCACCTTAAAGCAAGCCTTTCTGTCTGCCCCTGTTCTTTGGAGTCTGGATATCAAAAGACCATTCATCTTAGAAGTGGATGCATCTTCTCTGGGGTCTGGGGCCATTCTGTCTCAAACCTCAGACTCTGACAGCGTCACCCCTGTTTCTTTTTTTCCAAAACATTTTCTTCAGCAGAGCATAACTATACTATTGGGGACTGGGAATTGTTAGCCCTTAAATTGGCTCTCCAAGAATGGTGATATCTCCTGGAAGGGGCTTTACATCCCATCACAGTGATCACCGACCACAAGAATCTTCTATACCTCCAGGATGCTAAGAGACTAAACCCGCGATAGACACGTTGGTCTCTTTTCTTTGTCTGCTTTAACTTCCGCCTGGTATTCCGACCTGCTGAAAAGAATATTCAGGCTGATGACCTATCCAGAGCTTTCAACCCTTCTGAAGAACCCAAAGAGTGTTACCCCATGCTCAATCCTGCCTGCATTGCCTCCACGACCTTGGTCTCGCCCAAATCCACGAGAACTTCCATGCCACCTCAATCCAGGAAGAAGGTCCTCAAATGGGGACACTCCTCCACTTTTGCTGGTCACCCTGGTTTCCGTAAGACTTTTCATTTAATATCTCAGTATTATTGGTGGCTCGCATGGCTCAAGATATCTTACATTTTGTTTCTACTTGTCCCACTTGTGCCCGGATCAAGTTCCTTCCTGGTAAGCCATGGGGACTCCTGTAGCCTTTACCAGTTCCACAACTCCCATAGCAGGAAATATCAATGGATTTTGTCCCCATGAAGGCCCTTCCTGCTGCTGCCACCTTTGCCACGGCCTTTATCCAACACATTTTCCGCTTACATGGTCTCCCTCTGCAGATCATTAGTGATCGGGGCTCTCAATTCACTTCAAGGTTCTGGAGAGCCCTGTGCTCTACCTTTAAGATTACCACTCACTTCTAGTCTGCCTACCACCCACAGACCAATGGCCTCATGGAACGAGTCAATCAAACTCTCAAGGCCTTCCTTCGGATGTACTCAAATAGTCAACAGGATGACTGGTCCGCATTGCTCCCCTGGGCAGAATTCGCCTATAACAACAGGTTTCATACTGCCTCTCATACCTTGCCATTTTTTACAGTGTATGGACGGCATCCTCATCTGCCGCTTCCAATCCCTCAGACACAAGCCTCGCCCCTGCTCCACCGGACTCTCACTGACATTCAGGCTATCTGGTCCAAGGTCCAGCAACATCTCCAGTGAGCCTCAGCTAAGTACAAGCTCTTTGCGGATAGGAAAAGACGAACCTGGACAGAAGGTCTGGCTCAGCACCAAATATTTGAGGCTTCGCCTACCCTCTTTCAAATTCGCTCCCTGATTTATAGGGCCATTTCCAGTACAATCTCGGGTGGGTGGTCACTTATCGTCTCCAGTTACCAGCTAACCTCAAGGTTCACAACGCCTTCCATGTAGCCCTGCTTAAACAATTTTTAACTTCCAGATGGCATCCGGAACCCAAGAAGATCATTGTTCCTGATTCCGAGCCTGACCCTGAATTTGAGGTAGAGGAGATTCTAGACTCCAAGCATCAGAGAGGATGACTATTTTATCTGCTATCCTGGAAACATTTTGGCCCAGAGGACAATTCCTGGAAGCCCGCTGCTAACGTCCACGCTGCTAAACTGATTCATGATTTCCATTACCACTACCCACTAAAACCTGGACCTAGGCAGAGGGGGGTCCTTAAGGAGGGGGTACTGTCATGTCCCCTACCTCAATGCAAGCGGCGTCTTCGGGCTGCGCGGGGTCCCATCGACACACACACTTGACTGGCACTGCCTGAGCCATGTGTGTGTAGTCCTTCTCTGGTTTTGTTCAGAGAGCAGTGATTGCAGGCTTCTTAATTGCATTGCTTCCATGCACCTGTTTCTGCTCTCTCTCTCTCTCTCTCTCTGCCTGGCTTCCAGGATCCTTGATTGCTTTGCTTCCACCCATCTGGGTCTGCTCTCCCTCTGCCTGGCTTCCCTTGCTTCTCTCCTATTGGTCTTCCGGTTGCTCCTTCCCCTGCTCTTGTCCTATGGCTGTGCCCCTTCTCCCTGCTGGTCCCTGCTGATGTCAGACGCCAGCACTTTATCAGCTAAGCTCTCCCTGGACTCAATGCTTCGGCTTCTACTTTGATAGGCGTTACTTGCTCAGTAGTGTGCTTATCCTCTACTTTGTTCTTCGTTGCTGACTTTGCCTGTACCTGGATTACTCTTGTGCCTGCTGCCTGCCTACTGACTCTGCCTGTACCTGGATTACTCTCGTGTCTGCTGCCTGCCTACTGACTCTGCCTGTACCTGGATTACTCTCTTGACCTACTGCCTGCCTACTGACTCTGCCTGCACCTGGATCACTCTCTTGCCTGCTGCCTGTCTGGCTGTCATGTTCATCACCCCACTTCCTGCTCCATCTCGTAAGCCTGCAGGCTGCCCGCACCTAGGGGCTCAACCTCTGGGGAACAGCGGTCAGTGCAGGTGAAACCCGGGGTTGTCCGGCCGCCAAGCAGAACCTGGTCCGAGTACCGGGCTCAGCAGCACTCTACTTGGTACAAGAACTCACAAGTCTGACACTTAGGAAGACCTGCATAAACAATATTACAATAATCAAAGTCGGGAACCTACAAAAGCATGGAACAAAGTATGTAGGGCATCAAAATCTAGGATGCCTTTAACCTTTGAAAGGCGAAAAATCTCTTCTTCACTACTGAGGAAATATGGGCAGAGAAGTTGAGGTTAGAATCTAGGATTACTCAATGATATTTGAATTGTGAAACCGGTTCGATCGGTGTACCAGATAAAGTATTTATTTATTTATTTATTTATTTAGTTACTACATTTATATCCCACCTTTATCCAGGGTGGGTAACAATATCCACATACATAGTCTTGAACAAATAACAATCGACAAATATATTAGCAGCATCCATGTACATAGTCTTGAAAATATAACAGTCGCTAGGTATATTAAGCTAAAACGAGGTCATTAACCTGGTCTTAGCATACAACAAACAAACAAAGGCAAAGAGAGAGAAAAGAAAAAGGCTTTGACAAACAGATGCGTTTTTAGCAGCCACTTGAATTCCAAGCCTGCACTTACTATCTAAGCAATTGCATAAAGTTAAGCAAAACAGCTGCCCTAACTTGTGCTGAGTTAATCGGGCACCAGTCTGAATTGCCCCCACGGGGGACCGCACGAGGCAGCAGACGGCGCTCGGGGAGCCGGTGTGGGTCCGCGAACGGCACCGCTGTCACCCTCGGAGCAGGGAGAGGCATCCGAACCTCTCCCCACAGGGGACCGCACGAGGCTCGTGGAACAGCGACCGCACGCCCGACTCTGCCTCCTCACCCACCCGTCCACCCAGAGCAGGGAGAGATGATCGAGCCTCTCCCATGCAGGACCGCACGGGCTGTGTGGAAGCGGTCATGTGCCCGGCTCTGCCTCCTCGCCCACCCGCCCGCCGGTTCCTCAGACGACAGCAGGAAAGGGGAGAACTGTCCGGTGGAGCTGACCCAGGAGCATGGGAGTTATGGAGGCATGAGGGAACTGCCAAGGCCGCTGAGGGCTCAGTCGACAGCACTGGGACCAGAGTGCAGCAGCAGCGACAAGAAGAGAAGGGGCAATGCGGCGGAGGACCCGGAGACAGGCTCCGAGGGGCTCAGAGCAAAGCAGTAGCGGCAGCCTGAGGCTGCTGCCCCCCTCTGGTGTCTACCTCTAATATAGACACAGCTCCCAGGGTTGCGGAGTCTCAGCGCCCTGGGCAACGTGTCCAATCACCAGACCGTGGATAAAGTGCCTATTATATTTCAAGATATTGAGACTTTACAACTGACAAGGCTTGAAAGGCCTGACAGTAAAAACCAAAGTAAAAACTGAATAATTGCTAGTGAACTGAAGACACCTTCAGCAGGATGGGCATGCCTGAGAAGGAGCCTTTTGCACTGCATTTGATCAACCGGAGAAGGCAGGCTTGTGAGGAGAGCAGATTGGGGCAACACGGTCTTAATAGAAACCACAAGAAATATATACCATAATCAATACCCTCAAACTGCTCCTAATAATCTACTCCCTAACACTGATCCACTTAACACTAACCACCCTACTTTCAGAAAACAACATCATACCCATACTAAACAATTGTCTTGTCTGAAGAGAAGGTGAGCCCTTAGGTCCCGCAAGGCCCCGAAGGACCTCAGAGGACAGCCGTGCAACCCCAAGCCTTCACCCGCGGCGACCGCCGTTCACCAAGGGTTGAGCCCCCAGCTGCAGGCGGTCAACGGGACTTCCGGAACCGCGGGGTTGACGAACTGACCCAATACTGGAACCAGGAGCCAGGAGGGCAGGAGAAACACCGGCGACAGGTCAGGGCAGGCAGCTCACAGCGTAGTCAAAACAGGCAATAGGTCAGGGCAGGCAGCTCACAGCGTAGTCGAAAACAGGCAATAGGTCAGGGCAGGCAGCTAGCAGAGAAGTCCAAAACAATGCAAAGGTCAAGACCAGGAGAGCAAGGAAAACAGACTGAGAACTGGAACACACAGAGACAAGCCTCGGGAAACAGAACCTGAAGCAATGTTCTATTCCGGACCTGCTCCTAAAATACAGTCCGTAATCAACCACCCAGCCCCAGCTGACATGGCCGGCCAATCAGAACCTGGTAACTGACAGAATCCTTCTGATTGGCTGTGTCCGAGCTCCCAGGCGGGACTACATCGCCGGCCTCCCAATCTAACTCCTCTGAGGCGGAGCTTCGGGTACCCGCGCCCGAAAGTGAAGGAGACGCCGGCCATCGCATCTCGGCACCATTCTCCTTAATGGCGCGAGGATGGCCATCATAGCCGGCGATCGAGAGCCCGGCAGCCGCAATCGCCGGCCTACGGCCTCGGCCCCGGAATGGGCGGCTATCGCCGTGGCCTCAAGATGGCCGGCCTTCGCCGCGGTGGGCACTGGCTCCCGCTTCCAGCGGAGGAGCAGCCGGAGGGAGCGACGGATGTGACAGTTCACTTCATTCCCCTGCCAGGGCTTCCATCAGCAGCACAGTTAGCCCAGCAGTTCATCCAGCACATTTTCCGGCTCCATGGGCTGCCAGTCAGGATCATCAGTGACCGAGGAGCCCAGTTCACTTCCCGATTCTGGAGAGCCCTGTGTTCCGCCCTGGGGGTTGTTACCCATTTCTCCTCTGCCTACCATCCTCAGACCAACGGGATGGTTGAGAAGATTAACCAGACGTTGAAGGGGTTCTTGCGGGCTTTCGTCAACGGGCGGCAAGATAACTGGGCATCCCTTCTCCCGTGGGCCGAGTTCGCCTATAACCACAGTGAACACTCCGCTTCTGGGCAATCTCCATTCTTCATGGTATATGGACAGCATCCGCGGCTGCCTCCGCCCATTCCCTCTGACTCCTCTACGCCCATGGTTACTCAAACTCTTGCTGACCTGCGGGAAGTCTGGAACATGGCCCGAGAGCAACTTCAGAAAGCAGCCGCCAGGTATAAGTCATTTGCAGACCGGCACCGGCGCCCCGCCCCGGTTTTGCAGCCGGGGCAAAAGGTATGGCTGAGTACCAAATACCTGAGGCTCCGGGTGCCCTCTTGGAGGCTGGGGCCACGGTACATCGGGCCCTTTGTGATCCAGTCTCGGATCGGAGCAGTGACATACCGCCTGCGGCTACCTAGAACTCTACGGATCCATAACGCCTTCCATGTCTCTCTATTGAAGGTCTTTCGGGGGTCTAAGTGGCACCCTCAGAGTAAGGAGTCAGTTGTTCCAGAGGCTGACCCCGATCGCGAGTACGAGGTCGAAGAAATCATAGACTCCAAGAGGCGCCGGGGAAAGCTGCTGTACCTGATTGTCAGCTGGGGCTGGGTGGTTGATTACGGACTATATTTTAGGAGCAGGTCTGGAATAGAACATTGCTTCAGGTTCTGTTTCCCAAGGCTTGTCTCCGTGTGTTCCAGTTCTCAGTCTGTTTTCCTTGCTCTCCTGGTCTTGACCTTTGCATTGTTTTGGACTTCTCTGCTAGCTGCCTGCCCTGACCTATTGCCTGTTTTCGACTA
The DNA here is from genome assembly GCF_901765095.1 of Microcaecilia unicolor. Taxonomy (NCBI): domain Eukaryota; kingdom Metazoa; phylum Chordata; class Amphibia; order Gymnophiona; family Siphonopidae; genus Microcaecilia; species Microcaecilia unicolor. The sequence continues at coordinate 93,819,885 of NC_044039.1, forward strand.
CGCTGTGAGCTGCCTGCCCTGACTTATTGCCTGTTTCGACTATGCTGTGAGCTGCCTGCCCTGACCTGTCGCTGGTGTTTCTCCTGCCCTCCTGGCTCCTGGTTCCAGTATTGGGTCAGTTCGTCAACCCCGCGGGAAACAGATCATGAAGCAATGTTCTATTCCAGACCTGCTCCTAAAATACAGTCCGTAATCAACCACCCAGCCCCAGCTGACATGGCCGGCCAATCAGAACCTGGTAACTGACAGAATCCTTCTGATTGGCTGTGTCCGAGCTCCCAGGCGGGACTACATCGCCGGCCTCCCAATCTAACTCCTCTGAGGCGGAGCTTCGGGTACCCGCGCCCGAAAGTGAAGGAGACGCCGGCCATCGCATCTCGGCACCATTCTCCTTAATGGCGCGAGGACGGCCATCATAGCCGGCGATCGAGAGCCCAGAAGCCGCAATCGCCGGCCTACGGCCTCGGCCCCGGAATGGGCGGCTATCGCCGCGGCCTCAAGATGGCCGGCCTTCGCCGCAGTGGGCACCGGCTCCCGCTTCCAGCAGAGGAGCAGCCGGAGGGAGCGACGGACGTGACAACAATCATCATAGATTGATCAAATACACCACACCTCACCAAACTGTTAACAACCTAAACAAAGGAAGGACACTTACTTGCAAACAACCACAACACAAGGGAAAGAAGGGCCCAAACAAACTCACCTCAACAAAGAAACAACAACTAACAAAAGTCCACTTAACACCAAATACAGAAGACCCATTCCAAACAATCCAAGTGGGCTACGTCAACGCCAGATCCGCTGTAAATAAAACAGCAATACTAATAGACTGGATCATGTCAGAAAACCTCGACCTACTCTTCTCACTGAAACTTGGATCCATGACCAAAAGGACCCTATAATCCTAGACTTGTGCCCTCCAGGATACAAAATCACACACTGGACCAGAAAAGAGAGGCGGAGGCATAGCACTAATCTATCTGTCCCACTTTACCACTGAAACCACTGCCGAGTCCATAACACCTCAACTTGAAATTGCCTCAATCAGAATCCACAACAAAACCCTATGCAATCATGTGAATTGTGTCTTGTTTTACAGACCTCCAGGTAATTGGAACGAAGGTCAGACCAACTTCATGGACTTAATTTCAAACACTTGTGTAACCAACTCCAATATACCAGTATTAGGAGACATTAACCTCCACCTAGAAGACCCAAACTCTACCAACGCATGAGAATGCAAGGAATTCCTCCACTCATGGGATCTTAAATGTTCACACAAGCAAGCAACCCATGTCAAAGGGCACACACTTGACCTCATCTCACACAATCTGTCCACAGACCAGAACCTAATAATAACAGAAATTAAATGGACAGAAACACCTTGGACCGACCACTACAAACTAAACCTATCCCTAAAATGGCAGAAAAACGGTTCACACCATATACAAGAACACACAACCTACAGCACAAGAGGCAAAGTAGACTCAGAAACATTCTGGCAACAGATATACAAAAACGAATGGATAGCACAAACGGACTCTATAAACCACCTCTCAGAATGGGATAAAAGATGCAGAAACATGCTGGACAAAATAGCACCCTTATGAAGAAGAACCTCATGTAGGCATAACTCGGTACCGTGGTTCAACGAAGAACTGAAAAAAATAAAAACACAATCCAGGAAACTCAAACGAGCTTGGAAAAAAATAAAAGACGAACACACACTCAACGCATGGAAACAAATACAAAGAAAATACAAATACGCAATAAGACAGACCAAAAGGTCATACTATAAAACTAAAATAGTGCCAAATTACAAAGACACGAAGAAATTATACAAACTCGTGAACAAACTACTAGACATCACCTTGGTCACCACAACCAATACAGACACCCCATCTGCAGACAACCTTGCTAAATACTTCAATGAAAAACATTGCAAATCTATGTAACTATCACACTAGTGAGGAAAAGTGAGCCCTTGGGCCACTGCCGAGGAGCGGCAGCAGCAGGCAAATCACCCAATCAGGAGGCAAGGCAGACCACAGAGAGACGGGCACAGGCCGGACTGGAGCAGTTGGACTGGAACAGAAGCACTAAGCAGAAGCAGGAGAATAGTCCATGAATGAAACAGAGTCTTGGGCAGACAGCAGACAGTAGAATAAACCAGGAAACAAGCAGAGTCTTGGGCAGGCAGCAGACCGTAGAATACACCAGGAAACCAGCAGGGTCAAAGACAGGCAAAGCAAGCTTTCAGGGCAGGAACTGCAACAGACCAACAAGGACAAGAACACAACTGAAGACCTCTGTTGCCAAGGCAAAACCTGAAAGTTCCCAGGTGCTTAATAAAGGCAACATAAAAGGGAGTTCACAAGGTAAGGGTGCTGCTAAGTTCCAAAAATCCCAAGACAGTCTGGAAGGCTGGAAGATCCGGACCGGACCGACATGGCTTCTGGAACAAGGGAAACAGCAAGCAGACAGTCCCTTGCAGCCACCAGGTCTAACCACCAGGTGGCAAGATGCATGAGAGCATGAAACATCGACACAATCGTGACAGTAACACGCTACCTCAGGACAACACCGATATTGAAAATTTCATCACTGACTTGGACCCAACCCCTGGTGAATACCCAGTGGACCGAACCTGGTCAAACTTCGCTCTCCTCACCGTGGAAACAGTCACCCAGGCGATTAATAGGTTCTCCAACTCTCACTGTAAATTGGATACCTGCCCCAGCTACCTAATAAAATCCACCCCTCACTACTTCATAGCAGACCTTACATCCCACTTAAACTACATGCTTCAACAAGGTCTTTTCCCTACGGAAAATGGCAACATCCTACTCACCCCAATACCAAAAGATCCCAAGAAAAAATCAAACAAAATCACTAACTACCGCCCTGTAGCATCAATCCCACTGGTGGTTTTGATGCTTTTGACTCGTAACCACTTGCCTCCACCTACCCTCCTCTCCTCCTTCCTGTACACATTAATTGATTTGATTTGCTTACTTTATTTTTTGTCTATTAGATTGTAAGCTCTTTGAGCAGGGACTGCTTTCTTCTATGTTTGTGCAGCGCTGCGTATGCCTTGTAGTGCTATAGAAATGCTAAATAGTAGTAGTAGTAGTGGTTAAACTGATGGAAAGCATGGTAACCAAACAACTTACTGATTATATAAACAATTTCACAATATTACATGAATCACAATCAGGATTTCGCCCCCTCCATAGCACTTAAACAGTACTAATTACCCTCCTAGCCAAATTCAAGCAGGAAATAGCAACAGGCAAAAGCATACTTCTCCTCCAATTTGACATGTCCAGTGCGTTCGACATGGTAAACCATAAAATACTACTAAGACTCCTAGATTACTTCGTGATTGGCGGACATATACTTAGTTGGATCAAGGGTTTCCTAACCACTAGAACATATCAAGTGAAATCAAGCTCAAACATATCACCACCGTGGAAAGCAGAATGCGGAGTACTTCAAAGATCACCACTATCAACCAAGGCCTTAACCCTTTCATCTATGCAGACGGTGTCACAGTATACATTCCTTACAAACGTGATCTGACAGAAATCACCAATGAAATCAAACTCGAATATCATGGACTCATGGGCAAACACATTTCAACTAAAACTCAACACAGAAAAAACACATTGTCTCATCCTCTTATCCCAATACAATATGAACAAACCCACAAACATAAACACCCCAGATTATACCCTCCCTATCTCAGACTGCCTGAAAATTCTCAGTGTTACAATCGACCGCAACCTCACACTAGAGAACCAAGTGAAATGTACAACAAAGAAAATGTTCCACTCAATGTGGAAACTCAAACGCGTGAAACCATTCTTCCCGAGGGAAACATTTCTCAACTTGATACAATCAATGGTACTAAGCCATGTAGACTACTGTAACGGAATTTATGCGGGATGCAAAGAACAAATTATAAAGAAACTTCATACCTCTCAAAACGCGACAGCCAGGCTTATATTTGGAAAAACGCGATTCGAAAGCGCCAAACCCCTCCGAGAAAAACTGCACTGGCTCCCAATCAAAGAACGTATTGCTTTCAAAATCTGCACCCTGGTTCATAAAATTATCTACGGCGAAACCCCGCGATACATGACAGACCTCATAAACCTACCAACCAGAAACACAACAGAATGAACATGAACATACCTAAATCTCCACTACCCAAGCTGCAAAGGACTCAAATACAAATCAACCTATGCATCCAGCTTTTCCTACATAAGCACACAACTATGGAACGCATTACCAAAAACCGTGAAAACAACTTATGATCACCTAAACTTCCAGAAATCATTAAAAACTAACCTGTTCAAAAAGGCATACCCTACTGACCTAACTTAAATGCCTGTACCCTGCAACAAAATGAAACCAAAGCTCGTAATGGACATATAATAACTCTTCCTCTCTACGATTCCCTAATATGTCTGTACACATGAACCTTATTCTACCACAACATTACTGTATTTGTTCATACTGGAATTGGCCTTTATGGTACTATGTAAGCCACATTGAGCCTGCAAATAGGTGGGAAAATGTGGGATACAAATGTAACAAACAAATAAATAAATAAATAAATAAATGTCTTCACACGATCTCAGGTATCCAGGTAGAGCATTCCACAAGAATGAATAGAGAAGGCTTGCAGTCTTGTCTCTACGTAATGATACAATTTAGCGGAAGGTAAACAGAGCTGATGGGACGTCTCAGATCTTAGTGCTCGTTTTGGCTTGTATGAGTGTAGGGTATTTCAAAATTAGGCTGGAGCATTCCCAAATATATGTTGATGAGTCAGAACAGGGGTCTTGAATTGATTTCTGTATGTCACAGGGAGCCAGCGTAATTTTTTTAAAGTTGGAGTAATGTGTTCGGATCTTGAGATTCCAGTGATTAGTCATGCAGCTACGTTTTGGATGACCTGCAGAGCTTGGGTATGGGATGATGATATCCCAGAAATAGGGAGTTGCAATAATCAACCTTTGTCAATGGAGAAGGGTAGATAGTGGTGTTCCCCAGGGGTCTGTGCTGAGACTGTTGCTTTTTAACATATTTATAAATGTTCTAGAGATGGGAATAACTAGTGAGGTAATTAAATTTGCTGATGACACAAAGTTATTCAAATTTGTTAAACTGGAAGAGGATTGTGAAAAATTACAAGAGGCCCTTACAACACTGGGAGACTACCATCTAAATGGCAGATGATGTTTAATGTGAGCAAGTGCAAAGTGATGCATGTGGGAAAGAGGAACCCAAATTATAGCTAAGCAATGCAAGGTTCCACATTAGGAGTCACCAACCAGGAAAGGGATCTAGGCATCGTTGTTGATGATATGTTGAAACCCTCTGCTCAGTGGGCGGCAGTGGCTAAAAAAGCAAATAGAATCTTAGGTATTATTAGCAAAAGGAATGGAAAACAAAAATGAGGATGTTAAAATGCCTCTGTATCGCTCCATGGTGCGACTGCACCTCAAATATTGTGTTCAATTCTGGTCACCGCATCTCAAAAAAGACATAGTAGAATTAGAAAAAGTACAGAGAAGGGCGACCAAAATGATAAAGGGGATGGGAAGACTTCTCTATGCGGAAAGGCTAAAGCGGCTAGTGCTCTTCAGCTTGGAGAAAAGATATGATAGCAGTGGCGTAGCCAGACAGCCAATTTTGGATGGGCCTGAGCCCAAAGTGGGTGGGCACAATATTTTCTCTGCCCTGCTGCAAAATATAAATACATTAGCTAATAAGGATCCTCAAGCTCTATCAGCTAAAGACTTTCTGTCAAGGTGGCCAGAACTCCCTTTTACCAAACTTGGCAGGCAGCAGCAACTTCAGTAAGCCACTGATGCCAGCACCCTATGCGTGCTTAGCTGTCGGTGACTCAAGCATGCTGTCACCGACTGCAGAGCTTGGTAGAAGGAAGTTCTGGCTGTCTTTGGAGGAAGTCCTCAGCTGGGGAGGCTTGGGATCCCTACCAGCTATACAGCAAGGGTCAGAACTGGTGTTAGACATGCTAGGGCCCCCTCCCTGATCCCCTCTCCTCCCTGCCTGCCCTCCGATTTCCCAACCTGCTTTTACTGTCACACCAACAGACCCTCACCAAATTCAGAACAAGGGATCACGTATCAGAAATAAAAATATTTAGACAAAAATTGAACTCGGAACCCCAAAAAGTTAAACTTAGCATGTACTTCAACACTGGAGAAATAAAAACAGAAATGCATTTCCTTTCTCCTGAATACGATACAAACACATTTGCTATGTAGATTTCCCAAAGCCAACATATTCCATTTAAAACATTCAAAATACATTGCTTTTTTCTACCTTTGTGGACTGGACATTGTATTTTTCCATCATGTTGGTTGCAGTTTCTTTTCTGCTTTCCTGCCTGTCGTTTTCTAATTCTCTTTCGAGCGGCTGCTGTCCATTTGTCTTCTTTTACCTTCACTACACCTGCTTCTGACATATTGACTTCTTATTTTTAGCTCTTTCCTCTCTTTTTTCTTCTTTCTGCCTTGCTGTCAACTCAAATTTCACCCTCTCACTGTTCTCTTCCTTTTTAGTTTACAGCTACCTATCAGATTTTCATCTTTTTCTCTCACCCACTAGCTTTTCCATTTCCCCATCTCACTCCTTCCTCAGCCCTCCATTCCCTTTCATTACCATATTTCTATCCTCTGTAATCACTATCTTTTTCTTTATTTCCTTGCCACCCTCTTCCTCTCCCTCCTGGCCTCTCCCACATGGTTCTGCCATCTTCCTTCCCTCCACCCTTCTAGCCCAGCATCTGCTCCCTCTTTCTCCCCACCCCACTCTTGCAGCCTTACATCTCTCTGCCCCTTCTCTCTTCCCTCCTGCCCTCTCCCTCATGTTCCAACATTTCTCCCTCTCTCTTCCCTCACTCCCACTGTCCGGCACCTCTCTATCACCCTTCTGCTCCTGAATCCAACATCTCCTCCTTTCTCCCCTCTCCAGCTCCTGTGTTTCTCTCTCCCTCTCATTCACCGTTAGGTCCAATATATCTCCCTCTCTCCCACTTTCTACCATTTCTCCCTCTCTTGTGCCATGGGTCCAACACTTCTCTTCCCCCTCCCCCCATGTAGCATTTTCTCTCTTCCTCCCTTCCACTGCCATGCCCAACATTTCTGCCTCTCCCCCTCCCTTGTGCCCCATCCAACATCTCTCGCTTCCCCCTACATCTCTTCCTGCCCTCCACCATCATGTCCAATTTTTCACCATCTATCTTCTCCTCCTCACCACCCCCTGTCCAAGTCCAACATTTCTCCTTCCCCACTACCCCCCTATGTCCAACATTTCTCCCTCTCTTGTCCCTCTCCCCTCCCAATGCAAGATTTTTTCCTTTCTTACCCCTCTCTACCCTATGTCCCACAATTCTCTCTCTCTCTCTCTTGCCCCTCTCCACCTCATGCCCCCCCCCCATGCAGCATCTATCTTCAATTTCAACCGCAGCGGAGGGAGCAGGCTGAGGTCCGATCCTGCTTCTGCCTCCCTCTCTCCCACAGCACTTCTCAGATGCTGCCTACCTACCGCCGCCACGATCCTGCATCTACTTCCCGTCTCAGCAGCAGCGGAGCAGCGGTAGCGATTCATGCTGCCTCCTGCTTCATTCTAACCCGGAAGCGTCTCCTCTGCCGCGTCCTGCCCCAGCAGAAACAGGAAGTTGTAATAATGGGGGCGGGACACGGCAGAGGAGACGCTTCCGGGTTAGAACAAAGCAGGAGGCAGCATGAATTGCTACCGCTGCTCCGCTGCTGCAGTGCTGAGACGGGAGGAAGATGCTAGATCGTGGCAGCGGTAGGTAGGCAGCGTCTGAGAAGCGCTGTGGGAGAGAGGGAGGCAGAGGCGGGATCGGACCTCAGCCTGCTCCCTCTGCTGCGGTTGAAATTGAAGTTCTCCACTGCTGGGTGGGCCTGAACCCAAACTGGGTGGGCCTAGGCCCACCCAGGCCCACCCGTGGCTACGCCCCTGTATGATAGAGGACTATAAAAGTAATGAATGGAGTGGAACAGGTAGATGTGAATCGATTGTTTACTCTTTCCAAAAATATTAGGACTAGAGTGCACACATTGAAGCTACAAAATAGTAAATTTAAAATGAATCGGAGAAAAAATTTCTTCACTTGTGTAATTAAACTCTGGAACTCGTTGCCAGAGAATATAGCAAAAGCAGTTAGCTTAGCGGGGTTCAAAAAAAGGTTTGGATGGTTTCCTAAAGGAAAAGTCCAAATACCATTATTAAAATAGAACCCTTGGGGAAAATCCACTGCTTATTTCTAGGATAAGCAGCATAAAATATATTGTACTTTTTCGGTGTCTTGCTAGGTACTTGTGACCTGGATTGGCCACTGTTGGAAATAGGATGCTGGACTTGATAGACCTTTGGTCTGTCCCAGTATGGCAATACTTAAGTACTTAGTATTATGCTCTGTACAATCGTCCAGAAATCATATGGTTTTACCATATCTTTCAGCTTGCTCAACACGTGCAATTGAAAGAAGGAGGCAGAAATCACATGGTCTATATGTTTTTGAATTGTTAGATTGGTATCTAGAAGACACCTAAACTATAGATAAAGGGATTTACAGTCAGTTTTTCATCCTGATATTCAAACATTGCTGGTAGGGATGAGTCCAGAATTTTACCTATATACATTATTTCCGTCTTTTCAACATTTAATGACATTTTGGCCTGTCCCATCCACTCAATAATTTGGCAAACACATTCTTTAGTTTTATGGATACAATATGTCAGCGTTTCCCAAACTGTGCACTGAGGCACCCCAGTGCACCACAGCAAACTCACAGGGTGCTGTGTGGCAGATGGGAGGATCACAGCTAAGCACTGGGACATCACTTAATTTCAACATTCAACAAAGTTAAGTTCCAGGAAACCTACATACATCAAGCCTGGGGCAAGCTACTGATCATAGCTCAGCTGTGATTGGTCATGGAGCCTGTCTGGCTTCTAAAAGGGTGATCCTGATTGGGAAGCAAGGAGTGAGGCTCTTTGTTTCCAAATCAGGATCACCCTTTTAGGAGCCAGACAGGCTCCGTGACCAATCTCAGTTGAGCTGTCATATGTGGCAGGAAAATAGTGGTCTTCTGTCGGTGAGAGAGATTTTGTACGCAGCTAGCAGAGAGAAAGAGATAAGTACATAAGTACATAAGTAATGCCATACTGGGAAAAGACCAAGGGTCCATCGAGCCCAGCATCTTGTCCACGACAGCGGCCAATCCAGGCCAAGGGCACCTGGCAAGCTTCCCAAACGTACAAACATTCTATACATGTTATTCCTGGGAATTAATCATGACCCTGTAAGAACAGCAAGTTAAAAAATTACAAAACCAAGGGGAAGCTTCTGGGTTAGCAACAGGCACCATGTGGGAATTGCTGTTGCTGCCGTGGACCCGTTCAAGCAGAGGAAGAATTGTGGGTGAGGTGGGGGAGGGAGGAAAGGAGAGATGCTGCAGGAGGAATGATGGGCGTAAGTGTTGGACATGAGTTGGATGGGGAGAAAGGGGTGAAATCTTGTATATGGGGGTCTAGGGGAGGGGGAGATACGCATCTACCTTTCCCTATATCAGCGCACGATTGTGGAATGGTTTACCCAAATCAGTTAAAACTACTTCTGAACAACCGGCTTTCAGAATATCACTGAAGACCACCTTATTTAGAAAAGCTTAAGCTACAGTCCCGCATTGCATTAGTGACTCCTGAACTGTTACTGTTATGCATTGACATGTATTGAATTCTTCTGCACCTTTCTCTTTTCTTAGTTCTGTCATTACTCACCAACTACTTCACCCTTAATGTATCTGATTGTTTGTTACTAGATTGATGTAAGCCTTTTTACACTGATGTAAGCCTTTTTAAACTAATGTAAGACACATTGAGCCTGCCCATGGGTGGGAAAGTGTGGGATATAAATACTATAAATAAATACTGCATGGAAAGGGGAAAGGGGCCAGAGAGGAAGAAATGTTGGACACAGGGATGGAGGGAAGGGAGAGATGGTGCATGGGGGAGAGAGGGAGAAATATTAGACATGATGTGTAGTGGGGGGAGATAGAGACCTGTGTGACCGGGTGGAGGGGTGAGTGGAGACCTGTGTTGCCAGGGGGGTGCTGCAAAAAAATTATTGGACACTAAGGGTGTCATGAACTGAAAAAGTTTGGGAACCACTGCGATATGTGTAAATCTTGGAAAATATCTCATAGGGATGCCATAAGTTAGACAGTACTGCCAAGAGTGCTGAACCTTGTGGTACACCATGTGTGATTGGAAAGCTAGTGGAAACGGTGCCTAGTAATTTAACATGGAACCTTCTTCTCTGTAAGTATGAGAGAAACCAGGGTAGGACTTGCCCACCGATACCAAAGTCTGACAGCTTGCTGAGCAGGAGTTGATGGTCAATAGTGTCAAATGCTGATGCAATATCAAGTGTGATAATGCAGAAATTGGTATTCTGGTCCATTCCAATCCTTAATTCATCCAGCACTGATAGCAGCAAAAGTTCCACACTATGGTACAGTCTAAAGCCATATTGAAAGTCATTTAACACAATTTTCTCAATAATTTTGCTAGGAACGGTATAACTGAAATTGGTCTGTAGTTATTCATTATACTTCCATCAAGTGATGACTTTTTTAGTAATGGTTTAACAGGATCTTTTGCACAGGTAGTGATATTCATCCCTGTAGGGTTGTTGTTTTTTTTTGTTAAAGTAAGACATGGAAAGAAAGATTGAAAGCTGATGATGGTGCAACAGTGGCCTTACAGTTAGAGCAGTGCTCTCTGAGCTCAGCATCTTGGCTTTGATTCCCAGTGCAGGGACCTTCACCAAGTTTCCTCACCCACTATTGCCTCAGGTAGGGGAACCTAAACTCTGAGGCCACCATGGACAGAGAAAGTACCTGTTACCACATTGTGAGTGTTCTCTGCCTTGAACATGGTGGCTCTGTGCCTGATACCAGAATGAGGGCAAAGGAAGTTAACATGTCATCTCAGGTGAGTGCGCACCTCAGCATGAACTATTTGGATTTTTGCCAGGTACTTGTGACCTGGATTGGTCAATGCTAGAAGCAGGATACTGGGCTAGATGGACCATTGGTCTGAACCAGTATAGCTATTCTTATGTAATTAATATTGTTCAGTGTGGGGTTTAATGAAATCTCAGGTAACTTGCCAGTGAAGGGTATTTAGTTGGGGTAATATCAAATTAGAAGACTGAAGGGCAGCAATCTTGTCCACATAAAGGTAAGGAAGGCTGATAGCTACAACTAGAGCAGTATCAATGATAAAGCATGTATGGATATGAAACTGGGAGATATCCTTAAGACTCATGTAGACAGACAGGGCAACCAGGCCTGAGTGGACTAAATGGTTCTTGTGTATATGCTGACATATACTGTATTACTAAATTATTTTTAAATTCTTGGAGTATTCAGTAAATAATATACCTGTCTGTATTTTTCATACAGCTTCAGAGAATGCAATAGAATATCAGTTGAACACTTACAGTGGAGGCAACAAAGTAACCTTTCTCTATGGCAATTTTCCTACAGAGAATTCCATGCTAAATTTTGCAGTTCAATTTTGTCTTTGCTATTACATGAAGAACCTTCAGGATAAGCAGCATTCTTTATTCTTAGGGTGCGAGAGAAGGGGTAGTAGTCATTGTGGCCAAGTTGGAGCTACAATTTATCTGTACAAGTTCCAGAGATCTTACTATATACCATTAATTATTCTTACGGTAATGTTAATTATTGTTTCAATATCTGTAAGTACAATTAGGTTTCAGAACGTGCTCCCCATGACGTTTCAATGTTGTATAGTCTGGATTAAAGACCCTGTCCCTGGCTCCTTTTTCATCCAATTTCGGGTAAGCGAGTACACAAAGGTAATAGTGTGGGAGGAGCTGTCTTTGCCACTTTTATAGCACGCGCTGAGGCGCACGCGCTCTATTCTTCCGGAAGTGACTGTTTCCTGCTTTGACCGCAGATTGCAGAGGTTGGTTTCTTCTTTACGCTGGTTGCTTAAAGTTACCGCCCTTGCGGCTCTTTTCGCTGCTGGTGACTTCTCTAACGTCCTTTGTTACTGTGTTCTTTGTCTCTCTCTGTTTTCTCTGCGAAGTCCTTTCCGACTCATCCTTTGCCTTTAAAAAAAAATCGTTATTGCCTGTTTTATTCCTTCCTTCCTTCTTTCTACTCCTCTTCCGTCTTTCATTATAGGTGGCAGCTGTGCCGGTGCTGTGGGCTCTTGAGCACCTCCAATCCTGCACGAACTTCTTCGCAGTGTCTAGGGAGGGGGTTACTCGGGTTGTATTTAGCAGGCCCAATGGCTTGAAAAACGTGACCGTTATGCATTCTTTAGCTTGCCCTTATTTTTCGTTCGCCCTTGAACCTCTTTTACTGTTGCTACATTCCTAAAATTTCCTGGTTTCTGGCCATGCTCGCTCATACAGACACACAGGGTGGTTACCCCACAGGACAGGTTTTTCAGGGGTTGTATTAATCTGGAAGGATCTGAATGTTGTTACTTTGTAAATTAAACAACATAAAATGTTTATTTGTTTTGTTAATTCGTTGTAATTGTTTAACTCCTATGTTTTAAAAGTTCAGTCACAGGGAAGCCCAGGGCTGGCCATTCCAGAGAATAAGAATGAGACTGAAGGTCCCAAGTGAGGTTTTTCTTGTAGTGCATTCAGGGTATACATTTGGAAAAATCTGTTTCTGTATTCCATTTGCAAATATCCCCTGCATTTCTCTTCTCTTCTACCACCTCTGCAGTGTAGCATCTCCACCTTCAGTCTTCACCCCCCCCCCCCAATCTAGTATCACCTTTCCCTTCTTCCATCACCATAGTCTCTTCACTCCCTTCAGTCCTCCTCCTTGCCCAGTATTTTTCCTCTCCCTGCAGTCCCAATCTCTCCTCGTAGCCCAGCATCTTCCTGACCTCCCTGGTGATCTAGGTAGGTGAAAGATGATTTCTTCCTGCCCTCCTTCCCCCACCCCATAGTCCCTGTATTTTTAACATAGGTGCCAATGCCAGCTTTGTGGGTGCATGAGCACCCTCAGTATTGAACAAAGTTTCTTGTGATCAGGGCGCAAGCATTTGTCTAGTACTCCCAATCATTTTGAAAAGTTGGCTGCTATGATTTTCAGTGGCAGAACATCTTCCTTCTCCCCTCTTCTCAGATTGCTGCTTCAGTTCAGCATTTTCCTGTCCCCCTGTTTTCCATATAATAGTTCAACATTTCCCCATGTTCCATCCCCAGTAGGCTTCCAGTATTGCTATTGGTGGTACCCAGAACTCTAACAAGGGAGGTTAAAATAGAATGAAGCATTGAATCTTTCAGTCAAGTCATGCTGGAGGCCTATTGTGCCCCCCACCCACTCTGATGGCAGACTACTTATTATGGAGTTGGCAGGGACATGGCAGGTCTACAGCATGACCTAGGATGAAAGGTCCTGCACTTTCTTTTCCATCTTTGCTCCTTTGCTGCTGCTGAAATGCTTGCATGTGAACTAGAGAACAGGGTCAGACATGTGCGACTTGGTATGTCAGCAGCGATATTAAGTGTGCGGAACTATTTTCAATCTCCAAATTCTGAGGATGCCAAGTCAATCTTTATGCAGTCACCTGATTAATGGAATTTTTGCTGAATGCTTAGCCCTTCTTTCTAGTCTCCACCTCCATTTTTGTTGCTTTAGTGATGGGGGCTGGCAACCCTATTAGCCCCATTGGTCTCCAGCTTAGTTTCTTTGGCTAATGGTGATTTCGCTGTGTTCTGTTTTTCTTCTGTTAAGTTACCTGAATGTCTGGAGCCTGTGCCACTATTAGTCACTGGTCTGCCAGTTCTTTGCTTGGTACTTGGTACACGTGGTACTTGGAGAAGCAGTAGAGGCTTTCAACCTGGCTGTCCTAGCTGGCTCTTTGAATGGCAGGTCCTAGGGAGCCCCATAGTTTTCCATCCCTGCTCTGGTGGCTGTCCTCCAACAGTAGCACTTGAGTATTGCCATCCCCAGTGTTTTGGTGGTGGTCCTTTATTTTTCCTTTTGGCAGGGCTTGTGGAGACCTGCAAACGCCACTGGCCTTGGTGCTGTCTTCCTACTCAGCTCTGTGTGAGAGGAGAGCCCACTATCGGCTTGTGATCTTCAGTTGTGAGTCTCGTGTATAATACATGAGACTTGGTATGTGTATTCCTTTATTTTTTAATTACATATTGTAAACCACTTTATGTGGCATATCAAATTGAAACCTTCTTTTCCTCCTTTTGGCTTTCCTATTTCTACACCCTTTTCCAATTTTTTTAATTCTTTCCTCTGCTATATAATTGGTGGTATTCAGCTCAAATAAGCCCTCCTCTGTTCTTACTCACTATTCTCAAAATTATTTTAACTTTTGAGAAGACAAAGTTAAAATAGAATAGATATCTCTATCTACGTTCTCCAAAAAATGTTAAAATCATGTGTTAGTGGTTGTAGTTGAAAACACTAGAATGCATGACTGTAACTATTTGCAGTGTAACATTATGGTGCAAGTAGCACACTTTAGATTTTAACCAGTATGCAACCAGAGACTAACAAATCTGTCTCTTCTCTTTAGATTAGTCTAGCTACTTGAAAAGGTAGCAACAATGGCTTCTGAAAATGGAGCCGTTATCAAACGTCATAACCCAGTGGACAGTATCTGCCGAAAAATCAAGACTATACAGATGAGGGACCAGGAATCCAATCCTACCTTACAGATTCCAAAATTTCAATCTAGAAGTTATGATAGCCCACAGACAAGCATTAAGAAGAATTTAGAAGTGGCATTAAAGAACAGGACTGTTAAAGTTTCAGAAAAGAGTTCAGCAACACTTTTCAGTCCTGACAGTGTCTCTTCTCAACATGCACAATACTTATCTCCCAGCTTAAAGTGGAATGCTGATCCTCATTTGATACACAGTCCATCAGTGACTTTAAATAAAGGAAGAGCTGGAAATCAGTGGCCTTTATGTCACGCTCAGAGCTGCTCCACACCACTTGGAAGGAGAAAAGGCCTGCATTCTACTTTCCCACAGACTTTGGTCTCCAGTGTTGAGTTTAAAAACCTTATCTGTGAGGATCATAATAAATCGGCAAGTCACAATTCTGGTTCCTATGTACTGGATCAGAAATTTGAACAGGATGCTCTCCCATCACCTGTTGAAAGAAGATTGTCCCTAAACAGAAAGGGAAGAGGTAATGCCCTGCTACTCTAATAGATATGCTTGGTTAAGATGGTACTGCTCAAATTTTTGACACCATTTTAATGACTTAAATTCATATGACTTCCCATAATACATAGCAGGTCTTCACATAAGAACATGAGTAGCCATACTGGGTCAGACCAATGGTTCATCTAGCCCAGTATCCTGTTTTCCAGACGGTGGCCAAGCCAGGTCACAGGTACCTTCTCACAAGTTCACTCCTTCTCCCCAAACTTGTCTAAATGTGGAAAGCTATAGCAGTGGCAACAGTCAGCACTGACCTGTGAGTGTACAGTCAGACCCCAGTACTCTGTATGAATCTCCAATCTAATAGGATGCCTACCCAGGAGGGGCCAGGGCCTGTTAATGTTCACTAGTTCACAGGCCTTTTGCTGACTGCCAGTACTGAGGAAAAGTCACAGTGGAAGCTCAAAGATAGGGATTGTGATATTGGGTTATAAATAATTTGAGTTTTTGATCAGTTTGGGAACCACTGGCTAATAATGAAAATTTGAGCAATGATTTGAAGATGGTCTCTGGGTCAGAGCAACCAACATAGCAGGATTCAAGAGGATCAGATGAGTTCTGGAGGAAAAGTCCATAAAGGGTTTAGCCAGGTAGACTTGCTTAGCTCTCTGTTTTAAAAGTTCAGTCACAAGGAAGCCAAGGGAGGTCCATTCCAGAGAATGAGATGTACTGTTCCAATAAATGAGACTCAAGGTCATGGAGTGAGGTTTTTATTGTAGTGCATTCAGGGTATACATTTGGAAAGATCTGTTTGTGTATTCTTTTGCAAGTATCTCCACCATTTCTTCTGCTGCCATTGTTCATTTGTGGAAATGGCCTATGGGAAATCTACTTTTTGGGATCTGCTGAGTACGTGAGACTTCACTGGCTGCTGTTGGAGATAGACAAAAGTCCATCAAGCTCAGTGCCCTGAGTCAGCGTGGCTTCATATATTAACCCTTTAGATGAAATTGGGAACCTATATAATATAGAGGATGTTAATGCTGTGCCACTTGGTGTTGCTGTAGGGAACTGAGTGGGGCCATCTCTATGCATGACATGGTCCAGTAATGCCATCTCCATGGCTGACTGTTGTCAAAGTAGTAGGATTAAAGTTGTTAAACACTCATCCTTCTCTGAATATTTTTCTCTTATCTCCTAGCCCTGTTTTACATAGTTTCTATTTTGATTAATGGCACAAAACTAAATTTAAAATAGTTGTGTAACATTCTACAACATAATAAAAAGCCTAAGATGGCTTATCAAAATATGTTTTGTGGTGCAAGAGTCAGCAATCTCCCGAACCTAAGTTTGGTTGCCCTATTCTAAAGGGTTAAATATTAACAGGTTGAAAGACTTTTTATCCTCCATTGTTCCACTGTTGTGGGTATAGTATGGTTAGTTTAGTCTCCTCCATGCTAAAAACAATGTACAGTAGATAGATCTGTAGTTCTATTTCATTGTTTTGAGCAAAGCCTCTATCTTTTGTGCAAGAAAAGATTATACTGTTTGGTGATTAGTTTCATGGTATATTGGGTACCTGTGAAATGAAAATCATGAGTCAGAGGCAAGTGTTGAGAATCTACAGGGAAACCAATAAAAGAAAGGACATAGGCTGATATTCAATGCTGGACCATTTCCGGTGACAGGCATTGAATAACCGGTTTACTTTTGGCCAGTTTGATTTTGACTGGTGAAGTCAATATTCAGCACTGGCCAGTTAAAGTCAAACCAACCAGTTAAGCGGTGATGTGCTGAAAATCAGAATATAGCTGGTAATATCAGCTGATATAACTGGATATCCGCTAGCCGCTAACCAGCAATATTCAGCATGTCCTTTCTGAATATCAGCGTATAGTTGGCTATGTGACATGTAACTGGCCAGGGGCCAATCCTGGCCAGTTAAATGTCTTTGAATATCGGGAGGATAGTGCTTTTCCGTGTATCTTGAGTATCTGCTGCATACCTTCATGATACTTTATTGCAGTATTGCTTGAGACTTCATAGTTTTGCATAGTTTTCTTCAATGATATTTAGTTTTTGTAACAAAACTGATTCCATAATCCATGAAGAAGCACACACTTGATATATTTTTTTTTTCAAGTTCTACATGGCAGGGAATATCCTGTGCTCTTTAAGTAGGCTAGCGCTCCATCCTTGTAATGTTTTTCTGGCCCCATGCCTTAACATTATCCAATCTAATTACTGTCTGCCTTTTTGTTATGCTGATGGCAGAGAATGTAGTAAAGGCAGTTAGCTTAGCGGTGTTTAAAAAAGGTTTGGACGGCTTCCTAAAGGAAAAGTCCATAGACCATTATTAAAATGGGCTTGGGGAAAATCCACTGCTTATTTCTGGGATAAGCAGCATAAAATGTGTTGTACTTTTTTTGGGATCTTGCCAGGTATTTGTGACCTGTATTGGCCACTTGGCCACTGTTGGAAACAGAATGCTGGGCTTGATGGGCCTTTGGTCTGTTCCAGTATGGCACTACTTATGTGCAATACTGTTCTGGTAGGTTGTAATTGGGGGTTGTGGCACTGGGAAGGAAATGGTTTGATTTACTGATTGATATCGCTTGCAGAACAATGTTATGCACACATTCCCCCTCCCCCCCCCCCCCCCCCCCCCCCCCCCGATTATTCAAAACTATTTAACCAGCCAAGAATGGCTACTGGCCAGTTAAATAGCATTTCAGTGCCTAACCACAGATATGTTCCATTTATGCTACCATGAATGTATGCACCTTAATGCAATACTATTTGTACTTCTGTTACCCGAAAACGGCAACCGCCATTACGGCAAGTGTAAGCCACATTGAGCCTGCAAATTGGTGGGAAAATGTGGGATACAGATGCTACAAATAATCCGTTACCTCCTGCTGAATATTTTATCTCCTGCTTAATATCCTGGTTAGCAGCTATATTGTGCGACATGGCCAGTTAGGCACATATATATTATTATTATTATTATTATTATTTATTGCATTTGTACCCCACATTATCCCATCTTTTTGCAGGCTCAATGTGGCTTACAGAGTGTTATAATGATAGTCATTACATGATCTTAAATACAGTCGATAATAGGCTGAAGGTAGATGAGGATTTAGATGGAAAGGTGTTAGGTAAGGTCGAGTGAGAAGTGTTTTTTGAAGCACTTGGGTGGTATAAGGAGTAATTTGTTTCGTTAAGGATGTCTTTTGTAGGCCTTGTTGAAGAGATGTGTCTTCAAAGATTTGCGAAAGCTGGTTAAGTTGTCCATGGTTTTTAGGGCCATGGGTAGTGCGTTCCATATCTGTGTGCTCTTGTACGCAAAGGTAGTCGTAAATGTCTTTTTGTATTTAATTCCTTTACAGCTGGGGAAGTTCAAATGGAGGAATTTGCGGGCTGATCTTTTGGCGTTTCTGGGCGGTAGGTCCACTAAGTTTAACATGTAGAGTGGGGCATCTGCATGAATGATTTTGTGTACGGTCGTGCAGATCTTGAACTCAATTTGTTCCTTGAGTGGGAGCCAGTGCAGTTTCTCTCTTAGGGGCTTCGCATTTTCGTATTTAGTTTTTCCAAAAATGAGTCGGGCTGCGGTGTTCTGGGCTGTTTGGAGTTTTTTTAATGGTCTGTTCTTTACAGCCTGCGTACAGGGCGTTGCAGTAGTCCAAATGACTTATCACTAGTGACTGTGCTAGGGTGCGGAAGATGTTTCTTGGGAAAAAAGGTTTTATTCTTAGTTTCCACATAGAGTAGAACATTTTTTTTCGTTGTATTCTTCACGTGGGTATCAAGTGTGAGGTTTCGATCAATAGTGACTCCAAGAATTTTCAGGTTTTCTGAAATGGGAAGTGTGCAGTATGGTGTGGTTATGGTGGGGTAGTTGTCTAGTTCTCACTTCCCAATATAATACAAACATCGAGCTTTTTTCTGCATTAAGTTTTAACTGGAATGAATCCGCCCAGGAGAGCATGATTTGGAGGCTCTGGTTGATCTCGTTGGTTATTTCATTTAAGTCACTTTTGAATGGGATGTGGATTGTGACATCATCAGCATATATGTAGGGGTTAAGGTTTTGATTGGCTAGGAGTTTGGCTAGTGGTATCATCATTAGTTTGAAAATAGTTGGTGAAAGGGGGGTTCCTTGAGGGACTCCACATTCCGGTATCCAAGGTGGTGATCTATCGGTGTTCGTTGTTACTTGGTAGGATCTGGTGGTGAGGAATCCTTCGAACTATTTAAGAACTGGGCCTCCGATTCCGAAGTATTCTAATAGGTGTAGTAATATTCCATGGTCCACCATGTCGAAGGCACTAGACATGTCGAATTGTAGTATGAGTGTGTTTTTGCCGGTTGCAATTGTTTTCTTGAATGAATTCATAGCAGACACTAGTACAGTTTCAGTGCTATGATTTGATCGAAATCCTGATCGAGACTCATGTAGAATTGAGTGTTTGGTCAGGTATTCCGTGAGTTGTTTCATCACACTGCCTTCCATCAGTTTTGTTATGAGCGGGATTGAGGCAACTGGTCGGTAGTTGGTTAGGTCCATTGTGCTTTTCTTGGCATCTTTTGGCATTGGAGTGAGTAGGATATTTCCTTTTTCCGAGGGGAAGAGACCATTTAGGAGTCTGTGGTTTACTTGGTTCGTGAGGTCTTTTTTGAATTTTTTGGGTGCGGCTCTTATTAGGCTGGTAGGGCAAATGTCAAGTTTGCATTGAGATTTGGCATATTTTCTAAGCCAGTGTATGAGTTCCTCTACTGAAATCAGGTCAAAATTGGTCCACGATCAATCGGCTGGGTATTCTTCCGATTTTGGGCCTAAGCATTCAAGGATGCTTGTGTACTCCATGGTATTGCTTGGTATCATGCGTCGGAGCTTTATGATTTTTTTCATTGAAATAGTTCGCTAGGTTGGTTGCTGATGGGGTGTCTATGCTATTCAATGTGACCTGTGTGGTATTTAGGAGATTGTTTAGAAGTGAAGAGAGTTTGTGCGTGTCCTTGTAATTTGGTCCTATTATAGTTTTGTAGTACATTCTTTTGGTTTGTCTGATTTTGTATTTTCTTTGTAGTTGTTTCCATTCTTTGAGTGTTTGTGTTTTTTTTTTGTTTTGTTTTGTTTTTTTGCTCCATGCTCTCTCTATTCTTCTGACCTGTGTTTTTAGTTCTTTCAGTTCTTCGTTAAACCATGGGATTGAGCTTATCCTGTGTGAGGTTCTGGTTTGGAGCGGTGCTATCTTGTCTAGAACTGTCCTGCATCTGTTGTCCCATTCTTGTAAAAAATGGGGTGAGTCTGTAGTTGTCCATTCGTCGGTGTATATTTGTTGCCAAAATGTTAGAGGGTCTATTTTACCTCTTGTAGTATAGGTTTTTTTTTTTTCTTGCTTTTGTTGTCTCTTGTTTTCCAGAGGAGGGAAGTGTTTGCCTTGTAGTGGTCCGACCATAGTGTGACTGTCCATTTTGTGTCTTTGATTGTGAGGTTCGCTTCTGATGAAAATTTGTGAGTTATGATGTCTAGTGTGTGTCCTTTCTTGTGGGTGGGTTGCATGTTGGGCCAGTGGATTTCCCATAGTTGGAGGTATACAGCTTCAAACCGGCGATGTTGAGTGGTTAAAATAGGCCACTTAAATAGCAGGCCATCTCTGACCACTAAAATGTTAACCGGTTAGTGCTAAACATCAGCATACCCATTAACCTTTTAGCGGCCAAAATAAACACAGATATTCAATGCCGGTAGCTGGAAACCGCCTGACATTGAATATCCAGATTTAATGCTGATGGCAGGCAACAAATGCGCTGCTAGCTGCTGGCTGCGCTGCTGGCTGGCTATCAGGCCCTATGTTTACTGACTTCCATATTGGAATGGGGTCCTGTGAAATCTTCATGGGTTCTCTGTTTTGCAATTTTCATTTCAGCACTTAAACCAAAGAGGTAATGAAACACCTCGCCTGTTAGCAAAGATGGGTTGAGGAGGTGGATAGGTAGGGAAAATGGAACAAGATGACTGAGAAGTTAAATGAGGGTCAGAGCTCTGCTTGCCCCCTACACACACTGTTTCCACTCCAGAGAAGGTAGGTAACTAATGATTAGTGTTTCTACTTTGAAAATAACTTGCCTAATTCACACACACATTCTTTAACCAGTGATATTTCTGGGTTCTTGCAGGGATGAGATGTGTGTTCGAAAATAAAACTGAGATGACAGAAGTGAGCTTGATCTGTGAGGAAGACTTGCTGAACAGCATTTTTCATGCATGTGACATCCAACGTAGGGGTATGTCTCTAATCAATTGTTTGTGTGCATTTTTCTAACTTTAACAACTTAACACTGATGAAACGGGCGCTAGCCAGGTTTTCCTTGTAGTGTGTATGTTTGAGAGAGTGTGTGTGTGAGAGTGACTGTGCGATTGTGTGTCAGAGAGATTGAGACTGGGTGCTTGTGCATCTGTGAATGAGTGAGTATGTGTGTTTCAGAATGACTGTGTGAGAGTGCGTATGTTGGACACAGTGTGTGTGAGAGAGTGTTCACACGGATACAGTGTGTGTGACAGAGAGAGAGAGTGTGGTTCCCCCCCATCTCCCTGCCCCCTCTCCCTTTCCCCCTTCCACCCCTGTCTGAGTTCCAGAAACCCCTCCCACTTCTTTCCATCTGAGTTTGTGGACACTGCCACCTCTTCCCATCTGTCCTCTCCCTTTGCCAGTCCGCCTCTCCCCCCGTTTGTGTGGAAGGCTGCGTTTTGATTTTGTGTGTGTGGGGGGGTGGGGGTTGAAGTGGTATGCGACTTGTTTGAGGTGCTGGAGATGTCGGGACTGTGGGTAGTTTTTTCTTGGAGGGCGTTTTGTAAGGATGCTGCTCATACCGGGAGCTGGAGCATGGGCCTTAAAATTGTAATCTCCTTCCAGCGATGTTCGTCGTCTTTGTGCTGTTCGGAAAGTGACCGCTTGTGCTGCTCATTCTTCTCCCTTGTCCCCATGCAGTTTTTCGTGATCTGTTTCGCGAAGCGTTTGACGTCAGGTTGCGTTGCGTAGCAGCGGTTTGGCGATTCGTTGACTGTTAGTGCTCCGCCCTCGACGTCATCACGTTTGATGCGAGGGCCGCGCAAACACTCATGGGCAAACTTCGATCTACACCACCACGGATTTAGAACGTTGGGACTTTTGTAGGCTTCATTAGAACGTTGGAGGTGTGTTTTATATAGAGAGAGAGTCTGTTGTTGGGCAGGTTAGCCCAGTTAGGTTTGAAGGGTCAAGTTTTTAATTAGTTTGCATCCTTTCTTACCGAGTGTAAGTGCTTTGTGCAGAAGACAGGTGCCCAATTTTCTATGTACCCTAGTGTGTGTGGGGTTCGTCAGGAGTCTTCGTTATCCCCAGTACTCTTTCAATTTAGTTTTGGCCCCTTTAGTATGACAGAATCAGGAGTTTTCAGAAGGGATATGTTTGTATGCTGATGATATTTTAGCGGTGGGCTACTCTTCGCCATATAATGTGGACCTTTTTTCCTTGAATAATTGTTTAAAGACTGGCTGGTTGCAGCAGCATAAATTGATCCTGAATGTGGAAAAGACTGGAGCGTGCTGGCTTATGGGGCACCTTTCAAGACCAGATGTTTTGCCAAAGTATTTGGAGGGAAAAGTTCAGCTGTGTGAGGACTTCCATTATTTGGGAGTCATTTTGTACTCAGAATTGCACTTTGTGGCAGGTGTCTCAGGTTCTTCATTCAGGTTTTGGCACTTTGCAGATGTTGTGGACAGTGAAGCCTTACTTTGATCAGGCATCCAAAATGTTTTTTGCATGCCCCAGATTATGTCAATGTGGTTTATGTGGGAATGGCACATTACCTCTTAAACAGGTTAAGGACTTTACAAAATGCAGCCATTAGGTTGTTGGGGGATCATGTTACCCCTTTGTATGTTCGTTTTCATTGGCTTCCAGTGGAATATAGGCCCTTAAAATCTTGTACCAGAGCATTCCTGAATATTTAGTATCTACAGTCTGTCCTTATGTTCCTGGCCGGTCATTATAGTCAACCTTGGTACAGTTATTGACTTCGCCAGAAGCAGGTCGGGTTCACCTGCAGGTGACTCGACGGTGCTTTTTTTTTTTTTTTTAGTTTAACAGTCTCCATTTTTATGGAACAGGCTTCCTCAGGATCTGAGGGAGGAGGTGTATTTTAAGCAAAAATTGAAGTCCTGTTTTTTCCAGAAAGCATTTTGGGGGATAGTTAGCTGACCAGGGTGGCTATCATCTCAGATCTGCAGGAATGTGATGTGTTTGTGGGATTGTTCTTGGAAGAATGTTTAGGTCTTTCCTATTTTTTTTGGCATTCCTTTGTGATTTTTATGGACATTTTATTGTGAACCACTCTGACTATTTTAGAGGGTGGTATATCAAAGGAATGAAACTGTTAAACTATTCAATAAATGTTTGTTGTAGTGTGGAAATATGATTGGTCTTTTGCCATTCTTGTTTTCTGGTGCCCATAGGAGCCAGCTTTTTAAAAATGATTGTAGGTGCTATGTATAAAACATTGCCCCTCACTAGATCCATTGAAGGAGTTTGCTCAATATTGGGGATGCTCAAGCACCCACCCTATGGTAGCACCAGAAGTTGAGGTTGGTCACGTGGTTTTAAGCCTCAAGAGAAACCATGAGATCAATCCAAACTTTGGCACCGTGCAGCTCAAGAGTATTATTAGATGAGTCAGCAGAGAAGCCTGCAGTAAAAATTGGTTTCACTGAGCTGCTGTGGGCTAGAAAAGGGACTTGGCAAGCCAGGTTCTGGCCCTTGTATGTTGGTCAAGACTCATGTGTGATGTTAAGGTAGACGGTTAAATCTGACTAGGCGTTTGGGGGAATTAATAGGAACTTGAGTGCAGAGTCATTTTATCTCTCTGGGTGTCTTAAGAGTACTGTCTGGAGATCACATATAATAGATGTTGACAGGGTAAAGGTTATTCAGTGGAGAGCTACCACAGTGGTAACTAGCTTGTACTATGAACTCTGTGTAGACTGAAAGAGCTAAAGATGTCCTGTCTAGAAAGGAAAGGTAGCATTCAATATTTGTATATTTGGTAGGGTTAGCTTTTTTTTTTTTGTTTTGTTTTGTTCCATAGACTGAGGCACAAAGGGTCAGGATACAAGACTAATGAAGCTTGGATGGAATGCAAATGAATACTTAGAGGATGTTGGACACCTAAAACAGAGTATGGGTGAGGGGTAATTGAATAGTGGCAGAATTCAGCCATTTATGTGCTAGACAACGGGTTTGTAGTGACAAGAGAAATGAGTAAGATCTCTGGTACAGTAGGCAGGAGTAAAAGGACAGACAGATGGATGAAATGCAGATGTTTCTTGTTTCTAGTGCTTTTATCATCATTTGTGATTTTCATGCTTCTTAATGTTTGTATTGCTGAGCTGTGTATGGGATCTGACCTTGACCATTCTGGGTATCAGTACTGCTACAAGTGGGGTGTGTGTCTGAGAATAAGATGTGTTGGAAAAATGGAGATAATAGCTAGCGTACCCTGACTTAGTAATAGTAATCATTATTGTAGTGGGGTATATAAAACAAACCTGTTAGTATGAAATGTGACTAAGGTGACTTTTTTTTAAAAAGAAACAATGCAACTGAATGGAAAAGATTTGCTTAAGCCAATATTGGTTTTTCTCTAAGGCAATTCCCAGTGGGAAAACTTGCTGGCCATATTTTAAGAACCACTTGCTTATAACAATATTGCTTAAAACTTGTTATAAAGGTTTTTTTCTAGATAGGTTTGACTTCAGTAAGCCTGTGAAAATGGTTTCCAGAGGATGCTTCCTAACTATTTGGGATCAGATTTGTTTTAAGCCAATATGGGTTTTTTTCTAAGGCAATTCCCAGTAGGTAAAAACTTCTAAGATGTGAGAATTGCAGTAAATTGTGTATTCAAGTACGAGACTGATAGCTTATCCACAAGAACGCTAGTCAAAAGTGCAATTGCCATTTTATTTGTACATTTGTGTAAGGATGTGGTGAGCTGCCTAACTAAATATTCTTTTTATTAGGTAAAGTGTCTGTTTCAAAGGTAATGGATTATTTGCGATATACCACTAGCCGTGGAACCGAAGATAGTGGCCTTGATGAGCTGTGCAATATGCTGGATCCTGAAAAAAAGGATATCTCGATGGATCTGGACACCTACCATGCTATCATGAAAGAATGGATAGAAGACTGCAGAAATAAAGGGTAACAAATTCCTTTGTTTTTAATGACTTACTAATATTCAGAACACATAAATGAAGGAAAATACATTCTATAAATTGAATTTGCTTCCTCAGACACTTCGCTGGAAAGCTGCACAGCAGCAATTCGAATTACATAAAATATAAGCACCATGCTGGGTCATATCAATAACAGAAGCTTACAAATAAGGCTAGCCAAAAAGTGTTGTTTAGTTTTACTTTTTACAGTGCATTAAAAATGGGACCAAAGATGGAGAGCCATAAACTACCCAAATCTCTGATCTGTGTGTAATTAAGTGATAATGATTATTGGAGTTAACAAGCATTTAATTGGCAGTAATTATGTGTGGATCTGCCATATTCTATAACATGCGCACCTAAATTTCATAGCATGCAACTCCAAAAAGGGCATGGCCATAGACATTCCCACAAATTAGGCATGATGTTATACCAGTATTTGCATGCCTAACTACAATTGGTTGGATGCCAGCATTTATACCAGCTTTTGAGAGGTGAAAGCCTTAATTCAGGATTCCTTTGGTACTGAATTGGAAGTTTGAGGACTATATATTAAGATGTGTTGCCTGTGATTGGTATGTTTTGCTGAAAGAGCATATGTCAATAAGTACTTGTTTTCTCATGTTTTGGTTATAAACTGCCTATAATGTTTGTTAGTGCGGTATGGAAACTAAAATAAATGCTCACACCCAAGTTAGGCGCAAAATGTGCACTAAGCTTAGCGTGGATCATCCCAGTGCCTAACT
This sequence comes from Microcaecilia unicolor, assembly GCF_901765095.1. NCBI lineage: Eukaryota > Metazoa > Chordata > Amphibia > Gymnophiona > Siphonopidae > Microcaecilia > Microcaecilia unicolor. The sequence continues at coordinate 93,846,150 of NC_044039.1, forward strand.
TTGGGCAGCATTTATTGAATCTAAGTCCAAAGTTCATAGCCTAAAATTTAAGGGGTATTTTTTTTTCAGTGTTCGAGGTTTTATCTCCCCAAAATAGAGGAATCAAACTGATAATTACAGAAAGAAATAGAAATACCTTAGATGTTGATCTTGGTGGTGATATATAACTTTAAGAAAAGGGATTAATAAAAATGCTTAACTAAGCCATTATCTCACTTCTAATTAACCCATTTATAAATATACAAAAAACAAAGCATAGTGACTGCACTCTTTTTTTTTGTTTGTTTGTTTTTGTTTTTGTTTTTTGTTCCTGACTTACCAAAAATGCTTCCAAATGGGCAGGATCCAGAAACACACAATCCTTACCCTTAAACTTAAATCAATTCCTAGGATACTTTAAGAAGAAACTCATTCCCAAAGTTAATGCACTAGTTCTGAGTTATAAGAGAAGCCTGATCTATAGGAGGAACATTAAGGAACACACAAACTCTTTGACCAGAGAATAACTGTGCTCATGTAATGAAAAAAATTTTTGAAATATTGTTCCTATCAGATGATAAAGCAAAAGTAATAATAATAAGACTTTATTTCTAACCTGCTGTATCTGAGTCATTCTAAGTGGGGAACAAAATTATATACACAGTAAAATAAGGCAGACACAAATTGGGAAACTGAGCATAAGGACTGGCAAGTTAGATCAAAGCATTGAGGCAGGCCAGAAATTTGACAAGATGCTTACTCTGCCATAAATCATGAAGTATTGCTTCATTAGAAGCAAGAAGCATCTGAGGGAATTTGAGGACAAGGCCATAGCAGATGAACTAAATCTTTCCTTCAGCTTTTACTAAGATATCCACATGCTTATAAATTAGGTGACCATGTAGTATCCTTATGTGACAGTCTCCAGGAAAAGGTGACTAAAGTAGTGGATCCAAAATGTTAAGTGGCCAATTTTTTTCATGCCATAGGTCCATAAGTAGTCTGAAAGTGTTACACGTTTGAACTCCTGTAATTTCATATTTTTTTCACATAAAAAGATGGGGTTTGGACTGTTGTATTACAAATTGTTTGCTCTAATACAGTGATTTTCAACCTTTATCATCTTGCGGCACACAAGGCACAAAAATTGATAGAGGATGGAACTCCTCTCGTATGAGGAAAGGGTAAAGAGGTTAGGGCTCTTCAACTTTGAAAAGATATGATTGAGGTTACAAAATCCTGAGTGGTGTAGAATGAGTAGAAGTAAATTGATTTTTGTTACTTGTTCCAAAAGTATTGAGACTAGGGGACACTCGAAGTTGCATAAGTTGAAATATTTTTTCATTCAACAAATAGTTAAGCTCTCGAACTCTTTGTGGGAGGATGTGGTAACAGTAGTTAGTGTATCTGTTTTTTAAAAAAAGGTTTAGACAAATTCCTGGAGGAAAAGCCCATAGCCCTGCTATTGAGACAGACATGGGAAGCAACTGCTTGCCCTGGGATTTGTAGTATGGAATGTTGCCATGATTTGGGTTTCTGCCAGGTACTTGTGACCTGGCTTGGCCACTTTTCGGAAAACAAGATACTGGGCTAGATGGACCATTGGTCTGACACAGTATGGCTACTCTTATGTTCTTAAATCATTTTTACTGCCTTTGTAGACTGGTGATTCTATTATCTCAGTCATCTTGTTCCCAGTCTTTGGTTCTGCTTTCCTCTCTCTGTACTCTTAACTGTTTCCAGGGCCTCCTTTCCAGTTGATATTTTTCTCACCTCCTGCCCTGATCTTCGATGTTCGGCTTTCTTCAGTTTCTCTGTCTCCCCTCTTCCCTTCCCCATATGTGCAACATTTCACTCATTTTCTCGGTGGTATTCTCCTCTCCTCCCCAACCCCATTTCCCTCCTGTGAGTCCAATCTCTTCCTTCCTTCCTCCTCCCAACCTTCAGACCTCTCTGCCACATTTCTACAAAGTTTGCAGTTGCTGGTAGCTATTAGAACAGGCCTTCCTCTGTCCATTTGGAGCTTTCCCTCTGCGGCATCCCTCTCATACATCAAAAGGAAGAACTCCAGGGCTGGCCTGTTCAAATAGCTGCTAGCAACTGCAGAGTTAGTAGAATTGTGGCAGAGAGGAGAGTGACCTGAGGGGTGGGAGGAGGAAGATAGTGACATGTGACACCTATGACCTGGAGAGGATTCTCGCAGCACACCTGGGGAGCAGCCACACCACACCAGTTGAAAACTCTTTTCTAACAGAAATCATTAAAACACTTTTTGTTTCTGGTGACTTTAGTCACCTTTTTGTCTGCAAAAAAAAATAGCAGCAGCCTTGTGTATTCTTTGAACTAATACATTTCAGCTTAATGAAATATTTAATGAATCATATCTGCTATACATTGCACTGTGCCAAGTTTTGAATATATTGTATATCTCAGAATATCTTTAATGTTCAACATATCATTAGTGCCTTGTAATTCTTTACTGTTATACATTTCTTTTCACATTCTGCTGTTTGTCCCAAAGACCACAGGGAAAAAAGACTTGATCATCCTACTCTGAGGTTTGGCTTGAATGTACCCTTAAGACGGCATTCAGCTACTCTGGGCCACACCTGTTGAATACACTGCCACCTTGTCATGTGCAGACATGTTACCTGACATATACATTGTATACAAGCCTCTGAGCATGCTTATTGTATCCATTAAGGCTAGTAGGATGAAGTTTAAATAAAAATGGCGTTAAGCAGGTCTTGGTGAACTGATTTCTTTGATTGAGGAAGGTGATATTTCCAACCCAGTGGAAATTGAAAATATGTAGGGTAATGGTATTTACGCCATCCTTGAAGGTTGTAAGCTTAGCGTTTTCAGGATGTCCCACAAATGAATATGTATGAGATTTGCATGCCTAATACTGTCTCGGCAATATTTATTACCTCTTCTAATTAATTGACTGGGTTCACAATCTAAATAACTGGTAACTCTGTAAATCACTCTTACAAACATCCACTTTAAACACACTATCAACAATATACTAATCTTTACTGATTACAGAAATACCATTACAAATTTCTACTGCTAAATGCTTGTAAGTGCTGCACCTTAGAATTTCCCACCATCACTTATTCCTTTAACACAGCATCCCTTTTACTGTTGCTCACAGCCCGACATCATATGGCTACTTAGTAAATGGAATGGTTTCTCAACACTTAAATGTCTTTTAAATTATTTAACTTGTTTAAACTGCTCTCGGATGTCTTCTGAGTTGAATTCCATGCACTCAGTTTGTTCTGTTCAAACAATCCGAGTTGCATAAAATCTTCCATCCAAACCAAGATGGCATCCAGTTGGAGAATCCAAAGCAAACACTGTTCACTTGCTCCTCGGTTTCCTTTTTAAAAGGACATGTGTGTCTGAGCTTTGGCCAGGGTTTTACCCTGCTGCGATCCTCTACCAGCATCTGCTGAGTTGCAGCATGAGAAAGGAAGTTGTGACAAAACTTGGATGAGGCTTAGGCAGGCATATATTCATTACGGATATACTGAAAAGCTGAGCCATTGGCAGCCCTTAGTGGGTGTGGATAGTAAGGGGTCAAATGGTGTGGGATTAAATTCGGCATTGTGAAGCCACATTGGACTCATTTTCAAACAATTGAGTTGTGGTTGCAGAGAATAAGCTGTCTCTAAGGCCCAGTACATTTCTATAGAAGCAACAGCATAGAAACTTTGCTACAGTGAAACGTAGCAAAGGCAGTTTTGAAAGAGGCATTTCTTACTCCTTTCCCTCTGTTACACACTACTATGTTCATATGCATGCACGATGGGTGGAAACAATTCAGAAGCTATGCTCTGCATGTTTTCCCCCACGTGTTTTTATATATGTTCGTGTATATGTACAGATACAAAAACTAGTAAAGGAACAATACAATCTTCAGTTATATATATATAAGTGCAACTAAAAATCCTTTGAGCACAGCATAATCCTGAAAACTAAATAGACAAGTAAAATACCCACCTATTCTAAACACTAACAGAGCGTACCACCCAATTAGCAATAACTCAGTTGTCCATAACTGATAAACTCCACCATAGATAGAACAACTAGGAAGAAGCACCGTTCGTTCATGCAAAAGTAGATCCAGCAAGTGAAGAAATCAAACTGGTGTCTTTAACAAGTGCTCACATTCCATATACTAACAATAATCCAGTGTATATTGTACCAATGTCTTGGAAAATGCCATAATCTCAAAGGACCAAGGGCTAGCCGCCACAAAAAATGTATAAAAATTCAGAGTCCACACTCTGCACAGTCTTTTGTTGTCATCAGGAGTGAGACTCTCTGAAAATAAACATACCCAAGTAAAAAAACATGTAAAGGTAACCAGCCCTCCAAAAGAACATACTAAAGAATATAAATCCTATAACAAGCATCACAAAATCAGAAAACAGCTACTCACAAATAATTTGGCAGCACTAGAGCAGATACCCCACACTCCTACCAAAGTGGAGCATCATCAGCAAGACGAAAATGCATGCTTACGCAATATAGCACCCCCCCCCCCCCCCCACAAACACACACAACAAAAACATTATATAACACCATCTGCACCTTATTCCTGAAACCCAAAAACTATCAAAAATGCCTGAAAAATATCTCGTAGTATATCAACAGCTTGATCAGACTCTCAATTCAAACCAAAAGGGTATTCAGTGTTTCACTGAAAAACAAACACTGTTCTTTATTCTTCAAAACTAGCAGAAGAAAGGAGGTGTTGATGCCCCTCTGCAGGTTGTTGGTGAGGCTCCACTTGGAATATTGTGTTCAGTTTTAGAGGCTGTATCTTGCTAAAGATGTAAAAAGACTGGAAGTGGTGCAAAGAAAAGCTACAAAAATGGTATGGAATTTGTGTTGCAAACTGTACGAGGAGACTTGTCAACCTGAACATGTATACCTTGGAGGAAAGGAGAAACAGTGGTGACTTGATAACAGATGTTCAAATATATGAAAGGTATTAATCTGCAAACTTTTTCCAGAGATGGGAAGGCGGTAGAACTAGAGGACATAAATTGAGGTTGAAGGGGGGCAGACTCAGGCGTAATGTCGGTAAGTATTGTTTCACGGAGAGGGTGGTGGATACATGGAAAGCCCTCCTGCGGGAGGTGGTGGAGATGAAAGCAGTAATGGAATTCAAACATGCATGGGATGAACACAAAGGAAATCTGTTTAGAAGGAATGGATTCACAGAATCTTAGCAGAGATTTGAGTGTTGACGCTGGTAATTGGGAAGCAAAACCAGTGCTGGCCAGACTTCTACAGAAAGTTCCCTGATTGTGATTGAATAGATATACATGGGCTGAAGTGTAAATTTTAAGGGGCTTAGACATTAGCTTTATAACGTTTTAGTACAAGAACAGTGATGTCCAGACTTCTACGGTCTGTGCCCTGAAAACGGCAAGGACAAATCAAACTAGAATATACATATAAAGTATTGCGTTCCATGTAAAATGAGTTTGTCTTGTTGGGCAGACTGGATAGACTGTACAGGTCTTTATCTGCTGCCATTTATTTTGTTACTATATCAACTGTAGAGCAATAAAGTAGTTGGGATAAAAACATTAACAGTAGTTGCATTCATTGTAGTTGTGGTATTTTTACTTTTTTACTCAAAGTATTAGGCAATAACCTTTTTACTTAAGTAAACTTTAATGTATTCACTGTACTTTTTATTTTTACTTGAGTATTAAAATATACATTTATTTTTACTTAAGTACTTTGAACAACACTGCTACTGACCAAGTAAAGTGGTAGGTCACCTCACCTCTGACAAGCCTCCCTTATCTGTGTTATTTTGTTTGTACATCTGGTTCCTATCCACACTGAGGTAAATCCCCAGTTACTTAAGATCCCTTTCCACCCATCTTAGAGGGAAGTCTGTTTTAGTGAGTGATGCACAAGGTTTCATGACTGCTAGTGCCTATGACTTATAAGTTAATGCCAAAGACCTGAAAGAGCCAAATTGTTGTATCATGTCAATAAGGTAGACTTGCTCTCTAACATTATGTATAAAAGGCATGTCTGCAAACATGCTAATTTTACATTCCTAGCCACCGACCTTAAGACCTGACTGGTCCGGCGAGGATCTAATTTTCAATACTGAGGGGCTCTAAGGATAAGATCATAGAGAGAAAGATGCAGTTTTGCTCTCTGCTCTTTATCAGCAGCTGGGCTGTGGGTGCCCAATATAATGTAAATATCCATTCCTGAAATGGACCAGTAATCCCATACTGCTTTATCACCCAAAAAGGATATTCTGTGTCTAATCTAGGCTGACCTGGATATCATCTGCTCATGTCTTACCAAAAGGCTTTGGACCAGGTGTGGGGCCACCCTTCTGAACATCTTTTTTTAACACTGTAGTTATTTTCACAATGTGATTAAGAAGTGATATTGGTGGCATTGCTCTCTAAGGAGAGGAATACCTATCTGTAGATTTTTCACACATGGCCGCCAGTGTGGTTTCTATATGGTGCCCATAAGATTTTGTAAAACTCTATACCTATCCCATCAGACCATGGAGATTTGGCTAGCTTGAGGTTCCCTAAGTTTTGCTGGATCTCCTTCACTGTAATGGGGGTGTTTAAGGATTGGAACTGGTCTTCTGTAACCTGAGGAAGCTGGATATCCTGAAAAAAAATCTCTATCCAATATGTCATAGGGGCTTTTATTATAAAGCTGTGTATAAAATTGAACAAATTGGTCCATGATGTGTCCTTTCATATAGACCTTTTGTCCCTCCCCCTTTATTTTCATGAGATGATATAGTTTCCATGTGGGGCATTCTAGATTGTCTAATAATTTCTCTGCCTTATTCCCCAGCAGTGTAGTTATACTTATTATAAACATGGATGTGAATCATGACTCTTGTTCAGAATATCTGTTTGCTTCCTGAGTTCTAAATAACAATTTCTGTCATTAGCAGTATACCCTGTTGTATATGATATCGTCTGCAGGTGCAAAGTTTGAGTGCTGCCATCTCAGTGTCCTGCTGTTTGCGCTTCTTTGTTGTGGAAGCGATGATCTTGGCCCTCAGAACAACCTTGGCAGCCTCCCAATAGGTATTATTTACCTCTCTCTTGTGTTGTCGTATATTGTGTGTTCCTTCCAAGCCTCTTCCAAATAGAGTTTAAAGGATTTGTCCAAATATAGATTAGGGTTCCTCTTCCACACCCTGTCCAAGGAATCTTTCTGCCAGTGTACACTGACAGTGACCGCTGAGTGATCTGTAAACACATCTAAAATGTCAGTCTTTGTAATGCAGCTAATAACTTTCTCTGGCATCAGGATGTAATCTATATATGAAAAACTATCATGAGCCTTGGAATGGAAGATGAAGTCCAACTTGTCAGGATTAATGGCCCTTCACATATCTGAGTTCCAGTTCCCTCATAAAGAAATAAACACCTTTTCTATCTTTGTCCCTCTTGGACTTCCTAGGTGGTTTACAATCGCTCAGACAAACCAACCTCTGGTTTAGAAAACTGCAAAGCACAGGATTTTAGTACCGTTAAAGTACTTTGCAGTTTTCTAAACCAGAGGTTAGTTTGATATTTTGATATCTACTACTACTACTATTTAACATTTCTAAAGCGCTACCAGGGTTGCGCAGCGCTGTACAATTAACAAAGAAGGACAGTTCCTGCTCAAAGGAGCTTACAATCTAAAGGACAAAAAGTGCAGTCAATCAAGATTGAGGCAGTCTAGATTTCCTGGATAGAGGTACAATGGTTAGGTGCCGAAAGCAACATTGAAGAGGTGGGCTTTGAGCAAGGATTTGAAGATGGGTAGGGAGGGAGTTTGGCGTATGGGCTCGGAGTTTATTCCAAGCATAGGGTGAGGCGAGGCAGAAAGGGCGAAGTTGGCGGTGGTGGAGAAGGGTACTGAGAGGAGGGATTTGTCCTGTGAACGGAGGTTACGGGTAGGAGCGTAAGGGGAGATGAGGGTAGAGAGGTAGTGAGGGGCTGCAGATTGAGTGCATTTGTAGGTTAGTAGGAGAAGCTTGAACTGTATGCGGTACCTGATCGGAAGCCAGTGAAGTGACTTGAGGAGAGGGGTGATATGAACATATTGGTCTAGGCGGAAGATAAGATGCACAGCAGAGTTCTGAACGGATTGAAGGGGGGATAGATGGTTAAGTGGGAGGCCAGTGAGGAGTAGGTTGCAGTAGTCAAGGCAAGAGGTAATGAGAGAGTGGATGAGAGTTCGGGTGGTGTGCTCAGAGAGGAAAGGGCGAATTTTGCTGATGTTATAGAGAAAGAAGTGACAGGTCTTGGCTGTCTGCTGGATATGGGCAGAGAAGGAGAGGGAGGAGTCGAAGATGACTCCGAGGTTGCGGGCAGATGAGACGGGGAGGATGATGGTGTTATCGTCTGAAATAGAGAGTGGAGGGAGAGGAGAAGTAGGTTTGGGTGGAAAGACAATGAGCTCGGTCTTGGCCATGTTCAGTTTCAGGTGGCTGTTGGACATCCAGGCAGCAATGTCGGATAAGCAGGCCGATACTTTGGCCTGGGTTTCCGCAGTGATGTCAGGTGTGGAGAGAGAAAGCTGGGTGTCGTCAGCATAAAGATGATATTGGAAACCATGAGATGAGATCAGTGAGCCCAGGGAAGAGGTGTAGATTGAAAAAAGAAGGGGTCCAAGGACAGATCCCTGAGGAACTCCAACAGAGAGTGGAATGGGGGTGGAGGAAGATCCATGAGAATGGACTCTGAAGGTACGGTGGGAGAGATAAGAGGAGAACCAGGAGAGGACAGAGCCTCTTGTCCTTGTATAATCGTTTAGGAACACATTTGATGTTAAAATCCCCCCCCCCCCCTCCCTGCTATAAGGGAGTATTCAGAAAGGCTAACTAGCACCTTTGAGAGAAATTTGTAAACAGAGGCATATAGATTATGTAGCAGGGATAGTTAGTTTGGAAACAAATTTTAGTTCTAGTTTTTATTCATGTGCAAAACACATGTAATTTTAATTCTTGTTTTATTCTAGTTCTGTCAGCAGTGTTAATTTTAGCTTTTATTCAGTCTTTTTGCAAAGATTTTAGGTTTTTTCTCAATTTTTTTTATTGTAAATTTGTAATTGCCAACTTACACAAAGTAAACAACCTTCCCACTCTAGCCCATGCAGGGGCAAACATAGTAACATAGTAGATGACGGCAGAAAAAGACCTGCATGGTCCATCCAGTCTGCCCAACAAGATACTCATGTGTATACCTTACCTCCCTGATGGCGAACCTATGACACGCGTGTCAGTACTGACACGCGTAGCCATTTTCGATGACACGCGGCCGCATGTGGCCGCATACAGAGAAGCAGCGGCGTTCCTTGCTGACACCCGGGCGGATCGCCGATGCGCCCCCCCAAGGTGCAGCGCGACCTCCCCCCCCCCCGGTGCATGTTTACCCGTGTGCGCTCCTATTGGCTCCCTCTGAGTCCTCCGCTCGTTCCCTCCCTGCTGCTCCCTCTGCCCCGGCTCCTGCACGGCCGTTTGACCTCACTTCCGGCCGGCGGAGCAGAGAGCAGTGGAATGCCGTGGGGGACGCATCTCTGAGGGCCCTGTGATCGCCATTACCAGCAACCACATAACCACAGCAACCATCATCCAATCTACTGTTCTGGGGTGTCGTGGATTTCTAATTGACCATCATTACTGAGATAGGTGAGGGGGAGGCTGGGAGAGGCAAGGGCATGTGCTATGGGTGCCGTTTCCCGCCATTAGAAATAGCGGCAGCCATCTTAATTTACATAAGGTGGTCAGTTAGGCTAGTTAACCCCTAATTGCCTGCAGGGCTAACAGGCTATCTATAATTCTATCTTCTGTCACTGCCCCCCTGATGGAGAACCCAAAAAATAAAAAAACAAGGTTAAGTAAAGGAAGTGGTAGTAGCAGTTGCCGACCCTTTCAAGAGACATGGACCGAGATGTATGGCATTATAGAAAAAAATGGCAGATCATTTTGCGTTCTATGTACTGAAACGGTAGTAAGCAGAACGTGGAATATAAATAGACATTTTGAAACTAATCATTCCCAGCTCCTGAAAAAAAGTGAGGATGAAAGGAAGGAATACATTTCCAGGCAGCTACACTTTTATAAGAGCCAATCTAATTCCATCCTTACATTTGTAAAAGGTTCTACAAATTTAACATCTGCAAGTTTGAGCATTGCTCACTCCATAGCTCAGCATGGAAAAGCACTCAGTGAGGGAGGATTTATTAAAGAAACTCTCCTAAGATGTGCACCAGTTCTATTTCACGATATGCAGAATAAAGATGCAATTATTAAGAGAATATCTGAGTTACCAGGAAATTTGGAGTGCCTGGATCCGATTACCAGACACTTTTAGCACCCTGAAAAATATAGCAATGGCTTTACTCACAATTTTTCCCTCTACGTACTTTTGTGAAACCTTATTCTCAGTGTTAAATAATATCAAAACCAACAAAAGAAACAGATTGAAAGATGAAGTTAGTAGCGCATGCTTGGGCTTGAAGTGTACAAAATACCAACCTTCAATTGAAGATTTAGCCAATGAAATTCAGCAACAAAAAAGTCACTAATAGGCAGATTAGTTAAAGAATTCCCCCTCCCCCTCACTTATCTTAGTTCACGGCACCCCACACAAGTTAAATAATACCAAGACCAACAAAAGAAACCGATTGACAGATGAACAAAGAAGTCACTAAGCAGGTAAGTTAAATAATTAGTTTTTGGTTTATTAAATACAGTTATATATTACAATTATACATTTTTGTTATTTAAACAATAAGTATCGTGAAATTATGGTTTTTTTTTATCGAAGTGACACACCACCCGAGTTATGCTCGGTTTTTTGGCGAATTTTGACACACCAAGCTCAAAAGATTGCCCATCACTGCCTTACCTTGATTTGTACTTGCCTTTTTCAGGGCACAGACCGTACAAGTCTGCCCAGCAGTATTTCCCACCTCCCAACCACCAGTCCCGCCTCCCATCACCGGCTCTGGCACGGACCTTATAAGTCTGCCCTCCACTACCCTCGCCTCCCAACCACCAACCTCTCTTCCCCCACCTGCTCCGCCACCCAATTTCGGCTAAGCTTCTGAGGATCCATTCCTGCTGCACAGGATTCCTTTATGCACATCCCACGCATGTTTGAATTCCGTTACCGTTTTCATCTCCACCACCTCCCGCAGGAGGGCATTCCAAGCATCCACCACCCTCTCCGTGAAGAAATACTTCCTGACATCTTTTTTGGTCAGCCCCCCCTTCAATCTCATTTCATGTCCTCTCGTTCTACCGCCTTCCCATCTCCGGAAAAGATTTTTTTGCGGATTAATACCTTTCAAGTATCTGAACGTTTGTATCATATCACCCCTGTTCCTCCTTTCCTCCAGGGTATACATGTTCAGGTCAGCAAGTGTCTGCTCATACGTCTTGGAACGCAAATCCCATACCATTCTCGTAGCTTTTCTTTGCACCGCTTCCATTTTTTTTAACATCCTTCAAGGTACGGCCTCCAAAACTGAACACAATACTCCAGGTGGGGCCTCACCAACGACTTGTACAGGGGCATCAACACTTCCTTTCTTCTGCTGATCACACCTCTCTCTATACAGCCTAGCAACCTTCTCGCTACGGCCACTGCCTTGTCACACTGTTTTCGTCGCTTTCAGATCCTTGGATACTATCACCCCAAGATCCCTCTCCCCCTCAGTACCTATCAGTCTCTCACTGCCTAACACATACGTCTCTCGTGGGTTTCTACTCCCTAAATGCATCACTTTGCATTTCTTCGCATTGAATTTTAATTGCCAAACCTTAGACCATTCTTCTAGCTTCCTCAGATCCCTTTTTATGCTTTCCACTCCCTCCCGGGTGTCCACTCTGTTGCAAATCTTAGTATCATCTGCAAATAGGCAAACTTTACCTTCTAACCCTTCGGCAATGTCACTCACAAATATATTGAACAGAATCGGCCCCAGCACCGATCCCTGAGGCACTCCGCTACTCACCTTTCCCTCCGAGTGAACTCCATTTACCACCACCATCTGTCGTCTGTCCGTCAACCAGTTCCTAATCCAGTTCACCACTTCGGGACCTATCTTCAGCCCATCTAGTTTATTTAAGAGCCTCCTGTGAGGAACTGTGTCAAAAGCTTTGCTAAAATCTAAGTAGATTACGTCTATAGCACGTCGATGATTCAATTCTCCAGTTACCCAATCAAAGAATTCAATGAGATTCGTTTGGCACGATTTCCCTCTGGTAAAACCATGTTGTCTCGGATCTTGCAGCTTGTTGGCTTCTAGGAAATTCACTATCCTTTCCTTCAGCATGGCTTCCATTACTTTTCCAATAACCGAAGTGAGGCTTACCGGCGTGTAGTTTCCAGCTTCTTCCCTATCCCCACTTTTGTAAAGAGGTTCCACCTCCGCCATTCTCCAGTCCCTCGGAACCTCTCCCGTCTCCAAGGATTTATTAAACAAATCTTTAATTACTGAATTAGTACATCATGTGCATACTTATCTATATAAACTCCTCTGCATTAATCTTATTTACAGTGGTCCTGGTAGCATTATCCTTTACCCAAATAAACTTTGCGTTATGTATTGCCCCTCCCCCAACCCCCCATCAACATCCAGCCCTTTCATATCTTGGGCATGTCCCATGATTCTTTGGGACAGTCTCCCTCCCCCCGCCCCTCCTCCTATCCCCTCCGAGCCCACATTTCTCCTCTGAATCCCCGCCGTCCTAAATGCGTGTTAAACGCTGTTGGAATCGAGCCCACCCCCCTTTGTTGCAGATGCCCTTCCCTGCGATATGCCGTAAGGTGTTCCATTTGTATTAATTGACCCAGTTTGCATTTACAATTGCCCAATGTTGGGGGGGGGGGGGGGATCTCTTCCAATGTTGTGCTATGAGGCACTTGGCTGGTGCCAGCCCACACAGCATCAGTTTGCTCTTCACCCAAGAATCCCTCGCATTATGTAAGCGCAAAATGCACACTGAGGGATTGCACAATAAAGATGTTTCAATTTGCTTTCATAACAGCCTGCCAGAAGGGGACCACTCTAGGGCAGATCCACCATATATGCAGAAATGAACCCAGTTGTGATTTACACCTCCAGCATAAATCTGATGTACCAGGGTACATCCGCTTCAGTCTCTCAGGTGTGTAATACCATCTGGTAAGGACCTTATATGCATTTTCCTGCATCAATACACATATTGAAGCTTTTTGAACCTCCCCACAAATTGTTTCCCAATCTTGATCAGAAAATTGACAGTTTAGATCTGCTTCCCACGCCCCCTGAAAGCGAAATGGTCTAGGATCCCATCCCCTAAAAAATTTATATATCACTGATATGGGTCTGGGCACCCTCCTCAACAATATCCATAGATATTTCAGACTTTCCATCTCTTGAGGGTTTTCCCCCCTCCAACCTGAGGCTCCTACAAAATGCTGAATTTGTAAGTAGGAAAAAATATCCACCCCCCCCTCCCGGGCAGGCCATACATGGAGCACAGCGTATCAAAGCTCTTCACCTCCCCCCCCTCCCCCCCCCCCCCCCCGCAGAACATCTCAAACTCAATATACCTACTTGTTCCCACCACACAAATATGGTATTTTGGCTCCCATCGCAAAGGTGCAAGTGTGGACATCCTATCAGTCTGTCCCCATCTCCTTCGCACTTCTCCCCACAACCCCATCAGATGCCTTACAAATGGATTTTGTATCCTGGACAATACCGATCCCACTCCTTCAGGAGTCCACAAGTAAGAACTCATTGGTCGGTGAGGGCAATACGATTGCTCCACCTGATTAGCTGGCTTAGTTTTCCCCCTCTCCCAATCCATAATCATCTGAAGTTGAGCAGCAAAATAGTACCATTCAATATTAGGCACCGCCCTACCTCCCAGCTCAGGAGCTCCCCACAATACCCATACTGCCAAATGGGGGTGTCTGCCCTCTCAAATAAACTGCGATAGCCCTGCAATTGTTTGTCCGTCTTGGAACCGCCACTGGCAATGATCAGTCTAGGCAACACATTCATCTTCACTACTGCCATGTGCCCCCACTAGGAAAGCCACAGTCCCTTCCATCGGGATAGCTCCCCCCGAATTTGATCTATGATCTTCCCATAGTTTTGACTATACACTCTTCCCAGGTCCCTGGGGATCTGGATCCCCAAGTACCGAATGCTGTTCTTAGCCCATTTAAAAGCGAACATTGCTCTCAATCTACTTTCCTCCATGTGGGTTAAGGAAATCCCCAACTGCTCACTTTTGTCCATATTGACCCTTAAACCAGCATATCTTTCAAACTCCCGAAGGAGCCTTAATACCATAGGTAGCGTCTGCTTGGGATCTACCACATAAAGCAGCACATCGTCCGCAAACAGAGCGATGTGATGTTCAATCCCCCCCCCCCCCCCCCCCCCAAACCATGATACCCTGAATCTCTGGATGGTGACGTATCAGTTCTGCTAAAGGTTCTATGTTCAATGCAAATATGAGGGGCGACAAGGGACATCCCTGCCTAGTTCCTCTACTAATTGGGAAAAAAGATGTATATCCCCTATTAATATTAAGGCATGCTTTTGGAGCCTCATATAGGGCTGCTAACAAAGTGCTAAATTTCTCCCCAAGGCCCATATGGTTCATCACCTCCCGCAAGAACCCCCAACTGACCCGATCAAAAGCCTTTTCTGTGTCTGTGGCCAACAAAGCTGTACTAGTCCAGGACCTTTGCGCCTCCCTTATTAAATGGAGAGTGTGCCTTATGTTATCCCCTACCTGTCTGTTTGAGATAAACCCAGGTTGGTCAATATGAATCAACTTTCCCCAAGCTCCTCCACAAAGCACTTGTAAACCCTTGCCGAGTATCCGTCTAACCCTGGTGCCTTACCATTTGAAAGCCTTATCACCCCTTTCACCTCCCCTAATCTAATAGGTTCCCCAAGCTGAGCTCTTTCAGATTCATTCAGTCGTTTTAATGGAACATGATCCAAATAGTGAGCTATATCTACAGCTGATTCGCCCTCAGGAGCACTGTATAAATTTTGGTAGTATTTTTCAAAGAGCATTTTGCGATATCTGAGTCAGCATAGTGCCATCCTCCCCTACCATCCCTCATCTTTTGAATATGAGATCTCACTCTCTTAGCCCGTAGATAACGGCCCAACATGGCACTTGATTTATTGGCAAACTCAAAATATTGTTGCTAGAGCTTAGTTCTCATAAAATCAACTTCCACCATCTGCAATTGTGCTATTTCTCCTCTCACTTTTTTAAGATCATCCCATATCTGTGGTGTAGGGTTTCGTTTATGTAGTCCTTATCTCAGCCGCCTCCACCATATGCCAGCTATTGCGATGGACCCATAATCCATCTACATGAGTATATGACTGTGCTGCATGGGAGTAAAAAGTGAATTCCACTGCACTCCATGTAACAGCCTCCAACAATCTACCACTTCCACTGCCCGCAAAAATTGTAGCAATGCTTTACAACCAGGGCTGCTATGGTGCCCCCTCACCCCCGGTGGAATGGTCTAGGCGTACATCGAGGGTGACATTAAAGTCACCACCCACCACCACCTGTCCCCCAATAAATCCATGGAGCTCCCCTAACAAAGTTTGGAAAAATTCCTTCTGCCCTGTATTCGGAGCATATAAATTGATCAGTGTAAGTTTCTTGCCCAGCAGTACTCCTCTTAGAGCCACACATCTTCCACTTGAATCCCGAAACTCCTGTTGAATTACAAACCCACAACTCTGCTTTAGCAAAATAGCCACTCCCCCCATCCGCTTAGCTCCCCCTCCCTGATGAACCACTGCTTCCCAGAAAGGCCTATGTTGTAACATATGGGCATCTCGCCGTCTTAAGTGCGTTTTATTGCAAAAATGTCACATCCCACATGTCTAATCAACTCTTTGAATACCCTACTACGCTTTCCCTGATTATTGAGGCCGTTGACATTCCAAGTTCCCACCAAAAGTGATTCTCCCATGCCCTAAGTTACTCCCAGTAGTAGACCCCAGTCCCCACCCCTTCCCTTCCCCACCCTTGTGCAACTCACTCTTCCGGAGGCTTGAACTCTCCCAAACCAATTCCCGAAATCCTCCCTCCATATAATCCTCCCCTGCTGCTTCTCCCCCCCCCCCTCCCCACATCTCCACCACTCTTACCATACAATCTTCCAGTCCTCCCAATCCGAGTTTGTGCATACATTACCCATAATCCCCATAATAGTTCCAATCCCACTAACTACACTCCCCCCAGAGTCTCGCCCCCTCCCCCCTGTCCGCTTCTAGTCCGCATAGTAGAGCTATTCTCTGGGAGCGTCTTATCTGCACAATGTCCTCAGTGAACTAAAAGATCGCCAGATAGTCCTCAATAATCGGATTTCCTCAGGATGGATGTTTATATGACTTCTTCCCGTGATCCACTACTTGCTGCCATGCTGAATCCGCTCTGGGTATCATGAAGGCCACCGGTGGCCTCCATCTGTTCAGGAATCCCAATACATCCCAATGAGGTCAATGCTGACCATGCTTCATCCGGGGTCTTCACTTTGCGTGATTTCCCTTCCACCGTTAGCAACACCGCAAATGGAAAGAGCCACCTATAATGGATCCCTTTTGATCTCATAAACTCCGCAACTTCTCGAAAAGATCTGCGTTTTTGTAATGTAATCCATACCAAGTTCTGGTTCACTCCAGTCTTACAATTTTTCCAGAGGATCTCCTTCTGCTGCCTTGTTTTAGTTAAAATCCTCTCTTTGGTGGGGTAATCTGCAAAACACACCACAATGTCTCTCGGGGCCTGCAGCTTGATGTGTTCTTTGGATGCCCAATTCCGGCTGTTGGATCTCACCCTCTGGGTACAATATATGCAAGCACAACTCGCGTATTACTGCCTCACAGTTGCAAAAGATGTCCATTTCCGGAATCCCTTTAAATCTCAGATTGCATCGCCGAGACCTACTTTCCAGGTCTTCCACCTGCCCTTTAAGCTGCTGTATTTCTGCAGTGTCCGTGGTCACAGTTTTGTAAAAGTTTCCTATATCAGTTTTAAGAGTACCAATTCCGTCTTCCACCTCGCTTATACAAGTCCTCAGTTCTCCAATTTCGGCTTTAATATCTTTAGTGTGTCTTGCACATCCTTCCGTACCCCCGCCAGATCCACTTTCAGGTCCTGGAACCAGCCCATCACATCTGACTTGGTTATCTTGCCAGTTCCCTCTGCACCTTCATTACCATGTTCTTCAGAGTCAGAGGGAATCGACGCCATCTCTTGCCCCACAGGATCCAGTTTCGATTTCTCACTCTGCTCCGCCATATGTCGGGATCTTTCCAAACTTTTTTCTTTGGCAGCATGACTCTGGGACCTCTTCCCCCACCACTCTGACCACTGCGATCTTGGCAAAGTCTCAGGAATTGCTTTAATTTCTATTAGCCCCAGCGGAGCCACTCTATTAAGCTGCCATCCTGGTCAGTGATGTCACTTCCTCCAAGGTTTTAGTTCTTATTCAGTTCACAAACTCATGATGGTTTCAGTTCTTGCATATCAAGAACAACCCTCAGATTATCATATGCACATGACTTTGTGGTTTTCGGTGTGAAGCCAAACCAGTAGCCAGTGCTTTTTTTTTTTTGTGCTGGTATGCGCCGGTATGGTGTACCGGCACCTTTTTTCCTAGGTTCACCTACCCGCCCTTAGCTCCCCAGCCCTGCTTTCCATTCCTGCCACCCGTGATGCCCCTTTTAAGCCCCCGTCGAGTTCCAGTGCCCCAGCCCCACCTGCCCACCCTTAACTTCCCGAAAGCCACCCCGCGACGTGTTTAAATCTTTCATTTTTTTTACGTGAAGTCGCAGTGCCGGCGTTAGTGAGAGGACCAGGCTCGCCTCCTCCTGCCTTCCCTTCGTTCCCTCTGTGTCCCGCCTTCCTGTCGTGTAGTTTCCTGTTTCCGCAAGGGCGGGACACTGAGAGGGAACGAAGGGAAGGCAGGAGGAGGCGAGCCTGGTCCTCTCACTAACGCCAGCACTGCGACATTACGTTAAGAAAAAAGGTTTAAACGCGTCACGGGGGGGGGGGGGGCTGTCGGGAAGCTAAGGGCAGGCAGGTAGGGCTGGGTGGCTGGAACTCGACGGGGGCTTAAAAGGGGGGGCAGGTGGAGGCCTGGGGCGAGCTACTGGACATGGAGTGGAGGATAAGGGGCAAATGAGAATCGCTGAACATGCAGGGGAGAGAGGAGAAATCGCTAGACAGATGGGACGGGAGGGCAGAGGAGACTCGCTGGACATGGAGGGGAGGGCAGGGGGAGAGAAGAGAGGAGAAACCACTGGACATAGATGACATGGAGAGCAAGGGAGAGAGGAGAATCGCTGGGCAGAGGAGAATCTGGACATGGATGGGAAGAGAGGGCAGGGGGGAGAGCAGAGTTTCTGGACATAGATGGAGGGAAGGGCAGGAGAAATGCTGGTCATGGCTGGAGTGGAGGGAAGACAGGAAGGAGATGCACATGGATTTAGGGGAGAGAGTTGAAATGCTGGACATGGAGGGGAGGGAAGAGAGAAGTGAGATGAACATGGATGGAAGGGAGGAGAGGAAAAATGCTGGATGTGATGGAGAGAAGAAGGCGATGCATATTGACAAGGTGAGGGAAAGGGAAAAGAGGAGAAAATCTGCACATGGATGATAGGCAAAAGCTGGATCCACTCTATACCTCCTCCAGTCAAGTCCGCAGAGGACCCAGCTTTTACCTATGGATGTAGGGCAAGACATGAAGGAGGAAAGTAAAGAAATAAATGGAAAGGAAGCCCTGCAAACAGAGTTAAGGAATTAGTTAAAGAGCCTCAGAATCAGAAACTGGGACCAACATGTTCAGAAAAACAGTCACCAGACAACAAAGGTAGAAAAAATAATTTTATTTTCATTTTAGTGTTTGGAAGATGTCCAATTTGAGAATTTACATCTGCTGTGTTATTTTGCACTGGGTATACCAGAGCTGTAACAGCTTATAGGAATTATTTATAATGAAAAAAAATCTCATGTTATTTTTTGCTCCTATACTGGTATAGTATTTTTAATGATACTGCTTATATGCGCTACGGCTGATATAAGGGGTGTGGCTAATGTGGGTGTGGCTACCATAGGGGGCAGAGCCATAGATGGTGGCCCTACCCATAATGACTACTGGTACCTTTTTTCCCTACAAAAAAAGCACTGCCAGTAGCACAAATGATGACCACTAATACTGTTCGAGTTTAGCAGTTAGTTTCAGAAATACTCACTGCCAGGAACCTTAAAACCTATACATGCAGTCCTTTAACAAAATAGAACATGGCTTAGTGCTTTTTCTGTGAGAAATCAAACAGCACAAGCAGAGAAGAATATCAATGTCCACTATAACTGTTCGAGTGTAACATTTAGTTTTAGAAATACTGTAATTTCTAAGCTACTTTCAAGTCTGTTTCTTTGTCCTGCAGTCATTGTTCCATACAGAGAAAAGATCTTTCTACATAGTCTTGTGATGCTGGTGCTGACAGAAGATCTAGAGCCATAGGAAGCAGTGTCATAGACTGCACTTCTGTCATGCCAAAATTGAAAAGTATACTGCGGTATTTATAGAAATCTAACTTCCACGATGTATTTGTTTGCACTTCAGTAGTTTCTTCAACTTGAGTAGCACTTTTTACTTCTGTCACTTTCAACTTCTCGGCAATGTTGAACTCTGTCCTGCAACTGATGGCTCACTTTTCTATGAAAGCCTTATTGAAGATTTTTTTTCTTGTGTTGCCCAATCAATTATGAACTGTTTGGCAGCTGCAAGTAGAGGAGTAATTTCTGGAAGTAACAGAACAGCCGCAACTGGAAGATAGTTATTGTCGGTGAAGGCACTGCTGGTGCTGGGTGTGAAACTGAAGAAAATCGGTTGTTTTTCTTGTGTAAATTTCTCCTTCACGCTGCTTGGTACATTTGACTTTTCTGTGTGACATTACAAATTGAGTAGAGAAGGGCAGGGGGAGCATGAATCTCTTTGCAGTATGTCTGTTCAGCAAATGGTTGCAGCAAAGGCAAAATTCCTTCAACTTTGTCCATTCAGTATGTAGCATGGAATCAATATTCAACCCAGAAAGAACTTCATATCTCAAGAAATCATCTTGTTGTGTCATAGGTGCTGTTCCACTGAGTAGGACAGTCATTTACATTTCCTTTAACCACAGTTATTATGGAGTCTGTCTATAGCCCCAGTAATTTTCAGAAGTTAATTATGTTGTTCACCTTCATTTTGTGCACCTTAATTATCAATTATCTTGTGCAGCTATATCAACATAGCTGTTTCAATATAGATTCTTAATGTGCCATACAAGGCATCCACGAATATGTTGGTGTATTTTCAAAGCACTTAGATTTACAAAGTTCCATATGTTACTACATAACTTTGTAAGTCTAAATGCTTTGAAAATATGCCTCATTGTGTTACTCTTTGTATTTCGAATCATCCCCATTCTCTTCTGAATTTTCATCTGATTCACTGATATCAGGATCAACATTATCTTTTTCATCTTCATTTGATTCATTGCTGTCTGAATTAGCAGTGGGTGATCTGCCATTTTCTACATTACTATAGTTTTTTTTTAATTATATCTGTTTCAAACTGCTTTAATTATATTTGCATTGTCATTGGTAACAACTTTGCCAGGCTTGATATCCAGCTCTATCAGACTTTTGTCTAGGCATTGTGCTGTTGCATCCCCAGTATGTGGATGATGTAGTTTCTTAAGGTTAAGGATTGCATGTACATGTCTTAAGGTTCCTGGGTCAAAGAAGCAAGTTGATATACCAAGAAATGAACAAGAGGCCTTTTTAGTGCCATCAAGGCATATTGTGACCTTTATTCTCCTAACAATCATTTCCTTCAGTTTCTCTGCTGATGCTATGCTTTGTTGCATCATATTCAGGACTTTGGCACTGGCACAAGGTTTGAATTTGGAATCCAAGATTTTAAGCATGTTTCTGAATTCAGGTGAATTGTCATTGGACTGCTGGTTGTAATTGTATCCAAAACTGATTTCATGTGTACACTATACTGGTCGGATTGCTGCCTATGAGAGAGACCATGCTTTGAGATTTATGAATTCAAAAATGGTAGGATTCTGGCTTACTGGATTATTTTGGTTACTGGTCATTGAATCGTCTATTTTAAGATTTTTTTTTTCTTGCTGACTCCCATGATTGTAAGATTTCAGCTTCTATTCTATGGAAATGATCTAAATCTTTTCTGAGACTGGTTGGGTTTTTTTTTTTTTTTTTACTGCTGTGAGCACATTGCATTCACTCTTGTTGTCACTTGTAAGCCTGATTAGGCACCTGCTTTTCTTCATATTTTCACAGTATTTGAAAAATTCTCACATGCCACTTTTCCCTCTTATGTCCAGCAAGTAACTTGGACAGACTCATTCAGGGCTCCTTTTACCAAGCGGCAGTAAGCTCAACGTGGGCTTACCGCTTGCTATACAGGAAGTACCGCCGGGCTACAGCAGCAGCTTGGTGGTACTTCCCACCCCTAGCGCGCCGTCATTTCCAGCGTTACAAAAATGTATTTATTTTTGTAGTACCGGTGTTTACCCGATGGTAATTAAGCAGTGCCGCTCGCTGCCCAGTTACTGCAGGGTTAATGCAGGAGCCCTTACTGCCAACTCAATGGGTGGCGGTAAGGACTCCCCCCCCCCCCCCCCCCCGAAATGGCCTCATGGCAAGTGCTTTACTTGTCGCACAGCCATTTCCTGCAGGAAGGCGAGACTTCCCTTTAACCAGCTGTTTTAAAAGGGGACCTCTGCGCTTGTGTAAAACGCGTGCTGACCCCCTTTAGGCGCAGCTTTATTCTTCCAATGGCGCTGAAATTGTTGTGCTGTGGCTGTACATTTTAGGTTTGTTTTTTTTTTTTTTTAGTACATGCACAACAAACCCACAGACTTTTTTTATTTTTGCCAGAAGTTGAGGTTATAGTTGTAGCTGATTTGGAGTTTAAAATATGTTTGGCAGGTTTCTTAAATAATTGACAGTCTTCCTGGCTGGCTTTTCTGCATACTTGGAAAGAACTTGCCTGTTATTGCAGATTTGCAGTGGGGTAGCATGACTGGCTGGGGATCTTCTTAAGCTGTGTAAGCAATACCACACCCAAATGGCACAGAGAAGCTCTTCAGCTCATCTGATTGCAGTGGCATAGCCACAGGTGGGCCTAAGTGGGCTGGGGCCCATGCCAGGGGTGTAGCCAGACTTCGGTAGGAGGGGGGGTCCAGAGCCCGAGGTGAGGGGCACATTATACCCCTCCCCTGCCATTGCCGACTCACCGCTGCCATCGCCACCACCACCATCAACAACTTTGAACCCCCCGCCAATGACCCTGCCAAGAGTCTCCCCCCCCCCCCCGCTGCCAAGCCTTCCTAGCCATCACCTACCTTTGCTGGCCCGCCAACCGAGGTCCTCTTCTTCTGGCACAAGGCTTTGTTCTGTTTCTGTGCGTCTGACCCGCCAACCGAGGTCCTCTTCTTCTGGCGCAAGGCTTTGTTCTGTTTCTGAGAGTCTGACCCACCAACTGAGGTCCTCTTCTTCTGGCGCAAGGCTTTGTTCTGTTTTTGCGAGTCTGAGTTCGTGCAGGACGTCAGACTCACAGAAACAGAACGAAGCCTTGCGCTGGAAGAAGACCTCGGCTGGCGGGGGTTGGGGTCCCCCGCTAGCAAAGGTAGCCAGGGGTGGCAGGGGAGGGTTGGGGTCGAGAGGGTCATCGGCAGGGGGGTCCATGGACAAATCTATAGGGTCCTAGGCCCCCTGTGGGCCCCACATAGCTACGCCACTGGCCCACGCACTCAGATTTGAAGTATAGTACATACTCAACAGCAGTATGGGCGCATTCTTTGTTCAGCTCAGCTGTACTAGCTAGCAGGGATCCCAGTCCCTGCCAACTGAGGATAACATTGAAAACGCTGCTCTTCACTGTTTTCAGTCTGCTGTCTCCCTGAGACCGCCTACATCAGCATCCACACATGTTCAGTTTTCAGTGCATGTGCAAACGCCAAGCAGGTACAGGTGTCAGCAGAGGTCACGGTTTTTGCTCATGTGCTGAAAACTGAACGTGTGGTTGCCAGCGTCAGTGGTCTGAGGTGGACACAGTAGACTGCAGTGTTTCCAGGAGCATCGTCAGGTGGCAGGGCTTGGGATCCTTACCAGCTACCTCTGAGTGCGCCAGCACATGTAGGAGGGATGGAAAGCACAGTCAACATCACTTAGAATTTTCGTTACACTTTAAGAAATTTTCGTTATCAAACTATTGTGGTTCTTATTCTATTTGGTTCAAATGTATTCTTAACCAAATTGTTATGAAAAAAATTGTTATTTTAAAGAACTAATCAAAAACTTGTTCTGCTTATTATTCTCGTTAAATGAAAATATTTGTTAGTGTCACCTTGCAACCTTATAGCTCGCCCACTAAGAGTGATACCTCTCCCCTGGGGTCTTGTGTCAATTTGTGAGTTGTAAATGCCACTTTATGGGATGTTATTTATTGGGATTTATTAACTGCCTTTATGAAGAGATTCACTCAAGGCGGTGTAGAACCGGTACAGTTTCTAATAAAACTTACAATTAGAATCACTACCCCTCATTGTTTGGACTTGTAAGAGGAGTAGACCACGTCCCCTACCCAGTCTCTATATAGATGTTTGTGTTCACTAGTGATCATGTGTGTTTCCTGCAGGAAAGCTATGTCAATTTTTTTTTCTCTCAAGGTAGCTCAGTAACTTTGTTTTACTGGGCAGTATAATCCCGCCACATTTAAGCATTAGGAATTTCAGCTGAGTCATAGTCTTCCCTACCCTCAGCATGCAAACCTTGCGGTATCACATTCCACTCAGCAGGTCCTCATGAGGCCTCCCAGGGTGAACCAGTCCCACCCAAACTCCCCTCCCAGCACCCCCCGTCCTGTTGGCTCAGCCGTGCAACCCCAATGCTCATAGATGAAATATAACATGCATAACCAATTTAAAAAAAACATACATTTCCTTCAAAATCAGTCACCGTCTCATACTAACCTCCTCCCTTCCAATAAATATTGCACCCTCTCCCAACCACATAAACATCTTTGTTTTCTCTAGTTGGCTCCCCCTGCCCAAGATGTATACCCAACCCATTCCCACATATATCTAGAGCATGTGACATAAGGTGGTAATGTCAAAACAAACCAGAATAGCTGACTACAGATTATGAACTATGGTAAGACACCGTATGTCTCACCTGTTAAATGGTACCTGTTTATGCCACACCGGCATATAGCCCGCAACTATAGACATGGTCAAGTTCAGGTACTAACTTTAAGAAAGTGCACATAAGGGCATATTAAAACCTGCAATTTCCTCTGCTTCAAAAGATGAGTTGGGGGGGGGGGGGGACAAAACAATAAAGCAATCTGTCAGCTCCTCTCTCCTTGTGCAGTTGATTTCATTGCCAGCTTCCCAGTCTGGCACAAAGCTTATACCCTGGTTATATAGGTCAGCACAATATGGGGCCACAGCCCTTCAGCTATTTGCAACTTGTCATCAAATCATTGAAGAGCATTATTTTAGTGCCTTTGTAGTCCAAGGCACACTTTTTCCTGTAATATAGCATGATTTTTTTAAAGCATAATTCAGAATTCTAGCAATTACGGTCCTGGGGCTCACATTCTCCTAGTGCCAGGACCTGGCATGGTACACCCTTTCAACTTTGACACACGCAGGCCAGGCCCATTGCTTCAGGTATCTACATTTCAGTAATAGAGCACAACTGTGCATCTCTAATATTTTCAGGTAGACCGATGATTGTGATGTTTCTTCGCTCTGTTCTGATTCTCCAAATGGGCGGTAAGGGTTTTGCACTGTTCCTCCAGCACTTGAATTTGCGCTGCCGTGGTGTTTGTCCTCCTGTGATTTTTCTGCCTGTCATTCCATGCATTCCTTTATTTCATCAATGTAGGCGTATTTTGGATAACTTGTCCTAAATTGCAGAGATGTTGGGTAAGCTCTTATGACTTTTTTTTTTTCTGTAGTGTGAAGGTTGGCGAGATCAATATCACTGCCATCTTAGGTGATTCCTCAGGCTGCTTGTCACAGGGAGGCCATGGAGATTTTATGGGCATAATTTAAGAAGCCCCCCCCCCCCCCCCCACTTACACTGGGAAAAATTCTTTTCCAGCCATGTCCAGGGGCCATGAGCAAAAACTCTCTGGTCTGTGATGACTCAGTGGTTGGTTTGTGGGGGTTGTTTATTAGTTTTTAGTAGGCTGGGAGCAGAGGTGATGCAGAGCTACAGCTCATTGTGCCATCCTGTGACCTGCAGGGAGGAGGAAGAGAGAAAGGGAGAGACTGGTGTTGGGAAGAAAAATCTTAACCTGTAGACCATGTGAGGTCAGAGGTTTTGTATTTTGCACCCTGGGCCAGAGCCTTACCTGATCAGTGGTTAAGCTGGCCCTGACTGCTGCATGCATTTTGGAAATTTTGTGGTCTGAGACATATTAGAAACTTTTGGTCTCAATGCAAAGCAATGTGTGAAATAGCACATCACATCTGTACAGTAAAACGTGGTGATGGTAGCATATGGTAGAGATCTTTTGCTGCACAGGGGGACAGGGAGGCTTGTAAAGATCAAGGGTTAAGCATTGCAAACCTGCTCTGCTATGGATCTAAGGCTGAGATTCACTTTTCAGCAGGTCGATGATGCTAATTAAAAGCAACAGTGGAGCAGCTCAGCAAGAAGTAAATGTCCTTGATCCAGTTAAAGCCCAGGCCATCCTGTTATGCGAAGTTGGTAGACACATACCCTGAGCAACTTACAATTGTAGCTGGAAAATATTTCCCCCATGAATTCAGGGATAGACTTATCCGGTCATGATCTGTTTTAATTTTTGAATATTAATTTTTTTGTGTTAAAAGTGTAACCCATGGTTAATTTTTTTTAATACCTTGGGGGGAGGGCTTCCTTTGGGTATAGGAGGGTGTACTATAGTGGCATTGGGGGGGTTTGCTGTGGTTTGTGAGGCAGGGTTTAAAGCTTGGGCAGGGTTAAACATTTAAGAATGGAGATGCTCAGAAGTGCTAAAAATGTGCTGTGACAGTTTGTAAAAATTTATATTTCAATCATTTTTATTGAACCATATGAAAGAAACTTGTTAGATCATGTAAATATCATTTTACATTGTGAAATCTAACAGCCCACCCTCCCCAACTTATCCTCCCCCCACTTTTATTATAAAAGAGGCAGTGCTTATTCTATCTCAGCAAAAAGTCTATTAAATATTGAGCAGTCTACTCCGTGCAGTGGGAGTTAGTGTATTCCAAAATGAGCTCCAACATTTCTGAAATTGATCTCCTGCGGAAATCTTGAATTTCCAAGCGTTCCAGTCTCAGCAGGAGGATCATGCGGGAGTGTCATTGTTGAACTGAAGGCTTTTTGTAGGTCAGCCATTCAGATAAGATGACCTGTTTTGCAATTAATGTTGCTTTCAGCACAAAAGCTGCAAACCCCGATGGGGGGGGGGGGGGGGTAATTTCAGTAAAAAAAAGGGTTGAGCTCTGAATAGGGGTCAAACCATTTGTAACTTTCCTTAGGTGCTGACCTGTCTGTACCTGAAGCAAACTCCTCCAAAGTAAAGCAAATTCTGACCTTTTAAATTCCAAACTTCTCAACTTTCTTGGCTATAGGTGAGATACCTGATATTCTCTTTAATTTAATGCTTATTGCTTAATTAATTTTGCCCTGTGAAACCTCTTATTTTCTTTCTTTCTCTTCCTGCCAAGCTCTGATAGAGAGGCTGCATTGCATTGTATTGAGGCTCTAAAGTGCATTTTACATTGTTGAAACTGGTATAATTATTGGGAATATCTGGATTTATATTACAACAAGGAAAGTTTTTTTATATTCTAGGGCAATTTTGAAAGTTAAATCATTTGAAAATTATTTGACCAGATTGTACCAATTCTGGTTCCATCCAGAGAATTGCCTTGATAACAGCATTTAGCTGACCCATTGGGACTTATAATCCCACCCACCCCAGGGTTTTCCACTCATTTATAGACAAACCAAACCTCATTAACTTTACTCAATCATACACAGGCAGTCTTACAGACTGTTAACCCCAACTAAGTACACCTGTTCATACCCATTTCAACCAATCAGAATGACTTTTATTCTCTGCAATAATTGTGGTACTTTAGTTTCAAGGCCAATCATCTGGAGACTTAAAGCTTGCCTTATCTGTCTTCAGCTATCTAGTTTTAAACAAGAGCTCAGTAAAGTAATGCAAGAATTGGATACAATTAAAGCAGCTTCTAGGACTGCACAGAAAAATAGCTTCTCACCACTCCCTCAAAGAATAAAACCACATAAGAACAGATGGTTCACAGTAGGCTCAGGCAGACTTCATCATGTGACACACAAGCATCCGCCCGCACAAGTGTTGCCACTAAAGAATTCTTTTGCTCCATTACAGTACTGTAATGCTCCTGAAAATAGAACTGAGGCAGAGGAAAAAGCAATAGAGTTGGAACAAAAAGACATGAAGGTACCCAAAGTGAAAAGACACCCCCAAATCACTAATGTTGAAACACATACCAAGAAATATAGATGGAAAGCGATGGCCACAAATGCTCGTAGTCTAAGCAATAAAGTTCATGACCTTCAAGCCCTGATGTTGGAGGCAGACTTAGATGTTGTTGCAATCACAGAGACATGGTTCAACGGTTCCCACGAATGGGATGCAAGCATACCAGGCTATAATCTATTTAGGAAGGATAGAGAGGGTCTTAAAGGTGGAGGAGTAGCTCTGTATGTGAGGAATGATATCATGGCAACTGAAATGACAGGGACCTGGGGAAAAGAAGAAGCGATATGGATCACCTTAAAAAGAGAGGATAGAACCTCTGTCCACGTGGGTGTTGTCTACAGACCCCCGACACAATTAGAGGAACTAGATAATGATCTGATCGCAGATATTCAAAAATTAGGAAAGAAAAAAGAGGTTCTGTTGATGGGAGATTTCAATTTGCTGGATGTAGATTGGAAGGTTCCGTCTGCCAAATCGGAAAGAAGTAGAGAGATCGTGGATGCTTTCCAAAGTGCTCTGCTCAGACAGATGGTGACGGAACCCACGAGGGAGGGAGCGATGCTGGATCTGGTGCTCACAAATGGGGATAGTGTGTCAAATGTCCGAGTGGGTGCACACCTGGGAAGCAGTGACCATCAAACGGTTTGGTTTGATATAACGGCTGAAGTGGAGGGCGGCCACTCTAAACTCAAAGTCCTGGATTTCAAGCGTGCTGACTTTAGTAAAATGGGGGAATACCAGAGGAAGGAGATGATGGGCTGGGAGGATGAACATGAAGTGGAAGGGCAGTGGTCTGGGCTGAAAGAAGTAATAAATAGGGCCACAGACCTTTATGTAAGGAGAGTAAATAAAAGCAAGAGAAAAAGGAAACCGATATGGTTCTCCAAGCAAGTGGCTGAGAAAATAAAGGCTAAAGAGTTAGCATTCCAGAAATATAGAAAATCTCAAGAAGAGTAACACGGGGAGGAATACCAGATGAAACTGAAAAAAGCCAAGAGAGAGGTACGTCTGGCGAAGGCGCAAGCGGAAGAACAAATGGCTAGAAATGTAAGGAGGGGCAACAAAAATTTCTTCAGGTATATTAGTGAAAGAAGAATAACTAAAAAGGGAATTGTGAGACTAAAAGATACAGCGAACCACTATGTAGATAATGATGAAGAAAAAGCCAATTTGCTAAATAGATACTTTTGTTCTGTTTTCACTGAAGAAAATCCTGGAGAAGGACCGCGAGGGAATGGCAAAAGTACACCTGAGAATGGAATGGATATAGCACCGTTCACGGACGAGAGTGTGTATCAACAACTTGGAAAGCTAAAGGTGGACAAAGCCATAGGACCGGACGGGATCCACCCCAGAATATTGAGGGAGCTCAGAGAGGTTCTGGCGGGTCCTCTTAAAGATTTGTTTAATAAATCCTTGGAGACGGGAGAGGTTCCGAGGGACTGGAGAACGGCAGAGGTGGTACCTCTTCACAAAAGTGGTGATAGGGAAGAAGCTGGAAACTACAGGCCGGTAAGCCTCACTTCGGTTATTGGAAAAGTAATGGAAGCCATGCTGAAGGAAAGGATAGTGAATTTCCTAGAAGTCAACAAGTTGCAAGATCCAAGACAACATGGTTTTACCAGAGGGAAATCGTGCCAAACGAATCTCAATGAATTCTTTGATTGGGTAACTGGAGAATTGAATCATCGACGTGCTATAGACGTAATCTACTTAGATTTTAGCAAAGCTTTTGACACAGTTCCCCACAGGAGGCTCTTAAATAAACTAGATGGGCTGGTCCCGAAGTGATGAACTGGATTAGGAACTGGTTGACGGACAGACGACAGAGGGTGGTGGTAAATGGAGTTCGCTCGGAGGAGGGAAAGGTGAGTAGCGGAGTGCCTCAGGGATCGGTGCTGGGGCCGATTCTGTTCAATATATTTGTGAGTGACATTGCCGAAGGGTTAGAAGGTAAAGTTTGCCTATTTGCGGATGATACTAAGATTTGCAACAGAGTGGACACCCGGGAGGGAGTGGAAAGCATGAAAAGGGATCTGAGGAAGCTAGAAGAATGGTCTTAAGTTTTGGCAATTAAAATTCAATGCGAAGAAATGCAAAGTGATGCATTTAGGGAGTAGAAACCCACGAGAGACTTGTGTTAGGCGGTGAGAGTCTGATAGGTATTGAGAGGGAGAGGGATCTTGGGCTGATAGTATCTGAGGATCTGAAGGCGACGAAAGTGTGACAAGGCAGTGGCTGTAGCGAGAAGGCTGTATAGAGAGAGGTGTGATCAGCAGAAGAAAGGAAGTGTTGATGCCGCTGTACAAGTCGTTGGTGAGGCCCCACCTGGAGTATTGTGTTCAGTTTTGGAGGCCGTACCTTGCGAAGGATGTTAAAAAAAAAAATGGAAGCGGTGCAAAGAAAAACTACGAGAATGGTATGGGATTTGCGTTCCAAGACGTATGAGCAAAGACTTGCCTACCTGAACATGTATACCCTGGAGGAAAGGAGGAACAGGGGTGATATGATACAGATGTTCAAATACTTGAAAGGTATTAATCTGCAAAAAAATCTTTTCCGGAGATGGGAAGGCGGTAGAACGAGAGGACATGAAATGAGATTGAAGGGGGGCAGACTCAAAAAAGATGTCGAAGTATTTTTTCACGGAGAGGGTGGTGGATGCTTGGAATGCCCTCCCGCGGGAGGTGGTGGAGATGAAAACGGTAACGGAATTCAAACATGCGTGGGATATGCATAAAGGAATTCTGTGCAGTAGGAATGGATCCTCAGAAGCTTAGCCAAAATTGGGTGGCAGAGCAGGTGGGGGAAGAGAGGTTGGTGGTTGGGAGGCGAGGATAGTGGAGGGCAGACTTATACGGTCTGTGCCAGAGCCGGTGATGGGAGGCGGGACTGGTGGTTGGGAGGCGGGAAATACTGCTGGGCAGACTTGTACGGTCTGTGCCCTGAAAAAGGCAGGTACAAATCAAGGTAAGGTATACACATATGAGTTTATCTTGTTGGGCAGACTGGATGGACCATGCAGGTCTTTTTCTGCCATCATCTACTAAGTAAACCAAACAGAAGTGCTGAGTCATAATGCCATCCCACCTGCCACATTCTGGAAACCTGCAATAAAACTGTCTTCCAAAAACATGTAATGACAGAACGCTTCCAGAACATGTGTCCCAATGTTGCACTATCTGTTCCACATTTCAAACAGGATCCTCACAGGGAGAGACCCATATGAAAGGCCCAACATACAAGCGTAATGCAAATTTATATTGAAGTTACCAATGTGCCACCGAAGATGACAATTTGCGGATATTTTAGTATATGTCTTTTAAATTGCACCACATTTAAAACATTTAAGGTAACCTGAAGGTCCTTCTGCCACATCAGAAGTAGGCCTTTATAATCCAGTTCTGGAATAGTGTCTTGAATATGCCTGTGGTGGAGTGAAAGTGGCACCTTTTGCTGTGCTTCCAGAGAAAATGCCATTGCAAGGTGCTCTTGTACGTCCTCTGCTAGCGCTTCTCACGGTAAAGTTTGCACATAATGGTTCAATTGGGCGTAACTAAACGCATTTTTCTGCTCAAGATCAAATTCCTTTTGGAGATCAAATGATTTAGGTTTCCCTTTCCAGGGTCACCACATGAAGTAAGTAAGTGATTCCGCATCTTTGCCACTGACGAAACATGGGATAAATTTGACCTGGAGCAAAGGCTGGGTTGTTAGACAGAGATGAGAGGTTTCACCCTGGAAGAAAAACGATGCAGACTGCATACCCATCTCCATATGGCTTTGGCGGTAGACATTATGGAAGATATCTTTAAAGTCTTTGGAACAAGGCCCCCCGCCATGTGTAGAAGGTTACTGAAGTGGATGGTAGGCGATAATTGGAGGTCTAAAATAGTATTGAAATAATCCTGTGTGGTTTGAAAGCAATCATTGATATGTCTCATGCCACTTGCTATGGTTATATGGCGCATGCTGATTAGTCCCAAACCTTCATACTCCATAGGAATATGCATGGTAGTGAGAGGAAGTCGTGCCCTCCTCCCTTTCCATAGAAAATTGCGAAACATTGTATTCAACTTTCTCTCATCAGACAATTTCAAAAATAACGGTAACTGTTGAAAGACATACAACCATTTAGGAACAATAATCATGTTATACAGTGCTACACGACCCAACAAGGATATGGGAAAGGCTTTCCAAGACCTGAACCTTTTCTTAGTTTCATTCAATAACCCCTGTACATTTAGTGGGTATAATTGAGATAGATCGGCAGGAATTTGTATCCCTAAATATTTAAGTGAATCATGCAACCACTTAAGGGGAAAATTTGTTCGCCAGAACCCCTGAACTTCAGGTAAGGGAGAAAGTACTTGTGACTTACCTAAATTTAATAAAAAGCCCGCATATCTCCCAAATTGCCGCAGGCATACAAGTAGATTTTTAAGTGAATTAGCGGGGTCTGTTAGCACCACCAACAAATCATCTGCGTATGCTAAGGTTTTAATTTGATGACCTGAGAGAGATACCCCCCTCACACCCTCCAACAAAGAAAGCTTCCTTAGCAATGGCTCCAGTGATATTATAAATAGCAACGGGAAGAGGGGGCACTCCTGTCTAGTACCTCTTGAAATAGAGAGTTTTTTTTCTTTAAGACCATTAATCAGCAGACAAGCTGCATCTGTGGGTTTCTTGTATATAGATGTTTGTATACACCTCCACAACTCCATCTTCCATCCTTCACATACAAAAAGATCCATCATTTACAGCCAAGTCACAAGATACCACCATATCTGCTCTGACCCAGGGGACAGAGACAGACACCTTAAAAGCCTGACTGCATCCTTCAAACAGAGAGGCTACAACCCCAAAATAATCTCCAAGAATATTGCCTCCTCCCTCAAAACACCCAGGGAGAATCTGCTACAGTACAAGGAGAAAACATCCACAGACAGAATCCCCCTTGTAGTGACATACAATCCAGAGCTGGAAAAACTGAGGAAAATCATAAGAGATCTACAACCTATACTCCAGAAGGATGAATTACTGAAAGAGATATTCCCATCCCCACCAGTACTGGCCTTCCGACAGCCACCCAACTTAAAACACAAGCTAATCAGAAGTAAACTTCCATCACAGACTGAAAAGGAACAGAAGGGCACACTTCCCTGTAATTTATCCAGTTGCAAACTATGCCAAAATATTTCACAGGACCCCACAGTCATCTGCAAAGGAAAGATATTCAACATAAAGGAATCTTTCACTTGCTCATCTTCCAATGTGGTATATATCATTCAGTGTAAAAAATGTAACGAAGGATGCTATATTGGAGAAACAGGCCAGATGCTTAAGACAAGATTCAATTTACATAGACATCACATGAACAATACTGGTGCCAGTAGGGCTCCCACCCCTGTTGGTCAGCATTTTACAGGAACAGGACACTGTACCAGTGACTTCACAGTGAGAATCCTGAAAGGTAACTTTAAAACCATACAAGAACGTAAGACCTTTGAAGTCAGAATGATTGAATATTTTAACACCCAACAGAAAGGACTTAACAAGGATCTGGGGTTCCTAGCCCATTATAAACCATAAAGCTGTATTTCTCTGTTGATCACCCCACCCCTCACCTATCCACACCCATCCTGTTAGAATATCAATGATATGCTTTGATGTCCCCATGCATACCTCCTACCCACCCCCATCCTCCCACCCTGTCAGACTGTCATAGTAATGCTTGAATGTTTTCACTTATACACTGTCAGCTAGCACATTTGCTTGTTTCCGATCTGACGAAGAAGGGCAACCTTCAAAAGCTAATCAAGAAATGTATTAAGTTATGTCCAATAAAAAAGGTATCATCTTATTTTCTTTTAGGATATCTGTTAAATCCGTTCTCTCAAACAGTCATTTTTATGCATAACATTACCACCACACAGTTTTTGGTAAAGTAACAATCTTAATTATTGTAAGTTTTCATTCTATTTTTTATGATTGGAATAAATCTTGAGTACTCATCTCGCTAGGCAATTAATCACCTTATTCTCATATTTGAAGAGTTTTTTTTTTTTTAACTTTGTATTTGTAGATATTTTTCAAAATATGACAAATCAAGTAATCACAAGAACAGCAAAAAGGCACAATAGGCGATTGTCTCTAGGTCAAGATTACTTCTTATGAGAGCTCTTTGCTAGTTATAATGGGGTGGGGGGGGCAAGGTGCAGCCACCACATCAGATACCCTCTTAGCTATAAAGGTTGTCAAGCATGCTGCATCACATTTTTCAGAGCAAATTTTTTATATAGTTATTGTGCATAACTAATGTGTTTAGACTATTGCAGTTGAGCAAATTGCTCTTACCCTGCATCATTTTGTTTGCCAGCAGTAACCTACCTTGCTTTAACTTGTCTCTCTATTTTTTTTCTGACAGTATAGAAAATTATTACCACTT
The DNA here is from genome assembly GCF_901765095.1 of Microcaecilia unicolor. Classification (NCBI taxonomy): domain Eukaryota; kingdom Metazoa; phylum Chordata; class Amphibia; order Gymnophiona; family Siphonopidae; genus Microcaecilia; species Microcaecilia unicolor. The sequence continues at coordinate 93,880,248 of NC_044039.1, forward strand.
GTAATAGTGCTTTTACTGTTTTTCTCAGAACTGCTTGGGAATCAGTATGGACCTGTTTAAACTGCAAGTACTCCTCCCAGTTACTAAGCTTATGCTTTTAAGTTTCAGCCGGTCTCTATTCAAAGTGATTTAAGCAAATGGGAGCGGCTCCAGCCACCAATACTCGGCGGCACTTAACTGGGCATTGTTGTTGATTATTCTATCCAGCCATTTCTAAAATGGGCAGGAGAGACATGTTCTGGAGGCAAAGTCATGGAGGAGCCAGCAGCTATGCAGGTGTTTGCAATATTCACTGCCGGTGCCCACATAGCTAAGTGATGAAATAGGGCCGCATAAATAGCAGTTCTAACTTTGGCATCTTAGTTAAGTTTGGTGTTGGTACTGAATATCAGCCGGCACCCACATAACTTTAGGGTAGAGCCCAAAGATGTGCTTCCCTCTCTCCCGAGCCTACTGTATCATCCCTGGTGGTCCAGTGGATTAGCCTGGGCAGTAGCAATCTCTACTCACTCCTGCCCCTAGTGGCTCCATTTAGAAAATGGCCACCATGAACTCTAGCAGTCGTCTCACTGTACTACCGCTAGAGGTCAGGCATCCAGGGATGATATGATAGGCGGGGGAGGGGGGACTACAGGTGTGGGGGGTTCCGGGGAGGGAAGGAAGATTGATGGTGGGATATGGAAGTAATTTCACCAGGGCCGGTCTTAGGCAGAGGTGATCGAGGCGGCCGCATAGGGCCCCGCGCCTAAGGGGGCCCCGCACGGTGCGCCTCAACTTTACCTCACTCGTGCCTCCACTCCGACCTCCACCACTGCTCGCCTCGGACGACTGTCCGCATAATCATCATCCCACTTCCGCTCCCGCCACCACCAGCGCGGCGCCCACCCCCGGCTTGGGCCTGCTGAGCCCGCCGTCAGCTCCCGAGTCCCCGGACCCCAGCGACTAACTTTGCAGCGATGCCAGCCCAGGCAGCGACGGCCCCACCCCCGACAGCGACGACAGACAGTTGCAGTGCGACGGCTCACTTCCAGGCTCCAGCTTCCCGCTCAATGTCCCGCCTTCTGATGTATTTTCTGTTTCCGGACCGCAAGGGTGGGAGTCACTGAGCGGGAAAAGCTGGAGCCTGGTCCGAGGTGGTGAGCTGAGCCATCGTCACTGCTGACGCCTACATCAAAATCAATCGGATTCCATTAAGACAGGCAGGCAGCAAGCCAGGTATGATTGATAACTTTTTTTTTTTTTTTCTAGGAAGAACCTTTTTAAATTAAAGTACTGTCTGTCTGTCTCTGTCTGTGGTGGTTTGAGAAATGTTTCAGCTGCCTGTATGTCCACCATTTTGTCAAAGGTTTTTTGCCTGTGGGACCCACCCTTGCTTCCAGTGAGCCACAGTAGTCCCCTTCTTCCCCTTTCAGTCCCTGCCCACCTTTACCCATAGATATCCTTTTAATCATCTTTTACCTCCCTTCTTCAATGCACCTTAATTTTATTAATTCTTCCTTCTGAGCCTTATTCATCCTCCTGTAAGTGGTCCCATATGCCTCATCCTTTCCCAGGGTTCACCCCAAGTCTCACCCGTACTCCACACTACACCTCAGTCACCCTCCACCCACCCAGTATCATTCATTCTCTCACTAGTGCTGCCACACATCCCCATCCATCTTCTTCCCTTAGTGCTCTCCCACTCCAGATCCTGTTATCCTTTCCCAATATTTATGTCCAAGCCTCTCATCTCCCCAGTAGCCTGTATTACAGCCTTAGAGGCATATTTTCAAAGCACTTAGCCTTCCAAAGTTCCATAGGTTTCTATGGAACTTTGGAAGGCTAAGTGCTTTGAAAATATGCCTCTTAGTCATCCTTGCTGCAGTGCTCCCTTAACTTCATTCATCCTTCCGCTCTCACTCATCCTGCCTTCAAAGTGAATAGAAAAACTAAATGCTCAGACAACAAAGGTAGAAAAAAGTATTTTATTCAGAATGTATTAATTGGAATATGTCAGCTTTTGGAAATGCACATCTGTGATATTTTGCATGTAAGTTTCAATTTTTCTAGTATTGCTGCATGCTGAGTCTGACTTCTTGAGGTAACTTTCCAGTTCAGTATTTTGCCTTCATATCTGTTGTCATGTGTTTTTCATGTGTGACCAAGGTGCAGTATCCTGCTAGCGTGTAGTATTTGCAGCCCTTTTTTTTTTTTTTTTTTCACAAGGTAGTGTATTGGTGTTTTAGAGCCTGGTGTAATTACAGTTCTGTCTTTCCACGCATAAGGTTGTAGCTCGTCCTGTCCTTGGAATTAGTGCTGTTATGGTTTGGTAAGGTTATGAGTGTGTTTTTGCATAAGTTTGTGTATAGTGTTTTGCAGTGGAGAGATTGTGTGTCCGCACCTCTGACCCGCTGGGGTTATGAGAATTGGAACTACTAATTGTAGTGGACTTGAACTGAATAATTTCGGGGGGGGGGGGGGTTCATGATAGCATTGTGCTTATTATTTCAATCAGTTTTTCTGTACAAGTTGTAGCTTCATTTGTCTTTATTTGAAATTTCATAAATAAAAATTTTTCTAAAAATTGAATAATCTTATCAATGGGGTGGAGCTGGGGCGGGGCTAGGGTAGGGGCAGGGCTAGGATGGGGCCCCACCAAATTGGTCTGCACAGGGCCCCGCACTTGCTAAGACCGGCCCTGAATTTCACAGATCCACTTAATTCAGGTACTGGCTGATATTCAGTTGGGACCCACATAAGTTTGGGCAGCCAGCAGCAGTCTTGGTAGACCTGGATAGTTGATACTGATACAGAGACACAGATCTCAATATTGAATTCCAGGCCAACTTAGCCGGAAACTATCAGTTTAAATAAAATGCTGACTGCAGCTGGCTAAATATTTGACAGGGCAGATCTTTATCCAAGTCTGTTGGCAAAGGTCTCTTCCGCATGAATTTTAATTGCCAAACCTTAGACCATTCTTCTAGCTTCTGCATATTATTTTTCATGTTTTCCAGTCTCTCCGGGGTGTCCACTCTGTTACAAATTTTGGTATCATCCGCAAACTAAATGTCTATTTCCTAATTATATTTCCACCATTCATGATGTATTGTAAGCCTGCAAAAAAGTGGGAAAATGTGGGATACAAATGCAATAAATAAATAAATGCCTAGTCTTGCATCTCAAACCTGTTTGTGGTGCAGGTTGCTGAAAAATGGAACTGAAGGAGCATGCTCCACTGCTGTGCCAAAGAATGAGCTGAGGGCTGAGATAAGGTACTGATTCTATGAGAGAGAAAGTAGGAGACAAATACTGTGGTGGGGAAGCAATGGTATAGGCAGGGGAAGATGGAATGAGGGGCAGAGAGATGGATGCTAGGGTAAGGAGAAAAGGCAGAATAAATGAATATTGGAAAAATGGATGGGTGGATGTTGTGGAAGGGGCGGAGGTATGGAGAAAAGTCAGGGGTAATACATGCTGGGGAAAGGGAAAATACAGAGAGGTAAATACTGAGGATATGGGGATGCAGGAGAGCACACTTGGAGGTACAAGCATTGGGAGATGAGAAGGCAATACTAAGATTGTCTGTCTTGTATTGGAGGTGTAAGTAGGGACTCAATGATTAGTTAAGGAGGAAGAATGGATTGTAGGGACTAACACAACAGGGTGAAAATGGGTAAGGGATATAAATGGCGCTGACTCAGTGCAGAAAGATGGGGAGGGAAGATGGTTTGAAGGACCCTGTGGGGATTGGGGAATAGTTGGTAGGCAGTTGAAAAGGACAGAGCGCTATGGAGAGGGTAAGAAAAAAAGGGGATGGGCCTTTTGAAGGTATTTGTGTGGGGGGGGGGGCCTGGATGGAGGGGGTAAGACACAAAGGAGTTAGAAGTGGAGTGGGACTGAGTGACAGGGAAGGAGCTGGGGATGAGTACAAAAGGTGGGCATAGTGGATTAAAAAGTAGGCAAAAGATGGGAAATGAAATGAGGAAAGGTTGGGAAGTAAGAGTAGGGAATAGAAAACTGGTAAGCTTTTTTTTTTTTTTTTTTTTTTAGGTGAAAGGGTAAGGAGGGAGACTGAAACCTAACTTTAGGTAGACAAAGACTAATGAGACAAATGGAGATAAAAGGCGAAAGGATCTATGTAGGGGAGAAAATGTACAGTAAGGGAAACAGAAAACGTAAATCAGATCCTAGAAAAGAACAAGAGGAAATCACCAAGAGAAAGTGGTGGTAGAGACCTGGAATAACTTGAGGAAAAGTGCATGCTCTGCTGCTCAGCGGCATGTTTTCACATGGTTGAGATGTAAGTGACTGGACAGAACAGTTAACGCTGGCAGAGTGACTGAGTGAACATGGAGGTTATCGCTAGCAATGGTGGCTGAGTATATGTATGTTTGTTTTTATATGTATTGTCTCAGTGCTAATGATTATGTATGTTCCTGTGTTGTACACCACCTAGGGCGATTGGCTAGAGAGGTTTATAAATATTTTGAATATAAGTGCATGCTTTTGAGTGTACTGGGAAATGTGGGCTGAATTGAAGGTGTGTTTGAGAGTGCAGCAAGTGTGTGGGGGGAGAGGATGGAGTTTGAGTGTAGGAGGAAGCCACCCCCTGCTCTACCCTTTTCCACCTGGTTTTTAGCAGCCAGCAGAGTCTGTCCACCTAGGACTACAATGTGTGCTCTTGACCATTTGTTTGGTAGACGTAGACCAGGTCCCTGCCTGCCTCACAGACAGATGATCAAAAACCCCACACTGTTCCGAACAGTACTGTAAAATTAGTATCTGAACAGCATAGGAAATAAAGTCCCAATGATCATAGCTAATAGCTTGCAAATTTTAGGTGTGCTATTAACTCTGTTGGGGTACTTCTGCAGGAGGATTGCGCCTGTGCATACGCTCAAGGCAGAATCCTACAGAAGTTGTTTGACAGATCCGGGCTGTCAAAAAAAAAAACAAAGGGATTGCACAGATCTGGGCTGTCACATAGTTTAAAACATTACACATGACCAAGGACTAGAACCTTGGAACTCGGACTTTGCTTACAGCTCTTCTGGATAGGTAAATTTTTCTTCACCCAACGCGTAATTAAACTCTGGGATTCGTTGCCGGAGAACGTGCTGAAGGCGGTTAGCTTGGCAGAGTTTAAAAAGGGGTTAGAGGTTTCCTAAAGGACAAGTCCATAAACCGCTACTAAATGGACTTGGGGAAAAATCCACAATTCCGGGAATAACATGTATAGAATGTTTGTACGTTTGGGAAGCTTGCCAGGTGCCCTTGGCCTGGATTGGCCACTGTCGTGGACAGGATGCTGGGCTCGTTGGACCCTTGGTCTTTTCCCAGTGTGGCATTACTTATGTACTTATGTATCTGCTTATATTATAATAGAGAGAGCCTACATGGAGAATATGTAGTTTAACACTTGTTCTGTTCATTTTTAAGCTTATATTTTAAGTAGGTAAGGAAGGAACTAGAAGGGGCCGACAGAAGAAAACAATGGGATGCAGCTAACTACAGAATGTTAGGAATTTAGAAAAAATAATAAACCATAGCTGTACCTGGCAGGAACAAGATAAGAGGGGAAAGATTGTTCTGGAACATGGGATAGATGAAGACTAGGTGAGAAATGATAGGTGAAAAGGATAGGCAGATGAGAGGGCAGAGATAAGATAAGACCTATAAAAATAAGGGAACACCTTAGATCAGTGATGGGCAACCTTTTGAGCTTGGTGTGTCAAAATTCGCCAAAAAACCGAGCATAACTCGGGTGGTGTGTCACTTCGATAAAAAAAAACCATAATTTCACGATACTTATAGTTTAAATAACAAAAATGTATAATTGTAATATATAACTGTATTTAATAAACCAAAAACTAATTATTTAACTTACCTGCTTAGTGACTTCTTTGTTCATCTGTCAATCGGTTTCTTTTGTTGGTCTTGGTATTATTTAACTTGTGTGGGGTGCCGTGAACTAAGATAAGTGAGGGGGAGGGGGAATTCTTTAACTAATCTGCCTATTAGTGACTTTTTTGTTGCTGAATTTCATTGGCTAAATCTTCAATTGAAGGTTGGTATTTTGTACACTTCAAGCCCAAGCATGCGCTACTAACTTCATCTTTCAATCTGTTTCTTTTGTTGGTTTTGATATTATTTAACACTGAGAATAAGGTTTCACAAAAGTACGTAGAGGGAAAAATTGTGAGTAAAGCCATTGCTATATTTTTCAGGGTGCTAAAAGTGTCTGGTAATCGGATCCAGGCACTCCAAATTTCCTAGTAACTCAGATATTCTCTTAATAATTGCATCTTTATTCTGCATATCGTGAAATAGAACTGGTGCACATCTTAGGAGAGTTTCTTTAATAAATCCTCCCTCACTGAGTGCTTTTCCATGCTGAGCTATGGAGTGAGCAATGCTCAAACTTGCAGATGTTAAATTTGTAGAACCTTTTACAAATGTAAGGATGGAATTAGATTGGCTCTTATAAAAGTGTAGCTGCCTGGAAATGTATTCCTTCCTTTCATCCTCACTTTTTTTCAGGAGCTGGGAATGATTAGTTTCAAAATGTCTATTTATATTCCACGTTCTGCTTACTACCGTTTCAGTACATAGAACGCAAAATGATCTGCCATTTTTTTTCTATAATGCCATACATCTCGGTCCATGTCTCTTGAAAGGGTCGGCAACTGCTACTACCACTTCCTTTACTTAACCTTGTTTTTTTATTTTTTGGGTTCTCCATCAGGGGGGCAGTGACAGAAGATAGAATTATAGATAGCCTGTTAGCCCTGCAGGCAATTAGGGGTTAACTAGCCTAACTGACCACCTTATGTAAATTAAGATGGCTGCCGCTATTTCTAATGGCGGGAAACGGCACCCATAGCACATGCCCTTGCCTCTCCCAGCCTCCCCCTCACCTATCTCAGTAATGATGGTCAATTAGAAATCCACGACACCCCAGAACAGTAGATTGGATGATGGTTGCTGTGGTTATGTGGTTGCTGGTAATGGCGATCACAGGGCCCTCAGAGATGCGTCCCCCACGGCATTCCACTGCTCTCTGCTCCGCCGGCCGGAAGTGAGGTCAAACGGCCGTGCAGGAGCCGGGGCAGAGGGAGCAGCAGGGAGGGAACGAGCGGAGGACTCGGAGGGAGCCAATAGGAGCGCACACGGGTAAACATGCACCGGGGGGGGGGGGGGGGAGGTCGCGCTGCCCCTTGGGGGGGGGCGCATCGGCGATCCGCCCGGGTGTCAGCAAGGAACGCCGCTGCTTCTCTGTATGCGGCCACATGCGGCCGCGTGTCATCGAAAATGGCTACGCGTGTCAGTACTGACACGCGTGTCATAGGTTCACCATCAGGGCCTTAGATGGTTGGGGGGGTGGAGAGTCTGGTGGATAGTTGAGGAGTCAGGTGTCTGCTAGCTAGCCCCACTTCAAATCTTTTCTTTTTTAGCAGTTGTGTACGCTCTGCTTTTTCTTTGTTTATAGACTACTGTTTGACGTAAGAAAAATAAAGAGAAATTTGCTGAATAGACAATGGTTGTATGAGAATCATTTGGTAAGCCTTCAGCCATCTTAGAGGTGGTATGGAGTGGTCAAACCTCACCAGTGAGTGTACGCTAGAACTGTGGTCCGGCGGTACAGCACCCCTGCACACAAGAGGCTGGAGGTCTGGTGGACCTTCACCCCCCTCACCCAGACACAAGGAGCTGGGGGTGCTGAGGCCCCCCTGTGCAAAAGTTTCCCTGGCGGCCCAGTGGGCACCACCCCAACTGCTCTGGTGGTCTAGTGTCCCCTAAAGCCCTGGTGGCTTAGTGTCCCTCCCCCAACCCTCTTCCCATACCTTTTTGAAGCAGGAGGAGGGAGTAGCACTCCTTCCTCCTGTGAGCGCTGCCTTCAAAATGGTGTTGCCCTGCCCATTGCATCCTGGAATGCACTGGGCGATGCTTCAGTACCATATATTCATGAGAGATTTTCATGCAGTGGAGGCAGTACATGCAGATCTCTTTCATGAATATTCATTATGAATATCCTGAAAACCTGACTGGTTGGGGTGTCTCCAGGACCAGGTTTGGAAATCACTGACCTAACCTATTAGATAACAGAGAAGTGCACAGAAGACCAAAGGCTGAGTGCATGGTTTTCTAATGTTAGGACTTTTGTGTTAAAGTCAAAAGAGTAAAAGGTTTGTTTAGTGGTCAAGGTTAGTGAGGATTTCATGTTTGTCTTTACTGTGTGAGCATACAGGACTCATGTTTTTTTCTGGTTTCCTTGAAGAGGATGAGCTAAGAGAGGTGTGCTGGACAGTTGAGAGAAATGTATAGCATGTTAATGCAAAAAACATGCCAACACATGCCTGTGTTTGTGCATGCAGAAACTCCTTTGCCGATACAATTGTTTTCAATACCAACACTACCACATAGAGTTGCAATTATTTGAACTGTCCTAAACACAAAAGAAATTGCAAACCATATAAAACACCTCCATTCATCTCTTAGTTGAAAAACAAAATTGACAGCATTTTCTTTGTACATTCTTTGCATGGTTACCAACAGAGGTGAAGGCTTTGTTTAAACTTTATCACATTATCTTTAAGGTAATTTATGATGTATTGCCATCTTGGATGTATAATTTGATCTATTTTCCATCTGTTCGTGAGACATTCTTGACGTAATAAGTTGATATGTTTCTCTAACCCCAAGGGGAAGAAATCTAAAACTTTTTGCCACTTTTGCATATCAGGCGGCATTGGATTAAGACCTTAAGGTCTTAAAGTCTACTTTCTTTTATTTTTTTTTTTGAAAATATATACTCAATTAAAGAATCAATAGATAAAATTCTGATTTCAAATTAGTTGTCCTTTGTAATTTCCTAGGTTGATTACCTAGCTTCTTTCAATGCCATCTGTTTAGAACTATGATTGTATTAGTAGAATGTAAGAAACAGTGTAATTTTTATACATCTGCACATGCCTAACGTGATACCACTATTTCTAATAAAAAGATCAAAGCAGTTTATATTGTAAAATTTGTATGTTCAGAATAGCATTGCAGCACATGCTCAGATCTATGCACATGCAACTCATGCCGATAGGTTTGTCTCTTCTGCATACCAGTTATACCTGCTGGTGCAGAACTGTGCACTTGTGTTCTGTGTGCATTTTTTGTACGCAACTTATTTGTTTTCTTACTGCATTGAGCAAAATTTGAATAACTTGAATTAGAAAGTTGTACACTGCTTTAAGGCAAGGTTATTGCATTGGTTCCTCAACTTGCTGATTTTTGTGTGTTCAGGGCTTCCTAGGAGGTAATGTTTTCCAAATGAGTTAACTTTTGCTTTCTGTGACAGGAATGAACCTCATCCCTTTCAGACTATGCTGGAGATTCTGTCTTTCAGGTCACTGCTAATAAGACATAAGAATCGCCATGCTGGGACAGACCAAGAGTCCATCGAGCCCAGCACCCTGTCTCTGACAGCAGCCAAAAGAACAAGCATTTCGTCCCGCCCTTCCCAGAAATAGTGGGTTATTCCTATGTCCTTTCAATAACATTCTATGTCCTTTTCCTCCAGGAAGCTGTCTAACCTTTTTTTAAACTCCGCTTGTCAACACCTGCATTATTCCAAATCAAGCTGTTTCATGGTGTTTGAAAGCTAATATGTAAGAGCAACAGGTTTGGATATTCTTCTTTAATGAGGTTGGTGGCACCCAATACAATGGGGATGAATCTATTTTTATACAGCATGCTGGTCTTTGATTTGCATTTGTTATTTGATTGTAGTATTGATTTGGTCACTTGGTGCAAACTATTCTATTATTAGTGCTGCTGTTGTACTTTTTCTCCTTTACTACAGTGTCTGTGGTTTTTTTTTTTTTTAATTATTTTTTTTATCAAGCTTAGTCATTGAGGTAGCAGTGCCCTAAGTAATCAGCTTTATTCTGTTAGGTTCATGATCCCATAGCCTTTCTGGCACAGTGTGCTACCCTGTTACATCTTTTTGTGTAGTTTTCTGACATATGTCACAACTGAGCAACCAGTTCAGTGCTACAAAATCTGCAGGGGTGTGTGTTCTATACTGGCTATAGAGTATCTTCATAGCCGCCTATCCTGTACTGCAGTTATCAGCCTCACATTTTAGTATAAATTCACCTCGCCTTGGAATTCAGAATCACTGTCGCCTGCTAAACAGCTTCATGGGGAGCAGCAACACAAAGCAGATGCCACTCCTATGTAGGGATGAGCAAATGGAGCCATATTCTTATGCATTGCCTTTACACTGCTGAATTAGTTGCCTCTCCTATCTTGAAAGGCTTCATTAATGCAATCAAATCTTCCCAGTTGAAGATACAGGCAATAACCTGCTTTCCTATTCTTTTGTTACTTCAGGTCATTCCATAGCTTTGTTTTGCCTCTTTCCAAATGCTTTTGGATGCTGGGGAGCCATTCTGTTTATCAGCTGTGTTCTACAGGGTTCTTGTAGAAGTTTCTCAAGGCTTCCATTTAGCTGTATCTGGTGGTGCTTTCACTATACTAATGATCTTCTCCAGTTCCCTGTAGAACTCTTCGTTCTCTTGTCCTTTACACAAAACAAGAGGACACAACACCCCTACGTATGATATAGCAAAACCAGAAAAAGTAGGGATGGATGAAAAGCCTTCCAATAACAATCCAGAGGTGAAACTTAGTGGATAGAATGTAAACTTTATTGGTAGTAACAACCATGTCTGGACTCCACGTGCATCGGTATATGGAGACTCAACACGGACCCGTGTTTTGGCGTACTGCACCTGCATCAGGAGTTGTGTGATCTTACAAGAGGCCTACTTTGCCAATAAACATCAGAGGAGATGCCAAGAAACTGCCAACTTGCAACACAGAAAAATGTGAAAGCATATGGTAAGAGCCTTACAACATAGCACTTCTATGCAAAACAGTGTTTCTCGGCATCTCTTCTGATGTTTATTGGCAAAGTAGGACACCTGATGCAGGTGTAGTTCACCGAAACATGGGTCTGTTGAGTCTCTTTACTGATGCATGTGGTGTCCAGAACAGGTAACCACTGAACTTGGGACAGATAATCTTCTTTCCCAACTTTCAACTAACTCAAATTTTGTCTTCCTCCTTGCCCCTCAAATGGGGATGCACCAATTTCTTCCCTGTTCTACTTCAATTTTGTTCACATCCCAAGATGGTAATTTCTACCATCTTTAGATGGGAGAGACGCTTATTTCAGCAGGCTTATCTTTTCTTACTGCATACCTTTAGGTATTGAGGCTGGTGTGAACACTAACCTTTGCTCTGGACTGACACTTCTGTGTTCCTATATTCTTAGTTTCTTATACTATCTCTTATCTTATCGCTTTTTGATTAAGGTGTTTCTTTCTCTGTTTTTGTATACCTCCTTGCTATTTAATAAGGAAAAGTGGTATATTAAGTTTCAATAAATCATACTGGTACACCCATGACCTTGCTCTCCGGCGGACATTTGTATTTATCTGGGGTGGGGGGGGGATTGATACTTTTTGTTTTTAAGCTGTATATTGTTGCATTCTATGTTTTATTCTATTGGCTTACCATTAAATCAATAAGATGTTTATTAAAAAAAAATAAAAGGCAAAATGATGTACCCTTAATGCCAGTTGCCAGACAGAATTTTTTAAATCGTCACTTGCACATAAAACCCTTCAGGTGAAAATGTGAAATCTGAAAATATTGGAACTTATTTCATATTTTCTGCATTAATGGCAAGTTAAGCATCTGAACATAGAAGCATTATGTGGTGGCAAATAAGGATTGTATGTCCCACCTAGTTCCAATTTAATTTGTTGTGTTTTTGGCATAAAACCCAGTTCCACTTTTGACCTTTGTAACTATGGATCTTATGCGTTTCAGGATTCTTGACTTATTGCTGTTCTGAGATCACTCATATTCCTGAAAAAGGTTTAAATTTTCTTCTTTTTTTTTTTTTTAATTTACCAAGATACAAACCTTACAATAGCTAAGACATGGTAGTCGGTCCTATACCCTTTCCCATCCTTGCTAAGATAATAAAATCAATATCCACAGTTTTTCATAAACACGTCTAATAGTTAATCTGTCTTGTTTATGAATCAAAATAAAGGTAAGTAGTTACTATTAAGGTAAAAACAGTCTTCTTTCAAGGCCCAACATAAGGATTACACATCTTCTGAACTTACCATAGCCACCCTTAATTGCCATAAGCTTACAAAAGTGTTCCATAATCCAATTATGAAATTTGATCATATTTAGGTCACTTTGCTTCCAACCCTTGGAAATATTACATTTGGTAGTTACTAAGCACATTCTTATCCAGTTTAGATAGCCTACACATCTTGGGATCCCTCTCATCCAAGCCCCCAGATATTTATTGAAATTGGTACATTTTCCCCAGAATTGTTTTTCACCTCTGCACAAGTCCATAACACATGAAACATAGACCCCATTTGCTCAAATTTTCTTCAGCAAATTTTTGAGACAAAGGATGCATTTTATTCAGCCAGTCTGTTAGTTTGAAATCTTTGAGATGTTCTCAAGTTCAGCAATACTTCCTTTCTGTAGGAGTGGGGGGGGGAAATAGTCTCTTTCCCATTCCAGGTTATGCTTTGATTTGCTTCCAGATATATTCATCAACAGGGGAGGGAAGGAATTTTGGATTTAGCTCACCTCTTTCAGTAGTAGCTCGGTGAGTAAAATTTACTTACAGGAGGTACTTTGCTATTACTGAAGTGCTTAAAACATAAATTTGTGCCTGAGGTAATGGAGGGTTCTCAGTCCACTGTCTATATTTTTTGATACTACCTCTTCATTGCTCCCATGCCTTCAGTTCCAAATTTAGAAACTTCTTCTTATGCATCTTTTCTCTCGGCAATAATAGCACTATTGCAAATAGTTATACCAATCTGACTGTTAATTTCATGGTGCATCCTTTACCTTTTGTTTCATTGGATAATATCTTAAAATAGGGTAGTTTTGCGTAAACCACAAAGGAATGAACCTCAATCCTAATCAGGGTATGTTGGAGATCTTCATCTCACATTTACTGTTGGAGTTCATAAAGTGTAATACACCAGCACAGTTCAGACCAGTTTTTTTTTTTTTTTTTGCTTTTGTTGTCTTGTTCAGATTATACTTGATCTTTCTCCACACATAGAGAATAGTGGCTGGCACCAACAATTTCTTGGTGTGTTTTTTTTTTTTTGTGTGCATTTTCTTTACTCAGATGCCTTTGAACTTATCAATGAGATTGAAGTTACAATTACAATTTCCAAAGTTTAGTTGTAATATTGGTGTGTGATTGGTGGAGCAAAGTTAGTGGTTTCTAGTGGATGATATGTTAGTTTGTTTTCCTCTGTACATGCCTTTAGACATCAGCATGTCATACCAGTGATATGCAAGTTTCCAGTTCTGTGCTATAAAATCTGGAGCACATTTTATTTTCCTGTGAACCACCATGTGAAGTCATCTGTCCTGCGCTACAATTCTCAGTCTTTCGCCCTTAAGCTCTCTTCTTATCAAGGGTTAATTTCTGGGCGAAAGACTCGTAATGAAGTTCTGACTCTTTAAAATCCAGAGTCAGTAGAAAGGTTGGCACCTTTCAGAAAGGTGAGGGGGGGGGACCCCTTTTGCCCTGCCCCTAACAAATAACAGCAGAGAGGACAACAGTGCAGTCTTCAGTGCCTGCAGGCCACATTGAGGGATGGGGGACTACAGGAGGTGGCACTCTTCAGCCCCCATTGAGTCACAGTCCTCTAATACACCTTGCTCCCCCAATATAGGATTAAAGCCAAACAGATTTCTGCATACACAGCCCCCCCCCCCCCCCCCCTCCAGCAATGGATGCAGAGCCAGGATATTTCCCTATAATTCACCATACATAAAAATCAGAAATTTCTTTGTCACCTCAGTAAGAGCAAAATGAGCTTCTCAGTACTGGCATATTGTGAAAATAATACAAAATTCTACAAAGTCATCTGGGACCTAGAGCAAATAAACCATGACAGCAGCACTAACTTCTAAGCAAGGACCCTATTTGCAAAAAGGTGGTACCTAAATATTAGTGGGCTTTACAACATCAGTACACCTGTTGGGAAAGCTGAACAATCTAAAAAACCAAATACAGAAAAGTGACCACAAACTAGAAATAAAAATATGTAGACAGAAATTTAAAATGAAATCCCAGGAAGCCATGTCCTGCATGTAGTACAACAGCAGAGAGACAGAAATAGCTGCATTTCTTCCCCACTGTTCTGTGCAAAATAGCAAATGGGGACAGCATTAGCTTAAGCAGGGCAGTTGTCCTTGGGGCCCCAAGCCTGCCAGAAGCTGAAAAAGGCACAGCCTGGTAGTGGGTCTTAGGGTCCTCTCCCAGTTTTCTGCAATGGGCTCCAACTATGTCTAACACCAGCTCTGGCAGGTGCTAAAATTTGACACATGCTAATCATTAAGAAGAAAATACAATTTTGTTCTACCTTTGGTCATTTTGTTTCTGATTGTTTTGCCCTGGTTTCTGATCTTTGCTTTCCTCTTATCCTGTCAAGGCCTCCTTTCTATTTGACATTTCTTCTCTCCATACCTATCATGCATCATCTTGGTGCCCCTATCCTTCCTTCACATACATCATTTCACTCTGCATCTTTCTCTGTCCAGCATCAGCCTTCGGTGTCCCTATATTTCCTCCTCCGTCCTGCATATGTCTCTCTTGCCTCTTCCTTCTCTGTTCCACCACCCCTAGTCCTCTCCTTTTCCACCAGTACTCTCCCTCTCCTCAAACTACCTGTATTCCTTGATGGCTGCAAATGAAAAGGAATGGGCTGTGGAGCCTCGTGCTCAGGCACTGGTTCCAACCTCTCAGTGGCCAGAAGTACACATCAGAGCTGGTGGGGACTGTCAAGTTCTGTGGGCCATTTCCTTTCATTTGAGCACTGATACTTGCGGCATCCAAGGAAAACAGGAGGTTTGAGGATAGGGGAGGGGTAACCAACTCAATGCTGATTGTGTGAGGCAAGGGCCCTTGACAGTATGACCACTGGCTGCTGCTGAGTCATCCTGCTGCTGCAGCCTGCAGCTGTGTGCCTTGTGCATTCCATCTACAACCAGGCTGGCAATACAAAAAATGGCGAGTTGGCAACTAGGCAGCCTGCAGAGAAGAGGGGAGGAATTGAGCTTAGAGCAGATTGCAATGAGGACGTAGAGCAAAGACATATAAGGATTGAATTGAAACTTGTGAACAGAAAAGCCAATCTATGCCAGGACTGAGGACAAGTTTCAACCTTAAAGGCTTCAACTCTAGCCTTCATTGGCTTTTCTGTTCACAAGTTTAAAATTTGGGCCAATTCCAACCCCTTTGTGTATCTGTTACTCCAGACTTAGATTTCTGGCAGAACAGCCAGAGCAGCATTCACCACCTGCCTCTTGGGCTGAAGAAATAAAGCATAATGGTCGTGTAAATCTGTTTTGGCTCCTCCCTCCCCCAGGGATGTCGAGCAGAATCACCTGTGGGCATGGATCATTTCTGGCCACCTAGGGTCTGGAGGAAGCAGAATGGAGCCAAGAGTATTGGAGCTGTTCATGCTAAGACAGGAGCAGCCGTATGGCCTTGATGTTTGTACAACCTTCCTGCACAATTGAGATTGTGAAGGATAGGCATCCGCACCTCTTCAGCTTTGTTCCCTATTAGACCCACTGCCTGTTTCTACTACTTTGGGTTGGTTTTATGGCCCTTTTGCTTATGCTGGCTTCAGTCTCCTCACCTCTGCTTGTAGTGGTCACACTTGGGGAGGGAAAGAATGAGTGAAAGAATTGGAGGGGACAGATCAGTGGATGAGGGACAAGGGGGTGTGAACTTAAGGTATTGAAGGGACTGTGGATTGTCTGGGGGATAGGGAAAGTAAGGGGGTTTTAAAGGTGCTATAGGGATTGGAAGAACTGAGGTGTGAGGGTCATGAGTGAGTTGATTAGAGATGGATAGGGGGAAGTGCATTGAGGAAAAAAGAGTGGGAGCATATGGTAAATAGGCCATTTTTAATTCTAGGATCTCCTCTACCCATTTGTGGAGGTGGTTCAACTACTTTGCCCATTTTCCAAGGCAGAGAAGAGTCGGTTCATTCCCGCCTTACTGGCTGAGATGGAAAAATGGTAGAGTAAAACTTCCATGGAGAGGGCATTGACAAGGGGGAAAGGAGTGATTGAAGACCACTAGGAACTGAGGTTTTAGACTTGAGGGCTCTAGGATCATTGGATAATTCATGGAATGAGGACTTTGCATTGAAGATCAGGATCGTGAGGGCAGAGACTAGATGAGCTCTCATTTTCTACCCTTCTGCTTACACCACAGATAACCCATCTCCACCTTGTATGAGTCTTCGCTCCTCCCCAGCCATTCTTTGCCTGCCAGTTCTTTGAAGATAATGAGAGCAATGAGCACTTGGATGCATGTAGTGTGATAGTTTACACCCAATCCTGGCCTTCCCCTTCCTACATCTTATTTCTACTTTTGTCTACAAACTAAGCCATGCTACTCCTTGCCCACTTCTGTATCGGGTTCTGCTCTACCTGTGGTTTCTGAAGTAATTGTATTTCATGCTGTACTTGCTTTATCAACAGACAAATTTTATCCAGTCCTAGAAGACTGGACTTTGTTATAATCATTATAATTTAGGGGACCATCAGACAGGAGAGCTGTATCACTGTATTGCTATAGATAATGATAAAAATTATGGGGACCAAGGATTAAATATTTTAAAACAAGTTTTAAAATTCTAAATCTGATACATATCCAAGAGAGCTTGTAGTAATCCTAAATTTGTCCAAGTTTTGATCAAGACACATCAGACACAATCGCCCCTAGGTACTGCTTTCATACACAGAAGCATTTCACCCCATATACAGTTGTTTTGTTTTTTTTCATATTACTTGCTGGTTATGGAGAGGGGGATGGTGGTCTTCCGTCCAGTTCACCAGACTACAATTCCAAAGCTGTAGAAAAACATTAACCAGATCATTGGCAATTTTAAAAACTGTGACACGTTTTCAGAATAGCCACTCTAGCAATTTGTTTCCATTGTTTTTAGTTAGTTTAACTCCTTTTTTTTTTTTTTTTTTTAAATCACACATGGTCTGTGGAGCTGTGTGCGTAGGGTTACCGTATGTCTGGATTTCCCCAGACACGTCCTCTTTTTGAGGGCGCCGTCGGGAGTCCGGGCGGGTTTCTGCATTTCCTGGATTTGTCCGGGTTTCTCTCTTCAGGTCATCACATGACATATCCTCCTGACTTCTCTGACCTATGAGTATGCATGCACGTGGCATGGGCCGACGCAGGCAGGCTTCAGGCAGCGTCTGTTCGTGTGCCAGCCAGCGCCTGCCTGCGATCAGCTGATGTGGTGATCCTCCTGCACGCAGGTGCAGCGATTTTTTTTACTGTTACTGCAGCCTGCCGCCTTCTCCACCTGCAGCCACCGCCATTACCCCGAGTTGATGACGAGGCTGCAGCATCTGGCCTGTGCTTGACGTGTGCCAGCGGCCAGCCAGCCTTGCCCTTATCCGCCGCTGTAACCTGAGATAAGAATAACTAGATCGATGACCTTTAAAACTCGGAGGGGAGGGACCCTGGAACTTGAAGGGAGGGGGGGCTGGAACTCGGAGGGAGGGAGGGCCTGACCACCAGGGCAGTAGTAAGGGGAGGGGGGTGACGGGGAGGGGGAGTGATGGGGCAGGGGAAATGTGACAGGGCAGAACGAGGGTGTGAAAGAGGGCGGGGCATGTGCCCTCCTTTTTGGGGGACAAAATATGGTAACCCTTTGTGTGCGTTTCCCGTTCCAATACTATGTAATGTTGTGGTCTACTAGGGATAGTACTGACAATCATACGGCCCTCTGTGAGGGTCACGTCAAGGCTCATAATGTCAGTCATGGCTGCATTGGTAGCCCACTTGAGGTCAGCTTCCATTAAGACTTGCAAGCCTGCAACGTGGTCTTCATTCCACACACAAACTTCCCACTACTGTTTGGATCAGGACACTTGACGTGACAGTTGTTTCAGACAGTTCTGCAGAATTTGACCGGTGTATAGAATCCAACTCCACCCTCCTAGGCCCTGTTTTATTCTGTTCCAGGCTGCAACTTCACTAGTATGTATATAGTTTCAGGTTGATTCAAGTTTTGGTCTGGACATTCTGAGATACAATTATCCTAGCTTTCCTATTTCGGTGAGCCTGGTAGCTAGGATTCCACATATGAGAGCAGAAAGGTCTACTTGTCCTCAGAGAAAGCAGCTGGAGTTATCTGAGGACAGCAGGCTGATTATTCTCACATACCCTCTCACCTCCCCTAGGAGTTGTATTTAATTTGGGATTTTTGCTTTTTCACCTGGCTGGAGGACCCGTGCTCCTGCATCAGGCAGGAAGGCACCAGCACATGCACAGTGGGACGCTGCTAGAAAGTTCTACACTGTAAGCTAGTCAGCGTCTGCACCAGGCTCTGTCGGGATGATGTCACCCACATGTGAGAATAGGAAGGCCTGCTGTCATAGAACACCAGCTACAGATAAGTATCTTTGCCTTTTCCCAGTCCAAGTGGATTAAAGAACAAAACCAATTTTTCAGGTAGTCTCTTGTACCAAGTAAGTACCTTTGCATTACAATTCCATCCCCCTTTTTGTAAGGAGAACTCAAAATTATACTGTTTTTAGGAAACTTTTAAAAACGTTTCTTTTTAAGAAATATTTAAGATAACAGTGCTCTGTTTGGTCTATGGGTTAGATTTGATATAATTTGACTTTGATTATATCTTGAATTTGTTTTGTTTCACAGGGTTTGCCTGTTTTCTTTCTTATCCACATCGAACCCTTACAGATAATAGTGGCATATAAGAATTTAATGCAATATAATTTGGGGCAGAATTTGCTGGAATGGTGAGATAAGGGAAGGGACTTCCACAGTGTTTTTGTTTGGGGTTCTCCCCCCCCCCCCCCCCCCCCATAAAGTTCTGGAGAATTTTTTTTGGGAGAGACTTATCGGAAGATACTGACTTGAAGTTTCTGATTCCAAAAACAGATGTTCATTTTCCTTCTGCATGACATTGGTCAGTTGCAGTTCATTTTTGTGTGGGCATATGGCCTGACATCAGTCTTGATATTTACATTATATACAGTAGAAGTCCAAAAATCAGACTACTCGGGGATTGGGTCAGTCCAGATTTTTGATTTTTCTGGATTCTCAAGCAGCCCTGCCACATCGCTCTCCCTCCCTTCCCACATGATCTGGCTTCTCCCCCTCTCCCACTCCTGGCCATGCCCACTTGCTGTCTCTAACCTGAAGTCTTTCTAGTGCCAGCAGCACTCACTTGCTGCCTCCAGCATGCAGCAGGCCTTCCCCTCTGACCTGTACTGCCCCTTTTAAATCAACTTCCTGTCGTCTGTTTCCCAGGTTGTGTCTAGTGGTCTAGTGGTTTAGTGGTAGTTGCAGCTCACTACACAAACTTGGGAGTCCTTGCTTCCCTAGCTGGATGATTGGCTGGTGAAGAGCACATTGAAGGATGGTGCTCAGGAGGCCATGCAGGGAACTATTCGGGTGCTGGCGCTACTAGGGTTAATTTTAAACGACCCCAAGTCCCATCTCCTTCCGGTCCAGCAATTGGAGTTCATTGGAGCCCCATGAGCCTTTCTCCTTGTGCTGAGAGAGGGCACACTAGTCACAATCTCCACTTGGGTTTGAACCTGCCAGCAGGTCTCAGCTTGGCAGATGTTGAGGTTACTGGGCCACATGGTGTCCACAGTGCATGTGTCACCCATGGCACATCTTCACATGAGAGCTGCCCAATGGACCCTAGCTCCCCAGTGGTTCCAGGCCTTGGGGAACCTAACTGATGTCATCTGGGTGTTGCTAGAGTTGGTTTAATCCCTCTTCTGTTGGATGTTTTGATCCAATTTGACTGTGGGACTACCCTTTCAAATTCTTCAGCCTCAGAAGGTGCTGATGATGGATACATCCAGCCTGGGGTGGGGAGCTCGTTTAGATGGGCTTCACATGCAAAGTACTTGGTCAGCTCAGGAATCAGATCTTCATACCAATCTTCTGGAGCTACATACAATCTGGAATTCTCTAAGGGCTTTCAGAGATTGGCTGGTCAACCAAATTGTGCTCATTCAAATGGACAATCAGGTTGCAATGCAATACACCAACAGACAGGGGACTACCAGATCATGCCCTCCTGTCAGAAGACCTTCCAGATATGGCTGTTCAGAATTGGATTGGGCTCAAGGCCACCTACCTGTTGGGCAAATCCAACACCCTAGCCAACAGACTGAGCAGGGTCATGCAATCGCACGAGTAGTCATTCAGTATGGGCATTGCCCATGAGATCTGAGTGTGGGGCACCCCCGCAGTGGATCTCCTTGCCACTCCTCCATACAATCACAAAGTCCCTCAGTACTGTTACAGGGTCAGGGCACATGACAGACTAGCATCAGATGCCTTCACCTTTCTCCTCCACTGGGAGTGCAGTCTTCTGTATGCGTATCCTCCCATCCTCTCATGGGAAAGACTTGATTGAAGCTCAACCAAGACTGTGGGACCATGATCCTGATCGCCCCTTATTGGCCCAGGCAGATTTGGGTTCCCTTTTCTTCTGAAATTGTCCTCTGAAAAACCCTGGAGACTGGATTGTTTTTCTGACCCTCATAATTCTGAACGAGGGATCTCTTCTGCACCACATCCTCCAGACCCTGGGATGTTGCAACCTAAGAATTTGCTTCCTTTCACCTTCCTGAGGGTGTATCTTGGTTTCCAGGAATAATTCCACTAAGAGGTGTTATTCTTCCAAATGGAGGAGGTTTGCCATCTGATGTCAGGGCAAGGCCCTAGGTTCTCTTGTCCTACACAGATCCTGCTTGAGTACCTTCTACATCTCAGTCTGGTCTTGAAACCAACTCTGTAAGGATTCACTTCAGTGCAGTTAGTGCTTATGTAGAGGGTAAGCCCATTTCTGGATAGCCTGTAGTTGTTTTTCATGAGAAGTTTGCTGTTATCAAAGCTCCCTGTCAAACCTCCATCTGTGCAATGGGACCTAAGTGTCATCACCCAGTTGATGAAAGCTCCTTTTGAGCCACTAGATTCCTGTCAATGGAAGTACTTTACCTGGAGGGTCTTGTTTTTGTTACCTGTTACTTCATCTCACAGGGTTAGTGAGCTTCAGACTGTAGTGGAGAATCCACATTACACAAAGTTTCATCTTAACAGAGTAGTTCTCTGCATGCACCTTAAAATTCCTACCTAAGATTGTGTCAGAGTTCCAACATTTTCTTAAACCTCCATTTCCATCCCGGTGAAAGCACACTGTACACTTTGGATTGCAAGTGAGCATTGGCCTTTTACTTGGAGCTGACTAGGCCCTACAGGCAGTCCACCCAGCTTTTTTTTCTTCTTCTTTCGATCCCAACATGATGAGGGTCGCCATCATGAAATGCATGATCTCTAATTGGTTGGCAGATTGCATTTCTTTCACTTACGCCCAGGCTGGTTTGACCCCTTGAGGCATGTCGAGGCTCACAATGTCAGATTCATGGTGGCGTCAGCCCACTTGAGGTAAGACTCCTTTTTATAGAGATCTGTAAGGCTGCAACATGGTCATCGGTCCACACATTCACATGTCACTATTCCCTTGAGCAAGATACCCAAAGTGATAGTCAGTTTGGACAGTCAGTTCTGGGGTCTAGAATCCATCTCCAGCCTCCTAGTCCCGTTTTTTTCTGTTCCAATTTGCACACTATATGTAGTTTCAGGTTAATCTATATTGAACTCACCGTTGCAAGTTCCAATTGACCTACTGTTTTCGGTGAGCCTGGTAGCTAGGGATTTCCATATGTGAGAAGGATATGGCCTGCTTGTTCTCGGAGAAAGAGAAGATATTTACCTTTAGCAGGTATTCTCTGAGGGCAGCAGGCCATTCATTGTTGCATTCCCTCCCACCTCCTCTTGAAGTTGTTTTAAATGCTTCTGTACTGTACTGCTGGTCTTGTGCTCTCACGGTGGATGGGAAGGCACTTGGCGCATGTGCAGTGGGACTGCTAGCACATGCTCTTAGTTTTATTCATGCTATTAAAACTCTCCGCACCGGGTGACATAACATCACCCACATGTGAGAATGAATGGTCTACTGTCCTCTGAGAATACCTGTTACAGGTAAGTATCTTTGCTATTGGACTGGATATATTTTTTACTAACTCTCAGAGGCTGAAACCTTAAGTCTAGATTATATCTAGTCTAGCTAGTCAAAAGATGTATTAAATTAGTCCAATAAAAGGTATTGCCTTATTTTCCATTTTTTAACATTTTTATTAATTTTTAATTTTGTCTGTGGAAATCTAAATATCAAAAACTGATATCTGCTATCTTTTTATTTTGCACAGTATGGGGGACATGCATCACGATTTCTCTTTTTCTGATGTTGCACTGTATGCAGAGTCTGTCTTTCTGGGGGTTGTTTAATTTTTGGTTCTCATAATTCCATTTTTAGGTTGCGATTACTTGATGAGGGTCTTTGTATTCTGTGTGTATTAAAAAGTCATTGAATATATGTATAGGATTGATCAGTACTTACCCAGCTTGTTTAGTTTTCCCAGTAGGTGTATTGATATTTTAGTGCACACTTCAGTGTTTACATTGCTACCTTTTCCTAGGTAGGCCCTTGTGTGACTCCGGAAAGTGGAAAGTAGTGCTATTGTGGTATGATAGCATTGCCTTATAGGTCTTGAGTGACTCTTGTAGGACTTTGTATTGATTCACAATATGACTGGTACTGGGTTTTGGGTTTAGCTTGCACCTTTCTCAGTAGCAGCTCAAGGTTAGATAGCATTCAGATATATTGGTACAATTTATGCACAGTACAATTTATGCACAGTACAAAAAATTAACCCATGGTGTGTTCTAAGTGAAGATAGGATTTTACAAAGAGTTATTAGAAGTTGATTTAAATATTGTTAGCTATATTTTTGTGGAGTCTGAAGTGCTGGGCAGAATTTAAAAAAAAAAAATCCTTTGCTGATAAACTTGTCTATTTAAAGAACACATGGGAGGAAGACTGGCAAGGAGAGAGCATCAGTGGTATTATCTTGGGGCTAGACCTAGGGTAGAGCTGGGGGTGGGGTTAGGGGTGGAGCTTAGACACCCCCAAACAAAAAGCCGTTCCGCTGCCCCTGCTGTAGGGCATTACTTCTCGTTTTAGCCTAGTCTATTCTCTTCAAATAATGTTTGTATACTTTGAAATAAATGTATGTGTACTATTATCCTCCAATATGCTTTCATTCTGTGATGCACTTATATCATGGCATGGGTGTGTTTGCCCATGAGCAGATACAATGCAATGTATTTTGTCTCCTAGATGTGAAAGGACAGCCAGAGAGGAAACAGTTGATGCAGAAGATTCCATGTTCAAATTGCATGAGAGTATGATAGCAGGTAAGAAGTTTTTCTTTATTAAGCAGTATTTTTGTTTTTGTTTGTCAAATTTAAAATCTAATTCATTTTGGCAGCACGGAGGGCCTCTGGCATGAATGTGACATCTGGAAGCTTGGAAGCTCTTGGAGGAGATATGTCTAAAGGGGATTTGTAAGTACATATTATGGTACCTTTTATGTTAGTGAGCCAAAGAAAAATCTGCCTTTGGGCTATAATATGTATAAATTAAAATTTCCTTCCATTTTGGTGGAGACACCTACAGTTAACCTCACTAGTGGAAAATCCTTCCTAACTCTGGAAAGTTCTGAGTTTTAGAAAATGCCACCTTCTACATCCGAATTCCATTAGGTGCCTCTATACTACCAAATTTGTTAGTCTAACTTGTTAGCATTTTATTGTCTGCAGTAAAATAGGATACACCCACTGTTGTACTCTTCATCATACATGGAATTTTATCCATAAACATTTCACGTTACACTTGGTTTCTTTCAGGACTTTGTTCTCCCATTTGACACTGTGTTCCTTAATGCACACCACCTGTCCCTCCAATTGATCAACCTTATTTTGATATAAATTATATGCTGGTATTAGTGCATCAATTATCTTTCCATCAGGCATATGAGATGTCTTTTGTCAGCATCTTCATTTAGTGCCATATGTTCTAACTCTAATCTTATTTTTAAATTTCTGGCACTTGCATGCAGACACTATAAACTGTATTTGCAACCTGTCTAGCAGTTAATAGGGGTAATTGGATCATTTGCTCTTTTTTTAATGCATCTGCACTACTTCAGCCTTTACATCATCTCTGTGGGGTATTATATAATTTGGCCCCTTTACTAGTATCTTTACCATGCATTACTGAGCAATTGTCAGCTTCTGATGTGATCTAGTTTAAAAGCTGCGCTCTCTCCTTGCCAGCAGTTGGAGTCCATCCTTTCCGTATAGGTCCCACTTCCCGTAAATGTTACCCAGTTCTAATAAATCTACAGTACTCTTCCCTGTACCATCTCATCTGTGCATTGAAACTTTGGAACTCTGCCTGCTTCTAGGGTCTGAATTTCAACTTTAACTTCTCTAGGACCTCCCTTGTGCTTCTTCTGTCTTCTGTACCCACATTTACCATGACAGGTGGCTCATCCCATGCCTGTCTGTGATAGATCCACCATCTTCAAATCAAGTTTTTAATATCCTCAAAATAAGCAACACCTTACTTTAAATGTCAGAAATGTACAACCTTAATTTGATGCTTCTCAACTCTGTCTTGGAGGCAGACCTAGACAGTTGGATTTTCAGGATTCCCACAGTGAATATGTATGACGGTTTTGCATACAAAGGTCACCTGAATTTGCATATTTTTTGTGCATATTCATTACAGCAATCCTGAAAACTCAACTGGCTAGGTGTGCCTCCAGAAGAGGGTTGAGAAGCACTGCCTTAATTGTCAAGGAGTTCACTAAAACTCTGTATTTGGCTATTGCTTTGCATGGGGTGGCTGTGGGGGTTAATGCATAAGGTGTATCTTTCATAAAACATTTTCCTAAACCTGTTAGAATCTTTTTGTTTTGTTTTTACAAAATGCCATTAGTACTGAAAGTACTGCATATCGGTGTACAATTAAAAAAAAAAAGACATGGTTAAAGCGAGAGGAATAGAATAAAGAGGGAGCAGACAAAAATAGAGAGGAAAGACGTCAAGAATTGAAGAGTAAGTAAAGCAGATATAGAGTAAAGTGGGAGGAGAGGGGCTGGGAAAGACTTAGTGGGCAGAAAGGGACAGTGGAGCCAGGAGGTTGGGGAGAGAATTAAGGGGGAGGGAGGAAGTAGGATAGAGTGGTGGTGAGGCACCCCTGAAGGCCATGATGCATTTTGAGAGAGATCATTGGAAGGTCTGTTAGAAAAAGCTAAGTTTTGTTCTTCTTAAATCCTGCAGCAAGGACTCTAAGATGTGGAAAGGCAGGGAATCCACAGGAGTAGGCCCAGGTAGGAAAAAGTGAGTCAAGGCATAAGTGATATGGGGAAGGAGGAAAAGAAGGGCAGCCTGGGAGGAGCAAAGCATAGAGCCAGGCACAAAAGGGGTCAGTGAAGCAATGTAAGGAAGGATTCAAGTGACTAATACTTTATGGACCAACATTAGAATCTTGAGTTTTATACAATGTTTTCTCTCAATTTAGGGAAACCTCAGATTTGATTACCTGTGTTGCTGACCTTCAGTTCAACAATCAAAAATTGCAGGAGCAGTACTGTAAACTCAAGATGGCTATGGAAAACATGGAGGAAGTCAACAACAGGCTAATGGAAGAAAATGAAGAGTTGCATAACCAAGCTAAAAGGTTTAGTTGAGTCTAGATTACTTTTTTTTGTATTCTGTTGAACCTTAAATCTTTCCTTCTACATTCCAGACATGATTGGAATCCTTAAGCCCAATTCCTGTGCTTTTTTTAAACTTTGTTGAGCATTTTCAGGTACACACCAAGCAATAGAACATGCTAATTTAAGATCAAATCAAGAACAATTAGTTGAACAGTCTCCAAGCAACAAGAATATATAACAGAAAAATAAGCCAGTGCTTAGCCTGATCACAGGTCTGAATGCATTCAACATGAATGTGCAGCCTCCTTGTATTCCATAAACAATGATAACTTATTTATAGTAGAATATATTTCTAGGGGGCTTCCCCTGTCACTTGGTCTTTCCATGTCATATATGGGTCCCAAATCTTATGAAACAAGGGTACATCATCTCTTCGCATCAGTTAGCTGGGACATCAAATGTAGTCAATTATTTGCTATGACCCAACTCTAGTGATGGCATGGAAACAAGACCCCACCTCCCACCAATATTATTTGCCATCTTATGAATTTCAGGCGCATACTCTTTTAAGTAAATAACATTCCATATCATCATGCTGATCAATCCATAGACTGGTGGGTTGTGTCCATCTACCAGCAATCCTTTTGCCTCCCTATATGTGGTCATGTGCTGCCGGAAACTCCTCAGTATGTCGATATCCAAGCTCCATCCGCAGGACTCTGGGGTCGAGCTGGACAAAATCGTGACCGATCTCGGCACGTCTAAGGGCAAGAGGTTACCAGAGGTCAGGGCTCGGGCCAGTGCTCGCCCCGGTATCTCCAGAGGACGGTTTCAGGAAGCCCGTCGGTACCGCCCGGGCAAGTCGGGCTCCTCTGTCCCCTCTTCCTTCAAAAGGAACTTCTCCCCCAAGCAGCATTCCTTTCGCAGAGACCGCCGTCCCGGAGGTGCGCCCTCCGGTCCTCCCCCAGGGTCTCGTACCCAATGACGGGGCCCTGGTCCATGGCCCAGTGCAGATTGGAGGACGCCTGTTCTCGTTTCTGGGCGAGTGGACCAGGGTAACTTCAGATGCTTGGGTTCTGGAAGTCATCAGAGACGGCTACAAGTTAGAGTTCTGCCGACCCTTAAGAGACGGGTTTGTACTCTCTCCCTGCAAGTCTCCGGTCAAAGCTGTGGCAGTGCAGCAGACCTTGGACAACCTGATACGCCTGGGTGCGGTCGTTCCGGTGCCAGAAAATCAGATTGGCAAGGGACGTTACTCCATTTACTTTGTGGTACCAAAGAAAGGAGATTCTGTCCGGCCTATCCTCGACCTCAAGGGGTCAATCGGGCCTTGAAAGTGCGGCACTTTCGCTTGGAGACTCTCCACTCTGTTATAGCGGCAGTGAAGGCAGGGGAGTTCTTGGCTTCCTTGGACTTCAAGGAAGCGTACCTGCATATTGCCATCTGGCCTCCTCATCAACGCTTTCTGCGTTTTGCAGTCCTGGGCCGACACTTCCAGTTCAGAGCCCTCCCTTTCGGGTTGGCTACTGCTCCGCGGACCTTCTCCAAAGTAATGGGGGTCATCGCGGCCTTCCTGCGAAAGGAAGGAGTACAAGTCCATCCTTATCTGGACGACTGGTTGATCTGAGCCCCCTCTTATGCAGAGTGCGACAAAGCTGTGGACCGGGTGATTGCTCTTTTGAGCTCCCTGGGGTGGATCATCAACTGGGAGAAGAGCCAGCTGCGCCCGACTCAGTCCCTGGAGTATCTGGGAGTTCGATTCGACACCCAAGTGGGCAGAGTGTTCCTGCCGGACAATCGGATTGTCAAACTTCAGGCTCAGGTGGACCAGTTCCTAGTAGCCTCTCCTCTTCGGGCTTGGGACTATGTGCAGCTGTTGGGCTCTATGACGGCCACGATGGAAGTAGTGCCCTGGGCCAGGGCTCATATGAGACCACTACAACACTCTCTGCTGCAGCGCTGGACTCCGGTGTCGGAGGATTATGCTGTGCGCCTTCCCTTGGACCCAGCAGTGCGCAAGGCGCTGAGCTGGTGGCTGCAGACAGACAAGTTGTCTGCAGGAATGCCTCTGGAGTGGATTGTCGTCACGACGGACGCCTCTTTGTCGGGCTGGGGAGCCCACTGCTTGGGAAGGACAGCGCAGGGGCTCTGGTCTCCTGCAGAGGCAAAGTGGTCTATCAACCTCCTGGAACTCAGAGCCATTCGGTTGGCGCTTTTGGAGTTCATCCAGGTACTGGCGTTGAAGCCAGTACGGGTCCTGTCAGACAATGCCACGGCTGTGGCCTATGTCAACCGCCAGGGAGGTACCAAGAGCGCCCCTCTAGCCAAGGAGGCCAAAAATCTATGCCAGTGGGCGGAAGCTCCCGGAGAGTGGCAGCTATCTGCTCAGGCGTTCTTGGACATCACGAAGCGCTGGGGCCAGCCGAGCCTAGATCTGATGGCGTCATTGGCCAATTGCCAAGTGCCGCGCTTTTTCAGCAGAGGACGGGACCCTCGATCCCTGGGAGTATATGCTCTTCTCCAACAGTGGTCGACACAGGAGCTTCTCTATGTGTTCCCGCCCTGGCCCATGTTGGGCAGGGTGCTAGACCGGGTGGCAAAGCATCCGGGCCAGATAATCCTGGTGGGTCCGGACTGGCCCAGACATCCCTGGTTTGCGGACTTAATCAGGCTCTCAGTGGACGATCCTCTGCGGCTGCCAGTGGAGCAGGGCCTGTTGCATCAGGGTCCCGTGGTGATGGAGGATCCCTCCCCCTTTGGTCTTACGGCCTGGCTATTGAGCGGCAGCGTCTGAGAAAGAAGGGCTTCTCAGACAAGGTCATCGCCACTATGCTGAGAGCGAGGAAGCGCTCTACTTCTACTGCTTACGCCAGGTTTTGGCGTACCTTTCCAGCGTGGTGTGAAGCAGGCTCACTTTCTCCCTTCACTGCTCCAATTTCTTCAGTGTTGGCGTTCCTGCAAGAAGGTCTGGAGAAAGGCCTGTCGCTCAGTTCCCTTAAAGTCCAGGTAGCGGCTCTGGCTTGCTTCAGGGGCCGCCTGAAGGGTGCTTCCCTGGCTTCGCAGCCAGATGTGGTGTGCTTTCTCAAGGGAGTTAATCACCTGCGCCCTCCTCTGCACTCTGGTGCCTGCGTGGAATCTCAACCTGGTGCTAAGAGCATAAGTACATAAGTACATAAGTAGTGCCATACTGGGAAAGACCAAAGGTCCATCTAGCCCAGCATCCTGTCACCGACAGTGGCCAATCCAGGTCAAGGGCACCTGGCACGCTCCCCAAACGTAAAAACATTCCAGACAAGTTATACCTAAAAATGCGGAATTTTTCCAAGTCCATTTAATAGCGGTCTATGGACTTGTCCTTTAGGAATCTATCTAACCCCTTTTTAAACTCCGTCAAGCTAACCGCCCGTACCACGTTCTCCGGCAACGAATTCCAGTCTAATTACACGTTGGGTGAAGAAAAATTTTCTCCGATTCGTTTTAAATTTACCACACTGTAGCTTCAACTCATGCCCTCTAGTCCTAGTATTTTTGGATAGCGTGAACAGTCGCTTCACATCCACCCGATCCATTCCACTCATTATTTTATACACTTCTATCATATCTCCCCTCAGCCGTCTCTTCTCCAAGCTGAAAAGCCCTAGCCTTCTCAGCCTCTCTTCATAGGAAAGTCGTCCCATCCCCACTATCATTTTCGTCGCCCTTCGCTGTACCTTTTCCAATTCTACTATATCTTTTTTGAGATACGGAGACCAGTACTGAACACAATACTCCAGGTGCGGTCGCACCATGGAGCGATACAACGGCATTATAACATCCGCACACCTGGACTCCATACCCTTCCTAATAACACCCAACATTCTATTCGCTTTCCTAGCCGCAGCAGCACACTGAGCAGAAGGTTTCAGCGTATCATCGACGACGACACCCAGATCCCTTTCTTGATCCGTAACTCCTAACGCGGAACCTTGCAAGACGTAGCTATAATTCGGGTTCCTCTTACCCACATGCATCACTTTGCACTTGTCAACATTGAACTTCATCTGCCACTTGCACGCCCATTCTCCCAGTCTCGCAAGGTCCTCCTGTAATCGTTCACATTCCTCCTGCGACTTGACGACCCTGAATAATTTTGTGTCATCGGCGAATTTAATTACCTCACTAGTTATTCCCATCTCTAGGTCATTTATAAATACATTAAAAAGCAACGGACCCAGCACAGACCCCTGCGGGACCCCACTAACTACCCTCCTCCACTGAGAATACTGGCCACGCAATCCTACTCTCTGCTTCCTATCTTTCAACCAGTTCTTAATCCATAATAATACCCTACCTCCGATTCCATGACTCTGCAATTTCTTCAGGAGTCTTTCGTGCGGCACTTTGTCAAACGCCTTCTGAAAATCCAGATATACAATATCAACCGGCTCCCCATTGTCCACATGTTTGCTTACCCCCTCAAAAAAATGCATTAGATTGGTGAGGCAAGACTTCCCTTCACTAAATCCGTGCTGACTTTGTCTCATCAGTCCATGTTTTTGTATATGCTCTGCAATTTTATTCTTAATAATAGCCTCCACCATCTTGCCCGGCACCGACGTCAGACTCACCGGTCTATAATTTCCCGGATCTCCTCTGGAACCCTTCTTAAAAATCGGAGTAACATTGGCTACCCTCCAGTCTTCCGGTACTACACTCGATTTTAGGGACAGATTGCATATTTCTAACAGTAGCTCCGCAAGTTCATTTTTTAGTTCTATTAATACTCTGGGATGAATACCATCAGGTCCCGGTGATTTACTACTCTTCAGCTTGCTGAACTGACCCATTACATCCTCCAAGGTTACAGAGAATTTGTTTAGTTTCTCCGACTCCCCCGCTTCAAATATTCTTTCCGGCACCGGTGTCCCCCCCAAATCCTCCTCGGTGAAGACCGAAGCAAAGAATTCATTTAATTTCTCCGCTACGGCTTTGTCCTCCTTGATCGCCCCTTTAACACCATTTTCGTCCAGCGGCCCAACCGACTCTTTGGCCGGTTTCCTGCTTTTAATGTATCTAAAAAAATTTTTACTATGTATTTTTGCTTCCAACGCTAATTTCTTCTCAAAGTCCTTTTTTGCCCTCCTTATCTCCGCTTTGCATTTGGCTTGGCATTCCTTATGATCTATCCTGTTACTTTCAGTTGGTTCTCTTCTCCACTTTCTGAAGGATTGTTTTTTGGCTCTAATGATTTCCTTTATCTTACTGTTTAGCCACGCCGGCTGACGTTTAGTCTTTTTTCCCTTTTTTCTAATACGTGGAATATATTTGTCCTGAACCTCCAGGATGGTGTTTTTAAACAGCATCCACGCCTGATGCAAGTTTTTTACTCTGCGAGCTGCTCCTTTCAGTCTTTTTTTTTCACCATTTTTCTCATTTTGTCGTAATCACCTTTTCTATAGTTAAACGCTAGCGTACTTGATTTCCTAGTTTCACTTCCTTCAATGCCAATATCAAAACCGATCATATTATGATCACTGTTATCAAGCGGCCCTCGTATCGTTACCCCCTGCACTAGATCATGAGCACCACTAAGGACTAAGTCTAGTATTTTTCCTTCTCTTGTCGGCTCCTGAACTAGCTGTTCCATGAAGCTGTCCTTGATTTCATCAAGAAATCCTATGTCCCTTGCGTGTACAGATGTTACATTAACCCAGTCTATATGCGGGTAATTGAAATCCCCCATTATTATTGTGTTGCCCAGTTTGTTTGCGTCCCTGATTTCCTTTAACATTTCCGCATCCGTCTGTCCGTCCTGGCCAGGCGGACGGTAGTACACTCCTATCACTATCCTTTTCCCCTTTGCACATGGAATTTCAATCCACAGTGATTCCAAGGAGTGTTTTGTTTCCTGCAGAAGCCGCCTTTTGAACCCTTGTCAAGGGCATCTCTGAAAGACCTGATGTTGAAAGCAGTCTTTTTGGTGGCTATCACTTCAGCCAGAAGAGTTTCCGAGCTCCAGGCACTCTCATGTCGAGAGCCCTTTCTGCAGTTCACTGAGGCAAGAGTGCTTATTCGCACAGTGCCTTCCTTCCTGCCCAAGATTTTCTCGCTTCCATGTGAATCAGCATCTCTGTCTCCCTTCCTTTCGTAGGGAGGACTACCCAGAGGAATACTCTGCTCTCAAATATCTGGATGTGAGACGAGTCATCATCAGATACTTGGAAGTGACCAATGATTTCCGGAAGTCGGATCATCTGTTTGTCCTGTTTGCAGGTCCTTGTAAGGGTCTGCAGGCTGCTAAGCCTACAGTGGCAAGATGGGTCAAGGAAGCCATCGCAGCGGCTTATGTGGCCGCGGGGAAGGTGCCGCCTATCCAGCTGAAGGCTCACTCCACTAGAGCTCAGGCGGCCTCGATGGCAGAGGCCGGGGTCCGTCTCCTTGGAAGAGATTTGCAAGGCGGCAACTTGGGCATCGGCCCATACCTTCTCCAGGCATTACCGCTTGACTGTGGCTGCTCGGGCGGAGGCCCGGTTTGGAGCTTCAGTGTTGCGGTCAGGGATTTCTATGTCCCGCCCTGGGTGAGTACTGCTTCGGTACATCCCACCAGTCTATGGATTGATCAGCATGATGATATGGAAGGTAAAATTATGTATCATACCTGATAATTTTCTTTCCATTAATCATAGCTGATCAATCCATAGCCCCTCCCAGATATCTGTATTGTTTATATTCTGGTTGCATTTCAGGTTCAAGTTTAGTCTTCAGTTCCTGTTCAGGAGGACTTCGTGTTCAAGTTTTTCAATGGATTCTTCAAGAGTTGAGACGAATTTGTGTTACAGTGAGCTGCTGCATTCCTCTCCCCTCCGTTTTACGGGGCTGGATTGAGACTTAAATTCTGCCGGCGCTCCCTCCCGCTTCGTGCGGCAGTAGGGCAGCTTTGTACCCCTCCCGCTTCGGCGGTGTTAGGGTCAGTCAGCTCCTCCCGCGGTTGCGGTTGCAGGATAAGCCAGATCCCCCCGCATCGGCGGGGTGGTGTCCCTCCACCGCTCCGCGGGGATGAGCTGGACGGATTCCCCTCCCCCACTTGTGTGGGGATGAGCTGGGTTAATTCCCCTCCCCCGTTTCGGCGGTGGTGAGCTGGGCAGAGTGTCCCTTTGTGGGTGTAATTCTCTAAGTGCTGAGTCCTGCGGATGGAGCTTGGATATCGACATACTGAGGAGTTTCCGGCAGCACATGACCACATATAGGGAGGCAAAAGGATTGCTCTCTATCTCCACCTGCTGGTAGATGGACACAACCCACCAGTCTATGGATTGATCAGCTATGATTAATGGAAAGAAAATTATCAGGTATGATACATAATTTTACCTTCTGTGTTTTTATCAAACATTTGTAATTTGATGCATCATAGTACTTCAGCCCAGAAATCCTGCACTTTTTGGGCCGGTCCCTAAATATGAGAAAAATCATCCCACACTACACAATTCACTACCACTTCCATATATTCGGTAAAGTTACACAAGGGTGTAACCATCTGTAAAGTAGTATAGCAGTTTTCTACAAGGTTGCTAGCTATTTGAGATCTTTAAGTGCTGGAATATCTTTTTATAGGTCTTTGTCTCCTATCTTCTTCCCAGTGCTCCTTTCCATACCTGGTGCTATGCTTATGGGTCTCCAAAGGACAACTTAGTTCTTATTGATCGATGGAATCATGATTTGAGAGTGGAGAGGATAGCTAAAGTCTCTTGCTCCAGATTAGGATTATCCCAAGTCAGGTGCATGGTGCTACTTTGAGAGTTTAGAGTGATTTACAAGGTATACTTTTCTCAAAACCAAGCTTATCGGACCTGATGTGTGATCTCTCCCCTTTAACCTAGGTGTAATGTTATGGACAACACATGGACACATTCGTTTTGGTCTTGTAGTGGGATTCCAGCCTTTTGGGTGGGGGTGGTGAGTTACATGGATTGTCCGCTTAGTCAGCCTGTAAATATCTCTGGTGGGTTGGTTGCTGGGTAATATGGATGCATTCGGATTGGGAGAGAGGGGAGCAAATCTGTGTTGAGTACTGTATAGCAGGGAAAAAAAAATGTATCTTGCAAACATGGATGTAGGACACAGCACAGGCGTTGGAGAAAGTTTTCACTCCCTTTTGCTTTTAGACACCTGAGACACAGGACTCGCCTTAAGTATCAAAAGATCTTTCTGTTCATCTGGGACCCCTACTTAGTCTGTCTTCCAGAGCACAAAACTGTATCCTGAAAAATTTTGGGGTGGGGGGCGGTTTCTATTAGGTTATCAACAGGAAGGAAAAGGTGGATACAGGAGGGAGGAGGGCTGGTGGGGGTGGAATTCACTTAGAGTTAAGAGAATCATGTTATGGTGTGGAGGGTCATAAGAGCAAATATAGTCCATGCTGCTCCTTTTCTTGAAGGAGGGATGAAAAAGTATGTTTTTGTTTTTTTGGGGGGGGAGGAGGGGGAATGGTAAAAACAAAACTGGTGAGGCTGCTTATGCATTGATCGTCTTCATAGTTGGTGATAGCATTGTTGCCATTACTTATTGAACAGAGTGTAATGTTTTGTCTTTGAATTTTGCTTATTCAACAATAAAATTGTTTAAGTAAAGGCAAGAGGAATTAATGCTGGATCTTGAGGAGATTAACCTTCAATTATGCCAAATTAAACATGTGAGCAGGATAGCAAAGCAAGTGGAATGCTAGTAAATTGGGGGGGAAAGAGTTCAGCATAATAGGTTAAATATCCAGGAACAAAGTATGAACAAAAATTAGGGATACTTTCATGGAGTACTAAGAACTATAGACCAGTCAAAAGTAGAGGTGGAATCCAACAAGTGAAGCCCAGTAGACCTAAAGTTGAAAATGCAGCACAAGCCACAGCAGCATGCACCCATCTTACTTTGCTTACTAGAATAGTATTGTAGCTCCATATTTTTTATAACAGGTGTTATCTAAATGATAGTGATGGTTGGCAAGTCATGAACATTTCTTAAAATGACAATGTGGGCAATTCATTTATTTTTTTTATGGATGGAAGCATTGCCTCATTGACAACAAGTTGTCCTTAGAGTTCTGTATATATTGCTTATTGGACAATACAGAGACTCATACTTATATTTTAAAGTACAGGAAAAGCAGTGTTGACAAGCTTTAGTATTGTGACATCAGTCATAGATTCTTTTTATATGTTTAAAAGATCATCTTTACACATTATGAAAAAAGGCAGATGGACTGTGATTGGAAATAGCTGGCCTCCATAGTGACTGCCAATATTGTCAGTGGACAAATTACCTCATTGACAATATTTTGCTTTTTAAGTATGGGTGCAAATGAGACTGTTTTAATGTGATATTGTATGAGTCTTTAGTGCTTGGAATTTTGGCTCCAGTTTTGTTATGGACAGTAATTTTATCATATATTGCTTTATTATATATAACTGATCATCTAGAGCAAGATGTATACAATTAATCTAAAAGAAGGATGTTGATAGTATTTTTAAACAAGCAGGTTTCAGTAACTGTCAATGAAAAACACGGGACCACGGCTTTAAAATGGCAGTGCTCACAGTAAAAACACTTTTTTTTTTCCAGTTTAACTTGACAGTTTTTGGTACTCATCCATGGTGCAAGAGATTTTTGTGCTTCACTTATCTGATTAAACTTACAATTAAACCTGAGGTTGTTTTTCTTTACCTAGTGCTCAACAGGCCATTGCTAGAGCAAAGTCATTGAAGGATGAACTGGAAGAAATGAAAACCAACCTGAACCTCTCTGAAGAAAAGAGTGCAAAGATTTTGGCTCAGAACAAACAACTGGTAGTCTGTCTGAAATGTTCATATTGTAAATTAGCATATTGCATAAAAAAGTAGATACACCATTTAAGTTCTGATGAAGGCAATTTTTAGACAAATGATTAAACATTAATGTTTAAATT
Source organism: Microcaecilia unicolor (assembly GCF_901765095.1). Classification (NCBI taxonomy): domain Eukaryota; kingdom Metazoa; phylum Chordata; class Amphibia; order Gymnophiona; family Siphonopidae; genus Microcaecilia; species Microcaecilia unicolor. The sequence continues at coordinate 93,915,943 of NC_044039.1, forward strand.
GCATCTTCCAAGCTTTTATAATTAGCTCCACATAGTGCTCGGGCAGGCCAAAAATCTGCACATGTATTCTCCATTTTACATAAGGAATAAATCTGTTTAAAAAAAAATTCCCATAAAGTTTTGCATTGGCTTGGAGGTATGAACAAATTTTAAAAAGCTTGTTTTGGCTGTAGCTTGACATGAAGAATAAAGGGATTAACTCTCCTTTCTTAGCGCCTGCAGCAGATGAATCCAGAAACTGGTGGGTTATGTTCGTCTACCAGCAGGTGGAGATAGAGATAAACAAGACTGAAGGCAATGATACCAGATGGCCAGCCCCTGCATCAGTTAGTATATCTCTATCTCCAGCAGGTAGTGGACGGCTTCTCTCCAGCTCCTGTTTTCAAGGTCCCTGAGGGTGCTCCTGGGCCAGGTGGCCAGTTGAGCAAGGGGGTGTTTGCCAAGGGTGCCAACTTTGGAGGCATACTTGGTCGCCGGGTCCCTGCCTCACTCCACTTTTTCCTCCTCCCAGGCTGAATTTGGGTTAGGTTGCTCAGACTCCCTTCCTCCTCACAAAAAGAGAGAAAAAAAATCACAGAGAATTTTAAAAAAAGGGTGCATTCAGTGTGCAGTTTTCAGTCTGAGCTCTGCCTTGTTCCTGCTCAGCTCTCTGCTGGGAGGTCCCGCTGCTTCGGAGGTCGGTGGCTGGGGTAAGTGCTGGCTCCTGTAATCTCTCTCCCTGTGCGGTCTGACTTCAGGGAATGGCAACGGAGACTGTAAAACGTTGTTCTCAATGTGGGAAACTGCATTCTGCAGCCGGTTTGTGCAGCGCAGAGTGCGATGAGGCTAGCAGAGGGAGACGGATCTCTTGCCTCTGGCGCATTTTCCTGTGCTGAACCACATGGTGTGCACGCCATTTTCTTTCTGGCGCCGCTAAGGCAGCTTCTGTTGTGGTTTCGATTCTGGCTTCTTCCCATCTTGACAGTGAAGTAGTGGGGGGGGGGGGGGGGGGGGGGGTCTGGGGGGACTGCTGGGCCTGACAGGCTTGGGAGACTTTTGTTTTCTCCCGAGTTTGTCCTCCCTATGCACCAGGCCTATGTCCTTAAGCGGGCTGTCCTTCACGCGAGTCCGGCTCCAAAGCTTGGGGCCCCGGTGGGGATCAGGGTCTGCCTGCCTCTTCTGGGGATGATCCCACACTCAAAAGGAGGCAGATGGCCTCGCTGTCTGAGGAGGGGTCTTTGGTCCCTGTGATGGCTGCCCCGTCTCTGGTGGCTCCTTCTGAAGGGTGCTGCTCCATGAAGAGATGGATGACCCCTTTGCGGTATGGCTTTTTCACAAGGAGGAACTGCCATCTGTTATTTCTCAAGCCTTAGAGGCTGTGAATATTGTGGACCTGGAGGTCACCACGTTTTAGGCGATTAATCCTACGATGACTAGTACCTGGTGCTCGTTGAGGGTGTTCCTGGTTCATGAGGCTATTCGGGAACTCATTTCTGCACAGTGGGCAGATCCGGATGATGGCCTTAAGGTAGCCAAAGCCATGGCGTAGCTTTATTCTGTGGGTGCAGATCGAGGGGAGCAGTTCTCTCTCTCCCCAAGGTAGACGCCCTGGTGACAACAGTCACCAAGAAGACTACGCTACCTGTAGAAGGTGGAGTAGTGTTGGACATGCAGGACCGGCATCTGGAGGCTTCCCTGAAGCGCTCATTTGAGGTGGCTGCTCTGACTCTGGCTCTTCAAGCCTCCGTTTGTAGCTCTTATGCTGCTAGAGCTTGTCGTAGCTGGCTTCATTCATAAATACGTAAGTATTGGGACAGACCAAAGGTCCATCAAGCCCAGCATTCTGTTTCCAACAGTGACCAATCCAGTTCACAAGTACCTGGCAAGATCCCAAAACAGTACAGTACTGGAGATCAACCAGCAGGAAACTGATCTGTCTGGGGCTCCTGGGTTCTCTAAGATGGACGTGGGCCTCGCCTATCTGTCGGTTGCCTTATATGATTTGATCCGAGCTTCGGCCAAGCTTGAAGGCAGTGGCGGTTTCCTCTCAGTGGCTCTTGTGGCTCTGTCATTGGTTGGCAGACATGGCTTCTAAGCAGCCCCTGAGCAAATTGCTGTTTCTGGGTAAATTACTGTTTCGGGAGGACCTGGAGAAGATTGTGAAGGACTTGGGGGATTAGTCACAGCGCCTCCTTGAGGATAAACACAAGCCCGGTCTATGGCAGGGGTCTTCGAGGTCTTTGTTTTGCGAGGTGCACCAGTATCGTCCGGGATGGTCTTCGGTGCCTTTTCAGTGCTCTCATTTTCAGCAGCGCTCTTCCTTACAAAATGACAAATGGGCGTCATGAGCAGCGCCTCAACCTCCCAATGATGGGTCACAGGCCCACTCTGTGGTGGAGCAGATAGGGGGTCAGCTGACCCTTTTCTACCCGGAGTGGGTCAAGATCACTTCGGACCAGTGGGTTCTCGATGTGGTGCGGGAAGGTTACAAGCTCAAATTTGACCCTCATGTCGCAGATTATTTTCTGGAATCCCACTGTGCCATGTGCTGAAAGCGGGCGGCAGTAGTGGCCACTTTGTAAGACCTCCTATAGTTGGGGGCCATTATTCCCGTGCCCAGCTCGAGGTTCACACGGGTCGCTATTCCATCAGTTTCGTGGTTCCCAAGAAGGGGGGATGCCTTTCGGCCCATTCTCAATCTCAGAAGGATGAACCAGTTTCTGAGGGTTCGGCACTTCAGCATGGAGACCTTGTGATCCTTCATTGCGGCGGTTCAGCCTGGCGAGTTCTTGATTGCTCTCGATCTCTGGGAGGCATACTTGCATATCCCAATTTGGCAGCCTCACCAGAGATTCCTCTGGTTTGTGATCCTGGGTCGTCACTTCCAGTTTCGGGCTCTCCTCTTTGATCTGGCCACTGCTCCATGCACCTTCTCCAAAGTCATGGTGTTTGTGGCGGCTTTTCTGCATCCCTGCTTCCCTATCACGATGACTGGCTGATCTGAGTGGCTTCAGTGCAGAGAGTCATGTGGCCACTGAAAACGTTATAGCCCTCCTACAATCTTTAGGCTGGGTGATCAACAGAGCCAAGGGTTGACGTCTGTCGACTCAGACCTTGGAATATCTGGGAGTTAGCTTTGAGACAAGGCAGGGGAAGGTTTTCTTGCTGGATGGTCGGCAAATCAAGTTGATGTCGCAAGTGCGCACTCTGCTTTGGATGCCCAGTCCCTGCATCTGGGTTTATGTTGAGGATCTGGGCTCCATGGTGGCCACCCTGGAAGTGGTGCTGTGGGTGAGGGCGCACATGCGTCCCCTACAACACTCCCTGTTTATCAGATGGTCGCCGACTTCACTGGACTATCGGCAGCATCTTCCCTGGTTGGACAGTGCCAGGAGCAGCTTGGCGTGGTGGCTTCTTCCTCCCAATTTGCAGAGGCATGCCATTGGCCTCTCCACAATGGGTGGTCATAGTTATGGATGCCAGTCTCTCAGGGTGGGGGGAGTCTATTGTCTCATTCGGGTTGCACAAGGGAATTGGACTTCGCTCGAGGCAGCTTGGCCCATCAATCATTTGGAATCGAGAGCAGTGGTAAACACCTTGACGAGTCTTGTCGGACAACACTATGGCAGTGGCCTATATCAGTCTTCATGGGGACACCCACAGTTTGCCTCTGGTGACCGAGGCACTCCATCTTCTGGATTGGGCGAAGGCTCATGCTCTTTGCCTGTCGGCAGTGCATATTGCAGGGCAGAGCAACACCCAGGTGAATTTTCTCAGACTTTTCTGGACGCGGCAGAGTGGGAGTTGTCCTCGGATGTGTTCCTCCTAATTTGTCAATATTGGGAGACGTCAGAGGTAGACCTTATGGCTACGTAGGAGAATGCCAAGGTACCCATATTCTTCAGCCAAAAAGGCAGCCCGGGTTTGCAAGCTTGGATGTCCTGTGTTAGCTGTGGCCAGAGTTGGTGCTTCTCTACTGTTTCCCCCTTGGCCTCTGATAGGAAGAATCCTGCACCGAATCAGTCTTCACAGGGGACCTGTTGTGTTGGTGGTTCGGGATAGGGCCCAGCAGCCATGGTATGTGGACCTGATTCGGCTGCTCGAGGGCCTGCCATTGTGGCTGTCAGTACATAAGCATCGTCATGCTGGGACAGACCAAGGATCCCTTGAGCCCAGCACCCTGTCACTGACAGCGGCCAAAAGAACAAGCAATTTGTCCCGCCCATCCTAGAAATACTGTATTATTCCCTCGTCCATTGTCATTCTATGGCTTTTTCTTCCAGGAAGCCGTCCAACCCTTTTTTGAAGTCCGTTAAGTTAACCGCTTTAACCACCTTTTTCTGGCAGCAAATTCCAGAGTTTAACTATGGGTTGAGTGAAGAAACTTTTCCTCCGATTTGTTTTAAATTTACCACACTGCAGCTTCATCGCATGCCCTCTTGTCCTAGTATTTTTGGAAAGTGTAAACAGACGCTCCACATCGACCCGTTCCATTCCACTCATCTTATAGACCTCTATCATATCTCCCCTCAGCCGCCTTTTCTCCAAGCTGAAGAGCCCCAGTTTCAGCCTGTCCTGATAGGGAAGTCGTCCCATCCCCTGTATCATTGTCGCCCTTCTCTGCACCTTTTCCAATTCCACTATGTCTTTTTTGAGGTGCGGCGACCAGAATTGAACACAATACTCGAGGTGCGGTCGCACCGTGGAGTGATACAACGGCAGAATAATATCCTTATTTTTGTTTTCAATCCCTTTCCTAATGATACCCAACATTCTATTTGCTTTCCTAGCCACAGCAGCACATTGAGCAGAAGTTTTCAAAGTATCATCAACGACGACACTTAGATCCCTTTCTTGGTCCATGACTCCCAACACTGAACCTTGCATGACATAGTTCATAGTTTGGGTTCCTTTTTCCCACTTGCATCACTTTGCACTTGTTCACATTAAACGTCATCTGCCATTTAGATGCCCAGTCTCCCAGTCTCGTAAGGTCCTCTTGTAGTTTTTCACAATCTTCCCGCGATTTGACTACTTTGAATAACTTTGTGTCATCGGCAAATTTTACCTCACTAGTTACCCCCATCTCTAGGTCATTTATGAATGTTAAAAAGCAGAGGTCCCAGCACCAATCCCTGAGGGACCCCGCTAACTACCCTTCTCCATTGCGAATATTGACCTTTTAATCCTACTCTGTTTCCTATCTTTCAACCAGTTTCTAATCCACAGCAAGACACTATCTTAGTCTGCCGTTTTTTGTCTACCTTTAAAAAAAAAAAAGAGAGAAAAACCTGTGGCCTTCATGCTTGGAAGCACTTATGTTTGTAAAATGACTCCGGATCTCCTCCATCAGGGTCCAGTCCAGATGGAAGATCCCTCCCGCTTTGGTCTTATGGCTTGGCTCTTGAGAAGAACCGCTTGAGGAAGAAGGGTTACTCGGAAGCAGTTATAGCCACATTGCTGCAGGCTCAAAAGCGGTCTACTTCCTGGCTTATGCTCGGGTATGGAGGACCTTTTCGGAGTGGTGCGTTCAGCACGCCAGGTCTCCCTTTAAAGCATGTTGACCTTCCTGCAGGATGGACTTCAGAAAGGGTTGGCCTATAATTCTCTTCGGGTTCAGGTAACTGCGCTCGCATGTTAAAGAGGACATGTGTCTGGTGGAGAGTGCTCCTCTGGTATCGGCGGGTTTCGAACGATTTTCACTGATCAGATCAACTTTTCGTGCTCCTTTCTGCAGCGCATAAGGGTGAGGCCACCTCCAAGGCAACCATTGCTCATTGGATTAAGGAGACCATTGGGTCGGCATACATTTTACATGGGGAGACCCCACCTGTGGTGCTGCGTGCTCATTCCACATGGGTGCAGGCAACTTTGTGAGTGGAAACTTCGATTCCGCCATTGGAAGAAATTATTGGGCGGCTACTTGGGCTTCCCAGCATACGTTTTCGAAGCATTACAGGATGGGTGTGACCGCACGGGACGATGCACAATTTGGGGTGGAAATGTTGGCTTCCCACTCTACTTGGGGTATGCTTTGGTACATCCCACCAGTTCCTGGATTCATCTGCAGGCGCTAAAGAAGGTAAAATTATATCTTACCTAATAATGTTTTTTCTTTTAGCCGCAGCAGATGAATCCAGGATACCTCCCTGTTGGCCAACACCTGCTTTTTTTTTTTCTTCTGCGTGGCCTCAAGGCCTTTCTTTCCCTCTTTCTCTAGAGCAGATTCAGACAGAGAGAGGGTGCAATCTACAGACAAGAGTTCGGTAGGAATGGAGCTTCCTTTTGTTTGGATTCTGTTTTTTTGTTGTAAGGAAAGCTTCTGAGTTCTGGTTACTTCGTTGTGTTTTCCAATTATTTTCCACTTCTTGCGAATGGCATATACTAACTGATGCAGGGGCTGGCTGGCTGGTATCATTGCCTTCAGTCTTGTTAATTTCTATCTCCACCTGCTGGTAGACGAATATAACCCACCAGTTCCTGGATTCATGTGCTGTGGCTAAAGGAAAGAAAATTATCAGGTAAGACATAATTTTGTCTGTCTGCCGTTTTTGTCTACCTTTTAAAAAGAAAAGAGAGAAAAACCTATGGCCTTCTTGCTTGGAAGCACTTATGTTTGTAAAATGAGTCAATTACATGTTGAAGTTGTAGAAATTGCTGCTTCCTCATTCAATTCCCAACATTTATACACAGCATCTTTCCTTTTTGTGCATGTGTAAATCTGTAAAATAGCTCCCACTCTATGTGCTGGCAAATAAAAAAAAAAAAAGCACTCTTGCATATGTTTATACATATTTTACAAAAGGCTCTGCATTTAGCAGTGTCTCTTCTACACTGTATCTAAAATAAGTCTGTGTTTAGCATTATAGTATAAATATAGCAGTATGCATCCTTGAACAGAACATAGCTCATGAACATAAGGCACACCATACCAGGTCAGTTCAAAGATCCGGTGAGCCCAGCATACCCAGCATCTGCTGGGTACTTCTTAATGACTTGACTGTTGCTAAAGTATGCCCCCTTCATTCAACTGAAACAGCGCTTGCTAAAGTCTCCAATGACTTGTTTCTGGCCAGATCCAAAGGTCTCTATTCTATTCTCATCCTTTTCGATCTATCTGCTGCTTTTGACACTGTTGATCACAGCCTACTCCTTGATACACTGTCCTCACTTGGATTTCAGGGCTCTGTTCTTTCCTGGTTTTCTTCTTATCTCTCCCAACATACTTTTAGTGTATACTGTGGTGGATACTCTTCCACTTCTATCCCACTGTCAGTTGGTGTACCTCAGGGATCTGTCCTGGGACCTCTTCTTTTCTCCATCTATACTTCTTCACTTGGTACTCTGATCTCATCCCATGGTTTTCAGTACCATCTTTACGCTGATGACTCCCAGATCTTTCTCTCCACCCCAGAAATCTCAGTAGGAATCCAGGCCAAAGTATCAGCCTGCATGTCTGACATTGCCGCCTGGATGTCTCAGCGTCATCTGAAACTAAACATGACCAAGACTGAGCTTCTTATCTTTCCCCCTAAACCAACCTCTCCTCTTTCCCCATTCTCTATTTCTGTGGATAACGCTCTCATCCTTCCTGTCTCGTCAGCTCTTAACCTTGGGGTCATCTTCGACTCCTCCCCTCTGCACATATTCAGCAGACTGCTAAAACCTGTTTCTTTCTCTGTAGTATCACCAAAATTCTCCCTTTCCTTTCTGAGCACACTACCAGAACCCTTATCCACACTCTTATCACCTCTCACTTAGACTATTGCAACTTGCTTCTCACAGGTCTCCCACTTAGCCATCTCTCTCCTCTTCAATCTGTTCAAAATTCTGCTGCACGACTAATATTCCACTAGTGTTGCTATGCTCATCTTGGCCCTCTCCTCAAGTCACTTCACTGGCTCCAGAATAAACTTATTTCTACACTCCTTATCCGTTTCTGCATACAGTTCAAACTCCTCTTAGTGACCTATAAGTGCATTCACTCTGCAGCTCCTCAGTACCTCTCCACTCATCTCTCCCTATTCTCCTCCCCGGGAACTCCATTCACTGGGTAAATCCCTCTTATCTGCATCTTTCTCCTCCACCGCTAACTCCAGACTCCGTTCCTTTTATCTTGCTGCACCATATGCCTGGAATAGACTTCCTGAGCCAGTACGTCAAGCTCCATCTCTGGCTGTGTTCAAATCTAAGCTAAAAGCCCACCTTTTTGATGCTGCTTTTAACTCCTAACCCTTATTCACTTGTTCAGAACCCTTATTTTATCATTCTCATTTTAATATTCCCTTATCTCTTGTTTGTCGTGTTTCTGTCCTAATTAGATTGTAAGCTCTGTTGAGCAGGGACTTTCTCTTCATGTTCAAGTGTACAGCCCTGTGTATGTCTAGTAGCGCTTTAGAAATGATAATTAGTAGTAGTGATGGGTTTTTAATATTGAAGATCAAATCTGACATTCTTTAAGCCCTTTTATTTTATTGGATTTAGTTTAACTACCAAGCCTTTTTCTAGATTCTATATACCACCTTACTATATAGTGAATCATTGCCAGGGCTTACTATGGAGATTATCAGATAGCATTCAGGATGCAAACGAACCACTGTATCCACACCAGATGACGACAGTATTTAAGAGAAATGAATGCACACACCATATAAAATAAACCATAGCACCATAAAAAGGTAGTTAAAACCCAACAAGGGCATGTTTTGGCTGTTACCTACATCAGAGCAAATATACATCTCATTGAAAATCTTATTCTAAAAATAAAGAACACAAAAAGTGAGGACGAGTTGAGGAGGAAATCCACAAAAACCTTTATTAGTGATAAAATGACGACCCGACATGGCCGTGTTTCAGCATCAAAGCTTGCATCAGCGGTCAAACAAATCTTTTTAAGTTGTCACTCAATAAAAGACCAAGGGAAATGTGGCTGTAGGACTTCCTTAAAACACAAGAATTAAGCAGTCAACTGTGAAGCGCCTCAACGGCAATACACATAAATGACGTCAGTAGTAGTAATTTTGATTTTTATATAGTTTGTGGTTAAGCTGACCTTGGCAGGCTTTGTATCAATTGGAGTGGTTGATGTAAAGGTACAGGAAATTAATAGTTCATTCATTCACTTATGTTAAATTGAAGACATACTGTCTAGATATGAATTGATTTAGTTTAGTTTCTATTTTTTGAATAAAATTTTAGATAGGATGTATATTTGCATTTGATGCAGGTAGCAACTGAAAAATCCATGTTGGATTTTAGTCACTCATGATCCTTCGGTTCATGTTTTAGATGTATTTATTAAATTCAATTATCAAACATTTTGTTTTGCCTATATGTATGAGTTCTTTTGCATCCTCCTAGGTCTATGGTGTGACCACATTTGAATACTCACTTAAACCATCCTAGCTCAAAAGAGTGGAAGTACAAAAATATGTAGAAAAAAGGGCAACAAAAAAAAATAAAGGGGATGTATCCAGCTCCTTTATGAATGCTCTTCAGGTTAAAGTGAAGACAGTATGAGAAGTTTATTGAGCAGAGGCGGAACCAATAAATACAAACTTTGTCCTTTGAAATTGTACCAAGACTAGGGGACACTATAAAAACAGGTAGATTACTTGCTCTGATTTGTTTGTCTACTCAAATAAACCACTGATATGCTGGTAAAGGATGTGGGCAAGGGAGCTGATTTAAACAGTTCATTTACAGACCTTCAGGTATTTGTTGAATCAGACAGACATGGGTAAAGCAATTGCTTTATCTCTGGCAGTGAACCAGGAATAATATTACTACTTACTACTTATCATTTCTATAGCGCTACTAGATGTACGCAGTGCTGTACACTTGGACATGAAGAGACAGTCCCTGCTCGACAGAGCTTACAATCTAATTAGGACAGACAAACAGGACAAATAAGAGAAGGGAAATACTGATGTGGATCAAGAATAACTTGAGATGAAAGAAAGTCAAGGCAACGGCGGTGAACAAGCACGTTCAAGTATCTTGGATAGGAAAGGGAGGAGGGAGATGGGGCGATAGTTGGAAGGACAGGTAGGATCCAATGAAGGTTTTTTAAGGAGTGGTGTGACTACAGCATGTTTGAAGGCATCAGGAACAGTCGCAGTGGACAGTGAATGATTGAGGATATGGCAGATAAAAGGGGTGACAGTAGGAGAGATAGCGTTAAGTAGATGGGTGGGAATAGGATCAGAGGAACAGGTAGTTTTGAGGAGGAAATAAGATGTGTAGTTTCCTCTTCAGTGATTTCAGAAAAGGAGGCAGGGGTTGGAGGGTTGAGAGAATGGACTAAGGGAAGGAGAGGTGGAGGTGACCTGGTTGAGAATTCAAGTTTAATCTTGTGAACCTTGTCATGAAAGAAGTCAGCCATAGTCTGGGGGGGAAGTGAACGGGGGGTTGGAGGTGAAGGCATTTTGAGGAGAGAGTTCAGTGTGGCAAAGAGATGTCGATGGTTTGAGCCAAGAGAATGTCAACTGGATGTAATAGTCCTGTTTGGCAAGTAAAAGAGCAGACTGGAAGGAGGTCAGCAAGAATTTGAAATGTATGAAGTCAGCATGGGCACGGGATTTGAGCCAAAGGCGTTCGGCAGAGCGGGCACAGGAAAGTAGGTTGCAGATTCTAGAGGTCAGCCAAGGCTGGGGTTTGGTACATTTTACAGAATGGGGAATGGGTGGAGCGAGAGTATCCAGAGCAGAGGAGAGAATAGTATTATAGGAAGAGACAGCCTCATTGACAGATTTGGATAACATAGTGGTAGAGAATAGATTTGAAACACTGGAGGACAGAGTAGAAGGGTCAATAGCCTGAAGATTCCTAAATGTATTGGTTAAGATTGGATGGGATTGGGGAGGAGGGTGTTTTACGTGTGAAAGTTATCAGATGATGGTCAGAGAGTGGAAGAGTTGAGACACAGAAACTGGAGAGTGAGCAGTTTGAGAAGAGGATAAGCTCAAGACCGTGGCCATTCTGGTGAGTGGGGGCAGTGGAGTACAGTTGAAGATTGAAAGAGGATGTTAAAGCAAGAAATTGAGAAGCATAAGAGTCAGAGGGATCATTAGCATGAATGTTAAAATCCCCAAGAATGAGGGAAGGAGATGAAGGTTCAAGAAAGAAGGAAAGCCAGGCATCAAAGTCAGTGAGAAAGGAAGAAAGGGACTTAGGGGGTCGATAAATGACTGCTACTCGGAGAGGCAGAGGAGCAAATAGACGGATGGAGTGGACTTCGAAGGAAGAAAAACAATGAGACTGAGGTGGAAGAAGAGGTTGAAATCTACAAGAGGGCCAACTGGGTGAAGAATATGGGAGAAAAGATAACCTCCATGGCATAGGGCCGCGACTGAAGCAGAGTCTTCAGGGTAAAGCCAAGTTTCAGTTAGGGCAAGCAGATGGAGAGTATGAGAGATAAAGAGGTCATGGATGTAGGATGTAGGAAAGTTTGTTACAGATAGAGCAGGCATTCCACAGAGCGCAAGAGAAAGGCAGGGAAGAAGGGGGGAGGAGAGGAACAGAAATTAGATTGGAGATATCACGGTGTGACCTGCACAAATAGGATGAGAGCTGATGTGGAGGACCAGGATTGGGATTAATGTCCCCAGCAGGAGAAGGAGCAGGTATAATTTTTGTTTTTTTACAGTATTACTTCAAAACAGTTTATGCAAAGTGTTCAATTTGAATAATAGAAGAAAAATGTTTGTGGACTTTAAACAGAGACAAACCCCTTAATTTTTGTACACACAGGAAAAAGATAATCTTTTATATATTCACAAGATCGCATCCCTTCAAGAAGAGGTAAGTGAAACACACAAATATTTTTTCTAAATATATTTAAGATATTAGGGTGCAGGAATGAATGCACACATTTTTCCAACTCTTACTGTCTTTTTTTTATTTTTAATGTATTATTATTATTCCATAATTATGAACATCCCTCTTGATTAAGTGATAGAGAAACCTAACATAGTTACTGTTCACCTTTGCAGGCCCTACTGAGAGTCACAATCAAGTACATTTTGTTTATAACTTCAGCACTTTATTTTACTGCATTAAATTTTACAGCTGATTATATATTCCATTGTACACTGACTAAATACCAGTTTTGCTTGTAGTACAGGCAAATATATAGAGTATCTTTATTTTAATGCATTGTGCAGAACTCTAAAGGGAATCTTTGTGTTTTTCTCAGGTTTTGGAGTGTGTAGATGAGTATTTAGTGGATTTGCCTAACATTTATGTGTATATTAAACAATGGTATGCATATTCACACCCATACATAAGTGGGGTTAACCTAGGATTATAGGGCAGAGCATGCTTGGTTGTGAAGATAAATCAGAAGAAATGCAATGTAGTGGACCCAGATGGAAACAACACCTCTTGTTTCCATCTATGCCCACTACACTGCATTTCTTCTGTGGTTTGGTTTGTTCCTACTTTCCTGTGGTTCATTTGGAGTTTTTTGCCTTGTATATATAAAGCTTATCTATACTTGTCTAGTTGACAGGTCAAAAGAAAAACATTCTGACACCAAAATAGTTTATTTTACTGAGTTAACTTATTTTTATCTTGAAACCAGCTCTGTTTACCTACTAGTAATTTTTCTCTACATGCTTGTGTAGCTTTTCAGTTGATTTAGTGTAGTGGTCCCCACTATTAAGCAGGGGCCACTTTAAATCTAGAGGGACTGGTATAGGTTTGCATTGGATGGGTCTCTCAGATGTTGCAGCTGACCACAGTGAGAGGGATTTCTTCTCCAATGCCTTTTTCCCTCTGTGGGAAGTGAATTTATATTCTGTAGTTTCATCGGGATGTTGCTACCATTAAATTTGAGCTCAAGCCAACGTTTTGCTTTCTGAAAGGTATTGAAAACAGATATCTATTGAAGAATAGTTTTGGAAATTCTAAGCAGTTACATAGAAACATGTCTCTCTCTCTCGCTTTTTTTTTTTTTTTTTTTTTTTTTTTTTATGACCTTGGGATTGACATTATGAAATTAACCATAGACCTGATGTAACGCAGTAGACAGGGTCCAAAGTTTTACACCGCATTGAGTCCACATTATATCGGGTCTGTTATCTGCACTGGCACCCGCACCCCAGTTCAGTAAAAGGCTGCACGTTTCATTGATAATTCAAATGGAATTTTATTAAACAATGTATCCACGTATCAAAAGTGAATTTAGTCACAACACAGAAAACATAGGCTAAAAATTAACATTCTGCTTTAGTAAATGAGTCCAGAGTCAACTGTTTAGTTGCCTCTTGTTTCTTCCGTTTTGCAATTTCAGTAATTGATATCAAATGATGAAGAATATAAATCATGTCCACATTTTCTGATTGCAGCCATTGAACAGTATTCATGGCTGCTAAAGCCAATGTAAGTTTTGATGGTGGAGGTGGAGAGTCATGTTCACTGCTGTCCTGAGATTGGTTTTCAGTTTGTGCTTGATGAGTGAAAGCAATCACTGCAATTGTTTGGTCATTTAGATGATCATATGTAGGGCACTCATCAATATGAATCCATTTCATTGTGTCCTCAATACCACATTATGCGAACAGCTCTTGAAATAGTTTCTGCCTTATCTTCAGAGTCCTTCTGAATTCCCTGTTTCAGGCACAAACACTTCATGTAACCCACTCTCTCAGTACTTTTCAATTGTAGATGGGGTTATTACATCCCATGCCTTTCCTGCTAGATCAAAAACACTGGCAAGTTATTTTTTTCATACATTCAGTGATGGTTATTTCCTCATCACGGATCAGTTTTATTAAATTTTTTCAATAATGCATTTTGAATGTTGAAATGACAACTTGTTCCAGGGAGCTATCACATGCTTGCTTTAGCCTTTTTCATTGGAGACCCTCATCAATGTCAAAATCACTTGTAGCTTGCTGAAAGTTTTCTTTGTCATTGATCCATCCCTGTAGATGCCCATATGTTTGCACTGCTTGCATTTTTCCTGATTTTAAAAGATCTAAAGCTTTGTAGCCTTTCTTATACTGAGAGTGCTTTCTTTTTTCTGTTTTTTTAGAAATTTCCATGTTAGCTAGTGCTGCCTTGCGTCAATTTAAAGAACTAGTTCTTCAAATTGATGCAAGGCAGCACTAGCTAACATGGAAATTAAAAAAAAAAAAGAAAAGCATACTTAAGTACATAAGTATTGCCATACTGGGAGAGACCAAAGGTCCATCGAGCCCAGCATCCTGTTTCCAACAGTGGCCAATCCAGGTCAGAAATACCTGGCAAGATCCCAAAAATGTACAAACATTTTATACTGCTTATCCCAGAAATAGTGGATTTTCCCCAGTCCATTTAATAACGGTCTATGGACTTTTCCTTTAGGAAGCCGTCCTAACCTTTTTAAAACTCCGCTAAGCTAACCGCCTTTACCACATTCTCTGGCAACGAATTCCAGAGTTTAATTACACGTTGAGTGAAGAAACATTTTCTCCAATTCATTTTAAATTTACTACATTGTAGCTTCATCGCATGCCCCCTAGTCCTAGAATTTTTGGAAAGCGTGAACAGACGCTTCACATCTACCCATTCAACTCCACTCATTATTTTATAGACACCTATCATATCTCCCCTCAGCCGCCTTTTCTCCAAGCTGAAGAGCCCTAGCCGCTTTAGCCTTTTCTCATAGGGAAGTCGTCCCATCCCCTTTATCATTTTCGTTGCCCTTCTCTGCACCTTTTCTAACTCCACTATATCTTTTTTGAGATGTGGCGACCAGAATTGAACACAATATTCGAGGTGCGGTCGCACCATGGAGCAATACAAAAGAATTATAACATCCTCATTTTTGTTTTCCATTCCTTTCCTAATACCTAACATTCTATTTGCTTTCTTAGCCGCAGCAGCACACTGAGCAGAAGGTTTCAATGTATCCTCAACGACGACACCTAGATCCCTTTCTTGGTCCGGGACTCCTAATGTGGAACCTTGCATGACGTAGCTATTATTTGGGTTCCTCTTTCCCACATGCATCACTTTGCACTTGCTCACATTAAACATCATCTGCCATTTAGACTCCCAGTCTCGTAAGGTCCTTTTGTAATTTTTCACAATCCTCCCGCGATTTAATGACTTTGAAAAACTTTGTGTCATCAGCAAATTTTATTACCTCACTAGTTACGCCCATCTCTAGGTCATTTATAAATATGTTAAAAAGCAGCGGTCGCAGCACAGACCCCTGTGGAACCCCACTAACTACCCTTCTCTGTTGAGAATACTGACCATTTAACCCTACTCTTTGTTTTCTATCTTTTAACCAGTTTTTAATCCACAATAGAACACTACCTCCTATCCCATGACTCTCCAATTTCCTCTGGCGTTTTCATGAGGTACTTTGTCAAACGCCGCCTGAAAATCCAAATACACGATATCAACCGACTCACCTTTATCCACATATTTGTTCACCCCTTCAAAGAAATGTAGTAGATTGGTGAGGCAAGATTTCCCTTCACTAAATCCATGTTGACTTTGTCTCATTAATCCATGCTTTTGAATATGCTCTGTAATTTTGTTCTTAATAATAGTCTCTACCATTTTGCCCGGCACCAACGTCAGACTCACTGGTCTATAATTTCCCGGATCGCCTCTGGAACCTTTTTTAAAAATCGGCGTTACATTGGGCCACCCTCCAATCTTCCGGTACCTCGCTCGATTTTAAGGATAAATTGCATATTTCTAACAATAGCTCCACAAGCTCATTTTTCAGTTCTATCAGTACTCTGGGATGAATACCATCCGGTCCAGGAGATTTGCTACTCTTCAGTTTGTAGAACTACCCCATTAAATCCTCCAGGTTTACAGAGAATTCATTATGTTTCTCCGACTCGTCAGCTTCGAATACCATTTCTGGCACCGGTATCCCACCCAAATCTTCCTCGGTGAAGACCGAAGCAAAGAATTCATTTGGAACTTAATTAGCTTGCACCAGAAAAATATGGGTTCCAATCTCTGATGCGTTGTAACCAATCACACGTTATATCGAACCGCATTATAGCAAGTCTATGGTGTAATTTGATTTTAGAATACTTTTTTCCCGGTCCCATTGTGAATATCTATGAATTTGTGTTTTATGAAGCCTGTTGGATCTCTTTCCTTGTGATTTAATCTGTGGCTACCATTATTTTCTTGAGGGATTGCTGATTTACTTACTTCCCCACCCCCTCCCCCCAGTATATATAATTGTAATGGAAGGATGTTTTTCTTGGCATAATCAGAAGTAGGATTACTGTGATCTATACTCCAAGGAATGTTTTTCAGTAGGATACATTCTAACCAAATAGTTACCTACCTAAAGAAAAGTTAGAGAGAAATCTAACTCTGAGCGAAGATCTTTCATCAAATGACTGGAATGTAAAATAATTCTAGTGTTAAATGACTGAGGTCAAGTATGCTGTCCTCAGCGTGGGTGATAGGCAAATTTTGCCCTATCCTCTGTGACAAGTTCAGTCCTCAAGTGCTGAGCTAAATTCTAAAACATGCTTGACCTTCTGACAGGCTCTGTTGAGCACGTGTGGTATGTGTAGTTTATATAGGCCCCCCAAGTTATTTTCTATATTGTCTAGTAATTGGTTGATTTCTGTAATGAATGTGATGTGCTTAGAAGGAATCTCCTCCCTTCGAAGCAGCCTCCCTTAGTTCAGTTGAGTAGAGGAACAGTTTGGTAGTTGGAGAATTAAGTTACAAATAGGGGAAGCCAGGGTTCAAATACCAATGTTTCCATTGGTACTCTGACTTTGGACAAGTCACTTCACCCTCAATAGCCGAATAACTCAACCTGAACTTGCAATTCACCGTCATCTTAGATTTGGAAAAGGTAAGTAACTTAATCTATACAATAAGTTTTCTTTTAGCTTTTTTTTGGAACAGGGTTCTAGTATGATTTTCCAGTCTGGACTCTATTCTTACCTTGAATTACCACAGCTTGAGTGGCAATCAGCTGGGTTAACTGTTCGCTTCAGCTACCTTCCTTCCCTTCATAGTAATCTGTGGGTAGAACTCTGCTGTAACTTTAAATTCTATCTGGATGGGGTTGGCATCCTTTAATGCTCTTGCTTTTAAGTTTTCAAAGGTACAAATGCTGAAGCTTCAAGGCAGCCAAAAGTTGTAGTGAGGTCATCAGTCTAGCTTATGCCCTTCATTGGTAGTACAGATGTTAATGCTGCAGTATCCAGTCTCCTTCTGAACTGCTTCAGCTACAAACTTAGGGGCTGATGCACAAAGCTTACTGTGCTAGGAATGTCTGATTTTTGACTGGTTCTATCCAGTATAGCTTGTATGTTATTTAGCAAGTAATGCACAAAGAGGTTCTGCATTCATCTTCTGATTGAGGAAGCAGGCAATGAAAGTCCTATGCAAATGTATTACAGCAAGCTGATTAGTACTAAAATAAGCATTCTGAGCTATGCACTACCATTTCGGAGCGATGCACAGAAAGGAGCGCCTACCTTTAATGTGCAAAATGTTCTGTGAGGTCTGGAGCTGTCATGGTAAGATGAAAGGGGAGGAGGCAGGCTAGAGGGACTAGAGGAGAAGGATGAACAATGGGATGAGATTTTAAGAGAAGTATGATGCAAAGTAGGAATCAGAAAGATTAGGAGGAATAAGATTCTTAGGACCAGTGGAAGAGCACCCTGTGTCCCATGCATTGCCACATATCCTTTATGGTGTAAATCAGTGTTCGTTGAAAGGCTCTGAGGCTGTGGCATCTTCCATTGCTCCTGTGCAGTTCCTGATTCTTCCCCCAACTACAAGCTCCTCCATCTTTAAAGGCTTGCTGCTGCTACTTCTAGAAGGTTTTCTGTGTTCCTTCAAAGCTGGTTGACTTACTGAGTTTGACCCATAGTGTCCAAGCTACCATGCTGCTCTCAAGACTATGAACAATTTCAAGCCACACAGAGAACAAACTCAGGTGTTCAGTGCTAGAAGAAAATAGAGCCATTCAAGAGGAAGTACTGATGGCAGGCCTTCGGATAAAGTGAGTGGAGATTAACAAACTGAGGGCAGAATTGGCTTGGGGATAGGTTGTTGGCAGTTGACTGTGGGAGATGCTGTAGTTTGGCTAGGATGAGGTAGAGAAGAGTGTGTAGAGAGGAGCTGGGGAGTTTGGGGGAGATGAGCAGAGTGAGAATGGAGGTCTGGAGATCAAATGTTTTAGTTACGCTTAAACGTTTAGTTAAACATGTTAGAGTGCACATGAACAGCTGGGCTTGCTGCATCATTGGAGGAGTTGGGTGCGGACTGCTTTGTCCAGTGATGTTCCTGTTTCTCACATGTTTTACCAAAATGATCCCTGTGTGACAAAGGTTATCAAATGAAATGAAAAATATTTAAATCACTAATAATGCTGAATATTTTCCATATTGACAAAGCTTCATATTTTAACATAGTATTATGATAGTTTCTGTAAAGCTATCAGCTTCAGGTTCTGTGAATTTGACCAATATTAAAATTACATTAGGATGCTGTATTTGAGCTTTCAAGGCCATATAGTTGTCTCTGTATACAATCTATAGAGCTTTTAATGGGCTTGAAAGCTTATATGTGGACAAGCTTGTAAATTACAGCCTGCAAAGAATCTAATGTACATAATTATATGAAAATAGGTATTAGGATGCAGCTTTTTCTTATGTCTTATACAATTTAATGCACTTTACCAGATAGATACATTTGCTTGTTACAGCTAAATTTGAATTAGCAAATTGGCCATAAGCCAAGATGTTCTGATGAACAGTAAAAGTATTTGTAAAAAAAATAAATAAAACCTTTTTTTTTTTTTTTTTAAACAGTGTTTAGAAAGATCTTACTAAAGTGGCACCATTCAGTTACCCTGGAGTTGTAACATTTGAAACTTTAATAATAAAAGTAATATCTGCTTTAGGAAGACCCTTGGTCTTCAAGTTGCCTGGAAGTGGAGCTGGAAAGAATAGCCTCTGAAAGATTTAGTGGAAATCCATGAGGTGTAAGTGCTACCATCTAGGGGTGGGGGTGGGGGGATAAATTGTAGAAAAAGTGTCAAGGGTGTGTTAACTCAACCATTCATGTGTCTTGGAACCCCACTGACCTAGATAGTTGTGGAAGCTATCCAAAAATATAAATTTCCAGAGAAGAAACATCTGTAGATACAAAGACTATAAACAAAAATTCCTTATGTAAATCGACTTTGTCAAAAATATTTGTTGTTCAAAACTTTAATACCATGTCTGGAGATACTAGCATATATTCAAATGAGGTTGAAGACCACCAGTTAAATAGGTACATAAGCCTTTTGGAAGTATTGCCAGCAAAGGTTATTGCACCATAAGGTAGCTAACAAAAACATGCCACCACTGATGCTTAGAACAACTTTATAACATCGGTCTACCTCCTCCCCCCATATGTGAGAAATGCTGATCAAACTCAACTTAGTGTCCAAAAATACTGTGACAGTTCTCCAAAATTTGAAGAAGTAATTCAATAGTATGATCATAAATTATAAGAGTGAAACCGCTGACACTTAGCTCCTGTACAGCCTTATGGATTTTGGTTGCATGTATCTTCTGAGTAGTTGGAAGTATTGTGGCAATTGACTGAGCATGATTCAGGTTCCTGAAGCAGAGTTTGAAATGGGGAGCCTTGTCAAACCTTCGCCTTTGATCAAAGCTGCATGTGCTTTACTGGAGTTATGCATTACCAGAGTTGAGCTACATGTCAGCATTTATAGAATTTTTGTTTGTAGATTATAGTCCTGATTTCTTTTAGCTTTACCTAATGTGTGATCCCTGTCTGAAGAACAGATACTACTTTGGCGTCATTCATGCATACTCCATGCTCCCTCTTACCATATTCAAATCCAGTCTGAAGATGAAATCATTTTTAAAACTTTAGGAAGCCATGTATGACATGACTTATTTCTTGCCTACAGTCTGCTTCCTTAGACACTTTGGCCTCACTCCGTACAGTTGCCACCTTCTTTAAATTAAAGGCCTTGTCTTGTCTGTCTGTCTTGTTCCTTTAGATTGTAAAATTAAAGGCCTTGTCTTGTCTGTCTGTCTTGTTCCTTTAGATTGTAAAATTAAAGGCCTTGTCTTGTCTGTCTGTCTTGTTCCTTTAGATTGTAAAATTAAAGGCCTTGTCTTGTCTGTCTGTCTTGTTCCTTTAGATTGTAAGCTTAAAGGCCTTGTCTTGTCTGTCTGTCTTGTTCCTTTAGATTGTAAGCTTAAAGGCCTTGTCTTGTCTGTCTGTCTTGTTCCTTTAGATTGTAAGCTTAAAGGCCTTGTCTTGTCTGTCTGTCTTGTTCCTTTAGATTGTAAGCTTAAAGGCCTTGTCTTGTCTGTCTGTCTTGTTCCTTTAGATTGTAGCTTAAAGGCCTTGTCTTGTCTGTCTGTCTTGTTCCTTTAGATTGTAAGCTTAAAGGCCTTGTCTTGTCTGTCTGTCTTGTTCCTTTAGATTGTAAGCTTAAAGGCCTTGTCTTGTCTGTCTGTCTTGTTCCTTTAGATTGTAAGCTTAAAGGCCTTGTCTTGTCTGTCTGTCTTGTTCCTTTAGATTGTAAGCTTAAAGAAGCTGGTCTATTTGTGTTTGTGAAACAGTGCATAGAGCTGGTAGTTACATATCTGCTAGTATTAACATTTTTTGTGGAATTTGCCTTCAAATGCCTGTTTTTTTTATTAAAATGTTTACTTTTTTTTTATTTGATCAGACTATTAAGGGTGCCCTAGACTTAGATGGTCTTAGAGAGAAAACAGAAGAATTATTCAGAAATAATGCTGAATTACAGGTATGTCTTTTGAAGATTCATTTTGTGTGTGACTTGTAATTTTTTTTTTTGTCATGGATATGGCACATAGTACCTTAAGTAATTCTTTGCTTAGGAGTAGCTTTTTTAGACTCCTGGCTTAGTCAGAAGTAGCCTCTTATGTTAGTGCCATAAACCTTTTTTCTCTCTCTTCCCCCCCCCCCCCCCCCTTCCAAAGAACATACCATGTTTCCAGCCATTTTCTCTACTATTTAAAGTAAAGATGAGCAAGGGGTAGATGATGAGTTGCAGCAGCTGCAGGGACAACACACAATCTTACTCTTCCACCAATCTATGTTGCAAAAGGGAGAGAAGCCAGACACTAGATAATGGAGCAGCAGTGTCCCCAATCTGTTGTCTTTAGTTGTCTTCAATGTAATACACCTGGGCTTCCTCCATAATCCTGAAATGGTAGATCCTAAATGTGGCCACCAGGTGTCACTACTATATGACGGGAACACTCTTCTCTCAAGGATTGTGTATGCTGCTTCTGTAGCCGGCCTATCTTGCTTTCCTATCCAGTGCAGCTGGCATAAATTGCATCAGATTGAGAACATTGCTGCTTCATTATCTTGTGTCTGGCTTCTCTCCCATTTGCAACATAGATTGGTGGAATAGTAAGATTGGGTGTTGTCCCTGTAGCTGCTGCTCCTTATCTTCTACCCCCTGCTCAATTTTACTTTAAATAGTAGAGAAAATGGCTGGAAACATGGTATGTTCATAGCATCTTCAGGGCCCAACTTGATGTAATTGGGAAGGTAGAGATGAGAAGGGAATAAAGCTAAGAGTTTAATGAAGATGGAAGGTTGAGATATTAAAGGGATGATGAAGGAAAAAATGAGGTAAGAAGCAGATAGCGTGGATGGAAGGATAAGGAAAAAAATAGTGTCAATGGGAAAGGCATTCAGGGGAAAATTATTGGCATGAGGAGGATGGTGAAAGGTAAATAGTGAATGACACATGAAGATGGCCGCGGTAAGAAACAGACTGTGTTAGATTTAGGAGAGAGTGAAAGGAGTCCATATTTTTCAGTCACGCAGTATGGTGTGAGTTTGTGAACTATATTGCAATACAGGGAGATTGAAAAATTATACAGATAAGCAGATGGTGGCATATACCAAAATAGAGGAAGCCTAAGTGAGGAAGATAAAATTGGAGAAGGTAGAATATAGCTTGAAAAGAAAAAGATAAAGGAATAAAGATGCTACCTGAAGCCAGATAGGCAAGAAGAATGGAGTTTTGTTGTTGTTTTTATAGATGAACTATTTAAAATTGGCTTGGGTCACGGCTGGTTTTATGAAGTGGAGTTAGATGAAATTGAAAGGAATAAAGCTATATCATGACACTGAAATGAGGATGGGAGACGATGATTCTGTTGGTGGCAGTGGCTGGAATATGGGGCCTGAGGGCTTGGAGGATAGAGAGATATGAGACAAAGGGCACAATGGAAGATTACAGTTGTGTGCAACAGTTTATTCACCTCTGATCAAATTATATGTCAATCCATAAGTGCTGAGAAACTGATGTGATAACAGTTATGACATCCTGTAATTTTTAATGCAAAATTAGTGTACCAGCAGCCATGCAACCTTTTGTGGCAGATTTATTTATAACTCTTGATATACTGCATATTAGCCATGACAGAGGCAACATAGTGGTTTACAATTTAAAAAGCTCAAAGGGGAGAGGAGAAAGAGAATAGGAAAAAGATAATTGAAAAGAGAGTGAGTGGTATGGAGCTAGGCAAGGCTAGAGGGAGAGAACTTCTGAGAAAAGGTGAGTCAAGCTTTTTTGTTTTGAATGAGGGTGAGGGTTGGTTGGTTTCTAATATGAAGCAGAATATCATTCCAGAGTTTGGGGCCAATATATCTGAAAGCAGAGTTCCTTGAGGTTTTCAGGTGCAGAACTGAGGGTGGAGGGGGAGAGTAAGTTAGGTTCTGGCCAACAGAGTGGAGACAGCAGAGGGGGGTTGTAGGGAATGAAGAGGGAACTGAGGTAGGAGGGGGAAGTTGGAAGAAGGGATTTGTAAACAAGCAAGAGAAGTCTGTATTTGATAAGAGCAGTTACCAGGAAGTCAATGTTTGTATCTGAAGAGACGGGTGACATGATCAAAACGGCTGTCACTGTGTAAAATTCTAACAATGGAGGACTGAATGAGTTGAAGACATTTGAAGAGGTAGAGGGAGACCTGAGTAAAGTGAATTACAGGAATCTAGGTGGGATATAAGGGCAAGAATAAAGGGATTCAGATCTGAAGAGGAGATAAGTAGGCAGCATGTAGGTGATGAAGGGTGAAGAATGAGGAGCAAATAACTGAATCTGTAGTTGAAGGTGAGCTGTGAATTGGACAACACCTAGAATTTTGACAGTCTTTATACTGGAGGGTGTGATCGTCAATGGATTGGGGGGGGGGGTGAAGATAATGGATTCACATTTAGTAAAATTGAGAGAGAGGACAATTCACGTAACATAAGAATAGCCATACTGGGACAGACCAATGGTCCATCTAGCCCAGTATCCTGTTTCCAACAGTGGGCAAGCCAGGTCACAAGTACCTTGCAGAAACCCAAATGGTGGCAACATTCCATGCTACCAATCCTAGGGCAAGCAGTAGCTTCCCCATGTTTATCTCTATTTCAGACTATGGACTTTTCCTTCCGGATCTTGTTCAAACCTTTTTTTAAACCCAGATATGCTAACCACGGTTAATACATTATTATTTGTATAGCGCTACCAGACGCACGCAGCGCTGAACACCTGACATAATACATCCTCCAGCAAAGAGTTCCAGAGCTTAACTATTCGTTGAGTGTAAATATATTTCCTCCTATCTTTTAAATCTATTTCCATAGGAGAGGCAGTTATTAAGACATGAGATGGCTGAGGGATCAGAAGTTTAAGAAATAGAAAGTCTAAATAAAATACTGAATCTAAATGCAAAATTATACAAAATACAAACTTGATTACTTAATCAAAAAATTATTACATTTTGACAAAATTCTTTTATTTATTTATTGCATTTGTATCCCACATTTTCCCACCTATTTGCGGGTTCAGTGTGGCTTACAATACATTGTGAATGGTGGAAATATAGTTTGTTACAACTTGGTTATGGATTACATTGTGAGGAGTTATGCGAAAACAAGTCAAAGTATCGTTAAGGGAATAGAACAATGGAGAAGAACAATAGAACAGTGGAAGGAAATAACGGGAAACTGACAGGGTAGCTGAACAATAGTAGGAGAACATTCAGTATAACCTTTTTTTGTGATTAGAGGTATAAATGTGGTGGAATTACGGGGGATGGGAAATTCAGAAGGAGTGTATTGTTGTATCACTAACAGTGTGTGTGGACTTCATGTGTTTTCATCCTTGCAGTAAATCTTATCAAAGAGATGAGTTTTCAATGATTTGCGGAAGTTGGTTAGTTCGTAGATCGCTTTCAGGTTGTGTGGCAGCGCATTCCAGAATTGCGTGCTCGTATAAGAAAAGGCTGATGCGTGCAACGTTTTGTATTTTATGCCTTTGCAATTAGGGAAGTGAAGGTTGAGGAAAGTTCGGGATGATCTTTTAGCGTTTCTGGGTGGTAGGTCTATTAAGTCAGACATGTAAGCTGGGGCTTCACCGTGAATGATTTTGTGGACTAATGTGCATACTTTAAAAGTAATGCGTTCCTTGAGTGGGAGCCAGTGTAGCTTTTCTCGTAAGGGTTTGGCACTTTCGTATTTTGGTTTTCCGAAGATGAGTCTGGCTGCTGTGTTCTGGGCTGTTTGAAGTTTCCTCAGTATTTGCTCTTTACAACCTGCTTATAGTGAGTTGCAGTAATCCAGATGGCTGAGTACGAGGGATTGCACTAGGCTGCGAAAGACGGATCTTGGGAAGAATGGTCTTATTCTTTTCAGTTTCCACATGCAGTAGAACATTTTTTTGGTTGTGTTGTTTGCATGAGTTTCAAGTGTTAAGTGGCGGTCAATAGTGACTCCAAGGATTTTTAGAGTTTCTGAGATTGGAAGGTTTAGCTTTGGTGTGTTTATAGCGGTAAATTCATTTGTGTTGTACTGGGAGGTGAGTATCAGGCATTGAGTTTTTTCTGCGTTCAGTTTCAATCGAAATGAATCTGCCCAGGAGTTCATGATGTGTAGACTTTGGTTGATTTCATTGGTGATTTCTTTAATGTCTTGTTTGAAGGGGATGTATATTGTTACATCATCAGCGTATATATACGGGTTGAGGTTATGGTTTGATAGAAGTTTTGCCAAGGGGATCATCATTAGGTTGAAAATAGTTGGTGAGAGGGGTGATCCTTGCGGTACTCCACATTCAGGTGTCCATGTAGCAGACGTGGTTGAATTTGATGTGACTTGATATGAGCGCAGGGTTAGGAACCCCTTGAACCAGTTTAGGACATTTCCTCCGATTCCAAAATATTCAAGTATGCATAATAGGATTCCGTGGTCGACCATATCGAAGGCACTAGACATGTCAAATTGTAGGAGAAGTATGTTGCCGGTTGCAATCATTTGTTTAAATTTAGTCATTAGGGTAATTAATACTGTTTCTGTGCTGTGATTCGACCGGAATCCTGATTGGGCATCATGCAGTATTGAGAACTTGTTTAGATAGTTTGTAAGTTGTTTTGTTACCATCCCTTCAGTTATTTTGGTTATTAGTGGTATAGATGCTACTGGTCTGTAATTGGTTATTTCACTTGCGTTTTTCTTTGTATCTTTAGGTATTGGGGTGAGTAGAATTTTTCCTTTTTCCTTTGGGAAAAGTCCGTTTTGTAGCATGAAGTTTGTGGTTCGTTAGGTCTAGTATGAATTGTTGAGGAGCTGATTTCATGAGGTTGTTTGGACATATATCTAGTTTGCAGTGGGATTTAGCAAATCTTTTGAGTGTTTCATAGATGAGGTCTTCTGATAGTAATTCGAAATCGGTCCAGGTTCTGTCTGGGTATATTCCGTCTTCTGGGTCTAGACAGTCTAGAAGTGTGGCATATTCAATATGGCTGGCGGGTATTTTAAGTCGTAATTGTATAATTTTCTCCTTGAAGTATTTCGCAAGGTTGTCAACACCTGGTATGTCTTTGCTGTTGGTTGTAACTGGTGTGGTGTCTAACAATTTATTCACGAGGTAGAAGAGTTTGTGTGTGTCTTTGTAGTTTGGTCCTATCATTGTTTTGTAATGTAGTCTTTTAGTCTGTTTTATGGTATATTTGTATTTCCTCCGAAGTAGTTTCCAGGCATTTAGTGTTTGTTCATCTTTCTTTTTGTTCCATGCGCGTTCTAGTTTCCTGACTTGTGTGTTAAGTTTTTTCAGCTCTTCGGTGAATCATGGATTTGATTTCTTCCTATGTGATGTTCTGGTTTGGATTGGGGCGATTTTATCTAATGTTATTGTGCATATATCGTCCCATTCTTGGAGAAATTGGATGGTGTCAGCATTTGTTGACCATTCGTTCTGGTAGATCTGTTGCCAGAATATTGTGGGGTCTATTTTTCCTCTCGTGGTGTATGTTGTTCGCTCAAGTTTGTTGATTGCGTTTGTGTGTTTTTCGCCAGTAGAGGGAGACATATGCTTTATGGTGGTCTGACCATAGTGTAGGTGTCCATCTTGTGTCAGTTAGTAGGATAGTTGAGTCTGGGTCGAATTTGTGTGTAATGATGTTAAGTGTGTGTCCTTTTGTGTGTGTTGGTTGAGTGTTAGGTGCGTGTAGGTCCCAGAGTTTTAAGAATTCTTTGCATTCTCGTGTGCCTGTTGAGGTATCGTCTTCAAGGTGTAGGTTGATGTCTCCTACTATAAGGATGTTTGAGGCAGAGACACATGTGTTCGAGATGAAGCCCACCTCTTTAACATTGCTTTTGACTCGTAACCACTCGCCTCCACCTACCCTCCTCTCTTCCTTCCCGTTCACATTAATTGATTTGATTTGCTTACTTTATTTATTTTTTGTCTATTAGATTGTAAGCTCTTTGAGCAGGGACTATCTTTCTTGTATGTTTGTGCAGCGCTGCGTACGCCTTGTAGCGCTATAGAAATGCTAAATACTAGTAGTAGTAGTATGAAGTCCATGAGTTGTGTTTGAGAGTTTTGCCATTTTCCTGGTGGTCTGTAGAATAGGATTGCGTTGAGGTGTCCTAGTAGGTTTGGATGATTGATTCTTGTCGAGGCAATTTCAAATTGTGACGAGGTGGATTCACCCGTGGTTGTGATAGTGAACTCGGGCTTGTAGATTACGGCTATTCTGCCCCCTCTTGTTCCATTTCTTGTCCAGTGGGTGATTTTGTATTCTGGTGGGTATGTCTCTAGGATGGCAGGGTCTGTTGGGCTGTGGAACCAGGTTTCTGTGATGACTAGAAGGTCTAAATTCTGTGGTAATCCAGTCTAGTATATTGAAAGGTGCACACTAAAATATTCCCTCCAATCAAATATCAAAATCTGATTAGTCCATCATAAAGTGCTGTTAGAAAATATCCTTGTAATGTTAATGATACTACAGATTGTATCCTCTTGTTACTATGTAAGCCGCATTGAGCCTGCAATGAGCGGGAAAGCGCGGGTTACAAATGTAATAAATAAAATAAATAAATCTTTTTCTTCAGAAGTTCTCTCCCAGATTTGAGTATGCAGAAAACGCTTTGTTCTTCTCAATTATTCAAAATAGTAAAAACCATAGTCCACTTGCCATGGAATCAAATTTGTTTTTCCAACTCTTAACTGTTTTTTTTTGTCTTTTTTTGAGGGATCAGAAGTAACACAGAATTTGAATATCTTCTGCGTGACAGAACGGTGTACATGAATAATCATGAGAAGAGGGGCTAGGAAAATACTGAAAAGGGTAGGGGTGAGGATAGAACCCTGAGAGAGACCAGAGTGAAATGGAAGGGGAGAAGTTGAGGTGCCACTGAAAATGACCTGATAGGTGCGGTTGGTGAGAGAGCTGGAAAACCATGAAAGAACGGTGCCAGCAATAACAATAGACTGGAGGCAATGAAGTAAGAGTGGTCAACCAGATCAAAGGCAGAGGAAAGGCAAGTGAGATGACTACAAGTGGGGATAGCGATCAAGGGCAGTACAGATGCATTCATGTAGAGCGAGATAGAGGTTTTCCGGATTGTGATTAGACCTAAACCCAAATTGAAGTGGATGGAGAATGTTGCTCTGCTTGATGTGTTGGGATAATTAGGAGAGTACAAGATTTTTTGAGAATCTTAGAGCAAAAAGGAAGATTGGGCAGAAGCTGGTATCAAGGTTTACTTAAGTAGAGACTGGACAAGGACGTGCTTCCAAGGAGGGGGAAGAAAAGGCTGCTACAGCAAGCTAGCTGAATCTATTGTCCTAATCCTGGCTCTAGCCAATCCAGTTTTTAGATGAATAGCCCAGTTCCTTCTTCCTCTCCACCTCCATTTTCTGTTCCCCCATTCTTTTACCCTATCCTTAGGCTCTTCCTCTCCCCACCATACACAGTTCCACTCCCCCGTACTCAGTTCCACTCCTGCTCTTCATATAAGTACATAAGTATTGCCATTCTGGGACAGACCGAAGGTCCATCAAGCCCAGTATCCTGTTTTCAACAGTGGCCAATCCAGGTCACAAGTATCGTTTATTCATTTACTAGACTGTCACTTATTACAAGGTAAATCAGAATGGATTACAATATAAAATAACATTAAAATAATATTAAAACAGTAGAAAACACACTCTGAAATCCATTGGTGATAGGAAAGCACTACAAAAAGACAACATATATGCAGATTTCATAAAACTATAAAACTATAACTATAAAAACATTAGTAAAAACACAAAGCTAAAAGGTTTTTTTTGTTTATTTAGGTTTTCCATTATTTCTGTTTTAAATGTTTGTTTCAACTGACTCTTGAAAAAGATGTTTGGTTTTTTTTGGACTCAAGAGGCGGAAAAAAAAAATTCCTGGATAAGAAGCAGGAATCTGAACATTGGGGCTGTTTTCCAATTACGATTCCCCTGTAAATGTGTTTGATATTCAAGGAGAAGAAATATGTATTTTTTTGAACCTGAACATTTACGCTCATTCCTTGATATGAAGAAACTCCAGGGTTAAATCCAAATATAGAGTTCCGTTAACTAAGGGGAACCACTGCTTGTTTCTTTAAACTTTAATGTTTTGTAGCATCAACTTTCTTTGGTATAATACCATCTTGAATCCATCTTAATTGTGGACTATCGTAACCAGCTTAGAAGAATTTGTTTGTATAGTTTAGTTTCTTAATTTAAAGTGTTTCTTAAAACTGGTGTATCTTTTCAAAGAATTATCTTTGTATTACTTAAAATGATAAATATTAAAATGAAAAAGATATGTTTTTAAAGCTTTGCGAAAATGAGTGTAAGAATCTTCAAGCCTAAGTTCTTTAGGAAGACAATTCCAAAGAGATGGAGCTAGGAAGAAAAATGCCGGTTCGTGTTGATTCCCATCTAGCTTTGGGTAGAGAAGGAATTACAAGTCTATTATCTGTCAACGACTGAAGTGTCCGAGTTGGTGTATCCCAAAACAGCACAATACATTTTATGCTGCTTATCCCAGAAATAAGCAGTGGGTTTTCCCAAGTCCATTTTAATAATGGCTTATGGACTTTTCTTTTAGGAAGCCATCCAAACTTTTTTAAAACCCTGCTAAGCTAACTGCTTTTACCACATTCTATGGCAACGAATTCTAGGGTTTAATTACCAGAGAATGTGGTAAAAGCAGTTAGCAGGGTTTTTAAAAATGTTTGGATGGCTTCCTAAAAGAAAAGTCCCCTGAAGACTGATCCCCATCATACATTATGGTTTCTCTCATTATTCACCCTCCCCAGACTCTACCTCACTTGTCTTCTCTCACCTCATATTGATCTTCAGCTTTCTTGCTGATGTTCATTGACCAGACATTGCCATGTTAGGTAGATATTTCCTGCATCATGAGTCCCCAATTATTAAATAGCATTTTATGTGATATTGTCAACAGAAATTAGGCTGGAAACACAGTGAAATATTTAAGAAATGCTTAAAAACATTCAGTTTCAGTAGTATTTAAATGATTAAGGGCCTCATTTTTGACACAGAAAAATGTCAAAGCAGTGTTTTTGCCAAAACATCCAAATTGCTATTTTCGAAACCCATATTGAAGATGGTTTTTCTATCTGAATCATAAGCGGGGGGGGGGGGGGGTGTCGAGGGCATGTTGGGTTGGGATTTGGGCGTTCCCAAAACTTGGACACTTTTGGGAAAAAAGCAATAACGTCCAGGGCTAAAAGATGTTTTGGTATAGACCTATTTCAATCACGACTAAGTCGCAAAAAAGTGCTCCAAATGACCACTGGAGGGATTAAGACATGACTACCTCCTTCCAACTCAGTGGTCACTGACCCCCCTCCTACCCCCCAGGGATATGAAAGAAACAGTACATACCAGCCTCTGACAGATATGGTCCGTCCTATTCGAGCAGCAAGCAGGTACCTGGAGTAGCCTAGTGGTTGGTGCAGTGCACTGTAGATGAGGGAAACCAGGCCTATATGCCATTCTATTACACTTATGGAAAGTGTGAGCCATCCAAAACTCACTATAAACCTACTGTACTCACATATAGGTGACACCTGCAGGCATAAGGGCTATTGTGGACCACCACAATAGCCCTTATGCCTACAGTAGGGTTTTGGTTGGTTTACCATACAATATATGGGGCTAACAGAAGTGTACCCAGGACTTTTTATGTGAAGTCCAGTGCAGTGCCCCCTAGGGTGCTCTGCTGGGATGTGTCTAGCCAGTTTACTAATAATGTTGGTCCCCATACATCCCACTGGCTTGTTTTGTGTGATTTTTCCCTTGGAATTATTTTTTCTGAAAATGATTCTAAAAGATAGATACACTGAGCACCAAAACATTTAGCAATGGCTATTTTCAAAACAAAAAAAAATATTTTTATGGTTCAAAAATCACGATGGGGTCTTTATACTAAGGTGCACTGAAAATGGCTTGCGGTAGTGTAGGTGCAGGTTTTGGGCATTCACCATTCCATTTTTCAGTGTGCCTGTAAAAAAAAAAAAAAAAAAAAAAAGCTTTAAAATTTTTTTGCCGAAAATGGACGTGCGGCAAAATCAAAATTGCAATGCGTCCATTTTGGGTCTGCGATCTTACTGCTAGGTCAATGGCTGACAGTAAAGTCTCACGTGGTAACCGGATGGTAATGACCTATATGTGTCAAATGCCACTTGATGTGCGTCAGAAAATAAAAATTAATTTTTTGGGCTGTGCGTATTGGACGTGCAGCAAAAATAAAATTACCACAAGAGCCATGTGGTAGCCGTGCGATATCTCTGTTTTGGCACGCGTTGGGTGTGCGTAGACCCTTACATTGCTTAGTAAAAGGGCGCCCTATGTTCGCCACTTGATTTATGGACATTTTTAGCAAAACATCCAAAATCAGATTTAGACACCATATCGAAAATGCCCCTTAATTCTTTTTAAAATTATTTATGTATAACATTTTAATTACATTGAAGTATATACTTGAAGAGAAAAGTAAAATACAGACTCCAAATTTTTTCCAAATTACAAATTCAGGCAATTGTCCATCATATTTACTCAAGTCCTCAAAACCGGATTCAAAATGTTACACAATGGAATTTTAAGTTAACAGAAAATTAATTAAAGAAAATGGTAATACTGACTTCACCTGCCCGATTTTTATTTTAAATTATCAAGAGTCAGATTT
Organism: Microcaecilia unicolor; assembly: GCF_901765095.1. Lineage (NCBI taxonomy): Eukaryota > Metazoa > Chordata > Amphibia > Gymnophiona > Siphonopidae > Microcaecilia > Microcaecilia unicolor. The sequence goes on from NC_044039.1 coordinate 93,947,442, forward strand.
ATACCCCTCCAATTTACTTGTTTTTTGTAGTTAAGAAAGTTTCAGCTGGACAGGTTCAAAGAATACATACTTTATCGATTGGTATTTAACTACACATTTGCAAGGAAACCTTAAAAAAAGGTGACCCCTAATTGAAGAACACCTGGCTTCATTAAAAGAAATTGTTGCCGTCGTCTTTGTGTCTCCTTTGAAACGTCAGGAAAATTTTGAATTTTTTGTCCCAGAAATACTTTGAGGGGCATAATCGAACAGAAACGCCTATCTCCATGGGCGTTAATCTCCGAGAACGGGTCCGTGAAGGGGCGGAGTGAACCGTATGTTCCAAAAAAAAATAGACGCCCATGGTTTATTCGCCAAGGTGTGAGCTGGGCGTTTTTGCTTTTCACCGATTAATGGAAAATGAAATCGCCCAGCTCAAAAACGAATACATCCAAGGCATTTGTTCGTGGGAGGGGCCAGGATTCATAGTGCACTGGTCCCCCTCACATGCCAGGACACCAACCGGGCACCCTAGGGGGCACTTTTACAAAAACAAAAAAAAAGGTAAAAGAGCTCCCAGGTGCACAGCACCCTTCCCTTGGGTGTTGAGCCCCCCAAATCCCCCTCAAAACCCACTGCCCACAAGTCTACACCAGTACTATAGCCCTAAGCGGTGAAGGGGGGCACCTACATGTGGGTACAGGGGGTTTGGGGGGGTTGGACGACTAGTAGCATTAAGCAGCATAATTGTAACAGGTAGGGGGGGATGGGCCTGGGTCCACCTGCCTGACGTCCACTGCACCCCCTAACAACTGCTCCAGGGACCTGCATACTGCTGCTTGGGAGGAGGGTATGACATTTGAGGGTGAAAGTAAAAAGTTGTGAAACATCATTTGTTGTGGTGGGAGGGGGTTAGTGACCACTGGGGGAGTCAGGGGAGGTCATCCCCGACTCCTTCTGGGGGTCATCTGGTCATTTAGGGCACTTTTTGGGGCCTTATTCGTCAAAAAACAGGGTCCAGGAAAAGTGCCCTAAATTCTAGCTACAAACGCATCCATTATCGGCGAAGGGCGCCCATCTCTGTTCGGGTGATAACCACGCCCCAGTTCCGCCTTCACCACGCCTCCGACACTCCCCCGTCAACTTTGTCCGCATCCGCAACGGAGTGCAGTTGAAAGCGTCCAAAGTTCGGCTTTCGATTATGCCGCTTTATTTGTTTTTGTGAGAAGAACGCCCATCTCCCGATTTAGGTCGGAACTTGGGCGTTATTCTCGTTCGATTATAAGCTGGTTTCTCTTCTTAAAAAATAATTTCATTATCCAATGTTTATCTTGAGCCAAAGCTACAGTTGCTATTAATATCGATGGAGTAATCTGTTCATTATCTGATGATTCAAGTATTGCTGAGACATTCAAATTTTGATTCTTGCTCTCTTTGCTTTTTCAAAGACAAATAATACATTTGAGAAAATGGAGGAATAGCCTCTTCAGGAACCCCCCCCCCCCCCCCCCCAAAAAAAAAAAATATATTTCTTTCAGGTATTTCCTCAGCATCTCCCTCGGGGTTTTAGTACATTGTTTTGGAAAGTTCAAAAAACACAAATTAAATTATTACCGCTAGCTGAATTCTCAAGAAATTCTATTTTTCTCCTTAAGGCTGTTAAATCTTTTATCACAGTCTCTTGAGTATTTTGTAATTTTGTAATCTTCATACTCTTTTATTTTGTTGTTTTAACGTCTCTAAAATCCACTTCTCTATTTCTCTGCTTCATATCAGCAAAATCCTGAGTTAATTTTTGTATTTGAGGACATATTGCCTTCCTTAAGTCCACAATAAGTGTCCACAAATTATCCAGGGTAACTTCATTTGGTTTAACAAGTAACGTAGAAAATTGTGTAGGTTTTACCTCTGTCTCTCCCATCAGTGATGACTGTTCCAAACTTCCACCTTCTTTTTCCTTCGGCTCTCCACAATTTGCAAAAAGCTCCTTCTGGGATATCTGTTCTCCAACTGCCCAGTTCCCTCTGGTAGTTTGTAATGCCTCCTGTCTCTCTTCATCCGTACCAGTCTTGGGAAATGGAGTACAGGGTGTCAACAGTGGAGTACTACTATAGCTGAAGGTTGTGGAGGAGGGACTCTTGTGTCAGGGCTGAGCGAAAGCTCTAGCCCTAGAGACGCACCAGGATCTCCATTAATCCCAGGGTGAGTCAACGGGCTTCTCTCCGACAACTCTGGAGCCTCTTTGAAAATAGGACTGAATTTCTGCGGAAAGCGTTTGCCTCTGGGGGGTCGTGGAGGCTTAACGGCCCCTTCGGCATTTCGAAAAAAAAGGAAAAACTCAGAGAGGTACAGGCAAGTCAGGTGTCTGCCGCAGCCATCTTAAATCCCTTGTTTTCGCCCCTCTAAATTTTTAACTAAGTAGTTATGTATACTTCTGGCTACGTATGTTCCCAGTTTCTAACTTCAGCTGTATGACTATATTGCGATCTGCATTGAACCTTACAGGTAAATGTGGAATATAAATGGAGCTCTAATGTAATACAAAATTATATGTAAAATGAAATACGTTTAGAAATGACATGTAAAAATAAAACATATGCAAATATAAATCTATACATAATCAAAACACTCAATTATGCTTATAAAATGAGCCCTCTCAAATGCAGAGTAAAAGATACACAAAATATCTTCCATATCAAAAAGAAAACCACAGGTTTAGAACAAAATTTGTGTGAAAGCTGAGTAAATGAAATATTTGTATCAGTTATAACAGAAGAAAACATTACTTTTACAAAATATATAGAGTAAAAAATTTTATACCGGTAAGAGACACCCAGAAAAAAAAAGGTAAAAAGCATTTATAATTACAAGGTATTGGAGAAGCAGGGTTGTACAACTCCAACATAGTAGGGTGTCAAAATCTGTATTTTGGTTCTAAGCTAAAAAAAAAAAAAAAGGCCTTGAAAAATAAAGGATTAACTTACAAAACTATGGAAGTGTATTAATATACTAAAGATAAGTAAATGAAGCTCTTGAATTAAAATGAGTCAGCCAGTGGGGAAATGAACAAAAAACACTTGACACATGCCACATTGAACAAATAAGGCAAAAATATATACATTGTGGGAACACTAGGAAAATGTGGAAAAGTATGAAAACGTATAACTTTCACATGATTATCATGAATCACTGAAAGTGAAAATATCATAAGTGGCACACTCACTACTTATGCACAGTTATCACTAGCGAATAACTCAATGGATTCTCACATTGTGGCCATCTTTGGCTGCAGTTGAACAACCAAACAGCTATAGTAATGCTGTTAATCCTTCCCACCCCTGTCTCCAGACCAGCCTCTCACCCCTTATGCCCATTAACTATCGTTAGCTAGTCAGTACAACTTAGGTGCCATGTAAATCGAAACATGAACAGTGTACCACTATCCATATAACTGGTTCAGCCTGTAGTGACCTACTCATGGCAGTGTCACACATGAGCAGACATCACATTTTCCCTTTACTTTTAGCTTCTCCCACTCAAGCTAATAACCTCCTGGAGTTTGCTTTTAGGGTCTTTTCACCACCTCCCCAGATTACCAGCCAAACCCAATTTGGAGAGACAAAAGACCCAAGGCCACGTAATTGAGAAAGCACTCAAATTCTTTTATTAGTAACTTACCAAATACAGGTACAATTGGTAATTGCTTTGGGGAGAACAGTTGCTATACAAAAGTATGTTACCTAGATCTCCCCAGAAGTAGGAAATCATTTTTATACCTTCATTATGCCAACACATTATTCATAAGAAATACAACAATAATCACACTTATTGGCTATGATAATATTGTGGTTAGCACTTGTTGGATATATTATAATTGGTTAGTACTCAGGCTAATAATAATCCTTACCTAGAAATGCTAATAATAATGCTGGTTCTTCTAAGAATACAAAGTCACCTTCCTCTGGACTTATCTGGCTCTGCAACTGCAGAACATCTGTAACCACCATGTTGCTGCATTATGTTAATCTATCTTTCCACCTACGCATGTTCCTCATTCTGGCTTGTACCAAGGTGTCTCAACAGATCTTGTGCCTTGGTACTGTACTGAAGGTCAAGCCAGTGTCACACTAACCTTGGGCCTGTCATTTTAAAGGAGGATTTGAGCCCTTAACCAAAGTACTGTCAATGGTTCATAATACACAAGTTCAGCCCCCTTGTTCTGCCAGATGACATAATGCTTATTACCTCCCCTGCACTCCTCTCTAACCTAGTACTCAACGGTGGCTGTTGTACCACCATAAACAGATTTCAACAAATCATGTACAGTTCTTAAAAAAAAAATACATATCCTATCCTGACAAACCCTGTCTGGACAATAAAACCCAGACAATCAGAAGTTAACTCGTGGGCCAGCACCATACCAACAGAATGCCACCACAAATCGTGAAATATCTGCATTAACCCTGCGGCGAAGGCACTCCAAGCATCCTTCCAAACCAGCTTAGGTTTTATCTAGGACCATACCAATCGAACGGAAGAAAATAGGCTGCTAAGAAAACTCCTTCATTTTGTCTAATTAAATGAAAACCTTTTTACCTTATAGAAATCATCTCTCCCCCCCCTTCCGCACCCCCCAACTATGGACCAAAATTAATTGAGGAGAGAAAAAACACTTCAGCTTCAGTGATGTTGAAGGCACCTGGTTCCAGAGCATTGCATTAAGTATCGGAATTTGCTGGCTGGGGCTCTGTGGGACTCATGCAGTCCCAGCCAGTGAATTCTGATGCCCAGTGTCTCAAGGACAAGATTAAGGCCCCAATGGCACTCTGCAGCATGGGTTTGGCCCAAAATAGGAAAGAATGCCCATGTATTCATATGCACACCTCTGCAGATAAAGATCAAGGAATGAAAACTGCAAATACAGATTTAAATTGTTCCCTATATGTACTACATAACCCAAATATCCGAGGATGAATGTCTCTGCTAAAGAATAAGTCGACAAGCTGCTCTGTAATGCATTAAAAAAATTTATTCAAATTTGAAAGGAGTGCAGCAAACCGATAATAGATGAAGGGACAATCATCCTCATGCAGAGACACCCCCCCCCCCCCCCAAAACCTTCCCTGCATATAAGTGAAGTAGAGGAATAGTCTAATGAGAGCCAGAGGAGCCCAGTTCAAATCCCCCTGCTGCTGCTCCTTGTGACTTTTGGCAAGTTACTTAACCCTCCATTGCCTCATATTCAACCTTAAATTGTGAGCCCTGCAGGGACAAAACTACCTGATTGTATTCCACTTCAATAGTTTTCGGGGTTGCAGGCAGTATATAAGGAACTAAATAAATAAAGCCTGGGTCAAGCATACCAGACAAGCTTGTCCTATGACAAAGAGTGATGCAACCTAATCCAGCACTTATCCAACTAATCAGTCTTGGAGCATCTAATATACAAGTGCATCTCCCGCCACCCTAGCATCACATCAGTCAACAAAGTATTGTATTGTGTTCAGTTTTGGAGGCCGTATCTTTGCTAAAGATGTAAAAAGACTGGAAGTGGTGCAAAGAAAAGCTACAAAAACGGTATGGGATTTACGTTGCAAACTCTACGAGGAGAGACTTGCCAACCTGAACATGTATACCTTGGAGGAAAGGAGAAACGGGTGACATGATACAGATGTTCAAATATTTGAAAGGTATTCGCAAACAAACCTTTTCCGGAGAAGGGAAGGCAGTAGAACTAGAGGACATGAATTGAGGTTGAAGGGGGGGGCAGACTCAGGAGTAATGTCAGGAAGTATTTTTTCACTGAGAGGGTGGTGGATATGTGGAATGCCCTCCCGTGGGAGGTGGTGGAGATGAAAATGGTAATGGAATTCAAACATGCGTGGGATAAACACAAAGGAATCTTGTTTAGAAGGAATGGATCCACGGAATCTTAGCAGAGATTGGGTGGTGGCGACACCAGTAATTGGGAAGCAAAACCACTGCTGGGCAGACTTCTATGGTCTACACTCTGATCGTGACTGAATAGATAGGGATGGGCTTCAGTGTAAATTTTAAGAGGCTTAGACGTTAGCTTCAGAACTTTTTTAGTACAAGAAAAGTGCTGGGCAGACTTATAAGGTCTGTTCCCGGAGAATGGCAAAGGACAAATCAAACTCTGGTATACATATAAAGCAGGGACGTAGCCATGGGCAGGCCTGGACAGGCCCGGGCCCACCCAACATCCCCTTGCCCGGGGTTTAAACCTTTTTTTTACGACTGTCGAAGCGGCCGTGTCATTGAAAGCCCTGCCCATCAAGCCTTCCCTTTGTGAGTTCGTTCCCTCAGAGTCCCACCCTTGCGGAAAGAGGAAATGACGTCAGAAGGCGGGACTCTGAGGGAACGAACTCACGAAGGGAAGGCTTGATGGGCAGGGCTTTCAATGATGCAGCCGCTTCGACGGAGGTAAAAAAGATTTAAACCACGCATGGCAGGAAGAGAAAGGGGGGGATGTTTGGGAGAGAAGAGGGCGGGCAGGTGGATATGAATGGGAGGGGAGGATGGGGGCGAAGGAGAATCGCTGGACATGGATGGGAGCGGGGGGGGGTAGGGGAGAGAGGAGAATTGCTGGGTATGGATGGATGGAGGGGGCAGGGGAGAGAAGAGAATTGCTGGGTGTTGATGGAGGGCAGGGGAGAGGAGAGTTGTTGGACATGGGTGGATGGAGGGAAGGGCAGTGAGAGAGGAGAATTGGACATGGATGGTGGAGAGGGAAGGGTATGACAGGAAGGATATGCATATGGATGGAGGGGAAGGGAGAGAGAAGAAATGCTGGACATGGAAGGAGGGGAAAGAAGAGAGGAAGTGAGATGAACATGAATGGAGGGGAGAGAGGAGAAATGCTGGACATGGAGGGGGGAGAGGAAAAATGCCGGACATGGATGGAGGAGAGGGAAGGGAGAGAAGAAATGCTGGACTTGGATGGAGGGGAGGGAAGAGAGAGGAAGGAGATGAGGGAAAAGGAAGAGAGGAGAAAAACTGCTCATGGATGGAGAAAATAGGCAGAAGCTGGATCCACTAGACAGTCAAGTCTGCGGAGGACCCAGCTTTTACTTACGGATGTAGGGCAAGAAATGAAGAAGAAAAAAGGAATGGAAAGGAAGCCCTGGAAATGGAGTTAAGAGGACAGATAACAGCAGAATCAGATACTGGGCCAGCATGATCAGAAAAACAGTCACCAGTCAAAGGTAGAAAAAAATCATTTTATTTTCATTATAGTGTTTGGAATATGTCCACTTTGAGAATCAGGTGCTCAACGTTAAAAGTTTATATTTAGTTAGTTATTTATGGCATTTTATCCCACATTAAACATGAATTAGATTGGAACCTGGGATCATTTAATTTTTTTTCTGGAGAGAGTAATGCATTGCCCCCCCAGGCTTTCTCCCCGGCTATAGCCAGCTCTGCAATTTTGAGGGGAGGTGCAGAGGTGGACGGCGGGGGCTGTTGTTAAACATTTACCAGCACGCCACTGTCCAGTGCCCACCCATCCAACCTGTTGGCCCGCTCAAAAATTGCCTTCTGGCTACGCCACTGATATAAAGTATCACATAACATGTAAAAAAAAAAAAAAAAAGCCAAAGCTCCCAGTTTTCAAGGATGCCACCAGTTTGCTCACCCACAAAGCCTGGAAATCAATTGTGAATGCCATTTGAGTAAATTTGGACAAGCAAATGTCCACAAAAGCCCTCAAGAGTGCTGCTAAGCCCTTATTCATAATTAGCAATCTCACAATCTGAACACAGGGCTGTGTACTGCAGGCATAGCCACATATCAGTTTTCTCACTAAGAATGAGGTGGTAGGATTAGTGAAACCACAACTTTTCATATAAATGCAACACCTGCCAAAGACTCAGTCGCCATCCCATGAAACCAGCCTACCACTTTGGCAAACTAAATAATCTACATATTACTCTTCAAATGGAAGGTACACACCATGGCACTTGGCACACACTATTTAGCATGTGCAAAAGGGGGGCATCTAAGACAGCACCCTTACCCCCTCTGTTTACAAAGACATGCGGCAATGCTGATAGCCCATTCAAAGTGAATCAGCTGTGTCTGCATTACCGTACCGGCAGCTGCTAGCGCAGCTTTATAAACAGGGGGGTTAGGATGTTTCTTTTTTAATTATATGTTTACTTCACATTTCAATAATAGCGAGCATTTCTGATTTTACTTTTATCACTAATTGTGTTATAATGTGGGAAGAAAAGACCTCAGAAGCTCAGCCTGTGGAGTCTGTATTTCACCACTGTGGCTGGGCGAACCTCCTCATAGGATACAAGACTCTACAGGCTAAGCTTCTGAGGTCTTTTCCTCCCACATTTATAACACAATTAGTGATAAAAGTAAAATCAGAAATGCTCGCTATTATTGAAATGTGAAGTACTTATATAAGCTAGGCAGCCACATTAATTTTCAGCTATACTTTTAATTTTATGTTTAACAATTTGATTTTGTAATCAAAATTGTGGAGCCTACATGAACAGGGGGACAATATTGATAATCTGCTATAGGAACAGCAATACTTTTAATACTATTATGCCAGCAAATCTTGGTATTTAGATTGACATTTTTGTAATTCTCCAGGTAGCCATCCTATTTTTTTTCCTGGTCTCCTCTTCTGCATATCTTCTATTCCATACACCTTTTTAATTTTTCCCTTCTCCTCCCCCCATATGCATTTTGTGTGAGTATTTAACATTTTTAAGTTAACATTTGCTTCTGTAACAGGTACTCTTATTGTACCAGATTTTTTCCATAAACATTTCCCATGGAAATCACAGCAATTCGTTTTGATTGACACTACTGAATAAATTACCTTGGTTGAATTTTACAATTGTGCTTTATTTTAAACACTGAACTGCATCTGTTGTATTTTCAATATTGTGGAATGTATTTACATTGACTCACATTTCCATTAGATTGTGCTAAAGGATATGCATATCTCAGTCTTGTGGATATTTACAAGGAACACTTCGGAAAATAATTGATATAACCATTGCCCATGGAAGTCACTGCAATTCTGTTTGGCAGTTTTGAATAAAAATCACTGGTATTTTTTATGATCAAAAATGATTTTACCTTGGACTTTTGAACTTGTCAGGTTTTAATGCAAAGGTAAGTTTTTACTTTGTATTTTAAGATCTTGAGCAGAGATGGGAAAACCATATATTTTGTGAGCATGCACAATGTCCATGCGTACACTGTTTTTTGGCATACTAATATGAACAATTTACTGGTAAGAAGTTTTTTTGTGTGTGTTTTTAAATGTCTCACATCCTAGTCTTACGATTTTAACATGATTTTCACATTCATTTAGAAAATCACATATTGTGATAACAGTAGTTTCACTCTTGCACAGCATTCTTTACTGTTCCTGACAGAATGAATAAGTGCAAGGTTGAGTTTTCATACTACATGGTAACATTTGTTTATATCCATTTTAGAATGTGGGGGTCCCTGATGAATCTTTGCACCTTGTTTTGTTCTCACACAAATCACAGCCAGGTGATGCGAACAAATTCTTCACAAAATGTAGAGATGCTGCTCTTTGCAGTTGTGCAGAATTCTCCCCCCTCCCCCCCCCCCCCCAAAAAAAAAAAAACATTCATTATTGCAAGGTGGTGATTTTAGACACAAAGCTGAAACTTTTTACAATTGTTTTTCCCTTCAGATGCAGTTGCAAGAGTATGAGAACCTGTTGGCCAGCAAAGATACAGACCTTCATAAGGTAAAAGGGTTTTGTTTTTTTAGCCTTCCAAGGAAGTTTAAAAAAAAAGTCTGAATTGTGAAGGGCATCCTGTGTTTAAAAGCAAATGAAAAGTAGTGTTGACCAATTAATGGAGAAATACAGGTTTGACAAGTTCCTTAAACCTTTGGTCTGATGTTTTTCTGTTCAAATTGTGATAAACTGGAAAAGTCTCTGTTAATGCAGTACGCATGGTGATTTGGTTTGGGGGCCAATATATGTAGAAATAACTAACTAGAAGCTTTCTTCAAGGGCACACCACAGATCCTACACGGGACAGTTTGAGCATAAACAGTAAAGCTGAGAGATGAGAAAATCACATTTCTTTGGCATTGTAATGAGGTTAATTTCTTTTGGTATTTGTAAAATTAACCCATTTGGACACACTACTCCACTTTTTTTGCAAGTCTCTGTAGTACAGAGGAAGGACTCACTCCGTTAAATCAGACTACAAAATCTGATTCTGGAACCTTCTAGGGTTGTCAGTATTTTATGGAATGATCCACTATTACCTACGTTTGGAAAAATCCAATTTCTAACATCCTGTCTCGCTGCATTCACTATCAATATGTCATTCTTATAAGAGATAGGATTGCTTGTTTTTTTACACACCCAAGGGTCAGTGCCCATGAAACAGTGTACCTATAGAAATCTAATTGGGAGACTCTGATAATGTAATTAATGCAAATAGAACACAGTGGGCTAGAAGGAAGGATTGGAAGGACAGTCTGTAAGTTAGATTGGCTGCATGCTTTTGAAATATACGTCTGGGATTTTCTTCCTCCGTTTCATTTTGTATAACTTCAGGAAGGGGAAATCCATTGTGAAAATTGCACTTTTTTTCTTGTGCTAATGGTCCGTAAATTTGCTACTTGAGGGAAAATGTTCATTGTGTTTAATTTTTTTGGTTGCACAGTTTGTGATATTTCTTTTCCAGTTCCTAAATTTAGAACAAACTCATGCTTAGAAGTAAAAGAAGTCTCTGAAAATATTGCAAGTAAACCGACTTGACGTTTTTGCTACTTTTTCAGTCTTGATCCTTTATACCTAATCTGTTGTAGATGAAACTAGACAAAATGCTGTGATACAGAAGGCAGGGAGATATTGGGCAGATATATACTTTGAGAATGAAAGGGTGGTAATGTAATTGATTTGAAAGTAAAGGTTAAATGGCATATTTAATAAATGGTATATAAACATAAATTTGACTAGTACCTGAATATTTAATCCACTCTGGGGCTCATTTTCAAAGTACTTAGACTTACAAAATTCCATAGGTTACTATGGAACTTTGTAAGTCTAAGTGCTTTGAAAATATGCCTCACTGTCACCTCCATCTTAGCTATGTATTTTCTCTTTTCTGGAATTGGTGATCACCATTACAGAACAATGTAAGCCACAATGAGCCTGCAAATAGGTGGGAAAATGTGGGATATAAATGCTACAAATAAATAAATTATAGTGCTGCTCTGTGATGCAAATATATCACATTTAGCTGCCTTAGTTTATACATAGAGCTGAAGGGGGTTTCCATTTTCTTTCAAGCAAGGTAACCTTGAGCACACAACTGAGTGGTGGCACCTTTCTCAAACGCAGAGGTTGGCTTAGCTACTCAGTGTCTTTCTATTCTGTCAGATGATTGTGAAAACAAACTCTCTCCCATAATCAAGAGGTTTTTCACCTCTGCATATCTGAGCTTTTTATCATTTTTTCTTAAAAAAAAAATTTTAAATCTGAAGATGACCCAGATGAAGTCCATGTGCTGGCATTGTTAGTGTGGGAGAAAGATCCAGAACTTTACCACCCCGCTCCCAGAAGCCTAACTAAGGGACACAGTAAAAGTGCAGTAAACTTTTGCACTTAGTTCATTTACACTGCATTTACCACACAGGGCACACACTTACTCCACAGGCACAACATTATATGCGTTGGGAGAAAGTTCAGGTATGTCTTATGCTATCTTCTAAAACTTGTAATGTGGTGCCAGGCCAAAGAAAATCAGGAAGAAAGCATCTAGTAGCACCCCCAGCTCTGACCTCCCCACCCCCTCCATCAGGTCAAGTATGCATATATAATATCACATCATACCATATGCTATGAATTTATCTTGTTGGGCAGGTCTTTATCTGCCTCTGTTACTGTCTAATCTCCTTTCAAAACAATGACCTCCAGATCCAATTCCCACTTCAAAGGCCGCAACTTTTGAAAAAAGTAATCCAGCTTCCTAGGAATTACCCAAGGGCCGTCTTCATGTTGTAGTATTTCAAGATGAGGGTAGTGCCCCTTCGTTCCTGACCTGAAGCTGACCTTGAGTTCACAGTGGTGGCAAGGACACCTAGCGGTAATCTCATACTGCTACTAGGGATCATTCAATATAAGGAGCATCCTTGAGGAGGCAGTAAGTGTAGCTCACTATTGGAGATTATGATTGCATGTGGCACCGACTCATTTGCTAGCTGCCACAACCAGCCAAGCCTATGTTCATCCTCCATCATGTGTTTGACACACCTTTACCTGTATTAAGCAGCTAGCATGGGTTTTTCACATTGCTGGTTGTTTAACACTAACACATAACAGGTTTTGCTGCCAAGTTCTTGTGGCCTGGATTGGCCACTGTTGGAAGCAAGATACTGGGCTAGATGGACCATTGGTCTGACCCAGTATGGCTATTCTTATTTTATGTTCTTAGCTTGATTTGTCCTTGCCATTTTCAGGGCACAGACCATAGTCTGTCCGATACTAGCCGCCTTCTCCAACTACTGAAGCAGTCATCGAAGCCTGCTCCAGCACATCCAAGTCTCTCCTTCATGATTTTAGTAGTCTGCCTGTTACTGGCCTTGTTTTCCAGCTACTGAAGCTGAATCTGTCCAGCCATGATTAGAGCACAGACTGTAGAAGTCTGCCCAGCGCTGGCTTTGTTTCTCAATTACTAGTGTCCCCATGTAATCACCACTAAGCTTGTTTGGGTCCGTGCCTTCCATACAGGATCCTTTGTGTTTCACACATTTTTGAATTCTATTACTGTTTTCATCACCACCACCTCCTGCGGTGGTGCATTCATGCATCTACCAGGACCCTCTCTGTGAAAAATTACTTCCTGATAATGGAGTGTCCCCCCCCCATACACACACACCAGCAATCTCAATTCATGTCCTCTAATTCCACCACCTTCCCTCTTCTGGGTTTAAATCTTCAGGTCATCAAGTCTCTCCTTATATGTCTTGTGGTGCAATCCCCTTGCCATTTTCGTTGTACAGGGACATCAACACCTCCTTTCTTTTGCCGGTTATAGTCCTCTCTGTGTAGCCTAACGTTCTTCTGGCCAAGGCCACTGCTTTGTCGCATTATTTCGGCACCTCAACATCCTCAGTCATCATCACCCCAAGGTCCCTCTCCTGAGCTATGCTTATCAAACTCTCTCCTATCTGGTAACATCGTTCCATTTCTGCACCCCAAATACATCACTCTGCACTTCTTGGTGTTAAAATTGAACTGCCATACCGGTCGATTGTTACTCCGAGGATTTTCAGACTGTCTGCAATAGGAAGGGTGTGGCCTGGGATGTTAATATTTGTGGGTTTGTATGTGTTATATTGGGTTGAGATTGTGAGACAATGTGTTTTTTCTGTGTTGAGTTTTAGTTGGAATGCGTTTGCCCATGAGTCCATGATGTTCAAGCTGAGCTTGATTTTATTGGAGATTTATGCCAGGTTGTGTTTGTAGGGGATATATATTGTGACATCATCTGCATATATAAATGGGTTGAGTCCTTGACTGGCTAAGGACTTGGCTAGTGGGGTCGTCATGAGGTTGAAAAGGATTGGTGATAGTGGTGATCCTTGTGGTACTCCACAGTCTGGTTGCCAAGGTGATATGTTTGTACTATCTTTCACTATAGGTTCTAGTGGTTAGGAAGCCCTTGATCCATTTGAGTATGTTTTCGCTGATTCCAAAGTAGTCAAGGAGTCTTAGTAATATATTACGATTGACCACGTTGAATGCACGGGACATGTCAAATTGTAGTAGAAGTATGCTTTTACCTATTGCTATTTCCTGCTTGAATTTAGTTAAGAAGGTAAGTGTTTCGGTGCTGTGTAAGGGACAGAATCCTGATTGTGATTTGTGTAGTATTGTGAATTTGTCTAAGTAGTCACTAATTTGTTTGGTTACCAAGCCTTCATAAAGGCAGTTAATAAATTACAATAAATAAATATAAAATATGATTGCTCATGAGAATTAACTGACTGATTTTGATGCATGAACACCAAGATACAGTTAAACATCATTCAGTGCTCCAGAATGACAAGCGTAGAAGGGTAAATTCCCCTTCAGAGAGTGGCGCACACCACTCCACCCCCCCCCCCCCCCCCCCCCCCCCCCGTGGTCGTGCTGTGGGGATTCTGAGGGTTCTGGTAGGCTTTCGTGGTCTGAAGAGCCAGAGGAAGGTGCTGGATTGCCACTGGATCCAGATGATCCCACCGCGGCTAGGATTTTCCACCGCGAGGAGCTGCCAGTGCTTATTTCTGACGCCTTGCAGGCCCTCTCTATTGAAGATCCTGCACTTGGTGAGGCCTCCTCTGGTAATCCGAGGATGGCAAGTACTAAGAAGCCTGCTCGAGCCTTTCCTTTGCATGACTCCATCCAAGAGCTTATTTCGGCACAATGGGCTGACCCTGAGGGGCCTTTGAAAGTTGCCAGGGCAATGGGGCACTTATACCCTCTTAGTGAGGAGCACTTGGCATTCTTGGTTGTGCCTAAAGTAGATGCCCTAGTCACGGTTGTGACGAAGAAGACTACCCTCCCAGTAGAGGGAGGGGTCGCCCTGAAGGACATGCAGGACCGACGGCTGGAATCAGCAATGAAACGGTCCTTTGAAATTTCAGGCCTAACCTTACGGGCGTCGGTGTGCAGTTGTTATGCTGCTCGAGCCTGCCTCGATTGGTTGCAACAGGCAGTGGAACAGCCTGGGGATTGAGCAGAGCCCCTTGTGGAGGTGGCACCGCGGATGGAGTTGGCCTTGTCATTTTTGGCTGACGCCCTTTATGATGTCTGTGGCGGTGGCCGCTCGCCGCCTTCTATGGCTACGGCATTGGGTGGCTGACATGGCCTCTAAGCAAAGGTTGGTGAAGCTGCCCTTCCAAGGCCTTCTCCTATTTCATGAGGAGTTGGAGAAAATTGTCAAGGGCCTGGGGGATGCCAAACCCCAGCAGTTACCCGAGGATAGGCCGCGGCCTTCTTCCAATGGTCAGGCAACCGCCCTCCTCTTCCAGACCTCGCTTCCATGAAGCTAGAAGGTAACGCCCGTGGCGTTCTGCTGGGTTTACTTTGCGTGCCCGTTTTCAGCAGAGGAACTCCTTTCGCTCGGACAAAAGCTCCGCAGCAGCCGGTTCAAGGCCTGGAGTTCATGGGCGACCCTCTCAATGATGGTGCGCTGGCCCACTCCTCGATTCCTGCAGTTGGAGGATGTCTTTCCCTTTTTCTCGAGGAGTGGGTCAAGATTACCTCAGATCAGTGGGTTTTGGACCTGATCAGAGACGGCTACAGATTGGAATTAACTGCCCCGGTAAGAGACGTGTTTTTGGAGTCCCGATGCGGCACTGCCGTCAAACGGGTGGCAGTAGGGGAGACCTTGCAAGACTTGTTGCACCTGGGAGCGGTGATCCCCGTGCCTCCCGCCGAACGCGGCTAGGGTCGTTACTCCATTTATTTTGTGGTGCCGCGAGAAGGCAGGTCTTTTCATCCCATTCTTGACTTAAAGAAAGTCAACGAGTCACTCAAAGTATGGCATTTCCACATGGAAACCCTGTGATCCGTCATGGCGACGGTACAGCCAGGAGAGTTTCTCACGTCTCTGGACCTGAAAGAAGCTTACTTGCACATCCCTATTTGGCCCCCACACCAACGGTTTCTCCGGTTTGCGGTGTTGGGAAAACACTTTCAGTTTCGGGCCTTGCCTTTTGGCCTCGCCACAGCTCCCTGAACCTTTTCCAAGGTAATGGTGGTAGTAGCTGCCTTTCTCAGGCGAGAGGGTATCCGGGTTCACCCGTGCCTCGACGACTGGCTCAGAGCGGACTCTGCAGAAGAGTCGTCATGTAACAGCCAGAGTGGTCTCAGTAGTGCAATCTCTGGGCTGGGTCGTCAATATACCCAAAAGTCACCTGACCCCCTCTCAATCTCTAGAGTATTTGGGGGTTCAGTTCGACACAGCCTTGGGGTTGTTTTTTTTTACCCGAGCAAAGGAGGTGCAAGCTTCAGACCCAGGTCCGTCTGCTCCTGAGGGTGCCTCGCCCGCGAGCTTGGGAGATTGTCCAGCTCTTGGAGTCGATGACGGCCACCCTAGAAGTGGTGGTGCCTTGGGCAAGAGCGCACATGAGACCGCTGCAGTGTTTCCTGCTACAACGTTGGTCTCCCATTTCCCAGGATTATCAGTGCAGACTCAGTTGGCTCCCTGCGGCCCAACTCAGCATGGAGTGGTGGCTCTCAGACATCAAACTGCGGTGAGGAATGTCGTTAGCACTCCCCGACTGGTGCCTGGTGGTTACCGATGCCAGCCTGAAGGGCTGGGGCGCTCATTGCCAGGAGAGGCATGCCCAGGGTCTGTGGACAATCGAAGAATCGAAGTGGTCCATCAATCACTTGGAGTTAAAAACAATTTTCCAGGTGTTGCTTGCCTTTCAATCGACCTTGGAGGGATTGGCTGTCAGAGTGCTGTTGGACAATATGACGTCAGTGGCCTACATAAATTGTCAAGGTGGAACGCAGTGCAGAGCACTGCCTGTGCAGGCCGCTCAGATTTGCCACTGGGCCGAGCTGCATCTACAGTTCCTGTCAGCAGCTCATATTGCAGGTCAGAGCAACGTGCAAGCCGATTATCTAAGCAGACACCACATCGTCCCGGCGGAGTGGGAGTTGGCAGACAGTGTTCCTTCATCTTTGTGCCAAATGGGGAACACCCATAGAGGATCTGATGGTGTCAAGCTCAAATGCCAAAGTCCCGTGCTTTTACAGCAGATGGAGAGATCCTCGCTTGGCGGGGTTGGATGCCTTGGCTCAATCCTGGCCTCTGGGCCTCCTATATGTGTTCCCGCCTTGGCCCTTGATAGAGCGAGTATTCCTGTGAATTCGGCTGCACCAGGGAGTGGTGATTCTCATTGCCCCGGATTGGCCCAGGCGGCTCTGGTATGCGGACCTCCGGCAGATGCTGGTGGAGGCTTCTCTTCCTTTGCCTCTGGTACCGAACCTGTTGACGTAGGGCCCGGTTACCATGGAGGATCCCTGCCGCTTTGGCCTTACGGCATGGCTATTGAGAGGGCGCAATTGAGAGACAAGGGCTATTCTAACAAGGTCATTTTCACTCTCTTGCAGGCCTGCAATCAGTCCACTTCCGTTGCGTATGCCCGGATTTGGCGCCAGTTTGAGGCTTGGTGTGTTCCAAAGGCGATCACACCCATGCGGGCTTCTCTCTCGCCGATTCTTGACTTTTTGCAGGATGGTGTACAAAAAGGCTTGGCCTATAATTCCCTGCGGGTGCAAGTGGCAGCATTGGCATGCTTTCGAGGGAAGGTCGCTGGCCTCTCCTTAGCTGCGCATCCAGACATTGCACGGTTTCTTAGAGGGGTGCTTCGGCTTCGTCCTCCCGTGCGGACACCTTGTCCAGCTTGGAACCTGGGGCTAGTATTGAAGGCTCTGCATGGTTCGCCCTTCGAGCCGCTGTGGCGGGCTTCGGAGAAGGATAAGACTTTAAAGGCCATCACATCGACGAGATGGGTGTCTGAGCTCCAGGCGCTGTCCTGTCGAGACCCATTTCTGCAATTTTCGGAGTCTGGAGTAACTGTACATACTGTGCCTTCCTTCCTGCCTAAGGTGGTTTCAGCATTTCACCTAAACCAGCGTATTTTTCTGCTCTCCTTTACTAGGGAGGAGTTTCCAGAATCCTTTGGGCAGTTGCACCTTCTGGATGTGCACAGGGTTCTGTTGCAGTATCTGCAGATGTCAAATGCTTTCAGGACCTCTGATCATCTTTTTGTATTGTTGTCAGGTCCTCGCAGTGGGTCTCCAGCGTCTAAAGCCAATATAGCCCGTTGGCTTAAGGAAGCCATTTTTTCTGCATATCTGCTATCTGGCCGGCCTCCGCCTGACGCCTTTAAGGCACATTCCACAAGAGCGATTTCCTCCTCTTGGGCTGAAATGGGAGCACTTGTTCCCGCCTTATCTAGGGATTGCTTTGATACATCCCATTCGTAATGGATTCATCTGCTGCTGATGACAAGGATGGGAAAATTAGGTTCTTACCTTGGTAATTTTCTTTCCTTTAGTCACAGCAAATGAATCCATGATCCCTCCCTGATTGACTCTGTTTTGTGTTCAGTTTTTCCTGCAGACATGTTCCCTCATTGGGAGAAGTTGGAAAACAGTCTTCAGGATTTCTGTTCTACTACAGGAGGTTGAGTTCGTCCCTCCTTTGAGTTACTGCCCCTGTTCTGGGGTCTTCGTTCGCTCTGAGGAAAGTTCATGTTGTTCTACTTTGTGGTGTAACACTGCTTTGGAATCTTCAAATACTGAGAGGCAGATGGAGCTAGCCGTCCAGGAGGCACTATGGTTTTCAGTGTTCTCTATCTCCCCCTGCTGGTAGGTGGACACAACCCATTCGTAATGGATTCATCTGCTGTGACTAAAGGAAAGAAAATTACCAAGGTACGAACCTAATTTTCCCTTCTGGTTTATCCTACTATTAAATCTGAGATTCAAGGCTTTATTTTCCTATTCCTTTTTGTTTTTGGCAGTTCACTTATGGAATAATTTTCCTTCAGAATTACGTTTGACATGTTGCTGTTCTTTTTGTAATGCTCTGAAAACTTCTCTGTAGAGTTTAGTAAGGCTTGATATTAGTTTATCTATTGGGTATGATGTTTTGGGTTGTTGTTTTTATTTGTTTTGTAATTCCTGATGATTATATCCGTTTTCTTTTTTATTGTATCTCGCCTTGAATCTCAAATTGAGGGAGTTGGCAGGTGACAAGTCTGTTATAACACATTAGATTGTCTTCGATCCTTATACTCAACCTTCCTTTTGCATCCAGATCTTGCACTGCTAGCCATGACAGTTTGGAAATTCAGCAGTATTTAATGTTCACCTTAGGTCTCCCAGTGTCTGTCCAGAATTATTTAAAAACCCTCTGTATGCATACCTGTATATTTAAGTGGAAGAGAGTCCCTATTTGGTGTTGAACAACTAAGTCATGACACCATTTAGTGACTTCAGAATACTATACTGTACTGCCTGTCCCATCTATTGACTGGACCTTCAAATATTCTCTTACAGTACATGAGCATGCACCCAGCCTACTGTGTCCCCTTCAATAATAGTGGTCTGGCTTTACAATGTCTGATCTTTTTCTTGAAACCAAAAATAAATTGGGAAGTAGAAAACCTACAAAGAACTCCAGGAGAAAAGAATAGGGATGGACCAGTGGGCTTCAACCAAGAATCCAATGCATCCGAAAGTCAGAAATATGGATAAAAATCTAAAAATGTGTATACATGCAGAGGTCAAATACAGTGTAATAAAATTGACACAGGACCGTGTTTCGGCATAAAAATGCATGCCTCAGAAATTGTTTCTATAAGTATACAAAAAGACATGACATACGAAATGACAGTTGTGAAACACCACATAAAACTTAAAAGCATGAAAAACTCCATGTCTCATGGCTGTAAAATAGCAGTGTGTAAAAGATTCACTACAAAAAAAATCTAAAGTTACTATACAGTGTCTACATATGTGAATATGTATAAAGATATACACACACTGCACATATTTAAAAAAATCAAGGAATATAAATGTACTCTAAATTTCAATACTTACAACACAATTATAAATGATCCAATTAAGATTGAAAATATGTATTGTGTTAGGTTATCGTTTATTAGGTTTAATGTACAGCTTAAATTGCAGTATACATGACTGCAAAGTAAAAAGCAACAGGGAATGATACAGGCACAGACTGTTAAACAGGTCAATGATTAGAAAAAACCAGTACATAAATTAGTTAACAAATGTAAGATACATGTAATGTGTAAAGAATATTGAATACAATATTCTTTATTGGAGGGCAGACTTATACAGTCTATGCCAGAGCCAGTGATGGGAGGCGGGACTGGTGGTTGGGAGGCGGGAAATACTGCTGGGCAGACTTGTACGGTCTGTGCCCTGAAAAAGGCAGGTACTAATCAAGGTAAGGTATACACATATGAGTTTATCTTGTTGGGCAGACTGGATGGACCATGCAGGTCTTTTTCTGCCGTCATCTATGTTACTATGTAACATGAACCATAGTTTAAAAAAAATGCAAATTTGATCAGTGGTGAAATAGAAACAATGATTAGACAATGATACTGTATCTGCACACTTAATTTTTCATAAAAGCAAAATGAAGTACTTCATAAATTAAATGATCTTTTCTTGGTTTGTGTAAGGCTGGTTCAGGTCATCGTTATAGAAACCTCATGTGTTGTAGGACCTTAATCTTGTTAACTTTAATGAAGCTGCTTTTTGAGCATAGCAGTCTTTTCACTCCTTGTGATTCTGCGAAAGTCACTTAACCCTCCAATGCCCCACATACAAAAAAAACCACAAACTTAGATTGTGAGCCCACTAGAGACAGAGTATCTGCGTATAATGTGTACAGCGCTGCTTTTGTCTAGTAGCGCTATAAAAATGGTTAGTAGTAGTAGGAAAGAGAAGGGAAAGGGGATGGAATTTAATATACTTGCCTTTCTGTGGTTACAGTCAAAGCAGTTTACATATTATATACAGGTACTTAGATTGCAAGGAGCTGAAGTGAGATTTCAGTTGTGCTCTCTGGTTCTTAACCTACTGCTTTTTACCATTGGGCAGCTACTCCACTATTGGAAAAAGTCAAAACCTCCACATAAAAACTAAACACTAGCAAAATAACTTATATTGGTCACATACAGAATCCAAACCAGCTCTCACCTAATACAGAATAAGGCACCACAAATTAGAAATGCAAGCAGACAAAAACTGAAATGAAAACAGTAAAGTCAGTCTGCATACAGTCAAGCTATTGAGCATTGGAACCTATACCAAGCACAATGCAAAGATATAAGAAATGCCCATTTTAAAAGGTGACATTATGTTCAGTAAAAAGGGGGTGGGGTGGTAAACAAGGTATAAAATGATGAATCTCCAATTTTTTAGATGGAAGAACAAATCCATTGAAGTGGAAAATGTTTGAAATATGTTACTAACATTACAGAACTTTCTTCATGACCTGGATTCTGTAATTAAATAAGCTAAATTCAGTTTTGCTCAGTGGACATATTGCATTACATGCATTTTATTTCTAAAGTAGAAAGCTCATCTAAAGTGACAATGTGTAGTACATACAACAGTCTTTATAGGAGAAATAAAAAGATGCAAATCTAGAAACTGCATTCTACAGAAAGCAAGTGTGAGAGGGCACATCTATAACCATGTGATTATATGTAGGTGCCTATTCTATAAAGGAAAGTAGGCATTTCCTTGTCATCAAGCAGATGAAGCCATTACATATGGGTTGTGTCCATCAACCAGCAGGGGGAGATAGAGAGCACTCAACTTTTCTCAGTGCCTCATGGCCAGCTAGCTCCACTGCCTCTTCAGTATTCTCTATCTCCCCAAGCAGGGTGGCTGCAGCTTCTTTGAGCTCCATCAAAATCTGCCTGGGGGTGGCTCCTGGCTTGCCAGTTGTTAGCCAGGGTGTTAGAGGCTATAGCAGCTTCACTTTGAAGGCACATAGGTCAGCCCTTTCCCTGCCTTACCCATGCCCTCGTGGATGTGGACATATTAGCTTGCTTTTCCCTGTCCTTTCCCACTCAGTGGATGCAGGCACATTGGTTCACCTTTCCCTGCCTTTCCCACTTATCTGAGCCTCCGGAGTGTTTTTATTTACCTCTTTTGCCTCTGCTTTCCGCACAGCGTTAAAAAAAAAAACTAATTAAAGTCGCGTCAAGCTTTAGCGAAGCGATCTTGGAAAAGAGGTTTTTTTCTTGAGATTCTTCTGCAGGACCAGAGCTATGATACTCGGTCCAGTGAGGTAAGAGTGTTTTCTGACTCCTCCGGGGTGGGCCAGCGATCGGGACTTTTTTGGCGCGAACCGCCATTTTTGAATTTTACCGCTGTTTTCGGCGATGGCTGCGGAGACTGTAAAGCGCTGTTCTAAATGTGGCAAGCGCAAATCAGCAGCGGGGCTCTGTAATTCATGCTGTACAGACGGTAGAGCCAGCCCGAGCATGACGAGCGGCAATCTTTCGCGCTCTGAGCTGGCAGCGGATGCCATTTTGGATTTTCCACATGGCGCGGCCTCCGTTGCGACGGAGAGCCCTGAATCTGGGGGGGTCCTCTGAGTGAGGCTAATAATAGAGCTGATAGCCCTGGGCAGTATCCAGGCGGTCAGGGAGCGGTTTTCTCCCCTGATTTTGTTTTAATGCTGCATAGGGCATACATGCCTAAAAGAGGTCTTCCACAGGGATCTTCGGACCCTCTGCCTGCCCCCCCCCCCCCCCCCCCCCCCCGGTGGATCCTGGCCTTTTGGAGTTGGCTTTGCCTGTTTCTTATCCTCCTGATAAACGCAGAAGGGCTAATTCCCCTTCTGAGTGTGGGCCCCCCCCCCCCCCCCCCCCCCCTGTGGTCGGGCTATGAGGATTCAGGGGTCTGGCAGAATTTCTTGG
Organism: Microcaecilia unicolor; assembly: GCF_901765095.1. NCBI lineage: Eukaryota > Metazoa > Chordata > Amphibia > Gymnophiona > Siphonopidae > Microcaecilia > Microcaecilia unicolor. Next base: position 93,969,945 of record NC_044039.1, read on the forward strand.
GCTGAGGAGCCAGAGTCGGGTGCAGAATTGCCACAGGAGCTTGATGATCCGTCTGCGGTGAGGATTTTCCACCGCGAGGAGCTGCCAGCGCTTATTTCAGATGCCTTACAAGCCCTCTCGATTGAAGATCCTGGGAGTGGCACAGCCTCCTCGGTTAATCCAAGGATTGCTAGTACCAGAAAGCCTGCTCGAGCCTTTCCTTTGCATGACTCCATCCAAGAGCTTATTTCGGCTCAATGGGCTGACCCCGAGGGACCTTTGAAGGTTGCCAGGGCTATGGGGCAATTATACCCTCTGAGTGAGGAACATTTGGCTCGCTTTGCAATGCCTAAAGTGGATGCCCTGGTCACGGCTGTGACAAAGAGAACTACCCTCCCTGTTGAAGGAGGTGTTGCCCTGAAGGATATTCAAGACTGCAGGCTTGATTCAGCTCTGAAGCGGTCCTTTGATTTGGCAGGTCTCACTGTTCGGGCATCTGCATGCAGTTGTTATGCTGCTAGAGCCTGCCTGGCTTGCTTACAGCAGGCAGTGGAACAGCCCGGTGATGGAGCGGAGACCTTATCTGAAGTGGCTCCGCGGATGGAGTCGGCCTTGTCCTTTTTGGCTGACGCCCTTTATGATATGGTCAGAGCTTCGGCTAAGCAAATGGCTGTAGCAGTGGCGGCTCGCTGCACTCTTTGGCTACGACATTGGGCAGCGGACATGGCTTCTAAGCAAAGGTTGGTGAAGTTGCCCTTTCAAGGCCTTCTTCTGTTTGGTGAGGAGCTGGAAAACACTGTTAAAGGCCTGGGGGATTCCAAACCTCAGCGCTTGCCCGAAGATAGGCCGAAGCCTTCCTCTAAGGGTCAGGCGGTCCGCTTCTCTTACAGACCTCGCTTCCGTGAAGCTAGAAGGTACCGCCCAGGACGTGCTGCTGGGTTCACTTCGCGTGCCCGCTTTCAGCAGAGAAACTCCTTTCGCTCGGACAAACGTTCCGCAGCTGCTGGCTCAAGGCCTGGAGTTCAGGGGCGACCCTCTCAATGATGATGCACCGGCCCTCTCCTCGTTTCCTGTCATCGGAGGAAGACTTTCCCTCTTTTTCGAGGAGTGGGCCAAAATCTCCGCAGATCAGTGGGTCTTGAACCTGATCAGAGACTGATACCGAATAGAATTCGATGCCCCGGTGAGAGATGTGTTTGTGGAGTCCCGATGCGGTTTTGCTGCCAAACGGGCGGTGGTAGAGGAGACTGGGGCTGTGACCCCAGTGCCTCCCACCGAACAAGGTCTAGGCCGCTACTCCATTTACTTTGTGGTGCCACGAAAAGGTGGGTCTTTTTGCCCGATCCTGGACTTAAAAGAGCTAAACAAGTCCTTAAGAGTGCGGCATTTTCACATGGAAACCCTGCGCTCCGTCATTGCGGCGGTACAGCCAGGAGAGTTTCTCACGTCTCTGGACCTGAAAGAAGCTTACTTGCACATAGCAATTTGGCTCGCGCACCAGAAGTTTCTGCGGTTTACGTTGTTGGGAAAACATTTCCAGTTTCAGGCCTTGCCTTTTGGCCTCGCCGCAGCTCCCCGAACCTTCTCCAAGGTAATGGTGGTAGTAGCTGCCTTTCTCAGGCGAGAGGGTATCCGGGTTCACCTGTACATAGACGACTGGCTCATCAGAGCAGACTCAGAAAAAGAGAGTCATCTAGCTACAGCCAGAATGGTTTCAGTCCTTCAATCTCTGGGCTGGGTCGTCAATATGGCCAAAAGTTACCTGACCCCCTCACAATCTCTAGAATATTTGGGGGCCAGGTTCGACACAGACTCGGGCTATGTGTTTCTTCCCGAACAAAGGCGGTGCAAGCTTCAGAATAAGTTCCTTCTGCTCCTGAGGATGCCCCACCCTTGAGCTTGGGACATTGTCCAGCTGTTGGGATCGATGACGGCCACCTTTGAAGTGGTGCCATGGGCGAGAGCGCACCTGAGACTTCTACAGTATTCTCTACTTCAACGATGGTCTCCAGTATCTCAGAATTATCAGTGCAGACTTTCTTGGCTCCCTGCGGCCTGCCTCAGTATGGAGTGGTGGCTCTCGGATAGCATGTTGCGGCGGGGAATGCCGCTGGCGCTCCCCGATGGGTGTCTAGTGGTGACAGATGCCAGCCTGAAGGGCTGGGGCGCACATTGCCAGGGGAAGCATGCCCAGGGTCTGTGGATGCCCGACGAGTCTGAGTGGTCTATCAACCGCCTGGAGTTGAAAGTGGTGTTTCTGGCTCTTCTGGCCTTTCAAGTGACCCTGGAAGGATTGGCTGTCCGAGTGATGTTGGACAACACGACAGCAGTGGCCTACATAAATCGACAAGGCGGCACTCAGTGTAGAGCTCTAGCCGCGCAGGCCGAACTAATTTGCCTCTGGGCCGAGCTGCATCTACAGTCCCTGTCAGCAGCTCACATTGCAGGTCAGAGCAACGTGCAAGCCGACTATCTAAGCAGGCATCAGATTGATCCAGCGGAGTGGGAACTAGCAGACGATGTATTCCTGCAGATATGTGCCAAATGGGGCAAGCCAGTGATGGATCTTATGGCGACCAGTTCCAATGCCAAAGTCCCGTGCTTCTTCAGCAGACGGAGGGATCCTCGCGATGCCGGGTTGGATGCCTTGGCTCAACGCTGGCCCCTGGGCTTGCTGTATGTCTTCCCTCCGTGGCCCTTGATAGGGCGAGTGCTCCTGCGGATTCAGCTGCATCCAGGAGAAGAGGTGCTCATCGCCCCGGATTGGCCCAGGAGGCCTTGGTATGCGGACCTCCGACAGATGCTGTTGGAGGATCCCTTTCCATTACCTCTGGTTCCGCACCTGTTGTCACAGGGTCCGGTGGCCATGGAGGACGCCTGCCGCTTTGGTCTTTAGGCATGGCGATTGAGGGCGCGCAATTGAGAGATAAAGGCTACTCAAATAAGGTAATTTCCACTCTCCTGCAGGCCCTTAAGCGCTCCACTTCCGTGGCTTATGCCAGGATTTGGCGCCAGTTTGAAGTCTGGTGTGTTTCAAGAGCGCTTTCTCCGTTGCAGGCTCCTGTCTTGCCGATTCTGGACTTTTTGCAGGATGGTGAACACAAAGGCTTGGCCTATAATTCCCTGCGGGTGCAAGTGGCAGCATTGGCCTCCCTGCGTGGCAAGGTTGTAGGCGTGTCCTTAGCTGCTCATCCAGATGTGGCACGGTTTCTTAGAGGGGTGCTTCGGCTCCGTCCTCCCGTGCGGGCACCTTGTCCAGCTTGGAACCTGGGGTTAGTATTGAAGGCCCTTCAGGGGGCTCCCTTTGAACCGCTTCGGCGCGCTTCAGAGAAAGATTTGACACTGAAGGCCGTCTTTTTAGTGGCCATTACCTCGGCGAGACGGGTGTCAGAGCTCCCAGTGCTGTCCTGTAGAGACCCTTTTCTGCAATTCTCAGAGTCAGGGGTCACGGTTCGGACCGTGCCTTCCTTCATGCCTAAGGTGGTTTCAGCGTTTCACCTAAACCAGCCTGTTTTTCTTCCCTCCTTTGTTGAGGAGGCGTTTCCAGGTTCATTTGGGCAGTTGCACCTTTTGGATGTGCGCCGGACTCTGTTGCAGTATTTGCGAATTACATATTCTTTCAGGACCTCTGATCATCTCTTTGTGCTGTTTGCAGGTCCTCGCAGAGGGTCTTCAGCGTCTAAAGCCTCTATTGCCCATTGGCTCAAAGAAGCTATCTTTTCAGCATATCTGCTGTCTGGCCGGGCTCCGCCTGAAGCTTTTAAGGCACATTCCACAAGAGCGATTTCCTCTTCCTGGGCGGAAACTGGAGCACTATCTCTTCATGAGATTTGCAGTGCTGCAACATGGGCTTCTAAGCTCTCTTTCGCCTGACATTACAGGCTGGATGTGGCTGCCAGGAGGGATGCGCGTTTTGGAGCACAAGTGCTAGTGCGTGGTGTGGCTTGTTCCCAACCTATTTAGGGATTGCTTTTACATCCCATACATAATGGCTTCATCTGCTTGATGACAAGGAAGGGAAAATTAGGTTCTTACCTTGGTAATTTTCTTTCCTTTAGTCATAGCAGATGAAGCCATGAGCCCTCCCTGTATGATTGTCTGTATTGCAGTGATTCTGATTTTAGGTGCTGTTGTTTCCTGAAGTTATATTCCTTCCTTGGGGAGTCGGAAAACAGTCTTCAGGATTCTTGTTACAGTTATAGGAGGATGAGTTCATTCCCTCCAGTTCATGTTTTGGGAGGATGAGTTTATTCCCTCCAGGAAGATGCAAGTATTCCCTCCATTTATACAACGTGGAGGACGAGTTTATTCCCTCCAGGAGGATGAGTTCATTCCCTCCATTTTTGAGTTCATGCCCTTGTTAAGGGGCCATCGTTCGCTATGAGGAAAGTTCATGTTATTCCCATTGCGGTTTGCCATACTGCTTTGGAAGCTTCAAATACTGAAGAGGCAGTGGAGCTAGCTTAGGGTTACCATATGGCTCCAGAAAAAGGAGGACAGATTGAGCCAGCCGGGTTTTACTTCCATTGCTTTCCATTGAAAGCAATGGAAGTAAAACCCGGCTGGCTCAATTACTTCCATTGAAAGTAATGGAAGTAAAACCCGGCTGGCTCAATCCGTCCTCCTTTTTCTGGAGCCATATGGTAACCCTAAGCTAGCTGGCCATGAGGCACTGAGAAAAGTTGAGTGCTCTCTATCTCCCCCTGCTGGTTGATGGACACAACCCATACGTAATGGCTTCATCTTCTATGACTAAAGGAAAGAAAATTATCATGGTAAGAACCTAATTTTCCCATTTTTTTTTTACTAGCAGAACTGGGTATTTAATTGCATATGCCCTAAAGTGCAGGCACTTCTCCCAGCTACAAATGCTGAAGACATCGGTGTATCCATTCAAGGGGTGTGTTGTGTACATAACCTCTGACAGTCCCTCCCACCACATCTCTGCCTTCCGAGTCCCACAAAGCTCTTGCAGTTCCATCCCCACCCCTCCATTCCTTAAAATCACCCCCAGTCTGCCTGGCACTCCTAGACTGCCTGTGGCCTGCACTGGGGCTTTCTCTCTGGACCTTCCTGCCCCTTCTGAGGCAACTTCCTGTTTTTTGAAGGGTGAGATGGTTCAGAGAAAGCCCTGGTTCAGGCTGCTGGGGCTGCCTGGGCATAGACTGGAGATGATTTTAAGGTAAGGGGGGGGGGAGAGCAGCAGGAAGGAGATGCGGCGTGAGACACCCCGTGTTCAAGATTCCCAGCTACACCACTGGCTGGAGATACACACGTGACTTATAGTATTATTTAAGTTACACGCATACGAATCCTGCCTAGACTCGGCATATGTGTATGCCCAGCTGCCAAATATGTGGGGTATAAGAGATGCACTTAGGCCGATTGGCATTTATGCATGTATGTGTGCAAATGTATGTTTATGCTGTTATTCTAATCAATTACATATATATTTGGTGACTAAATGTTAGTGCCTTCATTCTAGAATTACCCCCATAATGCTGAACCTTTATCAGGGAAGGGGGGGGGGATGATCTTGCAAATAAACTAAAAACATCTGCCTTTCTAATTTAATTTCAGATAGTTGTTCCTGTTTTTCACGTAGTATATTCATTTTACTTCCTTGCTCAGCAGCAAATGGTATTAAACTTTCTTTGATTTCTCTTTTGCAGAAGCAATTACATATTGAAGAACTAAAATCTTCATTGGTAGAATACACCTCAATAACCGAGGTAAAAATTGAGCTGGGAAATATGCTGTATATTGAACATGTATTGCATGAGAAGTTACTTTTTTTTTTTTTTAATGATTCATAGACTTTGCGGACAGAAAAGGCTAAATTGACGAGCAGCATTCAACAAATGCAGCAGGAGTTAATTTCGTAAGTGCTGGTCATTTGTGAGTGTCAGTACAAGTCAATTCCAAGTATAGCTTGAATTATTCATCTTTTGTTCTCCCTCCCTTCACCTTATCCTAGTGATGATTTTAGATCTTCAGCAGCATATAAGTATAAACACAACATCATGGAACAGATGAATTGTCTGCTCAGTGAACTTGAATTTGCACAACAGTCTCCAGAGGTATGATACTGTGTTTAGATGCTAGACAGAGTTATCAAAGTTCTCATCATCTTTAATATTTGACGTTCCAAATAGTTAACCAGCAAACCGGATTCATAGTTTCTGACACCTCAGAAAATAAAGGAACTACATTAATTCATTACTCTGATAACTTTGTATGTTTTGATACTGGTATACAAAAGAGCTCATGGGAATTTAGTTGAATTTGATATGCAGCCTATATAAGCCATATCAAGGTGGTTTACAAAACAATTCAGATTTTAAATTGACACAAATCCAATCAGGAAGGTGCTGAAGAGACAGTGTCTTTGTCCTCACGACCCAAACAGGTAGAAGGTAGATTGAGGAGTTGCAGGTTGTGTGTGAGGGGGAGGGGGTCAGTGGCTCCGGAAGACTATCAGTCCTAAGTACCCACTTCATTCTACAAGGCTAATTCTGAAATTCAAATGAGAAGAACTTGGTTGTTAGATCAGTTTTAAAACTCTGATCAGGAAGGTTCCAACCTCAGATATAGGGTCATTGCATTCCAGAGAGGCAGCCAGAAACAAGGCCAAAGCCATTCTGACACCCTAGGCAAACCTTCAGCTATGCCCCCTCCCCCGCTACTAAGGGGTGGCTCTAGGCAGTCCCCTACCAGAACCCTCCCATTCCTTTCCCTACCCCCCTCTCAAAAGATGTCCACTAATCTCTCCTTCCCTACCTTCCTCCTCCCCCCCCCCCCCCCCCCTCCACAAAAAAATGAAAAAAGGTGTTCAATGTTTTTCCTTACCTTAACCCTTCACGGGTGGCACTAGCAAGCAGTCAGCATGGTTTTATGGTTTACTAGTATTTACTATACCACCTTTTAGTTTATAAACAGCTTTATTGTATCATAAAATAAGTATCAAAAAGAACACTGTAAATAGGGCAGGGTAGTGCGGAAGGAAAATAGACAATAGGAATATAGTGAAACTAAGTTGGCTTCAAAGTTTTTGTTTTGTTTTTTTTACTTTCTGCTTCTGCTGCAGGCCCTGCATTGCCAGTGTTGAGTTTTGTAGACTAGCTGACTGCCATCCCCAAATTATGCCACCCTTCGTCTCTAGTGATTGAGCAGGCAGAGTTGATGCCAGCCCAACTTTATATGACGGTTGGACCATGAGAAGATTTATCTTGTGAGGATCCGTATATGTGTAGGGGAATGAGAAGGCCTCCTAAAAATGTTGGTGCACATTGATCACACATTATTATGTTGTAACCAGAATTTTAAAACAAGAATGAAAGGTGCTCAAAAGCCAGTTCCAAAGGAGTGACATGGTCAGCTCTCCTGGCATGGTACAGAATCTAGACTTTTATTTTGAATTACCAGGACATGTCTGCTCAGTAGTCAAAGCACCTAGGAAGAGAAGTGACTGAGCAATTAAAATGGAAGTGTACACCGAGATAAAGAAATGTACACAGACACCAAAAAGATAGTCAACATAGAAAAAAAAACACATACAGATAAAGAAAAAAACACATAAGATAAAGGAGAACATAGAGTAAATACAACTTACTTGATCCATTGTCCTATAGGGACTGGACATCTGAATGATAGAACCCGTGAGACTAAAAGGTGAAAAAATTAAGGAATCTAATTTTTAATTGAGTTTGCTCAAAATTTGGTCAAGCTAAAAGTAAATATTTAATTGTGCTAGATATTTACCTGAAGCTGTTTTTGGAATATTGAACTTCTGGTTGCCATAGTATTGAAGCACTGTAAATGAAGATGTGCATGTGTTAGTGACATCTGTCATTTTGGCAATAAATTGTTAATTAAACATCTATTTATCAGTTCTATAATATTAATGTTAAATTCTCTGAGTGGTGTTGAGCTGATTGGGAAATCCTTATGATAGCTACTGTGACTAAAGTAACATCAGTCATCTTCAGTATAATACCTTGCTCTACCACCAAAGGGTTTACATTAACATTCAGGGTTATATGGGAAAAGCACCTTAAGTATCTGCAGGATAGGCTGAGAAGACATGTAGCAGGGTAATGCTCAAGACTGAGTAAGGATTTCCTCTTGAAAGTCTCAGCTATTCAGGAGGTGAAGGAAGAAAGTGGCAGTAGTAGAATGTTTTCAGTAATGGTACCAGTTTATTGGCAGATTCAAAGTGGTTTAGAAAGGTAGTTAAAACATGGTTATTCCTTGGTGTTTTAATAGCACAGCAATCTTGGCAGAAAAGAAGATATTAAATTCAGTCAGGGAGAATGTCATATACAGTTTGGGCCGTTTATCCTGTGTCAGAAAAATTCCTTAGGTCTATTAAGGGCCTCAGCAATCTTCTCCTGAAAATAGAGGTTTCTAACTGTATTTATATGGCGTTCTTATATTAATTTCAGTTTATAGGAATTGCAAGAGTCACTATCATTAGATTTCCTCCACTGCCTTTCCATTATACTATGGAGGGTTCTGAGCTTGTGAACGACAGATCACATTTATTATAAGGGCATTTTTATTAAGTGTAGCATAAGGAGATATTTCAGAGGGGAACCAGTTATCCACAGGTAATGAGGATTTTTACTGGCCAATTAAGGAATCTGACTTGAGCTTGGTATAAAATCTTTTTGTATAATTAGATATGGCTGCTCTAAGGGGCACCCAAAGGGCCCTGCCCCTTTTTGTGCCCCTTTGGCAGCATATCTGGTGGCATGCTACAAGTTCTCACTGTTTTGTAGCTAGTGTTCAAATCCCAATGTTATAGCCAGTACAGAGCTCACTGCCTGGTAGTTAAAATTATGGGCTTCAAATTATAATATGTAAAACCTTGCACAATTCATTTAGGTGAGTTAGTTGAGTCATTACTAACGGAGACCAGGAAATAGCATGCAGTTCTGTGGCACTACTGGACTCTTAGAAATGTGGATGTGGTGCTTGGCTTTGGTACTGTTGTCATTGGGTTCAGAGTTCTGTCCAGAAGAATGACCAAAGGTGAATTGTTTGCACTAAAAATGGACAGCCAGTTAATGGTTACAGTAAGATGGACATTTTTCAGTCTGAACTGATGTAGTTAAAAGGGTTACCACAAATGGTAGGGAGAGGATTACAGTTGAGCATGGGAAACTACTGGTCCATAATAGCTCAGTTTAATTGGGTTAACTGCACTCACTCATGGCTGAAACACTGGTTTAAGGGTCTACAAGCATTGTTTCAGAGGATGCATGATCTACATCAGTGTTTTTCCCAAGTCTGGTCCTGGTGTACCTCTTGTCAGTCAGGTTTTCAAGCTATCCAATTGAATATGCATGAACTTGATTTGCATACACTGCCTCCATTATATGTAAATCCTTCATGCATAGGGTTTTTTTAATGCTACATCAGCTATGCTGAGTGAAGTATATTTTGGATGAGGCAACCTAGCATTCATTGGCTCCGTGCATTTCTAATATCATGATTAGACTATAATATAACTTGTGCAGGTCTACCCAGGGGCCAAATTAAGCAGCTGCAAATGCTTCAGAATGCTTCTGTTCGGTCATTGGACAGTGTGAGAATTTCTTTTCAGTATATATATTCTGCTTAGACCTAAGTGGTTTACAGTTTCATTTTACAGGTACTGGGTCTGTCCCTAGTAGGCCCACAATCTCATTGTACTATTGTTGTACCTGGGGCAATGGAGGTTTAAGTGACTTGCCCAGGGTCACATGGAGCTTCAGAGGGAATTGAACCTGGTTCCCTAGGATCTCAACCCACTGCTGACCATCGGGCAGCAGCGGGAGTCAAACCCAGTTCCCCAAGTTCGCATCCTTCTGCACTAACCATTAGGTCACTCCTCCACTCCAGAATTACTCCTTTGTATGTATCATTGGCTTCCTGTCCACTATCGCATACAGCTTTCAAATCACTAGTTTTGGCACATAAAGCTTTTTATGCTCACACCTGTTTATTTGGCTTACTTGATCATTCTGTTTATCCCAGGAAGGAGTCTGAGATCTGGTTGCACTATGATACTCCCTTTGGATCAGAGGGCACATTTGGAGGCGGCAAGTACAGTGTTTTGGCCGATTCCCAGTTATAAAACAGACTTCCAGCTATATTGTGAGCGAGAGCCTCCTTATCAAAAATTCAAAAGGCAATTTAAAGCCCAATTTTTGTTCAAGCTTTTGAGTCTATGGGGGTTGAAATATGTTGGACCAGTATCTATCTGTATTGTAGGTACTTGATGATATTACTCTAAGATTTTTAATTGTATTTGTCTCGATTGTTGTATGAGTGGGTTTTAATCTTTCCTACTTTATTGTAGTTCTGTTACTTTTTTTTTTTTTTTTTTTTTTGTAAACCTCCACACCCTGGAAATCCTGGCAGTTTATACTTTGGTGCAATTCACTCATTTTTCCAGATGTTTATGTTTGTTGGAGAATTTTCTAAAGTCTTTGCATGGTAAAATGCTAGACAAAATTAATATGGTGCATGCTGACCTGACAGCATGAGGGGGCCGGGTTGAGGGCAAGCAGAAGAGCTCCGTCTTTCAAACCCATACAGAGACTTTGGATGCTAAGTTAGAGGAAGCTATATATAAGATCCTCAACTTAGAAAACAGAGGCAGGCATAGTTCAATTCATTTCTTGTATACCGCTAATATCCCCTTTCCAGGGTTCAGTGTGGTTTACATTCTAGGTGAGACAAGAGCAGATAGTGTAAGTGTGAGGTATAAGAAACATTACAGACCATTGGTGTGTAATACATGAGACTAAAAACGTTAAAGGCAAGGTTAATGGAAGTAGAAGTCATGATGGATTATTATGAAGCAGTTTATGGGAAGAGAAAGACTTTGTCTCTTCCTGAAGTTGAGGTAGCTGTTTTCTGTTCTGGTGGGAGTAGGTAGAAAGTTCCATATTTTGACTTCAAATACAGGGAATAGAGAGCTGAAAATCTTCTGATTTTGAATTGTCTTTTGAAATGGCACTGGTGGCATTAGTTGTTTTTAGTCTATTAGACTGGACCAGATATAGTGATGCGCTTAGCAGTTCAGAGGTGACACTGTAAGATTTGAAAAACTAAGCAAGCATCTTTGAACTTGAGTCTTTCTGCTATGGGAAGCTAATGCAGTTCAGAGGAGTCCCAAAAGTAGGCAATCAAGAGGACATAATAGTTTAAAAAATTTGTGTTCTCAGCTTTGAGGTCTGACTCTGAACATGGTGAGATTCCTTTGGGATGAACTTATAATGCATTGGGCCTACTGATCAGTGAGAGAGAGAGTGTCCACGTTGCACACTTTGTGGTAAAAAGCTTACTTTTGAAAAATCATGAGACTACACAGCTCCAATGTAGTGACTCCTTGGTGCAGGTATTCAAGACATTTGAAATCCACTGTGTAGGAAAGGAAAGCCCTAAAATCTACACTGGATATCCTTGAGAGAGAGAATTCCATACTGCTGGGTGATTCCTTTTTCACCATATTTTACACAATTTTACGCAAATAGGCTCTTCCAGGGGCGTAGCCACGGGCGGGCCCGGGTGGGCCTGGGCCCACCCAAGTTCGGGTCAGGCCCACCCAGCAGCAAAGTTCCTGAGTGGTGGCGATTCCAGTCGCAGCGATTCCCACATGCTGCCTGCCAGTGCCGGCTGCCGCTCAATCTCCTCGTGCTACTAAGCGCTAACCCGGAAGTCTCTCCTCTGCAGAAGAGACTTCCGGGTTAGCGCTTAGTAGCGAGAGGAGATTGTTGAGCGGCAGCCGGCAGGCAGCGTGTGGGAATCGCTGCGACCGGAATCGCCGTCTGGAACTTTGCTGCTGGGCGGGCCTGCAAGGAGGGTGAGATGCTGCAGCTGCACGAGGGAGGGAGGCAGATGTCACATGGGGGAGGGAAGACGGGGGGGCACAGCAGCTGCACAGGGGGAAGGGAAGATGGAAAGAAAGATGCTGCACAGGGGGGAGGGAAGATGGAAAGATGAGGCTTGGTTTGTGGGTGAGGGAGATGCAGCAAAGGGGTGGAGGGGTGAGGAAGGGAGAAGTCTTGGCTGTGTATGAGGTGGAGGGGAGGGACACAGGCTGCATACAGAGGGGATAGGTGGGGAGGGGGAGAAATGGTAGGCATAGGAGTGGAGAGGAGGGAGAAATGGTGGGTATAGTGGAGGGAGGGAGGGCGGAGCAGAGAAAATTTTGTGCCCACCCACTTTGGGCTCAGGCCCACCCAAAACTGGCTGTCTGGCTACGCCACTGAGTTACACTAGCAGAAAAGCCTGGCAATGGCTTGGATCTAATGACTTCTTACTGCCCTCTGCAGTGGTGCCAGTGGTAAGAGTCAAACTGCAACAATGGCAGCTGGTGAAATCTAATAGCAGAAAAACACACAGTGCTTTTGCCAGACCAACAGATGGCATTAAATTGAAGTCAGACTTCAGAGAAAATAATCATTTCCAACTTTACTTGAAAGATTTTACTCAAAGAAAAGACAAGCAACTACAGGAACAATTCACAATCTAAGCTCAGTGAGGAGAGAGCATGAGGTGATCTACCTGGTCAAATGTAATGAAAAGATCTGAAGAAACCACAAGGGCAACCCTCTTATTTTCAAGGAAGCTAGGAACTTTGCTATGCAGGGCCATCAGAGTGGTCTGTGCTGTAGCACAGTCTAAATCCTGACTAATGGTGTAAGACATGTATTTCTCAATTTTTGAACTTGACTGATAAATCTTTGAGCTATCTTTGAGAGGTAACAGATTAGTGATGTAGAATTGAGGAATCGTGATTTTTTTTTTGTTTTGTTTTCAGTACATGCCAGATTGCCTGCTTCCCTAGGTCAGGAATGCATCCTAAGCTCAGATTTTATTTAAAGGTGCTTGGTATACTGCCTAAAGGTGGTTTACAATACAAATATATGAAAGGTGAAAGGAAATACAGTAATACAAAGAAAATGGCTTTGAACTTCAGTTTCCTTAATCATTTAGTTAATGCATGAACATGTGGCCAAAAGTGTTTCTCTTAAATGTTATAAATGCACCAAAGATTTTGTCCTAACTAAGAAAACAAGTGAAACTTAAACTTGGAAGAGCTGGCATATGTGGTATCGCATTATACCTTATACTATGAGTTTATCTTATTGGGCAGACTGGATGGACTGTACAAGCCTTTATTCAAGGACAAGCAGACAATTATTCTCTCAGATGGGTCAACGATCTGCATCTGCCCAGGAACCGGCATTATGCATAGCAAAATGAAAAAGTTTTGCTGGAGCCTTCTGGCACGCATGCAGCACTTTTCATTCGCAAAGTGCCTTCTCGCCCGTTGCGTGACCACACTCAGTTCTTCTTTTTCCACGTGAGGCGTGGCAGTTTTGTCTGCGGCTCCTCATTTTGCCAGGGAAGAGCATTTTAGTGCCTCCGTTTTTATTATTTTTCAGTTTTTCAAAGCAAACAAAACATACTTTTATTTTCTAACTTATTTTTCTCTTGCGTCTGTTTCCTTTTCTTTTAGCTGCGGCCGTCTTTAGGCCAGCTCGTCCAGGTCTCCCCTTCTTTTTGTGCCTTTTTTTTTTTCCACCATCGTGTTGTATTTTATTATTTTTTTATTTTGCTACGGCAGCCTTCCCTTCTATGTCATCGAAGACTCCCAGCGGCTTCAAACGTTGTACTCGGTGCAACCGGACCATCTCGGGCACAGATACCCATTTGTGGTGTATCCAGTGCCTTGGACCTGACCATAGCCCAGCTCATTGTGTCCTTTGTATGAAGAAAAGGACTCAATTGGCTCGAGAAGCCCAGAGAGAGAAATGTTTTGGGGGCTCGGTCCGGTCCTTTGACGTGTGCATCGGCATCGAGATAGATGTCCGCATTGAGGAAGCATCGACGTCTGGAATGGAGGTAGGCATGGCTGCTGAGAGGCCACAAAATGCTGGGAGTAGCGAGGCATTGAGTGGGTCTCCACCTGCCTCGAGGTCTTCTACTATGCAGGCCCCTGGGGACTGTCAATCGTCGGACCGGACCCTGAGGCGATGTAGGGATTCGACGTCGCCCTCTGCACCAAGGAGTCTCGGTGAGGTGCATCGAGCGAAGGCTAAGAAGCACAGACACTGTTCTCCCTCGACACATGGTGCCAGGAGCTCCGCGGAAACAGGAAGTTACATCAGATGAGGGCGGGGACACCGGGAGGGAAGGCCTGAAGGGAGGCGATCTGCCACTACGCTTTCACACGGAGGTGAGTGCTGATCTGAATGCGGGGGCTCAGTGGCAGAGGGAGGGGGGGCTGTCGACGGAGCCGCGGGCGGGTGAGACTGGGGACTGCGGCACCGGACCCCCTTGGAGGCCCGAGCCTAGGGAATTTTGTCCCCCCTGCCCCCCTCTCGGCGGCCCTGGATCTCAGCGTCTTTCTTACCCAGCTGATGATAGTTCCTTTTGAGCCACTGAATTCCTGCCGTCTGAAGTACTTGACCTGGAAGGTCATTGTCTTGGTGGCTGTTACTTCAGCTCGTAGGGTCAGTGAATTTCAGGCCCTAGTAGTAGATGCACCTTATACTAGATTTCATTACAACAGAATAGTCCTCCGCACGTACCCTAAGTTCCTGCCAAAGGTGGTGTCTGAGTTCCACCTGAACCAGTCTATTGTCTTGCCAACATTCTTTTCCAATCCTCATGCCCACCCTGGTGAAAGCAGCTTGCACACCTTAGACTGCAAGAGAGCATTGGCCTTTTACATGAAGAGGATGAAGCCCTTCAGACAGTTCGCCCAATTGTTTTTCTTTTGATCCCAACAGTAGGGGAGTCGCCATCGGGAAAACGCACCATTTCCAATTGGCTAGCAGATTTCATTTCCTTCACTTATTCCCAAGCTAGGCTGACTCTGGAGGGCCATGTCACGGCTCATAATGTCAGAGCCATGGCTGCATTGGTGGCTCACTTAGCCTCCATTGAAGCTATTTGTAAAGCTGCAACGTGGTCTTCAGTCCAAACATTCATATCGCACTACTGCCTTGAGCAGGATACCTGATGCAACAGTCGGTTTGGGCAGTGGGTGCTGCAGAATATGTTTGGGGTATAGAATCCAACTCCACCCGCCTAGGTCCGTTTATTCTGTTCCAGGCTACACTGTCAGCTAGTTTGTATATAGTTTCAGGTTAATCTGTTTTGGGTGAGCCTGGATGCTAGGGATACCCCATCTGTGAGAATAATTCATCCTGCTTGTCCTTGGAGAAAGTGAAGATACTTGTTTCAGGTATTCTCCGAGGACAGCAGGCTGATTATTCTAGCAAAACCGCCCACCTCCCCTTTGAGTTGTTTTTTTCCTTTCTTTTATGCTTTTGGATTTAACTGAGGAGTGTGGTCGCTCGACGGTTGGGAAGGCACTTTGCGCATGCGTGGTGCGGCACTACACATACACCAGAAGGCTCCAGCAAAACCTTTTCATTTTGCTGTGCATAATGTTGGTTGCCGGGCCGATGCAGATCGTCGAGCCTGCTGTCCTCGGAGAATACCTGCTACAGGTAAGTATCGTCGCTTTATCTTCTGTTGTGTTGCTGTGTAAATGTTTCTACTGCCTTTTAAAAATGTTGTGAAAAGTCTGGTTTCTTTAGCAATGTATAGGAATTTTATATAGTCTGAATAATTGATACATTTCATACAACTATTGTATATTTTTCAGCTAATTTTTATAGCCCAGTCTCTTCTGTCTGTCCATTTAGGTCAATGGGAGTGGATGGATGTACAGTTTTGGTCACACAACCCTTGACGAAACATTAGATCGGGAGGTGCTCTTATTGATGCAGGGACCTGGACCACAACAAGTAGAAGAGTTAAAAACTTCTATCCAAATATTGGTATGATGTGGTAGATCGTAAATAAAGATCAACAAGTTTAAATCTTTTTTTTTTTTTTGTAAGGATATGAAAGCAAAGCCTTGATCTCTTATACAGAGGGGTTGGGAACTTTTCTTAAAGGCCACACACTATAGGTTTTCAGGCTATTGCTGATGGATCTGGATGAGAATATTTATATGCACACTGTTTCAGTACACAAATGTGCCTTGTGCAAATTAGGGCTATTCTGAAAACCTAACCAGTTTATGGCCCTCAAGGAATGAAATTGCTTACAAAACAGCCTGTGTCATCCATTACCAAAATGGAGGACAGCCAGCGTGAACAGCGCAGGCAGAGGAATCCTTGTGTCCTCCCTGTGGTTCCACCCTAATCCTTTTAGGGTAAAACTTCAACAGCAAGCATTACCTTTGTGTAGGGTTACCATGTTCCCTCTTTTAAGAGGACGTGCCCTCTTTTAAAAGAGGACGCGCCCTCTTTTTGTACTTCAGATATGTCCTCCAGGAGCTTTAATTTTTAGGGAAATGTTCTCTTTCTTTTTATATGGCTATGACCAACACACCTATCCATATAATGAGAGAAACCATCTGTGGCATATTAGTCAGTAGGGGTACTAAAGAGAGAGAGAGACATTGCTGATCCCCTTTCTGTTCCCTTGTTGGTTGAATCTGTCAAAGGAATTTTGTTTGTGCAGCACAACTTTAAGCATATGTCATGCAAAGACTTTCACATGTGTCTCAGAAACCAGACAATGTTGTTGAGGGATATGTGCTGTTATAAGTACTCTTGGGCTCAGACTCTGTCAAACTCAGATCCTGAGGTTTTTGAAACTAGATTGTCTACTGCTGTACTGTAAGTCGGTGTTTGATGTGTGTTCATGAACTGACGGCTAGGATTAAATATTTCTTTAACAAAGGTTGCAACCATTTTTATTCTGTCTTTCTTTTTTTTTTTTGGCCCCCGCAAATATGGTAACCCTATCTTTGTGGAATTGATGTTTTATGTTCTTTACCAGTTGTGCTGCTTTCATCCGCTTCCCCCTACAGGTGCTTTGCCTCTTATGTTCTGCAAGCCCTATCCTCCTGTAATTCTCCAGTCCTTGCTAGTTGGTAATGCTACATATTCACATCCTATCCTCTCCACCTCTGCCTCTTTGATACCGTATGACCTGTGCCCTCGCCATGACTTTCTGCCTCTTTGATACCGTATGACCTGTGCCCTCTCCATTTAACTGCTGCCCCAATGATCCTGCTTCACTCTCCTCCATCCACTCTCTATCCACTTTTGTCACACCTTCACCATACTCTGCTTGCTTACACCCTGATTTTCCGCTTCAAAGCTGTCAAGTTTCCCAGTTCCAGGAGGGAAACTTTGGCCAGTCCTTGTTTTAAACTTATAATCCAAAGCAGTGTGGTATTTGCAATGGTGTACCAAAGGTGGGGTAGTAGGGTCGGTCGGTTCACATCAGATGCCAGAAATTAGTGGGTGCAAGTGTCGTACCTTCCCCACCCCTGCTGATGCTGTGGCGTCTCTATACCAGCAGTGGCAAAACAATCTAAACCCTATCGGAGGGCCACCCTGTATATATGTGCAGACGCTGGTCCAGCCCCCTTCATCAGATCCAGCAGCTGCGTGTATACGCAGTGCAGCCCTGTGATAAGGTTTGGCTTGTTTTGCCGCTACTGGTCTAGAGAAAGAGGAGCGGTGGAAGTGTCAGAGGGGTAAGACAGAAAGAGGAGGGAGGATAGCGATGAAAGGGGCTAGGAAAGAGAAGGCATATGATAGAAGGAAGGGGTGGGAGGACAGACTGGGGAAGTGGAATAGTGCTGGGGCGAGGGAAAGAGATGGAAAACTGCAGGTAAACACAGTAACAAGCGAAATTGAAGACAAGATAGTAAGACAAATCTGGGACACAAGCAGAAAAATGAATAAATCTGAAAGGAAAGAAAAAAAAAATGATAAATGGACAGGAAATCTTAGCAAGAGTTAAGAGAAAATGAGGAAAGTAAAAATCAGAGACTGGGACCAACACAATTAGAAAAGGTAAATGGCCTTACAAAGGTAGAAACAATTTTAGTTTTAGTCTTGCATAAAGTGTGGTAGTTGTGTTGTTAAAGGTTAATAAATATAAATATAAATAGTGATATTTTATTTGACTAATTTTTAATATATTTTTGACTAGCTTTAGGAGATTGAAAAATCCTCCTTCAGGTTATGACAGGATACCATGACAGCAATATACTACCCTGACCTGAGGAGGAGGTTTTGGCCTTTGAAAGCTAACTGAAAAATATATTTACTCATATAAAATTTTCTTATTTTCTATTTTTTGTTTTATTGGTATTTGTAAGTTTGTAGTATAGTGATTGGAATGGCAGTTTTTGGAATTTACATCTGCTGTTTTTATATTTTGCACCATACAGAGAGACATGCATCACTGTTTCTCCTTCTCTGGTATTGCACTGTATGCAGTCTGGGTTCTTGGGGATTTGGTTTATTTTTTTCTCTGTGTATTTCTATTTTTTGTTTGTGCTTACTTAGTCTTATTCTATACTGGGTGAGGGTCTGCCTGTGTTCTGTGTTTGTGAAAGAGACATGGTTCTCTGTTAGCATTGATTGTACGGATTGATCTATACTAAAGGCCAACCGAGATCGGTTTTGGTTACTGTGCTGAAACTGGCCCAAAGTCACTTTTCTATCTGGTTTCGGCCAAAAAGGTATGGCCATGGTTTCAGTTTCAGTCGAAACTGTGTGTGTTTGGTGCATTCTGAAAATGTGTGTTGTCCTGTTTTTCCATCCCTCCCCTCTGAAGAGCAGTTGCCTCTCCCCCTGCCCCACCTGTAGGTGTCTTCCTTGTGTCTATCTTACAATCTCTAGCAGTCTAGGGGTGTAGTCAAGGAAGGAGTGATCCCCAGTCACTTTTGCCTATGCTGGCTCTGCTCTCAAAATGGCTGCCATGATCTCTAGTGCTGCAATAGGTTGCCGTATCTCAAAAAATATATAGCGGAATTAGAAAAGGTTCAAAGATGAGCAACCAAAATGACAAAGGGGATGGAACGTCTCTCATATGATGAAAGGCTAAAGAGGTTAGGACTCTTCAGCTTGGAGAAGAGACAGGATTTTGTGGACCTCAATTATATCTTCCCTCAGCTGAGTGATGTAGAATGGGTAAAAGTGAGTCAACTTTTCATTACTTCAAAAAGTGCAAAGACAGGGAACACTCAATGAAATTACATGGAAATACTTTTAAAAACAAACGGGAGGAAATATTTTTTAACTCAATGAATAGTTTAGCTCTGGAACTTGTTGATGGAGAATATAGTAATAGTGGTTAACGTATGTGGGTCTAAAAAAAGGTTTAGACAAATTCCTGGAGGAAAAATTCATAATCTGCTATTGAGAGAGACATGAGGAAAGCATGCTTGCCATGAGATTGGTAGCATGGAATGTTGCTACTATTTGGGTTTCAGCCAGGTACTTGTGACCTGGATTTTGCTACTGTTGGAAGCAGGATAGTGGGTTAGATGGACCGTTGGTCTGACCCAGTATAGATGCTATTATGTTCTTAGCCATTTTTAGAGTAGAGCTGATATGTAAGAGCAACTGGGGATCCCTCCTTCCCTTAATAATATACTACTAGACTACCATGGATTGTGCGGTAGTCTTTGCATTCTTTTTTTTTTTCTTTTAATGTAATGCAATTATGATTGCAATTGCAATATGGTAAATAGAGTGCTCTAAATATGTTTTTGATATAAAAGTTTAGCAGAAATTTAAATGTGGAAATTTAGGATGATGAACACCTTGGGAATTAACTTCTTTGCAGTGGTGTCTCTAGATGGAAATATTTGAGGTGGCACCAGGAGGGCAAGCTAGGTATGGGGGAGCAAGTCAAAGTGGCATTTTTGCACATCATACTTTTCTCTTCTCCCCCCCCCCCTTTTTTTTTTAATTAGCATGATAATTGATAACACCATTCAACAAATCCTTCTGTATGTGAGTGTTCTGTATTATCTATAAGATTGGTTGGACCCTGAAAGTCCAGTTCTATAATCACAAACTTCATATTCCCCAACAATGGAGTTATCCTTCTTAGAACATACCATTCAAAAAATATTCAAATTGTGATTATCATTTCATGAACAGCACACGCTCCTTCCACTGCCAGACTCTTTGTTTACAGCAGGCAAGTTTTAGTTTGTGTGGTGATTATAGGATAAGGGCACCACTAGTCCTTTGCATTTTTTGGGGGTTACAAGGGCCGCCTTTGGCAGCCCTTGCCCCAGAGCTTGCTTTCAAACAGGCCATTTTGCAAAATAACACACAACCCTGCAAAAAGACACACAAATAAAACCACTTATACAGGAAAAACTTACCAAACCATAACAGCTCTGACCCACCTATGCAAAGGAAGTGTTATAAATATTAGACTGGACCCTAGAGCTCCAGTAAATCTGCTACTGGGAAACTGGAAAAAGATGGACTGTTACACAATCCTATACAGGCACTACATTTTAGCAGAATTGTTCACCTCAGTCAGACATGCAGACAGGGACTTTACCCTCACCTGATACAAAATAGGGGACCATAAAAAACACAGACAAAAACTGAAATTGAAACCCCCAAGTAAGTCACTTTATAAGTAGTGAAAATACTTGTAAAAGAAACAGAAATGCATTTTCTCCTGTATTGCTAAATACAAAAATAGAAAAGATGTACATTTCCCAAAAGCAGACTCATATAAAAAGTAATAAATAAAAAAAATATATTTTTTTCTTTGTACTTTTCTAATTGTGTTGGTCCCAGTGTGTTCCGCTATTTGTGTCAGTTTTCTAAATTTTTTCTAGGTTTACCTTGTCATTTCTTCTCTACATCTGTGTGGTGCTGATCTATCTTTCTTTTTTTTTTTTTCATTTTTCTCTTCTCTGCCTCTATCTACCCATATGATTTTTTACCCTTCATTCTCCCTTTCTCTAACCCTCTAGTACTTAGTTGCCTTCTTTTCACCTCTCAACTCCCTCTCACCGTCTCTCCAGCAATTCCATTGCCCCCTTTTTCTCCTTCCCCAGTCTGCTAACCCTCCCTCTATCTTTCACCCACTCTCTAGTCTCCCATTTCCATCCTCTGTAGTCAACCTCTCAGCCCTCATCTACCCATCACTGCCTCTCATCAGCCTCAGCTCCATCCCTGTCTCTTCTTCCTTTGCTTATCTCCAAGCCATTCTATCTCTCTCATCTTCTATACAGCAGCACACAACAGCCTTTTTTGCTTTGGTTTAGTTGGTGTGATCTTGATCCCTCTTCTCTCTGGTTTCTCTTACCTTCTACCCCCATCTCCGTTGCCTCTTTTTGAGAACACTAACTCCATTTGTACTGTCACTCAACCCATATCTCCTTCCTCTCTCATACTCTTCCTCAACACCCCATCCTGGCCTGTGTCACACACACAGAGCCCCTGTTAAAATACAGGATGAGCAACCACAAGCTAAAACTACTAATGTAGACAAACAGTAAACTACAAATTGATATGCCAGACTCTGCATGTAGTGCAGCACCAAATAGAAAAAATGCATTTCCTCCTGTACAGTGCAGGTGTAAATTCTCGCCCCTTCCATTCATGTGCAGCTTGTCCTCCTCTCCTCGCTGTTTGTTGTGTTAGGATAAGAGGAATAATTTTTGGCCAGATGTTCTAATTGATTTTCTCCATTTGGTATCATTAGAAAAGATTTGCCCACCCATTTTTATCAGGTAGAATGACAGGAAATAGGAACTGCGAAGAAATTGAGATTTGGCATGGAATGTATTATTGATTTTCTTTACTGTAAAACACCCTTACAAATTTTTCTCATTTTCTTTTTTTCCATTTTTCTCATGTTCTCTTCTGGTTCTAGACACTTAATTCCGTTCCCAGTTTTATTCTATGCAGACTATTTTTATTTTATGAAACATTGTTTTTTGACCAGTAAAGTGTGCAGATAACTGCATTTACCTAAAGTCACAGCAATCACATGAGGTAATACAAGATTGTATTGTAGTGGTCTCATTGCAGGGGCAATTAAAGCAAGGATAGTTTGCTATTGCCCATTGGGTTTTTTTTTTTGTTGTTTTGTTTTTTGAAACAAAAAAACAAACAAACCTCAGCTTTCTTGTTGAATTGAGTTTTGCTTGCTTTTATAGCACCAGTATACGTAGCATCCGAAGCACAGACTTGGTGTTCTATTGTATTTTACAGCAAGAAGATGCCTCTGGTATCGCAGACCTTTTAGTTTCTTCCTTTCAGCAGACGGCCGAGTCAGAAATTAACCAGATTCTTGAGGTAAGCTAATTGTTCAGTCTCTAGTGCTACACAGTTGCTTTCTTTAGTTAGTATATGTGTGAAGTTCATGTATAGATTTTCTAATTGAACTGTTAGTAGTATCTGGTAAAAATATATTGCAATTGTCTTAACTCATTAATATCTCATGATTAACAGGTTTGTATGTGCTATTAACTATTGTTTTAAGAAGTTTTAAAAATGCTAACAATTTGTACGTCATAATCAGAGGGTTGCTACCCATTTTAAGGAAAAGAAAATATAAAATAGCCAGTAGGAAGCCAGTATTGCCCTTTTCTAGAACTTTAACAGAATTTACAGTCCCACTGCATCCTCTTCTGACCTATTCCACAACAGCGTTATGGCTTGGCTTAGCCAGGCCAAAGTGCTTGCCCAAAGACCTGGCTAATGTCCTTTATGTCCAGTGGGCAGAGTGCCTGCACATGTGTCTCAAGCTGCCTTCCAGGTGTGTCCAAAGTAAGTAAATAAGCATTGAGTCATCTTTGGATAAATAGCTTCCTGTGATGTGAATGCAATCTGCCTGTCACCATTTTGTATTTGTATTTATTAACAGTTAATCTGTCCTTATCCAGGGCGGAGTACAATAAAACATTCACAATTAAACACACAAATACTACATCAACAGAAATACTACAAAAGGCAGAGTCAAGCAAAGCAGTCCAACTGAGACAAGATATGAACAAAGGCAGGTCTCATGCTGCAGGTGTAAAATAGGCTAAGTGTAAAAGGTGTTTTTTTTTTTTTTTAAGCTGCCAAGCATAAAAGGTGCTCTTTGAGCTGCTGCTTAAACAACATTCCCGTGCTGATGCTGTGGTCAAACTGTCCCTGTTTGGAAGGGATGTTCTATATACTAGTTTATTGAGATCTGCAGCTTCCAAAAAAAAATTTTCAGCACCTTGGTGAACAATTTGCAAAAGAGGTCAGCTGTTCTCAAATTCGAATAGAAAGTAGCTAACCTTTAGGCCACAAAGCAAGGTTCTTACTGTGATTCAGAGCTGGATAGCCAATAAAGTTGTTGAAATGGTATAGGACCATTCTCATCCTTTTAGTACACTAATACTACATATTTCTACCCTAGAATTGTTACCCTAAACTAGAATCTGAGGGAAAGCAACATCGCTCAGGTCAGGTGAGCATAGGTCGGAGTGAGATCTCTGAAGGATATCAAAACAGTGAAGTTAGAGCACCCAATAGATTGCAACAAAGGCAAAAGTAAATCAGGGATGTTTAAGGGGAGGGCAGAGTAAAGACTGCAAATTATTCCTGCCATCTGCTAAGTAACTTGTAGATACAAGCACTCTTTCAAACATCTGTATGCAAATGCTAGAATCCTAAAAAAAAAAATAAGAAGGGAGAATTGATCTATTGTTTATAGATTTTCAAAAAGATTTTTGACCAAGTCCCTCATGAGACTCCTGAGAAAATGAAAATGTCATAGGATAGAGGCAATGTGCTGTTGTGGATTGGGAATTGGTTAAGGTAGAAAACAGAACCAGTGGTTCTCAACCTTTTTTCAGTTGGGACACACCTGATGAGCAATGCTCGCATACATGACCCTTGTGGACCTTTGGTCCGATACAGTATGTCAGTTCTTATGTATTAGTGTTTTTGTAAATGCAGAGCATGTTTACACTTCTCCCCCCAACAGGTGCAAATTGTAACTAGCACATTTTCTTCATAGAAGTTACCATCCCAATACTAAAAAAAAAAAAAATTCTGATTCTCAGGTCATCTCCGTAATAGGAAAATAATTCTCTCCACATTCAAGCACATTGTGAAATAACGTAAAACCTGAAAAAATCCTAATTCAGCACACATGTAGTAAATCTATCATAGAACAGTAACACTGATTACTATGATTTGAAGGAGAACCCTACTTAAGAACAGGCAGCACTACAGAGCCATAGAACACCAATACACTTACTACTAGTAAAACAGATCAAGTGGGACTTTTCTGTTTTTCTTACTGTCTTCTGCTCTCTTTTCAGTGGGTTTGGTCCATATGTCCTTTCTCTTTCTACCTATCTTTTTCTATTTCCTCTTTCTCTCTCTTTTTTTTTTTTTTTTTTTGTCTCCCCCCTCAAATTTCACCTTCACTCTTCAGTCCTCCTATATTTCACTATTGCCTCCTTTCACCCCATATTTCTCTCTTGTCTTGCTCCTTTCCTGGCCTTCTATTCCCTTCTCTTTGAACCACTCCCCATCCTCCTCTCATTTCCTTGAGAACCTCCATGGTCTGTCCCACATGGTTCCATCATGCCAAGTCTCTCATCCCTCTTCCTTCTTACACCTTTGTAGCCCCAGCAAACCCTATGGTCCAGCAGTCTCTTCTCTCCCCCTCCCCCCAATAAAGTGTGCAGCTTTAGTGTTCAGCAGGGCAGCAGCTCAGGAGACCCAACCTGATGCCAGTAGACACAACTACATAAATCCAAATTCTGTGCACCTTCCCAGGTTGTGTGGTTTACCGCCTATACAATATAGGAAGGAGCATGGCATCAGGGTTTGTGTAGCTACATTACCTGTGGTTCAGCATTTTTCATTTTATCACTCTTCCCCTCTGCCAGAACCCTCCCCCAATGTTCTGCCATTTTCCTCCTCGCTCCCTGGATCCCTCACTCATAGTCTGGCACCTCCCCACATGGATCAAGCACATGTTTCTCCCTTCCCCCCCCCCCCCCCCCCAATGAGTCCAGGACCTCTCAATCTTTTTCTGTAAATCCCCTCGAGTTCAGCAACACTTCTTCCCTCAGCCCCCCCTGAGGGTTCAGCAACACACTCTCATCTTTCCTTAGTCCCCCGTGGGTCCAGCAACACGCCCTCAGCTTTCCTCAACTCCCCTTTTCTCCCTCTGTCCATCAAACCTGCATTGTCTGTTAGCCCCTGCAACTTTAATAGGCTGCTAGGGCTGGAACCAGATCTTCCCTCTGCTGCGTCCTGCCCCTCTAACACAATTTCCTGTGTGTGGTTGGGCATAGTCAAGATCGGGAGGCGGGGCTGGTGGTTGGGAGGCGGGGATAGTGCGGGGCAGACTTATACGGTCTATGCCAGAGCCGGTAGTGGGAAGCGGGACTGGTGGTTGGGAGGCAGGGATAGTGCTGGGCAGACTTATACGGTCTGTGCCAGAGCCGGTGGTGGGAGACAGAGATAGTGGTGGGCAGATTTTCTGGTCTCTGCCAGAGCTGGTGGTGGGAGGCGGGGCTGGTGGTTGGGAGGCGGGGATAGTGCTAGGCAGACTTATGTGGTCTGTGCCAGAGCCGGTGGTGGGAAGCGGGACTGGTGGTTGGGAGGCAGGGATAGTGCTGGACAGACTTATATGGTCTGTGGGAGGCAGGGATAGTGCTGGGCAGACTTTTACGGTCTGTGCCAGAGCCGGTGGTGGGAGGCGGGGCTGGTGGTTGGGAGGTGGGGATAGTGCTGGGCAGACTTATACGGTCTGTGCCGGGGCTGGTGGTTGGGAGGTGGGGATAGTGCTGGGCAGACTTATACAGTCTGTGCCCTGAAGAGCACAGGTACAAATCAAAGTAAGGTATACACAAAAAGTAGCACATACTTGTTGGGCAGACTGGATGGACCGTGCAGGTCTTTTTCTGCCGTCATCATCTACTATGTATTAATGCTGTAGGGAGCCGGCAGGCAACACAGGTTTGACGGACCTGGTGGAGTTTGAGAGAGGAAGAAGAGGAAAAATGGAAAGTAGCACTGGACTTGAGGGTTTGAAGGAAGAAGAAAAAGAGCAGTATAGTCTGTGTGGTGTGTGAAGGGAGAAAGCATGCCAAATGGTGTAAAAATACAACCCCCCCCCCCCCCCCCCTCATTTCCCGAGCACCCTGGAGGTATCACATGCTGCTTTAGTTAGCAACTTAGAAGTGGGAAGTAGCTTGACTGGCATTTTCGACTCACACTGGCACCACAATGCCAGAGGAATTACATCTGCAAATATGATGAGGCCCTGCTGTGGGTCTTGAAATGGATACTCCAGCACCCATAAGCTCTCCAAACACCAAAGTTTTCCAATTTTGTAATAGCTACTCTTCTACAGTCAACACAATAAAAGTGAATTGTTGATAATCACCTTACAATATCATTCCTAGCATGGGGCTCAACCCTTACTACATCCTTAAAATAGGTGCACCATCCAGTTATGGTCAGCATCATGGTCCTTCATATTTGCTAGCAATGAGGTTATCAGGCTGCCTTCACCTTTCTAGGCTTTAGTTTGGGCAGTGCATCCCATTTATTCTAGGTACATCTCTAGGGGGTACAGATATTTGGCAGTTCATCATGTTCTCATATGCAGTGGTTGAGCATGTGGTCAGCTGGGATGTCCTTTGCTGTTTTGGATCGCCCATGTGACAAGGAAATGGAACTCGTTCATGGCGCTCTGAATGTTGGCCCCTCTATCTGATACCCGGTGTAGACTACCCAGTACATTATGATTCCAGAGGTGTTCCTGGCCTAACTGTTTGGCATATTTCAGCCATCAATTAGTGAACAAGTATGTAGTTTTCATATTATTGGGTTGTTGGCAACTTAGGTAACACAATATAACATGCCATGTTAGGGAAGCATAATTATAATGCAGACGCTTTTATTTCCTTTTATTTGTTTATTTTATTTCCAGACATTTGATATACCGCAAATTGAACCTATACAGGCAACTAAGTGGTCCCAGAATCTCCCCGTGATCTGGCACCATCAGCTGCATCTACCCTTTTCCATGCAAGCTTAAGTATGGTAATTCAGAGAGACTCAGTTCTGATTTGGAGTTCCATTGCTGCTCAGGACGGTGTTGTCATATGAATGTTAAGGAGGGACAAAAGTTGCTTAAGTGATATAAAACCAGCTGAATATCAGCGGTCTTTTAAAAGTTGTAGAGAGTTGGTCTTGGGGCCTCCCTGTCTTTCAAACCCCAAAATGCCTAATTACTAAATGCTTCAGGGGCTGGTCCCATATGTTTTTGCACAGGTAACCTGACAGGTCCCCTTTCATTCAGTTGGCCTTGTGGTACATTGGAGAGGCAGTCTAACAGATACCCCCCCCCCCCCCCCATGCTTTCTATAGTGGACACTACCCTCCCACTTTGTCCAGCTAGTAAGAGTCCTCTGAATCCAAGTACTACAGCAGCTAACTAGGAAGTCATGTTTGACAAGTCAAATGGAATGTCAGAGGTCCATACTGTTCCCTCTTAAGTACTCTTCCATACTCCGGGTCCATATGAGGTGTTTCCAAGCAGGTGAAATAGTTGTATATATGTGTATATATATCTACAAATATATATAGCATACCCATATACCTGTTTGACATATGGGAGCCTTTGGCGATTAGCATGGCTACTGTTGCTTAGTCATAAGTTCCTTCCAGGGATCATCAGTGACTAAACTCCAATAGGTATAAATACAGTTGCACGACAGCTAGGTTGCACCTTCCTACTATATTAAATAGAAATCAAACAAAATAAAACATGGAAAAGAAAATAAGATGATACCTTTTTTTTTTTATTGGACATAACTTAATACATTTCTTGATTAGCTTTCGAAGGTTGCCCTTCTTCGTCAGATCGGACGAAGAAGGGCAACCTTCAAAAGCTAATCAAGAAATGTATTAAGTTATGTCCAATAAAAAAGGTAACATCTTATTTTCTTTTCCATGTTTTATTTTGTTTGATTTCTATTGATAACCTTTAAGAGTAGACTAACACGGCTACCACACCTCTCTACTATATTAAATAAATACTTAGTGTTATGGCTATAAGGCAAAAATGTTGGATTATTTGTAGTAAATAATTAGCAGATTTTAGTACACACAGCTTCAGCTTTAGAAATGTTAATTTCTTTCTTCATCTCTCTCTCATTCACCCCTGAATAATTCACTGCTGAGTCACTTTAAAGTTGAAGTAACAAAACATCTGTTTACTCACAGTTTGCAGTTAGATTATAATCAGACAGGCTTATATATACATATTACTATACATTTGTATTATCAGCTCCTTCCATGTGCTTAGATGGTAATGGATGCTCACACCACCATAGATCCTCTCAGGTTAGGAGAGATCATGAGCTCCATGTGCTCCATGTGCTGCATCTGCTGCATCTGCTGCATCTAACCCCCACAGGAAGTTACATAGCTGTGTGACCTCTCTAAGTAATTCACATCAGAGGTCACAGAGTAATCACAGAGAAATAATAGGTGACAGGCAATGCATGTAAAATACAATTACATTCCAACAAACCCCTTGTCATGCAATTATTTATTCATACAAAGTCCAAGCTTTATACGCAGATTCACAAAATGTTCTCTGGGTAACGGTTTGGTCATGATGTCAGCTGTCATCTCACTGGTGTGACAATAGTGTAGACTGATGACCCCTTCTTTCGCCAACTCTCGCACGTTGTGGTATTTCGTTGCGATGTGCTTGGTGCGTGACTGAACCTTGTCATTCTGTGACAGTCGGATGCAGCTCTGATTATCTTCCATTATCTGGATTGGTCTCTGTTCAGCTATTCCGAAATCCAGCAAAAGTTTTTCAATCCACATCAGTTCTCTGCACGCTTCCGATACGGCCACGTATTCAGCTTCTGTAGAAGACAAACTCACAATACTTTGTTTATGACTGGCCCATGAAATTTGTACATTTCCATACATAAACACATATCCACTTGTGGATTTATAATTAGAATGATCCCCTGCCCAATCTGAATCACAGTAACATATTAGTTTTGGATTACTATTGGCTGAAATCTTTAATTTACAATCAATGGTACCCTTTAAATACCTTACCATCCTTTTAACTGCAGTCCAATCTGATTTGGTAGGTGAGCTGACCCTTCTGCTCAAAATTCCTACTGCATTTGCTATATCAGCCCTGTATGTGGTAGCTAGATATAAAAGCTTACCTATGGCTGATCTATATTGGATGTTATCTGGTAAAGGTTCTCTTACTGTTTCATCCTTCAGAAAATCAGTGATCATGGGAGTGCTTACAACTTGGGCATCTTGCATACCTAAACTTTCAATAAGCTCATTTATTTTCTGCTTCTGGCTTA
Source organism: Microcaecilia unicolor (assembly GCF_901765095.1). Taxonomy (NCBI): domain Eukaryota; kingdom Metazoa; phylum Chordata; class Amphibia; order Gymnophiona; family Siphonopidae; genus Microcaecilia; species Microcaecilia unicolor. Next base: position 93,999,148 of record NC_044039.1, read on the forward strand.
GAAGATAAGAACCATCATTTTGTTTCTCAATTTCTATACCAAGATAGTATGACACATTACCAAGTTCTTTTATCTCAACATTGAGGTTTAAATATTTTACAATGTCCTTGTACTCTTGCTCACTTTCGCTTGCAATGAGCAGATCATCAACAAAAGCTAAAATGTATGCATATTGTCCATTTGTGCACCTAGTGTACAAGCATTTATCTGCTTCACCTTGCTTAAATCCTAAATTTGTCAATATTTCATGCAATTTTTCATTCCAACATTTTGCACTTTGCTTTAATCCATAAAGACCTTTGTTTAATTTACACACTAGCTGTCTTTGTTTTGTATTTATGAAACCTGTTGGTTGTTCCATGTACAAGTCTTCAGTTATATCTCCGTGAAGAAACGCTGTTTTCACATCAATGTGTTTGACTTGCATGCCTTTTGAGACTGCAATGCTCAGAAGTGTTCTGATTGTCGTGTGTTTCACTACAGGTGCAAACACTTCATCAAAATCTTCTCCATATTTTTGAAGATATCCCTTTGCCACTAATCTGGCTTTATACCTTTCCACTTTTCCTTGTGCATTCCTTTTTAACTTGAATACCCATTTGCATCCTATAGCTTTCTTGCCAGGAGGTAATTTTGTAAGAATCCAAGTATTATTTTTATCCAATGCATCAATTTCTTCTTGTGCAGCTTTATGCCATTCAGCAGCTTCTTCTGCTGGCATTTTCTCAATCTCATCCCATGTTAAGGGCTCTTGAGCTTCTGCTGACTTTGTTAAGTAAGACAGTCTTGGGGGTGGAACACCTTTGTTTTCCCTGGATGAGCGTCTGACAACAGGTTGGTCTGACCTTTCCGCATCCTCTAAATCTGAGAGTCCTTCTCCAATTGATTCCCCTTCTCCAACTGTACTGTCTTCTTCAATGATCCTTTCTGTGTCTGCTTCCTCTGCCTGTTCCTCGTTAGATACAGGTGAGTTGCTTTCAGACATCTGCCTTGGTATGGCATTTATATACACTGGCATGTCTATTATTGTTCTAGTTTCATATTCTGGATGATAAGGCTCATCTGGGATAATCCAGCCTTTATCAACCCTTTTGTTTTCATCAAAATATGTAACATGTCTTATGCCAACAATGCCAGTTTTCAGATTCAAAATTCTATATCCTTTGTGTCCTGGAGCATAGCCAACTAAAATGCCCCTTTCTGTTGTGGAATCCAGCTTATGCCTTCTTTGCTTTGGTACATGAGCATATGCTGTACTTCCAAATGTTCTTATGTGTGACAGGTTTGGCTTCCTACCATGCCATGTCTCATGTGGTGTGCGCTCAGCGCCTTTAGTTGGCATTCTGTTTTGTAGGTACACTGCTGTGAGAATGGCTTCCCCCCATAGTCTTTTAGGGAGATTGCTATCTGACAGCATACATCTGGTCATTTCCACAAGTGACCTAAATTTTCTCTCTGCAACAGAATTTTGCTCTGGTGTATAAGCTACTGTTGTGATATGTTGAATGCCTTCTTGTTCTATAAATGTGCGCATGCTTTGTGAAGTGAACTCACCACCATTGTCGGTCTGAAGAACCTTTGGTTTTCTTTCAAATTTATTGCTCACCATGGCTACGTATTTCTTCAGCATGTCTGTGACTTGACTTTTCTCTTTCAGCAAATAGGCCACACAATATCTAGAGAAATCATCCAAGAATATTAGCACAAATCTGTTATTTCCCAATGATGGGATATTAAACGGTCCACATAAGTCACTGTGTATTAAGTCCAGCACTTTATTACTCCTATTTCCTGTGTATGCAGGAAATGAGGGTCTCACACCTTTTTGAGTAACACAGTCTATGCATTTCTCCATTTTACCAGCATCCTTCCTTACTTGCGCCATATGTGAGGCTTCACCTGAAATGCTCAGTTTATAAACATCATTATGCATAAAAGCTTCAGCATACACTTCATCATTTTTAGAGATTGTGCACTTACTGTTTTCAAAATGAATCGCAAATCCCTTCTTATCTAATGTAGATACACTAAGCATATTGCAAACTGCTTGGGGAATATACAAGACATCACTTACAGGAATTTCTTTAACTTCATTAGACACTTTGCATTTTAAGAATCCAATACCTTTTGCTTGGATCTTAGCAGTCCCTGCGTTTGCAGTTTTAAGAATACCTTCCTCTGGACACATTTCCTGAAAGAAATCTTTACAATTGGTTAAATGGCATGTGCTCCCTGAATCCAAAATCCAAGTACTTTCATTTGAATTATTATTTACCATAGTCAAAGATTTTTCTGCCATTAGAAAGCCCTTGTGTTTATCTTTGTCCTTCATACATTTCCTGGTTTGAAAATTCTTTAGTTCCATTGGCTTAGGTGAGCTAGAGGGAGTGTTTTGTGTTTCCTTACACCATTTAGATACATGTCCCTCCTTTCCACATGAGTAGCAAATCAGCTTGCCCTTGGGTGGAGTTTTCCCATAGCTCCGCCTTCCTCTGTTCTTTGCCAAGAAATTTGTTTCATTTCTCTCTGACTTGCTTTGAGAACACATCTCCTCAGAATCATTTATTATGCATTCCTGCCTTAGTTTTGATGTTGCCTGTTCAAAAGATTGCCCTTCAATGGCCTCATTTACAGACCTAAAAACATCAAACTTCTTTGATAGTGAGGTAAAAAGAAATGCTCTTTTCAATGCATCACACATGGGAATTCCAGAAAGTTCTAGCTTTTGAAATGAAGACATAAGATGCATAATGTGATCATTACATTTACTTTTATCCCTTAATTTGGTTTCATTCAACTCTGCCAACCAAATTGGTTGCTGCTTTGCATATGTAGTTGCATACATAGTTCTCAGTTTATATAAAATGTCCTTTGGTGTATCTTTTCCCTCCACTAATATGGCTTGTTTCTCTGAGAGAGCTTCCAAAAGCATGCACTTCACATAATAGTTTGCATTGTCCCATTCAGCCATATTTTCAGCTGTTCTGTCTTGGTCTAAGCATATATTTAATCCTTTTGCTCGAAGGAGACATATGAATCTTAGTTCCCATTGCTGATAATTAAACTCAGTTAATTTAGGCACCTTGAGAGAATAGAAAAATGGTGAATTTCTTCCCTCAGCCATTTTCTTAGCCTTCTGTCTGCTGTGTGGGGGGAGAGAGAGACAGACTGAATCTTTCCTTTAAAACTTAAGAGAAAAATGTGGCCTTTTTTTCTGCCTGGTAATATTTCTCTTCTTTTTCAATTCCTGGACCCTGGGCCCATAACCCTTTTGTTGGATTATTTGTAGTAAATAATTAGCAGATTTTAGTACACACAGCTTCAGCTTTAGAAATGTTAATTTCTTTCTTCATCTCTCTCTCATTCACCCCTGAATAATTCACTGCTGAGTCACTTTAAAGTTGAAGTAACAAAACATCTGTTTACTCACAGTTTGCAGTTAGATTATAATCAGACAGGCTTATATATACATATTACTATACATTTGTATTATCAGCTCCTTCCATGTGCTTAGATGGTAATGGATGCTCACACCACCATAGATCCTCTCAGGTTAGGAGAGATCATGAGCTCCATGTGCTCCATGTGCTGCATCTGCTGCATCTAACCCCCACAGGAAGTTACATAGCTGTGTGACCTCTCTAAGTAATTCACATCAGAGGTCACAGAGTAATCACAGAGAAATAATAGGTGACAGGCAATGCATGTAAAATACAATTACATTCCAACAAAAAAGTGTAATCGGAATCTGATTTAGCCCTTTGGTATCATCTGTACCTGCTGTACTGGTGAATCTCTTCATAAAGGCAGTTGATGATAAATTTAAAAAAAAATCAGTTTTATCTGGTATTTTATTTATTTGCTAAATTTCTGTACTGCTTAAAAACTAGGCAGTTTCAAAATATAAAGCATAAAATCCAAACAACCAAACATTAAAATTAAAAGACAGCATAAAAAGTGCAAAAATCTCTTAGATATATCACAGACAATAGAAACACTGTTCTTACTGCATCAACTTTCCTCACATAAAAGCTTCTACAAATGAGTATTTCATTATACTGGCTCATAGACGCAGTTGTTCCTCAAATGCATTCCTCATCAGTGCTTAGCTACCGAAAAGGCAGTGGTTCTTGTAACATATCATACTGTAGAAATCTCATCTAAAGGTAGGTGCATTGCAGCTTCTGACCTTAGACATCTATTGGGTTGTTATACAGTGAAACAGTCTTTCAAATACTTTGGGGCAGACACATAAACAGCTTGATGAACAAAACAGAGAACGTTGAACTGTATGGTGCATTATGCGTCACCCTTGACATACCAGCAGCCAACCTAGCAGCAGCATTTTGTACTAGCTGCAGTGCCTGCATCCTGGTCTTAACCATACTCTGAATTATCCCATGAAAATCATATAGTGGCAACATAGGTCTCATCCTGTATAACAAATGGAGCTGTGCAAAACATATCTGCATGACACTTACCACCTGATTTTTCATGGTAAGTCCTGAATGCAGATAAACGCCTAATAATTTCACCACTTTTTGAACTGATAAAAACATCATGCAAAACTTCAGGCCAAAATTCCTCCATGGTTCTCCCCAGAATCATCATTTTGGATTTTGCTATATTCAATGTCCAACTATTCTCATTCATCCATACATTTATCCTATCCATGTATAGCTGCAGCTGAGCTTCTAACCAACCCCTCCAAGAAATAACAGGAATGAAGAACTGCACAATGTCTGGATAAAGGCGATAGTCAATTCCTAGACTCTGAAATTCTGCACCCAAAGATGACGTACACATTAAATAACAGGGCTGAATGGGCTGACCCTTGATGTACCCATTTCCTTCACAACAAGGTTGACAGAGGGCAGCAGACGATGTTCAAACTAACACCTTTATTAAACATCCAGGACTCGACATGAGTTGTGTTTTGGCCCATGAGGGCCTTCCTCAGGAGTCTTTGTTTTCCAAGTTTGTGCTCCATAGTGTTCAAGCGCTCTACAAGGCTAATTGGAAGAAAATAGCAAGATATTGAACATTACTTCCATCACATTGGACTTGGCATTACATCGGCATACATCCGACCAAAGACTCCTGAGAAGAAGCAGCACTGTTACTGCAGCAGTAAGGAGCAGAGAGAAGGTGCTGCAGAGGAGAGGGGGTTGCTGTTGTGCTGGGAGAGGTAAGAAGAGGTGCTGGCTAGTGGGGGAGGAATGATGCCATTAACGCATTAAAAAAATTAAATGTGCGTTATGCATGTAATGCATTAATCGTATTATTAATGTATTAAATATACAGCCCTAATAAAGACATTAATAAGCATAGGTCAATACAGGCATAAAACTAGCTATAATCAATTGAATAAATAACTAAAGGACAATTTAAAACATAAATATAAATAAATAATCAATAGGGAGATGTACCAGAAAAAAATTAAAATTCAAACCTCATAGAAACACCAATAAGTCTGTGTCCAGAATGTGTCCATGTGGTATCAGGGTTTTAAACTTGGAAATGAGACATTCAGTCTTGAGCAGCAAAGTATCGGTGTCACCTTCCTTCCATGATGGTCTTGGGATGGAAAACACAAAGAATGATATTACCCAAAATTATGTACTTGGGTGATGTGCTCCACTTGAAGTTTTTCCTTTAGCTGTTTCTTGATGACACTTTTGTGTATGCTTTTATTGAATGCTCTTTGTTTTTCCAATATATAATATTCCACAGGAGCAGATAGCCATGCAAACTACACCCTCAGTTTTGCAGTTTGAAAAATATTTGATTTCATATTTCTCTCCTGTGCAAGGGTGGACAAAACTCCTGCTCCTCAGATTGACACTACAGATAGAACTACTGCACTGGAAGTGCTCAGTGGTAGTTTCCTTCCATTCTCAGTTATTCATAGTAAAACAGAAGGCATAAGCTGAGAAGACCTGCTGAGGGAGGAAACGTCCATAAACTGTTAAGGTAGACCTGGGGGAAAGCTGCTTTCTCTGATGTTAGTATAGTAACATAGTAAGTGGCAGATAAAAATGGTAAGTGGCAGATAAAAATGGTCCAAAGTATCATGAAATCTTGGTACAAGTGATGTGGACTGGTCACTGTTGGAAACAGTATACTAGGCTAGATGAACACAACAGTTCTTATGTTCCCTGCTGGTTTTCAAGAAGCACAGCTCAGCTCTTGATCTTAGAATGTGACATTAGCTCAGTTACCCTTCATGGCCCAGAATAATGCAATTTAAATGGCACATTGGAATAGTTAAATCCCAAACCAGTTGTGTAGCAGAACATCAATGTGTCCTTTGTCCTCACAGAGGAATATTCTGGAGTCCTTTTCTTAATCTGGCCTGCTGTAATGCAGAATCATGGAGGATAGGCTAGCCTGCCATTTATTGGACAGAGCATGTCTCCATTTCTTTTGGAGTGCAGAATAGCTCTGCATCCAAGGTCCAGGTGACATCTTGTGCCCTCCGCAAGATTCTAGGGAATGAGTAGAAAATGCAGGAGCCTAATAGGGGGCTCAGATGCAGCCTGATGGGCAGCCTGGCGGTCATAAAATTCACAGCGTATACCGCTATCTCCAAGAAAGCTAGGCTTGAACCCAGATATCGCTGAGACAGGGAAGTTTGGAGGGGAGAATGGGAACGCTGAAGGAGCAGCCAAGAGTGGTTTTTCACAATGAGGTGAGTGGTAACCATAAAGGTGCATCCTACTTCTACCCTGAAGTCCAGAGCGGAGGGTATCAGAGACTGGACCCATCCTTCCCTCCAATGCATACCAAACACTGGTCCAAAGTGTTGATGTTTTGTAATCTGGGTTTTAGCTTTAGTCTTGGAGAGTATCATTTCTTATTCTAGATTTATACCTAGACGGTATACCTGGAAAGATCTTGGATTTTTTGGCAGTCTAGCAAAGGACCCCTTGAGTGAGCAGTAACGGTGTACAAAGCTGGGAAGTTGTTTTTTGCCTTTCATATCTATCTTGCAGAGGCAGGTAAAGGAATTTGAAGATCCCACAAAGGATCAAGAAGAGAAGGCAGGAGATAGCCAAGAGAGATGCTTCATGTTGGAGGAGTTGAACTGATTTTTCTGAATGATATTGACTTAATTTTTATTTGCTTTTATCCCATTTGTACTGTATCTACTTTAGGTGATCTCAAATGAACGTGCCATTTTCTACAGTAACTTTGGAGTCAGCTTGGATTTTTGTGTTTATGCACGTTATTCATTAAAACTTAGGCTGAAAGACTTTCCTCTGAAATTTTCACAGATACAACCTGGTTATTAAATACTGAGATGTCTCCTAAAAGGCTAGGCTATTGAATGGGCACAGGAATGTTTCCCAAACTACTAAATCTTTATAGCCCTGTTGACTTGGATATAATGTCTCTTCTAAAATTAGAATGCTGCATTAAAATAGAAGACTTAGAAAAGATAAAGAAGGGTGACCATAATGATCATTTAATGCAGCATCTCTTTAGAGATGTAGCAACTAGAATTACACACAATACTTAAGGTGGGGTAACACCATGGAACAATACAGAGTTATTATTTTTGTTTTATTCTCTATTCCTTTCCTAATAATTCCTAACTCAGCATTGCTTTTTTGGCCACCACCACACACTGAGCAGAAGATTTCAATGTATCATCCATGAAGTTACCTAGATCATTTTCCTGGGTGTTTTCTTTTAATGTGGAGCCTAAAGTGTAGCCATAATTTGGGTTATTTTCAATATGCATCAATTTGCATTTACCTACAATAAATGTGCGATTTTGGATGCCCAGTTTTTCAGTTTCATAAGGTCCCCCTGCAATTTAGTAAATTTGAATAATTTTGTTGCCATTTCCAAATTTCAAGGAGCTATTGTTACTGGTTTGTTTTGTATGACACCCGGGAGGGAGTGGAAAACATGAAAAAGGATCTGAGGAAGCTAGAAGAATGGTCTAAGGTTTGGCAATTAAAATTCAATGCGAAGAAAAGCAAAGTGATGCACTTAGGGAATAGAAACCCTCGGGAGATGTATGTGTTAGGCGAGGAGAAACTGATAGGTACGGACGGGGAGAGGGATCTTGGGGTGATAGTATCTGAGGATCTGAAGGCGACGAAACAGTGTGACAAGGCGGTGGCCGTAGCTAGAAGGTTGTTAGGCTGTATAGAGAGAGGTGTGACCAGCAGAAGAAAGGAGGTGTTGATGCCCCTGTATAAGTCGTTGGTGAGGCCCCACCTAGAGTATTGTGTTCAGTTTTGGAGGCCGTACCTTGCGAAGGATGTAAAAAGAATTGAAGCGGTGCAAAGAAAAGCTACGAGAATGGTAAGGGATTTGCGTTACAAGACGTATGAGGAGAGACTTGATGACCTGAACATGTATACTCTGGAAGAAAGGAGAAACGGGTGATATGATACAGACGTTCAAATATTTGAAAAGTAATAATCTGCAAACGAACCTTTTCCGGAGGTACGAAGGCGATAGAACGAGAGGACATGAAATGAGATTGAAGGGAGGCAGACTCAAGAAAAATGTCAGGAAGTATTTTTTCACGGAGAGAGTAGTGGATACTTGGAATGCCCTCCCGCGGGAGGTGGTGGAAATGAAAACGGTAACGGAATTCAAACACGCGTGGGATAAACATAAAGGAATCCTGTTCAGAAGGAATGGATCCTAAGGAGCTTAGCCGAGATTGGGTGGCAGAGCCGGTGGTGGGAGGCAGGGATAGCGCTGGGCAGACTTATACGGTCTGTGCCAGAGCCGGAGGTGGGGCAGACTTATACGGTCTGTGCCCTGAAGAGGACAGGTACAAATCAAAGTAGGGTATACACAAAAAGTAGCACATATGAGTTTGTCTTGTTGGGCAGACTGGATGGACCATGCAGGTCTTTTTCTGCCATCATTTACTATGTTACTATGTTACTTATATTGGAGCATCTTCAGTTGCCCCACAGTGAGTAGAATTTCTACAGTAATCCAGTGTCAGAGTAAGTTGCATGATCCATGTTGTGAATCACTAGACTTGGCTGACTATCAAGAAACTAAAAAAAAAAAAAAAGATAAACAATATTGTGCTGAATAGATTCATCAGAATGAATGCTGAAGGCTTGATTTTGGTGTCATTTAAAGTATGATATAATTAGTTTGTGCAATAAGGCAGATGCTGTTTTTACAAATACTTGACTCAGTTCTCTGGCCATAGGCTCTTTCACTTCTGTCATGCTGCACAATATGGCTGTGTCATTTGGTCAGACCTGTTGCCTTAGCCCAAGCAGCTGAGATGGTAGATTGGCCACTAACAAACAGGCAGGCCGAATTCCTATTACATTACACTACAAATAGTTTACATCAGGGGCAGGAGCATTATGAACGTAGAGGAAGGTTTTAGTAGTATACATAAATATAATTCAGAGTAGCTGTAAATTTCAAAACAAAAATCAGTGTACAGAAAGCTTAAGCATTTTGATGTAGGAGCTTTAAAGTTGATCATGAACAGTTTTTTGTATATGCTCATGATGGCTGTGTTACATTTAAGGCTTTTCAGGTATAAAAACTTAGATTTTGAGCCCTCTAGGGACAGAGAAAGTACCTGCATATAATGTGTACAGCGCTGTGTAAATCTAGTAGCGTTATAGAAAAGATTAGTAGTAGTACTATCCTCTTTTGCTTAACATGACCCTCATATGAGCATATACAAACACTTTTTTCAATTAAAAAAACCATTTGATTTAATTTACCAAATTTATATTTTTGTATGCTATTGCTGTTTGGGGTTTTTGGCATAGACTTCTCCTTCGAATTGTCTTTTTGATTTCCTTCTCCAGTATTTCTTTGTAAATCATAGTATACATAGATATGTTGTGCTCTGCTCATGACATAATTTGTGCATACTTGTTTCAAAACCATCAGACAGACAGGAGTGAAAGAACAAACAAACAGCTTCACATTAAGTGAAGGAATGGGGTACATGGCCCCAAAAGACAGCAAAGACCAAGCTCTGACTTGAATTCCACCCAGGAGACTGCTTCAGGGAGAATAATTCATAGATGGCAATGGCCACAACTTATATACTCATTTAAACATTTTATAGCATCAAGCAACAGAAGTCCCTTGCTAGTGGCTTTTTAATGACTACTTTCTCTAATAAGTATTTGCACAACAATGCAGGAGTAAGAAAACAAGAAGACAACCAGTCTACTATATCCAACATGGAACAAAAAGAAGCAGACCTGAAGAAAGTCTTTTATTGGTTGTTCAAAGCACCTAGGACACAAAAACAAGTGCCCAACATGGCCATGTTATGCCAGAAAGTATAGGCTATGTCAGGAGCAATGAAAACCAGCTGGTGTAAAGCTATAAACTTCACCAATGCTGACTACAGATGTCTCTTCCTGGGTCTGTTTATAGTTTTACACCAGCTGGTTTTCATTGCCCCTGAATCAGCCTGTACTTCTGGCGAAACATGGCCATCTTGGACACTTATGAGTCCTGGGAGATTTGAACAACCAATAAGACTCTTTCTTCAAAAGGTCTGCTTCCTCTTTTTTTTGTTCCACTTTGCTCAATAATGTACAGTGCTAAAATTAGGTTGGGAGACAAGCTTGAGGTGACAGGGCAATTTACTGGGACTATTTTTAGCACAGCACTGGAGTTTTATCAGTTTGTTGTAGACTGCTGTAAATTGAGACCATTTTCCAACAATAAAGCCAATGAAAAGTGAGTTCTTCAGATTCAGTGGACTTTCAGTGTTGGTTATACTATGTCTAGGCTTCACAATAAAATTCTCAACAGCAATAAATTGGAGTGTTGTGTGATTAAAAACAGTGTGGTGGTGGTGGTGTGCATATCCATTTGACAGAATGGACTTTTCTACCATTGTTAGATGATCCTGAAGAAACATGATCTGGAGAAGCCTTAAAATAAAAAGGATGGTATATATTTTTTTCTTAAACAGATTTATGGTGGGGAGCTAATAGCATGTATTAAGTTAGCCCAATAAAAATGTATCGCTTTTATAATTTTTTTACATTTATTAACCTTTGTTTCTATGATTTGGTTAAAACAGATTATCAGGAGAGAACTGAAAGAGAAGAGGGATTATTGGATTGAGAAACTTGGGCTTCTGGAAAAGCAGTGTGCCTCCTTGGGTCAAGAGTTTATCAAAATGGCAGGCAATCTTCGCAGAACAAGAACGGAGCAATTTTATATGAAGAAAGAACTCTCTTCCAGGTACCTGTTCACAAAAGCTTTCTGAGAGTCCTCAGTTTAAAAACATGTTTCAATAATGTTTAAAATGTCACCTAATGAAATCCACGGGGTTTTGTAACACGCGGACCACTGAACCCTGATGCAGGTCTACAAAACAACGGCCATTGTTGGTCGTGGCCGACGTGCATAAAGAACCCGCAAGTTAAACCACACCAGACAAAGCTAAGTATATTCTGGTGTGAGTTTTGTCATTTAAGAGAAGTTGGTCTAACTATTTAAATTATGCAAAGTAAAGTGCTTTAACATACAATACTGTTTAGACACAACTGAGGTTTTTAGGCCAATGATGATGAAGTCCAGCCCCTGAAGCTAAGTTAAGCTAGGGGCTTCTCGAGGCCTTTCCTCTTAAATTCAGACATACTCATGCTTTATTATTGGGATCTCTCCACTATCTATATTTTAGAATCTGTAGCCACAGTGTTACTCAAAGTAGGTGAAAGAAACCTGGCATATAACCAGCTAGTCTCTTTAACCATTCTTATTTCTTTTAAAACTTAGGTTTTTTTTCTAAAGATTAGTGCATGGTATCTGCCTAGGACCCATTTTATTCCTGTGGGCCCTGCTGCAGATATGTGCTAATCTTCCTACTTTTTTGATGCTGCTTTTAACTTCTAACCCTTACTTGTTCAGTACCCATATTTTATCATTCCCACCTTTAGTAATTCCCTTATCTGTTATTTGTTCTGTCTGTCCTAATTAGATTGTAAGCTCTGTTGAGCAGGGACTCTCATGTTCAAGTGTACAGCGCTGCATACTTCTAGTAGCGCTATAGAAACAAGTAGTAAGTAGTAAACAACCCTCTTAGTATAGAGACAAGTAAATGTGCTCCCTTTTTCAGGTACACATCCCTCCAAAATCTTCAACCAGCTAGTCTGTTTAAGCTTTCTACATGGGTGCATTGAATTGACTCTCTTAAAACTTTCAGCATTTGAAGGTTTGTCATCAAATCAGAATAAAAAAATATACAAAATGTCAGAATGATATTTGGAAATTTGTTAGGGAGGGCTCTGTCCCTAATGATTTGGAGTTCCTAAGATGTCCAGGCAGTCAGCCCTAAAGAGGACAGTGACTTGTGATTGACTCCTTGTTTTGTGTGTCAGATAAAACTAATTTCTGTAAAGAAACCAAGACTGACCAGGTGAGTTACATAAGTGGTACATCAAATGTAATTGAATCGGAAATGTGGGAGGACTGAGTCAGGGTGGTCTACTTGAAATAGCAGTTAATGCCTCTCCATAAACTCTCCCCCTGTTCTTTGTTGCAACATTGATGATCCTTGTATCTATCTGTTCACCAAGAGTGCTCATCTGCAATACCTACAGTGATACCTATGATGACTTCCATCCCGTTCCAAGTTATACATCATGTCTCGGAGAGAGGGGAATAATTCTGTTGCTGGTGCTGCGTAACATGTCCAAATACTGTGATCAGTCGTCTTCATGTACCTGAGAGCATTGGATGGTCCAAGCAGATGTTTAGTGGTTGAAATACAGAAATGTTTGACATAGCAACCTGCGGGGTTGGGACCACTAGGGAAAGGAGGGAGGAAGGGTATTGAGGGACCCCCCTAACCTTTGTCCTTTTGCATATCAAGCAGCAGGTAGCAAAAAAAAAAAAAAAGCAAAACAAAGTATCAGAGTGTAAGAAACAAGCTTCTAACATATTGGATCCCATATGGTGATCTTTTAAGCATTCCTATAGTCACAGTTTAAACCCATGAAGTCTCTGCAAACAAAAATTATTCATCCATTTGTGTATTTGATTATAAAAATATCTAGCTTTCTTTGTTTACAATTGATGGGTCTATCAGCTTTTGAGGAACTGTTATGTAGATGGAAGAAAATTTCTCACAAAGAATGACGATTTCTAATGTGAGAAGCGGTTTGTGGTTTAGTCCTGCTCTTTCTACTTCCCTTTCTTCTGTTCTCTAGGTTGCATGAAGTAGAAACACTCAAAATATTGCAACAAGAAGCTGTAGAAAAGGCAGATACCCTTGAATGCCAACTTCAACAAGCTACCAGACAGCTGGAGGATGCTTACAAACAGGTACATACTAATGTCTGCAGCTGCTTGTTTTCAGGCTGTTATGCTTGGTTAGCTCCGCTGTATTAAAATCACATGACAGAGAAGCTCTGTGGTTTAAACATCAAATTTGAGTTAGCTTATTGTATATATCGGAAGAGGAAAAGGGAGCCTTTGAAGGTGTTGATGTCGTTTTGCTGAGGCTATACGATATAAGAGATTTTTTGTCAAGTTCATAAGGTGGTGGTTTTCAAGAAATAGCCTAATGGTTACTATTGTAAGCTCTTTGAGCAGGGACTGTCTTTCTTTTGTGTTTGTACAGCGCTGCGTACACTTTGTAGCGCTCTAGAAATGTTAAATAGTAGTAGTAGTAGTAGTACTATACTGAGCTGGGATCCTGGGGAACTGGATTTGATTTCCACTGCAGCTCTTTGTGACCCTGTGGTTGGTGCATTACCAAGCAGTAGGTTGGATTGACAACTGTTGTGTTTATTTGTTGACTGTTTAGTTTTCCTTCAGTTGTCAAACTGTCTTGTGTATTTGTACTTTACTTTCTGTCTTTACAATTGGCAGTCTTACTATATTGTTTTTAACTGGTTTGTAAACAGCTGTGATCCACTAATTGGAAATTGCAGTATATCAAGTATTTTAATAAACATAAACAAGTAGGTCCAGTTTCCAAAATACCCCAAATTAATATGTATGAAAGATTTGCATGCATTCTACCTCCATTTTTATGCAAACCTGTTGGCATGTTCATTACAAGGTATCCCAAAAGAACAACCTGTGTATGTCCTCGGTCTGTCAGTGAATATTGCTAGTAGAATGTGAGCGTGCCAAAGCACATCTATCACTTTTTATGGTAGTAATGTTTACACTGCCATTGTCTGAATGTGTACAGTAAAGTAAACGCTTAATATTTATGGATCCTGATCCAAAGTACATATGCTCAGGTGAGCGAGCAGGATGGTGTGCTGTGCTCTGCACAGAAAGCAGCAGAATCTCTGCAAGGCAAGTTAGAGGAAGTGATTACCGAACAGCAAAACCTCCAAGCTTTGAATACCAGCTTATCGAATACTTGCCAGGCACTTCAGCAAAAAGTGAAAGAACAGAGTAAGTAGTCAATATTTTTCATTTTATGCATGTACAGCACTAATTTTCTTGGATTATCATTCCATTAAACAAAGTCTAAATAAGAATGAAATTACATTTTACTTAAATATTGATCTTACCTGAAACATTATTTTTTTTTAGTACTCTATTCATTCTCCCACTTTTCATTTCTTTCTGTGTCCCTTTGCTGCTGTTTCATTGCATATCAGAAAGTTAAACTTTATGTAGTGCTGTAGAGAGAAAACATAAATATAGACCATTTTAGAGCTATATATTTAAATTCAAGGGTTGACTGTAAGCATAATGTCCCCTTAAGATTGCATATTAGGAGTTGCCACTTGATTGAATAAAATAGTTCAAGTTCAGACTTTTTTGGGTTCTTTTTTTGCATGGGTTCCACTGTGGTTTGAAAAGTAATCCTTGCACAATAAGACAGACTAAGTAACAGCCAAAAATCATGAGGAAAGTATGGGGTAAAGTTACATTCCATATTAAGAGCAAATGGAAGTGATGGCCTTTTTTTTTTCTTCTTTTAGGCAAATTACTGTGTTGCAAACCAGAAACATGGTGCACTGCACCTACGTTTTTAAAAAATACACGTTCTAGAGGACAATGTTAAATCTACCCACATAAAACAGATTAGCATGCCTAGGCTGACCTGTCTGAACTTGCCTTTAATCCAGCCCAGGGTATATGTGGACTTCTACAAATGCATGCATTTAAGTCTTACTACAAAGTGCTTTTAGTGGATAGGAAGGTTTGCAAAATGTACATTATTTCTACTTTATAGATTTCAATTACCCAGTTAGTTGCTTCTAGAGCATGAACTTGAATACCAGTTTTCATAGCACTTACTCGCCTGAGGAATTTCTTTGAATATTAGCACTCAGTTTTACAATTATGTAAGTTATATTAAAGTTGCCTCCAGGTAGGATTGTCATTGTTTTTAGACGGTGGTGCTATAGAATGAAATTTTTTGTTGAGAACCTGTCAGTACAAATTTACTTGATGTAGAATAAAACCAGTAAAACAGAATATAAATTGGAGAACAGAAATGACCAAAACGAGGTGCACTATTAAGGAAGAATGCTTGTTTTTGTCCTTGTGGCTAGATCGTTTTTTTTGGGGTTTTTTTTTTTTTAGGGTATTCTATTATTCTTTCAGCAGATATGTTATGCTAAAATCCAGGAAATTCAAACCTGTTGGTGTGTATTTTAAGTAATGGAATTTTTAGTTCTTAAATATTGGGGATAAATTATCCAGTTTTAATTTATTTTTTTTAACTGTAAACATTAGAGTTTATCCCATCTAAATCTTTTTTTCCATATTAGAAAGGATCTAATGATCTTCAGGTTGTTGGCAGCAGTTAAGTGTACTTTGCAATCCTAAGCCCCTATAGTGCTATGTTGTTTTGAATATTGTGGTGTCTGTCTACCAATATGATGACCTCGATGCAAATGGATTTCCCAGGTTCTGAGGTTGGTTGCTTCTGTATCTGCAAAATCTCGGGCAAGAGAGATGTTAAGTGTACGGTTGAGGTGACTCTGTCTTTTCCTATTATACAGACACATGGTAATATTCCTGGAATACAACTAATTTAGGAACCTGATGGACTCTATTACTCCTTCCCCTCTTTTCCCTCGTCCCTTGTAATTACTATCCTTCCTATTCACCTTACTATAGTTCATTTGCATGTTTACCGGATTGGTGATTTCCTTTACGGACTACTGTTAGCCACATTGAGCCTGCCAACGGGTGGGAAAATGTGGGGTATAAATGTTATAAATAATGAAAATAATCCCCGTCCCCACTAATTTAAACATTGAAATAAGTGACACATAGCTTGAAGAAAAAATCTATTTAACCACCAAGAAAAATACTAATTATATAACTCACCATTTCCTAAATTGCATGTGAGTGGAGGAGTGGCCTAGTGGTTAGGGTGGTGGACTTTGGTACTGGGGAACTGAGTTCGATTCCCACTTCAGGCACAGGCAGCTCCTTGTGACTCTGCAAGTCACTTAACCCTCCATTGCCCCAGGTACAAATAAGTACCTGTATATAATATGTAAGCTGCATTGAGCCTGCCATGAGTGGGAAAGCGCGGGGTACAAATGTAACAAAAAAATAAAAAAATTAGTCCAGCTGTTTCAGGCTTCATCTATGTTCTTTGACTGTGGTCCAGCAAGTGTGACTGTCCTTTGAGATAAGGTACTGGTTGCTAGCAGCTTAAAAGATACTTTGCAAGCTGACTTAGTTTAGGCCAAAACCATGTCCTTGCTTTGCCAATATGACACATTATGACAAGTTCAAAAGTTTAAGTAGTTTTTCTAAATCAGTGTGTTGATGTTTTCAAGATATTACCACTTTAACGCTCCCCATCCCTGTGGTAAAACTGATCATTACTGTTACCACAGGAAAACTGCAAATAGTCACCAACTCAGATAGAGTTATTGTGATAGAATTATTCTGATTACCATGGTATTACCACTTCCCCATTTCCATGTCACATTCTTTCCTATATAAGTTAATTCCTAATTATACTTGAAGATTGGGCCTCTTTTTGAGTTTATCCCATCTGATATATTGTGGACTTATAGTGACCTCTGCAATTCTTGTTTGTACCATAAGTAACAATACAAATTTAAAAAGATGACCTGAAAATATCTGACTAGTGAGCTAATTAAAACTGCTTCTCCATTCTTTTCTTCCAGCTCATCGCATTTCGTACCACTTCCACCATCTGTGGTGCATAACATTTTTGAAATTGGGTGCAATTTTTGTGTATAACTTTTTTTTTTAAAAAGCTTTGCACTGCTTATGTGAATTAAGTTTAATGTATTGTAAGCTATTTGCTCAAGTTTTATAGTTTGAGAACATTGCCTCCAGAAGTTTAGACTAATATTTCATCTGTTAGAAATTAATTGGTTCAATGTAAAATAAATTTCCTTTTTGTTTATCTGACCTTAGCTGCTGGGTTCAGATGTTAATTAGTACACAGATTATGTAACAATTACATTTTTGCTTTGTTTTGTCTTTATTTCTCAAGTTTTTTTTTTTTTGTTTTTTTTGTTTTTAACTTTTGACTTATATAGTCTCAATAACCTTTGCTCAGTTTGTTGTACTGTTCTTCAGTCCTGTCCAAACTTCGTGAGTCTTCTCATGGTCACTTTTTTTGTAAATGATTTGCATTGTCACATTTTTTCACTTGCTTCCATTAGCTGTACTTCTATATGCATGTACCTACATTGGAAAAAATACACATGAGATCAAAACTGTATACGTCCTTAAAGAAAACCCTGTGAAGAATATTAAGGTTTTTTTGTATGTATGTATCTGTGTGTGTGTGTAGTTCACATTTCTTGCTTTTTGCCTAATGGTTTTGGGGAAAATTATGCATAAACTGGATAAGTGGAATAGAAGTGCTTTTAAATAGATAAAATGTTAGTATAGAAGCTTACACTCTCTACTGTATAATATCACTTTGTATAAATGTTATTGAACATGTTTAATTATATAAGCCATTTTTCCTACTATCTGCCTTGAACTCCAGGGCTTTTGGTAGCACTATTGTAAGTCTGATATTCATAATATGACCAGCTGGGTGCAAGGTAACTTTTGTGGCTACTTTTAGAAGTTCAAAATAACTTTGTTTACCCATTACCAATAATTTCAGCTTTCTATACAATAAGAACAGAAATCAAGATGTTAATTTATGTTGGTATCTTTCAATATGTTAATTTATGTTATCTTCCATAGCCACTATCCAGTCACTGAGAGAGAAATTGTCTGAAGGGCATCTTTGTGGATTGTGTAAGGTATGAAATTTATATTATAAATTGATGGCGGGAACTGGAAGTTCATGTGTGCAAAATGTAATTATGGTTTTATAGCTCTATTAGATACGTATGAGAATTTATCATGAAATAAGCGTAGGAGGTTGCGGGAGTTTTCCCCACTTGTTTTCTCGAAAAACATATGCACGGAGATCATTTGTTGTAGTTGTATTTGTTGTGGAAGTGTAATTGTATATGTTTGTGTACTGGTATTTGAATAAAAAGATGTAAAAAAATTCACTAAACCTAGTTTATGAAACCTGTGAAACCCAACCAATTTATATGTGGTCTGGCAGTTTTAGGAAGGCTTAAATTGGTAGAGTGAGGAATCTCAAGAAATAGGTTCCTTTGGTGAATGTTTACAGGTAGTTGATAACTTACAGAGTAGTTGACATTTTGTCAAGATATCCAGATACAGAAACCCTCCACAGAAGAGGTGCTTAGTGTCAGAACTCGAGGTGCATAACCCAGTTGGGTTTTCAGGATTTCCCCAATGAATATGCATGAGATCAATATGCATACCATGGAAGCAGTGCATGCATATGGATCTCGTGCATAATCATGGAGAAATCCTGAAAACCCAACTGGGTTTGCAGACTGCGAGGACAGACATTGAACACCCCTGGTCTACAGCTTTGAAAAGGACCACTGTTTGAAGACTACTGGTTTCTGAGGCTGCAGAACATACTTTGGATGAAGAAGAAGTTAGTGCATTACAGTCTTTATTATGTGACCTTCGCTAATCCGACCATCCGGCATATTCGACAAACACCCGGTGATGATGTCCCATTGCTGTTAAGTGCACAGGTTCTCTTCCTGTTTTCTGACTTTACACACTGCTGGTTAGTGTTAATAAACAATACTGTATTTTATATACACTATGCCTGTTCTGTATGTATAAAGTATGTTTTCTGCGCATTTTTTAGGTGGGCTGGAGCTGTGAGGGGTGGTTGTGGTAGGGGGGGAAGAAAATCACCAGCACTTCAGAACTGTGCCACCAGGTAGCTAGAACCAGAGTGCACACCTAATGATTTGCAGGACGAGTTGATTTGTGACAAGGCCAAGCACGCTTACTGTGGTGGCTGGGCTAGGAGAGCACAAGGATATATAAGAGAGAGAAATCCATGGGTAGCTGTGAATGAAGGTGTCATTCTGCTGCTGAAAAGGCTGGTGCAAGGGTATTGGGCAAGAACCTTCATCCATATGCACCTGTGCCCCCCTCCCCCTCCTAACTCGGTAAACTTTTAGGCCTTCTCAAAACATTATGCTTTTAAAGATTAAACGTTTGTGGTGGGTGAGTGTGTGTGTGTGTATCACCGACAAATGAGGGCAATTTTCAGTAATCATTTATCAAGGTAAATGGGTATTTGAAAACTGACCACCATTCCTTGAGTTTGTGTAAATGCCTGTTAATGTTACTAGCATGACAAGCTATCTAGGCTTTCATAAAGTATTGAAAACCCGGATTATTGATTCTAATTTCTGAGATTTTTGTTCTGTCTGATATAGCTTTATTGTAATAATTTGTATATTTAAGGGAGTTATGTTAGTATTAAGATTTTATGTTTAAGTTTTTTGGTTTTTGTTCACTGTTTTAACACTTCGGTATTTAATCAGTATATCAAGTTAATAAATCTAAATCTATTGTTTTGCATCGATTTCAACAGCTTTATGCTGCCCCCTTCCCTCAACTGATGCTGCTGCACTAGGTAACCTACTTGTCTTGCCTAATGGTTGGGAAGCACTGGTTCCATCTGAATCAGAAACCCAAATGGCTGGACAAAATGAGTACAGCCTAGGTATGTTTCTAGTTGGAGTTGGAAATGGCACACTTTGAGTGGGAGAGAAGATTTTTATTGATTGAACTGATTTTAGCATCTGAGTTTTATGGTAGCAATTTGTGCTGAATATTCTGTTGTGTATATATATTTTTTGAATACATGTATCATGATGGCTTTATTCTTAGCAATCTAGAACAAAATTTAAAGTAGACTCATGCCAAACTAAATGTTTTGCATATTTATATAACTACATATTTCTATATATTTGGCTATTTAATAACCACTAAAACCCATCTAAATCACCTTGGGCTTTGCAATAAAAATAGTTGGTGTTACATAAATATTTGCATAGTTTCCTTTCTTCATCTCTAAGATACTAGGATGTATTCCTTTGTTTTAAAGAAGCTATATTACCTTGCCCTTTGACCAAACAATCAAATACATTTGAATGCGGATTTTCTATTCTAAAAATCAGCCCTGTCTGCGTTTGGAAACTTAGAGCTAAGTGCTGCTTTAGAATTTAAGAAATGTAAATGTTAAAACAAAGGTGTACACATGGACACTTGCAAGCAGAAAGGTTTAATATTCAATTCAAATCAATTCTTGTATACCGCTAATATCCTCTTTCCAGGGTTCAGTTCAGTTCACTTTCTAGGTGAGACAAAAGCAGATAGTGTTAGTGTGAGGTATAAGAAAATTAGATATCATTGATGTAATGTATGAGACTAAAACTATTGGTGGTAACTAGAAGGTAGAAGTCATAATGGATTATTATAAAGCAGTCTTTGGGAAGAGTGGTTTTTTAGCCTCTTCATGAAGATAAAGTAGCTGTTTTCTGTTCTGATGGCAATAGGTAGAGTGATCCATATTTTAACTCCAAGTACAGGGAATAAATAGCTGTAAATCTTCTGATATTGTGTTATCTTTTGAATTGGTGACACTAGCATCAGTTGTTCTTTCAGTCTGTTAGACTGGACCAGACGTAGCGAAGTGGTCTTAACAGTTCAGAGGTGAAAACCGGTAGGATTTGAAAAAATAAATGAGCAGCTTTGAACCTGAGTCTTTCTGCAATGAGAAGCCAGTGCAGTTTGTTGTGGAGTGGTCCCAGTGGACTGGAGAAGGGCGGGTGTGGTTCCTTTGTACAAGAGTGGAAGTAAGGAGGAGTTAGGGAATTACAGACCTGTCAGTCTGACCTCGGTGGTGAGTAAGCTAATGGAAACGCTTCTAAAGAAGAGGATTGTCACATTTCTTGAACTACATGGAATGCAGGACCCGAGGCAGCATGGCTTCACTAGTGGCAGGTCATGTCAGATGAATCTGACTGTTTTCTTGGACTGGGTGACCAAACAGTTGAATGTGGGAGGGGTGCTTGATGTGGTATACTTGGATTTCAGCAAAGCCTTTGATACGGTTATCACAGACTGATAAATTGAGTGCCCTCGGTGTGGGACCTAGAGTAACTGATTGGGTAAAAAATTGGTTGAATGGTAGGAGACAGAGGGTGGTGGCAAATGGAGCTTGCTCTGAAGAAAAGGATGTCATTAGTGGAGTACCGCAGGGATCGGTCCTAGGGCCGGCTCTTTTTAACGTCTTTGTGAGCGATATTGCAGAAGGGCTGTCTGGTAAGGTTTGTCTCTTTGCGGATGATACTAAACTCTGCAACAGGGTGGACACCCTGGAGGGTGTGAATGACATGAGGAAGGACCTAGCGAAGCTAGAGGAATGGACCGATATTTGGCAACTAAGGTTTAATCCCAAAAAATGCAGGGTCATGCATTGGGTCACAAAAATCCGAGGGAACGGTACAGTATACGGGGTGTAGTACTTCAGTGTGCGAAGGAAGAGCGGGACTTGGGGGTGATTGTGTTGGACGACCTTAAAGCTTTCAAACAGGTAGAAAAAGTGATGGCCAAAGCCAGAAGGATGCTTGGGTGCATAAAGAGAGGCATGACCAGCAGGAAAAAGGAGGTGATAGTGCCTTTGTATAAGTCTCTGGTGAGGCCTCATTTGGAGTACTGCGTGCAGTTCTGGAGACCGCACCTATGGAAAGATATAAACAGGATGGAGTCGGTCCAGAGGGCGGCTACGAAATTAGTAAGCAGTCTTGAATGCAAAAATTATAGGGACAGGCTTATGAACCTCAACATGTATATGCTGGAATAGAGGAGGGAGAGAGGGGACATGATAGAGACGTGCTTGTTATTAATAAAAAGATTACTCACAAAAAAAATATCTCAAGGGCATTTATGTACAGGAAGAGAGCCTTTTCAAATGGAGAGCTCTGGAATGAGGGGGCATATGACAAAGATAAGAGGGAATAGGCTTAGGAGTAACCTAAGGAAGTATTTCACAGAAAGGGTGATGGAGGCGTGGAATGGCCTCCCGGTGGAGGTGGTGGAGTCGAGGACTGTTCCAGAATTTAAAAAGGTATGGGATAAGCATGTGGGATCACTTAGGAACAGGAAGAATTAGGGGTTACAGAGGATGGGCAGACTGGATGGGTCATATGGCCTTTATCTGCTGTCATGTTTCTATGTTGAGATGAGCTGAAACACTGGTATATCTATTTAATCTGTATATTTGTTTTACAGCTGTATTCTGCATGATTTGCAACTTTTTCTGATATTGACACTTCAATCTAAGGAAAAAGTATGGAATAATTCCTGTGTGTTTCCCTGCATAAAAGTTGCTAAGTGAAACAACACTTTACACCACATCTACTTTGTAGTTATCTCTACTTAATAGGCAAAAATGAGAGGATGATAACTTTTATTCTTTCTCTGCTCATATCTTGAGTTTATCATCCAGTGTTAAAGGAAGCTTACAGTGCTATGTTACAGGCAATTCATTCTTCACCTGGCAGAGTCCAAAGTGGTATGACCATTATAATTTAAAAACATACAGAAACGGTGACATTAACCCACCAATAATGGCTTCATTAATAGATCCATACATGGATCAAATGAAGATAATGTGTCTAATGAAAGTCACATAGCAACATAGAACTTAATATACTTGTCTCATTTCTTCAGTTAACCGGCCGTTGTTGTTTCCTGTATAAACAATCTTTAGCCACACCATGTTATCCTAGTGTATACATGCACTATTGAAAGATGCCTTCATCTTTTGTTTAAATTGTATAATTAAGGAGTCAGTTTGCTTTAGCAAGGTTGAAAAGACAGTTTCAAGTAACAAGGCTGTTTGTCTCTTGCTTTTCTTTTTGCAAATCCTATTACCCTGAAAACCAGGCCTGATTGTGGCCCTCAAGGATGGGAGTCTAGAATCTGTGCACTAGTCACCTATTTTAATGCTGAGCCTTATCTTTAATCCTCCAGCAATTTAAGACGTCAAATTATAATTATAGTATTATCAAGATACTGAAGCTACAGATGACATATTAACAATGGCATTTTAGGCAGGATGTCTAAATACCAAAATAAACTTTCAACTAGAGATGTGGGGCCTAGCCAGAGTATTTCTGGAAATGAGATGTGAACATCTAGGAGTGGTTCAGAATCTCTCCATACTGGTCTCAGGAAATGGACTTACAACAGAAAAACACTCATGCCATTAAAAATAACCATGTGCATATATGTCATCCATACAGAAAAATGTGAAAACACTAGATAGGTTCTAGAGGTCTTGGAGAGGCACATTTAACATTTGGCCCTGGGCCAGGATGGGTGGAAGTATTTCTAGTGAGCCAGTGGACAACTGGGATTTGAGGCTCCTTCTGGGGGTCGTGTCTTTGAAACAAAGTAAGTGGCTTCTTTAACAGCAATACCACCACTTCATGAAATGGTTCTGGGATATGAAAAGAATCCAGACTATATGTGTGTTACACACTTTTTAGGCAAAATTTCATTAACATGAAATTAATTTACATTTTAGAAACTCGTATTAGTGTGACATTTATATACAGCATTTTGTTTAATGAAATATATGTGAACGTTTACACATATATTCCATTGTGTTTAATGGAATATATATGAAAGTTTACTACTGTGAAGAGCAGTTTGAAGTCATTTCACAAGTGTGCTTAATGTGAAAAGTAGAAAATGCTGACTGCTTGACATGTGAAAAAAATTTTTTTTTTTTTTTTTTCCATTAAGCACATGTCTGCAAAGTGACTTTGCACTTCAGTACAAGAAAGAAGGGAAGAATAGTCACTGTCCACTGGGTGTTTTGTTGAACTTAAGTTCTGTTGCTTTAAACAATTTTGATTTTTCATGGGTTCCCTTTTTTTTTTTTTTTTTAGGGAGCAGCGTCTCCAAATGAGTTAATTATTGTGCATGCCTTGACAGTTATGAATATCTCTCAAGTCAGGTTATATTGGGGTATGATCTCTAATTTACAGTGCATACAAGGAGACCTAAGAAAATTTCTGAGGTAGTAGAGCTATGAAAGGAAGAATGGGGAAAAACATTCCAAAAGCAAGGATAGGAAGACAAAACAAGCTTTCAACATTTACTGTAATCAGTTATTTCTGCCAAAAGAGATGTTGGTGTACTGACTGAAAATGTGCCCCTGTTTTTGCACCCACCATATTCACTGTTGTCTTTATTTTGAATCTAAACTAAACTCCATAAATATTTATAAACTAAAATATGCCGGTTGTCAACTTCTATTTTCTTAGGGATTAATTGAAACATAGTCTGACCAGGTGTATCTCAGCTTTTATGCCCAACTGTGTGTTCTTGAATTGCAACAGTTCATGAATTTAACATTTTAATCTTGTTTCATCAGCATTCATATTACCTTACAACTCTTCACACTCTTACATAAGAACATAAGAATAGCCTTAGTGGATCAGACCAGTGGTCCATCTAGCCTAGTATAATGCTTCCAACAGTGGCAAATCAAGGTCACAAGCACCTGGCAGAAACCCAAATAGTAGCAACATTCCATGCTACCAATCCAGTTCAAGCAGTGGCTTCCCCATGTCCCAACTCAACAGCAGAACATAGACTTTTCCTCCAGGAACATGTCTAAATCTTCTTTTTTTTTTTTAACCCAGATATGCTAATTCTGGTATTTCCATGAAACTTCATTGAGTATCCTCTAATCTTGGCTCTTTTTTTTTTTTTTTGAAAGAGTAAAAAAATCGATTCACTTTTACCTGTTCTACACCACTCAGGATTTTCTAGACTTCAATCATATCTCCCTTCAGCCACCTTTTCCAAGCTGAAGAGCCCTAACCTCTTTACCCTTTCCTCATATGAGAAGAGTTCCAGCCCCTTTGTCCTTTTGGTTGCTCTTCTTTGAACTTTTTTCTAATTCTGCTATATCTTTTTTTTTTTTTTTTTTTTTTTTACATATGGTGACCAAAATTGAACACAGTACTCAAGGTGAGGTCACACCATAGAGGCATTATAGTATTCTTATTTTCTATTCCTTCCCTAATAATTCCTAGCATCCTGTTTGCTTTTTTGGCCACCATCACACACTGGGCAGAAGATTTCAGCATATTGTCTACAATGACACCTAGTTTGTACTTGGGTGCTGACTCCCAAGGTAGACCCTAGCCAGATAATTATGATTTAGATGATTCTTCCCAAAGTGTGCATCACTTTTTCATTTGTCCATATTAAATTTTATCTGCCATTTGGATGCCCAGTCTTCCAATTTCCTAAGATATTCCTGCAGTTTTTCACAGTCTGCATGTGTTTCAACAACTTTGAAATTTGCAGATGAGACAAAACTATGCAATCACTTCACTTGTCATTCCAATTTCCAGATCATTTATAAATATGTTAAATAGCATCAGTCCCAGTACAGATCCCTGTGGTACTTCACTATTGGGAAAATGGCCATTTAACCCTACCCTCTGTTTTCTGCTCAATAACCCAATTCATAATCCACAACAGAACATTGCCTCCTATTTCATGACTCTTTAATTTTCTCAGGAGTCCCTCTTGAGGAACTTTATCAAAAGCTTTCTGAAAATCTACTACTATTGAAATGCTCATGTTCGCACTGCCTCCTAAACCTCTGTCCAGAATTCTTACTCCAAACCACCCAAACAGAAATGATTAAATGGCTAACAAACTGTCTTAACGGTGTATTAGACTCCAGCTCCCCTCAGACATGGGTAAAATCGCTCTTACACCGCTATTAAAAGGTTCAGGGTTAGACAAGTCTCGACAGTAAACTACTGCCCTGTGGCTAGCATACCACTCTTTACAAAAATGCTTCAATAATACATTAGTAAGCAGTTCTCCAAATATCTAGACACACTCTCTACACTTCACCAATCCCAATTCGGATTCAGATCCATACACAGCACTGAAACCCTGCTGTTGTACTAACACCTATGCAAGGACGACCAAGTGCTACTACTTCAGTTCAATATTTCAGCCGCGTTCGATTCAATGGATTCAATACTACTAGAGCATCTGAACTAGATTGGAATAACCGGTTCAGTCCTCAAATGGTTCAACAAATTCCTCACAAACAGAAGCTATTCAGTGAAACAAAACAAAAACCTAGCCAAATACTGGACTCAAATGTGGTGTTCACCAAGGGTCCCCGCTCTCTCCTATCCTATTGAACTTCTTTATGGCCTCCATTAGCTCTCTAACCTGGGTGAAGGGGAACTATTACACTCGTATGCTGATGACATCATGCTCCTCCTACCTCTGACAACCTCACACCTGGACCCAACCCAATCAGCAACAATCAGGATGAATACCATTCAGACCTGGGCCCTGAAAAACTGAAACTAAACACCCAGAAAACAAGATTCTAGGGTTCTGGAACCCAGGAGCTGAGATTCAAACTTCTATTACACTACCAAACACCACCACCTTCCCAATTGAATCAGAAAACAGAGTGCTCAGAGTCATCCTTGATTCCTCCCAAACATTCACACCCCATATCAACCAACTATGGAAAAAAACACTGTTTGAAATGAGACAACTCCATCTAATCAGGTCACTCTTCGATCAAAAAGCCTAGCCTTTGCCCTACTAGTACAAATGCTTATTCTACCACACCTGAACTACTGCAATGACCTATTTCTTGGCATTAAGAGCAAATATTTAAAAAAGTTACAGATCATACAGTACAGAGCAGCACGACTAATCTTCAAACTAAACAGATACACCAGCACCTCACCTTACCTTATGAAACTACACTGGTTACCAACAGCTGAAAGAACTAAGTTTAAAGCTGCCTGCCCTAATCATCCAGATTCTTCAAGGCGCAATCTCCGCACTGATAAACATTTCATTGATTTGCATCGTTCACTTCAACAGAGTAAAAGAACAATTGATCTTAGCCCCACTATGCCACAAAGGAATCTAATTTCAGACTCTCTTTAATTCGCTCTTCTCTGTAGGAGGGACCGCACTATGGAACTCGTTCCCTCTGGCTATCAGACTAGAGGACAGCTACCTCAGCTTCTGAAAGAAGCTTAAAAGCTGCTTCTTCCCAAAGACTGCTATATAATAATACTCGCCGATCTTTGACTCCTACACAAATTTTTGAAACATGAACACAGACCATAACCACACAGCATATCACTTACAGCATTACATGTAACCGATTAGAACGTATCACCGAATGTCCTAATTATATAATTGTAAATGTCTTGCTATTAACAATGTAAACTGCACTGAACCCTAAACAGGGGGATATTAGCAGTATGCAAGACCTAAATTAATTTAAATTAAGAACTGCTCTATCTCACTTTTTCTTTCTGCTGTGTAAAATGTACAGTTCAAAATACATTAAAATAGCTAATCCAGAGAGAAAGATTGGCTGTAACTGCTTACAGCTTTCTGGACTATTTCCTCTTCTTTTTGAATTTTGGATGGGGAGAAGGAGAAAGGTAATTGCAGGACTGCTGGTGGAATGGCTTTTTTGATCCATGATGCAATGGGTTGATACAGTGATGAAGTTTCCAGCTTCTGACTCGTTCGTCCCTCAAGCCTTCTAATGACCTACAAGGAGTGATTTTATGGTTTAAGGGAAGGAACTGGCAGAAACACACTTGGAGTTGCTGAGTAACTGGAGGGTTGGGGAAGCCTCCCCTGGAAATTTGAAGAATCAAACAGTACAGGAGTGGTTCTTTTGAAGGCGTTGGCTACCCTTGATGTGATGATCCAAGTCAGTGAAAGACTGCCGACCCAGATGGTGGCCCCAGTGCAAATAGTTTTCATTACCAGGTGGTTTGTTGACTAAACAGTTTATCACTTCAGGTAGAGAAAAATATCATATTGGTGTACACCAATATGAGTGCTGTGTTCAATTCTGGTCGCCACATCTCAAGAAAGATATAGTAGAATTGGAAAAGGTACAGCGAAGGGCAACTAAAATGATAGCAGGGATGGGACGACTTCCCTAAGAAGCAAGACTAAGGAGGCTAGGGCTTTTCAGCTTGGAGAAGAGACGGCTGAGGGGGAGACATGATAGCGGTATATAAAATATTGAGTGGAGTGGAACAGGTGGATGTGAAGCGTCTGTTCATGCTTTCCAAAAATACTAGGACTAGGGGGGGCATGCGATGAAACTACAGTGTAATAAATTTAAAACAAATTGGAGAAAAGTTTTCTTCACCCAACGCGTAATTAAACTCTGGAATTCGTTGCCGGAGAACGTGGTGAAGGCGGTTAGCTTAGCAGAGTTTAAAAAGGGGTTAGACGGTTTCCTAAAGGACAAGTCCATAAACCACTACTAAATGGACTTGGGAAAAATCCACAATTCCAGGAATAACTTGTATAGAATGTTTGTATGTTTGGGAAGCTCGCCAGGTGCCCTTGGCCTGGATTGGCCGCTGTCGTGGACAGTATGCTGGGCTCGATGGACTCTTGGTCTTTTCCCAGTGTGGCATTACTTATGTACTTATGGTTGATATTTGAAGGGTGATTTGTAGAACTTAGATTGTGCTCTAGAGGTTGGTCTACTCTCACATTTGACATTGTCTGTCTCCTCTTCAGTTTTTGTTCAGTTTATAGTCACAGCATGCTTTTAAGACGTCCCAGGAGGAATATTTGTGTTTTGTCTGCAACAGGTGCAGCAGTTAAGATTCAGTTCCTCAGGTCACAGTAGAATGGCCTCTGTTTAGTGTTTGCAGACAGTGCCAACAAAACGTTTCTCTAAGATCTGTTGTGCTTGCTAACCGGCTATCTCAGAGGCTGCAAATACAGCAACTTGGTCCTGCCCATGATGCTGATATTTCCAGGCGTGAGATGCTTACCTTTCAGTATATCTTAATTTGATCTGCTTTTGTGGCATGTGCTGTGGCGTGCGATATAGGTGCATGTTGTGCTCCTTTATGCGCTCCTATGGGTGCTGACTTCAGGTATGTTACTTAGACATTATCTGCTTTGCTCTCTTGATTCTCATGCTGGCTTTGCCTTTCCCATTGCAGTAATCTGGGGCAATGCCCCTTTCTGTCTAAACTGCAACATCTATCTCCTCTGGTTAATACATGTTTCCAGTCTCTTCCTTTACTTTTGTATCTTCAGATCTTCCTCTATTTCTATTTGCTGGCTTTTTAAATACACACTTACTATGCCACAAATCCCAATTTATTTATGATTTCTATTGGTATTCAAACTGGATTTTCTTTGCCTCACAGATACTTGGTTCATAGATTCTTATCTTTCATATAGAACAATTGTCTCCCTGATATTAAATTTCTCTATTCTCACCACCCATGTAAGCATGGAGTTGACTTATCTATTCTTTTCTTTTTCCTTGATTTCTCTGTCTTGCACCGATACTCCTCCCGTACTAGTGAGGCAATGGCTATGACCCTATACATCTTCCTCTCATTACTCTCCTCATGATCTGCTTACTCCCACCCATTTCTCACATGTCTCTGCAATCATTTTAAGATGTTCTTCTGCCTTATCTTGTTGAACCATCCCCTCTTCTTATATTGGGTGACTTCAGCATTCATATCTTTAACCATTCTGATGTCCTTACCTGTGATTTCCTCTCCTCCTGACACTGCCTTGACCCAGTATGCATCTTCTTGAACACATGATGCAGGTCAGATCTTGGACCTTATTACATCATCAGTTTGTACCTCACTCAGTCTCTCATTCTCGTATTCCTTAGATCACTTGCTTCTTACTTTTTTCTATCTGCTTGCATCACCCTTAACTCAAACCATCTGTTCTGCCTATAAATTAGTCTGGAGGTTGAAGGACCTCGCACCTGAATGTTTTGTCTCATTTGGATTATACATCACTCACCTTGGAAACCCAATCTTCTCTATGGAATTCCACCTTATCTTTAGCCCTAGAGGAAACTGTTCTATTGCTTCCTGTTTGATCTTATTCTTAGATCTACTCTTGGTATCATCCAGGCCTCTCTTTTGAAGCACCAACTGTGCCATCCTGAGTGTAAATGGCGCAAGTCTAAGCTTCGATCAGTTGTTGCTTTTTAGAATAACACAGTTTGACAGTAGAAATCTGCTGTTCTCTTAGCTTTTTGCTTCAATGAGACCATCATTCACATTTATATATTCATCAGGTTACTGGCTGCTCTTGTCATGTCTTGGTACAATCTGATCTGGATACAAGTTCTTTCACTCAATCTTTCATCAAGAAAGCCACAAACAAACATATAAAATTTTATTCTGCCTCTTTCCCCTGCAGTTGGGGTGGTGTTCTGTATCAAACAGGATTACCACTTTCACCATTAAAATATCTTCTCAGGCTAATGTCGTTAAGATCATTTTAGTGGAAATTCTTTTATAGCTCCTGCTGACCCAGTTCCTTCTTATTTCCTGAAACAAATTAGTCCTTTAATACTTTATATTCACACCATGATCATTACCATTCTTTCTTCCTGATATTTTCCCCTTTGATGAAAAACAACCACTGTCCCCTCTTTAAAGGCCTTCAGATCTCTCCAGATTCTTAAATTACTGCCTTGTTTCTCAACTTCCTTCCTATCTAATACCACTGAGAAAATTGTAGAACACATCACTCCTTGAAGAAACTAATGCTTAACATCCATGCTAGACTCTCTTTCGTGCACAGTATAGTACCAAACACTTTTCTTGTCACACTTTGATTTCATTCATCAGTCTCTTGACAAGGGCAGACAGAGTGTTCTCATGTCATTGACCTCATTGCCACCTTTGATTTAATTGATCATAGTATCTTCACTTGTATGGAATCTGTAGGAATTACTGACATGGTTTTATTCTGGTTAAGATCTTATTTTTCTGGTAGAATCTATTTCTAAACCATACTCCTCGTCTTTTTTTTTTTTTTTTTTTTTTGTAGAGTACCCCAAAGAATTGTTCTTGACCCTATTATGTTTTCCTTTCCCCATTTGCACTTACCTTGCAATCCCTTGGCATTACCTTTTGTGCCTATGTCCAATTGAAGTACTACAAACAGAACCAAGACTCTACGCTTGCTACTAAAACGCATTAATCAATAATATAAACCCACACATATAAGCACCAGTGTGTGTAAATTTTCAAAATATTTTGCTTTAACAAATTCTTTTTAATTTTTTGATTTTTTTTTTTTTAACATTTTTTAAGAGTGCCCTCAGCAGCAACCACTATTTTTAGGCAATACTGTTTTATTGTCAAGTGGCATATTATCACCTCTTTCATCGGGCTACTCTCATATATTTTTGAAAGTGCTATAATACGTGTGCCAGTGTGCAAAGTGCTACTCAAATAGCTAAAATAAAAAATACAAAAATGAAAAACAAAAACTTTATCTGAACAATATTGCTTGACGACTATCACTTCGAAGTGATATTGACTATTAGGTATTAGTAGTGACACATCACATTCTTCATTCTGAAATCCCACAATTTTTGTTCAGATCTCTTATCCCTTATTTACCAGCATGCTCCTTGCAGTCCTCTAATCGGCACATACATATTGTACCTACCTATAGATTCACTCACTGTGCCATATCCACCTATTATTCTGTTGTAGCTCCCACTCACTGGAATTTAGTACCCCATGATCTCTGAAATTAACTCTTAAAAATTTCAAGGCAACTTTGAAAATATACTTTACAGCCACCTAAGCTGGATTAAATGACTCCCTGTTAGTCACTTGCCTACATTTGTAGGCCCTGGGATGTACATTAGCTATGTCTTGTCTTTTTCCCCTCTTTTTTTATTTTTCGCCTCTTGTAGGGTTAATTATGCTCCCCCTTCCTTGTTATGCTGAATTGTAACCAAGTTCCCTTTTGTGTTTTCCCATTCATTTCTCCTTCTCTGTTTTCTTATATTCCCTTTTTTAAATTGTTGTAAACCGCTTAGATGGATTTGATATGTGGTATATTTAATACTGAACCTGAAACTTAGGATGTATTTGATTCATCTATCATGGCGTCTTTGACAGAGAAGCTTATAGGTTGGTGTGGCTCAAAGCTTTGGGTCTATTTAAAGATGTCCTTGAGAATCCAGTCAAGTGTCCTTTCTCTAGAAACAAAGCACTAGAATAACTGTGCTGCTTTAGAAAAACAAACACACTCCATTCTAATGATATAGTGTGTAGGGGTAAGTTATTCAGTGTCAATTCTAAATACCTTGCTGAGCAGGTTATCTGCTATCATTTGTAACATTACCTGTTTGGGGAGAAGGTGAGAAGATTTTATTTTTTATTTATTTTGGATTTTGCTAACACCTTTTAAGTAGAGGTGTTAGATCTAATCAAGGACCACTGTTTAACTCTGCAAACACCTGTTGACAGTAACAATAGAACAGGTGTCTTTATAAGATGTACAACTTCCTAGTACAGAAAACATTATTACTATCCTAGATTATAGGTATTCACAATATTTATGCCCTTTACAAGAGCAGCAGATGCAAAGACTCGGGCAGAAAATGCAAGTGAAGCTTCAGCGTCTTGACCATTGAAATCAAGTTTGGAATTAATGACCAGGCCCACTCATCTACTACCTAGCAACATATGCAGTCTTTTTGTTGGAAGAAAGCTGCAAGTTTTCAGCAGTCGACACATTACCATACATAAATGGGTCCTGAAACTTTAGACATAGTTTCAACAACACTGATTGGATTTACCCAATATTTATAAAGAGCTGAAATTCTAAAGTGAATATATTGTCTTATATCCCATAGTGTCTGTACATTTATGCAGAACAACACTATATCATTAGAATGGAGGAAAAGACCTCATAAGTCTGAACATGGCAGCAAATATCTTATTTCAATGCCAGCATTCGACAGACTCCAGTGATATCATTGGTCCAAAAACCTCCGTGGATTTTCACACTGTGGTTCAATTTTTTAATGCTAATGTACCTTTTCTCAAATATTCTGTGATTCACAACAAAGTACTAAAGGCACTTTGCTCAATATTTATCCAACGGAGCACTCCGTTTCACTCGTTCCAGAGCTTCCTCAGGGACTAAGTACTTCTGTAGCCTGCAACCAAAATAGTTGTGTAATCACTCAGTACAAAACAAATAAATACATCATCACACCGTGAAAAGTTTCACTCACTCATCTTCATTACTGCGTTCCTTGCAAAGATGGCATACGGTAGCTTGAACAGCGCTGACCGGAAGTGGAACTGGTCTGCTGTAGTTAATGTTCAATCATTTTTGTGTGCAAACATCTAGTACTTTTCCCAACATACAATTGTTGACAAGTACCTTGTAAAATGTAAACAACAAAGTCTGTCGAATGCTGGCATTGAAATAAGATATTTGCTGTCGTGCTCAGACTTAGGAGGTCTGTTCCTCCATTCTAATGATATAGTGTTGTTCTGCATAAATTTACAGACACTACGGGATATAAGACAATACACTCACTTTAGAAGTTCAGCTCTTTACACATCCTGAAAATTTAGATCAGGGATACTAATTACAATTCCCTTGCCTTCCTCCTGGTAGTTCCCTACAGATTTTACACATGAAACAATCAGTTTGAGATCTGAGGGAACGTCTTTCATCTGCAAAGCAAATGCAGTGTAATATACACCACTTTTAGAAATGTCAGCTTCTGTACCAAATACTTTCTCATTTCCAATAAGTCAGGAGGTCTTGCAATAACCATCCCTCTAGCTAGCCTCCTGAGTCAAGAACTCTGCAATGCCAAAATAATCTTGTCAAAACTCAAGTTCTTCCCTTCTCATATAGGCTATTACTCTAATTTATGTCTCAGGAAAACTCCAGCCCTTTACATAGAAGCTCTGCCTCTAAATTACCGCACAGGTGAGCTGCTGCCTTTCGCTATCTCAGCCCTTGTGCTGGTCTCACTCTAGTTGTCATCCTTCCTCCTTTGCCAGTCACAGGAGCTACAGTTTCCAGCATTCCTGTGAATAAACCTCATCTTTAAACTTTCAGCTGCTCTGGAGCTCCCTCTAGCATCTGTGGGACCAAAACACCATAGTGCATGGTCTAACACACCAGACTGTGACCAATACTAAATATTTAATATATGAATACATTTTTGAAGAGAGATTAGATGAATCATATAGGAAGCATTTTCCACTCCTGAAAAAGAATGACTGGCTCTGCTATGTGCAGGTAAAGGACGCATCTACTCAGTTATCCTTTGTACAGATGATTCCATTGGTTCATTGTAGTCCCCAGACATTATTAATACCGGATCCTCACATTGTTTCTTAGCAGCTCCAAATGTGTTCAAATGCCACAATCAGGGGATCTATCTTCCCTTGGGTGAATGGTAAGTTTTCTCATTGTAGGCCATTTAATTGGTATGCCAGCTTACAATTGCTCATTAGAATTCCCAGACTTAGTAATCAGTTACAAAAAGTTAATAGTAATGCAATTCCATCATATCTAGTTTTATAGGGACCCATTTGGAGATCACTGCCCAAGTGTTTCTTCAGAGTAGAAAGCAGCACGGGAATGGGGATAGCGGGAATCCCACAGGGATCCCCTCCAGGTCCTTGGGGATGGATCCAGGTCCTACAGGGTTCCTGCAGGACTGTACGTCAAACCAATCTTTCTTTCCCTCCCCTGAGCTGCAGGGTGTCCTCCCCACACATACCTCAAGGCACCCACAGAAGTCTTGCGAGGCCACCGCTTGAAGTCTCAGTAGCCATTTTAAAAAAGCAGCTGCAGCGAGACAAGGAGCAGCAGCAGTGGGTAGGAAAGAGTGGGGATCTTTCCTGCACCGAAGAAGCCACCACCAGGGTTCCTTGAAGTATGTGTGGGAAGGGCTCCCAGAGTTGGAGGGGAGGTAGATGGATGTTGGTCATTCATTGGGGGCTGTAAAAAGGTAGATGTGGGAGTGCAAAGAGGAGGGAAAAAAGTTGGTAAGGGGCAAGGAGGTTAGATTAAGAACAGAGATGGTACAAGGCTATCTAGCCCATTATAAGGGTTGAAGCCAGTAGGCAGAGACTGCCGCCACACTGAATCACACAAAATGATAGCAAATGCTATTGACGACAATAACAGAAGATTATTAGAAATAATGGACTGTTTATGCATGATCCATCTGTAAAAAGTCAAAAGCTGTTTCAGTTGGCTAGGTAGTGCCTTAAAAGGTGGAGGACAAAACATTTTTTTTTTTACTTGACAGCTTTTTAATTTATTTGAAAGCTTCCCATATGTAGATATTCAGTTTTTATTTCATGATATTTATATCACTAAAACAGCTTCAAAAATTATTGTAGCTGGTAGAAACAGCACTAATAAAGGCTGTATTTTGCACTCGTTTTTCTGCACTGTTATATAGAATTCATGGCCAAATTTCAGTGAGGATATCCTGTTTACTGATGGGTTCTTCTTAACTGTTGTAATCTGCCTAGGGAAGCCTAGTGCTATAAAGATTGGAAGTAAAATTACTCTCCTTTCATTGGGGCACATGGGAATCACATCTGTACCACATCTCTTTTGTACAAATGGATTATTCTGTTTTGAGTATGTTTCAGGGACAAGTGGTTTTCATAAGTCGAAATAATAAAAAATAAATATTTTCTTTTTATGCAGATCTCTTGGGGGGGGGGGGGGCAAGGTGACTGTGGTATGGTAGGGGCTGGGCAGGCCAGGGGCGGGTTAGATTCTCTATTGGGATGGGTGGGGACATGTTAGATTTCTGCATCAGAGTCTTGAAGTTGACAATGGTTTGCATAATAAGTTACTGTTGGGTCATATGGCAGCTTCAATACAATGAAAACCAATCAGTTTCATCAGCCTATTCAATCAAATGTCTTTTTCTAAGGATTCCATTTGAGAAACTGTAGCATTGGTTGATTTCTATGATGTCTCTTCCAGTCGGGGTTCAGGTGAGCTCATATGTAGTGGCAGAACACCTATACTTTTTTTTTTTTTTTTTTTTTTTTATACCCCGCGCTTTCCCACTCATGGCAGGCTCAATGCGGCTTAGGTACTTATTTGTACCTGGGGCAATGGAGGGTTAAGTGACTTGCCCAGAGTCACAAGGAGCTGCCTGTGCCTGCAGTGGGAATCGAACCCAGTTTCCCAGGACCAAAGTCCAACACTAACCATTAGGCCACTCCTCCACTCCACACATAGTCCTAAAATTAAACAATATTTCAGTGTTTTCAAAACCTTCCATGTGAGCAAATTATTTTTGCTCAGTCATCGAAATTGCCACCTACTACAAGTGTGTGTGCACGTGGGGGGAGCAGAAAGATTATAGAATTGGGCAATTTCATGGAAGATGTCCCCCATTGTTACATACCTGCTTGGTGAACAGAACTACCTAGCAGACAAACTCAATTGATGCCTAAACTTCAAGAATGGTTAAAAAAATTGCAAGCAAGTTGCATGTACATTAACTAAAATTCTAATAGAAACACAGGTTTTTACATATCTAGCTATGTCTATGAGGCTATATATGGGACCGGGAAGGCTGTTATGGCCAAAAGATTGTTCTTCAAAGTATGGAAAAAGGACCCAAATGAAGAAAATAAGAAGCAACATAAACACTGGCAAGTCAGATATAAAGCATTAATAAAGAAGGCTAAAAATGAATATGAAGAGAAACTTGCTGCAGAGGCTAAAACTCACAGTAACAACTTTTTCAGGTACATCAGAAGCTTGAAAGTCTACAAGGGAATCCGTGGGACAGTTATATCATTAAGGAGCAAAAGGGGCACTTGGGGAGACAAGGTCATAGAGGAGAAACTGAATGAATTCTTTGCTTCTGTCTTTACGGAAGAAGATGTAAGAGATCTGCTTGTACCGGAAATGGTTTTCAAGGGTGATGATGCAGAGGAACTAAAAGAAATCTCTGTGAACCTGGAAGATGTTACTGAGCCAAATTGACAAATTAAAAAGTAGTAAATCACCTGGACTGGATTATATGCATCCAAGGGTATTCAAAGAACTCAAGGATTGAATTGCTGTTAGTAATATGTAACCTGTCGTTAAAATCATTCGTAGTACCTGAAGATTGGAGGGTGGCCAATGTGATGCTGATTTTTAAAAAGGGTTCTAGGGGTGATCTGGGAAATTACAGACCGGTAAGACTGACGTCGGTGCCAGGTAAAATAGTGGAAACTATTATAAAGAATGAAATTATGGAACACATTGTCCCTTTGGGACAGAGTCAGCATGGGTTCAGCCAAGGGAAATCTTGCTTCACCAATTTGCTTCACTTCTTTGAAGGCATGAATAAACATGTGGATAAAGGTGAGCCGGTTGATAGTGTATCTAGATTTTCAGAAAGCTTTTGATAAATTTCCTCATGAGAGACTCCTGAGAAAATTAAAGAGTCATGGGATAGGAGGCAAGGTTCTGGTGTGGATTAGGAATTGGTTATTGGACAGAAAACAGAGGGTAGGGGTTAAATGGTCTCAATGGAGGAGGGTGGAGTGCCTTAGGGATCTGTATTGGGACTGGTAGTATTTAACATATTTATAAATGATATGGAAATCGGCAGCCAAAAGAGCAAACAGGATGCTAGGAATTATTAGGAAAGGGACGGTGAATAAGTCTGAAAATACTATAATGCCTCTTTATCGCGCCATAGTGCAACATCACCTTGCGTGTTGCGTTCAGTTCTGGTCACCGTATCTCAAAAAAGATATAGCGGAATTAGGTTCAAAGAAGATCGACCAAAATGATAAAGGGGATGGAACTTCTCTTGTATGAGGACAGGCTAAAGAGGTTAGGGCTCTTCAGCTTGGAAAAGAGACCGAGGAAGTTACATGGAAATACTTTTAAAACAAATAGGAGGAAATTTATTTCACTCAACAAATAGTTAAGCTCTGGAACTCTTTTCCAGAGGATGCGCTAACAGCAGTTAGCGTATCTAGCTTTAAAAAAAGGTTTGGTCAACTTCCTTGAGCAAAAGTCCATAGTCTGCTATTGAGACAGACATGGGGAAGCAACTGCTTGCCCTGGGATTTGTAGCATGAAATGTTGCCATGATTTGGGTTTCTGCCAATGCCTAATGGTGACACCCTTGGCCAAACTACTATCGAATCGGAACCTAAACCCATATATATACGCTGATGATGTAATGATCTTCATCCCATTCAAACAAGATCTAAGGGAAATCTCCAATGAAATCAAACAAAGCCTACATATCATGAATTCCTGGGTAGATGCATTTCAGCTGAAACTTAATGCAGAGAAAACCCAATGCCTGGTACTCACCTTGCAATACAACAAGAATAAATTTACCACCATCAACACACCTAAACTAAATCTACCAGTTTCGGACACCCTAAAAATTCTTGGAGTCACCATTGATCGACACCTAACACTTGAGAATCATGCGAAAAACATAACTAAAAAGATGTTTCATTCAATATGGAAACTAAAAAGAGTTAGACCATTTTTTCCAAGGACTGTCTTCCGCAATCTGGTACAATCATTGGTACTCAGTCATCTGGACTATTGTAACTCACTCTACGCTGGCTGCAAAGAACAAATACTTAAACTCCAGACAGCCCAGAACATGGCAGCCAGACTAATATTCGGCACATCAAAATATGAAAGCGTGAAACCCCTAATAGAAAAACTACACTGGCTCCCACTAAAAGAACGCATCACGTTCAAACTTTGCACCCTAGTCCATAAAATCATCCATGGTAACGCCCCAGCCTACATGTCAGACCTAATAGAACTACCACCCAGGAACGCAAAAAAATCTTAACACACATTCCTTAATCTTCATCCTCCCAAGTGTAAAGGTCTGAAATACAAATTAATGCACGCATCTACCTTTTCCTATACGAGCACGCATCTCTGGAACGCGTTGCCACGTAACCCGAAAACGGTCTATGAATTGACCAATTTCCGTAAACTATTGAAAACCTATCTCTTCGACAAGATATATCACAAAGATCAATATGTGTAACTGTATAATCTTTAAAACATCCAGAACTGTCTTATGTCTTTCGCTTTATCACTATCATGTATTTCACCACCATGTAACACAAAACCCTCTGTAAAACCAAATGTATATTCTCTTCTATTTCCAGTATCCATGATGAATTGTAAGCCACATTGAGCCTGCAAAGAGGTGGGATAATGTGGGATACAAATGCTATAAATAAAATAAATAAACTGCTTGCCCTGGGATTTGTAGCATGAAATGTTGCCATGATTTGGGTTTCTGCCAGGTACTTGTGACCTGGCTTGGCCATCGTTTAGAAACGGGATACTGGGCTAGATGGACCATTGGTCTGACTCAGTATGGTTGCTGTTCTTATGTCTTTATGTTAAATCATTTTTATTGCCAATAAAAGAGAAACACATTGTTACAGAAATGCAGTAACCACAACCTGCTTTGTATTAACATCCCCCAACCAACCCCTTTTCCTCCCCCTATTCCCTCCTCCCACTTACCCTCCCCCCTCCCCTACCCATTCATACATAATCTACAGGGTACCACTAATAATTCAAAAGTCTACTCCTAGCTGTCGGGGTCAACGTGTTGAGAAAGAGGCTCCATACATCTTGAAACTGTAATCCAGCTTTGGAATTAAAATCCACTATTCCCTGTCTTTCCAATCTCACTAGTGTTATCATGCGCATCCTCCACTGAGACTGCGTGGGGCATCGCCGAGACAGCCATCCAGCCATGATCACTTGTTTGGCAACTATGATGGCCTTCTGGACAAAGATTGTAAATCCTGCTGGGACTGGATAGATGAGCCTCGGGTGTCCCAGCAATAACCCAGGGTCATATTTCCACTTTGCTGACCAAAGGTCGGAGGAATATTGGATCAGAATTGTCCAGAATCGCACTACACCCCTGCAAATCCAGAGCATACAGTGGGGGAAATAAGTATTTGATCCCTTGCTGATTTTGTAAGTTTGCCCACTGACAAAGACATGAGCAGCCCATAATTGAAGGGTAGGTTATTGGTAACAGTGAGAGATAGCACATCACAAATTAAATCCGGAAAATCACATTGTGGAAAGTATATGAATTTATTTGCATTCTGCAGAGGGAAATAAGTATTTGATCCCCCACCAACCAGTAAGAGATCTGGCCCCTACAGACCAGGTAGATGCTCCAAATCAACTCGTTACCTGCATGACAGACAGCTGTCAGCAATGGTCACCTGTATGAAAGACACCTGTCCACAGACTCAGTGAATCAGTCAGACTCTAACCTCTACAAAATGGCCAAGAGCAAGGAGCTGTCTAAGGATGTCAGGGACAAGATCATACACCTGCACAAGGCTGGAATGGGCTACAAAACCATCAGTAAGACGCTGGGCGAGAAGGAGACAACTGTTGGTGCCATAG
Source organism: Microcaecilia unicolor (assembly GCF_901765095.1). Taxonomy (NCBI): domain Eukaryota; kingdom Metazoa; phylum Chordata; class Amphibia; order Gymnophiona; family Siphonopidae; genus Microcaecilia; species Microcaecilia unicolor. The sequence continues at coordinate 94,039,822 of NC_044039.1, forward strand.
TAAGAAAATGGAAGAAGTACAAAATGACTGTCAATCGACAAAGATCTGGGGCTCCACGCAAAATCTCACCTCGTGGAGTATCCTTGATCATGAGGAAGGTTAGAAATCAGCCTACAACTACAAGGGGGGAACTTGTCAATGATCTCAAGGCAGCTGGGACCACTGTCACCACGAAAACCATTGGTAACACATTACGACATAACGGATTGCAATCCTGCAGTGCCCGCAAGGTCCCCCTGCTCCGGAAGGCACATGTGACGGCCCGTCTGAAGTTTGCCAGTGAACACCTGGATGATGCCGAGAGTGATTGGGAGAAGGTGCTGTGGTCAGATGAGACAAAAATTGAGCTCTTTGGCATGAACTCAACTCGCCGTGTTTGGAGGAAGAGAAATGCTGCCTATGACCCAAAGAACACCGTCCCCACTGTCAAGCATGGAGGTGGAAATGTTATGTTTTGGGGGTGTTTCTCTGCTAAGGGCACAGGACTACTTCACCGCATCAATGGGAGAATGGATGGGGCCATGTACCGTACAATTCTGAGTGACAACCTCCTTCCCTCCGCCAGGGCCTTAAAAATGGGTCGTGGCTGGGTCTTCCAGCACGACAATGACCCAAAACATACAGCCAAGGCAACAAAGGAATGGCTCAGGAAGAAGCACATTAGAGTCATGGAGTGGCCTAGCCAGTCACCAGACCTTAATCCCATTGAAAACTTATGGAGGGAGCTGAAGCTGCGAGTTGCCAAGCGACAGCCCAGAACTCTTAATGATTTAGAGATGATCTGCAAAGAGGAGTGGACCAAAATTCCTCCTGACATGTGTGCAAACCTCATCATCAACTACAGAAGACGTCTGACCGCTGTGCTTGCCAACAAGGGTTTTGCCACCAAGTATTAGGTCTTGTTTGCCAGAGGGATTAAATACTTATTTCCCTCTGCAGAATGCAAATAAATTCATATACTTTCCACAATGTGATTTTCCGGATTTAATTTGTGATGTGCTATCTCTCACTGTTACCAATAACCTACCCTTCAATTATGGGCTGCTCATGTCTTTGTCAGTGGGCAAACTTACAAAATCAGCAAGGGATCAAATACTTATTTCCCCCACTGTATGTCCCAGTGTGGCTCCGACCTCCCCACATTTGGGGCACTCCCCCCATGGAGAGCCCCATTTGGAAGGCTTTTCTTGGGGATATGTATAGATGGAGTGCCACTTTATATTGCAGTTCCCAGTGCATAGTCATGGTGGATTGTTTCCGTATCTTCAACAAATGCTCTTTAATCTGAGATACCGTCAAGTCCATCGGTATATCGTTTTGCCACATGGCCAGTAGTTTGTTATAATCTAATTCTTCTGCTGTATCTCTAATATGTCTGTGATGAAATTTGAGTGGAACCCTTTGTTGTGCTGTGAGGGAGAAGGCTGAAGTTAGCTCCTCTTGAACGTCCTCTGCTAAATCCTCCCAAGGCAAAGACTGCACATAGTGTCTCAGCTGGAGATAGTGAAATTCATCCGAAGAGCGTAAAGCATATTCCTTCTGCAGTTCCGAAAAAGATTTAAGTTTTCCTTCGGAGGTAATAACGTGCAATAAATATCGCATCCCATTGCGCCCCCATCTCTGGAATGTTGGATATAACAAGCCAGCTTTAAAGGCTGGGTTTCCACATATTGGTAGGTATGGGGTGGTTTTTGCTGAGAAGTTGTGGAGTTTACAGATCCATTTCCACACCAATCTCGCTGTCCTCATTATTCCAGTAGTTTTCAAGATATAGGTTATCTGGGGTCCCGTTACATGCAGGTAGCTACTAAAATGGATTTCAGGATGCAGCTGTAGTTCGAGTGCTGTATTTGTAAAATCCTGGGTTCCTCTGAACCAATCATTCACATGACGCATGCCACTAGCCACTGTCATAAATTTGATGTTCAAGAGTCCCAGGCCGCCATATTCTGCCGGGATGCACAACACAGAATAAGGGAGGCGTGGCTTTTTCCCTTTCCATATAAAGGCTTGCACCATTTTTATCAACTGCCGTTCGTCAGTCCTTTTTAAAAAGAGTGGAAGAGTCTGAAATGTGTATAGCCATCTAGGAACTATGACCATATTAACCAGAGCGATACGTCCCATTAGGGAAAGTGGTAACGTCCTCCAGGCCAGCAGCTGTTTTTTAGTATCTCGCAAGAGCCGCAACACATTATGTTCATAAAGTTTGGACAAGTCCATGGGGATAAAGACTCCCAGATAATTCAGAGAAGTCTGCGCCCACTGTAGGGGAAAAGTCCCAGGCCATGTTGCACGTATTTCCGAGAACACCGGGAGGGCCATAGATTTATGTAGATTCAATTGGAAGCCAGAGAGGTTCCCATCTTGTTCAATAATCTTTAGTAGCCTACCTAGAGTTCTGGAGGGCTCCCTTATCACCACCAGTAGATCGTCTGCATAGGCCAAAATGTTTATGGTATGACCCGCTAAAGTAACCCCTTGAAGGTCTGGAGCTGCGAGGACCATTCTTATCGTTCTTATGTCTTTATAAATGACTTTGATTTATCTTGCCCAAAGTATGCTTGCTTCTCTATATGAAAATTTGCAATAAAATAGACATTTTGGGGAAGAGTGGTTACAGAAAATGTAAGAATATTACAAATTTTGAAAGATTGTAAAAGGTGAAACAAAATAATCAAAATGATTTGGGATGCTGATTTCAAAGGGACAAATACTTTTTTAAAAGTGAAAATCCCTTAACACATATCAAGCAGTAGACAACTGCGGTTGTCTCCTAGGGTGACGTAAGGGTTGAGTAATAGACATAAACCATGTCATTTATTTTTCTATACTAATCGGTGCAAGAGAATTTGTGCTTGAGTAAATATTTTCAAATCATATTTGTTTAGATAATGGCACTTGAAATTTTAGAGATGATCAAAAACAAAAGCTGATCAGTATGACTCCAAAAGTGTATATCTGCTGCTTCATGTATGAAAAAGAGTTGCATAAAATGGAGGCAGTGTATGCAAATTAGTTCATGCATATTAATTTTGGATATCCTGAAAACCTGACTGGCAAGGGGTATTTCAGAACTGGACTTTGGAAACACTGGTTTACATCATCAAGGACCAAAACAGTGCCTGAAGTCAGAGGGACTTCTGCCTTTCTTGAATACTTCAGTCTTAGAATGAGTAATTTTATTTCTCGTCGTCTATAAACTGATGATCTCAAGGTCCTTATTTACCACTCTTGAAACTAAGATATAGTAACATAGTAGATGACGGCAGAAAAAGACCTGCACGGTCCATCCAGTCTGCCCAACAAGATAACTCATATGTGCTACATTTTGTGTATACCCTACTTTGATTTGTACCTGTGCTCTTCAGGGCACAGACCGTATAAGTCTGCCCAGCACGATCCCCGCCTCCCAACCACCGGCTCTGGCACAGACCGTATAAGTCTGCCCAGCACTATCCCCGCCTCCCAACCACCAGCCCCGCCTCCCGATCTTGACTAAGCTCCTGAGGATCCATTCCTTCTGCACAGGATTCCTTTATGCTTATCCCACGCATGTTTGAATTCCGTTACCGTTTTCATTTCCACCACCTCCCGCGGGAGGGCATTCCAAGCAGATAAGGAATTGAACATCTGCTTAAATAGAAGGAAATACAGAATTTACTTTTTTCTTATTAGCTAGAAGTATCTTAGGCTGAGGGGACAAAAAGGACCTTGAGGGACTTTGGTTTTTCTTATATTTTAAACTACATTCAAAACTGTTAATACTGCAGCTTAATATGACTTACCACAGGATGTGCTCAGGCGTTCTGCGATTAATTTTCAAATCTGTGCATACAAACTGCATGCTAAAAATATTTTTATCATGTGGGGGGGGGGGGGGGATATGTCTGGGGCAGAGAGTGGGCGTTTCTGTGCTAACCTGCATCTACAGTACTGTATGGTAACTGATTAGCACAGGAGTAGCATGTGATCCCATACCACGTACAGGTATTGGTAATTACTCGCATGCTAATATTTTTAATGGCCGCATGCTAATGGCAAAAGAAGTGCATTGTTGTTCAAAAAATAGGAAAAATTGGCTATTTTCTGGCAGCAGTAAAAAAGGCCTTAATGTGTGGAAAAGACCTGTGTAAGGGTGCACTAAGGCTACTTTTTACCACAGCTTAGTAAAAGGACCCCTAAAATTTCCTTTTGATTCCCCTACTTTGACCTCAGATTTAATGAGTTAAGACACGTTGCTTAACAGGGATAAGAAAATTCACTCTAAGGAAAGACACGTGATTAGGATTCTTCAAAGTCAATTATGTTTAATATCTTTGAGTGATATTACAGAAGAATCAGGAAAAGGTTTTTCAGATGCTGAGATCTGCATATAGGGGCCTTTTTACTAATATATGCTGCAAAATAGGCTTAGTACATCCTAACTCAAGACTTTCCTGTGCATTATCCTGTTTATAGCTCATCTTTAATATGGTGTTTTCAAATTTTTTTTTATTTGGAAGTCTTTCGCTAATATATTTAGGTCTGGGAAAAGGAGGATGCTGTACGTCCTTATAATGAAGATGATGGAATACATAGAGGTAGATGAGACTGTCCTGAAAAAGGAGAAATATGGCAGGTGGTCACCCTGCAATTGATGGGTGAATCCTTTTAGAATAAGTGGGCAGACTGGATGGGCCATATTTATCTGCTGTTACTGACTATGCTACTTTGCCACTGCAGTGTTATTTCACAACATTCTTGCCATCCTAAGTTTCTCTTTCTTGTAATTACAACTTCACACTCACTTTGCCACATCTCTTACATATTCAGCGCACTTAATGTATGTCTACAACCATATACTCGCATCAAAACTTCTTGTCTCATACAGTATATATCCTATTGGACTGTGGGGTATGGCATTTAATAGTAGCATACTGCATTAGTAAGCAGAACTTGGTGATTAGCTAATACACATCACAACCTCTCCTCCCTATGTATTTCACTTATACTATTCTCTCACCATATGTTTACATCATCACTCATTTTCTGTGGCTTATAGATGCCAAAGTACTTTATAATTCCACCAAATAAGTAAGCCCCCCCCCCCCCCCCCCCCAATAACTTTAAACCAATTGTTTTTGTTTTTAGACACACTGGAAGTTTTCTGCCCATGTGTTAAGGTGGCACTTTCTGCGCTGGCACTACAGATAATAGAGATATGTGATACTGCATATTGGAGGCTAAAAAGGGTTAAGGATTTTAGAATGAAGCTAATATATTAGAATGCACAGTGGGAGAATATAAAACTAGACTGAAATCCTGTTTGTTTTTTTTCTCTTCCCTTATCTTTATAAAATGGGTTCAAAAACTAGTTGCACACTCCAGTCAGAATCAAAAAAATGCCTTTTTTTCTGTTTTTCTGCAGCGCTCTAATTGAATAACAGATTGGGTGAAATATTTTATGGGAGAAATATTTGTTGATTTGATCACTTATATTTGTGAACCTCAGTGCCACTCAGCATCGTGGCACTCAATGCCATCCACTTCAAGAAAAGTGGATTTCCTGGTTGTCTTTCAGTTCCAAATTGGCAGGGTGGCACTTTCCTTTGACCTCCACTCTTTGTGCCTTAGCTCAACTATTCTGCCACGCTGCCATCGCTAATTTGACCATTAGTTTCATGCCATCTGTCTTCAGCGTAGTATGTGTATTCCACCTAGCAGCACTAATATCTTGACTACCAGATCTTTAAATTTAGATATACATATCTGACCATGGTAGCCCGAAAAAACTATTTGGATAAGGGATGTGATCTAGTTTTCTTAAGATAACCTAGGGTGGCCTGGCTAATTGTTTTTAGTTTTTAACGTTTATGAAAGTTGTGAATAATCTGCAAGAAATATTTCTAAATCTCAAATTTAGTTGAATCATGCCCAGTTTCTGCAATTCTGCCTTGTACTGTATGAATTCTGGTTTAAACTCTAGTTTGGAGAGAGCTCTTTCCAGCCTTGCATATAACAGGTTATTTAACGTATGAATGTGCATTAATTTTGCCACTAGCATGTGGCCATTAAAAATATTAGTGCCACGATGTGTTCAGAACATTACAAAGCCTTAATTCTTTTAATATTTGTCAGAAATTCAGACTCAATGCAACAGTTAAAATATCTAGTTAAGTTTTATTTGGGTTTTTTTGAACATGGCTGTAAACCTTTATGTATATTCTGTTTTACCAGAAATGCTGCTATAAAAGATTTCTGATTAAAGATCATTGTTGGCATAGAAGACATTGGACATCTAAAGCTCCATGTTGGTATACTCGTTTACTAGGTAAGCAGAGAGTTATATATTCTGAGGCACCTCTTCTGTAAAACTTGGAAATAGCATCAGACAGATGCTATCCCAGTAAACTATGGAATAGAAGGCTATTAAAAACTCTATTCCAGATTACTTGCTGGACTGCATTTTAGGTCAGACACACAAAGTAGTTTACAGATAAAACTATAAAAAGAAAAAGTGAAAAAAGAGCAACCAGGCTGAGCTCAACCTCATACAGCCAGATCACTTGCTTTTCAGAAGAGCCAAGCCTCCAGTTTGGTCTTAAACTTGAAGATTCATTTTTCTGAATGCAGTTCAAATGACAATGCATTTCAAAGAGCATGTGCCAAATAGGCAAAAACTGAGTGAGTACAGTCTGGATAAATGCAAAATGAAAGAAAGATTGTGAGATGGGTTTGAGAAGACAGACCATAAGTCTCTAAATTGCACATATGGAATGAGATGGGTAGGTAAATTTAAGCTGATTAGTGAAAAGAGCATAGTGAGTTAGAATTTTAAATGTAACCTGATAACTCACTGGGAGCAAATGGAGGGCCATTTATAAAGGAATCACATACTCAGATTTCTGTGCACCAGAGATTATCTGTAATCTTATGAGAGGAAGCCAATCTGTGAAATGACTAGTGCATATATTAATATTCAAATCATGAAAATTGAGTAGTCCTTTAATAGAACAGGTTTCTACACAGGGCAAAAAGGTAACCACAGAGAAAATGTGGGTGCAGAAATCCAAGATAAGTCAGATGTTGGTAGAGAGTTGGGATCGTTCTGGATATAGGGGATCAAGGAAGAAGAAAATGAATGCTTAGATATCCAAATGGCTTCATATTAGATTGCAAAGAGATAAGTGAAGCCAGCTGAAGGTTGTTTTCATATAGTGCCAGCATCTGTAATGGACTAAAACCAAAAGGTTAAGGGGGTCTTTTACAAAGCCACACTCAATGTGGCAAGTGAAAGGAAGCCCATTCAATTCCTGTGGGCTTTCTCTCATTTGCTGCGCAGGAATTGCTAGTGCGGCTTTGTAAAAGAAGCCCTAAATTAAAGAAACAAGGACTGTAAAACCAGTTAAAATATTGGGCCAAGGAGCCTTGTAGAACACCACAGGACAAAGAGTGTTCCTTAGACAGCAATCCATTAAATGACACAATGAAGGAATAATGAGAGAAAAGTTCAGTCACCCCAATACCTAGCTCTTGCAACTGAAACAAAAGGCAGATGAAAGCTCTAACATGTGTAAGAGTATTTAGCTTGAATCAAGCCCATGACAGATATTAGCCCTAATAAGAGATTTGGTGCTGTGATCCTGATGGAGTCTGGACTTTTGTGCAAAGAAACATATTGGAAAAAAAAGAATCAAATTAGAAAAAGTCTTTTAGCTACTTCAGAAATAGAAAATAAAGGTTGAAAATCTGAAGCAGTAAATAAAATTTAAAGGATTTCTTCAAGATAGGAAATATAACAGCTTGTGTCTGAGAGAAAGGAACTTGGCTAGAAGAAAGGCTAATAGCTGTGGAGAAAATCAAAGGAAGGTGTTTCCGGTCCTCTTAAAGCTTAAATATCCAGTCAGTATAAACCCTGCATTTCAACATCCACATGAAGAGACGGAGAGGTGGGGGCAATTCTGTAAATTGGCCTCTCATTTTAGGCACCACAAAGAGGCGTGCATGGTGCTAAATCTATAACTACTTGGAGGAGTGCCTAAACAGATGCAGAAAATTAGGCACACCAACTTACACCAGCAATTGATACAAGTGCTACAATCAACGTGCACAACTGACATGCCAGTGCTCCATCCATGATAATGCCACCTTTCAGCTGGGCTCTGTGCAAATTAGACATACTGTTTATAGAATAGTGCCTAGCACTTGCAGGCATAACTGCCAATTATTGATGTTAGTCAAGCACATAAGTACCAGTATGGTGCGCTATTGTGATGTGTATTCAGGCATCAGGGTGTCTTTTTGAATTTCAGCTGTTTAATTGCAAGAATAATATAGGCAATTCATCTATAGTGCATAGCTGAAATGAGAAGCTTGCTGCCTCAGAGCCTTGGAACCAGTAATCATTGATGCAGAGAAGTGAAAGTGACATTCTGAAGTTTATTGCAAAGGTAGAGATATTTGGTAGAAGAATTGAAGTAGTTGAGAAGCAAGATACTGCGTTTGTTCGAATAGGTGGAAAGAAGGTTTGCCTTTAATGGGGGGAGAGCACCATGCTCTTCAGAAAAGGTGGAGAATCTGTCTTGCAGAGTGAGGAAGGGACCAAAAGAAGCATCTACAAGGTTAGAGGGCAGGAAAGGGGACTAATAGTTTAGAGCCTGAGATTAGGTCACTCAGGGTCACCAAGGGTAGCTTTTGAGTAGCAGAAGAGGGACATCTGCATCTGCAAGGGGCTGACCTATCAAAGCATAGATTGTAAAGACAATCAGGAAATGACTGTGAGGTGAAGAAAGATCAGAGATTTTTTAGTTTTAATATTGTTTGTTTAACACACAGGGTGATAGACAACAATATATGTAACAAGCAAAAATCTTACACAGGAAACCCAATTCAGTATGGTAACAAGTATGCCAATGAGCCTTCATCGTTTTATCAAAAACTAATGCATCATCTTCTAAACACCTCCCGCTTTGAATGTAGTTGCAAAAACCTCAGAAAGGTGGTGTATCAAGTCCAATTTCCCTTCCCCTCTCACCTGAAAGGAAGCAAATAGGTAGCAGGGAAAATAAAATAATGCATAAGAGTTCCTAATTGGCGATGACAGCCTAAAACACACAGCATATTCTTAACAATTCAACAATAGAAATAAACAGCCCCTCCCTCCAACTCCCACCCACCCATCCCTTACCTATCCTTCTATCCATCCATGTGCCAAACCACACCATTGGGAGATTGTACTCTTGTGCCTTCTGATAGTATAATCATATCCAGATTCTTACAACAAGTTGTTCAAAGCAAAACTTGATCAGGACTTTTTCAGGGGATACTGGGGGGTTCTGAGTACTGGCACCTTTTTAATTACATGCTAAAATTGACCCATTTTCCCTAAGTATTAATGAAAGAACCCAGGCTCGGCACACCAATACTGCCTTTTCATAGATTCTGTGGTTGGTTGCAGGGGGCCTGGCTATTGTGGCGTGTATTCTTTATTGATCACCTCATCCCTGAAGGATTTTACTCCTCTTCCCCCTTCTCTTACCCTCTAGGCCTTGAACATTTCCTTTTCACCTTTCATCTACCTACTGGCTTTTCTCATGTCTCCCTCTTTAGCATTTCCATTCCCCCATCTTTCTTTCCTTCTTCTTTCACTCATTATAGTCCATCTCCATCCTGTGTGTACTTATCCTCGGCCTTCATCCCCCCTCCACAGCCTCTCATGCCTTCGCCAGTCCCAGCTCAATCCCTGTTTCTACTTCCTTCTCTTGCTTCTAGGCTGTTCTTGTATCTCTTACCCTCTATCCCATCTCCTATTGCTTCTTTTCACCATCTCTTTAACCCCATTTCCACCTTCACTTCAACCCCTTTGTCTTGTACCCCTCCACAATACTGCATCCCTTTTTTTCCAATGACTTTTCATTCTCTCTAGTCTTTTAGGTTGTTCACACTCTCAGCCTCTCCCCCACAGTTCATTTCCTTCCTCTTACCCCTATTTCATATCCTCACTCCCAACCCATCAACATACCAATTCTCATACATACCAATTGCTAGATCCTCACTAGCCCCTTGAACTTCTCACTTAGTCTCACCCATCTATAATTCCATTCTCTGCCCCCCCAATACTCTAGTCAATGCACTCTATTCAACTTCCATCCACCATCCATCTGCTCTTTCCATACCCCCAGTCTCCCAGTCCTATCCTTAGCTCAACACCAAGATGTTAGACTGGCTTGGGCTGTGGTTCTGGTGGCAATAGTGAGTCTTATGACTGGCCCTTCTTTGTAGATGGGCCAGGCAATGCGATTTCAAGCTATATGAGGTTGGAGAATAGAGGATGTATGAGGAAGTACCTAACAGTGTAGTGGATATCTGGAATTAACCTCTTGATAATAGTAGCTAGGTCTATGGCAGATTTCAGGCATGCTTTGGACAGTTAAGTGTGAAGAAGGTAAATTACTGAAGATAAAGTTGGGTCTGCAGAGACAAAAGGCAATGGCATTAGATCTTTATTTACTGATGTTAACTTTCTCATCTCAGTCCGAGCAGTCTCTTGCTGTTATGAATTTTAAATGTGTAAATGTCTAAATTTATGAAATCTACAAATTTAACTGAATTTTAATGCTTGCAAATATTTATTCATGTAGATGACTGATGCTGTCTATATTCCTTGTTTTATACTTGATCTTTCACCTCTTTTTTTTTTTTTTTTTTTTAATAAACTCTGGTTAGCATTAGTTGACCAATATTGTCTTTTGTGTGTGCTGATTTGGAAGCGTTATTTGCTGCTTGATGGATAATTTTGTTTCTATCTGGTCTCTATAGTATTTCTTTTATTTTACTCTTAAAAACAAGCACTTTAAATTGGAATATAAATTTTGGAAAAATATACTGTAGTTGCAAAGCGGGAAAGTTTTTTTTTTTTGTTTTGTTTTCAGTGGTCTTACTACTTTCATTTCTACAGATGCATTAACTTTGGAAGGCCTACATTCGGATACAAGATTGCACACTATTTGTACATGTGTAGAAGCCAGTGCTTGGTACAAGTTTGAAACAGAAGATCTGAGGAAGGAATGTGTGTCAGATAATGTGCTTCTGAACACTCACACGTAAGGCTGTGAACTAGTAACTATGTGAATTTCACATTTTATGTAGGCATTTTGGGAAGGATCATTTCAACAAATAAAAGGGTCTTTTTACTAAAGTTTGGAATGTACTAACAGACATTAGCACTCACTAAGTGCTGCATGGCCCATATGTATAAGATAGGACGTGCAGCATTTAGCACACACTAAGCTTTAGTAAAAGGCCTCCATAATGTTTCCAAAACACTGCACCTGTTTATTTTTATTGCATGTAAATAGTAATAGCCAATGGTAAATAACCAGAAGTTGGCATTTAATCCATCATGGATTTATCTTTGAAATGCTCTAGCAATGCTATGTGACTATAAGCTTGAACAGATATCTTGGGTGCAGTAACTGAACAATGAGTACTTCCGCTTTTGTCCAAGTTATATATATATATATATTTATCCACACTAACTGAATCAAGATAGTTCACAGTGGTGGGAATCTACAAGAGTCATCAGACTTCAACCTGACACATGTTGAGAATGTTGTCATGTGACTTGAACAGTTTAGATTCTAAAAGCAAATTATCACATGAACAAAAGTCCCAGTGCAATCTATCCATGGATTTGGTGCTTTTGTGCCACAAAGCACTCTGAGGTTGACTTACTAGCTGTCATATGTTAATATGATTTGAATTACTCTTTCAAATTTCTTTTTGCCAAATTTTAGCAAAGTTCCTTCAGTTTTGTCTGATAAGTTTGTACTCAAGGGCTGTACAGACAGTCCTTAGTCAGTTCAGGAAAAAAAGAGATCAATTTCCTAGAACTTTAGACTGTCATGAACATTAAAGCAGGGCTTATAAATCTGTCCTGGTGAACCCCCACAGCCTGTTTTTCAGGATATGGGCAAATATGTATACAAATTCCTCTCGTGCATATTTGTTGTGTATATCTCAAATAAACTGACTGCATGTGGAGTCACAAACACAGGGTTGAGACACCTGATATAGAAGCTGTCAGATGAGGTGAATAAATGGAGTGACTTCTGTATTTTACAATCATAGTACTTAGCTGTGTCTATAAGCCTTACATCAGTGGGCATTACATATCTGAATATTAGATGTGAAAGCAGGGATACTTTCTTCTTTCTGCTCATACCCCTCCCCACCCATTCACATTCTTATACACCTTCCTTTCTATACTGTGGTATAGCTTTTCTTTTCTTTTCTTTTTTTTTTTGCCTTGAAGTGAAGCTTGCTTTAAAAGAAATTCTTAGATGAGCGAGTTATTCACAAGTTATATGCTCAGATAAATTATAATTATAAATCACCTTATGTCTTAATATGTGTGCCACACAATAGATAGTATTTCAATCATAAAGAATACAAAAGTAAGGGGAATTCATTTTATAACAAATGACAAATATCATTCTTTTGTGTTGACAGGTGCCATTTGTTCTCTGGTATACAAAGTGATGTGGATCTACCTTGTGTCAAAATGGAAACTGTATTCTCAAAGGTTAGTGCTCGGTGTAGAGAGCAATTTTTCTTTTTTAAAAATATATTTTATTGATACAGTGCAAATATAACAAAAAAACACATATTAGCAGTATAACAACAAGAATCAAATTCCCCTCCCACAATCCTCCCTCCACCCAGGACAACAGTGGTGTGTACATGCCAGATCCAAAAACCAGTAATGTATAACAAAGATGCTGAGCCCTACGGAGAGGAGGACTTACATAGCATCTTCCACTTTTCATAAATTTGCCAAATATCATAAAATTTGGTTAGTCTTCTATGCCGGAGAACTGCGAGCTTAGATAGTTGAAAAATACAGTCCAACGTCTGCAGCACTCGAAACAAAGGAGGTAGGCCAGTTTGTTTCCAAGCCTGGCAATAGCCAGTTTACTAGCTGTAAAGAACAATATAGCCAGTTTATGATGAGGGACTGTGACTGTGGTTGGCTTATGATGTAGTAAACAGTGGTCTGCGTGCAGTGGATAGATGCCCCCCCCCCCCCCCCCCCCCCCAAGATTTTCTGCAAAATGTCCATTACCAAGGCCTAGTAAGCTTTTGCGATAAGGCAGGTCCACCACACATAAAGGAAGTTTTCCCCTACTGGGGTATAATACCAGCGGTAGAAAATCTTAAAGCCATTGTCAACCAAATTGCTGGCAAAAGACACTTTAAATGGATATTGAAATGACTTTTCTCATTGTTCCCCAGTAAAAGATTTACCTAGATCTTGCTCCCATTTAATAGTATAATACTGTAGCAGGGTTGTGTGCAATAGAAGAGCCGAGTATAAACGAGTAATACTTCCCTTAGATCCCCCTCCATGAAAGGCCTGTTCTAAGGTTTCCTTTAAACTAAGTTCCCCACATGCTTTTATGCTGAATATAATCCGTAATTTATCCGTAATGAGTTGTTCCTTGGGTGTAAACCATATTCTTCCTACAAGATCTGCAAAAGGGACATATTCCCCCTGCTCCTATATCTGTCCCAGGGTGCGCAAGCCATTGCAAGCTCAACATTTATAAACCAAGTCACAAAGCCCTGGACCAACAGAAGGAGCATATTGTATAGGTGTAGATAAATGATACTCTCTATCTGGAAAAAACTGCCCTCGCACCTTGTGCCATGTTAATAATAGAAAACTAGGGACCAGGAGAGTTATCTGGGCTAGGTGAAGAAGGTCCTTTAGGAGCCAAGGAACTGCCCACAAAGGAGTAGAGCCAATCCAATGCTGATCCCAGTCTTTCCATTTTTTTCATATTGCCCTGCATCCAATCAGCCAAAATATACAACTGTGCTGCTTTAAAAATCTCAAAATGAGACACTCCCATACCCCCCCTTACGTTTGGGCTTATAGAGCATAGATCTCCGCACCCTAGGTTGATGCTTCTTCCAAATATAAGCAAAGATTCTCCGATTCAAATGGTGGAAAAAACATTGCAGTATAGGAAGAGGGAGCGCCATAAATCAGCTTGGGCAGGATCTGCCCCATACAAGTGATAGTGAAGCCCTCCCAGCGATCTAGTTCAGTCAACAGCTGAGTAAGCTTAGCCGGGAAATTAGCTTGATATAACCCTTTTAACTGAGCTGTCACACAAACCCCCAAGTACTTAATATGCTTCCTAGCCCATTGAATGGGGACTCTCTGCTGAATTTGGATGGTCCTAGGTATCTCCAAACTAAGATTCAAAATCTCCGAATTTGTCATGTTAAACTTTAAAGTCGGATACCTCCCCATACCAAGTCAACATCTGACATACTCAAAACAGCGAGTTCTCAGGCTCGGTCAATGTCAATAAGACATCATTAGCAAAAAGCATAATTTTATGCTTATGTTGCCTCCCCCCCCCCCCCAGGAACTCCCCGAATACCAGGCATGGCTTGCACCATCTGTACCAGGGTTTCTATAGAAATTGCAAACAAAAGGGGCGACACTGCACAACCCTGTTGTGTACCCCAGTGTAGCTCAAAGGGTTCAGCGTAGCAACCATTAATTCTTAAATTCACCAAGGGAGATATATAAAGCAAATGAACCCAGGTCATAAAGCTGCCCCCAAACCTTATCTTCTGGAGCACCAAGAACAAAAAAGGCTAGTGGACCCGATTAAATGCTTTTTCTGCATCAATAGATAAGAGAATAGCAGGAATTTGATGTTCATGAACCCAGTGAATTATGTGCAGTAAATAGCGAAGATTACGAAAGGTTTGCCTACCAAAAATAAAACCAGCTTGATCCACTTGAATCAGCCTGGGCATCACTTAGTGTAGTCTGCGGGCCATTATTTTAGTCAAAATGTTATAATCGGTGTCCAGAAGCAGACCCACACTGAGCCATATCTTTCCTTGGTTTTAATAACACTGTTATCGCTGCTAGTCACAATGAAAAGGGAAGCTCGTGTGCCCCATCAAGTGCCTGAAAAACCCTAAGCAGTATTGGCACTAGATATGCGCTATATACTTTATAGACTTTGTTGGCGAAACTCCAATCCTGTGACCTTATTAGGTCATAAATCCTTAATAACATTAGCAAAATCCGCCCTTTCCTCTCTGAGCACACCACCTGAACTCTCATCAACTCTCTCGTTACCTCTCGCCTTGACTACTGCAACCTACTCCTCATTGGTCTCCCACTTAGCCACCTATCCCCCCTTCAGTCCGTTCAGAACTCTGCTGCACGTCTTATCTTCCGCCTGAACCGATACACTCACATCACCCCTCTCCTCAAGTCACTTCATTGGCTTCCGATCAGGTACCGCATTCAATTCAAGCTTCTGCTACTAACCTACAAATGTACTCGATCTGCAGCCCCTCCTTACCTCTCAGCCCTCATCTCCCCTTACGTTCCTACCCGTAACCTCCGCTCTCAAGACAAATCCCTCCTTTTAGTACCCTTCTCCACCACCGCCAACTCCAGGCTCTGCCCTTTCTGTCTCGCCTCACCCCACGCGTGGAACAAACTCCCCGAGCCCATACGTCAGGCCCCCTCCCTCCCCATCTTCAAATCTCTGCTTAAAGCCCACCTCTTCAATGTCACCTTCAGCACCTAACCTCTACACCTCTACCCAGGAAATCTAGACTGCCCAACTTGACATTTCGTCCTTTAGATTGTAAGCTCATTTGAGCAGGGACCGTCCTTCTTTGTTTATTTTGTACAGTGCTGCGTAACCCTAGTAGCACTCTAGAAATGTTAAGTAGTAGTAGTAATAACCCAGACCACTTTCTTTACATCTGTTGGTTTAGATAATTGCTCAGCCTCCTTCACTAACAAAGTGGGAAGAGAAATAGATGCCAAAAAAGCCTCAATTTCTGAGTCTAATGGATGATGCTCAGGGGTATATAAAGTTTCATAAAATTGCAGAAAGCGTGCATGTATCTCCTCCGTAGTAGTCACTATTACTGTTGCCCCATTCTCCTCTAGGATAGAAAAAATGTGTAGAGAGCAATTTCAAGGCAAAACATGGAAGAACACTGCAAATACCTCATTGCCTGTTGAAACAGCAGTACTTTACCTTTGTTTAATCTTTTGTTTCTAACCTTTGATGTTCCTCTAAATTCACCCTTGGTTCATCACTCCTAATTGGCCTAGTCCCTCTATTGACCCCTTGAAGCCTCTCTGCAAATAGGGTCCTTGGGGCTGGTGAAACACATCAAAACACTATTTCTAGATCATAGAAAAGTTAGTGTTTTTTATTCTACCTCAATATGCCAAGATTAATTTTAGTGCCCTGTGGCAAAGGTATCAAAGCACTTTGCCTTACATGTTTCTGCTGGAGCCATATGTGACTTTTCTCCCTCTTGTTGTTAATGAATGTTTCTAGACTGAGCCAGTTTGTCCACTTCTAGTCTTAGATGCAAATTGGAATCATGTTTGTTCAGTCTGTCTTCCCTGGTCAATTAATTGGACAGAGTATGAGTCATACAGCAACTGGCAACCTTATAATTACAAGAAAAATTGTGTCCCTGAGTCCTTCACATTCTATTTCTCAAAACCATAAAGTGGAATTGGACCAGTGGTTAGAGCAATGGGCTGCAAACCAGGGAAACAAGGGCTCAAAATCCCATGTTTACCACTGACATCTTGTGACTTTGGGCAAAGTCATATTGCTTCAGATATCCTCTTATATTGTAAGTTCTTTTGGACAGGGATTTATTCTAGAGCTGTGTATCTCATCAGAAAATACAATACGAACTAGAAATAAAGCAGTTAAGCGCCAAAGTAGATGTATCACACCTGGAATAAAATATGGTAAAGCAAAATTCAGCTTGAGAGGCTGGTAAAACATCTACAGTTTTCCTCTCAGTTAATGGCTAAATGCTATAGTTGTACTTTGGGATGGGCTTGGGGAGGATGTGCCCCCTAACTATTATGGGTGCTAATGCTGAGTTGGTCTTCCTTCCCTCACTACCCCAGAGTAAAGGACCACACCACATCTATGGTTGATGCCTATGACATAGAAAACATAGAAAAAACGTAGGCAGATAAAGACCATATGGCCTATCCCATCTGCGCACCCATTCCTAATAAAAATGCTAGAATTCAACCCTTCATAGATCTTTTTACTTTGTTAGGCCAACAGCATGCACTTTATGCTTCTGGATGGTTGCAGAACTGTCCCTAGAAGCACAGGATAGCCAGTTTTGTTGCTTGACTTATACAGCGTACATTGAGACTGAAATATATAAAACGCATTCACTTGCAACAGCAGAGAAATTGTAGGAACTGTGTGTTTCATTCCAAATCCCAACATTTTACTATGTGGGCAAAGAGATGAGATGAAGATGGCAAAGGTCTATATCTGGTCTCTGTGTAAACGTTAGATATGTCAGTGTAAAGATCCAGAGAATGGATAAATCAGGTAATTAGCTGGAAACAGATTTTGGATAGTTATTCCAGAAGCAAATGCACGTTAATATTAATTAGAAAAATGCAATACAGTCAATTTGCCAGTCAGATGTTGAAAACTAGATGCTACAGGAAGAAACCTCCAAATGCCTAGGAGAAGGTTTTTTTAAATAAAGATGCTTTCCTGGAAGACCGACTAGCATCAGGAAAGGACACCCCAGATACCTTTACAATACCATAAAAGTGAGGTAATAGCCAGTTAATTGAGCTACAGAGGTGGTAAAAACAAAAGGAAGGTGAACTGTGCCATCAAGGAATGACAAAAGTACAAAAAACTTGGGCAATGAGAGAGTGTGAACCACAGCAGACATCAGTGAGGATAGAAAGACTAAACCCAGAATCCGGTATAAGATCCATTCTTGTACATTGTCTGAAATAACCCCAGTTGTATGCTTGTGACAATAGAGTAACCTTTTAAAATTGATTCGGGATCAGATGTAACAGTTTGAAGGGGACAACATAAGGAACTTAGCCAATGCCATCCATTTCATAGCACAGAGGCAACACTTGAATAGCCATTGGGGGGGGGGGGGGGGGGGGGGTCAGTTCAACTGTTTGACCTTGATGGGACAGTACTCTGTGTATTCAGTACAGTGTGCACAGTTCCAATTACACTGCTTGCCATAGTGCAGAAATAATTGAAAAGGATGCAGTGAAACTGAAATAGAGAGTTGCAGAATCTACAGAATTTATGTATATTTTAACTGCTTTTTTGAATAATTACCCATTTACCACAGGAAAAAGCCAGGTTCTTCTTTTTCAGTTGTAGTGCCCCAGTTGTGGAACTGCCTTCCCATGGAGATCTGACAGGCATGTAATCTGTTGTCTTTTCAAGAAAAAAAGTAATGGATCTGCCATCTCTGCTGCTGTTAGCTGAAGCTACTAGAGGCACTGTTTAGTGTGTGGACTATTTGCCATTATGATTGTGGAACTCATACGCTTTGCTATGCTATAACACCATTCTGACCCCTGATGCAGGCAGTTGCTGAAACATGGACCGTGTTGTCTTTGAATAAATTTGCTGCCTCCATACTCCAGCTTCGCCTTGTTTCATCTGTGACCCTCCAGACTATTTTTGCTCCTTCTTGAAGAGTGCAAATTTTTAAACTGCTTATATATATATAAAAAAAGAAAAAAAAACCCCAAAAGATCAAAACTACCACTAGTTGACTGGATGAGTAAGGAATGCAATTGGGATATAGGTCACACTGTTCTAAGGCTTTCTTTCCTTCCAGGTACCTGGAAACCCTCAGTCACTTCCCCTTGCTGTACAAAGCTCCTCTGGTAATGGACTCTGCTTTATGGTTCTTAACTCCTCTTGGATCTTAGTTTCTATGTTCACCCTTGGTTTAAACTTGTAGCTTGGTTAAACTTAGCCAGCTTGTGAGATGGCAGCAATCTTTGCAGGTGACCTAGCTGGCTATCTAAGATGCTGAGTCCCCACATGTGCTCTGCCAATCTCTTGTGCTTCCCTGGACGCCTTTAGAATAAAGATGGCCCTGGGCTCTTAAGTTCAGAACTATTCATACCACCTCTAAAGCAGAAGGGGGAGGGCACTCCCCTGCACACTGGGATGACAGGCAAGTCTGTGTTCCATTACCTCATGCTGCAAGAATGTCCATTTAGGAGCCAAGGACTCCAGACTTTTCTCTTTTGTGGACATAGAGGATACATTGTAGTGAAATGAATTGATGACAAATACATATGGCTACTTAAGTTTATAGTAGTAGCCAACTAATAGCAAGTACCCAGACAATCCCAACATCCCTTCTCCTTTTGGTAAAATGGCTAAATCACATAGATCTGGAACACTTTAATTTGGAATGCAACTAGGTGCAAGGCTGTGGATTTAACAGCATTTTTGTAAACTGGAGAAAGCTTTCAAATACTACAATGAGGTCACTCCATAAAATAAAGGCAGGTAGATTGCAAACAGATCATTGTCTTTTTTTCTTTTTTTTTTTTTTGCAGTGTATAATTAGATTGTGTAATTTGTTGAAGGAGTACTTGCTATTAGTTGGACGACTTTTAAAAAGGGTTCTGGGGTGATCCGGAAAATTACAGACCTGTAATCCTGACGTCAGTGCTGGGCAGAATAGTAGAAACTATTATAAAGAATAAAATTACAGAACACATAGATAAACATGTTTTAATGGGACAGAGTCACCAATTTGCTTTGTTTTTTGAAGGTATGAATAAAGGTGAGCTGATTGATGTAGTGCAACTAGATTTTCAGAAAGCTTCTGACAAACTTCCTCATGAGAGACACCTGAGAAAATGAGTCCTGGGATAAGAGGCAATGCTGTGTTGTGGATTAGGAATTGGTTATTGGACAAAAAACAGAGGGTAGGGTTAAAATGGCCATGGGGAACTCAGACAAATTTCCATACCGGACAAGCAGATTTATATGCGCTGGTAACGAGCTCTGAGGTCTTGCTAGCACTACCAATAGGTCATCTGCAAATGCCAGGCCCTTGATTTGAGTATCCGAGATCTGCACCCCTGCAATTTGTTGGTCACTATTGAGCACTCGAGGAAGTGGTTTCAATGAGGGAATGAATAACGGTGACAACGAGCACCCCTGCCTCATACCCCAACAAACAGGAAAGGCGGATGATCGCTCCCCATTCACCAATAGTTGGGCAATAGAATCTCTGTATAATGTGTGAATAGCCTGATAGAACCAGCCCTGAATCCCAAAACAAACCAGCACCTCAAATAGATAGGTCCACTTGACTTTATCAAAGGCTTTTTCAGTATCTAAACTCATTATTAAAGCTGGCAAGCCCTGCTGGCAGCAGTGAGTCATTGCCAAAAAAACTAAACTTTGTGAATGTTGTGGACTGATTGCCTGGTTCATACAAACCCCACTTGAGCGTCTGTTATCCATATTGGTAGTAATGCACTTAGATGAGCAACCAGGATTTTTGTAGAGTTTTATGTCAATGTTCAGTAGTGAAATAGGTCTATATGAGTTAGCCCTATCCTTTGGCTCCTTTGGTTTAGAGATCAGGGTTATCAAGGCGGAATTAGAGTAAGGTGAGAAGGTGTCCTCCTCAACTACCTGCGTAAAATAAGGAACCGAGTCCTATCAGTTTTAACTGGAGACCCTTGTAGAACCCACCTGAAAATCCATCAGGGCCTTGGGCTGAATAAAGTTTTAGCGATTTAATAGCCTGTTGGAGCTCCTTGGTCTGAAAAGGCCTGTAAAGTCCAATAGACCTTTCCCGTGTAGGGAAGGGAGAGAGGCCTCTGTCAAAAAGTCATTAAGAGCTTCTGGAGAAATGCCCTCCCCATCCCCCCCCCCCCCAAAAAAAATACAAAGAAGTAAAGGTGTCCTGGAAGATCCATAATATATGAGCATGACCTCCCCCCCCCCCCCCCCCCCCCAAGTTTTTACTAATCATGCTAGGAGCTTCCCTGATGCCAAAGTTGTAGAAGTGACATTTCCTGTACAGAAGTGAGTGATTTGTGTGTTCATGAGGGATGGGAGACTGAATAAATGCTCTTTTAGACCTCGCTAGTTGACTTTCCAGTTGCATAATACTAGTAGCTAGGCGGGTATTAAGAGCACTGACAAAAGCAATTACCTCTCCTTTCATGATTGCTTTCGTTGTGTCCCAGAATAAACAAGGCTAATCTGCATGTTGCCTGTTAAATATCTTGACGAAAAATAGGAGCAATTCTTATTAAGGAAGTCTTGGTGATGTGACAAATAGGTGGGGAACCTCCAGTTTTGGGTGGGTTGATAGGTAGCCGTGGATGCCAGGTCTGACATGCCCCCAGAACCCAAGGCCGTTGACACAAGTTGGAAAAGTGCTTGATAGTAGGACATAATCTAACCTTGGCAGTGTATCATGGGACCTCGAAATGTGGGTATAGTTGTGATTTCCTGGGTGAAGAAGACACCAGGGATCCATGATCTCTAGGTCCGTTAGGTTTGCAACACCCCTTCCCCTGGGTGCAGGGTCTGCCCACCTCAAGGGCCAGGAGCATGATCCTGAGAACTATCTAAAATTAAGTCTGTCTCCCACTACTATTAAGTTCTTCTGCGAATAGGGGAACAATATATGCAACAGTGAAGGGTAGAAATGGACATTGTAGGAGTAGGGCCGAACAGCACTAGCAAATGCACCAAGTGTCCCTGCACCCACAGCCTAATTATCAAATAACGACCTAAGTCATTTTAAAGACCAGCTCTGCTCAATAACTTAATGATTTTCTAAGTAGTATGACAGATCCTTGTAGCACTCTACTATTCACATTCCTCCACTGAGAGAATTATCCTTATATCCCTGCGCTTTTCTATCTTTTAACCAGTTCCCAATGCACAACAGAACATTTTATTTATTTACTTATTTATAACGCTTATACCCCGCGCTTTCCCATTTGTTAGCAGGGTCAGTGCAGCTTACGTAGTATATCAAATTTACAAAATAACATAGAATGGATATAGCTGTAATAAAGTGAATAAAGAGGTGGTCAATTAGATGTGGGTGAGTAGGATGGGTAAGGGAGGAGGATGGTAAAGGTAGGGGAGTGGGAGGAGGGTGTGCATTGGGAAAAGCATGTTGTTTAGTAATTGAGTGTATAGAGAGGTGTATCCCATGGCTTTTTAGTTGTCTCAGGAGCATCTCATGAGGGACTTTGTCAAAAGCTTTCTGAAAATCTAGATATCAACCAGCTCCCCTTTATGCTATTTATTTTTTGAATTAAATAAACAATGTCCCAAACATTTATGTCATACGCAGGATATATCAACATACCAGTTGATACCCGGGGGAAATCAGATCAGCTGCTTCTCACAACCATATGAACATTCTTGTTCTTTCGCACAGGCGAAATGGTGTGGAGCAAATCCTCATATATTCCCCTTATTTCTTTTATAGTAAATCTTATCTTATCTTGTTCCTTAATTCTCCAAAGCTGTGCAAATATGCATAAAGCCTTATATTCATAATTCTTCTTTCATAATTATTCTTTTCAAACATTTACTTATCTGTAAGGCAGCAATCTAAAAGCAACAGGGAACCCCCGCCGACATGGCCAAGTTTCGCATAAAGCTTTATCAAGGAAGAGGCTCTCTGTAACAGAAACCATGTAAATAGTATTATTTGCACATAACCCGAATCACCATCTATTTTCTTACATTCAATATCAATAAAATAACATCATTACCTTTGCATCCTGCTTGTAACCCTGTCTACCAGAAAATGGCCGCGGCGTTTCAGCGCGAACCCAGCTTATAAATGAGCTACAGCTGATCGAAAAGCAAGCTATATGATTGGATATTCACCCCCAACCAAGCAGCCAATGAAATTGCCTCCCATACGATTACATCATAGACCACCAATCAATTTCTGAATTAAGCCCGTCAATTCAGAAATTGATTGGTGGTCTATGATGTAATCGTATGGGAGGCAATTTCATTGGCTGCTTGGTTGGGGGTGAATATCCAATCATATAGCTTGCTTTTCGATCAGCTGTAGCTCATTTATAAGCTGGGTTCGCGCTGAAACGCCGCGGCCATTTTCTGGTAGACAGGGTTACAAGCAGGATGCAAAGGTAATGATGTTATTTTATTGATATTGAATGTAAGAAAATAGATGGTGATTCGGGTTATGTGCAAATAATACTATTTACATGGTTTCTGTTACAGAGAGCCTCTTCCTTGATAAAGCTTTATGCGAAACTTGGCCATGTCGGCGGGGGTTCCCTGTTGCTTTTAGATTGCTGCCTTACAGATAAGTAAATGTTTGAAAAGAATAATTATGAAAGAAGAATTATGAATATAAGGCTTTATGCATATTTGCACAGCTTTGGAGAATTAAGGAACAAGATAAGATAAGATTTACTATAAAAGAAATAAGGGGAATATATGAGGATTTGCTCCACACCATTTCGCCTGTGCGAAAGAACAAGAATGTTCATATGGTTGTGAGAAGCAGCTGATCTGATTTCCCCCGGGTATCAACTGGTATGTTGATATATCCTGCGTATGACATAAATGTTTGGGACATTGTTTATTTAATGTGAATTTGAGTCCCCACAGTGTGCGATTTGGGTGTTACTTTACGTTAGAGATTTATTTTTTGAAGGCATGAACAAATTTAATTTATTTATTGAGATTTATTAACCGCCTTTATGAAGAGATTCACCCAAGGTGGTGTACAGAAGGTACAGTTTTTTTTAAATTCTTTATTTGCATTTCCAATTTTATCAAAATAAAACCATAGCATAAATAATATAACCAGAAAGGAGATCATTTTTTTTATTATTATTATTCTTTATTAATTTCAAATTATACACCAAGTATTACACTGGTAAAGAAAAGGTACATGTGTCCATAATTCTTAAAAGAAATATTCAAAGAAATAATGAATCCTAAGTACACACTAGTCCTCAAAATTAGATCCAAGATTTACAATAACCGGAGAATATAGTAACAATTTTAAAGAAAACAAAAACCGGTCAGGGTTTTTTTTCTTTTTTCTATTCAAGCTTGTTCTTTTCACTTCAAAGATCTTTTAGCAGTTATAAATTCACTAAGTTGTACAGATTCAGAAAAAACATATTTGACCGATCGATAGCAGACAATGCACTTACAAGGATAATGTAAGAAAAATGTTGCACCTAGCTGGAGAACTCCTGGTTTTAATAATAAAAACTGTCTGTCTTTTTTGAGTCTCCTTAGAGACATCAGGAAATCTACATATCTTAAAGCCCATAAATTCTTCTTCTCTATTTTTAAAGTATTTCTTCATAACCATAATTTTATCAATAGGAATAGCTAAGGTTACTAACAATGTAGCCGAGGCTACTAAGTCCTCTGTTGGTGTCTCCAAAATCACTGATACGTCAAGTGGTTCCTCTTGTTGTTGTTTAGAGGGCTCAGATTTCGATTGTGGTAAATAATAAACTTGACTCATAGGTGGAAAATTTTCATCTGTGAATCCTAAAATTTCTTTCATATATCTGGCTAACATTTCTCTTGGAGGAATAGTTACAGCTCTCTGAAAATTCAAAAGTCTTAAATTGTTTACTCTTTGAGTTTTCCAGATTTTCGATTTTTTTCCTCATATTAGTAAAGTCTCTTATCATATTAATTTATACCTCCTGCGTTTTTTCCACTTGTTGTACCGAGGTCTTAGATTTTCCCATTAACTCTTTATTTTCTCTTTCTATTGATTCAACATTTTTTTCTAAGTTTTTTACTCGTGACTCAAAGTCCAATATTTGTGGGCACAGTACTTTCCCTAAATTAGCAATCAAGCCCCATAAACTTTCCAGGGTAATCTCCGCTGGTTTATCTTGAAGGAAAATCAAAGTACCTTGTCTTTGTGTCTCCTCGGCCAATGTCTTCTCTGCTTCTGTATTAGCAATAACCGCCAATCTTCCTCCTGCAAGCTGAACACTATTTTCCAGTCTTGAACGAGGGCTCTCAAGTCCTTCCGCCCCTCGACTCTCCGTCGGTAGGTCATTTCCCCCCAGAAGCTCCGCCGTTAGCCCAATTCCTGGGTACTTTGGAGATGACGCCAAGACCGGAGAGAGAACAGCCTGGGGTTGCGGAGGAGGTGCTCGTTGATCGGGGCTAAGGGTGACATGCACAGACGGCGTCTCAGTTCCTCCGTTTGTCCTGGACGCTGCCAGCGTGCTGTCCTCCAACCTTCCAAAAACCTCCGGTCTCTGCAGATATGCATCAAGAGGGCCGATCTGTGAGGAGGTAAGTCGACCTGGGGGAACAGTGGCTGTTGACCTGCCTCTACGCTTCGGCATTTCGCAAGAAAAAAATCAGAGCATGGAGACCTACGACTGGTTCAGGCAGCCATCTTGCTTCTTGCGACCGGGGTGAGAGAGTCTCAGAATGGAGACCAGATATTACAAAACGTATCACCTCTCTTGGAGGCCGTGTCCATAATTCCTTTCTTTTCCAAGGCACAACAGTGGATCATTGCCGATCTCCAATGGGATATCGTTGGGCATTCTGTAGCCAGCCACAGCTGTAAGATAACACGCTTTGCGATCAAGCAGGTTCAGTTTTAACATAAAACGTTTTGTTAACAGCGTAACAATAGTAAAATAACTAAGAATAAACATGAATACAATAAATTAGGTAGACCTGAAAACAGCAAATTGAAACATAATAATAGATCTACTGTGAAACAGTATCAAAAATATACACATTTAATAGTACTGGAATTCAAATACCAGAGATATAATACAATGTTAGCATAGCAATGATACATCTAATATGCATGCATTAGAGCATTCAACTGACATAGATATGATGCTAAATAGTTTCTACAATGTGGCTTACCATATAGCTGAGGAACCAAGAAAAGGTATATGATGGGAAGGTGATCTGTGGTACACTCAGTTGGGATAATTGGTGAATCAAGCTTTCCTTTCAGATGAATCCATCTTGACTCTGTCCCTTTAAATCATGTTTATGAATTTAGTAATTTTGTTCATTATAATATTTTCCAGTATTTTACCCGGTACGGACATCAGGCTTACCAGTCTGTACTTTCTTGGATCAGCTGTAGAGTGGAGAGAAAGTGATTGCACTAAATTTTCATCAAAAATTAAAAGAAAAATTTCACAAATAGAATTGATTTGAAGACAGCATAAAATTGGACATGGTTGAGTTGCTACATATGATAATCAATGAGGATTTGCTGTTGGGCAAAAAACACCAAAATGCTGCATAGGAGGAAGAAATGTAGATACTGCATCCAACCTACATCAGTTAAAGATCTTTACTTTGAAGCAG
Source organism: Microcaecilia unicolor (assembly GCF_901765095.1). Taxonomy (NCBI): domain Eukaryota; kingdom Metazoa; phylum Chordata; class Amphibia; order Gymnophiona; family Siphonopidae; genus Microcaecilia; species Microcaecilia unicolor. The sequence goes on from NC_044039.1 coordinate 94,066,062, forward strand.
GTTTGCAGGTTCTCATTGATGATGGTCCCAATCAACAATGTAGCTTTAATGCATACTGAAGAGTGAATCACATGCTCAGCAGTTATAAGGAGCTGTTGAGGGACTAGAAAACTTCAAAAAGTATCTTTCTATGTTATCTTTTAAACAAGAGGGGGGACACATCACAAGCTTATCTAGATGATAACAGAAGATCCATGGAACGAGAATCTGAGCTGCTACCTCTAAAATATAAATAACCAAAACCATTTTTTTTGCGTGCAAAGGAGTGCATCTTCAGGTTTTGAATGGAAATCACTGGAAAAAATTGTGGAATGGTAACAAACATTTCATTTTGTATTGAACAAGCAAAATAATTCCCTTTTTATGGGTTTATTCCATTCCTATTGAGAAATTTTGCAACTTTTGAAAACTGCTTTTCTGTATAGACATGCAGGAAAAATGCAGGCACACTTCTGGTGATGTCTGATGTTGACAGGGGGTCCAGAGTTCTTCTCCAGCTTGAAAATTATTTTTTTTTAACTAGCACATTTGTAGACATTCCCATGTCCTGGCCAACAGCCCAGCAGGTTTCAATCTACTTTATTCACTAGCCAGTTCAGATGCAGCCCTCCTCACTCCAGTTACAGAGCAAACTTAAGTAACATCCCTAGAGAACTGCAGTGTTCTATCACACGTTCTTATTTATTTATTTTTTTCAAATTTGGGTTTTTCAGCCGTCTGCAAAAAAAATTCAGCTTTTGCTGTTTCTTCCCTTTCATGCTCACTTCTGATTCGGACAGGGACACCAACAGCTGTGGGTTTGAGTCTTTGGGAGTAGTTTCTCTTGTGACCAGCAGCGTCATATAGAGCTCGGCTTTCCTAGCAGTGGGACCATAGCTCCACATCTACTACACCTCAGTCGATCATATCAACTTTCCAAGGCATGGCAAAATTGGTTGTTTTGTCTTCAGAAAAAACAGTACAAAACTTTCTTCTCAGAAGACCCTCCCCCCCCCCCCCCCCTTTCTGTGCACTTCAAAGATAGTACATTTGCTGCCTAAAAGAAGCAGGACTAAAAAGCTCACCACAGTGTCTTTTCATCCTGAGGTGGTAGAGGCACAGCACCACTTATCTACTTCTCAGACTGACATTCTCGAAAACAGGCATAGAGATTGATCAGGCTCCACAATGTCTATTCTGTATCCTCAGCCTTCAGCTATGCAGACAAGCTACTGGACCAGTCTGCTGTTGTGCAGGACACAACCAGCCTTCAGGGACAGACTGCTACTATCCCACCCCAGAATTTTCCATTCAACCACAAGTCCATTCACTTACATGCAGTAATGGATCAGCCCCCTGCCCCATAATGATTCTCTTCCCCCCCCATCTCAAAATCCTCAGGATTGGTCTGGTTCCTTTTTTAAGTTTATCCTGCTTCCACAGCTGAGACACTGTGCCAGTAGAAAATACTTCCCACAGCTGCACGTGTCTCCAGTGTGGCTGAAGCTGCCACATCAGATGAGTAGGCAGACAAGTATTCATACCCAAAGTTTTTACAAAGGTTCTATGCAGCTTGCTCTTCCATCCAAAGATATAGTCACTTTTGCCAATACATCAAATTTTCAGATCTTCACCTTTCTCAGGTCATCCCAGTCTCCAGACATCTTGAATTAAAGTTTAACATTCTCTCAGCTCCAGGCCTTGAAAAGATCCAGTTATATCATTTGGTCATATTGGAAGCAGTATTAATCTAAATCTTGTCATGATTGTGGCCGTGACCCCTCTCAGACTTACCTTCTCTGGAGGCCAGCTTCTGTTTCGGTTTCATCTGTCTGTGTTGATAGAGCTGGCTCTGTGTGTGTGGGCTGGCTGCTCCCAGCATGAGTCTAATTGCTTTACTATACTGCAGCTGTGTGTGCTACCGGAGCTAGCTCTGCCTCTGTGTGCTAGTTGGTTCCAGCGTGGCTCTAATTGCTCTGCTATACTGCACCTGGGTGTATTGAGCTTCTCTGGTTCAGTTGCTCTGTGTTTCAGTATGCTGGCTGCTGGTGTCTGCAGGGCAGAGCCTTGATAAGGAAGTGGTGTTCTTCAGGACCTTTGCAACGTTTGCATTTGCGCTTGCTATAGGGCCAGGTCAGTGTTAGTGCAGTGTGCACTTTTGACTGTTATGTTTAGCTTTCCTGCTTTTCCCTGGTGATTCCCCTGCTTTTCCCTCTTGGTGCTTTGGAAGCACTGCTGTGTGTAAGGGCTTTAGAAGCTCTGTTGTGTTTGGTGCTTTGGAAGCACTGCTGTGTGTAAGGGCTTTAGAAGCTCTGTTGTGTTTGGTGCTTTGGAAGCACTGCTGTGTTTAGTGCTCTGGAAGCACTGCTGTGTTTGGTGCTTTGGAAGCACTTCTGACTTCTGTGTTTAGCTTCCCTGTTTTTTCCCTTGTGGCTCCCCTGTCTTCCCTTTTAGTGCTAGATGCTCTGCTGGTAGTTTGGTGCTTGAGCACCATAGTTAGTTTAGGGTTGTAGAGCTGTTGTGCTTGGTGCTTAGGAGCACCTGTGCTAGTTTGTGTGTTTAGGTTCCCTGCTTTCTCCTTGTGGCTTCCCTGCATTCCCTTGTAGTGCTTGGTAGCACTTCTGTTTGTGTAGTGCTTAGTAGCACTGCTGTTGGTTCACTGTTAGGAGCCTTCTGTTGGTTTATTGTTAGGAGCACTTCTGTTAGTTTACTGTTAGGAACACTTCTGTTGGTTTAGGGTTTCGGAGCACTTCTGTTGCAATCTTGTTCGAGTATCCTGGTCCCTGTATTATCCGGTATCCGGTAAGTCCTGCCGGCCACTCAAACCCAAGGGCTCAACCCTTGGGGGGCAGTGGCTAGGAGCAGGCGAAGCTGTACGGACCAGTCCAGTGTGTTCCGGTCCGGTGTGGACCAGTCTGGTGTCCTCCAGCCCAGGGGATTCCAATCCATGTGTTCCGGCTCACTGGGCGGTGCCTGCAGTCCTTGCCGGTGCCGGTGTGCTTGCCCAGTGTTGGTTGGTGGGTTTTGCCTGCTGCTGTCGCTCCTCGTGTGCTCCAAGGGCTCACGTTTGCTCCAGAGCCCGGCCCCGCGGGCTCTGAACCTGAGAACCTGACACTTCTAGACCAAATTCCCTCAAGTCACTTCACTGGCTTTTGATCAGGTACCGCATACAGTTCAAGCTTCTCCTACTAACCTACAAATGCACTCGATCAGCAGCCCCTCCCTACCTCTCTACCCTCATCTCCCCTTACGTTCCTACCTATAACCTCCGCTCTCAAGACAAATCCCTCCTTTCAGTACCCTTCTTCACCACCGCCAATTCCAGGCTCCGCCCTTTCTGCCTTGCCTCACCCCATGCTTGGAACAAACTCCCTGAGCCTATACACCAGGCCCCCTCCCTGCCCATCTTCAAATCCTTGCTCAAAGCCCACCTCTTCAATGTCGCCTTCGGCACCTAACCACTATACCTCTAGTCAGGAAATCTAGGCTGCCCCAACTTGACATTTCATCCTTTAGATTGTAAGATCCTTTGAGCAGGGACTGTCCTTCTTTGTTAAACTGTACAGCGCTGCGTAACCCTAGTAGCGCTCTAGAAATGTTTAGTAGTAGTAAAGGACTTCAAATTTGTAGAAATCCATTTGTAAAATTTTTCTATGAGGAGAAGCAGGACAGCATATCACATGCAGGTGATGCCATTCAATGGAGCCCATGCAGACCAGCTTCCCAGCTTCTCATCTTCCATTTGCTGCTCAGCAGGCACAATTATACAATCTTCAAGAATAGGCAAATTCAGTTTATTTTATGCTTACAATACCACAACTCTAGCTGCAGCATTTGTGGTAATAGCTCACCGTTTAGCTTGGCACTGCAGATATGTCCAACCTCAGTTGTAGAGCCTGCCACCTTCACCTTACCATTCAAGGTCTCTAGAATCATCAGGAGCGTGCTTTACTTACTAAAATATTAGAACACAAAATGGTGTATAATGTTCTGAGGGCCTTCAAATCTTTTATTGCAGAGAACCAAGTAGCTGTGTTCTAGATAGCCAGTAACACCATGCCAAGAGATTCAAAGAATTTGGTACCTTGAATGTCACATCATGCCACAATTACAAGCAGTTTGCCTACCAGGTCTGGAAAATGAATTAGCTGATTCTGTGATCATCTCAAACCACATGAGTGGTCCCTGGTTTTAAATAGTCGTTTGACAGTTATTCCACCTGTGGGTTCAATTCCCACTTTGGCTTCCTGTAAATCTGCGCAAGTCACTGAGCCTTCTTGAGCCCACTAGGGATAGAATTAATATCTGAGATGTAAACCACTTTAGTTGTACCCCAGAAAGGCAATATATCAAATGCCTGACCTTTACCTTGAAGTGGAGGAGTAGCCTAATGGTTAGTACAGTGGGCTAAGAACCTGGGGAACTAGGTTGAATTCCCACTGCAGCTACTTTTGACCTTGGACAAGACACCTAATCCTCCATTGCCCCACATAGAAAACCTAGAATGTGAGTACACTAGGGATATAATATATGTAAATTGATTGATTTGGTTGTGCCACAGAAAGGCAGAATATCAAATCAATGACCACTTTGGTGCTATACAAATCCCAATGCTCTGCTCCTTCCTGGGTTGTGTAGGCAGCAAACTGCACACCCAATCTAGGAAGGAGCATGGCATCAGGATTTGTGTAGTTGCATCTCTGCCGCTTTTCCCTCCATTCCCTTCAGTCCAGCATCTTATTCAGTTTCTCCCTCACCCCATGCTCTGACATTCCCCTCCCCTTTCCAGTTCTTCAGCCATAGCCTGACATCTCTCCTCTTCCCTTTCCCCTGTAGTTCCACATCTTCCTCCCCTTCCCTACCCCCACAAGTCCATTTCCTCTCCCTTGTCAAACCTGAGTTCTTTTCCAACAATGGTAGTGATAACCCACTACCTTGGCCAAATGGGAGCATTTCCTCTGCCACACCTCACCCATGCATAAACAGGAAGCTATATCAGAAGCAGGATGTGGCAGAGGAAAGGCTCTGGGCCTGCCTAGACATCGTATTGTCAGATTTGATGGACTGGAGGTGGTGGGGGGGGAACACAGAAAAGGATCTACAGCAGGAGGGAAAAGAAGAAACATGCTGTAAACTTCACAAAAGAAAAAGCTGCTCTGTTTGTGTGCTGACGCCATGACGAAACAGTGCGACAAGGCGGTGGCCATAGCGAGAAGATTGCTAGGCTGTATAGGGAGAGGTGTGACCAGCAGAAGAAAGGAGGTTTTAATGCCCCTGTATAAGATGTTGGTGAGGCCCCACCTGGAGTATTGTGTTCAGTTTTGGAGGCCGTACCTTGCGAAGGATGTCAAAAAAATGGAAGCGGTGCAAAGAAAAGCTACGAGAATGGTATGGGATTTGCGTTCCAAGATGTATGAAGAGAGACTTGCTGACCTGAACATGTATACCCTGGAGGAAAGGAGGAACAGGGGTGATATGATACAGACGTTTAAATATTTGAAAGGTATTAATCCGCAAACGAATCTTTTCCGGAGATGGGAAGGTGGTAGAACGAGAGGACATGAAATGAGATTGAAGGGGGGCAGACTCAGGAAAGATGTCAGGAAGTATTTTTTCATGGAGAGGGTGGTGGATGCTTGGAATACCCTCCCGCGGGAGGTGGTGGAGATGAAAACGGTAACGGAATTCAAACATGCGTGGGATATGCATAAAGGAATCCTGTGCAGAAGGAATGGATCCTCAGAAGCTTAGCTAAAATTGGGTGGCGGAGCAGGTGGGGGGAAGAGGGGTTGGTGGTTCGGAGGCGAGAATAGAGGAGGGCAGACTTATATGGTCTGTGCCAGAGCCGGTGATGGGAGGCGGGAAAAACTGCTGGGCAGACTTATACGGTCTGTGCCCTGAGAAAAACAGGTACAAATCAAGGTAAGGTATACACATGAGTTTATATTGGGCAGACTGGATGGACCATGCAGGTCTTTTTCTGCCGTCATCTACTATGTTACACCTGGGTGCTCATGAGATGCTGTCATGATATCAGTTGAGAACTACTGTTCTAGAGCAATATCGGTTCAAGAAATCTGCAATGCAGCCACTTGTGTTTCTACACATACTTTTTCAAACCTTTATTTTTTGGACTAGTCCACAGCATGAGACATTGCTTTCAGCCTCTGTTTTATGAAACCTAATTGCACATTGACACTTTTTCTCTACCACAAATCCAGTAGTTCTGCGGACCATCTTCCGATAAGTAGACCCTTAGCTCTGGATTCTTCAGGAAGTGCCATGCTTGTTTATGGAACAAAGTTGTTTACCTATGACAGAGGTTCTCCATAGACTGTAGGGAAATGCAGCCCCACTTTCCCTTCTTCCTGTCTCCCAAAAGGGAATTAGAGAAAAAATCATTTGAAAGACAGGGAAGATTTCATCGGTTAGGGTTACACTTCTTTCCATTATTATTAGGACATCTGAAACCAGATAAGACTGCCAGGCAGGATGCAGTAATGTGTTGTAGATGCACTAGTTAAAGAAAACCCTTCAAGTTGGAGGAAGGCTCCAGGCACCTTGGCTGTGTCAGACAGGGGCGTAGCCAGACAACAGATTTTGGTTGGGCCTAGGCAAGAAGTGGGTGGGTACCACGTGTTCTCCCCTCCACCCCCCATCACCACCAAAAAATATCTCAGCAGGTGGGGAAAATGTCTTTCCACCTTGGCAGTCTGCAGCAGGCATGCGCAGATGCCGGTATCGTGAAGAGTAGTGTTTTCGTTACCATCAGGGGAAAGACTTCAGCTGGCAGAGCTTGGGATTCCCCACCAGCTACCGCTAAACGTGTGCTACTGTTGGGTGGGCCTGAGCCCTAAGTGAGTGGGCCCTGGCCCACCCAGGCCCACCTGTGGCTACGCCACTGGTGTCAAATGTCATTGAGAAGCATGACTGCATTCCCTTGCTTCTCTATGGAGATACCCTATTTACAGGTAAGGAACTTTGTTTTACCTACCCTTCAGTATACTATGCCAATTGTTGAAAATGTTTGCCCATGCCTCCAAAATACAAGATTATTAATATGGAGAAATATAAGAGACTAGAGGAATTGATATCTTGAAGAAAATAGATATTGCTGTCTCACCCTAGTACTTCTCTTAGGGGTCCTTATACCAAGGTGCAGTAAGTGCATACTAGAGCTTACTGTAGCTTGAAAAGGTTTACCATGGGATGTGCTGAGGTGTCTTGTGGTAATTTTGCTCTGTGTGTGCACACCATGCGCTAATTTTTTTTGTTTGTTTTTTTTATGGGGGTGCATGTCTGGGGGTAGAGAGTAGGTGTTTCTATGCTAATCAGCATGTCAGTAGTTCCAACACATTAACTGATTAGTATGTGATTAGCATGCGAGTCCTTATCGCCTAGGTGGCATGTAAGGGCTTATGCGCTAATCTTTTTGAATGGCCTCACGCCAATGACAACATTAGCATGTGCCATTAATGCTGTAAATTGAAATTGACCGCTTTCTGGCTGCAGGAAGAAGTGGCCTTAGCACACAGGAAAGGACCCGTAAGGAAACACTAAGGCAATTTTTCCTTGCACTTTTGTAAAAGGACCCCTTAACCCTTAGTTAATTTTAGGCACACTGGAAGGCCCCAAGGGCAATGTATGTTAAACAAAACTTGCACGGCTGCTCCTATTTTTTTTATCTTCCGTATTAAGTACTACAGTCTCTAATGCTTTGATAATTTCCTCTCATTTGTTCTAGAAGTAACCTTGTTTTAAAATGTATTCAGAGAGATAGTGGCCTGCATTGTGTGAAAAATAACAATTTAGTACAGTTTCAACAGTGGCGTAGCTAGGGTAGTTGACACCTGGGGCCGGTCATTTTTTAACACCCCCCCCCCCCCCCCCCCAATCCAGTACTTGGCATACCGAGAATACAAAACACTCAGGACCTATAGAGCAATTCTACCATACCATAAGCAGTAATTTGTACGAGTCACACAAGGAAAAGGAAAGCATCTTAAACACTACAGTGAGTACTAGAACATCAATTCACCTATGTAAAACGAAAACTGACAGATTAGTACAGATTGTCGATCCTGCACAGTCAATGCCAACCGAAAGCCATGTCTTTTTCACAAACACAGATACACCCTAATCCACTATAGAATAAGTAATCATAAACTTTCTATTTAGACAAAAATTAAACTGAACCCCCAAGATGCCAGACTCTGCATACAATGCAACACCACAGAAACAGAAAATGTCCCCTAGTATTGTGCAAAATATAAAGACAGCAGATGTAAATTTGAAAAAAAAACTAAGTACCAATCACCACTTTGCAAATTAACAAATAGAAATAAAACAAATACAGAAAATAAAATACCATTTTATTGGACTAATACATTTAGCTTCCAGAGGCCAAAATCTCATTCCTCAGGTCAATACAGTATAGTGCTGTTACAGTATCCTATCCTGACCTGAGGAAGGGGGTTTTGTTCTCTGAAAGTTGTCAAAATGTATTAAAATTAGTCCAATAAAAAGATTACCTTATTTACATGTTCTATTTATAAACATTTATTAACACAGCTACAATACTATATCCTAAAGCAAAAAAGAAATAAAAATATATATATTATTTACAGTTTGTTGTCTGTTTCTGCTTTCCTCGTCTTCTTTTCACTGTCTTCCTTCCATCCAGCATATGTCTTTGCTCTCTCTCTGCCATCCAGTGTCTGCCCTCTCTAATGTCCCTTCCATCCACTGTCTGCCCTTTCTCTCCCTTCCATCCACATCTGCCCTCTATTTCTGACCCTTCCATCTGCCCTCTTTCTCTCTCCCCCTTCCACCCACCATCTGCCCCTTCAATCCATTTGCCCTCTCCCTCTCCCATCCATCCAGGGTCTGTCCCCTCTCTCTCTGCCCCCTCTTTTCAGCCCCCAGTTCCAGCCCCCTTATTCCACCTGCCCCTAGTTCCAGCCCCAGCCCACATCTCCCACCTGCCCCCCTTTTCAGCCCCACTATCCCACCAGTCCCCAGCCCTTTTCTCCCATTAGTCCCAAGATTCAGCCTCCAGCCACTTCTCCCTGTCCCCTTTAAAGCCCCCAGTCCCCACAGTTTCAGCCCCTGCCCCTTTTCAGCCCCCAGTTCCAGTACTAGCCCCCTTATCCGAACTATCCTCCTTTTCAGCCCCCTTTGTCCAACACATGCCTTGCATCCCCCCTTTTCAGCCCCAGACCCATTCTCCCACCTGCCCCAGGCATGGACCCATTTTCCCTCTTGCCCCCTTGTCAGACCCCAGTTCCAGCTTCAGACCCCTTCTCCCCTCTGAGCACCCATCTGAGCTCCCCCTCTCCCATCTGAGCCCCCCCCCCCCGGCCTGGTCCTGTACCCCCTCCATCAAGGGCTGACAGAGCCCTCTTCTGCCGCTACCCTGCCTTTTTTTTTTTTTTTTTTTTAATCCATGCAGCAACGCAGGCAGCGCCTTGCGTCTGCCCTGTGTGTGCTCTGAAAGTGAAAATCGCCTTGCTGGCGTCGGGCCTTCCCTCACTGTGTCCTGCCCTCGAGGAAATAGGAAGTTACCTCCAGAAGAGGGCGGGACACAGCAAGGGAAGGCCCGACGCCAGCGAGGCGATTTTCACTTTCACAGCACATGCAGGGCAGACGTGAGGCGTTGCATGGATTTTTTTTTTTTAAAAGGCAGGATTTAAAAAAAAAAAAAAAAAAAAAAAGGCAGGGTGGTGGCAGAAGACGAGAGCTGTCGGCTCTCGACGGAGCACCCCCCACCTGGTGGCACCCAGGGCGGACCACCGCCCTTGCTACGCCACTGAGTTTCAAACCAAAAACTGCTAAATACATTTGCAACCCTATATGTTCTGCTGGCTTTTTATGCTTTTTTTTCTTTTTTTTTATGTAAAGTAGAGCTTAAAACAGGAAGCTAAAGCAATACTGTTTTCCTTTGTTTCAAGATCATGATTCTGCATTTTTTTGTAAATTAACTTCTCCATTTTGACGTACCACCTGTAAGTAAGAGACCCTTGTACTTGGTTGTGTTTGGGGGTTGTTTTTTTGTGGGTGATTTTTACTGCATAGTAGTAGCATTAATCTCTCTTTGAATCAGATGCAGACTTTGTTCAGGAAGTATACGTGCTTGTATGGGAGTATGCAAGCATGGAAATTTGAATGGCTGGGGTAAAATTTGAATGTCCTTTAACAGGAAAATATTTCTGTAGTGTTCATGTGCTTGACCTAATATTCTTGCTTTGGATTTTTCTGCAAGTAACAGTGAGTACAGTAAGGTTTTTTTCTTATTTCACTGGCATTGTTCTGGGGATAACTGTATATATATATATATATATATATATAATGTGTGTGTGTGTATGTATTGGAACTGTTCTGCAGCCAGTTGCTAGGCAGGGTAACAAAGCATAGCTCTTGGGCTATTCTTGACTAGGTCTCATGTTTTATAGGGCTAATATTGAGAAGCCTCCCCACCCCCCCCCCCCCCCCCCCCCCCAGTAAATCTGTGCAATATTATACTTTTTAAAGACAAGTGTAAGGGGTGAGCAACATAGACAAAATTGTGCAAACTTTTCCAATTCCATTCACTTATGCATAGACCTAATCAACATTGCATTCCTGCTCCTTTTTACTTTGATCATGATCATCATACCCCCAGAGTTTAACCAATTATGAATGCTTTTACAGCATCAGTTTCTTCTTTTCATGACACCTGTTTTCTTCCCTCATTTTATTCAGTGCACATTTTGAATAAGGAAGATTGCAATTGAATTTATTTCTGGTGTATGTTAATTTCAAGCATCATTTGAAGTAAAAGAAGATCAAACAATTTGTAGATGAGATTTTTTTTTTTTTTTTAGTGATTGTAGCCTAATGGTTAGTGCAGTGGCCTGAGACCCAGGGGAACTGGGTTCAATTCTCACTGCAGCTACTTGTGACTCTGGGCAAGTCACTTAACCCTCCATTGCACCAGGTTCAGAATAAATACCTGTATATGATATGTAAACTGCTTTGATTCTAACTGCTTAGAACCAGGGAAACTTGAGTTCAGTTCCCACTGCAGCTCCTTGTGATTCTGGACAAGTCACATAACCCTCCATTACCCCAGGTACAAAATAAATACCTGTATATAATATGTAGACCACTTTTATTATAACCACAGGAAAGCGGTATATCAAATCTCATCCCCTTTCCCTTTAAAATTCCTTTGGCTTGAATAACAAAGGAACTTGAGATTTTTTATCAAAATGTTGTAAGCCTGCATGTCAGTTGGTATTTAATGTTGAGTCAGTTTGATGCATTTGAGTGAATACTGTAAATAAGGTCTCGAAAAGGGTTTGAAATATAAAATAAAAAGAGTATAGTCTTCAGGGCATAACAAATTTTTAATAAAAAGCTATCTTTTTTGTTTTAAAGTAATTTATTTTTGACTGTTGATATCTGAGGTTTGTTAGGAACTCAGAGGTTTCTATAACCTGAAAACAGCAAAATGAAATGGAAAGTTTGATTTGCAAATGTCATTCAAAGGAGATAGGCATGAATAGTCTAAATTTGCATGAGGTATAATTTAGCAGCGGATGCGATCCATTGATTGTGTGTTGGAGAGTAGAATGGGACAAAGTACAATTTGTATGTTGTACACACACACACACAGGCTAAAGCAGTATATTGCTGATAGAGAACAGGTTGTCGATGCTAAATATTAACTGCTCTTCTCATCTGGTCGTGTCACTATAGATGCTGGTGCTTTTTTTCTGTATGACTTCCATTTTCAACTCCTTTTAGCCTACTAGTTCTGTCTCCCTATTTTACACTAATCATAGCACTGAGAAAACACAAATCTCAAAATGTTCTCTGCATGAGCAGGAGAACTCTTCGTATTGTACAGCTTTTTTTAATAGCAGGGCCACTGATTTCTACGATTGTCATGGAGTGACACAGTTCAGAAAAGTTTGAAACTTATTTAAGTTTTGTTAGTTTTCTCCCTTTTGTGTGTGTTGTATGCAGAAATTATAGTTGTGTTCTGTTTTTAGTTGTTTGTTGTATTCAGCTTATTTTTAGGTGGAATAGAAATGTTTAAATATATAAATAAAGAAGCATGATAGGCATTGTCAGGCAATAAGGGTAAAGGCAGGAATAGCATGTTTGTTTTCTTGGATGCCACTTGTTCCTGTTAAGGAAAGAGAGCAAGCAATGCCCATAGCCTCTTTGAAGGCTGTCCTCCCCCTTCCAAGTAAGTCTCTTCAGGTCCCAGCAGCATTGACTGTATCCTCTTATGTGTGTCTGGAGAGAAGGACTCTGTACTTGAAATACCATCACTGGTGTCTCCAGTTTCCACCACTGAGGAGAGCCTAGTTTCTTTGCATTTCATTACTTCAACGTGGGGCAGTGAGGGACCCCTTTAAAATGACATTGAAGAGGAAATAACCTTTCAGAACAGGAATTTTTTTAAAAAATTACATTATTTTTATTCCACATGATCTTCGATCCTTGACAGAACAGGTTTTGAAATCCTCAGCTCTAGCAGTGTGGAGATATTCTGTAGGTAATGCACAGCCTGCAGATTTCTGAGGTGTTTGTTGACCCTGCACAATGGAGGAAGGTTCAGTCTGCTGCGAAAGTGGCCAAATGTGGAGCTGTTGCAGTGATCTATGTAGATTGTTCTTGAGGTCAAACTGTTCAGAAACAGTGAATACATCTGCCTCTGAAAGTGTTGAAGTTCTTTCAAGTCATTTTAGTAAGGATTTCGTAAGTGCTAAGTTTTTTTGAGGCTCCAGGCATGCACTCCAGAAAACCCATACTCCTCAGGCTCAAGAAGCCAGTTTGGTTTCAAAAGGTGAAGTAGTAACTAAGGTGGCTGAAGATACTGCATCTGGCATGATATTCTATTATATTGCAGCCCATGCGCAGGGACTCTGTAACAAACAGCACTCCAGCACGCTTCAAAAAAAAAAAAACAGTGGCAGAAAAAAACCTCAGTTCAGCCACCCAGCCAACAGAAGTTATAAGACGTGAGCCCACCCGACCATCATAGGAAAAAAAAACTCCACTATATAGCGTTCAGGAATGTTAGAGAAACAAAATCCTGTGTCATGGCCACTGTACAGCGACACCGGATCTTTTGTTTCTCTAACATTACCCCTGACGCAGCTTCAGCGAAACGGGGAATCCCTTTTGGGTACAGTAGATTCATGGACATGCCAATGGACTTCTGATAGAATAACAAGAAGATGAATGATGAGTATTAATCTAAAAATATATCAAACCTTTACCATATGATTGTTGGATAGTGTTTTCCTTTGACTGGTCTCCTGCGTTTGTGGCTCTGATATATTTGGACTGATTATTCCTGCACGCTATATAGTGGAGTTTTCCTATGATGGTTGGCCGGGCTCACGCCTTATAACTTCTGTTGGCTGGGTGGCTGAACTGAGGTTTTTTTCCCTCCACTGTTTTTTTGAAATGTGCTGGTTACAGAGTCCCTGCACATGGGCTGCAATATAATAGTTTGATACTGATTTTCTATGCTTGGGTGAACTTTTGTCATGATACTGATCCTGTCAACCCACCAGCCCGAGTTGATGTGTCAAGCTGACTGCTGCATGTTTGGATCCGGTTTGAGAGTGGAATCATTTGTATGATGTGAATGCTCTGAATGTGAGTCCTGAGAAGCAATGGTTCTTAGACCAGCATCTGATTGATATTGACAGTTTAGATATCCGCGAAGTTCTTGATTCTTAGGGTTAAGTTACCAGCCCAAGGTACTTAGGGCATCTTTTACTAAGGCACACTCACGTGTTTAGCTCACGCTATAATTGGGCACGCTAAACGTTAGAGATTCCAATACATTCCTATGGGTAACATTTAGCGCGCACCCAATTTTAGTGCTTGCTAAAAACGTGAGCACACTTTAGTAAAAGGGGGTCTATGACAGAGCAGGGCTCAACCCCAGGTACATAGACTGAGACAAGAGCCAGGAACTGCATTTTACAGATAGTCCTGAGCTTGGAATTTGCATAAGATAGGAGCTGGAGCTCATGTTTTCATTCAGGCCTGAAGCTAAAGTTAGTATGCTTGAAAAGCTGAAGGGGTACTAGTCAAAGTTGGAACAGGAGGGATTGAAAAAAAGTTTAGAAAGTGGTGAAACTTGGCAGACAAGGTTCTGGATGTAGGGAGTTTGAAAGCAAGAGGGAAAATTAGTCTGCGAATGTTTTCTGCAAGTAGTTTCCTGCCAACTAACCACCCTCTTTAACTGAGTCTTAGTGTGGCATTAAGGCTGTTTAGAACAGTCTTTTCCACGAAGTCAGCTTTCATCACGTTATTCCCAGATCTAGATTTGATTCCCACCTCCCACCAAAATGAATACTGCTGATTTGTCTTTTCTTCTTTGATTGGAGACATAGACCTGATATTAGGTGACTGCTGTGATTCCTTTTCCACAGTGATGTACCATGAGATCTCCAGAGATCAGAGCTCAAAAGAGTAGGGGTGGATTTTTTTTGGTCCACCCCTACTCTTTTGCACTTGATTTGGTCTACATGTGGGGGTTTTCTTACCCTGAACTGTTAGTCGCTGTTTTGACGTATCCAGAGAATAGTTAAATTTGACAAGGGAGTTAGAATGCTAAACCCTTATTCTATAGGATTTGCCATTAGATGGTACAATGGTTAATTACCTTGATAAATTCAATCCTTCATTAGGGTAATTTTCTTACTAAGTTCAATTTTCTCATTTTCCTTAAGGGGTGGACATAAGATGTGAATAATATATCAATTATGTACCAAATGCTAATTTACTATATTTGGGAAAAATTGAGTTAGCAGTTGCTAGAACAACTAGATTTCATCAATTTATTGGATTTCTGTTAATCTGGATTTAGAAGAATACATAGGACGCATGGCCATTTCAACACAAATGGAGAAATTAAGACCTTTTTCTCAATGGCGACAAGAAGGGAATCCTGATGCAGGAAGATTTGTCAGTATTGTATGTTCTGATCAGAATCTTGCTTAGCAGACTGAACTAGGTGTTTCAGGGGTTGTTTGGAATCGGTTTCTAGATTTTCTTTTTATTCATTTTTATGCAGTCAGAGATGCAAATAAATTTTAGTTCCCTGCCATGTAAATGGAGATTACCACAGGGTTTCCCCTCATCTCCTGTTTTATTTTTAATACATTTGGTTTGGTTCTTGTATATCATCTGCATAAATGAAATAACTCCTAATTTGTTCTTATCCCAATGAAGCATTTGCTAGAACAGACTTCATTTTATTGAGCATTTCTATGTTCAGTTCAATTTGGGTGGGTAATGTCAATAAGCCCGACCTGCATCCCAATGTAGAAGGAATTTCAGTTCAGGTCACTATCTCTATTAAAAGCTTAAGGTGCTCATTGTAGATACACACGTTTCTTTGGAAAATATTCATAATTTTAAGGTTATTGCCCCTTTTTGGCTGAAGAAAGTTTGGGTAGGTCACGTAGGTGGTTCTTTACCAATTTGCACCATTGTACTGTGGCCTATTTAGGTCTGATATGCGCTGGGAAGTTGTCTAGTAGCTCTTAGAATTAATACTGAATGTGGAGGGGCAATTTTCAATATGACATCTAATTCCAAATTGAAAAGTTTTGCTGAAAAAGTCTGTCTAGCTCACAACCATAATTGAACCAGAAAAAGTCTAAATTTCTTGTTCGATCATGGCTTTGAGTTAGATGTTTTCATACTCAACATGTCCATCTGTAAGTAGCACTTTTTTTGGTGGGGGGGGGGGGGGGGTTCCAGAGAAAAATGTAGAAATACAAACCATAGGGAAGCCAGTCTGGCAGCATTCATAGTAAACTGGTCACGCAGACATCCCAGCAGTTCAGAGGGGTAGTCTAGTGGCCAATGCAGTGGACTTCACATAAAGGGACCCAGGTACAAATTGCACCTAAACACCTTCATATTGTATGGGGCACCCTCCAGGAACAGAGAAAACCTACTGTAGGCCTTCCTTAGGAATGGCTATAATATCTGGAGCTGTCATAGAGCCCAGTATCTACTGTCACATCTTTGGGGGGAGTAGGTTGGGAAGTCAATGATCACTGGGGGATTAAGGGAGGGTCATGCCTTAATCCCTCCAGTGGTCAGCTGGTCAGGTACGGCACCTTTTTATGACTTAGTCATGATGGAAAACATACTACTTTTTGTCCTGGACCTTTTTCCTGTTCCTTTTTCACAGAAAAATGTCTAGATTTTACGCCCAAGTCCTGCCTCAAACATGCCCCCATGCTATTTGGATTCAGTCTGTGAATAGTGTCCCAATTATACCTTTTTGAAAATTGCAATTTAGATGTTTTGGTGGAGAAAATGCCCTTCTGTTGCTTTTGTGCCACTTTTTCTCTTTGGAATACGAGTGCCATAGATAGGAAGTGTTTTGCTATGCAGACTTGGCTCCAGAACCAGTAGGCAGCCATGAGAGTATAGGGGGAGATCCAAAGTATGGGCATGAATGTGGATGCAGTGCAAGAACTCGGTAAGGCCCTTGACATGTGATGATTAGAATAATTAGTATCTCTTGCTAAGCATGAATTATTCTAAACATTTGAACTTTAATTTTCTGAAATTTGTGGGAGTCCCTCGAGCTGGTATGTTAAAAGAAATATTTGTTGGAAGTTTTGGGTATATCACTGAGACCACTCTCTCTACCGGGGTTTTTTCCAAATAAGTGTAGAGGATCTGATGGAGGTGCTTTGATCAGATAGAACTTAACATCTAGAATTTGACTAAATGTTCTGCTGTGCTTAGAATTAATACAAAATACTTAGGGGTCCTTTTACTAAGGTGCACAGGATTTAGGATATGATAAATGAGCATCTTAGCATTTAGCCCAGGCTAATTGTTAGCACACACCAAATCTGTTAGCACACTTGGAGGGGCATTTTCGAACAGGGACACCCATCTCTAAGGGCGCCCATCTCTGAGGATGTCCCCGCGAAGGGGCGGGGTATCCCGTATTATCGAAACAAGATGGGCGTCCATCATTCGTTTTGATAATACGGTCGGGGATGCCCAAATCTCAGAATGTAGGTCGACCTAAGAGATGGTCGACCTAAATGTTGAGATGGTCAACCTTAGAGATGGACGACCTCAGTTTTCGCTGATAATGGAAACCGACGACGCCCATCTCAAAAACGACCAAATACAAGCCCTTTGGTCATGGGAGGAGCCAGCATTCGTAGTGCACTGGTCCCCCTCACATGCCAGGACACCAACCGGGCACCCTAGGGGGCACTTTTTACAAAAACAAAAAAAAGGTTTAAAAGAGCTCCCAGGTGCACAGCACCCTTCCCTTGGGTGTGAGCCCCCCAAATCCCCCTCAAAACCCACTGCCCACAAGTCTACACCATTACTATAGCCCTAAGGGGTGAAGGGGGGCACCTACATGTGGGTACAGTGGGTTTGGGGGGGTTGGACGACTAAGCATTAAGCAGCACAATTGTAACAGGTAGGGGGGGGGATGGGCCTGGGTCCCACCTGCCTGACGTCCACTGCACCCCCTAACAACTGCTCCAGGGACCTGCATACTGCTGCTTGGGAGGAGGGTATGACATTTGAGGGTGAAAATAAAAAGTTGTGAAACATCATTTTTTGTGGTGGGAGGGGGTTAGTGACCACTGGGGGGAGTCAGGGGAGGTCATCCCCGACTCCCTCTGGGGGTCATCTGGTCATTTAGGGCACTTTTTGGGGCCTTATTCGTGAAAAAACAGGGTCCAGGAAAAGTGCCCTAAATTCTAGCTACAAACGCATCCATTATCGGCGAAAGGCGCCCATCTCTGTTCGGGTGATAACCACGCCCCAGTTCCGCCTTCACCACGCCTCCGACACGCCCCCGTCCACTTTGTCCGCATCCGCGACGGAGTGCAGTTGAAAGCGTCCAAAGTTCGGCTTTTGATTATACCGCTTTATTTGTTTTTGTGAGAAAGACGCCCATCTCCCGATTTAGGTCGGAACTTGGGCGTTTTTCTCGTTCGATTATAAGCTGGTTAGTAAAAGGACCTTTTAGTATTTTGGGTGTTAATAAGAGATGAGACACGAGCCACCCTCCTGGTTACATTTCCATTAGAACCAGGCAAAATATGGACATTGAGGCTGCATTTTCATAATAGAAGTTGTTTTGGGGTCATAAGATGTATTTCCTGAGTTTGCCCTATTACACAAGGTAATAGGAAGTAATTTATTTTAATACACCAGGAGTTTCTTGGGCCTGCTTTTTTTTTTTTTAATTCCCCCTGTAAATATTAGCTTAAATAATTAAATTTTTATGGCCCTAAAAGTTAAGCAGTTCCTAAATGCAATATTATCTCCTTGCTGTCTCTAGGTGAGGCATTTAGGCATGCTTTGATTGAAAGAAGTCTGTTTTTTGTAGTTTTTCTTATCACATATATACCATATTTCAAAAAAGAACAGAACACCTTTTATTTTTCTCTGTAACAAAATAAATATGGTTGAGGGTATAATAATAAAACTTGGCTCACATAGAGACCTAAGATAGAGCTATAAATCAATCATGCAACAAATATGTAGTGTGGTTGTTTGCAAAAGTGAAAAAGGTTTCCTCTTTTTGGAAACAGTGTACTAGATGTATCCTTAGCCTTGTTTCCTAATTTGTATCCCCCAGTTGTATAGTGAGCTTATAGAGCAGATATTCAGCACTTCCCCTCCCCTGCTCCCCCTCCCTCGCACCTCTTTATTAGTGAATGAGTGAAGCTGGTATGTTTTATATCCTTGGCTGTTAAATGGATATAGCTTGCTTATATTTATATTTATTTTTTAAAGTCTGGCAGTGAATACATTAAGTTTTTCATGATGAGGAAAATTTACCTTGGACGTATTATTTTTTTGTGAATACAGTTTAGATAAGATTTTTTCTTAATCATGCATTATGCTAAGTATGGTTTGAACTGCAAAAGTGACCACATTTGGCATTTTGGAAAATAAAGGCCCATCTATTTGTGCCTTATGCAGGGTAACAGTTGCTCTAATCATGAGGTTCCCAACTTCTTGATAGATTCTATTGGAATTCTATTTCAAGTTATATTTTATATTCTATTTCAGTCAGTCTTCCACTTTGTTCACTTTTTCAAACTCTCAAACTGGTGGACAGATTGAGGGATGAAAAAAGCAGTGTCGTCTTGTTCTCTGCACATAAATGTCTCACCCTCCCACCTAACCCTTAGAATTCCACTCCCATGCCCCCTTCCAATTTGCCAGCAAAAACAACTTCATTTTTCAACCATCAGGATGGGTATTGTGAAGCTGCTGCAGCAGTGTGACTCAAGGGTTTTAGTTCCCCTGGGGTGCTTTTCTATTTCCTGTAGGGAGTGCTGTGCTGTCAGTAGTTGCCACCAGTATTTTCATAACTGGGATCATCTTTAGGAACCCTTGTAACAGAAAAGCATAGTTTAATCTTTGAGAACAATTCAGCAAAAATCCTTTAACATGGTAACAGTAAATGACGGCAGATAAAGACCTGTACGGTCCATCCAGTCTGCCCAACAAGATAAACTCATTTTACATGATATGCAATACTTTAGATGTATACTCAAGTTTGATTTGTCCTTGCCATTCTCAGGGCACAGACCGTAGAAGTCTGCCCAGCACTCTTCTTGTACTAAAAGTTCTGAAGCTAACGTTGAACCCCTTAAAATTTACACTCATGCCATCCCTATCTATTCGGTCATGATCAGGACTTAGACCGTAGAAGTCTGCCCAGCACCAGTTTTGCTTCCCAGTTATCAGCGTTGCCACCCAATCTCCGCTAAGATTCTGTGGATCCATTCCTTCTAAACAGGATTCCTATGTGTTTATCCCACACATGTTTGAATTCCATTCCATTTGAAGTTCTACTGTGGAGGGAATTTTCATACTCCCTGAAAGTCTGTTTTCAAAGGGAAATGCCTCACTGGGTTTTCCTTCAGAAGTCAAGGCTGTACCATTTTTGTTGACTCCTGCACCAAAAAAAACGGATGCTTCTGGACTTTCTCAGCCCTAGTCTTACTCCACGTGCTCTATGGAGGTTGGACTGATCCTCATTCACTCCTGCCTCACCTGTTCCAAATGATTCCAGGTGACATTTTTCTTTAAATACATAAAAAAATAAGATAGACCATACAAAAAAGGCCCTTTCCCTGTACCACATGTTGCATGTTTTCCCCATAGGGAAGAGTACATAAAGCTGTATACAGAATATGGGAGAGAGGCAACTTTGCCATGCAAAACATATGCCTGTTGGAACAGATTTCAACAGGGTTTTTTCCCCCCTCATAGGTAACCCATAGAATCGCCTTTGAACATGGCTCAGAAAAGGTGTGATCCTTTGAGTAATTTATGGTCATGGTATAGTAAAGCCCATTTGAAAATGCAGCTGGTGTGCAGTATGGGTATGTTTTGCACATTGCACCCACATGGAAGCAAATGCAAAGTACATGTGAGGATATGAAAATGAAATCTCCATTTATGCTTTCATTCCACTGACTAACCCCATCCCTTTATTCATATGGGCAAAAGCATACACACAGCTTTTACGTGCATAAGAGCGAGGTGGATTTCAAAATCCATTTTTATGCTAGTGAATACAAGATTGCTAGTGCAAAAACCTTTATGTACGAACACCCCCCCCCCCTTCTGTTTTTTTTTTTTTTGATAAAAGATGTTTAAGAAAAGAGATTCTCAGCAGCTCAAATGTTCTCGTATGTATCCATGGTGGAAATTTGTTAGAGATATAGCACTTCTCCCTAGTCTCTAGAGCAGGCTCATCAAACTTGTTTCAGCAGTGGGCTGCATGATTCTTTCCCTTTTTATAACATGATTTCTACTCCACAAAATGTATGGATCTCTTCTGAAATTGACTTCATATCCACTAAATGGTTCCATAACCCTTCAAGATCATGTGTACTAATTAGTTTGTGGTTTTTTTTCTCTGTTTTTTGCCTCCAATGCAGTCTTCTTTTCAAGGTCTCTGTTTGCCTTATCAGCGCTTTCAATTTGACTTGCCATTCCTTATGCTGTTTCCTATTACTTTCAGTCGGATCCTTCTTCCATTTTCTGAAGAATTTTCTTTTAGCTCTAATAGCTTCCTTCACCTCACTTTTTAACCATGCTGGCTGTTGTTTGCCCTTCCTTCCTCCTTTTTTAATACATGGTATATAACTGGTCTGGGCTTCCAGGATGGTGTTTTTGAACAGCATCCATTCCTTATGTAAATGTTTAACTTTTGCTGCTTCTCCTCTGTCATTTTTTTTTACCTAAGTTTGTCATACTCTCCTTTCTGAAAGTTAAATGCCTGATGTATTGGATTTCCTGTGTGTACTTACTCAAGAGCTGATTATATCATGATCACTGTTATCAAGCAGCCCCAGCACTATTACCTCCTGTACTAGATCATGCGCTATACTAAAGACTATGTCTAGAATTTCACCCCACCCCCCTTGTTGGTTCCTTAACCAGCTGCTCTATTAAACAGTCAATAATTTCATCAAGGAATTTTAGCTTCCAAGCATTCACAGATATTACATTTACGCAGTCAATATAGGGAGACTAACAAACTGGGCAACACGATAATAATGCCTGACTTAAATTACCCTAATATTGACTGAGTAAATCATCAGTCTGTTCATCCTGGCCAGGTGGACGGTAGTACACTCCTATCACTATCCTTTTCCCCTTTACACATGGAATTTCTATCCATAGGGATTCTAAGATGAGTTTTGTGTCCTGCAGAAATTTTAGTCTACTTGGTTCAAGGCTCTCATATAATGGTACCCCTCCTCCAATTCAATCCACCCTATCACCATGATATAATTTGTACCCTGATATGACAGTGTACCACTGATTATCTTCCTTCCACCAGGTCTCAGAGATGCCCATTAGATCTATCTATTCAATTAGTATATACAGGTACTTATTAGAATATATTGCACTATGTAAACCTCTTTGAATGTAGTTGCAAAAACCACAGAAAGGTGGTATGTCAAGTCCCATTCCCTTTCTAACTCTCCCATCATATTTCTTAGTCTTCTGGCATTTGCATATAAACATTTCAAGCAATGTTTGTTCATATTCACAACTTGCTCAGCAGTTGACAGTGTTAATTTGCAATCTTGAAAATCTATGTGCTCTTTATTTAAAGACACCTGATCTACTATGGTCTCAGTCGCAACCTCGCTGTTGGGATGTCCTACCTTCCCTGTTTTGGTGATATCTTTTAAAGATACCTTGTTCCGAACCAGTCACTTTTGAGTGATTGTCGGCCTTCCTTCAATTTCTAGTTTAAAACCTGTTCTACCGTCTTTCGGAGCAGGCTCCTCCCCCCCTTCCCAGTTTTTCTCTTCTTTGGCTGCTACATGCTCTCAGCTTTTGTGTGGGAATCCTTACCAATGGCTCTTTACTTTCTTTGTCTTTTGAGACCTTTGGAACCCTGCCAAGTATGGTGATCCCATCCAGCCATGCCTCAGTCCTTTTACCTGTGCATGCATGGATAGTTACATGTGTTTTAACTTATGTTGTTTTCTGTTGCCAGCAGTTTTACTTGTGTAAACAGTTAATACATAGATGAAAAGGAACACAGACGGGCCATTGTCAGGGGAGAGGAAAATGGGAGCTGTGGGTGAGCTTTGTAGGGGGAAAAGAATAGGAGATTATCCCAGGGAGAAAAGACTGAATGTGTAGCAGGGGATAATTAGAAGGTGGACCCCCATTATATTTATACATGTATATTTTTCGTTCCTTTAAACTTATTCCCTCTTCCCCTTCTATTCTTCCCCCTCCAACTTTTCAGATTTTTGATTTGTCCCTTCCCTTAAAACTCCTCCAGGTTCCAATTCTTTCACCCTTACCCATCTGTCTCCCTCTGTACCTATGTCTCCTTTCTAACACACATACTCCACCCCTATTCTGACATGCATACACTGTCCCCACATACCCACTCACTCATGCTGCCTTCACTCTAACTTATCCCTATCCCCTCTCTACCTATTGATCACTGATTTCTGCATTCTCTTGCTTTTCCTCATGTCATTGATCCCCCCCTCACCTCCTGAGATGCCAGTTATTCTTTCTCCTAAACCCTCCCACCCATCTCGAGACTGATCTGTTCTCTTAGGACAATCCCCAACACAAAACCCTTCTCACTCATGGAACCCCTCATACTGACCATCTTTCTTTCCCATTCCGTTCCTTATAACTCATTCTTCCCTTGTTGGTACCCTTTCTTTTATGAGCTGATTCTTTTTGTTTGGACAACTACAGTTCTGTTAAATGTTTCCTTGCTTGCTGAACTCTTTGGGCCATTGTCACAGTGCCAGATACCTCTTGACCTGCCCTTCCTCTCAAATCCATTCTGATCACCTAAATTCCCTCATCACTTGATTTCTCCAAAGCACTTGAGTGTGCTAAGTCCTCACCTTCTTTCAGGAACACTCCCACTGTGTCAAGTCCCCCCATCATTCCAACGTACATGGGTGCCAACTATCAAATACCAAAGATACATCAAAAACTCAGTTATGAATTTGATTAAGTGAAACTATATGCTAGTCCTATCCACTGTTACATCACCAATCAACTAATGCAAAGTGATTCATATTGGGAAGAATAATCCGAATCAGTTATCTGATGCTAGGGTCCACTTCAGGAGTCAAGAAAAAGTCATAGATGTCATTGAAGATAATACGCCAAAATTTTCTTCCCAGTATGTGGCGGCAGCAGCCAAAGAAAACCAAACAGGATGCTAGGAATTATTAGGAAAGGGATGCAAAATAAGACCAAAAATATTATAATTCCTCTATTGCTTCATGGTGCTACCTCACCTTGAGTATTGTATTCAGTTCTGGTCGCTGTATCTCAAAAAAGATATAGTGGAATTAGAAATGGTTCAAAGAAGAGCGACCAAAATGATAACGGGGATGGAACTGCTCTCATATGAGGAAAGGCAAAAGAGGTTAGGGCTCTTCATCTTGGAAAATAGATGGCTGATGGGAGATATGATTGTGGTCTACAATTTTTTACTCATTCAAAAAGTACAAAGATGGGACATGCAATGGTAATACCTTTAAAACAAATAGGAGGAAATATTTTTTTCATTCAAAGAATAGTTAAACTCTGAAAGTTGTTGAGAGCTTAGAAATAGCCTCTTTAGGTCTTTCAGAGGGTGTCTCCCGAGTCTTGCTTGCTTCCAGGAAAGATTCCACGAAAAAGTGTTACTCTTTCAAATGGAGGAGGTTTGCCGTCTGGTGTGACAGCAAGGCTCTAGATCCTTTTTCTTGTCCTACAAGGACCCTGCTTGAATACCTTCTCAAGACCAACTCTGTAAGAGTTCACCTTAGTATCATCTCTATGCTGATGACACCCAACTGTCTCTCCACACCAGACATCACCGCGGAGACCCAGGCAAAGGTATCGGCCTGCTTATCCGACATTGCTGCCTGGATGTCCAACCGCCACCTGAAACTGAACATGTCCAAGACCGAGCTTATCGTCTTTCCACCAAAACCCACTTCTCCTCTTCCTCCACTTTCTATCTGTTGATAACACCCTCATCCTCCCCGTCTCATCTGCCCGCAACCTCGGAGTCATCTTTGACTCCTCTCTCTCCTTCTCTGCACATATCCAGCAGATAGCCAAGACCTGTCGCTTCTTCCTCTTTAACATCAGTAAAATTCGCCCTTTCCTCTCTGAACACACCACCCGAACTCTCGCCCACGCTCTCATTACCTCTCGCCTTGACTACTGCAACTTACTCCTCACCGGCCTCCCACTTAGCCATCTATCTCCCCTTCAATCTGTTCAGAACTCTGCTGCACGTCTCATATTCCGCCAGAACCGATATACTCATATCACCCCTCTCCTCAAGTCACTTCACTGGCTTCCGATCAGATACCGCATTCAATTCAAGCTTCTCCTTCTTACCTACAAATGCACTCAGTCTGCTGCCCCTCACTATCTTTCTACCCTCATCTCCTCTTACGTTCCCGCCCGTAACCTCCGTTCACAGGATAAATCCCTCCTCTCAGTACCCTTCTCCACCACCGCCAACTCCAGGCTCCGCTCATTCTGCCTCGCCTCACCCTATGCTTGGAACAACTTTCCTGAACCCTTACGCCAAGCCCCCTCCCTGCCCGTCTTCAAGTCTTTGCTTAAAGCCCACCTCTTCAATGCTGCGTTTGGCACCTAACCCTTACTGTTCAGTGAATCCAGACTGCCCCAATTTGACTGCCCCTATCGGACCGACCGTTCACTTATCTATTAGATTGTAAGCTCTTTGAGCAGGGACTGTCTCTCTTTGTTAAATTGTACAGCGCTGCGTAACCCTACTAGCGCTCTAGAAATGTTAAGTAGTAGTAGTAGTAGTTGCCGGAGGGTATGGTAATGGCGGTTAGTGTATCTGGGTTTAATAAAGGTTTGGACAAGTTCCTTAAGGAAAGTCCATAGTCTGAGATGGGTTTCTGCTAGGTACTTGTGACCTGGACTGCTGGAAGCAGGATACTGGGCTAGATGGGACCATTGGTCTGACCCAGGATGGTTAGTATGTTCTTAAGTAGCCATCTAGTAAATGATCCCCTTTAATGTTTCCTAATTCCAAGTGTATATAAGAGAGATGTTGAATTTTAAATGCTTATTCCAAGTGATCCGCTTAATAAGTTGACAAAAGTTTATTGCATAATAGGAAAGAGATGGCACCCCAGACAGAAGGGAGATGTTTGTTCCAAATAGATGGTGGTGGTAGTGATGACAATAAGAAGGAAATTGGTTTCTTTAGTATGTGGGACTCTGAAAGAGAGTGGCTTAAAGTGTTGCACCAGAAAATCCTTTTAACTTGTTTTCTTTTTTTCAAGGAAAGCATCGAGGAGCAGCCTTCTGAGGTTGAACTTGAACCAAGGTATAAGTGTTGTATATCCATATAAATGTTTTAAATCTTTTCATATTGATTTGGCAATATTTGTAATTTGTAATTTTTATTTTGTGTTAGTGGCAATATAACACAACGTGGAGTACACAGCACATCTGTACCTATTTCTTCTGGTAAGAAAATTGAAAATACCAAACCATACCACTTGTTTCACAGAAATATACAGTCTTTAACTTGAAAATCAACATTTCAAGTCCTTAAGTCAATTTAATGAGAAAAGGAATGTCATCTGACTGGTGGCCTGTTTATTAAAGTTGTGATTTGCACTTGATTATGTTTTGAAAGTAGTTGTTTAAGTCTCTGCCGGATATCATCTGCCTGTGTTCTAGATATTCATGCAGGGAAATGTTTAGAGATATAAAGGTGACACTTCCTTAGATTACAATGATGGGCTTTTACTCCTTTCAATTTAACTGTATATATTGTTGCTTCCTGTGGGCAAGCATATGCCAAGGGAGGGTAAAATTAAATGATGGGCATTTAAAGGAAAATTCAAAATATCAAATCAACAGGAAATGTGTAGAATATATTGTCACCATTACTCTGCCAGTATCAAACTATTTCTTTTACAATTTTTTGTCTTAACTATTGGTAAAAGCTGAATATCAGCCACTGTTTAAAAAAAAAAGTGACTAAAGGGAAAACATTGCAATAACTCAAGTTGGAAATTTGAGTCACAGGATGATAGCTTACCAGTATCTTCCACTTTACCTGCAGTCCTGCTGGACTTCACCCATATCAATATACACTTTCCATTCATCTTTTGGTTTCCTTGGACTTGAACAAAGATTTGCATACCAATGAGGCAGTGCATGCAAATTAATCTCATCTATATTGTGAATAACTGAAAGCAAGACTAGCTAGGGTTCCCCCAGGACAGATTTGGGCATTGCTGGTCTAGGGGGTTGAAGACGGGGACAACCTCCAGTCACTCCTGCCCCCTGCTAGTGCTGGGTTCATATTCGTGCCCCTGAAACCTAGTGATAGTCTTATGGTACTACTGCTAGGAATCAGGCTTCTATATAAAGTGCTTATTGGTCTTATATGGCAGCCTGATTTTTAGCAGTAGTACCACAAGACTACCACTAGAGACAGAGGTGCCATTCTAAACCCAGTGCAGGCAAGGGCAAGAGTAACTGAGGATCGCACCTGTCTTGGACACCCTAAACCACCATGATTAACTTGAGGTGGGTCCTGCTATCTCCGAGGCCTAACTCAAGCTATCCTTACCTTTGAGCTGGCATTGTTTCCTGTAATAGCGCAGCTTGCAAATTTCAATACTGGCTGTGTTCAATTTATATAATCATTTGGTTTGTTACATGGAATTGCTGATCTGCTGTTAATAATATGTAACATGCCATTAAAATCATCCGTATTACCTGAAGATTGGAGGGTGGCTAATGTGACGCTGATTTGTAAAAAGGGTTCCAGGGGAGATCTGCAAAATTACAGACCGTTAAGCCTGACCTCAGTGCCGAGCAAAATAGTAGAAACTATTATAAAAAAATAAAATTACAGAACACACAGACAAACATGGTTTAATGGGACAGAGTCAGCATGGGTTCAGCCAAGGGAAGTCTTGCCTCACCAATTTGCTTCATTTCTTTGAAGGCATGAATAAACATGTGGATAAAGGTGAGCCAGTTGATGTAGTATATCTAGATTTTCAGAAAGCTTTTGATAAAGTTCCTCATGAGAGACTCCTGAGAAAATTAGAGTCATGGGATAGGAGGCAAGGTTCTGGTATGGATTAGGAATTGGTTATTGGTCAGAAAACAGAGGGTAGGGTTAAATGGTCATTCCTCTCAATGGAGGAGGGTGAACAGTGGAGTGCCGCAGGGATCTGTACTGGGACCTGTGCTATTTAACATATTTATAAATGATATGGATATCGGAACAACAAGCGAGGTGATTAAATTTGCAGATGACACAAAACTATTCAAGGTTGTGAAAACACGTGCAAACTGAAATATTGCTGAAAGACCTTAAGAAATTGGAAGACTGGGCATCCAAACGGGAGATGAAATTTAATGTGGACAAATGCAAGATGATGCACATTGGAAAGAATAATCCAAATCATAGATACCTGATGCTAGGGTCCACCTGTGGGTCAGCACTCAGGAAAAAGATCTTAGTGTCATTGTAGATTATATTCTGAAATCTGCTCAGTGTGCGGCAGCCAAAAAAAGCAAACAGGATGCTAGGCATTAGGAAAGGGATGGTGAATAAGATTGAAAATACTATAAAGCTTCTCTCGCTCCATGGTGCGACCACCTCTTGAGTATTGTGTTCAGTTCTGGTCGCCGTATCTCAAAAAAGATATAGCAGAATTAGAAAAGGTTCAAAGAAGAGCGACCAAAATAACAGGGATGGAACTCTTCTTGAATGAAGAAAAGCTAAAGAGGTTAGGGCTCAGAGAGAGATGAGGGGAGATAATGGTTGAGGTCTACAAAATTCTGAGTGGTATAGAACGATTAGAAGTAAATGAATTTTTACTCATTTCAAAAGTACAAGGACTAGGGGACACTCAGTTACATGGAAATTACTTTTAAAACAGGAGGAAACATTTTTTCACTCTATGAATAGTTAAGCTCTGGAACTCTGCCGGAGGATGTGGTAACAGCGGTTAGCGTATCTGGGTTTAAAAAACGTTTGGACAAGTTCCTGGAGGAAAAATCCGTAGTCTGCTATTGAGACAGACATGGGGACGCAACTGCTTGCCCTGGGATTTGTAGCATGAAATGTTGCCACGATTTGGGTTTCTGCCAGGTACTTGTGACCTGGCTTGGCCACTGTTTGGAAAACAGGATACTGGGCTAGATGGACCATTGGTATGACCCAGTATGGCTACTCTTATGTTCTTATGTACATGCATTTGCATGCTTTGGATATAGTTTACAGTTAGATTTTATTCTTATAGTCTGCAATAACCACCTAGTTCTACGCAGATTACAGAAACAAGAAGTCCAGACAATTTCCAGAGAATTACAATTTACAATAAGTTCCGTACAACAATTAACATAAGAGAAATTTCTTTAAAATGTTTTTAAATTCCTAAACTGACCATAATGAGTTAAAATTCTTAGCTGTACTGGCAAGTATTCCATACTTGAGCTTCTAAAAATGAAGATAGCAGAGAATACAAGCTGAGTGTTCTGAACTTTGATGTTACAGACCTTTTAGAAGCTTCTGGAGATTTTGTGACTGGGACTGCAACTTTGTTTCCTTATTTGCACTGGATAAAGACTCAGTGATGCCTTTGCATTTTTGTTTCCAAAATGCAGTATTTCTTGGATTTAAGATTAGAATTTTTCCAGATGTGTGTGAAAAAAGTTTTTAAAAAAACCCCAGGAGCGTAGGAAGCAGTTTCTTGCTATGAAGCAGGAAATCCTGGCTCTTGGGCTCAAATTAAGATTTCCATGCTGATTAAACTGTGTAAGGCTTTGTATGTATTTTATGATCGTTGCAAACTTTCATTCAGAGCAAGAAATCGGTTATAGACGGGATCACTGTGAAAGTGTGAGTTTATGGAGTAATATACTTATTGTGGGTTGGGATTTTCAGTGTCCATCTTTTTAGGATGATATTTTTCTTATTGAGAGTTTTATGTATCTTTTCTAATCTTGGATTCCACTTAGTTGTGGTCTGCAATTTTCATTCTTAATGGTTTTGTTCTATTTGTCATATTACTTGCTGGAATGGTTCTTCAGTATGAAAATTTCTATTCAAGATTATTTTCTTGATGTATATTTGAAAACCAAATACATTTAAAGCATTACAAAAATCCAAAATATAGAGTGAAACATCATATAAAATATAGATTGTCACATAAAGTTTAAATTTAATATGGGCCTTCAGTGGTAACCACTGTAAGTCTATTAATAAAGGAGAAACTCGCTTGCTGACATGTGCCAAAAATTATTAATCTAGCAACAACATTCTGTATCGTCTTGAATGTTTTTTAAGAAGAAATTTCAGGCAACCTATATAAATAATGTTACAGTAATCAAGTTACCCTAGAATTAAACTTTGGACCACCAATTTAAAAGTTGATGTGTCGGCATATTTCTAATTTTCCACAATTTCTTCATAAAGAAGGTTTTCTTAAAGCATTAATGTGCGACTCTGGACATAGAGGTAGACGTAATTCCTAGTATCTTTAGACTTGTTTCAAATTTAAAACTAGAATTACTCAATTTCAGAATGTTGTCATTACAGACATCTGAAGTTTGTCCAATCAGTAAACATTTAGTTTTCTCATTGTTTAGCTTTGTGAGACCTAATCCAATTCTCCAGTAAGTCAATACAATCTGCTACATGTTTAGATACTACTTCTGTAGACTGTAAAACTGGTAGTAATACCATGATATTGTCGGCGTAACTAAATGATTTAAAACCAGCCTGATTCAAATAAAAGCCCAAGGAACTCATTAAGATGTTAAATAATGAAGGGGATAAAGGTGACCCTTGCGGGACACCACAATTTGCTTTCCAGCAATCGGATACCTTATACCTAACACTATATATTGAGGTAGCCCACAGTACCTTAAATCTAATGTGTCTTACAGTAAAACACACAATTTTGCTGTGCGATATTCCCTTAACATGCATTGTAACTACCCCTGAAGAGGATGATTTACCACAGGAGTCACCAACCTGTGGTATCAGTACTGCAGGTAGCTGACTACCATTGATCAAAATAACACTGCTTGCGAGCCACCTTGCAAGTGGTATTACTTGCCTGGGAGCATCAGACTGCATGTTAAAGGAGCTGGCACATAAAATCTAAGCAGTACCAGCAATGCCCTTATATGGAAATATTACTCCTAGCCATAGTACTGCAAGATTACAGGTAGGGGTATCTGATACCATTTTGGAAAAAAGCACAGGTTTACAGTTTTGGCTGTTGGGGGGAGGGAGCTTTAGTTGGGGGGGTTATGGATTGGGGGGAGCCCAAGAGGGGCTTTCAGCCTTGGGGGAATGTGCTCTGCCACTTTAACGTCTGGTGTGGGAACATCGGGCTGCAAACTGCAGTATAGTATTTGTATAGTAATGAGCTGCTTTACGTGCATTTGCTTGTTTTACATCTCATTGCTCTGTAATGTGAGGTGACGAAATTTATTGCCGTTTTAAGAGCATTAGGGGTTAGTGTCCTAATGCAGCTTGATAACTTCCCCCCCCCCCCCGGTCTCATTTCTTGAAGCTTTGTTCCCAACTCCTAGCCAGTCAGTTTTTCAATCTATATGCAGTGAATGTGAGATGGATGTCTATACAATGAGAGTCATGGATACAAATTTCTCATGCATATTCATTGCAGATAGACTTACAGCCAGTGTCCCAGGACAGGTTTGATCCGTTGATATATACCATGCACAATTTTGGTAATATATTTTTTTCTCTGGACCTACCTCTAACTTGTCTGTATGCATTTGGATGTACAGCTTGTAAAACAGGGCACTGTTTTAGGGAAGGAAAAGGGATGGGATTTGATATACCACCTTTCTGGGTTAAATATTATACTTATTTTGTGCCTGGGGTTAATGAAGGGTTAAGTGACTTGCCCAGCGACACAAGAAGCTGTAGTGGGAATTGAACTCTGTTCCCCTAGTTCTCAGGTCACTGCATTAACCACTGTTACTCCACTCACCACATCTTATCATGCTGTTCTGTTACTGAGCCAATAGAAAATTGTCATCTTTTTTTTTTTAATCATTTATTTATAATTTTTCATTTTACAAGGGTCACTTGCAAACAGTAATACAGAGATGACTGCACATTAATACAAGATAAGAAGAAAACAATCCCAACTAGATATATGGATTATATACAATCTTTCTCTTTCTTAGACCACAAAGTGAAGAAAAATAGGGAGAGTGGGATAAGACAAGGAGATCAATTAAACAGAAAAAAGAAAACATGGTATTAACCTGATTATCCCCAGATATTACTCATCTAATTCATTATTCTACATTGATCATCTGGTTGGCTTCTTCAAGACCAAATACGGTGTATAGTCAATTCATTTCATTGAAAACATACTTATTGTCCAGATTTTAGTTAGAAATAATACATCTGATTACATTCTCTCTCTTTTAAAAACCAGAAATTATTTAACAATACATATACTTAAGTCTCTAATTCAAATCCCACTGATTAAAGCAATCCCAGTTTTCACAGGCTTCACTCCTTTCGAAGTAATAATTAAGGAAGTATTTCTGAGGAAAACTTTAGGAGTGTACTCTGAAGGTACGATGGGAGAGATAAGAGGAGAACCAGGAGAGGACAGAGCCCTGGAACCCAAAAGAGGACAGTGTGTCAAGAAGTAAGTTGTGATTGACAGTGTCAAAAGCGGCGGATAGGTCGAGGAGAATGAGGATGGAGTAATGACCTTTGGATTTGGCGAGGAACAGGTCATTACAGACTTTGGATAATGCCGTTTCTGTCGAGTGAAGTGGGCGAAAGCCAGATTGAAGCGGATCGAGGATGGTATGAGAGACGAGAAAATCAATGCAACAGCTGTGAATGGCACATTCAAGTATTTTGGAGAGGAAGGGTAGGAGGGAGATGGGGCGGTAGTTGGAGGGACAAGTAGGGTCAAGTGAAGGTTTTTTGAGGAGCGGTGTGACAGCATGCTTGAAGGTGTCAGGGACAGTTGCGGTGGAGAGAGAGAGGTTGAGGATATGACAGATGGTGGGGGTGATAGTGGGAGAGATGGTGGTAAGTAAGTTGGTGGGGATGGGGTCTGAGGAGCAGGTGGTGCATTTTGAGGAGGAGAGAAGATGGGCGGTTTCCTCTTCGGTGATATCAGGAAAAGAGGAGAAGGAGGCCTGGGTTGGTTGGTTGAGGGAGTGGGAGATAGGATGAAGGGGAGGAGAAGGTTTAGCGGTGAATTCGAGGTTGATCTTCTGGACCTTGTCGCGGAAGTAGTCAGCCAGTGATTGAGGAGAGAGTGAAGGGGGGGTGGGAGCGGAGGGCACTTTGAGGAGGGAGTTGAGGGTGGCGAAGAGATGACGAGGGTTAGAGCTGAGGGAATTAGTCAAATGAGTGTAGTAGTCCTGTTTGGCGAGGAATAGGGAGGACTGGAAGCAGGATAGCATGAATTTGTAGTGAATGAAGTCAGTATGGGTGCGAGATTTCCTCCATAGGCGTTCAGCCGATCGGGAGCAGGAGCGTAGGTAACGGGTGCAAGGGTTAAGCCAGGGCTGGGGATTAGTGCGCCTAGTGGGACGGGAAACAGACGGTGCAAGAGTGTCAAGGGCGGATGAGAAAGTGGCATTGTAATTGGAGACAGCCTTGTCGACGGACTCAGAACATGTGATGGACGGGAGGAGATCAGAGATACTAGCGGATAAGGTGGGGGGGTCAACTGCCTGGAGATTCCTGGAGGTAGTAGTTAGGGTTGGGCGGGACTGAGGGGGAGGATGATGAAGTGTGAATGTGATCAGGTGATGGTCAGAAATGGGAAGAGCGGAGACGCAGAGATTAGAGGGCGAGCAGATAGAAGAGAGGACGAGATCAAGACAGTGACCAGATTTGTGAGTAGGGGTGGTGGAGCTCAGTTGGGGGTTGAAGGAGGAGGTTAGGGTGAGGAATTGAGAAGCGTATGAGTCAGATGGGTTATCAGTGTATATGTTGGTCACCAAGAATGAGGGATGGGGATGAGGGTTCGAGAAAAACGGAGAGCCAGGCATCGAAGTCAGTAAGGAAGGAAGGGAGGGACTTATCAGGGGGGCGGTAGATGACTGCGACACGGAGTGGCAGCGGGTAGAATAGACGGATGGAATGGACTTCAAAGGATGAGAAGCAGTGAGACTGTGGTAGGATGAGGGGCTGAAAACTGCAGGAGGGCGAAAGTAGTAGGCCAACGCCGCCACCGCGGCTAGCTGTGCGGGGCGAATGGGAGAAAAGGTAGCCTCCGTGGCAAAGGGCTGCGACTGAGGCAGAGTTGTCGGGGGTGAGCCAGGTTTCGGTTAGAGCGAGCAGATGGAGGGAACGGGAGATGAAGAGATCATGGGTGAAGGTAAGTTTGTTGCCGATTGAGTGGGCATTCCACAGGGCACACGAGAAGGGAGGGAGGAAGGGGGGAGGAGGGGAATGGAGATGAGATTGGAGATATCGCGGGAATGTTTGCATGGATGATATGAGGACATGTGTGGTGGACCTGGGTTGGGATTGATGTCTCCCGCGGATAGCAGGAGAAGGAGCAAGAGAGAGCGGAGAAGGGTGGGGGAGGTGGGGCGACGAAGGTGCCGAAGGCGGGATGCGCTGAGGAGGAATGAGGAAGGGTTCATGGCAGGAAGGAGGTGCTGGAGGTTGAGAGCTAGGAAGGAGGAGGAGGACAGTAGGGATGGTGAGGTGGTGGGGGATAGGGGTAGGTAGGGTATAGCAGTAGTGGGCAGGACGGTGGGGGGGATGGGTAGTGAGTTTATGTGGTAGACAGCGGAGGGAGGGGAAGAGATTAGGGAGGGATAGGGTGAGGAATAGAATGTGAAAGGGGGCCATGGGTAGTGAGAGAGGTAGGGAGTGGGTGAGCAGGCAGGTTGGATAAGCTGGTGGGGTGGAGCAAGCTGATGCAGATGGACTGAAAGCTTGATCAGGCGGGGTGGAGCAAGCTGATGCAGATGGACTGAAAGCTTGATCAGGCGGGCTGGAGCAAGCTGATGCAGATGGACTGAAAGCTTGATCAGGCGGGCTGGAGCAAGCTGGTGCAGATGGACTGGATCGAGCAGGGAAAGCTGGATCAGGCTGACTGGAGCAAGCAGGTTTAGGCGGGGAGGAGCAAGCTGGTGCAGATGGACTGGGAACTGGATCAGGCGGGCTGGAGCAAGCTGGTGCAGGAGGACTGGATCAAGCAGGGAAGCTGGAGCAGGCTGACTGGAGGAAGCAGGTTTAGGTGGGCTGGAGCAGCAGGAGCAGATGGCTGGAGCAAGCTGCATTAGGCGGGCTGGAACGGCAGGAGCAGGTGGCTGGAACAGGCAGGAAGAGCTGGATCAGATGGACTGGGACGAGCATGAAGAGCTGGATCCGACGGAGGCTGGGGCAGATGGACTAGCCGGAAGAGCTGGATATGACGAAGGCTGGAGCAGATGGACTAGGACGAGCAGGAGGATCTGGATCAGGCGGTCTGGAAAAAGCAGGAAGAGTGGATCCGACGGAGGCTGGAGCAGATGGACTGGGACGAGCAGGAAGAGCTGGATCCGACGGAGGCTGGAGGAGATGGACTGGGACGAGCAGGGGGAGCTGGATCAGGCGGGCTGGAACGGCTGGAGAAGCTGGAACGAGCAGGGGGAAGCTGGATTAGGCGGGCTGGAACAGCTGGAGCAGGTGGCTGGAACAAGCAGGAAGAAGCTGGATTAGGCAGGGTGGAACAGCTGGAGCAGGTGGCTGGAACAAGCAGGAAGAAGCTGGATCCGACGGACTGGAACAGGGTAGTTCAAATGGACTTGAACGAGCAGGGAGAAGCTGGGTCAGATGGAGTGGAACAAGCTGGACAAGCTGGATCAGGCGGGCTGGACCAAGCTGGAGTAAGCAGGAAGAAGCTGGATCTGATGGACTGGAACAGGGTGGTGGAGATGGACTGGAACGAGCAGGACGTTGGAGCAGGCGGACTGGAACAAGCAGGAAGAAGCTGGAACGTGCGGAGTGGATGGAACAGGAGGTAGAAACTGGGTCAGGTGTCCTGGAGCAAGCTGAGCAGATGGTCCGGATTCGGCAGATGGATCGGAGCAGTCAGGGAAAAGCTGGGTCAGCAAAGTGGAGCGAGCTGGAGCAGGCAGATGGAGCAGAAGGAACAGAGCAGGCAGGCAGATGGCCACTGCAGACGCTGGATTGGCGGATTCGGCAGATGGATCAGAGCAGGCAGGGAAAGCTGGGTCAGCAAAGTGGAGCGAGCTGGAGCAGGCAGATGGAGCGGAAGGAATAGAGCAGGCAGGCAGATGGCCACTGCAGACGCTGGATCGGCGGGATGGAACGGGCCGGGGCTGGTGGACTCTCCCGTCGGCGCTGCGACTTCCTTTCCAGATGGTCGGTCCTCGTCCCGTGGTCAGCACTGCAGTACGCGCCCAGGCCGTTCCGGCCGGGGAGTGCGGCAGCAGTGCACAGGACCACAGTCGACCAGCGCGGCAGACTACGGCCCGCACGACCTCTCTGCGCAGGAAACCCGAGCACTCCAGGCTCCCCCGGACTGCACGGGCCGGGGCAGAGAGACTGTGGGAGCCCTGAGCGGCCGGGCGATAGTGGGGGCAGGACGCAGCCACGCGGCAGGCAGGCCACAGTTGACCCGTACCGGCCAGCCGCACAGGAGACCAACGACGCAGATCGCCACCTCAGATCCTCCGAAAGCTCCACGATGTTCTTCCTCCTTCCTGCCTTCTCTCGGAACAGCCGTTGCGGAGCTTCCTACCTGGCGGCCATTTTGAAGCTACCCATCGGAGCTGCGATCCCAGCCGGAGGGGAAACTGTTTCAGCGACGGTCCACCTGGCACCTGGGACGCTACCAGAGCTCGTGCTGCGACACCGAGGATAGCGATGGGTTCAGAAGACCCACCTGTCGGAGAGGGGGTCGCGGTTCGGCAGGTCGCGGTTCGGCAAACCGCTAGCTCAGCTTCTTTGTCCGGCGGTTTGTGGTTGCGAGGTCGGCTGGGCTGCCTGGAGGCCACAAAGTCGGCTGGCCCGCTTGGTGGTTGCCAATCCCTGGCTGGTAATCGCCAGGCCTCCTCTTAGATCTCCTGGTCGGTCACTACCTCCCGTGATCTGTTCTATCTATTTAATGCTGACTTTGTTGTTAGATATCGGCCATGGGTTACGGAGCTCCTTGACTCCGTGACCCTTAAGTAGCGGCCATCTTTGACCATCTTACCACTCTCCCAGTTTGGGACACACTGTCTGGTTTCTCCTCAGAGGCCTGTCTGATATGGGTAACCCTTCAGCATAGCCCTCTGAGTCATTGAATCACGGAAGCCCCTCCACCACTACAAGGTGGTGTCCCTTCGGAGGGGGAAAATGATCATCTAATGTATCGGTATCTTACCTACTTGAATATCAGGAGAGCAATGGAAGGGTCAGAGAGACTGTCATAGACAACATTTTAAACTGTTCTCACAAAATTGCTATAATGTAAGCATACTGGAGAGAGAGTGACCTGTGTTTCCATAATCACAGGATATGATTTCTAGGATTATTCTACCAAAATAACATGTCACCACAGAGTATGCGGAGGTGTGATGCAACCTGGTGGAAAAAGATTTTTCACCCTCTTCTATCCAGGTTTGTTGCTAATTGTGTGCAGTGGGAAAATGCATACATTTAACAGTCCGTGAGAAGATGGCAACTTCAGATGGTTATGTAGATACAGCTGCTGCTTAAGCCTTGGTGCTAGGGAAAGATAGAAGCTACAGTTACAAGAGACATACCTAAACATCAGATACTTGCCTATTGTAGGTTGGGGGGAGGAAGGGAGTGTGAAAAGTTTAGGTTGTTTAATTGTAAAAAATTGATATCAATTTTTGATATGCCAGTCAATGTGCAACTATGTAATTATACTTTGGACTGTATACTATATTGACTGATTTTGTGATGATTTGCCATTGTGGTAGATTTAAATAAATCGCTTATAGATGTAATATACTTCCTTCTGTTTGCATTCTGCAATTCAGAAAGCAAAATAGATTTTCACTGGTCTACACAGCATACTTGTATTTTCATGTTGAAAGAAATATTAGGAAAATATGAGGAATAAGAAATCAAAAAGTGTTGATGGCTTAAGTCTTCATACCCTTTAACAGGACAGACCCAAATTAGCTCAATGTCTAAAAATTGCCTTAGTGTGAGACCCATTCAGAATTTTTAAATTGATCCCAAATGTGTCTAGTCAGATGAACTGTTGCATACTCCTGGGTTGAAAACATCAAGCTGTTTTATTTTGTATAACATGAATTTGTATCAAATCATCCCAAACAGCTGCCAGAATAACTACTGTACAGGATACAGAATTCAAACATACAAATTTGGGGAAGGCTATAGGAAATTTTGTTTTGGTATCACTTGGGACACACTCTGGAGGTCCATCAGTGTAAAATGGAAAGAGTTTGGTGCTACTAAGGCACTGCCTCAGGCTGATCTTCCAAATTAAGTAGCTATGAGTTAAGAAAAATGCTGAGGATGGTCACCATGAGGCCTGCAATTGTTTTAAAATCTACAGAGGTCTCTAACTAAACCAGGGCAAAAGTAGACTTCAGTTTCAAGGTGCTCCACAAACGTGCCCTATGTGGGATGGTGACAAGAAAGGACATCACTACTGAAAGAAATCATGTGTGGGGTAACAGGGCACCTATGTGAGAATTCCAAAAGGGCAACTACCATACAGTTATTATAAGATAAGCAATATAGGTTCTTATGTGCCTCTTTAAAATAGGTTCCCAGAACCAGTCTTAATAGCAAGCAAATGCCCAAACACATTTACACCTGTTCTGAAAAAGATGTAGAGGGGTGTGTGTGTGTACCCACATATGCTATATAATATGCTTGTACACCACACCTTTCTCTGCTCTGTCTAAGCTAGGTGCCCAGGATTGCTTATGTATAAATTGTGTAAAAATATGTGTGCTCTTTATGTGCCTACTTTTTACATGCGTATGTGGTTGTGCAATTTTATACAAGTCCTGTTAAGCCTGTTTTACATGCAATACATGTATTTAAAAGCAGGGTCAGATCAAGGGATAGCAACACCCTGAGCCAATATGCTTTAGCGGCACTCCCCCCCCCCCCCCCCCCCCCCCCCCCATCGCATCGCTTTCAGCGCCTCCTTCTTCCTCCTTCCTGGGGGTTTGGCATCTCTCCACCCAGTCCAGTTTCTCTTTCCCCCTCCTCTGTTCCCCTCCCTGCGAGTCTGGGCATTGCTCCTTCACCTCTCTCCCCCAAACTCTTGTAAAGTTTATTGGTCACCAGCAGCAGCGCATGACAGGCTGCCTTTGGCCATCCCCTGGTTCTTCTCTGTGCCATGCTGTGCCCACAGAGCAC
This sequence comes from Microcaecilia unicolor, assembly GCF_901765095.1. Lineage (NCBI taxonomy): Eukaryota > Metazoa > Chordata > Amphibia > Gymnophiona > Siphonopidae > Microcaecilia > Microcaecilia unicolor. The sequence goes on from NC_044039.1 coordinate 94,105,000, forward strand.
ATGCGAACAACATAAACTTTGCAGGACCACAGGGGAGTGAGAGATGCGGGAGCAGTGCCAGAAACCGCAGCAGGGGGGAAGAGAAAAAGGGGCGAGATTGGGGTGGGAGGTAGAGAAAAGGGTTAACCTATAGACTAGGCAAGGTCAGAGGCTGGGTATTTTGGCACCCTTAATCGCTGGTGCTCTGGGCCAGAGCCTTACCTGGTAAAAGTGGTTAAATCAGGCTATGATTAAAAGCAGCATAAAATTGCACCTAATTAGGGGAATACTACACATGTGACATGTTTTTGTGGTTTGGGTCCAAAATGGAACTTTTTGGTTTCATTGCTAAGCATAAAACAACACCACATCTCCCTTCTGTCATATCCCTACAGTAGCTTGGTGGCATCATTTGCAGAAGTAGGAACAGGGATGCTTGTGAAGGTTGAGGGAAACATTTAAGAAGTTCTGCCACATCAAGGAGGAAATATTGTGCCAGTCTTCCATAGAACTGAGACTACGGAAAAGATTCTTCCTTTCAGCAGAACAGTGATCTGAAGTCAAAATAATAGCAATTGAGTGGGTCAGCTCTTGAGGCCCAGTAAAGTCCAGACCTGAATTGAACAAAATCTGTGATAAGACTTGAAGGCTGCATTCCAAAAGGGAAACCCTAGCCAGCCTGGAAAAGCTTGAGGTATTCTGCCAGGAAGAATAGGATAAACTGCACCATCCTGCTCTTCAAAATTGGTACACTTATCTTAAGTGACTCGAGGGTGGTGGTGCTGCAAAAGGGGCTTCCACCAAATAGTCAAGGGTTGTGAAGACGCATGCAATGAAAATCTTTTGGTTTCTCATTCTTAAAACCTTTCTATAATTGTTCTTTCACTTTTAAAGTATAGTCTGTTATGTATCATAGATGCTCACCTATAGGTTGCATCCTTACTTCCCCCTTAATCATGGTATCCATTTACTGACTCATGTATCGGTCGCCCCTTCCCTTCCTTTCCTACCCATGCTGGTTCCAACATCTCTCTCTCTCTCCCAGGGTTGCACCTTGTCCTGCAGCAGCTGCAAACCAAGCACCTCTGCCCTTGGTCATCATACCCAGTACTGCACAGCAGTTTCAGAGCCAGCACGGAGCGTTCCTTTATAGGCTCGCATTTGGGCGTGTTGCACGTCCTACTTGGCAGAGGATAGGACCAGGCATCAGTGTGTTGAACTAGTAAATTTAATGTAGCAGAACATAGGTAACAATATTGAGCCTTTTCTATTACTTTATCTTCTACAGATACTAGTCTAGTTCATGAAATTGACCATCTCAGCACCATCCTGGACAAGCAGACTCTACCTTGGAATATTTTGAAACCAGACTTGGTAAGGTTGCTACCAGAATTAAAGCAGCAGATATGTGTTTCATCTTTGCAGAGTTCAAAGTGTCCCAAAGATTTAGCAAAACAAATTTTCCTATACCCTTCCTCAAATGTCATTTCACAGTAAAAATGTTTTGCAGCATTTTTCTTCTGCCTGTCACAAATGCTGTGCACAGTTGGTTTAAAAAAAAAGTGCACTGAATGTGCTTTGGAGTTTCTCTGTAGAATTCAGGTGTTGTGACCATTTTTCCTCTCTCCCCATAAAATATCCATTTCCATATCATCATGCTGATCAATCCATAGACTGGTGGGTTGTGTCCATCTACCAGCAGGTGGCGATAGAGAGCAATCCTTTTGCCTCCCTATATGTGGTCATGTGCTGCCGGAAACTCCTCAGTATGTTCTCTATCTCAGCAGGTGGTGGTCACACACAACAGCAGCTCTGGCTAGGTCTCCAAGCCTAATTTTTAGGTTTTGTTGAGTACCTGGGGTTGAGGGTTCTTCTTCAGCAAGTGCAAACCTGGTGGTGCCAGGTCCCTCCTTTTCTCCCCCCTCCCGCTGGCTCCGTTTAAAAAAAAAAAAAAAAAAATTTGGACATCCTTAAGGGCGTTTATTTCAACGTTTATTTTAACGTTTATTGCAGCTGCTCACTGGGACACCAGTTCGTTACAGCTCGGAGCGAGAAGCAAGTAATTTTACCTTTTTATAGCGGGCAGGGGGTTCCCCGTTCGGTCTCCACGTGGCTTATGGCGTCGGAGGGCGAGGGCGCGAGGATTCGCTCCCCGGACCGCGTGGGTGCGTCTAGCGGGGATGTGGGGATTTCAAAACCTGAATCGCCTTTGTTAGGCATCAGTTTGGAGTCCGGTCAGTGTCCGGTCAGTGTCCGGTTCCTCCTCCGGTACGGTGGTTTTTCCCGCCATAAGCGCCCATCCCCCGCTGCTCGCCCTCTCCATGTTGGCCGACCACTCTGCTCGGACGGCTTCTTCTTGGGCCGCCCTCGAGCTGGGAGACGTTAATACTATGGTTGCCCTTGATTCGGGCGACGGTAAAGTGCCGTTCTTCCCGTGCGGCTCCTTCTCGGAGTTTCGCGCCGGATGCCATTTTGGATGCGCAGCACGTTTCTCCCCCGCTCTTGCGAGAGCGGGTTGAGGGTGCGGCTAGGGCCGTGGCCCAAGCTGCAGAAGTGAACAGTTCGGGGGGGATTCTCCCCTGAGTTCATTTTGCTGCTGCATCAGGCTTTTCTTATGCAAAACGCTGCCCCTGCCCCCCTGTCAGATAAAGGGGTTGAGGCCTCCGGAAGCAAACGCCCTCGGGTGGATTTCCAGGCCCTAGAGGACTCTGTCTCCTCTGATGTAGATGAGGGCAGCGTATCTGAGTTCTCCCAACGGTCCTTTGGGGATTCTTTGGAGGAGACGGATTCCCGCTCGGATGGAGCGGATGACCCCTCTGCAGCACGGATCTTTCGCTCAGCGGATTTGCCCAACCTGTTAGTGCAAGCCATGAGCATTTTGAAGATTTCCTCTCTGGAGGACGTCTCTCCCTCAGCCTCTGTTGGCTCCGCCATTATGCTGGGGACGAAGCACCCGCCTAGAACCTTCCACGTGCATGAAGCCATGCGCACCTTGATTTCAGCTCAATGGGATGTCCCAGAAGCGAGCCTCAAAGTGGCTAGGGCTATGTCCCGCCTCTATCCTCTGCCTGAAGGTGAACGGGAGGCCTTTCTTTGGCCTACCATGGATTCTTTAATCACTGCGGTGACTAAGAAAACGGCGTTGCCGGTGGAAGGTGGCATGGCCCTAAAGGACGCCCAAGACAGAAGATTGGAGGCAGCCTTAAGGTCGTCCTTCGAGGCGGCTGCTTTAAGTTTGCAGGCCTCAGTTTGCGGCTCCTATGTGGCCAGGGCGTGCCTGACGATTGTGCAGCGGGCTTCCCCCTCGGATCCTTCCTTGGGGGCTGATTGGCCGGCCCTGGAATCGGGCTTGGCTTATTTGGCAGACTTGCTGTATGATGTCTTGAGAGCCTCAGCTAAAGGTATGGCTCAGACAGTCTCTGCGCGGCGGTGGCTTTGGCTGAAGCATTGGTCTGCGGACCACGCCTCTAAGTCTCGCCTGGCTAAGTTGCCTTTTAAAGGCAAGCTGCTTTTTGGGGTCGAGCTGGACAAAATTGTGACCGATCTCGGCACGTCTAAGGGCAAGAGGTTACCAGAGGTCAGGGCTCGGGCCAGTGGTGCTCGCCCCGGGTCCTCCAAAGGACGGTTTCAGGAAGCCCGTCAGTATCGCCCGGGCAAGTCGGGCTCCTCTGCCCCCTCTTCCTTCAAGAGGAACTTCTCCCCCAAGCAGCATTCCTTTCGCAGAGACCGCCGTCCCGGAGGTGCTTCCTCCGGTCCTCCCCAGGGTCTCGTACCCAATGACGGGGCCCTGGTCCATGGCCCAGTACAGATTGGAGGACGCCTGTCCTCGTTTCTGGGCGAGTGGACCAGGGTAACTTCAGACGCTTGGGTCCTGGAAGTCATAAGAGACGGTTACAAGCTAGAGTTCTGCCGACCCTTAAGAGACGGGTTTGTACTCTCTCCCTGCAAGTCTCCGGTCAAAGCTGTGGCAGTGCAGCAGACTTTGGACAATCTGATCCGCCTGGGTGCGGTCGTTCCGGTGCCAGAAGATCAGCTTGGCAAGGGACGTTACTCCATTTACTTTGTGGTACCAAAGAAAGGAGGTTCTCTACGGCCTATCCTCAACCTTAAAGGGGTCAATTGGGCCTTGAAATTTCGGCACTTCCGAATGGAGACTCTCCGCTCTGTTATAGCGGCAGTGAAGGCAGGGGAGTTCCTGGCATCCTTGGACATCAAGGAAGCTTACCTGCATATTCCCATCTGGCCTCCTCATCAACGCTTTCTGCGTTTTGCAGTCCTGGGCCGACACTTCCAGTTCAGAGCCCTCCCGTTCGGGTTGGCTACTGCTCCGCGGACCTTCTCCAAAGTAATGGTGGTCATCGCGGCCTTCCTTCGAAAAGAAGGAGTACAAGTCCATCCTTATCTGGACGACTGGTTGATCCGAGCCCCCTCTTATGCAGAGTGCGGCAGAGCTGTAGACCGGGTGATTGCTCTTCTGAGCTCCCTGGGGTGGATCATCAACTGGGAGAAAAGCCAGCTGCGCCCGACTCAGTCCCTGGGATATCTGGGAGTTCATTTCGACACCCAAGTGGGCAGAGTGTTCCTGCCGGACAATCGAATTGTCAAGCTTCAGGCTCAGGTGGACCAGTTCCTAGTAGCCTCTCCTCTTCGGGCTTGGGACTATGTGCAGCTGTTGGGCTCTGACGGCCACGATGGAAGTAGTGCCCTGGGCCAGGGCTCATATGAGACCACGACAACTCTCTCTGCTGCAGCGCTGGACTCCAGTGTCGGAGGATTACGCTGTGCGCCTTCCCTTGGACCTAGTGGTGCGCAAGGCGCTGAGCTGGTGGCTGAGGACAGACAAGTTGTCCGCAGGGATGCCTCTTTTGACCCCGGAGTGGGTTGTTGTCACGACAGACACCTCTTTGACGGGCTGGGGAGCCCATTGCTTGGGAAGGACAGCGCAGGGGCTCTGGTCTCCTGCAGAGGCAAAGTGGTCTATCAACCTCCTGGAACTCAGAGCCATTCGGTTGGCGCTTTTGGAGTTTCTCCCGGTACTGGTGTTGAAGCCAGTACGGGTCCTGTCGGACAATGCCACGGCTGTGGCCTATGTCAATCGCCAGGGAGGTACCAAGAGCGCCCCTCTAGCCAAGGAGGCCATGAATCTATGCCAGTGGGCGGAAGCGAACCTGGAACAGCTGTCGGCGGCCCACATTGCTGGAGTCATGAATGTCCAGGCGGACTTTCTTCGTCGCCATACCTTGGATCCCGGAGAGTGGCAGCTATCGGCTCAGGCGTTCTTGGACATCACGAAGCGCTGGGGCCAGCCGAGCCTAGATCTGATGGCGTCATCGGCCAATTGCCAAGTGCCGTGCTTTTTCAGCAGAGGACGGGACCCTCGATCTCTGGGAGTAGATGCTCTTCTCCAACAGTGGCCGACACAGGAGCCTCTATATGTGTTCCCGCCATGGCCCATGTTGGGCAGGATGCTAGTCCGGGTGGCAAGCATCCGGGCCGGGTAATCCTGGTGGGTCCGGACTGGCCCAGACGTCCCTGGTATGCGGACTTGATCAGGCTCTCAGTGGACGGACCTCTGCGACTGCCAGCGGAGCAGGGCCTGTTGCATCAGGGTCCCGTGGTGATGGAGGATCCCTCCCACTTTGGTCTTACGGCGTGGCTATTGAGCGGCAGCGTCTGAGGAAGAAAGGCTTCTCAGACAAGGTCATCGCCACTATGCTGAGAGCGAGGGAAGCGCTCTACTTCAACTGCTTACACCAGGGTTTGGCGTACCTTTGCATCGTGGTGTGAGGCAGGCTCACTTTCTCCCTTCACTGCTCCAATTTCTTCAGTGTTGGCGTTCCTGCAAGAAGGTCTGGAGAAAGGCCTGTCGCTCAGTTCCCTTAAAGTCCAGGTAGCGGCTCTGGCTTGCTTCAGGGGCCGCCTGAAGGGTGCTTCCCTGGCTTTGCAGCCAGATGTGGTGCGCTTTCTCAAGGGAGTTAATCATCTGCGCCCTCCTCTGCACTCAGTGGTACCTGCATGGAATCTCAATCTGGTGCTAAGAGCCTTGCAGAAGCCGCCATTTGAACCCTTGTCGAGGGCATCTCTGAAAGACCTGACGTTGAAAGCAGTCTTTTTGGTGGCTATCACTTCAGCCAGAAGAGTTTCCGAGCTCCAGGCGCTATCATGTCGAGAGCCCTTTCTGCAGTTCACTGAGGCAGGAGTGTCTATTCGCACAGTGCCTTCCTTCCTTCCTGCCCAAGATTGTTTCTCGCTTCCATGTGAATCAGCAGCTCTGTCTCCCATCCTTTCATAGGGAGGACTACCCAGAGGAGTACTCTGCTCTCAAATATCTAGATGTGAGACGAGTCATCATCAGATACTTGGAAGTGACCAATGATTTCCGGAAGTTGGATCATCTGTTTGTCCTGTTTGCAGGTCCTCGTAAGGGTCTGCAGGCTGCTAAGCCTACAGTGGCAAGATGGGTCAAGGAAGCCATTGCAGCGGCTTTTGTGGCCGCGGGGAAGGTGCCGCCTATCCGGCTGAAGGCTTGCTCCACTAGAGCTCAGGCGGCCTCGATGGCGGAGGCCGGGTCCGTCTCCTTGGAAGAGATTTGCAAGGCGGCAACTTGGGCATCGGCTCATACCTTCTCCAGGCATTACAGCTTGACTGTGGCTGCTCGGGCGGAGGCCCGGTTTGGAGCTTCAGTGTTGCGGTCAGGGATTTCTATGTCCCGCCCTGGGTGAGTACTGCTTCGGTACATCCCACCAGTCTATGGATTGATCAGCATGATGATATGGAAGGTAAAATTATGTATCATACCTGATAATTTTCTTTCCATTAATCATAGCTGATCAATCCATAGCCCCTCCCAGATATCTGTATTGTTTATATTCTGGTTTCATTTCAGGTTCAAGTTTAGTCTTCAGTTCCTGTTCAGGAGGACTTTGTGTTCAAGTTTTTTCAATTGGATTCTTCAGGAGTTGAGACGATTTTGTGTTACAGTGAGCTGCTGCATTCCTCTCCCCTCCATTTTACAGGGCTTGATTGAGACCTAAATTCTGCCGGCACTCCCTCCCGCTTCGTGCGGCTGTAGGGCAGCTTTGTACCCCTCCCGCTTCGGCGGTGGTAGGGTCAGTCAGCTCTTCCCGTGGTTGCGGTTGCAGGATAAGCCAGATCCCCCCGCATCGGCGGGTGTGGTGTCCCTCCCCCGCTCCGCGGGGATGAGCTGGACGGATTCCCCTCCCCCACTTGTGTGGGGATGAGCTGGGTTAATTCCTCTCCCCCGTTTCGGCGGTGGTGAGCTGGGCAGAGTGTCCGTTTGTGGGTGTAATTCTCTAAGTGCTGAGTCCTGCGGATGGAGCTTTCATATCGACATACTGAGGAGTTTCCGGCAGCACATGACCACATATAGGGAGGCAAAAGGATTGCTCTCTATCTCCACCTGCTGGTAGATGGACACAACCCACCAGTCTATGGATTGATCAGCTATGATTAATGGAAAGAAAATTATCAGGTATGATACATAATTTTACCTTCTATTGACACAACTTTAGAAGAAAAAGCTTCATTGCAGGTGTCCATAAATGTTCATTTACTAAACTAAATATATTTTTCATAATTTTTCATTAAACCTGGACTGAAACATTTTAGTTGAAACTGAAAGGGGGTACAAGAGGGGCATGGGGTGATCTTTTTTGGGTTTTTTAAAAAATGGGTCACTATAGTTCTGTGCTGTGTTAAATCGCTATAAATCTCAATATTATTACTACTATCGCATTTGAGTTAGTAATATTGGTGTGTCGTGTATTTTATGTAATCTGCTTTTGGGCCATTTGAGGAAAAGATAGATAATGAATTTTATATGCTACACTTAAGATTGCTGCTTATAGGTTAACCTTTGATAAGAGTTGGGAGAGGTCAAGCTCAACTCTGTGAAGGTTTAAAATACAAACTAACACACGTGACCAGCTTCTACATGAGTACGCAGATGTGGATTGCACTACCAACCCACCTGAAAACGATCAACGAACTAAATAGCTTCCGCAAAGCGCTGAAAACCTATCTCTTTATCAAGGCCTACCACGAGAACCCATTACTAATTAGAACACAACACTTAAACTCCGTTATTTAGAATATATCACTCTACAACTGCCTGATCAGATCCTCTTGTATTCTTTTATCTCTTTGTAACACCAACTGTATTCTTTTCCCTGCTATGGCGATGCCATAACAGAGTTAGTAAGCCACAAAATAGGTGGGAAAATGTGGGATACAAGTGCAATAAATAAATAAATAGCACCATAGTTTCACTTCAGCCACCTGCACCTTTTATAACACTGCAGAACTTCTGCCCATTCTTCTCCTCCCCTGACCTGACACCTGCTGGTAACTCACATATAAAGGATTTATCACATTTATATTCCGAATTGTCCATACGATTAAAGGTTTCATGAATGCTGTTACTGACTCAGACAGGGAACACACAAACAGCATGAAACTTTAGCTTATGCTTTTGCACATTCTTGGTACCACAAGGCCAAGGTCTTCTGAGTCAGAGTTGCAGTAGGCAATTTACAAAACAAAAGTGTAGCAGTACAGTGCAGAGGAAGCAAGGGGATATCAGGAAGGGGGGGAGAGTCAAAGCTGGAGACAGAAGGGCATGTCAGGGGAGAGGGGGTTTAGAAGGGGAAGGTTCAAAAGCCAGAGAGAGAACGTGAGTCTTGAGGAGAGCTTTGAGGGAAGAGTTCCAGAGCTTAGGACCGAGGTAGCTAAAGGCAGTGTCACTAGCGAGATGTAAAGCAAAGGGAGAGGGAATACACAACAAATTGAAGAATGTAGAAGACTGGTTAGGGCATAAGGTATTGGAAACTGATGCAGCTAGGTGGGGGCAGAGGGAAGGACTACCTTTGCAAGCATAAGTTTAAAGTGAATTGGAGAGGAGACAGGCAACCAATGGTCACGTAGGAGGAGGGAGGTGATGTGATCAAAATGTTGTGCTCGTTGAATACGTTTGACAGCTGTAGATTGGAATAATTGAAGGCTTTTGAGGGAATAAAGAGGGCTGCAAAATAAAAAGAATTGCATTAGTCAATCTGGGAGATGACCAAACAGGAGCAGAATTTGGAGAGACACTGGAGAAAGAAAAGGGTGAACAGCATGGATACGATGGAGAAGGAAGAAGGCAGAGCTGATAACAGAATCAATCTGGGTTTTAAACATTACGTTTAGAGTTAAAGATGATGGGGATAACTAGTGAGGTAATTAAATTTGCTGACAACACAAAGCTTAATCAAAGCTATTAAATTGCTAGAGGATTGTGAGAAATTACAAGAGGATCTTACGAGACTGGGAGACTGGGCATCTAAATGGCAGATGATGTTTAATATGAGCAAGTGCAAAGTGGTGCATGTGGGAAAGAGGAACCCAAATTATAGCTACGTCATGCAAGGTTCCACATTAGGAGTCATCAACCAAGAAAGGGATCTAGGTGTCTGTCGTTGTTGATACGTTGAAACCCTCTGCTGAGTGTACTGCGGCGGTTAAGAAAGCAAATAGAATGTTAGGTGGTATTAGGAAAGGAATGGAAAACAAAAATGAGGACATTATGTCTTTGTATCGCTCCATGGTGGGACCGCACTTCGAATATTGTACTCAATTTTGGTCACTGAATCTCAAAAAGATATAGTAGAATTAGAAAAGGAACAGAGAAGGGAGACAACTTCCCTATGAGGAAAGGCTAAAGTGGCTAGGGCTTTTCAGCTTGGAGAAAAGCTGAAGGGAGATATGATAAAATAATGAGTGGAGTGGAACGGGTAGACGTGACTCATTTACTCTTTACAAAAATTCTAGGACTAGGGGGCATGCAATGAAGCTGCAAATTTAAAACAAATTGGAGAACATTTTTCTTCACTCAATGTGTAATTAAACTCTGGCATTCGTTGCCAGAGAATGTAGTAAAGACAGTTAGCTTAGCGGGGTTTAAAAAAGGTTTGGACAGCTTCCTAAAGGAAAAGTCCATAGACCATTATTAAAATGGACTTGGGGAAAATCCACTGCTTATTTCTGGGATAAGCAGAGTAAAATGTATTGAGATTTTTGGGATCTTGCCAGGTATTTGTGACCTGGATTGGCCATTGTTGGAAACAGGATGCTGGGCTTGATAGACCTATCGTCTGTCCCAGTGTGGCAATACTTATATACTTATGCTGAGAATCCTAACAGAGTCAGAGAAACTAAGAGGGTGATCATTGGTAATGGGTGCTGGGGGAATGGAAGAGTATGGGTTGGGAAAAATAATGGATTCATGTTTGGATTGGTTAAGGAAAAGACTGTTCCATTACGTCCTAAGGATTAGCCCAGATAAAAAGGTTGTGACCATCTGCCAGCGGGTGGAGATAGAGAACTCTGAATTGTGCCTCATAAGCTCCTGTGCTTAGCAGCCAAGCCAGTATTCTCTTATCTCCAGCAGGTGGGATAGCAGCTCCTGAGCGCTGTGGTGAGTTCTGTGTGGCCTTTTGTCCTGCTGCGGGTTCAGTTGAGTTTGGGGTTGAGAATATCCTGTGCCTCGGGTGTCAAGCTAGTGGTCTAGGTTTCTCCCTGCACCCCTGTTGCCACATAAAAGCTATAGAATAAAAGCAACTACATACGTGGAACTTACATTGTAAAAATGCAGCTGCATCCAAATATTTCAGTGGTGTATACAGCAGTGAACCAGAATGAACACCACAGCGTAACAGAGATGTCTGAAAAAATAAACAGGAGCTGCAAGAGCGTGTCAAAGAAATACCCAGATAATGCAAGGGTGTACTAACGTGACATCACCATAATGATTGATAAGTGTAAGTCTTATACTACTATGGCATGCACAGGTGCGCTAACTTAATGTCACCATATTGAATATTAACCACAAATAATCTACTAGGTTGGTGTGCAATGAAAGAAATCATAGAAATAGAAGTGGTGATAAAATATCACCAAAAACATTAAAAAAACTATTAAAATTGCTAATTTCTAAATCAAGTATCCCAAAATAATGGAGCAGTATTCAACTAAGTGCTAATACAATGCTTAAGCTGTGGAACATTAAGACCCCTTTTAATGACTTATATTTCACGTGAGAAAAAGCTTTGTGGAGAAAGACCTCAGCAGTCATTAGCTTTGCAATTTTGCTTTTGGCTGTCTTTCAATAAGTATAACCCAAATAACTCGAATCAATCATTGGCCAAAAATCTCCAAAGCTATAGATTTCGTACTATAAACAAGTTGTTTTATATTATTCATTGCTTCTTCATTCTTGTTGGTACTCAAAAAAATATATAATTACAACAGGAGCAAAAGAAAACGCTTGCCTTTTCTTATCTGGATCCTGATGGGGACCCCTTTCACCCTTGGCATCATCAGGGGATCATAATATGCTGCAGTCAAAAACATATAATATGTGCATGTATTCATTTGATGGCAGAGAACTGATGGTTATTTCAACGAGAGAACTAATTAATGCCTCACATTTTTGGAGGGAGGTAGGCTTTGTTATCTCAGTTATCTTCAGACGGGTGTTCATCAGATGTAAGGTTTCAGACTTGGGGCACTACTGTTAAGAAGGTATTGGATATGACTGCCCCTGTGAGATTAAAACTGGCTAAGGAAGGTCGAGAACCTAGCTGAATTGAAACATAAATGTAGTCAATTGGAGAGACGATAGCTTAATTTACGGGGGGGGGGGGGGTGAAGAATAATTTAGCTCTGAAAGCGTATATTTATCTCTATAAAGAGCAGATGAAATCCAGAATATATGAAATCAGCCTAAGGAAAGTTCTGTTCAGAATGTATTTATAAAAGTGTGAATTTTAGTAAAGAACCTTTTCAGTTGGTTCATTCTTTTACACAGGCACCATTGTCTACTCGTTTTAATACACACTCAGCCCAGAATTTTGCAGATTTTTCACTCTAAAATAAAGAAGATTTTAACTACTATACCATAGGTAGAACCCTGGCCCACTATTACTTCCCTTGAAACAGCTGTTTCTTTGAACAATATACCTGTTAATCATTTGTGGACTGCTTTTAGATTACTAGATAGAGATTGTTATGAATATTTATTTATTTATTTATTGCATTTGTAACCCACATTTTCCCACCTTTTTGCAGGCTCAATGTGGCTTACAATGTATCGTTGGTGGTAATGGATTAGAACATAATCACTTGTTACATAGAGATTTTGAGTAACATGGTAGAAGTTTAAAACAAGCAGATATTATAAAAATAGGTCTGTGTAAAGGTAAAGGAGATGCATGCATTTATATTTCTTCTATGTGGTATGCCTTATTGAAAAGATGGGTCTTCAGTGATATTCGGAAGTTTGTTAGTTCGTAGGTGTTTCTCAGGTTGTGCGGCACTGCGTTCCATAGCTTGGTACTCAGGTAGGTAAAGTTTGCTGCATGCGTAAGTTTGTATTTTAGACCTTTGCAGCTTGCGAAATGAAGATTAAGGAATGTGCAGGCTGATCTTTTGGCATTCCTAGTCGGTAAGTCTATCAGGTCTGACATATAGGCTGGGGCATCTCCATGGATGATTTTATGAACTAGAGTACAAATCTTGAACGTGATGCGTTCTTTGAGTGGGAGCCAGTGTAACTTTTCTCGTAGTGGTTTAGCACTTTCATATTTTGCTATTCCGAATATAAGTCTGGCTGCAGTGTTCTGGGCTGTCTGAAGTTTCTTGATTGCCTGCTCTTTACATCCAGCGTAGAGTGCATTACAGTAGTCTAGGTGACTGAGCACCATTGATTGTACCAGGTTACGGAAGACTGTCATTGGGAAGAAATGTTTCTCTTTTTAATTTCCACATTGAGTGGAACATCTTTTTAGTTGTGTTTTTCGTATGACTCTCAAGTGTTAGATGACGATCAATAGTCACTCCAAGAATTTTTAGGGTGTCCGAGATAAGGAGTGTCAGATTTGGTGTGTTTATGGTGGTGAATTTGCTCCTATTGTGTTGAGAGGTAAGTATTAAGCATTGGGTTTTTTCTGCATTGTTTCAGCTTGAATGCATCCGCCCATGAGTGCATGATATAAAGACTTTGGTTAATGTCGCTGGAGATTTCCTGTAAATCTTGTTTGAGTGAGATGTAGATCGTTACGTCGTCTGCGTAAATGTATGGGTTGAGGTGTTGGTTGGATAGTAGTTTAGCCAAGGGTATCATCATTAAGTTGAATAGAGTCGGCGAGAGGGGGGATCCCTGTGGAACTCTGCATTCAGGTGTCCATGTGGCAGATGTAGTCGAGTTAGATGTCACTTGGTAAGATCTTGTGGTTAGGAATCCCTTGAACCAATTAAGAACGTTGCCTCCAATTCCGAAGTATTCAAGGAGATGTAGTAGAATACTGTGATCTACCATATCGAAAGCGCTGGACGTGTCAAATTGTAGAAGTAGTATGTTTTTGCCAGTTGTGATCAGTTGTCTAAATTTGGACATGAGTAACTAGTACTGTGGTTAGAACGAAATCCTGATTGGGAATCATGGAGTATTGAGAACTTATTTAAATAGTCGGTAAGTTGTTTGGTTACCATTCCCTCCGTTAGTTTGGTTATTAGGGGAATTGATTCTACTGGTCTGTAGTTAGTTCAGTAGCATTTTTCTTTGCGTCTTTGGGTATGGGGGTGAGTAGAATATTTCCTTTCTCCTTTGGGAAGAGACCATTTTGTAGCATATAGTTCAGTAGCATTTTTCTTTGCGTCTTTGGGTATGGGGGTGAGTAGAATATTTCCTTTCTCCTTTGGGAAGAGACCATTTTGTAGCATATAGTTCAGATGTTCCGTGAGGTCTGTTATAAATTGTTGAGGGGCCGATGTTATAAGGTTGTTAGGACATATCTCTAATTTACAGTGAGATTTAGCAAATCTTTTAAGCGTTTGGGAGATGATGCTTCTGATAGTGTCTCGAATTCGTCCAGGTTCTGTCCGCTGGGTATACACCAGGGTCTGGGTCTAGACAGTCAAGGATTGTAGCGTAGTCGGTGGTGCTGCTAGGTATCTGAAGTTGTAGTTTTACGATTTTCTCATTGAAGTATTTCACAAGGCTGTCTGCTGTTGGTGCATCTGTACGGTTGGAAGTGACCGGTGTGGTGTCTAGTAGTTTGTTCACTAGTTGGAAGAGTTTGTGTGTCCTTGTAATTTGGTCCAATTATGGTTTTGTAATATGATTTTTTAGTTTGTCTTATGGTGCATTTGTATTTTCTATGTAGCTGTTTCCAGGCCTCCTGTGTGGAGTCATTTTTCTGTTTGTTCCATGCTCGTTCTAGCCTTCTAACTTGTGTTTTAAGTTTTTTCAGGTCTTCGTTGAACCATGGTAGTGAGTTCTTTCTATGTGAGGTTCTGGTTTGAATTGGAGCTATGTCGTCTAGCATGTATTTGCATCTATTGTCCCATTCTTGGAGGAATTGGCGTGTGTCAGTCTTTATAGTCCATTCACTATCGTAGATCTGTTGCCAGAATGTTGCTGGATCTATTCTTCCTCTTGTGGTGTAGGTTTTTCGTATTTGTTTATTGGATGAATCTTTCATTCGCCATTGGAGGAAGAGTATTGCTTTGTAGTGGTCGGACCACGGTGCAGGAATAGGTTTGCTAAGGGACAATGTATCATGGATCCTTGTGCGACTTTTTAAGATCTTTGCCAGATCAGGTTGATCTTTGGCTTATGGGTCTGGTGAACTCCCTTTTGGAAGGAGGGACTTAGTTAGAAGAAACAGGAGCCATCACCCTTAGACCTTTGTTAAAGGGAGATAAATTAGATCCTACAGACTGCAGTAATTATCGTCCAGTTGCAAACATTTCTGCTTTGACAAAAGTGGCAGGGGCGTACCCATGGGCGGGCCCAGGTGGGCCTGGGCCCACCCAATTTGGGGTCAGGCCCGCCCAGCAGCAGAGCGATTCCGGTGGCTCCCTTCCCCCGTGGTGTGCAGCAACTTTCACGGTTCACCCCATCTTCCCTCACCCTCCTTGCAGGCCCGCCCAGCAGCGATTCCGGACGCAGACTCAGCTTCGGCTCGCAGAGATTCCCACACGCTGCCTGCCCGCTGCCGCTCAACAATCTCCTTGCAGCTCCTAAGCGGTAGCGCGAACCCTGAAGCCAGAGACTTCTGGGTTCGCGCTGCCGCTTAGGAGCTGCAAGGAGATTGAGCGGCAGCGGGCAGGCAGCGTGTGCGAGCCGAAGCTGAGCCTGCGACCGGAATCGCTGCTGGGCGGGCTAAGGGGGAAGCAAACGGCTCGTCGCCATCATCAGACTGAGACTCTAGCTAAAATATAGCTGCACTGCAGGCAACAGCAAAAGTGTGAGTCAAACTGCAAGCAGGGAGTCCATGCTTGCAGAATTAACAAGAAGAGAGCCCAGAATAGAAGATGTGAGCAATATGGCCACAGGGAGTATAGGCTCTGCCTGTTGATCAAGAGGAGAGACTGGGAGCGCTGTCTAAAGGAAGAAAGGGAAGAGGGGATAACTGAAATCTCACCAAACACTCAAACCCTCCCTCTAGCAATGTTGAATCACTACTCTCCCCATATTCACTCACACTGTCCAGTACATTCAGCTTTTCCTATACTCACCCAATCCCCTGTCATTCAATCCTATCCATTAGCTCACTCATCTCTCTGTCACTTATAACTCCCATCCATTCACTCAGTCTTCTTGCCACTTTTAGCCCACCCATCCACTCATAATCCCCCATTCACTTACTCAGCCACCCTCTGCAAATCAGATCCCTAGTGTCTACTGACTCACTTGTCATCTCTCCATTAATTTACTCATTCACTCCCAGTATGCGCACTCACTCGGCCCTCTTAGTTTTTAAAAACATTTTTGCTTTGTTTAGCTCTTTTTCTTTTTGTAGCGGCTACTGCTGCTCAACAGGAGAAGCAGCAGTGGCCAAGAAATGAAGATTGGAGGGAGGACTCGGGAGAGAAGGAGGGCAGATGGAGCAGGAGGTAAAGAGAGTGAGGTGAAAAGGAGGGGAGATGGAGAAGGGCTGGAGACAGAGAAAAACTACTGGTGATAAGGATGGGGAGAAAGGGGGGATACTGGCTGAGATCAGAAAGAGGGAAGACGAAGGAAGGGTAGGGAGAGAAACAGAAGAGACATTGAAGGATGTGGAGAAAAAAAGGGGAAATGATGAATGTAAAAGGGTAGAGAGAGAGACACTGGATAGAATCGGGAGAGGGGGTAGATGGATGGAAGGATGGGGAGAGAAAGAGGGAAAACAGATGGAAGGATGGGGAGAGAAAGAGGGAAAACGGAAGGATAGGGAGAGAAAGACACTGGATGGAAGGATGGGGAGAGAAAGAGGGGAGATGGATGAAAGGATGCAGAGAGAAAGGGAAGAGACTGGAAGGATGTGGAGAGACAAGGGACACTGAACAGAAAAGGATAGAGAGCTAGAGAGACACTGGATAGAAGGAGGGGGGAGAGAGAGACATTAGATGGAAGGATCAGGAGAGAGGGAGATGGGTGGAAGGCTGGGAAGACACTGGATGGAAGGGTAGGGAGAAAGAAAGAAAGAGGAGACACTGGATGGAAGGATGCAGAAAGAAAGAGGGGAGACACTGGAAGGATGGGGAGAGAAAGAGGGGAGCTGCTGAATGGAAAAGGGGAGTAGTGAAAGACTGGAGAATAAGAGGAAGGGGCATGGGGAGAACAAGGGTGAGACAAAGATGAAAAGCCATAGGTAGATGAAGTAAAAAGAAGGAAATTAAAGAATGGATAGTAAGAATGAATTAAATCTGAACAGAGAGAGAGGCAGAAAAATATTGAAGAAAGCAAAGAAAAAGGAGAGAAAAATGACAAGTGGCCAGGAAACCCCGGCAGAGGAGTTAAGCGAAAATGAAGGAAAGCAGAATCTAGAGACTGGGAACAACACAATGAGAAAAAGTAAATGGCCATTCAACAAAGGTAAAATAATTTTATTTTTAATTTAGGATAAAGTAATATGGTACCTGTGTTAATAAAGTTTCAGAGACCAATACTTCCTTCCTCAGGTCAGGAGAGGATACCATAATAGCATTATACTGACCTGAGGCAGGAGGTTTTGGCCTCTGAAAGCTCATTGAAAAGGATGTTAGGCTATTAAATTTATTTTTTGAAACCTGATGCACTGAAAAGCAGCACTTTACCCTTGTGTGACAAATGCATCTGATTAGCGTGACTAACGTTTGCTGGGGGAGGGGGGTAGAGAGAAAAATTTGTGCCCACCCACTTTAGGTTCAGGCCCATCCAAAATTGGCAGTCTGGCTACGCCACTGGGCAGAGGCTATGGTCATTTTTCAGTTGCAGGAATATTTGCACTGTTTTGAATTTAGACCCTTTTCAGTCAAGCTTTCGTCCATTATATAGTACGGAAATGGTCATTTTAGCCCTGTTGTCCTCGCTTCGGGGTTACCTGGACGGAATGGTGGAGGTGCTTACTGATGTAATTAGATTTAGATTTATCAGAACCATTTGATTTAGTAAATCATGATGTACTTGTGTAAAATATAAGGTTTGAGTATGGGTGAAATGGTTTAAGAGCTTTTTGGGACAGAGGTCTATATACAAGTCTGGTGAAAAGAAGGATTTTCAGATTCATGGCATATGTGGCCCAGGGTTTCCTCCAGGGGCCCCTTTTTATTCTCCATTCTTTTTAATTTATATGAGTGATTTAGGTTCTTTGCCGCATAGGTAGAATATTGCATTTTTTTCCTACACAGATAAAATTGTATTGATATTTCCTATTTTGTCAGATTTTAACACTGAAATTGATGAATGATATTTTCTTAGGAATACTTATCTGGATGTTTTAACATTTTTTTTTTTTTTTTTTAATTAACCCAGATAAGACTTACGAATTTATCCAAAAAGGGCAGCTCTGATGCAAGATGTAGATTGTCTGATTTTTATAATGTTGATATTTATTAAATGGGAAATGAAACTGTTGAGAGTATATTTAGATTCTAATTTGACTGTGGGAATGCATGCGAATTATTTGGTCCAAAAGGTTATGTTTAAGTTGAAATTTCTGTATAAGTTAAAGTATTTTTTGTAGTCATTTCCAGCTTATTCAAGCTAGTGTTCTTACTGTTATTCTTACAACTCTTGATTATTGTAATATCTGTTAGGTCTATCAGTTAAACAACTGCAATGAAGTGTTACAAAATGTATCTGCTAAACTGATTTTCAGAGGAAGTAGATTTGATCATACAACTTCATTTCTACAGGAATTACATTGGTTGCCCATTTGAACTTGGATTGAGTTCAGACTTGAATTTTGTTTTTAAAAATTTGTATGGATTGAGTCTGGTCTATTTGGCAGGTTTAAGATTTAAAAACCATCTTGATGTTTTACGTTCTGGAGAATTATTGCTGGCACCTCCATCGTTACTACTTGTTGACTAAGCAGCACCAAAAAGAGTTTCTGTGAAGTTTATTTTATGATGGTTGTAACCTGGTTTGAACTTCAAGGAGTCCAACAATATAAAACATAGCTAGGCTTTACTCACAATAAATGTTTTTCATTCTGGACTTGAATCCTCTAAAAGTGAAAGTGCCCAGCAAAATGCATTATACTGGTTGGAAGACAGCCAAAAGCAAATTGCAAAGCTAATGGCTGCTGAGGTCTTTTCATCCACAAAGAATTTTTTCATGTGGAATAAAATAAGTCATGGAGAAGGGTCTTAATTTTCCACAGTTTCTAGCACTTTAATTTCTAAATCGAAAAAATGGCAATATGTAATGAAAAAATGCTTGATTTTTACATGTATGCCAGCTTCCGCGTTCTGATGGCATTGGTGTTTCCACTGTCATCATTTGTCCCAACATCATAGGAAGGTGTAGAGCAGTATTTCTTCATAGTGCTGTGCCAGAAAACAATTAAAAAAAAAACACAAAAAACTTATTTTACCTCACAAGATTTAAATATAAACAAAACAAAGAAATCAGAGAAATACTGATCAGTGTCCATATTAAGTCCTCCAGGGAAAAGGTCTCAAATTTGGTAATGTTTAGATTTTTACTGCAGTTTTGGTGAATGTATTATGTATACCGCTTGGGTAGGTGCTCTTATTTCACCTTTTACACTTAGTATTGATATATCTTATATTGGCACTAGTGATAACTAACTAATATAGATGTATTATTTTGAAAAAAAAGATTCATCTTTTACATTTTACAAGTTCTTTTGGTTTGGCCAAAAAGTTTTTTCAATGATTTTATGTATGTTTTGGTACTATTTTTTAATGTTAGGTATCATTTTTATCAGTTTATGATGTACACTAGTATGTTTTTTTTATTTATTGGTCATTTTGAGTCCCTGATGCAGCCTGTGTGTGGGCACAACACAGCCTGTGTCAGGCTTCTTTTGTGTTTTACTTGCTCTAGTGAATAAACCTCTGGAGAAAAGCCTGTCTGATCTGCTGGGGTTTTTTTGCCGCAGTTATTGGCCTATACCTAATCTGTAAATGGTAGCTAAAATTTGAAAGGATGGTTCATGATCAGTTAGCTAGTTTTGTGGATAAGAGTAATGTGTTCTATCCTAAGCAGTCTGTCTTTTAGGAAAGGTATAGAACAGAGCAGTCTTTCCAAGTATGATGATAGACATTTGGAAGTAGCTAGATGCAGAGACTTGTATACCTTGGAGATAATTCTGTATAGATTGCCCAAAAGTAAAGTTCGGATGCTACCCACTAAGCACTTATTCTATAATGGTAATCATGTGCACAGTTGTCATGAAATACTAGCTTAGGTCCACAGTTATAGACTACCCTTAGATGCAAACACAGCCTTCTCAATGATTGGTGTAAATGCTCTCGCCTAACTGATAGCAAGTTAAGCGCATAACTGCCAGTATTTTAGAACCCATGCACATAAGTGCTAGGCATGCGCCTTCCACGTCCTCACCTCCTTGCAATTGTGTGGTGGATTTTGTAATCACAATTTAGTGAATAGTAGCTAGTGGTAGTTGTGTGTAACTGCTTTTTAGTTCTGATTAGCACCACTTAAGCCCAATTATAATCAATTGGCTGGTAATGCCTATTAGCAGCTAATTAACATGTGCACAATAGACACTATTCTTTAATTTGCACGGTCAACTGGGCACTCAGGTTTATAGATTTAGAGGGTATGTGTTTTAGGATTAACAGCTGCTTTTGATCTTGTTGATCACATTACTTTCTTGAGAGATTGTGGTCTGTTGGTTCCAATAATTTCTTACAAGAAGACCTTTTCAGGGTTTATTCTGGTAATTTGTGCACTTGTAAGGATCTATCTTGGTGGGATTTCATAAAGCTTTGACTTGAGCCCATTGCGTAATATTTATATGGCTCATCTGGCTCCTCTTGTCAGTTTGGTACAAAGTTATAGGGTAAATAGATGTATATGTATGAACCTATCCTATACTCCTGGATTCCATAAGAGACCGGCTGGAACTACATTGGTTGTGAAGAATGTGGTTTCTATTTTGGGTGTCCTTATCAATAACTAGTTAATTGTTAAAGCATTGTTTCAGCTATGGTTCAGAGGGATATCCACACTCTGAACATTATTCAATCCATTCATCCATGCTTGAACAAGGTTTTGATTTGAGTTAGTCTTTTTGTTTACTTAGCTGAATTACATTAGGGAATTTGAAGCATTTGCCAGCTGTTGCAAAGTACTGCAGTTTAGCTTTTGCAGTGAGTTAAGAAGTTGTCATGTGACACCATGGCAGAGGCATGAACACTTGCTGCCCATAATAGCTGAAACAAGATTTACTTATTCATGACTTTTAAAGTTTACTGTATTGGATTACATGCTTATTTGGCTTCAATAGTGGTGGTTTACCACCTGTTGTGAAGATTGAGATCTTCTCAAGAGCATTTGCTGGTCATACCATTTCCATCAAGGGGTTAAATTACAGCAGTGTTTCTCAACCCAGTCCTGGAAGCAAACCCAGTCAGTTGGGTTTTCAGGATATGCAGACCAAATTTGCATGGCAGATTTCTATGCACTGCCTCTGTGCTATGGAAATCTCCCTCGTGTATATTTATTATGGATATCCTGAAAACCTAACTGGATGAGTGTGCCCTGAGTACTGGTTGAGAACAACTGGACTAGAATAAGCTTTGTAGAGCAGGGACTGTCTCATCTTGTTCAAGTGTACAGCGCTGCGTACGTCTAGTAGCGCTATAGAAATAAGTAGTAGTAGTAATATACCAGGTATAAATCCTTTTTATATATAGCTCCAGAGCTTTTGAATTCCTTCCATAGAATTTGAGGATAGAAAACTGGGATTTTATGTATGGATTTGTCAGCTGAGGTGGGTCCTATCCAGGTAGCAATCCCTGAGGCAGGCGCTTTGGAGCCGAAACACGGACCGTGTCAGGTCCTTGATATTGATATGAATATTCTGAATAAACTGGTTTTTGATATTATCTCCCTATTGGTTTGCGCATTTGTCAGCCTTTTCTTTATATATAAATAACACCTGTTCTCTTTAGTTAAACAGAGTATAAATTACTTTTCCAAAAGAGGAAATCTATCATAAATACTGGTCAGTTTCAGACCTTCTTTAACCTCTTATCTATAGGCCTTTCTTTGTCAATATAGATAGAGGTCTGACAATGACTTCTATTTGTACTTATTGGCCTTCTACAGTCAGTGAAATCTGCTACTTAAGACAATTTCTTATATTTTTAAGATATACAGTGGTGGAAATAAGTATTTGATCCCTTGCTGATTTTGTAAGTTTGCCCACTGACAAAGACATGAGCAGCCCATAATTGAAGGGTAGGTTATTGGTAACAGTGAGAGATAGCACATCACAAATTAAATCCGGAAAATCACATTGTGGAAAGTATATGAATTTATTTGCATTCTGCAGAGGGAAATAAGTATTTAATCCCTCTGGCAAACAAGACCTAATACTTGGTGGCAAAACCCTTGTTGGCAAGCACAGCGGTCAGACGTCTTCTGTAGTTGATGATGAGGTTTGCACACATGTCAGGAGGAATTTTGGTCCACTCCTCTTTGCAGATCATCTCTAAATCATTAAGAGTTCTGGGCTGTCGCTTGGCAACTCGCAGCTTCAGCTCCCTCCATAAGTTTTCAATGGGATTAAGGTCTGGTGACTGGCTAGGCCACTCCATGACCCTAATGTGCTTCTTCCTGAGCCACTCCTTTGTTGCCTTGGCTGTATGTTTTGGGTCATTGTCGTGCTGGAAGACCCAGCCACGACCCATTTTTAAGGCCCTGGCGGAGGGAAGGAGGTTGTCACTCAGAATTGTACGGTACATGGCCCCATCCATTCTCCCATTGATGCGGTGAAGTAGTCCTGTGCCCTTAGCAGAGAAACACCCCCAAAACATAACATTTCCACCTCCATGCTTGACAGTGGGGACGGTGTTCTTTGGGTCATAGGCAGCATTTCTCTTCCTCCAAACACGGCGAGTTGAGTTCATGCCAAAGAGCTCAATTTTTGTCTCATCTGACCACAGCACCTTCTCCCAATCACTCTCGGCATCATCCAGGTGTTCACTGGCAAACTTCAGACGGGCCGTCACATGTGCCTTCCGGAGCAGGGGGACCTTGCGGGCACTGCAGGATTGCAATCCGTTATGTCGTAATGTGTTACCAATGGTTTTCGTGGTGACAGTGGTCCCAGCTGCCTTGAGATCATTGACAAGTTCCCCCCTTGTAGTTGTAGGCTGATTTCTAACCTTCCTCATGATCAAGGATACCCCACGAGGTGAGATTTTGCGTGGAGCCCCAGATCTTTGTCGATTGACAGTCATTTTGTACTTCTTCCATTTTCTTACTATGGCACCAACAGTTGTCTCCTTCTCGCCCAGCGTCTTACTGATGGTTTTGTAGCCCATTCCAGTCTTGTGCAGGTGTATGATCTTGTCCCTGACATCCTTAGACAGCTCCTTGCTCTTGGCCATTTTGTAGAGGTTAGAGTCTGACTGATTCACTGAGTCTGTGGACAGGTGTCTTTCATACAGGTGACCATTGCCGACAGCTGTCTGTCATGCAGGTAACGAGTTGATTTGGAGCATCTACCTGGTCTGTAGGGGCCAGATCTCTTACTGGTTGGTGGGGGATCAAATACTTATTTCCCTCTGCAGAATGCAAATAAATTCATATACTTTCCACAATGTGATTTTCCGGATTTAATTTGTGATGTGCTATCTCTCACTGTTACCAATAACCTACCCTTCAATTATGGGCTGCTCATGTCTTTGTCAGTGGGCAAACTTACAAAATCAGCAAGGGATCAAATACTTATTTCCACCACTGTAAATGTTAACGCTAGCTTTTCCAGTTCCACAGTACCAAGTGCAGCATACGAAAAACTTACACATAAATGCATGGCTATCGTAATTCTAGTTTGCCTAGTTTATCATTAGATACCAGCTTGTCATTAATAAATGATGAATTATGCAGTAGATGTAAATGTAATTTAATTTTTTAAAAGGAAAGCAAAGAAATGAAAGCTGGTAGTGAACAGACTCCTGGAGAATTCACTAAAAGTCCATATAAAAGCTCAGAAGGTAAGATAAATACTTAAACTTTAACTACAGTGGTTCTCAAATCCTTCCACCAGTTCTCTTCCACTGATCACATTTCATTGCTTATGAGTGGACCTCAGGAAGACCCTGCCCTGTGCAAGGGAGGTCTACAAGATATTGGCAAACTAAAACATTTTATACTGTCTTCCTCTTGCCTGTGTCTTAAGTATAATGTTTGGCAGAGTTTTCCTCATTTTGCTGTGACTGCTCTTGACCTGCCAACTGTAGGCACAGATTTGAAGTTGTCCAAATGATTTTTCCTCTGTCCCTGCAGGAGGCTACATCGTGGCATGTGCCACCTGTGTTCATGGGCATTCATCGGTGTTAACTGCTGTTGTCATGAGGAAGCTGCTGCATTGATTTCTGATATCTTGCCAATGTGCGACTGTACAGAAGTTGTCTTCTGTTTGGCTGACCACAGCTCTTAAGATAACTTACACTATTCCAGCAAGGATATGCTATCCATCAAGGCTTCCCAAACTTTGGGTTGTGACTCCGAAATGGGATCATGACCTGGGCAGACTGGAAAAATCATCAGCCCATACCTCCCAACCAGCCCATGTTTATAATTTATTATTGCATTTGTACCCACATTTTCCATCGTAGTGGTAGGTTCAATGTGGCTTACAGTTTACATGTTCAAAAGAACAGTTTATATTCTCAAAAGAACAGTTTACATGTTCCAGGGGGAAAACAGGTTACATGTTTTGTGCAGTGCAAATGTGCCAGGTTCAAGTTTGGTTCAAGTTCAGATCAGTTGAAGATTCGTGGTTATAGGGGTGTTGTCCTACTAGTTGCGTGGTTAATGAGGTCATCGGAGTGGAAGTTTATTTTGTAAAAGTGGGCTTTCAGGTGTTTTCTGAATTGTAGGTTGTTGATTGTGTTTTAAGTCTCTCGGAAGGGAGTTCCAGATTTGGTGTGGTTTTTGCCATATATTTTATTTATTTATTTATTTATTTGTTGCATTTCTATCCCACCTTATCCCACCTCTTTGCAGGCTCAAAGTGGCTTACAATACATCATGAGTAGTGGAAGAGTGTTAGTAATATAAACATTTAGTATTGCATGATTTTGGTTAGTATGATGATAAAAACAAGGTAGTAGTATAAAGCAGATTTTAAGAAACAGTTCTAAAATTAAATAAGCGAGTTGTGTAGTGTTGGGTTGGTCTTTTTGGTATGCTCTTTCAAAGAGATGGGTCTTCAGTAATATGCGGAAGTTCGTTCTTTCATAGATCGATTTCAAGTTGCGCGGCAATGCGTTCCATAACTGTGTGCTCAAGTAGGTGAAGTTTGACGCGTGCATTGATTTGTATTTCATTCTTTTACAACTGGGGAAGTGCAGATCGAGGAATGTGCGGGATGATCTTCTGGCGTTCCTAGGTGATAAGTCTATTAGGTCAGACATATAAGCTGGTGCGTCTCCATGGATAATTTTGCGAACTAGTGAACATATTTTGAACGTGATTTGTTCCTTAAGTGGAAGCCAGTGTAATCTTTCTCGTAAGGGCTTGGCACTTTCAAATTTTGGTTTGCCAAATATGAGTCTAGCTGCCGTGTTCTGGGCTGTCTGGAGTTTCTTGATTATTTGTTCTTTGCGGCTGGCATATAGTGCGTTGCAATAGTCTAGATGACTAAGCACTAATGATTGTACTAAGTTATGGAAAACACTTTTTGGGAAGAAAGGTCTTATTCTTTTTAGTTTCCACATTGAGTGGAACATCTTTTTGGTTGTGTTTCTCGCATGGTTCTCTAGTGTTAGGTGTCGATCAATGGTGACTCCAAGAATTTTTAGGGTTTTTGAAATAGGAAGGTTTAGAGTTGGTGTGTTGATGGCGGTGTATTCTTTCTTGTTGTGTTGGGAGGTTAGTATTAGGCATTGGGTCTTTCCTGCATTGAGTTTCAGCCGAAATGCGTCCGCCCATGAATGCATGATTTTGAGGCGTTGGTTGATGTCATTAGAAATTTCTTTTAGGTCTTGTTTGAATGGGATGTAGATCGTTACGTCATCCGCATAGATGTATGGATTGAGGTTTTGATTTGATAGTAATTTTGCCAGGGGTATCATCATTAAGTTGAATGGAGTCGGCGAGAGGGGGGACCCTTGTGGTACTCCGCATTCAGGTACCCAAGCGGCTGAAGTAGTCGAGTTAGATGTTACTTGGTATGACCTTGCGGTTAGGAATCCCTTGAACCACTGGAGGACGTTGCCTCCGATTCCGAAGTAATCAAGGATATGTAGTAAGATTTCCGTGGTCTACCATGTCGAAAGCGCTTGACATGTCAAATTGTAGAAGTAGTATGTTCTTACCAGATGTAATCGATTGTTTGAATTTAGACTTGAGGGCTACTACTACTATTTAACATTTCTAGAGCGCTACAAAGTGTACGCAGCGCTGTACAAACACAGAAGAAAGACAGTCCCTGCTCAAAGAGCTTACAATCTAATAGACAAAAAGTAAAGCATTAAAATTTAAAATATTTAAGCAGTCAAGCACAAGAGAACAGTCACAGAAGGACTGTTTCGGTACTGTGGTTAGACCTAAACCCTGATTGGGAATCGTGGAGTATAGAAAATTTATCTAGATAGTTTGTAAGTTGCGGAGTCACTAGCCCTTCGGTTAATTTGGTTATTAAGGGAATAGATGTTACCGGTCTATAGTTAGTTAGTTCATTAGCGCTCTTCTTTATGTCTTTGGGTATGGGGGTGAGTAAGATGTTTCCTTTTTCCTTCGGGAAGAATCCATTTTGTAGCATATAGTTCAGGTGTTTCGTTATGTCGTTTATGAATTGTTGACGGGCAGATGTCATCAGGTTGTTTGGGCATAGGTCTAGATTGCAATGGGATTTGGCAAATCTTTTGAGCGTTTGGGATATATGAGTCTTGCTGCTGTGTTTTGCACAGTTTGTAGTTTCTTTAATGTTCTTTACATCCTGCATAAATTCCATTGCAGTAATCTGCATGGGCGAGGATTGTGATTTGGATGAGAGTGCGAAAATCATTCTGTGGGAGAATTTCTTATTCGAGTTTCCACATCATGTGGAACATTTTCTTTGTAGTATTGGCATCCTGTTTGTCGAATGATATTTTTTGATCTATGGTGATGCCTAGGATCTTCAGGTGGTCTGCTATAGGAAAAGTTGTGCCGATAATATTGATGGATGGGAAGCGTTCAGTTTTATATGGTGATGTGAGTATTAGGCATTGTGTTTTTTTCCCTCTGCAGTTTGTTTGACAGTTGATAGCCAGGCTTCCAAGGTGTTTATGCTGTCTATGATTTTGTTGGCAATTTCAGATGTATATATTTTTGAAAGGGATGAAGATAGATATATCGTTGGTGTATATGAGGGGGTTGAAGCCTTTGTTAGATAGTAATTGTTCAAGAGGGGCCATCGTTAGGTTGAAGAGTATTGGTGAGAGTGGAGAGCCCTGGGGGGCGCCATTCTGCTTTCCATGGATTGGAGATTGAAGAATTTGATTTCACTTGATAGAATCTGGTGGTCAGAAATCCTCTGAACCATTCAAGCACCTTTCCCCCTATTCCTTTTTTATCGAAGATTCTTTGTAGGGTAGTGTGGTTGACCATGTCGAATGCACTGGACATACTGAACTGAAGTAGAAGGATGTTTTTCCCGGTTTAAATTTCTTGTTGGAATTTGGCTGATAGTGTGATTAGTATTGTTCCTGTGCTGTGATGGGGCCTAAAACCTGATTGTATGTAGTATTGAAAATTTATTGAGGTAGTCAGTTGGTTGGCAACTATTCCTTCCATTATTTTGGTCAGCAGGGGTATGGCTGCTATTGGTCTGCACTTACTGGTATCTTTTAATGTTTTTTGTTTTTTTTTTGTGTCCTTCAGAATTGGTGTGAGTAGTATGTTGCCTTTTTCACTTGGGAATCTGCCTTCTTGCAACATGAAGTTTAGGTGGGAGGTGAGTTGATCCATGAAGCTTATAGGAGGGATTTTCATTATGTAGTTGGGACATGCATCAAGGGTGCAGTGTGTGGTTGAGAATTTTATCGCTTATGTAACTGTTTCATTGGTGAGTTTTGTGAAGGTCGCCCAAGTCCTGTCTGCTGGTGTTTCCTCTGGTGTGTGGTCAAGTACGTCTAGATTTTCAAGGTTGGTATTAGCTTGTGGTAGACTTTCTTAAGTTGAGGATTTTCTCCTCGAAGTATCTGGCCAGTTCTTGTGCTGATGAGGGATTGTCATTTCCAGGTAGGGGTTTGCTATTTAGTAGGGTGTTTACAAGTTTATAACATTTCTTTGTGTCTTTGTAATCTGGACCTACCTATTCTTTGTAGAATTTTTTCTTGGCCTCTCTAATTTTGTTCTTGTATTTTCTTTTTGCTTCTTTCCATGCTCTAATGGTGAATCATTTTGGGGTTTTTTTTCCAAATCTGTTCATGTTTTCTGCATTGGACATTTAGCTCTTTCAGGTCTTCGTTGTACCATGGGATGACTTTTCGTTTTTGTATGGTTTGGGGATTTTATGGGGGCTATTGAGTCTAGTATGGTGGTGCATCTGTTGTCCCATTCTGTTATGGAATCTGTGGTGACCATTGATCATCATATATGGAGGACCAGAGTTTGGTTGTATCAACCTTTCTTCATGATTTATATAGGGTTTTTGGTTGTGTTGTGCAGATCCCTTGTTCCAGTAGAGGGTCATGTTCAGCTTGAAGTTATCAAACCAGGGAGTTTCTGTCCATTTCTGATTTTGTATTTTAAAATCCTAGTTTGTTGAGAGTCTGTATGCCATCAGGTCTTGTGCTTGGCCTTTGACATGTGTTGTGGATATTGCTGGTCTTTGGAAGCCCCAGAGGTGGAGGAATTCCATACAGTGTTTGGTGCATTTGATATTCTGATCCTCCAAGTGTAGGTTAATGTCTCCTATTATCAGAATGTTGGGGTTAGTTATACTGGCATTTGATATGAAGTCCATAAAGTTGATTTGGGCTGTTTTCCAGTTTCCTGGAGGCCTGTAGAATAGGATGCATGTTGGTTGTGTAGGGTTTTGTCACATATTTTAACCGAGGCAATTTCTAGTTTTGGTGTAATGGATTCTACTGTGAAAAAGGATCTGTAGATGAGTAGAATGCAACCTCTTTTCCAAGTTCTGGTCCAATGTATAAATTTATATCCTGGGGAACATAGGTCTGGTATTATGAAGTCACCTTTGTCATGTATCCAAGTTTCATTTAGGAAGACTAGTCCTTGGTCATCTTCCAAAGTCCAGTCTTTGATTCGGTTTTGTTTACCACTGATCTGGTGTTAATATATCCCACAGGTATTGGCACTACTTTGGGGATTTTCATTAGTTGATGGTTGTTGGGATTTTGGGTTTGGTTCCTTTCAGTGTCGGTTTTTGTGGTTGGGTAGTTTTGGTGTGTGTCTTGTTGTCCGGTTACATAAGTAATGCCACACTGGGAAAAGACCAAGGGTCCATCGAGCCCAGCATCCTGTCCACGACAGCGGCCAATGCAGGCCAAGGGCACCTGGCAAGCTTCCCAAACGTACAAACATTCTATACATGTTAGTCCCGGAATTGTGGATTTTTCCCAAGTCCATTTAGTAGCGGTTTATGGACTTGTCCTTTAAGAAACCATCTAACCCCTTTTTTAAACTCTGCCAAGCTAACCGCCTTCACCACGTTCTCCGGCAATGAATTCCAGTTGTTTGGATGCATCTTTTCGTTTGAGTGTGGTCTGTCTTGTGGGAGTTCAGCATTGATAAAACAGTGATTCAGGATGTGAAGTGTTGGTATTATGTTGTTGTTTTGTGTAAATGTTTCTGTGGTGGATAGTAGAGTTAGGATAAGTATGCTTATTAGAGTTTTTATGATATGCATTTTGTGTTTGTCATTGTTGGAAGGGAGCTGGATTATCCTGGTCCTGGTGATAAGGAGGGATTTGCAGTAGTTGTATGGTCTTGTGTGCCTCTGGGTTTGTTATGAGGATTAGAGGGCTCTTTTTTTTTGGGGGGGGGGGGTCATGGGAGGAGTTATACAATTATTAGACTTAGCTTAGTGTTTTCCATTTGGGTTGCATAGTTGTCTTCTGGGGTGGGCAGTTTCATCAAATTTCTCCGTGATTTGGGTGCCATCATCCCTTGTTTGTTTCACCCCATCACGTAGATTTGGGTTAAGGGGGGGCTGTCTACTGAGAGGTTCCCATTGATGGTCTCTCACCTGGATTGGGTTTACCAGTATAGTCTCTTATTCTGCTGTGGGATTCTCTCTGGTCCTAGGGTTGTCCGAGCACCGCTCAGCTGTTCAGCTGTGTGGTGTTTCAAGTGCTGTGGTGTTCTGTACCGCCATGGTTAAGGGGGGGAGGGTGCACTTCCCAGGCAGCGATCGCGCCTGCAGGCTGCTAGGTGCCTTTGCCAGAACCTTGCCTTCTATCCCATGACTCTTTAATTTTCTCAGGAGTTTCTCATGAGGAGCTTTATCAAAAGCTTTCTGAAAATTTAGATACACTACATCAACAGGCTCACTTTTATCCACATGTTTGTTCATGCTGTCAAAGAAATGCAGCAAATTGGTGAGGCAAGACTTCCCTTGGCTGAACCCATGTTGACTCTGTCCCATTAAACCATGTTTGTCTATGTGTTGTGTAATTTTATTTTTTATAATACTTTCCACTATTTTGCCTGGCACCAATGTCAGGCTTATCACCCCTAGAACCCTTTCTAAAAATCAGCGTCACATTGGCCACTCTCCAATCTTCAGGTACTACGGACAATTTTAACGACAGGTTACGTATTACTAACAGATCAGTAATTTCATGCTTGAGTTCTTTGAGTACCCTTGGATGTATACCATCCAGTCCAGGTTATTTGTCAATTTGGCTCAGAACATCTTCCAGGTTCACCGAGATTCTTTCAGTTCCTCCGCATCATCACCCTTGAAAACCATTTCTGGTTTCTCTTACATCTTCTTTCATAAAGACAGAAGCAAAGAATTCTTTCAGTTTCTTCACTATGGCCTTGTCCTCTCTGAATGCCCCTGTTTCTCCTTTGTGATCTAACGGTCCCACAAATTCCCTTGCAGGCTCTGTATCTGAAAAAGTTGTTACCATGAGTTTTAGCCTCTGCGGCAAGTTTCTCTTCTTATTCTCTTTTAGCCTTCTTTATTAATGCTTTGCATCTGACTTGCCAGTGCTTATGTTGCTTCTTGCCATCCATAATTCCCATCTACTGACTACCTTACCACCACCAGTTGCTGCTCATTGCACCGAACAGACATACTTACAATTTTCTTATCTTCTCTTTAAAGGTGATGTAATTTCATTCTTTTACATGGCATTCTAATTGTATTATTTTAAACCATCATGAAGGTACACCATTGGTAGTATACTAAAATTAAATACATTTGGAATATTCTTTTTTCCCTCATCCCCTTTGAGGGCAGAATCCCCATCTTCTGCTCCTGCAAAAGCTATCCCCGTCTTCTACTCTACCCCACTCTCAATGTCAACATCAGTGTCGCCTATACCAATACCCTCCCCTTCCAAGGTCAGGAACTAATAATGGTTACTGATGTTGGCCTTGGGGTTGGAGGAAGGGGAAGTAGAGAGGGATAATTCCTCTCCTGCTCTCCCCCTCCAAGGCCAGCATCAGTATAACTTTACTCATGATTCCAACCCCCCCCCCCCCCTTCTCAGCAGCTGCAATATGTAGTGGCTGCAAGAGCACAAGCATTGGCTCAGCACCAGTGCTTTACCTTTGGCCGTGATGGCAATGTTTTCAAGGTGCGGCCCTCACTATCAGCAGATACCTTTGTGACAGTAGGCAAAGGTGATGGACGGCAAAATAGGCAATGGGTTATGAAGGGTGTGGTGAGCTTTGGTGGCATCAGCAACAGCAAATGTGGCAGTTTTGGGTGCAATGAGCAGCAACTGGTGGTGGTAAGGTAGTCAGTAGATGGGAATTATGGATGGCAAGAAGCAACATAAGCACTGGCAAGTCAGATGCAAAGCACTCACTTTTCTTCACCATTAAAAATCCTGAGTGCTTATTTCATACTGAATTTCACTTTTTTGCTTCTATCAGATGACGTTCCGGTATACTCACTACCCATTCAGTGAAACTTTCTGATGTTAGATCTACTTCATTGGAGTGTAATAGTATGGCGTCTTGTTCTAGAGCATCCTTTGTCCAGAAAAAATGTATTGCAGATTGTAGCTTTACTTCTTTTTGAGTGAAGTTGCTGGATGTTTTGTTTTGGTGGACTATTTTTAATGAACAATTGTGATTTTAATTCTTAGGGTATTCTACTTGTTCTGCCCCTCTGCAAAGCTCCAGAAAGGTCAAATTTGACACAAAGGATATGTAAGCAACTTTTTTTTTGTTTCTTCAAATAGTAAGCCTTATGTACACTCCCCCCCCCCCCCCCCCCCCAGAAATCTTATATAAAATGCCTTTATTTTTTCTGTAGGGGATCCACCAGTGAGAAGGAAACAGAGGTGAGTGGGACATACTCATTGTATAGTGTAATTCTGACACAGTTTATAGCTGCTGATTGCTCTGAAATACTTTTACCTTTTATTTTTAAGCATTGACATATTTAAAGTTCTTAAGTGATATCAAGCTTGCCAGTGGGGAAAAATATATCAGGTTTTTTTTTTTGTTTGAACTAGTAATTTTAGTAATTGGTTGTAGAAAACTGGAATCTTACTACATTATGGTACTAACTGCTTTTAAGGAAGAGTATTGAGAATAGACAAAGCCTTCATAGGTGAGTGAACATTGGTTTCTTGGGAAATTTGGTGACTAAAAGCTTGGGAGTGAATAGATTGCAGGTTCAGTGATAAATTCTATTTTCTTTCATTTAAAACCAAAAGAAATCTAGTCAGCTTGTTTAAAGGGCTTAAAATAAAATACCCTAGGTTTCTTGTGTGTATTTCCCCCATCACCCACCCCAGGCACGTTCTTTTATAATCTGTTATCCCAACTAAGAGGGCAAGAGAATGTTCACAACAGGGTATTCTCGTCAGCATGTGATTAACCCTTAGCAATAGATGAATTCTAGTCCTAGTCCATTGAAAAGCAAATGTCAAATATACCTAATCTTCAGTGACCTTATCATTGGTTTAAGTATTAGTCTAAGCAAAGAGCTCCTGACTCTGAGAGCAAGTCTGATCTCTAGAGACTGGAGTAGTAGATTTGGAGAGGCTGAGATAGATAAGGATATCGAGGAGACCCTCAGGGTGTAGTAGATCAGTGCCACCTTGAAAGCAGTTTCTCCAAATGAGCTTTGTGCATGCCATGACAGGGATGCACCTCACTCCTAAGCCATAATACATGAAGTATGATACAGGTAACAAATTTACTGTTGACACTCACCATAAAACTTGCTTGTGCCAAAAGAGAGCTTCCCTCTGGAGTTTGTAAGTTGTAACAAGTATAAGGAACCTATCCAGGTATGCTTGAAAATCCTTTTTGATCAAACCTACGGCATCCAAAGCAAAGTATTTCTGTATTTTTCTGCCACTTTTTTTTCCTTTTGTCTTAGACTGCATTTCTTGATATTGAGGATCTTTTCTCTCCACGCAATTCAGAGTAATCGATTGGGATTCATGCTTCTATGATTAATGCTGTTCTAGTTTTTTTGTTTTTTCTTTTACCACTATGTCCATTTTTATGCATCTTGTTTTTTATTGGTCGAGATGGGGGATATCCCAGATATCATATAACTTCTTCGTTTTCCACAATTCTTAGGCTCATGATACCAATACTTTTCCAGTACAGTGATATAATATTTAGTTCCCAACAAATAAGACATGCCACATGGTTGTGCCTTTCCATATAAAAATTTTCTGCCATCAGGTACCTTGCAGCCATCTAGGAGATGAGTAACCATTTCTAGCTTTCTGAGGAAGACAGTTATCTACAAGAGACCTTCAGAGACGTAAAGCAATAAGAATCGTTCGGCACACCCTAGGATGGCTGATGCGCACTGCTGTCCCCCTCTCCAAGCTCTGAGGGGACAGCAGAGATAACGAAAGTTAAGGCAGCCCTGGAACACACTGTAGGAAAGCAGCTTCAGCTCATTATAGAAAAATTGGATACAATGAAAGCAGTTTACCGACTTCGGCAAAGATTTACAGGTGGTACATGCCCGAGTTGGAGTGCTGGAGGATGTAGTCCACATGTTGGAACATGACAAACTGCAGGTGACAGGGAAGATTTGCAACCTGGAAGACAAGCTGGATGAACTCGAAAACTGATCGCACCATGGAATGATACAAAGGCATTATAACAACCCTCATTTTTGTTTTCCATTCCTTTTCTAATAATTCCTAACATTGTTTGCTTTCGTAGATGCTGCTGTCAATCAAATGTTATCACAAAAGGCTTGGGGATCATCCAGATAGGTGTGGTTTTATAAATGTGAGATGAGCATTGATATTACTCTTCGATAGTTTCTGCCTTGCTACTCTCCTATGAATACTTTTTTTGCTCAGTCTTATAGAATGCTGAACAGTGACGATTATGGAGGCTAGAAGGGGGCCTGTAGTTCTGCTCTTTTGGGATTTTTTTTTTAATTACTTCTGTGATAGTCACTGCATCCTTAGAGTAATTTTGGCAGGCTGGGAAGATGCACCACTGTTCCATGACATCCCCATTTGGAGATAATGGCTCTCAACATGCAGTCCCAGAGCTTTAGAAATAGTTTTGTAACCCTTTTTTTCTCATCTCTTCTAGAATTTTCTTTGTGTGGCATAGCATTTTTGTAGAAACTGTGGTGACTATATCTCACGTGATAAGGTTCAGTAGTGAGGTTAGGTTCAACAGGGCAGGCTGCAGTCAAACCTGACTGTGTCCAATCAAATCAGTCTAATTATCAATTAAGTTTGGTCAGTTGATTAAAGGGGGAGTTACTTTTTCACATGGGTGTTGGATAACTTTGTTCCTTAAATAAATGAAGTAATTTAAAATGGTGTTATATTTACTCTGGTTCCCTTCATTTCGTTTAAAGATCTGAAACTATTCAGTATGACACACAATGCAATAATAGGGGAAATAAATACTTTTTCATATCACTATTTTGCAACTGGTATGCAAATGCTTGTATAAGTTAAGATCAATTAGTGCTTTGACAAAGTCCTTCACACTCTGATTCATGCTACTGATTTTAGCAACTTAGATTACTTCAGCACTTTGATTCAGGGAATTTGGGCCAAGAATATGAAAAAGTTACAACTACTTCAAAACATAGTTAATTCCAGTGTCAAGAAATGTGATTACATGTTCCTTCTTTTAATATCAGAGCATTGGTTTCCAATCTCCACAAAAGTTTTCAGAAGCATTTACATATAAAATGTGTTCTAGGCACCCTTTTTCTCATCTCCCTATAGAAGGTCAAAATTTGTTGATTCCTCCATTCAGACAAATCCAACTAGACACCATCAGGAACTCCATTTTTACTAACCACCAAGTGTTGTATAGTATCTAAGTAAAACTAACTAGTTACTGTACTTAAGTATTGTCACTTGTAAAGAAATCAGGAAACATTTGTTACTTTTACTTTCACAGAAGTAATAATTTCACCAGTTTTTACTACTTATATCTGATGATTGCAGTACAACAGAAGCGAGACACTAATGATGATTTCTCGGTAAACCAAATGAAGCAGCAAAAACTGGAGCAGGAGTGGGGGAGTAGCCTAGTGGTTAGTGCAGTGGGCTTTGATCCTGGGAAACTGAGTTCAATTCCCATTGCAGTTCCTTGTGACTCTGGGCAAGTCACTTAACCCTCCATT
This sequence comes from Microcaecilia unicolor, assembly GCF_901765095.1. NCBI lineage: Eukaryota > Metazoa > Chordata > Amphibia > Gymnophiona > Siphonopidae > Microcaecilia > Microcaecilia unicolor. The sequence continues at coordinate 94,140,288 of NC_044039.1, forward strand.
GTCCCTGGTACAAAATATGTACCTGAATATATGTAAACCGCTTTGAATGTAGTTGCAAAAACCTCAGAAAGGCAGTATATTAAGTTCCATTTCCCTTTCCCCTTCCCTAATGCAAAGCTCATTACACACGTAGTGGATCATCACATCTTAAATTTTGCTGTTCAAGAAATACAGCCTATGAGAACAGTGGAGTTGTCTGTGTTTGAACTGGTTACTGGTCTGCAGCCAAACAGAACAGTGATAAGTTGTCACTTTGAAGTGGAGATGAAGCTACAGCTGGTTGTAGCTCTTGGTGAGCAGACATGTCTGTAGAACAACAGACTTCTGTTTGTTCCATGGAAATATTTTAATTGGTGTGATTGTCCACTGGATTGGTCTTTAGAGAGGAAGTCTCCTTATCTGGCCTGAAAATTGAAGGGGTTGCACACGTTTGACATTCTTGCATCAGTTCTCAGAAATTCGTACGGACTTTGCCATCTGATGAAAATTTGTTTTAAGAACAGACGATTTCAACTTTATGAAAGCCTTCTCTGTAATTGAATATCATGACTATGACAACAAAGATGAAGATGGAAGTTTAGACAGCACGATTTCTAATGTGGATAACAGTGATGAAGATAAATTGTTCTTTGTTGTAAAGAAATCAAGTTTTTCAGACAGTCCCTTGATCAATACCTGCAGACCCAATCAGAAGAGAGCAGTAGCATTGCAACCTGGTCTGATTGGCAGAAACCTTTTATCAGTCTTAACAATCTACTTCCTGCCAGTGCAGTTGTTGAGCTCCTTTTTAGCTATGCTGGTCTAATAACTCACGAGAACAGCCACATGAATTAATCTTTTGCATAATTTAGTTTTACTGAAAGCAATGTGGTTAGAACTGTAGAGCAATAAAGTTGTTGGGATAAAAACATTAACTGTGGCTGCATTCCTTCTAGTCATAGTACTTTTATTTTACTCAAAGTATTAAGTAATAACTTTACTTTCACTTAAGTACAATTTTAAATTTGTTCTCCACTGTGCTTTTACTTAACATGCATTTATTTTTACTTTTACTTAAGTACTTTGACATAGTATTTTGAATAACACTGCTAGATGAAATACCATTGGGCATAGCTTGAGTGGAGCATAGCTAGAGTTGGGATGTTCATCTTTTATAAAATACAAAGCATAGCGTGCACTCACAAATTTACACCTGCCTCAGAACAGGTATAATTGAAACATGGCACAGGAAATCTGTCTATATTATTATACTTTATGGTATATTAAGAGCTGTTCACAAGTGGTGAATAGAACATGGCCTATAGGAAACTGCATTCCTCAGGCTTCAGTAACATGGAAGACCATTTTTTATGCAGTTATACCTAATTCTTAATTCTAGATCTCAGAGGTTAGCACAAACCTCTTTAAAGTAGTTAAAGAATGTGTTATGCTAAACATATTTTATGTACTGCATGCTCTTCTCTTACCAATGGCAGGCAGAGTTTCTTCGATTGTCACTGAGTTTCACATGTGACCTTTTCACCTTGGAGAAGAGACTTCAACTTGAACAAAGGTCTCGAGATTTGGCTGAGGAGAACTTGAAAAAGGAAATATCAAATTGTTTAAAGTTGCTGGAGGTGAGCATATTCGTTGTTGTGGGGGAAGAGACTGCTTCAAAGCAGTAATTTGTTAGTACAAATAGTACTGCACATGTCAATTTGTCCCATGAGTTATGATTGCTTCCCATGTTGAAGAAATATTAAATATTAATATAAGGTAATTTATAGTGAAACTGATGATTTCTATTGAACTGTGGAACCTATTCAATTAAATTCACACTAAAATATTTAGGATAGCTTGCCATTAAATGTAATGAGCCTGCCAAAGTTATGCAAAGGTTTTCACATTGGCACATCAAATGTTTCCTACACAGTAGTTGTATACATAGTAACTTCCTAACCTAACCTAGAAAAAACATGCTCCTACTATTTTAAATCCCCTGTGTCCAGTAGTCCTAATTGAACAAATCAATTCCTTCCTTACCACGGCAGCAAGCAGCCCCTTGCAGGTCATTTCGATTTTCCTAATTTTAGCAACAATATACCATATCTGGAGTATCTCCTTTGTCCCAACTGAGAGAAATCCACACATTCCTCAGACATTTCCCTTAATCCTCTGTCTCCCCACCCCAAGTCCACTGAAGCCCCAGTGTCCTAATAAGTGGTGAAGCATCTTAACAGCTCTATCATGTGATAATGGTGAACCATCTGTACTGATACTCTTTGGTGAAGAGTGCTGTGGACAAAAAACTTTTGCCTTCCCTTACTTCTGTGAACTCCTTTGACTCACGCTGACAAACGCTATGCGTTGGCCAGTGCAGGGCCTTGAGTATGTGCAGATGCTCAAGGCCCTGCACCGGCCCAGCACATAGCTTTTGTCAGCATCTGCTGAAGGAGGAAGGTGCTGCTGCCATCAGGCCCAAGAACAGCTTGAAGCCTCTCTTCTCTTGGCTGCCCGGATCCCCACTGCCCCAGAGTGTTCTACCGTGAGCCCTTCCAGGTTCGCAGCAGGACCTGCAGCTCTGCCTCAGCTGTCCCAATCTTCCCTGGCAGCTCTCTGCTACCTGCAACAAACAGCCAGTCTTTCTATAGACCCAGGGCCCTGAAGAACACCCCAGCTGCCCCAGGATAAACAATCAGCACATGGAAAGAGCTACGGTAACTACAGGGGGTTAGGGGGGGAGGTGGAGGAAGGAAAATGTGAATAACTGTGGGGAAGGGATGTGGAGGAAGAAATGCCCATCAGGTTGGAAGGAGGGAGTTAACTCAGATATAAACTGAGGGTTTTACATTCAAGTGTATGCTAAGTTCCCCCCCCCCCCCCTTTCTTTGGGGGGGGATTATTATCATGGTTTGTATTCAAGTATATACAGTAATCAGTCTGCAATAGGAGAAATGGTAGGAGGCCAGGAATAATTACCAAACCATACAGCTTCTAACTTATCAGAATGTAATTAAAAATGGTGATCACAGAGCCATTTGGCAATACCTAAGACAATCATTCAGTGGAGAGAGAGAGTCATTAAACATGCTGCTTTAGTTTGATTTTAAATCCTATTTGACCAATAGATTCTATTCAGTTCAGTGGCAAAACATGCTCACAGCCTTTTTCCTTCACCTGGAATCCCACAGGCGTCTGTTTAGGCCCTCATTCTTTTTAATATTTTTATTGTGCCTCTTCTCAGTTCAAACATTAGGACTCCATAGATGTCCTATATGCTGCTGATATTCAGATTCTTTTATAAATCCTTTGATCTCAGTTGAGATGTTTGTCGTTAATGATAAAATCTGCATTGTTGCCCGATGGTTACATTCAAAAAGGTGTATTTGGAAAACTCTAGAACTCTCCTTTTTACCAGAACCACAACAGACCTTTTAGTCACATAGCAGATTCTGTTGTTCCATTGGTAGATAGTGTTAAAAGATCTAGGGGTCATGTGTGATGGCAGACCTCACCTTTCAGCAGGATATAGCAGTGAGGCAAATCATAAAATGTAGACAAGTCTAATGCAGAATGAAGGAGATGCTTTACTGGACTCGATATTTTGAATGCTACATTCCAAGATTACATTGAAACCATGACATTAGGGGAGTCTGGAACTAGGACTTCAAGGGGGGCCCGTGGCAAGCAAGGAGTCACTGATACGGGCTGTGGCTGGTGTGTTATTTCAGTCAGGGCCGGGTACACAACAGCACATTGAGAGTTAAAGTTTGAAATTTAAGTGATAGTCTGTTGGTTAGTTGGAAGTTGATTAAAGAAAGGTATTACCACAAGTTAGCAGCTACCTGAGAGAAAAGAACATTTGGACAGTGTCTTCTGGCTTAGACAGTTGGGAGGCCTTGGACTTCGACACAGTGTAGAGTGGTGTAGACCCATCCTTTAGGATAGGTTAAAAGTCAACGTGTGCTCAGAGTGACAGCATGTGAAGCAGAGAGAGGGTGCTTGGATGGCAATATCTGTGAAATGCTGAGAGATTACAGATAAGGAAGGTATTAGGAAATATTGCAAGTTATGACATTTTTATATGTTCAAATGAAGCATTGTAATTTGCATTCCTGGCTACAGCCTTATTAAATTCTACATTCTTTTGAAAACAGACTCCTGTGTGGTGGTATAATTAGAGCTAGAGACAAGTGAGTTCCAAGTGCCCAATTTGAGGTGTGTTCTCAGGAGTGAAAGGACATACCCTGTCTTTAAAAAGCTTTTTGTTTAACCAAGCTGTTTCTCAGCAATTGTTTCTGCCAGAAATGCAGCCCACACCCTCCCTCCTTCCCTCTAAAACAAAATTACTGGTTTTACAATCATTTCCTCTTTCCTCTCCCTATGCAGCTTGTCAGCCAGCAAACTCTTGTACAGAGAGCAGCAGATCACCTACTTTTAACTCTCCTCTCCCTTCTATTAAATCAAGCTGGTTTTAAACTGTCAGTCTGTTCTGCATGGGGTTAGACAGGCTGACACATATGCCCCCTCCCTAACCCTAACCACCACCCCCTTTCTGTGGCCAGGCCAAAAGAAAAAAAAAAGCTTTTATAGAGATCAGAGCCTCGTGCAGTGGTGTTTGTATAGCCAGCCTGCTTTTCATTTTAACAACCTCTCAGATTCCCCCCTCCCTAGTTCCCACTTTCAGTGGGCAATTTAGAAAAAGCAGAGCTGTGTGTTTAGTTTTTAAGAGAGAAAACCCAGAACTGTACACTTTACACTGCTTTTAGATTTTGCAGAAGTTTCTTAGGAGAATTCTAAAAGGCTTCTGTTTAAACAAATGCTGACCCCTCCCGACTGTTGTTCCAGACATGTCTGGACTCATTTCACATTTTACACACTGACAGCTCGAGGGGGGGGGGGGGAGTTGGTAAAGTCCAAAAGTCGTGTACATAGAGAGATACTGCACCCAGCTAACCAGTTGCCTCCTCCCCTCTCCCCTTACATGTCCTGCCAAGGACTTTTTTTTAACAATAATGCACACTGCTTTTATGACGCTGTGCCAGTGTTGACATGTGTATCACCCTATGATGTCAGGTACAAAACAAACCTAAGCAAAATTTACTTCAGTCTGGAGTCTGCTTGTAAAAATGATGAGCTTGAAAAAGCCTTTAGAAAATATATGCACCACATATATTTAAACATTATATCATCCAGAACATTTTTTGTCAAGGCAGAACAAGCCACAACAGCACCTTAAATACCAAATATAGGGTGGTGTTTAAGAATCTGAGAGAGAAGCTGCAGATAATCCTTCTCACCAGACGAATTAACTCAAGCAAGACACACTTCTTCTTGAGTCCTTTCAAGACACTGTCATAGTAATGCTTGAATGTTTTCACTTATATACACTGTCAGCTAGCACATTTGCTTATTTCCGATTTGACGAAGAAGGGCAACCTTCGAAAGCTAATCAAGAAATGTATTAAGTTATGTCCAATAAAAAAGGTATCATCTTATTTTCTTTTCCATGTTTTATTTTGTTTGATTTCTATTGATAACCTTAAGAGTGGACTAACACAGCTACCACACTCCTCTACTTAAGACACTGTCAGAAAACCATGTAGTTATTTAATCATGGATTTGAATGTGTTGATGCCTGAGGCATACAGATTGAGGATGCACATCTTTCCCCCTGCTTTTGATAGCCATATATGATGAGAAAATAGAGCGTCCATAAAAAGTGATGAACCCTTCTTTTTCCACATACTGCGGTTTGGTTATGAACAAGATCATTGTATAATTTTGGATAGTATAGAGAGAACTCAAAGATGGGCTTTCAATTTTTTAAAGTTAAATACCATCAAAACTGAATTCTTGTATTTTGTTACCTCGGTTTCAATTAGTCCTAAGCCTATAAAATTAAAATCAGGTGAGGAACTTCCTTTTGATGTTTCTTCATGGGTTTTAGGGATTATTTTGGAATCTGACCTGACTGGAAAATCAGGTTAATTTGAGCACGAAGGTTGTTTTTTTAATAAATTACATCAGTTAAAAACTTTGAGGTCTTCATTTTTCCAGGAGCATTTTTGGGTCTTAGTACAGGCATCGATCTTGACCCAATTTGATTATTGTAGTGCTCTATACACTGAATTACAGCATATATTTCTATATAAACTCCAACTTCTTCAGAACACAGCTGCAAAATGAATTTATAAATGTAAAAAATTTAATTGGACATCTCCTTTATTGTGTAAACTACATTGGTTACCTGGTGGAGTTTGAGGTGGCATGTCGGGTGTATAAAATTATTACGGGAAGTTGTTCATTATCTCTTACTGAATTAACTTCTGCAAGACTTAGTTCTCATTTAATTCTTTACTTAAACTGTGATTTCCATTGGTTAATCACCCATGTTAGCCAAATCCCAACTGATTACTGCTAAAACACCCAAGTTCTTGGGTTTGTTTCTTACACTAATAAAAGCAAATAATACTTAGAAGTGAAATAAAAAGAAAAGTTTATTCTGGAAACAAATAAATAGTAGCTGAAGCAGAGGCTAATGCAAGTCTGAAATACAGAAAAGAAATGATTAGAGAGACCCCCCCTTGTCTCCAAGCCAGTTCACTGCCTTGAGAACAAGGAAGCCCCTGTACATTTCTCTCATTTGTATACAATTTGATTTAAAACATGTTATACAATAATCCAGAAACTACCATCTTAGCACATCCCACTAACCAATCTACTTTCCTAATCCAACACATCTGACTTCTCTCCTATCAATTATCAGTTTATACCCTAATTTCTAGAATAGCAATTATGCCACCCCATCTGACTCTGAATCACAGTCATGCTATCTTCATCCACCTACTAGAAACTTCTCTCCCACTATACCTTCTGTCACATATTCTATGCCCACCTCCTCATTTTATTTTTTGTAGCACATATCCAAACTATATATACCAGCTGACCTTGTGGTTGAGCTAGCAGACTGTTCCCAATGTTCCCTTTTCACCATCCAGATACAATGTGGTTTCAAACTGTATGAAACAGGAAATCTTGACTCAGCTTTAATGGATATTTGGATTTATATTAAGCTATCTTAATTACATTGAACCATTCTGTATGCATGTACTTATCTTCTAAAAGCTTGTATCAAAGTTCACAATCAATAAATTCTTAAGCTGTCTTGTACAGTATCATGCCCTAGACATCTTGCCCTGGTCAGCAAAAATACAGAAAAAATAGATTTTTTTTTTCCATTCTCGTGACGCACCCTCTCCCCCAAGATTTTGTATAACCGTCTCCCACCCACACACATCTGTCTCAGTAAAAGCATCCACTTCCCCTTCTCCCATTGCTTGCCCAATAAATCACACTAAATGCATAAACATGTTTTGGGGTCCAGTCTCATTAGTAGGCATGTGGGATCAAATGACTGTCCTTGCACAAGGCCATGCCGCAGCCTGATCTAGTTAGCAAGGATTGAAAACAACACACAAAATTAGGGAGGGTTGAAATAAATCTTACAGGTAATCCTTGTTTCATTATCCAGAGGGGTGCTCTGAACATACAAACATTAGGGGTCCTGAGCTCCCCCCCCCCCCCCCCAATGATGTCCTTGAAAAGGGCAGGGTTTGCAGCAAGGATATGGAAGAGGTGGGCATTTGGGCAGGGCTATGACATAACATCTGGAGATGTCATCAAAATAGGTGGTGGGTGTGGCTTGGCTGGATCCTCAATTCTGATTGGTTGAGAACCCAGAATTGGGCACGGCACCTATAGAAATCAGTTTGACAAATGATCTGTAAGTTATACTACTCACATTCTAGAGGGATGCCTGGATAGCTTGGGGATTTGGGTCCTCAAAGTGGAAGGGACATTTGACTGTGAGGGGTGACAGGGTGTTGATTTTCTATGGATGGGCTGCCCACACAGGGGAGGAGTGTGAGAAATGAGGATGGAGGTAGCCTGTGGTGCTGTGATTGGATATACACAGCTCATTCGTTTCAGATTACTTAACACAAAGGATTTTGGGCTTTTGTGTGCCCCATGTCTAATTACCAGGTCCTGTCTGGTATTACCTAATGACTGTTCCATAATGTATTACAAAATATCTTGTAGAGTGAACATGGCACAGTGTTCAGCAAGATCTTGCAAAGCTCTAATTTGTTTAAATGTGCTTTAATTTATGTGTGTGAGGTCAGTAGTTGGAGCTGAGGTCTGTCTCTCACCTGCTCCAGTGTGCTGGGACAGGTTCCCGATAGGAGCAGGAGAGAGACAGATCCTGGGGCCCAGTACCGGGCCCCCTTGGAGGCTGGGCCCGGGGGATTTTGCTCCTGCTGTCCCTCGCCTCTCGGCGGCCCTCTTACTGTTCGTAGTAAGGCCTTCTTGCTTATGCTATTTGTAGCCTGCAGAAGAGAGTCTTTGCATACAAAAATATGGCATATGCTCCTATATGTTTGCTGTGTGACCCATGGTAAAGAATTTTGACCTGTAAAGTAGTACAGTAGTGTGTTTTCCTAGGTTTTTCTATTGTTTTTTACATCTCTTTAATTCATGTTCATAGACCAAGGATCTGATCAGATCATTTAAAATTTGGCTTCGTTTGCTGAAGTAAGCTGTGAAAACTGTAAGACTGTTATTCTGCATACTGTTTTAGATTCTTTAATTTGTAATTTTTCAATTTTAAAAATTGTATTCGTGATTAATTGCATGGTTAAAGATATGTTTATTTTTTTCCCAATGCAGTTTCTTATGACTCTGGGTAATGGGAGATTGTGACTTGCTCGGAGTCATAAGGAGCTACAATGTGAAACAAAAATAAATAACATACCTTTAATCGCGTGATTAATTGCGATTAAAATTTTTATTGAAATACAGCCTTATTTAAAATTCGCATGAGCCTCCCACTGAGAGAAACCATTAAAGCACAAAACCAAATGTAAACCTAAAATGGATCACATGTTAATCAGAGGAAGACAAGACAAAATGAATAGCAGACGAAGGTTAAATCTACTGTATTGGAAGGGAAGAGATCAATCTGTTGAAATGCAGGAGAATAGAGCAATGTAGGGCAGAGCGAAGAACGAGGTTCTGCTGGGGGTTGAGGGAGAAGGATGTTCAGAGTGACACAAGAACAGAAATGCGGCAGAAGCATAAGAAGGTATAACGCAGGTAACTACTTATCACCACTACACAGGTTTGTTGTGCTGCTGGAGTCAAGTTGTGTGAGTGCCAAACTTCAGTCTTACTGATATTCTGCTTTAAATGGCCCTGTAATTCAAACCACCTTGTGTGCTTTTCTGTATGCTCTTTTTCCCCTAGTCCTTAACCTCTATATGTGAAGAAGAGCATCAGTCACAAGAGATCATTAAGAAGCTGGAAAAAAGTTTGGAGTTCCTAGATCATCACACAGCCAGAGTTGCCAGGAGGGCAGAAATGCTTGGAGCTATTCATCAGGTAGCAATCATGTAATGACCAAGCAACACTGAAAGGATTATGTTTAAATATATTTATATTTAAAATTACATACGAGTTAGCTCCATCATATATGTGACATTAAATTTTCTTCCTCTAATAAAACATTGCACACTAGGGATTCATTGCTCCTTCTCTCTTCATCTGTGAATGGCCCCTTTCTATCCACTCACGGCCAGTGCTCCGCTCACCCAGCATTCCCAAAATAAATTCCAAATCCTAGACCTCCGAAAGCATTAGAACAGTTCCAGATCCCAACAGGACAACGAAGGAGATTACCACATACAAGCCCCATTAAATTATCTCAAGAAGGTTCTTCATAAAACAGCAAATCCTCTTTAACTGAAACTGGCATACATATAAAATGATGATTCTTATGAACACCAAGCTAAATGCCTAGTAAATGCACGTTCCATAGGGACAACATGACATGCAAAATTGAACAGCTCGAAAAAAGATTGCACACACTGCAGAATGACTTTTTTGACCAGATATGCCTCATCAATGGCCTGAAGCAATTTGTTCACCTTATCTTTAATCAGTTGAGACTCCATTCGAAACAAATCCAACTCTGTACCTGAAAAGGTGAGCACTGAAGCTGGGCCTTCAGATTTTTCTGCAGCCAAAGGTACTCTTAAAATTTGTCCTACGCTTTGAAAAGTTTCAACTAGATGTACACATTTCAGAGAATCTGCTGTCCCCATGAATAAAAAAATCATCCAAATGAATGACCTTATCACTGCCTGCCACCATCTTGACTACCTACCTCAAAAACCATAGAGAAGGCTTCAAACAAGCACATGTGACTGTACAGCCCATGAGCATACACCAGTCAAAATAAAACTGGTTCTCAAATTGAAACCCAATAAATAAGTTATCTGGATGAATTAGGTAGCAGTCAAAAGTCCACTTCTATGTCTCCTTTTGCCATTAAAGCCCCAGGTCCCTGAGCTTGTATTAATTGCATAGCCTGATCAAATGAAGCATACTGACCTATACAAAACTCCTAGTCAAAGTATTTAACCCCACGGTCCAAAGAATAGGGCAAGTTGTGTATGAGCTAAAAGAAAAGCAACAAGAAAAAAAGCACAAAGGGGCCTCCAAAACTGGAATAATAGTACAGTCTTTAATGGAATGGACCCGACATAGGCTGTGTTTCGGTGCAGAAAAGCGCCTGCCTTGGGTCAAACCAGTATTCTTTTTTAGTGGAAAATAAATATCCCAAATTGTCCTTCTAATAACATGTCTGAATCGGCAGCAGATTGTACCAGATGCATCCAGGCACAATTGTGGTTTCCAACAACCCACTAGTATTAACTCCCTTAGTCCCAGATTCTGAAGATGACAATGTCTAAGGAATCTGAAGAATCAGACTCCTGTGCCTATAACAGATTAGGCTCCCTACTGCAACAAGTCTGTTTTTTTCCTATTGCACCTCAAACTTTTAAGAAATTTCTTCTTTAATTTCTTCCGCGAAGGCTCTATACCCCCTCTCTCCTTATCCCTAGCCCTTACACCAGCACTACCTACTAACTCTCTAAATAATTCACCAATCACCCCTTCCCCTTCTGACTCACTGATTAACAGGTCAGCTGACTCTTCTCCACCTGAAGGCCCAGGAACTGCTTCCAGCTACAATGAATGACCCGCATGGTGATACCGAGCCTTAGAATCCCCAAAATGAACCCTACCCTCCCGTCCTTCTTTACTCCACTTACCTCCAACCCTATTACCTTTCCAACTCTCCCCTTCTCTCTGTGAAACCCCATAGCGCCCAGTCTGTTCCTGGCCCAGTGCACTTGGCTGAGACACCCTGTTACCAGCTGTCTTCTGTGATTGAGCAATACTTTTACTTGCCCCTTTGTGCTGACCCACACCCTTTACTGCCTTTGTTCCCCTCTTTTCTAGGAGCTATACCCACTCCCCTTCCCGGTTGCTCTTACAAACTCACCACCATTCCCAATTACCACCCTGCTGTGTCCCATAAACACCTGCCCCACCCCACAGAAATCCTCCACTGACTGCCACCTCACTAGAACTTAAACTGGCTCCCTTTAGGTCCCTGCGGCACTGCTAAACCTCATCTGTGACATAGTTCCTCACCACTGCGAGAGCTGCCACATAGTATAGATCTGCCACAGACTAGCGACGCATTTACACTGGACTGCCCAAAACCACTACTCAGACTACCATGGAGCCAGGACTAACACTCCTAAGCACCCTGAGCCTGAATCATCCAACAACAGCAGATAAAAGCAGCATGAGAAAGGAAAGCTCTGAACGCACTCCTCAACACCCAGCTCCACAAAACTTTCTCGCTCAAGCAGATCCTGACTGAATTTCACTCCTTATAGCTGATTAGAGCTAAGCAACACTAAGCAACTCCAATCAGCTTCTGCCCCGCTCTGTCACCAGCTGCTCTCCCCACTCCTGTAATCCAATTTCCTAAAACCCATCCTATGATGTTTCCTAGCACCCCCTCCTCCCCCGTCTTGCCGCTCTCCCCTTCCTTTAACCCTCCTCTCCTTATCTTAGATGCTCAGCCATGTTATGGTGCCCCTTCTCTGTTTATCAAAAATGAGGAGAGGGACTTGATAATTATTGCAAACAGTTTAAATTTATTGTTTTATCATATGTATACCAATCCAAAAGGAAAATATCTCCTAAACTGCAGGTAAAGCCTCTCCAGGCAAAGCTCTAATGGTAAATTATTCCATAATTGAGGCCAAACAATGGAAAAAACACAAGACCAAGTAGTAATTTTACACACATGCTTTCAAAGCATGCACAAGTTCAAACCCTTCCTGCTTCTGGGAGCACCTCTGGGAGAACTGTATAGAACAGTGTTACAACAAGGTGTGTGAAGCGCTCTCTGACATATGCAATAAAAGTAGGTGCTAGAAAAACATAACATCTTTTATGTGATTATATGTAAACATTCATGGAGGGGGGCAGAGAATGGGCAAAGCAGAGGGAACAGAATTAGACCTTTATGTGTGTATCTTATATATGCATAAGCACAGATTCTTAGTCTATTCTTCCTTGGGGAGTGGATGTGACTGGCAGCTTTCAAGGATGCAGTTCATTTATTTAAGTGTATTTATTACCTTTTATGAAACAGGAGCAATAAATGTGCTTATATGCCTTCACAACCTAGGCGCCCAGTTATAAAATTACCCTCACAATGTATGTGTATATTTTGCATTTTTGAGGGGAGGAGAATCTCCTCTTATTTTTATGCCATTTAGCATTTTTATGAAAATGCTTTTTATGACTGAGCTTCAGCTGTGTAAGAATTCGTATCTGTTCCCTTGCATAGGAGAGTCGTGTGAGCAAAGCTGTAGAAGTGATGATTCAGCATGTAGAAAACTTAAAACGAATGTATGTAAAAGAACATGCAGAACTTGAGGAGCTCAAAAAGATACTTCAGCAAAATGAGCGGTCTTTTGGTTCTTTGGGAGAAAGAGGTAATCAAAATAGTTGGCATCGGGTGTTTTTATTTTCTTTGTACCAGTCTCTGTACTCTTCTGTTTCACTGTCATCGGTGCTGCAGAAATCAGAAAGATAATAAATATAAAATTTGTAACAGCTTTGAAAAATTCTGCCATGCCACTTTATGTATTTCATTATATTGCCTAAACATGTATTATACTGAATTCTAAGGGATAAGTTGTCCATCTCCTTAACAAATGATTTATATCTATATCGGGAAAAAATGTAGCTTAACTCAGCCATGTTTTCCACAAGTCAGTAGTGGAGAATTTCATAATCCATAATTTAATGCAAGATATCATTTTGCATTGACTAATTGTGCTGGTTCTGGATTGTTGAACTTGAAAAGATTAAACAGTCACAATATAGATATGCAGAGACCAGTGGTGGCTGTTGGAACTTCTTCCAATTGAAGATTACAGAACCAATATAATAAACTTAAAATATATCTTGTGTTGCAATAGTTTATAAATTTGCCCCATTCTATCATAAAATAAAGCTTCTGTTAATTTCTGTAAACTCTTTTAATTTTACATTCCCATTTTTTACACGTGAGAATCAAGCTATCCACTAAGTTGTACATTGGCTTTGTTATAGCCCACAGCAAAACCAAAGGTACAACTAGTATCTTTTAAAGAATGACAACCCAGACATATATGCCGTTGGATACACAAATGTGTGGCGGCCTGGCACAGCCGGGGGGGGGGGGGGGGGGGCTGGGGGAGGTTAGGAAAGCAGGGGGAAGCAAGTTAGATCAGGCATAGGAAGGGCATGGGGGCGTAATAAGGAGTAGGGTTGGGGGTGGAGTCATGTGACATAAAGGAAGTCCTGGAGGCAGGGAAAAGGTGAGGGCCACTGGAGGCAGTAGGAGCAGTGTTTGCCAAGGCACAACAAGCACCATTTTCTTTGCTTGCTGCTCAAGCAGCTCACCCACCCCACTCGCCCCATGTTAGGGAGGATAGGGTCTTGTTGCAGCATTCGGCAGGTGGTGGGTCCTAGCCTGATAGTTATGTGAGACTAAACCCAAGTCAAATGTGAAGTGGTTTTGCTCCATGCTAGCAGTGGCATGGATGATGTATAAGATCATCAGCAGTCCCCCCTCTTGTACAAACGTGGGTTAGTGCAAGAGTAACAGATGATCAGCGGTGCCTACCTCAGACTTTGATGGAATGGGGAGGCCAAAGGCTTCAAAGAGAGTCAACAGTAGGGAAAGGGAGGATGCTTTATGGCAATCCCCCGATCAAAGCTGTGGTGTCTGTGGTATATGCCCAAGGCAGAGCTGAGAATCTACTTCATGCATAAGGTGAAATAGAGGGAGCTGTGTGACTCACAAAGCTAGATGCCTCACCCAAAATGGCGCTAGATAGAAGATTGAGGCTGGTATTTAATTGCTTTTTACTGTAAATTATATCCATCTATGTAATTGGCTCACTATTGTGAATGTCTTTGCATATGCAAGTTGTAGAATGCTGTAGCCATAACAAATTCCAGCATTTTCACATACCCCTTTTCTCAGTTTGCTATATTGAAATGATAATTCATTTTCACAGTAACTTCATTTGTGCATATTAAATTTTTAGCTGAAGCGATTTTATTTTACTTAGGGAGAAGTTATCAAAGTGGGCTACTATTAAGACATGACTGTTAATCCAGTTATCAGTAGCTAGGTCTTATTGCATAAAATAGGACCTATGCTAAAATATTTATTGGGATTTATTAACTGCCTTTATGAAGAGATTCACCCAAGGCAGTGTACAACAGGTACAGTTTAACATAAAACTTACAATGTTGTCAACAGTAATAGTAAAAATGAACAAATATAAACATAAATACAATAAATAAGGTAACCTTGCAGCAAATTAAAACCAAATAGGACTACCATGAAACAGTATCAAAAATATACACGTTTAACAGCACTGAAATTCAAATCAGAGATTTATTTTAATTATGACATTTCTACACCACATTTTCCCACACAATTTCAAGTTTAATATGGCTAACAAGCTATGAGACATTACAAATATTAAATAAAATCCATAATCCCACATAAATCAAAGTAAAGAATCATAAATACAGATATAATGGAAGGGGTGGGGAACTAGGCACCAGCATTAAGAGAAATTTGAATGGGCTGTGTCAGCATTACCACACTGTCAGCCATTAGCACAGCTTTGTAAAAGGAGGGGCAAGTAATCTTTCTGAGACCTATTGTATTTCGGCAAGGAATTCTCACATATGATAATGATGCAAGCATATTACTAATGAAACATCTACTAAGAACATAAGACTAGCCAGGGGGATCCAAGATGGCAGCAGACGCTGACTTGCTGTGATTACTGGCTCCCTACTTCTACAGTTGTCTTCTGTGTTTCTTTTTTCCTACTCATTTCAATACCTAAGAGACAGGGACGAGTGCGGATTCCCCCTCCTACCTGAACGCTATCTCTGGTTGCTCTGGGACAACGGACCATCATAAGTACATAAGTAATGCCACACTGGGAAAAGACCAAGGGTCAATCGAGTCCAGCATCCTGTCCATCAAACAGTGTATATCACAGCCTCTCAGCTGGTATCAGGCGTACCCGCTGTGGCAGGCGGGATGGAGACCACCGTGCTACTGGGCAGTGACATGTCGCTGAGCCTGATTTCTCCATCACTGCCACATGGGGATAGTGTGTCAAATGTCCGAGTGGCTGCACACCTGGGAAACAGTGACCATCAAACGGTTTGTTTTGATATAACGGCTCATGTGGATGGCAGCCACTCTAAACTCAAAGTCCTGGATTTCAAGCGAGCTGACTTTAACAAAATGGAAGAATACCTAAGGAAGGAGCTGAGGGGCTGGGAGGACATACGAGAAGTGGAAGGACAGTGGTCCAGGCTAAAAGAAGTAATAAACAGGGCCACAGACCTTTATGTAAGGAGGGTAAATAAAAGCAAGAGAAAAAGGAAACCGATATGGTTTTCAAAGCAAGTGGCTGAGAAAATAAAGGCTAAAGAGTTAGCGTTCCAGAAATACAAAAAATCTCAAGTAGAGGAACACGGGGAGGAATACCGGATGAAACTGAAAGAAGCCAAGAGAGAGGTACGTCTGGCGAAGGCGCAAGCGGAAGAACAAATGGCTAGAAATGTACGGAGGGGAGACAAAAACTTCTTCAGGTATATTAGTGAAAGGAGAAAGACTAAAAAGGGGATTGTAAGACTAAAAGATACAGCAAAACGCTATGTAGAAAATGATGAAGAAAAAGCCAATTTGCTAAATAGATACTTTTGTTCTGTTTTTACTGAAGAAAATCCTGGGGAAGGACCGAGAGGGACTGGCAATAGTACACCTGAAAATGAACTGGATAAAGCACCGTTCACGGAAGAGAGTGTATATGAACAACTTGGAAAGCTAAATGTGGACAAAGCCATGGGGCCGGACAGGATCCACCCCAGAATACTGAGGGAACTCAGAGAGGTTCTGGCGGGTCCTCTTAAAGATTTGTTTAATAAATCCTTGGAGACGGGAGAGGTTCCGAGGGATTGGAGAACGGCGGAGGTGGTCCCTCTTCACAAAAGTGGGGATAGGGAAGAAGCTGGAAACTACAGGCCGGTAAGCCTCACTTCGGTTATTGGAAAAGTAATGGAAGCCATGCTGAAGGAAAGGATAGTGAATTTCCTGGAAGCCAATAAGTTGCAAGATCCAAGACAACATGGTTTCACCAAAGGGAAGTCGTGCCAAACGAATCTCATTGAATTCTTTGACTGGGTGACGGGAGAATTAAATCAAGGACGGGCTATGGACGTCATCTACTTAGATTTCAGCAAGGCTTTTGACACGGTTCCCCACAGGAGGCTCTTGAATAAACTAGAAGGGCTGAAGATAGGACCCGAAGTGGTAAACTGGATTAGGAACTGGTTGACGGGCAGACGCCAGAGGGTGGTGGTAAATGGAGTTCGCTCGGAGGAGGGAAAGGTGAGTAGTGGAGTGCCTCAGGGATCGGTGCTGGGGCCCATTCTGTTCAATATATTTGTGAGTGACATTGCCGAAGAGTTACAAGGTAAAGTTTGCCTTTTTGCGGATGACACCAAGATTTGCAACAGAGTGGACACCCCGGAGGGAGTGGAAAACATGAAAAAAGATCTGAAGAAGCTGGAAAAATGGTCTAACGTTTGGCAATTAAAATTCAATGCGAAGAAATGCAAAGTGATGCACTTAGGGAGTAGAAATCCAAGGGAGGCGTATGTGTTAGGTGGGGAGAGCCTGATAGACACGGACGGGGAGAGGGATCTTGGGGTGATAGTATCTGAGGACCTGAAGGCGATGAAACAGTGCGACAAGGCGGTGGCCGTAGCGAGAAGGTTGCTAGGCTGTATAGAGAGAGGTGTGACCAGCAGAAAAAAGGAGGTTTTAATGCCCCTGTATAAGACGTTGGTGAGGCCCCACCTGGAGTATTGTGTTCAGTTTTGGAGGCCGTACCTTGCGAAGGATGTTAAAAAAATGGAAGCGGTGCAAAGAAAAGCTACGAGGATGGTATGGGAGTTGCGTTCCAAGACGTATGAAGAGAGGCTTGCTGACCTGAACATGTATACTCTGGAGGAAAGGAGGAACAGGGGTGATATGATACAGACGTTCAAATATTTGAAAGGTATTAATCCGCAAACGAATCTTTTCCGGAGATGGGAAGGCGGTAGAACGAGAGGACATGAAATGAGATTGAAGGGGGGCAGACTCAGGAAAGATGTCAGGAAGTATTTCTTCACGGAGAGGGTGGTGAACGCTTGGAATGCCCTCCCGCGGGAGGTGGTGGAGATGAAAACGGTAACGGAATTCAAGCATGCGTGGGATAGGCATAAAGGAATCCTGTGCAGAAGGAATGGATCCACAGAAGCTTAACTGAAATTGGGTGGCAGGGGGAAGAGGGGTTGGTGGTTGAGAGGCTAGGATGGGGGAGGGCAGACTTTTTATACGGGGTCTGTGCCGGAGCCGGTGATGGGAGGAGGGACTGGTGGTTGGGAGATGGGAAATACTGCTGCACAGATTTATACGGCTGTGCCCTGGAAAAGACAGGTACAAATCAGGGTAAGGTATACACATATGAGTTTATCGTGGGCAGACTAGATGGACCGTGCAGGTCTTTTTCTGCCGTCATCTACTATGTTACTATGTTACTATGCTCTGCAGAGTCTGGGAGACGAGCAGGTGGGTCCTGGTATGGTGACCTCAGCTCTGGAGGAGACTACCACTGTTCCAGGAGGAGAGATAGCAACGGAGTCCTTGGGAGGTGGAGAATCCATGGATTCTCCAGCCTTGAGAAGGAGTGTTATGGAGGCTGAACTGCAGTCTTTGACCATCCCCCTCCTGGTTAACCCTTTAATCATTACCATTGAGGAGTTATGGAAGGCAGTGGATTCCATGCACAAACTTTATAGAATGTTTGCAGAATTTGCTTCTCAGTCGTTGACAAAAGCACAGCTGGTTGAATCTGAAACCAACACCCTTGAAGAAAACTTTTTTTTTTTCGATGGACCAGAAGGTTCAAGCTATTATTAAAGGTACACAATATTCTCTGGTGGTGAACAAAATGGCTATACACCATAGATGGGAACTTATGGAAAATAAAGCTAGGACACTAAACTTGCGTTTATTGAATTTTCCATGAGTTTTTTTCCTATGCTCCTAGGGAGGTCTTCCATAAATATTTAAAGTGGAAGGATGTTTTCAAATTTCTAGGTGAGACTGCCTCCTTTGAATAATATTTACTAAATTGTGCCTCTTTGAAAAGAACAAGGGAGAACTTTACAGAATGAAGCTGCATCGCTTGGTTTCAGGCCTGTTAGAAACGTCTGGAGAATTTGTGACTGGAGCAGCAATTTTGTTGGTGCCATTTATTTTTGCTCAGGATAAAGATTCAGTTATGCGTTTACATTTTCTCATTTTCAAAATGTGGATTTTCTAGGACATAGTCAGAGTTTTTTTCCTGATGTCTGTGTAACAATCTCAACTGCAAAACATCTTACAGAGTAAGAAATCTGGCATGGGGTAAACACCATACAGATGTGAGATATAGAAAAGTTGATTAGTATTTTTGGCTGAGTTCAGCAATCTTTTATGTTAATTTCCTTAGTAATCTGTTGTACTCTAGGATTCCCCCATATCAAGGTCTGTAATTTCTTTGTCTTGTATACCGATTGGTAATTACAACTTTACTATATTAGGTTTGCTTAGTATTGGAACAATTCTATTCAAGTTGTTAGCTTGATGTATAATAATATTTAATAAACATTTAAAGATTTTTTTTTAAATAGCCATACTGTGTCAGACCAGTGGTCCATCTTGCCCAGTATCCTGTTTCCAACAGTGGCCAATCTGTCCCCTATGTCCATCTCATTAACAGACTATGAACTTTTCCTCCAGGAACTTGACCAGACCTTTTTTTTTTTTTTTTGAAGCACCTATAACACGAGCTACTGGTAAAATAACATGTCTTAACAGTAGCCCACATTGATAACTATGCTTCTTAGTCCATTATTAATTCTACAGTATAGCAAAATGTTTCAATAATTGCTGCAATTTTTTCTTTTGCAGATGAATCACAAAATAAGTTTCCCAGTTCTCTCAGCTCAAAGGTACTCCACAAATTATAGTTAAATATTACTTGCTATAGAAATGTAACTGTGCATGTGTTATCTTGGAGTACTTTGTTTACCTTTGTAATAATTTGATAGTGGCACTCATGGGTAAAATCTAGAAGGTTCTGTTTTTAAGCTTTAACATCTTTGGCAGCCCTGTAGCTCTGCTGGCAGGAGTCCTGGTTTCTGGAGTGATCATTCTAGCTATTGCTAAAAAGCAAAAGGATGTACACAGTGCAAACTTTTTTGGTTGGTTTCAGTTCATGTGGGCTTTTATCTCAATTTTTGAATTTTTTTTCAGTTCTTTTGACCTGTTCAGTTTCATAAATCTACATCCATTAAAATGTTTTTTCTATGTACACTAATTGACTTTACATATAATTCATAGGATAACATGCATTAAATCTATTTAGTGCATACAGAATTTTTCTAAGGAGCACTACTCGAATCTGCACTGAATGCATATCTGTAGAAAACAGTGCAAATAACGTTTTGGGAGGTTGATAGAGATGGTTACTCTTACAAAACAAACTAGTTAGTGATGTATCTTAACTCGTACTTTTTTTTTCTTGTTTCCAGTGTCATCTAGTAGAGATGCCAGTTTCAGCTTCTGGGGGAGAGAAAGTTGAATTACCTGACAAAATATTTTTGCCTCCTCCTAGGAAAGCCATTTTTTAGGGAACAGGTTATTAAAATACTGGGCAGCCATTGGAATTGGGATAACCAGAAAAGGCTGATGGTGGAGAGAAGTTGGATTGTAAACACTGGTACACAAATGCATACTTTCATTTTCAATACTATTGTAAACTAGGAAAACAAAGTAGCAAAACAGTTGTATTCTAAGATACAAACAAGATGGTTGTGGAATGATTATTGGAACATCTGAACAATGTGACTCTTAGCCAGCACAGCTGAGACATGCTGTAAAGGTTAAAGGCAAAAGAATGCTAACACAGAGTAATGTTACAACTAGTTTTTATTACTGTACATTAATAGTAGACTTTTTTTTATAATCACCAAACCCTGTAAATACATACATTCTTTTTTAGTACATTATATACTGCACATTTTTATAAAACAGAATCCTTTCTATGTGATTGCATCTAACCTGTAGCGTTGTGCTTTAATAGCCATACAGGTTAAGATCTTCTGTGACAAAATAATATAGAGGGGCATAGTTATCCATGTGGGTTACCATTAAGACATGTTATTTTATCACTAGCTCATGCTATTTTAGCACAGTTTCCATTTTATACAATGGGACCTGATTACTAATAATTGGGGTTAACAGTAAAATAACCCATCATAATGGTAGCCCACATTGATAACCCCCCTCCCCCGAGTGATATAACTTCAGTATGACTTACCAAGTGTAAGTTTAATAGCAAGTTATTGGCGCTCTTTGTTTTGAAGATCTAGTGTATCCTCCCACATGTATTTCTGTTTTTAGCCTTCTTCACTCCGTAGAGTGAGCATTTCTTCATCCCCCAAGAACACAGGAAATTCTGGGTCTGACTTGCCACTGGTAAGCTTATGTTTCTTAAAATTTTGGGGGCTTGATTCAGCCAAATTTGATTTCTATTTTTAGTTGAAAGATTTATCAACTTTGTATTACATTAAGTTTGTTTTTAATAAAGAACCCTGCAAAAGTCATGTAACCCTCTTATGCAACTTTAGGACAGCCCCAGCACTGAGTGTCATAGTACATGAGCGGCCTTGATATCCTTTTTTTTTTTTTAAGGGAAACATCTGGAATCTATGAAAGAACATATAGTATATGCAAACTAGTGTTGGCACAGAAGATGGACTTAAAGGCACCAGCTTTTATCCATATGCCAACTTTGTAAACATTTGTCAAACCAGTTTTTAAACCAGTTGTATTCACTTCAGTCCTTGAGAGCTGCCAACAGATTTCAGGATATTACAAATCTTTCTCATGCAATATACTGAGAAGGTGGTAGGCATGCAAATCCTATCATATGCATATTCATTAAGGATATGCTGAACCTGAGTCATTCATTGGCAACACCTTAGGACTGGATGTGAATACTAAGTAGCCTAATGCTTGTGGAAGAGTAGCCTAATGGTTAAGTGAAGTGGGCTTTGATCCTGGCAACTTGGTTTTGATTCTCACTGCAGCTCCTTGTGACCTTGAGCAAGTCACTTAACCCTCCATTGCCCCTGGTACAAAAAACAGATTGTGAGCCCTCTAGGGACAAAGTACCTGCATATGTGCACAGTGCTATATGCTATAGAAATGATTAGTAGTAAAACTATATGACCTGTTGTCATGAATTAATAAGAGAAACAAAAATATTACAACAAAAGTAAGACTCTTAAAAATCAAATATTTAATTGTCAACCTATTGTAGTTTTATAACTGTCCACTCTGGGCTTCTGCTTCATCTTCCATTACAATGAAACAATAAGTAATAAATATATGATCAACTGGAAGTATATAATGCTACAGCTTTATTAATGGTATTGCAGGAAAATTCAACATCTATACCTGAACACTCCTATCTACACATAAACTCCCATACTTTAAAATATTTAAAGTAGGATGTATGTGCATGATAGTTACTTTCATACTCATTGGCTTGTCTTGCACAGGTAAATTGGCAGCCTTTCTAGGAGGTGCTTTAGGGGTCCAGGTGCTGCCAGGTAGTCCAACTTGTAGTAAGACTGCTAGCCATCTGGGCCACATCAGAAGGCCTCAACAGCATGCTACCACACTGGAACAAGCCTGTCCAGATGGTAACAGACTCTATTTATATTTGGCAAGTTCTCTATCAATGCCAATAAAATGTAACTACCATCTGTGGATTACTGGCAGTGGCATACAGTGAAAGGGAGGATTAAATAAATGTGCCAAAGAGGGGCTCAAAGGCACCAACATAGCACCTCCCATGCTCACAAAACAATGAGAGGAGCTTGGCAGTCCTAACGCCATATCTCCCACTTCTGTAAGAACACAAAAGGTCTTGGTGGGCCCAACCTAACATCTCTCACACTAATGAAAAACATGAGGTACTTGGTGGCAGAGATAGTAGGACTTGGTGACCCCAACAAAACACCACCTGTATCACTTCCCAATAATCCCCTCTTCCTCCTGTAAAACTGTACCCATTAGCTTGTTCCTCTGTCTCTTATCCCTTTCACTTTCCCTTACTCTTTTCTCCCATTCCTTTGTCCTTACTCCCCTGCCCTTTTCCTGCTGCTTACTTCCTCTTCCCCATTCTTACTTCCACTACCTTCTATTCCCCTCCAGTTACCATACTCTCTTCCTATCCTAACTCTGACCCACACTCTCCACTATCCTTATCCCTTTACTCTTTCCTCCTTGTGCTATGAACTTCCTTCACTCTGCCTGCCATCCCTCCTTCCTCTGTTTACCACATACCCCCTCTTTCCTTCCATTCTGTTTTAGCCCTAACCCCATCCCTCTCCTGCTCTTCCACCATACACCCATCTGTACCACTTTTTGCCCCACTCTTTCTCTTACTGTTCCATGACCCAGCTCTGCCCTATTGCCCCCTCCCTTTTCTCTCTTTAGCCTCTTGGTCCATAAACTCCCCTGTCTCTCTTTGTACCTGACCAGTCCCAAAAAATGCATTGGACCTACCAGGTGCATTCTCCCCAAGTGAACATCCCCTTGCATGTCCATGCTATGCAACTTGTGCACTCGCATATGGAATACTGCTTGTGTGCACATAGCACTTGTGTGAGAATATGACATTCACATGTATAAGCATTAGTATTCTACTATCTTAGCATGCAAATTGCACTTACATTTAGGCACTTTAGAAGTAGGGGCCAGATGAATGTTGAAATGGGTCAACACTGATCTGAGAAACCCCAAAATCCAGACCCACTGTTGTTTCCAAAGCACTGCCTGCCTCCAACCCTCCCAAAAATGATTTAAACTAGCTTACTCTTTCTAGCCCTATCTCTTAAGGTTTTTGGGATCTGCCTGTTTATTTCTAAGAGACTCAGATTCACCTTTGCTGGAGACGGGATGTAGTGCTTGATGGGCTCTTGGTCTGATCCAGCATAGCATGTGATATTAAGTGCATGTACTTAACTCTCACTTTGCTTAAGTACTGAGACTCTTCATTATAGGAAGTTTGAGCAATTTAACCAAAAGATTTTCAGCTACTTCCCAACAAACTCATTGTACAGTTTTTGAGGAGAGGACAGAAAATGGACTCCAAGATCACACCAGAGGGCCCCACATGTTCAAGGAGAAAACAAATTTACTTGCCTGTAACTGGTGGTCTCTGTGGAAAGTGTCATACCCTCCCACCCCCTTTGAAATTGAAATTGTAAGCCGCATTGAACCTGCTTTGTGTGGGAAAGCGTGGGGTACAAATGTAATAATAACAGTTAAATAGAAGAAAAATAGAAAAGCCTCCTTAGACCACAGTATATAGGGGAGATTGCTATGTTTGAGAGCACCATCTAATTGGATAGCAGACTGAAATTATAAACCTTGACATACCCTTCTGAAGTCAAAAATGCTTTGGATATAGGTTAAGGATATTCAGAGTTGCAGTTGAGTGACCCCATTTCATGTCAACTTATGTAGAACAAATATACTTAGCTGTGATGTGGAGTTCAGTTTCCAAATTCACATTTCCCTATTTGCCTAACTGCCCACTTGACAGCAGGTCTGGGCAGTATAGTTTTTGGAGTCTTACATAAGGGTTGCCATACTGGGACAGACCGAAGGTCCATCAAGACCAAAATCCTGTTTCTAGCAGTGGCCAATCCAGTTTACAAGTATCTGGCAAGATCCCAAAACTGTACAATACATTTTATGCCTCTTATTCTAGAAATAAGCAGTGGATTTTCCCCAAGTCCATCGTAATAATGACTTATGGACTTTTCTTTTAGAAAGCTATCCAAACCTTTTTTAAACCCCACTAAGCTAACTGCTTTTTCCACATTCTCTGTCAATGAATTTCAGAGTTTAATTACAAGTTGAGTGAAGAAATATTTTCTCTGATTTGTTTTAAATTTACTACTTTGTAGCTTCATTGTGTGACCCCTAGTCCTGGTATTTTTTATAAAGTGTAAACAAGCAATTCACGTCTACCCTTTCCACTCCACTCTTTATTTTATAGACCTTTATCTTATCTCCCCTCAGCCGTCTGTTCTCCAAGCTGAACAGCCTTATCAGCTTTAGCCTTTCATCATAGGGAAGTTGTCCCATCCCCTTTATCATTTTCGTTGCCCTTCTCTGTACCTTTTCTAATTGCACTATATCTTTTTTAGATGTGGTAACCAGAACTGCGCACAGTATTCGAGGTGCGGTCGCACCATGGAGCGATACAAAGGCATTATAACATCCTCATTTTTGTTTTCCATTCCTTTCCTAATAATACCTAACATATTTGCTTTCTTAGCTGCTGCCTCCGCACACCGAGCAGAGGGTTTCAGTGTATCAACGATGACACCTACATCCCTTTCCTGGTCGGTGACTCCTAATGTGGAACCTTGCATCACGTAACTGTAGTTCGGGTTCCTCATTCCCACATGCATCACTTCACACTTGCTCACATTAAACGTCATCTGCCATTTGGATGCCCAGTCCCCCAGTCTCATAAGGTCATCTTGTAATTTTTCACAATTGTACTGTTTGGAGATTCCCATTATCAGAGGCATTAACTTAGAAATACAGTTCAAGGGTTCCAACGTAGTGAAATGCTACCAGATGTACTGACCAAATACTGAAAGTGATCCGAGAAGAGAGCAAGGCTTCAAATACTGATGTTGTAATTCACCTGGGGACAAATGACCTGGCCAACAATAGCAAGTTTACAGCACAGAGAACATTCCAGAAGTTTGGGGAGGGACTGAAATCTTTGGTTTGGACTGCGGCTTTTTCTGAAGTAATTCCTACATGGGGAAGGGAGAGGAAAGACTACATAAAACTGTGAAATTCAGTAAGTGGCTTGACGCTTGGTGTAAAGAAGAAGGTTTTAGATACATAGGAGCATGGGGTAATACAGAGAAAAATAACAGGCTGTACTGTAATGATGGGCTACATCTTTCTGTGACAGGGGAAAAGGATCCTTGGGGACAAATTCAGAGGGTATGTATCTAGACATTTAAACTAGAGAGTGGGGGTGACAAAAGGAAACAATGGAATTCAGAAAGCCTCTCCCAGAATAAACATGATGGCAAAGGGAAAGGTCATCTAAATATAGAAAACCACCTAAACTCACAAAGCACATGGAAATCAATGAGCACAAATGCTTGTAGTCTTAGTAAAAATCTTCAAGATTTGTAAGCCCTGATGTTTGAAGAAAACTTGGCTATTACAGAGACGTGGTTCAATGACTCCCATGAATGGGATGTGAATATATCGGGCTATAATCTTTTTAGGAAGGACAGAGAGGGCCGAAGAGGTGGAGGAGTGGCACTGTATATGAGAGACAATATCAGAGTGGCTAAAATGTAGGAAACCTGGGGAAAGGAAGAAGCTTTATGGATCGTCCTGGAAAGAGAAAGTGGAACTTGTATCCACACGGGGATTATCTACAGACCTCCGGCACAAACGGAGAAGCTAGACAAGGATCTGGTAGAAGATATTCAAAAGATTGGTATGAAAGGGGAGGTGCTACTGTTGGGAGATTTCAACTTGTCTGATGTGGACTGATATGTCCTGTCTGCGGAATTGGAAAGAAGTAGGAGATTGTGGATGCCTGTCAAAGTGCCTTGCTCAGACAAATGGTGACGGAACACATGAGGGGGAAGGGTAGATGCTGGATATAGTGCTCACGAATGAAGTGTTTCTAATATCCGGGTGGATGCCCATCTATGTAATAGTGATCATCACACGATATGGTTTGATATAAGAGCAAAGGCAGAGTTGGGATGCACAAAACTCAAAGTACTGGGTTTTAGATGTACTGATTTTGATAAAATGGGGGAATACCTGAAGAAGGTGCTGCTGGCATGGGAAAGTGTAGGAGAAGTGGAAAAATCAGTGGTCCAAGCTAAAGGCTGTTATAAATATGGCAACTGATCTTTACGCAAGGAAAGTAAACAAAAACCAAGAGATTCAGGAAGCCTATATGGTTCTCCAAACAAGTAGCTGAAAAAATAAGAGCAAAAGAGGCTTTCTTCAAGAAATACAAAAGAATGCAACGAGAGGATCACGGAAAAGATTATTGGATTAAACTCAAAGAAATAAAGAGGGAAATACAGCTAGTGAAAGCACAAGTGGAAGAAACACAATGGCTAAAGATGTGAACAGAGGTGACAAGACCTTTTTCAGATATATTGGAGAAAGGAGGAAAGATAGGAATGTAATTGCAAGACTGAAATATAATGAGAATGGCTGGCTATATGGAGAGTTGTAAGGAAAAAGTGAACGTGCTAAACAATTCTCTTCGGAGTTCAAGGAGCAAAATCCTGGAGAAGGACCAAAGTTGGCTGCCGAGGAATATCTGGGAATGGAGTGAATATTATGCTGTTTACGGAAGCAAAAAAGCTTATAAATAGTTTGAGAATCTGAAGGTGGACAAAGCTATGGGGCTGGATGGAATACATCCCAGGATACAGAGGAAACTCAGGTCTATTTAATAGAGCTTTAGAGATGGGAGATGTTCCGTGGGATTGAAGATGAGCGGATGTGGTCCCTCTTCACAAAAGTGGAGGCAAGGAAGAAGTGGGAAACTACAGACTGGTAAGTCTCACGTCAGTGGTAGGAAAATAATGGAGTCTCTGCTGAAAGAAAGGATAGTTAACTTTCTAGAATCAAACAGGTTACAGGATCCGAGGCAACATGACTTTACCAAAGGAAAATCCTGCCTAGTGAATCTTATTGACTTCTTTGACTACGTGACCAAAGAACTGGATGAAGGATGTGCGCTAGATGTAATCTACTTGTATTTCAGCAAAGCCTTTGATACGGTCCCCCACAGAAGACTAGTGAATAAACTGAGAGGGCTGAATTTAGGACCAAAAGTGGTGAACTGGATAGGAACTGGTTGACCAACAAGTGGCAGAGGGTAGGAGTAAACGGAAACCGCTTGGAGAAAAGGAAGATGAGCAGTGGAGTTCCTCAGGGTTCGGTGCTTGGGCCGATTCTGTTTAATATATTTGTGAGAGATATTGCTGAAGGGTTGGAAGGAAAGATTTGCCTTTTTGCGGATGACACGAAGATAGTCAATACCCTGGAGGGAGTAGAAACAATGAAGAGATCTCCAAACGTTAGAAGAATGGTCGAAGGTCTGGCAATTGTGTGCTGCATTTTACATACACTATACATTTTTGTGAGCATACAAATATGTTAGTGCACCAGGAATGTGAGCTAATTTATGATATTCATTTGGAATTAGTTGTACTCACAAATGTCAGTCATCCTTGAATACCTTAAGCTTGAATACCTTGAGCTACTACTAAAAAGGTGTGAGCAAAGTGTAAAATAAATAATTGGAATGCACTTAATGCTAGTTTCAGGGTTTAAAAGAAAGATTTGCCTGAATCCACAAAATAATTTTCTGCCTTGTCAGATGGTAGGATTTTTTTCCTTTGAAAATAGCCCTTAGTGAATGAATTCCATACATGTAACTGTCGTAGACTGTCTTGTCCACAAAGAAAGTAAGATTGCTTACCTGTAAGAGATGTTTGACGTGTAATTAGACTCTGGAATTCGTTGCCGGAGAACGTGGTACGGGCGGTTAGCTTGACGGAGTTTAAAAAGGGGTTAGATAGATTCCTAAAGGACAAGTCCATAGACCGCTATTAAATGGACTTGGAAAAATTCCGCATTTTTAGGTATAACTTGTCTGGAATGTTTTTACGTTTGGGGAGCGTGCCAGGTGCCCTTGACCTGGATTGGCCACTGTCGGTGACAGGATGCTGGGCTAGATGGACCTTTGGTCTTTCCCAGTATGGCACTACTTATGTACTTATGTACTTATGTACTAATAACACAAGCCTTCACCTCATCTGAAGTTCTAACATTAGCTTATCTACAAAACTGGGTGCCATGTGCTCATTGAGGCTGCCTATATTTTGGCAAATAAGGTCATACCAATTAGTCTATGGACCCACTTGATTAAGGCCCAGCCACCCCCTGAGTGGAGTCCTGGGCTGTTTTTCCAGAGGACGTTTGTCAAGCAGCGACATGGTCCTCTCCATTGAGTAGTGAAGCATTATAAATTGGATCTGTGGGCTAGAGGTGACCAACTTTGGCAGGGCGGTTGTGCAAGAGCGCCTTGCCTTCCTCCCATCCAGATATATGAGCTTTGGTACATCCCTACTGGTGTGGACTGGTCTAGTCTGATGATAAGGATGGTGAAATTTTATTCTTGCCTATTAATTTTATTTCCTTGAGTCCTGCTAGAGCAGCTAGACCAATCCACCATCCCTCCCGGAAGACTAGGCTTTGGGAATACCCATTTTAGGAGGGCTTTCGGGCTTATTTTCAAAGCACTTAGCCTCCCAAAGTTCCATAGAAACCTATGGAACTTAGCCTCCCAAAGTGCTTTGAAAATATGCCTCTTTGTGACCCCAATCTATTTCTCTTGGAGCTCCTGTGCAGCTTTAGTTTAGTTATTTGATTCTGTTTTGGGGGGAGGTTTCAGAGGGCCTATGGGGTGATTATTTTGCACTTTGATTATATACTAACTACCTCCATCTTTTGATGGGGTATATAACCCACTGGTGTGGACTGGTCTGCAGGATTCAAGCAAAGAAAAATTAACAGGCAAGAATAAATTTCACCTTATCCAAAATTCATGGAATAGATTTACTACTACTACTTAACATTTATAGAGCGCTACTAGGGTTACGCAGCACTGTACAGTTTAACAGAAAGGACAGTCCCTGCTCAAAGGAGCTTACAATCTAAAGGATGAAATGTCAAGTTGAGGCAGTCTAGATTTCTTGAATAGAGGTATAGTGGTTAGGTGCCAAAGCCGACCTTGAAGAGGTGGGCTTTGAGCAAGGATTTGAAGATGGTCAGGGAGGGGGCCTGGCGAATGAGCTCAGGGAGTTTATTCCAAGCATGGGGTGAGGCGAGGCAGAAAGGGCGGAGCCTGGAGTTGGCGGTGGTGGAGAAGGGTACTGAAAGGAGGGATTTGTCTTGAAAGCAGAGGTTACGGGTAGGAACTTAAGGGGAGATGAGGGTAGAGAGGTTGGGAGGGGCTGCAGATCGAGTGCATTTGTAGGTTAGTAGGAGAAGCTTGAACTGTATGCGGTACCTGATTGGAAGCCAGTGAAGTGATTTGAGGAGAGGGGTGGTGTGAGTATATCGGTCCAGGCGGAAGATAAGATGTGCAGCAGAGTTCTGAACGGACTGAAGGGGGGATAGATGGCAAAGTGGGAGGCCAGTGAGGAAGGAGTAGGTTGCAGTAGTCAAGACGAGAGGTAATGAGAGTGCGGGTGGTGTGTTCAGAGAGGAAAGGGCGAATTTTGCTAATGTTGTAGAGGAAGAAGCGACAGGTCTTGGCTGTCTGCTGGATATGCGCAGAGGAGAGGGAGGAGTCGAAGATGACTCCGAGCTTGCGGGCAGATGAGACTGGGACGATGAGGGTGTTATCTACTGAGATAGAGAGTGGAGGGAGAGGAGAAGTGGGTTTGGGTGGGAAGACAATAAGCTCAGTCTTGGCCATGTTCAGTTTCAGGTGGCGGTTGGACATCCAGGCAGCAATGTCGGATAAGCAGGTCAAATGTCGGATACTTTGACCTGGGTTTCTGCAGTGATGTCTGGTGTGGAGAGATAAGCTGAGTGTCATCAGCATAAAGATGATATTGGAAACCATGAGATGAGATCAGGGAGCCCAGGGAAGAAGTGAAACTTCATTGCTTCATCAGCACTTTGAGCAAGTATTCCTGTGTGAGACTTGTACAGTATTTGGGCCTGAGCTTTCCTAGAGATGAATAAAAGGGTGATTGAGTGATTCTCTCCTTGTCAGCTACATGAGCTGAATTAGCATATTTATTGTGGGTCCCCTCTTCCTGTGTAGGTGAACTAGGTTTTTCTTAGCCTATACTAAATAGTTTTAATAGAAAATATTAGCCAAGTATTGCCATTTACTAGTTGATATTCTTTATATTTCTACTATTTACCTAAAGATATGAGCTGAATCGCATCTATTGTATTTATCAGTGATTTGTATCTTTACAAATTGTTTTGTATTTCTATTTTAAAGGCTCAGTTACCTGAAGGCACAGGAATTGAAGAAAATGATGATAAACTCAACAGGAGGTCAAATAGCTGGTAATAATGCACATTTTTAGCCCACCTTCTAGTGTTCTTACTAGAAAAGGTTTTTTTTTTTTTTTAAGGTATTTTTTTCTCAATGGGATTGGGGAAGGGAATACATTTCAGGGTCCTACTGGTTTTAAGCTTATGGGGCAGATAAGAGTACCTGTGGACAAACGCACACACCCTCATCTAATTACTTTCTTGGTATTCTATTATTTTCTATTCTATTTTATTGGAATCTTATATACTGCCCATTTTCCATAAAGGAGTCATAACGATGTACAATAAGGAATGAAGCTCTTCATATAGAGCGAAGTGACATCTCGAGGAATGATAATAATAAGAAATCAGTTACACGGATGGTCTGAAACTGTTGACATAATACCTAACTATTTGTCAAACAGATAAGTCTTCAAGACCTTCCTGAAGGAGAGAAGTAGGAGGATATGTGCATTGGATCTGGTGGAACCTATTCCATAGTCTCGTCCCTGCAAAGGAAAAGGAATTCTTGATAATGGTTTTGAAGCGAATTCACTTCAGTGATGGAAAACCTGATTTCAGTGTTCTCAAAAAACCCAAAGTTCTGCTAGGGGATGGCACAAACAGTTCGCTCAACCCCTCTGAATTTGATCCGAAAATAGATTTGAAAATTAAGCAATGTACCTTGAAATTTATACGCTTGACGAGTTGGCAACCAGTGGAGATCACGCATTGATGATGACAGGCTGTCGAAGCAACCCAGTCCGCAAACCATCCGAATAGCAGTATTTTGCATCAGGTGTAGATGGGTGAGCAGTTTGCTTGAGATCTGAAGGTATAATGAATTGCAATAGTCTAATTGTGGTAGCAAAACTGCCTAGGCTACAATCCTAAAGTCCTCCTTTTGAAATAGCAATCTGGATGCTCTTAGTTGTCTGAGTTTATTAAAATAAAATCTTTGCTAGTGACATTAATTTGTTTATCAAGTCTCAGACCTGAATCTAGAAGTATGCCAAGTATCCTCGAATGATCTTCTATTTTTTAGGATTTCTCAGGTGTTCAGTGTTATCGACATTGCTGGAAGTGAACTGACCTCGCCAAATCAGAGTATTTTCATTTTTTGCTTCTTTAGTTTCATGAAATATTTTGTAGCCCAACCATCGATGACAGAAATGTGGTGCCTAATGGATAAAGTGTCCTCAAATTTTCCAGTACCAGGCATAAAAGGGAGAATATCATCTGCGTATGATAATAAATATCTATGTGGTATTTAGAAAACTGCAAAAATATATTCATTGTTTCATGACCTAAAAGCAAATCAGTAGTAGTATAAATATTTCCCAGAAAGAGAATTACAAAATGCTACATTATAATTAGTAGAATGTATGTTTTAACTTCAGTTTTAAATTTTCTGTAGGAAGCTTTTATATAAATATATAATGGAAGAGTATTCCACAGTGTGGGAGCTAAAAGCTGTAGTACAAGATGTACCTAGCTGTATGTGAGAAAGTGATGGAACTATCAGGAGATTCCTCTGAGAAGATCTAAGCAAGCAGGAATACATGGGATAAGAACAGACTGCAAATATACAGGGATCCCAGTGTAGTGTGCCTGATGGGCTAAAGTCAAAATGTTATATTTAATACTAGTGATTGGGAGCCAATGCTGTTCCTGCAATAGACATAGGAGCCAACTTTTCAAAATTATTGGGGGTGCTAAGCCCAATGGAAATAATCCCTCCCTGGACACATACAAGGCATTTTCTCAATATTGGTGGGGGGGGGGGGGGGGGTGCTCAAGCACCCACAGCACTCAGAGTCTGCTCCTATGACAATAGAAGATCATATCTTGAGGCACTGCATAATATCCAAATGGCCTTGTTCTGAATAACTTTATGCTGTTTAAGGATATAATGGAACTCTAGCCAATAAAGAATTATATTAGTCCAAAAGATTAATAAATAGGGTGTTTCATTTATTATAGGAATAAGGAGAAAAAAATTTAAAAACAATCTCCAAAAGATAGGCTTTTAGCCTGAATTTGAATAGGACCAGAGACTGAGCATGACATACTGACTCAGGAGTTCTATTCCTGTCATACGGAACTACAAGATAGAAGAAACAGCATATGGAGTTGGCAGTGAAAGAAAAAGACACAGATAAGAATGACTTACCTGTTTAGACTGAAAGAGATAATTGTGAGAAACCTATGAGTAGCAGGTTGCATTTAAGTTAGAGGTGATGAGACACTGAATAAGGGTTTTAGTAGCATGTTCAGAAAGGGAATGGATGAATTTTGGTGGTGATAGAATGAAATGACAGGTTTTAGCAGTCTGTTGGATATATGCAGGGAGGAGTCAGATAATCACAAAGTTACAAACTGAAGAGACAGGGATGACAATGTTATCCGTAAAAGTAGAGAATGGGAGAGGTGGGTTTAGAGGGGGGAAGATGAAAAGCTCTGTCTTGGACATGTTCAGTTTCAGATGGTGGAACATCCAGATAGTAATGTCATACAAGCAGGCTGAGACTTGGGCCTCAATTCCTAAAGCATAAAAATGGCTCTGAAAAACACAGGTCATCAGTGTATAGAGAGAAGTCCCAAGACAGAGCCCTCAGGTATACCTGTTGATAGTGGGATAACGATGGAAGAGGATCCACCAAGAGCACACACTGAAAGTGTGATTGGAGATTCAAAGGAGGACAGAGTCGAGGCAAAAAATCCAAGAGAGGATACTGTATCAAGGAGTAGGTGGTGATTAATGGTGGTAAAAGCAGCAGATAGATCAAGAAGGATGAGGACTGGGTAAAGGCCCTTGATTCTTGCCAGGAATAGGTCACTGGTGATTTTGAAAGGAACATTAAAAGTAAGAGGTAAAAGAAGGCTGGCTGGTTATCAAAAGTAGTAGCTAAAAAGGTAAGGAAAAAAGTTAGCCTTCATAAACAGCAAGAGATTGCGGAAAATGGAAGACAGGCAACAATATCTGGAAAAGCTAAGAAGCTGGTAAAGTAGTCAGGAAAGCAAATCTGATAATGATAAAAGTGACATTGTGAGGCTCAAAGGTGAAGGAGACGCATATGTAGAAGCTGTAAGGATAAGGCAGAATTGCTTAAATATTTCTGTTCACAGTTGATGGGCCGGGAGAAGAACCACAGAAGACCAACACAAATAGGAATGGAGATGTGATAGACCCTGAATGATTTTCAGAGAATTTTGTTCTTGAGTAGTTAGCTAAATTAAAGATGGACAGATTGATGGTGCAGGAGGGCATACATCTAAGGGTACTGAAGGAACTTAGGGAGGTTTTGGTGGTTCC
This sequence comes from Microcaecilia unicolor, assembly GCF_901765095.1. Classification (NCBI taxonomy): domain Eukaryota; kingdom Metazoa; phylum Chordata; class Amphibia; order Gymnophiona; family Siphonopidae; genus Microcaecilia; species Microcaecilia unicolor. Next base: position 94,174,355 of record NC_044039.1, read on the forward strand.
GCTGGGTGATCTTTTCAATGCTGTTCTAGAGTTAGGAGTGGTCCCAAAAGACTGGTGAAGGGCAAATGTGGCCCCTCTCTACAAAAGCGGTAGTAAGGAGGCGGTTGAGAACTAGAGAGTTAGATCAAGGGAGGATACTAAATGTATTTAGATTTTAGCAAAGGCTTTGACACTGTTCCACTTAGAAGACAAAACAAACAAACTGACTGCGCTTGGTATGGGCCCTAAGGGCCAGATGTACTAAACTTAACGAGTCATGAGCAAGCAGTAAACCGTGGCATGCACTAAAGGCTTCTCTGAGCCATTTCCCGATCACGGTAGCAGCTAACGAAAACGGAATGCAGATGATCCAAAGGCTATTGCAAGGCTATTATGATGAGATGCACTACAGTTTTCCGATCCCCTTACCGTGAAAAAACTAACGGGCAGTCTACACTTCTCGTTGGGGCAAATTGGAAGAAAACAAATGTCGTTAGGGACGTCCTTTTTGGACGTCCTTCACTTGGGGGGGAAAAAAACCCACACCAAAGACGTTCTTTTTGGACGTCCTTCACTTAATAAAAACATGTGGCACCCGAAAGGAAGATGCCGCACCACTCACCCCCTCCACAGCCTGCTGCAGGAAGGCTCCGATGCGGCTCGATCCTAGCAGGAGAGTGCAGTTGAGGACGTCCATCCAAAAAGACGTCCTTTTTGGACGTCCTTCCCCCCCCCCACCCCCCACACTTCAATAATAAAAACGTCCTTTTTGGTCGTCAGCTGAGAGACCTGGAAGTCTTTTCACCCTTCTATTGAGCACCTTTTCGAGCATCAGGTAGGTCTCTTGAACTGTCAGGTCCTTAAACAACAACCTTATTTGAGTTTCTTTTGTTAAATGAGCTGAGGGTGGAGGCGGTACTTTTTCTGCCTCTCTATTTGGACGTCTTTCGATTATGCCCCTCCTCCAGGTCTCTCTCAGCCAATCAGAGCGTTTAGCTGACACCAGTGACAGCTAAGCGCGCTGTGATTGGCTGAGAGAGACCTGGAGGAGGGGCCAGGGCCGCCGAGAGACAACGCTGGGCCCGGGACAAACCATCTTAAGGGCCCCCCCCCCGTGCACCACATATAAGGCAAAAGTCAACATTTTGATAATATTTATTTAACTTAATATATTGCAGTAATTATACAGAATACTTAAATAAACTGTGGTTGTATTCTAGTGGAGGAATGCTTTGCGAGCTTTTTTGTTGGCAAATGTTTCTATGACAGTGTCAAAGTTCATGCGTCTTCCTAATTCAGCCTCAATGGCAAGCAATCCTAAACTACTGAGTCTCTGCTGCCCCATTGTTGATCGAAGCACACTTTTTACTCTTTTGAAGGTGCTGAATGATCGTTCAGCTTGAGCCACAGATACTGGTAGAGTACAAAATATGCGTAAAGCAATACAGACATTAGGAAACAGTGAGGACAGATTCAAACACTTTAATTTGTTCAATAGTTCAAGTGGCTCCATTGGGTCATTTTCAATATTGGCTGCGTGAATTGCTTTTAAGTGTTTTATTTCTTCAGACAATGCTGAAGAAGAAACATCAATGCTGTATTTGGTGCCAAAGGTTCTAACCTTTTCTTCTATTTCTTCATCAGGTAAAAGGAGATACATCCAAAGGAAGCTGAATGTTTCATGAAGTTTCACACACGCTTCATATCGCACTGTTACATTTGCAATAACACAATCAATCAAAACATAAAACACATTTTTTTTGAACCATTCTTCACGATCACTTTTCATTTACCTCTGACATACTTGATTGATGTGGTTCATCGGCCATTCTTTTTCTTTTCCTAATTCTAATTTGTGGAAATTTCGTGTTGAAACCTACATTTCCAGCAACCAGTTTGCTTTCTTTCAAAATTGCATTCCAATTTTCTCTAATAACTTTCAAGTTTGATACTAACTTCTGAATGTTTTTTATTTCAGTTTCTAATGAACATATCTTTGCTTGCAACACTTTGTTGTAGTAATCTATTTGCGTCAAAATCTTAAGCCAGAGAGAGCACATAAGGACACATTGAAATGATTTCAGATATGTCTGCAGTCCATCAATTTCAAATACTGTCTCAGGTCTAAGGTTTAGATTTTCCATTTCTTCAAGTGCATTCAAAATACCTGGCAGATGTGCAGCTATAGGACGTATGCTTTCAACCCTTGCAGACTAACAGGTGTCCGACATTCTGTGTAATGAACCAGTGATATTTTTCATAAGTATTTCCCATCTTTGAGGACTTGAGGCAAATAGGGCATATAACTTTTCAACAACTCCAAAAAATGTTACAACCTGAATACTACTTTCTGCTGCATGGACTCCACACAAATTTAGACTGTGGCAAGCACAAGGTGAAAACTCAGCCAACTGATTTATTCTTAATATGTGAGCTTTAGCACCATTGTAAGCTCCACTCATGTTGCTACCGTTGTCGTACCCCTGACCCCGACACTCAGAAATTGGAATCTTGTGTTTGCTGAGAACTTCAATGATTAGATTGGCAATGTCTTCACCTGTCTTTTTATTGCAGTTTACAAACTCAAGAAATCTCTCTTCAATCTCATATAATCCAGTTTCCTCCTTCAAAAAAACATATCTTAAGATGAAACTAGTTTGTTCTATGTGAGCAGAATCAGGAGTGGCATCAACAATGATAGAATAATATTTTGCTGAATATCTTTCCATTAAAATTGTTTTTCTAACTTGATCAGCACAGCACTCGATAAACTCATTCTGTATGTCAGCTGATAGATAGTGAACTTGCAACCGAGAATGAGCTTCTTGTTGTGATTCTCTCACTTTCTTGAGATGATGCTCAAAAGAGAATCATAGCGACTTAACAACTCCAGAATGCCAAGAGAATTTCCATTATTTGGATCTCCAATTACATTACTGTCTCCTCTAAATGCTAGACCTCTCTCTGCTAAGAAAAATGTAACATCAAGAAGTCTCCGGAGTATGTTTCCACAAATACGCTTTACTTTCTATACCTTTCTGCAAATGATGCTCAATGTTTCGACTAGTTTTCAGACCAGATTCAAGCGTGCGCCACATGACATAGCATTTTTTGCGTTCTGAACTTTCCTGATGTTCTGGAACTTTCTCGTATAGCTTTCTCCATTTCAGGTTTTGTTGGAAGCCAGAAACTGATGACAATATGGGACGAATATTTTGACAGAGAGTTGAGAAAAGACGACAAGGAAAACAGTACAATGCCTGTTTTGCTGTACTCCACACTAACCAGTCCCTCGGTACAATTTCCCCATTTTGGAGCTTAATTTCGAGGATTGATGTTGGGAATTCACAAATATGGGGGTGAGGCTGAGGACCTCTCTCTACTGCTTCTTCTATTTCCTGTTGTGTGAGACTTTCTTTTGTAAGAGTTCCTACATCAAACGTATTGGTATCAATGCTTATATTCAGTGAAGTAGCAGATTGAGCTTGTCCTTCATCAGCCGGACTTTGCAACTCACTTTCAAATGACACTTCAGCCTCTGTTTCTTCTCTTACTGGTGCTGTTGTTGATGTACTTGGCATGGGAGAATTGTCTTGAACCTTCTGTATTGAAAATCCTAAGCTCTGAAGCGACTGCTGGCCCTTTTTAGCTTTTTCATCACGTTTTTTCTTCTCTTGACGTTTTTCAAATCCTGATTTATGATGATAACTCATGTTGATGATATTACCTTTTGGCAAAAAGTGAGATAGAAATAGAAGGCAGTAGATTGAAAGTTGTGCATAGTTTAACTTTTTTTCCCATTCAATACCCTAGCGTAATGTGTCCGCGTACACGAACGAACTAGATCCAGCAAGCTTTCCTATTTTTATTCATATCACCACCAAATCATAGCAACTTAACAATTCCAGAAATGTCTCCTAAAATCTGCACCCTTCTCCTCCACTGCTAACTCCAGACTCCGTTCTTTTTATCTTGCTGCACCATATGCCTGGAATAGACTTCCTGAGCCGGTATGTCAAGCTCCATCTCTGGCCGTCTTCAAATCTAAGCTAAAAGTCCACCTTTTTGATGCTGTTTTTAACTCCAAACCCTTATTCACTTGTTCAGAACCCTTATTTTATCATCCTCACTTTAATATTCCCTTATCTCTTGTTTGTCCTGTTTGGCTGTCCTAATTAGATTGTAAGCCAATGAGGAATTTGGTGCGTAGATCAATTCCCAAAAACTAAGTATTGGACAGTTAACTGAGGCTAAATTTGAGAAACCTATAATAGACATATAATGGTATTGTGGCAACTCTGAAAAGTTGTAAAGTGTGGGAGAAAAAATATCGGTTAATACTTTTCTTCTCCAGGTCAGACTGACATACAGACAACACACAGAGAGACACATGCACATATAAACATACATACATGTGTAAGAGAAGGTGCATATGTGTGCACTGCACACACACATATGTTGTAAAGAATTCCATTTTTCATTGCTTCCCAAGTTCCCATGCCATGCTTTCCTTTCCCTTCTTAATTCTATCCCCATCCACCCTGTTGTCTTCTCAGCTTCATTGTGAGACAGAGTATGCCTGCCTGTTCACATATAAAATATTCAAGAAAAAAGAAAAATAATGGGAGAAAACTCTTAAACTTGCAGATTGGTGAAAACTGTCCAGAAATGTCTTATTATGTCACCTAGTCCTTGCTGTATACATTTTGTGGTGCTAATTGATTAGCATCCTAAAAGGCCTGCATTTATAAAGAATTAAACAACAATTTTATTACCTGGTCCAGTCAGTGGCACGTGCCTGACAACTCCGCTGGGCTGGCTTGGTGTTGGCTGCTCTTCTGCCTCCTCCTCAGTCAGTCCAGACTCAGTCAGTGGCAGTGCACAAGTCTGCACACTCAAATAATCCCCCGACCTGTCCCTGGGCCTCCAAAACTGTGCTTGGTCTGGTCTCCCACAAATTATTGAGTCCAGGGGGAGTCCAGTTCCAAATTTAGCCCGCCACACCTGAGCGATGATGACCCGCCCCCACGACGCCAACGTGACCCAGCCGGAAGGAGCAGCATTCAGCAGCCAGCAGGCAAGCACTAACCCCGCCCACCCCGCAGCACTGCATAGGCAGCCTGGCGCCACACACCACCCATGCGGCACGCACCGCACGTACGAAGGAGCAGAGCAGCGAATCGCGAGGCTGCTGCCGGCTGCGAGCACGGAGGGAGCTGGAGGAAGGGAAAAAAAACCCATCATTACAGCGAATGTCGTCGTCGCGCCCCGCCCCCCCCCCCCCCCCCCCCGGCGGCCCTGACTGTGTAATTTAGTGTCTCTTAGCGAGAGTGCGAGTCTGCGCCGCTGCGCGAGCAGGGAGGGAGCTGGAGGAAGCCTCAGGAAGGGAAAAAAACATCATAGCGGTCGTCGCCGCCGGGCCCCCCTTTCAGGCCGGGCCCGGGGAATTTTGTCCCCCCTGTCCCCCCCTCTCGGCGGCCCTGGGAGGGGCATCGGACATGCTGTGGACAGGAGAGAGATCGTTTCCCCGATCCCCGGCTTGCAGATGCGGGATGCGGCAGAGAAGTTGTGCATCGGCAGAGACGTCCTTCTCGGTACCCTGCAACTTGCTGCTGGAGGTAGAGTGAAGGGGGCTTGTGATCATTTACAAACACACACGCACATCTCTTCCCCCCTCCCCCTCCTTCATTGTTCTGCCTGGAGAGCCAGGGGTGAGTTCAGGGCCACATGTGCTCCTGTCATCATTCACATTTCTGCTCCAAGTGCAATCCGGAGTGGCAGCTCTCCATCTCGGACGCACGCGGACAGGCTCCTACCTCCAGCTAGGCTCAGGGGCATCCTCAGCCACCTCTGTGCAGCAGATGCTCGTCGGAGACGTCCTTTTTTTTTTTTTTTTAAGTGAATGACGTCCATAAAGGACGTGCTTGGAATGCGCAGAGCAGCCAGCATAACGCTTGGCTGCTCTGCGCATGCTCGACTGGCTGACTGTTTAACGATGGAATATAGAATGCAAGTGAGCTACAATGAGCAGCTCATTTGCATTCCTTTTTCTTGATGCATGCCCGTTCCTTACCGATTCACTAAGGGAATCGGTAAGGGAAGGGCTCTAACGATTTTTTAGTGCATCTCCCCCTAAGTGACCTGGGGGAGATGCACTAAAAAATCATTAGAGCCCTTCCCTTACCGATTCCCTGCATGCGCAGAGCAGCCAAGCGTTATGCTGGCTGCTCTGCGCATGCCAAGGATGTTCTTCACTTAAAAAAAAAAAAAAAAGGAAGTCTCCAATGAGCATCTGCTGCACAGAGGCGATGGAGGAGGCCCCAAGCCTAGCTGGAGGCAGGAGCCTGGGCGCGTGCATCCGAGATGGAGAGCTGCCACTCCGGATTGCACTTGGAGCAGAAATGTGAATGATGACAGGAGCACATGTGGCCCTGAACCCAGCCCTGGCTCTCCAGGCAGAACAATGAAGGAGGGGGAGGGGGGAAGAGATGTGCGTGTGTGTTTGTAAATGATCACAAGCCCCCTTCACTCTACATCCAGCAGCAAGTTGCAGGGTACCGAGAAGGACGTCTCTGCCGATGCACAACTTCTCTGCCGCATCCTGCATCTGCAAGCCGGGGATCGGGGAAACGATCTCTCTCCTGTCCGCAGCACGTCCAATGCCCCTCCTCCAGGGGTCTCTCAGCCAATCACAGCGCGTTTAGCTGTCACTGGTGTCAGCTAAACGCGCTGTGATTGGCTGAGAGAGACCTGGAGGAGGGGCATAATCGAAAGATGTCCAAATAGAGAGTCAGAAAAAGTACCGCCTCCACCCTCAGCTCATTTAATAAAAGAAACTCAAATAAGGTTGTTGTTTAAGGACCTACCTGATGCTCGGAAAGGTGCTCAATAAAAGGGTGAAAAGACTTTCAGGTCTCTCAGCTGACGTCCAAAAAGGCCATTTTTATTATTGCGGGGGGGGGGGGGGGGGAAGGATGTCCAAAAAGGACGTCTTTTTGGATGGACGTCCTCAACTGCACTCTCCTGCTAGGATCGAGCCGCATCGGAGCCTTCCTGCAGCAGGCTGTGGAGGGGGTGAGTGGCGCGGCATCTTCCTTTCGGGTGGCACAGGTTTTTATTAAGTGAAGGACGTCCAAGAAGAATGTCTTTGGTGTGGGTTTTTTTTTCCAGGTTGAAGGATGTCCAAAAAGGACATCCCTGACGACATTTTGTTTTCTTCCGATTTGCCCCAATGAGAGGTGTAGACCTCCCGTTAGTTTTTTCACGGTAAGGGGATCGGAAACCTGTAGTGCATCTCATTATAATAGCCTTGCAATAGCCTTTGGATCATCTGTATTCCGTTTTCGTTAGCTGCTACCATGATCGGAAAATGGCTCAGAGAAACCTTTAGTGCATGCCACGGTTTACTGCTTCCTTGTTAATGGCTTGTTAAGTTTAGTGCATCTGGTTGAGTGGAAGGTAACAGAGGGTAGTGATAAATGAAGCTCACTTTGAGAAAAAAGGATGTTACCAGTGGTGTGCTGCAAGGTTCGATTCTTGGGCCAGTTATCATTTTTATAAGTGATATTGCTGAAGAAATGTCTGGTGAGGTTTGCTTCTTTGTGGGTAATTCCAAAATCTACAATAGATAAACATCCCTGACAGTGAGGATAACATGAGGAGGGACCTAGCAAAGCTTGAAGAGTGGTCCAGAATTTAGCAGCTAATATTTAATGCTAAAAAATGCAGGGTCATGTATTTGGGCTACAAAAACCGAAGGGAGCAGTACAATTTAGAGGATGAACAACTTTTGTGCATGAAAGATGAGCAGGATTTGGTTGTGATCATATATAATTATCTTAAGGTGACCAAACAGGTAGGAAAATTTATGGTGAAAGCTAGAAGGATGTTTGGGTGCGTAGGGAGAGGATCGGCAAGCAGGAAAAAAGGTGATAATTTAAGACTCTGGTAGTCTGGTGAGACCTCATCTCTCTCTATAGTAATTGGTCAATCTGCATCCTTGGATGGCTGGCTGGGTTTGTAACTGTATGCTAATGAGGTTATGTCAACTTGCCTCCAGCGTTCCCTTCCCTCTGTGTCCCGCCCTCGTGTAAAGACGAAATGACATCAGAGGAGGGCGGGACACTGAGAGGGAAGGCTGGAGGCGACACGAGCCGAGCCTGACGCCGCTGCGACCTCAGGTATGGAATGGAGAGGAGGATCGCTGCACATGGATGGGATGGGAGGGCAGGGGAGGGGAGAATCGCTGGACATGGAGGGGAGGGGAGAATCGCTGGACAGGGAGGGGAGGGCAGGGGAGAATCGCAGGGAGGGGAGGGCAGGGGAGAGATGAGAAAACACCTTCTTAGGGCCCGTTCATTTGTTCCAAAACGGGTGTTTTTGCTTGTTTAGAATATTGTGTGCAATTCTGGAGACAGCATTTTGAAAAAAAATATAAACAAAATGGAGTTGGTCCAGAGGGCGGCTACTAAAATGGTCAGTGGTGGTTGTCATAAAGAGTATGGGACAGGCTTAAACATCTCAATATATATACTTTGGTAGAAAGGCGGGAGAGGGGGAAGTATGAAAGAGACATTTAAATATTCCCATGGCATAAATACACAGGATGCAATTATCTTTCAATTGAAAGGAAGCTCTGGGATGAGAGGATATAGGATGGAGGTGAAAGGAGACAGACCCAAGAGTAACCTGAAGAAATACTTCTTTGTTGGAACTCCCAGTGGAAGTGATGGCTTTTCTGTGCCTCTTCTGTTCTTGGATTTGCTGTCCATGGGTACATTCTTATTCTACACTTCTGAGAGAGTTGCTCAATTTTGTTTGGCTGTGATCATGGGGTCACAACCACAAAAATTTGATAAGCACTTCTCTAGTGCAAGCTCCAGAGTTTTTTTTTACCTTGTGCTTAGTGCTTGCCTGCAGCTGCCTCTTTTCTATCTGCTTTTAGGGGACTGTTGGCCACTCTTCCTGGCCTATCCTTCCTAGTTGCCCTGGGAAGTAGATCTACCCTATTGCCTGCAATACTGTGTCAAACAGTTCTCTGCTTGGATTCCCTCCTTTGCCTCTTCTCTGAGTGATAGTGAATATACCCCATCACACTGTGATATTGCAGGACCTAGTGTTAGAAATATTCCCCTTCTCCATTGACTATTTCATAATACTTAATAGATTTAATTTTGTTTTGCTGGCAGGCGATTGATGGGGTCAAAGCAAAATGAAAAACGTCCATCACTACAAAGATTGAATAGTACACGTGTCTGGGCAGAGCATGAAGAGGCACAGTCAATAAAAGAGTAAGTATATAGACAGTTTTTGTATCTATTGTTGTATTAAACCAGTGTTTCCTTAGTCTGGTCCTTGAGTACCCCTTGCTAGTCAGGGTTTCAGGATATCCACAATGAATGTGCATGAAAGATTTCCATATAATGGAGGCAGTGTATGCAAATCAATTAATGCATATTCATTTTGGATATCCTGAAAACCTGACTGACTGGCAAAGGGGTACACCAGGACTGGACTTGGGGAAACACTGTATTAAGCTAGTAATTTAATGAAAATAGTGTGGTAGCCACTAAAATGTTTCTATAGATCTATAAACAGTCTTACAGAAAATTAGGTCTTCGTTCCAGAGGATTACTATCTAAGTTGACAGAAGTTTGTTTTTCCTTGCTGAATTTAGTGTTTGAGAGCTGATGGATTAACAGCAGTGGAGAAAGTATCTCCCTAAGTTCTTTGAGCTGCCTAACCCACCCCCCCCCCCCCCCTTTCACACACACACTCTCTCTCTCAGACCTATTTGTAGAAATCGGTGGTGTAGCCATGGAGGCTCAGGCAGTGGCGATCCTAGGTCGGCTGCCACCTGGGGCGGATCGCCGCTTCACACCCCCCACCCCCCACCCTGGGTGCAGCGGCGTCCCCCCCCCCCCCCCAGGGTGCAGTACGACCCCCCCCCCCCCCCGGGGTGCATTCTTAGTTGCTGGGACAACCGTGCAGCTGTCGGCTCCACTGGCTCCCTGCTCCCTCTGCCCCGAAACGGGAAGTAACCTGTTCCGGGGCAGAGGGAGCAGGGAACCAGCGGAGCCGACAGGCGCGCAGCTGCTCTCTGCACCCTCCAGCAGTGTGCATCCAGGGCGGACCGCCCCCACCCCCCTGCCCTTGGTACGCCACTAGGCTCAGGACCTCTCCAACATTGTGCCAGAGCCCAGCTCGTGCTGCCTGAGTAGCAGGAAGTTGTCAGGTTGCTCTAGCAGCTGATAAACCAGCACTTTCCACACTAGCTCAGTTCATGTATTTGAACTGAGTATATGTGGAAGTGCTGGCTTCAGAGGCTGGAGCAGCCTGCCTGCTTCCCCACTTCATGGATAGTACCTGCAGGGCTCTGGTGGCAAAACTTTGACTGGCAGGGCTTGAGCAACTGTGCCAGCAAAGTTATGATTGTGGGGGGGGGGGGGGGGGGGTAGGGGGGGGGACTGTGAGGAAATACTTGGTTCCCCCTATTCCACCCCATCAATCTCTGACTACACCCCTGGTAGGAATACTTTTGTTTTGTTTGTCTTGGTCCTTGGTTTCTCTGCTACAGCTGACAGGGTGTCAAGATGCCCATGCTGTTTGTAATGCTGACTTTAATGATATGCATACCTGCTGAGACTAAATGGTGCAGTAGCCATGTTAGTCCACTTTTAAAGGTATGAATAGAAACAAAACAAAGAAAATAGATACCTTCTGTATTAGACTAACTTAATGCCAAAAACTCCTTTTATTTACTCCTCTGAATGGCAGCTTACAGATATGGTAATGTGTTTTGGCTATGAAAGACTTAAGTGTATGTGAAGGTTTTATTGCCATTCTGTGAATGGGGGGAGGGGAGAAGATTAGTAAATGGGGTTTAGTACTCAGTTAAACCAAAGTCAGGGGAAAGGTAGCACAGACAGAAAGGTTGCAGTTAGCACAATGCCTGCTCACAATTTGGGAACTTTGAACTCCATTTCATTTATCCTTTTGAATTCATCCCTCTCCCAACCATCATTATTCATTCTTATTTAATTTACAACACACTATCCCAGTGATGGCGAACCTTTCAGAGACTGAGTGCACAAACAGCAACCCAAAATCTAATTTATTGCAAAGTGCTGGTACTCATTATGGGCGGGGGTCACCACATATGACTCCACCCCTATGATAGCCACACCCCTTATACCAGCCATGGTGCATATAAACAGACATCATTGAAAATATTATACTAGTATAGGAGAAAAAAAATGACATTTTTTTTCATTATAAATCATTTCTGTAAGCTGTTACAGCTCTAGTATACCCAGTGCAAAATAAGACAGCAGATGTAAATTCTCAAATTGGACATATTCCAAACACTAAAATGAAAATAAAATGATTTTTTCTACCTTTGTTGTCTGGTGATTTTGTTTTTCTATCCATATTGGTCCTAGTCTCTGATTCTGCTGCACTCTATCTGTTCTCTTAACTCCGTTTCCAGGGCTTCCTTTCCATTTATTTTTTTACTTTCCTCCTTTCTTCTTCATTTCTTGCCCTCCATCCATGTCCAGCAACCCTCCTCTCCCCTCCAGCCACCCTCCTCTCCCCCCTGCCCTCCTACCGAGCACCAGGCCTCCCTCCCTTCCACCAAGCATCAGGCCTCCCTCGCACCTAGCATCAGGCCTCCCTCCCACCCAGCAGCATCCAGCATCAGGCCTCCCTCCTAGCACCCAGCATCAGGCCTCCCTCCCTCCGTGCACCAGGCCGCCCGCCCTCCCAGCACCAGGGCCCCCCCTCCTCCTCTGAAATTTAAAAGGCGTACCTCGGGGTTAAGGTGGCAGCGAAAAGTGTGTTCTTTGCTCGGTGCGCCTTCGGCCTTCCGTTCTGTCTCTCAAGCTCTGGTCCCGTCTATGAGGGCGGGACCAGAGATTGAGAGACAGAAGGGAAGGCTGAAGGCGCGCCGAGCAAAGAACAAGCTTTTCGCTGCCACTGCCGCCTTAACCCTGAGGTACGCCTTTTCAGTTTCGGAGGGGGGGCCCTGGTGCTGGGAGGGCAGGAGGGCGGCCTGGTGCTTGCTTGGAAGAGGGAGGAAGGGCGGGCGGCCTGGTGCTTGGTGGGAGGGAGAGTGGGCGGACCAGCGACAGCGCGCGTGCCAAAGGAGAGGGCTCTGCGTGCCCTCTCTGGCACGCATGCCATAGGTTCGCCATCACTGCACTATCCCAATTTACACACTCTTCCCACTTCGTCCTCTACCACCTTCCTCTCTTACCCATCTTACCCACTTTTATTGTTCACCTCTTTATTTACTATATTTAGCTGTTTTATCCTTTTTGTGTTTTCTTGTAAACCCAGGGCCTTTATTTTATGGGGTACTTGGGGGTACTGAGTACCGGCACCTTTTCCATTGTCTGCTAAAATTGACCCATGGACCCCAAGTTTTAAAGAAAGAGCTCAGGCTCTACACACCAATTCTGCCTTGTTATAGATTCTGTGACTGGTTGCAGGGGGCCTGGCTATTGTGGGGTGGGACCCTCAGTGATTACCCCACCCCTGAAGGGTGGCCTGGAATTTGAGTACCGGCACCTCTTTTGCTAGAAAAAACGAACTGTGTAAACCTATTATATATTATGTAAGCCGCATTGAGCCTGCTAATAAGTGGGAAAGCGCGGGGTATAAATGTTACAATACAATACAATATAACTTGAATGTAGGTCTGAGGTGGTGTAGAAGGGTTAGTTCCTTTTTCAGCAGTTGCATCTATGAGGAATTTAATGCATGTTTTCTTTTTGCTGCAATCCTCCCCCCCCCCCCCCCCCAACACCACCCAAAGAAAGTCTCTGGTGGTCTAATGCAATGGTGCTCAGCCCAGTTCTTGGGGAACTCCCAAACATTCAGGTTTTCAGAATAGTCATAATGAATATGCATGATATACATTTGCATGCATTGCTTCCTTGGTATTGTGGATTTGCATGTATAATAACTTTCTAAAATCTGGTTTTATATGTGTATGTGGCTTACACATGTAAATGTCAGTATTGACATGTGCAAATATCAAAATAACCACCAAAGTCTCTATCTATTCTGTATTATGCTAAGAATCCAAATGTCTGATGTTATAGTTGGCCAATGAATTATGTAAAACCTTGGCCTTCCCCCTACACCCCCCTCCCCGGACAGGATTATAAACTATATTTCTATAGAAAATCTTATATATTAAAGATGTGCATTCATTTCTGTGTATTTAGTTACCTTACCAGAGGAGTAGCCTAGTGGTTAGTGCAGTGGACTTTGATCCTGGGGAACTGAGTTTGATTCCCACTGCAGCTCCTTGTGACTCTGGGCAAGTCACTTAACCCTCCATTGCCCCTGGTACAAAATAAGTACCTGAATATGTGTAAACTGCTTTGAATGTAGTTGCAAAAACCTCAAAGGTGGTATATCAAGTCCCATTTCCCTTTCCCTTATTGTCTGTAGACCAGTCCAAACACTTGGGTTTGTGCTGTCCTGCCAACAGATAGAGATTGAGAACTACAGAGCTTTGATGTCATCACTTAAGAACCCTGCCTGTGCAACCTGTGGTGGTTGGGTAGACCTTTATTTCCTTTTCCTTGGTCAGTCATCTCAAACAAACAAGTAATTTGGGGTACAACACCTATAGGTTCCAGGCCCATCCTCCTCCTCTCTGACCAACCCTTTTGTTAAGGGGTTAGGGTTTGGGGGTTTTTTGGTGCCTTGGTCCTTTTCTTTCAGGGAAACCTTGAGTTCCCAGACTGAATTGCTGCTCAGTAAATAGTTTGACATTTATCAGTGCTTCTTTGGAATCTATTACTGGTGGGTGTCATATAGACAAATAGCACAGCAGGTTCAAAAGAGGTTTGAACAAGTTCCTAGAGGAAGAGTCCATTAATTAGCTAGGTAGACTAGGAATTGAGTTTGAGATCTACTTTTTTGGCATCTGATACTTGACCTAGATTGGCCACTTGTCAGATGGATGCTGAACTTGATCTGACTTGGTATGGATTTCTTATGGATTTTTTCTTTTTATCTGACCCACAGCCACAAATAGTGCAATGGGATGATCTGCACAACAGTGAATTCCAGAAACTCCTGCACTTGTTCAGTAGAGCTTTCTTGAAATCTCTTAAGCTTTAGTTCTGCTCTGACCCATTTTCCTTTGCTAATTTAACTTGGTATTTTTATTCTGCTCAACCCTCATGAAGGCATATAGAGAGGCTCTGAATCCTTTTACCATTCTGCCACACCAGATGGCAAACTTCTTTCACTTAAACTTACAAGACCACCTTATAAAGTCTCTCCCAGAAGCCAGAAAGCTCTGTGATGATAGGCAGATTCAGGGTAGCCAAGGTCATCTTCAACATCCAGGCTATGAGAGAGGGACCTGATATCAGGATGCAATGTTATCTCTCAAACTTGTGTGTTTAAAGTTGGAGACTTTCCCAGTGTGATGGGTCTCCTTATAGATAATGCTTGGAGAGGAAATCGGATCTACTTTGACATGTAGGGGCCTATGAAAAGCATGGTCCCCAATCCTGTTTGAGTTACAGGAGAATCTCCTCTATGAGCAAAATTAGAAGATACATATACAGAAGAAAAGCCCAACAATCTAGGAGGAAGGCATTTGAAGCTAGCTTGCTGTGAGTCCCTATCCTAGAACACAGTTGAGGTACTTTTATGAGAGACAAAGAAATCCACTGTGGGTGTGCCCTACATTTGAAAAATTATTTTTGCTATACTGAATCCAAAGACTGCTTATGGGTTGCGGTACATAGCTCAGCTTGTCTGCCAGGACATTCATCTCCCTACTAGTCGAGTTGCTGAGGTTCATCCCATGAGCAATGGTTTAGTTCATAAGGTAAGACCCTATTGCTCCCTGTTTGTTAATGAGGTTTATGGTTACTTGGTTATCCATATGGACCAGGATTATTTTGTTTGCCACTCTTTGTAATCCTTTAGTGTTCATATAGATATTTTCTCTGAAGTTAAGGGCTAAAGCTTTTCCTGAGAGTAGACCAAAGGATCTGAAAGAAGCTATCTACATGGACTCCCCAGCTTAGTTTCGACACATCTGTGATGAGGACAATTTGTACAGAAGGAATTTGAAAAGGGAGATTCTTTGCCAGACTGGATTGATCATCTCCACAGACTACATCTCATATTCTGGGTGACCTGAATCCTTTACTTTACATTGAACTTCTAGACTGCTTGTTCCACTAGGTTCAAAGCAATTTACAAACTTAAAGAGATAAACCAAGACAAAAATAACAGCCAAATAAATAATTAACAAACAAATCTTTTAAAAAGAGAGGTAGTCTTGAGATATTTTCAGAAAGGGGCATAACTGTGCAAATTATCTAGCCTTATTGCTAGATCTTTCCAAAGTCTTGGGGCTTGAAAAACCAACAGTTGCTCAAACAGACTAAATCATCTAATCCCCTTAGGAGAAGGGAATGAAAAAGCATAAGAGGTTATTAGATTTTCTACACCTATTATAAGTCATAAACTCTACATTTGATATTAAATAGCTTGGGTAATTCCCTGTTAACATTTTAAACAGTATACAAGCAAATTTAAATAAAATCCTCACCTCTATTGGCAACCAGTGTAATTCTATGTAAAACTGAGAAATACGATCATGTTTATGCAGTGAAAATGTTCTCTCAGCTGTTGTGGGTGTCTCATTGTTGAGGCCGTGTGACTCAGCAGCCTCCATATGCCCCATGTTGATGTCTGCTAACTCTCCACAGTCTTTGAAACCATGGACACCATGGCTTACGGCCTTTGCATCTGCAGCAATTTCATTATGGAATGCACTTCTGACCAACTCCGACTTTGTGGCAGCTTGACACAATTTAAGAAATCCTTGAAGACTCGCTTATTTGTGACAGCATATTTTTGAGGCAGTTATAGTAGTTATGTAATGAAGAGATCAATTATTTTTCTAGTTTTGTATGTTAAGTCTGTAATTTCTTTGTTCTTTCGATGGCATTTTAACTGTGTATGTTCATAACTGGAAACCACCTAGTTTATAGGTGATCTATAAAATTTTTTAAAATTAAATAAAATTTGTATGAAATGGTATCAATCATTTCTCTGATAAAATCTGTGAAGGAGATGTCCTCTGGGCAAGATTTTTTCTTCCACTTTGTGTGGAGAAAAGGGGTGTTAGGGCAAGCCAATGGAGCAGTGCTCTTCAGATTTAAAATCAGAATTCCAGGAGTGTGCTGATGAGACCAAGGAAGCAATGCTAATGGAAACATCTAGGTCTGTGCCTGGCTAGCCCCCAGTACCTCAGTGGAGCTAGCTCTGGATCAAGCAGGAGTAGCCTCCAGCATATGACTGTGCCTTGGAGGTTTCCTCCTCTCCACTGGAGGTGGACACCAGTATAGTTGACATTTACTCTGATGTAATTTGAGGTATTGGCATCAATGAACTGCTTTCAGGAAGAGCATGGGTCTTGGATCTGCTGCAGAATCCTGTGCATTGATGTTGATGATGAAGCCAAGACATTGTGTGGAGCCACGATTCATTGACTTCCTGTTAAATTCTTCCTCAGACTGCCAATGCCATCATCGGGAGAGCATAAGGACTCGCAAGCTACATGCAGCAGGCCAAGAGGATTTGCAAAACTTGCCAAAGAGGCAAACTAGTTTCAGCCATGCTCCAACAGTGGCCACCCTGGGTCACAAGTACACAGCAGAACCCAAAAGTAGATTTGTTTCTCATTTCATTTCGAGGGTAAGCAATTGACTTGGAAAGCCATCTTTAGATCAGGTCTTTCAGAAACAGATGCTGGAGCTTGCTCATGCACTTTGTGAAAGAAAAAACTCTTTCTATAGGCCGGTTCCTTTTTTGACACAAAGGTTCTTGGTTCATTCATTGGGGATGTCATATTTGGATTATTATAAATCTCTCCTATATGGTTTACCTCAGTACCAGATAAGAAGATGTCAACTGGTACAGAATACTGCTGTGAAATTAATTTACGGGGCTAAGAAATTTGATAGGTTCACTCTGCTACTAATGTCTGAACATTGGCTACCAATTTCCTCTAGAATAGCTTTTGAAGTTATGATTTTGTTTAATCAGATTCAACATAATAGTTTTCCTTCCTTCTTATGCTGCATTTTCTTACTTCTTATACCCCTATTCGTACTCTTCATTCTGCTTTCCTGGATTGACCACTGTTGGAAACAGGATGCTGGGCTTGATGGACCTTCGGTCTGTCTCAGTATCGCCATACCTATGTGCTTATGTACTTATGTTTGTTATGTCCACTTTTTATAGATTCATTCACATACCAAAGAAGTGTCTAGTTTTAGTGTTGTTGAACCTACACTTTGGAATTTGCTTCCTCTTACTAAACTGAACTTCATTTATTAATTTCAAGGCAATGTTGAAATTTCCATTATTTTACTCTTGCTTTTCCTTCTACCTCAATATAATTGAGTTCCTTTTGTTGATACCTGAGAGTTGCCTACCTTCAGCAACTTCATTCCACTTTTTCTTAGTTATGTCTTTTACTTCCCTTCATAGTAATATAATGAATTTCTGTTGGTTTTATGATTTGATAAGTTACTTGATATAATTTATTATAACCCAGGTGTTCCTGTATCTCCATTTTCTTCCCCAATTTTTTGATGTAATTTTTGTAAACCACTTAGACACATTTTATTTGTGGTGTATCAAATAAAGGTGAATTGTGAAAAAAACAATGATTTATATTCCATCTTTGTGAGGGAGTCTATAGGACGTTACTATTTCCCCTTAGTGACACTCCCTTACAGTGTCAGAGCCACCTTAAAACTCGGTCCCACCTAGGGAGGAAAGTGACACGGGAAGGGCAGAGCTAGGAAGGTGTGGTCCAGGAAGTATAAAAGCTCAGGGCACAACTAGGTTGAGGAAGCCCAGAGAGAAGCAGCAACAACCCATTGCATATGCCTCCACCATATGTGTGAACTGCACAACCACAACAGGTAGGTCAATTTCAACTTGGGACCTTGCAGACTTCTATCTTTGACCTGGCAGGATGCAGGCCAGCCTATGTTATTTGCTAAAGATTGTACTGCTAACTCTGTGGACCCAGACCGGGGTCAAGTGGAGCGTGGTGCTAAGAGACAGTAGTGCATGGCTTGTCCCTATAGGAACAGGCCAAAAGCGGGCATTAGTATATCTAAGGATTAGGTTATGTTACTTTTCTTCCATACCTGTGAACCAAACATGACCCTCTTAGCACCTTTTAAATAAAATATTTTTCTGTTCATCTTAACCCACTGTGGGGCTTCACTTTATCTGGGCTCTAGTCCTACCCTTGTTCACATTTACCACATTTTGATTTAGTATTTGAAAGATCATACCAAGTGACATCCAATTCGACTACCTCAGCCACATGGATACCTGAATGCAGAGTCCCACAGGGATCCCCCCTTTCGCCGACCCTATTCAACCTGATGATGATACCCTTAACCAAACTATTAGCAAATCAAAACCTTAACCCATACATTTACGCAGACGACGTAACGATCTACATCCCATTTAAACATGATTTAAAGGAAATTTCCAATGAGATCAACCAAAGCCTCCAAACCATGCATTCATGGGCGGATGCATTTCGGCTAAAACTTAATGCAGAAAAATCCCAATGCCTAGTACTCACCTCTCAACATAACAAGAATGAATTCACCGCCATCAACACACCAAATCTGAACCTTCCAATCTCAGAATCCCTGAAAATTCTTGGAGTCACCATCGACCGACACCTAACCCTCAACAGCCACACGAAAAACACAACCAAGAAGATGTTCCACTCAATGTGGAAACTAAAAAGAGTAAGACCTTTTTTCCCAAGGAATGTTTTCCGTAACCTGGTACAATCAATGGTGCTCAGTCACCTAGATTACTGTAACGCACTCTACACTGGCTGCAAAGAACAAATAATCAAGAAACTTCAGACAGCCCAGAACACTGCAGCGAGACTCATATTCGGTAAAGCAAAATATGAAAGTGCTGGACCCTTACGAGAAAAACTACACTGGCTCCCAATTAAAGAACGCATCACGTTCAAAATATGCTCCTTAGTCCACAAAATCATTCACGGAGATGCACCAGCCTACATGTCAGACCTGATAGACTTACCACCCAGGAATGCCAAAAGATCATCCCACACATTCCTCAATCTACACTACCCAAACTGCAAAGGTCTAAAATACAAACTAATGTACGCATCAAACTTTACCTACTTGAGCACACAGCTATTGAACGCATTGCCGCGCAACCTAAAAACGATTCACGAACTAATGAACTTCCGCAAACTGCTGAAGACCCATCTCTTTAACAAGGCATACCGCAAAGATCAACCAATGTAACACACACAATTCCTCCTCATATACTCAAAACTGTCTTATAATATCTGCTTGTCATGCTAGTATCTTGCTTATCATAATCATATTGCTTGTTATACTATCTTGCTTTTCATTATATTGCCCAAGATTCCTCTGTAACACTAAATGTTTATTTCCTAATGTCTTCCATTTTCAAGATGTATTGTAAGCTACATTGAGCCTGCAAAAAGATGGGAAAATGTGGGATACAAATGCAATAAATAATGATTAAACTGTTCAGCCTCACTCATGATTTTATAACCTTCTGTCATAGCCCATCTGTTGTCACTTTTCCAAGCTGTAAAATCTTAACTGTTTAGCCTATTTACATAAGAGGTGTTCATATCATTTTCAATTTTTGTTGCCTTTCTCTGAATCTTTTCTGGTTTCACAGTATCTTTTTGAGATGGAATGACCAGAATTGCATATAGTACTCAAAGTACAATCGTATATCAGATGTAAGAAGTCTGCAAAGGAGGTAGATGGGCCACTATGACCAGGGAGTAAAAAGAATGCTGAGAGAGGAAGAGGAAATAGCACAACCCCCCCCCCCCCCCGATGAATAATTAGCTTCCATCTTTACTGAAGCAGATGCTGAGGGAGGGGCAGGAGAGGACACTTGCACTAGAGTTGCTGTTTGAAAATGGTGATCAAAGAACTGAAACAAATCACTGTGAATTGAAAGCTATATTACAGCAAAGTGCCAAGCTTAATAGCTTTGGACCAGATGGAATTCACCTCCAGACCTCAAACATGAAATTGCAGACATGCTACTCATTAAAATCTTAGACACTATCCCAGCATCTACATACTACTTAGCAGTTGTCACCAGTTCCCCCCAAAAACCTTATAGAAATCTTTAACACATTTTAAAATTTTTGTTGTGGCTCTTCAGAAGCTTGATTAGCTGAATGCATATAACCTTTTTCAATTGCATGTGCTGCCTTTTCGTCATTTGATCCAATTTTTCAAGAGTTACATGTATAATATATTACTTAGCCTTCAAAATGTCTGTCTTGGAGCCTCGGGATTGACATTTGAAAGCTAAGTAGCATAGTATGCATACAACTCTTGAAAAATTTGATGAAATTACGAAAAAGCAATGTATGCTTTTGAAAAACATTGCATTCAGCTAGTCAAGCTTCTGAGGATCCACAGCAAAAATTTTAAAATGTGTTAACCGGAAGGTTCGGGGGGAGATCTACAAAAACTATAAACCAGTGTGAGCCTAAAAAAAAGTTGAATGTATGAATAAACAGGTGGTAACATCTTGTTATAGATAGCAACATCCTATATAATAATTCTCACCTCCAACAGGATGTGCTTGGGACCGTGCCTGCCGGAAGTGGTCTGCTAGGCAGCCACACACTGACCTCAGTGACATCAGTGACAGACAATTTGGCAAAGCAAAACAATCTGAGTGCTGGCCATTAGGACACAGGGTTGATAGGAGAGTTTTAAAAGACTGAAGGAATCGAAAGTGTTAAATGGGGGGAGGGGGGGAGTTCTGAACGACTGAAAGACATGCAAATTTGGGACAGGAAAACAATCTCAATGCTGGCCATTAGCACATAGGGTACATAGGAGAGTTTTAAAAGACTGAAGGAACCAAAAGTGTTAAATGGGGGAGGTGGGGGAGTTCTGAACGACTGAAAGACATGCAAATTTGGGACAGGAAAACAATCTCAATGCTGGCCATTAGCACATAGAGTACATAGGAGAGTTTTAAAAGACTGAAGGAACCAAAAGTGTTCAGGGGTGGGGGGCAAGTTCTGAATGAATGAAAGAAATGAAAATTTACGAGAGGAACACAATCTGAATGCCGGGCATTTGTACACAGGGTAGATAGGACACTATTTTTAAAAAATGAAGGATGTAAAAGTATTACATCTTGGGGGAAGGGTGAGGAGGAAAGCGGTGGGGTATCCGGATACTGAGCGTTAGTGCCACGGGGGTACTTAGACTTTTGAAAGCCTTAAGGAACCCAAAGTGTGGGAAGGAGGAGGAAAAGGAGGGGAGGGATCAGGGTGAGGGGCATTAGGAACAGGGGAGGGGGCCCTGTCACACACTCATTCTCACACACACACTGTCACACAGACAGTCTCACTTTGTCACACACCCGCACATTCACTCTGGCTCTCTCTCTCAAACATACACACTCCCAGGAAAACCTTGCTAGCGCCCGTTTCATTCGTTCCAGAAACGGGCCTTTTTTTTCTAGTTTATTTCATAAAACTTGATATACCACTGTGGTTTACAAAATAGAAAATCTACTTTACAAAGCGAAATTAAAAAACGATCGTTACACAAATGTACAGTAAAAACAGTTTTTTTGGGTTTTTTTTAATCATGAGGAGGGAAAGGTCAAGGAAAACATGTTTTCAGGTCTAATTTAAAGGTCAGAAGAGAGGGTTGATTACTGATACAGGAAGGGAGGTTATTATTCTACAGTTTAGGACCAAGATAGCTGAAAGCAGTGTCACTGGCGGTTGTTAAACTGATCTGTGTAGGGGGGCGGGAGAGTAAGAAGGTTGTAGTCTGCTGAGCAAAGATAGAAAATTGAATAGGCTTAAATGTTAGCTTTCCAAATGGGGATAGGTAAATAGTGGAGTGAGAAAGGATAGGACTCTAGAACTGAGCAGTTGGTGTAGATGGACAGACCATATTTTTTTTTCTGTGTTGATTATGAAAATGTATACAAACATTGTTTGCAGCCGAAGGCTTCTTTGTCAGATATGTTTTCTACTTAGATATAGCTCTAAAATCATTGGATTTTACCTCATTCACTAGTCAGTAACACTTTAAGCCAACTGGCTAAAGATACCTTTGTAAAAATTGTTCATTTTAGAATAAATCATAATTTTATCTAGGTGAAAACAGAATTTTCATAAAGATTTTCACTTTTAAATCTTTCATTGCAGTTATTTATTATGGAGGCCAACATATTACTGTCAATCATAGTACTGATATTTTTGTTTTACCAGAAATATGTAAAGTTGTTTAATATTTAGTTTCAAATAAGATGTTTATGCTAATGAGAGCATGTATTTGCAGATGTGAACATAGCTCAGAATTACCTGATCCAGAAATAAAGGAAGAAAAAGCAAGGAAATTAAGTCTTGCAGGAAAGCATGCACCAAACATAAAAGTTTACTCTGTGTAAGTTCTATTTTTTCAAGACTGAAGAATAGGCTTTAGTATTTCGATAGTCTAAAGTATCTGTCTCACACAATGTCAGTTAAAAAAAATAAACCTGTTTAATGTTGTTTAACAGATTTACCCCTTCAATGCTGATGGTGGTTTTAGGATTTTTAGTTTAGTGTACAAGTAGAGATGTGAATTTTACAATGAAACTTACAAACAATTTTAGGGAAACAATATATCAGTTTTTCAACATAAGCATTAATTCAGTGGAATATCTTTAGCAATTTATCTTGTCAAATATATACCTATGATGGTAACAAAAACATCTTAAAATATTTTTTAATTTAAATTTGTTTTGATCTACCTACAATTCTAGGCAGATGAGAAAGTGAACATTACACAATTAATGTAACATATTAAAAACAAGCTGTTAACAAACAAGTGTATCAGCCATTTGCCAACAGAAAAGCTCAACAAAGGGGTGCACAACGGGTTTCCAACAGGGTGAGAAAAGAGGTACTCCAATTGCTATGCAGAATCCATTAGAGAGAAACATAACAGAGTGAATGGACCCAACCTGCGCATGAACGGCATTTTTTGCGTTTAATGGCTACATGGTGTCCTTCTGAATGCTTCTCAGTGTCCATTGTTGTTACTACAGAGGTGTCTTTCAATATTACATCCAAACACTGCACTCGTCAGACTCTGACCCCTGAGACAGGCACTTTGTACCGACACATGGATCTGTGTTGGGTCCATTCACTCTGTTATGTTTTCTCTCTGGTGTATTCTACACAGCAGTTGGAGAGATGCTGGTTTGACATATTGGATTTTTTATGCCTAGTGGTGGACATTGTAATGTTTGTTTTGATTAAAAAACTTTTGACCTTTACCTCTAGTACCTCTTTTCTTGTCCTGTTCGAAACCTTTCAGTTGGCTTTATGTAGGATGGTTGGCTTCTTCCGCTTTTTGTCTGATTCAGCTATTTGCTAACCAGTATATCAATGTCATACTTAAATTCCACTGTTCATAATACATACTAATGCAAGAGGATTATTGGTAAGGTAAAGAATTTTCAACCACCATTTTAGGCTCAGAAAATACAACTTGTGGTATAACATGCAACTGTACAAATTCTACACTAAAGGGTAAAGGCTTGATGCAGGATAAGAACCATATTTTTTTCTGAGAACAATTTCAACACAACTTCTGTTTTATTTACATACAATTGTGGCTTGTAAATATAGGTGAAACCTTGGCTTTCTAAACTGTTTTTGCAATAAGCCTTCTGCAGTAGGTGCAAATTATTGATGCCTTGTTAACCAATTTGCATGTGCAAGTGCCCTGGGTACCCAAATGTGGGTGACCTATATAGAATCCAGGGGATAGTGTCATATATATGTGAGACGCATCTCTCACATATGAGTAACTCCTGTGTCCCATACCTCTGATAGTAATGGTTTAAAAAATATATTTAACATGACTTCTTGCCCTGGTATAGGCGCTGCTATGGGGCGGCAAGTGTCATGCCAAAAATAAGTGGTGCACCACCCAAAACTTAATGTATTCTGGTAGCCACAGTGCCAAATGTTACTACTACTAATCATTTCCATAGTGCTACTAGACATACACAGCGCTGTACACATTATATGCAGGTACTTTCTCTGGACATGTAGAGGAGGTTAGAGAAAAAATGGAAAGAAGACCCAAAGAAAAAAAAATTAAGACTGACACAGAGAAAGTGGAAAAGAGGGACTGGGAACAACCCAATTAGAGAGAGAAGATTTCCAGATAACAGAGGAAGAAATTTTTCTATTTTTCAGGATTGGACTTGTCGGCTAAGCATATTATGCATCACTTCTGGTTTTGGATGATGCAAAGTAAAGGAGAAATACTTTCTCCTTTCCCAGCATTTCGCTTCTCAATGTAGCTTTCTGGGGGATTTCTTTTTTTTTTAACCTGCCTGTTTCTAATTTGAGGTCTCTTATTCTGTATTAGGTGAGACTCCTGGAGAGAAAAAAGGAGAAACTGAGAGAAATCCCACATAGTCGGCAGACAAAAGTGGGAAAAGTGGAGAAAGCCTGAGAAAGATCAGAGACATGGGATATTCATTAATAAAAAAACCCCACTTTATTGTTGATTATATGTAGAAACATGCAGGGCCTGACATGGCACCGTGTTTCAGCACTAAGTGCCTGCCTCAGGGGTCTGTGGGACATGAAACAAATAAAATGAAATATAAGGTAATATGAATTCTCAGAGGACAAGTAGGCTTCTATATTCTCACAAGTGGTGACACTGATCCGTATAACCCGGTCTGACTTTTGCCATAGTAAAAAAAAAAAGAGAGCTTTGTGGAGCACATGCCGCGCTCCACCGCATATGCGCAAGTGCCTTCCCGCCCGTCATGCGAACACTGTTTCAGTGAGGAGAAGGTGCTTATTTTTGTCCCCTCTCCACTCGTCCGGTCTTTTTGAGAGCTGTTAGTGCATTTTTTTTTTTTTATGCTTCTCTTATGGCTCTTTTTCTTGGGCCTTACAAACCCGTCCTTTATTTTTCCTTAGTTTTATTTTGCCCGGGTTTGTTTTTTTTATTTTCTGTTGTCACGTCATTGGGCTGTTTGTAGGCCCTGACTTCGGTCAGGTCTTTCCCTTTCTTTTTCTCCGTGCCTTTTTCAGGCACCATCGCATCATTTAACATAGCTGATGAAGTTTTTCCGTCTATGCCCACGAAGATTTCCAGTGGCTTCAAGCGCTGTACCCGGTGCAGTCAAACTATCTTGGGAAAGGACACCAAGGGACACCCATTCTTGGTGTCTGCAGTGTCTTGGGTGCAACCGTGGCCCTGCAGGTTTCCTGAGATGCTCAACGAGAGAGGATTTTTGGAACCAAGTCCGGTTCCTCGGCATTGAAGTCAAGCATCACTTCAGTATCGAGAGCATCGGTAAGCCTGGCTGCTTCTAGACCCTTAGACACTGGGAGCAGTGAGGTGTCGAGTGGGTCTCCACCTGTCTCGAGGTCTCCTGCTGTGCAGGCTCCTCAGGACCTGAGGCAACATTGATGTCTTCATCGGCACAGAGGAGTTTTGGTGACATGCTTGGGGTGAAGGGCAAGAAGCATTATCATTGGTCACCCTCGACACATGGTGCTGAGAAATCCAGGGCGTCGAAGGATTTGGCACACAAGAAGCTTTGGCGCTGGGAGGATCGCTCTCCCTCCATACAGGAGGTGCCAATGTGCCTGTCTCCAAGCAGCCAAGATCCTGCTCCTGTGTTGACCCCAATGGTTCTGCAGCATGTGCATCTACCAGCACCCCAGCTTTTCCTTGTCAGCCCTCGATGAACACATCTGGCCTTGCTTCCAGAGCTGCTAGATGGCCTCATGCAGCGGTGTGCAACAATATTGTGGATGCTTGCGCCTGCCATACCTCCCGTTGTGGCCCTGCCTGGCCTTCAGCCTGCGGTGTGGATTCTGGCGCCACTTGCAGCCCCAGTGTCGACTGGCACCCAAGCCAGTACCCCCTCGATGTCGGTGGAGGAACCTTTGCCGGTGTCAAGACAGGAGCTGACTTGTCAACGCTGCTCTCGAGGGCACAGTTCCTCAGCATCGAGGCAGGTTCGGTCTCAGTGATCCCTTTAGGGAGATACTGACAACATCAAGGAGGAGCGCTCATGGGATTCAGAGGAGGATCCCAGATACTTCTCAGATGAGTCTTATGGGAATCCCTCTGAACCCTTCCCTCCACCTGAAAGGAGACGGTCTCTGCCGGAGATCATTTCATTTCCATCTTTTTTGTCAGGGTATGGCTGATGTCATTCTATTTCCTTTGGAAGTGGAGGATGAGCCCAAGGCCAAGATGCTCCCCTTTCCACGAGGTACTCAAGGAAGTCCTCTTCAGGAACTGGGAGTCCCCTCTGTCAGTCCCTGTCATGCCTAAGAAGATTAACACCCAGTATCAGCTCCATGGTGAACCATGATGGTGGAGTCGGCTCTCAAAAGAGCCAGGAGTACTAGGGACTATGCCTCAGCGCCCCTAGACAGAGAAGCTAAAACCCTGAATTCTTTTAGGAGGAAGATGTATCAGGCTTCAATGCTCATTTCTCGTATAGAATGCTGCCAGCTCTTCGTGAGCGACTACTTGTGAAACTCAGTACGACAGCTATCAGACTTTGTGGCTGCACTCCAAAGCAGGCCGAGCCTTTTCGCCAGTTGGTCAAGCAGCAGAAGGCGTGTCAAAAGTTCTTGGCCAGGGAGACAACATTTTTGATGTGGCATCCAGGATCTCTGCTCAAAGTATAGCAATGCGCAGACTCTCATGGCTGCAGTTGGTGGATGCTCCTTGCCAGAGGGATAATCTTTTTGGAGAGAAAGTTGAGGAGGTCGCTGACCAAATCAACAAGCATACTGATACAATCTCTTCTGTCTCCCACTGGGCACCTTCTACACCTACCTCCTCGGCTAGGAGGGTTTTTGGGCAAGCTAAGGAGCGGTTTCTACTACTATTCTAGGCATAGGTACACTTCTTCGACTCGTCAGCCTACTCAGGCTGAGCCCTCCAGCGTGCTTGTTCATGTCAACAGCGTGTACCTAAGGCCCCTGCTGCTCCCCAGTCAAAGCAAGGGACGAGCTTTTGACTGGCTCCAGTAGAGCATAGCGCAATAAAAGTGTCTGTCCCGGATGACTTGCTGGTCAAAGGGAGGCTAAAATTTTTTCACCTAAGGTGGCCTATTATAACCTCCAACCGGTGGGTTCTTCAATTAGTCTCAGATACGCCCTCAATTGACATGTCAACCTTCCAAATTGTCTGCTGAGAGCTCATTCATTCAGCTCTCAGCACAGGCAGGTACTTGCAGAGGAACTCTCCGCCCTTCTGAAGGCCCATGCAGTTGAACCCGTTCCACCAGGGGAGAAGGGCAAGGATTCTATTCAAGGTACTTCCTTGTGCAGAAGAAGACAGTGAATGCATCCCATTCTAGACCTAAGGGCCCTGAACAAATTTCTAGTCCAAGAAACGTTCAGGATGGTTTCTCTGGGCACCCTTCTCCCAATGATTCAGAAAAATAGTTGTTTGTGTTCTCTGGACTTAAAGGATACATTTACTCGTATTCTTATACTTCCAGCGCACCGGAAGTATCTTCGATTTAGGCTGGGAACACATCAACTTCAGTGTTGCGTGTTGCATTTTGGCCTCGTGTCAGCTCCCAGGGTTTTCACCAAGTGTCTAACGGTAGTTGCAGCATTGCTATGCAGAATAAGAGTCCATGTGTTCCCCTATCTCGACGATTTGCTGGTGAAGAGCACCTCAGAGGACGGTGCTCAGGAGTCCATGCGGATGACTATTCGGGTGCTCGAGCTACTAGGGTTCGCTTTAAACTACCCTAAGTCCCATCTCCACCCTGTTCAGCGATTGGAGTTCATAGGAGCCCTGCTCGACACACAGAGGGCTCAAGCTTACCTCCCGGAGACGAGAGCAGACAATCTTACCTTGCTGGTGTCCAAGGTTCATGTCTCTCAGCAGGTCACAGCTTGGCAGATGTTGAGATTGCTGGGCCACATGGCTTCCATATTGTATGTTACACCCATGACACGTCTTTACATGAAATCAGCTCAATGGACCCTGGCTTCTCAGTGGTATCAAGCCACAGGGAGTCTAGAAGATGTCATTCAAGTGTCCCCAGAGCTTGTACGCTCTCGTCAATGGTGGACAGTTCGATCCAGTTTGACTCTAGGACTTCCATTCCAAATTCCTCAGAAACAAAAAGTGCTGACTATCTTTCCCGGGATGGGGAGCTCATGTCAATCGGGTTACAATGTATTACACCAACAAGCGGGGGGCACCGGATAATGCCCTCTGTGTCAGGAGGCCGTCCAGATGTGGCACTGGGCTCGCAAACATGGCATGTTTCTTCAAGCCACTTTTCCAGCAGGCGCAAACAATACCCTGACCGACAGGCTGAGCAGGATAATGCAACCGCACAAGTAGTTTCTCAATATGGGCATAGCTCGCAAGATCTTCCAAGCGTGGGGCTCCCCCTTGGTAGATCTTCATGGCCACTCAGATCAACTACAAGGTCCCTCAGTTCTGTTCCAGGTTTCAGGCCCACGGCACACTAGGGTCAGATGCCTGCCTTCCTCCTCAGTTGGGGAACAGGTCTTTTGTATGCATATCCTCCGATTCCTCTAGTGGAAAAAACTTTGTTGAAACTCAAGCATTACCGCAGAACCATGATTCTGATCACGCCATACTGGCTGCGGCAGATATGGTTCCCTCTCTGAAGAACCATGGAGATTGGAGTGTTTTCTGACCCTCATCACACAGAACGAGGGGTCACTTCTACATCCCAACCTCCAGTCTCTGTCATAGCTTGGATGTTGAGAGCCTAGAATTCACTTCCTTGGGTCTTTCGGAGGGTGTCTCCTGGGTCTTGCTGGCTTCCAGGAAAGATTCCACTAAGAGTTGTTACTCTTTTTAAATGGATGAGGTTTGCCATCTGGTGTGAGAGCAAGGCCCTAGATCTTCTTACTTGCCCTACACACACCCTGCTTGAATACCTTCTACACTTGTCAGAGTCTGGTCTGAAGTCCAACTCCGTTAGGGTTCACCTTAGTGCAATTAGTGCTTATCAACCTGTAGAAGGTAAGCCCATATCTGGACAGCCTTTAATTGTTTGCTTTATGAAAGGTTTGCTTTTGTTAGAGACCCCTGTCAAACCTCCACTAGTGTCATGGGATCTCAGCTGATGAAAGCTTCTTGTGAGCCACTGAATTCCTGCCATCTGACATACTTGACCTGGAAGGTCATTTTCTTGATGGCTGTTACTTCAGTTCATAGGATCAGTGAGCTTCAGGCCTTAGTAGTGGATGCACCTTATACTAAGTTTCATCACAACAGAGTAGTCCTCCGCACACACCCTAAGTTCCTGCGAAAGGTGGTGTTGGAATTCCATCTGAACCAGTCTATTGTCTTGCCAACATTCTTTTCCCAACCTGATGCCCATCCTGGCAAAAGCAGCTTGCACACCTTGGATTCCAAGAGAGCATTAGCCTACTACATGGAGCGGACAAGGCCCCACAGACAGTCTGCCCAGCTTTTTGTTTCTTTTGATCCCAACAGGATGGGGGTCGCCATCGGGAAATGCACCATTTCTGTTTGGCTTGCAGATTGCATTTCCTTCACTTATGCCCAGTCAGGGCTGGCCCTAGAGGGTCATGTCAGGGCTCATAATGTCGGAGTCATGGCTGCGTCGGTAGCTCACTTGAGGTCAGCCTCCATTGAAGAAATTTGCAAAGCTGCAACATAGTCTTCAGTCCACACATTCACATCACACTACTGTCTTGATAAATAAGTAAATAAGTAATGACATGCCAAAATAATTTCACTTTGGATTTTATACCACTAAGTTTTTTTTTCTCTTGTACAGTTAGATGAGACTGCTTCACTATATATGACGTTTCTGCATTACAGCAGCATGTGCAGTACGTACAGCTGTCATTTCTTATCTCTTTATCCATCATCTCTTCACATAATCTTCCGGTTCACAGCATGTTTTAGTCACTTCTATACACTTTATTTCATCACAGAATGCATCTCTCATTATTAGCAGCGGTTCTATCCGATGGTGATCACACCGCTCCTTCCCCCCCACCCCCCCCAATATTTTTGTAGTTTAGTTTCCACCTTTAGCAACTGTCTAATCGGACAGCGATTACAGAGTCTTTGTTTCTTTTTTGGTCCTCTTTTTCTTGTATTTCATCGTTACATTTCACGTTCTTTGCATACATTTCTGTAACGTGCACAGTGTCCATACACCCTTATAGGTTGTTATCTCAATATTTACACAAATAGGTATTCAAGTAATCACTGCATTTTGACGCAATACTTTACTCTTTCTAGTTTTTACAGTACCTTGCTGATTTTGCATTTTTTTTCCACGTACTCCTAGACCAGTCTTACGTTCATTTAAGGACACCTTCAAATGTCAGACTCGTTCTTTTGGATACAACACTTTATGGTAAGTTTTTATTATATTAAATATATTCCCAACATCATTTTAGCCTTTGGATGGTTCTTTCTTAAAGATGAACATTTACCATTGGTCCATAAGTATAATCATGTACCTTTGCAAACCCGTTGAAATGCGCTAAATAATTTGTTTCACCATATCTTTTTCATTTTATAATCATCATTCTTTCTTTCTCTCTCATGTATGAAGTCATTCACACCTTTACATCTGCTACAGTACCTTCAGACATCAACACCTGGTCTCATAAATATTCATTTATACATGTCCCTTTTAATATATTTTAAAAAAATTTTAACAACGTTTTTCTTAAAATCTTTATCTTTTTAAGAAGGTTTTAAAATATTTAAATTTTATTTATATAAATGCATATACTCTTTAACGTATAAATTGTCCATCAAACATAACTATGTTCACCTTGAATTATTTTGTGCAATACTATGTTTTGGAAGAGCAATATGTAATTGTTTATATGCACAATTACCAATATGTTTGTATTTCATATTACCTTATATTTCATTTTATTTGTTTCATGTCCCACAGACTCTTGAGGCAGGCACTTAGTGCCAAAACACGGTGCTGTGTTGAGCCTTAGCATGTTTGTACATGTATCAGCAATAAAGTATTTTTTTTATTAATGAATATCCCATGTCCCTTCTCCATTTCCCACTTTTGTCTGCTGATTAGGTGAGAGTACTTCCATTTTGTGTGAAGCATTCAGCTAGTGTGTAGGTCCTGTGCAGGGATCTGTAGTACTTGACTGGTTCAAACGTTTTTTGAGAAGTAGATCTTAGTGTGAAAAGGAGATAAATGAGTTGGAATCAGAGTTGTAGTGTGCTGCAAGGCTTACCACTTTCTCCGTTATCTACTATAATAAAACTCACCCTCAACGTTCTGAAGACAACGTTCTGAAGTCACTCAGTCACTCCCTGAAGGGTTCGTTACTTCATGGTGGTGAAGCCACCTCACTGACCATGTCTGCCCCGCCCTCGCGTCAAACGTCACGACGTTGAGGGCGGAAAGCTAACAGAAAACTGAAAGAAGGGATCGCACCCAGGCAGGGGGAGGAGTAGGGAAACAAGCGGAGCGTGTTTCCCTACTCCTCCCCCTGCCTAGGAAATGCTGGCTACCAACCTCCCGACCCACCCGCGGACAAACTGCAGGGAAAATCACTTCCAAAGCTCAGGAGTCTCAATGAAGCCCCGCCCACAGAATGTTCCAGGTCCACAACCCACCCCTGCGCTGCACCCCCCCCCCCCCCCCACAAAACACCCACAAAAGCTCTGGAGATCAAAAGAAGCCCCGCCCACAGAATGCTGGAGGTGCAACACCCGCCCCCCGCGCCGCCCCCCCCCCCCCCACGCCACCCACCCTCGCGTTGTTTTGCTAGCGGGGGACCCGAAACCCCGCCAGCACAAGTCCTGACTTCTGACTACGGCGTGATCTTCGGCATTGCTAGCCTCTGCAGGCAGGGCTTCTGTGTGTCTGACGTCCTGCACGTGCAGGACGTCAGACGCAAATAACCCCGCCCTGCAGAGGCTAGCAATGCCGAAGAACACGCTGGAGTCAGCAGACAACACAGGACTTCTGCTGGCGGGATTTTGGGTCCCCCGCCAGCAAAACAACGCAATGGTGGGTGGGTTGGCGGCGGAGGGGGGTGCGTCGCGCGGAGGGGGCGGTGACGGCACTCATCAAACACAACCTCAAAAACTGGCAGCGCTTCCTTCCCTCTTCTTCAAAGCACAATCCCCAACCCAACTGAACTCTACAGCACACACACTCACTCACTAAGATCTGACAGTGCTTGCTAAACCACCCCTCCACAGACACACTCACTCTCTCATCTGGCAGCGGTTCCTGACTCCCCCCCCCCCCCCACACACACACTCACTGTCATTTGGCCACACTTCCTGACCCCCCCCCCCCCACCACCACCACACACACACTCATCTGGCAGTGCTTCCTGAACCCCCCACACCCCTCTTCTTCCAAGCTGAACCCCCAACACCCCCCACACCCCCCAACCCACACACACACACACTCTCATCTGGCAGCGCTTCCTGAACCCCCCTACCCCCCCCCCCCCCACACACACACACACACTCATTCTCTCTCATCTGGCAGCACTTCCTGAAATCCCATACACACACACACACTCACTCTCTCTCTCATCTGGCAGCACTTCCTGAACCCCCTGCCCCCCCCCACACACACACTGTCATCTGGCATTGCTTCCTGAACCTCCCCCCCCCACACACACACACACACTCTCACTCTCTCCCCCTCCTCCAGCACACCAATTGCTTGGGTGCAGTGGCGGCAATCTCAGACACCAGAGAGAGAAGGGGGGGCCTGACACCAGAGAGGGAGGGAGGTATCTCTGTCACACACACTCTCTCTCACAATGTCTTTGTCTCTCATTCTCACACACACACTCTCACAGACACACTCACACCCAGACTCTCTCACACACACACACAGTCACTCGCACTTTCACTCTCTCTCACACACACACACAGTCACTCGCACTTTCACACTCTCTCTCACACACACACACAGTCACTCGCACTTTCACACTCTCTCTCACACACACACACAGTCACTCGCACTTTCACACTCTCTCTCACACACACACACAGTCACTCGCACTTTCACACTCTCTCTCACACACACACAGTCACTCGCACTTTCACACTCTCTCTCACACACACACACACACACAGTCACTCGCACTTTCACACTCTCTCACACACACACACAGTCACTCGCACTTTCACACTCTCTCTCACACACACACACAGTCACTCGCACTTTCACACTCTCTCTCACACACACACACACACAGTCACTCGCACTTTCACACTCTCTCTCACACACACACACACACAGTCACTCGCACTTTCACACTCTCTCTCACACACACACACAGTCACTCGCACTTTCACTCTCTCTCTCACAGTCACTCGCACTTTCACTCTCTCTCTCACACAGTCACTCGCACTTTCACTCTCTCTCTCACACAGTCACTCGCACTTTCACTCTCTCTCTCACACACTGAGGAAAACCTTGCTAGCGCCCGTTTCATTTGTGTCAGAAACGGGCCTTTTTTGCTAGTTGTTTAATATTTATTTAAGATCACTTGGTAGCCTTTTGTTAAATACTGGAGCTTATATATTGTCCTGTGCTGATATTGTTCTTTTATGCCCCACCTTAGAAAGATTTGAGAATAATCAATAATTATATTTTACTTATAAATGGGCTACTGATCATTTTTTGCAGCTAAATGAATAGACAACTAAAAATTCTGTGGTTGGGGGATATAGAAAAAATTCCAGCTAGGTCACTGACACTAACTTCTGGTGAGAAGTTAGAAATTGAAGATAATTCTAGAGTGTTGGGATAATATTGGATTCCAAATTATCATATGATAAACAGGTTAATGTTTTAAGAAATTTTTTTTATCCTAACACCCCTGTTTACTAAGCCACGCGCCAATGCCAACACAGCCCATTCAAAGTGAATGGTCTTTGTCATCATTAGTGCAGCACCAGCCACTAGTGCAACTTTGTAAACAGGGTGATAAGACAATTATGGGCAATAAGGTCTTCGTTATTGCGCGCAGATTTTAGGGTTTTGGTTCAGGCAATTCTTTTGCCTCAACTTAATTACGGTAATTCTTTATACTGTCAGATTTCTAGTAAACTATATAATTGCTTACCATTATTGCAGAATACCACTGTTAAGTTAATATTTGGATTGGGACATTTTGATAGTTCATTGGCTAAAGGTGCATCGGTGAATAAGATTTAAAATTGTCTGCCTGGTGTTTAAATCAATTTTTGGTCTGAATTCAGGAGGACTTGTAAAATTGCTTGAGATCCCTTCTTCAGGTAGTGCTTCTACCGAACTTGACATTTACATTATCCAACTCTAAAAGATGTTTTGCTAAGATTAATTTTTAAGGGCTCTTTTCCTTTTCAGGGGACTTTGGAATAACTTACCTAAGGGTTTGCTATCTTTTACACTTTTTAGAAAGGTTTTAAAAACTTTTTTATTTGACAAATAAGTTGAGAATTGGATGTTTTAGACAGTAGATGTTAGGTTGTGCTAAATAATCTTGTAATTTCCTTTTATGGAAAATTCTCCTCTTTTTGTAAACTACTATGACTCCTATTTGGAAAAATGAGCAGTATATAAAACCAATATAGAATAGAATAGCTGTTTGATGTCTTCTATTTCTATTTCCACAGGAAGAGGTGTTCTCCATGGACAAGTAGGCTATTATTTTGTGACCTCTGAAAGTTAATCATGCCCTATATACCAGTACTAAGTAGTCTAGCTATGGCCAATACCTGACACATGATCTCCTTTTAGTGAGAGAAAGGCACATACAAATACAGAAACAAAGGGGAAAAGGGAATGGAATTAAAATAAATAAATAAATGGCTAAGGTAAAGAAAGTATTTAAACAATTAAATATAAGCAGTTCTTTAAACAGTACACTAAAAAACAAAAGAACTTTAATTTATTTTCTATATTTTCCTTACGGGCCCTAACAGT
Organism: Microcaecilia unicolor; assembly: GCF_901765095.1. Classification (NCBI taxonomy): domain Eukaryota; kingdom Metazoa; phylum Chordata; class Amphibia; order Gymnophiona; family Siphonopidae; genus Microcaecilia; species Microcaecilia unicolor. The sequence continues at coordinate 94,209,443 of NC_044039.1, forward strand.
TTACAGAACTAGTGTAATATGAAACAAACAGTATCAGATAAATATCAAACATTAACACCTCCTTTTCTTTTCTTTACCAGGCTTAAGGGCCCTTTTACAAAGGCGCGTTAGGCTCTACACGCATGCAGTGGGCATCCAAATGAGACTACCGCCAGGCTACCATGCCCCCCAGCGGTAATTTCAGATTTGGCGCATGCCCATAATGTCTGGATGATTCATTTATTTCCTCCCATGTATGTTGTGTCCAGAGGTAATCGGCAGTTGGTGTGCGTCGACTGGTTACTGCGCATGTAGCACGTGAGCCCTTACCGCTAGATCAGTGTGTGGCATTAAGGGCTCAGGCCGGTTTTAGACACGCCTTTTTTTTGCAGACACGGTAAAAACTGGCCCGGCACATGCCCAAAACAGGCGCCTACACTGCCGCAGGCCACTTTTTACTGTGGCTTAGTAAAAGGACCCCTTGGTGTCTTAACTACCTCTGTAAGTATCTGATTCTTTGACTTTTCGTTTACCAGGTGCAACAGTTCAAGAGGAAACTTTCAGTTAAGTCTGTCTCCTCCTGCTTGTGTCTGTACTGTTTTTTTTTTCCCTTCTGAGTCTGGGTTTTTGTTTTCTCATCACTCTTCTGCCTTCGCCATTCTTTACGCTGAAGCTCGGGCCTTGTGTTTTCTTTCCTCCGATGCACCTATAACCCTGTCTTTACAAAATTAACTGGAGGAAAAACTCTCATTTTGGGTTAAAGTTAGGGATCAATCACTTGAGTTCTTAACTATTTAAGGGGAAAAAAAAAAGATAATTCAAGTATCTGCTAGAACCTCCCACAGAACTTCCCCATTCAGTGCAAATTCTTTTATAATAATCTTATGATCAATCCTCTGACAGATTGTGACAAAACAAAGAAACTGTCCCTAAATTACTTTTCTCTTGTTTCATCCAGGGCTGGCACAGTTTTTCTCTTAGCCAGAACAGGGGTACCCCTCTGAAAATCCAGTCCCACTAATTTGACTGCAACTATTTAACTTTGTCAGAAGTATTCCTTTAAGGTGCACTACTTCACTTCAATCCTCTGTCTGGACCACATCTTACTTTAGTCCTTTTCAAATAATACTGTCACTTGCTGAACAACTACCAGCAATGTTTTTACATTCACATTGGTGACATTTAAAATTTCCCTTGTTGTGGGAGTCACTTCACACAACAGTTGGTCCTTAGCAAGCACTGACTGACCTTCAGCCCTGCCAACATCAAGTATTTGACACATCTGAGGATTTTTCTAGTACCTGAATAAATTTCTTATCAATAAACTTTTCCTTTATAGAAGTACAATTTTCCCACACTACTCCGGCACAGCCCCCCACACAGTAACCCTTCCCTCTCCATTTCCTAGAGCATTAAATGCCATGGGCTCTACAATCAGGGGCGTAGCCACAGGCAGGCCTGGACGGGCCCAGCCACTTTCCCTCCAGGCCCGCCCATCCAACATCCTGCTGCTGTCGCTGCCTTTTCTCCCGCGGCGAAGCAGCGTTGCCTGCCTGCCTTTTAAAATAATTCGTCTACCCAGGCTCCGCTGCATTTACTTCTTCGCCCGTCGCAAAGCGCTGCCGTACGCACAGGCAGCTCTGCTCCCCTTTGCCGCGTCCATCTGGCCCTATGTATCCACTACAGGAAGTGGATCAGAGAGGGCCGGATGGACGCGGCAAAGGGGAGCGGAGCTGCCTGTGCGAACGGCAGCACTTTGCGACGGGCGAAGAAGTAAATGCAGCGGAGCCTGGGGAGACAAATTATTTTAAAAGGCAGGCACGCAGGCAACACTGCTGAATGCTGCTTCCCGCCAAGCTGGTGACTGGCGCAGGGATGAGACTTCTCAAGCCTTGGGGGCCTCCAGAAGATTCTCAGCTGGCAGGGCCCGGAGATCCCCGCCAGCCCAGGTATTTATCTTTATGGGAGGGGGATGGACAGAGAGGAAATATGTGGGTCATGCCCACCCAGTCCACCTAAAAATTGAGAGGTCTGGCTACACTACTGTCTACAATTAAACTAACACTATCTCAATCAGACTTCTCTTACCAGAACCAAAATTTCTTAAAATGAACTTGTCTGATCAAACACAGACCCAGATGCACAAAACCAGCCAGCAATGTGGTTTTTAAACTGGTTCTAGGCCAGTTTAGCTAGCAAGTACAGTGAGACATGCACAAAAGCTTTCTCCAAACTCTCTTCCTATCACGGTAGCAGCTAACGGAAACGTGCAAAGCTATTATAATGAGCTAATTATACAAATGTGCATGCAAAGCGATGTACAGTCATTTTCCGACCCAATGCACAGAGGCAACCCCTACCTTTACCGTTGAAAATTTAATGTGAGGTCTGGAGTTGTCTGTCCTGACAGTTCTTGCAAGTACTGCCAAATCGATCCACACTGCCCCCGGAAAAGGAGAGAAATGGTTCAGAAAAAAAGCTTCTACTTTGCTTCTCTCTCCCCAAATCAGCAGTGTGGAGAAAATAAAACAAACACCTTTGTTGCCATTTATAAATGCGGAGTCCCTAGCTTTTTGGCTGTAGTGTCTGTCCTTTCATACAGCCACTATGAGACAAAATCCTTTTCTCTGTTTTCTTTCCCTGTGGATTGCATTGCTCCAGGCTCTTAAGAGGCAGAGCAGTTAAGCATGTGAAGAGTGCCAGCCAAAAGTTACAAACAGAGAAAAGGAAGCTAAAATCTGGCTGGAGGGCTCCAAATGTGTTTGTGCTATCTTGCACCTCTATCAGGAATCTCTCTTGCAAACACATCCATTAACATTAGTGGCTGCAGTGGCCAGAAGCTGTGCAATCACTCCCCCCACCCCCCTTCTGTGGAGGCCCATCTGGGGAACGAAAGATCCGAGCTGCAAATCTTTATGCAACTGGACATTGGGAAGAAGAGCAAAGGATCCCCCTTGCCCCCCCCCCCCCCCGAAAGACTACCTCTACTGCTTTCATACATGCAGCTTGGGCTTGGCTGCGTGTACAACAGCCATCTGTGGCATGTACAGACCAGCCACGCTTAGCAATGGGCTGCTCTGCACATGCTCTGCTGGCTGACTGGCTTCCTCCATATCGCATTCAAATGAGCCTGTTACAAAATCAACGAGGGATTCCTACTGGGGACCATTGTGCATCTGGGCCACAGAACACACCAGCATACACCCTTCTCACGCAGTGTTACCCACCCAACTGCCCAGCACAACAGTTTAGAAGTTTGCCCTAGAGTTCCTCACAATATGAACTACTGCTGCTGCTCCTCCTCCCTATACGCTCACATACGTGAAATTCCCCAAGCAAAATCCTAACTAAATAAAATAATAAAACCCCTCCCCTCTTACCTTGCCAGTGTCCTCCTTTTCATCCCTTTCCTATTTCTTCCCATGTACCAGGCTCATCTTCCGACAGCTGTGCCCATAAGCTGGCAGCTGCTCACCCATGCATAGCCTCCAAATCTCTCCTGCCTGGCTCTAAAAGCCTTCAGGGAAACCTCTCTGGCCATTTCCAACTTTGTTCTCCTTCTGCACAGCCATGAATCAGGCCAGTCCTGCTCAGGCCCTATCTAAGACACACTCTGCTCATGTGTAAAGAAACCACACATGCCCAGTACACCCCAAACCAGGCCCAATACAGCCCAGCCTTTACTGCTCCCCAACGCATCATATGCATGTGTGGAAACTATGCATTCACCAAGCCACAGCCCCAGATTCTCCAGCTCCCCTCTGCCGCTTTCAGCCATGCCTAATACAGCTCTGCTTCTCCACTCCCCCCCCCCCCCCCAACATACTGCCCAAACCACCATCAAAATCAACTTAGTTGGATCACTTAGAAGACATTGAGTGTAATGAAACTGGAAAAGAAAGTCGAATGTTTAATTATTCTTTGCCTGTAGATAATGAAAGTCAGTTGTCCCCTGAAAAAACATCTTGCTTGAAATGGTATATTGTTGAGATTAAATATGCAAATAATCCTGTATCATTCTTAACTAACGAAGATTTGAAATTAAGTTAAGAGTGAAGAAAAAAAGTGTAAGTAAAATTGGAGTGAAGGAGGTTGATTCTATTCGGGAAGTTGGATTGGGTGTGTTGTGGTTGGGTGGGTGATGATTGTGAGAGAGGGTTGGAGGGACAGCTGAAAAAAAAGTTTTACAAGCTTTTTTTTTTATTTTTTTAATGCATTTGTTAAAACAAAAAAATTACCTGGGAGCATTGAGGGTTGGGGTCTAGAAGTAGAGGCAGGCTGGTGCTGTGAGCAGGGAGAGTCATGCCATACAGATGCTGGTGGTTTGGGCTACTGGGCATGTAGTGTTTCCTCGCGCAAACGCAGAGAGAAAGGAAACGTCCGATCAGACCAACAGCCCTGGGTGACGGAGGAAAGGTAGGGGGAGACTGGGAGGGACCTAGCACCACAAGCTGCAAACAGCCACTCAACCCCTGTCTGTGCTAAACTAGGCCCAAAGGACACCAGTAGCCAGATCAAACCAGAGCTGCACAGAGATGCCCCTTCACCTGCTAGATAGAGAGAATACAGAGGTTCAGTTGGCTGCACAGGTCCACATATAGCAAATCTCGGGGGTTCTCTCTATCTCCACCTGCTGGTAGAAGGACATAACCCACAAGTCTCTGGGTTGATCTGTGGGACGCCATGGAAATTTGATGTTTTTTCCCACAGACAGTGTGTGAAATTTTCAAATTTCCCATCTAAATGGTAACTAGGCATTTACTTGTGCATTGGCGGTTGGTGACTCAGGTGTTTGGGGAGGCTAAAGTGGGGTGGGGCTAGGATCAGGGTATGGGGCAGTATGGGGTGTAGTGGAACAGAGCAAGTTAAAATCCTATTGGAAAACGAAATAAGCTTGATTAGTACAGATCAATCCTACACATATGTTTGCTAACAGAATACCAGCCTTTTTCACACTTGAACATAAGTAGCCTAGTGTTTAGTGCAGTGGACTGAGAACCTGGGGAACCGGGTTCGAGTCCCACTGCAGCTTCTTGTGACTCTGGGCAAGTCTCCATTGCCCCAGGTACAATATTTGGATTGTGAGCCTACTAGGAACAAAAGGTACCTGTATATAATAAATGTAAATCACTTTGTACCACAGACAGGGTATATCAAATTCCATAATCTTTACCCTCAGACCCTCAAGTATAGAATAAGTAACCACAAACCAAAAACAGAAATATGTAGACAAAAATTAAACTGAACCCCCAAGAAACCACAACTCTGCATGCAGTGCACACCAGAGAAATAGAAACAGTGATGCATGTCTCTCTTTTTGGTGTAAAATATAAAGGGCTGTTTTTACTAAGCTGCGGTAAGCACTCGCTCATGCTTACCATAGGTAAAAAAAAAAAAAAAAAGGCTTACCACAGGATGCACTGAGGCATCCTGTGGTAAAATTCCAATATGCACAAATTTAAAAAAACTGACACATTCCAATCGCCACATTAAAAATTAACAAAATGAAAATGGAAAATAAGGTGATATCTTTTTATTGGGATAACTTATATTTTTCGACCAGCTTTCGGAGGCCAAAACCTCCTTCCTTAAGTCAGGACAAGCATACTACAACAGCAGTATATACTGCCCAGACCTGAAGAAGGAGGTTTTGGCCTCTGAAAGCTAATAAAAAAATGCATTTAGTCCAAAATAATAAAATAGGGGGCATCTTATCAATTTTTTTCTTTTATATTTATTAACTTTGAAAGTGGACTAACACAGCTACCACATTACTTCATCTTAAATTAAAATTATTTTTCTGCCTTTGCTGTCTGGCCATTTAATTTTTCTAATTGTGTTGGCCCCAATCTCTGGTTACTACTTTCCTGTCTTAACTTCTTTTTCCAAGGGTTTCCTGTCCATTTGCCTTTTTCTCTCCTATATTGTTTGCCTCTTCCACTGCATCCAGCTCCAACATTGATCTATTCCTTTCAGCTTTCTTCAGTTTCTTTTCTGCCTATCCATTCAGATTCCATTCATATTATCCAGTCTTCAGTCTCTTTTTACTTACCTACCTACAGCTTTTTCTCAGTCTTCCTCAATTTGGCCCTTCCATTTTTCTAATTATTTTCTAGTCTTTCACTCCTCTCTCTCCCCTGCCATCCAGCATCTTCTTTCTCTCTCTGCCCTGCCTCCCTGTCTCTGTACCACCTGCCACCCAGCATCTTCTTTCTCCCTCCATCATCATCCAGCATCCCCTCTTGTGTTTCTCCTCCCTTCCATCTGCATTAACCCATCTCTTCCCCTCCTTCGCAGTAGTCCCCCCCCCCCCCCCCCCCCCATTGTCAGAGATGCTGGTTAAAATCAAGAAGCCAAGAAGATCTAGGTGTATGGGGGCCTTTGACCTCATCATACAAGGAGCAGATAAGATTGTGTAAAAAGACATTTTTGGGGTATAAAATTAATACTAGTAAAAATTCTACTAGAGAATTGTTTCAATTAATTTACAGACCTACTCTCCAACCAATATTCCACAGCAACTTACAGCTCGAGTTTGCCAACACATTTCAGAGGAAGATTATTAATATTTTGAAGAAGCTGCCTCCAATGAAATGTAAAATTGAGGATGAAATTATGGTGGGAGAGGATGTAATAAGTAGAATTCCAGCTGATTGAATATGGTCTACATTTCAGCAAATAGACGAAGTGATTACAATTCAAAAAAGAATGTTTGAAAAAGGACTTTGTATTTTAGATCCATGTAATGCTGATTTATTGATCTATTTATTGATCTATACCAGGAAGTTGTCACTAAGGGCTTCTTTTACAAAGCCACGCTAGCTATTCCAGCACTGCAAATGAGATGAAGCCCATGGGAATTGAATGGTTTTTTATTCTCATTTGCTGCACTGAGAATTGGTAGTGTGGTTTTGTAAAAGAAGCCATAAGTTAACACATATGATTGATTCCTTTTTGGATCAGGGATTTTTTCATGAGGATATGGGTAGGATTGTATTGCAACCTTTGAATAAGGGAGAAACACTGGATATTACATATTATTATAATTATCGCTCAGTAGTAAATCTTCCAAGTTTGACCAAAATGATTGAAGCAGTAGTAACAATACAATTTCAGGACTATCTAAATTCTTATAATATTTTGGACCCACAACAACATGGTTTCAAGCCTTTAGATAGTACTGAAAGAGTAATGGCTGTGCTCCTGTCAAAGATACGAGACTATTTAGATCAAGGATCAAGATGCACTGAAAAATAGCCTGCGCTGATGTAGACACGTGTATTGGACACACGCAGGTCCATTTTTTAGCGCACCTGCAAAACCCTTTTTATTTTTTAGCTGAAAATGGACATGCAGCAAAATAAAAATTGGTACGCATCCATTTTTGGCCTGAAACCTTACCGCCACCCACTGACTTAGCGGTAAAGTCTCATGCGTTAACCGGGCAGTAATTGTCAGCGTGCATACACTGCCAATTACCACCCGGTTAGCCCCATGCACCGGAAATTTTCCAGTGCATGTAAATAAATGAAATTAACGCCCGGGCCATGCGATAGCCAGGTGGTTGTTACAAATTGGTGCACGTGTAGGCGCCTAAGTGGCTTAGTAAAAGGGCCCCTGAAGTTCTTGTAATGCAGCAGTATTTATCTGCAGCTTTTGATTGTCAAGTTCTTTTAGGTAAACGAGAGGGAGTAGGTATTGAAGGTACTCTTCTAAAATGGTTTGAAAACTTTCTGGGGATAAGATCTATCCAGGTATATTGGCAAGGAGTCTTTTCAGATACTTGGAATATGAAACCAGGAATACCACAGGGTTCACCCCTATCCCCAATTTTATTCAATCTGTATATAAGTGGAATGGGTGCTTCTTTACAAAATAGGAAGATTTTATTTTTCCTATGCGGATAACGTGCAACTGTTTCCTGTGCAATCAGATTTAAGGATTACCTTACAGTTAATGGATATTATTGTTCAGAGATTTATGATTGGATGTCATGTCACTTTCTTAAAATCAATCCTGCTAAAACAAATAATCTTGTATGTTCAATCTAAAGATGATGTATTGAAGACTGTGATGTTGAAAGGTGTCGAGGTTATTGTAAAAAAAAAAAAGATTAAATTGTTATGTATATGGTTGGATACTAGGTTGGCTATTGATAGTCATATAAATCATTTGAGTCGGAAAGCATTTTTTAAATTGAAAGTTTTGAGACAATTGAAGTAGGTTTTGGATAACGAGATGCAAGTAGCTATTCAGGCCACAATATTATCTTCGTTGGACAATTGTAATGTTTGTCGGGACTACCTGTGAAACAAATTGAGATTACAAGTTCATAGGCGTCTGACCTTCCCCTGGCTGCTGCCCCCCAAACGCAAGGCTGGCGCAGCGCTGCAGCCAGGCAGCTCTCAGATGGTCCCTCCTTCCTTCCCACCCTCAGCTCCCCAACCGGCAACCCTCCTCCTCTCCGTTCCTCCCCCCCCCCCGCATGTGTTTAACCCTTTTACTTTCAGTGGCAGCAACGTCATTGAAGAAAACACAGCGGGCTCGCCTCCAGCTTCTCCCTTCCCTCACACAGTGTCCCGCCTTCTGCGATGATATATTTCCGTGAGGGAAGGGAGAAGCTGGAAGCGAGCCCGCAGTGCTTTCTTCTTCACTGATGTCGCTGCCACTGAAAGTAAAAGGGTTAAACGCGCGCGGGGAGGGGGGAGAGGAAGGCTGTCGGGGAGCTGAGGGAGGGCAGGGAGAATCGCTGGACATGCAGGGGGAGAGAGAAGAGATTGCTGGACAGGAGGGCAGGGGAGAGAGGAGAATTGCTGGACATGGATGGAGGGGGCAGGGGAGAGAGCAAATTTGCTGGAGATGAATGGAGGAGAGGGCAGGGAAGAATGGAGAGTTGCTGGACATGGATGGATGGAGGGGAGGGCAGGGGGTAGAGGAGAATTGCTGGACATGGATAGATGGAGGGGGAGGGCAGGGGGTAGAGGGGATTTGCTGGACATGGATGGAGGGAGCAGGGGAGAAAGCAAATTTGCTGGATATAGATGGATGAGAGGGTAGGGGAGAATGGAGAGTTGCTGGACATGGTTGGATGGAGGGGAGGGCAGATGAGAGGAGAATTGCTGGACATGGATGGATGAATGGGGGCAGGGGAGAGAGGAAATTTGCTGGATATGGGTGGATGGAGGAGAGGGCAGAGGAGAATGGAGAGTTCCTGGACATGGATGGAGGGGAGGGCAGGGGAGAGGAGAATTGCTTGACATGGATGGAGGGGCAGGGGAGACAGCAAATTTGCTGGATATGGATGGATGGAGGTGAGGGCAGGGGAGAATAGAGAGTTGCTGGACATCGATGGAGGTGAGGGAAGTCAGGAAGGAGATGCACATGGATGGAGGGGAGGGAAGAGAGGAGAAATGCTGGACATGGATGGAGTGGAGAGCAGGGAACGGAGGAGAAATGTTGGACAAGGATGGAGGGAAGGAAAAACAAAGGAAGGAGATGCACATGGTTGGAGAGGAAGGGAGTGAGGAGAAATGCTGGATATGTATGGAGGGGAAATTGCTGAATTTAAGGGCTGGATCAGAACACTTTGAGGGCAGATGCTGAAACTGGAGAAAGGATAGGGACAGGGCTACAAATGGTAGGATGCATAAGGACACAGGAGGATGGTGGACATGGTGAGAGAAAAAATATCAAATGGAAAGAAGACACTGCATAAAGCAGAAGACACTGGGACCAAAGCGAATAGAAAAACTAAATGATCAGACAACAAAGGTAGAAAAAAGTATTTTATTCAGAATTTATTAACTAGAATATGTCAGATTTTGGAAATGTGCATCTGTAATATTTTGCATGTAAGTTTCAATTTTTCTAGTATTGCTGCCTGCTGAGTCTGGCTTCTTCAGGTAACTTTCCATTTCAGCATTTTGCCTTCATATCTGTTGTCATGTGTTTTTCATGTGTAATCAAGGTGCAGTATTCTGCTAACGTGTAGTATTTGCAGCCCGTTTTGTTTTTTGTTTCACTAGGTTGTGTACTGGTGTTTTAGAGCCTGGTGTAATTACAGTGCTGCCTTTTCACGCATAAGGTTGTAGCTCGTCCTGTCCTTGGAATTAGTGCTGTTATGGTTTGGTAAGGTTATGAGTGTGTTTTTGCACAAGCTTGTGTATAGTGTTTTGCAGTGGAGAGATTGTGTGTTGGCCTTACTGAGGTGGCACCAAAACATCAGAAAGGGTGTAGAGCCTAAATCCATGACACACTACCTCTTGAAGGATCTACATATGGTCGTTAATAAAAGGAGCTCATTGTGAACACTGTCCACCCTCAAGGGGTTTTTTGTAGCTCTACATGAGAATTGTGATATGATCCCTTGTTTATATTGGTGACGGTCTGTATTTTCCATGTGGGTGGTATATTGGTGTATTAGAGTCTGCCCAGTGTAATATTTATGGTACAGTAAGGTTCTGAGTGTGTTTTGCAGTTGAGTGATTGTGGTTAGTATGTTTTGAGCAACCACTTTATTCTTTGACATATGGTACATATCTAATATCTAAATGTAATTAAAGTTATTAATTATGCCTATTTTATTTTTTACTTATTTTTTTTCTGTGTGTTGTCAGACAATTATGGATGTAAGCTCTGCCCCTGACCCCTTTAGCCTCCCCAAACAGTTGGGCCACCGACCACCTATGTACAAGTTGTTCAAAATGTAGTAGCAAAATTGATCCTAGAGGGATCAAAATTTGATCATGCTAACCATTGTTATGTGACTTACATTGGCTCCCAGTTTGTGCCAGAATTGAGTTTAAAGTATTATTTATATTTAAGATATTGTATGGGTTATGTCCCACTTATTTTTAATGCAGTCACTACAATTTTCAAGTGAACTATTTCTTGAATATTCAACTCATTCATCTTGCAGATTAGTGATAACTAGAAATAGAACTTTATTTGGTAAAGCTCCAGATATAAGGAATAATCTACCACTGGAGATTAGATACAGTTTTGATGTGATATAAAAATATCTTTAATTGAATTTATAGAATAGAATTTATTTGATGACTTAGAGGGTATGATATCATTTTAAAATGTATTGTGCATTTTATTTTTATAATTTGTTATCATCTATTGTAACCTGCTTAGAATCATTAGGTTAAGCAAAATATAAATGCTTGATGATGATTATTTTAAAAACAGGGTAAGACTGGATGGGCTGGGGAAGTCATGGTTGGGACTGGGAAGCTTAACCCCCTCCCCAAGCCTCTTATACAGAGTGATGCCCAAAGATTGTTTTGGGAGGTATTAAGTGCACCCACAATATGGGCATGCAGTTACTGTGCCCACAATGACGTAATAAAAAAAGAGAACCCAGATCAGAAGATTTAGAGGGGTATTTTTGATATGACCTCTAAATCTAATTTTGGGTATTTTGTGAAAAAATCCAGTAGCGAACATGGCCATTTTCAAACCAGAAAAACATCCAACTTTTTGTTTCAAAAATGGCTATTTGCTAGATGTTTTTGTGCTCAGTGCATCTATCTTTTAGGACCATTTTAGAAAAAAAAAAAAAGTCCAAGGGAAAAATACACAAAAAACCCCCAAGCCATTGGGATGTTTGAAGGGGGGGGGGGGGCAGTATTCTTAGTAGACTTGCCACACAGACATCTCAGCAGAGAGGTGGGGCACCCCAGGAGGCACTTCACATAAAAGGTCCCAGGTATATATCTCACTTACCTGTGTGGTGGGCCCTCCAAAACAGACCAAAAACCTACTGTACCTAACTAGAACAGCCCTTATACCTGCAGGTGTCACCTATATGTACATACAGTAGGTTTGTGGTGAATTTCAGAGTGCTCACACTTTCCACCACAAGTGTACCAGTTAGTGGAATATGGGCCTGGTTCCCCTTCTCTACCATCCACTGCACCGACTACTAGGCTACTCCAGGGACCTGTTTGCTACTCTAATAGGACTGGCCATAACATCTGGAGCTGTTATAGAGGCTGGTATGTACTGTTTCTTAACATCTTTGGGGGGTGAGAGGGGGGTCAGTCACCACGGGCGGAGTAAAGGGGGGAGGAGAGGTCATGCCTTAATCCCTCCAGTGGCCATCTTATCATTTAGGGCACCTTTTTGTAACTTAAGTGTGATTGAAGCAGGTCTAGGCTAAAACATCTAACATTTAGCCCTGAACATTTTTGTTTTGTTCCATTATGGCAGAACAACATCCAGGTTTTGGGAATGCCCAAATCTTGCCCCCTTGTGATTTCGACTCACTGCGGAGCAAAACGTTCTTTATATCGCAGCTGATGACAGTGTCCTTTAATGTATGTATTGTATGGTAACTGCAGGTCACATGCTGACTACATCCCCAAAATTTAATACATAAGCTTTGCACTTAACTGCACATTAATTTTTGCTCCTACCATGCAGTAAGGGCAAAAATGTACCATCTGTTTAACAAACAGACCCCCTTAGGCACAGCTAGTATTAGGAAGTAGCAAAATGTCATTACTTTTGTTTTTCAGTAATTACAGTAGCAATAGAATCCATTCAGACCCAGATAAAATAGTTTCCCACGTGGCCTTTTAAATGAAAGCTTTGTACTGCACAGCCAGAAATTTTCAAGACTATAGACAAATTTCAATTATTTTGCAATATATTTTAGTATAAGATGACATAACACAAATCATTGAGCAAAGGCTGCTGAGGTGGAAAATCTAGGTTTTAAATGGAGAGCATTATATTATGGATGAAAGAAAATTGAAGTGGATGTGAAAAAGGCAGGTAAACAATGATAACTAAAAGACACAACATATGAACTGTGTTTAACCCGTGTAAGAATTAAACTGCCATGAATTCTACGTAACAGAGATGTGACTTATAAGCAATTGTTTATTAAATGGGCTACAGTATACAGTTGTTTCAACTACCCTGGTTTTTTTCTTCCTTTCTATAGGTTCAACAAATTATCGTTATGGGCATCTGGTTTCAAGACTTCTTTTTTCAAGATCAATGCCACTCTCTGGGTTTCTCTCTTGCTTGTACTACTACTTGCTGCTTTTATAAGCTTCCTTACAGGATTGTCTTTCCAGAAGCATGTAGATGCTGCTCCTGTGGGAACTGGAGATGCATGGACTTCACTACAACAGTTGCTGTGGCCTTATGCTGGACTTAGGCACAATGGACAGCCACCAGTGTAAAACAAATTTTGCCAGTTGTGATTGACTTGGATTTTATTTTTTAATTGAAGCTATCATGAAATAAGACATACTAATACAGAGTGCATTTAATATAAGTTTAATGTATTAAAAAGAAAAAAAGATATTTGACAATTTTAAAGCCTTTTTAACTGTAATTACCTAGTGTTTCTCTTTGTGGGGTTTGTTTTTCCCTGTGAGCAAGGGAGGAAGTGGTATTCAAACATTTGATAACTTTTGATCTTAACTTTCAATTTTTTTTTCTTCACTTAAAGTGCCAATGGTATATTGATGTTGCAAAGTAATTGAAAATAAAGGTAGTTCTTATTAAATGTAGCAAATATATACTTGACAAAACCTAGGTGGTGAATTAGGAGACTGAGCATGAAAAGTAACACAGTAACATGCTGTGATTAAGAGTATGTTAACACTTTTGTAGATTCTAGCAGTTGATAAACACAGTCGATAAATTTATAATGGGATATTTTTATGTCTTCAACTGTTGTGTCATTAGTGTGGGCTTTAACTGCATGGAAGAGCGATGAATGAAATTCACAGTTTTCAGGGATATTATCTGAGAATATTTCACTTGACTCAGTAATCTTCAGTCTCTGCGCTCTACAACCATTAAACATGTACAGTAGCCAGATGTCATCTTTGTATTCTGTCTTGGAAAATTCTTTGACCTATAGTGGAAGAGGTTAGAAAGAAGTATTTAAAATCACTGTACCCTAAATTTAGCAGCTGTGTTCAGTAGATAATTGTGTTCTTTTTATACAAGTGCTAACATGAAATTATTGAAAATGTGCCTTACTTTGAATCAAAATGGTTTATTGTATAGTACTGCTATAGGTTAGTTCATTTAAACTGCTGATAGTGTTTAAATAAAATTTGATGGAATTTCATAAAGGCTAATCAAAATTTATCAGAAGTTTACATGTTTTCTGAAAACACATACAGAAAACCCAGTATTCTATTTCATTCATTTGTTTAAAATTACAGTTCAGTCTCGATTATCCAACCTTCGCTGATCTGACCATCCAGCATATCTGAGAGACCCCCAGTTACTTCATGCAGTTTCTCTTTGTTTTCTGAACCCAGGACCCTACTTTTACCACAAAACAGCACCATTGTGAACCAGGACCCTGCTTTCTCTGCCTTTGTTTCTGCATTGTTTGAGGAGTTACCATTGTTTTCCTTATTAACTGACTTTTCATTTATCTAGCAACAGGTTGGTCTCATTTAACTTGGATAATCGAAACTTTACTGTACTGCTAATTCCAGTAAAAAGATAAGTTTGAGTCCAGAAGCTCCAACTTAAATCCAAAAGACATTCTCAGCATTGAAAATTGGATGGAAGCTCAAGAATTTTTTCAAAATGTTAATAGCAAGGTTTCAAATTGTGACCTCAGGCAAGTTACTTTACCCTCTGTTGCCTCAGGAACAAACCTAGGGCTGACCAGTTATATTGCATAAATTGGGAATCGTTAAATAACATATGCTAATGTGTATTTTTTCTAGAAAAATCTCTATACCTTTCTAGCACAAAGCATATAGTAGTGAATATTTAGTAAATTCAACCATTACAATACAAGCTTCTGAGGATAACATATGCCATCAGACCCAGTATGTCACAGTAGTTACCACTGCCTTATGCTTAGTCCAGAAGTAGTAGCTCCCGTAAGTAGAAGAGTTCATTCTGAGTACACTTGTAGTTGCAGGTGTCTCTTCTAGACACAGCATGAGGCAGGTGTTTGGAACTTAACGGAACACATAGCCTTATGCAAATTAATGCTACAGACAGTCCCAGCTCATCTTCTGCCTTCTGTGTGTTTTTGGGGGGGGGGGGGGGGGGGGGGGGGGTAGAGGAGGAATCCACAAGCATCGAGAAAAAAAAAGGGAGGGACCAGGAGCACATACAGGGTGAGGAGCTGAAGTGAACACCAGGCTGAATAAAGCAGGGGCCCAGAGGTGAGCTACTGTAAAACATGGTGAAGGTAATGGTTAACCCATAAATGCAACTTGTTTTTCATCCTCCAGCACCAGAGGAGTGGAGGGAAATACAGGGGTAATATAAGAGAGAAAAAAAAAACCCAGCAGTAGCTGTGTGCATGATGTTTATATATAGATTTACATGTGTAGTTATAAAATACATATTTAAAATTGCACTTGAATAAAGCTGATAATGGGGACTGCTACAGCACCTGCTGTCAAACAGGACATTACTTAACTTCAAATATTACTGGCATACAGCTGTAATGTGCTGGATGCATATTTCAATGATCTGTCTCCTTTTATTTTCAAATCTGGAAAAGACGGGGGGGGGGGGGGGGGGATTTTTGGGGCTTCCTTAGTTTTTAATGACCGTATGAATCCTCTGTAGGTGCAGTACCTGCTTATAAGATTGGTGTGCCAAATGTTGATTAATGTAGATGCACCTTGGGATTGAAGAAGTTGTAAACTACTGCTCTCGATACCTAGATTGAAGCCACCTTTCTGAAACTCATCTTACAAGACAATGAGGTCTTTAGAAATGTAGTATCCAAGGAGAGGAAGTGACGTCAGCACACAAGACGGCAGCCTAGTCTTCTAGCTCCCGCTCCCAACACCCGAAAATAAGTTTTTACTGCAAACAGGCATAGTAGCCAGGGTCTGAAGTGATTTGTGAATCCCCTGTCACTTAGCAGACATGAGCAAAGCACTATCAGCACGGAAGAAGGAGCCTGAGAGGCAGGAGGACGGCGGACACTGCCGGACGGGCAAAAGACGTGACTTGCAAGAGTGGGCGTCCCCGTCTGACTCGGATTCCGCACTGTCTTTGGCAGAGACACGGCGGGCGCCTCCGAAAACAAAAGGCTTCTCCGGAGAACTGACGACCTACCTGTGCAGCATACAGGAGGAAATTAAAGCCTCCAAGGAGAAGATTCTGGAGCACATGGAGCAATTTTTGAGCACTGAACTCCGAGAGCTGGGAGGCAGGGTGGAGGAAGCAGAGCTGAAGCTGGACGAGCACACAGAGTCCCTGGCAGCACATGAAAAAAAGTTACAAGTGCTGGAGAAAAAGAATGCCGATTTGGAATACAAATTGGACAACCTAGAAAACAGGGGTTGCAGGAACAATCTTAGGTTTCGAGGGGCCCCTGAAGGGGGCGAGACCGAAGATGTATCAAAAATAGTGCAGACCATGTGCGCCACTTTTGCTGGGCCCGGAGATGGGAGAAGAAGCAATAGCACTGGATAGAGCACATTGAGCGCTGGGGCCGCGAAAAGAACAACAGGTGCGGGACATAATAATGCGGTTCCATAAATATGAAGATAAAGAGCGGATCCTAGCACGGGCCCGGAAGACAAAAGACCTGGAGTTCGGAGGGACCAAGGTTCTGGTGTATCAGGACCTATCACAGTACACCCTACAGCAGAGGCACCAGATGAAGCCAGCTCTGGAAGTTTTGATAAAAGAACAAACCAGTACAGATGGGGATTCCCATTCTCACTGAATTTTGTCTTGAAGGGCACTAAGTACAGAGTGCAAACATTGTCGGAGATCTGGGAAGTCCTGCACGAGGTGGGGCTGGTGACATTGAGTGTTCCGCCGGGGACGGTGGCACTACAGCCAAGCTACAAAGATTGCAGCGTGCTCCAGAGTCCTCTAAGCGGAATAAGTCGAAAAGATGAGCGTGGCAGACGTGAGTGGATATGGTGAGGGAATTCCAGCAGACTTTACGAGTCTGGTCGAACCAAGCAGTGGATGGACTAGAGGCACTTGAACATTGTTCCTTAGGGGCTTACAGTTGGTATTTATTTTTCTCTGTTTTTTTTATTGGCTTTTGGGTTGTGAGTCAGCAAGGTTAAGTACAGCTATACACACGCCTTCCTTTTGGCGGTTGTGGAATGGACCAGTGGGGAAGTTGAGGAAAGAGGCCTGAAGGCCATTTGCACAAAGCATGTGAAGAGCACTGGCCTAGAATGTGTGAGAGAATGTGGAGTGAATGTGAGGAATATAAATAAGTAGGCATGGATTCGATAGAGGTGAAGGGGGGGCGGGGTGCCGCGGGTGTGGTGGATTACTTCCTTCAATCCCACTTAGAGGGTAAGGCCTCTGATTGGTGTTAGTGTCAAGGGTAGGGGGGTAGGATAAGGCAGGTTCTGGGGAGGAGGGGGGGCGGGTTGGTTACAGGGCAGGATTAGGGATGAGGGGCTCTCACTGTGACGCAGGTATGTCTGGTTTAACTACTAAGAATTGGGTACAGATTTAAAAATATCGTACAATGTTAAGGGCCTGAATATGCCTCAAAAGAGGCAGAAGTTCTTACAACAGCTAAAGCCGCATGTGGTTCTCTTGCAGGAGACGCACCTTCGCCGCAGGCATGAACAACTACTCTCCCACTCAAGCTACCCACAAGCATATTTTGCCTCATCCAGTGAGGGTTCCAAGAAAAGTGGGGTGGCAGTACTGATTCATTCAGCGGTGCCAGCCTATGTAGTGAGTGTGAAGAGGGAACCGGGTGGGGTTTTTTTGTTTTTGCACATCCAAATTAATCAAATAGACCTTACGCTGGCATCTGTATATGCTCCAAACAATGGCCAAGTGTCATTTTATACAAAGGTGAAAAATTCACTGGCTGCCTTTGCCCAAGGCTTGCTGATATTGGGGGTGATTTTAATTTTGTGATCCCTGCTTTAGATCACTCCAGTAGGGGTAACATAGGGAGTAACAGGGAGTCCCTGGCTTTAGGATCATTGGCATATTCACTGGGTACACTGGACCTGTGGAGGTTGACACATGCAAGGGATAGAGACTATATATACTATTCCCCAGTACATGACACCTACTCACGCATTGATTATAAATTCCTTGATATAGCGCTGGTGGAGAGGGGCCCGAAGGCAGGGGTGGGGAGTATTACAATCTCGGATCATGCGCCAATCTGGATATTAATGCCCTTTATCAGTGCGGAAACTAAGGAGAAGAAATGGATGTTAAATGCGGGAGTGTTGCAGGAGAGGGAGGTAGTGGAGGGCTATAGGAAAGTTTTAAAGGAATATCTTGAATTCAATTTAGATTCTGGGCCACCTCTCAACATGGTCTGGGACGCCATGAAGGTGGTTTCCAAGGGGTATTTTCTGCAAATAGCGAGTAAATGAGTGCGCATACGTAGCACATAGCAAAATGCATGGAGAAAATCCGGCTTTTGGAGAAGCAGCATAAGGCCAATGGGTCATCTCGGACTCTGCTGGAACTCCGAGAGCAGAGAATGCAACTTTGACTCCATTTATTCAGAACATCTTAGCATGATACAGGCGAGATACAGGGCCGGTTCCAATGAGTTTGCAAACAAGGCGGGACATCTTCTGGCTTTGCGGTTACGCCAGTGAAAAATAGATCGCGTGGTTACACAGGTACGGGATGGTGGAGGGAGGAGTATTGCGTACATCTGAGCTCATACGTAGGTGTTTTCGGGAGTATTACCAAACTCTCTACGCCCAGGAGATTTAACCCTACCCCGGAAGCCATAGGAGATTATTTGGCGGAGAGTGACCTCGCTTCACTGACTCTCCAACAACAGACCCTTTTGGAAAAACCAGTTACACCAGTAGAGATACAAGAGGCCATTAGCAAACTACCCTCCCATAAGTCACCGGGGATGGATGGGTTGCCCAATGAGTTTTATAAGAAATTTGCAACTGAATTGGCTCCACTTCTTGCAGATACGTTTAATCAAGTGGGCACCGGGAGTCCTTGCCAATGTCCATGAGAGAGGCCTGGATAGCGGTTCTGCTAAACCAGATAAAAATCACACAGAATGCAGCTCCTACAGGCCCATCTCCGTTTTGAATTCGGATGTTACAATATTAGCAAAAGTATTGGCAAACCGCTTAGCGCCATTTCTTCAGGTGCTTATACATCCAGACCAAGTGGGTTTTGTGTCCTGTCGAAAGGCCATGGATAACATAAGACGGGCAGTGGACCTTATGCATTTAGCTGGGAAAGGCCAGAGGCCTCTGTCTTCTTAGCTTGAATGCGGAAAAAGCTTTTGACAGGGTCCACTGGCCCTTTATGTACAAGGTCTTGGAAAGTGTTGGACTCGGACCACAGTTCAGGGGTTGGATAAGGGCACTTTATGCTACTCCTAGGGCGTGTGTGCGGGTTAACGGTAGCAATTCAGAGCTGTTTACATTGTACAGGGGTTCTCGCCAGGGTTGTCCTCTGTCACCCCTATTGTTTACCATGGTAATGGAGCCCTTCGCCTCTAGGGAGCGAATGAATCCGGGTATTACGGGCATAAATATTGCAAGTAGAAAACATAAATTGGCTCTGTTTGCAGATGACGTTTTGCTGTTTGTGACTCGGCCTGAGACTACAATTCCCACTCTCAAGAGTTATTGAAGAGTACTCGATAGTCTCTGGATTCAAAATAAACATGACGAAGTCTGAGGCTCTGAATGTGTCTCTTCCACTAGAGCTGGAGGAATCCTTGAGGTCCTCGTTCTCATTTCGCTGGGCGTTAATCTAACTTCAAATTTAGAAGATCTTTTTTCAGCTAATTATAAGGGGTTGGCTAGAGTTCTTGCAGAGGATCTGGAGAGGTGGGGGGATCTGGCAGTATCATGGTTTGGTAGAATAGCGATTGTAAAGATGAACATTCTGCCCCGCCTGTTATCTGTTTCAAGTATTACCGGTAATGATGACTAGGCGATTCCTTGCAGGTTTGCAGGACCGTATTGTGCGTTTCATCTGGGCGGGTAAACATCCAAGGCTGTCACATTCCCTTCTATACCAAGAGCGGAAAAGAGAAGGGTTGGGAGTCCAATTTACTCTGGTACTATAGAGCAGCCCAAGGGAAAGCAGCAGTAGAGTGGTACCAGGACTACCAGGATAGACAATGGGTGCATGTGGAACAACACTCTGGGTTCGACGCCGCTGGGCGCACTCATCTGGCTCCCAAAAATACATAGAGCGCTGGGGGAGGGCATGTGTCCATCGATAGGGGTCACCCTCCATTATTGGGATAGCCTCTTTCCTAACAGAAGTTGCGTTTTAACTAGATTGGCGCCTATAGCGTACAATCCTCTGTTCTTACCAGGAACAGTGAGAGGGGTATTTACTAGGTGGTATGGGGAAGGTTTGAGAACATGGGGGCAAATGTTTGCAGATAAACAGCTGGCATGCTCTGCCTTAACAGAGGGATACCCAGAGGCGGGGAAGGATGACTTCGCATACCGACAGTTGTCACATTTTCTCCAGACAGCAGCGGTACAAGAGGTTATACGAAGCACACCATCTCTAGAGGCTTGATTAGCCGCTTATATAAATGTTGATGTGAGCAGAATCCACTCTACATCCTTCATAGGAGGGGCTGGCAGAAGGACTTGGGTAGAGTTCTGGGGGATGTGGAGTGGGAGAGGATAGAAAGGGCGGCGACGAAGGTGTTGTCCCATGTACCCTTTAAAGAGAACGTGGTGAAGGTGCTGTTCAGGTGGTACCTCACTCCTGACCGGCTCCAACGCATATATCCATCAGCCTCAAGCCTATGTTGGAGGGGATGTGGTAAAAGGGGTACAATGCATGTGTAGTGGAGCTGTGTGAAAGTCAGAGCGTTTTGGAGAGCAGTTCATAGCCGACTGCAAAGTTGGATGGGATGTACAGTCACTTGGGTGCCTGAAACCTTCTTCTTCTCTGTGCATCCAAAGGGTACCAAGCTAATGCAGCAGATCTTGTTGCAGCACGCTGAGGGGGCAGCTAGAATGGTTATAGCTGCTTGCTGGAAGAAGGAGGGGGTGCCCCCGGTGGGGAGATGGATCAAAAAACTAAAATATGTATGTGAAATGGAGAGGCTCTTGGCAGAACGTAGATAACAACTGAATAAATGGTATAATACATGGAAACCCTTCATTCTTAGTACAGCGAGAGAGCAGTGAGGGTTGTGAGAGTGATGTATGGTTGGCTGGGTTGGACGTTTTGCTTCTGGAAGGGGACATTTATATCGGTTGAGGGAAGGTGGAGGAACAAGTTAACCATCAGTAAAAAAAATTAAAAAAATTGAAGTAGCTCATAGATCTCTATCTGTAACTTGATAAAGTAGAACAAAAGTGTTTAAGTTGATGAAGTATGTCTGTATGAGTCAAACTCAGATTGATTATCTGTAATGTTTCCTGAGTTTATTGTTCCGTTATCGAGGTAAATAAAGACTTCATTTAAACAAAAAAAGAAATGTAGTATCCAAGACCTTTCTGTAATTTAATGGCAGTGCTAGTGTTTTTTTTTTAATTTATTTATTTATAATTTTTTAATATATACATCTTATCAAAGAAGCATGGAAACAATTGCAATAATCAAAATTGGAGAAATTTTTTTTTACATTCTTGAGATAAACTAGTTATCTCATTAAAAGAAATAATATAGTCTAATATCGACCTCAATATTGGAAATACCTAAATAGATCCAAGATACAAAATACAATTTAACCATAGGAAATAATATTAATCAGACGGTTACAGTCCCCGAAAACATTCTCTATCTATCATCCAGTGTCCATATGGGACCTTAAACTTTAACAATAACATTCTCAGCCTCCTTAGAGCATAAAAAGTCCTCGAGTTGTTTTGGTTCGGTAAATTGATAACTATTCTGTTGATATATAAAGCAGCAAATACAAGGAAATTTAAGGGTAAACGTTGCCCCTAGATTTAATGTTCTTTGATGTAGAGCCAAAAAGGCCCTACATCTAGCTTGAGTCTCTCTTGCGAGATCCAGAAAAATCCTAACTTTAGAGCCAAAAAACATCGAGTCTAAATGTTTGAAGAATAACTTCAATACCATCTCCCTATCTATTTCAAGAGCAAAGGTTACCACTGCTGTTGTCCTTTGGGTAACTATTTCTAATGAAGACTCCAGGAAAGATGTCAGGTTCAGTCCTCCATCCACAACAGCCTGGTCACCTCCAGGTTTAGATGGTGTTAAAGTCTGGAGATAGGTTACCCTTGTTATGGGTGGGAGAGATTCGCCAGGCATCCCTAGAACTTCCTGCATATATCTTTTAACCATTTCAGTTGCGGAAAGAATAGGAGATCTGGGGAAGTTGACAAAACGCAAATTAAGTCGTCTTTGTTGATTTTCAAGGTATTCCATTTTCTTTTTAACAAAGTTACTATCCTTAATCGTGGCTTTATTCAAGTTCTCCAGTTTCAAAATTTTATCTTCAAGTAGTTTAGTTTCGGACAACTGTCGGGCATTAATCTGTTCCTGAATCAATAGGGCTTTCGACAAAGTTTTTATTTCACCTGCACTCTTCAATAAAACCGACTGCAGCGAAGAATGCATTGAAAAAGTTAGGTCCCATAGTGCTTCTATAGTCACTACGGCAGGTTTCACCATTTCAATATTAAACTCAGGAAGAGGTGAGTTAGAAATCAATTTTAAGCCGTCTCTCATTGGCAAAGGAAAGTTTTTTAAGTTTTGTCCTACCAGTTCTTCTTCCTCTCCCATGTGCTCGGTTGGGCTCCCTTCTTCAAGGGTCCTCTCCATTTCAGGCATGGGACCCCGCGAATCACAAACCGCTCGCACGCTTACTGGTTGGGGTGGTGCCGCATGGAGGTCGGAGCTCAGGGAAGCCCCGTCTGCACTGCTGACCGAGTTGTTGGAAGCTGGTCGGATAGCAGGAGAAGATGTCGAACGGGGTCCCAGAGACACTCCGAAGCTTTCCAGCGTCGTCTGCCTCGAGAGGGGGGGGAACCAGTGGGGGTAACAGGAGCCTCCCTCACCTTTCCCCTCCGCTTCCCCATTATGTGGGAAATTCGGACTCCTCTTTCGGTCCCACGAAGGTAAGTTTCAGAGCGCGTCTGAGGCAGCGTCTTAGATCAGCACCATCTTGGATGTCGCAATCGCTAATGTTTTTTTAGAACTATTTGTGAACCATCAGCTCAAACAGATATTGCTATTGTGTTTTGGGATTTTTGATAACTATGTTTAAGAAGTTTTTTTAGCAGTTGCATAATTCCTCCTTTCATAGATGGCTGACATATTGTCATGCTATGATTTATGAATACCTTTTTAAAGTGTTTTGACCTAAGATCTCAAATCAAATTACATAGTGGGCAAATGTGGTGGTCTAACATCTAAACTCAAATACAGGATATCCAAAATGCTTAGGACATATATCAGTTGGTCAGCCACTACTACTACTACTATTTAGCATTTCTATAGCACTACAAAGTGTACGCAGCGCTGCACAAACATAGAAGAAAGACAGTCCCTGCTCAGCTTACAATCTAATAGACAAAAAATAAAGTAATCAATTAATGTGTACAGGAAGGAGGAGAGGAGGGTAGGTGGAGGCGAGTGGTTACAAGTGGTTACGAGTCAAAAGCAATGTTAAAGAGGTGGGATTTCAGTCTAGATTTAAAGGTGGCCAAGGATGGGGCAAGACGTAGGGGCTCAGGAAGTTTATTCCAGGCGTAGGGTGCAGCGAGACAGAAGGCGCCCATTGTTTTAGATTGCAGCTCTCCACTGGCGGCATTCTAATTATTTCTTAAATCCTTTGTTTGCCTCCCTTGTATTAAAAACTCACTGTATTCTGTAGATCTCACTAAGGGGCCCTTTTTCAAAGATGCGGTAGGGGTACTGTGTGAGTAATGCATGGCAAAACAGCACTACCACGTGGCATACCGTGGCTCCCTGCGGTAGTTCTGTGTTTGCCACGCAGCATTTCTGTACCGGAAAATATTTTTCTATCTTCGTGTGGAGGGCATAGAGTAGGCATGCCTGGTGGTAATTGGTCATCGGCATATGCTGTCCAATATTGCCAGGTTGGTGTGTGAGTCCTTACCGCCTACTAAATAGGAGGCAGTAAGGGCTCAGGCCTTGGCGCATGGCAATTTTCACGCACCACCCTACCACAGACCACTTTTTTTGCCGCAGCTTTATAAAAGGACCCCTTAATCTGTATCTGCAGAAATTTATGGTCCTAATTATTTTTGAGTGGCATTATTGTAGTGCCATCATACCTCTGCATAAAAATGCAGAGGCTGTCATATTTTCTTGACTAGACTGAATCTGCTGTGAACTTCATTGAATTTATACTCCCATGCTCTTAAGAATTAATTTTTTAATCTATATTCTTGGATTTTTTTGTATATTGCATAAAGAATTATTTTTCATTACAAGGGAGAGTTTTTAACTGAGAATTGCTATGGGGGCAAAGATGGCCAATCTTTGTGCGGTCTTTTTGGACTTACAGCTTTCCTTAATACGTCGCTTTCCTTAATATCTTTCAAAACTGGCTTAATGCTGGCAGCTAATTTTTTTCAATCACTTTTAGTTCCACCAATCCTGTTCTTAACATACAAGTTTGAAATTCAAAAGTTTCCACATGCAATTAATTTATTTAAATACAACTATCGCTGGCAATAATTCTTAACTACAAGTTTCTACTTTGCTTCACCTGCATGGGCCAAACCATCACCCATGCAACCCTCTCCCCCCCCCCCCCCCCCCCCAAAAAAAAAAAAAAAAAAACCTACACACACAAATAAACTTTTGAAATATTAAAAATAAGTCTTTCAAAAAAGAAAATCACATGTATGTCTAAGTACACTAAAGTGAAATCAATTAGAACAATTACTAGAATTACCCATGAAAACTCAGAGCTTATCCAGCAAATCTACTGCACCAAAGCAACACTAACTACCCAGATAGGGATGAATTTTGGGTACTAGCAAAAACAGCAATGTAAGATTTACTACACCAGTACTCCACATATTGAGAAAACACAACAAGATGGGTTACAATAGATCTTTATAACAGCGACATGGTAGCAAACTACTTCATCTCAGCTACACCCATAACATATAGGTAGCCTCCCAAAATAGCTATGTTAGAAACTACAAGAAATGAGACTGCAAGCGGTACAACAGTAGGAAAACTGCAACCATTCCACAATTGAAAATGGACAACATAAAAATAGGTCATCATGATAAAATCAAGTACTGTAAAAATATAACAGTAAAACCATACAAACGATTTTAAACTGATGGACAGACTTACAAAAATATTTAAAAACTCTTGGGGGGGATTTTTTACTTTTACTTTTATATTCAAAGTAGCAGACATCTAATAGCATAATGATTTAAACTAAAGCGCCTTAGTGTACTAAATGTAAAAGTGCACTTTGGTGTTTTGGGGGAGTTTTGCTATTTTTCAACAAATTTCAGGCATGTTTGTGCTCTTTTAAACAAAACTTATGAACATTTCTCAGGGTCATTACCTTCAAAACTACATTTTCATACCCAGATTCTGCATTCCATTTGCTCCAGCTGAAACAATAACAGGGTGAAAGGAGAGCCATCTGCTCATATGCTGCTTTTTCTACCTGGTTATTCTAAAGTGGAAGGAAGGCATACATATTAAATCAATTGCTTAAAAAAAAGCCTTTGAAAAGAAATATTAACAAAAGTATACAATGTATTTCTTAGGTTTAAAATTAATTCCATACATCAGTGAAATGTATGTTCATGCAATCTCCTATCAGGGATTAGTTGAGGGATACAGTCCCTGTTCAGTCATGGGGGGGAGAAAGCCCAGCCCAAAGGGGTTTGAGAGAGGAGAAAACAGCCTTTGGGATTTAACACTGCCTCCATGGACTGGAGAAACTGTATATATGTAAATAGCCCAGGAAGAAACATGCCCTGTAAATATCCCTAAGAAAAGTGTTCCTTGCGGAATGGCAGAAGCCTGAAGTAAGAGCTATAGAAGAGTTTATACAATTGACTGTGGTAAGAATAAGTGGTTAGTCTGCCTCTTGCGGAAGTTCTACTGGCAGGGATGGTAGGCCAAACTGGATGTCCTTCAAAAATCCCCTCTAATACTACCTTGCTTGGGTCTCCCTGTGAAGTATATAGGTACTCATAATAGCCTCTAAAAGTGTTTGGATACAGTCTTCAGTGAGGAATATACTCCATTCCACTTCCTGACTTCTGTATTAACAATTAACAACACTCTTGCCTCTAAAGGGAAGCTAACCAAAACAGAAGACTGAGAGAAAGCCCTTCTGGCAAAGGAAATACTCTTCAGATTTGTTTTTCTCTTTTATAATAATGCTAAAATTTATTAGAGTATAAGGAAAATAAAATCTCTCTCTCTCCTTTGGAAGCTAACAAAACCTGACTGCCACAAGTTGTGCTTGTCAGATTACTGAAGCCTAATTTTGTCCAATCACCTAATGCCTTATATTTTCTCTCTTTATCTGGTAGTCTTCAACTCTGACCTCTAAGGTCATCTTCACATAATTCTATTTCTTTGGCATTTTTCTCAAATATTCATCATTTGCCCTTTGTAACATCCTTCCCTCGAATACTTATCACTCATACTTGTCCTTCACTGAAAATGTCTCTGTGTTAATTCAGAGTCTGTTTGAAACAAACAAACAGACACTTGTTAAAGTTTATGGTCCATTACTAGGGTTAAGCAAGCCTGTCTACGGTCTGTGAGAAGACCAAGAAACACAAGCTTTGCCTTACTAGATCATAAATATAGGGTATACATTATATATACAAAGCTGTTGGATGTGGAGAGAGAAGAAATGCCAAATAGACAAGGATACTCTGGCAATAGTTAAGAGAGTGGAAAGCAGAAACCAGAGACTGACCAATGTGATTAGAAAAATAAACTAAGCAGATGACAAAGACAGAAGGAATTTTATTTTCTATTTCTTGATTAGAATGTCATTTCTTTGGAAAGTACAAGTCCCAGAACTGGTTTAAGACATGTCTGAGGCCTGTTAAGAAAACTTCACGTACTGGCTTTCAATCTCTTGCACAGCAGTGGTAAATCTCCAGCTTTGGGATAGGCTACCCTTGGCGTCTCTATAATTGATGCATTTAGGTAAAATGATTTTGCTATTATATTAAGTACCTGGTGTTGCATCTCTGGATTACAAGTTTGATTTCTGAGCAGGCAAAACGGTCTGGTAGATTAATCAACTTTTATTTTGATATGTTGCAAGGATAATTTGGTTATAAAAATATTTTTGAATATGAAGTCAGCCATAACATATGTCTCAAAAGTTTTATTTGTTTTATTTTTTTTTTCTCAGGAGTACATGTTTTGTTATTAATGTATAAATATTTAACTACGGCTTTCATTATACTTCACACGTGAATTGGATGTTTGTATTTTTAACTTTGGAATGTATGAATGTAGGATCCTATGAACAGAAGACTGACCATGCTTAAACTACTGATGTCATACATGCCTTGAAACAGCTTAGAAGAGTGAAACTCTGGCCACAGTCGGTGTGATTGACCTTCCTTGCACGGTTGTCTTCTCAAGCGGTTTAAAATCTCAAGCTAAGTGTTTGCTTTTTCACTTTTCTTTATATCCAATATTCTTATGGAGTTTTTAGAAAGAAAATAATTGGGATAAGGGTGTTTTATGCCAATGAAGAAAGTGGACCAAGATATTTTCCTCCTCACCCCAGGAACTATAATATTGGATGGGGGCTGGGCACAGAGGCTTTTTCCCTTTCTCTTTAAGAAGACCTTGCACTCCATAGGAATTTAGTATTTTTTTGAAGTACTTTGCAGTGTATTACAAGAGAGATTATTTAGTTGTGTTTGAGATACTCCCTTGTCCTCTTAGTTATCTATAAATATTCAAGCACTGACAGAGTTGGTCTTAAGACCTGACTATCAGAGACATGGAAAGTATTCAAGCAGTTTTTGTGTAGAACAGGAACAAGGATCTAGGGCTTTGCCCTCACATCAGATGGCAAACCTCTTCCATTAAAAATTGTAAGACCACCTAGTGGAAACCCTTCTGGAAGCCAACAGTACCTAAAACATACTGTAAGTTGAGCTCAAGGAAGCCACCATTATTCCCTTGAGGCCTACGGGCTGAAGGTCAGGATGTAGTAAGGGATCCTTGATCCTAGATAATCAGTGGTGGAGAACATTTCAGCCTCCATGTTACTGGACGGAAAGTGTCAAAAGAAGAGGAAACCATATTTGTTTCAGTCAATAGGAGTTAATCAGAATCGCAGTTCCTGATTCCTGCTTGAGTTTCAGAAGTGCTCTCACTATGAGACACACTAGAAGATTTGTGAATAGAAGGTCCTCCACCAAAAGATGAGGAAGGCATCTGAGGCTAGTGTGCCATGTGATTCTGAAGCAGAACTCAAGACATTTTGTTATACTGAGTGGCAAAAAGATTTAGCGGGGAGGGGGTGCTCCACTCTTGAAAAATCTTCTGGGCTACTCATCCAGAAACCACTTGTGGGGCTGCAGAGACTGACTGACTCAACTTATCTACCACACAAGGCATCAAGACCACTGGTGTCCTCCAGGTGCCCCCAATGTGAGGGCTGCTCATCCTCTGGTGTATCAGAGGTGATACAATAGCCTCAATAGTGCCGAGAAATAGCTCTCAATGCACTTCAGGTAACAAGATGATTTGGCCAACTGTGATGCTCCCGCTTTTGTTGACAGCAGCTCATTCAGAATTTCAAGGACTGTGGGAGGCGATGACAGAGATTGGGGCATGGGTTGAGGTACAGGTGACAAAGGACTATTGGGGGAGAAGCATAACGATCTCCTGATTCATTCCTCATTCTCTTTCTACTTTAATATGTATCACCTCTTCTACTTGTGAGGTTACCCTATTGGATCGTGTTTCATCTCTATCAGTAAAGGGCCTTTTAGATTATAATTCCTATTGGTATTGTACAGCTTGGCTTTTACAAAATTATATATTGCTCCACATTTGTAATCTTCCTCATCGCGTTTAAATTTGTTTTTTGTTTCTTTAATCTCTCCCTTAAATGTATTCACCTTTGTATCTGTCTTTTAGTATTGTATCGAAACTGGGATCTTCTTAAGTTCTCTAATTTCATATCCTTTATTTCTTTTAAGCTTTTACTTTTATTTTTAGATGTTTCTATGATTAGTATCATCAAATCTAAACTACACTTGTAAAAATTTGCCTACCATGACAATGGGCCAGCCTCATCTGTGCTAAAAACGAATTCATGATGCTTCTCATGACCAACGATTCTGCTCTTTGACATCTGTGAACACAGAATATGAGAAGGATCGTGATCCAATCCCAGGCACCAGAAATGAGTATCCGTTATAGATATGGTCCTGTTGTACAGGAAACATTTCTTAAAGCTACTAGGAATAGCTGCAGTAAACGCAAATGACTCGATGATGGAAGATAACTGAATGGGTGCCCGAGGCTTACTGAGTTTACAAAAAATGAAAGGAAACTGAGGAATTTGTTTATTTTTTTTTTGGTCATTTCTAAGGCAGCAACCAGGAAAAAAGAAACTGCACAACAGCAACAGGACTGATTTAATGAAAAAAAACCTACACAATATGGCAGAAAAAGGCTCAATATGGTCACCAGATACAAGCGGAGGGGGAGCTCCAGAAAGTGCAACTGTTGAGCTCTGCAGAAAACTGTTGACTGGCTCAATCCCATGCCATAGTGGCAGGCAGGAAAATGAGCACACGCACAATAGAACTCCCTCAAACATTTTACTGAAGATGGAAAGCTGTGCCCATGTGGAGCTCTTTCAGATGACATCACCCACAAGTGTGGATAACAGTATCCTGCTTATCCTTGGAGAAACATTTCTATTGAGGCCAGGTATTTATTTTACAAAAAATATTTCAATGTTTTGCTCTTAACAAAGTGAAGATGTTCTGCAAATCAAGGCAATTGTTTCCTGCTCCCTAATTTCTCACCTTTTTGATTATACTGACAAATTTGTCTGAATCTTCTGCAGGAAAGAGATTCAGTCCTGCTTTTTTAAGCGCAGTTTTCAAAGTAATAGGCGTCATCCAGTTTTTCAGTATATGGGAGACAGAACCATATCCTTCAGCAGACAGGCAATTCAGTCGACACTGATTATCCTATTACACAGCAAAAAAAAGTTATAACATACAAACAGTTTAATGTGGCTATGCCATAAGTGTTTTTATAAACAACTCTGAAACATTCAAATTGTAACAAAAAAAATCTGAATTTTAGTTACTATCTATAAACAGTGCTATAGTCTTCTCCAGTAGTTTTGAGAGAAATTCTGGATAAAGGTTAGAAATTTAAGATTCTATTTTGCTTGTGGTATAATTCCAGCTGAAAGGAAGCAAGCAATAATTTGCAAATGAAAGAGCCCAAGCTAGATCCTACAGTTGCATCTAATTACAAACCATATTGTTTCTAAAGTAGCTGAAAAGCTCTCAACTGACCATTTTTCTAGTCAGGATTAATGCCTTGCACCCTAAGCAGGCTGGATACTGTACCCATTACTCTACTGACCCCACACTGATTGCCTTGTTAGACTTTGTTCTAATCTTGATAAAGGGAAGTTTAAGCCCAAGAGCCATATCTCGCAGGGTGAGTTAACTTTGGGCTGGTAGTTTCCACCTTGCAGCCCAGGTTGCGAAAGGAGAAGGATTTCAAAGAGGGGGAGGGACAGCTGGGAGAGGGAGATGGGGGCTTCAGGAAGGGGACAGTTGACAATTTGAAACTGCTTCTGACCGAAGCTCCCACCAGGGGTTGGATGCAGAGAGTGAAGAGGAGGTTAGCGAGGGGTTTAAAAGAGGACCGCATCTCACTCTTCACTCTGCTCCTTGGAGGCAGCTTAGTATTAGTCAGTGTAGTGAGCATGGCCTCCAGTGACTCACTGCATGGAGCTTCTGCAGATGATATTGCTGAGGGAGCTCATGTTGCTGGTGGGTGACTTGTTTGATGACGACTTATAGCAGCTTGGTGCGGGAATTCCCCCCCCCCCCCCTTTCCCCTATGGCAGTCAAAAGCAGCGGCACTGTTCACTCTGGCCTTGGAGGCCCCTGAGGCCTGGGAGGGATGGTGAGGCAAGACAGATGGATCCAGAGGGGAGAAGGGAAAGGCCTGAGTAACTGCTTGGGAGTGCGTGGTAGGCAGGACTTGCCCAGGGGGACAGGCCCAGTGGTGGAAGAGGCTGGTGTATCCATCACAGTCAGCTTTGCGGTTGCTAGTTCCCCAGGGGTAGTGTGTTGGGAGTTGGGCTTGGTTCCTCTTGCGGGGCCTTCCGTTGGCGCTGAGACTGCTGGGATGGGTGGTGTGCAGCCATGGTGTTTCCTCTCTCAGGGGCAGCAGAGTGGGGCATCAGGATCATCCAGAGATGGTGGTGGGCAGCGGTTTGGTCCCTGCACTGCGGGACCAGGTAGTGGTACAGGGCAGTTGTGGGTGGGGCAACAACAGGCTGGGACAGTGCTGCAAGGGTCTGGTGCATTGATGGGTTTGTTGGGGCAACAAACCTTGGATGTGCAGCCTGGTTTGGGGTACGGCGGAATGATTGGGTCGGGGGTGGGACAGCACTGCTTGGGGCAGGGGAGTGGAGCTCTATTGGGTTTTTATGGTTCAGCAAAGGTTTGGCATGTAGCAGGGCTTGAGGTTTCAACAGGGCATGGGGATGCAGCAGTGTTTGGGGCTTCAGCAGGGGCTGGAAATGCAGTTGGGATTTGGCATGTGACCAGGACTCGATTTGCAGCAGGGGCTTACTGTGCAGCTGGGACTGGGAAGGCTACTGCAGTTGGGAAGGCAGCAGGGGTTATCCTTTGGCTGGGATGGGGTTGTCCTTGAATGCGGGCTGCTAATTTATTAGGGGTCCATGCATAGGTTTGGTTATATATATAAAAAAAGAATATATATATATATTTTTTCTCTTCATCTACCCTAAAACAATTTTAGCATGTGCTTGCATAATTATTTTATTCTCTGAAATCCTTTCAGCAATGAGCAAAAATACAGTGATGTGAAAGTTTTTGCCCCCTCATGCTTTCCGCTATTGTATATGTCACAATCTGATCTTTAAACAAAATGTGATGTTAAAATAAAGGCAACCTCAGTAAACACATCAGTTTTTAAATTATTACATAATTTATTTAAGAAACACAGTTATCCAACAGCCACATCATCCATGTGAAAAAGGAACTGCCCCTTAGTTTCTCAATGAACAAATTGACCAGATTTAATAATTCGGTTCAGCTGATTAAACACAGCCAGGCTTGCTAGCCGGCCAACCTTGTTGCATCAAAACCTCACTATATATTGAACCTTAGCATGAGCGTAAAGTAGTTACCTCACAGTTTCTACATGAATGCTATGCCACAATCAAAGGAAATTACAGAAGAGATGAGGGAAAAAAAGGTGTTGGAATATATGTACCTCATGACCTGGAAAACATGCCATTAAAGGAGGGGAACTTGATTTCTGCACTGTACCAGAAATATTTTAAGGTGAATGTTCAGATGTCCATTTGTAAGCTGAAGCAAGTCACATGATTCAAAATACAAAAGTAAATCTGTATTTGAATGGCTGAGGAGAAACAAAATTCAAGTTTTGGATTGGCCTAGTCAAAGTCATGTCTCGAACCCAATAGAGGTACTGTGGACGACTTGATACTAGTAGTTCATACATGAAAACTTATGAATCTAGTCGGATTAAAGCAGCTCTGCAATGAATATGCAAAAATTATGAACTAGCACTGTGAAAGACGGATACCAAATTCTAGGAAGCATTTGGTTGCAATTTTTGCTGAGGAAAGGCTAAAAAGGCTAGGGCTTGTCAGCTTGGAGAAGAGACAGGAGAAGGGAGATACGATAGAAGTTTATAAAATAGTGAGTGGAGTGGAATGAGTAGACATGAATCGCTTGTGTATTCTTTCCAAAAATACTAAGTCTAGGGGACACATTATAAAGCTATTAAGTAGTAAATTTAAAACAAATTGGAGAAAATATAACATAACATATACAGTGGGGGAAATAAGTATTTGATCCCTTGCTGATTTTGTAAGTTTGCCCACTGACAAAGACATGAGCAGCCCATAATTGAAGGGTAGGTTATTGGTAACAGTGAGAGATAGCACATCACAAATTAAATCCGGAAAATCACATTGTGGAAAGTATATGAATTTATTTGCATTCTGCAGAGGGAAATAAGTATTTGATCCCTCTGGCAAACAAGACCTAATACTTGGTGGCAAAACCCTTGTTGGCAAGCACAGCGGTCAGACGTCTTCTGTAGTTGATGATGAGGTTTGCACACATGTCAGGAGGAATTTTGGTCCACTCCTCTTTGCAGATCATCTCTAAATCATTAAGAGTTCTGGGCTGTCGCTTGGCAACTCGCAGCTTCAGCTCTCTCCATAAGTTTTCAATGGGATTAAGGTCTGGTGACTGGCTAGGCCACTCCATGACCCTAATGTGCTTCTTCCTGAGCCACTCCTTTATTGCCTTGGCTGTATGTTTTGGGTCATTGTCGTGCTGGAAGACCCAGCCACGACCCATTTTTAAGGCCCTGGCGGAGGGAAGGAGGTTGTCACTCAGAATTGTACGGTACATGGCCCCATCCATTCTCCCATTGATGCGGTGAAGTAGTCCTGTGCCCTTAGCAGAGAAACACCCCCAAAACATAACATTTCCACCTCCATGCTTGACAGTGGGGACGGTGTTCTTTGGGTCATAGGCAGCATTTCTCTTCCTCCAAACACGGCGAGTTGAGTTCATGCCAAAGAGCTCAATTTTTGTCTCATCTGACCACAGCACCTTCTCCCAATCACTCTCGGCATCATCCAGGTGTTCACTGGCAAACTTCAGACGGGCCGTCACATGTGCCTTCCGGAGCAGGGGGACCTTGCGGGCACTGCAGGATTGCAATCCGTTATGTCGTAATGTGTTACCAATGGTTTTCGTGGTGACAGTGGTCCCAGCTGCCTTGAGATCATTGACAAGTTCCCCCCTTGTAGTTGTAGGCTGATTTCTAACCTTCCTCATGATCAAGGATACCCCACGAGGTGAGATTTTGCGTGGAGCCCCAGATCTTTGTCGATTGACAGTCATTTTGTACTTCTTCCATTTTCTTACTATGGCACCAACAGTTGTCTCCTTCTCGCCCAGCGTCTTACTGATGGTTTTGTAGCCCATTCCAGCCTTGTGCAGGTGTATGATCTTGTCCCTGACATCCTTAGACAGCTCCTTGCTCTTGGCCATTTTGTAGAGGTTAGAGTCTGACTGATTCACTGAGTCTGTGGACAGGTGTCTTTCATACAGGTGACCATTGCCGACAGCTGTCTGTCATGCAGGTAACGAGTTGATTTGGAGCATCTACCTGGTCTGTAGGGGCCAGATCTCTTACTGGTTGGTGGGGGATCAAATACTTATTTCCCTCTGCAGAATGCAAATAAATTCATATACTTTCCACAATGTGATTTTCCGGATTTAATTTGTGATGTGCTATCTCTCACTGTTACCAATAACCTACCCTTCAATTATGGGCTGCTCATGTCTTTGTCAGTGGGCAAACTTACAAAATCAGCAAGGGATCAAATACTTATTTCCCCCACTGTAATTAAGCTCTGGAATTCATTGCCAAAGAATGTAGTAAAAGCAGTTAGCTTAACAGGGTTTTAAAAAGGTTTGGCTCATTTCCTTAAAGTCCATAAGCCATTATTAAGATGGACTTGGAAAAATCCACTGCGTGTTTCTAGATAAGCAGCATAAAATGTGTTTTACTCTTTTGGGCGGAGTGGCCACTGTTGGAAACAGGATACTGGACTTTATGGATCTTCAGTCTATCCCAGTATAGCAATGCTTGTGTTCCTTAAATGATGTAATCATTTAAAAACTGTTATGTGTTTACTGAGGTTCTCTCTATCTAATATTACATTTGATTAAAGATCAGAAACAAATGCAGTAATAGAAGAAGGCAGGAGGAAAGAAAAAAGGTTTTTCACATCACTATTATTTCTTTTGTTGACTTTGATTTTTCAAATATCTTTATTGTATTTCTGTTCAAGTACAGCAGTAGCATTTCACCATAACATCCTTATCTTTCATCCGCTCCTGAGCCATTATAGAAAAACATAACTGCAAAACCCTTAACCTAGCAGTTCCCAAACAGTCCTGATTTTTAGGATATCCACAATGAATATTCATGAGAGAGATTTGCATGCAGTGGAGACATACCCATTATCTTTGGTATGCAGCAGTGGTATCACTGAAAGGAGCAAAGAATGCTCAGACCCAACCCTCCTAACCCCCAAATGAAATGCAAGCAGAATATACACCTGTCAGTCCTGAGATAAAAACAGGAAAACAGTACTATTACCCTCCCCACACACACCGTACAGGGCTCCCACACTTTGTGGACGGTGTGTAGATGATTGCGTCATAAAGCAGTCAGCTTAGACATGTGGTAAACATAATCCAACCTCACTTGCAGCTGCATCTGAGTAGCATACGAACTTGATTCCTGGTTACTGCCAGAGCAATTCTTGAGGCTGTTGTAACATGAGAAGCCAATTTATAAAATTTACCAGGCAGCTCTGGGGGTTTTCAACAATCCACATTCCATCAAAGGCAGCAAAGGGGAGTCCTAGGATTGGCATTAATAAATCAAATACCACTGTCTGATAACTTCATGCCAGGGGGCATGTCCACCAGACATGGAGAATGTCCCCTGTCCGCCTGCACTAAGCAGAAGTGGTAGTATAAATAGTATGTAAGTGAACTGGGGTAAGGTACCACATATACAGCATTTTATACCCATTTTCCACCATATAGATAGCCACTGATAACTTCAATAATTGTTTAAATGTACGCTCCCATTCCTGAGTGCAATACCTCTTCCCAAAAGCAGTCTCCCAAATAGGCAAATATTTAAGAGGGGTGGGGGCACTTGATGACTCAGAGCCTGTTAGAAGCGGGAGATACACCCCCTACCACTGATACCATTTATAGTCCATTTCAGGGGTGTTTCCACCTAGTGGCAGTCTGGAAGGGCCCTCATCTGAAAAAAAAAATTGGTAAGTTGGCAAACTGAAAAGCATCATTTTGGATTAGCCCATACTCTTCCAAAAAGGGCAACAACTCCCCTTCCTCCACTAGGTTCCCTAATTGCATCAATCTCTTGGTTACCCAACCACAGTATTTAGGATCACTATCCCCCGGTGGGAATCTCTCTGCCACTGCAATAGGGTTGCCTTGGAAGTATGCTCACCCTGGAAAAAAGTTAAGGTACTTACCTGTAGCAGGTGTTCTCTGAGGACAGCAGGCTTTATATTCTCACAAGTGGATGACGCCGACCCGCGTCGCACAGTCCAGAATTTATAAAAGTATAAATAGCTTTGTGGAGCATGAGACACCGAGGGGGGTGCCCCATGCTCAGAAGATCTTGTTGGCTATTCTCATACTCTAGAGACCACTCGTGTGGTTGCATTATCCTGCTCAGTCTGCCAGGGTATTGTTTTTGCCCACCAGATAAGTGGCTCAAAGGAACATACCATGTTGACAAGCCCAATGCCACATCCGGAAGGCCTCCTAACACAGACGGTGTGATCCAATGCCCCCCTCCTGCTTCTTGACATAATAATTTCAACCTGATTGTCTGTTTAGATGAGTACAGTTTAATGAGATAGCCGATCTCTGAAAGCCTTTAGATCGCCAGAAGCTCCAGGAGGTTGGTCTGAAGATTTGTTTCCTGGATGGACCAAATAACTCTGGTGTGAAGCCCATCTACATGAGCTCTCCATCCTAGGAAAGATGCATCCGTTGTCAGCATTTTCTGTGGCTGAGGAATTTGGAATGGAAGTTTGAATCAAACTGGATCAAAAGGTCCATTACTGAAGAGAGCATACAAGCTCTGGGGACACTCGGATGACATCTTCCAGGCTCCCCATGGCTTGATACCACTGAGAAGCCTGGGTCAATTGAGCTGATCTCATGCGAAGACGTGTCATAGGTGTAACATTACACTGTGGAAGCCATGTGGCCCAATAATCTCAACATCTGCTAAGCTGTGACCTGCTGTGAGGATTGAACCCTGGAAGCGAGTGCATGAACCCTGGAAGCGTCTCATGAACATTCCTCTTCAGTGTCGGACAAAACCTCCTGATGGGAGGGTCGAGACTGAACCTGCCTCGACATGGAGGCACCATGTTCATGAGAATGGCATCGAGAAGTCTGTTCTCGACTTGACTCCTGCACAGCTTCTTTCACTCACAGCGAGGAAGTGCTGGCTTGGGTGGCAGTTGACACAGGAGCCGTATGCGGCATTGGTGTTGGAGGCCACACCACAGGCTGACAAGCCACAATGGAAGGCAGCGTAGGCACAAGCACCCTCAATGCCAATGCACACTGTTGCATGAGGCCATCCAGCAGTTCAGGGAGCAAGGTGCTGATGCGATCATTGAAGGTCAACACCGGGAAAAGCTGGGTGTCTGTTCAGGAGCAGATTGCAGAACCACTGGTGTCAATGTGGGAGCAGGGTCTTGGCTGCTGGGAGACTGGCTCATTGGCACCTTCTGTATGGAGGGGGAGCGGTCCTCCCAGCGTTGACACTTCTTGGGTGCTGAACCCTTCAACACACTGGCGCTCTCAGCACCATGTGTTGAGGGTGACTGATGACGATGCTTTTTAGCCTTCACTCAAAGCATGTCACCAAGGCTCCTCGATGCCGAGGACAACGAATCCACACATTGCCTTGGGGTTGTGTCTGACGATGGACAGTCCCAGGGGCCCTGCACAGCAGGAGGCCTCGAGGCAGGAGAAGTCCCACTTGATGCTTCACTGCTCCCAGTGTCTAAGGGCCTAGCAGCAGCCATGCTTACCAACATGACATTGATGCCAACATCGATGAACTGGACTTGGCTCAAAAAATCTTCTCACATTGAACCTGTCTTGAAATCTGGGTCCTCTTCCTCATGCGAAGACAGCGATCACAGTTAGTGGGGCTATGGTCGGACCCAAGACACTGTAGACACTAAGAATGGGTGCCTTTCCCAGAGACTGCTCGATTGCACCATGTACTGCGCTTAAAGCCACTGGGAACCTTCGTGGACATAGAAGGAAAAACTTCCTTGACTAAATTAAATGAAGCGATGATGCCTGAAAAGGGGCAAGGCATGATAAAAAAGAAAAGTTCCCAGCCGATGTGAAGGCCTAAAAGCAGCCTGATGACGACAAAATGAGTAAAGGAAACTTAACCCGGAGCAAATAAACTAAAAATTTAAGGGAAAACAAAGAAAGGATGTTCCACAACAGGAACATCATAATGGGAGAAAAAAATAGAAGAAAATAGCTGAAAGGCACCACAAAAGCTTTTTAGGACCAAGCGATGCGAGACGGTAAAAAAAAACAAACAAAAAAAACCTCACCGCGGTAGAACTGAGGAGATTGTGGTCTCATGGTGGGCGGGAAAACACCTGTGCATGCGCAGTGGAGCGTGTCTTGCACTCCACAAAGCTCAGTTTATACTTCTATAAATTCCTAGCTGCACTTTTAAAAGAATACAGCACCCATGTCTATCCTTAATCATCTCCCAAACCTCGGGTCAAGGGAATGTGCAACACTATTCCCATGCCATGTCTTTTGTTATTAGAGTGACTAGAGGCTAAAAAGAAATATGATATTTATGGTGCAGCAAATGCTCATGTGCAGTTTTTACAGTAAAGAAATCAAACGATATCCAGCTAATAAAACACTGATAGCCTCATACACACAAACAGTTGCATTTTGAGCAAACTAACATTCAACCCATCTCAACCCCCAACTCTACACCTTTCTTCTACATTATATGGGACCCATCTAAAACAGGTCGCTTGGGGAGTGCAGCCCCTGAGTTCCTACCATGACTGGAACAATAAGAAAGAAGGTAACTGGTGTGCAGGTTAGAGTAGCCAAAATGTAATCATGGAGTCTCCTCCAGAACAAATATATTCCACAGGAAGCCCAAAATAAGGCAAAGATTGGCTTGACAAAAAGTCAAGGAGCCAGTGGTTAATGAATCAAGGCAAAGAAACATGATCGAGGTGTCGTCTCAGTCTCTCCTGGTGGCGTATCAGAATTGCGCTGAAGATGCCAAGATTTGGGATCCTCCCACTGCCAGCACTATATCGGTGATCCCGAATGAGCCACACCATGCTATGCTCCCAATCCGCCATGGGTTGCCATAACATTGCTGCCATTAATATCTCAACGGCTTCTTGAGGTGTTGTAACTATATGAAGGCGATTCTGATAGGCAAATGAAAGCCCAAAAGGGAAGTGCTAATGGTAGCAAATGATACACTTGGTAACCTTTTGGAATTCCTGCCTTTCGCATAGAGTAATGGCCGACATTATCAGTGAAAAGTTCCACCTTAGAATTATCCCAGGTATTCTGGTTCACCTGTCTCGCTGCACATAAAATACGCTCCTTTATCGGGAATCTCAAAAAGCCACAATATCCCTGGATGATCTGATTGCTTAGGTCCGAGTACTCTGTGCACACACTTAAAGTCAATAGAAAGCAATTCAGCAGTGGGCTTTGTGGCTAGCATAAGTTGCCAACAGAGTGCATGAGCACTTCTACCAACTGATTCCCCCATGGCTTCAGGAACACCAAGTAAATTATTACGGTGGGCCCTATTTTCCATGCCCTCTAGCTTACCTAGCAGGTCTTCCTGCTTAGCTTCCAGGGCTGCACAGCTATTTTGTAATGCCAGTATGTCTCTGTCATGATCAATGACATGTTCCTCAGTCATTAATCTTGTGGCCTGTGTCTTCTACCAATTTCTGCAGGCCTTCCACATCCTTGTGGAGTTTTTGCTGCACAGTAACCATAGTTGCCTTTAAGTCCTCAATCCAAGTGCACATCTCTGCCCAACTTGCAGATCTGGTGTCCCGCTCCATCTCCGACCTGTCTCTGCACTCAGCTGATTCACTCTCAGGCTCCTCAGACAGAGTTGCCCTTTTGTCTAAGGCTGAAGCACCCGATGCCACCAGCTGAAAGCCATATGCCTTCGAATATGGTTTGCTATCCTACCTGCCATCATAAAAATGCAAAATGATGCTGGTGGAGTTCATCAGTGGTCAAGTAACTGACAACCACCACGCTAATTATAGCAAAAAAAAAAAACCAGATAGGGCATGGAGGAGCTCAACGGCTAAGCAGCCGTCTCTCAGGTGACATCACTTCCTCCTCCTTCGGATTCTCTATCTTATGCCTTTTCTCAAACTAGCCCAGTAGAATTTTAATTGGTAGAGTACTAAACAGGTACCTATATCTGGGTCTGGTAGCACGGACCAATGACCAGGATTGGAATTCAGAAATACAGCCACACACAATGGTTGCAAGTAAAACAGGAGCTTTATTAAAAGTTCAAAATTAGGATTTTTCATATCTGTTCTCTCCACAGGCTTGACACTTTAATCAAATGATCACTTGGAACTTCACTAGCGTTCCTGTGGGCCCTGTCCCTGACAGGCTCCATATTCCAGTATACACCACTTTTCTCTTTTACATTAGGGTTCCTGAAACCTGTCCTTGACATGGCTCCCACAGGTTCAAGACACAGAAACGTATTCTACCTCACTGAAGTCTCTGCTTCTGGAAAACACAGCGTAGCGATATAGACACAGAAGAACACAATGTTCACAAACTTGAAACCATAAGGAACACAGCGAAGATGACACAAAGATATAGTCTTTTGGACAACTGGCACACCTTAGACACACTTCCATGTTTTAAAGGTAAAAAAGATCAATCATAGTACACGTGAGGAATAGAAATCTGAAAGAATGGTTGTACCTCCCACATTACCTAGTTTACCTATCGCACAAGGGCCCTATATAGGCCACACTATATGTGGTAAATGTACAATTTGTACACACGCTTAAGTCATGAACAAATTTGTACATCCTGACAAGTCTGAGAAACTGAATGAAATCTCTATAAACCTAGATGATGTAATGGGGCAATTTGACAAACTGAAGAGTAGCAAATCTGGACTGGATGGTATTCATCCCAGAGTACTGATAGAATTGAAAAATGAACTTGCGGAACTATTGTTAGTAATATGTAATTTATCTTTAAAATCAAGCATGGTACCAAAAGATTGGAGGGTGGCCAATGTAACGCTGATTTTTAAAAAAGGTTTCAGAGGAGATCCGGGAAATTATAGACCGGTGAGACTGATGTTGGTGCTAGGCAAAATGGTAGAGACTATTATAAAGAACAAAATTACAGAGCATATTCAAAAGCATGGATTAATGAGACAAAGCCAACATGGATTTAGTGAAGGGAAATCTTGCCTCACCAATCTATTACATTTCTTTGAAGGGGTGAACAAACGTGGATAAAGGTGAGCTAGTTGATATTGTATATCTAGATTTTTAAAAGGCGTTTGACAGAGTACCATATAAAAGACTGCAGAGGAAATTGGAGAGTCATGGGATAGGAGGCAGTGTCCTACTGTGGATTAAAAACTGGTTAAAAGATAGAAAACAGAGAGTAGGGTTAAATGGTGAGTATTCTCAATGGAGAAGGGTAGATAGTGGGGTTCCGCAGGGGTCTGTGCTGGGACTGCTGCTTTTTAACATATTTATAAATGATCTAGAGATGGGAATAACTAGTAAGGTAATTAAATTTGCTGATGAGACAAAGTTATTCAAAATTGTTAAATCGCAAGAGGATTGTGAAAAAATTACAAGAGGACCTTACGAGACTGGAAGATGATGTTTAATGTGAGCAAGTGCAAAGTGATGCATATGGGAAAGAGGAACCCAAAATATAGCTATGTAATGCAAGGTTTCATGTTAGGAGTCACTGACCAAGAAATGTATCAAGGCGGCATCGTTGATGATACACTGAAATCCTCTGCTCAGTGTGCTGCGGCGGTTAAGAAAGCAAATAGAATGTTCAGTATTATTAGGAAAGGAATGGAAAACAAAAATGAGGACATTATAATGCCTTTGTATAGGTCCATGGTGCGACCGTGCCTCGAATAGTGTGTTCAATTCTGGTCACCGCATCTCAAAAAAGATATAGTGTAATTAGAAAAGGAAAATAAGAAGCGGCATAAGGAATGTCAAGGCAGATGCAAAGCGCTGATAAGAAAGGCAAGGTGAAATTAGGCCTTACCTGCTAATTTTCTTTCCTGTAGATCCTCCAGACTGTTCAAGACGCTTGGGTTATGCACTCCTACCAGCAGAGGGAGACTGAGAACACTAAAACTTCTTATACAAGTAGCCTGTGCAGACCTACTAACCAGTAAAACAGTAACAAAGCAGAGGAACAAAACACCTCCACCTAAACAAAACCACTGAATCCATACTCAGATCTCCTCCCCTTAAGACAGGGGAATTCAACTGCAGATGGGCACAAACGGTACCAAAAACTGCCCTTAGTAAAACTCCAGGACTCAAATCACAGGAGCTACTAGAAATATCAGCAACTGAAGTCTAAAGAAAATGTCATACTGAACTGTCCAATACACTGGGTGGGCTCTTGAACGGTCTGGAGGATCTAGAGGAAAGAAAATTAGCAGGTAAGGCCTAATTTCACCTTCCTCAGCAATCCTCCAGACCGTTCAAGACGCTTGGGATGTACCAAAGCAATAAACACATCTCAGGGTGGGACCTGCGAAGCCCAGAGGACAGGACTGCAGCTCCAATACTGGCATCCTCCCTTGCCTGTAAATCCACTCTGTAATGTTTAACAAAAGAATGCAGGGAGGACCACACCGCCGCTCTACAAATGTCCACCGGTGGAACAAAACTACTCTCTGCCCAAGAAGCCGCCATCCCCCTAGTGGAATGTGCCTTGAGCCCCACCTGCACCGTACGGCCATGCAATATGTAAGCCAAAGAGATGGTATCCTTCAACCACCGAGATATAGATGCCTTAGAAGCAGCCGCTCCCTTCTTGAGCCCCCCATGAAGGACAAATAACCTGTCCGAAGACCTGAATTCCTCCGACCTGTGCAAGTAAACCTTCAACACTCTGTGCACATCCAATTTCGCCAAACAACGCTGAGAAGCATTCCCCGTCCGGTCACCCAAGACCGGCAAAGAAATCACCTGATTGACATGAAAGGAGGATACCACCTTAGGCAAAAACGAAGGGACTGGACGCAGTGAAACCTTTTCCTTAGAAAACCACAGAAACGGAGGCCTACATGAAAGAGCCTGAAGTTCCCAAATCCTGCGAGCTGACGATATAGCTACCAAAAAGACCACCTTCATAGTAAGGTCTTTTATCGAACAAGACTCCAAGGGCTCAAAAGGAGAACCCGCCAAAGAGTCAAGAGGAACTACCGGCCGCTGAGCAGGACGAAGCAACTTCACCCCCCTCAAAAAACGGACCACATCCGGGGAAGACGCAACCGACCTGCCCTGCACCTTACCCCGAAAACACGCCAAAGCAGCCAGCTGCACCTTCAAAGATGAGAATGAAAGGCCCTTCTCAAAACCATCCTGCAAGAAATCTAAAATGCACGACACAGAAGCTGTCGAAGGGACACACGCCTGGTCCCCACACCAATCTTCAAATATGCGCCACACATGCACATAGGCCAAACAAGTCGAACATGTGAGAGACTGCAGCATTGTCTGAAGCACCTGAGGAGAAACCCTTTCCTTCTTAACCATTCCCTCTCGAGGGCCACACCGTAAGAGAGAACTGAGCCGGATCCGGCATGACAATTGGACCCTGACACAACAGCACCGAGCCCCCCAGCCGCAGAGGCTCGCCTTCTAACAGGTGCATCAGATCCCCGAACCACGGCCGACGCGGCCAATTCAGAGCCACCAACAACACCGGACCCGCATGACATTCCACCCTCTGTAGGACTCGACCTATCAAGGGCCATGGGGAAACACGTACAGCAACACCCGTTGAGGACACGGAAGGACCAGCACATCGATCCCTTCCGCTCATGGATCCCAACGCCGCCTGAAATACCGAGGAACCTAAGCATTCTGTGCCGACGCCTTGAGATCCACTACTGGCATTCCCCACTTTAGAACTATCTGGTCGAACACCGACCGGTACAGAGACCATTCTCCGGGGTCCAACATGTGTCTGCTTAGAAAATCCGCGTTCACGTTGTCCACCCCGACCATGTGCGCCGCCGAAATCTGCACTAGATGCCTTTCCACCCAACTCATGAGCAGAGCCGTCTCAATTGCCAACCATGGACTCTTTGTACTGCCCTGCCGGTTGACATACGCTACTGCTGTCGCATTGTCGGACCACACTTTAGCGAAATGCCAACAGAGCTAGCCGAATCGCCCTTGTCTCCAACCGGCTACTGGCATCCGTTACCAGAATCACCCACTGAGGAGGTTCCAACGGCATGCCTTTTTTCAGATGGGACGAGCACAGTCACCACTGGAGACTGCGCTGAGGAGCCCCCCTCAATTGCAACCGCAACTCCAAACTGTGTATCTGGGGAGACCACCAGGACAACAGAGCCGACTGAAGCTGATGCATATGCGCCCTGGCCCATGGTACTACCTCTATCGTCGCTGCCATGAGGCCCAGAACCCAAAGGTACATTTGAACCGTTGGACTCTGAACGGACATTAACTGCCGGACCTGCTGCTGAACAGAGGCGATCCGAGAATCCGGCAGAAAAACACGACCCACTGCCATGTCGAACCGCACTCCCAAATACTCCAGACTCTGCGATGGGATCAACTGACTTTTG
Organism: Microcaecilia unicolor; assembly: GCF_901765095.1. Lineage (NCBI taxonomy): Eukaryota > Metazoa > Chordata > Amphibia > Gymnophiona > Siphonopidae > Microcaecilia > Microcaecilia unicolor. Next base: position 94,254,125 of record NC_044039.1, read on the forward strand.
ACTACATTCACTACCCATCCGAGCAATTCCAGAAACGCGACCACCTGAGCTGTCGCCGCAACACTGTGAGCCCGAGACTTCACCCAGATCAACCAGTCGTCCAGATACAGATGCACCAGTATTCCCTGCCTCCGCAAAGCCGCTGCTACCACCACCATTATCTTGGAGAAGGTGCGTGGAGCCGTTGCCAGATCAAAAGGCAGAGCACAGAACTGAAAGTGCCTCCCTAAAACAGCAAAACGAAGGAAACGCTGATGGGCCTCTCGAATCGGCACGTGCAGATACGCTTCTGTGAGATCCAGTGATGTGAGAAATTCTCCCTGACGAACAGCCACTATGACTGAGCACAGAGTCTACATGCGGAAGGATGGCAGCTTGAGTGCCCCATTGACCCTCTTGAGATCTAAAATGGGTCGAAACTGGTCCTCCTCCTTCGGCACCACAAAGTAAATGGAATAACAACCCATTCCCTGCTTGTGCTGAGGAACGGGTACCACAGCTCCCAACTGGATTAAGCGGCCCAGAGTCTCCTGAATAGCCTTTAACTTGACTTGAGAATGACAAGGAGCGGGAAGAAATAGATCCGGCAGCGGGTGCTCGAACTCGAGCGCATAACTGTCGCGAACGATCTCCAGCACCCACTGATCTGAAGTAATTTGGATCCACCCCTGATAAAACAGACGAAGTCGCGCCCCGACCTTCACCAGAGGCTAGACCCGCACACCTTCATAAGGAGGACTTATTACCATTTCCAGCACCTCCGGAGAAGCCCCGACCTCCTCTACGACCCCCTAGAAAGGACTGTGTCCGCTGGAAAAAACGGCTTTTAGGAGATACAAATCTGCCCGGCCTGTACCGCCTCGCGTCCTTAAACCGACCTCTAGCCGAACCCCCTCGACCAGTCGACTTAGGCCGTAACTACGGCAACCGTGAGACCTTGGTATCCCCAAGACCACTCATCAGTTTATCCAAGTCCTCTCCAAACAACATAGAACCTTTGAAAGGTAGCGAACACAACTTTGCTTTAGAGGCCACATCTGCCACCCAGCCCCTAAGCCAAAGAGCCCTGCGAGCCGTCACCGCCAGAGCCATATTCTTAGCCGAAGCTCTTAGCAAATCATAAAGGGTGTCCACCAAAAACGAAGACCCCATCTCCAATTTGGCCAGCTCCTGAACCAAACCAGTCCTATCTAACGCAGGCTCATCCAAGAGCTTCTCCGCCCAACGGAAACAAGCTCTGGCTACCAAGCCCCCACACACAGAGGCTTGCAAGGCCAAAGCCAACAAATCAAAGCTGTGCTTCAGAAAGGACTATCCTGAGGATCCCGTAAGGCTGTACCGCCATCTACCGGAATGCACTTAGGGAGTAGAAATCCACGGGAGACGTATGTGTTAGGCTGGGAGAGTCTGATAGGTACAGACGGGGAGAGGGATCTTGAGGTGATAGTATCTGAGGACCTGAAGACGAAACAGTGTGACAAGGTGGTGGCCGTAGCTAGAAGATTGCTAGGCTGTATAGAGAGAGGTGTGACCAGCAGAAGAAAAGAGGTTTTAATGCCCCTGTAAAGACGTTGGTGAGGCCTCACCTGGAGTATTGTGTTCAATTTTGGAGGCCGTATCTTGCGAAAGATGTTAAAAAAATGGAAGCAGTGCAAAGAAAAGCTACGAGAATGGTATGGGATTTGCATTGCAAGACGTATGAGGAGAGACTTGTTGACCTGAACATGTACAGTGGTGGAAATAAGTATTTGATCCCTTGCTGATTTTGTAAGTTTGCCCACTGACAAAGACATGAGCAGCCCATAATTGAAGGGTAGGTTATTGGTAACAGTGAGAGATAGCACATCACAAATTAAATCCGGAAAATCACATTGTGGAAAGTATATGAATTTATTTGCATTCTGCAGAGAGAAATAAGTATTTGATCCCCCACCAACCAGTAAGAGATCTGGCCCCTACAGACCAGGTAGATGCTCCAAATCAACTCGTTACCTGCATGACAGACAGCTGTCGGCAATGGTCACCTGTATGAAAGACACCTGTCCACAGACTCAGTGAATCAGTCAGACTCTAACCTCTACAAAATGGCCAAGAGCAAGGAGCTGTCTAAGGATGTCAGGGACAAGATCATACACCTGCACAAGGCTGGAATGGGCTACAAAACCATCAGTAAGACGCTGGGCGAGAAGGAGACAACTGTTGGTGCCATAGTAAGAAAATGGAAGAAGTACAAAATGACTGTCAATCGACAAAGATCTGGGGCTCCACGCAAAATCTCACCTCGTGGGGTATCCTTGATCATGAGGAAGGTTAGAAATCAGCCTACAACTACAAGGGGGGAACTTGTCAATGATCTCAAGGCAGCTGGGACCACTGTCACCACGAAAACCATTGGTAACACATTACGACATAACGGATTGCAATCCTGCAGTGCCCGCAAGGTCCCCCTGCTCCGGAAGGCACATGTGACGGCCCGTCTGAAGTTTGCCAGTGAACACCTGGATGATGCCGAGAGTGATTGGGAGAAGGTGCTGTGGTCAGATGAGACAAAAATTGAGCTCTTTGGCATGAACTCAACTCGCCGTGTTTGGAGGAAGAGAAATGCTGCCTATGACCCAAAGAACACCGTCCCCACTGTCAAGCATGGAGGTGGAAATGTTATGTTTTGGGGGTGTTTCTCTGCTAAGGGCACAGGACTACTTCACCGCATCAATGGGAGAATGGATGGGGCCATGTACCGTACAATTCTGAGTGACAACCTCCTTCCCTCCGCCAGGGCCTTAAAAATGGGTCGTGGCTGGGTCTTCCAGCACGACAATGACCCAAATCATACAGCCAAGGCAACAAAGGAGTGGCTCAGGAAGAAGCACATTAGGGTCATGGAGTGGCCTAGCCAGTCACCAGACCTTAATCCCATTGAAAACTTATGGAGGGAGCTGAAGCTGCGAGTTGCCAAGCGACAGCCCAGAACTCTTAATGATTTAGAGATGATCTGCAAAGAGGAGTGGACCAAAATTCCTCCTGACATGTGTGCAAACCTCATCATCAACTACAGAAGACGTCTGACCGCTGTGCTTGCCAACAAGGGTTTTGCCACCAAGTATTAGGTCTTGTTTGCCAGAGGGATTAAATACTTATTTCCCTCTGCAGAATGCAAATAAAGTCATATACTTTCCACAATGTGATTTTCCGGATTTAATTTGTGATGTGCTATCTCTCACTGTTACCAATAACCTACCCTTCAATTATGGGCTGCTCATGTCTTTGTCAGTGGGCAAACTTACAAAATCAGCAAGGGATCAAATACTTATTTCCACCACTGTATACCCTGGAGGAAAGGAGAAACAGGGGTGGTATGATACAGACGTTCAAATATTTGAATGGTATTAATCCACAAACGAACCTTTTCCGGAGATCGGAAGGCGGTAGAACCAGAGGGCATGAAATGAGATTGAAGGGGGGCAGACTCAAGAAAAATGTCAGGAAGTATTTTTTCACGGAGAATGGTGGATGCTTGGAATGCCCTCCCGTGGGAGGTGGTGGAGAGGAAAACGGTAACGGAATTCAAACATGCGTGGGATAAACATAAAGGAATCCTGCTCAGAAGGAAGGGATCCCCAGAAGCTTAGCCGGTGGTGGAAGGCAGGGCTGGTGGTTGGGAGGTGGGGATAGTGCTGGGCAGACTTATACGGTCTGTGCCAGAGCCGGTGTTGGGAGGTGGGGCTGGTGGTTGGGAGGCGGGGATAGTGCTGGGCAGACTTATACGGTCTGTGCCCTGAAAAGGACAGGTACAAGGTAAGGTATACACAAAAAATGGCACATGTGAGTTTATCTTGTTGGGCAGACTGGATGGACCGTGCAGGTCTTTTTCTGCCGTAATCTACTATGTTACTATGTTAGTAACCGCCGTAACCACCGCACCCACAGTAGGTGGTTTCAGCAGGGCCAAATCTTCCGGAGGCAAGGGATACAGCCGCACCATAGCCCTAGACACCTTACAAGCAGCCTCCGGCACAGACCATTCCTGAAAAACCATGTCTAATGTCTGAATTCAGGGGAAAGGAACGGGAGGCTCTCTGGATCCCCTTAACCAAGGGATCTACCTGGGGTCCCTCCGCAGAGGGAGTGGCCGCCGGAGCAAACTTCAGAGTAGAGATCACCTGATCAATGAGCTCTAACAACTCCTCCTTATGAAAAATGCGAACCACTGAAGAATCTTCCCCAGGCCTTAGCTCATCCTGATCCTCAGACTCATCTAAGAGATCCTCCTCTCCTGGGTCACTCCAAACCTCCGACCCAGGCAGAGAAAGTATCTCCATAGGCTCTGAAATATCCACCCATGGGCTCTTAACTCCCACTGAGCTAGCAGCCTCCAGGGAACAAACAGCCTGAGAGGGGCCAGCTCTCCAGGCATTATACAGAGACCAAACAAATTCAGGAGGGAAACCAGACCCCCCCCCCCAATGCTGCTGAAGCCCCAACGGCTCCGTCAAGGCTGACCCAGGACACGCAGCCAAAATGGCCGCATTTCCCGCCAAAACCAGCCCCGCCGTTGCCAGCCCGGAATTTGCGGTCAAATCGCCGCCCAACGCCTCCGCCGACTCAGAGGAAAGCATGAGGGGCAAGAGCGCTGACAACGTAGGCTCGCCACAAAATTTACATTGGTCACCTTTCACTTCAACGCCGCGCTTCGTGCAAAACCGACACCTCGCCAGCTTAGACATGGCCGCGAACACAATAAAAACAAACAGTTGCTTTGTGCTCTGACAGACTAATAGGCAAAACCGCCTAAGGCAAGAACGCCCTTGAAGACGTTTTATCTCAGGACTGCCACAAGAACGGCCAAAATAGCCACCTTTTAAAAACTTTTTTTTTTTAAACCTCGTTGCTGATGCCTAAATGCCTCAAGGGTACAGAACGAGGTCTGTAGCCGAGGTCAAGCAGTCCTCCAGAGGAAGAACACAGGGGGAGGGACCCGGCCACCCGGGTGTGACACCCCATAGGGAATAAGAAGCACCTTAGGACTTACACCCTGTAATAGAGATCCAAGTGTGGGTTCTCTAACATTTACAACCCAACCTAGAAACCCCAAACGGGCCTACCAGACTGAGTACACTGCACAGGCTGCACACATCTACCCTCTGCTGAGACTGAGAAAATACTGGTTAGTAGAAGGTCTGCACAGGCTACTTGTATAAGAAGTTTGTGTTCTCAGTCTCCCTCTGCTGGTAGGAGTGCATAACCCAAGCGTCTTGAACGGTCTGTAGGATTGCTGAGGAAAGCGGGATTTTGAAAGAAAGATAGCGTTAGAGGTGAAATCTGATAGTAAAATTTTTTTTAGATACATTAAACGCAGGAAACCAGCAAAAGAATTGGTTTGCCCACTGGATGACCAGGGTGTAAAAGGGGTGATCAAGGAAGACAAAGAAATAGCAGAAAAACTAAATGAGTTCTTTACTTCGGTCTTCACCGAGGAAGATTTGGGTGGGATACCGGTGCAGGACAGGGTATTCGTAGCTGAAGAGTCGGGAAATCTTATTGAAATATCTGGAAATCTGGAAGACGTAATAGAGTAGTTCTGCAAACTGAAGAGTAGCAAATCTCCTGGACCGGATGGTATTTACCCTAGGGTACTGATAGAACTAAAAAATGAGCTGGCAGAGCTACTGTTATTGATTTGTAATTTATCCTTAAAATCGAGCATGGTACTGGAAGATTGGAGGGTGGCCAATGAAATGCCGATATTTAAAAAAGGTTCCAGAGGAGACCCGGGAAATTATAGACCGGTGAGTCTGACGTCGGTGTCGGGCAAAATGGTAAAGACTATAATCAAGAACAAAATTACAGAGCATGTTCAAAAGCATGGACTAATGGGACAAAGTCAACATGGATTTAGTAAAGGGAAGTCTTGCCTCACCAATCTGCTGCATTTCTTTGAAGGGGTAAACAAACATGTGGACAAAGGTGAGCTGGTTGATATTGTGTATCTAGATTTTCAGAAGGCGTTTGATAAGGTCCCTCATGAAAGACTACAGAGGAAATTAGAGGGACATGGGATCGGAGGTAGTGTCTTACTGTAGATTAAAAACTGGTTGAAAGAAAACAGAGAGTAGGACTAAAAGGTCAATATTCGCAATGGAGAACGGTAGTTAGCAGGGTCCCTCAGGGATCGGTGCTGAGTCCTCTGCTTTTTAACATATTCATAAATGACCTAGAGATAGGGGTAACTAGTAAGGTAATCAAATTTGCCGATGACACAAAGTTATTCAAAGTAGTCAAATCGCGGGAAGATTGTGAAAAACTACAAGAGGACCTTACGAGACTGGGAGACTGGGTGTCTAAATGGCAGATGACGTTTAATGTGAACAAGTGCAAAGTGATGCATGTGGGAAAGAGGAAACCAAACTATAACGATGTCATGCAAGGTTCAGTGTTGGGAGTCACGGACCAAGAAAGGGATCTAGGTGTCGTCGTTGATGATGATACATTGAAACCTTCTGCTCAATGTGCTGCTGCAGCTAGGAAAGCAAATAGAATGTTGGGTATCATTAGGAAAGGGATTGAAAACAAAAATAAGGATATTATTCTGCCGTTGTACCGCTCCATGGTGCGACCGCATCTCGAGTATTGTGTTCAATTCTGGTTGCCGCACCTCAAAAAAGACATATTATATTTTCAAAGCACTTAGCCTTCCAAAGTTCCTTAGAAACCTATGGAACTTTGGAAGGGAACTTTGGAAGGCTAAGTGCTTTGAAAATATGCCTCTTATAGTGGAATTGGAAAAGGTGCAGAGAAGGGCGACAAAGTTGATACAGGGGATGGGACGGGTTCCCTATCAGGATAGGCTGAAGAGGCTGGGGCTCTTCAGCTTGGAGAAAAGGCAGCTGAGGGGAGATATGATAGAGGTCTATAAGATAATGAGTGGAATGGAACGGGTCGATGTGGAGCGTCTGTTTACGCTTTCCAAAAATATTAGGACAAGGGGGCATGTGATGAAGCTGCAGTGTGGTAAATTTAAAACGAATCGGAGGAAATTTTTCTTCACTCAATGCGTAGTTAAACTCTGGAATTCGCTGACGGAAAAGGTGGTTAAGGCTGTTAACTTAGCGGACTTCAAAAAAGGGTTGGCCGGCTTCCTGGAGGAAAAAGCCATAGAATGTTATTGAAAGGACGAGGGAATACAGTATTTCTAGGATGGGCAGGACAAATTGCTTGTTCTTTTTGCTGCTGTCGGTGACAGGGTGCTGGGCTCGATGGACCTTTGGTCTGTCCCAGCATGGCGATGCTTATGTACTTATGTACAGAGAAGGGCAAAGAAAATGATAAAGGGAATGGGACGAGTTCCCTATGAGGAAAGGCTGAAGTGGCTAGGGTTCTTCACCTTGGAGAAAAGAAGGATGAGGAGAGATATAATAGAGGTCTATAAAATAATAAGTGGAGTGCAACAGTAGATGTGAATCGTTTGTTTACTCTTTCCAAAAATACTAGGACTAGGGGGCATGCGATGAAGCTACAAAGTAAAAAAATTAAAACTAATTTGAGAAAGTTCGTCTTTACTCAACGTGTAATTAAACTCTGGAACTTGTTGCCAGATAATGTGGTAAAGGTGGTTAGCTTATTGGCGTTTAAAAAAGGTTTGGACTGCTTCCTAAAGGAAAAGTCCATAGACCACTATTAAAATGACTTGGGGAAAATCCACTGCTTATTTCTGGGATAAGCAGCATAAAATATATTGAACTTTTTTGGGTTCTTGCCAGGTATTTGTGACCTGGAATGGCCACTGTTGGAAACAGGATGCTGGGCTTGATGGACCTTTGGTCTGCCCCATTGTGGCAATACTTATGTAGCCCTGATGTAGGACCTTATACTCAGTCCCCACTTGGGCCTTCTCCGCCAGCAGTCCTTCCATATGCTGTTGGAGCCACTTGCCACCATTTCTGGAACATTGCCACTGCAGCATCCCGCAGCATTCTCTCTTTTGCCATCAGCTTGTGACAAGTTCATCCATCATACTCTCATTAATCCCCTGTTGGCTTTTTCCACTGTTCTTGCCTTGATAGTAATATCATGAACTGTACACTGCAGATCAGATGGGTAGAGTAAGTAATATTTCACTTTTTCCACCCTTAAGTACTAGTTAATCTCCTGGAACTCTCTTCTTTTTTGCAACAAGATCCTCGAGCGATCAGATTATTGGTCTATCGGACAGTTCTGTCATCTGATTTGGCCTAGCTTTCTCACTGCTTGAAAAATAACCTCCTTTGCCCTGTATTCGTGAAACAAGGCAATCATCTCTGGTCTTACTTACCACTGTAGTCCCAGAGCCTTGTGTGCTCTGTCTGCAAGTTCAAACTGGTCCTCTTGATATTTGCTGCTGCCACCAGCATCATTTTGCAGATTTGCAGTACTGGGGCTTTATAATCATATTTCTCATCCCTCTCTGGAACCTCTCACAGTCTCAGATTACTACACTGAGCCCAGTTCTCTACTCAACACTGTCCGATAACTCACTTTGAGCTTTTTCCACCTCATGCAGCTGCCCCTGGAGGCCATTCAAAGTATCATCATGCTCCTCTGTTCATTTTTTAAGTTCTTCCACACTCTGACCTACTCCACAATTTCAGAACACAACTCTTGAGTACTGTCTACAGCTCTCTCTTGATCTCAAGGAAACTCTGTTGCATTTCACCCGACATGGAAGTGAATCCTTACTAGCAAGGCCCATACCTCCCTCCACCTGCTCGGGATCGTCTCTCACAGCATATGCATCTCTTCCAGCTACAAGAGGCCTATTTTCAAAGCACTTAGACTTACAAAGTTCCATAGGTTACTAACTGCTTTGAAAAGGAGCCCCTTAGTCTCACAGCCTTCATAGCATATGCATCTCTTCCGGCTACTTTGAGTCAGAGCCTTCCAGCCCAGGGTTCTCTAACCACTACCACCCACTTCATTTGAGATCAGAATTTATTTACTAATTCACCACTGGTAGGGAGGGGATGCATAGGCTATCCAGAGGCCAGCTGTTAAGTTACCATGCAGAAGGGTGATGTCACCAAAAGTTCATGTTAAAAATATTTATAGACCTGGTACAATGTATCCAAAATGTATTTGGTATTAGCTATAGCAAAGGTTTGGGTTTAGTATGCATAGTTACAGTATATTTACCTTAATTTCTAATTGGAAATCAGTAAAAGCTGAAGTGATGGTAAACATAGCTGCATTCATTCCCTCTGGTCTTAGCTCCCATGAGAGGTAAGGCATATTAATATGAGCATTCTGAAATAGTGTAAATGTATAGAAAGAATTCATCTTGAATGAAATCTTTTTATCTTCAATGTAGTAAGTTTTGTTGGTTATGTAATCTGTCCTCCAATTTTTACCTTAGGAGAAAAATATAAGAGTGGGATATTAAAATCATACACATTTATTTTAGAGGTCCTTTACTTAGAACAAGCAATACAATATTTTGTAAAACAAATACTTATGAGATAAGATTGCTTTTCTTTAGTTAATTCTAGGTGCTCTTGTACTAAAACTTTGCACACACTAACAGAATTAGTATGCACTAAATGCTACGTGTCAGGCTATGGGCTCCCACAACTCAGGCTAAATAATACACTATTTGTTTATTTACTGCTCAAATTCTTACATAGATCTGCTCAGTATATGTCGGGTTACTGGTCTTGAGTTTATTTTGAGTTTTATTTCCTTCACATAGTTTAATTTCATTGTTTTGATAGGATAAAAGCAACTTTTTGTCTCCCTGCACTCTACAAACAAGCAACCTCTCTTTCCTTGTGATTGAGCTGGATCTACAACAACAATAAAAGAAAAAGCCTCCCGTGACCTGCATCTGCAACAATTGGATCATCAAAAAATATCAGGATTCAGGAAACGCATAATGATGAAACCATAACTGCAATTCCGTGAATTGACATTCATATCTTTAACCTATATTATCACTACATTTCCAATATCTTGCTGAAGCTCTCCCTCAATTAAACTCCCAAATAATCTCACAGAAGTGAAATACAGTCTTTAAATCGGTGTCTCTCATGAACAGAAGTACCTCCTAGATATCAGATAATGGACTTTAAAACGATTTTACCTTGTTTCAAGGTAAAAAAAACAACAACATATAACTAGAATAAACAGTTGTACTGAATGAAATATGAAAGTGCAAAACCCTTACGAGAGAAACTACACTGGCTCCCACTCAAGGAACGCATTACTTTTAAAGTATGCACATTAGTCCACAAAATCATTCACGGTGAAGCCCCTGCATACATTTCTGATTTAATAGACCTGCCACCCAGAAACGCTAAAAGGTCATCCCGAACTTTCCTCAACCTCCACTTCCCTAACTGCAAGGGCTTGAAATACAAAGCGCTGCACGCGTCAACCTTTTCTTACATGAGCACGCAGTTCTGGAACACACTGCCGCGCAACCTGAAAACGATCTACGAACAAACCACCTTCCGCAAATTATTGAAGACACATCTTTTTGCTAAAATCTACGGAAAGAACCAAAACACATAAAGTCCACACTCACTGTTCAGTAATGCATCAATACATCCACTTCTGAATCCTTATCCCCTGAAATCTCACCACACTCATACCTTTACCCACAGAGGAATGTATACCATATGTTTTCTTGTTATTATATATTGCCCTTTAGTTTCCCTTGTTTCCTTCCAATGTTTCACTGTTCTTTTCCATTGCTATATTCCTTAACGACATTTGATTTGTCTCGTATAACTCTTCAAAATGTAATCCATAACCGAATGCTAACAAATTGTAATTCCATCATTCATAATGTATTGTAAGCCACACTGAGCCCGTAAAAAGGTGGGAAAATGTGGGATACAAATGCAATAAATAAATAAATAAATGACTATATGTCTGTCAGAGAATCTCAGCTTTCCTACTTCAAAGGGACTCGGACCCTCATCGAGCACTGTCTGCAAAATTAATACACCCCAAAACAAACTGGCTTTTTGATATATGAATAGCTAGAAAGTTCCATAACTTTAATACAAAAATCTGCTTTGGCCTAATAAATCAAAGATCTTCATAAACCCCAATAATCTGGAGAAGAAGATATAACAGTCTCAAAGAAAGCAATGTTTCTGACTTAAATAAGACTGTTTAAGTGCATTTACAAAAAGAGCTAAACAATAAAATGAAGCAAAACTCTGAGATGAATAAAGATATGTAAATGTATCTATCAAGATTTACGTTTTGAAAAATGTTCATTCATGTCTTCAAGAATTTGACCAAAATTTGGAACACCCTTGAAATTGTTTATTGAATGTATCGATATGGTACAATCATAAATTTGGTGGATGCATGGAATGGCCTCCCAGTGGAAGTCATGGAGACAAGAACTGTGTCAGAAATTAAGAAAGCATGGGACAGGCATGTGGGATCTCTTAGGAAAAGGAGGCGTTAAGGGTTACTGAGGATGAGCAGACTGGATGGGCCATTTGGCCCTTATCTGCTGTCATGTTTCTCTGTTTCTAATTTAAAATCAACACACCTTTTTTTTGGGGGGGGGGGGAGCCCATGGGCCAACAAAGACATTTGGACATTGGAAGAAGTATATGATGTAGCAACTAAAGACATTCTCTAGTGGTTAGGGTGGTGGACTTTGGTCCTGAGGAACTGAGTTCGATTCCCGGCACAGGCAGCTCCTTGAGACTCTGGGCAAGTCACTTAACCCTCCATTGCCTGCCACATTGAGCCTGCCATGAGTGGGAAAGCACAGGGTACAAATGTAACAAAAATAAATAAATAAAATAAAATACCTCCTTACAATCTCGCTTTTTGCTTACATCTAAACAATTTTTTAATTGGTTACAATTATGTCGTTTAAAACAAAATTGAAAGTGTCCAATATATTTAAAAACCAATCCTCATCTATAATTACTCTGGCAGCATCTCTACTATCTACAGGTCATGTAGTCTCATCAATTTACAAAATCCTACTTTTACACCACTACAAACCTAACCACACACTATGGCCTCCATCACAATCCCAACAAAACCCTTAAACCGCTTTTCTCAGCCAATATGTTTCAATCAATGATCTTCCTCTACCACAGAGCTGTATGAACACATAGAAAACGTCATGCCACTGGTTTACTTCCCACGAATCTTTGTTGACACTGCAACACATGTACTGGAATTCTACTACACGTGATTTATGAATGTTCAATTTTGCAACCCTACTGGACTGCAATTTGGAAGATCAGTAATATCTTCAACATTAGCCATCCTCTTTCATCATCTATTATTGTTGTTAAATCTTGTGTTTCATAAACATCTATGTGGTGACTAAATTGTGGTAACGTCTGTTTTCCCAAATTCAATTTACAAATTTTTTTATTCTTATTTTTTTTTTTAACTTTTTAATTGTTTCATTTTTTGGAAGAAAAAAGCCTCTGTGTGTCCTCCCTCATTAATATGTTTTCTTATAACTTGCTGGACGTCAACTCTTCACTGGCTAAAAACCTCCATTTTTATGTGTGTCAGGTGTTCAGCGCTGCGTGAGTCTGGTAGCATTATACAAATGTTAATAATAATAATAATATTTTAACTTTATCTTTCTTTCATAATTTTGTCTTATAGCATATAACACCTATCTTTATTTCACCATCCAACGTGTTATATGCTATAAGACAAACTATTACCAAAAGTTTGAATTATAAGTGTATTTAGAAAAAGAGCTAAACCGTAAATTGAAGCAACACTGAGATGAATAAAGATATCTAAATGTATCTATCAAGATTTAAGTTTTGTGGAGGTTTAAAACACGCAATGTGGTAGCTTTACTCCTAGCTGCATTCCAAGAAGTGCTTAAGGTCAATTATTCTCCTTTGTCTCACAAATACCTGTCCTACTCAGTTCACCTCCCCCCTCCCCTCTCCATTACCTGCAATAATCCTCCCCCTCCACTACCTGCAGTAATTCCAAGCTGGCAATTTGAAAAAGAGAACTGTCTGCATTTGTAACCTTCCTCCAAACAGTAAACTAAGGAACTTGTCAAATCTATGAACAATGACAGATACAATGTGGCCTGTCGCCCGCTCTAAAATCTCCCTTCACAGCTGCACGACTCACTATGGAAGAATGGCAGCTTGAAAAAGAAATCCTACCTAATAACAGAGAGGCAAACACTCTTTTTCATGGTCTCTGTGTCCTGCTCCGATTGACCTTGGAGGCCCTAGATACAATAGATCGGATTCCTGTTACAAGTTTTTTGAAGCATGTTCTGTCTCAGTCTTTATAAAACACAATTTGCACCATTGTGCATTAGGAAGAAACCGTAAACTAAAGTCAAGCTTACTAAGCAACTTGGGTAGACCACTGGTGGCTCCAGCAATTAACTCCTAATTACCACCACTGTACCACAAGTCCCAAAATATATCCCATTATGGCCAATATTAGATCATGTACATAAGTACATAAGTAGTGCCATACTGGGAAAGACCAAAGGTCCATCTAGCCCAGCATCCTGTCACCGACAGTGGCCAATCCAGGTCAAGGGCACCTGGCACGCTCCCCAAACGTAAAAACATTCCAGACAAGTTATACCTAAAAATGCGGAATTTTTCCAAGTCCATTTAATAGCGGTCATGGTTTTTCTACTGCATGATACTATGGATGATAACGCAGTTACAAGCCACCTCAATCAATGAATGGAACAAAATCCTCATACTTATCACAGCAAGATGTTGTTTCCCCCCTTCCCCCCCCCCCAACTGGAAAGACCAAATTATAAAAAACAAAACAAAGTAGAGATCAATACCCTACCTAATACCAAAAGATAAGCACAGATAACAATCACAATGGCCACAACATCAAAAAAGATAGAATGCACAGATATTTATTTATAGACTGTTAAGTACTCCAACATCAACATTGATACATATGTACTTATTCCTATAGGTTATATAAATGCAAGATCAGTGGTTAATAAGTCAAACATAATTAGAGACTGGATTGAAACCAGGCAATTAGGTATACTATTCATAACAGAAACATGTCTGCAAATGCGAGACGACCCAGTACTGCTTGACTTATGCCCATTGGGTTATAAAATAACACAACAGAACTAAAAAGAAAGGAGGGTCACCTTAATTTATAAATTCTTCTTTACAGTAGAAACCATAGCTGAACATATATTCCCTACGATTGAAATCATGGCATGCAAAATCACAAACTCAACATTAATTGATCAGTCATGCAGTATATTTTTCTACTGTCAGAATGTCACCCAGTTGCTAACAAATCTAAATCCCTCATCCCTGTACTATCGTCTCAACCACGCATTGAGACTTCAGAGCTCTGCCTGCCTTTTGGGTCCTGTGTGTGGAATGGAGAGCATCTCTGAAAATGATAACCTGGAGGATCTGGATTTCAGTTTTCTATCTAAGAGCCTAAATTTGGCTTCCAGAACCTCACTCCCAGGGATTGGTAGCATGGAATGTTGCTGCTAATTGGGTTTCTGCCAGATACTTGTGGCCTGGCTTGGCCACTGTTTGGAAAACAGGATACTGGGAAAGATAGACCATTGGTCTGACCCAGTATAGCTGTTCTTATGTTCCTTTAAATATGAATGGAATACTTTTCTATTGATTTTTTAAAAACATTTACTCAATCAGTGAAATTAATATCAGAAAAAGCTAAGGGCCTCTTATCAAGCCGCGCTAGTGGTCCCTGGTGTGGCAGTGCCAACAAAGCCCATTCTCTGGGCTTTGTCAGCATTGCCACGCGGGAACTGTTAGCACGGCTTGATAAGAAAAGACCCTAAATCAGTACTACAAATTACTTGTGAAAATGGATTACGATTACTGTACCTTTAGGATCCCATCTTGCAACCTGGGGTTCCTCAAAAAATATCACATCCTCAGGAAGTTTAAAAGATACTCCAACAAGTGGAAATGTAATAATTTCACCCTCCTTTTCATATCTAGGTGTGGTTGTTTGTAATGTTTCCATAGGATATGGAAATGTTTGTAATCCACCTTCAAGCAACTGAAAATAATTACAACAGCTTGTATATAAAAAAATTTTTGAAAAAATCCTAGGAAAATTAAAATGTTAACATTTTTCATCTTTAAACATTCTAAATCACTTTTGAGTACAAACGAACTTGTACTAGAAGAATAACATGTTTTTAAAATAATTTTATGACAAAATGGTTAAAATATCCCTATGATGAAATAGGATGCTCTTAAAATGAAATTATACTATTTAATTTGTTATTTCTGAAAGCTGTTTACAATGTTTCTTTAGGGGGAGATATTTACATTACTGGCAATTGTATAAGCTGGCACCTAAATTTGGACACCAACAGGGTGCCTAGTTTATAGGGTAGTAGTGCTTATGCCTGTGATTAGCGCCACTAATTGGAAGTTATGCATATTAGTGCTAGGCGTGCAACTGTCGGGGGCAAACACATGGGTGGAGCATGGGCCTGTCATGGGTGGGTTGCAACTGATGTGCACAACTTATAGAATATTATCAGTTATCAGCCATCGACCTTTCATAAGTAGGCGCACCTAACGTTTAGCATACCAATGTGGCTTTTCACTAATATTATATAAAGGGTTAGACGCACCCTTAAGCCATTATAGAACTGGTGCTAAGCATGCCCCATTCAGAAGATTTGAAGAGCAGCAACATGATCTTCAATCCACACATTCACATCTGACTTTTGTTTCGAGTAAGATTCCTGATACAATAGTTGGTTTGGTCAATCAGTCCTACAGAATTTATTTGGGGTCTAGAATGCAATTCCACTCCCCCTAGGCCCATTTTGTTTCTGTATGAGGATGTTCAAAAACATGTATTAAGTTAAAAAAAAAAAATAACAAAAAGTGAAAGTTCTAGGCCTTAGCCTGTTGTGGAATGTAAATTTATTTCCTTTTTCTTTGGAACAGCCTGGTACCTAGGGATTCCCATCTATGTGAATATGTTCTGCTTGTCCTCAGAGAACGCAAAGTTATTCACCTGTAGCAAGTGTTCTCCAAAGACAGAAGGTCACACATCCCAGCCACTTCCCCTAGTTGTATTCCATTAGCTTTCTAATAGACAGCCTGGTCCCATGCGGCAACAGTGGGGGAGAAGGTGTGTTGCATATGCAGTGGTGTTTCCAAAAGCTGCTGGAAAAGAAGCTGGGGAGCTTTCCCATGCCGGGCTCCATCAGACGCCATCACCTATTTCTGTGAGTATGTCCTGCTGTCCTCAAACAGCTGCTACAGGTGAGAAACTTCGCTTTCTCTGCACTTATGTGCACAAAGGGGCATGTACCCATTAGTACCTAGTTATAGAATCACCCTTTTATTTCATTAGTAATTTTTGGTTTGTCTGATAAACTTACCAATGGGTCTATAAATAAGGACAACTTCTAAGTCCTGCCTCGACTTATGATAGGGCAAAAAAGTTATTTCCCCTTCTGTGCGTATATTCTTGAATGATACCTAACATTTAATTATTAGGATTTATTTACCGGTTTTTTGAAGGAATTCACTCAAGGCGGTGTACAGTAAGAATAAATCAAACATAAGCAATAAACAATCACAGCAGTAAAAATATTCAAATAGCAATACAAAATATGGCATAGTATACTAGTTACTTGGATATAACAAAAGAGAGGGAACATTTGGATACAGAAAGTGAAAGTGCCTTGGTGCTTTGTAGCTTTTACTACATGAGACGTGGGGGAATAATATATTGTAGAGGAATATATTCGAGTTATTCCCCAAGTTTTCCACGTCATCACTGTGACCCCTGACGCAGGTGCTAGTCACCGAAACACGGCCCGTGTAGGGTCTTTTTGTCAAGGCTCATTCATTAAAGAACTGTGTTCCATTTTTAAAGGCCCGTGGTGCTGTTTTTTTTGTTTGGACTATAGTATACTAGTTACAATGTCAACACAATACAGCGGCTAGCCGGTTAAGCACTATTTAACCAGTCAGCAGCCGTTCTGGCTGGTTAAATAGCACTGAATATTAGGAAGTTTGTCTTTTGAACCACAAATAAACTGATTATTGAGAAAAACATTCTTTAAGCTGAGCCTGAGACCATTATGACTAGTGCGTCCTTATTTTGATCAAAAAGGTTTTTGCTTTGTTGGTACAATTACTAATTCTACCTCACCTTGATTATTGTAACATCTTGATCCAGAACACTTCTGCCAGATTAATATTCAAACTTAGAAAGTTTGAAAGTATTTCCTTTCACATAGCTAATTTGCACTGGCTTCCTGTTCAAGGAAGAATTTTACTTAAATCGGCTTGTCTGATGTTTCAGGTCCTTCGTGGAGTTGCCTCGGAATGTTGATAAATGTGAATGTTTGCACCATTAACTTGGTTTTTGGCTTAATTGCATAGTTTTTATTCTTCATTCTCTTCCTTTTGAAGGTGTGTGGTTTTTAAGATAGCAAGTACTATGTTATCATCTATGGTAATTCCTTTTTTGAACTCTTTTCCGTCTGGTATTAGAACTGAAACGAATGAATATGTTTTTTGAAGAAAACTGAAAAGTTATTTGTTTGGTAGATTTTGATTTTTTTTTTTTTAAATACTGTGTGGCTTTTTTGAAAATGTTATTTTAATGTAACTGTTCTTAATTTATAAACTGCATTGGACCCTAATTCAGGGGATATAGCGATTAATAATAACCCTATTAATATTGAGGTAAATTTTTTTAAATAAAATGCAACATTGTTTCGATGTTTGATCTGAAAGGGTTGAAATACAAGCTACAACAGCAGGGTTGCACCCCTACACCCCTTCCCGTGCACTCCGCTCCATGGATAAATCCTTCTTATCTGTTCCCTTCTCCACTACTGCCAACTCCAGACTTCGCGCCTTCTGTCTCGCTGCACCCTACGCCTGGAATAAACTTCTTGAGCCCCTACGTCTTGCCCCATCCTTGGCCACCTTTAAATCTAGACTGAAAGCCCACCTCTTTAACATTGCTTTTGACTCGTAACCACTTGCCACCACCTACCCTCCTTCCTGCACACATTAATTGATTTGATTACTTTATTTTTTATCTATTAGATTGTAAGCTCTTTGAGCAGGGATTATCTTTCTTCTATGTTTGTGTAGCGCTGTGTATGCCTTATAGCGCTATAGAAATGCTAAATAGTAGTAGTAGGAGAGGGAAAGAGCAAGTGGCTGTATCAGATGAGGATTCAGCAGGAGCGCAGCGAGTGGCTGTGTTGGAGTGGAGACGGAGGGAGGGACAGTGGGGAAAAAAAGGGAGTGGGAGTGTCAAGATGAGGACTGAGAGGGAAGAAGAATGGGGAAGTGAGTGATTGGCTGTGTCAGAGTAAGGGCTGACCCATGAGCATCAACCATTCTAGGTAAACCTTCAGCCATGTGCCTCAAGACTTTATTCTCCATTTTCCCTGTAGTCCGGCATCTACATTTCATTTCCCTACGCCACCCAACCCAATGCCCAGCCTCCCATCTCCTCTTCCCCTGTGTCTACATCTCCCCTTCCTCTCCCCTCCCCTGGTAGCCAGCCTCCCATGTAGCATTTTTCCTCTTTTGTGCCTTTCATTGTACAACACTTTACAATTAGAAAAGTGGTGTATAAATAAACTTTGGTGCTTATTTTCAAAGTACGCAGACTTACAAAGTTACACAGAGGGACATTTTCGATATGATGTCCAAGTCCGATGTTGGACATTTTCAATATGATGTCTAAGTCCGCCGTTGGACATTTTGCAAAAAATCCGAATAGGAAAGAAGGTCATTTCAAAAAAGAAGGTGTACCTTTTTTTTTTTTTTTTTTTTTGAGAATACTGTTTCGAACAAGGTTTTGTGATTTGGACATTTTGGTTTTTTGGTCCATTTTCAAAAAAACACAAAAAACGGCCAAGTGCAAAATGCACAAAATCAAGTCATTGGGATGTAGGAGGAGCCAGTTTTTTTTTAGTAGACTGGTCCCCCAGACATCCAAGGAAAGCAATAGGGCACCCTAGGGAACACTGTAGTGGACTTCACAAAATGCTCCCAGGTACACTCATTACCGTTACTCCCTTGTCTTGTCTGCTGATCCCCCAAAACCCGCTATCCCTAACTGTACACCACTACCGTAGCCCTTACAGATGAAGGGGGCACCTATATGTGGATACAGTGGGTTTTTAGTAAGTTTTAGAGGGTTTACAGTTTCCATCACAAGTGTTCAGCGCTGAGTGCGTCTGGTAGCGCTATACAAATGCTAATAATAATAGGTAAGGGGAGTTATGGACCTGGGTCCACTTGTCCGCAGTACACTGCACCCACCACTTGACTGCATGCTGATCTAATGGACCCGAGTTTAACATCTGAGGCTAGCAAGTAATGTTTTAAATCACATTTTTGGGAGATGGGAGGGGGTTAGTGACCACTGGGGGAGTAAGGAGAGGTCATACCTGATTCCCTCCGCACCCTTTTGTGCCTTATTCATTATGAAAACAAGTCTAGCTCAAAACATCTTAGCTTTAGTCCTGGATGGTTTTGTTTTGTTCCATTATGGCTAAAAAATGTCCAAGTGTTAGGAACGTCCAGATCTCACCCTTAACACGCCCCTTGTGATTTGAAGGTGCTTCTGACGGACTTCATAGAAGAACGTCTAAAGATTGATTTTGAAAATACCAATTTGGATGTTTTTGTGAGAAAAACATCCACATGCAGATTTATGCCACTTTTGGGAAGTTTTTCTCTTTTGAAAATGAGCTTCATACTAACCTACTGTATGTAACTTTGTAAGTCTATGTGCTTTGAAAATAAGCCT
Organism: Microcaecilia unicolor; assembly: GCF_901765095.1. Lineage (NCBI taxonomy): Eukaryota > Metazoa > Chordata > Amphibia > Gymnophiona > Siphonopidae > Microcaecilia > Microcaecilia unicolor. The sequence goes on from NC_044039.1 coordinate 94,273,922, forward strand.
CTAAATGAAATTATTCATTTATATAGATTTAGCTTCTGCCTTTCATTGCCTTTCATAGCCGCATTGAGCCTGCCATGAGTGGGAAAGCGCGGGGTACAAATGTAAGAAAAAAAAATGTAACCAATCCTCCAATTAGTTGTGCTGGTGGAGATGGGGGTACACACAATAATTTCTTTGGTGTCTGTGGCTAAATGCTAGTCTGCAACAGCCTCTCTCCAATAGTTCAAGGGTACATGGTGAGTGGGTTAACAGTTCTGCACAGGCACAAGTGACCCACATGTTAAAACACAACCAGAGATAGAGATTAGGGATCTGCATCCAACAAGATTTGGATGAGACTTAAATTGAGCAAGAAATTTGTCACAAGCTGGAGTTCTCTAAACTAACTGAAGATTTTTGCCTCTGCAAAATAAGGAAGATCCACCACTGTACCCCTAAATGATTTGTTCAAATTCCTGATATTTTATACTTTAAAGAAAGGATTTATGGCTTATTAATCTGATATAGTGCCCTAAAAATAGAATTATCTAGGCAGTATACAATTAAATAATTTAGTAATCAAGTAGGGGAATGAAGGCAAGAGGCAAAGGAAGCCTAGGTTACAGGAGTAAATGATATAAATACTCTGATGTAATGAATTTAATAATAGTTTATATTCAAGATAAGACACAGAAAGAGGGGAAGGAGGTGAAAAGACAATCAGACAAGACACAGAGTAGAAAGTGAAGTTTAGAATGCTGCCACCAGCGTACAAACAAACAGGATGAAAAGAGGAGACGAGGAAAGTGGACTGGCCAAAGGGGAAACCCCCCACTATGTGAGATGATTAAGATCATAATACTGTACTTAGGTAGAAATGCCAAAGAAAAGTAATATGTCTTCAGAGCTTTTTAAACGTCACATAAGATTGCTCTTTCTGAATGCAGGTTGGAAGGTGATTCCATGGTGGGTCCTGCTATACTGAACAACTAACAACTATGCCAAGTCACACCATATCTATTGATGAGTGGAAATAAGCAGGAGGTTTTGTTGAGCTTTACGAAGAGTACAGAATGGTTTATATGGTATAAGACAAGATTAAATAAGAATAATAGTAAACTAGAATAAGAAACTTGATCAGCCAATATAAGAATTTTGAAAGGGAAGTGATAGCTGATAGGGAACCAATGTTCCTCTACAAGAAGAGGGGTGACCCTGTCATTTTTTGGTACCATAAAGCAGTTTCACTGAAGTATTCTGTACTAGCTAAAGGCACCTAATTTGAGAGTTTGGCAACCCAGGTACAAGGAAATGCAATAGTCAAGGCACAATATTACTACGGAGTGAATCAGAAGATGGAACACAGAGCAATTGATGTATGGCACATAATTGCTTTGGGGTATAAAATGATTTTTTATACAGTTTGACATATGTTTATGGAATTTAAATTGGCTGTCAAGAGTAATTCCCAGAACCTTGACATGAAAACCCTGGACCAAAAGTGAGACTGCTGCATCTTTGAGTTGTGTTCCATGAAAAAAGGATGCCCTCAATCTTTACAGGAGACCATTATCAGCAAACCAAGTGGCAACAGTATTAAGTTTTGCAGAAAGTGATGAGAATAATTCAGGTGATATGGAATCAACCACAGCCAGGAGCTGAATTTAAACTACATACATAAACAAGAAAAGACCTAAAGACTGAACAAGTGAAGCCAAGAAAATATTTAAATAGTAATGGACCAAGAGAATCCTAGAGAACCCAAGGGGGTAGTTGGTGAGGTGAAGAAAACACATTACTTTAGTGAACTTTAAATGATCTATCCACTAAGAATAAGCACAGCAAGTCTAGGGCTTCACCTGTAATTTGATACTGTTCTGGTTTGTCTATTTCCTGAATAGTAGTAGTAATGTATTGTGTGTGGTGGTAGAGGTGGGTTGGTGGAGGGGGGAAGCAGGAGGGAAGAGGGGATCGGGGTACCCCCCTCCTTAATTTCTGCCCTTGGCCCCAGCGTGTCAAACATCAGCCTTGCCAGAAGTCAACAATAATAAATCATATTCTGCTACTGTTTACAATGCACATGTGTAGAAAGCTGAATATTTTATTTAGTCATTCATTCATTCAGACTTGCTATACTGCCTTTGCTAACATATAGCTCCAAGCAGTGTAAAAAGTTAAAAATAAAACATATAACAGAAGTGGCTCTACAATTTATATAGGAAAGAACAAAAGTAAAGACAGACGAGACAACAAACCAATAGAAATGTGGATTTATACACAGTAAGACATTGAAACACTCTGTTCAAGTTGTGGGAAAGGCTTGTCAAAAAATCAGGATTTAAGTAGAGGTTTGAAATTTTGTAGGGATGATTCTGCTCTGATAGTGAAGGGCAGAGAATTCCACCAAAGGGCTGGTGCTACAAAATAGAACGTTCAATGTCTTGTAGATTCTAAAATAGCTTGTTTCAGGTTAGGAAGAACAAGGGGGTGGTCATTAAGCAAGCAAAGGAAGAGGACTGGACAGAAGGGGATAGTGAGGGATGAGAGGTAGAGAGGGACACAAATACAAAGGGCCTTAAAAGTAAGCATAAAAACTTTGAAAGTGACCCGTTGTTCTATCAGAAGCCAGTACTGCGATTTAAGAAGAGGAGAAATGTGGTCAGATCAATGAGCGTTACAGAGAAGCCTCATAGCGTTAATTTTACACAGCCTTAGTAGACAATATTACAATAATATAGTTTCTCTATGAAATTCTCCATAAGGTATTATTCAACCTACTTGCAGGATGGACCATTCCTTTAGTTGTTTTCTCTGAGGCGGGAGCTTCAGCAGATCAAAATAGTATACTCCACCTAATGGTGTGAACTGCCGTAAATCGACTACATCATCGTCAATGACCTCTTCTTGTTCACTTTGTAATGGCAGTGAATGGAGAGAAACTAAACAACAAAAGATAACTAAATTAGTATAAAGAAACAACATCATTTGAATGCAGAAAGGAAAACATGTCTTGCGTATTTATACAATGTTGTGTATTTAATCCATTTATCAAACAGAACACCCAAACACAGAAAATGACAGTAGAGACTATAGGGCCTACCCAGTCTGTGTTCAACACCAACTACTACTGTAAGCTCTACAATACTTTTCTTTCCCTCAGAGATCCACTACACTTGTTCCATGCGTTCTTGAATTAAAATACCATCCACATGATGACACTGGCAGTATAGGATGCCTCTACTTGAGTTCCTCTAGCTGAAAAATGTACTTGTATTTTTTTCTTCATTTTCCTGCTGAAACATGGTGAAAAGGCACAGAAAAACTGAGTGCATCCTATGGAATCCCTCCATTGAATCAGCCAACTATAACGTAGTTGGTTGGAGCATTGAGATCAGTGGCAGTCGGGAATGGACCTTGCTGTCAGGCTAGGCAAGAGAGTTCCTGCCCAACTTGAGTTAGTGCTGCCTCCTCCACGGAAGCAGTCTCCTTCATTGGCGGGGACACAAGTGATTGCTTCAGTGAGCAAAGGAATGGATGTTTTTTCCCACTGCAAAACTGTTAGAGACTTTGCCGGTACTTGAAACAACTATTGTTGTTGAGACCTCCCGTCATAACATGGAGACCATATGGTTGGCATTAGTTTCTTTTTTTTTTTTTTAATTCAAGACATTTTATTGGATTTTCAAACATATCAGAAAATATAAAAATATGGTTCTCAACTGATATATTAATAACAGTATTCTATTAGTTTAATAGACTTTAGAATACATATTGCATGAAAGATGATATATGATTAATTGAACTACAATATAATCATACAATTCAAATATTTGTACATAAAGGTGACTTTAGAGTACATGATAAATATAAGGAATAAAGAAAAGTAACAAAATAAGAAAGAGAAGAAAAAGTGTTGTATATATAAGTAAAAGAACAGAAAGATGAAAGAATTAAGTAATTACGCGGTTGCAAAAATGTGGGTACACATTGTTCAAAAAGAATACTGAGAAGAAAGGTAAAGTTTGATAGGTTTCCATATTTTATCTACATGTGTAGAGAATGGTGATTTATGAGCCAGAGAAACTTCAATTTGTGAATTTGTAATACTAAATGCCGCCAGAAGTGAATAACATGTATAGAATGTTTGTACGTTTGGGAAGCTTGCCAGGTGCCCTTGGCCTGGATTGGCCGCTGTCGTGGACAGGATGCTGGGCTCGATGGACCCTTGGTCTTTTCCCAGTATGGCATTACTTATGTACTTATGTAAGTTGTGAATTATCTTTCCAGTTAGAAAGGACTGCTTTGATGGCAATTGCTATCAATATGTCATATAATTTAGCATAATGATAGTCAAGAGGGTTATTAAGCATTAAGGAAATAAAAAGAATATTACTTGGGGAGAAGGGATCCTTTGTTCTGAGGGTTGGGAAAGGATCCAACCTGAACGATTCCTTGGATGACTACTCTAGGAGTAGAGGAACCAAAATTTGTAAAGGCCAGTAAAGAGCAACTAGAATCATGACGAAGTTTGAGAAGCATTTTCCTGATTAGAGTCATAGTAACATAGTAGATGACGGCAGAAAAAGACCTGCATGGTCCATCCAGTCTGCCCAAGACAAACTCATATGTGTATACCTTACCTTGAATTTGTACCTGTACTTTTCAGGGCACAGACCATATAAGTCTGCCCAGCAGTATTTCCCGCCTCCCAACCACCAGTCCCGCCTCCCATCATCGGCTCTGGTACAGACCGTATAAGTCTGCCCTCCCCAATCCTAGCCTACCAACCACCAACCCCTCTTCCCCTCACCTGCTCCGCCACCCAATTTCAGCTAAACTTCTGAGGATCCATTCCTTATGCACAGGATTCCTTTATGCATAGCCCACGCAGTGGGAGAAAAGTGTAAAGAACCTTCCCCCAGTGAAATAGAAAGGCATCTCGGGCTATGCGGTTGGGAGCATACAGCCTAGAACAGAATTAAGGAAGTTTGTTGTTCTGAGGAGAAGCAAACAGGTCTATCTCTGATGGTACTGAGATTCATGGGGTTGAAGTACTCTGCTGCGCTTATCTGCCAGGTCATTCTGCTTTCCAGCTAAGTAAACAGCTCTGAGGAAGATGTTTTGGGAAGCCACCCATATCCATATCTGGATTGCTTGCTGACAGAGGAGGTAAGATCCCGTTCCTCCCATTTGGTCAGATAATACATCGCCACCTGATTTGTCTGTGCATACTAGTAATACCTGGTTGAGAATTCGATCTGTGCTACTAGAGGGCTATGAGCAATAAAGTGAGAAAAGATACTGATGGATAAAACGAAAGTGCATGAGTGGAGACCCACTCGATGCCTTGCTACTCCCAGCGTGCCGTGGCCTCTCAGCAGCCATGCCTACCTCCACTCCCGACGTCTATGCGTCCCTCGATGCTGACGTCGACCTCGATGGCAAAGTTGATGCCGAAGGACCAGACTGAGCTTCTCGAGCCAGTTGAGTTCTTTCTTCATACGAAGACAAAGGACACAACAAGCCGGGCTATGGTTGGGCCCAAGACACTGGATACATCATGAATGGGCATCTGTGCCTGAGATGGTCCGGTTGCACAGAGTACAGCATTTGAAGCCGCTGGAAGTCTTCGATGACATGGAAGGGAAGACTGCACTAGCAAAATCAAAAAACACAACGGTGCCGAAAAAAGGACACAAAAGAAGGGAGAACCGGCCAAGCAGGCCTAAGGACGGCCGCAGCTAAAAGAAAGAAAACTTAAACACGGGTCAAAAAGAAACTAAGGAAAAATAAGAGAGAAACCTGGGGTTTTTTTTTTTACAAAGTGAAAGAATCAAAAGAAGCAAGAGGAAGGTGAAAAAGCCGTACACAGGCACAAAAAAGGCTCCTCCTGGGTGAAAGAGGCGCAACAGCGGAACCTGCCACTCCTAATGCAGAAAAAGAAGAACTGAGGAGCGTGGTTACGCAACAGATGAGAAAGCACTCCGCGCATGCGTGGTGCGGCGCTGCATGCGCACCAGAAGGCTCTAGCAAAACTTTTTCATTTTGCTATGCATTATGCCGATTCCCGGGCTGACGTGGATCGTCAACACATCTGTGAGAATAATGCAGCCTGCTTGTCTTTGGAGAATAGCAGAGAATGCTAATCAACTGTTGATTATGTCAGAGCAGGTTGAAAGTCATCTTAGACACAGTGTCACTGCAGTTTTGGAGGATAAGATATCCCAATTCCATTCAACTTTGCAAGAGATGAGTCTTTGTTGCTGCAGGTGACAGAAACTGAAGATAATCGGCAAAGAGTCATGACTCGTGACTCATAAAATGGCGGTGAAGCCCCCTGAAGATCAGATCAGGCAAAACGCACTACTCACAGACTACATTGATGATCAAGAAAACCACAGCAGAAGAAATAATCTGACTGATCAGTCTCCCATAGTCTGAATTGACGTCCGTGAACTGCCAGCAGCTCTGAGACTGGACCGGAAGCACAGCGGAATTAAGGTCAAGCATGTGCGCAAATTGGGCCTGCAACAAGATAGGGTGGGGAAACCTCAGCCTGTGATTGTCCAAATACAATTTTGCTAATAAAACTGCCCTAATGAGGGACCTACAGAAGTTCCAAAACTTTGGAGTTTGGGATGCAAAAGGACTTTTCTGCCGAATTGGCTGCTCACTACTGAAAGCTAACACCATATTGCTCCCAGCTCATTAAACAAGGGATAAATTTCTCCCTATAATGCCAGTGTTGACATAGCTGTTTAGCTTGTTTAAGTTTGTTTGCAACCTGACCATGACTGGGAATAAACAGAACCCAGGGCTCTTAGATATAAACACTAAGTAGAGTAGATGGCTGGATATTCATCAGTGTGGATTGCAAATGTACTTCCCCAAAGGAACATAGGTGGGAAGGGATTTGGGGGGGGGGGGGGGGGAGGGTTGTAGGGATGAGTTTGGAGAGTATGGCTGCTGAAGTGTTTTTTTGGGGGGATATACATGGGTTAGAACAGTGTATCTCAAGTCAGTGCTGGAGTAACCCCTTGCCAGTCAGGTTTTCAGGATATCTGCAATGAATATGCATGGATAAGTTGGGGATGATGTACTCTGGGAAGCTGGGAAGTCTTCCTTTGGGTGGATTATTAATTATATATAAGCTCAAGGCAGAAGATGTGAGATAATGAATTAGCTCTCACAGTAATTGGCATTGGTTAAGCACAGGCATATAGCTACCCTCTCGGCCACAGAGAAGGCTTTCTTGATTTGACTTAAATGTCATGTGAATGATTTGCTAACACAATCAGCCACAGCAGACCTTTTCATGTACATATACAAACTTCATAAATGGGGGCATAAAGTAGATAGATTGTTGGCAAATTTGATGCACTCTAGCAGAGGGAGAAAGTATTACTAAATTAAAAACCAGTGTGGGGTGAAAAGAACAGTGAGAAATTTTGCAGGCATATGTGGGCTTTTAGAAATACCTTTACATTAGTGAAGCATATGATGTAACTGCAAAATCAAGGTCTCTAACTCCCTAAACGTTTGGAGGAGGAGGAGGCTAGGTTCTTGAAGGCCCCACTCAAAGTAGAAGAAATACATTTTGACAATTAGCACCAGAATTGGCCAGGGCCCTGGGGCCGGATGGCTTTGATAGTGAATTCTGATGGAGGATCTGGTAGCTGAACCCCCATATCACATGCTCCAAGAAGTCTTGGCATATTATTAGAATGGAGACCATTTAATTGTTCTCCCATTTAAGATCTCTAGAGGGAAAAGACAGGGATGCCTATTATCTTCCATGTTTTTTATTCTTACTTTAGAGCCCTTAGCGGTTATGTTGTGGGTGGATCCCCAAATAACTGAGCTAATTATGGGAGATCATGAACATTGATTGCACTTATTTGCTCATGACATGCTCTTGTTTTTGAGTCACCTGGAGTATGATATGGAGCCTATTACATGCTTGATAAGACAATTTTATTGTTAGCCACATTGAGCCCAAACTTGTTTGGGATAATATACGGCATTTGTGTGATAAATGTAAGAATTTACCTCTATCTTTGTTTGGGCAGATTTCATTATTCTAAATGGTAGCTTTGCCCAAATTGTTGTACCCTCTTCAGATGGTCCTGTTTTGGGTACTGAACAAAGATGAAAGGATGTATCACTGCATAATTCAGCGACTTTTTTGGCAAGGGAGAAATACTAGGCTTAGTTATTACACATTAATGCACAGGAAAGAGAAGGGTGAGGTGGGTCTTCATGACCTGTGCTGATATAACATTGTTGAAGGAGAAAAGTGGGAATGGAAACCAGGCTATCCAAAAAAACAGGACTAAGGAAGTTCTGAAATGAAGCAGTATTTATTGAAAATCAAAATGACTCATTTTGATTTTCAATAAATACTGCTTCACTTAAGAACCTCCTTGGTCCTGTTTTTTTGGATAGCCTGGTTTCCATTCCTACTTTTCTCCTTCATTTGTCCCCTAAGGTTCCCCCTTTTCTTTGCATTAACTGGTAACCTGCAGTTTAGTCTGGACTGGGGACTCCAAATTAAAATGGTGAGCTGAGCAGGGTTGCCAAATGGCGTGGGACCTCTGGCTACTAATGGGGGGAGACAGATGATATTGGAAAACTTTAAGGTAACAAGATGCTAATAGAGTCGATGGCATGAAGGAAGATGAAGATTTTCACACGATTCTCCCAAAATTTTAATAGGCTGTCCATTTGGTACCAGGATGGTATGGTTACCAAAGGGGTGAAGCATTTAGAAAGGCTGGCACAGGCATGGGCTTGTGCTTTTGGTTGTTGAATTTACTGTGGATAGAATTCAACAAATATGGAAAAAAGGTTATAAGCACGGTTCCCTCTAAGCTGAGCAGGAGTCCTCCAACTGCATTGCTGTCAGGGGCGGGTAGTGCTTCAAAATCATGTTTTCAATCACTAGGGACAGGCAGGTTCCCTGGAGTCTTGCAGGACTTGACTGCCCCTCACTATTGAGAATGTGACAGTGAAACAGCACCCCCAACTGGTGGGACTGTAAGTGGAGGACTCCCACTCAGCTTAGAGGGAACAGTAGTTATAAGCTGCTTTCCAGTGCAGGGTTACAAGAGACTTTGTTTAAGCTAACTCAGAGTATACATTACAAGGTATCGCGGGTACCATATATGAAGTTGTGAGATACTGACCTTTGTCTATGGGATAAGATCCATAGAGGCACCCAGATCCATATTTTTTTGGGAATGTCCCCATTTGAGGCAATTATGGACCATTGTGGGGAAGGTTTGCCATGCATATATAGCTTATTAATGTTGGGATATGGATAGAGAAGAAGATGTAGCTGTTAGACCATCTCAGGCAGAGAAGAAATTGGTTACACACAGAGGTGTATTTTCAAAGCACTTAGCCTTACAAAAGTTATGTGGAGGGGCATTTTCGATATGACGTCTAAGTCTGAATTTGGACATTTTTACAAAAAACGTCCAAATTCAGAACAGGAAAGTAGGTCATTTTTCAACCAAAAAATATCCTGTCTATATTTCCCTTTTGAAAATACTGTTTGGAAAAACGTTTTGTGATTTGGACGTTTTATTTTTTGGACCATTAAAAAAAAAAAAAAAGCGTCCAAATCCAAAACGTCCAAAATACAGGAGGAGTGGCTTAATGGTTAGTGAAGTGGGCTTTGATCCTGGCAACACGGGTTCGATTCCCACTGCGGCTTCTATGTGACCTTGAGCAAGTCAAGTGCACAATGGGTGTTTTTGTATATGATGTCTAAGTCTGAATTTGGATGTTTTTGTAAAACGTCTAAAATCAAAACAGGAAAGAAGGTCATTGTCTACAAAAAAAAAAAGTCTCTTTTCCTTTTAAAAATGCTGCTTGGAAGAATGTTTTGTGATTTTGGACGTTTTATGTTTTGGTCCATTGTCAAACAAAAAAACGTCCAAATGCAAAATGTCCAAAATACACAAGAAAATCCACAATAGAGTGAAACCATTCACATGTTGTAAGTGTGGTAAAAGCTTTGGTTGTAATGTAAATCTCAAAGTGCATCAAAGAGTCCACACAGGACAGAAACCATTGCATGTATACAGTGTGGTAAAAGCTTTGGTCAGAAGGTAAACCTCACAGTGCACCAGAGAATACACTCAGGAGTGAAATCATTTACCTGTCTTCAGTGTGGTAAAAGTTTTGGTTTGAAAGAAAGCATCACAGCATCAAAGATGCCACACAGGGATGAAACCATTTACATGCACTGAGGAGGTAAACGCTTCAGTTGCATTGGGACAGATAATTAGGGAATGTACACTCTTGCTATGAAGTATGGAAAAATAGCACTCTGTTATTTAGATATATGTAATGAGACCGCCCTTTTATCTATAGGTCTGAATTCAAAGCCCAAATCTACTGATAAACAATAGACACAAGGCTCAGATGTTCTAAAAAAAAAAAATAAAATAGAAAGTTTGGCATCAAGATAGAATAGTGGAAAAGTGACATCCCAGGAAAGCAATAGGGCATCCTTGGGGATACTGCAGTGGACTTTATAAAATGCTCCCAGGTACACACCTGATCATTGCTTCCTTACCTTGTCTGCTGAGCCCCCCCCCCTCCCCCCCAAAAAAAAAAAACCCACTACCCCCAAGTGTACACCACTACCATAGCCCTTACAGGTGAAGGGAGCACCAATATGCGGGTACAGTTGGTTTCTGGAGGGCTCACAGTTTCCTCCACAAGTGCAGGGGTGTAGCCAGACAACCAATTTTGGGTGGGCCTGGGCCCAAGATGGGTGGGCAGAAGAACCCCGCCCCGTCCCACAGGTGATTTGGTCTCTCCTTCTCTCACCTCCATGCCATATGGTCTCTCAAACAACCCCCCCTCTCCTACTTACCTTTTAAATAACAGATTTTCACCAGCAGCGAGCAGCAACTAATACACACTGCTCATGTTGGCCCCACAGCCTTTCCACTGATGCAACTTCCTGTTTCCGCATAGGCGGGAATACGTCAGAGGGAAGGCTGTGGGGCCACTGCGAGCAGTATGTATCAGTTGCTGCTCGCTGCAGGCGAAGATCTGCTATTTACAAGGTATGCAGGAGGGACAGATGTTGGGAGTTTCCAGGTGGTGGGGCTTGGGAATCCCTGCCAGCCACATCATAGGTGTGCTGCTACTGGGTGGGCCTGAGCTCAAAGTGGGTGAGCCTGGGCCCACCCTTGGCTATGCCACTGCACAAGTGTAACAAGTAGGGGGAGTTAGAAGCCTGGGTCCACCTTTCTCCAGTGCACTGCACCACTACTAGTCTACTCCAGGGATCTGCATGCAATTCTAATGTATCTATCATCTGAGGCTGGTATAGAGGCTGGCAAGTAATATTTTTACTTACATTTTTTTGGGGTGGGAGGGGGATAAAGGAGAGGTGATCCCTGATTCCCTCCAGTGGTCATCTGATCATTTGGGGCACATTTTTGTTTGGAATGGAGGAGTAGCCTAGTGGTTAGTGCAGTGGATTTGATCCTGGGGTAGCGGGTTCAATTCCCACTGCAGCTATTTGTTATAAAAACAGGTCTAGCTGAAAAAGTCTAAGTTTTAGTCCTGGATGTTTTTGTTTTGTTCCACTATGGCTGAAAAGCATCTAAGTCTTAGGAACGCCCAAGTCTCACCTTGAACATGCCCCTGGCACAACCCCTTGAGATTTAGATGCACTTCTGACGGACTTCAGAGAAAAACGTCTAAAAAGAGGTTTCAAAAATACTGACTTGGACGTTTTTGTGAAAAAAACATCCAAATGCAGACTTATGTTACTTTTTGGATGTTTTTCTCTTTTGAAAACGAGATTGATAGTAACCTATGGAACTTTGTAAGTCTTTGAAAATGAGCCCAGTAGTCTACTATTAAAGCGTTTTTACAATTAGAATATGTGTCTTTGCTATTAGAACTTAGGGTTTCTCAGTTAGTTTGCAAACTAAAGAATATGCAATATAAACAACTCTGGGAATCTTTTTTTACAGCAGTGGAAGGGCAAGCAGCAAGAGAATGATAGGAAGGGCGAGTTGGGGTATTGAAATCTCTAGCACACTTTGTTCCAGTCCCTACAGATAAGCAAAATGGGAACTAAACATGAGCGGAGGTGGGATCTTGGGAGTGTGAATGCTGGGATGTATGGGCGTGTATGTGATATGGATAAGGGGAAAGAAAGCAGGGAAGTAAAATACTCTGGAACTATGTTACGGGATGGGGATTTCAAACTAGTATTATACAGTGTTGACAGCCATTTATTTATTTATATTTTTTTGTTACATTTGTACCCTGCGCTTTCCTACTCATGGCAGGCTCAATGCGGCTTACATGGGGCAATGGAGGGTTAAGTGACTTGCCCAGAGTCACAAGGAGCTGCCTGTGCTGGAAATCGAACTCAGTTCCTCAGGACCAAAGTCCACCACCCTAACCACTAGGCCACTCCTCCACTCCGATCATGACTGGGAATAAAAAGAACCAAGGGCTCTTAGATATAAATATTTTGGGAACTGTTTCCACAATATTTTGTGCAACACTAAGTAGAGTAGATGGCTGGATATTCATCAGTGTGGATTGCAAATGTACTTCCCCAAAGGAACATAGGTGGGAAGGGACGATTTTGGAGAGTATGGCTGCTGAAGCGGTTTTTGGGGGGGATATACATGGGTTAAAACAGTGTATCTCAAGTCAGAGCTGGAGTAACCCCTTGCCAGTCAGGTTTTCAGGATATCTGCAATGAATATGCATGAAAGAGATTTGTATTCAGAGGAGGCAGTGTAAGCAAATCAATCTCATGCATATTCACTGTGGATATCCTGAAAATCTGACTGTCAAGGGGGTACTCCAGGACTGACTTGGGAAACACTGAGTTAAAATAACCAGTAAACAGATTTCCCATGGAATGAGAGTACACCAATGGGTAGATAAGATTTGTAGTTTAATTGCTTTACTATATACAAGTACTGCCTTGGTTTTGATTTTTCATTCATGAATGCTCTTACGTTTTTTTCTTTTTGTTGTATCGGCTTCTAAGAGTTAATTTTGTCGTCTTTTTTTTTTACCTTGACTAGAGAATAAAAAAGAATTTTAAAACAAAAGTTACACTGGAGCCATGACCTGACCAGACCATTGGCTGATCTTCTCACACCAAGGATCAATGATTAGAAACTTAAATAACTAGGGGGCTGGTGGCCATGAGGATTACTTGCTAACCTCCCTGCCTGATGCAAAGATGGTGGACCTTTTGTGCTATCTAGATAGGATTTTAGACAGAATAGGCAAGAAGCCAGCTGTCTTGGTAACCAATGACATAGGAAAGTGCAGGGGGGAGGCTCTGGAACAGAGAGAGAGAGAGAGAAAAGCATTTAAACTAGAACCTAGGGGGAAGTTGATAGTTGATCAGGAGTGTATGGTTTGGAGTAAAGTATTTTCAATAGATACTGGCAAAATGTTCAAGTCAGGATATCCTGATAGAGAGGTTATGATGAAAGATGAAGTAGCACAGGAGTATTTCAATAAAGAAATCAGTTTATCCTGCATGCTTTCTCTCTCTAGCAATTCCCCATCTGAAATCATTATTCTCTTGCTGGTCTTATTGGGCAACCCAAAAAAGAAAGGAAGACCAAATCTCCACAAAATAGTCCAAGAAAACCAGTCAGTCTCCCATTTTACCTGGTTAACTACATATGTACCAGGTGGAATTGTTTAATAGTGTCCTCTTGATCTCATAAGAACTACCTGCAAATTCTTCTGGATGTATTTCAGACTTTGTTTGTTGTAGTCCTTCATTTACAGCTTCTCTCGCAATTGAGTTGAAGCTTATAGCGCTCTAAGAAATAAAGATCAACAAAGTATAAAATATAATTATGGTTATCCCAGAAGATTCCAGTTGTTAGAATACATAACTAATATATCACATTCTCTTCATAAAGTATGAATATTCTATGTCAATGTTACAATTATTACACTAAAGTAGACTGATCATGCAGATTCAATATTATTTTTATTTTATTTTTTGTTACATTTGTACCCTGTGCTTTCCCACATGGCAGGCTCAATGCAGCTTACATATTATATACAGGTACTTATTGGTACCTGGGGCAACGGAGGGTTAAGTGACTTGCCCAGAGTCACAAGGAGCTGCCTGTGCCTGAAGTGGGACTCAAACTCAGTTCCTCAGGACCAGAGTCCACCACCCTAACCACTAGGCCACTCCTCCACTTATTGGCACTCCTTGTAGCTCTTTATAGACTTCTTACTATAAAAAGGGTAAGGGACCAGCTTAGTGGTAGTACTGTGTACTGCTGTGTGGCAGAGCTGGTTTTGATTCAAAAGCCCAGCTTTTGTTCCGTGGGCATGCTGATCAGCTGGCAGTGTTGTATAGTAACTAAGTAAATGTAATTAGTTACTGTACTTAAGAAAACATTTTGTTACTTTTACCTGTAAAGAAGTACAGGATAACATTTGTTACATTTACTGAAATAATAATTGTGTCAATGTTTACTACTTTTACTCAGTTACATCTGATGCTTGCAGTTACAAGTAAAAATGGAAAGGAGATGTAAATGACAATTCCTCAGTAAATTGCAAAACTGGGAACAGGATCTTGCTATTGCAAACCTTGTCACGCAAACTATGTATCATCTCATCTTAAATTTTACTGTTCAATGAGTATAACCTATAAGAACAATGGAGTTGCATGTGTTTGTTTGGTTATTAGAATCCAGACAAACAGAACAGTGATGACTTGGGTCACTTTAAAGTGGAGAGGAAGCTGAAGCTGGTAGCAATTCTTGGTGAATAGACATATGTCTTGACCACAACAGACATCCCATGGGAAATTTTACATAAGGATAACTGTCCACTGGCCTTAAGACTGAAGGGTTCCTAAACATTTGATGTTCTTGCATCAAATCTCAAAAATATTCAAACAAGAGTTTGCCATCAGATTAATTATTAGAACAACAGCAGACAATGATTCCAACTTTGTGAAAGCCTTCTGTGTAATTGAACAGCATGACGATGATAATGAAGATAAAGATGCAAGTGATGAAATAGACAGTGCTACTGCTAATGCTGATGTTAATGACAATAATGATGATAAAGTATTTTTTGCTATATGAAAGTCAAGTGTTTCAGAGATTCCCTTGATCATAAGAGTGGAGGAGTGGCCTAGTGGTTAGGGTGGTGGACTTTGGTCCTGAGGAACTGAGTTCAATTCCTGGCACAGGCAGCTCCTTGTGACTCTGGGCAAGTCACTTAACCCTCCATTGCCTGCCGCATTGAGCCTGCCATGAGTGGGAAAGCGCAGGGTACAAATGTAAAAAAAAAAATAAGTATTTTTTGCTATATGAAAGTCAAGTGTTTCAGAGATTCCCTTGATCATAACCTGAAGACTCAGTCAGAAGACATGTAATACTGCAACCCTGCTTGATTTAAAGGAACTTTATCAGACTGATCAATTCACTTTCTGCTAGTGCAGTTGTTGAACCTTTTTAGCTGTGCTGGATTAATAACTCACAAGCACACTCGTATGAGTGACAGTCATTTTCAAAAATTTAGTTTTACTAAAAGCAAAGTGGATTGAATTGTAGAGTGGGATAAAAACATTAACAAGAGTTGCACTCACTGTAGTTACTTTTACTTTTTACTAGAAAATATTATATTAGGCAATAACTTTTACTTCAAAAACTTTACATATGTGTTCTTCACTGTACTTTTTACTTAAGTATTAAAATATGTTTATTTTTACTTTTACCTAAATACTTTGACCAACACCATCAGCTGCCATTCCCAACCCCTGGGTGGAGAGTCTCTAATGTTGCAGAGACTCACTATACAGGCATACTGAATTTCAGAAGGAGCAAAAGTCTGGCCTCTCACCACTGCAATGGCGTCGTGCACACATCAGCGAATAGGGGCAGCCCGAACATTAGGCCACCTGAGGTGGGGGGCCTCGGGCAGCACTCTTGAGGGATGGCATCTGGAGGGGCTGCGTCACGGTGACTTTCCAAACCCGGAAGTGACAGCGATTCCCATATGCTGCCCTGCCACCGCCGGTACCTGCCTCTTCTCTTTACTGCAGCCACCTGATGTAACTTTCTGTTTTGCTCAGGCAGCCTCAGTAAAGGGAAGAGGCTGGTACTGGCAGCGGCAGGGTAGCGTATGGGAATTGCAGCTGCTGCTGCCAGGTTTGGAAAGTCACCGTGACCAGGTAAAACAACTGGGGGGGGGGGGGGCGGCATCTTGCTTTGGGCTGGCCCTGTTAGTGCTTAATGCAGTTAGTAAAAGGGCCCCTTAATGTGTGAATTAGTATATGCGGTTACTGCAGGAGAACATAAAAACACAAGTGTTGCCATAATGGGACAGACCAAAGGTCCACCAAGCCCAGCATCATATTTCCAAGAGTGGCCAATCCAGGTTACAAGTACCTGGCAAGATCCCAAAACAGTACATTTTATGCTGCTTATCCTAGAAATAAGCAGTGGATTTTCCCCAAGTCCATCTTAATAATGGTTTATGGACTTTTCTTTTAGGAAGTTATCCAAACCTTTTTTAAACCCCACTAAGCTAACTGCTTTTACCACATTCTCTGGTAACGAATTCCAGAGTTTAATTACACGTTGAGTGAAGAAATATTTTCTCCAATTTGTTTTACATTTACTGCTTTGTAGCTTCATTGCATACCCCCTAGTCCTAGTATTTTTGGAAAGAGTAAACAAGCAATTCACGTCTACCCATTCTACTCCACTCATTATTTTATAGACATCTATCATATCTCCCCTCAGCCATCTTTTCTCCAAGCTGAAGAGCCCTAGCAGCTTTAGCATTTCCTCATAGGGAAGTCATTCCATCCCTTTTATCATTTTCATCACCCTTCTCTGTATCTTTTCTAATTCCACTATATCTTTCTTGAGATGCAGTGACCAGAACTGAACACAGTATTTGAGGTGCGGTCTCATCATAGAACGATACAAAGGCATTATAACATCCTCATTTTTGTTTTCCATTCCTTTCTTAATAATACCTAATATTCTATTTGCTTTCTTAGCACCTGCTGTACATTGAGCAGAGAGTTTCAACGTATCATCAATGATGACACCTAGATCCCTTTACTGGTCAGTGATTCCTAATGTGGAACCTAGCATCACGTAGCTATACTTCGGGTTCCTCTTTCCACATGTATCATTTTGCAATTGCTTACATTAGACATCATTGCCATTTGGATGCCCAGTTTCCCAGTCTCGTAAGGTCCTCTTCTAATTTTTCACAATCTTCTTGTGAATTAACAACTTTAATAACATTATGTTGCCAACAAATTCAATTATCTCACTAGTTACTCCCCTATTTATAAATGTTAAAAAGCAGCAGTCCCAGCACACACCCCTGAGGAACCCCACTCTCTACCCATCTCCATTGAAAATACTGACCATTTAACCCTACTCTCTTTCTTTCTTTTAACAATAGATCACTACCTCCTATCTCATGACTCTCCAATTTCCTCTGGAGTCTTTCATGAGGTACTTTCTCAAATGCCTTTTGAAAATCAAGGTACACAATATCAACAGGCACACCTTTATCCACATGTTTGTTTACTCCTTCAAAGACATGCAGTAGATTGGTGAGGCAAGATTTCCCTTCACTAAATCCATGTTGGCTTTGTCTCATTACTCCATGGTTTTGAATATGGTCTGTAATTTTGTTGTTTATAATAGTCTCTACCATTTTGTCCAGCACTGACATCAGACTCACCAGTCTATAATTTCCCAGATCACCTCTTTTTTTTTTTTTTTAAATCGGCGTTACATTAGCCACCCTCCAATCTTCCAGAAACCATGCTTGATTTTAAAGATAAATTATATCTATCTATATGAAACGCACCTCCAACATTCTAATGAAGCCTCACTTTCCCAATATTCTAAAGTGAGGTGGCTAAGACCGCTTTTTGCTCCATGAGTGTCTGCCCTGCCCACATGTCAAACGTTATGACGTCGGGGGCGGAGCAATGACACAACCAATCGCATGAGGCAGCCTCAGTGATTGAAAACAAAAAAAAAAAAACCTGCTGACACGAAGGGCAGGGACAGCTGGAGAAGGTCGCCCACCAAGCCACACCCCCTCCCTAACGACTCACTCACTGAGGCATGATGAGTGATAGAAAAAAAAAACCCAGCTGAAGCAAATGGAACGGACAGCAGCACAGCCAAGAGAAACAACGTAAAACAAACTCTGTCTCACAGCACGATTCCAGTTCCCCCCCTTCACACACCCTATACCCCTCCCCCTGTCAATCTCTAAAGAGGACAGTGAGGAGAAACAAGGAAGGTCGCCCACCAAGCCACACCCCCTCCCCCATAACGACTCAATCACTCAGACAGGATGAATGACAGAAAAAAAAAACCATCAAGTAAACGGAAGGCAGAGGACCACAGCCAGCACAAACAAAGAAGGTAAGGCTGAAAAAAAAAATCTGTCTCAAAAAGCAATACAACAATGCAGCCTCACAGTTTCAAAACCCTGCCCCCACCTCTGATACTCTCCTCTGATACTGGCACACACACCAACACAGAAATACACTGCAGCCTCACAATTAGCAAAGCCTGCCCCTACCTTCCACCATCAACCCTCTCACTCACATACACACTGATGAACATCCCAGTTCCACCCTTCCCAACCCCCAACTTGCTGTAAAAAAAAAAAAATGACAATCATCTGACTTGGCTCAGAATTAGCCCAAACACATGAGGTGAGCCAAAACCAGATCCCAGTTCACACCCTGCCACCATCAACCCTCTCACACACATACACACTGATGCACGATCCCAGTTCCCCCCCATCACACCACCCCACCCCCCTACAACCCCCCCACCCCTTCCCCTGTCAATCTCTAAACAGAAGAACTGCTAAGCTGCTTTAAAAAAAAACATGGACACACATCTCACTTCCCTCACAATGAGCCCCGACACCAGTGGCGTTCCTAGGGGCGCTGACACCCGGGGTGGATCGCCGATGCACCCCGCCCCCCCCCCCGGGTGCAGTGCGACCCCCCCCCCCCGGCAAAAGGACCCCCCCCCCCCCGGCGAACACCCCCCCCCCCCCCCCCGGGTGCACGCCTCTGGGGGGGGGGGGATGCTGCAGGCCGGTCAACTTCGTTGGTTTCCATTCTCCCTCTGCCCCGGAACAGGAAGTAACCTGTTCCGAGGCAGACAGAGCATGGAAACCAACGTAGCTGACCAGCGCGTGGCACCCCCCAGCGGCATGCACCCGGGGTGGACCGCCCCCAACGCTACCCCCTTGGTACGCCACTGCCAGACACATGAGGTCAGCCAAAACCAGATCCCTTCGCCCCCCAAACCCCCTACAACCCCCCCACGCCCCCCTCCCTCTGTCAATCTCACACACACAGGACATGGATACAACATGGCCACTCCCACTTCCCCCCTTTGCCTCCCAGCCACCTACAAACCCCAGCCCCCCTCCCCCTGTCAATCTCACACACACACACACACACACACACACACGACATGGATACAACATCGCCACTCACTCAACGCTAAACAACCTCCAACCAGGATCCCAGTTAACACCCCTCCCCCACCCCAAACTCACACACACACACTGATGCAGGACATAGATACATGGGCACTCACACTCTATGTATTCCACACTCAATCACTGACACCCCACTCCCCAGCAATGGTAACCCTCCACCCCTCAGTTTCTCACACACACTCATTGCATCTCTCCTCAAAACTTAAAAAAAAAAACTACCAGCACTCTTACAAACAGCCCACACAACACAACAACGCTGACCAAACTCTAAACCGCCTGCCACCCACTCCCACTAAAGCAGCATCAACCCTGTCACACTCTGTATCACTCTCTCTGTCAAACACACACACTCATACATTCACTCACTCCCTATCACACAGTCACTCTCACACACACTCTATCAAACATACACACTCAGAGGAAAACCTTGCTAGCGCCCGTTTCATTACAGTCAGAAACGGGCCTTTTTTACTAGTATTACTAATAATAGTTCTGCAAGTTCATTTTTAAATTCTATGTGTATTCTGGGTTGAATATGATCCAGTCCAGGTGATTTGCTATTCTTCACTTTGTCATATTGATCCATTACATCTTCCAGGTTTACAGAGATTTCTCTGACTCGTCAGATTTGAATACCATTTCTGGCACCTCCTAAATCTTTCTCGGTGAAGACCGAAGCAAAGAATTCATTTAATCTCTCCGTTTTGGCTTTGTCTTTTCTGAATGCCTCTTTTACCCCTCAAACATGTGGAGGGGCATAATCAAACAGGGCGTCCTCGCAGGACGGCCCCGTAAAGGGGCAGGGCAACCCGTATTATCGAAACAAGAAGTGCATCCATATTTCGTTTCGATAATACAGTCAGTGACGCCCAAATCATAAAATTTAGGTCGTCCTTAGGTCATTTTTGAGATGGTCGTCCCGGTTTTTGGCGATAATGGAAACCGAGGACGCCCATCTCTAAAACAACCAAATCCAAGCCATTTGGTCATGGGAGGAGCCAGCATTCGTAGTGCACTGGTCCCCCTGACATGCCAGGACACCAACCAGGCATCCTAAGGGGCACTGCAGTGGACTTCAAAAAAAAGGTCCTAGGTGCATAGCTCCCTTACTTTGGGTGCTGAGCCCCCCAACCCCCCCCTAAAACCCACAACTGTAAACCACTATCATAGCCCTTAGGGATGTGGGTACAGTGGGTTTGTGGTGGGTTTTGGAGGGCTCACATTTACCACCACAAGTGTAACAGGTGTGGGGGGGGGGGGGTGGGCCTGGGTCCGCCTGTCTGAAGTACACTACATCCACTAAAACTGCTCCAGGTACCTGCATACTGCTGCGATGGACCTGAGTATGGCATTTGAGGCAAAAAAGTATTTTTAAAGATTTTTTGGGAGGGTGGGAGGGGGTTAGTGACCACTGGGGGAGTAAGGGGAGGTGATCCCCAATTCCCTCTGGTGGTCATCTGGTCAGTTCGGGCACCTTTTTGAGGCTTGGTCATGAAAAAAAATGGACCAAGTAAAGTCGCCCAAGTGTTCGTCAGGGACGCCCTTCTTTTTTCCATTATCGGCCGAGGACGCCCATCTCCTAAGCATGCCCAGTCCCGCCTTTGCTACACTGCTGACATGCTCCCGTGAACTTTGGTCGTTCCCGCGACGGAAAGCAGTTGAGGGCGCCCAAAATCGCTTTTGATTATGCCGATTTGGATGACCTTGCGAGAAGGACACCCATCTCCCAATTTGTGTCAGAAGATGGGGGCCCTTCTCTTTCGAAAATTCACCTGCTAGCAGTCTTATTCTTTTGGTGGCTTCTTGCTTCTAATATACCTAAAAAAGTTTTTACTATATGTTTTTGCCTCCAATGCAATCTTTTTTTTTCAAATTCTCTCTTTGCCTTTTTTAACAGCTTTTTGCATTTGACTTGCTATTCCTTATACTGTTTCTTATTATTTTCAGTCAGATCCTTCTTCCATTTTATGAAAGATTTTCTTTTAGCTCCAATAGCTTCCTTCACTTCACTTTTTAACCGTGCTGGCTGTCGTTTGGCCTTCCTTCCTCCTTTGTTAATACATGGAATAAAACTGGTCTGGGCTTCCAGGATGGTATTTTTGAACAGCATTCACGCCTGATGTAAATTTTTGACCTTCTCAGCTGCTCCTGTTTTTTTCAATGTTCTTCTCATTTTATCATAGTCTCTTTTTGAAAGTTAAATGCTAATGTATTGGATTTCCTGTGTATGCTTACTCCAGAGCTGATATCAAATCTGATCATATTATGATCACTGTTATCAAGCGGTCCCAGCACCATTACCTCCTGTACCAGATCACTCACTCCACTAAGGACTAGGTCTAGAATTTTTCCTCCTCTTGCTGGCTCCTGTACCAGCTGCTCCATAAAGCAGTCCTTGATTTCATCAAGGAATTTTACCTCCGTAGCATGTCCTGATGTTATATTTACCCAGTTCATATTGGTGTAATTGAAATCACCAATTATTATTGTGTTCCCCAGTTTGTAAGCCTCCCTAATTTCTGAAAACATTTCTACATCTGTCTGTTCATCCTGGCTAGGTACACGGTAGTACACTCCTATCACTATCCTTTTCCCCTTTACACATGGAATTTCAATTCATAGGGATTCCAAGATGTGTGTTGTGTTCTGCATAATTTTTATTTGATTCAAGGCCTTCCTTAACATACAGTGCTACCTGTAGTGCTAAATCCCTACATAAGGCACTACAGTTCAGCACTAGCCTGCAATATGAACCTGACTTTAAAGACCTGACCATTTTCAGACTCAATGCAGAGGCTTTGTACTGTGTAAAGCCCTCAAAGTGCATAAGGAGCGATCCAGTCTGATAAAAGCAAAATAACTTGGACAATAACAACTTTTTGTTGTTATATTATCAGCACATGACATCACTACAGGGACTTCAGGTCCTCATGTCCCAGACCACCTGGCACTAAGAAAGATATAAAGACTTCTTCTTTGAAGGTGGTATCAGCTTAGCTGGCACACAAGATGTTATCTCTTGAAACCTCAGTAACAGCCATCTCTGAGCCCTGCCACCTGATGAAGGATCGTTAATCTGTGGCATCACTGCCTGAGACTTCCCGGCTGAGGAGTACACCTGATGCCTGTGTTCCTGATCCTGACTCATCATCATGTACCCATGTTCCTGATCTACTATCACCTGTGCCTGTGTTGCTTCCAGATCCAGTGTTCATGAGTGATACCATCTGTCAGGTCTGAACTGTTATCTTCTTAGTACCTATGAGTGCCTGGGGTTGATAGGTATCCTAATTTTTGGATTAGGTGAGAGTGCGCTATCTTGGCTACACCCAGACCCTTTCCTGCCTAGCTTTGATAGAGGATAGGCTTTTCAAACTGCATTGTGGTTATAAAGTTGCATTTTACATTGATGAAACTGCTATAATTTATTGGAATATTTAGATCTATTTACAAAAGGAAAGTTATAGTCCAGGGGAATTTGAAAGTTTAATCTTGATCTGAAAATTCCTTGATCAGACTCTACCATTCTGATCATACCTAGAGAACTCTCATTGATACAGCACTTAGCTGACTCACTGGGACTTATAGGCCACAAACCTTTATGTAAGGAAAGTAAATAAATAAAAAAACACAAAAAACTTCAACACCATAACCACGCCATACTGTTCCCTTCCGGTCTCACAAAACCTGAAAATTCTTGGAGTTACCATTGATCGAAACCTCACTCTCGACACCCACGTGAAAAACACGACCAAAAAGATGTTCTTCACCATGTGGAAACTTAAAAGAGTAAAACCTTTCTTCCCGAGATACATCTTCCGTACCCTGGTACAGTCAATGCTAATAAGTCATCTGGATTACTGCAATGCACTGTACGCCGGGTGCAAAGAACAGACAATCAAAAAACTCCAAACTGCCCAGAATACAGCCGCCAGACTCATATTTGGAAAACCTAAATATGAAAGTGCAAAACCACTAAGAGAGAAACTTCACTGCCTTCCACTGAAGGAACGCACTGCGTTCAAGATCTGCACAATTGTACACAAAATCATTCATGCAGATGCCCCAATCTCCATGCTAAACCTCGTGGACATACCGCCCAGAAACGTCACAAGATCATCTCGCAAATTTCTTAACCTGCACTACCCCAGCTGCAAAGGACTGAAGTACAAACTGATGCATGCCACTACCTTCTCGTACATGAGCACGCAGTTATGGAATGCATTACCCACAGACTTGAAAGCAATCAACGAAACAACTATCTTTCGAAAATTGCTGAAAACATTCCTCTTCAACAAGGCCTACAATGAGCACCCACAACCTCATTAACTCACCTCACCAACCCTCTCAACTATGAAAGCTTACCTTATACAGCTATCCAATTCACTCCCTCCCTTCTTCCCTTCTTGATCGCTACACACTATTAACTGTATCTGATATCCTGATATGACAATGTCAACAAATCTATGTAAGCCACATTGAGCCTGCAAATAGGTGGGGAAATGTGGGATACAAATGCAATAAAATAAATAAATAAATGCAAGAGAAAAAGGAAACCGATATGGTTCTCCAAACAAGTGGCTGAGAAAATAAAGGCTAAAGAGTTGGCGTTCCAGAAATACAGAAAAACTCAAGAAGAGGAACACGGGGAAGAATACCGGATGAAACTGAAAGAAGCCAAGAGAGAGATACGTCTGGCGAAAGCGCAAGCGGAAGAACAAATAGCTAGAAATGTAAGGGAGGGGTGACAAAAATTTCTTCAGGTATATTAGTGAAAGGAGAATGACTAAAAAGGGAATTGTGAGACTACAAGATACTGCAAACCGCTATGTAGATAATGATGAAGAAAAAGCAAATTTGCTAAATAGATACTTTTGTTCTGTTTTCACAGAAAAAAATCCTGGAGAAGGACAGCGATGGACTGGCAAAAGTACAAATGAGAATGGAGTGGATATAGCACCATTCACGGAAGACAGTGTGTACGAACAACTTGAAAATCTAAAGGTGGACAAAGCCATGGGATCGGACGGGATCCACCCCAGGATATTGAGAGAGCTCAGAGAGGTTCTGGCGGGTCCTCTTAAAGATTTGTTTAATAAATCCTTGCAGACGGGATAGGTTCCGAGGGATTGGAGAACGGCGGATGTGGTCCCTCTTCACAAAAGTGGTGATAGGGAAGAAGTTGGAAACTACAGGCTGGTAAGCCTCACTTCGGTTATTGGAAAAGTAATGGAAGCGATGCTGAAGGAAAGGATAGTGAATTTCCTGGAAACCAATAAGTTGCAAGATCCGAGACAACATGGTTTTACCAAAGGGAAATTGTGCCAAACGAATCTCATTGAGTTCTTTGATTGGGTGACAGGAGAACTGAATCAGGGACGAGCTACAGACATAATCTACTTAGATTTCAGCAAAGCTTTTGACATGGTTCCCCACAGGAGGCTCTTAAATAAGCTGGATGGGCTGAAGATAGGACCCGAAGTGGTGAACTGGATTAGGAACTGGTTGACAGACAAACGCCAGAAGGTGGTGGTTAATGGAATTCGCTCGGATGAGGGAAAGGTGAGTAGTGGAGTGCCTCAAGGATCGGTGCTGGGGCCGATTCTGTTCAATATATTTGTGAGTGACATTGCCGAAGGATTAGAAGGTAAAGTTTTCCTATTTACGGATGATACTAAGATCTGTAACAGAGTGGACACCCGAGAGGGAGTGGAAAACATGAAAAAGGATCTGAGGAAGCTAGAGGAATGGTCTAAGGTTTGGCAATTAAACTTCAATGCGAAGAAATGCAAAGTGATGCACTTATGGAGTAGAAATCCATGGGAGATGTATGTGTTAGGCGGTGAGAGTCTGATAGGTACGGATGGGGAGAGGGATCTTGGGGTGATAGTATCTAAGGATCTGAAGGCGATGAAACAGTGTGACCAGGCAGTGGCCATAGCTAGAAGGTTCCTAGGTTGTATAGAGAGAGGTGTGACCAGCAGAAGAAAGGAGGTGTTGATGCCCCTGTATAAGTCGTTGGTGAGGCCCCACCTGGAGTATTGTGTTCAGTTTTGGAGGCTGTATCTTGCCAAGGATGTAAAAAGAATTGAAGCGGTGCAAAGAAAACCTACGAGAATGGTATGGGATTTGTGTTACTAGACGTATGAGGAGAGACTTGCTGACCTGAACATGTATACCCTGGAAGAAAGGCGAAACAGGGGTTATATGATACAGACGTTCAAATATTTGAAAGGTATTAATCCGCAAACGAACCTTTTCCATAGATGGGAAGGCGGTAGAACTAGAGGACATGAAATGAGATTGAAGGGGGGCAGACTCAAAAAAAATGTCAGGAAGTAATTTTTCAAGGAGAGAGTGGTGGATGCTTGGAATGCCCTCCCGCGGGAGGTGGTGGAGATGAAAACGGTAACAGAATTCAAACATGCGTGGGATAAACATAAAGGAATCCTGTTCAGAAGGAATGGATCCTCAGGAGCTTAGCCGAGATTGGGTGGCAGAGCCGGTGGGAGGAGGCAGGGCTAGTGGTTGGGAGGCGGGGCTAGTGCTGGGCAGACTGCTTTGGTCTGTGCCCTGAAAAAAACAGATACAAATCAAGGTAAGGTATACACAAAAAGTAGCACATATGAGTTAACTTGTTGGGCAGACTGGATGGACCATGTAGGTCTTTTTCTGCTGTCATCTACTATGTTACCATGTTACTATCATTTTTGGTTAGCATTATTTATTGTCCTCTGATTACATCTATTATTAGTTGCTGCCAAGAGTCTGGTGCAGTAAACAACTTACCTTTTTGTAATAACATCTAAGCCTTGTGGCTTACTCTCAGTATAAAGTATAAGTATATGTGTGCATAATAATTTTGGACTGTGAATTAGGATCACAAGAGAGAGATTGTTGAAAGATTGGTTTGTCTATTTTTCCTGAGTGCTATAAGATAAACTATTCCTCTCACTCATTGCCAACCCCCTTATGGATCTGGTAAAAACATTCTTAGCCCCGACATTCTGGAGGTTCTACTAAGATACACATGCCAAAATTACATTTTGAATGTTCCATGAAACATAGAGGCATATTTTCAAAGCACTTAGACTATGCGTAGTTATATGCATAATCATAGAGAATGCAAATAATAGATTAACAAGCATTATTGAGTGTTAATTGGAATTTATGTGCATTCATTGCAATATATTTATTTATTTTATTTATTTATTATTACATTTGTACCCCACGCTTTCCCACTCAAAGCAGGTTCAATGTGGCTTACATAGTAATAGGGATTACAGGATATTGAGAAAGAAAATAAAAGTTAAGTGTAGCAGAATAACAAAAGTGATAGGTAGATAGAGAAGGATAGGGATAAAGGGAGTGGAAGAGGTGTGAGCAAGGGAAGAAGAGGCGGGAGGGGAATGGGTTACAGGATAAGCATAGGGAATTGCATTGGCAAACTTTTGCAGGGGCTTCCAGATGCATAGAAACCAAGCTTTATTCCCCTTTTTTCAATTACATTTGCCTCATATCTGGACAGTAGGCAAAGGTTGTTCCACAGATATAAATATTTAACAGGGTCAACTTATATATGCGCATAAATATCTGTGAGCAGCATTTTATAGAATACTAGTATAAAAGGCCCGTTTTGGTAGGCAATGAAACGGGCGCTAGCAAGGTAATCTCCCCATGCACGTCCTTCCTGTCTCCCCTGCCCCCCCTGCAGCCAACCATCTGGTCTCAGGACCCCCTCCCACCAACCCTCCTCTGCCACTGCAGCCATGCATGTGCAGCAGCCCTCCTCTCTCCCCTGCTCCCCCTGCAGCCACCCATGTCCAGCGACTCTCCTCTCCCCCTGCCCCCTCTGTAGCCACCCATGTCCAGCAACCCTCCTCTCCCCCTGCAGCTACCCATGTTCAGCGACCCTCCTCTCCCCTGCCCCCTGCAGCCACCCATGTCCAACGACCCTCCTCTCCTTTCCCCTTGCCCCCCCTGTAGCCACCCATGTCCAGCGACTCGCCTCTCCCCCTGGCCCCCTTGCAGCCACCCATGTCCAGCAACCCTCCTCTCCCCTGCCCCCCTGCAGCATCCCTTCTGTCTCCCCTGCCCTCCCCTGCAGCCACCCATCTGGTCTCAGGACCCTCTCCCCACCTCCCTCTTCCCTGCCACCCCCCTGCAGCCATCCATGTCCAGCGACCCTCCTCTCCCCCTGCAGCCACCCATGTCCAGCAACCCTCCCCTCCCCCCTCGGTGCATCACCCAAACCCCCTCCCCCCCCCCCCCAGCGCATCATCCAAGCCCCTACCCTCCCTCGGGCACATCACCCCCTCGCCACCCGCAGCCGCCAATACTAACGCTGTCCGGCCGCTGTTGCTCAACAGGAGACGCAGCAGCGGCCGGTACAAAAAGAAAAAAGCCAAAAAAAGATTTTAAACCTGAAACACGGCTCCCTAGACAGCCATCTGGCATTGGCTGTCATCTCTGCAGCCGCTCCTCCTCTCCCCTCTGACGTCGCTGCGCTCCTCCGGGGTCTTCCTGTAGGGGCAGTGACGTGGAGGGGAGAGGAGGAGCAGCTGCAGTGATGACAGCCAATGCCAGATGGCTGTCTACGGAGCCGCGTTTCAGGTTAAAAATCTTTTTTTGGCCTTTTCCTTTTTGTACCGGCCGCTGCTGCTCCACAGGAGAAGCAGTAGCCGCCGGACAGCGTTAGTATTGGCGGCTGCGGGTGGCGAGGGAGTTGATGTGCCCGAGACGGGGGGTAGGGGCTTTGGTGAAGCGTCGAGGGGGGTAGGGGCTTGGGGGAGGAGTTCCTTTGCGTTGGAATCAGCTGTCGGTGACATCACTGACGTCAGTGCATTCTAAACTGCCTAGCAGACCACTCCGAGGGAGCCACGGTCCCAGGCACATTAGAACGTTGGAGGTGAGAATTATTACATAGGATGACCAGGTTCTAATGCACATATTTCAAAAGTGGTGTTCTGTGTGTTCCAGAATAGGTGTGGTGTCGGCGTTCCCTTGATTTCTGTGCATAGTTATAGAATTTATTGTTCTCCATGATAATGTATGTGCATAAATTTACAACTAGGTTTTTTTAGCGTAAATATCCGCATTGGGTTTTTGCAGTGCCTATCTAGAATGTAAATATGATTTACTTGTAACATTTTACATTTACATGTAAAATGTTACAAGTAAATCATATTTACTTCACCAATTTCCACTTCTCTAATACTAACCTGCTAAGCACACATACCTTTTAAAGTCTCCTAACACATACACATTTGTGTTATTTGCTGGCAAATACACAGGGGACAGCTGCCAGGTAACTAATAAGCTCACAAGCTGTCTCTGCACTGTGGAGTCATAGCTAAAACACTGATTTCACTGAGTAGGGTTCAGGTCCTCTGATTTTCCAACCTGCCATTACTAATACACCTACTGACCCTCACCAAATATATAACAAGGGATCATAAATTAGAAATACAAATATTTACAGCAAGTAAACAAAAATGCATATCCTTTTCTACAGAGCACAATACAAAGACATTAGCTATGCTTATTTCCCACAGCTATCCTCTTCCATTTAAAATTCGTAATAATACTTTTTTCTACCTTTATTGTCTGGGCATTTTATTATTCTGTTATGCTTGATCCTGTTTTTGTTTTTTCTTTCTTGTCTGTCATCTGTGGTTGCTGTCCATTTGACTTTTCTCCTCTCTCCTGTCAATTCCCTGACTATGCCTGCCTCTGATATTGATGTTTCCTTTTTAGCTCTTTCCTCTCTCTTAATTTATTTTCTTCCTGTCAGTTCAAATTTCACTCTCTCACCTTCTCCTAGTCTTTACTTTTCTGCTACCTATAAAATCTCCATCTGCTCTCACCTGTCCCATTCCTCATCTCACTCCTTCCTCAGCTCTCCATTCCCATTACCATATTTCTACCCTCTGTAAATACTATCCTCGCATTTCCTTGCCAGCCCCATCCTCCCCTTCCTGGCTTCTCCTACATTGTTCCTCCCTCCACCCTTCTGCCCTCTCCCCCATTGGTTCAGCATTTGTATCTCTCATCCCTCACTCCCACTGTCTAGCATCTCTCCCACTGTCTAGCATCTCTCCCTTCTACTATTGACCCAACTTCTGTCTTAATGGCCTCTCCAGCTCCTGTGTATCCCTCCTTCTTGCCCCCTCTTGCCCCCTCCCGGGCAGCAATTCTCCCTCCCTCTCTGCCCCCCCCCCTGCAGCATATCTTCTTTATTCCTTCTCTCACCTCACTCACCCTGCAACTCTCCTTGCTTCAGCGCATCCCCGGCAGTCATTCTTATATACTGTGTGCTGCTAACTCCAAAACTTCCCCTTTATTACATCCCACTGAGGCAGAGAAAGAGGAAGGTGCAAGAGAGTAGAGGCTTCCAGATTAGTGGCAGACAGCGTATAGAAATTGCTACTGCTGCTGGGGACCTGCTGAAGGAAGAAGAGTTGTGGGGTTGGTGAGGTGAGTGAAGGAAGGAATGAAGAAAATTTGTTGCATGGGCCCCATTAGAGGACAGCAGCTGTCCAGCCTGTTCTGATGGCGCTGTCTAGATGCACCCACTGCTGGCTGTGCCTGAGCCCGAACTGGGTGGATGCATACACACTATGAAAATAACCTGAGCCTATCATATTACAGTATAATGCATATAATCACCAACTGTTTTAAACATGCTATGTACCAATATATTTGATTTCTATTCCTCACATAATTTAAAAGCATGAGATATCCCTGACTCAGGTATTATTTGACTAAACCATTTGAAAGGGTGCAATTGCCATAGTATTCTTTGAGATATGCTGCCTTGATAGTTCAAAGGAAAAAAAAAGCTGTATTTATGTGGTTCTTAATATCTCTGAAGTTAAGTGACAGCCCATGCCAGTCATATGGAAGATTAGAGGTGTTTATTGCCTCTCACCTCTGTGAGACTGTGTTGTAGTTCTGTAACTGCAATTAAGTTAACTAGTCAAATATATTGAGGAATTGATGCAGTAACTTTTTGTATTCTATCAAAAGAATTGAAAAAAACAATAAGCTTAGGAAAAACATCATCCTGTGTATAAGCACGTATCTCAGTATTGCCGGTATTAATTTTAACCTGATATTTATTAAGTGATAACATTCCTTAAATTAAAATGTACTTCTCTAACATTACAAATACTTCCTAAGCAAAGATTTACAACTGATCTTGTTGTCCATAAGTCATTCCAAGCATAAGGTCAAATTCCTTAAGACTAAAAGTAAAATGTAATAAATAATTCTCTGCTGTCTTTTCTTACAGGGATCACAGAAAAGAATATCATTTGTACCCAGCAAAGAGAAATTGTAATTAAATTGGTAGCATTTACCTTTGTATGTGTCTTGTTTCAAGCAGGTTTGGGAGAAGAAATGGCTGAACTGAACTTGGAAGATTAGAAAGGGGGGGAGGGAAGAGAGAAAAGAATTTCCCTCCATGATGCTATGCATTGTCCATCTCTAAAGATTTGCATGTT
Source organism: Microcaecilia unicolor (assembly GCF_901765095.1). Taxonomy (NCBI): domain Eukaryota; kingdom Metazoa; phylum Chordata; class Amphibia; order Gymnophiona; family Siphonopidae; genus Microcaecilia; species Microcaecilia unicolor. Next base: position 94,304,968 of record NC_044039.1, read on the forward strand.
TGCTTATTTAGAGGAACTAATATTGTTGTTTTTCTTTTTACATTAGTACCAACATCTAATTGTACATAAGCAAAGAAAACCTTATTTTTCCCCATTTTTAAAATCCAGTTAAATCTGGGGAATATATATTTCTCTACAGATAACTCCAAAGTACAAAAAAAAAAGAGAGACAGACAGAAAAAGTGACTACGTTTTTTCCTGGTTCACCCATGTCCTACAGACCTCTTATCTCATTTGTAAGCAATCAACATTCCACAGGGGATGTCGTGTCTTGAAGTTAACTGAGATCAGATGTTTGCATGCAAAGTTTTCTTCCCTAATGCTAGAAATGAATTTGTGATTTTGTGGTCCACGTTATTTTTTGCACTGTGCACACAATTTTCAAACTTTATTTGCCTCAATTTTGGATTTGGTTTTACCAGTCATGACAATGTTTAAGTTTAGAACTATGGTGCACAATTTACAATTTGAATTTAAACCTATTAAAATATTTGAAATTTAAAATAAATGCAAACTTAAATTCTAAATTACAATTTCAAATTATATGCATGCATGTTCTATTTGGGGTAAAACAGATGTTGTTTGAAATATAAATAATTCTGTATGTAGAGATCTTCTAAAAAGAAAGGAGACTACAACTGATTTCTTTCTATCTAAAGTGTATATACCAATTGGTTATAACAGGTAGTGAGATACTTAGATATGCTCACACTTGTTTATTAGGAGATTACACAGATTCACTCATGACATACATATACACACACACCTACCTAGGATAGTTACAGTTAGTTTCTGAATGAGAGTTTTAATTAGTATTAAGGTAAGTACACATATATGTAGCCAGCATTAAATATAAGATTTAGTTTACTCACCTGTCACACCTTCACATTATTTGGTTTAACATTCTCAGTTAAATACTGTTTCCTCTTTTTTGTTTGTTAAATGCACTGACAAACTACAGAAGCAAGAAATGAAGCAACTTCACTTTTGCAGCTGTCAGCTTTTTCTCCGCTGCCAAGGTAAGGAAGTAAAGTAATGTGTGTGTGTGTGTGGGGGGGGGGGGGGGTATAGGCATAGCACTGACAGGCCATCTAACACTGGAAACTTTTGATGTAGAATGTTTGCACAGGCCTGGCAGGGTCAAATGGCTTTTGTGTTTTTATATAGTATTTTCACCAAAGTCACTATATCTTGTCTGGCTTCGTTGTGCGACAGGGCTGAGTGGCTTGTGGTTCTTTAGCCTGTTCTTTCCATGGGTCACTCTGCCTTCCCTCTATACCTCTGTATATCACCTATTTGTCACGTCATGTTTGTACAAACAATATTCCCTTGCAGAGGGGCCACTTACCATACATTAATATTTGCTATTAAAGCAGGGTAAATGTAAAAACTTACAGCACTTTAGTAAGAAGACCCTTTAGAATGAATGATAGAGGGAAAAGGGGGGACATGAGAGCAATATTTATATATTTTGTGGGTTTCAACAACGTAAAAGAAGGAATTTTCTATTCAATAAGTGAAAGAACAATGTATCAAGATATGAAGTTACAGGTAAGAATGCTCAAAGGAAACCAAAGATGAGAGAATACTTTCAGAGGTGATAGCCTGGAATAGCTACCAACAGAGAGAGTAGCAACCAAAACCATGACAAAAGTAAATACAGATGGGGGGACAAAGAAATAACACTAATAACGGAAAGTGAGTAAAAATCTGAGTGTGGGTTTAGTTTTAGAATCCCATGTGCTCAATCACCTGGATCATTAAAGGAGCATAAATGAAACTGAGAAACCTTGTGATTTGATTTGAGTGGCAAGAAGATCCAAGTACGGGGTGCCCCATGCTTGGAAGATTTTGCGGGCTATGCCCATATTTAGAGACCACTCGTGAGGTTACACTGAAACCTTCTGCTCAGTGTGCTGCTGCGGCTCGGAAAGCGAATAGAATGTTGGGTATTATTAGGAAAGGTATGGAAAACAAGTGTGAGGATGTTATAATGCCGTTGTATTGCTCCATGGTGCGACCGCACCTTGAGTATTGTGTTCAATTCTGGTCGCTGCATCTCAAGAAAGATATCGTGCAATTGGAAAAGGTGCAGCGAAGGGCGACTAAAATGATAGTGGGGATGGGACGACTTCCCTATGAAGAAAGACTAAGGAGGCTAGGGCTTTTCAGCTTGGAGAAGAGACGGCTGAGGGGAGACATGATAGAGGTATATAAAATAATGAGTGGAGTGGAACAGGTGGATGTGAAGCGTCTGTTCATGCTTTCCAAAAATACTAGGACTAGGGGGCATGCGATGAAACTACAGTGTAGTAAATTTAAAACAAATAGGAGAAAAATTTTCTTCACCCAACGCGTAATTAAACTCTGGAATTCGTTGCCGGGAATAACATGTATGGAATGTTTGTACGTTTGGGAAGCTTGCCAGGTGCCCTTGGCCTGGATTGGCCGCTGTCGTGGACAGGATGCTAGGCTCGATGGACCCTTGATCTTTTCCCAGTGTGGCATTACTTATGTACTTATGTTCAGCATGTTGGCCAGGGTATTGTTTGTGCCCACCAGATAAGTGGCTCGAAGGAACATGCCATGTTGGCGAGCCCAATGCCATATCTGGATGGCCTCCTGACACAAAGGGCGTGATCCGGTCCCCCCCCCCACTTGTTGGTGAAATACATTGCAACCTGATTGTTTGGATGAGAACAATTTGGTGAGATAGCTCATCTCTGAAAGCCTTTAGAGCATTCCAGATCGTCAGAAGCTCCAGGAGACTGATCTGAAGATTCATTTCCTGGGCGGACCAAGCACCTTGAGTGTGAAGCCAATCCACATGAGTTCCCCATCCCAGGAGAGATACATCCATTGGCAGCATTTTATGTGGATGAGGAATTTGGAATGGAAGTCCCAGAGTCAAATTGGATCAATTGTCCACCACTGAAGAGAGCGTACAAGCTCTGGGGACACTTGTGTGACATCTTTTAGACTCCCCGTAGCTTGACACCACTGACAAGCCACGGTCCACTGAGCTGATCTCATGTAAAGATGTGTAATGGGTGTAACATACATTGTGGAAGCCATGTGGCCCAACAACCTCAACATCTGCTGAGAGGTACGAACCTTAGACACAAGTGAGACAAAATTGTCCGCTCACGTTATGGTCAGGCCCAAGACACTGCAGACACGAAGAATGGGTGTCCTTTCTCAGTATAGTCCGATTGCACCGGGTACAGCACTTGAAGTGCTTGTCGGCTAAATTAAACGACTCAATGGTGCCTAAATAAAGGGCAAGGCATGGAAAAAAAAGGGAAAGACCTGACTGAAATCAGGGCCTAAAAACATCTCAGTGACAATGGAAAAATAAGAAAACTTAAACCCATGCAAAATAAAACTAAGGAAAATAAAAGACAGGTTTGAAAAAGGCCCAAATAAAGGAGCAGCAAGAGAAAAAAATAGAAAAATAGTCGAAAAACATTAAAACAGCTCTCAAAAAACAGATGAGTGAGGAGAGGACAATAAAAGCATCTTCTCCTCACGCGGAAGTACATAGAACCACTTTGGAAAAATAGTCATCCTAATTAGATTAATTCTTCCACTAAGCGATAAATGTAATGGTTTCCACATCTCCAAGTGGCATCTAGTAAACTGAGCTCCAGAATATTGTGCTGATATAAATTTAGGGGGTCAGCTGAAAGTTGAATACCAAAGTAGAGGTCTGCACGGGAACGGGGTTTGCGGGAATCCCGCGGAATCCGCGGGAATCCCGCGGGTTTCCCCCCCTGGTCAGCGGGAGTGCCGCGGGAACGGAACCATTGTCAGCGGGAGTGCCGCGGGGACGGAACAAAACTTGCAGGATTCCCGCGGGGATCGAGGCCGACCAAAAATTGCAGACGGCAAAAAAAAAAAAAACGACAAAAAATCGAGGCCAGCCAAAAAAAAAAAAGCGGGATTCCCGTGGGGACACATCGCACACATACCTTTCGCATCAATCATCAACAATCCTGCAGGTTTCCTTTTCCGATGCTCCGTAATTTCTAACCCGGCAACAACTTTTCTTCCTGCTCTGCTGCGTCATGCCCAAGGAGGTTGGATCATCTGCCATACCAACCAATACTGTGCTTAGGGAGGCTTCCAATAAAAAGAGACTACTCGGAATTCTGGGATTTGTGGTTTCTGGGTCAGTGTACATTGTGCACAGTGCAAGGCAATGGACTGCAATCCCAGTGTCCTCCAAGAAGGGCTCGTTGTAACTCTTCCATTCATGCTCAGTAGGAGCATGTGAAAATAAAGAGCTCCTTCCTTGTTTCCTGTTAATGTGTTTGTGGAAATGGTAGGTGCTATTAATATTACTGTTTGGAGATGTGGGGTTTTTTTTTTTTTTTTACAACTGTTGAGATTTATTTTGCGAGTATTAGTATTTTCACTTCCACCTTATTTCAAAGCATCTGCTTAGGAAATACAGTGCCTAGAAAAAAAAAAAGTTATTTTTAGCAGTGGATGAACCCTGTAACCCTGTAACTTGTACTTAATCCTGACCCGCTTTTTATGTTTATCAGCTTCTGCAAATCATCACACAGACACTGTTCAGATTTTGTGACCTGAATAGGCAGCTTTGTTTTGGCTCCTTAGTTTACATGTCCTTGTGGAGTGGCACATACGTAAATTAGGTCGGGTACCTAATGTGATTTTAATGTAGGTGTATAAAAGGGTAATGACTACATTTCACTTTTTTTGTTGTTATTAATAACCCCCCACCCCATTTACAAAGCAGCACTAGCTGCTGCTAGTGCTGTAATGCCAGCCCAGCCCATTTTGAATGGGCTGTCGGCATTGCCACACAGCTTTGTAAGCGGGGGGGGGGGGGGGGGGGGGGAAGGAAATGCTGTCTGTGATTTTATGTGATGTTTTGCTGGATGGTCTCCCTAATACCGCCAGTTTTGCAGTTTGCTTGCTGTGCTTCTCAAGTATAGTACGAATAATTATACCTTTGTGCTACCCTGATGTCCTATGTGTACTATATTGTATATGATGGAAACGTTGGGACTGTGATCAAGTTTAAGCAAAGAGACAATTTACACAGCAGTTATAAAACTTTGAGAAAGAAACAGAATTTAAAAAAATAGTTTCTTAGCTAGTCATAATTCAGAATCTGCTGTATAGACTAATTAACATTCAGAAATACATACTTCCTTTTTTTATGGGGACGGGCGGGAATGGAGAAGATCACTCACGGGGACGGGCGGGGACGGAGGAGATTACTCACGGGGACGGGTGGGGATGGGTTAGATTCTGGCGGGGATGAGCGGGGACGGGTTTGATTCCAGCGGGGACGGGCGGGGATGGGTTGCATTTCTGTCCCCGTGCAACTCTCTATACCAAAGTATCTAAAGTGGCCTGTCACCCAATGAAGAGAAAATGAAGAGGAAACATAATCCCCCTCAAGCTGCCACCAGCAGTAGTGGGCAGGGCCTCTCATTTGTGTTTATTTAAATCCTGAAATGTCACCAAATCCTTTCATACTTTCCAGAAGGATCGGGAGGGAGCGCATAGCACAGGTAAGAACTCAACCATAAGACAAATACATAGGCTAGTTTATAACAAAACATATTTTCAAAAACACCTCAATCAGACACCAGTGCCAAGCTTGCTCCATTTGAGCTCAAGACCTTCTACAGATATTCTGAAGAGTTGTGAATGATTAGTAGCACTATATAAATGAAAATAATTATTTTGCAAAAAACCAGAGAACCTAAAATACTGTATCTGAAAACCAAAGAAACAAATTATTTTGCTCTCAACATCCAGGCTTTGAGAGCCACAGACTGGAAACTGGGATGAAACAATGTTCTTTGGTTCTGTAATATCAGCGATAGAAAATTCTCCAGACTGACAAAATGTACTACTTTAAGGGGGAGAGGTGATTTGATACTAAACCCCTCTCCCATGGATTACAAATGACAAGCTCAAACATAATATATAATATAAGCTGGGCCACCCCTCTTCAGTGCTTTCCAGTATATACAAGCAACACTATCTTATACGGTCTGTACCAGAGCTGGTGGTGGGAGGCGTGGTTGGGAGGTGGGGATACATATACGGTCTGTACCCTGAAGAGGACAGGTACAAATCAAGGTAGGGTATACACAAAAAGTAATACATATGAGTTTATCTTGTTGGGCAAACTGGATGGACCGTGCAGGTCTTTTTCTGCCGTCATCTACTATGTATGTTACTATGAGGCATATTTTCAAAGCACTTTGGGAGGCTAAGTTCCATAGGTTTCTATGGAACTTTGGAAGGCTAAGTGCTTTGAAAATGAGCCTCTATGTATCTTAAGCTTGTATATTACAGACAACAAGTAATCAGTGTATGCTCCTCAGGTTAGAAATAATTGGGTAGATATTCAAAGTGATTAAGGAGCCAGGAGCCTCTCCTGGAGTACTTGAGTAGTTTAAAATGAACCCTAGTAGCTCGAGCATCTGAACGGTCATCCGTATGGACCCCTGAGAAACCATCCTCTGAGGTGCTCTTCACCAGCCAATCGTTGAGATACGGGAACACATGTACTCCTAGTCTGCGTAGCAATGCAGCGACTATTTATTTATTTATTATATTTGTATCCCGCACTTTCCCACTAAAAGCAGGCTCAATGCGGCTTACATAGTAATAGGTAACACAGAATTTTGTTATGTAAAGTAGGAAATTAAGTATAACATAATAAAAGGATGGATGGGTAGTAATAGGATGGGTAGGTAGGTAGAGACAGGTGATAGAGAGAGGAGGGTAAGGTGGGAGATAGAGTCTGGGTCAATGTCGTTTTTCTTCAGTATATGTAAAGTAGATGGGTTCATGAGATTAATCTGGGTCTTTTGGGTAGGCTACTGCTAGACACTTGGTGAAGACCCTGGGAGCTGAAGCGAGACCAAAAGGCAACACGCGATACTAAAGTGATGTGTTCTCAGCCGAAATCGAAGATACTTCCAGTGGGTTGGAAGTATCAGGATGTGAGTATATGCATCCTATAAGTCCAGAAATCATAGCAAATCATTTTTCTGAATCATTGGAAGAAGGGTGCACAGGGAAACCATCTTGAACTTTTCTCGGACTAGAAATTTGTTCAGGGTCCTTAGGTCTAGGATGGGACACACCCTCCCTGTTTTCTTCTGCACAAGGAAGTACCTGGAATAAAATCCCTGCCCTGCTCTTCTTCCCCGGTGGAACAGGTTTGACCGCATGGGCCTTTAGAAGAGCGGAGGGTTCCTCTGCAAGTACCTGCCTGTGCTGAGAGCTGAATGAGTGAACTCTCGGTGGGCAATCTGGAGGTTTGAGATACCAATCGAGGGTGTATCCGAGACAGACTATTTGAAGAACCCACCGGTCAGAAATTATAAAAGGCCACCTTCGGTGAAATATTTTAGCCTCCCCCTGACTGGCAAGTTGTCCGGGACGGACACTTTTTTACTGCGGCTATGCTCCCTTGTGCAGGGCTATCTAGGAATAGTCAGTGGCACTTAATCAGACAGTGTCACTGAATATCCCCTCTAATGGCCCATGCAGAAACCATCTAGTTTGAGGGCAGTCTGGGGGAGGAGGTAGGGCAGAGTGGAAGCTCTGCCAGTTAATGGCAATTTTCAGTACTTACGAGGAAGGTGAGACTACACAGCAGCTATTTAAAGGAGACAGCCACAATGGGCAGGAATGAGTGAGCATCACTCCTGCCCATCAAACTTAACTGGGCCAGGACAAGTCAAAGTCGGCCGAGGAGGGTCTAAAGGGTATGCCCGTTCAGCTTTTCTTACCCAGGGAAGCGGAATGGAAGGATGGCGGTAGGGGTATTGAAAGGGGCGGTGTTTCTCTGCTTCTGAGGGGTGGGAGGGAGGGAAGATTGGGGAGCAGAGGGCACTATTCAGCCAAGGCCCACATAAGCATCTTATGTGAGTCGCAGCTATATATCAGCTGGGCTTGCAAAATCTCCAGCAGCTAGCACCTGAAGAATTAGCCCTGAATATTCAATGCCAGTGCCCAGATATGGCCCGGCCTTGAATATCTGGGGTTAATTCTGCCAGCAGAAATCAGCATTACAAAAAAAAAAAAAAAAGCTGATTGCCCCCGGCTGAATATAGACTGGTACATGTTTTCTAAAGCCAAAGTTAATGAGCATGCATCCATAGCATTCTTACATACATTTTTATTGTAAATAATATGGGAGATTTACTCAAGTATTTGAGAACATATGCTCATAAATGACAATAATCCAGCTATGTGCTATTCTGTAAGCATGCTCTGCAGTTGGGCATTCACATGGGTGGAGTGTAGGTAGAGTGCATATTTTTGCATCTAGGATTAGATTATATATATCAAACCTAAAAAAAATTGCAGCTGAAAAAAAATATGCCTAGGCGTATTCTATCAAGTAAGCCTAAATTTTGGTGCACTTTATAGAATATGCCTAAATTTCAGTGCAGTTTATAGAATATGCCGTGTGCTCATCCACATGACTAAATTGAATTGCTGGCAGTTATGCCAAGCAAAACACTCATGGCCATGGGCCGCATCTGAAACTAAACATGACCAAGACTGAGCTTCTTATCTTTCTCCCTAAACCAACCTCTCCTCCTCCCCCATTCTCTATTTCTGTGGATAACACTCTCATCCTTCCTGTCTCATCAGCTCGTAACCTTGGGGTCATCTCCGACTCCTCCCTCTCCTTCTCTGCACATATTCAACAAACTGCTAAAACCTATCATTTCTTTCTCTATAATATCAGCAAAATTCGCCCTTTCCTTTCTGAGCACACTACCAGAACCCTCATCCAAGCTCTTATCACCTCTCGCTTAGACTATTGCAACTTGCTTCTCACAGGTCTCCCACTTAGCCATCTCTCTCCTCTTCAATCTGTTCAAAATTCTGCTGCATGACTAATATTCCGCCAGGGTCGTTATGCTCATATTAGCCCTCTCCTCAAGTCACTTCACTGGCTTCCTATCCGTTTCCGTATACAGTTCAAACTCCTCTTATTGACTTATAAGTGCATTCACTCTGCAGCTCCTCAGTACCTCTACACTCTCATCTCTCCCTACATTCCTCCCCGGGAACTCTGTCACTGGGTAAATCTCTCTTATCTGCACCCTTCTCCTCCACCACTAACTCCAGACTCCGTTCCTTTTATCTTGCTGCACCATAAGCCTGGAATAGACTTCCTGAGCCAGTACTCAAGCTCCCTCTCTGGCCGTCTTCAAATCTAAGCTAAAAGCCCACCTTTTTGATGCTGCTTTTAACTCCTAACCCTTGTTCACTTGTTCAAAACCTTTATTTTATCATCCTCACTTTAATATTCCCTTCTCTTGTTTGTCCTGTTTGTCTGTCCTAATTAGATTGTAAGCTCTGTCGAGCAGGGACTGTCTCTTCATGTTCTAGTGTACAGCGCTGCGTACGTCTAGTAGCGCTATAGAAATAAGTAGTAGTAGTAGTAGTTGTAGTAGTAGAATTTACATGCATCACATTACAGAATACGCTTACATGCATCATGCTACAGAAAACGTTACAGAATACGTAAATTCTAATTAATGCCAATTAGTGTCAAGTGTCAATTGCTGACACTGGCTGGTTAACTTAAGTTGCACGCGCAAATTTAGAATATGATCAGATTTGTATGCGATACTTGAGTCATGTTGAATAGAATCCGGGGGATAACTCATAGAATACTTATGTGCATATGTTCTGAATGTAGGCGTGAGCATTTGCACTAGCTCTATGGCTGCCTATTTCTGCTACATTTGATTTTTAAATATTATGTTTAGTCTGTAAGGCTCTTTTTATGAATTTGCCTATCTTTCTGATGTGCTGGTAAAACAAGAAAATATTACTTATTATAACTTCCCTCACTTCATCTTGTTAAACTGTACTCCACAAGGAAAAGGAGCTTTTTGCTTTATGAGACCATCCTTGTGGAACATATTGCCTCTAACATCAGTAACATGACTAGCTACATCGGATCTTCGAGACCTGTTTTTGTTAGGTTTTGGAATTGTTGCTAATAACAAATACTGTATCCCTGATCTTCCTGTTTGAAGAAGTAGTGTATTTTGAAATGTTTTATTGTGTATTGTGAATTTTTTTTTGTATACCGTTTTAACACATTTGTACTAAGCGGTATATCAAATTAATAAACCCAATTCACCTAAACACATATGTGCATACATACCCGGTTATGCTAGTGTTCTAGAAAAGAAAACAGGCACCTTTCTTCTGTAGAATAGACTCTAAATGGCCACTTTGTAGGAACCCAAAACTAAGTACCCTTTTATACAATTGCCCTCACAGAGTATAATTATTCACATGGGGCTGACTGCTGCAGGCTTTTTTATACCTGAATATTTAGGGGCCGATATTCAGACCACGGGAGTTAGCTGGGCCTACACACGTGGTTGGCGCTGAGCCTGGATATTCAATGCCAGGCTGTTTCCGGTGACTGGCATTGGTTTATTTTTGGCTGGTCTGAAGATAATCAGCTAAGAAGAAATTCAGACTTGGCCGGTTATCTTCAAACCGCCCAAAGATATTACATGTATTCATGCGGCCAAATATATCCGCTACAGTGCGGCTAATAATCAGTGGATAGCCGGTTATATCATAAAGCAGCAGTCAGCACTTATCCGGGTACCAGCAATATTCAGACTGGTACCCGAATAACTCGACTTGATAGTTACCTTAGCGGACTGAATAGTACCACTAACCGGCAACTTTCGGCTCTGCTTTTGCTCCGCACCCAGACCACCTTGGCACTAGCTGGAGCAGTCCATGGTAATTTTCAGTGGCATTATCTGGCCAGACATTTAGCAGGGCTCAGGTGGGTGGAAGCAGAGGTGAACACAAGCCACACAATGAAAAGTAAAATAGGGCTTAGTCCACTGCTTGTTTCACACAGCTTTATTTGTCCCTAATAGAGGCCAAATATTAACTTTGACAGTAGACAGCACTTAATGATTGTTTGTAATCTAGTCACTTCTAGCTTGTCAAACCAGCCAGGTGTTAATCGACTGCTTTGTTTGGGAAACTTGTAAAGAAACAGTAACAACAATTAACATCTATTTTTCTACCTTTCTGCTCTCTGATTGAACTTCTTCATCATGTGTTGGAATGTTCTCCACTCCAGTATTATTTTCCATCTCTGGTGGTTTCATTTCTTCTCCACTACTCTCTTCCAGTATATTTATTGAATGCCTAGTTTCTTCTATTTCTTTTTTCACCTGCAGACTAAAAGTGGAGCTTTGTGGGGAAAGATGGTCATAACTAGTATGCAAGATGCGAATGGCAATGTTACTCAATGCCAGTGGCTTTGGAAGTTCAAATCCAATTTCTTCTAGAAATTCATAACCTTTAAACCTGTTCAATATGATTTAGAGAAAGAAAAGAATTTCATTTATAGTTAGTACAAAGTATTTTTACATCACATATTAAAACTTGTGTATAAATAAATCCTCATATTGGAGTCACAACACATGAATTTCAGAAGTTGATTCTATGAGAGTACACCTACATCTAGGCACCCTCTCGCTCATATTCTATAAAAGAAAGTAGGTGACTACTTTCCTTTATATAATATTAATGTAATACAGCATGCACTTAGGCACGAGTACTTATGGCTGGCATAAATGTGTAGGCCTGTGTTCTAGAGATATGCACATAACTTGTAACATTCTATAAGTTACACATGGGCAGACTGTGAGTGGGACACACACACTGCAACCTACAGGCTGTTGGAGATATGCGTGTAATGACAAAATAGTACTTAGGTGCACTTTTGGCAAGTATGCATGTATGTACACACATATGCATATACTCCGGCTGATATTCAGTGCTATTTAACTGACCAGGAATGGCTCCTGGCCGGTTAAGAGCTAATATTCAGTGAGAGATAGCTAGTTATCTCTGTTGAATATTAGTGCTTAGAGCATAGCAACTATCCAGTTCTATTATGCAATACAACTGGCTAGCTGTGAACATTCAGCACTTTGCCGGTTAAGTTTAGCAGCCAAATTGGACCATCTAAATAACAGTCCTATCTTTGACCACTATAAACTTAACCAGCCAGCGTGGTATATTAACTTGGCCGGTTAAGATTAAGCTGGCCAAAAAAACCTGGATATTCAGCGCTGGTCACCGTAAATGGCCCGGCACTGAATATATCGGCTAAGCACCGATCACGGCACTTAGACGGCCTGCCTCCTGCAAGCTAAATATCATCTAGACTGTACTGTACATAAGTATTGCCATACTGGGAAGGACCAAAGGTCCATCGAGCCCAGCATCCTGTTTCCAACAGTGGCCAATCCAGGTCACAAATACCCGGCAAGATCCCAAAATGTACAAAACATTTTATACTGCTTATCCCAGAAATAGTGGATTTTGCCCAAGTACATTTAATAACGGTCTATGGACTTTTCCTTTAGGAAGCTGTCCAAACCTTTTTAAAACTCTGCTAAGCTAACCGCCTTTACCACATTCTCTGGCAACCTAGATCCCTTTCTTGGTCCGTGACACCTAACGTGGAACATTGCATGACGTAGCTATAATTCAGGTTCCTCTTTCCCACATGCACTATTTTATTCTGTATCTCCAGAAGGGTCATATAAGATAATATCAGAAGCTTGTCCAAACGGTGGAGAAAAAAGACTTCAGACACCATGAGATTTTTTTTTTAATTTATTTATTTGTTACATTTGTATCCCACATTTTCTCACCTTTTTGCAGGCTCAATGTGGCTTACATATAACCGTTAACGGCGTTAGCCGATTCCGGTCTGAACAAATACATGGTATGAATGAATACAAAGTGACATTATGGTAGAATGAGGTACATGTATGGTAGGTACAGTTGGGGAGAACTTAGAGGGGGAAAGGGGGAAGAAGAGTCAGGTAATGTCCGTTGCGGTCTTTGGTTACATTGTGTCGCAAGTGACCAGGTATATTTATGTTGGGTCGGTGGGGTATGCTCTTCTGAACAGGTCTGTCTTTAGTGTTTTCTGAAAATTTAGGTGGTCAAGTGTAGTTTTTACAGCTTTTGGCAATGCATTCCATAGTTGTGTGCTAAGGTAGGAAAAGCTGGATGCATAGGTGGATTTCTATTTGAGTCCTGTGCTGCTTGGGTAGTGAAGGTTTAGGTATGATCGTGTAGATTTTGTGGTATTTCTGGTTGGCAGGTCGATGAGGTCTGTCATGTATCCCGGTGCCTCACCATAAATATTTTTATGAACAGTCATGCAAATTTTGAAACTGATACGTTCTTTGATTGGTAGCCAATGCAATTTTTCTCTGAGTGGTTTGGCGCTGTCAAAACGTGTTTTTCCAAATATAAGCCTGGCTGCTGTATTTTGGGCGGTTTGAAGTTTCTTTATGATTTGATCCTTGCATCCTGCATAGATTCCATTATAGTAATCTGCGTGGCTTAGTACCATTGACTGTACCAGGTTACGAAATATTTCCCTCGGGAAGAATGGTTTTACGCATTTGAGTTTCCACATTGAGAAAAACATTTTCTTTATGGTGGATTTCGCTTGGGTCTCTAGTGATAGGTTACGGTCGATTGTTACTCTGAGAATTTTCAGGCTGTCTGAGATAGGGAGGGTGTATCCTGGGGTGTTAATGTTTGTGGGTTTGTATGTATTGTATTGGGATGAGATGAGATGATGAGACAGTGTGTTTTTTCTGTATTGAGTTTTAGTTAGAATGCATTTGCCCATGAGTTCATGATGTTTAAGCTTAGCTTGATTTCATTGGTGATTTCCACCAGATCATGTTTCTATGGGATGTAACGTCATCAGTGTAGATAAATGGGTTAAGGCCTTGGGTAGATAAGGTCTTGGCTAGTGGAGTCATCATGAGGTTGAAAAAGATCGGTGATAGTAGTGATCCTTGTGGTACTCTGCAGCCTGGTTTCCACGGTGACGATATGTTTGTTTTTGATTTCACTTGATATGTTCTTGTGGTTAGAAAACCCTTAATCCAATTGAGGGTGCCACCACTGATTCCGAAGTATTCTAGGAGTCTTAGCAATATGTTATGGTTAACCATGTCGAACACACTTGACATGTCAAATTGGAGGAGGAGAATGCTCTTGCCTATTGTTATTTCCTGCTTGAATTTGGTTAGGAGAGTGAGTAGTACTGTTTCGGTGCTTTGTAGGGGTCGAAATCCTGATTGTGACTCATGTAGTACAGTGAATTTGTTTATGTAGTCACTGAGTTGTTTGGTCATCAGTCCTTCCATTAGTTTGAGTACTAATGGGATAGATGCTACTGGGCGGTAGTTGGTAATGTCATTTTGAGTTTTTTTTCTTGGTGTCTTTTGGTATTGGGGTGAGCAGGATGTTGCCTTTTTCTTTAGGGTACATACCCTGTTGAAGCATGAAGTTTAAGTGGAATTGTGAGATCTGTTATGAAGCGGTGGGGGGAAGATTGTATTAGGTAGCTGGGGCAGGTGTCCAGTTGACAGTGGCTGTTGGAGTATTGTTTAATTGCCTGGGTAACTGTGTCGGCACTGAGGAGAGCAAGATTTGACCATAGTCGGTCCGCAGGGTATTCACCAGGGGTTGGGTCTAGACCATTAATGAAGTTTTCTATGTCCATGTTGTTCTGAGGTAGGGTTTTGCGTAGGTTTACGATTTTTTCATTCAAATATTTAGCAAGGTTGTCTGCAGATGGGATGTCAGTGTTGGCTGTGGTGACCGGCGTTTGCATGTGTGGCCATGTAAGGTCACATAGATGAAGGAAGTCCTTGCAATCTCGTGCGTTGGTAGAGTTTGGGTCTACAAGGTGAAGATTAATGTCTCCTAATACTAGTGTATTGGAGTTAGATACACCTATATTTGAAACAAAGTCCATGAAGTCCCCCTGGCTTTCGTTCCAGTTACATGGTGGTCTGTAGAACAGGACGCAATTTAGGTGGTCAAGCAGGGTTTTATGGTGGATTCTGATTGAGGCTACTTCGAGGTGGATTGTTATAGATTCCGCAGTGGTTTCAATTGTGAGGTGAGATCGGTATATGAGTGCTATGCCCCCTCCTCGTTTCTCTTTTCTGGTCCAGTGGGTGATTTTGTAACCTGGAAAACATAGGTTTAAGATGATAGGGTCCTTCTGATCATGGATCCAGGTTTCAGTGATAGAGTAGATCAAGTTTCGCTGACATGATCCAGTCTGTTGTTATTGTTGTTTTGTTTACTACGGATCTGGCGTTGACATAGCCTATTTGAATTTTTTGGTGTGGGTCTTCTATGTTCGGTGTGATGTGGGCTTTTGTTAGGTGTCGTTTCTTGGTTTGGATGGATTTTTTATGACCTTTCTTTTCATTTTGTTGAGGTTGTATGCTTGTTGGTTCTTTTCCTTTGATTTAGGTTATGTCGGCTTGGTGTGATGTGGTGTGTCTGGTCAGTGTTCGGTTATTGATTAGTATGGGTATATTGTTGATTTCAGCGAGTGGGGTGGTCATTGTTAGGTGGATCAGGGATAAGGAGTAGATTGTAAGGAGCAGTTTGGTGGTGTTCATTATGGTATCATTTCAATAGTTTTTAGAAGAAGATTGTAGCTGTATTCAATGTTAGAGATTATTCTCCTGGACCCTCGTTGATATCGTGTATCTGGATTTTCAGAAGGCGTTTGACAAAGTACCTCATGAAAGACTCCAGAGGAAATTGGAGAGTCATGGGATAGGAGGTAGTGTTCTATTGTGGATTAAAAACTGGCTAAAAGATAGAAAACAGAGAGCAGGGTTAAATGGTCAGTATTCTCAATGGAGAAGGGTAGTCAGTGGGGTTCCCCAGGGGTCTGTGCTGGGACCGCTGCTTTTTAACATATTTATAAATGACCTAGAGATGGGAGTAACTAGTGAGGTAATTAAATTTGCTGATGACACAAACTTCTTCAAAGTTGTTAAATCGCGGGAGAATTGTGAAAAATTACAAGAGGACCTTACGAGACTGGCAGATGATGTTTAATGTGAGCAAGTGCAAAGTAATGCATGTGAGAAAGAGGAACCCAAATTATAGCTACGTCATGCAAGGTTCACGGACCAAGAACATAGTAACATAGTAGATGACGGCAGAAAAAGACCTGCACGGTCCATCCAGTCTGCCCAACAAGACAACTCATGTGTGCTACTTTTGTGTATACCCTACTTTGATTTGTACCTGTGCTCTTCAGGGCACAGACCGTATAAGTCTGCCCAGCACTAGCCCCGCCTCCCAACCACTGGCTCTGGCATAGACCGTATGTCTGCCCCGCACTAGCCCCGCCTCCCACCACCGGCTCTGGCACAGACCGTATAAGTCTGCCCCGCACTATCCCCGCCTCCCAACCTCCAGCCCCACCTCCCACTACCGGCTCTGCTATCCAATAGGCAAGCAGAGGGATCTAGGTGTCGTCGTTGATGATACGTTGAAACCTTCTGCTCAGTGTGCTGCTGCGGCGGCTAAGAATGCAAACAGAATGTTAGGTATTATTAGGAAAGGAATGGAAAACAAAAATGAGGATGTTATAATGCCTTTGTATTGCTCCATGGTGCGACCGCACCTCGAATATTGTGTTCAATTCTGGTCGCCGCATCTCAAAAAAGATATAGTGGAATTAGAAAAGGTGCAGAGAAGAGCGATGAAAATGATAAAGGGGATGGGACAACTTCCCTATGAGGAAAGGCTAAAGCGGCTAGGGCTCTTCAGCTTGGAGAAAAGGCGGCTGAAAGGAAATATGATACAGGTCTATAAAATAATGAGTGGAGTTTTTTTTTTTTTTTTGTTACATTTGTACCCCGCACTTTCCCACTCATGGCAGGCTCAATGCGGCTTACATGGGGCAATGGAAGGTTAAGTGACTTGCCCAGAGTCACAAGGAGCTGCCTGTGCCTGAAGAGTTGAACGGGTAGATGTGAAGCGTCTGTTCACGCTTTCCAAAATACCAGGACTAGGGGGCATGCGATGAAGCTACAATGTAGTAAATTTAAAACAAATCAGAGAAAATTTTTCTTCACTCAACGTGTAATTAAACTCTGGAATTCTTTACCAGAGAATGTGGTAAGTGCGGTTAGCTTAGCGGAGTTTTAAAAAGGTTTGGACGGCTTCCTAAAGGAAAAGTCCATAGACCGTTATTAAATGGACTTGGGGAAAATCCACTGTTTCTGGGATAAGCAGTATAAAATGTTTTGTACTTTTTGGGGATCTTGCCAGGTATTTGTGATCTGGACTGGCCACTGTTCGAAACAGGACCTGGGCTTGATGGACCTTTGGTCTTTCCCAGTATGGCAATACTTAAGTACTTATTTACGTAGCAGTCTTGTTCTCCTTAAAAGTTGTGAGGCCTCCATCGTGCGATGCTAACGTTATGTCACAGGGCGTGCAGGATCTAGCGTTCTCGGGATAATTAAAGTTTAATGACACAATGTGTGCTTCTTTGTTTTGTCGGCTGGTGCTGCTTACAGTATGCAGCGATCACTAGTTTTAACCCAGCGCTGCGGTTCTTTATTCTCCTCTTACCTGACGAATCTTGAAGGGAGTTTAATAGACTGGAATGGAAGTGAACCTATCTAGTTCGTTGTAAGCAAGGAAGCCATTTGGTTAATCTATGTTTCCAGTGCCCCTTGCAGCCGTCATTAGCGTTTACTCAAAGCACAGCAGTAAACCTATGAGCTTGCGAAACTTGAAGGAGGTATAATAGATTGGAGTGGAAGTGGATTGGAGTGGAAGTGTACGTATACACAGGAAATCTAATACATTAAGCATTTAACTTTCAAAAAGGAGACTATGATAAAATGAGGAGAATGATAGAAGAGCAGCTGTAAAAATTTATATCAGGCATGGATGTTATTGAAAAATACCATCCTGGAAGCCCAGACCAGATATACTCCACATATTAAAAAAAAGTGGAAGGCAGCCAGCATGGTTAAAAAGTGAGGTGAAGGAAGCTATTCAAGCTAAAGCTTAGTAAAAGGGGCCCCATATGAGCAAAGGTAATTAAGGCAAAAAGAGAGAGAAGATAACTGCTGTGTGTCACCCACTTCCACTGAATATGTTTTGCATACCCACAAGATCAACCCCACACACACCATTGAACACACAGGACAGATGCTTTTAACATATTTATAAATGATCTAGAGATTGGAATAACTAGTGAGGTAATCAAGTTTGCTGATGACACAAAGTTATTCAAAGATGGTAAATCACAAGAGGATTGTGAAAAATTGTGAGAGAACCATACGAGACTGAAAGATTGGGCATCCAAATGGCACGTGACAAATAAATGTGAGCAAGTGAAAAGTGATGCATGTAGGAAAGAGAAACCCAACCAATAGCTACATGATGCAAGGTTCCACATTAAGAGTTACCGCCCAGGACAATGATCTAAGTGTCATCATTGAAACCCTCTGCTCAGTGTGCAGCAGCGGCTAAGAAAATAAATAAAATGGTAGGAATTATTAGGAAAGGAACAGAAAACAAAAATGAGAATATTATAATGCCTTTGTATAGTTCCGTGGTGCAACCACACCTCAAATACCGTGTGCAATTCTGGTCACTGCATCTCAAAAAAGATATAGTGCAATTTAAAAAGGTACAGAGAAGGGCAACAATAATAAAGGAGATGGGGCGACTTCCCTATGCAGAAAGGTTAAAGAAGCTAGGGCTCCTCAGCTTAGAGAAGACATGGCTGAGGGGAAATACGATAGAGGTTTATAAAATACTGAGTGGAGTAGAAGGGAAGACATGAATCATCTGTTTACCCTTGCCAAAAATATAAGGACTAGGGGGCATACAATAAAGCTACTAAGAAGTAAATTTAAAACAAATCTGAGACACTATTTCTTCACTCAATGTATAATTAAACTCTGGAATTTGTTGCCAGAGAATGTGGTACAAGCAGTTAGCTTAGCAGGATTTTTAAAAGGTTTGGATAATTTCCTACAAGAAAAAGCCACACACCATTATTAAGATGGACTTGGGAAAATCCACTGCTTATTTCTAGGATAAGTAGCATAAAATCTGTTTCACTCTTTTGGGATCTTGCCAGGTACTTGTGGCCTGAACTGGCCACTGTTGGATACAGGATACTGGGCTTGATGGGCCTTCGGTCTGTCCCAGTATGGCAATGTTCATGCTCTATTTTTTATGATTCCAATGTCTAAGCTTCCCTCCCAGGGGCACTGAGGAGTGAGCCTTGGAGTTATGGCTCTTTTGAGTATGGATTCAATCAGTTGGAATGGTGACAATGCTTCTGCTTCTCAAATCTGAGAGCTTTTATACATACAGCCAACCTTCCCCTTTCCCTTTTCTTAATGGGATAAATAGGTTTTCCACATTCTCATCTGATCCTCTTTCAGAGTTCTGGGAATAGGCACTGTGACTGCCTCTTCAGTGGGTCCAGGAACTGGAGGATACCAGTGCTTCTATTCTGGGCTCCTCCTCCATCTGTAACTTAAATGGGATGGCTTGTGCCATTTCCCTCACAAATGAATAAATACGAGCTCTTCAGAAGGGGACTTACACCTCTAGTGCGTTGGGAAGGGATTTAGAAAAGACCTTAGGACAGCTCCTCTGGCTCTTCTTCAGACTCCAAAGAGCACTCCGAGTCAGACTCAAAAAATACTCCATAGAACATGTTTGAATCTTTGCCTCCTTGGCTGGGGACGTCAAGACACCATAGATTCCTGAAGCATCAGCAAAGCTTCATTCCCTTATACACCAGAAATCATTATTTGAGGCGTCATCTTTAGGCAGTGCTTGAGAATTGGCTGGAGCACTTCTGGTCTTGATATTGATGATGTTGGAAGCCACAGCAAGCAAAAAAGCACACCACTCTCTCCTCAAACTTCTTCATGAGCTGGTCATTGAAGGCTGCCACTGAGAAATATGTGGGCATCATAGCTGGAGTGGCCACATCCTCCTGAATCACTTGGGGAGTATCAGAACTAGGTCTAGGGTACATGGATGCTGTGGAGGACACTGATGATCTCGGTAAATCAGTACCATGCTTCAATGAGGGATAAGACAAAGGCAACGCAGCCACCATCCCATGACTATCAGTGTAAAGGAAGAGAAATGCCAAAGTTGAGGATTAATCTTTCCTCCTTTCTGGGGGGGGGGGGGGGGGGGGGGGGAATTGGATGATAACTACTCCTAGAGGCCTCTATCAATGCTCGATGCCGAGGGTGACCGAAATACCTTAATAACAATGCACCCCCAGCTTCCGTACCTATTGAAACTGATGCTTCTGATGCCGACATCGATGGACCAGTTTTATCTGTTGCTGTTCTCTACCATAAACCCTCTCTTTGACATCTGGAAACATAGAAGATAATAAGAGGAATCATAGTTGGGTCCCATGCATTAAGGCACCAATTATGAACATCCGTAATGGATATGGCCCTATTGCACCAGGAATATCTTTTGAAGCTGCTGGGGTCTTCTTTTGGGATATATCATCACAGCAAAATCAAACAACCTGATGTTGAAAAACTCCAACATAGGTACTCGAGTACTAATGAGGTTGGTATTACACAAACCAGAAAAAGAAAAGAAAAGAAACGTAATACTGACCAGCAAAATCAAACTAATCCCCGTGTTTACTAAGCCGTGTGGCATAGTAAACAGTGGGGTAAGGAAACTATTGGGAAGCAAAACACAACAGAACTTATGCAAAGAAAAATGAATTTTGGCAAAATAAAATAAAATTAAAAGCTGAGGCAATTGCAATGAAAAATATGTTTAATTGGCTCTGTAGAAAACTACAGAATTACAAAGTCCTGTGGGACAGTGGCACACATGCATGGTTCAGCAAACTCAAAAGCTTTGTATTAATGACTTGAGAAAGTTCCATGCAAGGTTCCATCAAATGTCACCCATATGTGAGGATTTCCCTATCCTGCTTAAGCTCAAAGAATCAAAAATACTTGTAATTATAATATTTGAAAAACCTGAAGCAAATTGTGAAAACTAATGAATACTACATTCTTCAGTTTAGGAACAACCCCCCCCCCCCCCCCCCCCCCAAAATGCTGTATTTTTTATCTTTTCAAAAGCTACTTGAAATTTGTGACTTTTTATGGGGCCCTTTTACAAAACAGAGGTAAGCACTAATGCCTGCTTACCACACATGTTTATGTACTGTTAATCTGGTCGTGAGCTCGTGAGCCCAGACCGAGGCTTAGTATAGGTTCTTGGCCTAGGGTAGACCAAACAGGCACTACGCACAACCCCAACCACCAAGCCCCGCACACACAGGTCAAACAATTAGCACCACCAGAAAATGGGAGATAGAGCATTCAGGCAGGCTACATGGCCGATCCGGAACCCACTTGTACAGAATCCAAGTGTGCAGGTCTCATGGCTGAACCGAAACCCACTCGTACACTGGGAAGGGAGAAGAACAACGAGGGGTCCTCAAAGGGACCGAAGCACCAGCAACACACACAGCACTAGCTAGGGACGCAAGGGAAAAGGGACCGACAGAGGTTACAATAGGAAACACAAGGATATGCCACAGGGCAGTCAAGGATAAAGGAAGCCACACAAGGGAACACTCTAGGCTGTACCATACAGCACACAAGGGAAAGGGGAAGCCA
Source organism: Microcaecilia unicolor (assembly GCF_901765095.1). Classification (NCBI taxonomy): domain Eukaryota; kingdom Metazoa; phylum Chordata; class Amphibia; order Gymnophiona; family Siphonopidae; genus Microcaecilia; species Microcaecilia unicolor. The sequence continues at coordinate 94,326,561 of NC_044039.1, forward strand.
CCTAAGCAAACACAATGCTGACCTCACAACATACAGGGATAAAGGGAACTGCTAAAGGGATACACAAGGCTGTGCCACACAGCACTCAAAGGCAAAGGGAATCCACACACAAGAATGCACAAGGCTGCCCTCACAATATACAAGGGAAAAAGGGAACTGCTTATAGGGATACACAAGGCTGTGCCACACAGCACTCAAAGATAAGAGAAAGGTAAGCAAACTAAGGACGTTGCCTAAACACACACAGAACAGAAAAGGAGCAGCACTCACCAGAAACAGAAGAGACACAGCAAAGAAAGAATTTAAGCAGGCTAAAGGAAAATACTGCTTTTAAAAAACACTAACCTGCCAGGAGCACGGCTACACTGCAGTCAAAGGGTTAAGGCAAACAAAGGGGAAGAAAGAAACCCCCGGGACGATACAAAGGGTCAGAAGGCTGCCCACAAAGGCAGGACAACAAGGCAATACTTAAGCACAGCACGAAGGGTTAACACAGAGGAAAGGGAAACTAAAACAAACAAACTGGAACAATACGAGGGACAAGCTTACCACAAAGCACAATACCAGCCAAGCAGAGAATAGACCCAGGTGCAGTGTAGAGAGACAATCAAGCCCAAGCTGGGAACACCCAGCACTCTCACAGAAGCTACGAGGAGAGAAAGCAAATCTCTAACGTAACACAGAGTGCACAAACGGAGAGGGAGGAAAGCAGGCTTCAGATGACAGCAGTCAAACGCTAAAGCAAAGGTTGCAGGGAAAGGTAGGCTTAAGTAGATCAGGCTTCTGACGTCTGCAGCATCAGACATCAGCTCAGCCCCTGACAAGCCAATCAGGCGCGAGTCCCAAACATTCCCCAGCCTATCTAGCAGAATCATAACATGGAAAATTAGCACATACTGTTGCACTCTTTAATGACAGAACTCCCACTATTTAGAATCACCAAAATCACTGATGGAAGCAGGAGTTACATATACTAAACTTTCTTTGAAAGGAGGAAAAGACCGCAGACGCTCGGCTTTCTAACAGTATTCTTAGTGACTGAAATAGCTGTGCATATGTACTCACAGGTCTAAAAACCTCCTCTAATTTTTTTTTTTGCAATTTGTTTAATTATATGATTCATAATTTTAATTTTTAATACATTGTGCTAGTAGTTTCTAACTCAAAAGTGAAAACATGAACACACTTACCTGCAGCATAGGGATCAGTGTTTGCTTGATTGGGTTGCTCAATAGTGCACCTGTTTCACGGTACGCTTCTTCAGGAGCAAAAACGATCAGTTTTGCCTTTTTGATCCTGATACAGTGTCTTCACAAGTTTTGCCTCTATGCAACTCCTGCTTCCCTCAGTAATTTTCGAAATTAGCACACAGCCATTAAGAGGAAAACAGAAATTGTAGCCATTGTATTGCCATGATAAAAGTGGCCTCAGAGCGTAAATAGCACAAGCCACTTTTTAGCGCTGCTTAGTACAAAGGCCCCTATAGTATTTATTCTATTCATCTTCCCTCTCCTCACTATCTATAACTCTTTTCTATAATCTCATTTTATAAAATAGTATCATAAATGGCATTTAACCATTTTAGTTTTTCCCTTAAATACCTTTGCACTCAACTACAGTGTTAACTGCTGTAGAAATATTTAAGGACTAAAAGATGTTGGAATGTATTGTATTTTACATGCATTGCCTGTCACCTATTATTTCTCTGTGATTACTCTGTGACCTCTGATGTGAATTACTTAGAGAGGTCACACAGCTATGCAACTTCCTGTGGGGGTTAGATGCAGCACATGGAGCACATGGAGCTCATGATCTCTCCTAACCTGAGAGGATCTATGGTGGTGTGAGCATCCATTACCATCTAAGCACATGGAAGGAGCTGATAATACAAATGTATAGTAATATGTATATATAAGCCTGTCTGATTATAATCTAACTGCAACTGTGAGTAAACAGATGTTTTGTTACTTCAACTTTAAAGTGACTCAGCAGTGAATTATTCAGGGGTGAATGAGAGAGAGATGAAGAAAGAAATTAACATTTCTAAAGCTGAAGCTGTGTGTACTAAAATCTGCTAATTATTTACTACAAATAATCCAACAAAAGGGTTATGGGCCCAGGAATTGAAAAAGAAGAGAAATATTACCAGGCAGAAAAAAAGGCCACATTTTTCTCTTAAGTTTTAAAGGAAAGATTCAGTCTGTCTCTCTCTCCCCCCACACAGCAGACAGAAGGCTAAGAAAATGGCTGAGGGAAGAAATTCACCATTTTTCTATTCTCTCAAGGTGCCTAAATTAACTGAGTTTAATTATCGGCAGTGGGAACTAAGATTCATATGTCTCCTTCGAGCAAAAAGATTAGATATATGCTTAGACCAAGACAGAACAGCTGAAAATATGGCTGAATGGGACAATGCAAACTATTATGTGAAGTGCATGCTTTTGGAAGCTCTCTCAGAGAAACAAGCCATATTAGTGGAGGGAAAAGATACACCAAAGGACATTTTATATAAACTGAGAACTATGTATGCAACTACATATGCAAAGCAGCAACCAATTTGGCTGGCAGTGTTGAATGAAACCAAATTAAGGGATAAAAGTAAATGTAATGATCACATTATGCATCTTATGTCTTCATTTCAAAAGTTAGAACTTTCAGGAATTCCCATGTGTGATGCATTGAAAAGAGCATTTCTTTTTACCTCACTATCAAAGAAGTTGATGTTTTTAGGTCTGTAAATGAGGCCATTGAAGGGCAATCTTTTGAACAGACAACATCAAAACTAAGGCAGGAATGCATAATAAATGATTCTGAGGAGATGTGTTCTCAAAGTCAGTCAGAGAGAAATGAAACAAATTTCTTGGCAAAGAACAGAGGAAGGCGGAGCTATGGGAAAACTCCACCCAAGGGCAAGCTGATTTGCTACTCATGTGGAAAGGAGGGACATGTATCTAAATGGTGTAAGGAAACACAAAACACTCCCTCTAGCTCACCTAAGCCAATGGAACTAAAGAATTTCAAACCAGGAAATGTATGAAGGACAAAGATAAACACAAGGGCTTTCTAATGGCAGAAAAATCTTTGACTATGGTAAATAATAATTCAAATGAAAGTACTTGGATTTTGGATTCAGGGAGCACATGCCATTTAACCAATTGTAAGAATTTCTTTCAGGAAATGTGTCCAGAGGAAGGTATTCTTAAAACTGCAAACGCAGGGACTGCTAAGATCCAAGCAAAAGGTATTGGATTCTTAAAATGCAAAGTGTCTAATGAAGTTAAAGAAATTCCTGTAAGTGATGTCTTGTATATTCCCCAAGCAGTTTGCAATATGCTTAGTGTATCTACATTAGATAAGAAGGGATTTGTGATTCATTTTGAAAACAGTAAGTGCACAATCTCTAAAAATGATGAAGTGTATGCTGAAGCTTTTATGCATAATGATGTTTATAAGCTGAACATTTCAGGTGAAGCCTCACATCTGGCGCAAGTAAGGAAGAATGATGGTAAATGTAGTCTGGAAATCTGGCACCGCCGCCTGGGACATCGTGATTCTAAGGTGATCCAGGATCTTTACAGTAAGCAACTGGCCACCGGCATTCAGATAAGTGCAGATGCTGGTAAAATGGAGAAATGCATAGACTGTGTTACTCAAAAAGGTGTGAGACCCTCATTTCCTGCATACACAGGAAATAGGAGTAATAAAGTGCTGGACTTAATACACAGTGACTTATGTGGACCGTTTAATATCCCATCATTGGGAAATAACAGATTTGTGCTAATATTCTTGGATGATTTCTCTAGATACTGTGTGGCCTATTTGCTGAAAGAGAAAAGTCAAGTCACAGACATGCTGAAGAAATACGTAGCCATGGTGAGCAATAAATTTGAAAGAAAACCAAAGGTTCTTCAGACCGACAATGGTGGTGAGTTCACTTCACAAAGCATGCGCACATTTCTAGAACAAGAAGGCATCCAGCATATCACAACAGTAGCTTATACACCAGAACAAAATTCTGTTGCAGAGAGAAAATTTAGGTCACTTGTGGAAATGACCAGATGTATGCTGTCAGATAGCAATCTCCCTAAAAGACTATGGGGGGAAGCCATTCTCACAGCAGTGTACCTACAAAACAGAATGCCAACTAAAGGCGCTGAGCGCACACCACATGAGACATGGCATGGTAGGAAGCCAAACCTGTCACACATAAGAACATTTGGAAGTACAGCATATGCTCATGTACCAAAGCAAAGAAGGCATAAGCTGGATTCCACAACAGAAAGGGGCATTTTAGTTGGCTATACTCCAGGACACAAAGGATATAGAATTTTGAATCTGAAAACTGGCATTGTTGGCATAAGACATGTTACATATTTTGATGAAAACAAAAGGGTTGATAAAGGCTGGATTATCCCAGATGAGCCTTATCATCCAGAATATGAAACTAGAACCATAATAGACATGCCAGTGTATATAAATGCCATACCAAGGCAGATGTCTGAAAGCAACTCATCTGTATCTAACGAGGAACAGGCAGAGGAAGCAGACACAGAAAGGATCATTGAAGAAGACAGTACAGTTGGAGAAGGGGAATCAATTGGAGAAGGACTCTCAGATTTAGAGGATGCAGAAAGGTCGGACCAACCTGTTGTCAGACGCTCATCCAGGGAAAACAAAGGTGTTCCACCCCCAAGACTGTCTTACCTAACAAAGTCAGCAGAAGCTCAAGAGCCCTTAACATGGGATGAGATTGAGAAAATGCCAGCAGAAGAAGCTGCTGAATGGCATAAAGCTGCACAAGAAGAAATTGATGCATTGGATAAAAATAATACTTGGATTCTTACAAAATTACCTCCTGGCAAGAAAGCTATAGGATGCAAATGGGTATTCAAGTTAAAAAGGAATGCACAAGGAAAAGTGGAAAGGTATAAAGCCAGATTAGTGGCAAAGGGATATCTTCAAAAATATGGAGAAGATTTTGATGAAGTGTTTGCACCTGTAGTGAAACACACGACAATTAGAACACTTCTGAGCATTGCAGTCTCAAAAGGCATGCAAGTCAACCACGTTGATGTGAAAACAGCATTTCTTCACGGAGATATAACTGAAGACTTGTACATGGAACAACCAACAGGTTTCATAAATACAAAACAAAGACAGCTAGTGTGTAAATTAAACAAAGGTCTTTATGGATTAAAGCAAAGTGCAAAATGTTGGAATGACAAATTGCATGAAATATTGACAAATTTAGGATTTAAACAAGGTGAAGCAGATAAATGCTTGTACACTAGGTGCACAAATGGACAATATGCATACATTTTAGCTTTTGTTGATGATCTGCTCATTGCAAGCAAAAGTGAGCAAGAGTACAAGGACATTGTAAAGTGTTTAAACCTGAATGTTGAGATAAAAGAACTGGGTAATGTGTCATACTATCTTGGTATAGAAATTGAGAAACAAAATGATGGTTCTTATCTTCTAAGCCAGAAGCAGAAAATAAATGAGCTTATTGAAAGTTTAGGTATGCAAGATGCCCAAGTTGTAAGCACTCCCATGATCACTGATTTTCTGAAGGATGAAACAGTAAGAGAACCTTTACCAGATAACATCCAATATAGATCAGCCATAGGTAAGCTTTTATATCTAGCTACCACATACAGGGCTGATATAGCAAATGCAGTAGGAATTTTGAGCAGAAGGGTCAGCTCACCTACCAAATCAGATTGGACTGCAGTTAAAAGGATGGTAAGGTATTTAAAGGGTACCATTGATTGTAAATTAAAGATTTCAGCCAATAGTAATCCAAAACTAATATGTTACTGTGATTCAGATTGGGCAGGGGATCATTCTAATTATAAATCCACAAGTGGATATGTGTTTATGTATGGAAATGTACAAATTTCATGGGCCAGTCATAAACAAAGTATTGTGAGTTTGTCTTCTACAGAAGCTGAATATGTGGCCGTATCGGAAGCGTGCAGAGAACTGATGTGGATTGAAAAACTTTTGCTGGATTTCGGAATAGCTGAAAAGAGACCAATCCAGATAATGGAAGATAATCAGAGCTGCATCCGACTGTCACAGAATGACAAGGTTCAGTCACGCACCAAGCACATCGCAACGAAATACCACAACGTGCGAGAGTTGGCGAAAGAAGGGGTCATCAGTCTACACTATTGTCACACCAGTGAGATGACAGCTGACATCATGACCAAACCGTTACCCAGAGAACATTTTGTGAATCTGCGTATAAAGCTTGGACTTTGTAAGAATAAATAATTGCATGACAGTTATGCATGAGAAGGGGTTTGTTGGAATGTATTGTATTTTACATGCATTGCCTGTCACCTATTATTTCTCTGTGATTACTCTGTGACCTCTGATGTGAATTACTTAGAGAGGTCACACAGCTATGCAACTTCCTGTGGGGGTTAGATGCAGCACATGGAGCACATGGAGCTCATGATCTCTCCTAACCTGAGAGGATCTATGGTGGTGTGAGCATCCATTACCATCTAAGCACATGGAAGGAGCTGATAATACAAATGTATAGTAATATGTATATATAAGCCTGTCTGATTATAATCTAACTGCAAACTGTGAGTAAACAGATGTTTTGTTACTTCAACTTTAAAGTGACTCAGCAGTGAATTATTCAGGGGTGAATGAGAGAGAGATGAAGAAAGAAATTAACATTTCTAAAGCTGAAGCTGTGTGTACTAAAATCTGCTAATTATTTACTACAAATAATCCAACAAAAGATGATGCTGTAACTTGAAGAAATCATGTAATTACTGTTTGTTCTGTTAAATGTGCACTTTTTAGCTTAGTTCAGTTGCATTGTAGCCTTCAATCAGTCCAAGAAAAAATTAACAAGAGCAATAAAATTCAGCTTGATCTAGAGCGCAGTGTGTCTACTGTTGACCTGTTTCTGATGCACCTGATGATGCCACATAACCAAAATAACAATTTCTGAGAAACATATTGCATTTCTTGACATTTCACAGTATTTTGCCATGACTCTGGGGAGAAAAAAAACATACCTTGGATTCTTGTTGAGGTTAGCCCAAACATAAAGGGTGACATTTCTATCCTTAATCACTGTCTGCATATTTCCAGTGTCAATATCTGCTAAAACACTGGCTTGCTGCAGAAAAATGCATATGATTAGAAATAAATGTAGTGTTTATAAAATGCTTCACACATGAGACACTGCTACTGTCTTCCATTAGGATTCCACTGTCTTCTTTTGTGAACTTGTTTCTTGATACTACTACTAAACATTTCTAGAGCGCTACTAGGGTTACGCAGCGCTGTACAGTTTAACAAAAGGACTTTCCATCACAGTTCAATTTAATTACTTTAACACTGTCACAAAACACTTAGCCACACACCTGGTATTACCCTACAGCCACTTAGAGGGTCTATCCCCATCACAGCTGAAGTCAGCCTGCACCTGCTGCTTGAGCTCTACACTAGCACCCTCCTCCCACCAAGTGCGTCACAACCACCTCTGGGTGAGTCTCCCACTCTCAAATTATCTCCAGTGATTTCTAGGTTACTGGGGCCACACTCCCAGTGGTCCCACAGTTCCCAGAGAGCACTCACAGACCCAACACACAAACCACCAGTATTCTTTATCAGTCCAAATCAAAAGAAAAAAAGCAGATCAAAAAAGACAAAAAAATAGAACAGGAGGGTAACAGAAGAAGTGGTTTATTACAAGTTACCCGACGTGGCCATGTTTCGCCCTCAGGCTGTGTCAGGGGTAAAAAAAACTACAAAATAAAAATACATAATGAATAAAACATAAACATCACATTGTATATTTGATAATAAAACATATCTAAAAACACTATCACATCATATAAAATAAAAACAGATCAAATCTAAAAACATAATACAATAAAATATAATATCAAATCAATATTAGTTAAAAACATTCAGATTAAATATGCATGCAATAAAATAAAGCGAATGCTACATACCTGTAGAAGGTACTCTCCGAGGACAGCAGGCTGATTGTTCTCACAAATGGGTGACGTCCACGGCAGCCCCTCCGATCGGAGATCTTCCTAGCAACAGCGTTTGCTAGTCCTCGCGTGCGCCCGCGATGCGCGCATGCGCGGCCGTCTTCCCGCCCGAAATCGCTCATGTTCGCTAGTCCCGTACCAAGCAAAAACAAGACAAGGGAAGACACAACTCCAAAGGGGAGGCGGGTGGGTAGGTGAGAACGATCAGCCTGCTGTCCTCGGAGAATACCTTCTACAGGTATGTAGCATTCGCTTTCTCCGAGGACAAGCAGGCTGCTTGTTCTCACAAATGGGGTATCCCTAGCACCCAGGCTCACTCAAAACAACAAACGTGGTCAATTGGGCCTCGCAACGGCGAGGACATAACTGAGATTGACCTAAACTTTTCCAACTAACTGAGAGTGCAGCCTGGAACAGAATAAAAATGGGCCTAGGGGGGTGGAGTTGGATTCTAAACCCCAAACAGATTCTGCAGCACCGACTGCCCGAACCGACTGTCGCGTCGGGAATCCTGCTGAAGGCAGTAGTGAGATGTGAATGTGTGGACAGATGACCACGTCACAGCCTTGCAAATCTCTTCAATAGTGGCTGACTTCAAGTGGGCCACTGACGCCGCCATGGCTCTAACACTATGAGCCGTGACATGACCCTCAAGAGTCAGCCCAGCCTGGGCGTAAGTGAAGGAAATGCAATCTGCTAGCCAATTGGATATGGTGCGTTTCCCCACAGCACTCCCCTCCTGTTGGGATCAAAAGAAACAAAAAGTTGGGCGGACTGTCTGTGTGGGCTTGTCCGCTCCAGATAGAAGGCCAATGCTCGCTTGCAGTCCAATGTGTGCAGTTGACGTTCAGCAGGGCGGGTATGAGGACGGGGAAAGAATGTTGGCAAGACAATTGACTGGTTCAGATGGAACTCCGACACCACCTTCGGCAAGAACTTAGGGTGAGTGCAGAGGACTACCCTGTTATGATGGAATTTGGTATAAGGAGCATGAGCCACCAAGGCTTGAAGCTCACTGACCCTGCGAGCTGAAGTAACTGCCACCAAGAAAATGACCTTCCAGGTCAAGTACTTCAGATGACAGGAATCCAGTGGTTCAAAAGGAGGTTTCATCAGCTGGGTGAGAACGACATTGAGATCCCATGACACTGTAGGAGGTTTGAGTGGGGGCTTTGACAAAAGCAAACCTCTCATGAAGCGAACTACTAAAGGCTGTCCAGAGATCGGCTTACCTTCCACATGGTAATGGTATGCACTAATCGCACTAAGATGAACCCTTACAGAGTTGGTTTTAAGACCAGACTCAGATAAATGTAGAAGGTATTCAAGCAGGGTCTGTGTAGCACAAGAGCGAGGATCTAGGGCCTTGCCATCACACCACACAGCAAACCGTCGCCAGAGGAAGAAGTAACTCCTCTTGGTAGAATCTTTCCTGGAAGCAAGCAAGACACGGGAGACACCCTCTGACAGACCCAAGGAGGCGAAGTCTACGCTCTCAACATCCAGGCCGTGAGGGCCAGAGACCGGAGGTTGGGATGGAGAAGCGCCCCCTCGTTCTGCGTGATGAGGGTTGGAAAGCAGTCCAATCTCCACGGTTCTTCAGAAGACAATTCCAGAAGAAGAGGGAACCAGATCTGACGAGGCCAAAAAGAAGCAATCAAAATCATGGTTCCCCTGTCTTGCTTGAGTTTCAGCAAAGTCCTCCATATCAGAGGAATGGGAGGATACGCGTACAGGAGGCCTTCCCCCCAAAACAGAAGGAAAGCATCCGATGCCAGTCTGCCGAGGGCCTGCAGCCTGGAACAGAACTGAGGGACCTTGTGATTGGTCTGAGTGGCAAAGAGATCCACCAAGGGAGAGCCCCACACTTGGAAGATCTCGCGAACCACTCTGGCATTGAGCGACCACTCGTGCGGTTGCATGATCCTGCTCAATCTGTCGGCCAGACTGTTGTTTACGCCTGCCAGATACATGGCCTGGAGCCACATGCCGAACCGGCGTGCCCAATGCCACATGCAGACGGCTTCCCGACACGGGGCGAGATCCGGTGCCCCCCTGCTTGTTGATGTAATACATCGCAACCTGGTTGTCTGTCTGAATTTGGATAATTTGATGGTACAGCCAATCCCTGAAAGCCTTCAGAGCGTTCCAGACCGCTCGCAACTCCAGGAGGTTGATCTGTAGATCTTGTTCCTGGATGGACCAATTCCCCTGGGTGTGGAGCCCATCGACATGCGCTCCCCACCCCAGGAGTGACGCGTCCGTGGTCAGCACCTTTTGTGGCTGAGGAATCTGGAAGGGACGTCCCAGGGTCAAATTGGATCGAATTGTCCACCAATGGAGGGAGAGGAGAAACCTCGTGGACAAGCGGACCACGTCCTCTAAGCCCCCCGCAGCCTGGCACCACTGAGAGGCTAGGGTCCATTGAGCTGATCTCATAAAATGGCGGGCCATGGGAGTCACGTGAACCGTGGAGGCCATGTGGCCGAGCAATCTCAACATCTGCCAAGCTGTGATCTGCTGAGATGCCCGCACCGAGGAGACAAGGGCCAGCAGATTGTCGGCCCTGGTCTCTGGAAGGTAGGCACGGGCCGTCTGAGAATCCAGCAGAGCTCCTTTGAATTCGAGTTTCTGAACTGGAAGAAGATGGGACTTTGGATAATTTATCGCAAACCCTAGCAGCTCCAGGAGTCGAATAGTCACCTGCATGGACTGCTGAGCTCCTGCCTCGGAGGTGTTCTTTACCAGCCAATCGGCGAGGTATGGGAACACATGCACTCCCAGCCTGCGTAGAGAAGCCGCTACTACGGCCAGGCATTTGGTGAACACTCTGGGCGCGGAGGCGAGCCCAAAGGGTAGCACACAGTACTGAAAATGCCGTGTTCCCAGACGAAATCGAAGATACTGCCTGTGAGCTGGCAGAATCAGGATGTGCGTATAGGCATCCTTTAAGTCCAGAGAGCATAGCGAATCGTCCTGTTGAATCATGGGAAGAAGGGTGCCCAGGGAAAGCATCCTGAACTTTTCTCGGACCAGATATTTGTTCAGGGCCCTTAGGTCTAGGATGGGACGCATCCCCCCTGTTTTCTTTTCCACAAGGAAGTACCTGGAATAGAATCCCAGCCCTTCTTGCTCCGTTGGCACGGGCTCGACCGCATTGGCGCTGAGAAGGGCGGAGAGTTCCTCTGCAAGTACCTGCCTGTGCTGGAAGCTGAAGGACTGAGCTCCCGGTGGGCAATTTGGAGGTTTGGAGGCCAAATTGAGAGAGTATCCTAGCCAGACTATTTTGAGAACCCACTGATCGGAGGTTACAAGAGGTCACCTTTGGTGAAAACATTTTAACCTCCCTCCGACCGGGAGGTCGTCCGGCACAGAGACTGGGACGTCGGCTATACTCTGGAGGAGCCAGTCAAAAGCCTGCCCCTGACTTTTGCTGGGGAGCCGCAGGGGCCTGAGGCGCGCGCTGCTGACGAGAGCAAGCGCGCTGGGGCTTAGCCTGAGCAGCAGGCTGGCGAGAAGGAGGATTGTACCTACGCTTGCCAGAAGAATAGGGGACCGTCCTCCTTCCACCGTAAAAACGTCTACCTGAAGAGGTAGATGCTGAAGGCGGCCGGCGGGAGAACTTGTCGAAAGCGGTATCCCGCTGGTGGAGCTGTTCAACCACCTGTTCGACCTTGTCCCCAAAAACATTGTCCCCCCCAGCAAGGGGCATCCGCAATCCGCTGCTGGATTCGATTTTCCAGGTCAGAGGCGCGCAGCCATGAGAGCCTGCGCATCACCACACCCTGCGCAGCGGCCCTGGATGCAACATCAAAAGAGTCAAAGACCCCCCTGGCCAGGAATTTCCTACACGCCTTCAGCTGCCTGACCACCTGCTGAAAGGGCTTGGCCTGCTCAGAAGGGAGCTTGTCCACCAAGTCCGCCAACTGCCGCACATTGTTCCACATGTGTATGCTTGTGTAGAGCTGGTAGGACTGGATTTTGGCGATGAGCATTGCAGAATGGTAGGCCTTCCTCCCAAAGGAGTCCAAGGTTCTAGAGTCTTTGCCCGGGGGCGCCGAAGCATACTCTCTAGAACTCTTGGCCTTCTTGAGGGCCAGATCCACCACACCAGAGTCGTATGGCAACTGAGTCCGCATCAACTCCGGGTCCCCATGGATCCGATATTGAGATTCGATCTTCTTGGGGATGTGGGGTGTAGTTAAGGGTTTCGCTCAGTTCGCCAGCAATGTCTTTTGAAGACATGATGCATGGGTACTGTGGACGATTCCTTAGGTGGCGAAGGATAGTCCAAGAGCTCCAGCATCTCAGCTTTCGGCTCATCCTCCGTGACCACAGGAAAGGGAATTGCCGTAGACATTTCCCGGACAAAGGCCGCGAAAGAGAGACTCCCCGGAGGAGAAAGCTGTCTTTCAGGCAAGGGAGTAGGATCAGAAGGATGACCGTCAGACTCCTCGTCAGAGAAATATCCGATGCCTTCCTCTGCTTCCCACGAGGCCTCCTCATCAGTGTCGGACACCAGCTGGTGGACTTTGGTCCGAAGCTGCACCCGCCTCGACTCCGTGGAAACACGGCCACGGTGGGAGCGTCGAGAAGAGGACTCCCGTAGCGGAGACGATGGAGCTCCCTCCATCGACGTCATCGGGGAGCTCTCCTGGGAGGCGGCCGGCACCGCAAGCGGTACCGGGGCGGGCACCCTCAACACAGACGAGGGCCCAGCCGTCGCCTCACTCGACGGCACCGGCGGCGCAAGCACCCCCGGTACCGGAGGAGAAGGGCGAAACAGCTCCTCCAGGATCCCCGGAAGGACAGCCCTGAGGCTCTCGTTCAGAGAGGCTGTGGAGAAAGGTGGTGGGGCCGGTATCGGCGATGAGCTGCGAATCTGTTCCGGGGATGGAGGCGGTACCGGGCTGTCCTCAGGGGAACGCATCGACACCTCCTGAATGGAGGGCGAGCGGTCCTCCCGATGTCGACACTTGGGTGCCGACGGTACCGGCGACCCAGAGCTCTCGGTACCACTCTTGGAGGGTGACCGATGCCGGTGCTTCTTTGCCTTAGCATGACGCACGGCCTCGGTACCCCCCGGTACCGAAGAGGAAGATGTCGAATCCAAACGTTTCCTCGGGTCCGGGTCCGAAGAGGGTCGATCCCGGGGGGGCTGTACCGCGGGAGCCCTCGAGACAGGCGAAGACCTGCTCATGGGCTCACCGCCACCAGCAAGGGGAATGGACAGTCCTCACCTGCACTCCAGAAATCGAAGAACCCTCCAACGACATCCTCACGAGGAACGATCCTGGCCTCGCAGCTGCAGCAGACGATGACTTCGATACCGAAGGCCTCGATGTCGATGCCGATGAACACGGTACCGAAGTCGATGATGGGCGTGGTACCGAAGGCTCCGATGCCGAGGACCGCGGAACGGAGGATGTCGACGCGCCGGATGAAGTCACGAACAAACTGTTCCACTGGGCTAATCTCGTCTCCTGAGTTCTCCTCTTCAAAAGAAGACACAGATTACAGGCCTGGGGACGGTGCCCAGCCCCCAGACACTGAAGGCAAGAAGCGTGCCTATCAGTGAGAGAGATTATCCGGCCGCACTGGGTGTACGGTTTGAAGCCGCTGGAAGGATTCGATGACATGGGCGGAAAAATCACGCCGGCAAAATCGAAATCCGCGATGGTGAAAAAAGGCACCAAAAACTCACTAAAAAGCGAACGGGCGGCGAAAAAAGCCGCACTCGACCACGAAAGAAAATTACGGGCCAACACTAGAAATAAAGGTAAAATTTAAAAGAGAAAAAAAACCGCGAATTGCGAGGGATCTCCTAGGGGCGCAGAGCGACCGAAAAAACAGCCGTTCTGAGCCGCAGAAAAAAGGAGACTAGCGAACACGAGCGATTTCGGGCGGGAAGACGGCTGCACATGCGTGAGGACTAGCAAACACTGTTGCTAGGAAGATCTCCGATCGGAGGGGCTGCCATGGACGTCACCCATTTGTGAGAACAAGCAGCCTGCTTGTCCTCGGAGAATAATTTTAATACAAGACATGATATCAACAAAAAATAATAATAACACTAAATGTATATCAACAGAACTGCATAGGACAGATAGGTGGAGATATACAACACTAAAATAACTGAATGACTGTACATACTAAATATCACCTACCTAATAGGGGTAAAAAGCAAAGTGAACCCCTAAAAGTATTCATACAACCACCTAAAAAATACAAAATAAAATAAATAAATAAAATGCTTGGCCTCAATTGCCGTCTTTTACGCACATTCAATAATCTAAAATATTGAAATTAATATTCACTTTGTTAAAAAGTAAGAATCGGTGGGTTTCCATGTTCTAATAGATAGCAACTCAAATCAATAGAAATCAATACAAAGTACCCAAAAACATCCCACTCAGCACAACTGGCATGTAATGCAGTGCTTTTTACTGATACTTGAATAGGTAGATATACAATCATCTGTTTCAATCATAACTGTGGCAACATCCCAAACCCCCTTTAAGTATTAAAGCTAACAACACTAAGCTAATCAGATTACACAAACTTCAATCAAACAGACATGGAGCATCAAGCAACTGGCTTAGAAAAAAATAACTGACTTAGAATTTGCACTGACAAAACATATTTAAAGCAAGCCAAGCTGTTTAAACAGTACAAACCACCATCTAAATTCCATATGGAGTATCTTATATCCTACCTTACATAAGTGCTTCCCAAGCTTACTCAGCAAACTTCACAATGCTATGTTGACTGGCAGCATTATAACAAACACTCTGATTGGTCCTTTAAATATCCCCTTTGAGAGTTCAAAGGTCAAAGAGAATTCTAGAACAAGAACCCACTAATCCAAATAAAAGTGTATATTAAATACTATGGACATCTCAAAAACAGATAAGTAAAAATAAAAATGGAAAAAAAAAAACTTTTAAGAAACAGGGATAATTAAAAAAAAAAATTCTGTCATGTGACATTTCCAGGCAAAGGATGTGGAACAAGCATTGGATACATGTAGTAACATATACTGACCACCAGGTGGCTGATTTAAACAAACATTGGATTGAGCAGTACATAATGGCAATCTACTGGTAGTACTATAAAAACACTGAGAGATCAGTTTCTTGATTCAACCCAAAAGGTTTAACAGTCTTAAATCTATTAATCAAACGTTGTTCAGCTTGCAATAGCAATTTGTTCACATCTCCACCTCTCCAATTTGAATATATTCTTAAGAGAACTAAAAATCTCGGAGAATTGAACCGTGGACGTGCTATAGACGTAATCTACTTAGATTTCAGCAAGGCTTTTGACACGGTTCCCCACAGGAGGCTCTTAAATAAACTGGATGGGCTGAAGATAGGACCCAAAGTGGTGAACTGGATTAGGAACTGGTTGACGGACAGGCGCCAGAGGGTGGTGGTGAATGGAGTTCGCTCGGAGGAGGGAAAGGTGAGTAGTGGAGTGCCTCAGGGATCGGTGCTGGGGCCGATTCTGTTCAATATATTTGTGAGTGACATTGCCGAAGGGTTAGAAGGTAAAGTTTGCCTATTTGCGGATGATACTAAGATTTATAACACAGTGGACACCCCGGAGGGAGTGGAAAACATGAAAAAGGATCTGAAAAAGCTAGAAGAATGGTCTAAGGTTTGGCAATTAAAATTCAATGCGAAGAAATGCAAAGTGATGAACTTAGGGAGTAGAAATCCAAGAGAGGCGTATGTGTTAGGCGGTGAGAGTCTGCTAGGTACGGATGGGGAGAGGGATCTTGGGGTGATAGTATCTGAGGATCTGAAGGCGATGAAACAGTCTGACAAGGCGGTGGCCGTAGCTAGAAGGTTACTAGGCTGTATAGAGAGAGGTGTGACCAGCAGAAGAAAAGAGGTGTTGATGCCCCTGTACAAGTCGTTGGTGAGGCCCCACCTGGAGTATTGTGTTCAGTTTTGGAGGCCGTATCTTGCTAAGGATGTAAAAAGAATTGAAGCGGTGCAAAGAAAAGCTACGAGGATGGTATGGGATTTGCGTTACAAGACGTATGAGGAGAGACTTGCGGACCTGAACATGTATACCCTGGAGGAAAGGAGGAACAGGGGTGATATGATACAGACGTTCAAATATTTGAAAGGTATTAATCCGCAAACGAACCTTTTCCGGAGATGGGCAGGCGGTAGAACGAGAGGGCATGAAATGAGATTGAAGGGGGGCAGACTCAAGAAGAATGTCAGGAAGTATTTTTTCACGGAGAGGGTGGTGGATGCTTGGAATGCCCTCCCGCGGGAGGTGGTGGAGATGAAAACGGTAACGGAATTCAAACATGCGTGGGATAAACAAAGGAATCCTGTGCAGAAGAAAGGGATACTCAGGAGCTTAGCCTAGAATGGGTGGCAGAGCTGGTGGTTGGGAGGCGGGGCTAGTGTGGGCAGACATATACGGTCTGTGCTGGGGCTGGTGGTTGGGAGGCGGGACTAGGGTTACCATTTTGTGTCCTCTGAAAAAGAGGACACATGTCACGCCCCCCTACCCCGCCCCCGCCTCATGCCCCGCCCCCTTCAGGTCCGGGTTCCGCCCCTATTCCCCCCCCCCGTCACATAGTCCCCTCCCCCCCATCACATACCCCCCCCTCACTTACTGTCTAGCCCTGGTGGTCTAGTAGCGTCTTCTCTTCGGGGCAGGAAAGAGCCCCCTCTTTCCTGCCCAGAGCGCTGCCTGCCCTTGCCTGCTGCATCCTCCTCGGTATGGCTGGGGATTCAAAATGGCCACCGAGAGTTGAAGCGGCCTCGCGAGAGTTCAACTCTCGGCAGCCATTTTGAATCCCCAGCCAGACCGAGAAGGATGATAGACAGGGGAGGCAGCGCTCCGGGCAGGAAAGAGGGGGCTCTTTCCTGCCCCGAAGACGTCACTAGACCACCAGGGAACATGGTAAGGAAGGGGAGGGGAGGGGACGGGACGGGAGACCACACGCCGATCGCCCGCCCACACGCCCACCGCACGCACGCGCCTGCCCGCACCCGCGCCCACGTTTGTCCAGAAATCCGGACAAACGTGGGCGGGGGCAAAATCCGCCGGACGCCCCGGACATGCCCTCAAAAAGAGGACATGTCCGGGGAAATCCGGACGTATGGTAACCCTAGGCGGGACTAGTGCTGGGCAGACTTATACGGTCTGTGCCGGGGCTGGTGGTTGGGCGGCGGGGATAGTGCTGGGCAGACTTATACGGTCTGTGCCAGAGCCGGTGGTGGGTGGCAGGGATAGTGCTGGGTAGACTTATACGGTCTGTGCCAGAGCTGGTGGTTGGGAGGCGGGGTTGGTGGTTGGGAGGCGGGGATAGGGCTGGCCAGACTTATACGGTCTGTGCACTGAAGAGGACAGTACAAATAAAAAAAAGTAGCACATATGAATTTATCTTCTTGGGCAGACTGGATGGACCATGCAGGTCTTTTTCTGCCGTCATCTACTATGTTACTATGGTTAAAGTCATGTTTAAATTTACACATGTGTGCCACTAAAGGTTTATCTAATACCTCTCTTTTTATTGCGCTTTTATGTTCTAAGATGCGCTTATTAAATGCTCTTATAGTTTTACCAATGTAAATAAGCCCACATGGGCAAATTGCTGCATATATTACTTGTGAAGTCTTACAATTTGAGTACTGTTTTAACTGATATTTTTCTCCTGTAAGAGAAAATGACTTATGCTTTAAAGATTTGTTTGAAGATTTTAATTTGCAATTAGAACGATTCAAGAAAGATGTGAAAAGCATGAAATATGATAAATATAAGAGAGATGAAACAGATTATAAGTATAATAATATGTACCCATGGTATCGGAGAGATAATAGGAATAGAAACATAAATTATGCTGATAAATTTGATAAACAGAATAACACTTTGCAGAAGAGTCCTGTCATTGAACAATTTAAGCATGGGTAATGACCCCTTACTCTATCTTCCTTATAAAGTGGGACTGGTAATGCTGATGGTGACAAAAAATCCTTCAAATTCTTATTTCTTTTGTATGCTATCATCAGTTCTTTATTTGCAAAAAATGGAATGTTCTGGATCAATGGCTAATGAGATCTTAATATTTTAATGATATCAGAAGATTGATAATCATAATATAAAGTGCAAATAACCTTTTGGTCATCATGTTTCTTTTCCTTATTCTGCAAAAGGTCTTTTCTATGTACCTGTTTTGCTCTTACTATACATATTTCAATATATTTTACAGGATAGCCTCTTTGCGTAACTCTATAAGCCATTTCTCCTATTTGCCCTTTACAATCACGATCCTCTGAACATAATTTTTTTACTCTTAAAAATTGGCTGTAAGGAAGATTACACTTTAAGGCATGACTATGACAGCTATCAAAATGTAGGAATTTGTTCTTATCAGTAGGTTTTCTATATAGTGAAGTAATAAATCTACCAGATTCTAACTGAATTTTAATATCTAAAAATGACATTTCCTTTCTACTGTAATTAATCTGAAATTTCAAATTGCTATGTCTTGTATTAAGCCATTTGAAAAAAATCCATCAACCGTGATTCACTACCAGCCCAGACCACAAAAATATCATCAATGTATCTTCGCCAAAGCATAATATTCTCTGTGAAATTATTATTCTGCAAGAATTTCTCTTCAAGACATGCCATGAACAGATTAGCTAATGAAGGTGCTACCGTTGCACCCATGGCGGTACCTTTTATATGTTTGTAAAAAGTACCTTCAAAAAAGAAATAGTTTTCTTTCAATGCTATAGTGATAAGTTCCATGATAAACTCAGTAGGTATCATTCTAAACACACACCTATTTGATAATGCTTTCCTAATCACATCTAGAGCTTCATCCTGGGGGATATTAGTGTAGAGAGACTCCACATCAAATGTAACAAGAATGATATCTTTATTTTTAATTTTTAGATGTTCTAATATGTTAATGATGTGTGCTGAGTCTCTAATATATGAGGGAATAGATGGAACGAGAGGTCTTAAAAATACATCAGTAAATTTGGAAAGTGGTTCCAAAAGAGAGCCTATGCCTGACACAATAGGTTCCACTGGAGGGTTAATCAAGGATTTGTGAATCTTTGGGAGTATATACATGGTTGGGATGTGTGGATGTTCTACTCTAAGAAAAATACCTTCTTTGGTTGTCAGAAAACCAGCTTCAAGCCCAATATCAACAAGAGATTACTGGTTGGATCTTTAGATAAAGGTAAATAAAAATTTTTGTCTTTTAATTGTCTCTTAATTTCTTCAATGTATTGATCTTTATCTAATAGCACAACTGCACCCCCTTTGTCTGCCTGTTGAATCACAATACTGTTATCTTTCTTCAATGTCTCAATTGCTTTCTTCTCATTTTTAGAGATATTAAAGAATGGATGTTTATTCTTATTTTCCAAAATCTCAATGTCCCTAATAACCATTTGTTCAAAAGCTTGTATCATGGGATTGATTTGGATGGGAGGCATCCAAACACTATTTTTCATAATTACAGATTCATTCTTTTCGTATACATGTTTATCCGAAAAAAAATCCATAATTCTTAATTTCCTAGTTAATTTAAATAAATTGATGCGTGTGTTGAATGCATTATATTGTGCTGTTGGAACAAAAGACAGCCCTTTATTGAGAATTGAACGCTCATGTTGATTTAATTCCCTTTTAGATAAACTGATAATATTGTCATGTAATGAAGCTGTGTACCTAACATTTTTTTATTTCCAATAATCTATTTGTCTCATTTGTTGATTCATAGTTTGTCTGTTTGCAAATTGTCTGTTCACTGAATTGCCTCGACCTCTCCCTCGTCCCCTTCCCATATAATAAAGTAACCTCCCTCTTTGTTCTTTCGGTGGTACTGATGAATCTGTTGTTGAACCCTTTTTTCCAAATTTTCCCTTGCTGAAAAACCTGCTCTGAAAGGTTAGGTCTAGGAGGTGAGGTGTATAAGGGTGCTGATGGATCAAATACTTCCTCATTATCACTTCTTATTCTTTTGGATTTACGTTCAATGACAGGACTCTTCTCCAAAGTGTTATTCTGTTTATCAAATTTATCAGCATAATTTATGTTTCTATTCCTAAATTGTCTATTCCTATTATCTCTCCAATGCCATGGGTACACATTATTATACTTATAATCTGTTTTATCTCTCTTATATTTATCATATTTCATGCTTTTCACATCTTTCTTGAATCCTTCTAATTGCAAATTAAAATCTTCAAACAGATCTTT
The DNA here is from genome assembly GCF_901765095.1 of Microcaecilia unicolor. NCBI lineage: Eukaryota > Metazoa > Chordata > Amphibia > Gymnophiona > Siphonopidae > Microcaecilia > Microcaecilia unicolor. Next base: position 94,346,846 of record NC_044039.1, read on the forward strand.
AAAGCATAAGTCATTTTCTCTTACAGGAGAAAAATATCAGTTAAAACATTACTCAAATTGTAAGACTTCACAAGTAATATATGCAGCAATTTGCCCATGCAGGCTTATTTACATTGGTAAAACTATAAGAGCATTTAATAAGCGCATCTTAGAACATAAAAGCGCAATAAAAAGAGAGGTATTAGATAAACCTTTAGTGGCACACATGTGTGAATTTAAACATGACTTTAACCAGTTAAGATTTTTAGTTCTCTTAAGAATATATTCAAATTGGAGAGGTGGATATGTGAACAAATTGCTATTGCAAGCTGAACAACGTTTGATTTATAGATTTAAGACTGTTAAACCTTTTGGGTTGAATCAAGAAACTGATCTCTCTCAGTGTTTTTATAGTACTACCAGCAGATTGCCATTATGTACTGCTCAATCCAATGTTTGTTTAAATCAGCCACCTGGTGGTCAGTATATGTTACTACATGTATCCAATGCCTGTTCCACATCCTTTGCCTGGAAATGTCACATGACAGAATTTTTTTTTTAATTATCCTTGTTTCTTAAAGTTTTTTTTTGTTTTTTCTATTTTTATTTTTACTTATCTGTTTTTGAGATGTCCATAGTATTTAAAATACACTTTTATTTGGATTAGTGGGTTCTTGTTCTAGAATTCTCTTTGACCTTTGAACTCTCAAAGGGGATATTTAAAGGACCAATCAGAGTGTTTGTTATAATGCTGCCAGTCAACATAACATTGTGAAGTTTGCTGAGTAAGCTTGGGAAGCACTTATGTAAGGTAGGATATAAGATACTCCATATGGAATTTAGATGGTGGTGTGTACTGTTTAAACAGCTTGGCTTGCTTTAAATATGTTTTGTCAGTGCAAATTCTAAGTCCATTATTTTTTCTAAGCCAGTTGCTTGATGCTCCATGTCTGTTTGATTGAAGTTTGTGTAATCTGATTAGCTTAGTATTGTTAGCTTTAATACTTAAAGGGGGTTTGGGATGTTGCCACAGTTATGATTGAAACAGATGATTGTATATCTACCTATTCAAGTATCAGTAAAGAGCACTGCATTACATGCCAGTTGTGCTGAGTGGGATTGCTAAATTCTTTCTAATGATAAAATCATTAGGGTTTATGTATGGATATCCACCCATTCAAATAGCAGCATAAAGCACTGGATTGCCTGTGAGTTTGGCTGAGCGCCTCTGAATCAGTATTGCTACATCCACTGCAAAGTTTTTTTTAATGACACAAGTATCAGGGTAAGCACGTTTGGTGCGTTGCAACAGCACAATTTCAATTGATGTTTGTACATTCAAACTACAGTAATGAGTGCTGGATTGCCTGTGAGTTGTAATCAGTTTTTTTCATGGCCACTGTGGAGTTCTTTTTAATGATATCATCATCAGGATATATGTGATTGTCACAGAACAGTATGATGTTTTTAGGTACTTTGTATTGATTTCTATTGATTTGAGTTGCTATCTATTAGAACATGGAAACCCACTGATTCTTACTTTTTAACAAAGTGAATATTAATTTAAATATTTTAGATCATTGAATGTGCGTAAAAGACGGCAATTGAGGCCAAGCATTGTGAGATTTTATTTATTTATTTTATTTTGCATTTTTTAGGTGGTTGTATGACTACTTTTAGGGGTTCACTTTGCTATTTACCCCTATTAGGTAGGTGATATTTAGTATGTACAGTCATTCAGTTATTTTAGTGTTGTATATCTCCACCTATCTGTCCTATGTAGTTCTGTTGATATACATTTAGTGTTGATATTATTTTTTTTGTTGATATCATGTCTTGTATTAAAATTATTATTTTATTGCATGCATATTTAATCTGAATGTTTTTAACTGATATTGATTTGATATTATATTTTATTGTATTATGTTTTTAGATTTGATCTGTTTTTATTTTATATGATGTGATAGTGTTTTTAGATATGTTTTATTATCAAACTAGTAAAAAAGGCCTGTTTCTGACACATATGAAACGGGCGCTTGCAAGGTTTTCCTCATAATGTGTATGTTTTGGAGAGTGTATGTGAGAGTGACTGTGTGTGATAGAGAGAGTGAAAGTGTGAGTGTGTGTGTGAGAGAGAGAGTGAGTATGGGTGTGAGCGTGTCTGTGAGAGAGTGTGTGTGTGAGAATGAGAGTGTGTGCAATTGCGTATGGGAGACACAGTGTGATAGAGAGAGAGAGAGTGTGTTTCACACAGATACAGTGTGTGCGTGAATGAGAGTGTGTGTGAGGCACAGATTGTCTGTGAGACTGAGTGTATGAGACCAAGCGAGTATGTAAGTGACTGTGTGACACATAGAGAGTGAATGTGATACAATGTGAGACATAGAGTGTATGAGAGTGAGAGACAGAAACACATAGTCTGTGAGAGAGAGAGTGTGTGTGTGTGTGACAGAGATACCTCCCTCCCTCCCTCTCTCTCTCTCTCTGGTGTCAGGCCCCCCTCTTTCTCTGGTGTCTGAGATTGCTGCCACTGCACCTAAGCAATTGGTGTGCTGGAGGAGAGGAAGAGAGAGAGAGAGTGTGTGTGTGGGGTGGGGGGGATGTGTTGGAGGGGTTCAGCTTGGAAGAAGAGGGGTGTGGGGGATTGTGGATGCGCTGCCAGATGAAAGTAAGTGAGTATGTGTGTGTGTGTGTGGGGGGGGGGGGGTTCAGGAAGCAATGGCAGATGACAGAGTGAGGGAGTGTGTGTGTGTGTGGGGGGGGGGGCAGGGGGTACAGGAAGCGCTGCCAGATGAGAGAGTGAGTGTGTATGGGGTTTCATGAAGCGCTCCCATCCTTGAACCCCCTCCCCACCTCAGTCCCCTTCTCTCATTCAAGAACCCCCTCCCCAGTCTCTCCCATCCAAAAACCCCAGTCCCCTCCCCACCCGTTCCCTTCTCCAATCCGAGAACCCCCTCCCCAGTCTCTCCCATCCAAAAACCCCAGTGCCCTTCCCACCCGTCCCCTTCAAGCATCCAAGAACCCCCTCCCCACCTCAGTCTCCTTCTCCCATTCAAGAACCCCCTCCCCAGTCTCTCCCATCCAAAAACCCCAGTCCCCTCCCCACTCGTCCTCTTCAAGTATCCAAGAACCCCCTCCCCACCTCAGTCCCCTTCTCCCATTCAAGAATCCCAGTCCTCTCCCCATCCGTCCCCTTCTCCCATCCGAGAACCCCCTCCCCAGTCTCTCCCATCCAAGAACCCCAGTCCCCTCCCCACCCGTCCCCTTCAACTATCCAAGAACCCCCTCCCCACCCCCTTCTGCTTCTCCCATCCATGAACCCCTCCCACCTCAGTCTCCTTCCCATTTGAGAACCCCCTCCCCCCACCTGAGAGCCCCACACCCTTCTCCCATCTGAGTCCCTCCCCACCTACCAGCTCCATTCTCCTGCCGCCCAGGCCCACCACCCTCACTGCCTTAAAAAAAAAAACCCAATTTGAAGCACTGGAGTAACAGGCAGCAGCGCCTCGCGTCTGCCCTTCTACTAAAAATCTCTTCCACGACGTCATTGGGCCTTCCCACATTGAGTCCCACCCGCCCTCGCGGTAATTGGAAGTTACCTGAGAGGAGGGCGGGACTCAATGTGGGAAGGCCCAATGACGTCGTCGAAGAGATTTTTAGTAGAAGGGCAGACGCGAGGCGCTGCTGCCTGTTATTCCAGCGCTTCAAATTGGGTTTTAAAGGCAGGACAGCGCCGGGAGCGGACTCGCAGCACCCCCCACCCGCTGACATCTGGGGCGGAGCGCCCCCACCACGTCGCCGTCGCGCGTTGCTGAACTTGGGAGGGAGGGAGAGTGGTGCTCGGGCGGTCGGGGCGGGGCTACCTGAGGCGCGCGGCGCGGTTGGTAGCCAGCGTTTCCTTGGCAGGGGGAGGAGTAGGGAAACACGCGGAGCGTGTTTCCCTACTCCTCCCCCTTCCTTGATGCGGTCCCTGCTTTCATTCTTCTGTTGGTTTTCCGCCCTCGACGTCATGACGTTTGACGCGAGGGCGGGGCAGCAAGTCGTTCAGTGGCTTCACCACCACGAACTTACGAACCGTTCTGGGAGTCTGAGTGACTTCAGAACGTTGTCCTCAGAACGTTGAGGGTGCCTTTTATTATATTAGATATACAATGTGATGTTTGTTTTATTCATTATGTATTTTCATTTTGTAGTTTTTTTACCCCTGACCTAGCCTGAGGGCGAAACGTGGCTACGTCGAGTAACTTGTAATAAACCACTTCTTCTGTTACCCTCGTTTTATTTTTTTGCTTTTTTGATCTTTTTTTTTCTTTTGATTTGCTATTTCTGTGGCAGATCTTTGCCTTTTTTTGTTTCTGTCGTCTTTATCAGTCCAGACAGGCAGTCAACAAACTGAAAATTATTATCTTAAAAATATTGAACAATGAACATAAAAAGTGCAATCAGCAAATAACATGTAACTGAAACATGAAACAATTATAACACTATCTAAACATTTGTTTGCTTTCTAAAAAGTGCTTGGGAAGATCAGGACATATAATTCACTGAGCCTCAGCAAAGAGATCCTACTCTTTTCTTCCTGGCAAAGACTAGAGCAAAAGCCAGTACTCCTGGGTAATTTCAAGGTTCAGTTCAATCAGAGCCCAGAACAAAAACATTTGAAAATAGCTGGTTATATCACTGTAGGCACGTCCTATTTTCTATGTACTAAGACACGGTAAAAAGTGGCTTGCAGTAGTGCAGGCACATGTTTTGGGCGCACGCTGGACCACTTTTTACCGCATCTGCAAAAAAGGGCTTTTTAAAAATGGGACAGGAAAAGGGCACGTGGTAAAACTGAAACCAGCACACTCCTAAAACCGGCCTGAGTCCTTAACACCACCCATCGATCTAGCAGTAAGGGCGCACGTGCTACATGCGTGGTGACCGGTTGGCGCGTACTGACTACCGAATACCACAGGAAATGCCGTGCATGGAGGAAATAAATAAATCATCCAAGTGTTACAAGCCAGGGGGTGCGGTAGTCAGGCAGTAGTCTCATTTTGGCGCACGCTGCATGCACATAAAACCTAACGCACCTTTGTAAAAGGGTCCTAAAAGAAGGAATGGTTATTCCTCTGTAACAGTTTTAAACATAAACATGTGCGCCACCTGCTGGCCAAACTAGAGAAATATACTTCAAGAAATAATTAATGCAAGTGACAGGCTTAAAAACACACAGTTTCGTCACAAACACCTATTCCTAAAGACCCAAAACAGGATGTAAATTCCTCTTCTAATTATTGACTGACAGCAAGTATTCCATTTTTTGGTAGGAGTGTAGAAGCTGTTGTAGCTGCTAAATTTGGAGTGTTTTGATCTCCTGGAAGCCGCACTGACCTGTGATATAATTGTGGAATATAAGAATATTTTTTATTTATATATATATTTTTTTTTTTTTTTGTAAAAAATTGCTCAAGCTACCATCTTGTCTCATCTGGATTATTTTAACATCTTACATTTAGGCCTTCCTAAAAATACCTTTGGCTAGACATCAAATGCTTCAAAAAAATAGCAGCAAAACTTATTTTCCTTTAAGAAAATCTGATAGTGTTACTCCTTTATTGAAACAACTGCACTGGCTCCCAGTCATAGTCAGAACATAATTTAAGGTTCTTTGTATTTCTCATAAAATCTTGTATATTTCAGGGTTGGGTTACTCATCTTATTTGAAGTTGAGAACTTCTTTTCCTTTGATTCAATCAGCGCATATTAATAATGTGGGGTTACCTGAAATTACTGATTTTAGATTGAAAACAATATGTAATAGATCACTTAAGGGAAAGGCATCAGAATGGTTTACTGTAGTATTGTGCTCAGAGCAAAATTACTCGAGATTTTATAAAATTTTGAAAACTTGGCTATTTGCCAAATATTTAGGAGGGTCTTTCTGATTTACTATCAGTTTGAAATTGTATGTAAAATGATTGTTTTATTGAGCTAATGATATAGGCACTATAAAAGTATTTATTGTATTGTACTCTGTGCTTTGTATTACTTTTCTCAGTAAAATAATTTAAACTATAGGAATTACAACAGTTGGATTAAAAACACTCTCAGAAAAGTAAGAACATATCAAACATATAAACGGCAAGTGACCGTACTCACTTGCAAATGCGCAGTACAGACTTCCCTCTCTGTCCCGCCCTCGCGTCAAGACATCATGATGTCAGAGTGCGGAACAGAGAGGGAAACGGAGTAGTTGAATTGTCGGACGCCGCCGCTGGCCGCCTGGAAAGGAACAGCGCGTGAAAACAACCTCCACCCTCCCCTCCATCCCCGCCGCTGCTCCTGCCCCCCTCCATATCGGGCCCCTTGCACTGACCTGACAGCGTCTCTCACTTCCGTGTGGAAGCGCTGCAGGCAGCAGCAGAGCGATCTGCTGCTGCCTGTAGCGCTTTCACGCGGAGGTGAGGCGCTGTCAGGTCAGTGCAGGGGGCCCGGCACGGAGGAGGGAGGGAGGGAGCGGAGGCAACGAGGGTAGCTGGACATGGGGAGAGGGCAGGGGGGAGAGGCCATGGTTGCTGGACTTGGGGTGAGAGCAGGGCACAGAGGAGGGTTGCTGGACATGGAGGGAGGGGGGAGGCCAAGGGAAAGAGGAGGGTCGCTGGATATGGGGGGGGGGGGGGGTGAGGCCAGGGGAGAGAGGAGGGCTGCAATACTCGCCCGTTTTTACGGGCTTAACGGCTAGAAACTTCTATAACACAACAAGGGGCATTTTCAATATAACGTCTAAGACCAACTTTGGACATTTTGCTAAAAACATCCATTATTCAAGTGGGGAATATATATAACCATTTTCAAAACAGAAAAACATCTTATCTTTTTTTTTCCAAAAATGGCTATTTTCTAGATGTTTTGTGCTTTGTGCATCTATCTGTTTGGTCCATTTTTCAAAATAAACCCATCCATGTGAAAAACACACAAAATCAAGCCATTAGGATAAGTAATGCCACACTGGGAAAAGACCAAGGGTCCATCGAGCCCAGCATCCTGTCCACAACAGCAGCCAATCCAGGCCAAGGGCACCTGGCAAGCTTCCCAAATGTACAAACATTCTATACATGTTATTCCCGGAATTGTGGATTTTTCCAAAGTCCATTTAGTAATGGTTTATGGACTTGTCCTTTAGGAAACCGTCTAACCCATTTTAAAACTCTGCCAAGCTAACCACCTTCACCATGTTCTCCGGCAACGAATTCCAGAGTTTAATTATGCGTTGGGTGAAGAAACATTTTCTCCGATTTGTTTTAAATTACTACACTGTAGTTCATCGCATGCCCCCTAGTCCTAGTATTTTTAGAAAGCGTGAACAGACGCTTCACATCCACCTGTTCCACTCCACTCATTATTTTATATACCTCTAACATGTCTCCCCTCAGCCGTCTCTTCTCCAAGCTGAAAAGCCCTAGCCTCCTTAGTCTTTCTTCTTAGGGAAGTCGTCACATCCCCGCTATCATTTTAGTCGCCCTTCGCTGCACCTTTTCCAATTCTACTATATCTTTCTTGAGATGCGGCGACCAGAATTGAACACAATAAAAGGTGCGGTCGCACCATGGAGCGATACAACAGCATTATAACATCCTCACAACTGTTTTCCATACCTTTCCAAATAATACCCAACATTCTATTCGCTTTCCTAGCCACAGCAGCACACTGAGCAGAAGGTTTCAGTGTATTATCGACGACGACACCCAGATCCCTTTCTTGGTCCGTAACTCCTAACGTGGAACCTTGCATGACTTAGCTATAATTCGGGTTCTTTTTCCACATGCATCACCTTGCACTTGCTCACATTAAACGACATCTGCCATTTAGCCGCCCAGTCTCGTAGTCTCGTAAGGCCCTTCTGTAATTTTTCACAATCTTGTCGCGAGTTAACGACTTTGAATAACTTTGTGTCATCAGCAAATTTAATTACCTCGCTAGTTACTCCCATCTCTAAATCATTTATAAATATATAAAAAGCAGCAGTCCTAGCACAGACCCCTGAGGAACCCCACTAACTACCCTTCCCCATTGTGAATACTGCCCATTTAACCCCACTCTCTGTTTCCTATCCTTCAACCAGTTTTTTAATCCACAATAGGACATTTCCTCCTATCCCATGACCCTCCAATTTCCTCTGTAGCCTTTCATGAGGTACCTTGTCAACGCCTTTTGAAATCCAGATACACAATATCAACCAGCTCCCCTTTGTCCACGTTTGTTTACTCCTTCAAAGAATGAAAGACTTCAGGTAAATGCTCCCAGTTACACATCTCATCGTTGCTCCCTTATTTGCTGAGCACCCCAAAACCCACTATCCCCAATTGTACACCACTACAATAACCCTTGGGGGCAACTATATGTGGGTACAGTGGGTGAGTTTTGGAGGGCTCATAGTTTCCACCACAAGTGTAACAGGTAGGGGAAGGTATGGGCCTGGGTGCACCTGTCTACAGTGCACTGCACCCACCACTAGACTATTCCAGGCTACATCTGAGGCTGGTAAGTAATGTTTTAAATCCCATTTTGTGGGGTGGGAGGGGGTTAGTGGCCACTGGAGGAGTAAGGGCAGGTCATCCCTGATTCCTTCCAGTAGTCATCTGGTCATTTAGGGCACTTTTTGTGGCTTATTCGTAATTAATACAGGTGTAGACCAAAACATCCAACTTATAGCCCTGGATGTTTTTGTTTTGTTCTATTATGACAGAAAAACATCCAAGTGTTAGAACACCCAGATTCTGTCTTTAGTACGCCCCTGACACACACCCTTGTGATTTGAATAAATTTCCTATGGATGTCATAGAAAAACATCTAAAAATTAGTTTTGAAAATACCAATTTGGATGTTTTTGTGAGAAAAACATCCAAATGCAGATTTATACTACTTTTTGGACGTCTTTCTCGTTTGAAAATGAGCCCCTATGTAACATTGGTAGGCTTTTAAGGAGATAACTTTATTAATGGCTTCTTATAAATTACCAACTAGTATAAAAGTACTATGACATGATGGCACATACTTTGCCGGTAGGTGGATACATGAGTGGAATTTGGGCAGGCTGCAGGCACAGCTTGCAAGTATGTACATAGATTAACATATTTTATAATCTATGTATGTACTTAAAAATTGTAGGAACAGATACTTACACCTGCTCCTGTATCCAAGATGGCCCCTTTGCCTTTTAGCACTGCTAGGAGACAGAGGTGCCATCTCGGATACTGGCACTGCTACCCAGGAACATTGACTAACCTAATCTATACCTGGTGTAAGTCTGGGCTCGAGGGGAAGGGAGGCCTGCAGCTGTTTCATCTGGGTCGAGATTCTCTCTAGAGAGAATTGACACTGAATGGGGATGTTGGGACAGGGATTGGCACATGGGAAGGGATCATCAGGTGACAGTCGGGGTCACTATAAATGCCTATGTTGCTATTTCACAACATAGATGTTCATGTGCTATGAAATGGACATTTTTCTAAAAAGGACGTTTCTGGATACATTTCAACATATATTTCGAACAAGCTCTATGTCAGCACATCCTGTTTTAAAAGTGGAACTTCAGATGTCCTGACCGTGACATCGGATTTGAACGTCCTTTCCACAATACCCCTTTTTATTTCCTAATTGTTTTTCCAGTTATACAGTTGTGAACATGAGTACATGATCGTATAAACTACTCCTTCAGAATTACAATCTTTATTACCTTTTAGATTATACGTTATAGGCAGCAATCAATGCCAAAACACAGACACTGCCGAAACATGTACACATGATTTCAACATTTACTATATTACCCAGAAACTTACATTTGAAATGATATATGAGGTGAAAGGTTAGAACAAACTAAGTAATCTTACATTTTTCCTGCACTGAAAAATAAATTTAAGTCAGTCATGGAAATTTTGATGAATTTGCAATACCTTCCAATATTTCTGAGTGATCCTCCTAATCTGAGGATACAGTAACACATACACACACATGCATTTAGATGGACCTGTAAGAGCCAGTGTTTCCCAAATCTTGTCCTGGAGGCATTCCAGCCAGTCAGGTTTTCAGGATACCCACAATGAATATTCATGAGAGAGATTTGCATGCACTGACAAGTGCCGCACGAAAGACTCCTGAAGAAATTGCAGAGTCATGGAATCGGAGGTAGGGTATATTATGGATTAAGAACTGGTTGAAAGATAGGATTGCGTGGCCAGTATTCTCAGTGGAGGAGGGTAGTTAGTGGGGTCCCGCAGGGGTCTGTGCTGGGTCCGTTGCTTTTAATGTATTTATAAATGACCTAGAGATGGGAATAACTAGTGAGGTAATTAAATTCGCCGATGACACAAAATTATTCAGGGTCGTCAAGTCGCAGGAGGAATGTGAACGATACAAGAGGACCTTGCGAGACTGGGAGAATGGGCGTGCAAGTGGCAGATGAAGTTCAATGTTGACAAGTGCAAAGTTGATGCATGGGGGGTAAGAGGAACCCGAATTATAGCTACGTCTTGCAAGGTTCCGCGTTAGGAGTTACGGATCAAGAAAGGGATCTGGGTGTCGTCGTCGATGATACGCTGAAACCTTCTGCTCAGTGTGCTGCTGCGGCTAGGAAAGCGAATAGAATGTTGGGTGTTATTAGGAAGGGTATGGAGTCCAGGTGTGCGGATGTTATAATGCCGTTGTATCGCTCCATGGTGCGACCGCACCTGGAGTATTGTGTTCAGTACTGGTCTCCGTATCTCAAAAAAGATATAGTAGAATTGGAAAAGGTACAGCGAAGGGCGGACGAAATGATAGTGGGGATGGGACGACTTTCCTACGAAGAGAGGCTGAGAAGGCTAGGGCTTTTCAGCTTGGAGAAGAGACGGCTGAGGGGAGATATGATAGAAGTGTATAAAATAATGAGTGGAATGGATCGGGTGGATGTGAAGCGACTGTTCACGCTATCCAAAAATACTAGGACTAGAGGGCATGAGTTGAAGCTACAGGTGGTAAATTTAAAACGAATCGGAGAAAATTTTCTTCACCCAACGTGTAATTAGACTCTGGAATTCGTTGCCGGAGAACGTGGTACGGGCGGTTAGCTTGACGGAGTTTAAAAAGGGGTTAGATAGATTCCTAAAGGACAAGTCCTAGACCGCTATTAAATGGACTTGGAAAAAATTCCGCATTTTTAGGTATAACTTGTCTGGAATGTTTTTACGTTTGGGGAGCGTGCCAGGTGCCCTTGACCTGGATTGGCCACTGTCGGTGACAGGATGCTGGGCTAGATGGACCTTTGGTCTTTCCCACTATGGCACTACTTATGTACTTATGTAAGTAGATCTATCTCATGAACATTCATTGTGGATATACTGAAAACCTGACTAGCTGGGTGCCTCCAGGACCACGTTTGGTAACCACTGTAGAGTCTAGATCTGTGTCAGATACAGGGCCTGTCATGCCAGGATAGGGCTTAGTGAGGAGAGATACAGGACCCTGAGTTCCTAGTTTAGGGATCAACAGAATAAAAAGTGTTTTACCTTTAAAGGTCATCTACTATATGTTACAAAGCTGTTATATTTACAAATCAAGGTAAGGTATACACAAGAAGTAGCACATAGAACATAGTAGATGACGGCAGAAAAGACCTGCACGGTCCATCCAGTCTGCCCAACAAGATAACTCATATTTGCTGCTTTTTGTGTATACCTTACTTTGATTTGTACCTATGCTCTTCAGGGCACAGACCGTATAAGACTGCCCCGCACTATCCCCGCCTCCCAACCACCAGCCCCACCTCCAACCACCGACTCTGGCACAGGCACAGACCGTATAAGTCTGCCCAGCACTATCCTCGCCTCCCCAGCCCTGCCTCCCAACCCCGGCTCTGGCACAGACCGTACAAGTCTGTCCAGCACTATCCCCGTCTCCCAACCACCAGCCCGCTTCCCACCAACGGCTCTGGCACAGACCATATAAGTCTGCCCAGCCCTATCCCCGCCTCCCAACCACCAGCCCCGCCTCCCGATCTTGACTAAGCTCCTGAGGAATCCATTCCTTCGGCACAGGATTCCGAAGGAATGGATCCTCGGGAGCTAGTCAAGATCGGGAGGCTGGGGCTGGTGGTTGGGAGGCGGGGATAGGGCTGGGCAGACTTATACGGTCTGTGTCAGAGCCGGTGGTTTATCTTGTTGGGCAGACTAGATGGACCGTGCAGGTCTTTTTCTGCCGTCATCTACTATATGTTATGTTACAACCACAGGTCCCATAAGCCTTAGGGTGAGCAGCACCATGATAGACAGGGATGGATCTGTAGGAACAGCTGAGCCCAGGAGCTGGATAATGATGGAAAGGAATACTAGCACCCCTGTTGTTAATGATCCAGCATGTGTGTGATTTTTTTTTTTTTATTTGCCTTGTATGGTCTTGATTTGTATGTAATAAGTCTTTCCTATTATTTTTATCTTGTTTTTACATTTTTAGATTATTGTGAACCGCTTGGATCCTATTGCCGGCCTGGCGGGATATTACATTTTAATAAACATTAGGACCAATAACGAATTCTCCTAAAAGTGGGTGCGTATATGGAATCCTGAAGCCCAGAAGCTTGGAGAGGGCATTCTGGGAAAAAGGCAGGATTCAGGAAGGGTCATTGCCCTCAGAAGGGAAGTTTGTTGGGTCCTGATTGATAGAAAGAAGCAAGCCAGCTGGCAGGCACCAGGCTAATAGGATGGGAGGGGCTGAATGTCCTATCAGCCTTTAAAACCCTTGTCCTAAAAGCAATTGGGCAAAAGGGGTGGCCTGGGAGAGGAGGAAGAGCCCACAGCCCAGGAACCTGGTGAGAGTTTGACCGGGCAAGCTCTGAAATCCCAGAACAGCGAGGACTACTAAAAGAGGGCCAAAGATTGACTGCGGAGAACAAGAAAGAAAATGCAACAAAGATGAAAAACCCTTTTTGGATTTACAAATATTTTAAAATGATGGGCAATTACACATAACCATCATTAGGAAACCAACAGACTGCAATAGTTTATTATATTATCAAAGTTTTTATCCAAAATCTGTGTGTGACAACATCCTGGTAAAACCATTTCTAGTCTGAAATGCATATGTTCATCTTCACATAAATTTGTTAATCAAACTAAAGGGATAAAGAAAACAATTTTTGGATAAAGGATATCCAATCTCAGTAATAAAATGAGCATATAAAAGGGTACAGTATGTGAACAGAGACTGGGTACTAACTCCACAGACTTGTACAAGTCCACTTAAATATGTGTGTACGTTACTGTATTCCATGGAAACTTTTATGGTCAAAAAGATCCTTTGTAAATATTGGAAGGTATTATAAGTTCATCAGATTTTCATGCTTTACCTAAATTTGCTTTTTAGTGTAGGAAAATTTTAAAAGACTATTTGGTGAGCTCTAGCCTTTACTTCAAGAAAGAAAAATGAGGCAAAGAAGCATCTAAAGACTAACGATTATAGAAATATAAGAAATGCCAGCAATTAAAGACCAAAATAGTCCATCCAGTCTGCCAGCTGAAATCCGTCCACTTTAGGTAGATAGGATAATGAACAGCTAAGCAAAATGGGGGGAGGGTTACATATGGGAGTATTTATCCTTTCTGACAGCACCCTCCATACTGTAGGAATTGTAGAGCATTGTACTTGACAGAAGATAGAGTTGGAAAAATAAATCAAGAAAAACTGAGAGAGCCATGTGGGAATACCTTTTCACTCAATAGATTCTTTGAACTGCAGAAAGGAATTGACTAGATCTTATTGCTGGCTGTTTGACATTCTAACTATTAAATTTTAGACTCCCTATTAAGTTAACATTGTTATGCCTTGAAGCCGGTGCAAGCCGAAATGTGGCCACATCGGGCAGGTGACTTTTGTATCAACAAGTGAACTAGACATTAGTAAAGACTTTTTACCATACTGCTTTGTTTTATTGATTTTTTTTTTTACAACTCTATCTTCTGACTATGTGTTTGTTTGTTGACTTTTTTGCCTCTCTTTGATTTTTTGAGCTTTCAACTTGCCATGAATGGGTAACTGGTTAGGCCATATGGTCTTTATCTGCTGTTATTTTCTCTGTTTCTGTTATAGTAGTTGCTTCCACTGCTGCTGCAAGCAGGCCAGTTCAGGGCTTGATGTCTTCAGCTTTGCTTCTTACAAGATTTATACTTAAGTTAAACACTAAGACAGCACTTACCAATCATCTATGTATTTAGAGGCCAGGTCACAACTCCAAACACGACAGTTGCAACCCACAGTTTGGGAAGCCCTGCACTAAAGCCTCTTTCCATGTCTCTAGCAAGTTTTGCAATAATCCTTATGGCCACCAAAATTAGTGACCGCTTAGGAAAGAAATCCTGCCTTCTCATGTTCATTGAAGTTTGGGTTTTCAGACATGGTTCTCAATGCACGTCATCCCAGCCTTCTTAGAAGGCTGATGCTGCTGTTTGTGCTACAATAGTATTTGACTTATTTTAGAAGGGAGATATGTTTCATTTAGGTGGCACTTTTTAAAACCAGCACATTACTTGCTCCAAGCAAACTTTCACAAGCAACTCTCTGTGGCAGAGGGTCCCAAACTGTGGGTTGGGACCCCAAAAGTGTGGACACACAACCAATGTTTGGGATCATGATCTGGGTGGACTCTCCATAGGTGCATCATTATTCTGCATTTCTGATGGGTCACATAATTTTATTTGGACCAAATCATAAGGTATGGCCATAAAAAGACTGACAAGCACTGTCCTGTTGAGTTTTCTTTAGAAATTGTCAGGTGGGATCCACAGATACTTCCATACCTGTGGATTTTGCATGTTAAAGTGCAAAGTCAGTACAATAAAGCCCATGCAGAATTTCAAAATGAAACTCCCACCTATCTGCTGGCTTTGACATCTGGTTCCATTCCATTTGTATAACAGATACTTTACCCACAGAGGAAAAGAACAATGGTTTTACCCTCCTCATTTGCAATATTCTGTCTGTCTTATAATGTACCTATATATTATTCTATAACAGCTTGCCCTTCACAAAATTATACAAAATAATAATAAAAAATGGAATCACTTACTTTAAGAAGATGATCTGTTCCTTCATTGCATTTGTTCCCGAGTAAAGCCTGCAAGTCTAGAATTGTTCCTTTGTATTGTATAACTTCATTTTCAGAAAGAACATGAGAAGGAGTATCCAACAATAAGAATTCCAGTTCCTGTATTAGCTGTTGGACAATATTCAATTTCTGTATTAAGTCATAATTCACTTCCTAAGAGTACTCTTAAAAAAAAACAGCATGTGTACTTGAACCCTTGTGATTTTAAATCTAGATAAAGGAAATCCTGAAAATACTAGACAGCCAGCAAAATTATTATTAGGACTACACATTGATTACATTTTTTAATGGCACAAGTAATTGCATAAAATGGCCCACTCACATTTCCACCTGTACAGTGCAAAATATAGATGTATATTCTCAAAACTGACATATTTCAGTTACTAAACTGAAAATAAAATCATTTTTCTTACATTTGTTGTAAAGTGATTTTACTTTTCTGTTCATCTGTTCCCTCCCTCTAGTTCTGCTCCTCTGTCTGTGCTCTGAACTCTGTTTTTGAGTCTCCTCTCTACATACTATTTCTTTCCTCTCCTACTCTGTTCTCAGTAGTGTATCTTACCGGCATTTGTCAAACTGATTTTTGACAGGTTATACACCCACTTCTGGGTTCTCAGCCAATCAGAAGCAAGGACACACCCAAACCATGCCCACTTCTGTCCAAACCCCACACCCTTTGATGTCATCACCGGGTGTGACATCATAGCCCTACCCAAGCCCCGTGCTTTTGCATAACCACATCCTTTGCCCTGCCTTATTTGTATAGCCCTGGCCACTTTGTACAACCCCCACCCATTTGGATAACCCCATCCCAAGCCCAGCCCCTGGAAGTGCTGACATAGCCACACCCCTTTTCAAAGATGGCGACTACTACTAGACATATCACATCACTTCCTGTTTCCACTACTAGCTGCCATCTTGGATGAGGTCAAGTGATGGGATGTGACATCAAACGCCCCCTCAGCCATGGAGGAATGTGTGCAGATTAACCTTTTTTCTCACAGGAAAGAAAATAGGCATTTGTTTTCTTTTTCATTCAGAAGGATACCATGTGCTTATTTTAAGCTGAATCGAATTAGGTCCATCTGTTTTTAAGAAGGACAGCCTGAATGCTGAATGACAGCCATTTTAGGC
The DNA here is from genome assembly GCF_901765095.1 of Microcaecilia unicolor. Taxonomy (NCBI): domain Eukaryota; kingdom Metazoa; phylum Chordata; class Amphibia; order Gymnophiona; family Siphonopidae; genus Microcaecilia; species Microcaecilia unicolor. The sequence continues at coordinate 94,363,080 of NC_044039.1, forward strand.
TTTAAAACAAAAGGCTCAACTCCAGACCCTCCTCCTCCTGCTCTTTGCTTTAAAGGGCACATAGACAAAAGAATTAGTGTTAATGCGATGTGCTGTGCCCCTCCTCTCGCATAGGGTTACCATATGGCTCCAGAAAAAAGCAAAACCCGGACTAGATCAATGTGTCCTCCTTTTTCTGGAGCCATATGGTAACCCTACTCCTGCAGCCCTTCTGCTTTTTGTGCCTGAAGAGCTGTTTGTTTGAAGACATGTCAAAGAAAAAAAGGCATTTTTTAACCAATGCAGGGAAAAAGGAAAATTACATTTTTTAGGCTTTAAAGACCACATAGACAAAAGAACTAGTGTTGAATTTTAAAACAGATACAGAGCAATGTGCTCTTTCCTGTGTAAGAATTCACATTCACCAAAGCTGCTGTGTGCAGACAGTCCCTGAAGAGCTGCTTGCTTTTTGAGATCAATCAGTATGCAATCCCCTCCCTTTTCTGAATGTAGGATCAGAGCCTGGCAATATGTATCCTGTTGTTAAGTTGCTGGCATGGAGTGCATTTTGCACAATTGAGATAAGTAATTGCCTCATCTGTAGTTTTATTTGTTGTTTCTAATAGCTTTTTTCTTATGAACAACGGCTGCCACTGTATCTTTTCTTACTATTAAGGATAAAATGTGTCGCATTTTGATATGTTAAAGTCTGCCACGTTTTATATTCCTCCTTGATACATTTGTTATTTCTCTCTTTTTAGGAAGGTACAGAGTTTTTCCCCCTCTCTTTTCTATAAATGTGGATTAGCGACAGATTGGCTTAACACATACATTTATTACCAAGTTACTTTTGCACAGCACAGATTGAATGTCTTCATTCTGAACTTCTCTCCACAAACTGATAAAAGTATTTATTTCATGAAGTACAGTTGGATCAGGACTCCCATCGCATTTCATATAACGTTCCCACTAGAAAGAAAATAAGTTCAATAAATGCAAAAGTTTCAAGTGTACCTTTTTCCAAGATCAAAATCCAGTACAGTAAGCAGAATATTACTTAGCCTAAAAAGTGTACAAATACAAGTGTACGTTAAGCATGTACATATACATATTGTATAAAATATGTGTATATTGTAACTCTGCTTCCACTCTGCCCAATCATGCCCCCAGGAGCAGATCACTTAAAAGTAGGTGCACACTTTCTATATGTAAACGTTTTACTCACATATACAGTTGTACAATTTTATAAAAGCCCTTCTCTGTGTATAAAACACGCTTTACGTACAGAAAAAGCTTATAAGACTATGCTCTTGATATTTAGGTATAAGTGCATGCATACATCCTGTATGGATTTATATTTACTAACAGCAAGAAGAGACATTCCCAGGGGTGAGACTAGTGCAGGGTTTTCACTTTTATACATACTTTAGAAAATTCAAGTATAAACAAGTAAATTAAGCTACAAATTTGTGCACCCCAGAAAGTACATTTAAATATAAACAGGACCATGTTTATGAAAGCTTACTGCACGTTAGCAGATATTAGTGCACTCTAAATGACTCAAAGCTCATTTTATTCCTATGGGCCATGCAGCACTTTAGCATGCTAATAACTGTTAGTACATGCTGAGCTTCAGTAAGCATAGCCCACAGTTTTCTTGGGGTAATTTTCAAAACAGAAGTATACAAGCATTTTTGTTTTGAAAATTCAGCAAAGATTGCAACTACAGAAGTATGCACAGCCTTTTTACCCATACACACACACTTAATGTTGATAATCTATAAAAGCACTTTCTAAAAACAACTTTACCTTTGCTTGTGCTCTCAGCTCACTTTTCCATTCCTCAGCAACAGCAAATTTATTTTTCAACAGTAAATCAAGCTCTGTCAGTTCTTCTTCTCTATGTTCTAGTTCCTGTTACAATTAAATTTAAAACCATTTAATTTTACTTTAATTCATGTAATATCTAACAGCACAACATCAATAAAAAAAACTACTTTGGCATTTGTTGAAAAGACATTCACCAAAATACAAAATAATGAAAGACAAACGCATCTCAAATTAAAACATGACCAATTCAGATGTCAATAAAGAATATCCTAGCAAGATCATCTTGGAATTAGATGGAAAATCGAATTCACAACAGCCATCCAAAAGAAAAAGGATGGTAAGCAAACACAACAAAAAATATTTAGCAAATTGCTAGCAGATATATTAAAACTTTATTCAAGGAGAATAAAGTTTTACAGAGAGTTCGGATGCTCATTTTCAAAGTTACATGTAATTTTGTGAGCCTGATATTCAAACCGCAGAAGGTAGTCGAGCTGCCTCCCGCAGTCAGCGCTGAGAGCAGATATTCCATGGCAGGCCATTTCCAGTGACCGGCATTGAATATCTGGTTTATCTTTGGCTGCTAAGAACATAGCCAGCCATGTTGACATTCAGCACTGGCTGGCTAAGTTCATAGCAGCCAACAATAGATCTGCTATGGACGTGGCCAGATTTGGCCGCAAAACTTAGTTGGCAATGTGCTGAAAATTGGCAGATAGCCGGTTACATCACACGATATAACAGGCTATCTGCTAAGCGCTAACCAGCAATATTTAGGGGAGATAGCCAGCTATCTCCTACTGAATATCACAGGATAGCCAGCTAAGTACCATTTAACCGGCCAGGTGTCATTCCTGGCCAGTTAAATGGTTTTGAATGTCAGCCGGTGTAAGTCTATGTGTTTGAAAGTGAGCACCATAGCCTCCTAGAAGAGGACACTGATGAACTGCCTGGTCTCCTTCATAAAATTTATGAGTGGTAATCTTTGGGCCTGCAGGAATAATTTTCAAGAGGAAATTTCCCATGCAAAAATACCACAAGACTAATGGTAACCTTTCCAATTGTTTGATAGCAGTGCAAAATCGTTACAATAAGCATATTTTATGACATTGATAGTTTTCCCCATAATGAGGGATAACGATTTTCAGCTACCAGTTTTACTCCGGTAACTGCTTATTAATTGTCTTCTAAGTGCTCAAGGTCAAAAAAATACACAGCTCATACCCTAATTAAACATTTATATAGAAATTTCTAATGTAACTGAGCCCCAACTGCTGCAGCTTTATCTTACAATCCTGAAGCTTCTTCTGTTTTATCTGACTTGCCCTGCTCACATCTGAGAATGCTCTAATCTTCTGACCCCCCCCCCCCCCCCACAAAAAAAAATTAGAACCTTTCTCTGCCCATCTCCAAAATAAATACCATCAAAGTCTTTCTGGACACAATCTATCTGAAAATGTGTATGTTTTAACAATAAAATAAACTTCATATGAGCAATCAAATCACCAAAAATCTCAGTTCTAAAAAGAACTCTTGTATATCTGATCAATCAATATTCTGGATCAAATGAGAATCTAAAAATGACAGAAAAAGTTTCTTAACAATCTTAATATTACTGATTTAATAAATATGTGGTAGCATGCTACAATTTACCCCAACTTCTGTAAGATATAAAACATTTTTCTCAATTATCTATCGCTCATGCTCTTAAAATACAATAATTGTATAGAACATTCAATCTGCTACCTACTTCTCTTTAAAAAAAAATGCATACATTACTATTCTCAATCCATTTAGAAACAGGTTATGCCTATATAATGTTTCCCAAGGAGGTTGCAACATTACCCGCCTGATCTGCATGCTATGAATGCTAAAAGAGAGCACACCTCAAATAGCTGATTCAAACAAGCTCAAGTCCCAATTAAATATATATATAACTGTCAACCGTTAAAAAAGAACATAGCTAATAAATGTAAATGACTATTGTACCACCAAAGGTCATACCCGTGAAACAGTTCTAGTTTAATTGAACATCATTTCAGCATTGTTTTTCAAAAATTAGAACCTCTACAAAATCAATCAAATCTAAGGGCCCTGTTTACCAAAGCGCACTAGTGTTTTTAATGTGCGCTAAAAATTAGTGCACGCTAATGCTTGAGACAGCCATATATTCCTATGGGTGTCTTTAGCATTACCGTGTGCTAAAAACACTAGCGCACCTATAGCGCAGCTTAGTAAACAGGGCTCTAAAATTGGTAAAAAAAAAAAAGACATTGTGTTGAATATAATCATAAATTTGAAGGTTTGTATTGTGTGGTAATAGATTGAAGACAACAGACTTTGAGTTGCGGGACATTTGTAAGAAACTAACGGGCCCTTTTACTAAGCTGATGAAAAAAGTGGCCTGCGTTAGTTTTACCACAGGAAATTGGTGCACACTGGGCCATTTTTTATCACGGCAGGAAAAAGGTCTTTTTTTTTTTAATGGGCTAGTAAACGGTTGTGCGCTAATATTAAAATTAGTGCGAGGCTATTTTCTGCTTGAGCCCTTAACGCCATCTATTTAGAAGATGGTAAGGGCTCATGTGCTACTTTGTGGTAATCAGGCACCACGCTGCAATGTGCCTGTGCTGCCAAATACTGCCGGGAAGACCCCCCATGGTAGAAAATAGAAAATTATTTCTACCATGGAAAGCTGTGTGCGCCAACTTCGGAACTACCGCCTGGCGCCCGCACTACCCCAGCAGTAGCGTCAATTTGGTGTGTGCAACCTGCGCAGTAGCCCTACCACGGCTTAGCAAAAGGGCCCCTAAGGGCCTCTTTTACCAAACAGTATGGTAATGCCGATAAAGCCCAGTCAAAATGAATGGGCTTTGACAGCTTTGCTGCACCTGTAATCGCTAGCGCGGTTTGGTAAGAGACCCTAAGACAAAGGGTGCAGTGTTGGATTTATCGCTTAGACACAGTAGCACCCAGAGTTTAAATCAAAGAATTGAATGGAATGCTTTTGTCTGATTTTATGTGAGATCTTCTGACATCAGCTTGTTGGAAGTGACTTAATGTAGACAGCATTCTTTATAGCAGCAGGCGTAATTGTTTCTGATGTAAGTTCACAATTGGTGAAATCCTCTGATGCCTATGGCAAAAGGGTCCCTGTTGTAGTAAAAAAAAAAAAAAAAAACTAATTCCCACTTTGACTCCCACTTTGACTCCCAAGTTCTAACAGTGTGATTTATAATTGCAGTACACTGTGAATGTAGATCATCATATTGGAGTATTCAGAGAAATTATATATCAACCATAGAGACTACATGATAGATGAGTAAAACTTTTTTGTAATAAACAACTACTATTTTGGTTTTGAAATGAGCGTCTTTTCAGTGTTTAAGCTAGCTGTTGAATTAATCTGAAGATTAAATAAAGGGGGTTTTGTTTTGTTTTTTTAACCTATGAGTATACTTAGGACAGCTTATGTACACTGAATAGTGTGAGTGCTGTCACTTAAGTCTGAGGGGTTTTTTCTCATTTTTTTGATACATTTTGAAAGTGTTATCATTATCTTTACTAGACTTGGATCAGTTAGGTATCAATGTGATTTATACTTGATGACAGCAAAATATTTGGACTTCTCTTAATTGAAATCTCCCATTATTATTGGGTTAGTAAACTTGTTAATGTTCTAGAAATTTCTTCCCACATTTTCTATGCTGTACCCAGATATATACCAATACCTACACTAGGAAAAACTTTGTTGAAACTCAGGCCCAGAGCACAAAGGTCCCGTTAAGAATCTGTTTAAGAATCTGTCTGTATTTTCAAATCAGTAAAAATTATCGATTTGGAAATACAGAGGGATTCACAAAGAGAATCGTATGCAAATGAGTTGCTCATTGCTTTTGCGACCCAGCTTGTTTGCATGCAACATGGGGGAAGCCAGTCGGTGAGCTGAGCATGCGCAGAACAATCGCTATGTGTGGCTGCTGTGCGCATGCTATAGACAGCTCTCAAAAGCAGTAGATGTAGGCCTTTGGGGGGGGGGGGGATGGAGCAGCATGTAGGCAACGGCGGGTGGGACAGTGCTGGCTAATGTGCAGTCACTGGCGACTGACAAGCAGAACTGTGCTAGGGCTCCTTGCCTCCCCGTTGCTAGGAAAAAATGGGAAAAGTATAGAATATGCTGTCTGCTGCTCTGGGCTGTCATTTTCTGAGAGAAATCAGCATCAGGGCTTGGTTCCACCCCAGCTGTTCCTGCTGCTTCCTTCTATTAGCCTGCTGACATCCTGGAACTCCCTATCTCCCTGAAGATGGACTCTCATCGGCTGGCTGCTGTCCCAACAACTCTTCCCTGAAAGGCTTCCCAGATGACATCATTCAAGTTGTAAGCTGACTGGCTCTGAACTTCCTCCAGTAGTGAGTGGGCGGGACATCGCAGGCTGACACTGTCCAATTGGTTTAGCCTCTCTCTGTTGTGCTTCTAGCATGGGGGATGCTGTTTTGGTAAGTCACCATTACTTTTATGCTTTATATTTCGGCACTGCAATATTTCTTTTACAGCCATTGGTGAAGTTTGCACTATTTGTAATTGCAATACTGCCCCCCCCCCCCCCCCCATTTCTTGCCAGTAAAATGTCAATTGAAAGAAGAATGGCACGGCTTTCATACATGCAAGGAATCTGTGTGTAAGCCGGTGTACTTTCTTTTTTGTGCTCCATCTTCTCTGCCTACTTGCGACAATGAAGAACGACAGCTTCAGACCTCCCGTTAAAATTTCAATGGTAAAGGTAGGGACTGCTTTTGTGCATGGGGTCGAAAATGGCTGTGCATTGCCTTGCATACACACTGTAATAGTAATTAGCGTATTATAATAGCTTTGATTCCGTTTTTTCGTTAGCTGCTACCGTGACAGGAAAATGGCTTGGAGAACCCTTTTTTGCATGTCTCATTTTACTACTTGCTCGCTAAACCGGCTAGTAATAGTTTAAAAACCACATTCCTGGCTCGTTAGGTTTAGTACATCTGGCTCTCAAGCAAGATCGCGCTGTACTGGCCACGGCAGATATGGTTCCCTCTTCTTCAGGAATTATCCTCCAAAGAACCGTGGAGATTGGAGTGTTTTCCGACCCTCATCACACAGAATGAGGGGTTGCTTCTATATCCCAAATTCTAGTCTCCGTCTCTCACAGCTTGGATATTGAGAACCTAGAATTTGCTTCCTTGGGTCTTTTGGAGGGTGTCTCCCGAGTTTTGCTGGCTTCCAGGAAAGATTCCACTAAGACGTGTGTCTCTTTTAAATGGAAGAGGTTTGCAATCTGGTGTGAGAGCAAGGCCCTAGATCCCCTTACTTGCCCTACACAGACCCTGATTGAATACCTTCTACACTTATCAGAATCTGGTCTCAAGACCAAAAGGGTTCACCTTAGTACAATTAGTGTTTATTATCAAAGTGTAGAAGGTAAGCCCATCTCTGAACAGCCTTTAGTTGTTCACTTCATGAGAGGTTTGTTTTTGTCAAAGCCCCCTATCAAACCTCCACCAATGTCATGGGATCTCAACGTCATTCTTACCCAGCTGATGAAAGCTCTTTTTGAGACACTGAATTCCTGCCATCTGAAGTACTTGACCTGGAAGGTCATTTTCTTGGTGGCTGTTACTTCAGCTCGTAGAGTCAGTGAGCTTCAGGCCTTAGTAGTGGATGCACCTTATACTAAGTTTCATCACAACAGACTAATCCTCTGCACACACCCTAAGTTCCTGCCGAAGGTGGTGTTGAAATTCCATCTGAACCAGTCGATTGTTTTGCCAACATTCTTTTGCCGACCTCATGCCCATCCTGGTGAAAGCAGCTTGCACACCCTGGATTTCAAGAGAGCATTTGCCAACTACATGGAGTGGACAAGGCACCACAGACAATCCGCCCAGCTGTTTGTTTCTTTTGATCCCAACAGGATGGAAGTTGCCATTGGGAAACGCACTATTTCAATTTGGCTGGCAGATTGCACTTCCTTCACTTATGCCCAAGCTGGGCTGGCCCTAGGGTCATGTGATGGCTCACAACGTGAGAGACATGGCTACGTCAGTAGCCCACTTAAGGTCAGCCTCCATTGAAGAAAATTGGAAGGCTGCGAAGTGGTCTTCAGTCCACACATTCATACCACACTACTGCCTTGAGAAGGATACCCAAAACGACAGTTGGTTCAGGCAGACAATGTTGCAGAATCTGTTTGGGGTCTAGAATCCAACTCCACCCTCCTAGGCCCATTTTATTCTGTTCCAGGCTGCACTCTCATTCAGATTCTATATAGTTTCAGGTTAATCTGTGTTATGTCCTTGCCGTTGCGAGGCCCAATTGACCAATATTTGTTTATTTTAGTGAGCCTTGATGCTAGGGATTCCTCACTTATAAGGATAAAAGCCTTCTTGTCCTTGGAGAAAGCGAAGATATTTACTGAGGACAGCAGGCTTCATATTCTCACAATCCCTTCCACCTCCCCTTGGAGTTGTCTCCTTTATTATTTTCACTTTATTTTTTGCTTTAGTATTAAACTGAGGAGACCATGTTCACACAACAAAAGGGAAGGCACTCGCGCATGCGTGGTGGAGCATGGCTCGCACTCCACAAAGCTCTCTCTTTAGCTTTGGCAAAATGCTGGACTGGGGGACACAGACTTAAGAATATGAAGCCTGCTGTCCTTGAAGAATACCTGCTACAGGTAAATATCTTCCCTTTATCAGAATACAATTATTCAGTACTATGTGGCTTACATAAGTAATAGGCAGTACAGACAATACAGTACAGACAGGGCAAGACTCATAGAAGGTTGCAAGTGACGTAACCACATCACACCATTTTTGCACAAACTTCATTGGCTACCAGTACAACACAGGGCTAAATTTAAAACTCTGTCTGATCTTCAAGGCCCTGAAAGGACATGGACCCAAGTGAAGAATAGGATGATCCCCCACACATCGCCAAGGACTCTAAGGTCCTCCCAAAGACTTTCACTAGCCACACCCTCTCCAAAAGACATTACACGATGTGATACCCGCAAGCAAACCTTCTCCGGAGTAGCCCCCATACTCTGGAATGCACTGCCTGAAAGGTTCCACTTAACACAAGACTATCTCTACTTCAGGAAGAAGGTGAAAGCTTGGCTCTTCAACCAGGCCTTTAATGGAAGAAGTAACTAACTTGTTAGTCTCACTCACACACACAAGGAGTGACTCGGGCTGCACATACTGCAGCAGTACATGTTTATCCACTCCTACTCTAGCCGAGATAATATTTAACCATCTCTCTGACCTCATGTGCAACTTTCTTTAAATCAGTCACCTTACTTTCTAACTCTTTCTACTTTCTTACCCATCTATACGTTACAGCTTTGCCTTACCCTTCACTATCAATTATGTTCTATTACGTATTGTATTGGCATTGTAAGTAGTATACCATGCCATATTTTGTATTGTTATTTGAGTATTTTGACTGCTGTAATTGCCTATTGCTCATGTTTGATCTATTCTTATTGTACACTGCCTCGACTGAATTCCTTCAAAAAGGTGGTAAATAAATCCTAATAAATAAATAAATGTTATGAAAACTGTAATAATTAAAAGTACATTCTTGAAAAGGCAGCAGCAGGAAGAAAGATCTTAGTTGTAACATAGTAACATAGTAGATGACGGCAGAAAAAGACCTGCATGGTCCATCCAGTCTGCCCAACAAGATAAACTCATATCTGCTACTTTTTGTGTATACCTTACCTTGATTTGTACCTGTCCTTTTCAGGGCACAGACCGTGTAAGTCTGCCCAGCACTATCCCTGCCTCCCAACCACCAGCCCCACCTCCCACCACCGGCTCTGGCACTGACCATATAAGTCTGCCCAGCACCATCCCCGCCTCCCGCCACCGGCTCTGCCACCCAATCTCGGCTAACCTCCTTAGGATCTATTCCTTCTGAACAGGATTCCTTTATGTTTATCCCACCATGCTTGAATTCTGTTACCATTTTCATTTCCACCACCTCCCGCGGGAGGGCATTCCAAGCATCCACTACTCTCTCCGTGAAAAAATACTTCCTGACATTTTTCTTGAGTCTGCCCCCCTTCAATCTCATTTCATGTCCTCTCATTCTACCTTCTTCGCATCTCCGGAAAAGGTTCGTTTGCGGATTAATACTTTTCAAATATTTGAACTTCTGCATCATATCACCCCTGTTTCTCCTTTCTTCCAGAGTATACATGTTCAGGTCATCAAGTCTCTCCTCATACGTCTTGTAACGCAAATCCCTTACCATTCTCGTAGCTTTTCTTTGCACCGCTTCAATTCTTTTTACATCCTTCGCAAGGTACGGCCTCCAAAACTGAACACAATACTGTAGGTGGGGCCTCACCAACGACTTATACAGGGGCATCAACACCCCCTTTATTCTGCTTGTCACACCTCTCTCTATACAGCCTAACAACCTTCTAGCTATGGCCACAGCCTTGTCACACTGTTTCGTCGCCTTCAGATCCTCAGATACTATCACCCCAAGATCCCTCTCCCCGTCCGTTCCTATCAGACTCTCCCCGCCTAACACATACGTCTCCGGAGGATTTCTATTCCCTAAGTGCATCACTTTGCATTTCTTTGCGTTGAATTTTAATTGCCAAACCTTAGACCATTCTTCTAGCTTCCTCAGGATCATCCGCAAATAGGCAAACTTTACCTTCTAACCCTTCGGCAATGTCACTCACAAACATATTGAACAGAATCGGTCCCAGCACCGATCCTTGAGGCACACCACTACTCACCTTTCCCTCCTCCGAGCGAATTCCATTCACCACCACCCTCTGTCGTCTGTCCGTCAACCAGTTCCTAATCCAGTTCACCACTTTCAACAAGTTCAACAACTTCTCAAAAGTTTTGATCAGTAGTTCAGAGCCTTATAATTTTATTTATTTATTTATTAGGATTTATGTACTGCCTTTTATTCAGTTTAATGAAGATACATACCTGTAGCAGGTATTCTCTGAGGACAGCAGGCTGATTGTTCTCACGACTGGGTCGGCATCCACGGTGGCCCAGGAACGGAAATCTTCCATAGCAACAAAGGTTTGCTAGAGCCTTCAAGCATGACCGATCTTTCCGTCTGTCGCGCGAGAGCCCTGATCAGTTCGATAACAAAGCAATACAAAGGAGAAAAACAACTCCAAAGGGGAGGTGTGCGGGTATGTGAGAACAATCAGCCTGCTGTCCTCGGAGAATACCTGCTACAGGTATGTATCTTCATTTTCTCAGAGGACAAGCAGGCTGCTTGTTCTCACGACTGGGGTATCCCTAGCCCCCAGGCTCACTCAAAACAACAAAGAAAGGTCAATTGGTCCTCGCAACGGCGAGGACATAACAAGGATTTTTTTTTTGTTACATTTGTACCCCGCGCTTTCCCACTCATGGCAGGCTCAATGCGGCTTACATGGGGCAATGGGAGGGTTAAGTGACTTGCCCAGAGTCACAAGGAGCTGCCTGTGCCTGAACTGGGAATCGAACTTAGTTCCTCAGTTCCCCAGGACCAAAGTCCACCACCCTAACCACTAGGCCACTCCTCCTACGAACTAGAACATCTAACTGAGAGTGCAGCCTGGAACAGAATAAAAATGGGCCTAGGGGGGTGGAGTTGGATTCTAAACCCCTAACAGATTCTGCAGCACCGACTGCCCAAACCGACTGTCGCATCTGGTATCCTGTTGAAGGCAGTAGTGAGATGTGAATGTGTGGATTGATGACCATGTCGCAGCCTTGCAAATCTCTTCTATAGTGGCTGACTTCAAGTGAGCTACCGATGCCGCCATGGCTCTAACACTATGAGCCGTGACATGACCCTCAAGATTCAGCCCAGCTTGGAAGGAAATGCAATCTGCTAGCCAATTGGAAATGGTGCGTTTCCCGACTGCGACTCCCCTTCTGTTGGGATCAAAAGAAACAAACATTTGGGTGGACTGTCTGCTCCATGTAAAAGGCCAGTGCTCTCTTGCAGTCCAAGGTGTGCAACTGACATTCAGCAGGGCGGGTATGAGGACGGGGAAAGAATGTTGGCAAGACAATTGACTGGTTCAGATGGAACTCAGACACCACCTTCGGCAAGAACTTAGGGTGAGTGCGGAGGACTACTCTGTTATGATGAAACTTGAGATAAGGAGCATGCACTACCAGGGCTTGAAGCTCACTGACCCTACGAGCTGAAGTAACAGCCACCAAGAAAATGACCTTCCAGATCAAATACTTCAGATGGCAGGAATTCAGTGGCTCAAACGGAGGCTTCATCAGCTGGGTGAGAACGACATTGAGATCCCATGACACTGGTGGAGGTTTGACGGGGGGCTTTGACAAATGCAAACCTCTCATGAAGCAAACAACTAAAGGCTGTGCAGAGATCGGCTAACTTTCCACACGACAATGAAAAGCACCAATTGCGCTAAGGTGAACTCTTACTGAGTTGGTCTTGAGACCAGACTCTGACAAGTGTAGAAGGTATTCAAGCAAGGTCTGTGTAGGACAAGAGCGAGGATCTAGGGCCTTGCTCTCACACCATATGGCAAACCTCCTCCATCTGAAAAAGTAACACTTCTTGGAATCTTTCCTGGAACATAGTAACATAGTAAATGACGGCAGAAAAAGACCTGCATGGTCTATCCAGTCTGCCCTACAAGATAAACTCATATGTGCTACTTTTTGTGTATACCTCACCTTGATTTGTACCTGTCCTTTCCAGGGCACAGACCGTGTAAGTCTGCCCAGCATTATCCCCGCCTCCCGCCACCGGCTCTGCCACCCAATCTCGGCTAAGCTCCTTAGGATCCATTCCTTCCGAACAGGATTCCTTTATGTTTATTCCACGCGTGTTTGAATTCTGTTACCGTTTTCATTTCCACCACCTCCCGCAGGAGGGCATTCCAAGCATCCACTACTCTCTCCGTGAAAAAATACTTCCTGACATTTTTCTTGAGTCTGCCCCCCTTCAATCTCATTTCATGTCCTCTCGTTCTACCACCTTCGTACCTCCGGAAAAGGTTCATTTGCAGATTAATACTTTTCATGTGCCAGAGCCGGTGATGGGAGGCGGGACTGGTGGTTGGGAGGCGGGAAATACTGCTGGGCAGACTTGTACGGTCTGTGCCCTGAAAAAGGCAGGTACAAATCAAGGTAAGGTATACACATATGAGTTTATCTTGTTGGGCAGACTGGATGGACCATGCAGGTCTTTTTCTGCCGTCATCTACTATGTTACTATGTTTTCAAATATTTGAACGTCTGTATCATATCACCCCTGTTTCTCCTTTCTTCCAGAGTATACATGTTCAGGTCATCAAGTCTCTCCTCATACGTCTTGTAACGCAAATCCCTTACCATTCTCGTAGCTTTTCTTTGCACCGCTTCAATTCTTTTTACATCCTTCGCAAGGTACGGCTTCCAAAACTGAACATAATACTGTAGGTGGGGCCTCACCGACTTATACAGGGGCATCAACACCTCCTTTCTTCTGCTGGTCACACCTCTCTCTAACAACCTTCTAGCTACGGCCACGACCTTGTCACACTGTTTCGTCGCCTTCAGATCCTCAGATACTATCACCCTCAGAGACTCCCTCAGAGAGACCCAAGGAAGCGAATTCTACATTCTCAACATCCAGGTCGTGAGAGCCAGAGACTGAAGGTTGGGATGCAGAAGCGCCCCCTCGTTCTGAGTGATGAGGGTTGGAAAACACTCCAATCTCCATGGTTCTTCGGAGGACAACTCCAGAAGAAGAGGAAAGCAAATCTGACGCGGCCAGAAAGGAGCAATCAGAATCATGGTTCCGCAGTCTTGCTTGAGTTTCAGCAAAGACTTCCCTACTAGAGGTATGGGAGGATACACATTCAGAAGGCCTGTTCCCCAATGTAGGAGAAAGGCATCTGACGCTAGTCTGTCGTGGGCCTGAAGCCTGGAACAGAACTGAGGGACCTTGTGATTGATCTGAGTGGCAAAAAGATCCACTGAGGGGGTGCCCCACTCTTGGAAGATCTTGCATACAACGCCCATGTTGAGCGACCACTCGTGAGGTTGCATTATCCTGCTCAATCTGTCGGCCAGACTGTTGTTTACGCTTGCTAGATATGTGGCTTGAAGAACCATGCCGTGACGGCAAGCCCAAAGCCACATAAGAACGGCTTCCCGACACAGGGGGCGAGATCTGTGCCCCCCTACTTGTTGATGTAATACATCGCAACCTGATTGTCCGAATTTGGATGATTTGATAGGACAGCCGATCTCTGAAAGCCCTTAGAGCATTCCAGAGCGCTCGCAACTCCAGGAGATTGATCTGAAGACCTTTTTCCTGGAGTGACCAAAGTCCTTGAGCGTGAAGCCCATCGACATGGGCTCCCCACCCCAGGAGGGATGCATCCGTTGTCAGCACTTTTTGTGGCTGAGGAATTTGAAAAGGACGTCCCAAGGTCAAATTGGATCGAACTGTCCATCATTGAAGGGAACTGTGAAAAGCGGTGGAGAGCTGGATTGCATCCTCTAGATTCCATGAAGCTTGATACCACTGGGAAGCTAGGGTCCATTGAGCTGATCTCATGTGAAGACGGGCCATGGATGTCACATGAACTGTGGAGGCCATATGGCCTAGAAGTCTCAACATCTGCCGAGCTGGGATCTGCTGAGACGCTCTGGCCATAGAAACTAGAGACATAAGATTGTCTGCTCTCGCCTCGGGAATATAGACATGAGCCGTCTGTGAGTCCAGCAGAGCTCCTATGAATTCTAGTTTTTGAACTGGAAGAAGATGGGACTTTGGGTAATTTATAATAAACCCAAGTAGCTCCAGCAGTTGTATAGTCATCTGCATGGACTGTAGACCCCTGCCTCTGAGGTGTTCTTCACCAGCCAATCGTCGAGATAAGGGAAGACATGCACTCCCAGTCTGAGTAGCGACGCTGCAACTACTGCCAGGCATTTTGTAAAGACCCTGGGCGCAGACGCCAGACCAAAGGGCAGCACACAATACTGGAAGTGCTGCGTTCCCAGACGGAATCGAAGATATTTCCTGTGAGCTGGAAGTATCGGTATGTGAGTATAAGCATCCTTTAAGTCCAGAGAGCATAGCCAATTGTTCTCCTGAATCATGGGAAGAAGGGTGCCCAGGGAAAGCATCCTGAACTTCTCTCGGACCAGAAATTTGTTCATGGCCCTTAGGTCTAGGATGGGACGCATCCCCCTTGTTTTCTTTTGCACAAGGAAGTACCTGGAATAGAATCCCAAACCTTCTTGCCCTGGTGGAACGGGCTCGACCGCATTGGCGCTGAGAAGGGCGGAGAGTTCTTCTGCAAGTACCTGCCTGTGCTGGAAGCTGAAGGACTGAGCTCCTGGTGGGCAAGTTGGAGGTGTGGAGTTCAAATTGAGAGAGTATCCTAGCCGGACTATTTGAAGAACCCACCAATCGGAGGTTATGAGAGGCCACCTTTGGTGAAAAACTTTTAACCTCCCTTCAATCGGCAGATCGTCCGGCACGGACACTTTTATGGCGGCTATGCTCAACTGGAGCCAGTCAAAAGCCCGTCCCTTGCTTTTGCTGGGGAGCCACTGAGGCCTGCTTTGCAGCACGCTGTTGACGTGAACGAGCGCGCTGGGGCTGAGTGTCACATTCACTAAACAGGAACTGGGTTTGTGAGCCCTTGGGCCACTGCCGAGGAGCAGCAGTGGCAGGCAAAACCACCCCACACCAGAAGCAAGGCAGAACAGACGTACCGGTAAATCCAGGCTAGGTCTCTGGCAGTCAGCCAGCAAGCAGAAGACAGGTCCAGGCAAAGGTTCAAAAGGCAGGCGGCAAGCAAAACAAAGTCCAGGTCCAGGCAAAGGTTCAAAAGGCAGGCAGCAAGCAAAAGAATAGTCCAGTAACACTCCGGGTCTAGGCAGGCGGCAAGCAGAAGAATATTCCAGTGACACTCTGGGTCTAGGCAGGCGACAAGCAGAAGAATAGTCCAGTAACAGGCAGGGTTCTAAAGGCAAGAAACCAGCAAACGCAGAATCAGGATCAGACAAAGTCTCTCAGGCAGAAGTGCACCAGCACCCACGTACCAGGGCCCAAGACGCAATGCAAAGGCAACTGACTGCAGTCTCTAGGTGATTAATAAAGCCCATCCACACCCGAGGTGCAGCTGCAGCAACTCTGAGTAACTATGGAGGCTGTTCCCACAGGAGATCTCTAAGGACCAAATAAAGGCTTCCTTCCTGTCCTCGTTACTCCAAGATATGATCTATCCAAGATGGCTGTACCCCTTGAGCTATCCAAGATGGCTACAACTCTTGAGCCATCCAAGATGGCTGCCGCCATTGATCCAACCCAGATGACGGCGGCCAGAGTCAGGAAACCGAAACAAATCTTCCCAAACACAGAACTACTCCAGAAAGGATAGGCAGAAGCCAGCTCAGAAGCGGACCCCCAGACATCAGGTAGAGGCTGTGAGGGGTCACGACCACAGACGTGACACTGAGCCTGAGAAGGCGGTGGAGAAGGCGGATTGTACCTAAGCCTATTATAGGCATAGGGAGCATTCCTCCTTCCACGGAAACATCATCTACCAGTTGAGGTAGAAGCAGAAGGCGCCTGGCGGGAGAGATTGTCCATAGCGGTTTCCCGCTGTGTGATCTGTTCGACTACCTGCTCGACTTTCTCGCCAAAAATGTTATCCCCTGAGAAGGGACATCCGCAATCCGCTGCTGGACTCGATTGTCCAGGTCAGAGGCACGAAGCCATGAGAGTCTGCGCATCACTATACCCTGGGCAGCGGTTCTGGAGGCAACATCAAAAGAATCGCAAGCACCCTTGGACAGGAATTTTTGACACACCTTCTGCTGCCTGGCCACCTCCTGAAAAGGCCTGGCCAGTTCCGGAGGGAGCTTGGTCGACAGTTGCTTCACGTGTTCCTCAAATGAATGCTTGTGGAGAGCTGGTAGGATTGAATTTTGGCCATGAGTATAGAGGACTGATAGGCCTTTCTCCCAAAAGAGTCCAGGGTTCTAGATTCCCTCCCCGGGGGCGCCGAGGCAAAATCCCTAGAACTCTTGGCTCTCTTGAGAGCGGAATCCACAACCATAGAGTCGTGAGGTAACTGTGACTTCATCAACTCAGGTTCTCCGTGAATCCGATATTGGGACTCAGCTTTCTTGGGAATGGTGGGATTACTTAAGGGTTTCATCCAGTTCCGCATAAGAGTCTCCTTGAGCACATTATGCAAAGAAACTGTGGATGACTCCTTAGGTGGCGAAGGATAGTCAAGGACCTTGAGCATCTCAGTCCTGGGCTCATCCTCAGAGACCACTGGGAAGGGAATAGCCACAGACATTTCCCGGACAAATGAAGAGAAAGAAAGACTCTCCGGGGGAGAAAGCTTTCTTTCTGGTGAAGGTGTAGGATCAGAGGGAAGACCACAAGATTCTTCAGAAGAGAAATATCTGGGATCCTCCTCTTCATCCCACGAGGCATCCTCTTCGGTGTCGGACAAGAGTTCCCTGACTGCAGTCCGAAACTGGGTCCGCCTCGATGGCGATGTCAAGAAGTCAACTCCAGTGCCGGCAGCGATGAAGCTCCCTCCAGCGATGCCGATGGGGAGTCGACCTGGGTGGCAGCCGAGGCCGATGCCGCAGGCAGCACCGGCGTCGGAGACCTCACCACAGGCAGAGAGCCAGCTGCCTCTTCCATCGACAGTACGGAGGGCGCAAGCACCCCCAGTACCAGAGCAGACTGATGCAGAAGCCCTTCCAGGAGACCTGGAAGAATGGCTCGGATGCACTCGTCCAGAGTCGCTGACGAGAAAGGCTGCGGGGTCGGTGCAGGAGTCAATGTCAGAACCCGTGGAGGTTGAGGAGGCGGTAACAGGCTGTCAGGAGACCGACGCAACGACACCTCTTGAATGGAGGGTGAGCAGTCCTCCCGGCATCGACACTTCACGGGTGCCGAATCCTTCAACGCCCCAGAGCTCCCGGTACTGTGTCTGTAGGGAGACCGATGACGATGCTTCTTAGCCTTCGCTCGATGCACGTCATCGATACTCCTCGGTATCGACGAGGAGGATGTGGAATCCACACGCCTCCTCGGGGTCGGTCCCGGTGGACCTGTCCAGCAGGAGTCTTCGAGACAAGGTGGAGACCCACTCGACAGCTCACTGCTCCCAGCGTGTGATGGTCCCCAGACAGCCATTACCTGCGCTCCCGATGTCGATGCCATCCCTGGTGCCGACATCGACGACGCTGACCTCGGTACCGCTGTCGACATTGAGGAACCGGACGAAGCTCCGAAAAGTCGGTCCCAAAGAGCTTGTCTCGACGCCTGTGTCCGCTTTTTCAAGCTAAGACACAATTTACATGCGTCTGGGCAATGGTCGGGCCCAAGGCACTGAAGACACCACGCGTAGGGGTCGGTACCTGAGATCGTCCGGTTGCACCGAGTACACTTCTTGAAGCCACTGGGAGTCCTTGATGACATGGACGGAAAAATAGCGGTGGCGAAGTCAAAATGCGCGATTGTGCCAATAAAAAAGGCACAAAAATAAGAAGCGCGTACGCAGAAACGAAAGAAAACTTAAGGGACCAAAACTAAGAAATAAAGGATTTTTTTAAAAAAACTGTACATACCGGTAAAAGAAACTAAAAAGAGAAAAAAATTGAGGAAAAAACCGAAGGCTCTTTCACTGGGCTGTGGAGGGAGACCGACAAGCAGACATTCTATACTGTGGAAAAAGAAAGAACTGATCGGGGCTCTCGCACGATGGGCGGGAAGATGGCTGCACATGCACGGTGTGCGCGCCTAGCAAACTTTTGTTGCTATGGAAGATTTCCGTTCCTGGGCCGCCGTGGACGCCGACCCAGTCGTGAGAACAAGCAGCCTGCTTGTCCTCGGAGAAAGTGTGTTTATCACATGAAAAGAATCATTTGTTTGCGCACACACACACACATACATATCTATTTATCTTTACAAATCTTGGTAAAGGGGCACTTTACCAAGCTGCGGGAAA
This sequence comes from Microcaecilia unicolor, assembly GCF_901765095.1. NCBI lineage: Eukaryota > Metazoa > Chordata > Amphibia > Gymnophiona > Siphonopidae > Microcaecilia > Microcaecilia unicolor. The sequence continues at coordinate 94,381,922 of NC_044039.1, forward strand.
AAGGGCCCTGCGCTGGCAGCGGGAGCCATTTCTCCTGTGTGCCAGGGCCCTTTTTACTGCAGTGGGTAAAAAAGCCCCCCAGCACACATGGCCATATGGTAAGAGAACTCTTACCAAATGGCCATGCAACAGGCAGACCTTACTGCCACCCACTGAGGTGGCGATAAGTGCTCCTGCTCTAACCCGTCAGTATGCAGTGATGCCCAATTACCACCGGGTTACTGCTGTGTAAGCCATTTCCGGGGGGGAGGGGGGGTTCTTTTTCCCCTGGAAATGGTGCACGCTGGGGGCAGAACTACCGCTGGCGGCCACGTTGAATATAAGGGAATATGAAAGATGGGATGGACTACAAACACAAAAAGGCAGAATCTATAGACTACTTCTATGTAAAGTAATTCATCAATGCTGTAGAGGCATAAATTGAAGCTCTCAGGCAGGGACGGCCCTATAATTAGACCGACTGAGGTGGTACTTTACAATGAGCGGCATCACAGTTTCCTGCCACTGAAAAGCCCCACAAATGAGTGGCAACAGAAAGCACGAGCAAGATGCAACACATGCTGTAAATACAGCACTTCGTTGCTGCTCCTACTCTCCAGCTACAGAAATCATTGCCACTGATGCCACCATGATCTGAAACCTGTTTGCTGCCCTCCTGCCTGCTGTATAAACTCACATCTCCCTGGCTGCCTCAGAGTGTCCTGCAAAGGAACAGCAGTCTTTTTCATCACAGCCATGACCAGGTTATCCATATTGGGGTACCTCCAGTACCTGTCCACCTCTGCGGGGGCCAAAAAATATAACCAGTACAGAACCTTGGACCCTCTATTAGCCCCACCAGCATCATGAAAAAGGGCTTTATGAAGTGGAAAATATTTCAGGGGCCCCACCAAACCCTCCAAAACGGGGTCATCTTCAGATGGGTCAGCAGCCTGGGCTTTGTTGAGATCAAGGGCCTCCAACAAATAATCAATCAGACGGGAAAGCTCTTCCTGATGAAAAAGATAAATGATGGGGCATGTTCCTCCTTCTCTTCATTTGGCCCCCAAGCGAAGGGCCCCCAACAGGGACTACTGTGGATTTGTGTAAGGGTCTAGACCCTGCCTATAACAGCAATACAAAGACTGATAGCATCCTTCTGAATTTGATACTTCTAACATTGCTTCAATGCAGTGTGATCTTTCATCCAGTTTGGCACAGCAAAAGAGAACTGCTCAGTGAAGCAACCATCTAGCTTATGCATCACTGCACTACTTGTGCTCACTGTTGGGCATCATGCACTTATTACAGGGACATCTGGTTTGGAATATTCCAGACATTCTGGTGCCTGGGTTGAGGGACTTTCCTGGTGTCATGAAACGCCTAGCCACCCGCCTAGGGTTACCCTGCAGTCACTTAGAGAGTCTATCCCCAGCACAGCTCAGGTCAGGCTGCTCCTGCCACTTGTATTCTATACTAGCACTCTCCTCCCACCAACTGAGTCATAACAGCCTCTGGGCAAGTCTCCCGCTCTCAAATTATCCCCAGTGATTTCTAGGTTACTGGGGTCACACTCCCAGTGGTCCCACAGTTCCCAGAAAGGATTCACAGACAGGCAGAGTCAACAAACTAAACAGGTTTATTGTCACACTTGAACAATGAACAAAAAAAGAATGTGCAGTCAGCAAACAATAACAGAAAACTGAAATATGGATCGATTTATAACACTAACTAAACATTTGCTTGCTTCCTAAGAAGTACCTGGGGAGATCAGGGCATATAACTGTTTTTTTTTTTTAACAGAGTTTCAGCAAAAAGCTAGGTTCTCTCTCTCTTCTCCTGGGCTGAAACTGAAGGCAAAATCAGCGCACTCTAAAGGAAATGAGCTCCTGGGCCAATCAGAGCCCAGTCAACAAGATTTAAAAGTATACGGCTGCTTGCTTCCTGCTTGTGTTGAAGAAAAAGAACAGTTCCCTGTAACAGCTTCACAGTAGAGAGTTGCACGGAGACAGAAATCTTACCCATCCCCGCCCATCCCTGCTGGAATCTTACCCGTCCCCACCCATACCCGCTGGAATCTTACCTATCCCCATCCATCCCCACAAAAATGTAACCCATCCCAACCCGTCCCCGCAAGAATTTAACCCATCCCTACCCATCCCCGTAAGAATTTAATGGTACATAAAAGAAAATTCCAGACAGCTCCCTCAGTCTCTCTCTGGATTTGAGACACAGCACTATAGGCAAGGAAGGAATGGAAGTTGAAACTTGGAACACTCTGGTGTGCACATGTAAGATTTGTCTCTGATTTACTGGCACTGTGTGCTGAGAGGTCACCATATACACGCACCAGTAGGTCAGGTGACATCCGATGCTCATGCCTGTATCAGAGCTGAGGTCTGCGCATCAGCCCAGGAGCAAAGAGGATTAATTGTAACATAGTAAGTGACAGCAAATAAAGCCCTGAACGGTCCAGCCAGTCTGCCCAATAGTCACACTCATTATCAATTCATGATTAAATCAACAAGTGTGATATTATATACTTGATTATGGTCTTTCTTTCGTGTTTCTGGAACATAGACCATAGAAGTCTATCTGGCCCTATCCCTATGTTCCAACTGCTGGAGTTGTCGTTGAAGCCCACTCCAGTCTATTCGTCTTCTCATTTGTGGGACACAGACCATACAAATCTGTCCAGCACTGTCCTTATGTTCCAGCCACTGACGTTGCTGTCTAAGCCCTTTCCAGCCCATCCTAAACCAGAATGCCATATATTAGGCACAGACCATACAAGTCTGCCTGGTATCGGCCCTAGATAATCACAGCCAGAGTTGCCATCTAAGCGTCACTTCACACATCCACACACATGCAGCCATTTAAGGTTAGGTTTTTTTATAACTTCCATTTTCTAATTAGAGATCCTCTGTGTTCATCCCACGCCTTTTTGAATTCCATCATCATTTGTGTCTCTACCACCTCCTTAATGGAAGACTTTCCACATTTGTGCTGTTAAAGCAAGGAGGAGAAAGAGGAGGAGGAGGAGACAGCACTCAAAGAACTTGGTACTCGGTAGATGAAAGGCTGGTGCAGGTGCAGCTTACACTTACACGGGAACCCCACAGAACTGCTTCCACCCCGTGGGAACCCCACAGGAACTGCTTCCATCCCCGCGGGAACCCCGCAAAACTGCTGCCGTCCCCGCGGAAACCCCGTAGAACTGCTTCCGTCCCTGCGGGAATCCTGCGGGTTCCGCGGGATTCCCGCGAACCCCGTTCCCGTGCAGCTCTCTACAGCAAAGAAACACCACTTGCTGGCCAAATAGGAGAAATACACTTCAGGGCATACTCAAGGCAGGAAAATATCCAATACATTTTACAGGCTTAAAAGACCTGATTCTTCACACCTGGAATCCAAGACCTGCACCTTCAGTGATGTAAAATGTCCACAATGAAGCGCTCTCCAAAGACCAGCTGGGGGCTGCTGCTGGTTTTCCCATCAGACCTGAATTGCCATTGTGTCAGCTGTCTACCAGCCATATACGCTGCACACCTCTACTTTGCCTAAACATCAGAGCCTTTCTGTGTGCCTGCTCATCTGCTGACCAGCATATGCAACTGCTGCCTATGCATGAAGAGAATTTTCCCAAATCAGGTTGTATATCAGCTCTGTTATTGCTGGAGATTAATATCTAGGTGGCTTATGTCAAGGCCAATAGGGTTATATAAAAGTTCTGAGAAGCGTTCTCTTCCCTAGCGTGCAAAGAACTTTCTTTGTTTTCATCCGTGTTACTTAGAGCTTGTACTTTTCTCTCACTTACTAATTACCTCCATTTATATTTGGTTACTTTATTCGCTTGTAAATAAAAGCATTTATTTTTCTAATCTCTGGGCCTGGTGTCATCTGCTTGTCAGTTCCAAGAGCAATAGAATTTGGATTAATATAATTTGTGAGTCAAGGTTTTAGAAAATCCTGATAACAGCTACCATTACACAATTTGCTTACCCCACTCATAGTACATACAAAAGGCACTACACTATAGCTAGCTCTGCCTACATATGGCAATTGGGAGGCTCGACCAAACTGTGAGCACTCTTGAAAATGTTGCTAAGCAAAGGGGAAATGAACAAAATAATTGATAAAAATACTACAAGATGATACCCAACTATTCTAAGGACAGTGGTATTCTATATTTATAAGTAAGTGATATCCTACTAATCAGATTTATTAGGTTTTCTTTTTTTTGTACACCACCCTTTGAATAATAATTAATCTGATTTTAATATGGCTTACTATATTAATATGTAGCTGTGATGGAAAATATTTAACATGACCAATCATATTGCACAAAAGATACAGAAGGGGGAAGGTGAAAATGAAAACAACAAGATTATACCAGAGATCATAACATAAAGTAAAGATTAAGAGGTCTTTTATGAAGCTGTGGCAAAAGGGGGTCTTCGCTGGCATCGGCGCATGTTTTTGACGCGTAACGAGGCCCTCTTTTACTGCAGCGGGTAAAAGGCAGGTGTTTGGGTTTTTTTTTCAAAAAATGACTGTGCGGCAAGTAAAGCACTTGCCGCGTGGCCATGCCACTCATCGAGGTGGTGATAAGGGCTCCCGCACTAACCCAGTGGTAACTGGGCAGCATGTGGCACTGCCCAATTACTGCAGGGTACATACCAGCGCTACAAAAATTGAAATATTTTTGCAGCACCAGAACTGGTGCGCGCTGGAGGGAACTACTGCCAGGCTGCTGCGGTAGCCCGGAGGTACTTCCCTTTTAGCAAGCAGTAAACCTGGGTTGGGCTTACCGCCGCTTTGTAAAAGGGCCCCAAAATGAGCGGGGAGGGGAGGCCTACAAAAGGATAATGCAACATTTCTGCAGAAATTCACATAGGAAGCTTCTATGCAGGTTTCTGTAGTTCTCAACAACTTACTGAATAACTATACTAACTTTTGCCTCAAGTCGTTCTCGTTCCTCTTTTTCAAGTCGCTCCTTTTCAAGTTTTTCAGCTTCTATTTGTTCAGCTTTTAGACGAGCTTCCTCTGAAGAAATAAATAATATCTACCATAATATGTTTAGAAAGACATACAAAATACATTTAAAAACATGTGAAATATAGCATAATTTCAACTGAAAAATAACTAGTCGTTCACATAATTGTAAAATAAGGTCATAGAAATAATTTGTAATGTTATATGTGATATAATAATAATGTAAGAAGAATGCAACCAACTTTAATAAAAAATTCCATTTATGCTTTTTTTAATATCTAAAGAGTTAAATGATTTTGGAAACCCAATCAAACAGCAATAAAGTCAATATCCTTAGAAAGTCTTAAAAAGAAGGACTGTCACTTTATTTAGAGACTGACTAAAACAGCAATCCACTCACACAGCGCTGTGCTTTCATCCAACAGCTCAGTACAGGTCAGAAATTGAAGTTCTGAACCAAAAGGTTTACTTAAACTTGGATGATGTAGGCAAATATAGGACAACTTCTCGGCATTAACTATATACAACCAGTAGTATAAAGAGAAATTAGGCCTTACCTGATAATTTTCTTTCCTTTAGTCCAAAGCTTTCCAAAAAGGGTCATGAAATCTGCAATTGGAGTCATGACCTGGGTGGGAGTCTAATACAATGTCACTGTCCTGCACTGCCTGGGAGAGGGGGGCAGGTCACACACTTTCTACAGCCATATGATTTGGATTCTTGGCTGCAGAAAGATTGGTGAGCACTATTTTGGTCCCTCCAGACTAGTCTACATGCATGGGCTTGCCTTCTCCTAAGAGCAGATGGAGACTAAAAACCATAAACTAGTGACATCACTATTTAAGTATTCTGTGCAGTCCCCTAATTAGTCAGCATTTAGATAAAGCAGAAAAAAGACATAGTATATTCCTCAAGGAAAATTTCAGGAACAAGAGAACAGCTTAAATTGAGCCAACAGTCTTACTAAACCAAAGCCACACCACCAGGTGCAGAGCACAAGCCTCACAGCACTATTGAATAAAACACATAATTTCTCAAATGCCCAGCTATGAACCATGGCAACCTAGGGTGAGTTCTGGACTGCTCTTGAAGGACTAGAGAAAAGAAAATGACCACATATGACCTAATATTTTTTTCCTTAGCATCCCTCCAAACCAGTCCAGATGCGTGGGAAGTGCCAAACCACAGACAGGAACAAAAAAGAAGGGGGCAGACCAATGTAGTTCCAAAGTAAGTGGTTTATTGGCTAAAAAAATGACTCGACACAGAACTGTGTTTTGGCACCACATGTGCCTGCCTCAGGAGTCAATTGTACAGTCTCTATAACACAAATATATATATATATATATATATATATATATATATATATATATATATATATATATATATATATATACAGTAAATAACACTAAAAATCTCAAAAAGTAAGTAAAGCAGTTATAAAATAGCTACAAATATTTTAAAATGTGAACACGAATGGAAAATAGGCATAGCTCACTATATACCGTATTTTTCGGACTATAAGACGCACCGGACCATAAGACGCACCTAGGTTTTAGAGGAGGGAAATAGGAAAAAAAAATTTTCCTCTTTCCCTCCTCTAAAACCTAGGTGCTCCGGTGCGTCTTGTCCGGGTTTTGGACCTCCGTCCCGTACTTACAGGATTCCATGTTCCCTGGTGGTCTAGTGACGTCGGGGCAGGAAAGAGCCCCCTCTTTCCTGCCCATCGCGCTGCTCTCCGTGCTTCTCAATGCTTTCTGACGGTCTCGGCGAGATTCAAAATGGCCGCCGAGATTCTCGGCGGCCATTTTGAATCTCGCCGAGACCGTCAGAAAGCATTGAGAAGCACGGAGAGCAGCGCGATGGGCAGGAAAGAGGGGGCTCTTTCCTGCCCCGACGTCACTAGACCACCAGGGAACATGGAATCCTGTAAGTACGGAACGGAGGTCCAAAAACGCTACCTTCGGACTATAAGACGCACCCCCCATTTTCCTCCCAAATTTTGGGGGAAAAAAGTGCGTCTTATAGTCCGAAAAATACGGTATATAAACGGAAAAACATAATAACAAAAAATGTCTAACAATTACAAACAAATTAAAAACTATAACTGAAAAAGCATTTAGAATATAAATAAAAATAATGTGGTCAATAAATATAGAAAATATAATCACTCTCACATATAAAATATAACACAAAATAAATTAATATATAGATAATTGATAGATTAAAGCAAATAAAATAACTCATAAAATCTAAATAAATGATAAAGTTATCTAAAGAAACATCCACATATTGATAATCCTATATAATAATTTGCACCTCCAACGTTCTACGTCTGGATGCCTGGGTTCGTAACACACTTTCCATTGGTCCGCCCTCGCGATGTCAGAGGGCGGATCAGTGAAAGGGAAGGAAAGCCAGCACCAGCCAGCCACAGAACATTGGAGGTGAGTAGAGAATCGCGGGAGAATCGCCCCTCTCCCTCCCCCCCTGTCCTCCCTCCAAGTTCCCGTCCCCCCTCCCCTCTCTATCTCTACCTGCTGGTAGAAGGACACAACCCACAAGTCTCTGGATTGATCTGTGGGATGCCATGGAACCAATGGTTTGTTTAAGAACATGACAGAGTGAGTCCTGGGTGGCAGGAGGACCCGGGAGGAGCTCAGAGAATATATAAGGGAAGCCCTGGGGAAAGAATCCCGTCTCTGGTTCTGCCTCTAAATAAAGTAACCAACTCTGGGTGTGGGAGTTTGGTGTTGCTGTTGGTTCCCCTGCCAGACAACCCATTGTAAGAGAAGGGGAAGTCCTGTAGAACTGCAACCAGTGGATAGATTACCTGGACAGTAAGCTGTTATACTGCATCAACCAATTGAGAAGTCCAAACTCGGCGGATTGGGGAGTCCGACCATAGCCGGGGCTCGGGTGGGATTGAAGTCTACCCTGGTTGACAGCAAGACCTTCAAGGTGACAGCCCAAAGGGAGTATGCAGTTACTGGAAGCCTGGCCCAGATGGTACTGAAGTACACTGGGAGCGTGAAATCTGCTCTGGGTTCTGACAGAGCTGCAGGACAGGCATGAGGGTTAAGCATGAGTATTAGACCAGATATGTACTATTGTTTACAATCATCTGGAGCGCAATACAAATTACAATTGACTGTAAGAAGATCAATACAGTTGAAATCATCAGTTAAGAGTTAATAAATGGTCCAGTTCTTTTAATCCTCTGAGTGTCGTGTAGTTCCTGAGTGGATGAGCTGACGAGACCAGAGTGAATAATAAAAACCCGCAGTGCCTCTCAAGCCCCTTCTAATACCAGGATAGCAGGACCAGGTTACACTAGAACAAATTTTGATTTTTGCCCTTCCCCCCCAACCACCTAGTAGCCTGATATAAGGAGAGGGCAACCAGTGATGCAGCAATTCAGCCATTTCTAACCTGCTTTTCCCATTCCTGGCATCTCTCCTGCTTATGTGGTTTCCAGCTCGGATCAGATTTTTGAACTGTACAGTGCTTTGTGTAGATTTCTGTCGTGCACAGTGTAGTTCAAATAGCTGAGAACCAAGTGGGAGAGGCACCAGGGCCAGCAAGAGCTGGTTAGGCAACCACTCTGCTTGTCAAGCCAACCATGCTCTCCTGCTTTTGAACTAGGCCACAGTGTATAAAGTGGAGAGCCTGAGAGATGGAAGGAAATGACACGATGACACCTTTGAGTCTTTGGTAAATATGTTAAAGAATTGGGATCAGGCCCGTTGAGGCCCCAACCAAAATTTTTGATTACTAAATCACTGATCAAACTTCCATTCCCCCCAGGAAGGTTCCAATAAAAATACAAAGCAGGACATCATACCTTTAAATATTAAATTTTAAATGAATATTGTAACTCTGGTGTCACTTCAATAAAAGCAACACAACTTCCCTCAACTATCAGGCACATTATGAAGCAATACAAAAGCTTGCCAAAAATACACTCAAAACTTAAAACAAACCTGCCATATCATAACAATACTGACAAGATTCAAAGAACAACCACCTTACTTCTGAAAGCCAGCCCTGCAAATATAACATTTACCCCTAAAACCACCTACTGGGAAAACAGAACAAGCTGGGATGCTACATTTCCCTGCACAGAACCTAAAATGGCACATTATTTCTTCTTTGTTACACATGCAGAACACAGACTGATCCTCTTCTAATACAGAATAAGAGACCATATATTACAAATAGAAACATGAATAAAAAAAAGTGAAATGGAAATTTGAAACACTAAAAAGGCAGACTCTGCATTCAAGCAACACTGAAGAAGAAATATATTTTTCTATACTGAGCACAATAGTCTACAAAAATATACAAACTGCTCCTTCCAAAAGCTGATAAATTCCTTTGTACTCTGCATACTTAATTTTTCTAATTGCATTGGTCCCACTCTCTTTTCCACATTCCTGTTGTTGATCATCTCCTAAGTCCTTTTCCAGACTTTCATTCAATTTCTTTTCTTTCCTCCCTTTCTTCCCTATGTCTGTCTAATACAGATCTTTCCCATTAGTCTCTGACCTGTAACAACTTCTACAGTACTTAAGAGTTCACCCTCTTCCTCCTTTCTCACTTTTCAGTCCTCTTCATCTCTCATCTACATAACAGTTTTCCACTCCACTCTCATTTTGTCTCCAGCTTTCCCAATTTCCACTCGGTCTCCCTCCTTTCCAACACTCTTGTGCCCCTCATTCTCTCACCCCGTAATCCCCCATTTACTCATCTCCTCCCCAATCCTCATAAGTACATAAGTGTTGCCGAAGGTCCATCAAGCCCAATATTCTGTTTCCAAACAGTGGCCAATTCAGGTCACAATTACCTAGCAAGATCCCAAAATGGTACAATACATTTTATGATGCTTATCCTAAAAATAAGCAGTGGATTTTCCCCAAGTCCATTTTAATAATGGCTTATGGACTTTTTTTTTTAGGAAGATATCAAAACCTTTTATAAACCCCACTAAGCTAACTGCTTTTACCACATTCTCTGGCAAAGAATTCCAGAGTTTAATTACACGTTGAGTGAAGAAATATTTTCTCCGATTCATTTTAAATTTACTAGTTTGTAGCTTCATTGCGTGCCCCCTAGTCCTAGTATTTTTGGAAAGAGTAAACAATCGATTCACGTCTACCCATTCCATTCCACTCATTATTTTATTGACCTCCATCATATCTCCCCTCAGCTGTCTCTTCTCCAAGCTGTAGATCCCTAGCCGCTTCAGCCTTTCCTTATAGGGAAATCGTCTCATCCCCTTTATCATGTATAGGCAGGCCGTGGATGAGGCAAACGTTGCACCCATGGCGACCCCTTGTTTTTGCTGATAAAACTGGTCTTGGAATTGAAAAAAGTTCTTGGTTAGGGCTATTTTGGCAATCTTGACTAGAAATGTAGTAGGTATTTGGTGTGGTCTGGGGTGTAGTTCTAGACTTGTTTCTATGATCTGCAAACAACTTTGTTGTGGTAATGACGTGTAGGGGTCACCATGGGTGCAATGTTTGCCCCATCCATGGCCTGCCTATACATGATTCAGTTTGAAAAAACGTGGATATCATCAAATCAATGGACTTCATACATTTACAGACGGTACAGATACATCGATGATGTCTTCATGCTTTGGAAAGGGGATTGTCAACAACTTCAAACGTTCTTCATTTGGTTAAACAACAGAGATCCCAACATTCAATTCACATTAACAGAGGACCAATTGCAAATCAATTTCTTGGATGTTTTAATTAAACAAGAGACACAGAGCTTTTCCACGGAGGTTTATACCAAACCCACCCTCTTGCATTACTCTAGTAATCACCCTAAAGCTACCAAGCAAAGCTTACCCTTTTCACAATTGCAACGATTTCGGAGAATTTGCAGTCAAACCCATACTTTTAAAAACCAAGCAAAATTGCTGATTAACAAATTCAAAAATAGAGGGTACCCTCATCACACATTGCAGACAGCTTATACTCAAGCAAAATACAATCATCGTAATACTCTCCTCCATCCCAGCACCAAAGGTTCAGAAGAACCTACTACACAAACATGCGTAATGAAATATTCCCATGGCATATCCCAAGCCACTCGAATTACCAAACGTCATTGAAGAGTAATTCAAATGCATCCAGCATTTCAAGATCACCATCTAAGGATAGCATACACTCGAGGTAAAAACTTCAGAGAAATGCTGCAAAGTCAACCTACCTTCTCACCCCAGCAAGACAATGGAGGTCACAAAACATGTGGAGCATGCAAGTATTGTTCTCAAATGTTAACCATCAATACTTTCACTAACCTTATAGACAACAAAACATATTCACTTAAAAATTCCACGAACTGCACTAGTACCCAAGTGGTGTATGGTGTATGTATTGATATATAAATATAAGATGTTATACGTAGGCAAAACCACTAGGGCACTAAAACAACACCTCAGTGAACACAAACACAACATCACGCACAAGAGATTAGAGGCTCCACTAGTAGCACATAGTATAACTGCCCATCATGTATTCAATGATTATCAATGCTTCACCATAGATCAGGTTCAGCAGTCATTGCGTGGAGGAGATCGAGACCGGAAACTAATCCAAACAGAACGATGGATATATAAATTACAGTCCACTATTCCAAAAGGTCGAAATAACAAAATCGAATGGAAAATTTTTCTATAAGTAATAACAATCCTTTTCGATTCCAATCAAGTAAGTAGGCTGACTCTCATTAGGTATGTTGATTATCAATCATTCAATTCTCAGCCCCTATAGGGAGTACATAGTGGCGTCCTTTTAAAAGTCAGCCACCATTTTAGATTCCTCCCCTGTCACAAATGAACGAACTTTGGACAAAACGGATAAGCTGTGAGCTTCCAAAAATGAACGAACTTTGGACAAAACGGGTAAGCTGTGAGCTTCCATACACTGTCAAAATCATGCGGTTTAGAATCACGAAGCGCTGATGAGTCCACTTATAACCAAAAATTTTTCCCTGTCTTTTAGGGCTACTTCCAATTGGCTAGCGGTTCACCTCCTGACGAAGCTATTGAGAAATGGAGGCTCTCTGTAGAGCAAACCACAGAGTGAAAGCCATAGTACAGATAAGTGCCCATTTTTCATAGCGTTCTCTCATATAATCACAATAAGTAGAAGTGTGGATTAGCAAAGATAAAATAATAGCTACCGATAGTTATTGCACTATCACAGGGAACAAATAATTAGAGGTTTTTCTGATTAACGAGGAACCTCGCCCGACAGATAAAGTGTAACCATACACAAAAAAGCTGAGCAACTGAAGTCTTTTCCTCCAATATTATACCATAACATAAAGGACTCCATACTTGCAATCATTAATATCAGAAGTGCATATATCTAGAGCAGTTTCAGACAGATGGTTCTGAAATCTAGTCTGGCCCACTAGAAAAAAGTTCAGCATGATAAGAACAAATGCAGAAAATAAAAGATAGGAATCTATAATTCTATTTGGCTTTGCCATCTCAATTTAGCAATCTAGTGATAACATATTTGTACAGATGTAATGAGTTATTTGGATTTGGAATTTCTATTTATGAATTTGTTAGGCTAATCAATAATAATTTTTGTGGTGAAGAGTGCCATCTAGTGCTCACAGAAAAGACAGCCATCTAAAATTTCAAAGACATATTATACTATGGCCTGAATCCGTGATCTTTTTTTTTCCAATTGAATGTTTTATTAAAGATTCTACTGTCTCATACAAACAATAAACATAAACTGTTTTCGCATACAAAAGCTAATACACTTATCCGTCTAATATCCCCCCCCCCCCCATTGGTATCATGGTGGTGTCGACAATTGAACTTTCGACTGTTCATAAGGTTGCCTATTAAATAGCACCCAGCGGCCCCTTCTCATTGCTGTAAGTTTCGACATATGGTAAAGAAAGTCCACTTTATGCAATATAGGTTGCATAGGAGGTAGAGTCTGTTGTTTCCAGGCACAAGCCAAAGTCAACTTTGCAGCAGTAAAAAATTGAATAGCTAGTTTATGATGGGAAACACTGACTGCTGGAGGTTTAAAATGTAGCAGGCAGTATTTAATTTTGCAAGGATATTGTTGTTGAAAGAGTCGTCGAACTAGCTGAATCACTTGCATCCAATAAGACTGGGCCACTGGGCACAGCCACCATATATCTATATCCCCTCGCCCAACTTTCCGGGAGAGGGGTAATTTGTAAAGCAGCTTCCCATCAATCAGTATAATACAGTTGGGGGTTAGTATAAAACAATAGAGCTAGAAATATACAAGATACACTGCCTTTACCCCCTCTACTCCGCAGGGCATATTCTAATGCTGTTCCAGTTAAGCCCAATTCCTCCCTTGCCCGTCTACTGATGAAATCTCGCAGATGCCTATAGTGAAAAAGATCTCTCTCATCCAGCCCAAATTCCTCTTGCAAATCTTCAAAGTTAACTATCAACCCATTAGCCCAAAATTGTCCCAGATTATACAGCCCAGCTGAAGCCCATCTTTTATAAACCGGGTCAGTGGAGCTGGAGGGGAATCCCGAGGCCCAGTGAAGGGCTGTCTGCAAGTAATATTTACAGTCTGGAAAAACTTTTTTACAAATTCAGTACCAGGTAGAGAGCAAATTGCCGACCCCCACCTGCACCATCCAAATTACGGCCAACCGATCACTCCCCGGTAGCCATAAGACATCCCCCAGAGAACGGGTACCCAGCCAGGCTCTTTCCCAATGAAGCCATTTTTTGGAGGTAAAGGGAGTCCAGTCTGCTAATATTTTCAATTGTGCCGCTTGATAATAAAGATAGAAATTAGGGACTCCCGTTTCCCACCCCCCTCCAGAGGATGTCTGAAACATCATAGCTTGCCGCACTGGTGGTGGGTGTTTCTGCCAAATATAGGCAAACAATTCTCGATTAAGTTGTGCAAAAAAAAGCTGCACAGTATTGGGATCGGGAGAGAGCTAAGAATAGGAACAGTAGCTTAGGAAGAAGCATCATTTTTATTGCATGAATACGCCCCATTCATGATACAGTTAGCCCTTCCCATCTGTCCAATTCTGCAAAAAGCTCTGAAATCTTCTTAGGGTAATTAGCTAGGAATAAGCCCTACACAGTGTGGGTTATGTGGATCCCCAAATATTTAATAGATTTGGATGCCCATACAAACAGAAAGACCATTTTCAACTGAGTCATTTCTTGGTAGGGAACTGTAAGATTGAGTATTTCCGATTTAGTAATATTGATCTTAATCCCTGTTAAGTTACCATATTGCGTGTCAGTTTCCAGAGCTTGTTTTAGAGAGGACTCCAGGGAGGAGAGAGTCAAAAGTACATCATCTGCAAAAAGCATGATTTTATATTCCCTAAGTCCCCTAACCAGTCCTCTAATCATAGGATTCCCACTAATCAAGCAGGCAAGTGGTCCAATGGACAGAGCGAAAAGCAATGGGAAGACTGCACACCCCCGTCAGGTGTCCCTATGGAGCTCTAAGGGCCTGGTATATGTGCCATTTATTTTTAAAGATGCTAATGGATTCTTATAAAGTAACTGAAGACATACCAAATACCGCCCCCCTATCCCCATATGCCTCAGCACTGCAAACAAAAATGACCAATTCATCCGATCGAATGCTTTTTCAGCATCAATCGAGAGTAATAATGCTGGTGCCCAGTCATCTTTCGTCTGTTGGAGCAGGTGCAGCAAACATCGAATATTATCATGAGTCTGGCAGCCCACAATAAATCCCACCTGGTCCTCATGTATCAAACGAGGTAGGACTAGCTGAAGTCTGTGAGCTAGTATTTTCGTAAAAATGTTATAGTCGGTATTTAAGAGGGAGATTGGCCTATAAGAACTACAATATTGAGGATCTTTCCCCGGTTTTAGCAGCAGTGTGACAGCCGCCAACCTCCAAGAGTAAGGCAACTTTTATGCTATATCAAATGAAGCAAATGCTCTCAACAGGATGGGAGCTAGTCATTTAGCAAAAAGTTTATAAAACTTATTGGAAGGCTGGTCGGGCAAGATGGTGTCCGGATAGGAAGTGTGTGAGAGAGCTCCTCAGACTCACCTAATTCTCGCCGGTATTACCTAAAAACAATTTTCAATGCCAAAGAGGAGGGGTAGACAGAGGGAGGGGGTTTGTTACATTTGTACCCTGCGCTTTCCCACTCATGGCAGGCTCAATGCGGCTTACATATTGTATACAGGTACTTATTTGTACCTGGGGCAATGGAGGGTTAAGTGACTTGCCCAGAGTCACAAGGAGCTGCCTGTGCCTGAAGTGGGAATCAAACTCAGTTCCTCAGTTCCCCAGGACCAAAGTCCACCACCCTAACCACTAGGCCACTCCTCCAGTCTCCCTGCTCCCTCAGCGAGACTGGAGCTGGGCCCGATGGATCGTTTCACCATCCGAGGAGAGTTAGCTGGGCAAAATGCTTTGTTGCAGGGAGGAGCGGCGGAAGGTGTACCACCCTCCCCGCTAGAAGGGGACACCACGCTGAGCCCAGAGGAGCGGAGTCCTCCGGCGATGCCGGCAACGCAGCCACTCGGACGCCCCAGATCACTCAGACCTGAGAAGGAGATGATCGGTCTGGGAGCAGGGGCAGACAAAGGCAGTCGATTGCCGATTGTAGCAGTGCAGGGAGGCACTGCGGGAAACACCATTGGAGATTTGGTAGTTGGAACCAAGGAGGTGAAAGCTGTGAGTAATGGAGGAGTCCAGGAACAGACTCAGTTCTCAGCAAAGGTTTTGACGATGAAGAAACCAAATAGAATTACCCTTGAAAATATTTGGGATGCCTTGGTGAGTCTTGAAAACTCTTTTACACAGAAAATTACTTCCATATTAACAGTTACTCAATCGCTTCCTGCAAAGTGGCAGAATTGGAACACAAATGATACAAACTTATTCCTTTGAAAAAGAAATTAAGAGTGAAACTAACAAAATTAAGGAAAGCCAAGCAGCAATGATTAAAGAAAATATATTACTTCAAAGGAAAATAGAAAATTTAGAAAACCAACAAAGGATGAAAACTTTAAGGTTTATAAACTTTCCTAAATTACCTGCAGTGGCTCCTCTGATAACTTTTAAAAGGTATCTTTCAGAAGTGCTAAAAATTTCAGAACAACTTTACCCACCTGTCTGTAAAATATATTATTTAGCACCATATGTTAAGAAACCAATGGAACAAATATTACCAAACACAGAAATTCCATTTGAGGAATTGAATTTAAATCTTTCACAGACTATAGAGGATGATTTATTAGGAGTATAACCTGCCACTTTAATTGTGGACTTTGTCCTTCAGCCTGATCGCGATTGGATCTTAAAGTCTTTCTTCAAATATCGACAGGAAGATTTTCTGAATTGTAAAGTTAAAATTTTTCCTGACATTTCAAGACAAACATAAAAGAGGTGACAGGCCTTTTTGAAACTTTGTTGCCGTGTGCTTCAATTGGGTGGAACCTTTTGGCTCAATTTTCCATGTAAATGTGTTGTTAAGTTTCAATCTGTTAAATATGTTTTGTTTTTTTAAGTGAACACTTGTTATCCTTCTTGGACTCTAGACAGGACTCGACTATACTTCCCTCCCTGACAACTCCTATTATATCCACTCCATAAAGAATAATACTCGGAATACTTCCTATTCATTTCTTTAAACTATCAGTAGATAATCCTTGAATTGTACCTTGCCCTAATTGTGGACTTTAGTAATATGACGTATACAATTATTACCTAAAAAGTAGTGATGATACTTCTTTCTGTACAAGTTTTCTTGTAAAAAAAATGGAAATTATAAATAAATGATAATTAAAAAAAAAACTTGTTGGAAAAGTCATCTGGGCCAGGGGCTTTATTGTGAGGAAGATCCGAGATGGCCCTTTCAACGTTCTCTAGAGTTATAGGTGTAGATAAGTGCCCTGTCTCTCCCTGCAATAGCTGAGGAAGATTGACTTCATTGAGGTAGTTATCAATCGCTACCTGAGGGGGTGCCAACTCCAATGCATAGAGCCCTGTATAAAAATCATAGAATGCCTTCTGAAGTTGCTCTGGTAAAGTGCAATGTACTCCCGAGGCA
This sequence comes from Microcaecilia unicolor, assembly GCF_901765095.1. Lineage (NCBI taxonomy): Eukaryota > Metazoa > Chordata > Amphibia > Gymnophiona > Siphonopidae > Microcaecilia > Microcaecilia unicolor. The sequence goes on from NC_044039.1 coordinate 94,398,995, forward strand.
CTCTTGATATTAAAAATATGATTACGCTGGGCTCGTTTTTTTAGCTTAAAGGCTAATAACCGACTGGCCTTATCACCAGATTCAAAATGTTCCTACTGCACCCGCTGCAATTGGGCAGAGAGCTCAACCATCTGGACCTCATTGAGCTGCACCCTAAGTTTATGTAAGGTGCCAGCCCTCTTGGAGTCAGAGGGATCAGCCTTATGTAATTTTTCCAGCTATGTTATTTGTTCTCTAATGGTCTGCTCCTGAGCGGACCGGGTTCCATTAAGATAAGCCTTCAACACTACAATGCGTCCGCAAAGAACCACCTTTAATCCCTCCCAAAGGACGAGTGGCGCTATATCTCCAAGATCATTAAATTCTAAGTATTCCATAATATATTTTTCCAGAGTGGATATATTCTGTGGATCTTGTAATATAGCCTCATTCAGGCGAAAATATCTGGGGCCCTTAGGTATGGCCATGGCCCCAAGAGTCAAAACCACCAGAGAGTGATCCAACCATGTTCGAGTTTCAATGGTTACTGCTTGTAATATTCTCGCTACGGATCCATCTCCCAGCCAGAGATCTATCCTAGAAAAGGCATTATATTTAGGGGAATAGTAAGTATGGTCCCACGCCAAAGATCTACCAACCCCCAATGTGCCAGAAAGCTTTTAAAAAGAGTTCTATCCCGCTTAGCATAATGCACCATTCCTGCTGAATTATCCAACAAAGGGTCTATCGTGAGATTAAAGTCACCCCCCACCACTAACTGCCCCTCACCATAACGCTGTAATACCTTCTCCAGGTCCGGTAGAAAAGCCTCTTGATCCTCTTTTAGGTGCATAAATCGATAACAGAGTGTAAGGGGCATTGTGTAGAGCGAATGCTACATACCTGTAGAAGGTATTCTCCGAGGACAGCAGGCTGATTGTTCTCACTGATAGGGTGACGTCCACGGCAGCCCCTCCAATCGGAACTTCACTAGCAAAGGCCTTTGCTAGTCCTCGCGCGCCCATGCGCACCGCGCATGCGCGGCCGTCTTCCCGCCCGAACCGGCTCGTGTTCGTCAGTCCCATATGTAGCAAGACAAAGCAAGGGAAGACACAACTCCAAAGGGGAGGCGGGCGGGTTGTGAGAACAATCAGCCTGCTGTCCTCGGAGAATACCTTCTACAGGTATGTAGCATTCGCTTTCTCCGAGGACAAGCAGGCTGCTTGTTCTCACTGATGGGGTATCCCTAGCCCCCAGGCTCACTCAAAACAACAACCATGGTCAATTGGGCCTCGCAACGGCGAGGACATAACTGAGATTGACCTAAAAAATTTACCAACTAACTGAGAGTGCAGCCTGGAACAGAACAAACAGGGCCCTCGGGGGGTGGAGTTGGATCCTAAAGCCCAAACAGGTTGTGAAGCACTGACTGCCCGAACCGACTGTCGCGTCGGGAATCCTTCTGCAGGCAGTAATGAGATGTGAATGTGTGGACAGATGACCACGTCGCAGCTTTGCAAATCTCTTCAATAGTGGCTGACTTCAAGTGGGCTACCGACGCAGCCATGGCTCTAACATTATGAGCCGTGACATGACCCTCAAGAACCATCCCAGCCTGGGCGTAAGTGAAGGAAATGCAATCTGCTAGCCAATTGGATATGGTGCGTTTCCCCACAGCCACTCCCCTTCTGTTGGGATCAAAAGAAACAAACAATTGGGCGGACTGTCTGTTGGGCTGTGTCCGCTCCAGATAGAAGGCCAATGCTCTCTTGCAGTCCAATGTGTGCAGCTGACGTTCAGCAGGGCAGGAATGAGGACGGGGAAAGAATGTTGGCAAGACAATTGACTGGTTCAGATGGAACTCCGACACAACCTTTGGCAAGAACTTAGGGTGAGTGTGGAGGACTACTCTGTTATGATGAAATTTGGTGTAAGGGGCCTGGGCTACCAGGGCCTGAAGCTCACTGACTCTACGAGCTGAAGTAACTGCCACCAAGAAAATGACCTTCCAGGTCAAGTACTTCAGATGGCAGGAATTCAGTGGCTCAAAAGGAGGTTTCTTTTTTTTAAATTCTTTATTTATCTTTTTAAAGTTAATACAAAGAAACATTCTTTGAACACATACATCCATTTTAGATACATGAAAATTAAGGAAATATTTCTACAGAAAAAAAAAACTTTTCCAAATTGGATTTATAGTCCTCAAAAAGAATGGATTCAAGATGGTTATAACCAAAGGAAGTTGGTATAATAAGAAATAATATATAACAAAAATCAAACAGTGGTTCCCTTTAATACATTTACGGGACTCTTATTGGATTTAGGTCTAGTCACTCTTCTTATCAAGGAATGATCTCAATTGTTCAGGTTCGAAAAATATATATTTCTTCTCCTTAAATATCAAAATACATTTACAAGGAAAACGTAATTGGAAAACAGCCCCTAAGCTAACAGATTCCTGTTTCATATCTAAGAATTTCTTCCGCCTCTGTTGGGTCCAACGGGCAATATCTGGAAACACTGAGACTTTGCTTCCTTTAAATACCAGGTGAACATTTTTAAAATAAAGTCTCATCAGAGATTCTTTATCTTGTAAAAAGACAAACGTTACGATTAAGGTTGCCTTAGTCTCAGTGTTATCTATAGACTGTTCAAGAAGGTTTGTTAGGTCCAAGGATTCTTGTAAATTAGCTTGTTTAGGAATATCTTGTTGCGAAGGAGCTTTTGTTTCCAAATAATAAATTTTTTGTAATGGGGGCAATGATTGTTCAGGATAATTATATACCTCCTTTAGAAATTTGGCAAACATATCCTTGGGGGCTACAAATTTGGATTTTGGAAAGTTTAATAGCCTTAGATTCAGGTTCCTTGTTTGATTTTCCATATTTTCTATTTTCCTGTGGATTAATATTCGATCACCTGAAATTTGAGCTTGTTGTTGAAATACTTTTCCAATTTGTACTTCCAAGTCTGCTTGCCTTGCCTTTAATCCCTCAGTCTGATTTTTCAAAGAGTTTATCTGTGAGGCATTATTCAAGGAGACAGTAACAAACGAGGTACAGACCTTGTGAAGAGATTCTAACGCCATCCAAATCGACTCCAGGGATACTTCTTGGAGTCTCACCAGAGGTTGAATCACTAAAGCGCGGGAAATAGCTTCCTGCTCAGCTGTTATCGGCGATTCTACACTGGTTACCCGAATTGCTGTTCCTGGTAATCTCTGGATTCCCGGCGCCAGCCCCTGGTTCGCGTCGGGCGTCGCTGCTTTCTCCGGAGCGCGCCACTCCTTAGAAACCACCTCACTATCGGGTTTCGGCACTGCAGTTCCGGGTGCACACGGCGGCGTCGGGGTCAAGGGTCCCAGCGGACTGAGCGATAATTCGCTCTCCTGAGCGGGGCTCTTCCTTTCCCCGCTAGCGGAAACGTCCGCATTTGGAGTTGAAACCAGAAATGTAGCCATAGACTGCTGTCCCGGTAAGGGAGGGATCGGCTTCGGGAGGGGTAGTCCCCTTGGCTTTCCTTTCCTTTTCGGCATTAATTCAACGAAGGTAGGCTTAAGGCAAAAAAAATTTTCGGGAGCGTCTATGTCACACGTCCTGCTTGGACGCCATCTTGAATGGAAAAAAAAGTCAAAAGGAGGTTTCATCAGCTGGGTGAGAACGACATTGAGATCCCATGACACTGTAGGAGGCTTGACAGGGGGCTTTGACAAAAGCAAACCTCTAATGAAGCGAACAACTAAAGGCTGTCCTGAGATCGGCTTACCTTCCACACGGTAATGGTATGCATTGATTGCACTAAGGTGAACCCTTACAGAGTTGGTCTTGAGACCAGACTCAGACAGGTGCAGAAGGTATTCAAGCAGGGTCTGTGTAGGACAAGAGCGAGGATCTAGGGCCTTGCTGTCACACCAGACGGCAAACCTCCTCCACAGAAAGAAGTAACTCCTCTTAGTGGAATCTTTCCTGGAAGCAAGCAAGATGCGGGAGACACCCTCCGACAGACCCAAAGAGGCAAAGTCTACGCTCTCAACATCCAGGCCGTGAGAGCCAGGGACCGGAGGCTGGGATGCAGAAGTGCCCCTTCGTTCTGTGTGATGAGGGTCGGAAAACACTCCAATCTCCACGGTTCTTCGGAGGACAACTCCAGAAGAAGAGGGAACCAGATCTGACGCGGCCAAAAAGGAGCAATCAGAATCATGGTGCCTCGGTCTTGCTTGAGTTTCAACAAAGTCTTCCCCACCAGAGGTATGGGAGGATAAGCATACAGCAGACCCTTCCCCCAGTCCAGGAGGAAGGCATCCGATGCCAGTCTGCCGTGGGCCTGAAGCCTGGAACAGAACTGAGGGACCTTGTGGTTGGCTCGAGATGCGAAGAGATCTACCAAGGGGGTGCCCCACACCTGGAAGATCTGCCGCACTACACGGGAATTGAGCGACCACTCGTGAGGTTGCATAATCCTGCTCAACCTGTCGGCCAGACTGTTGTTTACGCCTGCCAGATATGTGGCTTGGAGCACCATGCCGTGACGGCGAGCCCAGAGCCATATGCTGACGGCTTCCTGACACAGGGGGCGAGATCCGGTGCCCCCCTGCTTGTTGACATAATACATGGCAACCTGGTTGTCTGTCTGAATTTGGATAATTTGGTGGGACAGCCGATCTCTGAAAGCCTTCAGAGCGTTCCAGATCGCTCGTAACTCCAGAAGATTGATCTGCAGATCGCGTTCCTGGAGGGACCAGCTTCCTTGGGTGTGAAGCCCATCGACATGAGCTCCCCATCCCAGGAGAGACGCATCCGTGGTCAGCACTTTTTGTGGCTGAGGAATTTGGAAAGGACGTCCCAGAGTCAAATTGGACCAAATCGTCCACCAATACAGGGATTTGAGAAAACTCATGGACAGGTGGATCACGTCTTCTAGATCCCCAGCAGCCTGAAACCACTGGGAAGCTAGGGTCCATTGAGCAGATCTCATGTGAAGGTGGGCCATGGGAGTCACATGGACTGTGGAGGCCATGTGGCCCAGCAATCTCAACATCTGCCGAGCTGTGATCTGCTGTGACGCTCGCACCCGCGAGACGAGGGACAACAAGTTGTTGGCTCTCGCCTCTGGGAGATAGGCGCGAGCCGTCCGAGAATCCAGCAGAGCTCCTATGAATTCGAGTTTCTGCACTGGGAGAAGATGGGACTTTGGATAATTTATCACAAACCCCAGTAGCTCCAGGAGGCGAATAGTCATCTGCATGGACTGCAGGGCTCCTGCCTCGGATGTGTTCTTCACCAGCCAATCGTCGAGATATGGGAACACGTGCACCCCCAGCCTGCGAAGTGCCGCTGCCACTACAGCCAAGCACTTTGTGAACACTCTGGGCGCAGAGGCGAGCCCAAAGGGTAGCACACAGTACTGGAAGTGATGTGTGCCCAGCTGAAATCGCAGATACTGTCTGTGAGCTGGCAGTATCGGGATGTGAGTGTAGGCGTCCTTCAAGTCCAGAGAGCATAGCCAATCGTTTTCCTGAATCATGGGAAGAAGGGTGCCCAGGGAAAGCATCCTGAACTTTTCTTTGACCAGATGTTTGTTCAGGGCCCTTAGGTCTAGGATGGGACGCATCCCCCCTGTTTTCTTTTCCACAAGGAAGTACCTGGAATAGAATCCCAGCCCTTCTTGCCCGGATGGCACGGGCTCGACCGCATTGGCGCTGAGAAGGGCGGAGAGTTCCTCTGCAAGTACCTGCTTGTGCTGGAAGCTGTAAGACTGAGCTCCCGGTGGACAATTTGGAGGTTTTGAGGCCAAATTGAGGGTGTATCCTTGCCGGACTATTTGGAGAACCCACTGATCGGAGGTTATGAGAGGCCACCTTTGGTGAAAAGCTTTCAACCTCCCTCCGACTGGCAGGTCGCCCGGCACTGACACTTGGATGGCGGCTATGCTCTGCTGGAGCCAGTCAAAAGCTCGTCCCTTGCTTTTGCTGGGGAGCCGAGGGGCCTTGCTGAGGCGCACGCTGCTGACGAGAGCGCGCGCTGGGGCTTAGCCTGGGCCGCAGGCTGTCGAGGAGGATTGTACCTACGCTTACCAGAAGAGTAGGGAGCAGTCTTCCTTCCCCCGAAAAATCTTCTACCTGTAGAGGTAGAGGCTGAAGGCTGCCGGCGGGAGAACTTGTCGAATGCGGTGTCCCGCTGGTGGAGCTGCTCTACCACCTGCTCGACTTTTTCTCCAAAAATGTTATCCGCACGGCAAGCTGCTGGATTCTATTCTCCAGGTCGGAGGCACGCAGCCATGAGAGTCTGCGCATCACCACTCCTTGAGCAGCGGCCCTGGACGCAACATCAAAGGTGTCATACACCCCTCTGGCCAGGAATTTTCTGCACGCCTTCAGCTGCCTGACCACCTCCTGAAATGGCTTGGCTTGCTCAGGGGGGAGCGCATCCACCAAGCCCGCCAACTGCCGCACATTGTTCCGCATGTGTATGCTCGTGTAGAGCTGGTAAGACTGAATTTTGGCCACGAGCATAGAAGAATGGTAGGCCTTCCTCCCAAAGGAGTCCAAGGTTCTAGAGTCCTTGCCCGGGGGCACCGAAGCATGCTCCCTAGAACTCTTGGCCTTCTTTAGGGCCAAATCCACAACTCCAGAGTCGTGAGGCAACTGAGTGCGCATCAGCTCTGGGTCCCCATGGATCCGGTACTGGGACTCGATCTTCTTGGGAATGTGGGGGTTAGTTAGAGGCTTGGTCCAGTTCGCCAGCAATGTCTTTTTTAGGACATGATGCATGGGTACTGTGGACGCTTCCTTAGGTGGAGAAGGATAGTCCAGGAGCTCAAACATTTCAGCCCTGGGCTCGTCCTCCACAACCACCGGGAAGGGGATGGCCGTAGACATCTCCCGGACAAAGGAAGCGAAAGACAGACTCTCGGGAGGAGAAAGCTGTCTTTCAGGAGAGGGAGTGGGATCGGAAGGAAGACCCTCAGACTCCTCGTCAGAGAAATATCTGATGTCTCCTTCGTCTTCCCATGAGGCCTCACCCTCGGTGTCAGACACAAGTTCACGGACCTGTGTCTGCAACCGTGCCTGACTCGACTCCGTGGAGCCACGTCCACGATGAGAGCGTCGAGAGGTAGACTCTCTCGCCCGCATCGGCGAAGCTCCCTCCGCTGATGTAGTCGGGGAGCCTTCCTGGGAGGCGACCGCAGTCGGTGCCGCACGCGGTACCGATGCGGAAGGCCTCACCTCGGGCATGGGACCAGCCGGCGCCTCGCTCGACGGTACCGGAGGCGCAAGCACCCCCGGTACCGGAGGGGTAGGGCGCAACAGCTCCCCCAGGATCTCTGGGAGAAAGGCCCGGAGGCTCTCGTGCAGAGCGGCTGTGGAGAAAGACATCGATGTCGATGCAGGAGTCGATGTCAAAACCTGTTCCGGGCTTGGAGGCTGTTCCGGGCTGTCCAGAGTGGAGCGCATCGACACCTCCTGAACAGAGGGTGAGCGGTCCTCTCGGTGCCAATGCCTACTGGGTGCCGACTCCCTCGGCGACCCAGAGCTCTCGGTGCCGACACGGGAAGGAGACCGGTGACGATGCTTCTTCGATTTCTTGGAGCGAAGCATGTCACCGGAGCTTCCCGGCACCGACGAGGAGGACGTCGAATCCAGTCGTCGCTTCCTCGGGGCCGAGGCCGAAGGAGGTCGGTCTCGGGGGGCTGTACCATGGGAGCCCTCAGGGCAGGAGGAGACCCACCCGAAGGCTCACCGCCACCAGCAGGGGAATGGACAGCCCTCACCTGCGCTCCAGACGAAGCACCACCGTCCGACGACATCAGCAAAAGAGGAGGTCTCGATGTCACCGACGCCGACGCAGCCCTCCGATGTCGCCCCGATGCAGAGGGTCGATGCCTCGATACACTCGATGCAGTCAGGGGCAAAGATGAAGGTCCGGGCGCTGACGACGTCGATGCACTGGATCCTTCCGGTGCCGATGCCGACGAAGAGCCCGAGAACAAAACGTTCCACTGGGCCAATCTCGCTACCTGAGTCCGCTTTTGTAAAAGGGAACACAGACTACAGGCCTGCGGGCGGTGCCCAGCCCCTAAGCACTGAAGACACGACGCGTGCCTATCAGTGAGCGAGATGACCTAGGCGCACTGGGTGCACTTCTTGAAGCCGCTGGGAGACTTCGATGTCATGGGCGGAAAAATCACACCGGCGAGATCAAAAGTCGAAATGGCGGAAAAGGCACCACAAAAACAAGGGGAAGAAAACTTCGACCCGAGGCCTAAAAGCGGCCTACCCCGACGACGAAAGAAAACTTACCGGGGCGAAAAACTGGAAATATGGGAAGGAAAAAGACCGGAGAGTCTCCTTCCACACAGGGTTTTTTTTGTTTTTTTTTTTACACGAAGTAAGAACGACGCGCGAGGTCGACTTTCCGGGGCGCGACACGGCGAAAACACGACCGTACCGAGCGCGGACAAAAGAAGACTGACGAACACGAGCCGGTTCGGGCGGGAAGACGGCCGCGCATGCGCGGTGCGCATGGGCGCGCGAGGACTAGCAAAGGCCTTTGCTAGTGAAGTTCCGATTGGAGGGGCTGCCGTGGACGTCACCCATCAGTGAGAACAAGCAGCCTGCTTGTCCTCGGAGAAAGATGCTATAACTAACAGATATCTGCCCTCCTTATCAGGGATGACCCGGTGTATTTGCCAAGGGAGGGTAGAAGATAAAGCTATAAGAACCCCTTTCGTTTTCTGATTAGCAGAGTTAGAGGCAAACAAGACAGTGGGGAACCGTCTATGACTAACCAACTTTTCATGCTGCTGCTTTAAATGGGTCTCTTGAATAAATACTATATCCGCCCGCAGGCGTAGCATTTCTTTCTTTTTTTTAAATTATTTTATTTACGTGTTTTACAATCTTTACACGATAAACATGCAATGGAAATACATTGAAAAGATTGAGTTCAACTTAATAAAGTAACATGTCAAGGTAATATTTACGTCAATTTTTCAATTCCTTAGACCACAATAATGTGAGGGGTGTGATTAAATAGACTAGGAGATCAAAATAAGAGTATTCTAGAACAACAACAGTAAATGGCCTGGCCTGTGTTTCCCATTAAATTCTCTTAATAATCAGTTGACCTTCTCTTGCTCCTTTGGTTTAAATGGATAGCTTTTTCATTTCTAAGAATGTTTTAAGATGAGCCAGTTCGAAAAAAACATATTTATTGCCCATTTATTTTACTAGACACTTGCAAGGATATGCTAGAAGGTATGTTGCGCCCAAAGCCCTTGTCTCCTCTCTAAGAGCCAAAAATTGTTTCCTTCTATCTTGTGTTGTTTTAGTAACATCTGGAAAAATCCAAATTCTTTGACCACAAAATGTTTTTAAACAGCATTTCTTTAAACATTAATTTACGCTTCATAGGAGAGTTAAGGCCGCGAACATTGAGAGTAACACAATTAAACACAGTCATAGAGCCCATATCAGCCACCACCAGATACCATTTAGAAACCCCCAAACCCTCCATCCCCCCTCCCAAAAAAAACAAACAACCATGACATGTTAGTACTCCAAATCGTGACATGCCTGCAGAAGAAGGAAGTGAGTCTCCCAGCCATCTGCGACTCAGGACTAGTTGAAAACCTCAACAGGATCCACCTAATTGTCGCTGGCTTTCCAAAATGTCTAGAAGATCAAAGTTTCTGAAACCGAAGATCTCAGCCTGGCCTAGGTGATGGTAATAGCTGTTTCCCAGAGACTTGTCTCCTAAGGCGGCCCTTTCCTTGGGATACTCATTGCCACTTTGGTCTGTCCAGCTTCTTGTTACTTGGCTGATGAGATTTTGCAGAAGGTTCAGACAAATTATGTGTAGGTAGAAATTCCTGCGCGTCTTCTAGCGAGCCAACCCTGCGTTGTTGGTCCTCTTTATAAAACACTAGGGCAAAAGGGTGCTGCCACTTGCACTGAATCCCCTCCTCCCGTAAATGATGGGTTAAAGGACACAGTTCACTCCGCTGTTTGAGGGTGGTAGTTGAAAGATCATGATAAATCTCTATCAGATAGCTGTCCCACACCAAGGGGCTAGCCGCCCTCGCTTTCTGCAACACTTCCTCTTTCAGTTTAAATTAATGCAAAACATACTATAATGTGCTTAGGAGTATTTGGTCTTCTCGTCCCCAAAGCTCGACACGCTCACTCAACACGAATGGAGAAAGGGGTCCGAGGATTGGCAGGATCTGAGAGCAAGTGAGCCGCAAGATGCTGGGTGAAGGATTCGCAATCTGCACACTCGGGAAGCTCTGGTAGCCCACAAACCCATATGTTGGGACTGAGGCTCCGATTCTCCAGCTCCTCCACCTTATCTAGTAAGTACCGGGTTTCTCATTTTTGGTCCTGTAGTTGTTGTTCTAACACACTTACAGTCTCTGCATGCTCCTCCAGGCCTAATTCCATTTCAACCACATGGTTACCTAGTTCCGCTATTTCACCATGGAGATCTGCTCCCAGCGACGCCAGGTCCCAATGAACTGCCTTTAAATCTGTTCTAATCTCCTGAAGCCAGGCACATATTGTAGTCCATAAATATGCTGCTGAGAGGGCTCCCCACCATTGTCGGCGGACAAAGATTTATCTGGCAGTAACTGCTGTTTCTCCGCTGCCCGGTCGCCATGTTCCTCGGGGTGCCCAGTCAAAGTCACCGCCTTCTGCTGAAAGGCATAAGCTTGTAAATCGACCGCTTTAGATCGCGAGGTAGTCAAGCAATACCCCGTGCCTTCTAATCGGAAATGCACAGCGTGCTGTTGTAATGTTGAAGAAAGCTGTTGAAAAAGCTGATATTTGGCAGAGGTCTGGGAGCTCCAATTTCAAGCTGCCATTCGGGTCGGTGATGTCACTTCCTCCCTAAATCGATGATCTTTACTATTTTTCAAGCAAGGGCACAATGACAAAACAATTTAAATGTGAGAGCCAGAACCATTTCCAGACATAGCAGCCAGTGCCCCCCTCCAATGAGGCGGCCAAGCCCATCCACTCAGGCACAATCAAAGCTATTTGTGTAACTAAAAGGAAGACTGCTCACCCATACTTTCTCTCTCCCACTCAGCCCATCTACCCTACATACTCTTACACCCAGCTATTCTATCTCACACATTCCCTTCCCTCAATACACACTCTCCTGCAACCCTATCCCACTCTCGTAGCTTGCTCACCTCTCCTACAAGTCAGCCTCTACCATCCTGTCTCCAGTTTTAACCCTTCCAAGCTAGCTCATCTTTCAGTTTGTTAAACACCCCTCATCTTCTATGGAGGCTTGCTGCCCGTGCCCCTCCAAAGGAACTGTTCTGTTTCCTGGTGCCTGAATTCCTTTCACTATTTTCAATATCTTGAAAGATTAGCATGCGAGATCAAGAACTCTATTAATCAAACTTGCTGAGAACCTTGCAAAGGCACAAGGAAACAGAACTGTTAAGAAAATAAGATTTGCCATTCTGAATTAGACCCAGAGTCCATCAAGCCCAGTATCCTGTTTTGAACAGTGACCAGTACAGGCCACAAGAACCTGGGAGGATCCCAAAAGGTAGATAAAATTCCATACTGCTTATCCCAGGGATAAGCAATAGATTTCCACGTCTATTTTAATAATGGTTTATGGGCTTTTCCTCCAGGAACTTGTCCAAACCTCTTTTAAACCCAGCTACACTGAGCTTTTACCACACACGCTAGCATCGAATTCTAGAACTTAATTATGTATTGAGTGCAAAAATATTTTCTTTGATTTGTCTTAAATATATTCTTTAATAATTTCCGTGCATACCCCTAGTACTTTTTTGCACAGTTATTCTGACGTTAGCACCAGTTGCAAGCCTCCAGAGAAGCTGGGGAAGTGTCTATAGGGAGATGTCCTTAGAGTTGATGCGAGCTGCCCCTTGTTCCCTAGTCTTAAAATGAAAAACACTGATTTCAACACTGTGATTATCATATTTGATAGACAAAGAGTATAATACCTTTTTCTCTCAGTCTTTGATCCTCTTCTTCTTTTAGTAGTCTCAACCGCTCAGCTTTACTAAGTTTCCCTTTTTTCTTAGGACCGCCTTTTGATGACTTAATATAAGAAACAACAAAAACATATACTATAATCTATTCAAGGTATTTTAGCATATTTTATCTGTATATTCTTTCAAATGAAATTAGACATGGGGGCAATATTCAAAGAATTTCCATGGGAAACAAAATATTTACCTGTAGAAAACACTTTAAAAATTACTCCCCCTCTCACCCTGACAGTGCAGGTAAAAGTACAAAGGATGCTCATTCAAATCCATATTTTCATTTGTATGAATAAAGAGACTGGTCAAGAGAGTCAAAAGTGTACATGTAAATTACATTTTGAAATTTCCGTGTCTACTTTAACAATTGTGTTTATGCATGTGTGTGAAATGGGCCCATTTTCAAAAGAAAAACACTGTGATGAATACCATACCATAAGGAATGCCATAAAGAGTCACTGGACAAACGTAACACTTAAAAAACTTCTTAATTTTCAGAATTCTCCCTATTTCCTTACAAGTTTTCCTTTTTTTTTTTTTACTATTTTTCTTGTTTTCTTTTTTGCAGTAATTGTCTTTGGCAGCTCTAGGCTTTCTTACTTCCCTGAAGCTTAATCTGTAACAGAGATCAAGAGGGGTAATTATCAAGCAGCATTAGAGCTTTAAGTCGCCTTAATGCGACTTAAAGGGCCCTAAAGTTACACAGTACTGAGATGCAAAACTACAATGTTTTACATTTCATTATTATGCAGATACTATAACACAACTTGCTGTGATACATGGCAAGTTGCATTAGGGCCCTGAAATCATGATAAAATAACCCTAGCTTTTTGCTGGGATTATTTCACTACCCGGGAACATTGGGCTACAAAGCTGCAGCCCGATGCTCCCAGGCCAGCAAACCATGGTCCCTCCCAGCTGAAGCCCCCCCCCCCCCCCCCCCCCCCAGATGGGCACAGGTTACCTTTCAATAGATTGATGGTCTATGGGCAGGAGCAAGACCCAATTGCTTCTGTCCAGTCTGGTGCCATCAGGAAAATGGCGCCCCTATTAGTAGTCTTGCAGTAGTACTACGAGGCTACAATGAGAGGTCAGAGCATCCATTTTGAAAATACTACCGCTAGGGGCAGGCGCAAACGGGGTTTGGTCCTGCCCACATCACCCCCCCCCCCCCCCCCCCCCCCCCCCCCACACACACACACACACTCGACCATCAGGGATTAAAGATAGGCCGGTGGGGTTGAGGGGTTACTAATGTCATGGGCTGGGAAGGACAGGAAAGGAAAGGAGGGGGCTGCTTTGGGGGTGGGAAGTGGCTTGGAAGAGCTCTAAAATGGTGTTCAATAGCTATGTGGGTCCCAGCCAATATTACATAAGTATATAAGTAATGCCATACCGTGAAAAGACCAAAGGTCCATCGAGCCCAGCATCCTGTCCCTGACAGCGGCCAATCTAGGTCAAGGGCACCTGGCAAGCTACCTAAACGTACAAACGTTTTATACAAGTTATTCCCGAAATTGTGAATTTTTCCCAAGTCCATTTAATAGCGGTCTATGGACTTGTCCTTTAGGAAACCGTCTAACCCCTTTTTTTTTTTTGTTACATTTGTACCCCGTGCTTTCCCACTCATGGCAGGCTCAATGCGGCTTACATATTGTATACAGGTACTTATTTGTACCTGGGGCAATGCAGGGTTATGTGACTTGCCCAGAGTCACAAGGAGCTGCCTGTGCCTGAAGTGGGAATCGAACACAGTTCCTCAGTTCCCCAGGACCAAAGTCCACCACCCTAACCCTAAACTCTGACAAGCTAACTGCCTTCACTATGTTCTCCGGCAACGAATTCCAGAGTTTAATTACGCATTGGGTGAAGAAAATTTTTCTCCTATTTGTTTTAAATTTACTACACTGTAGTTTCATCGCATGCCCCCGAGTCCTAGTATTTTTGGAAAGCATGAACAGACGCTTCACATCCATCTGTTCCACTCCACTCATTATTTTATATACCTCTAACATGTCTCCCCTCAGCCGTCTCTTCTCCAAGCTGAAAAGCCCTAGCCTCCTTAGTCTTTCTTCATAGGGAAGTCATCCCATCCCCGCTCTCATTTTCGTCGCCCTTCGCTGCACCTTTTTCAGTTCTACTATATCTTTCTTGAGATGCAGCAACCAGAATTGAACACAATACTCAAGGTGCAGTGGCACCATGGAGCGATACAACCACATTATAATATCCTCACACCTGTTCTCCATATCTTTCCTAATAATACCCAACATTCTATTCACTTTCCTAGCTGCAGCAGCACACTGAGCAGAAGGTTTCAGTGTATTATCAACGACGACACCCAGATCCCTTTCTTGGTCCGTAACTCCTAACGTGGAACCTTGCATGACGTAGTTATAATTCAGGTTCTTTTTTTCCACATGCATCACCTTGCACTTGTTCACATTAAACGTCATCTGCCATTTAGCTGCCCAGTCTCCCAGTCTCGTAAGGTCCTTCTGTAATTTTTCATAATCCTGTCGCGAGTTAACGACTTTGAATAACTTTGTGTCATCAGCAAATTTAATTACCTCGCTGGTTACTCCCATCTCTAAATCATTTATAAATATATTAAAAAACAGCGGTCCTAGCACTGACCCCTGAGGAACCCCACTAACTACCCTTCTCCATTGTGAATACTGCCCATTTAACCCCACTCTTTGTTTTCTATCCTTCAACCAGTTTTTAATCCACAATAGGACATTTCCTCCTATCCCATGACCCTCCAATTTCCTCTGTAGCCTTTCATGAGGTACCTTATCAAACGCCTTTTGAAAATCCAGATACACAATATCAACCGGCTCCCCTTTGTCCATGTTTGTTTACTCCATCAAAGAATTGTAGTAAATTGGTCAGGCAAGATTTCCCCACACTAAAGCCGTGCTGACTTGGTCTCAGTAATCCATGTCCTTGGATGTGCTCTGTAATTTTGTTTTTAATAATAACCTCTACCATTTTCCCCGGCACCGACGTCAGACTCACCAGTCTATAATTTCCCAGATCTCCCCTGAAACCTTTTTTAAAAATCGGCGTTACATTGGCCACCCTCCAATCTTCCGGTACCATGCCCAATTTTAAGGATAAATTGCATATCACTAACAGTAGCTCCGCAAGCTCATTTTTCAGTTCAATCAGTACTCTAGGATGTATACCATCCGGTCCAGGAGATTTGCTACTCTTCAGTTTGCTGAACTGCCCCATTACGTCCTCCAGGTTTACTGTGAATTCAGTAAGTTTCTCTGACTCGTCCGCTTGAAATAACATTTCCTTTACCAGTATCCCACCCAAATCTTCCTCGGTGAAGACTGAAGCAAAGAATTCATTCAATCTCTCCGCTACGTCTTTGTCATCCTTGATCGCCCCTTTTACCCCTCGGTCATCCAGCGGCCCAACCGATTCTCTTGTCAGCTTCCTGCTTTTAATATACCGAAAAAAATTTTTACTATGCTTTTTTGCCTCTAATGCTATCTTTTTTTCATAATCCCTCTTGACTTTCTTTATCTGTGCCTTGCATTTGCTTTGACACTCCTTATGTTGCTTCTTGTTATTTTCAGACGGTTCCTTCTTCCATTTTCTGAAGGCATTTCTTTTAGCCCTAATAGCTTCCTTCACCTCACTTTTCAACCACGCCGGCTGTCTTTTGGACTTCCATCTTTCTTTTGTAATTCGCGGAATATGTTTGGCCTGGGCCTCTAGGATGGTACTTTTGAACAGCATCCACGCCTGTTGTACAGTTTTTACCCTCTCAATTGCCCCTCTAAGTTTTTTTTTTTACCGTTCTTCTCATTCTATCATAGTCTCCTTTTTTAAAGTTAAACGCTAACGTATGACTTCCTATGCACTGAAAGAAATTAAAATTGAATTTGGAATTGTTACTAACAAGGTAGAAAGTCACGAAGATTTGTTAGTTTCTCATGGGGAGCAGTTGGAGAGACATGCTAAACAAATTGAGCTGTCTCTGTTGAAAGAAAGATCTTTGATAGCCCAGAAGCTGGAAAGTGTGGACAACCAATCGAGAAAAAACAACCTGAGATTTTTGAATTTCCCTAGGTCTATGATTATATCTCCTATTGAAATGGTGCTTAAATACTTCTGAGAGATACTTCTTATCCTCTTACAGAATATGCCACCGCTTGTGAGAACTCAGTACTTGACACTTGGGGAGAAAACCTGGAAGTTCTACTCCAGTTGAAGTGAAGGGGGATCCTCCAGCTGAGGTAGATTTAACAGCATTTTTGGTGAGTTTGCTGGAGGTATAACAGCTAGAACAACTCTCCTTGTGACATTCACTTTGGAACATGATAGAGACTATGTTTTGAAACTATATTTCTGTCAGATTAATGAATAGTTTTTTGGGATCAACTATTCATATATTTCCTGATCTCAAGCAATACTAAAGCGCAGGAAAGAGTTCTTAGCCCTTCGGCCGAGGATCCTAGCTTTGGGAGCCTCATTTATTTTGAAATTTCCAGTGAAATGTATTTTCTATCAGGGAAAAAATTACCTGTTTTTTTGAACCCAAGCAGCTGGTTGAATTTATTGCGGCCAGGGAAGAAATTGGTGTTATAGTTATCCCTAGGACCTAGGACAGTGCCAGGAGAATGACGAGTTCAGACTATAGCCTTTTGTAACTCAAATCTGCTCCTTTGATGATATATTATATTTTCCTAATTTTTTTTTACCTTTCTTCTCTCCTGAAATCAAAAAAGAAAGGCTTTGAGATGTTTGTGAAAGATCAGGTAGTTGCTCATATTCTTAAGGCTTTAGGGAGCCCATTCCAATTTTTTTATGCTTAGGTATGTGAAACATGATGAGTAAACTGAAAAGTATCTCAATCCCTTGCAATTGAGGAAATGAAGTGTTAGTTTCTTGATTCTATGATGATGTTGCGTAGTGGTAGGTTTATTAGGTATGCCATAGAGCCAGGAGCAAGACCAAAGATGATTCTGTAGGCTAAGGTACAGAGCTTGAAGGCTTTGAGTAGTGGGGTAGCTCTTTCGTAGCGGGAGTTTCTATGAATTAGTCGTGCAGCTGTGTTTTGCATCGTCTCTAATTTTCTCAGGACATAGTCTATGCATCAAGCATAGATTCCGTTGCAGTAGTCTAGGTATGCTAAGGTCAGTGTTTGTACTAACATGCTGAAGATGTTTCTTGGGAAGTAGCTTTTGATGCGCCATAGTTTCCATATTGTGCGGAACATTCTCATTGTAACAATCGTTGTCTGTATTTTGAAGGACAGGTTTCGGTCTAGTATGATCCCTAGGACTTTCAGGTTGTCTGCTATCAGGTGGTTGAACCCATCCAGACTGATGTTGGGGGAAATGTCCATGCAGTATGTGGATGTAAGAATCAAGAAGGAAAAATTAGGGCTTACCTGATAATTTTCTTTCCTTTAGTCGCAGGAGATGAATCCAGGCACTAGTGGGTTGTATCCATCTACCAGCAGGTGGAGATAGAGAACACTGAAAGAAGGCAGTGACCCAGAGAGCCCAGGTCCTTCCCTCTTTAGTATATCACACATTCCAAAGCAGAGAAAAGCACACAGAATCCAAACTGTACTCACAACAAAACACTCACTTGAAACACAGTGAATCAACTCAAATGATTGAAAACATGGAACTCTTCTGTTACTTTAGCTCCTGAACCAAATATACACAGCATGAAACCAGGGAGGGACCCTGGATTCATCTGCTGCGACTAAAAGAAAGAAAATTATCAGGTAAGCCCTAATTTTTCCTTCCTTAGCCTCAGCAGCAGATGAATCCAGGAACTGGTAGGATGTACCCAAGCAATCCCTAAACTGGGTGGGAAGCCACAGCTCTTCAAGAGAGAGGGCTGCCAGCCCAAAACTAGCATCGTTATGGGCTGCCACATCAAGCATATAATGCTTCACAAACGAGAGGCGAGAAGCCCAAGTAGCCGCCCGGCAGATTTCCAGGACAGAAAAAAAAGTAGTTTCTGCCCAGGAAGAGGCCTGCACCCGTGTGGAATGTGCCTTCAAAACTTCTGGGGGAGACTTTCCAGCCAGAATATAAGCAGAGACAATCGCTTCCCTAAGTCAGCATGCAATGGTGGCCTTGGATGCCGGAAAACCTCTCTGTGGTCCCGCCAAAAGAACAAAAAGGTGATCTGAACACCGAAACTCGTTCGACATCTGCAAATACTGCAACAGTACGCGCCCAACATCCAAACAACGCAGTTGCCAGAAAGATTCCGGGCAATCCTCCATCCGGAATGAAGGAAGAAACAGAGGCTGGTTGATATGAAACGCCAAAACCACCTTAGGCAGGATCGTAGGAACCGTCCAGATGGTAACTCCAGACTCCGAAAATTGCAAAAAAGGATCCCGACATGAGAAAGCCTGAAGATCGGACATTCTACGCGCAGGTGCCATGGCTACCAAAAACACCATCTTGAGAGTAAGATCTTTAGGAAAGGATTGCTGAATAGGTTCAAACGGCGCCACTTGAGAGGCCCGCAGTACCAGCCCCAAACTCCAGGAAGGGCATGGACTACGCAACGGAGGTGCAACCCCCCCTCAAAAAAAACGGCCCACATCTGGATGAGCTGTCAACGACGAATCTGCTACATGTCCCCGAAAACACGCTAGCGCTGCCACTTGAACCCGCAGGGAATTGTAAGCGACACCAATCCCTCCTGCAAGAAGGCCAACTTTTGGGACACGGTCGCCTGAAAGGCTGATCAAAAATGGACTGTGCACCACGCTTCAAAAGTCCGCAACACTTGAGAATAAGCCGTAGTTGTAGATTGCTTGCGAGCGCGCAGCAAAGTTGCAATGACTTCATCAGAATATCCCTTCTTCCTCAATTTTTCCCTTTCAAGAGCTAGGCCGTAAGACCAAAGTGGAAAGAATCCTCCATAACTACCGGACCTTGATGCAGGGGGTTTGGCAGCGGAGGAAGATGGAAAGGAGACTCTACTAGCATCTGTATCAAATCCACATATCATGGATGTCGTGGCCAGTCCGGCGCTATCAAAATCACCCGACCTGGGTGGTGTCGAATTTGATGAAGAACCCATCCGATCAAGGGCCACAGAGGAAACACATAGAGAAGCGGGGACAACAGCCACTGTTGTGCTAGGGCGTCCAACCCTGCGGAGCCGGGCTCCCTTCGTCTGCTGAAGAACTGTTCCACCTTGGCATTCTTGCTGGATGCCATGAGGTCGATCCAAGGCAAATCTGCTGAAACAATTCTGTCGCCAGTTCCCATTCCGCTGAATCGAGAGAATGGCAACTGAGAAAATCGGCCTGTACATTGCTTACCCCGGCAATGTGTGCCACCAACACGAACAGAAGATGTTACTCTGCCCAAGACAGAATGGCTGCTGCCTCTGCGGCCAAGTGTTGGTTTTGAGTGCCACCTTGATGGTTGATGTAGGCCACCGCTGTCGTGTTGAATGACAGCATTCGCACTGCGTGCCCCTCCAGAATTGCGTGGAACACTAGAAAGGCTAGCCGAACGGCCCTCAACTCCAAACGGTTGATGGGCCAACTCGACTCTAGCACTGTCCAAAGTCCATGAGCACAGTGGTGCAGGCAGTGCGCCCCCATCCTGAAAGACTGGCATCGGTGGTCACCAGAATCCATTGTGGGGTAGCAAGCGGCATCCCCCACCGCAGATTGGCTTCGGAGAGCCACCAAGACATGCTGTTCGTGACCTGTGGCTTCCAAGAAAGACGTCGCTGATATTCCTGAGACATCGGAGACCACCGACTGAGCAGGGCATGCTGCACGGGCCTCATGTGAAATCTCGCCCATGGCACCACTTCCACAGTTGCTGCCATCAAATCAAGCAACTGAACATAATCCCAAGCCCGGGGGCGAGGTAGCCTAAGCAAATGAAGAATGTGAGACTGCAACTTGAACCGCCTGTCGTCGGGACGGAAAACGTAGCCCAGCGCTGTGTTGAATTGCACTCCCAAATAGTCTAGTGACTGAGAGGGGATCAGCCGACTCTTGGTAAAATTGACAACCCAACCGAGGGCCTGAAGAACCTCGATAACCCGGGCTGTGGCCAACCGGCTCACCTGCTCGGAATCCACCTGGATTAGCCAATCGTCCTGGTACGGATGGACTCTGATTCCCTGTTTCCAAAGAAACGCAGCCACCACCACCTTCGAAAAGGTGCGCGGTGCAGTGGCCAGCACAAACGGCAGAACCTGAAATTGAAAATGCTGTCCTAGAATTGCGAAGCGTAGGAATTGGTGATGAGGCCAAATTGGAATATGCAAATATGCCTCTTTGAGATCCAGCGAAATAAGAAACTCTCCCGGTTGCACCGCCGCAATCACTGAACGCAGAGTTTCCATGTAGAAATGCCTCACTCTCAAGCACTCGTTTACTTTGCGCAAGTCAAGCACTGGTCTGAAAGACCCTCCTTTCCGAGGCACCACAAAATAAATGGAGTAACGGCCTTTACCCCGCTCGGCCTGGGAAACGGGCACAATCGCTCCCAATTGCAGCAGGGATGCCAACATTTCACACACCGCTGCCCATTTTGCGGTTGAAGCGCAATGGGATTCCAGAAAGACGTCTCCAACTGGAGGCGCAAACTCCAACTTCGAGAACCCACTGGTCCATGGTGATTTTAGCCCAATCTTCGAAAAAGAGGGACAAGCGTCCCCCTATGCTTGGAACTGAATAGTGGACCGGTACACCATCATTGTGGAGCCCGTCCTGGGCCTCCATGCTTCTGGGCAGCGAATGCGGATCTTTTGTCTGAATGAAAGGAAGAGCGCTGCTGAAACTTGGAGCGCTGAAAGGAACCCGAAGAACGTCCAGGTCTGTATCGATGTGTGTCACAAAACCTAGGTTTCGAAGAGGAACCCTTGAAAGTTGCCCATGCTTGATCCTCAGGCAGCAGCTCAGATTTGGAATCCCCCAAATCTCACACCAGCTTCTCCAAATCTTCACCAAATAACAGCTTTCCCTGAAAGGGTAACTTGGTAAGGCGTTGTTTAGAAGCCATATCAGCTGACCAATGACGCAGCCATAGCAAACGTTGCGCTGTCACCGCCAACGCTATCTGTTTGGCGGAGGCCCTCACCAAATCATATAGGGCATCAGCCAAGAAAGCCAGCCCTGACTCCATGCGAGGCGCTATATCTGCCAGAGCATCCGCGGAATCCAAACTGGATTGCACCGCCTACTGCAGCCAAGCCAGGGAAGCTCTGGCTGCATACGAACTGCAAATAGAAGCTTGCAGGGTGAGGGCTGAAACTTCAAAGGAACGCTTTAAAGAAGCTTCTAACCGACGATCCTGCATATCCTTCAATGCCACCTCTCCCCCTTCCACAGGGAGGGTGGTCTTCTTAGTGACAGCCGTCGTGAGTGCATCTACCCGCGGAAAGGTAAGTAGAGAAAGATGAGGCTCCCCCACTGGGTAAAGCGAGGACATAGCCCGAGAAACTTTCAGGGCCCCATCCGGCTCCGTCCACTGTGCTGTAATGAGGTCCTGAATAGCCTCATGAACAGGAAAAGTCCTGGAAGGCTTTCTAGTGCTGACCATCTTAACATTAACCGACGCAGCCGCTACCCCCTCAGGGTCTTCAATATTCAGAGCCTGTAAGGCGTCCGAAATAAGCGAGGAAATCTCTTCCCTATGAAAAATCCACACCGCAGATTTGTCGTCCTGCTCATCCTGCAGAATTTCTCCCTCTTCCAGGTCCTCCACCCCCGACGGTCTGGAAGAACCTTCCGCGCCCCCACCAAGGGACTGAGAAGGAGGAGAACGCACTCTAATAGAGTCTGTCACCGAAACAGAATGGACTCACATACGCTTGAGTGCAGGAGCATCTCCCGTAAGGGAGGATAAAACTTCATCCTCAGAAGCAAGAACATCATGGGCTGCTGGAATAGCAGACTGCAGTGGCAGTTGACCAGCCACTGGAGAGGCCTGTCTCATTAAAAATGCCTCGTGCATCAATAAAATGAATTCAGGGGAAAAAAGCATTCCCCTGCTCCCCCACATCAGAAACAGTGGCAGCTACAGCCCCTCGAGGGTCCCTGGGCACAAAACCCCCTCAGTTACAGAGACCGCCATCCTCTCGACGGGCTCTGCCTGAGGAACCGCATGGTTGGTCTGCTCCGGCTCATCCAAGATGGCGCCTGCGCCGACAGCAGGCGCACGGGAAAATTCAGCCTCGGCAGTCGCCGCCGCACCTGGGGCCCCCAAGCCTTCCAGGCAGGCCAAAATGCAAACTCCCGCCACATTGCGCCGCTTGCCACAGCATGAGCAGCGCTTAACGGTCTCCACCACCATCACCCTGTCGGAACGGCGCTAGCACTGAAGGGAAAGAGATCGCACGACTCACCCCACTGCCAGAATGCACACAACAGACCTCCCAGGAGGAACCACACGGCAGGTCAGTGCCCCAACACCCGGTCCAAGGAGTTCGGGTCTGGCAACGTGCTGCGTCCTTTTTTTTTTTTTTTTTGCTTTGAGGAAGGTCTGGTCACACAGCAAGGACAGCACAGACAGGCAGCAGAGGAGAAAGAACACAAGGGTAAGGCAGGGACTTGCAATAAGGTATGTCTTTAAAGTGGGCACTACAAGCCAAGCTCAGCTGGGCAGACCAGGAGCCTACTTCTTCTCAACAGAATCCACGAGCTGTGAAGATCTGTCTAACACCTGCTGGAGACAAAGATAAACTAAAGAGGGAAGTAACTGGGCTCTCTGGGTCACTGCCTTCTTTCAGTGTTCTCTATCTCCAACTGCTGGTAGACGGATACAACCCACCAGTTCCTGGATTCATCTGCAGCTGAGGCTAAGGAATTGTGTTTTCTCTTTGTTTAGTTTTAATTTGGATGTGACTGCTGTGATAAGGCTCCCCTCCCAGCTAGGAGAAGAAGGCAGGAAAGGCAGGAAATTAAAACACTTGTATCTTTTCCCAAGCAGAGCAGGGAAAGAGACAAGACTGGGTGAAAACCTGCAGTGGAGGGAAAGAGAAGGAAGGACAAAACAGCGAAGATGACTAACAAAAATGAAAAAAGGAGAAAGGAAAAAGAAAATAAATATAAAAATTTATAAAAATAATAAAAATAAATTATTTTTATTTTTATAATTTTTATATATATTTTTCTTTTTCCTTTCTCCTTTTTTCATTTTTGTTAGTCATCTTCGCTGTTTTGTCCTTTTTTCATTTTTGTTAGTCATCTTCACTGTTTTGTCCTTTGTTGTTTTTTTGCGAAGACTGGTTTCTTCTGGGTTTTTTTTTGTTTGCATCATGTGGAGGGAAAGGGAACAGGCTGACAGCCTTCCCAAAGCATATTTGAAAGGGAGGGACATTCCCTAGAGACACACCAGGAAAGGTTCCCTACCCGGTACCCATGTCTCAGACCTGATTATAATAAGGATAGGCTGGGAGTGGGGGAGGTCCTAGAACAAGGGAATGAAGATGCTGTAGCTGGACAGGAGGAGAGCAGGGGGAAGTAGCTGACTCAGAGATGCCATGTGAGACAGACACTGAACAGATGGAAGTATGTTTACCTAAATCCTCAGGAACCTTAACACAGAGTTAGAGGTGTGTTTGTCCTATTCCCCTAGTTTTCCCTCGTGGGAGGAACCAGTGTGGTACTGTAACTTGACTGGTGAGAGGGTGACTAGAGGGAAAGGGAAGGGGGAAGCAAGGACAGAAGGAGAAAATCCAGGTTTAAGGAGGAATGAAAGGAATAGTCTTCAAGAACCACTTTGTTTAGGTGAAAGCTAAGTGTAAGAGGCTGAGAAAAATAAGGGAAGGATTCCTAACTTAAACACACTCCCTGCCCCCAAGAGGGGCAAGAGCTGTTTATACTGTTTAGCCTCTCAGGGAGTGATAAAGTACTCTGAAGGGAAGGGCTAGGGCCAAAGGAGGGGAGAAGGAAAAGCATTACAGGAGATAACAGAAGCTGCACCTCTGACTGAGGGCAGCAGGACTATGACAAGCCTCCTGTGAATAAAGCAGAAGGAGCCTTCTCATACCCAGAGGGAAAGAATTAAACTAGGTAGGAAAAAAGTCTTGTGTTTATTTACTTTTCTGATGGCTTTGAGTCTTAACTGCCTGGTTATTTGAACTGAAAACATCCTGGGGAAGGAAGCCAAGGGCCCATAAAGAAAGAGCTGGCTATTTGAAATTTTTTGTTCTTGTTGTTGTTGCCTAATAGAAGCTGATGGGACTTTAGGCAAGAACTTTAATCCCTTGGATATTACCGGGGCTAAGGACATTTACCTATCACATTAAGCCTAAGGTTTCTTTTGATGAGCCATTTTACCAGAGCAGAGGAACTGGGGACTGTATATCCGGTACTTTGTGTAAAGTACATTGGATAAAAGAATACTGGCTCTAACCCAAAAGATTTTATTCTCTTAAAGTTATATCTTGGATTGTTTTGAATAATCCAACCAGGAACTGGACTAAAGAAAAAGGAAGGCTGGAAAGTATAGGCCCCTCCACTCCTGGTCTGGTGTCACGTCTCATTACGGAAAAGTGACATCCACGGTTCTATGACGTAAATAGAGCCAGCATAAGAACTGCAACACCAAGGGTGCCAAAGGAGGACGAGAGGAATATGACACTGCAAAGAATTCTAGTATGTCCACCCCTTGTGGTGGCGATTTCTATTGTGTCTTAATGAAATGGTATATAGATTGATATGTCCTCTGCGTAGATTAATGAATTGAAGCCATTATTTGCTAGAGTGTTGGCTAGTGGTAGCATTATTATATTGAAAAGTATGGGCGATATTGGTGATCCTTGTGGGACCCCACATTCTGCTATCCATGGGAGGAAGAGACTGTTGCCCATCTTGGCTTGGTAGGATCTGGATGTTAGGAAACCTTTGAACCATTTTAGCACCTCACCTCCTATGCCTATTTTGTCCATTAGTCTTAACATAAACAGGTGATCGACCATATCAAAGGCACATGACATGTTGAATTGAAGGAGCAGCATTTTTTTTGCCTTTGCTGATATCTTTTTTGAAGTTTGCTAGTATAATGTTATAAGTACTGTTTCTGTACTGTACTGTGGTCTAAATCCCGATTGGGAGTCATGGAGTATGGAGAATTTGTTGAGGTAGTCCATGAGCTGCCTGGCTACCAGTCTATGTATTTTGTAATGTTATGAGTACTGTTTCTGTACTGTACTATGGTCTAAATCCCGATTGGGAGTCATAGAGTATGGAGAAATTGTAGAGGAAATCCATGAGCTGCCTGGCTACATGATCTATGTATTCTGTATTTATGTTTAGATATTATTCTATGCCCCCCGATGCAAGTGTAAACCATAATGTGGCCATGTAAGGCTTACTTGAAGAAAAATGACTGTTACCATACTGAACTGGATTGTGTTTTGAAATCCAACTGCCTTCTACACTTCTACAACTTGTTGTTGGATTCTGCCTCTATTTTTTGGTCCAAAGGAGAAGACAGACATCAGATTCAGAGGATGTAAACTGACAGCATAGTTGGTGAGATCAGAATGGCAGGTCATCTGGGTCACGTATAAGCAATATTAAAAACAGGAAGCAAAGTCAGTGAACACTTATCAATATGAGGGTTCTTCTTTCTAAATGATTATTGAGGTTATTATTATTATTTATTTTGCTTTGGCAATATTCTCTGGGATTATTGTGTCTCGTATCGTTGCAATCCTGTGCAGAGTTTGTTTTTTATTTGCCTTTTTTTTTAAAACAAATGAGCATCAACATGTAACACTTACCAAGCATATGAAACGTTCAGTTCGCCACCAGGTTTCATCAAGCCACACAAGTTCGGTCATTTACCCAAAGAAAAATATATAAAATTAAAATAATAATAATAATAATAATAAAATCCCATCAGGCAATCTGTTCCCAAATGACTATTATCTCCGCACACCCAAATACCCACTCCTACTACACTACACTTTTACATGCACATCAAGATAGGAAAAGATGTGTTGGAAGTTTAGCAATCAACACGGTTCTCTAATATCAAAGGGAAGGAGAAGAAGGGCAAACTTCAAAAGCTAATCAAGAAATATATTAAGTTATGTCCAATAAAAAAGGTATCATCTTATTTTCCATGTTTTATTTTGTTTGATTTCTATTGATAACCTTTAAGAGTGGACTAACACGGCTACCACACCTCTCTACTTAAAAGGGAAGGAGTAAATAGTAGCCGAAATCACAATGCCAATAGTCTGTACTCCTTATTTGAATACAAAGCCAAAAACCCCAGTGCTAAAAAAAAAAAACCCAAAACAAAACAAAAAACACTATTATGGTAAATTGTACTTGCAACGTTTCACCAAGCAGCATGCTGAAATCCGGGGGAAGGGTTTGAACGTCAAACAGCAGCGGGAGCAGCAGCAATAAAACTAGTTTTCCTTCCCCCAGCTATTACCAAGCGTTTAATAAATAATCACAACAAATGTGCTATCGGTTTGCAGTCACATTATATCTTATCAATCAGACTACATAGCACCAAATGCACCATTTTCAGAATTAAGAAATGAAATCAACCTTCAAACATTGTCGCCCTACGGATGAACAAACAGAAACAGAAGTTCCTAGTTGCATTTGTTGACTGTTACCCTCGACAACAATATTCTATGCCCCTCCCATAAACCAGGCGCGGTCTTGAATACTAACATAATCTAGCCTGCAGAGTAAGGTATGCGCGTATTTAGCTAGGCGAAGGAGAGAATTTTGAAGTAGTACGATTTATCCAGCTGAAAACTTAGTTTTAGACAGGTAAAGATCATGGGCTTCTTCAACTTCAACGTCCTTATGAATGTAATCTGAGCCTATGAATAAGTTGATCTTTATAAAAGAAACTGTCTCCAACTTTACAAGCCTTCAGGAACTATACCTATTCTTAAATTACTGTTTCCCATGTCACGTTGCAAGAATCCAACGATGTTCCACACGCTCTGAACATATAGGACTTCTGCTTTATCACCTGCGGATTCGTTTCTCGAGTTGGGCTTCAAATTTGTTCCGGTTTACAGCCAGTACTCATAAATCGACTTTAACGTCATGTAGTTTCATCACTAATGTTTATTATTTTCCTCAAAACAGATTCAACTGAAACAGTACATATTGCCTTCCCTATTTTATCTGAGATGACGGTTGTAGCTTCTTCTCTTGTTACTTGAAACCCATAGCTGCTGTTCCCTACTTCTAGGAGTAAGATACCTTTTGCCAATACTAGATGCGAATTTACATGCCAGAACTGTATGATAGTTATGATTCCTAATGTATCCATTGAAATTATTGGTACAGGTCCTACTGTATGTATGGCATCATAAGGTGGCAGTAGTCCCCCCCTCCAAAAAAAAGTCTTTTCATTCTTTTCCCACCCCAGGTCCTTTGTATATGCTCCAAGGTGAGTTGGCCTGGATCTGCAGCAGCAAATTTAATCCTACTTGTGAGCTGCCCACCACAGAAGTGAATGTACAGGAAGTGCCTCCAACAGGCCCTGCAGTGACAGCCTCACTTGGCTGCCATCAGTCCAAGCCCCCCCCCCCCCCCCCCTCCCCTCACCTCAGTTCTCACTGCTGCTGCTACCTCACACATGCAACAGTGGTAATAAAGCAGAGAAACACTGTGGAACCTTTCATCTTGTGTGACTGCTAAAGGCTTTGCCAGTCCTGCCCTCTCTACTGCACACTTCTTGTTTCTGAGGGAGCAGAACCAGAAAAGCCTTTAGCAGCCAACATAAGATGTAGCAGGTAGTAGAAAGGTGCAATGCTAGATCAGGGCCAAGGGAGGAAAGTAGAGATGCTGGAGGGGAGAAAGAAATGGGATATGCTTGTTCTGGAGGTGGAAAGTAGGATGGTGAATACGGGGGACTAGTATGATATAGACCCCGACTGAACCTAGGATCTTCGGTTTCTGCAGAAACCTAATCTCCCCCGAAATTGGCCACTCAGTATCAGCAGAAACCAAAATTGTAAACAACCCCCCCCCCCCCCACTACCACTACACTAACCAAAAAAGCCCTCTCCCCAGTGACAGCCACCCTCCCCCTCGCAATCACTATCGGGCCCTCTCCCTCCCTGGTGGTCTAGTAGCCTCTTCATGTGCAGGAACAACCCCACTTGTTCCTGCCCTGTGCTGTTGCTCCAATGCAATAACTGCTGAGACCTATCATGGGAGGTTTCAGCAGCCATTTTGTGATTGGAACACGCACAAGCAGAACTCGTTCGTGCCTGTGCTGGTTTCAATCGCCAAATTGACAAAAAGACTCCCACTGCAATCTCGGCACCCATTGATTCTTTATATTTTGCAGAGTACAAGGAGAAATGCCTCACTGTCTCCAATTCTCTAGTTCTTTTCTGAGGAGTGCTGAGATAAGATGACATTTCTCTGGGTAAGTGAACATTATTTTGCTCTGGGCTAAAATAGAAATTGTAGGCTTAATAATAAAATCAGTTTGATTAAAAAAAAGCAGCAAACTTTATTTATTTAGTTTAAATTGTGTAAAACCTTTTCCCTATAGTTTTAAACTTGAACGTTCAGTCGTTGGTTGAAACTAAATGGTCACAGTCTACAACATTAACATATAACCTCTAGCAGGAACAGCAGGGTCTAATTCAGTATTCTTTCCCATTCCCCTCCCCCCCCCCACCCCATCGGCACAGAGCTTAACTATTCATTGAGTGAAAAAAATATTTCTTCCTATTTGTTTTAAAAGTATTTCCATATAACTTACATAAGTACATAAGTACTGCCACACTGGGAAAAAAACAAGGGTCCATCGAGCCCAGCATCCTGTCCACGACAGCGGCCAATCCAGGCCAAGGGCACCTGGCAAGCTTCCCAAATGTACAAACATTCTATGCGTTATTCCCGGAATTGTGGATTTTTCCCAAGTCCATTTAGTAGCGGTTTATGGACTTGTCCTTTAGGAAACCGTCTAACCCCCTTTTAAACTCTGCCAAGCTAACCGCCTTCACCACGTTCTCTGGCAACGAATTCCAGAGTTTAATTAAGCATTGGATGAAGAAACATTTTCTCTGATTTGTTTTAAATTTACTACACTGTAGTTTCATCGCATGCTCCCTAGTCCTAGTATTTTTGAAAAGTGTGAACAGACGCTTCACATCCACCTGTTCCACTCCACTCATTATTTTAAATACCTCTATCATGTCTCCCCTCAGCCGTCTCTTCTCCAAGCTGAAAAGCCCTAGCCTCCTTAGTCTTTCTTCATAGGAAAGTCGTCCCATTCCCGCTATCATTTTAGTCGCCCTTCGCTGCACCTTTTCCAATTCTACTATATCTTTCTTGAGATGCAGCGACCAGAATTGAACACAATACTCAAGGTTCGGTCGCACCATGGAGCGATATAACGGCATTACAACATCCTCACACCTGTTTTCCATACCTTTCCTAATAATACCCAACATTCTATTCACTTTCCAAGCCGCAGCAGCACACTGAGCAGAAGGTTTCAGTGTATTATCGACGACGACACCCAGATCCCTTTCTTGGTCCGTAACTCCTAACGTGGAACCTTGCATGAAGTAGCTATAATTCGGGTCCTTTTTTCCCAAATGCATCACCTTGCACTTGCTCACATTAAACGTCATCTGCCATTTAGCTACCCAGTCTCCCAGTCTCGTAAGGTCCTTCTGTAAATTTTCACAATCCTGTCGCAAGTTAACAACTTTGAATAACTGTGTGTCATCAGCAAATTTAATTATCTCGCTAGTTACTCCCATCTCTAAATCATTTATAAATATAAACTTCATTGAGTGTTCCCTAGTCTTTGTACTTAAAAGAGTAAAAAAAAAAATCGATTCACTTTTACCCATTCTACACCACTCAGGATTTTGTAGACTTCAATCATATCTCCCCTCAGCGGTCTCTTTTCCAAGCTGAAGAGCCCAAACCTCATATGAGAAGAGTTCCATCCTGTTTATCATTTTGGTCTTAACGATATTTGCCGCATCTAAAGTTGTCCTTTTACATAGTAAATGTCGGCAGATAAAGACCTGCATGGTCCATCCAGTTTGCCCAACAAGATGACCAGACATGAGCTGCACAGATTCCACTTCGTCATGATTTAACACTGGTTTACGTCATCTCTGTCTCTCCCTGCTAATTTTGGAGCACAGACCATAGAAATCTGCCTGGCACCTGTCCTACTTCCCAACCATTGGAGTTTCTGTCAAAGCCCACTTCAGCCTTGGATCCACAATTGGATCTTACGTCTGCCTTTGATACCATTGATCACTCCCTTCTTTTGTACTGTTTTCAAGAAACAGGTCTGACAGGTACAGTACTCAACTGGTTCTGCTCATACTTCTCCAATCGGACTTTTCATGTCTATTATAACACTATTCTCTCTCAATCACTCCCATTTTCCTATGGGGTTCTGCAAGGTTCTGTATTTGCACCCTGTTTATTTAATATTTTTATCTCCCTTTGCTACTTTTGTCAACAATTGGGTTAATCTCCTTATATATATGCCAATGATATTCATCTTCTGATAGCCCATGATCTTTGGGAAACAACTTTTCAAGAATCTGAATCTGATGATTTGAACCAATTGAGCATCTGGTTCAGCTGTAACAAACTCTCTCTGAATCCTCATTAGGCTATCTAGTTTTCAGGTTCTGACACCCCTCACTCGTACAGTCCTTGCCTTGATGGAATACCCCTACACTTTATGGATCCTATTTGCTCACTTGGTGTGATCCTGAAGGAAAAATTAATTCTTACCTGATAATTTTCTTTCCATTAGACCCAACAGATCAATCTGTCTACCAGCAGGTGGAGATAGAGAGAACCTCCGAGGTTTGCTATATGTGGACCTGTGCAGCCAGCTGAACCTCAGTATGAACGATACCAAAGCAGTGGAATGGAAACAATAGAAAACTCTCCTGACATTGTCAGACCAATTGCCCAACATACTTCCACCACTTCTATATTTATTTATTTTATTTTTTAATCAAATGAAGGAACATTCAGAACAATGGAACCCGAAAAAAACTAACCAACCGCAACAAAACTGCAGACAGTAAACCCATGGGGGGCCTCTGGATTGATCTTTTGGGACTAATGGAAAGAAAATTATCAGGTAAGAATTCATTTTTCCTTCCATGGCGTCCCACAGATCAATCCAGAGACTTGTGGGATGTACCCAAGCAGTCCTCAAGTAGGGCGGGACACCCCCAACCCGGCAGAAATCACCGACAAGCCAAACACCTCATCTTGATGAGCTGCCACATCCACCCGATAATGCCAAGTGAATGTATGGACCGAAGCCCATGTAGCTGCCTTGCAGATATCTTCCAGAGAAATCAAACGGGACTCTGCATAGGAGGAAGCTTGAGCTCGCGTAGAATGAGCCCAAACTTTCAAAGGGGCTTGCTTGCCCAATGCCACGTATGCCGAAGAGAGAGCCTCCCAAAACCAACGGGCTATGGTGTCATTGGATGCCATATGACCCTTCTTACTGCCTCCAAAAAGGACAAAGAGATGGTCAGAAATACAAAATTCATTTGTCACCTCCAAATACCCGAGAAAAGCCTGTCTCACGTTAAGGCAGCAAAGAGCCCGGAATTGCTCAGGGTAATCTTCCCGGTGGAAGGCCGGCAAATGCAGGGACTGCCCCAAGTGGAAACAAGAAACTACCTTGGGCAAAAATGAAGGAACTGTCCTAATCGATACCCCCGCCTCCGTAAAAACGCAGGAACAAATCTGAAATTCTCAGAGCGGAAGTAATGGGTACTAGGAAAATCGCCTTCAAGGTGAGCTCCTTAATCGTAATCCCCAATAACGGTTTCAAAGGAGAATGCTGAATTGCTTTGAGAACTAGATTAAGGTTCCAGGATGGCAGAACTGGCACGTGAGTGAGGAGGGTGGAAACGATTTACGCCCCTCAAGAAATGAACCACATCCGGGTGGGAGGCGATGGACGCCCCCTGAAGCCAGCCTCTAAAACATGCCAGAGCTGCCACCTGCACCTTAAGAGAACTCAACGAGAGTGATTTTTGTACAGCCTCCTGAAGAAATGTGAGGATAACCGATACTGAAGCCGAAGACGCTAACAATCCCAAACTCGCACACCACAAAATTGAAGGTACGCCACACCCTAGCAGTACACCTCCTTCACCAAGGCATGCATCCAGAAAAGTGACCTGAAAATTATCTCAGGCATGTAGGCTGAGTTGGCAGGAAAGACTGATGCTTTGGCCTAGTCACTCTGAATAAACACTGCAGAGTTCTTTTATCCTGAGATGAGAAAATAACTTCCCATCCACTTATTTAAACCCCTCTAAGGGGATGGAACAAAACAGCGATAAGTTTCCAGAGATCATGCAGCGTTGGCCTGGCAGCATGCCTGGTCACACAGATGGCATGCAAAGACTTGCAGTACCTTCCAGCCAGCTACAGCCTGGAACCTCCGGTGAGCTCACCTCTCCCATCCTTGGCCCCCTGCGGCAGGGCAATGCTGTACACCTTACCAAGTGATCACCTATGAGTGACAACTGGGGGCCGTGGAACTGCACTCTGCGCTTGACTAGGTCTGTTCCATGGATCTGAGAACCTAGGAGCCAGCCATTAGACTTGACCAAGCTGTATAACACCTGCCTGCACTGCTGGGAGCTAGGCCAGGTGCCAGCAGCACCAGCCTGAACAACCTACTGTGGAACTGGGAAAGGAGTTAAAAACTTATGTCTTTAAAAGAAATGCAAGAAATTGTCTTAAGTGAGCTATTGACAAATTACTGGCTCAGCTGACCTAGGAGGCGGCCAGTAAGTAGTAGAGAACTGCAGACCTCTATCTATACTGACAAAGAAAGGCTTTCAGATAAGAGAGGTTAAAAGGAGGACTGACCAGTATTTGTGATAGATGTATACTTTTAGCACATTCTGTAGGAAAACAGGTAATAAATGTTAGTCTATTATTATTAAAGACAGTTGAGAAATGCTATTAATCGGTTTTTCCATTGACCTATGTCCTTATATTTTTTACTTTTAGCATACTTGTTTAGATTAACTTCATCCTTCTAAAAAGTATGTTATGCTGATGCTATGGAATTCTGTATAAATTCATCAATTACCTCATATGTGCTTAAGGATATAAATGTAAGCACTAGACTGTCATTCTTCAGGGAGACTTGGAAGGAGAGAGCCGTCTCTCCATGTCTTCCTTCTTTATTGCAATAAAATATATGCTCTAACAAAGAAACCAGTTTTACTGATCCTGTGTGGGACAATGTATTTTATTTTCTATAATTTTATATACCGTATTTTTCGGACTATAAGACGCACTTTTTTCCCCCAAAATTTGGGAGGAAAATGGGGGGTGCGTCTTATAGTCCGAAGGTAGCGTTTTTGGACCTCCATCCCGTACTTACACGATTCCATGTTCCCTGGTGGTCTAGTGACGTCGGGGCAGGAAAGAGCCCCCTCTTTCCTGCCCATCGCGCTGCTCTCCGTGCTCCTCAATGCTTTCTGACGGTCTCGGCGATATTCAAAATGGCCGCCGAGATTCTTGGCGGCCATTTTGAATCTCGCCGAGACCGTCAGAAAGCATTGAGGAGCACGGAGAGCAGCGCGAAGGGCAGGAAAGAGGGGGCTCTTTCCGGCCCCGACGTCACTAGACCACCAGGGAACATGGAATCGTGTAAGTACGGGACGGAGGTCCAAAACTCGGACAAGACGCACCGGAGCACCTAGGTTTTAGAGGAGGGAAAAAGGAAAAAATTTTTTTCCTATTTCCCTCCTCTAAAACCTAGGTGCGTCTTATGGTCCGGTGCGTCTTATAGTCCGAAAAATACGGTACCTTTTACACTACCATCTGCAGGAGCTACCGAAATACTAGAGCTTTCCACTGAACACAGACCCTTTGCACTGGTGATGTCATGCCACTAGGAAACATCAGTTTCTCTATCTCCATCTGCTGGTAGGCAGGGATAACAACTCCAATAGTTCAGGATGGTACAGCCATAACGATCAGGAAGCCTCTGTATTGCTCCATGGTGCAAAAGCACCTTGTACAATTCTGGCCACTGCAACTCAAAGAAAGACATAGCTGAACTAGAAAAGGTACAGAGAACATGACCAAAATGATTAAGGGGATGGAACAACTTCCTTATGAGGAAAGCCTAAAGAAGTCAGGGCTCTTCAGCTTAGAGACAAGATGGTGGAGTGGAGATATGCAGTTATTATTTAGATTTTGCTCACACTTTTTTTCACTTATGGCCCAGGGCATCTTCAATTAAGGGCACCAAAATACCCAGCCTCTGACCTCTACAAGTTAAGCCTTTTCTCCCCACCCCTGGTCCACTCTCTCTCCTTCTCTTTTCCCTCCCCCGTCCCCATGAATCCAGCACTGCTCCTTCACCTCTCTCACTCCCCGATGGTCCTGTAAAGTTTACGTCGGTCCTGCCTTGTTTGACGCAATTTCCTGTGGGCAGGTCATGGAAGAGGGAAGACCCGGGGGCTGGCCGAAGGCAGCTTGTCATGCTGCTGCTTCTGCTGCCGCTGGCAACCTACATAAACTATACAGGACCGAGGGGGAGTGAGAGTGGTGAGGGGGTAGTGCCGGACCCGCAGGGGACAGAGATGAAGGAGAGACTGGACTGGGGGGAGACAGATGCCGGCCCAAGGGAGGAAGAGATGCCAAACCCATGGGGAGGGGCGTCGCCAATGCAAGTTGGCTCAGGGCACCACTATCCCTTGAGCCGACCCTGGAGATGTTAGCTTAGTTGTTAAAACACTGGGCTGACACCCAGAGAACCCTAGTTCAAATTTCACTGCGGCCCACTGCAGCTTCTTGTGATCTTGATGCCTACTTGTTCCTGCCTCTGGCACCACTATCTTGGAAAATGGTGGTGCCCAGCCCCCATGCATCCTGTGATGCACCAGGTATTGTCAGGCTGCCATTTAAGGGAATTTCACCCTTATTTGGAAGTCTTGGCTCAACTACCAAATAAGGGGAAAAAATCCCTTATATGTGAGACTGACTTCATGCAGTGCATCCCAGGCCATTTTTCAAGATGGCAGTGCTGGAAGGAGAAAGCAAGTTCATGACTCTTTTAAGGTACGTGTTGGGAGGTGAACTAGATATCAGGGACATTTCTTTTAAGTAAGCTGGGGGAGGGTATCCAGTCCATTTGGGTCAGCAGGGGGAGACTGGGGATGATACAGACCCCAGGGGTGGGGGGCACTCTACACTACTTCAGACCTGGCAGTAGGTTTCTCACGTAATGCCCCATGGAAGACACCAGCAGACAGCTGCTGGCTAATTTTAATAGGCTCTTTATCGTACATTTTAGTATGCTGTTCGCTGATGTCTACAACAGGAGTTAACTTCAGCACAGAAATCCTTTTCACATACAGCAGCCATCAACAAGCAGGTAACTGCTCATTAACCATGTAGTGCAGCCCACAGTAGCCTTCTGCATTGGTCTCTTAGACTGTAAACACTTTGGAGACAGGGAAATATCTTCGGTACATAAATGTAACTCATTCTGAGTTACTACTGTAAATGCTGTGGCTAAATAAATATGTGGGATCATATGTCACCATGCTAGCGAGCAGGTGCTGAAACGTGGTGCTACTGCACCTCTTCCTATTTTCTACCCCTCCTCGTGTTACATCTGCTTTTTTTTTTTTAACACTAGCTTTTTCTTTTAGTTAAGGCAGAGAAACACTGGTCTTTACCATCTTGGGGTGGTCTTGATGGCAGCAAAACCCCCCTCCGAGAGACAAGGATCCCAAAGGCAAGATGGCGGATAGTCAGGCCCTACTGAGTCCCTCAGTATGCTCCACATGGACAGCCAAAATCACCACAGAAATCACAGTGGCGGTGGAAGCCGCTTTGGATAAAAAGCTGCAGGCAATTTATGATCAGGCTGAAATGGTACATGAACGACTGGATAGTTTTGGGATTGATCTTGACCAACTACAGCAAAGGGTTAGTGATGTGGAGGATACCATGGCAGTAGCACATCGGCAGTGAATGGCCAGAAAGCTGACCTGCATAAAAGACTGGCAGACCTTGAAAGCAAAATAGATGACCTGGAGAATCGTTCCCGAAGGAACAACTTACACTTAATTAAGCTGCCAAAGACTCTTAAGGACCTTGAACTGATGAGTTTGGTGCAGTCTTTACAGCTTGACTTGCATTTGGGCCCACTGAGAATGGAGCGGGCACATCAGGTGGGACCCCTATGCCCACTGGCTAATCGGCCTCGTGCTATTATTCTAAAGGTTCTTAACTATGGCCACAAGCAGGCCATATTGCTTGCTACCTGAGCAGGTCTTTCCCTGTGCTATGAAGGCAAGAAGATTTTATATTTTCAGGACTACTCGTCTCAGGTGGCTATGGCCAGAAAGCACCTACAAGTGCTACTTTATATGACAAGAAAATTAAGTTTCTGTTATACCCAGTGAAACATAAAGTGCATTATGAGGATGCTGAAAAGTTCTTCAAGGACATGAGACTGGCAAAGGAGTTCCTCAATTCTCTCAATATTAGCTCTACCAGCGCTATATCCTGAATCTGGGAGGTCTGTGGGCTCTTTTGGACCTCATCCTTGATACTGTGGATAACTGAAATTTATTACATTTACTGTTGCTTGTACTTGGAGATGGAGTGGTCCTTTGTTTCCTATGAAGAAGGGGTTGGGTATCATCTGACTCATTTGACTGTTTATAACTGAAGCCATACAGTAAGTGCCTTTTCACACTCCAACTTCATCTGTTTCTAACACTCTTTGCCTGTGCCATGTGAGGATGCAGGGAATATTTGATGACTGAGTTCAGCTTTGCATTTCTTTCACTCTCAGATACCAGCATTTTTGGCCCTATACAATCAGTGACCGAGGGATCAGCTACAGCCATTTTCAAGACTGTAACAAGTGGTGGACTTAGGGCCATGTTGTTCTTCACCTGTTTGCCTTTCAGCTTGTGTTTGTGACTCTGGATGAAAGTTACTGTTTCTATTTTGCTTGTTTGTATTTAACAGCACTTGTTTTGTGTGCTGTGCACGATTGGTGCCATGTTTGGGGATGGGAGTTGGAAATGACAATCCCTTACGGCTCATATGTTACTTTTATTGGCCCACCATGCCAGATGTTTGAGGGATTCCACAGTTCTTGAGGCTCTGCTCCTCTCATGGTGGATGAGCAGTCTTGGTATGCATATACCATGCATCAAACAAGTCGTCTCCTTTAAAGGGGGTTATATATATATATATATATATATATAGGTAGTACTATTGTATTGGAGGGGTTTTCTGCTTAATCTGTACTTTGCATCTTGCTCTTAGCGAGGTGCCAAGACGTAATGGGTTTGATTAGTGACCCCTTTAGGGAGGTGATTTGGGGGGGGGGGGTAGATACTTTAGGAGGTAGGGGATTGGGAGGACTCTGGGAAGGGGGGGGGGGGTTGCTTTCAAGCAGTGGTTGAAATGGAATTTAAGGGTTTTTTGTGGCAGGCCTGGTGAAAAGGCTGGGGTTTCACATTTCTTGATGCCCAGTTTTTTAGTTCTAGTGGTGGGGTTTCTTTTATGTGGTTCATTGGTTTTCCTTTCTTTACCGTCTGCTTCTGTTGTGCTTTATGGGGATGGGTGCAGGCTGGGACACCTATACCCCCTTCCTTCTCTGTGGTTATCTGTTACTGCCCCCAATGATTGGTAGAGATAATGGTTAAAATAATAACATGGAATGTCGGTGACATTACCTCACCAATCAAACCAAGCAAGATTTTGCTGGTTCTGAATTGGCACAAAGCTCAAGTGACATTGTTGCAGGAAACCCATTTAAATTATCTACAGCATAGAAAGCTGTACTGTTGGTGGGTGGGTGATTACATAGAGGGGGCTACCAGCTGCTTTTAACTCCTAACCCTTACTCAATTGTTCATGTTTTATCATTCCCAACATAGTAATTCCCTTATCCCTTATTTGTCCTGTTTGTCTGTCCTAATTAGATAGTAAGCTCTGTTGAGCAGGGACTGTCTCTTCATGTCCAGTGTACAACGCTGTGTATGTCAAGTAGTGCTACAGAAATTATCAATAGTAGTAGTACTAGTACTCAGAATAGGAAGGCAGGGCCCATCATCTTATTTCTAAAGGGTTTACTTGTGGAGAAACGCTACATCATAACCCATGTTACTTTGAATCGACAGTCTGTGGTGTTGGTTAATGTGTATGCACCTAATTAATATGACAAACATTTTTTCAAAACCCTTAGAGGGCACATGCAAACTTTTGCTGCTATCTCTGTAGTTGTGGGTGGAGATTTCAATACCATTTTTGACTATTTGTTGGACAGCTCTAACCAATCTCTGGTTGTGCCGGTAGACTATTCTAAAGGGACTTCTTTATTGTGTACCTCTTGGAGACCTTTTCATTCTCAAGTCTCAGACCTAAGGGTTTTTCTTTGGTATTTCCCTAGAGACTTATATCATATTGTCATGTTTCATGATTATTTACTTGGTAAGTGGAAAGAATATGCTGTCAATAATACGGACCACTATATTTCTGACCTGGTTCTGTTCTGGGCAGCTGCCACAACCAATCTGGGGGGGGGGGGAGGAGGAATGGACATTATATCTTACTCATCACATAAGAAATGAGTCAGGGAGGCTGAGCTGCTCCACTTAGAGACACAGGGGGACTGTCAGATTTTCAGACACTATCCTACTGGCTGTAACAAAGCCTGTTTATTGGTGTCCCATCAATGTTAAATCACCTGATTCAAACCAGAACTCAGAGATCCATGCTGTATTATTACACACAGAAATATCTCAGGGCTGTGCCACACAGCCTAAATGGAAGAGCTAACAGGAAAAGCAATTCAAACAGGAACCACACACAGAAACAGCTCAGAGCTGTGCCCGGAGGCACAGTTAGCAGGAAGAGCAGTTCACACAGATTCACACAACACTTCAGCAAGTAAAGGGCAAAGAGACCTATTGCAAAGGCAACGCATGAAAGCTCCAAGGTCCTTTATAAAGGAGTTTGCTGATGATGTCACAACTAGGAATGAGGCTTGGCTGTAGGAACACCAGCATGAGGCTTGGATGTAAGAACACCGACAGCAGGAGCAGCCATGCAGGTAAAAGGCAGTCTGGAGACATCACAGAGCCAAATTACTGGAAAAAAAATCTGGACATGGTGGGGCACAGCCACTGCCATGACACCAGTCATCAATAAAAATGTTTTAAAAGTAAATTAAAGATATGATAGAAGTCTATAAAGTAATGTGTAGTGGAATGGGTAGATGTGAATTGCTCGTTTATTCTTTCCAAAAGAACAAGGACTAGGGCGCACGTAATAAAGTTACTAAGCAGTATATTTCTTCACTCTCTGGAATTCATTGCCAATGTGGTAAAAGCTGTTAGTAGCAGGGTTTAAAAAAAAAAGGTTTGGAGGATTCCATAAGCTGTTACTAAGGTGGACTTGGGGAAAATCTACTGCTTATTACTGGGATAAGCAGCGTGAAATCTA
This sequence comes from Microcaecilia unicolor, assembly GCF_901765095.1. NCBI lineage: Eukaryota > Metazoa > Chordata > Amphibia > Gymnophiona > Siphonopidae > Microcaecilia > Microcaecilia unicolor. Next base: position 94,438,503 of record NC_044039.1, read on the forward strand.
TTCTTTTGGGATCCTGCTAGGTACTTGTGACATGGATTGGCTACTGTTGGAAACAGGTTACTGGGCTTAATGGACCTTCAGTCTGTCCCAGTATGGCAGTGCTTAGGTACTTATGATTTTACATTCATGTCCATAAACTAGAAGGATGGTTAACATCTGGATATTGAAAATTTAAAAACTTATTTGAGCCAATCCTGCCTGTTTCAAGGGTGACCACCAATAGAAACTGTATGTAGGATCCAGCCAAAGGAAAGGCTGTAGGGAAAAGAGCACTGCAAGGCGCCTCTACTCAAGGGAGGCAATGAATCCTGTGCTACAGAATGAGGTTGTTGCATACAGTAGGAGATGAAGAGAAATGAAGCCACCTTGAAAATGGGAAATAGCAGTTCTAACAGCTGCAGAATTACAAACATCAATTACAGGGCAAATGAGCACCTTTTGGTGGGAGAGGCCAAACAAATCCATCTGTGGTCCCACCTCTAAGCTTTCTAGTTGCTAATGCTGTGTTGGTCAAAATATTGGTGGCCCACCTCATTCTGTTGCTTATGATTCACAGCAAAATATCAATTAATTGCACTTTTCAAACAGTCCTCCCTTCTCCCGATCTCAGAGAACCAAGACAGATATAAATACATTCACACATACTATCATAGTAAGTGATGGCAGATAAAGACCTGGATGGTCCATCCTGTCTGCCCAACTGTCACATTCATTGATTTAAATCAACAATGAACTATCATGTCTACTTGTGCACAGATACACATATGCAAGCATTCATGCAAGCAAGCAAAAACATACTTGCACTGAAACACAAACACATGTGCATACACACAAACATGCACAGGCATACCAGACCACAAATACAAGCAGAGGGGTTAGAAAGAATTCCATAAGCCACATTTCATCAACTTGTTTGCTGCTACAGACGCTGGAACTGCTTCTCCCTTAGAAATGCATTAGCTATGTTATTCTATTGGGGGGGGGGGGGTCTTATTTCTCTGAAACCCACAATCCAATTTTTTTTTGTTACATTTGTACCCCGTGCTTTCCCACTCATGGCAGGCTCAATGCGGCTTACATGGGGCAATGGAGAGTTGAGTGACTTGCCCAGAGTCACAAGGAGCTGCCTGTGCTGGGAATCAAACTCAGGTCCTCAGTTCCCCAGGGCCAAAGTCCACTACCCTAACCACTAGGCCACTCCTCCACTCCATTTGGTCCATTCTCAAACTGATTGTCTCTTTTTACCACTTTCCCCTTCATGCCAACTTTCATTCCATTATGTTACATTTTCACAGTTATTTTGCCTCCAGACAGACAAACATTCTTGACTACATTCATATAAAAAAAAAAAATACAAAAAAAAAAGAGAGAGCATTTATTTGCTTCCTCAGGTTTTATTGGTTCAATAGGCTATCCCCAAGGGCATATCCTCAATATGTGCTCTGGGACAGCTTAATGATTAGGCAAACTAGACAGGCGCCTAGCACAGCAGCTTCTTGGAGGCGGGGAAAGAGCATCTGCTGCTGTCAAAGTAAAACAATAGGTCCCGACAGCCACACAAACTGAAAAAAAACATCAGCAATTTTCAAATAGCCCAGTAACCTAGGTGAACAGTTATTGAAAACAGCCCTCAGTATATTATTGGGAACATGAAATTATAGTCATAGAAAATGAAAATGCAAAAAAATATTGTAAGATTTTAGAATCCAAACTGACAGATTCCAATATGCCTGATATAACAGCGACAGAACAGAAATACATATGGTTTATTGAGAAGTGTCAATATCAGGTAATAGTAGAGTTGGAGAAAAAGAATTAAAAAAAAAAAAAAAAAGATCAAGGAGTACTAGGATTTTGAAAGTGAACTTGGAAGAACCTGGAAAAAAAAGAAATCAATGGTGGTATCAATAATAATTGGGCCTTTAGGAGCCATACCATGGAATTTTATTAAACAGAGAACTTCAAATTCCTTAACCGTACCAGCTATGAAAATTATTTATTCAGAACTGTATATATTCTACAATAATACCTCTATAATTCTTAAATCCTTGGGTAGGACTTCAATTTTTGGAGTATACAACCAGTTAAAAGACTGTGATGACTTTTCAAGCATTGATGATATATCAAAGCATATATTATGTATGCATTTTTACAGCATTCTTCAGGCAGGGCTGGTAATCATGATTGTTGAAAGTATTAGGCATGGATGGAAGGCAGCCAGGAAGAAAGGTACATGCTGAAGGTTTGCCTAGAAAACTGCTCTTCAATACAAGGTCTGCAGGGTAATTGCAGCCGTCGGAGACCTCTTTGGCTGCCCCACTGTCATTTTTTTTGGGGGGGGCGGGGTTCTTTGTAGCTGGATGAAAGTCACAGGACTTGCTCTTGGCTTGAAAACTTCACAGATCAGGCTGGCCAGGTCCCTCCTCTAGTTCACCTATTAAAAAAAAAAAAAAAAAAAAAAAAAAAAAAAAGACAGCGCAGGCACAGCCTTCTTTATTGGTAGGAGCACATGGAGTTGGAGAAGCACTGGAAAACAAGTCCAGGCTGGAACTGTGCTGGCTTGATTCTCTACTGCTGCCAAATTGCATGTGGCCAGCAAAGTGCCTTCTTGCTAAAGGTCCATGCGCTTCCCTGCTGCCTTTCAAGTTTTTTGTCAAGGAGGCGGACCAAGGCCTCATCAATTCTCCCTTTTAACTTTGGTTTGGGTTGGATTTCAGAAACAAACCTCTCCGGTATCATGTAAGCCACATTTCGCCTACAAATAGGTGGGAAAATGTGGGGTACAAATGTAACAAATAAATAAATATTAGACCCTCTCCTTCAAGGTATTCAGTCCCTGCATATGTGCCTGTTCCCCTGTCTCCACAACATACACCAGGCTGCACCTATGCCCTCTTTCTGCCCCTGCAACCAGCACCAATATAATTTCCTCTCTCTACCTACCCACCCCCCCACCCCACCCCAACCAGTCCCTATAAACTTATGAGTCTTTGTAAGTGATTAATGCAAGCCATCATCAGACAGCCCAGGGGTCACCTCTCTGCCATCTTCAGCATACTCTGAGGGCAACATCCTGTTGCCACACAGGCAGGACTAGTGAAGAGAAGGTTTCAGGGCTGACTAATGGCAGACTGCATTAATTGCCAAAAAAAGATTGGGGGAGGGGGTGGAGAGAAGAAACTGCCAGACTCACAGAAAGAGAAATGCTGGACCCGCGAGAAGGTGTTTGAACTACAAGCAGTGCAGACATGCAGTGGAGGTTGGATTTCCAGACTACAGGAGGGAGGGGTGTTAGAGGATGGGGATAAAGTGAGAGATGCAGGTCTGGGGGCAGGATGAGGGGAAAGAGTGAGAGATGTTAGCTCAGGAGAGGGAAGTTTCTGCAGTGTTTTAAGTGCTCATTTTTAAAATTCTGCATGACTTGTTCTGTGTAGAAACTCCTCAGTTCCTTTGCCCTGGCCACCCTGACTCACTCGTTCTCAGTCACCTGGATTACTGTAATGCTCTCTATATAGGCCTTACAGAGTCTAGGATCTCTGCTGTTTACAGTTTATTCAAAATACAGCCATAAAAATAATTACCAGTCACAGGAAAATTTGACTGTTACCCCACTCCTCAAATCTGCCCTCTGCCTACCCCTATCTCACTGTATAACCTTTAATGTACTGCTCTTATTCTACAAAAACCGAGCCTCTGGCGAACCACTATTTCTCTTGGAATCCTTGACTCCCTATTGTCCCTCCAGATCGCTTAGGTCATCACAACTGAATCTTCTCATTGTTCCTTCTTTCACACTCTGTCACGCTACCATTCGGTGCTCTATTTTTTCAGTCCAGGGTCCAAAACTGTAGAATAATCTGCCTCATCAGTTCCTATGCTCCTCCCTCCAGCAATTGAAATCGGAGGTAAAGGCTGTTCTTTTCTCTGAGGTCTATGGCTAACCTCAGTCTCACTTGGGGTTTCACTGTCAAACAGCCTGAACTACACATTCCTTTCTTCTTGTGCTTCCCCCCCCTTTCATTCCCTCCTCCTCTTCTTCTGCTCTTTCCCATCTCCCCTCCGCTTACGTGTATGTCCATTCTCCCTCCCTCTTTATATTTGATTGTAAGCCACCTAGATATTAATTTGATGGGTGGGATTATTATTATTATTAGTTACATTTGTATCCCACATTTTCCCACCTTTTTGCAGGCTCAATGTGGCTTACATATTATATAAGCCCTGAATAAAATTAGAAACTTGAGCGATGCTGGCGGTGGGGGTGGGGGGGGGGGGGGATAAGGGAGAAAGAGTGAGAGATGCTGGCTGGCAGGGGCAGAATATAGGGAAGAGAGAGTAAGGCTAGCACAGGCAGGGGGCAGGATACGGGAGAGTTACATAATAAGTAACGGAAGATAAAGACCTGAATGGCCCATCCAGTCTGCCCAACAATCACATTCATTCTCAATTCTAGATTAAATCAACAATGAACTTGATATTATATGCTTCAGCATGGTCTTTCTTTTTTGTTTCTGGGACATAAACCATAGCAGTCCGTCTGGCTCTGTCCTTGTGTTCTAACTACTGCAGTTGTCGTCAAATCCTATCCAAATTCATCTTGTCATTTGCAGGACACAGACCATAAAAGTCTGCCCGGCTCTGTCCTCACATTCCAAATTACTCGAGTTTCCATCAAAACTTTCTCCAGCCCATCCTAAACCAGACTGTTATATACGGCACATTGCTATATGCAGCACTCGGACCATACAAGCCAGCCCAGCACTGGCCTTAGTTGATACAGCCAGAGTTGCCATCTAAGCACCACTTAATATGCAAACACATATGCAACCTTTAAGTTTTCTTTCTTTTTATATCGTTCATTTTATAATTAAAGATCGTGTGTACATCTCACACCATTTTGAATGCCACCATTTTTTTCTCCACCCCCCCCCCCCCCCCCGGGGCATCAACCACCTTTCCCGTTAAAAAGAATTTTCTGGCATTACTCCGAAGTCTACCATCCTGCAACCTCAATCATGTCCTCTAGTTTTACCATTTTCCCATATCTGGAAAATATCTGTTTCTATATTAATACCTTTCAAGTATTTAAAAGTCTGCGTCATATCACCCCTCTCTCCTAGGGTATACATATTCAGGTCTTCAAGTCTCTTCTCATATGTCTTTTGGCGCAATCCCCATATCATTTTTTTTGCCTTCTTCTGAACCGCTTCAAGTCTTCTTACATTATTTAGCAAAATATGTCCTCCAAAACTGAATGGAATACTCCAGGTGGGGCCCCACTAACGACTTGTACAGAGGCATCAACACCTCCTTTCTTCTGCTGGTTACACCTCTCTCTATACAACTCAGCATCCTTCTGGCTACAGCCACCACCTTCAGATGCTCAGATACTATAACCCAAAGATTCCTCTCCATGCCTGTACATATCAGCCTCTCACTGCCTAAAACATACATCTCTCGTGGATTTCTACTCCCTAAGTGCACCATTCTGTACTTCTTTGCATTGAATTTTAATTGCCAAACATTAGACCATTCTTCTAACTTTTGCAGATCTTTTTTCAATGATTTCCACTCCCTCCAGGGTATCCACTCTGTAACAAAAGCGAATGCTACATACCTGTAGAAGGTATTCTCCGAGGACAGCAGGCTGATTGTTCTCGGCAGCCCCTCCAATGTCCGCGGCAGCCCCTCCAATCGGAATCTTCACTAGCAAAAGCCTTTGCTAGCCCTCGCGCGCCGATACGCACCGCGCATGCGCGGCCATCTTCCCGCCCGAACCAGCTCGTGCCGGCCAGTCTCATATGTAGCAAGACAAAGAGAAGGGAAGACACAACTCCAAAGGGGAGGCGGGCGGGTTTGTGAGAACAATCAGCCTGCTGTCCTCGGAGAATACCTTCTACAGGTATGTAGCATTCGCTTTCTCCGAGGACAAGCAGGCTGCTTGTTCTCACTGATGGGGTATCCCTAGCCCCCAGGCTCACTCAAAACAACAACCATGGTCAATTGGGCCTCGCAACGGCGAGGACATAACTGAGATTGACCTAAAAAATTTACCAACTAACTGAGAGTGCAGCCTGGAACAGAACAAACAGGGCCCTCGGGGGGTGGAGTTGGATCCTAAAGCCCAAACAGGTTCTGAAGAACTGACTGCCCGAACCGACTGTCGCGTCGGGTATCCTGCTGCAGGCAGTAATGAGATGTGAATGTGTGGACAGATGACCACGTCGCAGCTTTGCAAATTTCTTCAATGGTAGCTGACTTCAAGTGGGCTACCGACGCTGCCATGGCTCTAACATTATGAGCCGTGACATGACCCTCAAGAGCCAGCCCAGCCTGGGCGTAAGTGAAGGAAATGCAATCTGCTAGCCAATTGGATATGGTGCGTTTTCCTACAGCCACTCCCCTCCTGTTGGGATCAAAAGAAACAAACAATTGGGCGGACTGTCTGTTGGGCTGTGTCCGCTCCAAACAGAAGGCCAATGCTCTTTTGCAGTCCAATGTGTGCAGCAGGGCAGGAATGAGGACGGGGAAAGAATGTTGGCAAGACAATTGACTGGTTCAGATGGAACTCCGACACAACCTTTGGCAAGAACTTAGGGTGAGTGCGGAGGACTACTCTGTTATGATGAAATTTGGTGTAAGGGGCCTGGGCTACCAAGGCCTGAAGCTCACTGACTCTACGAGCTGCAGTAACTGCCACCAAGAAAATGACCTTCCAGGTCAAGTACTTCAGATGGCAGGAATTCAGTGGCTCAAAAGGAGGTTTCATCAGCTGGGTGAGAACAACATTGAGATCCCATGACACTGTAGGAGGCTTGACAGGGGGCTTTGACAAAAGCAAACCTCTCATGAAGCGAACAACTAAAGGCTGTCCCGAGATCGGCTTACCTTCCACACGGTAATGGTATGCACTGATTGCAGTAAGGTGAACCCTTACAGAGTTGGTCTTGAGACCGGACTCAGACAAGTGCAGAAGGTATTCAAGCAGGGTCTGTGTAGGACAAGAGCGAGGATCTAGGGCCTTGCTGTCACACCAGACGGCAAACCTCCTCCACAGAAAGAAGTAACTCCTCTTAGTGGAATCTTTCCCGGAAGCAAGCAAGATGCGGGAGACACCCTCCGACAGACCCAAAGAGGCAAAGTCTACGCTCTCAACATCCAGGCCGTGAGAGCCAGGGACCGGAGGCTGGGATGCAGAAGTGCCCCTTCGTCCTGTGTGATGAGGGTCGGAAAACACTCCAATCTCCACGGTTCTTCGGAGGACAACTCCAGAAGAAGAGGGAACCAGATCTGACGCGGCCAAAAAGGAGCAATCAGAATCATGGTGCCTCGGTCTTGCTTGAGTTTCAACAAAGTCTTCCCCACCAGAGGTATGGGAGGATAAGCATACAGCAGACCCTCCCCCCAGTCCAGGAGGAAGGCATCCGATGCTAGTCTGCCGTGGGCCTGAAGCCTGGAACAGAACTGAGGGACCTTGTGGTTGGCTCGAGATGCAAAGAGATCCACCAAGGGGGTGCCCCACACCTGGAAGATCTGTCGCACTACACGAGAATTGAGCGACCACTCGTGAGGTTGCATAATCCTGCTCAACCTGTCGGCCAGACTGTTGTTTACGCCTGCCAGATATGTGGCTTGGAGCACCATGCCGTGCCGGCGAGCCCAGAGCCACATGCTGACGGCTTCCTGACACAGGGGGCGAGATCCGGTGCCCCCCTGCTTGTTGACGTAATACATGGCAACCTGGTTGTCTGTCTGAATTTGGATAATTTTGTGGGACAGCCGATCTCTGAAAGCCTTCAGAGCGTTCCAGATCGCTCGCAACTCCAGAAGATTGATCTGCAGATTGCGTTCCTGGAGGGACCAGCTTCCTTGGGTGTGAAGCCCATCGACATGAGCTCCCCATCCCAGGAGAGACGCATCCGTTGTCAGCACTTTTTGTGGCTGAGGAATTTGGAAAGGACGTCCCAGAGTCAAATTGGACCAAATCGTCCACCAATACAGGGATTTGAGAAAACTCGTGGACAGGTGGATCACGTCTTCTAGATCCCCAGCAGCCTGAAACCACTGGGAAGCTAGGGTCCATTGAGCAGATCTCATGTGAAGGCGGGCCATGGGAGTCACATGAACTGTGGAGGCCATGTGGCCCAGCAATCTCAACATCTGCCGAGCTGTGATCTGCTGGGACGCTCGCACCCGCGAGACGAGGGACAACAAATTGTTGGCTCTCGTCTCTGGGAGATAGGCGCGAGCCGTCCGAGAGTCCAGCAGAGCTCCTATGAATTCGAGTCTCTGCACTGGGAGAAGGTGGGACTTTGGATAATTTATCACAAACCCCAGTAGCTCCAGGAGGCGAATAGTCATCTGCATGAACTGCAGGGCTCCTGCCTCGGATGTGTTCTTCACCAGCCAATCGTCGAGATATGGGAACACGTGCACCCCCAGCCTGCGAAGTGCCGTTGCTACCACAGCCAAGCACTTTGTGAACACCCTGGGCGCAGAGGCGAGCCCAAAGGGTAGCACACAGTACTGGAAGTGACGTGTGCCCAGCTGAAATCGCAGATACTGTCTGTGAGCTGGCAGTATCGGGATGTGCGTGTATGCGTCCTTTAAGTCCAGAGAGCATAGCCAATCGTTTTCCTGAATCATGGGAAGGAGGGTGCCCAGGGAAAGCATCCTGAACTTTTCTTTTACGAGGTATTTGTTCAGGGCCCTTAGGTCTAGGATGGGACGCATCCCCCCTGTTTTCTTTTCCACAAGGAAGTACCTGGAATAGAATCCCAGCCCTTCCTGCCCGGATGGCACGGGCTCGACCGCATTGGCGCTGAGAAGGGCGGAGAGTTCCTCTGCAAGTACCTGCTTGTGCTGGAAGCTGTAAGACTGAGCTCCCGGTGGACAATTTGGAGGTATGGAGGCCAAATTGAGGGTGTATCCTTGCCGGACTATTTGAAGAACCCACTGATCGGAGGTTATGAGAGGCCACCTTTGGTGAAAAGCTTTCAACCTCCCTCCGACTGGTAGGTCGCCCGGCACTGAGACTTGGATGTCGGCTATGCTCTGCTGGAGCCAGTCAAAAGCTCGTCCCTTGCTTTTGCTGGGGAGCCGAGGGGCCTTGCTGAGGCGCACGCTGCTGACGAGAGCGCGCGCGCTGGGGCTTAGCCTGGGCCACAGGCTGTCGAGAAGGAGGATTGTACCTACGCTTGCCAGAAGAGTAGGGAACAGTCTTCCTTCCCCCGAAAAATCTTCTACCTGTAGAGGTAGATGCTGAAGGCTGCCGGCGGGAGAACTTGTCGAATGCGGTATCCCGCTGGTGGAGCTGCTCTACCACCTGTTCGACCTTCTCTCCAAAAATGTTATCCGCACGGCAAGGCGAGTCCGCAATCCGCTGCTGGAGTCTGTTCTCCAGGTCGGAGGCACGCAGCCATGAGAGCCTGCGCATCACCACACCTTGAGCAGCGGCCCTGGACGCAACATCATAAGTACATAAGTACATAAGTACATAAGTACATAAGTAGTGCCATACTGGGAAAGACCAAAGGTCCATCTAGCCCAGCATCCTGTCACCGACAGTGGCCAATCCAGGTCAAGGGCACCTGGCACGCTCCCCAAACGTAAAAACATTCCAGACAAGTTGTACCTAAAAATGAGGAATTTTTCCAGTCCATTTAATAGCGGTCTATGGACTTGTCCTTTAGGAATCTATCTAACCCCTTTTTAAACTCCGTCAAGCTAACCGCCCGTACCACGTTCTCCGGCAATGAATTCCAGAGTCTAATTACACGTTGGGTGAAGAAAAATTTTCTCCGATTCGTTTTAAATTTACCACACTGTAGCTTCAACTCATGCCCTCTAGTCCTAGTATTTTTGGATAGCGTGAACAGTCGCTTCACATCCACCCGATCCATTCCACTCATTATTTTATACACTTCTATCATATCTCCCCTCAGCCGTCTCTTCTCCAAGCTGAAAAGCCCTAGCCTTCTCAGCCTCTCTTCATAGGAAAGTCGTCCCATCCCCACTATCATTTTCGTCGCCCTTCGCTGTACCTTTTCCAATTCTACTATATCTTTTTTGAGATACGGAGACCAGTACTGAACACAATACTCCAGGTGCGGTCGCACCATGGAGCGATACAACGGCATTATAACATCCGCACACCTGGACTCCATACCCTTCTTAATAACACCCAACATTCTATTCGCTTTCCTAGCCGCAGCAGCACACTGAGCAGAAGGTTTCAGCGTATCATCGACGACGACACCCAGATCCCTTTCTTGATCCGTAACTCCTAACGCGGAACCTTGCAAGACGTAGCTATAATTCGGGTTCCTCTTACCCACATGCATCACTTTGCACTTGTCAACATTGAACTTCATCTGCCACTTGCACGCCCATTCTCCCAGTCTCGCAAGGTCCTCCTGTAATCGTTCACATTCCTCCTGCGACTTGACGACCCTGAATAATTTTGTGTCATCGGCGAATTTAATTACCTCACTAGTTATTCCCATCTCTAGGTCATTTATAAATACATTAAAAAGCAACGGACCCAGCACAGACCCCTGCGGGACCCCACTAACTACCCTCCTCCACTGAGAATACTGGCCACGCAATCCTACTCTCTGCTTCCTATCTTTCAACCAGTTCTTAATCCATAATAATACCCTACCTCCGATTCCATGACTCTGCAATTTCTTCAGGAGTCTTTCGTGCGGCACTTTGTCAAACGCCTTCTGAAAATCCAGATATACAATATCAACCGGCTCCCCATTGTCCACATGTTTGCTTACCCCCTCAAAAAAATGCATTAGATTGGTGAGGCAAGACTTCCCTTCACTAAATCCGTGCTGACTTTGTCTCATCAGTCCATGTTTTTGTATATGCTCTGCAATTTTATTCTTAATAATAGCCTCCACCATCTTGCCCGGCACCGACGTCAGACTCCTCTGGCCAGGAATTTTCTGCACGCCTTCAGCTGCCTGACCACCTCCTGAAATGGCTTGGCTTGCTCAGGGGGGAGCGCATCCACCAAGCCCGCCAACTGCCGCACATTGTTCCGCATATGTATGCTCGTGTAGAGCTGGTAGGACTGAATTTTGGCCACGAGCATAGAAGAATGGTAGGCCTTCCTCCCAAAGGAGTCTAAGGTTCTAGAGTCTTTGCCCGGGGGCGCCGAAGCATGCTCCCTAGAACTCTTAGCCTTCTTTAGGGCCAAATCCACAACTCCAGAGTCATGAGGCAACTGGGTGCGCATCAGCTCTGGGTCCCCATGGATCCGGTACTGGGACTCGATCTTCTTGGGAATGTGGGGATTAGTTAGAGGTTTTGTCCAGTTCGCCAGCAATGTCTTTTTCAGGACATGGTGCATGGGTACTGTGGACGCTTCCTTAGGTGGAGAAGGATAGTCCAGGAGCTCAAACATTTCAGCCCTGGGCTCGTCCTCCACAACCACCGGGAAGGGGATGGCCGTAGACATCTCCCGGACAAAGGAAGCGAAAGACAGACTCTCAGGAGGAGAAAGCTGCCTTTCAGGAGAGGGAGTGGGATCAGAAGGAAGACCCTCAGACTCCTCGTCAGAGAAATACCTGATGTCTTCTTCGTCTTCCCACGAGGCCTCACCCTCGGTGTCAGACACAAGTTCACGAACCTGTGTCTGCAACCGCGCCCGGCTCGACTCCGTGGAGCCACGTCCACGATGGGGGCGTCGAGAGGTAGACTCCCTCGCCCGCATCGGCGAAGCTCCCTCCGCCGACGTAGTCGGGGAGCCTTTCTGGGAGGCGACCGCAGTCGGTACCGCACGCGGCACCGACGCCGGAGACCTCACCCCGGGCGATGGACCAGCCGGCGCCACGCTCGACGGTACCGGTGGCGCAAGCACCGCCGGTACCGGAGGGGTAGGGCGCAACAGCTCTCCCAGAATCTCTGGGAGAACGGCCCGGAGGCTCTCGTTCAGAGCGGCTGCAGAAAAAGGCATGGAAGTCGATGCAGGCGTCGACGTCAGAACCCGTTCCGGGCGTGGAGGCTGTTCCGGGCTGTCCAGAGTGGAGCGCATCGACACCTCTTGGACAGAGGGTGAGCGGTCCTCTCGGTGCCTATGCCTGCTGGGTGCCGACTCCCTCGGCGACCCAGAGCTCTCGGTGCCGACACGGGAAGGGGACCGGTGTCGATGCTTCTTAGATTTTTTGCGAAGCACGTCACCGGCGCTTCCCGGCACCGACGAGGACGTAGAATCCAGCCGTCTCTTCCTCGGGGCCGAGACCGAAGAGGGTCGATCTCGGGGGGGCTGTACCGCAGGAGCCCTCGGGGTAGGGGGAGACCCACCCGAAGGCTCACCGCCACCAGCAGGGGAATGGACAGCCCTCACCTGCACTCCAGACGAAGCACCACCGTCCGACGACATCAGCAGACGAGGTCCCGGTACCACCGACGTCGATACAGTCGTCCGATGTCTCAGCGCCGATGCAGAGGGTCGATGCCTCGATGCACTGGCGGCCGAGGATGAAGGTCTGGACGCTGAAGACGTCGATGCACTCGATACCCCCGGTGCCGATGCCGACGAAGAGCCCGAGAACAAAAAGTTCCACTGGGCTAACCTCGCTACCTGAGTCCGCTTCTGTAAAAGGGAACACAGACTACAGGCCTGAGGGCGGTGCCCGGCCCCCAGACACCGAAGACACGAAGCGTGCCTGTCAGTGAGCGAGATTACCCGGGCGCACTGGGTGCACTTCTTGAAGCTGCTGGAAGGCTTCGATGTCATGGGCGGAAAAATCACGCCGGCGAAGTCAAAAGTCGAAATGGCGGAATTTGGCACCAGAAAATTTGAGGAAGGAAATTTCGACCGGGGCCTAAGTAAGGCCTACCCCGACGACGAAAGAAAACTTACCGGGGCGAAAAAAAACTCGAACTAGAGGAAGGGAAAAACCACAAGAGGTCTTTCCAAACAATTTTTAGAGTTTCTACAGAAACGAGTCGAAAACGACGCGCGAGGTCGACTTTTCGGGGCACGAACGGCAAAGCACAACCGTACCGAGCGCGGAGAAAAGAAGACTGGCCGGCACGAGCCGGTTCGGGCGGGAAGACGGCCGCGCATGCGCGGTGCGCATCGGCGCGCGAGGGCTAGCAAAGGCTTTTGCTAGTGAAGATTCCGATTGGAGGGGCTGCCGCGGACGTCACCCATCAGTGAGAACAAGCAGCCTGCTTGTCCTCGGAGAAATCTTGGTACCATCCACAAAGAGGTAAACTACCTTCTAACCCTTCAGCAATGTTGCTCACAAATATATTGAACAGAATCAGCCCCAGCACTGATCCTTGAGACACTCCACTACTCACCATTAACTAGTTCCTAATCCAGTTCACCACTTTGGGTTCTAACTTCAGCCTGTCAAGTTTATTCAGAAGCCTCCTATGAGGAACTGTTATCAAAGGCTTTGCTGAAATCTAAATAGATTACATCTAGCGCTTGTCCTCGATCCAATTCTCTGGTCACCCAGGCAAAGAATTAAATCAGATTTGTTTGGCACGATTTACCCTTGATAAAACCATGTTTGTCTTGGATCTTGTAACCTATCGGATTCCTGGATTCCAGGAAATTCACTATCCTTTCCTTCAGAATCGCTTCCTTTACTTTTCCAATAACCAAAGTAAGGCTTACCGACCTGTAGTTTCCAGCTTCTTTTCTGTCACTTTTGTGAAGAAAGACTACATATGCTCTTCTCCAATCCCACGGAACCTCCCCCATCTCCAAGGATTTATTAAACAAATCTCTAAGAAGACCCGCCAGAACCTCTCTGAGCTCCCTCAATATCCTGGGATGGATCCCGTCCGGTCCCATGGCTTTGTCCATCTTTAAATTTTCAAGTTGTTCATAAACACTTTCTTCCATAAATGGTGCTATATCCACTCCATTCTCATAGGTATCTTTACCAGGCAATCGTGGCCCTTCGCCAGGATTTTCTTCCGTGAACACAATGGGAAAATTAGGTTCTTAACTTGGTAATTTTCTTTCCTTTAGTCATAGCAGATGAAGCCATTACGTATGTGTTGTGTCCATCAACCAGCAGGGGGAGATAGAGAGCACTCAACTTTTCACAGTGCCTCATGGCCAGCCAGCTCCACTGCCTCTTCAGTATTTGAAGCTTCCAAAGCAGTATGGCAAACCGCAATGGGAATAACATGAACTTTCCTCACAGCGAACGATGGCCCCTTAACAAGGGCATGAACTCAAAAGGAGGGAATGAACACATCCTCCTGGAAGGAATAAACTCGTCCTCCTTATTGTATAACTGGAGGGGATACACGCAACCTCCTGGAGGGAATAAACTCATCCTCCCAAAACATAAACTGGAGGGAATGGACTCATCCTCCTATAAGTGAACATGAATCCTGAAGACTGTTTTCCAACTTTCTCCCAAGGAAGGAACTTCAGGAAACAAGATCAGAACCTGAAACAGATTCACAGCATACAGACAATCATACAGGGAGGGCTCATGGCTTCATCTGCTATGACTAAAGGAAAGAAAATTACCAAGGTAAGAACCTAATTTTCCCTTCCTTGTCATCAAGCAGATGAAGCCATTACGTATGGGATGTAACAAAGCAATAACTTTGAATATTTTAAATGGAATATGTTAACTTTGGGAAATGTGCATAGCGGATGTCTTTTTATTGTGTTAAGTAAAAAGGAAATGCGCTTTTGTTTTGATTTGGGGTTTTTTTCTCCAGTGTTGCAGTACATGCTGAGGTTCCCAGTTCAATTTTGTCTATATTTTATTTCTAATTTGAGGGTCTGTCAGTGTGACTTTAGTGGCAGATGAGGAGATTGGAGAGGAGAGGGAATTGGGGGAGGGGCTTTATTTTCTGCCCTGGTCACCGGCATGGCTAACGGCAGCCCTGACCCTTGCTGTAGCTAGTGGGGATTCCCAAGCCCTAATAGCTGGGGTCTCTTCTGAAGCTGGCCAGAGATGCCTTCTACTGAGCTTGGCAGATGGGAGCAGCATCCTGGAGCCACTGACAACTAAGAATGTATGGGGTGCTGGCATCAGTGGCTCAAGGAGTTGTTGCTGGCTACTGGGCTTGGTGGAGAGGAGTTCTGGCCATCTTTACTGGAGGCCTTCAGCTGACAGAGATTGGGGATCCTCACCTGCTAAAGGATTTATATTTTGAATTGGGAAGTGCTGGGGAAGAGAGAAAATTTTGTGCCCACCCACTTTGTGCTCAGGCCCACCCAAAATTGGCTGTCTGGCTACGCCACTGGATGGGAGCTGCCACTCTCTTTCTACTTGGCATTCCTGCAGAGTTCCTTCCCTCCACTTATCCTTGAAGTTCTCCACATCTCTGTTTTATTCTGCTTGTGACAGATCCCAACCCTTATTTTGTTTTGAATAGGCACTGTAGTATTGTCTTGCCACACCAAAGAGATTGCTTCAGTATTTTAGAACCTCCCTGACAAGCATATCCATTTCATTTGAGGAAAAATAACCCTTTCGGGACATAACCTGCTGCTTAGGAGCCAATTTGAAGTTCCTTATAGCACAAGTACCAGAGATTTAAAATAGCAATTGGTATGTGTATATATGCATCGGAAAAACATTGAAATGGGAGGGATGGGCGCATTGATAATCTACACATGTTTGTTTCCAGAATTACCGGTAGCTGTAAACTGATAAAGACCCAAACTCTGTGTGTTTCCATTTTACCATTGACATATAAATGTCCAAATAAGATACACATGATTAAAATTAATTTCATATTAACCTTGGACATTTTGACTCCATTCTTTCTGTGTTTAGAAACTAGAGAGTCAATATTCAAAGTGATTTTTTACCAGCCAGAAACAGCTCCTGTCCGGGGCTAACCACTAATTTTCAGCTGCACTTAACTGATTGGTGCTGAACTGAAAACCGGCTGTTTTGGGGGCAGAGTGGGTTATTCAGCAACATACCAGAAAGTGGATCCAAGGATGTACTACTACTACTACTACTTATCATTTCTATAGCGCTACTAGACATACGCAGTGCTGTACACTTCAACATGAAGAGACAGTCCCTGCTTGACAGAGCTTACAATCTAATTAGGACAGACAAAAAGGACAAACAAGAGATAAGGGAATATTACAGTGAGGATGATAAAATAAGGGTTCTGAACAAGTGAATAAGGGTTAGGAGTTAAAAGCAGCATCAAAAAGGTGGGCTTTTTAGTTTAGATTTGAAGATGGCCAGAGATGGAGCTTGACGTACCGGCTCAGGAAGTCTATTCCAGGCATATGGTGCAGCAAGATAAAAGGAATGGAGTCTGGAGTTAGCGGTGGAGGAGAAGGATGCAGACATAGGCGGTTGGTGGCCCAACTGTTTGGGGAGGCTAAAGGAGGTGGGGTTAGGGTGGGGCCAGGGGCGGAGCTTACATCCATACTTGTCTGACAACACACAGTAAAAAAAATAAGTAAAAATAAAATAGTCACAATTAATACCTTTTATTAAATTTAGATATTAGATATGTATCGAATGTCAAAGAATAAAGTGGCTGCTCAAAGCATATACTAACCATAATCGCTCAACTGCAAAACACTATTCACAACTTTGTGCAAAAACACACTCAGAACCTTACTATACCATAAATATTCACTGGGCAGACCCTAATACACCATATACCACCCAAACGGACAACATCACAGACCGAAGACCGTCAACAATATGAAACCTGTAATCATGATCCGATGATCCTGCGGCTTAGCCTCCCCAAGCCTCTTATACCGGGCGCCTATGGATGCAGATAAGAGAGATTTACCCAGTGAACGGAGTTCCCGGGGAGGAATGTAGGGAGAGATGAGAGTGGAGAGGTACTGAGGAACTGCAGAGTGAATGCACTTATAAGTCAATAAGAGGAGTTTGAACTGTATGCGGAAATGGATAGGAAGCCAGTGAAGTGACTTGAGGAGAGGGCTAATATGAGCATAATGACACTAGCGGAATATTAGTTGTGCAGCAGAATTTTGAACAGATTGAAGAGGAGAGAGATGGCTAAGTGAAAGACCTGTGAGAAGCAAGTTGCAATAGTCTAAGCGAGAGGTGATAAGAGTGTGGATGAGGGTTCTGGTAGTGTGCTCAGAAAGGAAAGGGCGAATTTTGGTGATATTATAGAGAAAGAAACGACAGGTTTTAGCAGTCTGCTGAATATGTGCAGAGAAGGAGAGGGAGGAGTCGAAGATGACCCCAAGGTTACAAGCTGATGAAACAGGAAGGATTGTAACTAGTCCCCCCCCCCCCCCCAGACAGGGTTATTTCCCAGAGATGTGGTCTCAGGACAGCGATGTTATAGTCGTGGCTGCTGTCAGAAAACACACTCAGGATTAGGGGACTAGTGCAGGATACTATCCTCGTCTTCCGCCCTCAAAGGACGGAAGAGGAATTAAAACTAAAGTTCAGGATTTTTCTGATAAAGGAGAACAAACTTAGTTTCCCATGTTGTTTTAAACAGTTTTAATTTAATAACTTAAGCATTTAAAACGAACATAAACTCAACTCTCTTGTACAGTTAATCAAACTTTGCTTAAAACTCTATAACCAAACATATAATACTTTTTTTTATTATTAAAATAACTTTTTATCTTCCTACAGATAAATCAAACATCTACTTCAGCGCACTGTCAGATAAGTGTCTCTTTCTTTAACCTTTTCCTTGGGAGATGTAAATGTTATTGTGTATCATTCACGTGAGTATAGTTTGACAAGAATTTGATTCTTTGCTTTTCTCTCTTTTCAGGTTTTCAGCCAATTTTCTTTGCCATGGACTTTGGGTAAGTATATCTTTTTTTATTTTCTTTCATGTATTTCTGTGTATATTTCTTGTTCAGTGTATACAGTTACTTAGCTGTAGAAGTTTTCTTTCTTTCTCTTCCCGGCCTTGCTTCGTTGGAGCTCGTGAGTTGTCCGGTTTTCTTCACTTTTTCTATGGTCTTCCTCCTTCACCTCTCTCTTAATTAAAATAATTGGAAGGAAAACCTTACTCTTCCTACTTTCTTTTTTAATAATCTTTACAGGGAGTGCTGTCAACAGCGGAACTGTGGGCTCTATTTAAGTAAAATCAATATAAATAAATGGCCCTTACTTTCCAGCGCCTATGCTATTGATTTCTCTTCCCTACTCTTAACCAGTGCGTTTGGTCTCTCTCTCAGTGGTGCAGCAGTTTCAACATTCCACCAGCAGCACAGCTCTGAACATTCCACTCACTGTTCTCACCCTACATACACATTTTTTTTTAATTCTTTTCCCCTTACAATGTATAATTTTCCCCAAAAATGTATTAAACCTACTCAACCCCCCTACTTAACCTCCCTACTTAACCTCTCTCTACATTCATTAAATTTTAACTAAGCTCTTACACATACCTTTCACACACTAACCCCACCAAACACATAAATTGCAGCAAAAACACTTCCCTCTTAAAACAGACACTTCTCCTAGTTCTTCCCCACCTTCAATTATCCCAACTACCTTTAAAATTATTTTTCCTTTCTTTTTCCACTCAAATTACTCCTCTCTCACTCACACACAACCAGTGCAGTGCTTCCTCTCCCTCTGAGACCCAAACTCACTCTCTCTCTCTCTCTCTGACACACACACTCCATCTCTCACACACACTCTCTCAAACATACACACTCCGAGGAAAACCTTGCTAGCGCCCGTTTCATGTGTGTCAAAATCGTGCCTTTTTTTGCTAGTTTTTTTCTGATTGCTGAGACGGTGGTCGTTAGGTTTCCATGGAGAGAAAATGTCATGGCTATCACTAAGGATAGCACAAAGAGCATAGATTTGGAATTCCAGCTTCATGGCACAAAACAGTTCACCGCCCCTCCTCCCCCCAACAAAAACACATCATGTACACAAGCTCAGCAGCCAGACCAAAACACAAACACCCTGACCTACTAATCCCCCATTTACCAACAACAAATGAGGCAGTGGGCAAAGAAAGTGTTAACTCTGAGAAATGATATTAAAAGCTTGAAGTTAGAATTCTAACTTTTTACTTTGCAACTAAAGTGAAGGTATGCCAGATGGTTCAGATTATATTGAACTCTAGCGTTTGCCGGGCTGGGTTAGAAAGGTCAGAGAGAGGAATTTCTTTCACCCTGGTGAATGATGAAAGCTAGCTCAACAGCTGTATATTATTAGGCATACTGAATAGTTTTGTAAGCAGGCAGTTTGTTTAGGATTAAATAGAAAAATGCTTAGATAGAAAATACTATTTAGAGAGAGAGAGGCAATAGATTAGTATTTACAAGTTTTTGATATTTAGAATATGTCTTATAAGAAATACTGATTCTGTGTAGTTAAATGTAGAATACCTTTTTAAATCTAATGTTACTCTCTGCTGTATTTTCTAAGCAAGGACTGCAGTGAAGAGGCCAACATGTGGTTTGACTTAGCCATAGTTCTGGCTGGTTCAATGTATAAGCTGATAGGTGAAAGAGGTCAGGACTAGTCAGCTCTCTTCTCCTTGATTAATTATAGGTAAAATGTAGAAATGGTCTTGAAAGTGATAACCTGATATGTATGCTATTAAGTAAGATTGACTTTTGACCTCTTTAATGAATGCCAGAGTTTAGTTAGCAGTTAGTATGAACCAGACTAGGAATATGAGAAATCAATCATAATAACATGTAAGAGTTCTGGAGACCAAATGTCTGGTGTAAGGGGCCCCAGGTCACAGGTCAGTTTGAGGAATACCAAACCTATGTAACTGATATTTTTAAAGTAATGATTGGTTGAGGCAAAGTGACCAATCTATTCCTTAACCAATTGGAGAGTAAGGGGGCTGGGCTAGGCTAGGCTGGATAGAACTGTATTTAAGTAGGAGCAGAAGCAGTTTACGTCAGAAGGAGCTCAGAAGAGAGAGAAGGACAGAAGGAACAGACAGAAGAAGGAGCTCAGAAGAGAGAGAAGGACAGAAGGAACAGACAGAAGAAGGAGAAGACAGCATAAGAAGAGAAGCAGCTGAGACAAAGACACAGAGAGCTGAGAGAAAGACACAAAGAGAAGAAGAGACTTAATGCTGATGTCTTGCTTTGTTTGCTGGCAAATAAAGAAGATTTTTCTCTCATACTGGTGTGTGCTGTCTGACTCCTGAAGCATCACAAATTCATGCATCCATTCCTGCAACAATTCTTGGTGGCAGCGGTGGGATGAATCCTGCATTAATCCCAGCCCCCGAAAAGACTGGAGAACATTCGCCGGGTATGTATTCTGTATTCTGTATTGTAATTCTAGCTAGAAAATTGTAAATCAGCCCCTCAAACAAATTGAGGAAGGAGAGCCTGATCAACTCTCAGCGAAGGCCCTAGTACCTTCTAATCTAGAGGAGATTAGAAGCGAAAACGCTTGAGCTTATCTGTATCTGAGAAATCTGAAATTGTTGGGTGGGATTTTCTGTATGGAATGTGTGATGCGTGAATGATTATTGAGTGCGGACTTCTTATAGCTGCATTTCCAATTAACGCGAGTTCAATTGGTCAGCAACGGAAGGAAGCGATTGCTGTCTGTCTACCTAGTGTCTCGAGAGTGCAGACCCCTTACTGCACTTTCAAAAAAATTCCCTCCCTTTTTTGTGTGTTGTAACTGTAAGCATTATGGGTGGGACATCATCTAGACAAATTGCTACCCCCCTAGACTGTATGCTTAAGAACTTCAAAAAAGGATTTTTAATTAATGACTATGGACAGACTTTAAGCTCAAGTACTCTAAGAACCTTGTGTGAAGTTGAGTGGCCACCTATGGGAGTGGGGTGGCCCCCTAGTGGCAGCTTAGATATTGAAGTAATCCGGAAGGTCTACAGCATAGTTGTAGGAGAACCAGAATATTCTGAACAACTCCCTTATATAGATTCCTGGGACAGCCTTGTGACTGACCCTCCCTCGTGGTTGAAAACTTATATGGGATCCCCAGTAAAATTCATGTTAGGCCGTGTTCAAAGAAAGATTAGAAAATCTAAACTAGAAGAGGGAAAGAGCCCCAGGAAGCCTACCACCCAATCGGTGGCTTCCGCCCCTACCCTGTCCGAGAAACCCATACTCTCTGATGACCCCTCAGACCTTGAGCCACCACCTTATGGCCCATTGTTGGGGTTCCGTGCCACCCCCAGAGATCCACGCCGCCCAGCCCAAGCTTCTCCAGCACAGGCTTCTCCGGATAGTTCTTCCCCTCCTGTGCAAAACCTGCCACACCCTAGGTTGGACTTTTCACCCAGTCTCTACCCTTCTGTGCCACATCCTCTCCTGTTAACTTCTGAAGACCCGTTTTGGGTTCCACTCCCTGACTCCTCAACTCCCGACAGCCCAGCCTCTCCTTCTAATACCCCTACCCACTCATCAGGGGCCCGGCATCCCTTTCAATGGACTGACTCACCTGTGACCACCTCTCAGTCTATGAGTACCCCTCCCCATCCCTCAGGGGTTCAACATACCTCCACTGAATGGGTTAGACCTGCTGCAATCACCTTTGAGCATGATAGGAGGGTAGCTCCTAGCTCTACCTCAGGTTCCATTCCCACCTCCTCGAGAGTTCTGCCCCTCCGCCAGGTAACTACCACTCGACCGGATCCTAATAATCAGGGTCAGGTTATACAGGCACAGGCCTATCAGTATGTACCCTTCACAACCACCGATCTCCTGAATTGGAAGACGCATTACCCCTCTTATACTGAAAAGCCTCAGGCAGTGGTGGACCTAGTGGCTAGCATTATGGCCACCCATAACCCAACCTGGACTGATTGTCAACAACTTCTCCTGACCCTCTTCACAACTGAGGAGAGGCGGAAGATTTTGCAAAATGCTGAGGCCATCACGCGAGAGCGTGTCCCCGGGGGGACACAGGACCCAGAGGGATGGGTTAGAGCTCGGTTTCCTCGCGCAGCTCCAGATTGGGATCCAAATGATGGGCAGCACTATGAACTGTTGTCTGGCTATTGCCGGGACTTACTGGAAGGTATGAGGAAAGGCATAAAGAGGCCCATTAATCTGGCAAAGGTCTCTGAAATTCTCCAAGGGGCAACTGAATCCCCTGGGGCCTTTCTAGAGCGACTAATTGAAGCCTACAGAACATACACCCCATTTGACCCTGAAGCCCAAGAAAACCAGAGAATGGTGAATAGTGCATTGGTGGCCCAGAGTATGCCAGATATCCGGAAGAAGTTGCAGCGTCAGGAGGGATTCGCAGGGATGAATACCACCCAGCTAATTGAGATCGCAACCAAGGTTTTCATTAATAGAGATCAGGAGGTGCGCCGAGAGGCTGACCGGAAGATGCAGAAGAAGGCCGACCTTTTAGCGGCAGCCATTACTAATTCCACCCTTAACCGAGGTCGACCTCTAGCTAATGGGAAGCCAAAGTGGGACCCCGGACCACCAGCCAGGCCCCGAGATTCCTTCAATCAATCCCGGCCAAGGGGGGAGAATCCCAGACCAAGATTGGAGAGGGATCAGTGTGCCTATTGTAAGGAAAGAGGGCACTGGAAAGATGAATGCCCCCAGAGGCGCCAGGGACTGAGAAGGGGACCAGGAGATCGAGGAAGCCGAGGCCGAGTTCGAGAGGGAAGATATGAGCCTCCTGAATCTGACATCATCGGGATAGCCGAGATGGCAGAATGGGACGAATAGGACAGACCGGGTTCCTACAAACTGGGCTCCCAGGAACCTATGGTCAAGTTAACTATAGGGAGCCGCTCAATTCCATTCATGATTGATACAGGAGCTGAACATTCTGTTGTGACGGAGCGATTAGCGCCTGTGTCTGGAAAAACTGTCCGAGTGGTGGGAGCCACGGGGGTGCAGAACCGGAGGCCCTTCCTGACAACCCGTAGATGCCAATTAGGCTCACACATAGTCACTCATGAATTCTTGTATATGCCAGACTGTCCAATCCCTTTGTTAGGTCGAGACCTGCTGTCCAAGCTTAGGGCCCAAATTTCTTTTGACTCTGATGGCCAGACTTCAGTCTCCTTTCGGCCCCCAACATCCAGCCCTAAGGGTATATTGAGTTTCTGTTGCCCTCTTGAAGAAGAATGGCGGCTGCATCAGTCACATAGCCAAGTTGACCTACCCCTGGCAGACAGCTTTCAGGTCAGTGGGGTATGGGCAGAAGATAATCCCCCAGGGTTGGCCCGAAATATTCCTCCTGTACATGTAGATTTACTTCCAAATGCCCGGCCAATCCATCTTCGCCAATACCCAATTCCCAGAAAGGCTCTGGAAGGGATTCAAGCACATTTGAATCGTCTGTTATCCTATGGAATTATTCGTCCTTGCCAGTCTCCATGGAATACGCCACTATTGCCAGTTCAGAAGCCAGGGACTGAGGACTACCGGCCAGTCCAAGACTTACGAGTGGTCAACAAATCCACTATCTCATTACACCCTGTAGTGCCTAATCCATATGTCCTGCTAGGATTGATACCTTCTGGAGCTACCCATTTCACGACACTAGACCTAAAAGATGCCTTCTTTTGTATTCGGGTGGCCCCCGCTAGTCAACTGCTTTTTGCCTTTCAATGGGAAAACCCAGTAACAGGAAGGAAGCTTCAGTATACATGGACCCGCCTGCCACAGGGGTTCAAGAATTCCCCCACTATTTTTGGGACAGCCCTAGGACAAGACCTTAAGACTTTTAAATCTGAGCCTTCCAGGCGAGTTTTACTCCAGTATGTAGATGACCTCCTGATTGCAGCAGTGACCCAGGAAGAGTGTTTTGAGGCTACCAGAGAATTGCTGGAGCTACTCTTGGATGCAGGCTATAAGGTCTCACGCTCAAAGGCCCAACTTTGTCAGTCAGAAGTGAAGTATCTGGGCTTTTGTATTTCCCAGGGAAGTCGGAGACTGGATGCTAGTAGGAAGCAAGCGGTAGCTGCAATTCCCCAACCCAAGTCCAGAAGAGAAGTTAGGGAATTCCTGGGAGCAGCCGGATTCTGCAGAATTTGGATTCCAAATTTTGCATTGATGGCGAAACCCCTTTACCAAGCCACAAAGGGGGGTGAAAAGGAACCATTTGAATGGGGACCTACTGCTCAACAATCCTTCATTGCCATAAAGAAAGCCCTACTCCAAGCCCCTGCGTTAGGCCTTCCTGATGTGGAGAAACCTTTCTCATTGTATGTCCACGAGCGACAGGGGGTTGCTCTGGGTGTGCTGACCCAGATGATGGGATCCTGGCAGAGGCCTGTTGCATACCTGTCTAAACAGCTGGATGGAGTGGCTAAAGGATGGCCAGCCTGCATGAGGGCCATTGCAGCAACAGCCTTACTGGTCCAGGAAGCTGATAAGTTGACCTTGGGGCAAGAACTGGTTGTTAAAGTCCCCCATGCAGTTCTCACCCTCATGGAGTATAAGGGCAACCACTGGTTTACAAATAACCGTATGGTTAAGTACCAAGCCAGCTTGTGTGAGAATCCACGGATACACCTGGAAACAGTGGCTACATTCAATCCTGCTACTCTTTTGCCAGCATCTGAGGGACCACCGGATCATGACTGTATCCAAACCATGGATGAAGTGTACTCCAGTCGACCAGATCTTAAAGATGTTCCGTGGAGGGACCCAGATGTAATTTATTTTACAGATGGAAGCAGTTATGTGGAGAACTCCAAGCGACTGGCAGGCTATGCTGTGGTGACAGAAGACAAGGTGATAGAAGCAAGAGCCCTGCCCCAAGGAACTTCAGCCCAGAAAGCAGAACTTGTGGCCCTCATACGAGCTCTGGAGCTAGCAGCAGGACTGGTGACTAACATTTATACTGATTCTAAGTATGCCTTCACAACCCTACATGCTCATGGAGCTTTGTATAAGGAAAAGGGACTCATAAATGCTGCAGGCCAACCTGTTAAGTATGGACCTGAAATACTTCAGCTGCTAGAGGCTGTGTGGGCCCCTAAGAAGGTAGCTGTTATTCACTGCAGGGGACACCAAAGGGTAGATACTCCAGTGGCCCGAGGGAATCGCCATGCTGATCGGGTGGCCAAGGAAGCTGCTCGAGGACCCCCAGCAAGTACTGTGACTCCCCTGTTCCAAATTCGATTGCAAGAATGGACACCTATGTATACCCAAACGGAAGAGAAATGGGCTCAAGAAGAAGGTGCAGTAAGGAGACCTGATGGCTGGTTACATCTCCCTGATACCAGAGTTCTGGTGCCACGCCACCTAGCTTGGCCTGTAGTGTCTCAAGCTCATGACCTATCACACTTAGGGAAAACAGCACTAGCCCGTCTACTCAATCGAGTAGTGGTGCTGGAAGGATTGGATAGTCTGGTTGCCACTGCCTCTGCCCGATGTACTTTCTGTGCCCAGAATAATGCTCGTCAGGGACCCCGTATTCCACCAGGAGTTCAGTCTAGAGGACTAACACCCTTTGAGTCCCTAGTTATAGACTTCACAGAAATGCCCAGGAGCGGTAGGCTCCGATATCTTTTGGTCATGGTCTGTACCTTTTCTGGGTGGGTGGAAGCATATCCTACAGTCACTGAGAAAGCCACAGAAGTAGCTCGAGCCCTCCTTAGGGATGTCATCCCCAGGTATGGACTGCCCCTTGCCATAGGTTCAGATAATGGTCCCGCCTTTGTTGAAGCTACACTTCAGGCCCTGTCCCGCGCATTGCGCATTACCTGGAAATTGCATTGTGCCTATCGTCCCCAGAGTTCAGGGCAGGTTGAGCGAGCAAACAGAACCTTGAAAAATAGCCTAGCAAAGATTTGTCAGGAAACCCAACTGAAATGGCCACAGGCATTGCCACTAGCCCTCTTTCGCCTCCGATGCACCCCAACTAAAGGAACAGCCCTCTCTCCCTTTGAAATTGTGTATGGGAAGCCCCCAGCCATTTTACAGGGAATTAAGGGAGACATAGGGATTTTAGGGTCTGCCCAGGTGCAGGAGCAGGTAGCCCTCCTGGGTAAGATAATTTCTGAGCTTCAGTCTTATGTGAGAGAAATAAACCCTGTCCCCTTCCAGGCTCAGGTATATTCCTTCCTGCCAGGGGATAGAGTTTGGGTGAAAGATTGGAAGCTCCAGCCTTTGGGGCCCCGGTGGAAAGGACCTTTTACTGTTTTGCTTTCTACCCCTGCAGCTGTGAAGGTCGCAGGGATTACTCCATGGGTCCATTGGTCTCGAATTAAGTCTGCTGACCAGACTGAGCCCAGCACGGATCAGACGGAGCCTAGACAGTGGAGAGCAGAAAGTGATCCAGCGGAGCCATTGAAGTTGCGCTTGACCCGAACCAAAGAATCTACTAGCTGAAAAGAAGGGTCAACTGCATACTGCAGGAGCGGCTGAACTTCGGCTTCACACTGAGACTCTTTCTGTCCAGATTCTGGCTTTCTTGGAATTTGAGAGCTTGATCCTTGTCAGTTGAGGGTCTATCCCAACTGGTATAAGAACTCAAAGACTGAGAACACTATATTAGAGTAATCTGTGATTAGCACAGACTGTTGAAATATTATTGCCTAATTAGTTTGCTGTATTTGTTTTAGATTAGGAAGAAAGAAAATGTTAGTAGTTTGGATGCTTTTGTTGTTTTCTACTCCTTGCCTCCTTGTTCCTAATACCCCAACTCGCTCCAACCTTTGGTTACACTCTGTCCAGGAACTAATTAGCCAGGCAAAGATTACTTCCCCTTGTATTGTGTGTTCCCGATTTTCTCCTTATACTACAGATGTCCCAGCTGTACCTGTCCCTGTGCAACTCCCAGCTCTTATACCTCCCTACTTTTCGAGTTCAGGCCCTTGGAGCCAGGATTATACTTGGTGGTCCTTTTATAATGCTACTTCCCCCTCTGAATCTTCTCTAAGGCCAGTTTTTACGTCTCCCTATCCAGCCTCTGGAGTGTTTTGTTTAACAAGAAGCATCTCAACTGTTCTTCCCATTCCCTGTAATTATACTAATGTTCTCCCAGAAAAAGGAGAATCTGTGTGGGTAGTTTCTCCAGGTACTCCTATGTGCCCTGCTACCATACCTGTAGATTATGACCCAGGTGATTATCTGGCTCCTAAGCGTACCACTGAGAAGACTATAGTGTCCAAGCTTATTTTCTACTTTCATAAGTCCCCGGCGTATGAAGAGTTACTAACAAATGAGCAGCCTGTCACAATTGGGGATTGGCGCCTATGGTGTGCAAAGTCTCCATTTCGTCTTCGTTCCCCCTGGGATAGGGGCTCGCATTATGGGCACCCTAAGTACCCTGTCCAGCCTGAGCCAACATTTATTGGGAACTTTCCTCACCCTCTCTTGGTCATTACTGGCTCTGTGATAATGTCCTCCACATGATTCTTCCCCCTGCATATAATTTTTGTGTATTGGTAACCTTGAATTATTTTCCTAAAGTTATTCCTCTTAAGCCACTATCCCCGCACCGCTCTAAGCGAGAGGCTTTGTCCTTACCCTCCTCCGTTGCCACAGAGGATGAGGCGATTGAATTAGCCCTCCAGTATATTAATTCTACTTATCCTCTGACTAAAAAGAGACTTGTAGCCCTTTCTGCCACGGCCTGGATTCCAATTGGAGGCCCGGTAGCGGGTATTACTGAACTAGGTATGGCTACCCGGAGACTTCAATCCCTACTCCATGTTTTAGTTCATGAGCTGAACGTGGTAGTCAATGCATTGCAGGATCAAATTAATGAATTAAGTATAGTTTCTCGGTATAACCGTATGGGTCTTGACTATCTCTTTGCAGCTCAGGGTGGCCTCTGCACAGTGCTAAATTCTTCAGAGTGCTGTACTATTGTCATAAATAGGACGCATGTAGTTAGGCATGCCATGGATAAAGTCCTACAGTTGGCTAGCCTTAATGTGGAGGATTACCGAGGAGGATTAGACCTTACCTCCTGGTGGTGGTCATTGACCTCCTGGATACGCCCCTTGTTCATTTCCCTAATAGTCTTAGTTTTAGCAGGATTGTTGTTTTGTTTCTTGGCCTCATGTGCTTCGGCAGTATGCCGTCGGACCTTAACAAGTAGGGTAATGGTGATTCACAAGTCTATTCCTAATTAGGATCACTATAATCTCCAGAGTTTGAGTTGTGAGACTTATCTCTGCATAAGCTGATTTTAGTCTCAAAGGGGGGAATGAGGCAGTGGGCAAAGAAAGTGTTAACTCTGAGAAATGATATTAAAAGCTTGAAGTTAGAATTCTAACTTTTTACTTTGCAACTAAAGTGAAGGTATGCCAGATGGTTCAGATTATATTGAACTCTAGCGTTTGCCGGGCTGGGTTAGAAAGGTCAGAGAGAGGAATTTCTTTCACCCTGGTGAATGATGAAAGCTAGCTCAACAGCTGTATATTATTAGGCATACTGAATAGTTTTGTAAGCAGGCAGTTTGTTTAGGATTAAATAGAAAAATGCTTAGATAGAAAATACTATTTAGAGAGAGAGAGGCAATAGATTAGTATTTACAAGTTTTTGATATTTAGAATATGTCTTATAAGAAATACTGATTCTGTGTAGTTAAATGTAGAATACCTTTTTAAATCTAATGTTACTCTCTGCTGTATTTTCTAAGCAAGGACTGCAGTGAAGAGGCCAACATGTGGTTTGACTTAGCCATAGTTCTGGCTGGTTCAATGTATAAGCTGATAGGTGAAAGAGGTCAGGACTAGTCAGCTCTCTTCTCCTTGATTAATTATAGGTAAAATGTAGAAATGGTCTTGAAAGTGATAACCTGATATGTATGCTATTAAGTAAGATTGACTTTTGACCTCTTTAATGAATGCCAGAGTTTAGTTAGCAGTTAGTATGAACCAGACTAGGAATATGAGAAATCAATCATAATAACATGTAAGAGTTCTGGAGACCAAATGTCTGGTGTAAGGGGCCCCAGGTCACAGGTCAGTTTGAGGAATACCAAACCTATGTAACTGATATTTTTAAAGTAATGATTGGTTGAGGCAAAGTGACCAATCTATTCCTTAACCAATTGGAGAGTAAGGGGGCTGGGCTAGGCTAGGCTGGATAGAACTGTATTTAAGTAGGAGCAGAAGCAGTTTAGGTCAGAAGGAGCTCAGAAGAGAGAGAAGGACAGAAGGAACAGACAGAAGAAGGAGCTCAGAAGAGAGAGAAGGACAGAAGGAACAGACAGAAGAAGGAGAAGACAGCATAAGAAGAGAAGCAGCTGAGACAAAGACACAGAGAGCTGAGAGAAAGACACAAAGAGAAGAAGAGACTTAATGCTGATGTCTTGCTTTGTTTGCTGGCAAATAAAGAAGATTTTTCTCTCATACTGGTGTGTGCTGTCTGACTCCTGAAGCATCACAAATTCATGCATCCATTCCTGCAACACAAATACATACCCCTCAATTCCCAGTACAAACTACTACTACTTATCTCTATAGCGCTACGCACACAGCGCTGTACACTCGAACATGAAAAGACAGTCTCTGCTCGACAGAGCTTACAGTCTAATTCTGAAGAGAAACCAGAGATTATAAACCCCACACCAACACATTTTCCCCAACTGTAAGACTTCCCTCCACCTCAAAGAGTAATCCCTCACTCACCAACCCCTCTCCATCTCAAAATTCCTTAGTCACAAAGCCCCCAACCAAAGAACTCCCACAAACTCAATTCTCAGCCACTGCCCACCACCTACTACCAAAGTCACCCACATTTGACAATCTTCACGCTCTCACATACCAAGTACCCCGCTTTACATGCAGTCAACGACCAGAATCCCATCTCTTCATCCTCTCTCTCTCTCTCTCTCTCTTCTCAGTCCAATGTGTACTGTTCCCCCCAATCCTTTCGGTCCGAAATCCAGTACAATTCCCCCCCATATCATCACCATCATCTCCTCAAACTTTTCCTCATCCTACCTTCTTCTTACTCATGCTTGAGATTGGCCGCCGCCGTTTTACTTCTCCAACGCCCCGCCCCCTTTGACACAACTCTCCTCCCTCTGAAATTCTGCCGTAAAAACAGGAAATGCGTCAAAGTGGGCGGAGTCAGGACGCTGCTGGAGAAGAAAAAAAAAGTTGCGGGCGACTGTGAGCTCTCAATCTCATCTCAATGACAACTTGGAAGGTTGGATAATGGGTCGGGGGAGGTTGAGGAGGGAGAGAGGGATTGGGGCTGGCGGTACTTTGGGTTAGAGAGAGCGAGATGCCAACCAGCGATGAAGCGTGTGAGCTATTGTGTGCTTGCTTCTGTCGATTGGCCTCTGACCATCGATACCTCGGGGACGGCTTCTTTCGACCTCATCCAGGATCGGGTTGGGGTGCTCGGCGTTTGAGAGTGCCATACATGGCAGTCAAATGTGTGTGACTGTGAATTGGTTGGTACTTGGTAGCTGTCTTTATGTATCTGTGTCACTCAAATGCTTGTGTATTATTGGCTGTTGGAGAGTCATCACAGCTCAGCACAGTGGGAATGGAAATACTTCGCTCTTACATAGCACTTCTGATACCTCAAACCATAAAAATGTTGAAACTAATATTCTCCGGATTTCAGATTTTCCAGAAAAAATAAGCTTTAAAGTGTTACATAATATGTATTGTAATTGTAGAATACAGCTGAAGTATTTACTTAGCATCATGATGAAGAATTTGTAATATTTCAGTTAAACTGCTGCATTTGGTCCAAATTAAAACTGTGCCTTTCTAACGTAAGAACCTGTGATTGTTTTTTAGGTTCTAAATAAACATGTAAATGCAGCAAAGGTGGTCACTGTCAGTGGTGTATGGAAATGGCTCATCCTCTGAGAGGAGAAGTCGTAAAACTTTATAAAAATGTAAGTTCATTTAAAGCCATATGAATTTCTCTAAATCGCTGTGTAAAGATCCATAAAATTCAACGCGCTGAATTGATTAAAGTGTAAGGGATCCCTTCATAAGGAAAGATTTTTGGTATGGAATAAGAAAACATTTGGTTCTTGCTGTAACATTTTCAAAAAATAATTGGCAAATGATATCTATACTACACAACTTGTACCAATTCTGCCAACATAAAAACGCCCTCAGAAATGGTGGATGTAATTCAGAAACCATGAGCTTGATTCATCCTTATTTTTGTCCCAAAAATGGTGCAACAAATATTTAATTAAGCAAATAGGACACACAACCATTGTGTGTTGTGAAATACATTCATTTCCGTAGTTTTGTATGCCTGCAATCTTCAAGCCAAGTACCCCCTACGTAAAACAAATGTCAACCATATATGCCTGAGCTCTGATCAGCTCTGGCAAATGTATATTCCGAAAATGGACATATTCTAATCACACAATAGACAATAAAATTATTTTTTCAAGCTTTGCTGTCTGATCATTTTATTTTACTAGTCATATTAATTCAAGTATCTGGTTTGGGCTTTCTTCTGTCACCTCTTAAACTCTTGGCAGGGTCTCCTATCCATTTGGCATTTCAGTAGCCTAGTGGTTAGTGCAGCGGAATTTGATCCTGGGGAACTGGGTTAGATTCTCACTGCAGCTACTTGTGACTCTGGACAAGTCACTTAACCCTCCATTGCCCCAGGTATAAATAAGTACCTGTATATACTATGTAAACTGCTTTGAATGTAGTTGCAAAAAGACACAGAAAGGTAGTATATCAAGTCCCATTCCCTTTCTTGGTCCAGGTCGTCGAAGTAGCCCAGTAGTTTGTGTAGTGCACTATAAACCCAGTGAACCAGGTTCAAACCTCACTTCAGCTCTTCTTCTGTAGCATGTAATGTTGTTACTATTTGGGTTTCTGATGGGTACTTGTGACCTGGATTGGCCACTGTTGGAAACAGGATACTAAGCTAGATGGACCATTGGTCTGACCCAGTATGGCTATTCTTGTGTTCTCTCTTCATGTCCATCATCCATATCACTTTTGTGTTCCTATCTTTCCCTGTGTTCAACATCATCCTCGTTCCCAGTTTCTGCCCTCTCTGTTTGTTGCTTTCTGAGTTCAGCTTGATTTGATGCATCACCCTTTATCAAGGCTGTCATATCCCCTACCTCAACGCAAGCGGCGTCCTCTGGCTGTGCGGGGGTCTCGTTGACACGCACACTTGACTGGCAGTCCCTGAGCCATGTGTGTGTAGTCCTCTCTGGGTTTGTTCAGAGAGCGGTGGTTGCAGGCTCCTTAATTGCTTTGCCTCTCTCTCTCTCTCTCTCTCTCTCTCTCTCTGCTGTCAGACGCCAGCACTTTATCAGCTGAGCTGTCCCTGGACTCCATGCTTCGGCTTCTACTTTGGTAGGTGTTTCTAACTCTGTAGTCTGCTTCTTATCTGCTGGTCCCTTGTTGCTGACTTTGCCTGTACCTGGATTACCCTTCTGGCTGCCGCCTGCCTACTGACTTTCGCCTGTACCTGGATTACCCTTCTGGCTGCCGCCTGCCTACTGACTTTCACCTGTACCTGGATTACCCTTCTGGCTGCCGCCTGCCTACTGACTTTCACCTGTACCTGGATTACCCTTCTGGCTGCCGCCTGCCTACTGACTTTCGCCTGTACCTGGATTACCCTTCTGGCTGCCGCCTGCCTACTGACTTTCGCCTGTACCTGGATTACCCTTCTGGCTGCCACCTGCCTACTGACTTTCGCCTGTACCTGGATTACTCGCTTGCCTGCCTACTGACTTTCGCCTGTACCTGGATTACTCTCTTGCCTGCCGCCTGCCCGGCCGATACATTCATCACCCCGCTTCCAGCTCCGTCCCGTAAGTCCTGCAGACCACCCGCACCTAAGGGCTCAACCTCTGGGGAACAGCGCTCAACGCAGGTGAAACCTGGGGTTGTCCAGGTGCCAAGCAGAACCTGGTCCGAGTACCGGGCTCAGCAGCGCTGTACTTGGTACAAGAACTCACAAGTCTGACAAAGGCAATGTACATAGTAACAATTAAAATAAAACATAGCAGAAAGTTATGTAAGAAGAAAGGGAGGGATTACAGTTCATAAAAAGAGAAGATGTTCCAAGATAAAGAAAAAAGCTGTATTCATCACTGAAGACATCGGTAACTATACAGCCTGAGGACCATAGTAAGGGAGGAAAGGGAGTATTATGTATGGGGGAAAACTACTTTGAAGAGATGACTTTTCAGAAACTGTTTGTGAAGTACTGTTACACAATACCAAGCTTGACTGTCAATTAAACCAGAGTATAGAACATGACTGAGAAGACTCAGAACTCTTGATCCAAAATCTTCTTTAATGCAAATCAAATAAAAGAAAAATGACTCACAGTTCTGAACTGTTGAACAAGAGTTTCTGCCCAGCAGATTGGAGTCGCTGTCGCTGTCCTCTCTCTCTCTCTCTGCAGAGATAAGCAGGGAGCTTTCAGCACTGGCTGAAAATTGGATGCTGTAAATACTTTGCCAAAAGATTTTGATCTAAGGAGGGTAGAAATTGAGTATTAATGTAGAGTATTAAATAAGATATAAAGAGAGGTTGATCTGATATGTGAATTTTATGCACTAATATTAGGATTTTTTAGATAATGGAACACTGGCTGCCAAATGAATTCTGTATTATCAGTAAAGCAGTAACATGATCAAACTTCCTTAAGCTTTACTGCAATATTTTGCATGAGTTAAAATCGTCAGAGTTCCTTTGGACATAATCCTTTGAACAGAACATTGCAATAATCCAAATGGGTGATCATGAGGGCATGAGTAATTAAGTATCTGCAGTGCTCTAGGTTCAAAATACAACTGATAAAACAAATCTCTTTGCAGTCTATGGAAGCATTTTGTGACAACTGAAGAAATGTGAGGACAAAAAGTCAATTCAGAGTCAAATATAGCTCCTAAGATTTTAGTAGAACTGATAATCAGGATTTTGATATTTGAGATGGTAATGGTCTGAAGTGGCTGATCACCACAGTTTCTGGAAAATGATTTTTTTTTTGTTTGTTGATATTAAGTTGTAGGTTGTGACCTATTCGTAACCATGTTGAGATTATGCTTAATTTACTGTCAAGGGCTGCAAAAGCTTTAGTATCTTCCAGGTGAGAGGTCATAAAAATTTGAATGCCATCTGTGTATATAAGGGCTGAGTTCTAAAGATTTGCATGATGGCAACTAGTGGGGCCAGAAATATGTTGGAAAGTTTGTCAACAGAGAGCCTTGTGGCACCCCTCAAGTAAGACAACATTTTTCTGACAATCTCTTTCCAGAGGATCGACTATGACTGACATGAGATATGAGTGGAACAATTGTAGAGCTGTGCCAGTGATACCGATACTGAGCAATCTGTCTAGGAGTACCTGGTAATCATTAAGGTCAAATGCAGCAGAAAGATCTAGACTTAAGAGTGATTTTGTCGTGAGCTAATGCGATCTGATTAGGTGGTTATTATACCAATAAGGGCTATCTCACTGTTATAGTTCTTACTTGGATGCAAAACATGGGTATCCTCAATGAATGATGGTCTAAGGATACTCAGTAACCTTTGAAGTAAAAGGCAGATTCAAAATTGGATGATAGTTAAAGATATTGGAGCTGCTAAGGTTATGATATTTCACTTGTGGCT
Organism: Microcaecilia unicolor; assembly: GCF_901765095.1. NCBI lineage: Eukaryota > Metazoa > Chordata > Amphibia > Gymnophiona > Siphonopidae > Microcaecilia > Microcaecilia unicolor. The sequence goes on from NC_044039.1 coordinate 94,472,967, forward strand.
GAACTGTTGTTTTCCAGAGGAGAGAGACTAACCTGTCCACGTGGCTCCTGGATGCCATAGCGTAAATTAAGGGGTTTAGGAGATCACTGAATCTAGTAAGTAATGATGATGATGTTTTGATTGCTTGTGTGGCATGTAAAAATGAAGAAAGAGTGGGGATATTAAAGGCTGCCATTGTAATTCTGAGGGTTGCTGCCTGTTCCTGAACTATATTTAAGAGTTTTAGGAGGGTGACATGAAGGGAAGGATAATGCTGTGATCACAGTTAACACCATCTTCCTCATAGTTTTAGTTGTAAAAATAAATAAGAAGCTAACTGAGATGCTGATAAGAGCATCTGAATCATTTATTTGCTTAATATACTGCCTCTAATTTAAATAAATCGAGGTGGTTCACAAATTTATAAAATAATCATCATAAAAGGATAGGAACTCCATAAATTGACAGGATAGAATAGCCACACTAAAGAAAAATTCAAACAGCAGAAGGCCAACCTTACACCATTCTCTCAAGTCTTCATATGTACATACAGTTCAATGCACAACTATTCTTAGCTCAAAGGCCAATCCCACCCATCACGAGAGCCGACAGATAGGTTGTTAGTCATCAAATGTCAACTGAAAGAAGTCTTTAAGGATGTGCGGAAAAGAGGATAAGATTTTTCCAGATGGAGGTGGTGTGGGAGTGAATTCCACAAAGCAGGAGCCAGGAAATAGAAAGCAGTGGATCTGGTTGACTCCCATCTTGCTTTGGACTGGTGTGGCAAGACTAGTGTATTATCGGGGAGGGTACGTGCGAGCGTGTATGGGTTAATAAGAGAGCCTAGATTTGAAGGTAAGGAAGTATAGAGAACCTTGTGTGCAGAATGAGAACCTTAAATTTGACTCTATATTCGATTGGAAGCCAATGTAGGTGTTTAAGAAGTGGTGTAGCATGGCTGGAACGCCTTGCGTGACTAGATAATACTTGCAAGGTATTTTGGAGAGTCTGGAGATGTTTAAGATTAGATTTGGTGATGCCTGCATAGATTATGTTACAGTAATCATAGCGGGAGTATATAAGCATAGCTAAGAGAGAAGAGTGCATCAAAATCAACAGTGTTACTGATTGATTGTAAGCACTAGAAAACGTAGAAACCTGTTTTTAGAACCAATGAGATTTGTGGAGTGAAAAAGAGAGCAGAGTCAATAATTATTCCCAGATATTTAAAGGAAATGACAGTGGCAATTGGTCTGTTGAACAGAAAAGACTGGATCAACAAAGGAGTCCAAAGCCCTGTAATCCAGCTGGCCACCGTTTTCTCTGGATTCAGCACAAGCTGGTGTTCTTTGAGCCATAGCGCAGCATCCCGCAAACAATTTTGGAAAGGTTGCAGGTTCAACATAGCTGGATCTGTGTAATAAACCAGGAGAAAATCAGCAGCATAAGAATAAGCACTAATGCCAAATTTTGGGTCTGGATAAACAGAGCTAAGACTAACGAATAGATTGAAAAGGGAGGGGGATAGGACAGATCCTTAGAGTACTCCACACGATAAGGTGTGAGAAGAGGAACTGGATGTTGTTAACATTAACCTAAAAGAGCAATGTTCCAGAAAGGAAGTGAACATTTGTGGACTACTCCCGATATACCCAAAGATAAGAGACACTGAAGAAGAGGATTGTGATTAATCAAGTCAAAGGCGACAGTAAGATCTAAAGATACTACGGAAGCAATTTTCCTACATTCCAAGTGAGAGTGGAGTTCACACAGAACTGCTGTGATAACTGTTTCGGTATTATGACCTGATCCGACGTGGATGGTAGGGCATTTATCCAGTGTACCTGAATGTATCGCACCTTGAGCTACTACTAAAAAAGATGTGAGCAAAATCCAAATTTAAAAAAAATCCACATTTATGGCTTTGATTAAAGGATTGAAATTTCTGGAATACCACAAACTCCAAGATTTTGACAGAAATGGGAGATTTGATACTGGACGGTAGTGACTGGGTTGCATTGGAACTAAATTTGCTTTTTTCAAGATTGGTTTAATAAGAGCTCCTTTAAGAGACAAAGGAACTGTGCCAGTGGAAAGGCTGTTCTCATCCATGGCATAGAGAAATGGTAGTAGTCCTAAAGTAGGCAGTTTCAACCAATCCGTTTCACCATCCGTTCAGCTCTCCTTTGTGTGTGTGTGTACCCCTCTCTCACCATCCGTTCAGCTCTCCTTTGTGTGTGTATGTGTGTGCCTCTCTCTCACCATCCGTTCAGCTCTCCTTTGTGTGTGTGTGTGTACCCCTCTCTCACCATCCGTGCAGCTCTCCTGTGTGTGCCTCTCTCACCATCTGTGCAGCTCTCCTGTGTGTGCCTCTCTCCTGTCTGTGCCTCTCTCACCATCCGTGCAGCTCTTCTGTGTGTGTGTGCCTCTCTCACCATCCGTGCAGCTCTTCTGTGTGTGTGCGCCTCTCTCTCACCATCTGTGCAGCTCGCCTGTGTGCGCGCCTCTCTCTCACCATCCGTGCAGCTCTCCTGTGTGTGCGCGTCTCTCTCTCACCATCCGTGCAGCTCTCCTGTGTGTGCGCGCCTCTCTCTCACCATCCGTGCAGCTCTCCTGTGTGTGCGCGCCTCTCTCTCACCATCCGTGCAGCTCTCCTGTGTGTGCGTGCTGTCTCTCACCATCCGTGCAGCTCTCCTGTGTGTGTGTGTCTCTCTCTCACCATCCGTGCAGCTCTCCTGTGTGTGCGTGCCTCTCTCTCACCATCCGTACAGCTCTCGTGTGTGTGTCCCTCTCTCACCTTCTGTGCAGCTCTCGTGTGTGTGCCTCTCTTACCATCCGTGCAGCTCTCCTGTGTGTGTGCGTGTGTGTGTGTGTGTGTGTGTGTGTGTGTGCGCCTCTCTCACCATCTGTGCAGCTCTCCTGTGTGTGTGTGTGTGCACCTCTCTCTCATCATCCATGCAGCTCTCCTTTGTGTGTGTGCCTCTCTCTCACCATCTGTGCAGCTCTCCTGTGTGTGTGTGCCTCTCTCTCACCATCTGTGCAGCTCTCCTGTGTGTGTGTGCCTCTCTCTCACCATCTGTGCAGCTCTCCTGTGTGTGGGTGTGCCTCTCTCTCACCATCTGTGCAGCTCTCCTGTGTGTGTGTGCCTCTCTCTCACCATCTGTGCAGCTCTCCTGTGTGTGGGTGTGCCTCTCTCTCACCATCTGTGCAGCTCTCCTGTGTGTGGGTGTGCGCATGCCTCTCTCACCATCCGTGCAGCTCTCCTGTGTATGTATGTGTGTGTGCGCGTGTGCCTCTCACCATCTGTGCAGCTCTCCTGTGTGTGTGTGTGTGCGTGCCTCTCACCATCCGTGCAGCTCTCCTGTGTGTGTGTGTGAACGTGCCTCTCTCACCATCTGTGTAGCTCTCCTGTCTGTGTGTGTGTGAACGTGCCTCTCTCTCACCATCCGTGCAGCTCTCCTGTCTGTGTGTGTCTGTGCGTGCCTCTCTCTCTCTCACCATCCGTGCAGCTCTCATGTCTGTGTGTGTGTGTGCGCCTCACTCACCGGCCATGCAGCTCTCCTGTGTGTGTTTCTCCCCCCAGTCTTGCAGCTCTCCTCTGTGTGTGTGTCTTTCTCCCCTCCCCCACAGTCGTGCAGCTCTTCTCCGTGTGTGTCTCTCTCCCCTTGCCAGTCGTGCAGTTCTCCTGTGTGTGTGTCTCTTCCCCCCCCCCCCCGCAGTCGTGCAGCTGTCCTCTGTTTGTCTCTCTCCCTCCCCCCACAGTCGTGCAGCTCTCCTCTGTTTGTGTCTCTCTCTCCCCCACAGTCGTGCAGCTCTCATCTGTGTGTCTCTCTCTCCCCCCCAGCCATGCAGCTCTCCTCTGTGTGTGTGTGTGTCTCTCTCCCCCCCCTAGCCATGCAGCTCTCCTGTGTGTGTGTGTCTCTTCCCCCCAGCCATGCAGCTCTCTTGTGTATGTGTCTCTCTTCCCCCCCCCAGCCGTGCAGCTCTCCTGTGTGTGTGTGTCTCTCCCCCCCCCCCCCGTCATGCAGCTCTCCTCTGTGTGTGTCGCTCCCCCCAGCCGTTCAGCTCTCCTCTGTGTGTGTGTCTCTCTCTCCACCCAGCCGTGCAGCTCTCCTCTGTGTGTCTCTCCCCCAAGCCGTGCAGCTGTCCTGTGTGTGTGTATGTGTCTGTCTCCCCCCAGTCATGCAGCTCTCCTCTGTGTGTGTGTCTCTCTCTTCCCCCATCGTGCAGCTCTCCTGTGTGTGTGTGTGTGTGTCTCTGTCTCCCCCCCCCCCCAGCCGTGCAGCTCTCCTCTGTGTGTGTGTGTGTCTCTCTCCCCCCCCCCAGTCATGCAGCTCTCCTCTTTGTGTGTCTCCCCCCCCCCCCGCCGTGCAGCTCTCCTGTGTGTCTCTTCCCCCCAGCCGTGCAGCTCTCCTCTGTGTGTATGTGTGTGTCTCTCTCCCCCAGCCATGCAGCTCTCCTCTGTGTGTGTGTGTGTGTGTCTCTCTCTCCCCCCAGCTGTGCAGCTCTCTTCTGTGTGTGTCTCCCCAGCCGTGCAGCTCTCCTCTGCATGTATGTGTGTCTCTCTCTCTTTCCCCAGCCGTGCAGCCTCTCTGCATGTTTGTGTCTTTCTCTCTCTTTCCCCAGGCATGCAGCATCTCCTCCCTGCATGTTTGTGTATCTCGCTCTCTTTTTCCCGTCATGCAGCATCTCCTCTCTGCATGTTTGTCTATCTCTCTTTCCCCAGTCATGCAGCATCTCCTCTCTGCATGTTTGTCTATCTCTCTTTCCCCAGTGATGCAGGATCTCCTCTCTGCATGTCTCTCTCTCTCTCTCTCATTACGTAGCTATAGTTCGGGTTCCTCTTTCCCACATGCATCACTTTGCACTTGCTCACATTAAATGGCATCTGCCATTTAGACGCACAGTCTCCCAGTCTCGTAAGGTCCTCTTGTAATTTTTCACAGTCCTCTCGCAATATAACAACTTTGAATAACTTTGTGTCGTCAGCAAATGTAATTACCTCACTAGTTACTCCCATCTCTAAATCATTTATCACAGCAGTCCCAGCACAGACCCCTTGAGGAACCCCACTATCTACGCTTTCCATTGAGAATACTGACCACTCTCTGTTTTCCATCCGTTAACCAGATTTTAATCCACAATAGGACACTACCTCCTATCCCATGACTCCATAATTTCCTCTGGAGTCTTTCATGAGGTACTTTGTCAAATGCCTTTTGAAGATCCAGATACACAGTATCAACCGGCTCGCCTTTATCTACGTTTGTTCACCCCTTCAAAGAAATGTAGTAGATTGGTGAGGCAGGATTTCCCTTCACTCAGTCCATGTTGGCTTTGTCTCATTAATCCATGCTTTTGAATATGCTGTGTAATTTTCTTTATAATAGTCTCTACCATTTTGCCTGGCACCGACATCAGGCTCACCGGTCTATAATTTCCCGGATCCCCTCTGGAATCTTTTAAAAATATCGGCGTAACATGGGCTACCCTCCAGTCTTCTGGTACCACGCTCTATTTTAAAGATACTTTACATATTACTAACAATAGTTCCGCCATTTCATTTTTCAATTCTATCATCCGGTCCAGGAGATTTGCTACTCTTCAATTTGAGCACCCTCCTGCGATGTGCTCTTGACTAGTTAATCATCCAGGTAGAAAACACATGCACTCCCAGTCTGCTTAGCAACGCTGTGACTACTACAAGACATTTGTTGAAGACCTTGGGTACTGAAAGTGGTGCTTCCGTACTAGAGATCTGAGGTGCTTCCAATGACCAGGAAGTATCTGGATATGAGTATATGCAGCCTTTGTCCAGAGAGCATAGCCAATCATTGTTCTGGAACATGGGGAGAAGGGTGCCCAGAGAAACCAACCTGAACTTCTCTTTCATCAAATCTTTGTTCAGAGACCTTAGGTCTAGGATGAGGCAAAATCCTCCCATTTTCTTGGTGACAAGGAAGTATCTGGAATAGAATCCCTGCTCGACTGCAAGGGCCTGGAGAAGAGCAGAGTTCCTCTGCAAGTACCTGCTCATGCCAAGCGATGAGAAGAGACTCTTGTGGTGGGCAGTTTGGAGGTTTTGCCAATTGAGAGTCTATCCTGCATGGACAATTTGGAGTACCCACCGGTCGGAGGTTGGTAAAAATTCATCCTTCCCCGTACTGGTAGATCATCCAGAATGGATACTTTGCGGCTGTGCTCTCCTGGAGCCAGTCAAAATCTCACCCCCACATTTGCCTGGGGAGCAGATTATGACTTTTGTGGAAGGAGCTGATGCTGGGGACTGGCAGAAAAAGTAAACCTATGCCTTTGAAAGCCGCCAGAAAACCTCCAAATAGAGGAGGAGGCTGCTGGGCAGGGACGTAGCTACAGGTGTTAGCTCAAGACCAGTTTGTCCTCCAATCACTGCCAGTCTTCTAGGTGCCAGTTCACCAGTTAGACTGCAGTGGGAGGGCACAGCTTTTTAGTTCTGCCGTGACTCAGCCACATGCATTTAGACAGCTGGAAGCAAAAACAGCAGCTCTCCTGCTGCCTGTGGTAACCTGCCAATTTTTTTTTTTTTTTTAGTGCGGGTGCAGGTCGGGAATGGTCATGCTCGGGGTGCCTGCCTTGCCCCCCTGTGCCCCTGCTGTGCGCATGGGGAAAATCTGCCACCAATGCCACGGCTCAGTTGGCTGGGTCTCCTCCACTGTGCCAGGCTGGCCACAGTAGCTAGACCCTCACCTCGCCCCTCACTTGATCAGTTGAGCAGTCCCCCACGGCCCCAAACAGGCACAGGAACCAGCACATTGCAGTGCTTTGAGTCAGCACCTGCCACTACATGCATACAAATTTGGGAAAACTCAAGCCCAGTTGCTCAGGTAAAATGAATATTTTTTAATATGTACAGTGTAATGCTGGTGGTGGGCTCTTCACTGCCAACGGGAAAAAAATTATATTTAATCATTAAATATACCTTTTTCCTTTACCTCCCTAGGCAGTGAAGAGCCCACCCCTACCCAGAAACCCACCAACAATACATTTTAATGTTGGTGGGTTTCTGGGTGAGGGGGTGGGCTCAGTGTCCAATTTAAAATTAAAGGCTGCATATTTTTTCATGTTGGTGGGGTTTTGGATGAGGATGGTCTCTAAAGTACCCAGGTTAAAATGTTTAAAAACAAAAGTTTTATATTTAATGTAAGTGGGTTTCTGGGTGGGAGTGGGCTGTGCAGTGCCCAGGACATTAACAATCAAAAGATTTTATGTTTAATGCTGGTGTGCTTCGGGAAGGGGGGAGAGATTGGGAAGGGCAGGGGAAGAACAGGGCTGATGCTAGGCTACAGGGAGGGGTAGGAGGTAGGGTAGTGTAAAGCTGATGCCTAGCTACAGGATGGATGGTGGGGAAGGGAAGGGATGATGCTGGGCTACAAGGATCGATGTTGTACCTCAATTAGATCCGAACATGAATTGCATCAAAGGGAAGGCATGGAGCCAGCGCAAGCAAGGGGAATGAGTTGCTGCTCGCTGCTGGCAAAGACGTGGGGGGAGGGAGAGATGACAGGCAGTGGTGAGAGCAGGATACAGGGTTATCATGCCCACCCACTGTGGGCTCAGCCACCCAAAATTGGGTGTCTGGCTATGCCCCTGCCGCCGGGAAAGGGACTGGATAGTATCAGTGTATTTGTTTTGATGAGGTCAGCAGTCTCCTCCACATTTTCTCTGAAAAGACTGTCTCCCCCGGAAAGGTACGTCCACTAGCCTCTCCTGAATGGCAGACCTGAACCGCAGACTCAAGGTCAGAGAGACACAGCCATGAGTGTCTGCTCATCCCCACACCTAAATCGGAGCTTCTGGACATAATGTCAATATATATATATATATATATATATATATATATATATATATATATATATACACACACACACACACACACCCCTGGCCAAATAGTTGACACTCCTTCTGCCTCTTGGCCAGCTGGCGAAGCTCAGCAGCTGTCTTTTGTGGGAGAGTGTCTGCAAAGTCTAGTATACGGCAGACCAGAGACTGCAAGTAAATGCTCGTGTAGAGCTGGTAGACCTGGATGCGGGAGACTAGCATCAAGGCCTGATAAACGTTCCTCCTCAAGGAATCTAGGGTCCAATCCTCTCTGTCTGGGGGTGCTGAGGCTTGAGCCCTGGAACTCCTATCTCTTTTGAGGGCGGATTCAACCACCAAGGAGTTGTGTGGCAACTGGGCCTTCTGGATCCAATACATTGAATCCACTTTCTTTGGTGCTACCTGCACAGAGAGAAGGGCTCCCAGTTCTTCATCTGTGCGTCATGAAGAATCTTAGCAGAACTGTCAAAGCATCTCCGAGTGGAGAATCAAACTCCAGGACCTGAATTAACTTGGCCCTAGGTTCATCTTCCATTTCTAACGTAAACAGAATGGCTCTGCCATTTCCTTAACAAATGGGTAAAAGAGGTGGACTTAGATCCATCACCACCTGATAAGAGAAGGAAGTCTCCACCTGAGAGTATGCTATAAGACCCCTACTCTCAGAGATAGTCTTGCGGCTCATCCTTAGACTCTCATGACCGGTCCATGATAACAAAAAAAGTCTTTATAGGACTGCTAAGACTACCCCTGTCTCAGCTGGCTGGAGGTATGTCCAGGCTTCAGGGTCAGGTGCCAAAGTGCCTGCTCACATCTCAACCATGAGGGAGCTAACTCCCTCAATATCAAGGGTGTAGTGTAGAGGGAGGCACCAACAGCAATGCCTCTCGAGGCATAGGGGTTGGGGACCGCTGCACAGCGGTGTCATGGACCTCGAGGTTCGAGTGGTTGAGTGCTGCAGTGGACACGTGCCCTCGATGCCTGAGCACTTGGGAGCTATAGCAATCCTGCCACCTCTTCTCTCCGTATGGCCCGGAACCGGTCATCGAGGACAGGCATCAATAAGACTGGAGCTGGTGCAGAGACAGCCTGCTGAGATGACAGTGCCATAATCGGCAGCGGGGTCCCGGCTGCATGGGGGCTGCAGCGACAGCACCAGAATTACAGAGGGGGAAGCAGTCCTCTTAGCGACGCTTCTCAAGTGCTAGCGATGCCGATGCCCCAGAGCTCCGTGCATTGAAGGGGACCGATGCCAATGCTTCTTGGCCTCGGTGTCCCTCGGTGCCAACAAGGGCGACGTCGAATCTACTCGTGTCCTCAGTGTTGGGTTAGTACATAAGTACATAAGTAGTGCCATACTGGGAAAGACCAAAGGTCCATCTAGCCCAGCATCCTGTCACCGACAGTGGCCAATCCAGGTCAAGGGCACCTGGCACGCTCCCCAAACGTAAAAACATTCCAGACAAGTTATATGCAAATCAGTCCTGGGGCTTGCTACCGGTGCCTGATATCGAGGGAGGTGAAGACCTCCTCGATTCTGATGAACCCCCAGTGTCAGACGAAGCCATTGAAGCCATCGAGGTCGATGCTTCCGATGCCAGTGTCGATAGACCAGACTTTGAGGATCCAAAAAATTTCCTCTGGCGGGCCTGTTTTGTATTCTTTTCTGTATTTGTAAGGAAAGAACACAGATGGGTCATGGTCAGGCCTCAAGCACTCCCACACATTAATTGTGTGGATCAGTACAAGATATCACCCAATTATACTGGGTGCATCTTTTGAAGCTATTGAGTGTCTTCTGAGGTATGTCAAAATGCACCGCAGCCAAATCAAAAGGCTCAATGATGAGGCCAAAAAGGGGCTTACCTCAAATTGAGCTTGGTGCTCTGGCCTAGGAGGGCACCTGGAGACGCAAAAAACAAAACTTTAAAATACTGAAAATACTAAGAAAATAAAAGAGGAAAAAAAATTAAACTTTTAAGGGGGAAAATAGCAAAAATTAGCCAAAAAGAACCCTGCATAGGAAGGCAGAAAAACTCAAAGGAGAAGCGCTGAGGCGAGACAAAACGTGACCTAGCACTGTGGAAAAAAGACTGAGGGTCGTACACTCGCACGTTGGATGGGAAGGCACTTGCGCATGCACTGCCAAGGGCCAAGTTACAGAGCAACAGGGTAGCATCCCACACTGGGCTCCGTCAGGATGTCACCCAGATGTAAGGATACCACTGTTGTGCACATTTTCAAAGCTTATGTTTCACTTCTCTAAATATTAATTATGTAAAAAAAATTTGTATCTTTGTTGTCTGACCATTTTGTTTTTCTACTTGGGATGGTCCTGGTCTCTTTTTACTACATCCTCTTATTGAGTACTGATAGAACTGAAAAATGAGCTTGCGGAGCTACTGCTAGTGATATTCAATTTATCCTTAAAATCGAGCGTGGTACCGGAAGATTGGAGGGTGGCCAATGTAACGCCGATTTTTAAAAAAGGTTCCAGGGGAGATCCGGGAAATTATAGACCGGTGAGTCTGACGTCGGTGCAGGGGAAAATGGTAGAGGTTATTATTAAAAACAAAATTACAGAGCACATCCAAGGACATGGCTTACTGAGACCAAGTCAGCATGGCTTTTGTGTGGGGAAATCTTGCCTGACCAATTTACTTCAATTCTTTGAAGGAGTAAACAAACATGTGGACAAAGGGGAGCCGGTTGATATTGTGTATCTGGATTTTCAAAAGGCATTTGACAAGGTACCTCATGAAAGGCTACAGAGGAAATTAGAGGGTCATGGGATAGGAGGAGAGGAAATGTCCTATTGTGGATTAAAAACTGGTTGAAGGATAGGAAACAGAGAGTGGGATTAAATGGGCAATATTCACAACAGAGAAGGGTAGTTAGTGGGGTTCCTCAGGGGTCTGTGCTAGGACCGCTGCTTTTTAATATATTTATAAATGATTTAGAGATGGGAGTAACTAGCGAGGTAATTAATTTTGCTGATGACACAAAGTTATTCAAAGTCGTTAACTCGCGACAGGTTTGTGAAAAATTACAGAAGGACCTTACAAGACTGGGAGACTGGGCGGCTAAATGGCAGATGACGTTTAATGTGAGCAAGTGCAAGGTGATGCATGTGGGAAAAAAGAACCCAAATTATAGCTACGTTAAATAGTTACGGACCAAGAAAGGGATCTGGGCGTCATCATCAATAATACACTGAAACCTTTCTGCTCAGTGTGCTGCTGCGGCTAGGAAAGCGAATAGAATGTTGGGTATTATTAGGAAAGGTATGGAAAACAGGTGTGAGGATGTCATAATGCCGTTATATCGCTCCATGGTGCGACCGAACCTTGAGTATTGTGTTCAATTCTGGTCGCCGTATCTCAAGAAAGATATAGCAGAATTGGAAAAGGTGCAGCGAAGGGCGACTAAAATGATAGCGGGGATGGGACGACTTCCCTATGAAGAAAGACTAAGAAGGCTAGGGCTTTTCAGCTTGGAGAAGAGACGGCTGAGGAGAGACATGATAGAGGTATATAAAATAATGAGTGGAGTGGAACAGGTGGATGTGAAGCGTCTGTTCACGCTTTCCAAAAATACTAGTACTAGGGGGCATGCGATGAAACTACAGTGTAGTAAATTTAAAACAAATCGGAGAAACTTTTTCTTCACCCAACGCATAATTAAACTCTGGAATTCGTTGCCAGAGAGCGTGGTGAAGGCAGTTAGCTTGACAGAGTTTAAAAAGGGGTTAGATGGTTTCCTAAAGGACAAGTCCATAAACCACTACTAAATGGACTTGGGAAAAATCCACAATTCCAGGAATAACATGTATAGAATGTTTGTACGTTTGGGAAGCTTGCCTGGTGCCCTTGGCCTGGATTGGCCGCTGTCGTGGACAGGTTGCTAGGCTCGATGGACCCTTTGTCTTTTTCCAGTGTGGCATTACTTATGTACGTATGGTTTTCTCCTAAGTCCTTTCCCAGGATCTAATTTCCATTTTCTGCTTTTCATTCTCTTTCCTTCAACAGTTTACCATTTTTTTAAATTTCCTGCACTTACCTCCCTAGTTCTCCCATTCTCACCTATGTTTTTTATTCTGTCTCCTATCTCCTATTTCCTTTTACCCAATTTCTAGTCTTGCATTTCCACTCTGTATTCATTTCTTCCTTAGTTTATTAGTCTGTGCCTCTTATCCTTACCAATCCCAGCTCCTTCCCTGTCATTTATCCCCTCTCTATCTCCAATCCCTTTATGTATTATCCCTGTATTTATCTTCTCTGTTTCCACGTTCTCACCTCCCCCTTCCATTGTCTCTCACCCTCTTCATAACCCCCTCTTTCCCCATAATCCTTTGTGTATTCCTCTTCTCCCTTTCTCTAGCATCCATCCACCTGCCTCCTTCTCCAGTATTTATTTACACCGGATTACATGTTGCTCTTAATAACTATTCCCCTACACAATATAACCTCTGGTTCTAGGGACTACCTTAGACTTCATCTTCCAGATTGCAAGAGAGTGCCTTATGTCAGTTCACTCTGCAGACTTTAGATACCAAGGGGCTAACTGGTGGAACTCACTGCCATTGGCAATCAGCCTGATTACTTGGTATTTTGCAAAGACTGAAAGCTTTCCTCTTTGAGAAGTTTCTACCCATTGATAGATTGTAACTGACCATCAATGGTTTATTATTTAGTTCTTATTTGCATCTTATTTGTGCCACTCTGCACTTATTTGATATTTTGTTTACTGTCATTTTATTTCTCTGAGGACAAGCAGTCTTCTATATTCTCACAAATTGGTATTTTGTTCTGCTTCTCTTGTGGCTGTTTTTCTTGGGCTTTACAAACCCGTCCTTTATTTTTTCTTTAGTTTTATTTTGTCGGGTTTTAGTTTTCTTCTTCTCTTTGCCTTGCCCTTTTTCAGGCACCATCAATTAAGTTGTTTTTTCCGTCCATGTCCACGACTATTCCCAGTGGTATATCCAGTGCAATCGGACTATCTCGGGAAAGGATACCCATTCTTAGTGTCTGCAGTGTCTTAGGCCCGACCATAGCCCTGTAGGTTCCTTGAGAGGCTCAACGAGACAGGATTTTTGAGCCAAGTCCGGTTCCCCAGTGTCGACATTGGAATCAACATCTATATTGAGGTCTCTTGCTGTGCAGGCCCCTCGGGACCATCCATCTTTGAAACTGACCTTGAGGCAGCGATGTCGTCCTCATCATCACCGAGGAGCCTTGGTGACATGCATCAGGCGAAGGCCAAGAAGCATCGTCGTCAATCATCTTCGATACATGGTGCTGGGAGCTCTGAGGCGTCAAAGGATTTGCTGGGAGAATCGCTTTCCCTCCTTATAGGAAGTGCCAATGTGCCTGTCTCCATGCAGCCGAGATCCTGTTCCCCCGTTGATCCCAGCGTTTCTGCAACCTGCACCTCTACCGGCACCCCAGCTTTTCCCGGTGTCAGCCCTTGGTGAGCACATCCGGGTCTTGCTTCCACAGCTGCTCGATGGCCTCATGCAGCAGTGTGCATTGGTATCACGGGTGCTTGCGCCTGCCATATCTCCCGTTGCAGCCTTCCTAGCCCTAAGCCCTGCTATGTGGCCTCCAACACCAGCGCCTCTTGCGGCCATGGTGTTGACTGCCACCCAAGCCGGTATCCTCTTCCTTTGTATATACCCTTGCTTCTTCCCATCCCCCACAGAGTATCTGTCCTCCTCTTCCTTTTCTCCGCCCCAATCCTTTTATCCCATCTGCCCCTTGTTAAACCCCATCCCCCTTTGCTTGTTTGTGCTGGTACGTCAAGCTCCATCTCTGGCCGTCTTCAAATCTAAGCTAAAAGCTCACCTTTTTGATGCTGCTTTTAAACTCCTAACCCTTATTCACTTGTTCAGAACCCTTATTTCATCATCCTCACTTTAATATTCCCTTCTCTTGTTTGTCCTGTTTGTCTGTCCTAATTAGATTGTAAGCTCTGTCAAGCAGGGACTGTCTCTTCATGTTCAAGTGTACGTCTAGTAGCGCTATAGAAATAAGTAGTAGTAGTAGTTGTGCCTTAGATCTCTTCTCCCACCCCATTCCCAACCCCAATCTGACATCTGAGCCCCCCTTTCTCCTTGCCCCTTCTTGCATATGCGCCCAGCATTTGTCATCTTTGGACTCAAGGTGAACTCGCAGGGTATCAAGAGGCAAGCTTGTCTGGCAGAATGAGTACTGTATTGAGTGTTATTTCCTTTAACGCTCAAGGTTTCCAGCTGCACAGGCTCTTTATTCTCCAGGGTCATTTTCACAACTTTAAGATGGGTATTCATACTGACATCTACACCTGTGATTTGTTCTGTGGACCTGTGTTACATTCTTCAGTTCAACAGTCTGTCTCATGGCTCATTGTCATTAGAAATCTGACAAGCTTCAGGCTGGGGGGGGGGGGTCCAAAATTTCTGTCACTCCCACCATCTGCTAGCATCAGCCCTCTTTTATAATCCCCAGCTACCTTCTCCTAGTCCCTAAATGAATACTATTTCTGAGTCCCAGCATCAGCATCCTTCTCGCACTTGTCCTCCTTTTCAACACTTGGCTCCGACTCCAATTCTCTCTCACCTTACCTGTCTTTCAGCCCTCAGCTCCCTTTCTCACCTTGCTCCTCTTTCAGCCCCCAGATCCTTCAACCACCTGCCCCCTTTTTCAGCCCCCATCTCCTTCTCTAACCCAACCCCCTTTTCAGCCCTCTTTACCCACCTGCCCCCCCCCCCCCCCAGCTCCAGTCACAGCTTCCTTCTCCCACCTGGCTTCCCCTTTTCTGCCCCTATCCGCAGCCTCCTTCCACACCTGATTCCTTCAACCTCCAGCCCCACCCCACCTCACCCATCCCCCCTTTTCAGCTCTAGCTCCCTTCTCAGCCCCCAGCTCGCTTCAAACCATCCTTCCTCCTTTTCAGTTAAATATTAACTACTTCCTGTTTCAATAAGAAGTACTTAATCTCACTAAAGCAGTGCCAATGGCCAGATGCAATGGGAGGCAGGCAGGCAGATTGGAGGCAGCAAGATGCTCCCATGGCTCTGCAGCCAATTTCTAAATGCAGGGTTGGTGCGAGAACGGGGCTGGAACTTGGGGGGGGGGGGGGGAGCAACTGCTAAGGACAGTTTTGGTTGAGCACAGCACACACGCCTATGCCAGTGCTTCTGTGATGTACAGTTAGTGCAACAGGTAAGCAGAGGCAGCTTTTGGTGCCCCCTGAACATAGCGCCCTCCTGCCATGCTTACCATGTTGTGCTGCTCCTGTTTTGTTGCCAGACAGACTGGGCAAGCATATGTCCAGCTGCTAATAATAGGCATAGTGCATTTAATTTTAAGTTTTATATTAAAATGATTTTGTTTTTACATGGCCTTATGAACAATTAACTTTCTGCAAGTAGGTTTTTGTTGAATCTGCTAATAAGTATCCTGTTCTAAGTTTTTTACAAATTTGTATTTATTTTCTACAGCTTCTTTATCTGGGTAGGGAATATCCAAAAGGTGCAGACTACTTTAGAGAGAAACTGAAGAAGGCCTTCATGAAGAACAGGGATGTTAAAGATCCTGAAAAGATCAAGGAACTAATAGAACGAGGTGAATTTGTTATAAAAGAACTTGAGGCTTTATACTTTCTTAAAAAGTATAGAGCTATGAAGCAGCGTTACTATGAGGATGATAAGGATAGATAATTACAGTATATTGAAATACATCTAAGAAAAGAAATGTGGACTTGAACTCTGATTGTGAAGTTTACTGTACATATTCTAATCATTACATCAACAAATTAGGTTGGTACTGAACTTGGAATCAATATTGTTTGATGGAAAGCCACCTATAACATTAGAATGTATTCACTGATTAAAAAAAATCATTTTGTAATTTTTTCTGCCAATAATTACAACCTGCAAATTTGTTTTAAACTGTGCAATTGATTATATGTACAAATATATATGCTTTCTATTCACCTAGACTCTTGTTTTACTTGACTAGTAGATGAGCTGCTATGCACATCGTTAACATCTTCATACACAAGAGATGTGACTAGATACTGTATTCCTACAAAATAATTCCTCTATAAAATGATATACTACACACAGCTATAAGTGGGAGCTAAGGAAGAATACTGATGTGAGGTAAAACTTCTTGTGGGCAATAGGCATGATCATGAGATAAGTACTAGTGTTACCAAAATCATACTGGCTTTATGGAGATGGCTTAAAAAATCTGCTGGAATGCCCGTCTGCCTCAGGGGTCAAATACAACAGTACTGTGAAAACATAAAAAGATATATAAATAAAAAATCAACATAAATCACAAATCATGTGTATGATACATTAAAAAGTATAAATACAGTTAAAGTTTAATACAATAAAGCGAATGCTACATACCTGTAGAAGGTATTCTCCGAGGACAGCAGGCTGATTGTTCTCACTGATGGGTGACGTCTGCGGCAGCCCCTCCAATCGGAATCTTCACTAGCAAAAGCCTTTGCTAGCCCTCGCGCGCCGATGCGCATGCGCGGCCGTCTTCCCGCCCGAAACCGGCTTGAGCCGGCCAGTCTCATATGTAGCAAGACAAAGACAAGGGAAGACACAACTCCAAAGGGGAGGCGGGCGGGTTTGTGAGAACAATCAGCCTGCTGTCCTCGGAGAATACCTTCTACAGGTATGTAGCATTCGCTTTCTCCGAGGACAAGCAGGCTGCTTGTTCTCACTGATGGGGTATCCCTAGCCCCCAGGCTCACTCAAAACAACAACCATGGTCAATTGGGCCTCGCAACGGCGAGGACATAACTGAGATTGACCTAAAAAATTTACCAACTAACTGAGAGTGCAGCCTGGAACAGAACAAACAGGGCCCTCGGGGGGTGGAGTTGGATCCTAAAGCCCAAACAGGTTCTGAAGAACTGACTGCCCGAACCGACTGTCGTGTCGGGTATCCTGCTGCAGGCAGTAATGAGATGTGAATGTGTGGACAGATGACCACGTCGCAGCTTTGCAAATTTCTTCAATAGAGGCTGACTTCAAGTGGGCTACCGACGCAGCCATGGCTCTAACATTATGAGCCGTGACATGACCCTCAAGAGCCAGCCCCGCCTGGGCGTAAGTGAAGGAAATGCAATCTGCTAGCCAATTGGATATGGTGCGTTTCCCCACAGCCACTCCCCTCCTATTGGGATCAAAAGAAACAAACAATTGGGCGGACTGTCTGTTGGGCTGTGTCCGCTCCAGATAGAAGGCCAATGCTCTCTTGCAGTCCAATGTGTGCAGCTGACGTTCAGCAGGGCAGGAATGAGGACGGGGAAAGAATGTTGGCAAGACAATTGACTGGTTCAGATGGAACTCCGACACAACCTTTGGCAGGAACTTAGGGTGAGTGCGGAGGACTACTCTGTTATGATGAAATTTGGTGTAAGGAGCCTGGGCTACCAGGGCCTGAAGCTCACTGACCCTACGAGCTGAAGTAACTGCCACCAAGAAAATGACCTTCCAGGTCAAGTACTTCAGATGGCATGAATTCAGTGGCTCAAAAGGAGGTTTCATCAGCTGGGTGAGAACGACATTGAGATCCCATGACACTGTAGGAGGCTTGACAGGGGGCTTTGACAAAAGCAAACCTCTCATGAAGCGAACAACTAAAGGCTGTCCTGAGATCGGCTTACCTTCCACATGGTAATGGTATGCACTGATTGCACTAAGGTGAACTCTTACAGAGTTGGTCTTGAGACCAGACTCAGACAAGTGCAGAAGGTATTCAAGCAGGGTCTGTGTAGGACAAGAGCGAGGATCTAGGGCCTTGCTGTCACACCAGACGGCAAACCTCCTCCACAGAAAGAAGTAACTCCTCTTAGTGGAATCTTTCCTGGAAGCAAGCAAGATGCGGGAGACACCCTCTGACAGGGCCAAAGAGGCAAAGTCTACGCTCTCAACATCCAGGCTGTGAGAGCCAGGGACCGGAGGCTGGGATGCAGAAGCGCCCCTTCGTCCTGCGTAATGAGGGTCGGAAAACACTCCAATCTCCAGGGTTCTTCGGAGGACAACTCCAGAAGAAGAGGGAACCAGATCTGACGCGGCCAAAAGGAGCAATCAGAATCATGGTGCCTCGGTCTTGCTTGAGTTTCAACAAAGTCTTCCCCACCAGAGGAATGGGAGGATAAGCATACAGCAGACCCTCCCCCCAATCCAGGAGGAAGGCATCCGATGCCAGTCTGCCGTGGGCCTGAAGCCTGGAACAGAACTGAGGGACTTTGTGGTTTGCTCGAGATGCGAAAAGATCCACCAAGGGGGTGCCCCACGCTTGGAAGATCTGGCGCACCACTCGGGAGTTGAGCGACCACTCGTGAGGTTGCATAATCCTGCTCAGTCTGTCGGCCAGACTGTTGTTTACGCCTGCCAGATATGTGGCTTGGAGCACCATGCCGTGCCGGCGAGCCCAGAGCCACATGCTGACGGCTTCCTGACACAGGGGGCGAGATCCGGTGCCCCCCTGCTTGTTGACGTAGTACATGGCAACCTGGTTGTCTGTCTGAATTTGGATAATTTGGTGGGACAGCCGATCTCTGAAAGCCTTCAGAGCGTTCCAGATCGCTCGTAACTCCAGAAGATTGATCTGTAGATCGCGTTCCTGGAGGGACCAGCTTCCTTGGGTGTGAAGCCCATCGACATGAGCTCCCCATCCCAGGAGAGACGCATCCGTGGTCAGCACTTTTTGTGGCTGAGGAATTTGGAAAGGACGTCCCAGAGTCAAATTGGACCAAATCGTCCACCAATACAGGGATTCGAGAAAACTCGTGGACAGGTGGATCACGTCTTCTAGATCCCCAGCAGCCTGAAACCACTGGGAAGCTAGGGTCCATTGAGCAGATCTCATGTAAAGGCGGGCCATGGGAGTCACATGAACTGTGGAGGCCATGTGGCCCAGCAATCTCAACATCTGCCGAGCTGTGATCTGCTGTGACGCTCGCACCCGCGAGACGAGGGACAACAAGTTGTTGGCTCTCGCCTCTGGGAGATAGGCGCGAGCCGTCCGAGAATCCAGCAGAGCTCCTATGAATTCGAGTCTCTGCGCCGGGAGAAGATGGGACTTTGGGTAATTTATCACAAACCCCAGTAGCTCCAGGAGGCGAATAGTCATCTGCATGGACTGCAGGGCTCCTGCCTCGGACGTGTTCTTCACCAGCCAATCGTTGAGATATGGGAACACGTGCACCCCCAGCCTGCGAAGTGCTGCCGCTACTACAGCCAAGCACTTTGTGAACACCCTGGGCGCAGAGGCGAGCCCAAAGGGTAGCACACAATACTGGAAGTGACGTGTGCCCAGCTGAAATCGCAGATACTGTCTGTGAGCTGGCAGTATCGGGATGTGTGTGTAGGCATCCTTCAAGTCCAGAGAGCATAGCCAATCGTTTTCCTGAATCATGGGAAGTAGGGTGCCCAGGGAAAGCATCCTGAACTTTTCTTTGACCAGATATTTGTTCAGGGCCCTTAGGTCTAGGATGGGACGCATCCCCCCTGTTTTCTTTTCCACAAGGAAGTACCTGGAATAGAATCCCAGCCCTTCTTGCCCGGATGGCACGGGCTCGACCGCATTGGCGCTGAGAAGGGCGGAGAGTTCCTCTGCAAGTACCTGCTTGTGCTGGAAGCTGTAAGACTGAGCTCCCGGTGGACAATTTGGAGGTTTGGAGGCCAAATTGAGGGTGTATCCTTGCCGGACTATTTGGAGAACCCACTGATCGGAGGTTATGAGAGGCCACCTTTGGTGAAAAGCTTTCAACCTCCCTCCGACTGGCAGGTCGCCCGGCACTGACACTTGGATGTCAGCTATGCTCTGCTGGAGCCAGTCAAAAGCTCGCCCCTTGCTTTTGCTGGGGAGCCGAGGGGCCTTGCTGAGTCGCATGCTGCTGACGAGAGCGAGCGCACTGGGGCTTAGCCTGGGCCGCAGGCTGTCGAGAAGGAGGATTGTACCTACGCTTGCCAGAAGAGTAGGGAACAGTCTTCCTTCCCCCGAAAAATCTTCTACCTGTAGAGGTAGAGGCTGAAGGCTGCCGGCGGGAGAACTTGTCGAATGCGGTGTCCCGCTGGTGGAGCTGCTCTACCACCTGTTCGACTTTCTCTCCAAAAATGTTGTCCGCACGGCAAGGCGAGTCCGCAATCCGCTGCTGGATTCTATTCTCCAGGTCGGAGGCACGCAGCCATGAGAGCCTGCGCATCACCACACCTTGAGCAGCGGCCCTGGACGCAACATCAAAGGTGTCATACACCCCTCTGGCCAGGAATTTTCTGCACGCCTTCAGCTGCCTGACCACCTCCTGAAACGGCTTGGCTTGCTCAGGGGGGAGCGCATCAACCAAGCCCGCCAACTGCCGCACATTGTTCCGCATGTGTATGCTCGTGTAGAGCTGGTAAGACTGAATTTTGGCCACGAGCATAGAAGAATGGTAGGCCTTCCTCCCAAAGGAGTCCAAGGTTCTAGAGTCCTTGCCCGGGGGCGCCGAAGCATGCTCCCTAGAACTCTTGGCCTTCTTTAGGGCCAGATCCACAACTCCAGAATCATGAGGCAACTGAGTGCGCATCAGATCTGGGTCCCCATGGATCCGGTACTGGGACTCGATCTTCTTGGGGATGTGGGGATTAGTTAAAGGCTTGGTCCAGTTCGCCAGCAATGTCTTTTTTAGGACATGATGCATGGGTACTGTGGACGCTTCCTTAGGTGGAGAAGGATAGTCCAGGAGCTCAAACATTTCAGCCCTGGGCTCGTCCTCCACAACCACCGGGAAGGGGATGGCCGTAGACATCTCCCGGACAAAGGAAGCGAAAGACAGACTCTCAGGAGGAGAAAGCTGCCTTTCAGGAGAGGGAGTGGGATCGGAAGGAAGACCCTCAGACTCCTCGTCAGAGAAATATCTGGGGTCTTCTTCCTCTTCCCACGAGGCCTCACCCTCGGTGTCAGACACAAGTTCACGAACCTGTGTCTGCAACCGTGCCCGACTCGACTCCGTGGAGCCACGTCCACGATGGGGGCGTCGAGAGGTAGACTCCCTCGCCCGCATCGGCGAAGCTCCCTCCACCGACGTAGTCGGGGAGCCTTCCTGGGAGGCGACGGCAGCCGGCACCGCACACGGCACCGACGCCGGGGACCTCACCTCGGGCGATGGGCCAGCCGGCGCCACGCTCGACGGTACCCGTGGCGCAAGCACCGCCGGTACCGGAGGGGTAGGGCGCAACAGCTCTCCCAGAATCTCTGGGAGGACGGCCCGGAGGCTCTCGTTCAGAGCGGCTGCAGAGAAAGGCATGGAGGTCGATGCAGGCGTCGACGTCAGAACCTGTTCCGGGCGTGGAGGCTGTTCCGGGCTGTCCAGAGCGGAGCGCATCGACACCTCCTGAACAGAGGGTGAGCGGTCCTCTCGGCGTCGATGCCTGCTGGGTGCCGACTCCTTCGGCGACCCAGAGCTCTCGGTACCGACACGGGAAGGGGACCAGTGACGATGCTTCTTCGACTTCTTGGGACGAAGCATGTCACCGGAGCTTCCCGGTACCGACGAGGAGGACGTAGAATCCAGCCGTCGCTTCCTCGGGGCCGAGACCGAAGAGGGTCGGTCTCGGGGGGGCTGTACCGCAGGAGCCCTCAGGGTAGGGGGAGACCCACCCGAAGGCTCACCGCCACCAGCAGGGGAATG
Organism: Microcaecilia unicolor; assembly: GCF_901765095.1. Lineage (NCBI taxonomy): Eukaryota > Metazoa > Chordata > Amphibia > Gymnophiona > Siphonopidae > Microcaecilia > Microcaecilia unicolor. The sequence goes on from NC_044039.1 coordinate 94,494,489, forward strand.
GACAGCCCTCACCTGCACTCCAGACGAAGCACCACCGTCCGACGACATCAGCAGACGAGGTCCCGGTACCACCGACGTCGATGCAGCTATCCGATGTCTCGGCGCCGATGCAGAGGGCCGATGCCTCGATGCACTGGCCGCCGAGGTTGAAGGTCTGGACGCTGAAGACGTCGATGCACTCGCTACCCCCGGTGCCGATGCCGACGAAGAGCCCGAGAACAAAACGTTCCACTGGGCTAACCTCGCTACCTGAGTCCGCCTTTGCAAAAGGGAACACAGACTACAGGCCTGAGGGCGGTGCCCAGCCCCCAGACACTGAAGACACGACGCGTGCCTGTCAGTGAGCGAGATTACCCGGGCGCACTTCTTGAAGCCGCTGGAAGGCTTCGATGTCATGGGCGGAAAAATCACGCCGGCGAAATCGAAAGACGAAATGGCGAAATTTGGCACAGAAAAAATAGGAAATTTCGACCGGGGCCTAAGTAAGGCCTACCCCGACGACGAAAGAAAACTTAACGGGGCGAAAAAACTCGAAGTAGAGGAAGGAAAAAACCGAAAGTGGCTAATCCAAAGGATTTCTGGATTTCTCACAGAAAATGTCGAAAAACGACGCGCGAGGTCGACTTTCCGGGGCACGAACGGTAAAACAAACCGTACCGAGCGCGGAGAAAAGAAGACTGGCCGGCTCAAGCCGGTTTCGGGCGGGAAGACGGCCGCGCATGCGCGGTGCGCATCGGCGCGCGAGGGCTAGCAAAGGCTTTTGCTAGTGAAGATTCCGATTGGAGGGGCTGCCGCGGACGTCACCCATCAGTGAGAACAAGCAGCCTGCTTGTCCTCGGAGAATAAAACTTTATTTATAACCCACTATCTCTTTAAAAGTCTAAGTGGGGAAAAAGCCACATACAACAAACTATACAAAAAGTGCTATATTACTCTTACAATAAAACATACAGCAAATTAAATTTACATGGTATTAAAATATCATACATCAAAGGAACCAAAACCCTGAAGAAATAAAATATAAAATAAAAATCACAAACTTAACTTGAGACATTAACTGTATATTCTAAAAGTGATAACATATAGCATATATTTAAAAATGCAATGTATATAAGAAAGCCATACAATATTGTATAGAATGGACTGCACATCAAATAAAAATGAGTAAACTGAGTAACAGAATCCTGTTTAAAAAAGTAAACAAATATTGGATGAACATGTAGGATAAACAAATATAATGGGAACTAGGGTTTCACCAGACAAGAGTCCTAAAGGACATAGTAAAGTTGTCAAGGATATGCTACACAAATAAGCTCACCTTCAAGCTCATTTTCAAAGCACTTAGCCTCCCAAAGTTCCATAGAAACCTATGGAACTTAGCCTCCCAAAGTGCTTTGAAAATATGCCTCCTTGTAGCCAGACGATGTTACAAACAGTGCCTTGATAAAAGTGCTCTGAGTATGAGTAGAGTTAAGGATAAGCAAACTGTGAAATAAAGGGGACAGAATACCATGTTGTATGAATATCCACCTCTGAACTGTCATGAAATTGACTAAACCTACAGAATGTATTGTAACAGTTGTATAGGATATGAAAACTGAATCTGCCATACAACAGTATGAATTATACATAGGCGATTGAAGTGCATAGCAGAAGCTAGTCTCCAGCTAAATAAGACTATTAAGTGAAGAGAACTAGTATATGCTTCTGTAGAAGCTTACATAAGTGCCATAGGGTATGTCCACTATACGGTGAAAAAGAAAACACTAAAAGGCTGGTTACTTAAAAACGGACTGGGAATAACCGGTTATAAAAATAACTGGTTATAAAGGATAGCCAGTAAACTATAACAGAAACCCTTATCAAAACTCTTGAAATTTAAGAAAAAAATCTCATTGATTCATAATATACAGGTGTTTTTTTTTTTTTTTAACAATAAAAAATATATAAATAATTATTTGTTGTGCTCAGTTTTTTTTGGTGTATTGCCGTGAACTAAAAGTCCAAGTTATGCAGGAACACCACATTTACATCATAGCACATCCTACCTCCATCCTGATCAAAGTATTAAAATAATGAACAATTTCCAGAAGCTGATGTAAAACACTAATATTCAAGGAGAAGAGGATATTATATAACAGCTACTTAGCTTGGGTAGGAATTGTGCAAGTCCAAAGGCCTTCTTCCTGCAAAGTTCTTATTCACCACAATACTTTTTTTCAAAAATCACTCCGTGGTCCTATGTTGATCCTATGTTTTGCATGGAGTGATTTTTATTTGATGTGCAGTCCATTCTATACAATATTGTATGGCTTTTATATATATATTTTTTAGTTGAAATATGTTTATTGTAGTCACCAAATAAACAGATTACAAACTGCAAAAACATTATCACAATCAATGTAACCAATATATATTTTAAAATGTTATCACATTTAGAATGTACAGTTCTCAATTATCAATCATGTTAGTTTGTGATCATTTTTTTATTGTATTATTGTATTTATACTTTTAATGTATCACACACATGATTTGTGATTTATTATGTTTTTCTATTTGTATTATATATCTTTTTGTTTTCACAGTACTGTTGTATTTGAACCCTGAGGCAGGCGGGCATTCCTGCCGAAACACGGCCCCATGTTAGGTCTTTGCTGGTGCCTTAATAAAGAGCACTTTTGACGATACTCCCCATGTGGAAGTCATGTGTTATCCTCTTCTTAACTGGTTTGTTTGGACTATCCTCAAACTTACCCCGCTTGGCAGCACTGACAGCAGGAACCCTCCCCGGATGAGCCGAGCACCACGCTCCCCACAGCCAAACACCTAGTCAGAAGTAGCTTGGGTCAGGCTGCAGCATCTCACCAGAGAGAGGAAGAGAGCCTCAGAAATGCTGGTTTTTTTTTTTTTTTTTTTTTTTTTAACTGTGAGGAAAGTTGGAAGCAGACAGCAAACAGACCAGAAGATGGGAGATAAGGAGTAAGGCAGGGACCTGGAACCCAAGTATGCCCTCAAAGTGGGCACCACTAGCCTCACATCCCCTGCTCAACTGGCCAAAGCGCAGTAGCCTCCCAAAGACACAAATCCAGGAGCTGGAAGGAATCCGTCCACCACCTGCTGGAGATAGAGATATACATCCAGGGTCACTGCCTTCTTTCAGTGTTCTCTATCTCCACCTGCTGCTAGGTGGATACAACCCATCAGTTCCTGGATTCATCTGCTGTTGATAAGGAATGGTTGATTGTTACTTTATCAGTGGTGTAGTGAGGGGCAGGGCTTTATCCAGTTGCTTCACTTGTGAAATCACTCCTTGGTTAAAAAAAAAAAAAAAAATTATTCAACTCATCACTTTTTGCAATTAAAAAAAATGGAGACAGCATGCAGCACCTGGTTCATAGAACAACTCACCTGCATCTCTGTGCATGCGAACATGTTTGAATCTATATTACCTATAGTAACGTAACATAGTAGATGACAGCAGAAAAAGACCTGCACGGTCCATCCAGTCTGCCCAACAAGATAACTCACATGTGCTTCATTTTGTGTATACCTTACCTTGATTTGTACCCATCTTTTGATATGGAGAGGAAAGACAGGTTGAATAGAGTGGTTCCCAAACAGTGTGCTGGTTTGAAAAGAATAATAGAATGAAACCAGGGCTGATGGGCCTGACTGTCTTTAATCATTAGATATCACTCATTCTCAAAGGGTGCATTTTATATTTAAACTACAGGTTGCCACTATAGTAAGGCAAGAGGTAGTGCCATGCTTTACCACAAGGAGGCTATAGCAATCACTAAGTAAACTATATGATTAAAGCACAGATGTGATAGTAGAATTTGCAAGTAAGACAAATGGGGAAAGCCTGTGGAGTACAGCTCATGGATTGCCTCTGCACATATATATATTTCTCCGACATGGAGGGGGAGAGTGGGGCAAGGTGGTTTCAATAGAGTGCTGTTTACTAAGGTGTGCTAGCGTTTTTAGTATATGCTAATGCTAGAGGCACCCATAGGAATATATAGGTGTCTCTAGCATTAGCATGCGCTAAAAACGCTAGTGCACCTACAGCACGGCTTAGTAAACAGGGCCCTTAGTTTGGAAAGAATAATAAAATGAAATCAAGTATGTTAACATATCAATCCATTAAGCAGCACCATCAGCAGATTCCAAAGCATAGATTTTACAGTTTAACCACAGGGTGTCACAAGCCCATGACAACAGCTATTGCTGTACCTCTGAGCTAGGAGTGTGGGTAATGTGCAGTATAAGTATGCAACACATCAGCAGGAGAGGGGGGGGGGGGTGATGCCCAACAAGACCAAAACAAAATTAGCCAATGTAAGTGCCAGGTTTTTTTTTTACTACTACTGGCCACTCCTAAGTTGCTCCCTGTTCCTCCCTCCTGCAATATGTCAACAGAGGAACCCCATATAGCCAGAACTGTGATCCTTTCCTCACCTTGTTGCCTAAGCAGGTCCTTGGCTGCGGTTTCAGCAGTAACAGGACGATGTGTGGGACCATTTCCCTGCACACTGCACTGTCAGCACTTATTGTTTACTTGAAACTGCCCCTCAGCTATTCTAAATGATGCATCTTTGGAATTCAGCTGCCAACTTTATGGTTGGCTAGAAGCAGTACTATCCTTAGGCATATTTCCACCTGATCTAGGAGAGGTAACTATCACGCCCGTTGTGAAGAGCAATAACAAACGTAGTGAGCGTCCATCAAAGTCTAGACCTGTTTTGTCTATCTCAATTTTTCCTAAACTAATAGAGGATAAAGGTGGCTCACTAACAGGGGCATAATCGAAAGAGAAGGACGCCAGGACGCCCATCTTCCGACACAAATCGGGAGATGGGCGTCCTCTCAGGGTCGCCCAAATCGGCATAATCGAAAGCCAATTTTGGGCGTCCTCAACTGCTTTCTGTCACGGGGACGACCAAAGTTCACAGGGGCGTCAGCAGTGTACCGAAGGCAGGACGGGGGCGTGCTTAAGAGATGGGTGTCCTCGGACGATAATGGAAAAAAGAAGGGCGTCCCTGACAAACACTTGGCCGACTTTACTTGGTCCAATTTATTTCACGACCAAGCCTTGAAAAGGTGCCCAAACTGACCAGATGACCACTGGAGGGAATCGGGGATGACCTCCCCTTACTCCCCCAGTGGTCACCAACTCCCTCCCACCCAAAAAAAAAAAATGTCATACCCAGCTCCATCACAGCAGTATGCAGGTCCCTGGAGCAGTTTTTAGTGGGTGCCGTGCACTTCAGGCAGGCGGACCCAGGCCCACCCCCCCCCACACCTGTTACACTTGTGGTGGTAAATGTGAGACCTCCGAAACCCACTGTACCCACATGTAGGTGCCCCCTTCATCCCTAAGGGCTAGGGTAGTGGTGTAAAGTTGTGGGGAGTGGGTTTTGGGGGCTCAGTACCAAAGGTAAGGGAGCTATGCAGCTAGGAGCAATTTGTGAAGTCCACTGCAGTGCCCCCTAGGGTGCCCGGTTGGTGGCCTGGCATGTGAGGGGGAACAGTACACTACTAATGCTGGCTCCTCCCACAACTAAATGCCTTGGATTTGGTCTTTTTTTGAGATGGGCGTCCTCGGTTTCCTTTATCGGCGAAAACAGAGGTCACCCATCTCTAAGGTTGACCATCTCTTAGGTCGACCTAAATGCTGAGATTTGGGCATCCCCAACCGTATTATCGAAATGAAAGATGGACGTCCATCTTGTTTTGATAATACGTGTTGCCCCACCCCTTCGCCAGCACATCCTTAGAGATGGACGTCCCTGTTCGATTATGCCCCTCCACATTAACAGAATATCTGGATTGTCATAATGTGTTATACACGTCTCAATCAGGTTTTAGATCATATTTCAGCACAGAAATGGTAGTGGGCTGTTTGATGGATAATATTCGCTTATTTATTGAGTGTAAAAAGGCACTGATTTTACAATGTGATCTATCTTGGGACTTGGACTTAGTGAACCATGATGTTCTTTTGCAAATTCTGGTAAATATTGGGATATCAGATCATGTATACAATTGGTTTCAGGGTTTGTTTGTTTTTTTAACTGCTTTCAGACAGGGTTATCCCTGCTCTTATTTAATGTATACATGCACTTCTTAGGCTATGAACTGGAAAAGGGGCTTTAGCTTATAGCTATGCTGATGATATAATAGTTGGTATCCATGTTCCATCCTCAGTCTTTTTAAAAAGTGCTATGATTCATAAATACTAGAGAATGCTGTATATCTCTCTATATAAAACGCACCTCCAACGTTCTATGAAGCCTCTTTTAGCCAAAAGTGAAGGGGGTGAGATCGCATTGTGTCTGCCCCGCCCACGCGTCAAACGTGATGACGTCGAGGGCGGAGCAATGACACTCAACCAATCGCATCGCTCGGCAGCGAAGCGTCAGGGAAGGAGGCGGCGCTCTCGACGTCTAGCCTTCCCTTCGCTGTGTTCCGCCTTCTTCTGACGTCAAGGATGACGTCAAAAGAAGGCGGAACACAGCGAAGGGAAACCTAGACGTCGGGAGCGCCGCCTCCTTCCCTGACGCTTCGCTGCCGGAACCGCCACGGAGGTACATTTTAAAAGAAGGAAAAAAAAAAAAAAACGATGCATGGATGCGAAGGGGGGGAGAAGAAGAGGGCGGGCCAGGCTGGGACATGGGAGAGAGAGGAGCATGGATGCGAGGGGGGGGGGGGTCATGGAAGGGAGAGAGGGGACTTGCTGGAAAAGGATGAATGGAGGCGGCAGGGGACAGAGGAGCATGGATTGCAGGGCAGGCCTCAGGCAGAGAGGGGAAATGCTGGATAGGGATGGAGGGGGCAGGTGACAGAGTAACATGGATGGCCATGGATTGGGACGGCAGGGCTCAGGGAAAGGGGAATTGCTGGATAGGGATGAATGGAGGGGACAGATGGGCATGGATGGATATGGATTGCAGGGCAGGACTCAGGCAGAGAGGGGAAATGCTGGAAAGGGATGAATGGAGGGGGCAGGGGACAGAGTAACATGGATGGCCATGGATTGGGAGGGCAGGGCTCAGGGAAAGGGGAATTGCTGGATAGGGATGAATGAAGGGGACAGATGGCCATGGATGGATATGGATTGCAGGACAGGCCTCAGGCAGAGAGGGGAAATGCTGGAAAGGGATGAATGCAGGGGGCAGGGGACAGAGGAGCATGGATTGCAGGGCAGGCCTCAGGCAGAGAGGGCAAATGCTGGATAGGGATGAATGGAGGGGGCAGGTGACAGAGTAACATGGATGGCCATGGATTGGGACGGCAGGGCTCAGGGAAAGGGGAATTGCTGGATAGGGATGAATGGAGGGGACAGATGGGCATGGATGGATATGGACTGCAGGGCAGGCCTCAGGCAAAGAGGGGAAATGCTGGAAAGGGATGAATGGAGGGGGCAGGGGACAGAGGAGCATGGATGGCCACACACACACTCTCTATCACACTGTGTCTCACATACACACTTGCACACACTCTCATTCTCACACTCACACCCAGACTCACTCTCTCTCACACACTCACACTTTCACTCTGACTCTCAAACAGTCACTCTCACATACACTCTCCCAAACATACACACTCCGAGGAAAACCTTGCTAGCGCCCGTTTCATTTGTCTCTGAAACGGGCCTTTTTTACTAGTATGTACATAAATAAAACACAAAGGTACCATTATTATTAACAACACTCTTGCTATTGTGTCTAGCATTATAATCAAAAAGAGTATCAATTTTCTTCTGCTATAAAAATTTTTTCGATATACTCTTGGATTCAGTTCTTTCATTACAACCACAAGTGATGATGATGGTTCAAAGAGCATTTGTACTTATGTGTAAACATTGCTGTATCTGCAAATATTTTGAGGAACAGTAATTTTGTCCAATTGTGCAGACTTTGCTGTTAAGTCTCTTGGACTACTGTAATGTTATATATCTGAGATGCCCACTTCACTTGATGAAAAAATTACAAACAATTCAGAATACAGCTTTATGCTTTATTTATTCATTGAAAAAGTCAGTATTTCATTGTTTTATGTTAAAACTCACTGGCTTCCTATGCCAGCACAAATTCTGTTGAAATTTTTTTGTTCATTGGCACCATTTTAGTTAGTTGAACATTTTGTTTTTGCAGCTCCTATTAGATAATCTAAGAATATCAGTCCACTTGCCAGGGTAAGAAACAACTCCAGCAATTGCATATACTGCTCTCCCTTTTCAGGCTGCAAAATTAGACTAGGAAATTTCTGCTTTGTTAGTAACTATTACTAAGGATTTTAGGCATCAGATTAAGAGATATTTGTTTCGGGAATTTCTACTGGTCAAGAATGAGATCTGGTTTATGAAATATTGTACTAGACTTGTATGTTGTATTTTTTATCATAATGTGTTATTTTAAGTGATTTATAATTCCTGCTGTGTAGGTTTTTTCCACTGCTACCTGTGTAAACTGCAAGGCTTACTGCAAAATACAAAATAAATTATGTTATGTCATGCCCTACCCCCCTCTGATGTAACCTCCTGCATTGGCAGGGTGTGGCTGGCAGAAATGGCAGCAGCACATTCAGGGAAAGGATCCTATGCATCTTCATATTGTTTCTGCCACAGCAGCTGCAACTGCAGACCTGAAAAGCAGCAAACTGAGCCAGGGGCGAGAGAGAGAAATGGGATGATACTGGATAGGAGGGGGGGAGACAGATTGAGAGAGGAGATGATTGGGGGGGGGGGGGGGGGGGGAAGATAGCATCACAATATATGGTATGAGCAAACTAAACAGAAAAAAAAAAAGTAAGAGGCCATTCGAGTACTAACAAGAATTTTAAATGGGATCAGAATGGCTCCTGGAAGTCACCAACCCTCTGCAGCCAGCACCAGCCACTAACCCTATCAAGTACTGCAAGCCATTATGAAGGACTCCCCCCTCCAAAAAAAAAAAAACACTCTGTCCATGTGGCCTGGCACTCACCTATGGAGATCCCCCAGGCCTACTTCCACACCTCTGTTCCATGTGTGACTTATTTTTCCAATAAGCTTTGTTCCCTCTGACCATTAGAGGGATAAATTGGCCCATTGCAGGGGAGCCCAGCTAGGTGGGATGGAGGGGGAAGATAGGGGACCACACACCCCTCCCATTGGCTAGGCCCCTCAGTACTCAGGGCCCTATCCCAGATGCTTCACCAAGCTAAAGCCCATGGGCTATGGAGAAACAAAACATTGCCACACTTGCTTGGGATAAGGTCTGTGGCCTGAACCGCAGGAGCAAGGCCCAATGACTCGACCACAAGGATGCAGGTCATAGACTGTATCCTAGGGAGTCAGGCCTACCAAGGAAACTGCTGCACCAAACCTACCATCTGTTGGCGGCACAGAAATACTGAAGAATTCTAGGCTGCACTGGCCCTTACATCGTTGACATCACTGGAATAGTTCAGTATCTCTACCTTCATCTACTGGTAGGAAGGAGTCACAACTCATTAGTCTTCACTGGTCTAGAGGGATAATAAGAAAACATGGATTTAATAAAGTTCTTGGTTACACCAAGATCTACTTGATGCCCAAAAACTGTAAATCATTTTCCATTAAGGAGTAAAACAAAGTTGTAGGTGTTCTCCAAGGTCATCAGGCCAAGTATTCTCACAGTTGTCAACATCATCCAAAGAGCCCAGTGCGGATGCTGACTAGTGATATTAACAGAACTTTTTAGCAATGCCCCACCACGCATATGCTGGTGCCTTCCCGCCCAACGTGCAAGTGCAGGTTCCTCAGTCATTTCAAAATGCTAAAGAATACTTGGCCTGCTGTCCTCGGAGACACCTGCTAGAGTAATCGTATTCTCACAGCTGGGAATCCCTAGCTACCAGGCTCGCCAAAAACAACAGTGGTAGGATAATAGGGACTTGAAATGTCGAGGCCTTGAAGTTAATCAATCTGAAAACTATATACATTCTAGTTGTGAAGGTGCAGCCTGGAACAGAACAAAACTGGGCCTACAAGGGTGGAGTTGGTTTCTAGACACTGAACAAATTTTACAGGACTGCTTGCCTGAACCGGCTGTCACATCAGGTATTCTGCTCAAGGCAGTAACAAGATATGAATGTGTGGACAGACAACCGCATTGCAGCTTTGCAAATCTCCTCTATGGAGGCTGACCTCAAGTGGGCTTCTGAAGTAGCCGTGGCTCTGACATTATAAGCCTTGACATGATCCTCTAGATTACACTCAGCCTGGGCATAATTAAAGGAGATGCAAGCTGCTAGCCTGTTGGAAATCGTGCATTTGCTGCTGGCTACCCCATCCTGTTTGGGTCAAAAGAAATAAAAAGCTGGATGGACTGTATGGGCTTTGGTCCACTCCAGATAGAAGGCCAAGTCTCACTTGCAATCCAAAGTATACAGTACACTCTTGCCAAGAGGAGCATGTAATTTTGGGAAAAATGTTGGCAGAACGAATGACTAAGATGGAATTCTGACACTACGTTAGGAAGGAACTTAGGGTGCACGCGGAGAAGTACTCTATTGTGGTGAAACTTAGTATATGGTGGATCTGATACTAGGGCCACCAGATATGCAATTTTCCAGGCCAAATACTTCAGATGACAGGAATCAAGCGGCTCAAAAGGAGCTTTCCTCAGTTGGATAAGGACATTGAGATCCAATAACACGGTTGGAGATTTGATAGGGGGCTTTGCAATAACAAACCTCACAAGATGTGAACAATTAAAGGCTGTACAAAGATGGGTTTACCTCCTACACAGTCAAATGTTAATTGCACTGAGATGAACCTTTACAGAGGTGATTTCCAGACCAGACTTGGAGAGATGCAGAAAGTCTTCAAGCAGTTTTTGTGTAGGACAAGTGAAGGGATCTAAGGCCCTGCCCTCACAAAACCTCCTACTTAATGAGTAATATCTCTTGTGGAGTCTTTCCTAGAAGCCAGCAAGATACAGGAGACACCCCTCTGGCAGAATTTGAAACCTTAGATTTGCCAGAGGGTATCTAATGCTTTCAACTTCCAAGACGTGAGGGGCCAGGGATTGAAGGTCAAGGTGTAGAAGTGGCCTGTGTGATGAGTGTTGGAAACAGTCCAATCTCCATGGATCTTCAGAGGCTAACTCTAGAAAAAGAAGGAACCAGATCTGCTTCTGCCACTTAGACACGATTAGGATCATAGCGCCCTGGTCCTGCTTGAATTTCAGCAAAGTCTTCTCTATGAGCGGTATGGGAGGATACACGTACAGAAGGCCCTCTCCTCAATGTAGGAGGAAGGCATCTGACGCTAGTCTTCCATATGATCTGAGCCTGGAGCAGAACTTGGAGGACCTTGTTATTGAGATGAATGGGAAAAAGATCCACTGAGGGGGTGGCCACTCTCAGATGATTTTGCGGGCTTATACCCATATTAAAAGACCACTCATGCAGTTGCAAAAAACTGTTCAGTCTGCCAGGGAGCGATGTGGCTCAGAGGGCCGTCTCGTGAAGGAGGGCCCACTGCCACATTCCCACTGCTTCCTCACACAAGGGGTAGGCTGCACTGCCCCCTGTTTGTTTACATAAAACATTACAACCTGGTTGTCCGTTTGGATGAGAATAATTTGGTTTTGCAGCCGATCTCCGAAAGCCTTTAGCGCATTCCAAATGGCCCTGAACTTGACGAGATTGATATGGAGATCAGTTTCCTGAGTCAAGTGCCCTGGGTATGGAGCCCAATCACATGAGCTTTGCTCCTCCATCTTAGGTTGGATGCATCCATTGTCAGCGCCTTTTGAGGTGGTGGAATTTGGAATGGTAGTCCCACAGTAATTTATTCAAACTGTCCACCAGGGGAAGACATGTGTCAACTCTGGAGGAATTTGGTTGACATCTCCTAGACTCCCAGCCTCCTGAGACCACTGGGAAGCTAGGGTCAACTGGGCTTCTTTCAAGTGGAGATGTGCCATGGGAGTGTTAAAGCCATCAATCTCACACTTGCTGAGCTGTGACCTGCTTGCTGCTTCGGACTTGCGAGGTTAGCGTTGATAAGGTCTTGGCTGTCACTATCTAGCAGGGTTCCTATGTATTCCAATCACTGGACTGGAAGAGGGTGGGACGGGGTAGTTTATGATGAACCCTAGTAACTCCAAAACCCAAATAGTTAGGCGCATTGATTCTGTTGCCCCCCTCCTGTGATGTGCTCTTGACCAACCAATCATCCAGATAGGGGAGACATGTACACTCCCAGCCTGCGTAGCTATGCCGCTAATATCACTAGACATTTGATGAATATCCTGGGAGCTGACATAAGGCCAAATGGCAGTGCGTAATACTGATCGTGGTGCTTCCCCATTCAAAATCGGAGATACTTCCTGTGGCTGGGAAGTATAGAAATGTGGGTATAGACATCCTTTAATTCCAGGGAGCATACCCAATCGTTTTCCCGAATCATGGAGAGAAGGGTGGCCAGGGAAAGCATCTTGAACTTTTCTTTGTCCAGGAATTTGTTCAGGTCCCTTACATCTAGGATGGGATGAAATGCACCTATTTTCTTGGGCACACAGAAATACCTGGAATAGAATCCCTTCCCTTCTTCCTCTGGTGGCACAGGTTTGATGGACTTGGCCTAGAGAAGGGTAGAGATTTCCTCTACAAGTACCTGCTTGTGCTGAGAGCTGAGTGATAACACTCTCTGTGGACAATTTGGTGGTCTTTGATTCCTTGGGTTTTAGTAGAATTCAAAGCGCTCTGACTCGTATTAAGGGCCCTCAATTAGACTTGTGTGTCTAAGTTGTTATCTTCATTTGCTGTTTCTGATATCTCTTGAGGTGCATTAATCTGGTCTGATCATTTTCATTTTACTTTGAATTGGAAAGAAAAATGTAAACCATTCAAGAGGAAACATGTGAAAATTAAATTGGTCAAGAGGGAAGATAGATCCTGTAACTTTTTGGCAGAAAGCAGATATTGAATTAAATAAGATTGGTGATCTGGGTAGTTACCCTTCCACTACTAGAATGAATTAAAGAAATATAATATGAGATTGCACCATTAAAATTAAGAAGGTATCGAGGCAAAAAGAGAGAGAGAAGTGGTATTCAATAGATTTATTGAAAGAAAGGAGGAATTGCAGAAGCTGCTGGGCAGGTAAGGCGGCAGGAACCTACACCTTTAAGACTAGGAAGGTTTGCCATTTAGGCCCACTCAAAATCCTCCGTGAGGAAGAGGATGCAGCTGGAGGGTGTTGAGACAGAATTTGGATGATGTCTGGAAATCGGAATGATGAATGAGGTGTTTAAATTTGCAGATGACACAAAACTATTCAAGGTTTTAAAACACGAGTACTGTTAAAAATTTCAGGAAGACCTTCGGAAATTGGAAGACTGGGCATCCAAATGGCAGATGAAATTTAATGTAGACAAATGCAAAGTGATGCACATTGGAAAGAATAATATGAATCATAATTACTTGATGCTAGGCACCTTGGGGGTCAACACTCAAGAAAAAGATCTAGGTGTTGTAGCCAATACACTGAAATCGTCTGCCCAGTGTGCGGTGATGGCCAAAAAAGCAAACAGGATACTAAGAATTATTAGGAAAGGGATGGTAAATAAGACCAAGAATACTATAATGCCTCTGTATCGAGTGTAACCTAACTGAGTATTGCTTTCAGTTCTGGTCACCTATCTCAAAAAAAGATATAATGGAATTAGAAAAGGTTAAAAGAAGAGCGACCAAAGTGATAAAAGGGGATGGAACTCCTCTCATATGAGGAAAGGCTAAAGAGGTTAGGGCTCTTCTGCTTGGAATAGAGATAGCTGAGGGGAAATATGATTAAGGTCTACAAAATCCTGAGTGGTGTGGAACGAGAAGTGGTGAATCGATTTTTTTTACTCTTTCAAAAAGTACAAAGACTAGGATACACTCAATGAAGTTACACAAAACACTTTGAAAAATAAATATTTCCTCCTGTTTGTTTAAACTCAATGAATAGTTAAGCTCTGAAACTCTTTGCTGGAGGATGTTGCAACAGCAGTTAGCATATTTGGGTTTGGACAAGTTCCTAGAGAAAGTCCATAGTCCTGCCTGCCCTGGGATTGGTAGCATGAAATGTTGCTACTATTTGGTTTTCTGCCAGGTACTTGTGACCTGGATTGGCTACGGTTGGAAACAGGATACTGGGCTAGATGGACGGTCTGACCCAATATGGCTATTCTTATGTTCTTCTTTATGAGGTCAGTAACCTCTTCCACTATATCTCCAAACAAGCTATCACCTCAGCAAGGAATGTCCACCAACCTCTCCTGCACAGCTGGTTCCAGGTCAGAGACATGCAGCCATGAGACTCTGCATCCCCATACCCATGGGTGGAGAGTCTAGACGCTATGTCAAGAGAGTCACAGGCACTCCTGGGCAGATATTTTCTGTATTCCAGCTGCTTACTAGCCAACTGGTGAAGCTCTTTGGCCTCCTCCTGTGGGGGACTATCCACAAGACTTAGTGTACTGCGGACTATAAACTAAGTAGAGGCTCATGTAGAACTGGTAGGACTAGATGTGGGCAACGAGTCTAGTGTCCTGGCCTCCCTACCTGAGGACGCCAAGGCATGAGTCCTGGAACTCCTAGCTCAGTTGAGAGCAGATTTGACCACCAGAGAATAGTGTGGTAGTTGAGCCCTCTCGAATTTGGGATCCTTTTGGATACAGTACTGCATATCCACCTTCTTAGGTGCAACCTGCACTGAGAGGGGAAATTCTCAGTTCTTCATCAGTGCATGGTACATTGACCCCTTCCTTGAGGGGGGGGGGGGGGAGAAGAGAGAGAGACTCGTAGTACAGGACAATCAACAGTTCCGCCCTGGGCTCTTCATCTATTTCCAAATTAAATGGGATGGCAGAACCATCACCCTGATAAAACCGGTGAGAGACCCTCAGGTGGAGATTTATATCTCTCAAGGTGGTGAGGGATCAGAAGATATTTCATAAGACTCTTCCTCCAAGATGTGGGTTCTGCTCTGAATCCCATTAGCGGTGGTACTAAATGAATCTGTGCCTGCCTCACCCTGAAGAGCATTGAGGTACAGCCCTGTGACTCCAAGGTCAAGAGTGGTACTGTATGCATCGAGGTCAACACCCTGTGAGGTGTCGGCATCGAGGATCTCTGTATCAGCATGGAAGGAGCTTCAGGCAGCATCTGCACCAGCTCCTCCTTGAGCATGGCTCAGAACCGCTCATGGAAAGCAGGCATCAGCAAGGGCCGGGAGCCAGAAGAGAGGCAGCCTGAGAAGGTGTGTGTGTCAGACTGGTAACGGGGATCTGGCTGCTGGGAAACTTGTGCACTGGCAACTCTTCCAAGAAAGGGGAGCGCTCCTCTCGGTGCCTGTGCATCTTGGGTGGACGCAGATTCCCCGGCGCTACCGGCACTGTGTGTCAAGGAGGTCTAAGGCTTGGGCTTCCCCTGATGCACAGCACTGCGGTCCTTCAGTGCCGAGATGATATCAAACCCCTATGTGCTCTGTGTCCGGTCCAATGCTGACAGGTCCCAGGGCCTACTCTCAGCACCCGATGTTGAGGGAGATGGAGGCCTCCTCGATCCCAATGCACTCCCAGTGGATGCTGAAGTCTTGGCAGCCATCAAGATCGATGCTTCCATTGCCAATGTCAGTGTCAGTGTATGGCCTTCAAGGAGCCAAAAAGCTTCTCCTGTTAAACTCAATACTCCCTCTGGGTCCTCAGCTGCATTTGCAAGCAGAGAGTACAATAGTTAGGCTCATGATCAGGTCCAAGGCACCTGATGCACCAGTTATGTGGGTCCGTCATAGAAATCATCCGATTACACTAGGCGCATCTTTTGAAGCAGAAAAATGGGCAGTGTTCAAATTGAGTTCAGGACTCTGGCCTAAAAGGACCTATGCAATACGTGAAAAATAAAGGAAACTTTAAAGGCCGAAAAAGTACAAGAAATTCAAAGGAATAACATGTATAGAATGTTTGTATGTTTGGAAAGCTTGCCAGGTGCCCTTGGCCTGGATTGGCCGCTGTCCTGGACAGGATGCTGGGCTCGATGGACCCTTGGTCTTTTCCCAGTGTGGCATTAATTATGTACTTATGAAAGAAAAAAAAAATTATCCGAGGGCATCTGACAACCCACACAGGAAGGCACAATAGAAAAAGTATGCCCTTGAGAAGAACACGAAAATGCATCTTCCCTGCTCCATGGAAAAATGAAGACTGAGGGACCCGCAGAGAGAAGGCACTAGCGCATACCCGGGATGCTGCTAGAAAGGTTTGTGTTACTATTGCTAGTCCACGTCCACACCGGGCTCCTTCAGATGATGTCACCCAGCTGTGGTAATATGAAGGCCTGCTTTTCCTTGGAGGAAACTGATTATGCTGCACTGTTAATTTCTTAACCAGGTAAAGCTTGTGTGACAAGTCCATGCATACACAATAGATGAAAAACTAAGAATGCCTCAGTCCCCTACTGACATGGAACTTTATAGTAACATTCTACAGAATGTGTATACGCCAACATACCTAAACCTAGAAGGTCACTTAATATAAAGAAAGAAAATGAGAAATACAGAGCGTCACATTAACTATTTTCTTTTATTTTAGTACAATAAATAGGAGCAGTACAATTCATGACAAAAATGGGACAAATTTCAAATCACCACACAACATACTCCTAAAAAACATTAAAAAGTTAACTGACAGTGGTCTATATATAAAGTCAGGTATGATGACCAACATTCCTAGGTCAGCAAAACCAAATGTAGGAGAACTATGATCATCTCTTTCAAAAACAAAAATAAAAAAGCACAATGTATCAAATGTACATTTTTTCAATTTACACTTTACAAAAACAGATAAAATACATTCCAGGTAAACATGTTACATTAAGAAATAGTTCTAGTTAAGATGCTGGCACTTGAAAGAAAACAAAAGGTTTTTAACAGTGGAATTAACTGTAATCTAATTTTAATGTAATCTGTGTAGCTTTAGATATTCATTCTATAAACCTGCAAGCCCTACTTGGAGCTTAGCGAGCAAGTTGCATGCCAATGTTACAGAATAAGGTCAGTTGCGCATATTAACCACCAATTATTGGCTATAATTTGTGTTAATTGCCTGTATTCTATAAAATGTGAACGCAAAATCTAACACTGCAAGGGGAGCTTGGACCAGGGAAGGGCCTGCCCAGGACTCACAAGCACATGTTATATACAATACTAGCAATTACGAGCCTAACTGCTTACAGTTAGGCGCATGCATTTACACCAGCCATTTGGCTAGCATACGTGCTTGCACCTAAAACTGGATGCGCAATTGCTGTTATAAAATTTGCGCTTATCATACAGAATCCCAGCGCCTAACTTTAGGCAAGCCCCAAAACATCTGGCTCACTTTAACGGTACTCAGATTATAGGCTGTCAATTTTTTTTATTATTCAAAAACATATTTGTTAGGTAATATAGGAAGTCTCTATTTTCCAGAAGTCCTACAGAAATAAATATTTGGAATCATTTAGACCACATCTTCTCATGCTCCAAAAAAGTAAGATATTTGGGCTCATCTAGAAACTGTGTCCCACAAGTTTACTCATATGCATTGTTCTGTGAAATTTGGAGGTGTGAAGAACTGAAGTGTACAGAGGCTAGTACACTGCACTTTTGTTCACTGTGGGACGTTTCACCTTAATTAACCAATCTGAGTAGTGGTTAAGGTTTGTTATGTAGAAGAAACTTCTACATACCAAATTCCCCCCCCCCCCCCCCCAAAAAAAAAAAAAAATATATACTATTAAAAATTACTATTATTATTGACAGGTGTTACTTCAAGATTCTGTAAAAACTGGATGATCCCGGTTTTTAAAATGACATCAATCAGGATCCGTTTTAGCAAAATGAAGCTGTCAGTGTTTTCTTTCAACCTTCCACGCCACTGATGAGTCATAATTTTGTTTCAAATGAAGCTAAAAAATGTTGTACTAATGTATTTTCAAAGGTCATACTAAATGTTTAAAACATTTTCACAAACTATGTAAGAGGTCTCATTTTTTCCAGACACAGTGTATGTAGTTGCTAAATCAAGGTTGGATAATTATTACCATAACTTGCTCTCTCCTCTACATGGGTCTCCCCATGCTATCAAAAGAATAGCAATTTCCAGCCTGTTCTGGGGGACAAAGCCAGTTGGGTTTTCAGGATATCCACAATGAATATGTACAGTAAATTCCGGTTAACTGGGATACATCGAGACCACAGTACTTTGTCCCGATTAAGTGGCTGCCCCCCAAAAAACAAACTTACCAAGAATCACAAAGGGATACAGAGGGAATCAAATACGGTTCACGCCCACTCCAGTTACATTACTCTGTGGGGTGGAAGTTAAAGATCACATAGAAGGAAGTGACACTACTAGGAAGTGGTTGTAAAAAGGGAACGCCAGGTGGCTCTGCCCTCTATGCACATCATCTTGTCAGCTGACTGCACAGAGATGGATGCAGGGAGTAACGTCAAGATCGTGGAAGAATACTGGTGACAGCACGAGCTCCTTGTCTGATTTGGGAGTAGGGCATTGTAAATGGTATGGGGATGAGGGAGGGGAGGACAGAAAAATTTGAATTGGCCTGGAGAATTACAGACTAGAGAGTACAAATGCGGATGCTACTGGCCCAATCAAATAAGCAAAACTTTTCCACCTTAAAAATATGCTTTTGTGTTTGTTCTCCCAGAATTGGACCAAATAAGTGCTGCCCCAATTAACCAGTGTCCCAATTAACTGGAATCTACTGTATTTGATAAAACTGCATACGGTGGAGGTAAATGTATATTCTTTGTGGATATCCTGAAAACACAATGGCTGTGGGGTTCCTAGAACAGTTTTGGGAATCCCTGGAAAGAAGTTTAAACAGACCACTCAAAAGGAAAAATTTTAAAAGTGGAATTCCCCCTCCCTCCTGCCCCCCCCTCCCTCCTGCCCCCCCCCCCCCCCCCCCAAAAGGTCCTACAAGACTCCACTGTTGTCTTTGGGTAGTTTATCCATAAATTTGAGAAAAAAGTGACAACTAAAAAAAACTCTTTCATGGGAAATCTCTACCACCATGTTAAGACTAAACACATCAGTCGATACTAATCAGCAGTACAGAGAAATAGCATCACTGGAATAAGCAAAATGCATTTATGTACAGCACTTGGGGAAGTGGGAAGAGGTAAAAAGCCACAATCCCCCAGATTCTATATACTGTGACTTGAGTTGCGCGTGCAAATCAAGTTGTATTCTGATTGGCTTATAATTAGTTTGTGCTAATGAGTGCCAATAATTGCCACTTAACAAGCAATTGACACCAACTGGCATGTAAATTCTAATGTGCACAGCCAAAAGAAGGGCATGGAATGGGCAGTTTGTGGGCATTTCTAAAAATTGTGCGCGCGGTTATAGAATACACCTGCTCCACGCCTGTTAATCACCAGTATTTACGCTGTTTTACTTGGCATAACTTCCCGTGACTAGATTTAGTCTCACAGGCAGGCCCAAGGTGTATTCTATAAACCACACCTAACTTTAGGCATAGTTTACAGACTACGCCTAGGTGGGTTTTTTTGTTTGTTTGTTTTTTTACAGCGTCATATATAGAATCTAGTCCAATATGACAAGCAGATGAAATGGCACACCTCAGGAATAAAGAGAACATTTTGTAACATATGAGGAAGAAGGAACCAGAACTGTCTTTTCCTCTTCTTTCCTGTATATAATATGTAAACCTCTTTGATTATAACTACAGAAAGGCAGTACATCAAATCCCATCCCTTTTCCCTTTGCTTTCTCTATTACTGACTTCCAATTTTTCTGCCCTTTCTGCTCACATCACCTTTTGCATCTTGCACTCTCCTTCTTTCATTTGCCATCTTAGCCCTCTAAAATCAAGCAGCATTTTTTCAGATATGCTTCCTTTCTATTTTCACAGCAATACATACATTTTTGTTCAATTGTTTTAACCCTTGGCTCCTAGTCGTATAGGGCTTTTCCTCTGCCCAATAAATTTCTGAGGTATTAAATTCCATTTTTAAACCACAGTTGGGTTTTTTTTTTAATTGAAATGTTGTCCAAATAATACAAAGGTCCCCATGGGCAAACATATGCCAAAGCAACAAAATATATCAAAGAAGATAGTGTACAAAACTCAAAACATCTGGCAATGTAAAGTCTATTTGTAGCCTATATCTACCTCTCATATTAAAGAGTTTGGCTTAAATAAATGAGTCCCTAGGAATAATCCAAGAAATCCCACCCAAGGTACAGGATTGACAGCCTAGCAAAGAATAAAATCAATAAAACAGTAGAAACCACCCCCCCCCCCCCAAAAAAAAAAAAAAAAAAAATTCTCAGTGCAATGAACATGGGACATATTCCGCAAAATATGTTTCAAACCCCTTTTCCACTCATCTATCCCACTTTACCCTTGCCCATTTCAAATCAAAGTCTAGCCAGGAACCCCTAAGCTGACTGGCGATATCTTCAAAAGTTTGGAGGCCTTCTGCTGTTATCTTCCAAGCTTGAATGGTAGTTCCCATCTCCCACTGCCCAACAGTTACCATCTCGGTAGCTAGTACCAATAGATCCGTTATCCCTTGATCTTTCCCACTGTCCCTCCAATTCACCCCCCTCCCCCAGAAGGCATAGGCCCATGTCCCCGACAAATCCTCCCCTGTCCAGAATTTAATTTTCTTCCAGACAGCTTTCCAATATTCATTTACCACAGAACATTCCCACCATCTATAGTCTAAGGTGCTCTCTGCCTCCATACTTCCAGCATTTCCCATCCTTGCCATCTCCTGCTCTCTCTTCTTTCGCCAGTCCAATAAATCCTATGTACAATATTAATCTATAGTTGTCTATAATTTGTAATTGAAGAGCTGTGGTGGTGGTGGTGGTGGTGGTAGTAGTAAATATTGTCCTCTATGGCAAATTCTTCTCCCACCCAATGTTGCCAGCTACCCATGTGGGGAGGCTCCTGTGGTAAGCAAAGGCTATTTAGAACCCTGTAAATTATGGCGAGTAGGCCCTTCAATGACCGATTTAAATAGAACCACTTCCAATCAAGTGACCTCTCGATGCAAATTCTTCTTTGTATCAGCCCCAATTTAAAAATCTCTAAGTTGGAAGAACTGAAAAAAGGAGATTTTTTTTTCTACCCAAGAGGTCTAGTAATTGCTTATGTGTCTTTTGTCTTACATAAAGAGATACTTATAGAAGATACACTTTCATTATTGTAAGTTCCCCTGCAACTCCCTGAAATAGGATCCAATGTTTAAGCAAGGGAAGCGGAAATATGACTCACAATAATCCCTGAGTTTTGGTAACTAATCCCCAGTGAAATTTCAAGGGAGTCAAGATGATGTGACCTTTGTCAGACATAAGCCTATAGGGGTCCTCTTTCCAATCTGTGAGAGACTCAAAATTGAACATGTAGTCAATCTTGCTCTTTCCAGGCACCAATTGATCTTCCCCTATATTGTTCTTGCAATTCCCTCAGTGTTGCTGCTTGATAATATTGATAGAAGTTTGGAAGTCTCAACCCCACTCTGACTTAGGTTGTTGAAGGCGGGCCAAGTTAATCTTCGACTATCTACCTTTCAAATAAATTCTCTACACATCCACTCCCATTGTCAAAACAATTTAATTTCTTTTTGACTTCCAGATTACATACAGTACATTCAAAGTCGTTAAATCATGGGAGGATTGTGAAAAATTACAAGAGGACCTTACGAGACTGGTAGACTGCACTTGCTCACATTAAACATCATCTGCCATTTAGACGCCCAAAGTGATGCATGTGGGAAAGAGGAACCTGAATTATAGTTATGTCATGCAAGGTTCCATGTTAGGAGTCACGGACCAAGAAAGGGATCTAGGTGTCGTCGTAGATGATACATTGAAACCTTCTGCTCAGTGTGCTGCTGCAGCTAAGAAAGCAAATAGAATGTTAGATATTATTAGGAAAGGAATGGAAAACAAAAACGAGGATGTTATAATGCCTTTGTATTACTCCATGGTGCGACTGCACCTCGAATATTGTGTTCAATTCTGGTCGCCGTATCTCAAAAAAGATGTGGAGGGGCATAATCGAATGCGAACGCCCATCTCCATGGGCGTCTATGTCCGAAAATGGGTATGTGAACAGGCGGGACAGCCCATATTATTGAAAAAGATGGGCATCCATCTTTCATTTCGAAAATACGGTTTGGACGGACCAAATGCCATGGATTTGGTCCCTTCTGAGATGGGCGTTTTTTTTTTTTTTTTGCGATAATGGAAACTAAAAATGCCCAGCTCAGAAACGTCCCAATCCAAGCCATTTGGTCGTGGGAGGGACAAATGTACAACACTACCATAGCTCTTAGGGGTGAAGGGGTCAACTACATGTGGGTACAGTGGGTTTTAGAGGCCTCCCATTTACCACCACAAGTGTTACGGGTAGGGGGATGGGCCTGGGTCTGCCTGCCTGAAGTGCACTGCAGTACCCACTAAAAGTGCTCCAGGAACAGGACTTGTTGCTGGTGTATAACCTTGGCACAGCAGTTGACACCTGAAGACTAATCTCTCTGAAAACGTCCTTTATTTGAATAAGCACCTTTACTCACAGTTAACTGCAGATCAGAGGTTGTGCCCCACTGGCAACGAGTCTCGCTGGTACTGAGATTAGCAGTAGGTCTGAGCTAGCAGAATGGTGTACAATGCCCTCTTTCAGCAACATTCAAGGTAAGAACTAAGTGCTGTAACGTGGCTAACATAGTAACATAGTAGATGACGGCAGAAAAAGACCTGCACGGTCCATCTAGTCTGCCCACATGAAAGGGATCTAAAAGTGTCTTACACAAATGGCCACTACCTCCTGGACTACCAGAAACAAAACAGGGCACACTCTGACCCAGTACGCAGAGGGAAAAGCACCATGGGAGTAGAGCCTACCAACTACCAATATCGTGAGCATTTAACACAAGCTAGTGGAATCACGGAGCCCAATACCCTACACCCATCACAATGCATTGCTGATGTGACTCTGCAGTGCCCTTAACAGAAAAGGTGTCACACTCACCCGAGACCCACATCAGAACCAGGGAAAGGCTGTCAGAGGATAGAACACATGCTGCTGTCATGGAGGTGGGTATGGCATTTGAGGCTGGCATACAGGCTGGGGAAAAAAAGTTTGTAAAGTGGATTTTTTTTTGGTGGGAGGGGGTTAGTGACCACTGGGGGAGTCAGGGGAGGTCATCTGGTCAGTTGGGGCACTTTTTTGGGACTTGGACCTGAAACAAAAGGGTCCAAATAAAGCGGACAAAATTCTCGTCAAATACGCCCTTGTTTCGATTATCAGCTAAAGACGCTCATCTCTTGGCCGATAACCACGCCCCAGTCCCGCCTTCACCACGCCTCCGACAAACCCCCAAGATCTTTGTTCGTATCCATGACAGACTGCAGTTGAAGACGCCAAAAATCGGGTTTAGATTATACTGATTTGGGCACCCATGGGAAATGGACGCCCATCTCCCAATTTGGGTCGAAATATGGGCGTCTTTCTCTTTCGAAAATAAGCTGGATAGTGGAATTAGAAAAGGTGCAGAGAAGGGCGACAAAAATGATAAAGGGGATGGGACAACTTCCATATACGTAAAGGCTAAAGCGGCTAGGGCTCTTCAGCTTGGAGAAAAGGCGGCTGAAGGGAGATATGATAGAGGTCTATAAAATAATGAGTGGAGTTGAACGGGTAGATGTGAAGCGTCTGTTCACGCTTTCCAAAAATACTAGGACTAGGGGACATGCGATGAAGCTACAATGTAGTAAATTTAAAATGAATCGGAGAAAATGTTTCTTCACTCAACGTGCAATTAAACTCTGGAATTCGTTGCCAGAGAATGTGGTAAAGGCAGTTAGCTTAGTGGAGTTTAAAAAAGGTTTGGACGACTTCCTAAAGGAAAAGTCCATAGACCGTTATTAAATGGACTTGGGGAAAATCCACTATTTCTGGGATAAGCAGTATAAAATGTTTTGTACTTTTTTGGGATCTTGCCAGGTATTTGTGATCTGGATTGGCCACTGTTGGAAACAGGATGCTGGGCTTGATGGACCTTTGGTCTTTCCCAGTATGGCAATACGTATGTACAAAACTGCACTTTCACAGTTTCAATGTACCCTCAGTTTTTTCTCATCTAAAAATAAAACTTTAAACCTTTCTATCTTGTCTATCACAGTTTGACCGATACTAATGATCCTCTCTATTATGTATACTAAAGAAAAGTAGTGAAAGACATGTTAACTCAAGAGTTCAATTGAGAATCCTCATGTTGGAGACCCACTTAAAGTAATTTTGTAATATTCTGATGATGAATTAAAACTGACAATTTTAGTCAATCTTGTAATCACAGTGACAACAAGTCACATGTGTTGCCATGTTCAAAATGAAAACAGCACAAACTGTATAAAGCCCTATTCCTGTATATGCAATCTATAAGACCCAGCATTATTTCTTGCTAGTCATTCCTGCTGGAGATGTTTTATCTTTAACAGGTGTTCTCCAAAAACATCAGATTACATGAGGTTGTATGGTCCTGATACATGGGATTCCACATCTATATGTTACCTTTCAGGAAAAAAAAAAGGGGGGGGGGGATCAATATTCTCCAAGCATAGCAATCTCAGAATGCTTCCCATTCCGTATGCAGGCCGGAAGAGGCAGCCGGAGCTCTGGAGCTCCAAAGATTCAATGCATAGATGAGACAATGATATAAGGAAAATGGATTTAGATTGGTTAGGAACTGACTGATTAAATGTTTCGCCTATTGTCCAAGGTAGATTACAAAAGTAAACGTAATCACAAAAAAAAAACAATTTTGTAAAAAGAGCATATACAACAGATTAAAACAAACCTTTTACAAGTAAAAACAACAGTTTCAGCCCCAATATCCTGCAATGAACCACCATACCTCTGTATAAATCATAACCAAGCCCTAGCAAATTCACCCCCCTCCCCTCCCATTAAAAGCTGAACAGAAGAGATGACCTTTCAGTCGATTTTTAAATTTTACTTCATCTGACTTGGTCCTAAGTATAGCTGGGAACTGAGTCCACATTCTCAACCCTTCAACAGAGAAGGCTCTAGCCCTCTTCTCAAAATGCACATTGCGCCTTGACAGAACAGATAAAGAAGCATTCTTTGAGCACAGAAGTTTGTTCGGCCTATAAAACTCAGTACTTCAGTATGGAGCACACAATGCAAATAGGCAACATTCTGGGGAAGGGGAAGCCTACTCAAAAAAGATGGGTTCTACCCTAACCAAGGTGGAACCAGGCTACTGGCACTAATGTTTAAAAAGGAGGTAGAGCAGCTTTTAAACTAGAACCTAGGGAAGAGCAGACAGTTGTTCAGGAATGCATGGTTTGCAGTAAGATGCCTTTGAAGGATACCAATAGGTAAGTTGAGGCATCTCAACAGAGAGGTTGTAATAATGGCAGAAGTATGCCAGGTGCCTTTAAAAGAAGAGCAGTCAGAGTAAAGACTGCAAAATAAATCTGTCAAATGCTAAACATGCTGAAGCTACAAACAAGAAACATTTTACACAGGTCTGTATACAAATGCTAGAAGCCTAAACAATACAAAGTTAAGAGTATATAGCACTAAATGAAGAGGTAGGTTTCACAGGTATTTCAGAGACCTATTGGAACCAACCAATGGGACACCGATACCAGCGCACAAATAGATCACAAGGGTCGGGTAGATCAAATTGGAAGATTGGTATTATGTTGAAGAGGGAATTGAGTCAAAAAGAATAAAAATTCTACAATGTGGAATCCTTATGGATAGAAATCCCATGTCAAAGGAAAGAGAACAGTGTGTTTTATTTTTCCAGATGCAGTCACTTTTACCTGACAGTTTCCCCCACCATATTGTTTTCTCCTTCACTCCTGTTTATATTGTTGTTCTATCCTAGTTCCTTCTTTTTCATGTTAGTAATGCTAATTCCACGATGAAATAAACGGCTGCTTCGTGGAGCTGCTGGTTCAGAAATAAGCTATTTTAGATTAGTCGTTAGTGTAATCCAGGACTTGGTTCTAGAGTAACAGTGTTGGGTCTACTTGGCAATAGTGACCAGCTTGTCCCTCCATTAGGCCATCCCTTAACAATACTCCAGTTATTCTGGTGACCCACTAAGTATTTAGGAATTTATCTTGATCAAAAAACTATTAGAAAGAACAAAATTAATAAACACAAAGAAACAGTTTGAGACAAAGAGGGGCATAATCGAAAGGGGCGCCCAAGTTTTCCTGAGGACTTCCTCGCAGGACGTCCTGGCGAAGGGGCGGGGAAACCTGTATTATCAAACAAGATGGGCGTCCATCTTTTATTTCGATAATACGGCCGGGGACACCCAAATTGTGAAATTTAGGTCGACCTTAGAGATGGTCATCCCCAATTTTTGGTGATAATGAAAACTGAGGACGCCCATCTCAGAAACAACCAAATCCAAGCCATCTGGTCATGGGAGGAGCCAGAATTCGTAGTGCACTGGTCACCCTCACATGCCAGGACACCAACCGGGCACCCTAGGGGGCACTACAGTGGACTTTAGAAATTGCTCACAAGTCCCTTACCTTGTGTGCTGAGCCCCCCAACCCCCCCCCCCCAAAACCCACTCCCCACAACTGTACACCACTACCATAACCCTAAGAGGTGAAGGGGCACCTACATGTGGGTACAGTGGGTTTCTGGTGGGTTTTGAAGGGCTCACATTTACCACCACAAGTGTAACAGGTGGGGGGGGGGGGGAGATGAGCCTGGGTCTGCCTGCCTGAAGTGCACTGCACCCACTAAAACTGCTCCAGGGACCTGCATACTGCTGTCATGGAGCTGGGTATGACATTTGAGGCTTGCAAAAAATATTTAAAATGTTTTTCTTTAGGGTGGGAGGGGGTTGGTGACCACTTGGGGAGTAAGTGGAGGTCATCCCCGATTCCCTCTGGTGGTCATCTGGCCAGTTCGAGCAACTTTTTGAAGCTTGATCGTAACAAAAAAATGGACCAAATAAAATTGCCCAAGTGCTTGTCAGGGACACCCTTCTTTTTTCCATTATCGATCGAGGACGCCCATGTGTTAGGCACGCCCCAGTCCTGCCTTCACTACACTTCCAACACCCCACCGTGAACTTTGGTCATCCCCACGACGGAAAGCAGTTGAGGACGCCCAAAATCGGCTTTCGATTATGTCGATTTGGGCGACCCTGGGAGGACGCCCATCTCCCGATTTGCATCGAAAGATGGGCGCCCTTCTCTTTCAAAAATAAGCCTGATAGTCAACATGGATTTAGCCAAGAGAAGTCTTGCCTAACCAAGCTGCTACATATTTTGAAAGTGTGGATAAAGGTGAGGCAGTTAATATAATGTATCTGATTTTCAGAAAGCTTTTGATAAAGTCCCTCATGAGAGATTCCTGATGTATTAAAGCCATGGAATAGGTGCAGTGGCAGCCCTACCATTAGGCCAACTGAGGCAGGGGCCTCAAGCGGCACTCTTTATGGAGCGGCATCTCCCCTCTTCCTTCCTCAAGCCTACCTTCTTTTTTGTTTTTCAAAACTCATTGGCAGCGATTCCCATACGCTGCCCCGCTGCTGGTACCAGCTTATTTTCTGTACTGCGGTCCCATCTCTCTGAAGTAACTTCCTGTTTCCTCAGAGGCGGGCCGTGAAACAGAGAAGCTGGTGCCGGTGGTAGGGCAGCATATGGGAGTCGCTGCCGCCACCGCATTTTGAAAACAACAACAAAAAAGATAAGCTCGGGGGGGGGGGGGGGGTTGAGGAAGGAAGGGTGGGGAGATCCTAGACTGCAGACAGGTGGGGAGGAGGTAGGGAGAGTGTGTGGAATGATGTTGGACTTAGGGTGGGGTGGGGGCAACATCTCATCCCTGCCTCAGGCAGCAGATTGCCTTGGCCCGCCCCTGGAAACGAGGTAGTGTTCTGTTCTGGGAACTGATTTAAAAAGATAGAAAACAGAAACTAGAGTTAAATGGACAATTCTCTCAATCACGTGAATAGTGGAGTGCCACAGGATCTGTACTGGGACCAGTGCTAACACTGCTGGACATGAGAACAATGTATGAGGTCATTAAATTATGCAGCTGACAAAATTATTCAAAATTGTTAAATTGCATGTGGACAGTAAAGAAATTGCAGGACTTTCCAAAAAGGGGGTGAAAGTACTCATATGAGGAAAGGCTACAGAGGTTATGGCTTGTCACACCTTGGAGATGAGAAGGCTAATGGGAGATACAATAGAGGTCTACAAAATCCTGAATGAGTGGAAAGGGTAAATGCAAATCGACTGTATACTAAAAAGTACAAAGACTAGGGAACACACCATGTGGTTACATAGTAATACATTTAAAACAAAAATTTTCACCCAACACATAGTTAAGCTCTGGGAAAATTTGGTGAAAGTGGTTAGCATAGCTGTGTTTGAAAAGATTTGGACAACTGTGGAGGTATACTCTATAAACTGTTAAGGTAGACCCGAGGAAAAACAATAGCAAAGCACCTTGCTGCTTCTTGGGATTCTGTCAGGTACTTGTGCTCTGGATTGGCCATGGTTAAGAACAGGATACAGGGCTAGATGGACATTTGGTCTGACCTAGTATGGCAATTCTTATATTCTTATGAAAAAAACAGGGAACTGGGGGAAAAAAAAAAGGTGTGTGTCTTTATTAGGGCTGTACTGAATATTCATATTTGATTTGGCCCCGAATACATTATTCATATTTTGTCAAATAGTGATTTAAATTCAAATATGAATAATCTGGGGCTATATTATGCTAAATTCTACTGAAATAAACACTTGATCTCTGATTTCATGTTGCTTCTTTTATTATTTGTTATCTTAAAGCTCAATGCCCATTATTCATATTCGGCTGAATAATATTTTTCATTATTCATATTTGGCCAAATACTAAAATATGCTATTCAGTACAGCTTTAGTCTTTATTAGTATTCTGAAGGCAACTTGGATTATAGACTTCAAACAGATTCCTTATGACAGACTAATATTGCATTAGGCATCTCTAGTATTTATTAGGATTTATTTACCGCCTTTTTAAAGATGGTATACAGCAAGAATAAGTCAAACATAAGAAATAGACAAAGCAGTAAAAACATTCAAACAATAATACAAATTATGGCATAGAATGCTACATTACAATGTCAACACAATACGAAATAAAACATTTTCATAGACAACCTAGAGTATAAGCAAAGATGGCACATATAGATAGATAACAGAGTAAAATGAGTACGAAAATAAGGAGATTAATTTAAAGAAAGTTGCAAATGAGGTCAAAAAGGTGCTTGAACATTATCTTAGCGGTAGGAGTATGATGTGATGTTTGGACAGAAGCCCATGTTGTAGTTTTATAAATCTCTTCCATGGAGACTGATCTGAGGTAGATCACAATGACTGACATTGTGAGCCTTGACATGGTTTTTGAGGGTCATGCTTGCCTGGGCATATACAAGAGTGCTCCAATTTGCTATCCATTATTTGGATGGGAGGAGAATTCATCAAGCAGAGTTAGGGCCTTCACAAAAAGTGTTAAGAAAGTTAATGTGGGCTAAATGCTAAGAAGCCCATAGGAATAAAACAGGCTTCTTAGCATCTTCGTGGCTCAGATAGCATCTTGTAAGCTGTGAGTGGCCCAATTCCACTGGTTATGAGAAGTACACTGGGCATCCCTCATACTGAGATATTCCATGACAGTGATACATGACATACTTTTGATGCTATAAAGGCCCAACAACTTCAACATGGCTTAATCCAATGTCTGTAAACTTCCTTTTACAAAAAAAAAAAAAAATTTGTTGTGGTTGTTTAAGAAAGGATTTCACCTGACTTGTGTCAAGCAGAATTCTGTGAATTCCAAGAGCTAATGGGGCTAGGGAATGTGGAGTAATTGATGATGAAACCCTAATGGCTCCAATACCCAGACTGCTGTGTTCATAGATTGTGTCAACTCTTCCACCCCCCCCCCAAAAAAAAAAAAAAAAAAAAAGAAAGATGTGATCTATCATCCAATAGGGAAATGTGTGCACCCCTAGTTAGCATAGATGTGCCATTACCATAGTTACGTATTTGGTGATACTCAGAGCAAATGCTAAACAAAAGGGTAGTACGCAATCATGAAAGTGGTGGTTCCTTACTATAAATCTGATACACACCCTTGAAATCCAGGGAGCATAGCCAGTTCCCTTTTTTTGGAAGAAAAGCCATCCTGAACTTTTTTTTATAAAGAATTAGTTCAAGGTTCTTGAGTGTAGAATAGGATGAAGTCCATTTTCTTTGGGACGAGGAAATGCTTGTGTACTCTTTCCCCAGATTAAATGGATTTGATCACTCTGGTCTATAAGAGAGAAGTTTCCTCTTAAGTATGTCCTTGGTGGATGCCAATAGGCATTGTTTATAATTCCTTATTATTTTTTGAGCCCATGTGTTCAAGATTTTACTGAGTCTATAATTTATATAAGTCCTCAACATCACCCTAACAGGAAAATTCTCTGGAATGGTTACAGAGATACTGGCTATGTCCAACTGGATGCACTCAAAGCCTTATCCAAGGTTCAAATGGAGAGCTCACAGTAGCTTTGTGGCTTTTCTCCCTGGTGCAAAGCAAGGAGCCTACTGACTATGAGAACAAAGATGGCAGAGGAGACACTCCTCAGAAGAGATTGTGTTTCACTTAAGATACCTCCTTATAGATGTGAAGGGCAGTTTGGAAGTGGTTATAGAGATGGTATGATTTGGCCCCTCTTTTCTTTGACTTTATCTACCTCACAGGCCACACTGGTTAGTTATTCCACATTGCACCAAATACATGAGCCAATTCCTACTGCAGAATTTCTTTCCAAAATCATCATAGGTAAATTTGGCCACATATTTTATACATGTACTCCTTGTTTACTACGGATTTAAAGTCATCAAATTTGTCCTGAAGAACATCTGATAGACCTTTTACCACAGAGGAGTACTCATCCTCTTGGATTTGATAACATATTTGCTCTTTGTCTATACAATAAGAAGGAAGACAGTCTTTTTTGAATGTGAACAGTCAACCTTTCCAAGAAAGGGGGGGGTGGGGTGTCAAATTATTAGATACATCCAGTATTTCTGCTCCAGGCTCCTCCTGCTTCTACTATGGAAACTAAATAGCCTCATCCATTTCCTCTTTTCCTGTGGAGGAAGGGGATTCAAAGGGAGCTTGGTCTACCCTTGTTGATCAAAACAGCCTTCTGAACCATAAAGCAATTACAGGACTGTGAAAATCCCAGTCACAGAGATACTGTTGGGGATGTCTAAGAACAGAGGACTGGCTAGGGGTCTCTAAGCTTCAATTGTTATCTAGATTGAGCTTTATCTTCTGCTACACACTGGATAGTGACATCAGAAAGGCCAGTGCAGAGACCCTTTAAGGAAGCACTTATCAATCTTTGAGTTTGTGACCCTGTGATCATGGCCAAATAAAATTGTGTGATGCCCTCCAGAGGTACAGAATAATAATGCACCTATGGGGAGCCTATCCAGGTTCTGACCCCAAACGTAGGTTTTGTGATCCATTTGGGGTTTGAGAAGCTGTATTTTAAAGCCATGCCTTCAGTTCTATGCCTCTAGGCATTACTGAGGCATCTTGCACTGGCATCTGTGTAGTCAAGGCTAGTACCACGAATCAACTGATGGAGTTTCAACACTTATCTTCCTGTCCAACTCCTCAAAGGACTGCCAATGCCAAGACTGAAAGGCCTGTGTTGCTTTCCTGCGCTACTTAAGGTGTACAAGTGGCTGGATCTAGGACTGTAAGACTAACACTCCATTCATTGCTGCTGAGAATACTCCTCTCTGTAGGAGTACTTTGTGGCAGAATGGTGGCCACCAAGATATCCCTGATCCTGGTATTCTGTGCTGATGGGATCTAATGCTTATGCTTCACTTTCATTTGACAAGTGACACAGCCGGGAATGTTATGCTCAGGCTTGAGGCACATGCAAACACTATGTTTATCATTATACACCGTGCTGCTGCACCATCAATGATGCTTAAAGCGTCTCAGGGGTCTCCTGTTATGGGGATTTTGAGCAAAAGTTAGTCACATTACGTGTCAAACCACTCAGTAACATAAAATAACTGATGCCTTTTATGTACCAGGATGGTGTAAATTGCAGCTGTGGCAAAAATCAAGACATCTCAAGAATAAAACATAAAACTAAAAATCCTACCAAGAGCTTTCTCAAGAGAAAACAGAGAACCAAGGAGACAATCATGGAATGAGATTTAAAAACAAAGAAGAAAAGTTGCCTAACGTGATATCACTGTATACAAGCAAAAGGAAATGCCCTTTGGGCCTCCTGGAAAAAAATCATCCTGGAGTGGTCCAACATGTTGCAAATGTAGTAACAACAAGAAATATACAGTTTACCACTCTGGAAAGCTCTAAGCTTTAAAAGCTTGTTAACAAGTTTTTCCATCCTGGACTCTATTGGCGACACCACCTATGTGTTAGCACTGTGTAACCTGCTTGTCCACAGAAAGCTAAATCTTCACTTTTCTCTCATATTGGAGCATGATGTAGTACATTAAGAGGCTCATTTTCAAAGCACATAGACTTACAAAGTTACATATGTTACTATTGAATGTTGTAAGTCTATGTGCTTTGAAAATGAGCACCTAAATACATTTAATATTTGAACTTTCTGCTTCAAGAAATGATACCTAGTACCACCAGTTCAAGTTTGGAAATATAGTCTTTAAAAATAATAAAACATCCACTTATTTCTTTCAAATGTATTCCAAATAAATAATTACTTACCATCTACATTCTCTTATCACTTTAAAGCAGACAACTTTCTATTTTGAGTGCAAGAACCCAGATTATAATCACACTAAAACCATTGTGTACTTCCCCCCCCCCCTCAACCCCTTACTGTCAAGAGAAATTGCCACATAAAACAAAGCAAATTAAGACAGACTCATGCAGAAAAACATTTTCTAATCAATCAGTATTAGGACTTTACTATACCACCCTCATCTTGTCATTTCTGCTCAAACATATTTAAATGTAAACCTAAGTAAAACCTTTCCTATTTAAATAAAAATTAAAAGCATATAGGCCTTTAGCTCCTGTAGATTTAAAAAGTAAATCCTGCTCAAATATTTGTGATAACAGAGATAGCAAGGGAGCATCCTTTACAAATATTTCCTTTTTAGATACTGGGGCCTTTGCATTTGAAGGTGCACTTGAAATAAAGGCTAACAAATAAAAAATACAAAAAATAATATATGACCAACTTAATACATATTGAATTTTTTTAAAGACCCCAGAAAACTGATTAATATATTACAGTCAGTTCAATAAAGATGAATCAACTTATATTCTTTTTCTTTTGTGTTTAATAACCTTTATAGAAATAAAGCGTGCAAAGCAAATAATGTGGGAATTAGTGTCCTAAAGGTGGCTTAATAGTGCATGCTAAGTCAACATTACCGTCTTAACAGGATGGGGAAGAAAGTGGGTGGTGACTGCAGTTTACAGTTAATGTGGGAGAGCTACTGCCACCTGAATAGAGCTAGCTCACTTTATCAAAATTACCAGCAAATACAATCAAAGAGCACTGAAGACATTTCTTCTATGGGAAGATGCTGGGAAAGCCCCAATAGTTTTAACACAGAAGTTTTATAGTTACTGCCAAGTTAATTGTCAACATTAACTGCAAAACCTTATTACATAATGCGCTAGTTGTAAATACTATGACAGTGGACCTCCGAGACTCATATGAAAGGTTGTGGTCCAGAAAAAAAAAAATCAGTATTCAAGTGACTGTTTAGAGTAATACATATTTGTTACAGTCACCATTAAGTTTGGAAGTTGCAATCACATCTCATGCATAAGTTCTGCATGTTCAGCGAAACTCAGTTTATATGATTTTAGCTACAACACATTCTATTAACTCTCAAGAACAGCACCTGCAAGACTGCAAAATTACAGATGGTATGAATTCATTAAGTGTGTAGATGCTGCTGAGTGAAGCCAGAAGAGCACTGCATCCCTATCCATTCCTTCCATGGGCTGCTTACTTGAAAAAGGAAGAGATAAAAGGAGCAAGTCACAGTGCGAGGGTGCGAATCAGGTTTACTTTTAATTTGAGGATTGCTGTAGTGCACTGAGTGAATAAATTGATAAATATATTTCAAAAATATTCAAAATGTAGGTTACCTTGCCATTGTTCTATTTCCTCATGTTAAATGTTCAAACAAAATAATTGCTAAAGAGGTAAAAAAAAAAAAAAGCCAAAGCTGCTTTGTTTCGATTCTGCTTTAAAGTCCAAAAATAGGTGGCAACAAATAAAAGTATGAAGACCAACATCATCTAATTTAGTAAGTTACACAATATTTATTAGGATGACATATCAAATGTTGTTCTTAGCTAAACAGAATTGAGATACTGGACTGTCAATGATGCATCTACATGTGTATACGCCTCAAGATGATCTACTGAATCTGCCAATTTGGGGCACGTTTGTGTACAGCATCCTTCTTAAGACAAATTCCTACTGACTTCTTCAATTATGATACAGTGTTAGAATATCCTTACAGATATTAAGGATTGTATTATGACATATTCCCACTTCATTCACTGGAAAGCTCAACTGTCAATGGAGAGTGGCTATGTTGGGAAAATACTTAAGCATTTAACTGGTTGTCTCTAGTGCCATTATGGAACAGAAAAACATGCTGTCTTAGATGTGCCTTCCATTGTCACATGATCTTTGATATCAGTTTTCTGCAGGGTAAAAATGCAAGATTTAAGGAGTAAAAGTGAAAAAGTACAGTGAAAGTTGTGAATGTTACTCGTT
Source organism: Microcaecilia unicolor (assembly GCF_901765095.1). Taxonomy (NCBI): domain Eukaryota; kingdom Metazoa; phylum Chordata; class Amphibia; order Gymnophiona; family Siphonopidae; genus Microcaecilia; species Microcaecilia unicolor. The sequence continues at coordinate 94,529,422 of NC_044039.1, forward strand.
TACATTCATCAAGAAATATTTAATAGACTACATACATGCAAACAGAATTTATGTGAAGGTTATAAATATTTGTGGTCCCAGGGTATTGAAGTCAGACCAACACAGACATTTGATCTGAAATTTTTTTTACCAACCAATCCTTTTGCCAGACCAATTAAGACAGAAAAGAAGTGATTTCACAAATATATCTCCAGAAGTTCAAATAAATCCAGAAATCTGTCAAATTAACAGCCAGGCATGCACCAAAAAACCCAAGAGAACTCCCAGGCAATTACATTTGTTTTCACAGGCATTGCTAGTTCACAAAATCAACAGTCAAGGAATACTGGCACTTAAAAGCAATGTTCCCTTTAAGAGGAGCAGCTATGTATGTGGTGCTCCTGTGCTAACAGGTTGCTGCCATCACTGCAATGACAAACCCAATGTGCTAAAAAGCCACTTAACTTTGCAGCACGGCTACATGATGCTTTGAACAGCCACACAGTTTGGAGGGAACACTACTTAAAACCAATACATTTCTGCTGTCTGTAGAAGCATTCGGATAAAAATGCTTTTTCTGTTTTATAGGAACTCTTAAGTAATGCTAAAACAAATGCTAATAATTTAGTGTAGTGTACAAAAAGTAGAACTTTTACCAATACATGTATTGCAGATAGGGGAAAACTGTATTCACATAATTATACACTTTGCCTTCGATTTCTTTTTCTTCTTTTTACCATCTTTGCTCATCTTTTCTTTATGTTTTCGAATTTCTCGAACTAATGTGTAAAAGGCATCCTCAACTCCCTGTAAAGAAACAAGTACAAATTACAAAAGATTACTTTATGGCATTTTTACCTATTTTTCTTCTATTACTCATTTTACAGAATGGCAAGGAATAACTTAAAACTCCAATTTGCACAGCAGTTTGAATCATTTCAGCATTTATTCAGCGTTTTAGGAAGCATAACTACGCAATGACATTTTAAATATTTCTTTTACAATCAATTTTAAAAGTGTGTGTCTTATTCCATCATCATTGGCAAATGGACAATCTTGCTGGAATAGTTGTCCTCTACTACTACTATTTAGCATTTCTATAGCGCTACAAGGCGTACGCAGCGCTGCACAAACATAGAAGAGCTTACAATCTAATAGACAAAAAAAATAAATAAATAAAGTAAAGTAAGCAAATCAAATCAATTAATGTGAACGGGAAGGAAGAGAGGAGGGTAGGTGGAAGCGAGTGGTTACGAGTCGAAAGCAATGTTAAAGAGGTGGGCTTTCAGTCTAGAGTTAAAGGTGGCCAAGGATGGGGCAAGACGTAGGGGCTCAGGAAGTTTAACAGCCTGTCCCTGCAAGTGTGGTGCTCTCAGATGACTGGTTTGTTACGTGTAGAACAAATGGCAATCTGAGATATTTCTTCTCCATCTGGATTACAATTTCAGGCTTGCTGGTCCCCTTTTTGGAATACAATGTCTCCAATGGTGCGAAGTCATTTACTCAATTTATGAACATTCATGCTTAGCTATGAATAAGGAATGGGCAGGATGGGAGAGATTGGGAAGGGGGGTATGACATAAGTATTTTCTGTATTCTACTTGTTTCGTGTTGAGACTGTTGTCCAAACTATGAAAGACAAAGTAGCCTAATGAATGGCCCAAGAACCAGGGGAGAACCCAGTTCAAATCCCACTGCAGTTCCTTATGATATTGGGCAACACATTTAATTAACCCTCCATTGCCTCAGGTACAGATAGACTGTGAATGTGAACCCTCTGGCAACAGAGAAATACCTACTGTACCTGAATGTATACCACTTTGACAGCTTTCTGGCTTACAGGCAGTACATAAAAAATTAAAAGTGGTATGATGACTTCATTAAAGCTAATACTTTATACTGGCTCACAAGTTGGTGCAGTTAACAGTTACAGAGAATGTTTCCATCTATATATCCAGCAAAACTTTGTGTTGACATAAAATAGACTATTGGCACTGCATCAACATATATGTTTGAAACTCCAAATGAGGCATATGCATTTCATAGTAAGTATGGGGCACTTTTACAAAAGCGCAGGAGGGCTAATGCTTGGGTAGCGCATGCGCCTGGCAATAATTCCAATTTTGGCACCGAATCCTGCGGTAGAAAATAATTTTCTATTTTCTAACGCAGCGGACGTTCCTGGTGATAACTGGCAGCACGCCCACCATTGGTGCGCACTGTATGGTTACGACATGGTAACTCGTGGCGGTAAGGGCTCAGGCCGTAAATAGGCACGCGCTAGTTCTAATATTAGTGCAGGCCCATTAAAAAAAAAAAGCCTTTTTTCCACAACCACGGTAAAAAAATGGCTCAGAGTGCACCTAAATGATGTGCCCACACTACCGCAGGCCACGTTATACCATGGCTTTGTAAAAGGACCCCAATGTAAGCTGCATGTTACAAAACCTTAATGTAATGTGCATCTTGATCTTCTACATCCGGGTTTTTCAAGTCCGGTCCTGGAGTACTCCTTGCCGGTCAGGTTTTCATAATATCCACAATGAATATGCATGAAAGAGATTTGCAAATAATGGAGGCACTGCATGCAAATCAAGTTCATGCATATTCATTGTGGATACCCTGAAAACCTGACTGGCAAGGGGTACTCCAGCACTGAACTTGGGAAACACTGTTCTACATCAAGAAAGGCATCATAGAACACTGGAGATGGGATACTGCAGGATTTGATAAGATCTGCCCTAACAGTGATGCCTTCTTGGGTTGGATAAAATTAAGTATTTTAATAAACAGAGGGGTGTGTTTCTTCAAACATTAGTTCACAATATGTGTTCTGTATACGGCGAGTTATACTGATGGTCTTCCCTATACAGAATACATATTGTGAATGTATTGTGTTTACTTATTAAAGTACTGTGTGAGTTAATTCTTAATTTGTTTCAGTTTATTATTCCTCTTACACAGGTTTCACTGTTTTGAAGTATTTGAGTTGGGTGACATCAATTAAAGTTCTCTCTACTACAGTACTAGACAGAGGATCACAGAAAGGTAAAATGTCATTTACACGTAGATAGGTATAAACATGTAAGCAGCAATTTTAGAAAAGCTACTACTACTACTACTACTACTACTATTTAGCATTTCTATAGCGCTACAAGGCATACGCAGCGCTGCACAAACATAGAAGAAAGACAGTCCCTGCTCAAAGAGCTTACAATCTAATAGACAAAAAATAAATAAAGTAAGCAAATCAAATCAATTAATGTGAACGGGAAGGAAGAGGAGGGTAGGTGGAGGCGAGTGGTTACAAGTGGTTACGAGTCAAAAGCAATGTTAAAGAGGTGGGCTTTCAGTCTAGATTTAAAGGTGGCCAAGGATGGGGCAAGACGTAGGGGCTCAGGAAGTTTATTCCAGGCATAGGGTGCAGCGAGAAAGAAGGCGCGAAGTCTGGAGTTGGCAGTAGTGGAGAAGGGAACAGATAAGAAGGATTTATCCATGGAGCGGAGTGCACGGGAAGGGGTGTAGGGAAGGACGAGTGTGGAGAGATACTGGGGAGCAGCAGAGTGAGTACATTTATAGGTTAGTAGAAGAAGTTTGAACAGGATGCGAAAACGGATAGGGAGCCAGTGAAGGGTCTTGAGGAGAGGGGTAGTATGAGTAAAGCGACCCTGGCGGAAGATGAGATGGGCAGCAGAGTTTTGAACCGACTGGAGAGGGGAGAGGTGACTAAGTGGGAGGCCAGCAAGAAGCAGATTGCAGTAGTCTAAATGAGAGGTGACAAGGGTGTGGATGAGGGTTTTGGTAGAGTGCTCGGAAAGAAAGGGGCGGATTTTACGGATGTTGTAAAGAAAGAAACGACAGGTCTTGGCGGTCTGCTGGATATGAGCAGAGAAGGAGAGAGAAGAGTCAAAGATGACCCCAAGGTTTCGAGCTGAGGAGACAGGGAGAATGAGAGAGCCATCAACAGAAATAGAAAACGGGGTGAGCGGGGAGGTGGGTTTGGGGGGGAAAAATGAGAAGCTCGGTTTTGGTCATATTTAATTTCAGGTGGCGTTGAGACATCCAGGCAGCAATGTCAGACAAGCACGCTGAAACTTTGGTTTGGATGCAAGGTGAGATATCAGGGGTAGAAAGGTAGATTTGGGAATCATCAGCATAGAGATGGTAGGAAAAGCCATGGGATGAGATTAATGAACCAAGGGAAGAAGTGTAGATAGAAAAGAGGAGGGGACCAAGAACAGAACCCTGAGGTATGCCGACAGGCAGAGGGATAGAAGTAGAAGAGGATCCACCAGAGTGAACATTGAAGGTGCTGAGAGAGAGGTAGGAAGAGAACCAGGAAAGGACAGAGCCCTGGAATCCAAGTGAGGACAGGGTATCGAGAAGTATGCTGTGATCGACAGTGTCAAAAGCAGCGGAAAGATCAAGAAGAATGAGGATGGAATATTGACCTCTGGATTTAGCCAGTAATAGGTCATTGGAGACTTTAGTAAGCGCAGTTTCAGTTGAGTGGAGAGGGCGAAAACCAGATTGTAATGGGTCAAGAATAGCATGTGAGGAGAGAAAATCAAGGCAGCGGCGGTGAACAGCACGCTCAAGTAATTTGGAGAGAAAAAGGAGGGAGATGGGTCGGAAATTAGAGGGACAAGTAGGGTCAAGTGAAGGCTTCTTAAGGAGAGGTGTGACCACAGCATGTTTAAAGGCAGCAGGGACAGTCGCAGTGGAAAGTGAGAGGTTGAGAATGTGACAGATAAAAGGAATAAGAGCAGGAGAGATGGCATTAAGAAGGTGGGTGGGAATGGGATCAGAGGAACAGGTGGTACATTTTGAGGAAGAAAGGAGAAGTGTAGTTTCCTCAATAGTAACTTCAGGAAAGGAGGAAAGGGAATGAGGGGAAGGCAAGAGAGGGGAACGGACTAGTGGAGGGAGAGGTGGTGAGGTAGAGAAAGCAAGGTTTATCTTTTGAACCTTGTTGTGAAAGAATTCAGCAAGGGTCTGAGGAGATAATGAAGGGGGAGTTGGGGGAGGGGGCACCTTGAGGAGAGAGTTCAATGTGGTGAAGAGAAGTCGAGGATTAGAGCCAAGAGAGTTGGTCAGTTGGATATAATAATCCTGTTTGGCACGTAAAAGAGCAGATTGGAAGGAGGTCAGCATGAACTTAAAGTGTAAGAAATCAGCAAGGGCCCGAGATTTCTGCCAGAGGCGTTCGGCGGAGCGGGTACAGGAACGTAGGTAGCGGATATTAGAAGTCAGCCAAGGTTGGGGTTTTGTACGCCTTACAGGGCAGGTCATCAAAGGTGCAAGAGTGTCTAAGGCAGAGGATAAGAGTATTGTTGTAAGAAGAAACAGCCTCGTTGACAGATGTGGATGGTGCCACAGTAGAGAGGAGGTTTGAAACATGGGAGGATAGAGATGAAGGGTCAATATCGTGAAGATTCCTAGATAAATTAGATAGGATAGGACGGGACTGGGAGGGAGGAGATTTAAGTGTGAAAGTTATAAGATGGTGATCAGAGGAGGGATGATCAGAGGCAAGGAAACTAGAAGGTGAACAGTTGGAGGAGAAGATGAGATCAAGACAGTGACCATTTTGATGAGTGGGGGAGGTGGAGCATAGTTGGAGATTAAAGGACGACGTTAAAGCGAGTAACTTGGAAATATAAGAGTTGGAAGGATCATTAGCAGGAATATTAAAGTCACCAAGGATGAGAGAGGGGGAGGAAGGATCATGGAAGAAGGCAAGCCAGGCGTCAAAGTCACTGAGAAAGGATGAAAGGGACTTATCAGGGGGACGATAAATGACCGCTATTCGAAGAGACAGAGGAGAGAAAAGGCGGATAGAGTGGACTTCAAAGGAGGAAAAACAGTGAGATTGAGGTGGAAGAAGGGGTTGAAATCTGGAGGAGGGAGAGAGAAGTAGTCCAACACCGCCCCCACGGCCAGCAGGGCGAGGAGTATGTGAAAATAGATAACCGCCATGGCACAGGGCTGCGACTGAAGCAGAGTCATCAGGGCAGAGCCAGGTTTCTGTTATGGCGAGCAGATGGAGGTGACGCGAGATAAAGAGGTCCTAGATATAGGGGAGTTTGTTACAGATAGAGCGGGCATTCCATAGGGCGCAAGAGAAGGGCAGAGAAGAGGAGGGGAGTAGAGGAATAGAGATGAGGTTAGAGAGGTCACGGTGAGATCTGTAGAGTTTGGATAATAGTTGGTGAGGAGGGCCAGGATTGGGATTGATGTCACCAGCTGAGAGTAAGAGAAGGAGTAAAAGAGAGCGGAGGAGAGTAGGAGAGGTGTGGCCACGAAGGCGTCGAAGGCGAGAGGTATTTAGGTGGAATGGGGAAGGCAAAATGGAGGGAAGAAAGAGACGGAGATTAAAAGCCAAGAGGGAGGAAGAGGGTAGGAGAGAAGGTGAGGTGATGAAGTCAATGGATGGGAAGTGAGTTCCTGTAGCGGGGAGAGGTAGGGGGTGAGGGAAAAGATTAGGAAGGGACAGAGCTAGGAAGAGAATGTGAATAGGGGCCATAAACAATTAAGGTACTTTAGCAACTGGAAAAAGATTAGATACAAAGAGAAAAATGCCCCACGCGCGGCACCTAGAGCGAAGGCCCGGAGTGGATCGGGGTGGACCTGGGCGTCACCCCGGAGAAGGCTGTAAGGATATGCAGATGAGCTGCAAGTCCTCCACAGCACCTGAAAGGCAGCCGGTGGTAGTGGTGGGCACCTCTCAGCTGAGGAAAGGCTTACCAGGGGTTAGGCCGAAGCCAGCATTCCTCCCCCTGAGGGTCGCCTGATCCTAGCCAAAAAGCACCTGGAAACTCTGTGCACTTGGAGAGAAGGCCCTGGGAAGATCGGGGTGGAACTGGAGTCACCCCGGATACAGCTGTGAGGAAATGCAGAAGGGCTGCAAGTCCTCCACAGCATCTTGTGGGAGCGCTGGGCACCTAGAGCGGAGGCCCTGAGTGGATCGGGGTGGACCTGGGTGTCACCCCGGAGAAGGCTGTAAGGATATGCAGATGAGCTGCAAGTCCTCCACAGCACCTGAAAGGCAGCCGGTGGTAGAGGTGGGCACCTCTCAGCTGAGGAAAGGCTTACCAGGGGTTAGGCCGAAGCCAGCATTCCTCCCCCTGTCGCCTGATCCTGATACTTGTGTGTGTACAATGCTCGTAGTCTACATAAAAAGATGTGTTGAAGACTAGAGTTCTGCTGCTATTACAGAGACATGGTTCAATGATTCCAGTGAATGGTATGCAACCATACCGGGCTATAATCTTTTAGGAAGGATAGGGAGGGCCAAAGAGGTGGAGGAGTGGCACTTTATGTGAAAAATAGTATCAGAGAAGCTAAAATGCATGGAACCTGGGGAAAGGAAGCACCTATATGGATCGTTCTGAAAAGAAAAGACAGAACCTGTATCCACACGAGTTATCTATAGACCTCCAGCACAAATGGAGAAGCTGGACAAGGATCTGATAAGATATCCATAAACTTGAAATGAAAGGGGAGGTGCTGTTTCTCGGAGATTTCAACTTGCCTGATGTGGATTGGAATGTCCCATTGGCAGACTCGGAAAGAAGCAGAGAGATTGTAGCTGCCTGTCAAAGTGCCTCTCTCAGACAAATGGTGACGGAACCCACAAGGGAAGGGTCGACACTGCATCTAGTGCTCACAAATGGAGGAAATGTTTCCACCTAGGTAATAGTGATAAATCACATGATATGGTTTGATAAAAGAGCAAAAGCAGAGTGCAGATGCACAAAACTCAAAACAGTAGATTTCAGACATTCTGATTTTGGTAAAATGGGGGAATACCTAAAGAAGGAGCTGATGACATTGGTAGGCATAGGAGAAGTGGAAGCGCAGTGGTCTAGACTCAAAGCTGCTATAAACATGGCAACAGATCTTTAAACAAGGAAAATAAGAAAAGACCCAAACAACAAGAGAAACAGGAAGCGTATATGGTTCTCCAAACAACTGGCCAAAAACATAAGGGCAAAAGAGGGTTCATTCAAGAAATACGAAGCAAATGTTCCTTTCCATGAGGTCCCTTAAGCGTATCAAGCAGTACCTACCATTTGCCCTATTCAGGACACTAATCCATTCCCTTGTCTTAAGCCATTTCGACTACTGCAATGGGTGTGTAAGGAGCACACCCTTAAGAAACTCCAGACAGCGCAGAACACGGCGGCGAGGCTGCTATTTGGCAAATCTCGATTTGAGGGAGCAACGCACTTTCGTGAGAAGCTCCACTGGCTCCCGATCAAAGAACGGATTGAATTCAAAGTCTGTGCTCTTATCCACAAGATTGTATACGGGGACGCTCCAGCCTATATGTTCAGCCTGATAGACCTCCCACCCAGAAATTCCGAGAAGATGTCCCGCACCTATCTCAATCTCCACTTTCCTAACTGCAGGAACTTAAGATACAAGCTGCTCTTTGCCTCTTCTTTTTGCTTCCAGTGTCCCCGTTATTGGAATGCTCTGCCATCAACGTTAAAAGAAACAACAGATCACAGACTGTTCAAGAAATCCCTAAAGACCTACCTATTTGATCGATCATTCTCCTCAGCTGCTTGATCTTCTGCATCCCCGCCTTCCTTTCCCCTGCTGTTTCCCTCTCTTCCCCTCCTCTACTTTATTCTCTGCTTTGCACTAGTACTATTATGCTGTATTTTTCATCAAACGTTGTAAGCCACATAGAGCCTGCCTTGGTGGGATTATGCGGGATATAAATGCTCACAATAAATAAATAAAATACAGAAGAACGCAACAAGAAGATCATGGAAAAGATTACCAGATTAAACTCAAAGAAGCAAAGGGGGCAATGCAGCTAGCAAAAGCAAAGGTGGAAGAAAAAATAGCTAAAGATGTGAAGAGAGGTGACAAAACCTTTTTCATATATAAATGGGGAAAGGAGAAAACCTAGGAATGGAATTGTAAGATAAAGATGCTGAGAATGATTATGTGAAGAGTGATGAGGATAAAGTGTAAGTGCTGAACAACTACTTCTCTTCGGCGTTCCCAGAAGAAAGGATTTATTTAATAGAACTTCACAGAAGATGGATATGAAAATAGTAATGGAATTCAAAAATGCATGGGATAAACACAAAGGAATAGAAGACATAGAACCAAAGAAGCTTAGCAGTGATTAGATGCAACACCAGTAACTGGGAAGCAAAGCCAGTGCTGGGCAGACTTCTATGGTCTGTGCCCTGATCATGGTGGACAGATTTGGATGGGCTGGAGTGGGGCTTCGAAGACAACTTCAGAACAAGGCCAGTGCCAGGCAGATTTCTACAGGCAAATCAAGATCAAGTATACACATGTAGTATCACATCATACCTTATGTTATTTATCTTGTTGGGTAGACTGGATTTATTTATTTATTTACATTTGTACCCCGCGCTTTCCCACTCATGGCAGGCTCAATGCGGCTTACATGGGGCAATGGAGGGTTAAGTGACTTGCCCAGAGTCACAAGGAGCTGCCTGTGCCTGAAGTGGGAATCGAACTCAGTTCCCCAGGACCAAAGTCCACCACCCTAACCACTAGGCCACTCCTCCACTATGTGGAATGTATAGGTCTTTATCTTCTGTCATCTATTATGTTACTATATTACCCATGGCATGCACAGATTTGAAAGGGGTATGGTTCTGTGTGGATCTTAAAATTATATGGGTATTTCCTATTTTGCAATGGAAAAACCATGTACAAAAAATGTCTGCGTCAGCATTTATACCTGCTCCAAGACATGTAAGCTGTCAGCTAAACCCCTTGTTTTGACATGGGGTTTTGAGGAATAAGGAATACATTATTGGCCAAGTATAATGAACTGGAAATGAACTATGATAAACACATCTACTTCTTGGGATCCAGAATGTACTTATGACCAGGACTGGTCAGTGTCAGAGACAGAATTCTTTTTGGTGGTGAGAAACCAACTCAAAAGCACAAAATATTCAGTATAACCTAATTCATAACTATACCCTTTGCAATATAATGTAAGCCATATTGAGCCTGCAAATGGGTGGGAAAATGTGGGGTACAAATGTAGCAAATAAATAAATACATAAATAAATTTGTATTTTTTTTTTTTTTTTTTTTTTTTACAAGTGGCCATGCCAACTTCTGGTTTTGTGAGCAAACTTTGAGGACCTGCTTTAGCCACAGCCCTCCTGCCCACGTTTCACTCACACCCCACCCCTCTGGATGTCACCAGAAGTTGTCATCAACCACAACCCCTAACCCTACACTTTTTCCAAGACTGCAGTCAATAGAAGTGAGAGAAGTGATATCATCAAATCCAAGACGGCAGATACCTGTAGCCCCTTCAGTGGAAGTGTCATCATCAACATGGCTGCCATCACAAACCCATGAAGACTGGTCAAGTGGCAGAAAGTGACATTGACTGTCTCAATGCATGGTGTGAATAAGTTGCATATATGCTGATTATTATTTTTTATTTTAATCTCTCTGTGCCTGCTGCCCTTTAGTTGAAACCTACAGCCCTTAACTCCCTCTGGCTCTCTGTCTTCTCTGGATGCTGGGTTAAGTACATAAGTATTGCCATACTGGGAAAGACCAAAGGTCCATCAAGCCCAGCATCCTGTTTCCAACAGTGGCCAATCCAGGTCATAAATACCTGGCAAAATCTCCAAAAAATACAAAACATTTTATACTGCTTACCCCAGAAATAGTGGATTTTCCCCAAGTCCATTTAATAATGGTCTATGGACTTTTCCTTTAGGAAGCCGTCCAAACCTTTTTTAAACTCTGCTAAGCTAACCGCCTTTACCACATTCTCTGGCAATGAATTCCAGAGTTTAATTACACGTTGAGTGAAGAAACATTTTCTCCGATTCGTTTTAAATTTACTACATTGTAGCTTCATCTTATGCCCCCTAGTCCTAGTATTTTTGGAAAGCGTAAACAGACGCTTCACATTACCCGTTCAACTCCACTCATTATTTTATAGACCTCTATCATATCTCCCCCTCAGCCGCCTTTTCTCCAAGCTGAAGAGCCCTAGCTGCTTCAGCCTTTCCTCATAGGGAAGTTGTCCCATCCCCTTTATCATTTTTGTCGCCCTTCTCTGCACCATTTCTAATTCCACTAGTTGCGGTGACCAGAATTGAACACAATATTCGAGGTGCGGTCGCACCATGGAGCAATACAAAGGCATTATAACATCCTCATTTTTGTTTTCCATTCCTTTCCTAATAATACCTAGCATTCTATTTGTTTTCTTAGCCGCAGCAGCACACTGAGCAGAAGGTTTCAACGTATCAACGACGACACCTAGATCCCTTTCTTGGTCCGTGACTCCTAACGTGGAACCTTGCATTAAATAGCTATAATTCAGGTTCCTCTTTCCCACATGCATCACTTTGCACTTGCTCACATTAAACGTCATCTGCCATTTAGACGCCCAGTCTCCCAGTCTCATAAGGTCCTCTAGTAATTTTTCACACTCCTCCCCCAATTTAATGACTTTGAATAACTTTGTATCATCAGCAAATTTAATTACCTCACTAGTTACTCCCATCTCTAGGTCATTTATAAATATGTTAAAAAGCAGCGGGTCCCAGCACAGACCCCTGGGGAACCCCACTAACTACCCTTCTCCATTGAGAATACTGACCATTTAACCCTACTCTCTGTTTTCTATCTTTTAACCAGTTTTTAATCCACAATAGAACACTACCTCCTATCCCATGACTCTCCAATTTCCTCTGGAGTCTTTCATGAGGTACTTTGTCAAACGCCTTCTGGAAATCCAGATACACAATATCAACCGGCTTACCTTTAACCACATGTTTGTTCACCCCTTCAAAGAAATGTAGTAGATTGGTGAGGCAAGATTTCCCTTCACTAAATCCATGTTGACTTTGTCTCATTAATCCCTGCTTTGAATATGCTCTGTAATTTTGTTCTTAACAGTCGCTACCATTTGCCCTGCACCGACGTCAGACTCACCTGTCTATAATTTTCCGGATCTCCTCTGGATCCTTTTTTAAAATCGGCGTTACATTGGCCACCCTCCATCTTCCGGTACCACACTCGATTTTAAGGATAAATTACATATTTCTAACAATAGCTCCACAAGCTCATTTTTCAGTTCTATCAGTACTCTGGGATGAATACATCCAGTCCAGGAGATTTGCTATTCTTCAATTTGTAGAACTGCCCCATTACATCCTCCAGGTTTACAGAGAATTCATTATGTTCTCCGACTCATCAGCTTCGAATACCAATTCCGGCACTGGTAATCCCACCCAAATCTTCCTCAGTGAAGAACGAAGCAAAGAATTCATTTAATCTCTCCGCCACAGCTTTGTCTTCCCTGATTGCCCCTTTTACTCCTCAGTCATCTAGCGGTCCAACTGATTCTTTTGCCGGCTTCCTGCTTTTAATATACCTAAAAAAAATTTTTACTATGTGTTTTTGCTCCAATGCAATCTGTTTTTCGAAGTCCCTCTTAGCTTTCCTTAACAGCGCTTGCATATGACTTGACATTCCTTATGCCGTTTCTTATTATTTTCAGTCGGTTCCTTCTTCCACTTTCTGAAGGATTTTCTTTTAGCTCTAATAGCTTCCTTCACCTCACTATTTAACCACGCCGGCTGTCGTTTGGTCTTCCGTCCTCCTTTTTAATAAGCGGAATATATTTGGCCTGGGCTCCAGGATGGTGTTTTGAACAGAATCCACACCTGATGTAAATTTTTGACCCTCATAGGTCACTCCTCTAAGTTTTTTCACCATTTTTCCTCATTTTATCATAGTCCCTCCTTTTTTAAAGTTAAAACCTAACATATTTGATTTCCTATGTATACTTACTTCAAAGCTAATATCAAATCTGATCATAGTATGATCACTGTTATCATGCGGCCCCAGCACCATTACCTCCCGCACCAGATCATGTGCTCCCTAAGGACTAGGTCTAGAATTTTCCTTCTCTCGTTGGTTCCTGTACCAGCTGTTCCATAAAGATGTCCTTCATTTCATTGAGGATTTTACCTCCCTAGCATGTCCCAATGTTACATTTACTCAGTCCAATATCAGGGTAATTGAAAATCACCCATTATTATTCTGTTTGTCCAGTTTGTTTGCGTCTTTAATTTCCTTTAACATTCTGCATCTATCTGTTCATCCTGGCCAGGCAGACGGTAGTACACTCCCTATCATTATCCTTTTCACCTTTACACATGGAATTTCAATCCACAGTGATTCCAAGAAGTGTTTTGTTTCCTGCAGAATTTTCAATCTATTTGATTCAAGGCTCTCGTTAATATACAATGCTACCCATCCACCAATTCGATCCACCGTATCACTACGATATAATTTGTACCCCGGTATGACAGTGTCCCACTGGTTATCTTCCTTCCACCAGGTCTCAGAGATGCCTATTATATCTAATTTTTCATTTAGTGCAGTATATTCTTAACTCTCCCATCTTATTTCTTAGGCTCCTGGCATTCGCATATAGACATTTCAAACTTGTGTTTATTACTCCTATTTACATCATGCTTAGTACTTGACAGTACTAATTTGCAATCTTTGTCTGATTTTATTTAGGGACACCTGGAGGGCATAATCGAAAGAGGCGCCGGCGAAATAGTTGGCCGCCATCTCCAGCGCCGCAGGCAGGCGGAGCCAACCGTATTTCGAAAAAGATGGCTGGCCATCTTTTTCTTCGCTAATACGGTTGGGCCTGGCCAAATGTCAGAGTTCGCCGTGGTTGAGATGACCGGCCTCATTTTTCGCCCATAATGGAAAAAATGCCGACGATCTCAAACCCAGCGAAATCCAGGGCATTTGGTCGTGGGAGGAGCCAGCATTTGTAATGCACTGGTCCCCCTGACATGCCAGGTGCATACAGGTGGGGGGGATGGGCCTGCGTCCACCTGTCTGAAGTGCACTGCACCCACTACAAACTGCTCCAGAGACTTGCATACTGCTGTCAGGGAGCTAGGGTATGACATTTCAGGCTGGCAAAAAAATTTTTTGGGGTGGGAGGGGTTGGTGACCACTGGGGGAGTAAGGGGAGGTCATCCCTGATTCCCTCCGTGGTCATTTGGTCAGTTGGTGCCCCTTTTTGAAGCCTGGTCGTGAAAAAATAGGGACCAAGTAAAGCCGCAAAATGCTCGTCAAGCCTGGCTTTTTTCTTCCAGTATCAGGCGCAGCCGGCCATCTCATGAGCACGCCCCCGTCCTACCTCCGTCCCGCCTTCACTACCCTGCCGACACGCCCCCTTGATGTTTCGCCGGCTCCACGACGGAAAGGCAGTTGAACCCAGCCAAAATCGGCTTCAATTATACTGATTTGGCCGGGTTCAGGAGATCGCCGGCCATCTCCCCGATTTGTGTCGGAAGATCGCCGGCGATCCCTTTCAAAAATAGCCTCTGATCTACTACGGTCTCTTTTGCAACCTCACTATCAGGATACCCTATCTTCCCTGTGTTTGGTGATATCTTTGAAAGATACCTTATCCCGAACCATGCGCTTTTGAGCGACTGTCGGCCTTCCCCCCATTTCTAGTTTAAAAGCTGCTCTATCTCCTTTTTAAATGCCGATGCCAGCAGCCTGGTCCCACCTGGTTAAGGTGGAGCCCCCCTGTCCCCAGAATGTTGCCCAGTTCCTAACAAATCTAAAACCCTCCTCCCTGCACCATCGTCTCATCCACGCATTTAAGAACATTAGAAGCAGGTCTGTCGAATCCACAATCAGTGAATTGGGATCGGCAGAGGAGAAAGCTGAGCAGTCAAGTCTATACAATATAGACTTGATGGTGGACATAATAGCCATAAAAAAAGCAATTTTGGACATAAGAGGCAGGATTGATTTACACTGTGAGTCACGAATCAGGACTTGGAGAAAGGACCATCTTTGAATGAGCCCAGCACAAGGGATTAATTATTGGACTGTGATTTAAAGCACAGGGACAATTGAATAAATACATTTATGTTAAAAGATGGTATCTCAGATGTAATAAAAAAAAAAAAAGACATTTAGGTATAAATCAGAACAGAACTTCCTGTTAGTAATCGTGTCTGTACAGTATGTAAATGCATTTTATGTTTTGTTTAGAAGAGTGTCTGATTAGAGTGAATGCAGTAGGATAAAACAAGAGGTGGAATATCGGGTGATAACTATTATATATAACTTAAATACGTGTTAAGATAAATAAAGAAAAACATTATTTACATATACTAAGTGGTTATGTAGTAAATATACAATAGAGAGTGACCAAATTGAGCATATAGTGCCTAGAGTTATAGGTAAAGTAAATAATTAGAAGATAGACATAAGAAAACACTACTAAAGTAAGACCCTAGATCGAGCTATATATCCAAAATGCCATCAGATTGCACATTACCACTGGAGATATTTTTAACATCTAGAAATGCCCTTAAAATGTTGAGGTTCCCAAGAAACGTATTTCATTCCTAAATAACAAATTAAACATTTACAGGGGGATATGACAAAAGAAACGAAGCACCTAATGCTCGACTGTTCACATTGCTAGAAATAACTTTCTCCTATCCTGAGTAGACTCAGCTATATCAGGATAGATCCAAATCTTCTGTCTACAGAACAAAGCCTGTGAATTTTGAAAATATATCGCAAAACAGCGTTTAAATCTTGTTGGAAAAACAAAAGATACCAGCAATGTCTCACGATCAGTCACCTCAGAAAGAGAAGACTCCAAGATAGACAAATCATGTCCACGCTTTTTTTTTCTGTAGCAAGATCCACTTCAAGGACCAATGCTTTTGAAATGTTTTTTGAATGTTAGATAAATTATTTTTACACTTTTTGATGCTTAAAATTGGACATAAAAAGCTAAGAATTAAAAACGAAGAGAGGTTTTTCAGACTGATGAAAGAAATTGGAGTCTTAAAGGCTGCATATAAAATAAGTCACAACTGACCACAATGACAATAGTATTGTTTGCTGTACACTACTGAGGTATTTTCCTCTTGTTAGTTAAGCTGTGCCAAGGTGTTCTTTTGTGTTGTATCTTAGTTGAATGCATGCCATCCCATTATTCAACTGGCACTGCTATTACTATCAATTGACCATTAATTTTTTTGGATGTGACCTGTTTCAATAGACAATGATGGGCTCCATACTACAGTATTTACCAAGCCCTTGGACAGGTACACACTTCTTCACTTTCAGAGTATGTATCCAAGAATACTTGAAGATTAGCATTTCATCTTCTCAAGTTCTACATTACAGACAGATTGTGACACTACTGGGGATATTGTTTTGATGTCCTCTAGTTTGGACATTAAGTTATTGAACAGAGGATATCCAAGAATTTAGTGAAACAAGTACAGAAAAGAGTTTTATATTATCATAGCAAATTATAATAATCTCCCAACTATAAAGATTGATGGATGTAATGCCTTTTGTGCTTATTGTAATGCCAAAAGTTTGCAACTAGCAGTTTCAACTCTACTACACTGGGGGCCAGATGCATCAACCAAACGTAAAAAAATCTAAAACGTAAAAGTCCCTAATGAAATTTTAAAAAACGAAGAAGACACCAAAAAAAACAAGTCGCACATGTTCGGTGCGGTATTTTAAAGTACAATGCATTGAAGATTAGTTAAACTGGTCAGCCCCTAAAGCATGCGCAGAGCAGCCAAGCGTTATGCTGGCTGCTCTGCGCATGCCACAAACGTCAAAAACCACAAAAAACAAAACACATGGCTCCCCACTTCCCCCTGCATCAAACAAAAATCAAAAAAGGATCGGGAGGGGGCAAAAGCGCTCGTCATGAGCGTCCTGTATGGACGGCCTTGCCCCCACCGCCCGAGGTCCCCACTGCTCCCCACTTCCCCCTTGCATCAAAAATCTAAATTTTAGCAGCCCCAACCCCCTCTCCCTTCCTCTCTACTTTCTCCCACAGCTCCGCCTCCCACCATCCTCCGCCCCCGTGCCCCTGTGGTCATCACCGCCACTCCCCCCCCCCTCCGCCTTACCATCAGATGGGGGCGGGCCCAGGTCCGGAAAGGCAGAGATGTCCTGAAGACTGGCGGCGATCAGATTTTCTTCTTGCCCGTGCAGCGCCTTCACACAGAGGTGAGAGGCGCTGCGCGGGCCCGGTAAGACTGAGGGGGGCGCAGCGGTGACAACCTCAGGGGGGCGGGGCTGTGGGAGAAAGTAGAGAGAAAGGAAGAGAGGAAGGGAGGGGGGTCGGGGCTGCTAAAATTTAGGTTTTTGATGCAGGGGGAAGTGGGGAGCAGCGGCGACCTCAGGTTGGGGGCACGGGGCGGAGGATGGCGGGAGGCGGAGCTGTGGGAGAAAAGGAGAAAGGGGGGAGGGTGGCCGGGGCTGATAAAGTTTTACAAGTTTTGTGCTTTTTTAATGCAGGGGGAGCGGGGAGCAGCGGTGACCTCGGGCGGGGGGGGGGGGGGGCAAGGACAGCTCATAAAGGGTGTTCCTGACTAGCGTTTTTGCCCCCTCCCTCGATTTTTTTTTTTTTTATACAGTTTGGAAGCCGGGCAGCCCTAACGAGAGGTACGACCTCTAATTAGCTTTCCGGAGTTTTCCTGCGTTAGGTGCAAGTGGAAAACTTAGTGCACCTCTTCCAATAGGGTTTTCTAAACAATTTGCTCATCTGCATTTCCGTTTTCGTTAGCTGCTGTCGTCTTCGGGAAAAAGGGCCTTTAATGCATTCACGGTTTAAAACTTGTTCGTTAAAGGGTTATTAAAGTTTAGTGCATCTAGCCTGGGTTCTGATTACCAATACTGCTTTGGGCTAGTTTGGGTTATAGCCTTCATTTGTACTTGGTGTTCAACCATCTACTATAATAAAAGCACCTCTAACGTTCTGAAGCTCCGTGGCTTCACTCAAGGGTTCGTGGGTTTGTAAAGGTGTAGACATCTCTCTCTACCCATGTCTCTCTGCCCTGCCCTCGCGTCTAAATGTGATGACGTCGAGGGCAGGTAATCAGACGCCAAGTCAACGAACCCTTCAGTGAAGCCACCGGAGTCAGCTTCAGAACGTTGCAGGTGCTTTTATTTATAGTAGAGATGTGTTCAAAGTTTGGCAAAGGTATGAGGAACTTATTGCTGGGTGGCTAGAAGGGGGGCAGGGGAGAGAGGAGAATCGCTGCATGGCTAGAGGGGGCAGGGGAGAGAGGACAATCACACACATACTCTCTCTCTCATAGACACACTCGCACCCAGTCTCACTCTCTGTCACACACACACTCGCACGGTGCTGCCAACCACGCAGAGGGGGGGAGAGGAAGGGAGGCCTGAGACCACAGGGGGGGAGGGGGTCCTGAGACCACGGGGGGGAGGGGGTCCTGAGACCACAGAGGGGGAGGGGGTCCTGAGACCACAGAGGGAGGGGGAGGTATCTCTGTCACACACACACTCTCTCACACACACTCTCTTTCTCTCTCTCACACTATCTCACACTGTATCACACTCACTCTCTGTGTGTCACACAGTCAGTCTCACACACTAAGTCTCATACACTCTCTCGGTCTAACACAGTCTGTGTATCGCACACATACTCTCTCACACACAGTGTATCTGTGTGAAGCACACTCTCTCACAGTCACTGTATCTCACATACGCACTCGCACACACACTCATTCTCACACACACACTCTCTGACTCACAGACATTCGCACATTCACTCTCTCTCTGTCACACACACTCTCTGAAACACACACTCCCAGGAAAACCTTGCTAGCGCCCATTTCATTGTGTCAGAAACGGGCCTTATTTACTAGACATTTTATAAATCTCACTTAGAAGGTAAGAATTGGTGGGGTTTTTTCCATAATTACACGTTGGATTTTGCATTCCTGCCTGAAAAATGTGTCACCTCATAATATTCCTATTTGTATAATTTTTGGTATAATCAAACTTTTGTTTAACTTGACTGTAACAGAGAAATCAGATCCATTAAAATTTGATGCTAAGTACAGTAAAAACAAATCTAGTGCAACAAAATGAAAATAAGGCATTTATACAATATCTACTTATAAGATATATTATTTTCTTGGTGTCTTTGGCTTGATTTGCTTCACGTTTTTGCTTGCGTGTGGCAGCATGGTATGTGGGAAAAGAGCTTACCCCATAGACATATGCACAGATCATAATTCTGTACAAAGAAAAGATACCAATAAGAGCAATTGCACAGAGCTGAAAGTTGCTCATTCAGCTGTCAGACAAAATGAAGAGCTGAACAGTGTTCAGTCTCTGGCACGCTCAGGTCAACCATGAGAAACGGATGTACAAATGGACAATAGTATAGCATAGCAAAAACTCATATTCTGTATATACCTCAAAGTAGTTCAGGGGGGTCCTTTTACTAAGATGTGCTGAAAAATGGCCTGTGGTAGTGTTTTGGGCACGCGCAGATCCATTTCTCAGTGACGCCTGCAAAAAAAATGCCTTTTTTAAAAATTTTTGCCGCAAAACAAAAATTGGGTGTGAGTCCATTTTGGGTCTGAAACCTTACCGCCACTGACTTAGCAGTAAGGTCTCATGCATTAACTGGGCAGTAATGACCTACCATGCATCAAATGCCACTTGGCACGCGTCCAGAAAATAAAAAATATTTTTCAGACACGCATATCGGACGAGCACCAAAAATGAAATTACCGCAAGAGCCACGAAGTAGCCTAGCGGTAACTCCAAACTGGCGTGCGTTGGGTGCACATAGACGCTTACACGACTTAGTAAAAGGGTCCCTCAATGCGGACCACAAAGTTTAGAAAACTGAAACATTCAGGAATTATAATGAAATGTGATCTGGATATAATAAACAATATGAGGTTATTAAATAAGTATGGTAAAGCCTATTCAGAGATTAGAAGACTTTTTAAACAAAAAAAAAGTTTTAATTGTTGCCTGAAAAATTTATAATCAGGAATATACTGTATCTAATCTGAATAGGAAGTTCTCTCCACAATTTTGTAGCTTGATATACAAATGATGAATTTATTAATTGTTCAGACTTCTTACCCCTTATATTAGGAAAACTAAAATAATGAAAAATCTGCAAAAATTAGCATTCTGAGAAAAACAAAATAGATTATACATGTATAAGGTGCCAAAACCATGTTGAACTCTATAGAGAACAATAAAATTTAAACAAAACTCACTTTCAAATGGCAGCCAATGTAACAAATTAAATATGGTGATACACAATCTGTAATAGCTGGGGAAAAGATCAGTATTACCCCCACATTCTGAATTGTTCTTAGTTTTTTCAAGATAAGTTTAGGGCAGGCAATAAAAAATCAGATTGCAATAATCAATTTGGGATAACAAAACACTTTGGACCAAAAATTGAAAGAATGCTCTCTGAAATACTTATGTATCCAATGTAATTTTCTCAATAGTACAAAGGGTTTTTTGATAAGCAAATTAGTGTAAGCATTGAGTGATAAAATATCAACAAAAAGAACCCCCTAGAATTCTAATTTCTGAAACAAATTTGTATTCCTTATTCTGACTTCTAATAAAGTTATTCTGCAAAGGATTAAATTTGTTACATACTAAAAGAAAATTTGGTCTTGCTTATGTTCAATTTTAAGAGTTCAAATCAAGGAAAATCCAATAAACAAACACTTGGAAACAATCCAATAAATATAAACACTTGGAAACAGATCAAGTAAGCAAATACATAAGTGTATCAGGAGGAAAATCTCAAGAAGCACCTTCTCACACAAAACACATGGGTAGAAGGGCTAGGGCTTCTTCATCATCGGAAAAAACCTCCTGGGAATGTTGGCTTCAAAACAGTTTAAATTTACTGCACCGTTGAGCTTTTTTTTTTTTAGGTGTTGAAAAAAATAGAGAAGGTACTTAGCTTGACTTAGCTCGACTGCAACAACCTTAAACTTCTCTAAGGCTCCTCCGTAACAGTTACGGAGGAGCCTTAGAGAAGTTTAAGGTTGTTGCAGTCGAGCTAAGTCAGTCGAGCTTAAGTCAAGCTAAGTACCTTCTCTATTTCTTCACACCTAAAAAAAAAAGCTCACAGTGCAGTAAATTTAAACTGTTTTGAAGCCAACATTCCCAGGAGGTTTTTCCGATGATGAAGAAGCCCTAGCCCTTCTACCCGTGTGTTTTGTGGGAGAAGGTGCTTCTTGAGGTTTTCCTCCTGATACACTTATGTATTTGCTTACTTGATGATCTGTTTCCAAGTGTTTATATTTATTCAATTTTAAGAGTTTCTGTATCCACCCTTCTACTATATTTGCACTAGTATACTAGATTGTACTTGTTTCAAGAGAAGATGAAATAGGGATGAGAATGGTAATGTCATCTGCATAAATAAAACACTACAAATCAGCCTGTTCCAACAAAAACCAAGAGAAGACAAAAATAAATAAAATAAAATAAAATAGGAGAAAATAGAGATTCCTGGGGTACTCCATAAGTGTTGGAGTGGAGGAGAGGCCTAGTGGTTAGGGGTGGTGGACTTTGGTCCCTGGGGAACTGAGGAACTGAGTTTGATTCCCACTTCAGGCACAGGCAGCTCCTTGTGACTCTGGGCAAGTCACTTAACCCTCCAATGCCTCATGTAAGCCGCATTGAGCCTGCCATGAGTGGGAAAGCGCGGGGTACAAATGTACAAAAAAAAAAAAACTCAATGAAAACTCATTTATTTCATTCATTCTAACTCTATAAGATCTAGCTAGAAAACCATTAAAAGTAAAACCCTACCATGAATTCTTAAGCTTTCCAACAATTGTAATAGAATAATACAATCGACTAGATCAAAGGCACCATGAGGTCAAACTGCATTATTAAAGTTGACTTGCAAAGTTGACTTGCCTTCATTATTCAAGGTTCTAATTTATATCCAGAGGGCACCTACCA
Organism: Microcaecilia unicolor; assembly: GCF_901765095.1. Taxonomy (NCBI): domain Eukaryota; kingdom Metazoa; phylum Chordata; class Amphibia; order Gymnophiona; family Siphonopidae; genus Microcaecilia; species Microcaecilia unicolor. The sequence goes on from NC_044039.1 coordinate 94,551,262, forward strand.
CCGTTTTGGTGCTATGTACAGCCCAAAATCCTGACTGAGGACTATGTAATATATCACACTGATCCAAAAAATGACCCAACTGAGAGGCTATAATACCTTCCATGATTTTTAAATTTAAAAAAGGGGAATTGAAGCACTAGGTCTGTAGTTAGTAATAAGCGAACTAGACTCTGGTATTTTTTTTTACAATTGAGGTAGAATTATTTCTTGCCTAGGTAAATGGAAATAGTCCTGTTAGCAAAAAAGTATGTATCCATTCAAATAAAACAATTTTAAACCAACAGGCGCAGTTTTCATAAGATAACAGGCCAAACATCCAAAATATGACGATTTCACATATTTGTTAAACTAATTAAGAAAGTCTGACTTCTGAGAATTTAGACCAAGATCTGTTTGTATTGATGTCTCCAACTGAATAAAAAAGTTCAAATTTTAAAATAAACCTCTCTCTAATGTTGGATAGTTTATCCTGAAAATAATTAGCCAGTTGTTGAGATGTAGGTAGAACATTAAAGGAAACAATATTATATTAAGTGTTTTTTTTTTGTTTACATCAATACTTATCTCCTATTAGAGTAAAAAGTCTTCCTTGTATTACTCACCTAGCTTTATATTATGCTACCTTTTATACCACTGTATCTTAACCCAAGGATCGCAAGTTTTTCTCCACCGTCTCAGCAACTTCGAGAGGATTGCTTCAACAACAGAAGTTTGAAGTATCCCAAGCATTACTGCTTTTAGTTTTTGTTTTGTTTTTTTATTCTCGGTGCTATTTATTAAAAGCTCCTCCACAAATGTATTCCAATTATTCATAAAATTAACCGGATCCAAATTTGGATCTTGAACATTACAGTTGTCCTAACATTGGGAGCCTTCTAATTTCTTTCTAATAGAACATATTTTCCTTTGGACTGGGATATGCGTACTCGCCTTTGGCCATAAAGGCATTATGACCAAAGAGTGAGTAAGCATATCCCAGTCACAAATACAAGCAGTGGACAGCTGAATGAGTGCGAATTATGTTTTCAGATGAAAGCACTTTCAACTCAGTTTTACAGCTTCTGTATACATGCAAGGAGACCTTTAAATAAGATATATAACCCGAGGTATGTTATACCAACAGTAAAACAAGCACCAAAGGTTATGGTTTGCGATGGCAGTTATGAGGATCTGATCGAGCAAGGCTGTGGATTATATAACCTATTTCCAACAGGATGGTGCACCATGCATGGAAAAAACAACTGGTTAAGGCATAGCTCGTTCATGAACAGTTACAACTGACAGAACCCTGACAAGGGAAGAACCCAGTTTTGAACATTATTGAAAACGCATGGTCTGTGATGAAGCAGAAGTGGCTATACAACAATTCAACATCTGAAGCAGACCTTATAAACTGGACTCAAGGCTGTGTGGGACTCAGGCGATAACTCCAGAATTCTGAAGAAAACTGGCCAATGCCAGAACACAAGGACAGTTAATAATAAAAGACTTCACTGTAAATACTGATATCTAGCAAAAAATGTCTGCAATGACTTTATATGCTAAATATAACATGCAAATCTGTAGCTTTAAAATCAAATTTGTTTCATGTGTGTATGTTGTTAAATATCAGTCAAATCATGAAAATGGTAGTGGGTTAAAACCTTTTGGCCATGGCAGAGTTCACAGAGGATGAACTACTGAAAGAGGTATTCCCATCCCATCCTCACCAGTGCTAGCCTTCCGACAGCCACTCAACTTAAACTAATGAAAAGCAAGCTTCCGATAGAAACTCAAAAAGAAGAGAGTGGCACATATCCTTGCAATATATCTGGCTGCAAACTGTACCATTCACAGATCCCACAGTCATTCAAAAGGAAAAACATTCAACATTACGGAATCCTTCACATGCTCATCTTTAAATATGATATACATCATTCATGTAAAAGTGTGAAGAAGGGTGCTATACTGGAGAAACAAACCAGATGCTAAAGATGAGATTTAATCTACACAGACATCATATCAAAAATGTCAAAATGCCAACCAGGATGTCACCTCTGTGGGGCAGCATTTTACAAACCAGAACATTGCATCAATGATTTTATGGTGAAAATACTAAAAAGGCAACTTTAAGACAATCCAGGAACATAAGTTTGAAGTCAAAATGATTAAATATTTTGACACCCACCAGACAAGACTTAAAGATATGGGCTTTCTAGCCCATTATAAACCATAAACTTGCACTGCTTTGTCACCCTCTTATCTACCATCCATCTCGTCCCTGTCCCTCTCACCTAACCCACCCCCACCATCTTTCCTGTGAGACGTTGAAATGCTTTTGTGTTTCACTTATATATACTGATATTTGCCCAACATTTGCTTATTTCTAATCTGAAGGGTTACCTTCGAAAGCTAATCAAAAAATGTATTAAGTTAGTCCAATAAAAGGTATCTTATTTTCTTTTCTATGTTTTGTTTTATTTCTATTTATTACCTTTAAAAGTGAACTAACAGTTACCTCATCACTTTACAGAAGCATCTGAAACTGTGGCCAAATATATTAGAAAGTTTTGGCACATACTGGAGGTGCAGGAGTGCTTCTGTTCGTTGAAACCATTGTAGGCATAAAGCAGGAACACCAATCTTGGTGTGCTTTGTCGCTCAGATGTATTTAGAAATATTGGACAAACATCCAGGCTGTTTAAAACCCGGATGATTAAGCACCATCACTGTTATTTCCCACGGTAAAACAGAGGTGTCATTAGTTCGTCATTGTATTGACCACCATACACACATCTCCTAATTGACTTGCAATAGTTTATTTATTTAATTTACACGCCTTTTTGAAGGAATTCACATCAAGGCGGGGTGTACAGTAAGAATGCTCAAGCATGAGCAATAGACAATTACAGCAGTAAAAATATTATCTGCATATCCAGTATATTTCTAGAGGCAGAAATATTTGGAAACTTTACACCAAAAAAGAGGACAACATTGGATATGTTTACTTAAATACAGTTGAGCCCTATGGGCCTGAATGGCAAACCTTTTTGAAACAGCTGGCTGGTGCAGATTTTTTGTGTTTTGGGGATGTGGGTCCCTTTAATTCTTAGTCCATTTGTCACTGGTCCAATCATGTGGTGGTATCTGAACCTTGAGTCAGTGCATTTTTTTTCTAGTGGACAAGTGTCCACTGATAAAGAGAGGCACTCTGGAGGAGGAAAACAACTGAAAGCCGTGAATGCTGAAAGATTTCAAAGTGGGGATCTTTCCTTGTAATGCTGAGTGCTATCTAAACCACTACAGAAGTAAGGTAAATACTGTCTGATAGCTGCATAATCAGTGACAATGATTTATATTGAAGTTGCTGCTCCCTTTGTGATATACTGGAAAAAGCCTGTCGTCGAACAAGGGGCCTTTGTAAGGTTTAAGCACATTTATTGCTGCAAAAACTATTTTCAGATAAGTGCATTTCACATTATTTCAACAACGTGCTACTGGAAAAAAAAAATCACAGAAGTTGAAGGAACACCAAAGTCCCTATGTAGAAAGCACTGTCAAACAAAGTGTGGGAAACGGGATCAGGCTCTTCTCAAACAGACAAGGGACTCTCAATGTATGGTGAAGAACTTTGATAGTGACTTGACATGGTACCATGTTTTGGCACATGCATGCCTGTTCAGGAGTCTGTACAAATAATCACAAAATGTATTATATATACATTACAATGTAAAAAAAAACTATAAAAAAAAGTGAATAAAAACATTAAATAAAACATTAAAAAGTGGTGTGGAATTAATCAATGTAGGATCAGAGACAATGATCGTGAAATCAAAAACGTTAAGTGATGTGAATTATATTGTAAATTCAAGTGATGAGTATAATATTGTTATGATGCTAAACAGCAAACAATACAAAATAAATAAAATGTAGGGTAAACAGTATTTGGCAGAAGCAATAAAGAAATAAAACCAGTATCTGATAGTAAAGCATCAAAGTGAAAGACAAAAAAGAGAAAGTTGTACAAACCTTGACAAAAAAGTGGTATATCTTTAAAATATGATTAACAGGTCTGAAAAAGTAAAGAGTAAAAGAATGTGAAATTTATGTCAGCAAGCTTATATAGAATAAAAAAATATCCATGCAATAAAAAAAGAATGGACTAACGTGTTAAAAATTTATTTTAAAAAAATATCACTTGAAATGTATGTTAAAACAGGGTATATGGAATGGGTGTGGATGAAGTTTTAAAACACAGCTGTAAGCACAAATCATGCTAGAAGTATGCTAATTAGGACTTAGGAAACGAGTACAGAAAGATACAGAAGGTTAGAAACTATGGACGTTACAAGTGTAGTAAATGCTATGGGATGCTTGTAGTAGTCCTACAGAATCATGTATTTCTGGAAAAGTACACTTTCCTTGCATTATCTTATTATAAGCATTCAACTGAATGTGTTTAAAAAATGAGTTTGCAAGAAGTATTGTTTGTTTGGATCCGAAAGTTAAATTGGTGAAGATGATCTGTGCAGAAAAATAACTGCTAATGTGTACAGTGAAGTTATAACATGTGCCATGTGAAATGAATAAACATACATTTTATCAGTGGTGGCAACAAGTGACAAATATTGAAACTACTATATATAATGCATTAGGTGGATAAACATTTTCGACCCAAAACAGTGTGAAATTAAGGAGTGTGCGGAACATAGAATGAAAAACTGAAACTCATGCTAGGTAAACAAAAAGGTTTGTGTACTAGCACAGAAGATCTTTTCCAGTAGTGACACAAAGAAATATATGCAAAAGTGGATATGCAATACAAAGATATGTGTTAAGACCAATGGATTATTGCTATTTAAATGACCGCTACTGACCATGGAGTGAAATTTTGTAGACAGTGGCAATGTAGATACAACACCAATATATTGTTGGGTAGGGTTGCTTTTTTTAAACATACTGGTTAAATCAGATAAGCTGAGTATCATGTGGTGATTCTACATGGAGTTTTCTTCTGGCAAAGGGTTTCCTCTCCATGATTTCTGACTTTGGTATTGTTTGCACTTAGAACATTAGTAAGAATTATTAATTTTGTTGAAAAATTTGTTTGGGATAAAAACCAGTATCCGACGATTAGTGGTGGCTTTTAAGGTTGGTATGCTCATGATTTAACAATGAAACTGAGGATTTTGGCTTCCCTCTATTATTTAAAAGTGAGCTCGCCACTCTTACTCAACTTAAGGTATATTGTGTGAATTGAATCAAATCGGTTTGCGTAAATTTGATCTGTAACACTGCGAGACCCATCTTCACTATTCCCTCGACGGTGCTGGCATGCTGTGTGAGGCCTAGTATTGTCATGTTGCAACAAAATTTCCTTCTTTTGGTTTTTTCCATTGTTCTTCAGTTCTCAGGGTTGCAATATAATGCTTTGAGTGATCCTCCGATTGTCCTTTTAAGAGTTATCGGCAGGCAACCTTTCTCATGTAAGACTTGGGTCGTCCACTTCGTTTCTGATCACACAAAAAAAAATCAGCCCTTCCTGGCCCAGTGGACGCACAGTACTCACACTGACAGTCCACATGTGGCAGTGAATTCAATTGGAGGGACTCCTTCAAGAGTCAGAAATTCTATCATGGAACATGGCTGAAATCATACTGGTAAGTGTTCACGCTTGCTTTCATTCACAAGCAATAGCAAAACAGCCTCTTCAGACAGACACTTCTCACTAACTCACATGAAGGAAGAGATTTCACAGAAAACGTGAATGTGTGTAGAGCATCAGTGCTGCCGTCTGATGAATTACGGAGGCATTTTTCATTTAACCCTTGTATCCTTGGCACTGTATATAGAAATAACTGGGGCAGACTAGATGGACTGGTTTGTCCTTCTAAATTGTTTACTATGTTTCAATATAAGTAAAGCCTAATAGTAAAAAGTAACCCCCTCCTCCCCACCACACATTTTTTCTTGCAATTTCCTTCCAGTGTATGTTGCCTATCAGGGCAACAAATTACGTTTCAGGATCCATTATATGTTGATGTATTTTTGCAGAGTACAGTCCAGGATAAGGGAAGTGATTTGATGGGCTATGTTGGGGAAACACCTGTTGTAGAGGAGCTATAAGTTGGTTAAGGTTAACCCTTGTAGAGTTTGTATGTCCATAGTCAGGTTCTAAGTATCATCTCCCCCTAGTAACTACAGACTATGTCTTAAATATTTCAGATAATTACTGATATTTCCTTTGGACTGTGTGCATTTTCTTTCATTGTCTTTAAAGGTCAACTTTGCGAAAGAAAAAAAAAAAAAAAACCATTATAAAATTAAAGTACAGTCTCCCTATAATGTAGGGATCAGGTGTGAATCACTCAGCATCATGCAAGGCAGGCTCTTGTCCTCCTGTACTACAGAGGACAGGAAGGGAGGGGCAGAAACTTTTCTTGTTCTTCCCCTCATGTCTATAGCTAGCAGGACTACAGAACAATAAGAGAAGGGCAAATGGGAAGAGAGTAGAGAGTGGGGTTTCACCAGAGGCTGTGCTGGGACTGCTGCTTTTACATTTAATAATGATCTAGAGATGGAATAACTAGTGAGGATAATTAAAATTTGCTGATGACACAAGTTATTCAAAGTATTAAATTGCAAGAGGATTGTGAAAAACTGCAAGAGGACCTTACAAGACTGGGAGTCCAAATAGCAGATGACATTTAATGTGAGCACCCACAAAAAGATCTAGGTGCCATCGCTGATATATTGAAAACCCCTGCTCAGTGTGCAGTGGCGGCCTAAACAATGCAATAGATTGTTAGGAACTATAAGGAAAGGAAAGCAAAACTTGAGTAATGTTATAATGCCTTTGTATCCGCTCCATGGTGCAACCACACCTCGAATATTTGTGTAATTCTGGTCGCCGCATCTGAAAAAAAGATATAGCGGAATTTAAAAGGTACAGAGAAGGGTGATAAAAATGGTAAAGGGGATGGGACAGGTTGGAGAAGAGATGGTTGAGGGGAGATATACTAGAGGTCTATAAAATACTGAGTGAAATCGAACGGGTAGACGTGAATCACTTGTTAGTCTTTTCAAAACTACAAGAACTAGGGGGGACACGCAATGAAGCTACAATGTAGTAAATTTAAAACAAACCGTAGAAAATATTTCTCACTAAATATGTAATTAAACTCGGGAATTCGCTTGGTAAAAGCAGTTAGCTTAGAAAGGTTTGGATAATTTCCTTAAAGTCCACAAGCCATTATTAAGATGGACTTGAGGAAAATCCACTGTTTATGTCTAGGAAAAAAGCAGCTTAAATTTTGTTTTACTGTTTTGGGATTTTGCCAGGTACTTATGACCTAGATTGGCCACTGTTGGAAACAGGATACTGGGCCTGATGTCCCAAGCATGACAACGCTTATATTCTTAAGGCTAGAGACAAAGAACAGCAGAAGAGAGTTAAGTCAGCTATCTGCTCCAGGTCCTCTCCATCCCACTGCACTGCTGCCTGTAAAAAGGGTCTTATCTGTTCTGCTATTTGGAGGGGAAGGCGACGGGGACTACGATTCAGCTAACAGAGGAGTGGATGTTGTCACCAGGATTTCTGGACAGGCCGTACTGAACTAGAGCAAGCAAAAGAGGATGAAGGGATAAAAGTGCAAATAGAAACATTAGAAGAGGCAAGATATGTGAATGCTTAGAGAAGCAATGTTGCTAGTGGGGATGGATACTTGGGGGGAGTGGTGTGAAAAAGGGAAATATTGTCATAATTAAGGAGGAGACAACCAAAGGAGAAAAGGACAGCACAAAAGGTGAATGCTGTTCTCCTTTTCTGTTTCCCTGATGGCAAAGCACAATAGCTGCTGCCACTTTATTGCCTCCCCAAGGTCCATGGTACCATGGTGTTCGGCAATAGATGTTGAGGATTAGTGCTAGGGCTGAAGTCCATTCCCTTTTCACTTATAATTTCATCATGCAATCCTCAATCAGCACTGGCATCTTTGGTGGGCTTTGGGATGGAGGAGAGGCAAAGAATGTTATTATAGAGTGATAAGTAAAGCAAGAGCAAATTTGTGATTATACTAGCTGTAATGCTCTCCTACAAGTGTATGAGTACGCGGTAGTAGCAAAAATGTACAACGGAACATTACAATGTGAGGCAGTCATGTGCAGTGATATGTAATGGATTTATGTCGTCATCACACTTCCTATAAATCTCTCCAATACCTGGCCAGTGAAAACAAATGATCCTTTTAGCACAACTGATTCAAAGTCCAGTCTTTCTCTTTCTTGTTACAGAAGAAACAACTGAAATTATCATTGTGAAGTCCTCCTCCCCCTTTATAGTCCAGGGTTCAATGAACCACCATGCAAATTGGCATTTCAATGGATCCAAAGTCTCCAGAGCTAGGATGTTTACACTGATCAACACTGCCCAACCACTGAGACGGATGTCTTCTCCAAGCACTACATCCCATGTATCATCTATGAGTTCAGTGATTATCAACCAATGTGTAGGCACACTGGTGTGTCACCAAACATTTGCACAGTCCAGCAAGTCTGTGCTTTCCTTAAGAGCCATGTGTGCCTGCAATGCTGGGGGAAAGAGCAGAGTGCTAGGAAGCCAGTTAGTTGAATTCACCATGATGGTATATATTTCTGCTCCCCAACACCCAATAATCCCTGCTGCTGCCAGCCCCACCCCCAGCAATCACTACTTCATCCTGCACCTACCTGCTCTGCCACCAAGATCACTATAGCCACCAGCCTAGACGAGAAATGCTGAATTCTGCACACTCCTGTGTAACCACACAGCGCTGTTAGTAACATAGTTTGAGCAGCTCATTTGAACGGTTTTGTGTTATTTCACCAATTGTCCAGAAGTGGAGGGATTTTGTGTTGCTGGTCTGCATGCCATCACATTACTCCTGTCACTGGGCTGGATGTGGAATCTAAGCTTCCCGAACCCAGCTTCAGAGTAGTAGGGATACACATGTTCATGTCATGTCATATGATGTTCATATTAGTGCACACTGAATAAACAGTTGATAGTGTTGGCTGTGTGAGAGAGATTGGGGGGGGGGGGGCTTGACTGCTTCTGGTACAGTGCGACACTGGAAGCCTGGTAATAAGGCAGGGTAGTTGGAGTGAGGAAGGGTTGCCACTGCTTCACTGGCTCAAGTGATGAATGCGACCTCGCCCTATTTCCTTTGTCACAGGAGAACAGTGGCTAAGGGGAGGGGGAGAGAGAGAAAGGTTGCTACTAACTGGGCCTGAGGAATGGGGGGGGGGGGGAGAAAATAGGCTACTGGGCCAGCAAGGTGGGGTACATGGATAAAAGGTTCACTTTTGGTCAGACCTGATGACAAAAATTTATACATACTCACTCTCTAGTAACTGCCAGTCTATTCATTCACTGTGGATAAACTGGCAAAAATTTGCATACACTGGGTCTCAAGGGTATGCCATACATCCGTAGTATAAATCAAACATAGGGTAGCAATACGCATAACAAGCCCTTATCTGTAACTCTTACAATTAAAAGTAAAGGTTAAATAATATCATCTCTCTATATAAAACGCACCTCCAACGTTCGAATGAAGCCTCACTTACCCAACGTTCCAAAAGTGAAGGGGGTGAGATCGCTTTGTGTCTGCCCCGCCCACGCGTCAAACTTGACGTCAAGGGTGGAGCGTCAGGGAAGGAGGCGGCGCTCCTGACGTCTCTAGCCTTCCCTTCGCTGTGTTCCGCCTTCTTCTGACGTCAAGGATGACGTCAGAAGAAGGCGGAACACAGCGAAGGGAAGGCTAGACGTCGGGAGCGCCGCCTCCTTCCCTGACGCTGCCGGAACCGCCACGGAGGTAAATTTAAAAAGAAAAAAAAAAAAAACAAAAAGAGATGTTGGGGGGAGAGAAGAGGGTGGGCAGTAAAGTTGAACAATGGGAGCGGGAGGGCAGGGGAGAAACGACAGCATGGATGCGAAGGGGGGGGGGGGGGGGGGGAAGAGGCCGGGCCAGGCTGGGACATGGGAGAGAGAGGAGACATGGATGCGAGGGGGGGGGTACATGGAAGGAGAGAGGGGGGAATTGCTGGAAAAGGATGAATGGGAGGGGGCAGGGGACAGAGGAGCATGGATGGGCAGGGATTGGGAGGGCAGGGCTCAGGGAGAGAGGGGGAATTGCTGGAAAGGGATGAATGGAGGGGGCAGGGCTCAGGGAGAGAGGGGAATTGCTGGAAAGGGATGAATGGAGGGGGCAGGGGACAGAGGAGCATGGATGGGCATGGATTGGGAGGGCACAGCTCAGGGAGAGAGGGGAATTGCTGATAGGGATGAATGGAGGGGGACAGATGGGCATGGATGGATGTGATTGCAGGGCAGAGCTCAGGAGAGAGGGGGAATTGCTGGATAGGGATGAATGGAGGGGGCAGGGGACAGAGGAGCATGGATGGGCATGGATTGGGAGGGCAGGGCTCAGGGAGAGAGGGGAATTGCGGAAAAGGATGAAGGGAGGGGGCAGGGGACAGATGGCCATGGATTGGGAGGGCAGGGCTCACACTCTCTCTCATATACAATGTCTTTCTGACTCACACTCTCAACACACTCTGTCTCACACTGTATCACATTCACTCTCTATGTGCCACACAGTCACTCACACACTCGCTTGGTCTCATACACTCACTCTCACAGAGAATCTGTGTCTCACACACAGTCTCTCTCTCGCACACACACACAGACACACACTCTCTCTCACACTGTGTCTCACATACACACACTCTCATTCTCACACACACACACTCTCACACCCAGACTCACTCTCTCTCACACACACACACACACACTCACACTTTCACTCTGTCTCTCACACAGTCACTCTCACATACACTCTCCCAAACATACACACTCCGAGGAAAACCTTGCTAGCGCCCGTTTCATTTGTGTCAGAAACGGGCCTTTTTTACTAGTAAATTAATAAAAACTTAAATTTTAAGAATCCGAAACTAAAGCTCAATAAAGACAAAACTAAATTCATGGTCCTTACCAACCTATTGACCAAAACTAACACAGCCGTTTCACAATTGACAACACTTCACTTGCCACTGACAATAATCTCACAAACTCTCAGGATAATTATAGAAAAGCTTAACTTTTGACACTCTAGTTTCCTCAGTAATCACAAACTCTTTCAGGTCTCTTTGGAAACTAAAATGATCAACCCTATTTCTCAATCCAAGAAACATTTAGACTATGGTACGAATTACTAACATTATCCCACTTTGATTATTGTAATGCCATATTGCTGGCTGTAAAAAGTTACCTGTGAAAAACTCAAACAGCTCAAATACTGCAGCCAGTTCTATACAAAATCTCTCGTTTTTGAAAGTGCCTCCCCTTTATCCAATTCAAATTACAACTGGCTTCCCATCAATGCGAGAACACTTTAAAATTGTGTTACCTTTATCTTTACCAAACCTAAATGGCACAGCTCCAGACTATATGGTACGATTAATAAACTTATCTCAAAGAAACACTAAATATGAGGCAAGAAACTATCTCAGACTATACCTCCCAAATTGCAAAAAAAAGTGATCTACAAAACTGTCCACTCTACAGACTTCACTTACAAGGAACCAAATGGTGGAAATCCTTACCACCCACAATACGAAATATACAGGAATATACTAGATTCCACAAAATCCTCAAATCGTTCCTATTCAAACAAGCCTTCACAAAGAACAACCATATCTCAAACTAATTATTACCTGAATTGGTTATTACTCTGTTTACCATTAACTTTCTCTTTGCCTCATGTACAATTTCTCATTCATAATAGATTTTCTAAATGTTAAACATCCATAGTTATCCCAGTATTTTTGATATTGTAAAATTGAATTCTTACAACAAATTTACTTTCTTATGCAATATTTTTTGTTATGTATCCTAAACTGTTTGTTGTAAGCCGCAATGAACTCAACTTGTTTGGCTAATGTGGGATATAAATTAAGTACATGAGTATTCCCACACTGGGACAGACCAAAGGTCCATCAAGCCCAGCATCCTGTTTCCAACAGTGGCCAATCCAGGTCACAAATACCCAGAAAACTCAATACATTTTATGCTGCTTATCCCAGAAATAAGCAGTAGATTTTCCCCAAGTCAATTTAATAATGGTCTATGGGCTTTTCCTTTAGGAAGCTAACCAGACACTTTAAAACTCCGCTAAGCTAACTGCCTTTACCACATTCTCTGGCAACAAATTCCAGAATTTAACTACACGTTGAGTGAAGAAAAATTTTCTCCAATTCGTATTAAATTTATTACTTTGTAGCTTCATCACATGCCCCCTAGTCCTACTATTCTTGGAAAGAGTAAACAAACGATTCATGTCTACCCATTCCACTCCACTCATTACTTTATAGACCTCTTATCATATCTCCCCTCAGTCATCTCTTCTCCAAGCTGAAGAGCCATAGATGTGTCAGCCTAGCCTTTCCTCATAGGGAAGTTATCCCATCCCCCTTTATCATTTTCGTCGCCCTTCTCTATACCTTTTCTAATTCCACTATATCTTTTTTGAGATGTGGCGACCAGAATTGAACACAATATTCGAGGTGTAAGCACCATAGACCATTACAAAGGCTTTATAACATCCTCACTTTTATTTTCCATTCCTTTCCTAATAATACCTAACATTCTATTTGCTTTCTTAGCCGCAGCAGCACACTGAGCAGAGGATTTCAACGTATCAACAAAGACGCCTAGATCCCTTTCTTGGTCGGTGATTCTTAACGTGGAACCTTGCATTACATAGCTATAGTTCGGGTTCCTCTTTCCCACATGCATCACTTTGTAATAGATTGGCGAGGCGAGATTCCCCTTCACTAAATCCATGTTGGCTTTTTTTTTTGTTACACTTGTACCCCACGCTTTCCCACTCATGGCAGGCTCAATGCGGCTTACATGGGGCAATGGAGGATTAAGTGACTTGCCCAGAGTCACAAGGAGCTGCCTGTGCCTGAAGTGGGAATCGAACTCAGTTCCCCAGGACCAAAGTCCACCACACTAACCACTAGGCACTCCTCCACTCATTAATTCATTGTCTCATTAATCCATGTTTTTGAATATGCTCTGTAATTTTGTTCTTTATAATAGTCTCTACCATTTTGCCCGGCACCGACGTCAGGCTCACTTGTCTATAATTTCCCAGATCTCCTCAAACCTTTTTTAAATATCGGCATTACACTGGCTACCCTCCAATCGTCCGGTATCACGCTCAATTTTAAAGATAAATTACATATTACTAACAGTTCCACCAGTTCATTTTTCAATTCTATCAGTACTCCAGGATGAATACCATCCGGTCCAGGAGATTTGCTGCTCTTCAATTTGTCAAATTGCCCCATTACATCCTCTAGGTTTATAGAAATTTCATTCAGTTTCTCCGACTTGTCAGCTTCGAATACCATTTCTGGTACCAGTCTCTCCCCCAAATATTCCTCGGTGAAGACAGACGCAAAGAATTCATCTCTCCGCTATGGCTTTATCTTCCTTTATTGCCCCTTTTACCCCTCAGTCATCTAGCAGGTCCAACCGATTCTTTTGCCGGCTTCTTGCTTTTAATATACCTAAAAAAAAAAAAAAAAAATTAACTATGTGTTTTGCCTCCAACGCAATCTTTTTTTCAAAGTCCCTCTTTGCCTCCTTAGAGCTATTGCTATGTGTTTTCTTAATATTTTCAGTCAGTTCCTTCTTCCATTTTTTGAAGGATTTTATTTTTGCTCTAGTAGCTTCCTTCATCTCATCGTTTTTAACCATGCGGCTGTCGTTTGGCTTTCCTCCCCCTTTAATACACGGAATATATTTGGCCTGGGCTTCCAGAATGGTATTTTTGAACAAACATCCATGCCTGATGTAACGTTTGACTCTCACAGACGCTCCTGTAAGTTTTTTTTCACGTTCTTCTCATTTTATCATAGTCTCCTTTTTGAAAGTTAACCACTTAACGTATTGGATTTCTTGCGTATACTTACTCCAAAGCAATATCAAATCTGATCATACTATGATCACTGTTATCATGCAGCCCCATCACTATTACCTCCTTCCACCAGATCATGTGATCCACTAAGGACTAGTCTAGAAGTTTTCTTCTCTTGTCTGCTCTGTACCAGCTGCTCCATAAAGCAATCCTTGATTCGTCAAGGAATTTTACCTCCCTAGCACATCCTGATATTACCTTTACTCAGTAATTGAAAATCACCCATTATTATCGTGTTGCCCAGTTTGTTAGCCTCCCCTAATTTCCGATCACATTTCTACATCCTGTATGATCATCCTGGCGGGTGGACGGTATTACACTCCTATCACCTCATCTATCCCCTTTACACATGGAATTTCAATCCACAGAGATCCAAGATGTGTTTCGTTTCCTGTAGAATTTTCACTCTATTTTGATTCAAAGCTCTCCTTAACATACAATGCTACCCCCCTCCACCAATTCGATCCACCCTATCACTACAATATAATTTGTACCCCGGTATGACAGTGTCCCACAGGTTATCCTCCCACCAGGTCTCAGAGATTCCTATTATATCTAATTTTTCATTTAGTGCGATATATTCTAACTCTCCCATCTTTCTTAGGCTTCTGGCATTCGCATATAGACATTTCAAACTGTGTTTGTTGTTCCTATTTACATCATGCTCAGTACTTGACAGTATTAAATTACAATCTAATTTGTAAGCTCTGTCAAGCAGGGACTGTCTCTTCATGTTCAAGTATACAGTGCTGCGTACGTCTAGTAGCGCTATAGAAATAAGTAGTACAGTAGTAGTTTTCCGATTTTTATCTTTATTTAAGGACACCTGATCTACTACGGTCTCTTTTGCAACCTCATAAAATAATTAAATTACAATCCAGGAACAACCCAGGAACCATCCAATAGCATTCCAAAAACAAGCACTGGAAAGGAAAGGCTCTGGTAGAGGAGGCGTTAAATAAAATGTCAAATCTTTACAAAACAACTTCTTCAGTAATTTCTTTCCTCTTGCTAACAAAGTTAAATCATTCCACTCACAAGACAGCCCCCAGCGCATGCACAACCTGAATGAGTTCAAGTAGCCCCTTGAGCCCAAGTTCAAATATCACCACAGATTAAAAAATAATAATACCCATCATCAAGATGATTAACTCCGCTTCATTCAGCAGGCAGCTTCACACAGCACAAGGCTGAGAACTGTCCTCTACTTGTTTCTCCACTCAACACATGACTGTTTCGCATTGCTGTATCAGCAGAGAATTTTGAAACAGCAGAACTAGTGTGGAAACTCTACACCAGCCCCCAGGGCAGGTGTAGATTTTGTTTGGTTTAATTTATAACATTATTTAGGGGATGGGACTTGATATACCACCTTTCTGTGGGTTACAATCAAAGCGTTTTACATACTATATACAGGTGCTTAGTTTGTACCTGGGGCAATGGAATGGTTATGTGACTTGCTCAGTCACCAAGGAGCTGCAGTGGAAATTAAACCCAGTTCCCCAGGTTCTCAAGCCGCTGCAATAACCATTAGGTTTACTCCTCCTTACTTTTTGATTGTTAGTACATCCACAGTGAAGTGTGTGTGAAGGCAAACTAGCAGACACTGGAGAACAAGTGTTTATAAGTTTCTGAGTGCAAACTACTTTTGAACACTCTGAAAACACAGTTCTCTTTGCAGAACCATTGCCACCACACTGGAACCACTGGATGATTTCAACCACTATATAGCCAAATTAGCTTGCCTGTTAGAGAACTTACATTACTCCAAAACATCTCTTAACCAAAGTACCTATAAAAGCAAAAATTCCATCTTAATGTTGATAGGTTAAAATTTTCCTTCATATACTGGTTTCTGTAATAATGAATTATCTTGGGAAATGTGGTAAACTGAAGAATTAAGATGCACACAAATATACCCTCTTCAGAATCATTCTTTTGCTTTAACACTATGCAGAGCTGTAGTTTTTTTCTTTTTGACAATGTAAACTGATTCTTGTAGCAAGGCTGACTAAACACTCTACAGAGCCCTGAACAGTATAAACGGCCACTGTAATTCAGGACTAGAGTATCATGGCTGCAGGTTGCAATGAAAACACAAGGAAGGCAATGCAAAACAGTAAAATATGACTATGAATCAAGAGCTAGAAACTGATTTTTAAGGGGCGAGAAGTCAGCATTATAAATCCTGTAATATTCAACTCTTCACAGACTACAAATGAGGAAAAGTTGTTTCATGTCCCATGGCTAGCTGGTTTTCATTTTTTTCCTGAAAGTTAAACTTAGAGTTTACAAACAAAAAACAACTTACCCTGTTTACATTACAATGCATTTTTTTATTTTCACACAGCCAGGGGTCTTTTCTTCTTTGCTGATTTTTTTCATCTGTATTGTCGAATTTCTCTCACCAATGTATAAAAAGCATCCTCCACTCTCTGCATTGTAAAACACAACTCCTGTAAATCCTATTTCATTAGTACAATGTGACTGTAATGGGACTCAGCTTGTGAAAAACCAGAATCAAAATTAAGCTTGTTTTGTTTGTTTAGAGAAAGTAGGTGTATGGGTCAACAGGATTTCCAAAACAAATTTGCAATTCATCTTCGGTTTGCAAGGTAGGATCAAAATGACCACTTCACTAATTTCACATGGACATTCAAAGTAGCCATAACTAGCTGAATAGTGAAGTATAATCAAGTTTTGTGTTTAAAATTGTATATTCCTTACTGATATCACAAAGCAAATTTTACCCAATTATAATTTCTCATCTTAAGCGGGACAATCTAAAAGTTGAATTAATAGTGAAATAAAATTAATTTTATTTACGAGGTCATCTTGTACTTTAATTTTTTCCATATATTTTAAAAGGTATTTTATTTTTCAGCTTGAATATAAAACTTATATTTGGGAAAATTTCTTTTATTTACTTGGGTATTTAAGCTGATCTTTAGAATAAGCCCAGGGCAGGTTACAATAAAATATAACATAAATATGGTTAAAATTATGTATCATACCTGATAATTTTCTTTCCATTAATCATAGCTGATCAATCCATAGACTGGTGGGTTGCTGTCCATCTACCAGCAGGTGGAGATAGAGAGCAATTCCTTTTGCCTCCCTATATGTGGTCATGTGCTGCCGGAAACTCCTCAGTATGTCGATATCCAAGCTCCATCCGCAGGACTCTCAGCACTTAGAGAATTACACCCACGAAGGGACACGCTGCCCAGCTCACCACGCCCGAAACGGGGGAGGGGAAATTAACCCAGCTCATCCCCACACAAGTGGGGGAGGGGAATCCATCCAGCTCATCCCCGCGGATGCGGGGGAGGACACCACACCCGCCGATGCGGGGGGATCTGGCTTATCCTGCAACCGCAACCACGGGAGGAGCTGACTGACCCTTAACACCGCGAAGGTAGGAGGGGTACAAAACTGCCCTACTGCCGCACGAAGCAGGAGGGAGATCCGGCAGAATTAAGTCTCAATCCAGCCCCGTAAACGGAGGGGAGAGGAATGCAGCAGCTCACTGTAACACAACATTCGTCCTAACTCTTGAGAATTCATTGAAAAACTGACCACGAAGTCCTCCTGAACAGGAACTGAAGACTAAACTTGAACCTGAAATGCAACAGAATATAAAACAGTACAGATATCTGGGAGGGGCTATGGATTGATCAGCTATGATTAATGGAAAGAAATTATCAGGATGATACATAATTTACCCTTCCATATCATATGCTGATCAATCCATAGGACTGGTGGGATGTACCCGAAGCAGTACTCACCCAGGGCGGGACATAGACAATCCCTGACCGCAACACTGAAGCTCCAAACCGGGCCTCCGCTCCGAGCAGCCACAGTCAAGCGTAATGCCGGAGAAGGTATGGGCCGAAGCCAAGTTGCAGCCTTGCAAATCTCTTCCAAGGAGACGGACCCGGCCTCTGCCATCGAGGCCGCCTGAGCTCTAGTGGAGTGAGCCTTTCAGCTGGATAGGCCTGGCACCCTTCCCCGCGGCCATATACAGCAGCATTTGCAATGGCTTCCTGACCCATCTTGCCCACTGTAGGCTTAGCAGCCTGCAGACCCTTACGAGGACCTGCAAACAGGACAAACAGATGATCCGATTTCCGGAATCATTGGTCACTTCCAAGTATATGATGATGACACGTCTCACATCCAGATATTGAGCGAGCAGAGTATTCCTCTGGGTATAGTCCTCCATACGAAAGGAGGGACGACAGAGCTGCTGATTCACATGGAAGCGAGAAACAATCTTGGGCAGGAAGGGAAGGCACTGTGCGAATAGTCACTCCTGCCTCAGTGAACTGCAGAAAGGCTCTCTACACGGGAGAGCGCCTGGAGCTCGGAAACTCTTCTGGCTGAGTGATAGCCACCAAAAGACTGCTTTCAACGTCAGGTCTTTCAGAGATGCCCCGACAAGGGTTCAAAAGGCGGGCTTCTGCAAGCTCTTAGCACCAGGTTGAGATTCCACGAGGCACCACTGAGTGCAGAGGAGGTCGCAGGTGATTAACTCCCTTGAGAAAGCGCACCACATCTGGCTGCGAAGCCAGGGAAACACCCTTCAGGCGGCCCCTGAAGCAAGTCAGAAGCCGCTACCTGAACTTTAAGGGAACTGAGCGACAGGCCTTTCTCCAGACCTTCTTGCAGGAAGCCACCACTGAAGAAATTGGAGCAGTGAAGGGAGGAAAGTGAGCCTGCTTCACACCACGCTGCAAAGATACGCCAAACCCCCTGGCGTAAGCAGTAGAAGTAGAGCGCTTCCGCTTCCCTCGCTCTCAGCATAGTGGCAATGACCTTGTCTGAGAAGCCCTTCTTTCTCAGACGCTGCCGCTCAATAGCAGGCCGTAAGACCAAAGGGGGAGGGATCCTCCATCACCACGGGACCCTGGATGTAAACAGGCCCTGCTCCACTGGCAGCCGCAGCAGGATCGTCCACTGAGAGCCTGATCAAGTCCGACATACCATGGACCGTCTGGGCAGTCGGCACCCCACCAGGATTATCCGGCCCGGATGCTTGCCACCGGTCTAGCACCCGCCCAACATGGGCCAGGGCGGGAACACAGAGAAGCTCTTGTGTCGGCCACTGTTGGAGAAGAGCATCTACTCCCAGGGATCGAGGGTCCCGTCCCTGCTGAAAAAGCGCGGCACTTGGCAATTGGCCGATGACGCCATCAGATCTAGGCTCGGCTGGCCCCAGCGCTTCGTGATGTCCAAGAACGACTGAGCAGATAGCTGCTACTCTCCGGGCTCCAAGGTATGGCGAACTGAGGAAGTCCGCCTTGACATTCATGACTTCCGGCAATGTGGGCCGCTGACAGCTGTTCCAGGTTCGCTTCCGCCCACTGGCATAGATTCATGGCCTCCTTGGCTAGAGGGGCGCTCTTGGTACCTCCCTGGCGGTTGACATAGGCCACAGCCGTGGCATTGTCCGACAGGACCCGTACTGTGCATCAACGGCCAGTACCGGGGATGAACTCCAAAAGCGCCAACCGAATGGCTCTGAGTTCCAGGAGGTTGATAGACCACTTTGCCTCTGCAGGAGACCAGAGCCCCTGCGCTGTCCTTCCCAAGCAGTGGGCTCCCCAGCCCGACAAAGAAGCGTCCGTCGTGACGACAATCCACTCCGGGGTCACCAGAGGCATTACTGCAGACAACTTGTCTGTCTGCAGCCACCAGCTCAGCGCCTTGCGCACTGCTGGGTCCAAGGGAAGGCGCACAGCATAATCCTCCGACATCGGAGTCCAGCGCTGCAGCAGAGAGTGTTGTAGTGGTCTCATATGAGCCCTGGCCCAGGGCACTACTTCCATCGTGGCCGTCATAGAGCCCAACAGCTGCACATAGTCCCAAGCCCGAAGAGGAGAGGCTACTAGGAACTGGTCCACCTGAGCCTGAAGCTTGACAATCCGATTGTCTGGCAGGAACACTCTGCCCACTTGGGTGTCGAATCGAACTCCCAGATACTCCAGGGACTGAGTCGGGCGCAGCTGGCTCTTCTTCCAGTTGATGATCCACCCCAGGGAGCTCAAAGAGCAACCACCCGGTCCACAGCTTGCCGCACTCTGCATAAGAGGGGGCTCGGATCAACCAGTCGTCCAGATAAGGATGGACTTGTACTCCTTCCTCCTCAGGAAGGCCGCGATGACCACCATTACTTTGGAGAAGGTCCCGCGGAGCAGTAGCCAACCCGAAAGGGAGGGCTCTGAACTGGAAGTGTCGGCCCAGGACTGCAAAACGCAGGAAAGCGTTGATGAGGAGGCCAGATGGGAATATGCAGGTACGCTTCCTTGATGTCCAAGGAAGCCAAGAACTCTCCTGCCTTCACTGCCGCTATAACAGAGCGGAGAGTCTCCATGCGAAAGTGCCGCACTTTCAAGGCCCGATATGACCCCTTTGAGGTCGAGGATAGGCCGGACAGAACCTCCTTCTTTGGTTACCACAAAGTAAATGGAGTAACGTCCCTTGCAGTCTGATTTTCTGGCACCGGAACGACCGCACCCCAGGCGGATCAGGTGTCCAAGGTCTGCTGCACTGCCACAGCTTTGACCGGGAGACTTGCAGGGAGAGAGTACAAACCCGTCTCTTAAGGGTCGGCACGAACTCTAACTTGTAGCCGTCTCTGATGACTTCCAGCACCCCAGCGGTCTGAAGGTTACTTTGGTCCACTCGCCCAGAACGAGGACAGGCGTCCTCCAATCTGCACTGGGCCATGGACCAGGACCCTGTCATTGGGTACGAGACCCTGGGGGAGGACCGGAGGGCGTACCTCCGGGACGGCGGTCTCTGCGAAAGGAATGCTGCTTGGGGAGAAGTTCCTTTTGAAGGAAGAGGGGGCAGAGGAGCCCGACTTGCCGGGCGGTTACCGACGGGCTTCTTGAAACCGTCCTCTGGAAGATACCGGGGCGAGAGCACTGGCTCCGAGCCCTGACCTCTGGTAACCTCTTGCCCTTAGACGTGCCGAGATCGGTCACGATTTTATCCAGCTCGACCCAACACAGCAGCTTGCCTTTAAAAGGCAACTTAGCCAGGCGGGACTTAGAGGCGTGGTCCGCAGACCAATGTTTCAGCCAAAGCCAGCGCCGCACAGAGACTGTCTGAGCCATGCCTTTAGCCGAGGCTCTCAAGACATCATACAGTAAGTCTGCCAAATAAGCCAAGCCCAATTCCAGGGCCGGCCAGTCAGCCCTCAAGGAAGGATCCGAGGGGGAAGCCCGCTGCACCATCGTCAGGCACGCCCTGGCCACATAGGAGCCGCAAAACTGAGGCCTGCAAACTTAAGGCAGCCGCCTCGAAGGACGACCTTAAAGCCGCCTTCCAATCTTCTGTCTTGGGCGTCCTTTAGGGCCGTGCCACCTTCCACAGCAACGCCGTCTTCTTAGTCACCGCAGTGATTAAAGACTCCACGGTAGGCCAAAGAAAGGCCTCACGTTCACTTTCAAGCAAAGGATAGAGGCGGGACATAGCCCTAGCCACTTTGAGGCTCGCTTCCGGGACATCCCATTGAGCCGAAATTAAGGTGTGCATGGCATCATGCACGTGGAAGGTTCTAGGCGGGCGCTTCGTCCCCAGCGTAATGGCAGAGCCAACAGGGGCTGAGGGAGAGACGTCCTCTGGCGAGGAAATCTTCAAAATGCTCATGGCCTGCAGTAACAGGTTGGGCAAATCCTCTGAGCGAAAGATCCGCGCTGCAGAGGGGTCATCTGCTCCATCCGAGCGGAAATCCGTCTCCTCCAAGGAATCCCCAAAGGACCGTTGGGAGAACTCAGATACGCTGCCCTCATCTACATCAGAGGAAACAGCGTCCTCTAAGGCCTGGGAATCCACCCAAGGGCGTTTACTTCCGGGGGCCTCAACCCCGTTAGCGGACAAGGGAGAAGGGGCAGCGTTTTGCATAAGGAAGGCCTGATGCAGCAGCAAAATAAACTCGGGGGAGAAACCCCCCAGACTGTGTATTTCAGCAGCCTGGGCCACAGCCCTAGACGCACCCTCAACCGGCGCTCGCAAGAGCGGGGGAGCAACATGCTGTGCATCCAAGATGGCGTCCGGCGCGACACTCCGCGAAGGAGCCGCGCGGGAAAAACGGCGCTTAACTTTAGCCGCTTTTTTGCCGTCGCCCAAATCAAGGGTGGCCATAACATGAACGTCTCCCAGCTCAAGGGCGGCCCAAGAAGAAGCCGTCCGAGCAGAGTGGCCGGCCAAGATGGCGGAGGCGAGCAGCGGGGGATGGGCGTTTATGGCGGGAAAAACCGCCGCGCTGGAGGAAGACCCGGGACACTGACCGGCCTCCAAACTGACACCCAACAAGGGCGAATCAGACTTTAAAACCCCCGCATCCCCGCTAGAAGCGCACACGCGGTCCGGGGAGCGATTCTTCGCGCCCTCGCCCTCCGACGCCATAGGCCACGTGGAGATCAATCAGGGAACGCCCTGCCCGCTATAAAAAGGTAAAAATTACCTGCTTCTCGCTCCAAGCTGTAACGACCTGGTGTCCCAGTGAGTAGCTGCAATAAACGTTTAAATAAACGTCGAAATAAACGCCCTTAAGGACGTCCAAAATTTTTTTTTTTTTTTTTTTAACTGAGCCAGCGGGAGGGGGGAGAAAAGGAGGGACCTGGCACCACCAGGTTTGCACTTGCTCAAGAAGAGCCCTCAACCCCAGGCACTCAACAAAACCTAAAAATTAGGCTTGGAGGCCTAGCCAGAGCTGCTGCTGTGTGTGACCACCACCTGCTGAGATAGAGAACATACTGAGGAGTTTCCGGCAGCACATGACCACATATAGGGAGGCAAAAGGATTGCTCTCTATCTCCACCTGCTGGTAGATGGACACAACCCACCAGTCTATGGATTGATCAGCATGATGATATGGAATGGAGTTTTATTGTTGTCAGTATATCAGCACCTAAAAACCCTCAGGAATCCCAAACCAACATTCCCTCAATAAGGAGTCATTTTACAAAGGCACGCTAGTGTTTTTAGCGCATGCTAGATTCTTATGGGCATCTCTATCATTTAGCATGTGCTAATCATTACTACAAACTAAAAACGCTAGTGCACCTTTGTAAAGGACCCCTAAATGCCTGTAAAAGATTATAGGCTCCTTTTACTAAGCCACGGTAGTGATTCCCACGTGGCAAGTGCAATGAAGTCCATAGAAAATGAATGGGGTTCACTACCGCGGCTTACAAAAAGGAGCCCAATGTCTTCAGTGGTTTCCTGAATTTTAATAAACCCTGTGTGACATGCAATTCACACAGAATAAAGTTCCATGGGGCAGAACACCAAATGACAACATGAGTTTCATGAGTATCAGACCATCCACATTTAAAAGAACCTAGGTCCTGGACACATTGCAGTGAAATTAATTTGATATTATGCACAATCCATTATATTACCAAGGGGCAACACCTGCCTCATTTACCTTGCCTTCCTGCCTCACAAAGTTTTACCTAACTAGCATGTAGCGTCTTCAATTCAACCTAAATATCTGAGGTTGGGAACAAGTCTGCAAGGTGGTTCTGAAAGAGGATGTCACTCAGAATTCCTCTTTAATTTCAGGGTGTGGGAAGAAACAGGTAAAGAGCCCTATCTATCTCTAAACCAGGGAATAATAGAATAGAATGTCAAATATCCTTTCAAAATTCACACCTATATATGCTAGTTTGCATAATGGCAGTAGGCAGGGGCGTAGCCAGATGTGGTATTTTGGGTGGGCCTGAGCCTGCATCTTCCAACTCAAATACCTGAGATGGCGGGGATCCCCAAGCCCCAGCAACTGGAACACTCCCATCCTACTCTATGTGCTGCTGCCATGACACACTATCAGGCTTATTTTCGAAAGAGAAGGGCGCACATCTTTCGACACAAATCGAGAGATGGGCGTCCTTCTCTCAGGGTCGCCCAAATCAGCATAATCGAAAGCCGATTTTGGGTGTACTCAACTCGTCGCGGGGATGATCACAAAGTTCACGGGGGCGTGTCGGAAGCGTAGCAAAGGCGGGACTGGGGCGTGCCTAACACATGGGGCGTCCTCGACCGATAATGGAAAAAAGAACAGCATCTCTGGCGAGCACTTGGGGCGACTTTACTTGGTCCATTTTTTTTTTACGACCAAGCCTCAAAAAGGTGCCTGAACTGACCAGATGACCACCAGAGAGAATTGGGGATGACCTCCCTTTACTTTCCCAGTGCTCACCAACCCCCTCCCGCCCTAAAAAAATAAATAAATAAATAAAGACTTTAAATATTTTTTGCCAGCCTCAAATGTCATACCCAGCTCCATGACAGAAGTATGCAGGTCCCTGGAGCAGTTTTAGTGGGTGAAGGCACTTCAGGCAGGCAGACCCATCCCCCCACCTGTTACATTTGTGCTGATAATGTGAGTTCTTCAAAACCCAACAGAAACCCACTGTACCCACATGTAGGTGCCCCCCTTCACCCCTTAGGGTACAAGTGTTGTACAGTTGTGGGCAGTGGGTTTTTTTTTTTTTGGGGGGGGGGGGTTGGGGGGTCAGCACACAAGGTTAAGGGAGCTATGCACCTAGGAGCAATTTGTGAAGTCCACTGCAGTGCCTCCTAGGGTGCCCGGTTGGTGTCCTGGCAAGTCAGGGGGACCAGTGCACTACGAATGCTGGCTCCTCCCACAACCAAAGGGCTTGGATTTGGTCGTTTCTGAGATGGGCATCCTCGGTTTCCATTATCGCCGAAAAATCGGGGACAACCATCTCTAAGGACGACCTAAATTTCGCGATTTGGGCGTCCCCGATCGTATAATTGAAATGAAAGATGGACGCCCATCTTGTTTCGATAATACGGGTTTCCCCACTCCTTCGCCGGGCGTCCTGCGAGGACATCCTGAGGAAAACTTGGGTGCCCCTTTCGATTATGCCCCTCTATGTCTCCCCCCCCCACCCCCCCCATGTAGAATAACTGTCTCTCTCAGGGACACGTTTCAAAAATTTATAACTGAAGATTTGGAGATTCTGCTGGATAATACGCTTTTGTACAAGGAGGTAGCTTACTTTCCTAATATGCTGAATTATCCCCAAGCTTCATCTGAAAGGAATTATCAAATTACATCTGAGATTGGTAATTTGTCTGTATAACTCCAGGCACATCCCCAGCTCAGCTCCCCCCGGGGCTCACACTTTCGCCTGGGACTGGGGTCACACAAACGATAATTCTGCACAAACACAGTTCCCACTAGCTGGATCACTCGAATTGGGCGCAGGCCGGGGCTGGAATAAATCCAAGTAGGCCAAGGGTACTTTTTCTCTGGACACTCTCAAAGATTAGTCGTCAGTTTCAGTGTTGAGGAACTTCAACATGCTTTACTAACTTGAAAAAAAACCCCAAAACAGTTTATAACTTGTCAACTTGGTCTGTACAATTCAGGGTGTTTTTCTTAGATGGTCAGCACAGTGCTAAATAGTCTCTACATGATATCAGGACATTCAAATTCACAGTTCAGTTCTATGTTAAATCTGCTCTATTTGCAAACCAGAACAGAATACTTCTCTTTAGTTACACTCTATCACATCCCGGAATAGGGGTCATTCATGCGTGCAATGAAAGTCCTGCCAGAAGCGAGGCCCACTCCCACTTCTCCTACCTGGGGTGTACTGTCCCTCAAGCACTCCTTGCTCCCAGGTCGGGAACTCCCTGCAGACACCTGCTGTTGTGTAGCAGAGCCTTCCAATCACCACACACTGCAAACTTCTCCTGTTTTGGTACCCAGGACTTCCCCCTCCGTGCTATGAGTCTTGGTAGGGGTGGGCTACCAAAGACCAGAATTTTCTCCATGCAATACCTTTTATTACATCTTGGCCCTGCCCCCATGGGCTGACCTTCACTCTGATTCTCTCACCAGGCTGTCAATACAAGCTCTGTCTCATTAGTGACCCCCAGAAAATCCTCCCTGCTCCAGCCTTTTGCCACCGCCCATTTTCAAGGTGGGGGGGGGGGGGGGGGTCACATCTGTATTGTTGGAGACTTGGACTCTGTTAGTATTGCCATCTACTGGTGCCATTTCAACTGACTAGGACTGGACACAAAAAATGTAATTTTGCCACAGGAAGAAATTATGTTATGGGTTCTTCGTAACCACTCGCCTCCACTTACCCTCCTCTCTTCCTTCCGTTCACATTAATTGATTTGATTACTTTATTTATTTTTTGTCTATTAGATTGTAAGCTCTTTGAGCAGGGCCTGTCTTTTCTCTATGTTTGTGCAGCGCTGCGTATGCTTTGTAGCGCTATAGAAATGCTAAATAGTAGTAGTAGTTCTTCCTAATGTATCAAAAATAACGAAAGCATAAGCAAATTCTATTCTTGCATCCAGGCGTGCAGCAGTTTGGAGGAACTGATTTTCCACTAAACTACCTGAAAAGGTTATAATCAAGTACCATTTAACAGAAGTTAATTTTCTGTGTACCTTTACAACTATTTGAGACCCCCTTTTACTAAGGCCATGCTCACATTTTTAGCGCACACTAAAACGTGAGCGTGCCTTAGTAAAAGACCCCCTAAATTTATAGTGGGTAGAAGACTGGCAATGGGGCTCTCTGAATTGGTCCCTTGAGTGCCTCTGACTGTAAAGAATTCTGAGCCTAATCATTTAGCTCTGGCAACCTGCTCTGTTCCTCCCCCCCCCCCCCCCCCCCCCCCCATTTCTCCCAGTGAACTTATAACTCTTCTCCTTTTGTGGACTTTAGGAAATGCTGCCCTATAATGATGATTGGATAGTTTCCTTTTTAATGTGTTTTTTTTTTTTTTTTTTTAAATAATGAAATAACCTTTCTGTTCAGCATGTTACTTGGTTTAGTTTTTGAAAATTTCATAATAATAAAAAGAAAACATGAGCTAGGCATGTCTCCCCTAATTTAAGTTTTTTGCTCCCAAATAAGCTATTTGAGAATCTGAAAAACAGGAGACACTGGGGCTCACATTTCAAAGCACTAGACTTACAAAGTTACGTGGAGGGGCATTTTCAAAATGACGTCAAAATCCACTTTGAATGTTTTGCTGAAAATGTCTAAAAATCGACCATTTTCAAAACCAGAAAAATGTCTTTTTCTTTGAAAATGGCCATTTCCTAGATGAGTTGTGCTTAGTACATCTAGCTTTTGGACCATTTTCAAAACAAACAAAAGTCCAAGTGAAAAAAAACACACAAAAGCAAGACACTGGGACATAGGAGGAGCCAGCTTTCCTAACAGACTGGCCATAGAGCAATAGGGCACCCTAGGGGGCACTGCAATGGACTTCACATAAAAGGTACTAGGCACACATCTCACCATTACCCCTTTATATTATACAGTTAGCCCTTCAAAATCCACGAAAATCCCTACTGTAACCAGGTGTCATATGTGGATACAGTAGGTTTTGGGAGGGGGAGTGGTTGGGGGGCTGACACTTTCCAACCAGGGACGTATCTGCGTGGGACCAGGGGGTCTGGGCCCCCGTAGATTTGGCCCTGGACCCCACTGCACCCGCCCCTCTCCACCCCCTTCCCGCTACCCCCTATCTTGCTGGTGGGGAACCCCAACCCCCAACAGCCGAGGTCCTCCCTTCCGTTGCAGCAAAGCTTCCTGTTCTGAGTCTGACGTCCTGCACGTACAGACTGAAACTGAAGGAAGCTTTGCTATAACGGAAGAGAGGACCTCGGCTGGTGGGGGTTGGGGTCCCCCGCCAGCAAAGATAGGGGGCAGCGGGAAGGGGGGTGGAGAGGGGCGGGTGCAAGGGGGTCCAGGGCCAAATCTACGGGGGGCCCAGACCCGGAGGGAGTGCATCAACCAAGCTAGACAGTTGCCTCACCGAGCGTTCAGCAAGTGGATGCTCGTGAAGAGCTGCATGTTTGGATTTTGGCAGCGAGCGCAGCGGCCTGATACGCCATCCTCCCAAAAGAGTCCAAGGTTCTAGATTCTCTGCCTGGGGGTGCCGAGGCACAGTCCCCTAATACTCTTGGCTCTTTTGAGAGCGGAGTCCACCTCCATGGAATTGTGAGGTAGGTAAGACCTCATCAATCCAGGCTCCCCGTGGAATCCAATACTGGGATTCAGTCTTTTCGAGATCACAGGATTAGACGGAGGACCAGTTTGGCATAAGGACTTCCTTCAGAACATTATGCAAAGGAGCCGTTGCAGCCTCTCTAGGCGGAGAAGGATAATCCAGGACCTTGAGCATCTCAGCCCTGGGCTCAACCTCCACAGGGAACGGAATAGCTGCAGCCATTTCCCGGACAAAGGAGGTGAAGGATAGACTCTCTGGTGGAGAAAGTCTCCTTTCTAGTGGAGGGGAAGGTTCAGAAGGAATCCCATAGGACTCGTCAGAAGAAAAGTACCTGGGACTCTCCAAGAATGCTCATCTTCAATATTGGACAAAACATCCCTCAGAGCAGTCCGAAACTGAGCCTGCCTCGATGCCGAGGAACAACGTCCTTGATGATGGTGCCGAGAAGTCGACGCCCGCCTGGACTCCGGTGAAGCTTCCTCCACCGACGTCGAAGGGGAGTCGACCTGAGTAGCATGCGGCACCGAGGTCTGGGACCTCACCACAGGCGAAGGGCCTGTTGCCGCTGCATGCAGACGGTACAGAAGGCACAAGCACCCGACACCGAAGCAGACTGGCGCAGCAACCCTTCCAGAAGCTCTGGAAGCAGGGCCCTGATGCGCTCGTCGAGAGCCGCTGTTGGACAAGGCTGCGGGGTCAGTAAAGGAGCCCGGCAGCAGAATCTGTTGAGGCTCGGGAGCAGGTACCGGGCTGCTAGACCGATGCATCTGCACCTCCTGAATAGAGGGACAGTGAGCCTCTTGGTGCCGATGCTTCTCGGGTGCCGAATCCCTTGATGCCCCGTAGCTCCCAGCACCGTGTGTCAAAGAGAACGATGACGGTGCTTCTTCGCCTTTGCTAGATGCCCGTCATCGAGACTCCTCAGTACCGATGAGGAAGACGTGGAATCCTCATGTCTCCTCGGGGGCCGGGTCCGATGAAGGTCGGTCCCCGGGGGGCCTGCATAACAGGAGGCCTCGAGACAGGTGGAGACCCACTCGATGCCTCACTGCTCCCAGCACGAGTTGGTCGTTCCACAGCCATTACCTTTGCTCCCGACGTCAACACGTCCCTCTATATCGATGCCGCCGACCTCGATACTGTTGGTGGAGCCACGTATAAAGACCTAGACTATGCAGTTCCAGTGTTGCTAAATATCTAAGAAGTAGTCTATAGACAATAAGAAGTGAAGGTTTCTTTTTCTTTCTGTAGATTACAATTCATATTGAGCAGGCCAGGTGGCAAGCAAGTGCCTCTCACCCCTCCTCACCTTCCTCTGGGCAGGCAATTGAAAGGCAATGAGCCCCTGCCATTTGCTGTTTACATGAGTGTGTTTATTAGCCTTTGAGAGATTTTTAGGATGCAGATCAAAGGAAGTTCCAGGTGAAGGGGGGCAGGACTGACAGAGGAGAGGAGAGAGAAATCCTGTATTCAGGATGGGATAAGAAAATGCTATTGCAGGGGGGGTTGTGGGAACGGAACCTGAATCCTTTGAAGTAAAGATTGCTTTATGGAGGATGTGCTGAGGGTGTAACTTTTTAAGGAAATGCAATATATTTTTATGTACCTTTGGACAATTGTAAGAAACAAATGACATATCCTGCATGACGTATGATGTGTTCCTGAGAACCAGTTCTGTGTATTCAAGCCTATATAACTGCCTGGCTTGGAACAAGAGGGGTCAATGAAAATCTTCCTCAGTCTATCTCAATAGATTAAGGAATATACGACCAATTCCATGGCTCCCTTTTTTATGTTCCCTCACTTCCCTGCTTCTTATGTGATACTCTTAACTTTCTATTATGTCTTATTTTTCATACTCTTGGGTAAGAATAAACTGTGGTAAATGTGAGAAGCTTCTCTTGTTTATGGTTGTGTTTGGTACTTCACCCAGCCAGGGGTTCTAAGATATCAGTTGAGGAATTTGTCTGGGAAGGTGTCGGGTTGCTGGTTCTGAGATCCAACACCTAGTGGCCCAAACAGTACCGATATCCATGTCGGACCGGACCGAGCCCCAAAAAGCTTCTCTCGTTGGGCTTCTTGAGATGCTTGGGTCCGTTTCTTCATGCGTCGGGTTGCTAGTTCTGAGATCCAACACCTAGTGGCCCAAACAGTACCGATATCCATGTCGGACCGGACCGAGCCCCAAAAAGCTTCTCTCGTTGGCTTCTTGAGATGCTTGGGTCCGTTTCTTCATGCAAAGACACAGACTGCAAGCGGCTGGGCTATGGTCGGGCCCAAGGCACTGGATACACCAAGCGTGGGTATCGGTACCTGAGATGGTCCGTTGCACCAAGTACGTTTGAAGCTGCTGGGTGTCTTTGATGACATGGAAGGAAAAACGGCTTCGGCGAAATTAAACGATGCGATCGTGCCAAAAAAGTAAATGGCACAAAAGGGGAAAAACCTGGCCACGTCGAAATAAAGAAAACTCAGAAAGTGCCAAAAAAACTAAGAGAAAAATACCGGGTTTAAAAAAAAAAAAAACGAACAACAAAATAAGAAAGAAAAAATATATAAAGGAATCGTCAAGATTCTCTTTCCTGGGCCAGCGAAGCGAACAGCGAAAAACCTCTTCACCTCACCGCTGACAAAAAAACTGATCGGGAATGATCAAGCGACGGGCGGGAAGTCATCCACGCATGCACAGTGTGTGCGCTAGAAGGCTCTGGCAAAACATTTTTAATTTTACTGTAGAAAAATTTGCCGTTTCCTGGGCCGCCGTAGACGCCGACCCACGTGAGAACAAGCCGCCTGCTTGTCCTAGGAGAAAATGCACTACACCGACCACTAGGCTATTCCAGCAACCTGCCTGTTGCTCTAATAGGACCGGCTATAACTACTACTACTTAACATTTCTAGAGCGCTACTAGGGTTACGCAGCACTATACAGTTTAACAAAGAAGGACAGTACCTGCTCAAAGGAGCTTACAATCTAAAGAATGAAATGTCAAGTTGGGGCAGTCTAGATTTCCTGAATAGAGGTATAGTGGTTAGGTGCCGAAGGCGACATTGAAGAGGTGGGCTTTGAGCGAGGATTTGAAGATGGGCAGGGAAGGGGCCTGGCATATGGGCCTCAGGGAGTTTATTCCAAGCATGGGTGAGGCGAGACAGAAAGGGCGGAGCCTGGAGTTGGCGGTAGTGGAGAAGCTGTCAGAGGCTGGTATGTACCTTCATTTAAATCTTTGCGGGTTGGTCAGTGACCACTGAAGGAGTAAGGGAGTGTCATTCCTTTATTCCTGCAGTGGTCATCTGGTCATTTAGGGCAATTTTTTATGGCTTATTCATTAATAAAACAGGTCTAGACCAAAACATCCAACTTATTGCCCTGGATGTTTCTGTTTTCTTCCATTGCGGCAGAAAAATGTCCATGTGTTAGGAACGCCCAGACTCAGTCTGCCCTTAACACGCCCACTTATGACTGGAATGCACTTCTGGCGGACTTCATAGAAAAATGTCAAAAAATTGGTTTTGAAAATACCAAGTCTGTAAAACAATTATAAAGAAAGAAAGAAAAAAGAAAGAAAATACCAAGTCTGACATTTTTTGTGAGAAAAAACATCCAAATGCAGATTTATTGTCACTTTTTGGACGTTTTTCTCTTTGGAAAATGCGCCTCATAATAACCTATGGAACTTTGCAAGTGCTTTCAAAATGAGCCTCACTGTGTACCTGCCCAAATGCAAACCAAATGATGATCTGTTAATATCGCTCATCTGAAAACAGTATAATGTAACAGAATAGTGCAAGAAAATAAAGCAAAGCTCATATTTTTGTGTGCCCATACACCTACAATTTTATTCTCAGGACAAAATGAGTAAAATGTAGTTTCATAAACTAATTCACAGGTGTGATGACACATATACTAAGTATGGTCGTTTTTCTACAATACAAATTGATGGGTTTTTTTTTCCCCATTTGGATGATTCAGACTTTAGATTGTCAAGTTAATTTTAATCAATGTTCTATCACCAGTAACAGGTTACAAAGGAGATGAGATTTTGTTTTACCAATAGATAGAAAAGGGAGAACTATTACCACCACCTCAAAGGACCAGCAATAGAACTAGTTACTAAATAGCTATGCCCAAAAAGACAATACAATCAAAAAGAAAGCAAATGATTTTAAAGAGCCAGTCCATTATGTAACATGTGTTTCATATATTTCTGTGTAGTTTTATATTATGCTTATTAAGTTCAACCAAATTTAACACACTGGTGATTGCCATATATAGAATTAGACCAATATTGAAAGAGAGAGAAGACTGGAGGGAAGGGGCATTAATGACTGGGAAATCTGTCAAACCACAGGCAAGAGGGGTTTGATGACGGAGAGCAAAATAAAAAAAAAACCCCACTATAGAACTGAAAACATTTTATCTACAGAGAAAGAAAAAAATTAAATAAACCAACCCTATCCAAAGGCACATTGCTGCCTGAGAAGTTGGAGAGAAAATACCTGCTGAAAATAGGACTCAGACCTCAACCTCAACTGAAATAAAAAAAAATGATGAACTAAGGCATGCTAAGTGGACACAGGGATCTTCATGGCTTCATTATAATGCTCTGAAAAGAGTTCCATGTTGGGCAAATTAACACACAACACCATCTACATAAATAGGTGAACTACTTGTCTTTAGACATTTCTACCTCAACCCTCAATAGCAAGGCATGAAATATATATATTAGTCTTTTGGGTTTTTTTTTTTTGTTTGGGGGGGGGGGGGGAATTATATTCAGGTACAGGAAGTATTTCCCTATCTCCAGGGAACTTATGTTTGTACCTGAGGCAATGAAGATTTAAATGACTTGCTGAGGACCAAAAAAAAAAAAAAAAAAAAAAAAGAAAGAGGGTGTCGGTGGAAATTAAACCCTGCTTAACCACATCTGATCTGAATACCTGATTAAATATCTAGAAAACAAACGGCTCAATCTCCGATATGCTGCAGAAATATATTTTGCACAACAAAATTCAGGGCAACCAGTTTTGTTTAGGCAGTACATTTAACAAACTTATATGAAGAGTACATGCATGGAATGTTTACTCTGTCATAATTTCTTTGAAAAATATGCCTGAAACTGGTCTCCTTGATTGTGTATGTACAGTGAAATAGTAAAAGAGCTGGCAAGTTAACTGAAGAATGCTCAAAGTTTCTATATTTTTTTTATGTAAAAGAACTGAGGTCCTCATTGGTTTAGCACAGGATAGTACTTCTCAACCCTCTCCTAGGGGCACACCTAGCTAGCCTGGTTTTAAGGATCACCACAATGAATATACAAAAAAAATAAGTCTGCAAATACTGGAGACCTATTGTATGAAAATTCCCTTCATGCATATTCATTCAGGCGATGGTAGAAAATAGACAGACTAGAAAAAATAAAAAAAGGGGAAATTTATAAAGTTCATACTGTAACGAGGTCACCCTTCCAGGTGAGGCCGAGGCTGTTCCTGCTTAGCTTCAACAGACTCATCCCGACCGGATAAACCAGCCCAACACTTGACCGGGACCTGCTCCTTCCTGTTCTATGTCTCCCTCTGTTAGTCAGCACCCTTCATGCTCGCTCATCATACGATCCCATGGACTCCAGCACACTCAAGATTCTTAGAAAAACACTAGGCTTTATTGTTCAAGCTCTTTCATCACAGCATTAGTCTTCATTTGATCACCTCTTTCATCTAGAGGATTCAGCTTAACATTTACATATTTCCTCAACACAGTTCAGTTCTATTTCCAGACAGCAACTGCTGGTCTTGCTCAGAAATATATCATAACCCTCATCAGCACTATCTACTATAAACAGTTTCTGGGTTAATTGCTTCCACCAGTTTCTTCCCCACTGGCTCACTTTGGCTTCCCCCATCCTCCACAATCTAGGTAATACAGAAGCCTCCAAAGCTTTTAACTTTCCTCCTTGAGTTTGAGCAAAACCAGACACCTCCATACACTCTCCCCCTTCTTCTTCTCCTACTTCCTCTTTATTGCATTCCATGTCCTCCTCCACCCTGAGCTCCCCCAGCTGATGCTCATTCCCTGAATCAGAACTCATTTCCCAATCATTCATTCCTCCCTCCGCTTCCTGGGAGTCCTGCCGGAACTGCAGTGACTTCTGGGGAGGTTAGTTCATTCCCTGAACTAGTGGTTTCTGGGGGAGATTAGTTCAGGGAAGTTCTTTCCCTGAACTAAAGACTCCACCAGCATTTTGGCCACCAGAGGGCGACCTGCTTGTCTAGAAGGGATGACAGAGGAAGGATGCTGACTTTTAAAGGAACAGCTCCCCCCTTGCTCTTGCCCTAGCACTGCAAAGTGCTCACAATACTAATGCTTAATACGCTGAAGAGGATGCGGACAGAGAAATAATAAATAAAATTTTTTGAATGTAAATATATTAAATCTTTGTAGAATAAAGAGATAGTGGTTTCCACTGGGAAGATGGTTTCTCAGCTACTGCAAGCAGCTTGAGGAAAAGCAACATTACTGAAATGCTGCCAATGATTCAGTTTAAACCCCTGAAGCAATGGAATATTACCACGAAATGCTGGCCAACACTGGATGGACTGACATGAGGTATTGAAAACAGCTAAGTTCTCTAGTTCAGAAAATTAGTTAAAAAGAGCTTTCAATATATTGCCACATAGCATGAAGACTGGAATTTATTTACATTTAGAGATTTAATGAAGGTTTTTTTTATATCAATGATTGTATGAGTAAGCACTATTTTCTACCTTTGTTGTCTGGGAATTTCATTTTTTCCAAGCATGTTGGTCTGATTTTCTCTTTTCTGCTCTCTTTCCAGTAGGCGCTGTCCATTTGTCCTTTCACCACTTTCCTCCTGTCTTCTTCCATTCTCTCATTTCATCCAGCCCCTGTCATTTCCTCTCTCTCTCTTTTCTCTCTGCCCATGCAAAATTTCACCCTCTCACTTGTCAGTCCCCCACATATTCCACTTACCTATAAGTTTTCCATCTCCTCATCTTACCCGCTAGTTTTATTTCTTCCCTAATCTCTTTTCTTCTTTTTCACCCACTCTGTAGTTATTCGCCTCCTCTCACTCGTATCCTTTAGAACCTCTGTTGTATCTCCCATGTTTCCACCATGCTAAGCATCTTTCCTCCCTCTCCCTTCCCACATTCTTTTAGCCAAGCATCTCCCTTGTTCTCTCTCCCTTCCACTCCACCCCTATGGACCATCAAGTCCCTGTCCCCTGTCCCTTCTCCTCCACCTCTAGGTCTTGCACCGCCCCTTCCCCTCCCGCCCAATGGGGTAGGAACTTCATGTCCCCTCTTCTCCACTTCCTCCCTTCCAAAAAAAGTGCAGCCTCAATGTTCAGCAGGGCAGCAGCTTGGAGGGAGAGTGGCTGCAGAAAACTCAGCCTGGCGGCAGAAGACACAGCTACACAAATCCCATTGCTGTGCTCCTTCCTGGGTTGTGTAAGTGGAAAATCACAACAGAAGTGAAAGCCTGCTAAATGTAGTCCCAGGATACATGACAGACCTCATAGATCTACCAAAAAGAAACAGACTCAGATCAGCACGATCATACATAAACCGACATTACCCAAACTACAAAGGGCTAAAACACAACACAACTTATGCATCTAGTTTCTCCTACATAAGCGCACAACTATGGAATGGACTCCCATATGCAGTGAAAACAATACATGACCACCTAAACTTCAGGAAATCATTAAAAACCCACCTCTTCAAAAAAGCTTATCCCACCGATCCAACATAAATCCCCACACCCAGCAACACAACAATCAATGATCTTACTGGACAACTTACTATCCTCTTTCCCCTCGACCCCATGGCGCCTGATTCACTTCTACCTCATTTGACCACAGCACAATCTTGTATTTGTTATCAACCAAAATGGCAAATGCCTTTACGGTTCTTTGTAAGCCACACAGCCTGCAAATAGGTGGGAAAATGTGGAGTATAAATGTAACAAATAAATAAAATTTTTTTGAATTTTAAAGTGTTGTTTACTTTAGTAAAATGGGGGAATACCTAAGGAGGGAGCTGATGGGCTGGGAGGACGTACGAGAAGTGGAAGGACAGTGGTCCAGGCTGAAAGAAGCTATAAATAGGGCCACAAACCTTTATGTAAGGAAAGTAAATAAAAGCAAGAGAAAAAGGAAACCGCTATGGTTCTCCAAGCAAGTGGCTGAGAAAATAAAGGCTAAAGAGTTCGCGTTCCAGAAATACAAAAAAACTCAAGACAAGGAACACGAGGAGGAATACCGGAGGAAACTGAAAGAAGCCAAGAGAGAGGTACGTCTGGCGAAAGCGCAAGCGGAAGAACAAATGGCTAGAAAGGTAAGGAGGGGTGACAAAAATTTCTTCAGGTATATTAGTGAAAGGAGAATGACTAAAAAGGGAATTGTGAGACTAAAAGATACTGCAAACCGCTATGTAGATAATGATGAAGAAAAGGCAAATTTGCTAAATAGATACTTTCGTTCTGTTTTTACTGAAGAAAATCCGGGAGAAGGACCACGATGGACTGGCAAAAGTTCATTTGAGAATGGAGTGGATATAGCACCGTTCACGGAAGAGAGTGTGTATCAACAACTAGAAAAACTAAAGGTGGACAAAGCCATGGGACCGGATGGGATCCACCCCAGGATATTGAGGGAGCTCAGAGAGGTTCTGGCGGGTCCTCTTAAAGATTTGTTTAATAAATCCTTAGAAATGGGAGAGGTTCCGAGGGATTGGAGAACGGCGGAGGTGGTCCCTCTTCACAAAAGTGGTGATAGGGAAGAAGCTGGAAACTACAGGCCGGTAAGCCTCACTTCGATTATTGGAAAAGTAATGGAAGCGATGCTGAAGGAAAGGATAGTGAATTTCCTGGAAGAAAATAAGTTGCAAGATCCGAGACAACATGGTTTTACCAAAGGGAAATCGTGCCAAACGAATCTCATTGAATTCTTTGATTGGGTGACCAGAGAATTGAAGCGTGGACGTGCTTGAGACGTAATTTACTTAGATTTCAGCAAGGCTTTTGACACGGTTCCCCACAGGAGGCTCTTAAATAAACTGGATGGGCTGAAGATAGGACCCAAAGTGGTGAACTGGATTAGGAACTGGTTGACGGACAAGCGCCAGAGGGTGGTGGTGAATGGAGTTCGCTCGGAGGAGGGAAAGGTGAGTAGTGGAGTGCCTCAGGGGTGCTGAGGCCGATTCTGTTCAATATATTTGTGAGCGACATTGCCGAAGGGTTAGAAGGTAAAGTTTGCCTATTTGCGGATGATACTAAGATTTGTAACAAAGTGGACACCCCGGAGGGAGTGGAAAACATGAAAAATGATCTGAAAAAGCTAGAAGAATGGTCTAAGGTTTGGCAATTAAAATTCAATGCGAAGAAATGCAAAGTGATGAACTTAGGGAGTAGAAATCCAAGAGAGGCGTATGTGTTAGGCGGTGAGAGTCTGCTAGGTACGGATGGGGAGAGGGATCTTGGGGTGATAGTATCTGAGGATCTGAAGGCGATGAAACAGGGTGACAAGGCGGTGGCCGTAGCTAGAAGGTTACTAGGCTGTATAGAGAGAGGTGTGATCAGCAGAAGAAAAGAGGTGTTGATGCCCCTGTACAAGTCGTTGGTGAGGCCCCACCTGGAGTATTGTGTTCAGTTTTGGAGGCCGTATCTTGCTAAGGATGTAAAAAGAATTGAAGCGGTGCAAAAAAAAGCTACGAGGATGGTATGGGATTTGCGTTACAAGACGTATGAGGAGAGACTTGCGGACCTGAACATGTATACCCTGGAGGAAAGGAGGAACAGGGGTGATATGATACAGACATTCAAATATTGAAAGGTATTAATCCGCAAACGAACCTTTTCCGGAGATGGGAAGGCGGTAGAACGAGAGGGCATGAAATGAGATTGAAGGGGGGCAGACTCAAGAAGAATGTCAGGAAGTATTTTTTCACGGAGAGGGTGGTGGATGCTTGGAATGCCCTCCCGCGGGAGGTGGTGGAGATGAAAACGGTAACTGAATAAACATAAAGGAATCCTGTGCAGAAGGAAGGGATCCTCAGGAGCTTAGCCTAGAATGGGTGGCAGAGCTGGTGGTTGGGAGGCGGGGCTAGTGTAGGCAGACATATACGGTCTGAGCCGGGGCTGGTGGTTGGGAGGCGGGACTAGTGCTGGGCAGACTTATACGGTCTGTGCCGGGGCTGGTGGTTGGGAGGCGGGGATAGTGCTGGGCAGACTTATACAGTCTGTGCCAGAGCTGGTGGTTGGGAGGCGGGGATAGGGCTGGCCAGACTTATACGGTCTGTGCACTGAAGAGGACAGTACACATAAAAAAAGTAGCACATATGAATTTATCTTCTTGGGCAGACTGGATGGACCGTGCAGGTCTTTTTCTGCCGTCATCTACAATGTTACTATGTGATTATTCATTGCCATGTTAGTAGTACTCCTGTTTTTTCTATGGTATTATTCTTGGAGTGGCCCTTCTTTCCCCTTTGCTAAATGGTTTCAGAGCTTTCTTCAAGTCCATCCATATGAGGTAAAGGTAGAAGGTAATCTTTCTTAATTTTGGTTTTCTAAATTTGGTGTCCCCTGTGATCTTCAATATTTTATGGAGTACTCTTACTTCGGTGGTATTGGATAAGAGTGAGTATCTATATTCTTATGTGGACAATATATTTATCCTTCAGGAGAAGAATTCAGATACATGTGATAGAAATACAAGTAGTGATGTTCGAGAGACTAAGATTCAATCATGGGCTGATAGATTCCGGTTGAAGCTTAATTCTTTTAAGACCAGTCCCCTATGGTTTGGAACACTAATTTCATCTTTTCCTTCTTCTGTTTCACTCAAGGGAAATATTTCTCTTCCTTCTGAAGGAACCTCAAAAGTTCTGGGAGTTATTTTGGACTCTTTTTACCTTTCATCCTCAAGTAAATAATGTTGTATCAAAGTGTTTTTTCAAATTGAGGAAATTAAGATCTGTGCGGGCATTTTGCAATTCTGACTCAATATATCATCTTATCTGGACTACTGTAATTCATTGTATGCATTCATTGGAGTCAAGAATATTTCATGGATGTGTCAGCTGTACCCATGATTAAGCTAAGTGCTTTTGGATCGCTTTGATATAGTGACCATAGTTGGTGAAGTTATATTATTTAGTTAGTATTTGGGAGAAGGATAAATGATTACAATGTGGTGATTTTGATTGTGATTTGTGACAGGATGTCCCATGAGAGACCTTATAGCCCTGATTTGATTCCACAATAATTTCCCAATATCCTTCTCTCGTGGGTTTATTAAGTTCCTTTTTGCCACTACTTTCTCTGTGTTATTCATTGTATACTGCCATTTCATTGGGCCTGCAAAAAAGATTGCAGTTAGTCCAGAACATGACTGCCCGCATGATCTTTCAGAAATCTAGATTAGATCATGTTTCACCGTTTCTAAGAGAGCTATAGTGCCTTCTAGTTAACAGAAGAAGATTAGAGTAGACTTTAAAATTTCATTGTGTTTAAAATTTTTCAGGAGGATATTCTTGAGGCTTTTTAGTCCATTGCGTCTTTTCCCAATGGTAAGCTACCTGGAAGACTGTCAAGAATTTTTAAACTTGTTTCCCTCCTTTAAAGAGGTGTTCGATTGAAGAGAATGCTGGAGTATTCGTTTTCTTATAAGGCAGCTTCAACTTGAAATATTCTTCCTAAGGTTATTAGATTTACTGATTCATATATATTTAGAAAATGTTTCAAGACTTTCTGTTTTGCTGATACTTG
Organism: Microcaecilia unicolor; assembly: GCF_901765095.1. Lineage (NCBI taxonomy): Eukaryota > Metazoa > Chordata > Amphibia > Gymnophiona > Siphonopidae > Microcaecilia > Microcaecilia unicolor. Next base: position 94,591,086 of record NC_044039.1, read on the forward strand.
AATGTTTTGAGTTCTCTCTAGTTCTTTAGGTATTGTATCCTGTAGTCTTTTTAAGGGTAGATGTGATATATAAGACTAATGAATAGAATAGAGCAGAATAGAATGTATTTTCATGATTTTGTAAACAATTGCTTGGCTCTTATCAGTTTGCTGTTTCTACTGCCCCCAACCTCCTCCTCATTCCCAGTGCCTTGGGAGGGCACAACTCATCACTCACCTCGGGCAACTGATTGCATTGAGCTGCCTATTGGAAAGAATTCCAGAAGCTATGCTCTGCATGTTTTCTCCACTGGTTACAAAAATTTTAAACCAACACACTCTTAATCTCCCTCATCACCCCAGTAGTCACACTCCCCATCCAGTCTTTTTGTTTACCTCCCTATCCCTAGGTGTTTCCCCATTCTTGATCCCCCATTTCAAATTTCTCTCTCATTACCCTCTAATCCCCATCAGTACAGCATAAGTACATAAGTAATTGCCACACTGGGAAAAGACCAAAGGTCCATCGAGCCCAGCATCCTGACAGCGGCCAATCCAGGCCAAGGGCACCTGGCGAGCTTCCCAAACGTACAAACATTCTATACATGTTATCCCTGGAATTGTGGATTTTTCCCAAGTCCATTTAGTAGTGGTTTATGGACTTGTCCTTTAGGAAACTGTCTAACCCCTTTTTAAACTCTGCTAGGCTAACCGCCTTCACCACGTTCTCCGGCAACGAATTCCAGAGTTTAATTACGCGTTGTGTGAAGAAATTTTCTCAGATTTGTTTTAAATTTACAGCACTGTAGTTTCATCGTATGCCCCCTAGTCCTAGTATTTTTGGAAAGCATGGACACTTCACATCCACCTGTTCCACTCCACTCAATATTTTATATACCTCTATCATGTCTCCCTTCAGCTGTCTCTTCTCCAAGCTGAAAAGCCCTAGCCTCCTTAGTCTTTCTTCATAGGGAAGTCGTCCCATCCCCGCTATCATTTTAGTCGCCCTTCGCTGCACCTTTTCCAATTCTACTATATCTTTCTTGAGATGCGGCGACCAGAATTGAACACAATACTCAAGTGCGGTCGCACTATGGAGCGATACAACAGCATTATAACATCCTCACACCTGTTTTCCATACCTTTCCTAATGATACCCAACATTCTATTCGCTTTCCTAGCCGCAGCAGCACACTGAGCAGAAGGTTTCAGTGTATTATCGACGACGACACCCAGATCCCTTTTTTGGTCTGTAACTCCTAACCAGGCACCACTAAAAAAATAAATAAATTATAAAAAAAAAACATACATGAGCTTTCTCATAATAAAGAATCATATCTGCTTATCCAGGTTTTCAGTTCCAATATAGTTTTTTTACCTCCCTCACCTACCATTACTAGGTTGGTTAATGAATCCATTCTCTTTTCTACAAATTACTCCTTGTATTACTTCCAGTTTCTTATCTTCTAACCTAGGAACTCTGAGTACTTGCTGGAGATTTCTGAGTCTAAGATCCAATCTCTGGGAGAGTTTTCAGTGGTTAAACTGGAACATAAGAGTATTTGCTCTACACAAGCATCAAGAGAAATACATAATGCAGTTCAGCCTCTCAGACCAAGAAATGCAGGGGGTAGCGAACATGAGATAAAGAGGGGGAAAAAAATTGGCTAAGGTGAGGGAGAGAACAGATGTTGAAGGGTATAGACAGTTACCAGGTTTAGAAACCAAACTGTCTGGAAAGCCCCAGGAATTCTTTTCTAAAACCAAAGAAGAAATAGCTGAGGCCCATGATAACGTCAAAATAATGTTAGTTCTACCTATGTGCAGGTAACTGAGCAAAACAGAGAATCACAAAGATCCACCAAGAATTCAAGTGCAAGGTTATCAAACTGATGGCTTCAAGTGCAGTTTCTCTGTCGTATTACCACAAGGCTCTTAGTTATGATCCATACAATGTAGAACTCCTGTGCTAGTCTTGCTTTCTCGGATCTCAGGAGTCCAAGATTATTAGACCAGCATAGGAGTTCCTGCCCTTCTGGGATCGAGCTTAGTAAGCACCCTGCAATGAAAAGTAGTAGGCTTTAAAAAAGAAAATCCCATAAGATACAGCAGTTGGAGCAGAGGAGAAACGGACAAGTGCTAATTTTATGCCATCTGGCTTTGATAATAGCAGCTGTGTGATGTCACTGGAGTGCTCAAGGAAGGAGGATTTTCATAGGTTTTAAATTGTAACCAGAAACCTCTAACTCCTTATCAAAGGAGTCTGGATTTTTCTGGTTATAACCAAATATTGGAAGTCCTGCTAACAAGGTGTTGCTTGACATTTTGTGTCAAAAGTATTCTGTTAATACCATTCAACTACAAGGATCTCAATGAAACAGCAATTATAAATAGAATAAATTGAAAACTAGTTTGTCATGCTGAGTCAGACTGAGGTCCATAGAGTCCATCTGAGAGTAGCCAGCCCAGGTTACAATATCTGGCTGATCCCCAAAAGTAGAATTTGTATAGCACATTTCCTGTTCTCCAGGAATTTGTCCAAATCTCTTTTGAGCCCTGCTACATCAGTTGCTTTGGCCATAATCTCTAGCAACAGATTCTACAATTCAATTGGGTGCTATGTGAAAAAAACCAAAAACTTTCTACGATTTGTTTCAAATCTGTTTCTTGTTCGTTTCAAGGAAAGTCTTCCGAAGATTAAAAAAAAAGAAAAAAAAAATTACAACTCCAAGAACTTCTACCACATTTCCTTTTTGTCATCTATTTTCCAAGCTGTAGAGGCCCTTTATTTTTTTCTGTAGTTTGCCATTTATAATAAAACCTGATTAAATGTCCTTTACCACTTTTCCAACAGTTCTAAAAAGTAGTCACTTTAAGCAATTTCATTTATTTAAGCTTAATTATGCACCTGGTTATAAACTGCAAGGTAAATGAAAGCAGGGGTGTAGCCAAGTGACCGATTTCCGGTAGGCCTGAACCCAAGGTGGGTGGGCATGGACTTAATCCCCCTCTCCTGCCTCTCTTTACTCTCTGCCCCTTTCCCTCCACCCAAAATATTAAAAGTACCTGAGCTGGGGGAGGATCCTCAAACCTGCCAGCTGAATATTTCCTCCTCCTCCTCCTCCTCATGCAGATAGCACTCTTCCAAATGACAGCACTTACCTTATGCTGACACCGGCAGACCTCACCAGGAGCATTAGCCACAGGTGGGCCTAGGACCATCGAGTTTGGGCTCAGGCCCACCCAGCAGTGGAGCACCCTTAACAGCGCTGGCAGTGAAGCACCTTTATCTGCACGGCAGAGGAGGGAGCAGACTGAGCTCCCATGTTCCTGCATCTGCCTCCCTCTCTCTCTCAGTGGCAGCGATTCCCACATGCTGCCTACCACCGCTAACCCAGAAGCGTCTCCTCTTCTGTGTCCCACCCACTTTGTTGCAACTTCCTGTTTCTGAGGGCAGGACGTGGCAGTGGAGACAATTCTGAATTAGCAGCGGTAGGCAGCATGTGGAAACTGCTACCGCTGTGAGAGAGCGAGGCAGATGCAGGATCTTAGGAGCTCAGCCTGCTTCCTCCATTACTGGCGGTGCTGCCCCACTGAAGTGAGAGGGAGAGTTGAGGGGAAGGAGGTCTCCTGAAACAGAGATGCTGCATTGGGGGGGGGGGGGGGGGAGGGCAAGAGAGAATTGTGGAACACAGGGTGGAGAGGGGTAAGAAAGGAAAAATAATCTTGTATATGGTGGGGGAGGGGAGAGGAACGAGAGATGGTGAAATGTTGGACGACAGGAAGAGATGATGTAGGGGGGGGAAGCGGGAGGGAAAGAGGCAGAAATGTTGGACATGGCAGTGGGAAGAAGATGCTGGGAATGGTGGAACCATGTAGGAGAGGCCAGGAGAGGGAGGAAGGGAGTGGCAAGGAAATAGTGATTACAGAGAACAGAAAAATAATAATGAAATGGAACGGAGGGCTGGGGAAGAAGCAAGATGGGGAATGGAAACGCTAGTGGGTAAGAGAAGAAGACGGAAATCTGATAGGTAGCTGTAAACTAAAAAGGAGGAGAACAGTGAGGCTGAAATTTGAGGTGACAGTGAGGAAGAAAGAAGAAAAAAAATACGAGAGGAAAGAGCTAAAAAAAAAAAAAAAAAAAAAATCAATATGTCAGAAGCAGTTGTAGTAAGGGTAAAAAAGACAAATGGACAGCAGCCACTTGAAAGAGAATTAGAAGAAGACAGACAGAAAAGCAGAAGAGAAACTGCAAACATGATGGAAAAATACAATATCCAGACCACAAAGGTAGAAAACAGCAGTTTCTTTCAGTATTGTAATATTAAGATCCAGCAAGAATATTTCAGGACAAATTCGGTCACTGCTCTCATTTGGCACTAAATCTACTGTGCAACCTTGTTAAATTAACCAGCCATGGATTTGGTTGTATCTCAAGAGATATTAATGATCCACATGTATCACTGTACCTTCTATTTGTATGTTTGAAGCGTTACAACAACTCAGTCAAGTAGCAGAACTCCTGAAGTAGTGAAAAGCTTCTTGGATGAAAATCAGGATGACTTCATCAGAGCAAACCCAAATTAGCTTTGGTTCTAAAAACTGCCTTACACTATCAAGACAAGGTCTCATCAAGCTGCCCTTCCAAGTCAGTAACCATTGGTTAATTCTGTGTACAGACACCTCTGACTGTGACAGAGACTGAGGAAAATGCTGACTAACAGTCAAGATTATGCCACAGAGAGCCTGTATTGTGGGGTGGCAAGAAGGAAGCCACATGTACCAGACAGTGTTTACAAAGAAACATTTAGGGAATACAATATGTATATATAGGAGACAGTTCTGTGGAGTAATGAAACCAAAAACAAAACTTTTTGGTCTCAGTGCTAAGCAATGTGTGGTGTAAAACACAGCTACAAAATGCTGCTAATACCATCCCTACAGTAAAGCAAAGATTTATGTTGCAGGGATGCTTTGCTGCAGAGTAGGGGTTAGGGAGCCTTGTGAAGAGAGGGAAAAGTGGATTGTGCAAAATAAGAGGTAAATCCTGGAGGAAACCCTGTTCTGGTTTACCACAGACTGGAGAGAAGATTCACCTTTTCAGCAAAACAAGAATCCAAAGCGCAGGGTGAAATTAACTGGACCACATGAGAACATACAGGGGTTCTTTTACAGAGTGGCGGTAAGCCCAACATGGGCTTACCGTTCGCTCGTCCGGGGTTTACCGCCGGCCCTACGCGGCCGCTGGCGGTTGTTCCTCCGCAAACAAGTACCATTTCTGGTAGAAAAAGAAAACCTCAGGATATGGCTTACACAGCAGTAACCCGGCAGTGATCGGGATCATCACACACTGCCTGGTTACCACCGGGTTAGCGCAGGAGTTCTCTTACCACATGGCCATGTATGTCTGGGGTCTTTGTACCCACTGCGCTAAAAAGGGCCCCGGCATTTGGGGGGAAAAGGCCCCCCACCACTAGCACGGGGCCCTTTTCCCTGCATCTTGGTAAAAGAACCCCTCAGTTTCTTGCTGCTGAGCTAAAGCCTTGACCTGAGTCAAATACAAAATCTGTACAAACACGAAGACTACAGCCTGCAGATGATTTCAGAGGACCCAACTCTCCAGTATTGCAGCTAGTCTAATAATAGGCACAAACTGTGCCATCCTACTTTGCAAGGTTGTTAGACAATTATTGTAAATGATTCATGGCTATTATTGATGCAAAAGGGACTTTTACCAAGTACCGAGTCAACAGGTATGAAGACTTAAGAAACCCTGGCTTAGGAGCAAGGTTCATTAATGCCATGGTATGCATAAAGCTAACCCAATTGGAAGCACTGCTTTCACTGCCTTTAGAGATATACATTAAGTTTTCTACATAGCTAGATAAAACTGTAGCTTGTCATAGCAGCCCTCGAGCCATCCTTCTGCAGTATTTTCATTATATGTTTAACCTACTGAGCTGAAGGTGGCAATATTTAGGAAATATTTTGGACAATACTTAGGGACATGTGACAGAAAGCAAACATCTTAAACCCTCATTCAAATCCATTATAGTGAACGAAAGAAAGAGAAATATATTTTTTTCATAAAACTACAATCACTGTCTACAAATTCAAGTCAGGTGGCCACCTAATTGATCTTGCCCTCTTATTCATATACATTTAACTTAGACACTATTATAGTATCTGTATTGATGCTTGGCATAGCTCTTTAAAGTCTCCAGGAGGAAATGTTGCAAACCAAATACCCAAATGCAGGTCAAAAGCAAATCAAAATCACCAACAGTTGATTTTTTAGGAATTAGAGAGATAGGATTAAACAGATTTTGAAAGAATGTTAAAAAAAATAAGTTGCTTGAAATCAGACAGGTATAAATGTTTCAGAGATCAAGTACATTTATTATGTTTTGAAATAACTGCATTTGACATTTTTAATGTAAATTACTATTGCATTTAATACTTTTAATATACATTTCTACTATATTTACCAGATCACTAAAAAACCATCCTGGTAATGTAAACACATTTTGCCACAAAAATACTTACATAAAACACAAGAATTAATTCTATAACAAACTAAGTTTGGCAGCATGTATGCAAGTAAATGCTGGTATTCTAGTCAATTGTACGTATGTGAATACATATGCGTATAAATGAATCTGGCTATGTGCTATTCTTTTAAGCACATGCATCTCTTTGATAATAAGTACTTTGCAGGTGGATGTTCACATCGGCAGAGTCTGGGTACAAAATGAATGTAGTGTGTACCTACGCACAACTTAAAAAATACTATGTTACATATGTAATCTCCCAAACCTAGAAACAGGCTGGTCTAAGCCCGCATACCTAAATACAATCCCATATTTAGCAAATTATGTAGGATTCTATAAGGAAAAATATCAACACTCAGGTGCCATGAATGGAGTCTGGGAGGAGCACACAATTAGGCATATAAATTATAGAATACTGTAATTTGTGTGGGGGTTTAACAATCTATGTGCAAACACTAGTTTATGGCAGTTGTTAAGTGGCTGCACCTAAAATATACATGTGTATTTGCCCTGCTATGCAAGCACTCTTTGGTGGTTAAAAATAGGAGGCCCTTTATAGAATTTAATTAAACCTTTTAGAGAGCAATTCTATAACAGGATGCCTAATAAACATGTTAGAATAGGCTTGAAATAAGCACAACTATTAAGAAAAAAAAAAAAAAAAAAAAAAGACACCTACAAGTGGTTGAAAAACATGTTTACATTTAAAGCGTAAGCACTTATACCAACACTATATCCAAAAGAGTGTATATGTGCGATTTATAGTGATCATAAATTTATGATCAAACATCCACATCTAGGTGTATGCTAGAATGTACATAAATTATATTATATAAATTACATGTGTATCTTGCACCCTGCTCATGCTCCGCCCAAACTCTGCCAACAGCTAAAGTGCACTAGAACACACACAAGTAGCACTAGACTACCACCATGCCACCTACAACTAAGTGGCTCCTACTGAATTATCCCTTACAGGAAAATTCAATTAAAAATCTGACTAGATTTAGAAGTGGAGGTTGAGCCTTATTTTTGGCCTATTTTATAAAGACACATTGGCACCTGTGTATCTTGATAGAGTACTAGCACAAATCCTGCAAAAATTGAAAGTGCAAACATTTATACCTTTTTATATAAATATTAATGCATAAAATAGAAACGTATTTTACAAAATATGCATGTAAATAACCACCAATACTATGCCTAAACTCTTCTCTTAAATCCAGCTATTCTGAAGTCACACACAAACATGCCTAAATTGTATTGTGCATACCTTTCTGTTTGCTATAATTTTAAGGCCTTTTACATGGAAGAAATATTTATAAATTACCTCCTTAAGGCTAAAATGCAATTTCAGGAGTCTTCAGATATACAAATTCTGTTTCTCAGAAGAAAATATTGTAATTTTCAACACTGGACAATGTTTCTTATATTGAGTGTTTACAACTGTTCTAGTATGCTATAAAGTTGCTTGTATATGAGCATCTATTTTCCTTAAAATCTTTTCTATCAAAACAGAGATGCTTACTTATGACATTCTACACAGATCAAATGTTCTCAACCCAAGGGCTGACGCACAAGCCTCACTGTAGAACCAGCTCAGCATGCAACTTCTCCTGCTAAAGAGACCAAAAATATCATGGCATGCTGTAAACTAAAAATGTGGCCGTAATCCACACGTCACCCTTCCTGTCAGTGCTTGAGTGGTGATTAATTTTTATTTATTTATTTTTTTGCCCATGACTTGTTTTTCTTTAAATTTCATCCTACCAGTCAGTGCCTGAGCCATTCTGCATCAGCCCCTCCCCAAACTGATGCATTGACATGCCTCCCCCCCCCCCCCGACCTAGTATCCAGTGGTACCCACCCTGCCTGACCACGTAGGGAAAGTTATTTTTAGTGTCTAATACAATCCCCCCCACTCCCAGAGGTGTACCTTGAGAGATAGTAGGAGCAATGCTCACTGTTTGAAAATGACAGCACCTGACCCCACACAGTGCATCCTGGAATGCAACGAGGTTAGATTGAGGAGACGGTATGAGGCTATCTAGCCCATTATATGGGTTGAAGGTAGTAGGCGGAGCTTGCTGGCAGTAACTGGAGTCAAAGGTTCACCCAAAACAATAGCAAAGATTATTAGAAATAAAGGACTGCCTATGCCTGGGCCATCTGTAAAAAAAAAAGTCTAAAGCTGTTCCAGTTGGATAGGCAGTGCCTTAAAAGGTGGAGGACAAAAGATTTTTCTTTTAACTTGACAGCTTTTTAATTTATTTGAAAGCTTCCCATACGTAGGTATAAATATCATGAAATAAAAATCGAATATCACTGCAACAGCTCCAAAAATTATTGTAGCTGGTGGAAACAGCAGTTATAAACTCTGTATTCCGTGCTCATTTGTCTGCGGCACATGGAATCACATCTTCATCTCATCTCTTTTGTAGCCAAAAGGGTACTGCAGTGACGACACTGAATGCAATTCCCTGGTCAGGGGACTGTGCATGTGGTCCCAACATCAAAACAAGTTTGTCTTCCAGGTCATTTTATATAACTGGTATGTATAAGACCACTAGTTGGATGCGGTGAATGGATGGCTCATTTCCAAATACTGATGAGGAACTGGTTCCACCTTGTTTGACCAGGTAAGATACAGCAGCTTGGTTGTCCTTCTGAAACAGCACTTATGTTCCCTAGACAAGCTAGGAGAATATAGCGAGACAAAATTACAAGCCTCCTAAACTTTTACTTTTCTTGTCCTGCAGTGGGTCCTTTGGGGGGGGGGGGGAAACCTATTATCCCATTTCCCTCCCCCAGACTTGTGCCATAACACCCAATGAGGTGGAGGCTGTGCTAAAGCTAGGGGTAAAGGAGCTAGAAAATCTCTCGTATCCCTGCTGGGGCAAGAACTATGTCCCAAGTCCAGGAGATACTGGCCCAAGAACTTAACCCCAAGGATGTAGGCTGCAAAATAAACCCAAGAGGAGAGGGTGCTAGGGAAATAGGGAAAGGGTTAGGCCTACTTTACCCAAGCCCTAATGCATCAGCTGGAGGTACAGAAACACTGAAGGATTCCAGCTCTTATACCAGTGATGTCAATGGAACCCGTTCAGTTTTGTTTTTTTAACATAGAATTTGAATTATACTTAAAGTAATAATAGTTCAGTATCTGCTAGTAAGAAAGGGGTCACAATCCAATGGTTGGACTGGCATAACAGGATGATCAGGAATATCTTTTGTAGGAAGAACAAAAAAAAAAAGGTTGTTCTGGAAGGGGCAGTGACTGTAACCAGGACTGGAGTTGAAAACACCGAAGGCTGGGCAGCTGTGCATGGGAGGATTGAGGCTTAACAGCGGAGCAAGAGGAGTATGAAAAAGATCCTGTGCTGAATCTATCAACAGACAGATAATCAGCACTGTGCAAACACACTGAATGCATAGACAGTGATAGAACCATGTTAGTTAGTGTCCCGATGCCATATTTTTGGTTGTACTAGAAACTGATACACAAGATTGTGCTTGGGGGATATCCCATCAACTTCAGTGCCAATGTGCTTTTGCTTCTTATGCATTTCTGAAGTTTGTCAAAGACACCTTCACCCCAGCATTGTGAAAGCACAAAGATTATGCTTTGGGCCCAGGAATCCTTAAGGAGTTCTGCACCACTTTTATAGACTCCCTGGCACTAGTCCTTTCACTGACCCGAGTGCCTTGTGGCTGAACTCTAAGTCACTGCACAGTTAAAGCTGATGGAACTTTGAGAATTTGTAAGGTTATCAAGGATGCATAAAATGGCTAATTTTTGGAGTAATATACTAACACAATGAAAAAGGAGGAGGAATGGTTGTTTTTTAAACAACCACGAGAATGCTTTCAGCAAAGGAACCCTCCAGATACCAATCTAAGAATCCCATGTACAACACTATTATGTTTGTTGTCATAGCCATTACCAAGGCTTCATTGCCTTAAAGAGGCACAGGCACTAGTTTCATATGGTAGCATGGATTTTAGTGCCTGACTGCAGGACTTCACAAAGTGTGGCACACACAAATCATGAAGTTTATGTAATCAGCCCCGTTTCCTCACAGGCTTGGTACTTCTAAAAGTTTCTTCAAGCACAGTCACAGTTTCAGTAGCCTGTCCTTGACATGACTAAACACTTCAAATACTATGAATATCACGAAGAGGTAATCTCCCTAATCAATTGAAATTCATCTAGAAAATAAGGAGATATCGCAAAACAAGCATCAAAATATCTGACTGAAGGAAACATCACTGAGATAATCAGGATGTTCTACAGAGGAAAGGCCTCGAGAAGCCCCCAGCGCACTACAAGCTTCGGGGGCTGGGCTTCTTAATCATCGGCCAGAAAACCTCTGTGGATATGTCTATTTTTTAATAAACCGCTTAGTGCATTTAAGTTCACACCAGATATTACTTAGCTTTATCAGGTGTTTAAACTTGTGGGTCCTTCTTACACTCCAACCATGAGGGGATATTTTGATGCTTGTTTTGCGATAGCTCCTTATTTTCTAGATAAACACTTCAAATATGCAATAACCTTCTCTAACAATCACAGCTTCAATAGCCTGTCCCTAGATATGGCTTCACAGCTTTCACAATCAAGAGATAATTGGCCTACCTTGGCAGTTTTCAGTTACCTCTCACACAATCCCTGGAGGCATAGACTTGAGGCTTCCTACAATGGGTGCAAGTGGCTGAGTGAAGGCCTTTCTTCCTTGGAACTCCCTTCAGGTACTGCAGCCAAGCCAGACCACTCTATGACAATCCTCACTGGGGGCCTCCTTGATCTGTTCTGCCAGAGGACTTAACTTCCTGCTCTGAGCCCCATCCACCTGGCCACACAGGCTAGAATACCGATTGTTAAGGTTTCTCCACTTCAGTGAGGGAGTGCTCCTAAGGCAACCCTGCCTTGTATCGCCCACTCCCTCACATTCCAAAAGTCTACTACTTATTGGTAACTGTTGGATTTGGATGACTGAACATAGGAACGGTTGTTGCAACTGCAGAGTATCATGGAAAAGTAGCAAGAAGCAAAACGTAAGTGTAAACCAATTAAACATTTAAACTCGGGTGTATTTCGTTTTAGCACTTTAGTGTATGATTCTTGATTTAAGGTCACTGATAGCAGGTGAATTTCTTCATGTAATTCAGATTAATGCTGTTTAGTACCTATATCTGCACACTCCTACAGTTATGGCTCAGGCTATTTTACTCTATATGTCATTTTTTGTGCTACTTGTTATTCTGCAATAAAAATTTTAAAACAAAAGAAAATGTGCAAAAGAAGCCCTTGGGTAAGCAGTAGATTTTTCCACTTCATAATGGTTACAAAGTTTATTTATGTGGTCCTTTCTGACTAGTGGAGACATAAACGTACAATGCCTAGATTCAGCTTCATTACGTCAAAGTCCAAGCAAATTAAAACAAACACTCGAATCTCACTACCCATTATTAGATCTTTCCCCAACACTATAGGCAGGAGTGGAACCCTGACTTTGGTTGGGACATGGCAGAGGGACCAGAAGAAAATAAAATTCCTTAAAAAGAAAGCAAGAACACCAGGTAAGATACAGAGGTTAAAACCTTTTGTATAAATGGAAGAGTTGTTTCACATTTTGTTCAGCAAAGCGAAATAAAAAAAAAAAATCCCACAAAAAATAAAAACAAAATGCTGATGAGACTGCTGTTTGCAGAAAAGGCTGCATTTACCCCAGTGATGTGTGATGTTATCATCTACTTGCGTGCCTGACGATTCCTGCTAGTCAATAAAATGCTACATATGAACCTTGTTTTGTAATAAGAAGGCAGCCATCCATAAATTATGTGCCTAGTGGCTTACAATACTAGTGCTGTTCTATACCTTTTAAATTGCACACTCTTTTCACATGTGTGGTCTTCAGTACTTGGTTCTTCTGAATCATTGTCCACACTTACAGTATGCAATCTGAAGACTCCTGAAAGGCCTTTTTCAAGTTCTAATTAGAGCTAAATAAGGAAGGATTAAGAAACAGATTTAGAAAGTCAGTGTAAAATGGAAAATCGCACCCCTTCTCACTCGAACTTTATAAACATCCCTTTTAGTCAGTTATGATGATTTAACAATTCCAAGAATAATTATTGCTTGAAAGTGATGTGGTCAATTCCACTATCCTGTATCCCCACCTTGTTACTTGGTTTATTTTTACTCTTACTTACTTGTCTAGTCTTGGCTGATGTTTCAATAAAAGGAATTCCATAACTTCTTGCTAAGTCTTGGGCTTGTTTGGTATCTACTGTTCTGGATGGCAAATCACATTTGTTTCCTACTAAAACCATAGGAACATCTTCAGAATCTTTAACTCGCTTTATCTGTTCTCTATAAAAAAATAAAAAATACAGTTAATCTTAATATTTACAGCATTTTTTCATACTAAGCCATTGAAATACATATACACACACACACACAAATACACGTATCTTACCTGCTAATTTTCTTTCCTTTAGTCCTACTAGACCAGGCCAGAACCTGTGGGTGCTGTGTCCATTGACCAGCAGATGGAGACAGAGAAATCATATAGCTCCATGTGATTTGCCCTTTAAGTGCACCATGCAGGCACAGATGCACTGTTTTGTCAGAGGAAATACTGAATGCCATTCTCTTTAGGTTTTCATAGATAATGTAGCTAAACTAACACATACTTCCAGTAACAATTATTCAAGATGGACAAAGACTTTATCAATCAAATATAAAATCTTCTCTATCAAATTCAGCATGTGTACTTAATCTAACACATCTACAGTGGAGTATGCCTACCACTAATAAGCAAATAAGAGGTGGAGACTTTTTCCTCTCAGTTAGATGTGGATGTGTGATTAATTGCACATGCTGGATTTATGTTAGAGAAGAGTTTATATTTGATTAAACTAACATACGACATCATCACTGAAGTTCAACCTGTTGGCTTAAGGTAATACAATTCTTGAGCTGTTTGCCTTTATTATAAAAGGTACAGTTATCCGGCTGGAGGTAATGTAGAGAAGCTAGCATATTACATTGTACAATTGAAGGAGACAAAACTGCTGAGTGAAGATTATGTAGTAAACTAGGAAAGTAGCAATAGTTGATTGCCAACAGTCAAATTGATGGAAAAAGTGAACCAAGAAAAAATTGGAAAAAATTAATGTATGGAAAAAGAAACAACACACAACAGAAGAATAGCTGAACAACAAGACATATTAGTTTGGGCTTCTGGACTGGTCTGGTAGGTCTAAAGGAAATAAAATTAGCAGGTAAGATCATTTTCCTTCTTTGACATGCTTACCAGACCAGTCCAGAACCTGTGGGATGTAGCAAAGCAGCCCTGAATATGGGATGGATCCTAAAATCCTATGAAAAAATATAAACATATATGGTTCTGAAAACTAAGAGCAAACATTACCCTAGAAAGGTAGATAGAATGACCTTGAACATATTAGGAGCTAAGAAGAGCGTGGTCAACCTCTGTGAAAAATGTACTACTTACAGCCTACTAGACAAAGCAGAATTTTCTAACAATGGAAATCAGGAAATTTCCCTAAAGAAAACATGCAGAAAATGCAACAAAATAAAAAAAACAGAAGGAACGTTTCAAGAAAATGAGGCAGACAGAAGTCCCAAAGGAAAAGTGCATAGATGAGACAATCTGTCTTCTGAACGAAAGAAGGGGCCTGAAAAGAGAGGACGAAAACAGGGTCAATAATGACATTAGAATCAGTAAAGAAAACTACATCATCATGCTCCTTATGGATAAGAAATTCTGAGAAATATAAAGAAATGGAAAACTATGATCTCAGAATAAGAACCACCACCATAAAGCACATTTTCTGCCAAAGTGAGGTGCATAACACGTGCAGACGGAAGCAAACAGAAGCTTGGGGAAAAAAAAAAGTAAAAAATTGAAGTAGAAAGGAGCTACCTGATAAAGAATGCAGGAAGACAAAAGGATTTGAAATATGAATGGAAGAGGATGAAAGAAATCCAGTATGGTGAATTAAAACCCCATCAAAGAAAGAAAAAAAAATAACCAAGATTAGAGTGAAAGGGCTCTTATACTAAAATCTAGGAAATCAGTGTCCAAGAGTAAACTGTAAACAAGAGTACCACTACAAGAATGGAAACCCACTGTTTCTAAAACAAAGTAGAAGCTTGACCAAGCAGCAATCAAAAAGAAACCAGTAAGGTACCAACCCAGGAAGGAAAGAAGGAAGATACCCTCATATAGAAGATGAGGATGAATAAGTGCTCTTAGAATCCAATGCTGTACATTTGGAATCTGCTGACAAGTGAAGAAATAAATGAAACAGCTTCAGTGTCACAAAATACAAAGTTAAATTGACAGGGAAGAAAAATCCATTGCTGATGCAAAAATCAAACTACCCAGATATATCACATACTATTATCTTATTCATAATTATATATTCTTTTCTCATAACCTCACATGCCTTTCTCTTTTTTTCTCTGTGTACACACTAAGGCATCCTCTACTTAAGGTGTATGTCCTGTAAATGAAACAAGGTCTCCTGAAAAGTACCAAGAGATACAGTCAGAGTGAATGATTCTTCCCAAATAAACAGCTCTGACATCCACAACCTCAAAAATGAGATGAAGGAAGTTAAGATGATAACCAGATTAGTAGTGGGAGCTGTCCAGTGGCAGACACATGGCAGACCCAGAAGTTATCCAAGCAAGGAAGCCACTTGCATGTCAGACTGAATAAAAACCACCTATCTTAACCATAAAGCAGGCAGAGAAGCAGCAGCCGAGGTTCCCCTTCTCTCTACATTTTTGTTCCCCAGTATCTGAAAGGAGAATGGCAAAATATTATCAACATTATCAACTGGATTAACAACTTCATCACTAACAGATCCTATCAAGTCAAAGGAGCTACAAATCTATCATCCCCATGGTCATCAGAATGTGGAGTACCACAGGGATCTCCACTCTCCCTGATACGTTTCAACCTTATGATGATCCCCTGCGCCAGAATACTAACCAAACATGGTCTAAATCCTTTCATTTACGCCGATGACGTCACCATATATATCCCCTTAAAATTCAATCTATCTGAAATCCACGAAAAAATACTGCCATTACCACTCTATCCTCCTGGGCTAATGCTTTTAAAATGAAATTAAATAAAGAAAAAAAACGCAGTGCCTGGTTCTCTCTTTCCAATACTTCCCTTATGTCCCGACTACTCTCAACACCCCTGATGTCAAACTCCTCATATCTGACAACTTAAAGATACTGGGAGTAACGATAGACAGCCATTTATCTTTTGATAACCACGCTAAGCTCACCATGAAGAACATGTTTAATATGATGTGGATATTGAAACGAGTGAAGCCTTATCTCCCACTCAACACTTTCCGGAACCTGATACAGTCTACTGTTATTACCCACGCCGACTACTGCAACAGTGTCTTTTTAGGATGCAAAACCCAAAAACTGAAGAGACTCCAAACTGCCCAGAACACGGCTGCCAGAATTATTTTTGGCAAATCAAAATTCAAAAGTGCATCACCTCTTCGAGCAAAGCTTCACTGGCTCCCCATCAAAGAAAGAATAAATTCTAAGATCAACACAATGACCCACAAGATTATCCACGGCGAATCCCCTGGCTACATGAATGAATTGATCGACCTCCCTGCTAGAAACAGATCTATTTCTTCACGAACTTATCTTAATTCCTCTACAATTGGAAAGGTGTAGGTTAAGTACAAGACCTACTACGCATCCAGTTTCTCCTTTTTGGGCAGCCAGCTTTGGAACGCTATACCCAGACCAATCCGATTAATAAACAACTTCTTGCCCTTTAGAAAAATGCTGAAAGCTCATCTCTTTAAGCAAGCCTACCCAAATGCCCCAACCTAATCTCGCCAACTTCCACCCCCAATTCTGTTCTGACAAATACCAACCTCCCATCCTTCTCTTTCCATCTCTCCTTAATTTTATCCCTCCTTACCCTTTCTCCCAAATTACACTATCCTTTCCTGTCTACCCTCTTTTATCCTAGTCATATTTTATCTAGCTCAACTTATCATACACTACTAAGCCCAACTTTACATTGTTTTACTACTGTTTTATTAAAATTCTATTAACTTTGTATTTCAAATTACTATGTAAGCCGCATTGAGCCTGCATTATGTGGGAAAGCACAGGGTAGAAATGTAATTAAAAAAAAAAAAAAAGAATAGGAGAAACAATGACTGTTGTCAAGCAAGCTGGGGATTAAATACAGGCACCCTGCAATCCAGAGTGCTGAATTAGAAATAAGTATAACACATATACAGAAGAAAAAAAAAACAATGTTGCCTTAAGGAACAAAATAGATCCTGGAAGCAGATAAGTGGGCCAGCACTCCACCAGGGAAAAGTTGATGCCACTTATGGTATTCATAACCTGGCTAGGCAAATTGTCAATGGCACAAACTGAAAACAGGAAACCAAACTGAAGAATATGGGCAAAACCCAAATTTGAGGTATGTGGAAAAATGAAAACTAAAAAGATATGTTATCATGAGAACAGAACAAGGTCACTAGAAGTAAGAAGAACTCCAAAGTGAAGGAACCATCGAACAGGATTGAGAGAATGAGGCATATAAGAAATCCTCACATGGTGACCAAGCTTTGACTGATAAGGACAAAAATGAGTTCATAGCCAACTAGTAAAAACAACTGCAGCAGTGGGAAAGTAAGGCCAGTACCAGATGTCTACCATTTGTGTCCTGTATAGGGCAAGACAGATCAGGATAAGCAGAAGGGTGCTCATATGGCAATTCTAGCAGTACGGAGGTAAGGTCACAGCCTGACAGACTTCTATAGTGTGAGCTCCAACAATGGTAAAGATGCATCAGGAACAAATATGTGTATTTTATACCTTGCTTATATCATATGCTACAAGTGTGGGTGCTGTGTCTCTTAATGTGGAAGAGGAAGGCATCTTAAAAGTGGAAGAGAGTAAAATGGTAGTTAAGCCTACTAGGCTTAGTAGGCTTAAAATCCAGCACCTGCTAATTATTACATTACATAAAGATCTTATATGCCGCAACTACCTGATGGGGTTCAGTGTGGCTCACAAAAAGGAGGAATAGGCAGACCATGTGAACTGATAAAACAAGTATAAAATAGGAGACCATCCCCTTTACCAGTACGGACATAAAACAGACTTCAGTTACACAAACTATTTGATTTCTCTGTCTTCATCTGTTTGACGGGCACAACACCCGTAGGTTCTGGGCTGGTCTGGTAAGAGTGCTATAGTTACAGAGAGAAAAATAAATATATATTTAGGTTTAACAAGTAGCTTTAAACAGAGCAGCACTGATTACTTAGGACAGCCAATGTCTGTGTACTGTAACAAATTATGGCATTATGGAGCATAGTTATGAATGTGGGCTACCATTACGATGTGTTATTTTACCACTAACTTATTCTATTTTACCATTTTATGCAATGAGGCCTAGTTACTAACAACTGGGGTGAACAGCGAGATAATATATCTTAACAGTAGCTCACGCTGATAACTATGTGGCTCTTATGCTATACTGTATTAGGTGCTAACATGTGCCTAATGCAGCTTAAAATGGCATACCATAGGACATGCTCAGGCATCCAGTGGTAACTGCAAATGTGCTAATTATATGCAATAGATTAGATAGAATTTTTTTTTGAAGGGGGTATGTTGGGGCAGAGTGGCCATTCCTGCGTTAATCAGTTAGAGCAGCTACATTACCATACCCTAACTGGTTAGCATTAATATATATATATATATATATACAGTGGGGGAAATAAGTATTTGATCCCTTGCTGATTTTGTAAGTTTGCCCACTGACAAAGACATGAGCAGCCCATAATTGAAGGGTAGGTTATTGGTAACAGTGAGAGATAGCACATCACAAATTAAATCCGGAAAAATCACATTGTGGAAAGTATATGAATTTATTTGCATTCTGCAGAGGGAAATAAGTATTTAATCCCTCTGGCAAACAAGACCTAATACTTGGTGGCAAAACCCTTGTTGGCAAGCACAGCGGTCAGACGTCTTCTGTAGTTGATGATGAGGTTTGCACACATGTCAGGAGGAATTTTGGTCCACTCCTCTTTGCAGATCATCTCTAAATCATTAAGAGTTCTGGGCTGTCGCTTGGCAACTCGCATCTTCAGCTCCCTCCATAAGTTTTCAATGGGATTAAGGTCTGGTGACTGGCTAGGCCACTCCATGACCCTAATGTGCTTCTTCCTGATCCACTCCTTTGTTGCCTTGGCTGTATGTTTTGGGTCATTGTCGTGCTGGAAGACCCAGCCACGACCCATTTTTAAGGCCCTGGCGGAGGGAAGGAGGTTGTCACTCAGAATTGTACGGTACATGGCCCCATCCATTCTCCCATTGATGCGGTGAAGTAGTCCTGTGCCCTTAGCAGAGAAACACCCCCAAAACATAACATTTCCACCTCCATGCTTGACAGTGGGGATGGTGTTCTTTGGGTCATAGGCAGCACTTCTCTTCCTCCAAACACGGCGAGTTGAGTTCATGCCAAAGAGCTCAATTTTTGTCTCATCTGACCACAGCACCTTCTCCCAATCACTCTCGGCATCATCCAGGTGTTCACTGGCAAACTTCAGACGGGCCGTCACATGTGCCTTCCGGAGCAGGGGGACCTTGCGGGCACTGCAGGATTGCAATCCGTTATGTCGTAATGTGTTACCAATGGTTTTCGTGGTGACAGTGGTCCCAGCTGCCTTGAGATCATTGACAAGTTCCCCCCTTGTAGTTGTAGGCTGATTTCTAACCTTCCTCATGATCAAGGATACCCCACGAGGTGAGATTTTGCGTGGAGCCCCAGATCTTTGTCGATTGACAGTCATTTTGTACTTCTTCCATTTTCTTACTATGGCACCAACAGTTGTCTCCTTCTCGCCCAGCGTCTTACTGATGGTTTGTAGCCCATTCCAGCCTTGTGCAGGTGTATGATCTTGTCCCTGACATCCTTAGACAGCTCCTTGCTCTTGGCCATTTTGTAGAGGTTAGAGTCTGACTGATTCACTGAGTCTGTGGACAGGTGTCTTTCATACAGGTGACCATTGCCGACAGCTGTCTGTCATGCAGGTAACGAGTTGATTTGGAGCATCTACCTGGTCTGTAGGGGCCAGATCTCTTACTGGTTGGTAGGGGATCAAATACTTATTTCCCTCTGCAGAATGCAAATAAATTCATATACTTTCCACAATGTGATTTTCCGGATTTAATTTGTGATGTGCTATCTCTCACTGTTACCAATAACCTACCCTTCAATTATGGGCTGCTCATGTCTTTGTCAGTGGGCAAACTTACAAAATCAGCAAGGGATCAAATACTTATTTCCCCCACTGTATATATATATATATATATATATATATATATATATATATATATATATATATATATATATATATATATATATATATATATATATTTATTTATTTATTTTTATATAACTACAGTAAAAATGGTCTTAGCGCAGGAAAAACCTGTGTAAGGGTGCTAAGGTCAAGTTTAAGCACACCTTAGTAAAAGTGACCCTATGCCCCTTTGTATATTTTCAAATACATGTATTAAAAGCACATCATCAACTTGTGTCTCAGTGTTGAGCAGTATAACCTGGTTTATGTACACTACTAAAAAGCGCCCTTGAAGAAATGAAGTGTAATGTGGTATAACATGCCTGATCTCTAAAAATAAGTTGTGGAGCCTAAAAAAGCAGGCTGAGTGCTAGTTCTGTCCCCAATACTAATCTCCATTTTGTATAAGCATAGTTTAAAAATTGCTCAGCATAACAAAGCTCTAAGTTAAAGATATGAAGCTGAAATTTTCCTTTTATATATGGTTAATATCAGAGCTGGCCTAACTAAGGCTTCAGGGCCTACTCTATCTCAGCTAAAGACCTCTGGGACAGCAGCTCAGACATCTCCACCCCCCCCCCCCCCCCCCCCCCCCACTCTCCTAGTCTGATCCCTGGGAATGTCAGTGAAATACAAGATGTCTCCTAACACCTGTGCTTCCCAGCAATAAAACAAAACAAAACTATTGCTCAGGGAAAACAATAGCAATAAACCATTGTATCCATAAACTGTGCCTTCACAGGAATTCACACTTCCTTGGTGAATCAGGAGACATAGGATCAAAGCAAACCAAATTATATCACAGGCCAGGTACGTGGAAAACAAGTCAGTTATTTAAACCCAGAAAGGGACAAAGAGGCAGATACCAGACCACATCCACAACTCCCCTCTCATCTGCATCCATTGCACACACATCCTCCTGCTCAACACAGACATTCATTCACTGACAGGCAGACCCTGAGATACACCAAAGCAGTGCTATATTATCTACCTGCCCTAAGTGCTGTAAGCCTATTTCTAGATAAAATACCTTTTGCTAAACCACACTTGTGTGTTGTATTATTGTACTACACCACCAGAAATTTCAGCAGGAATTCAAGCCCAAGTATCAGCCTGCTTGTCTGACATCGCTGCCTGAATTTCTCACCGACATCTGAAACTAAATATGACCAAGACTGAGCTTATCTTTTACCCTGAACCCACCTCTCCTCTTCCCCCATTCTCTATATCTCTATGGATAACTGTCATCCTCCCTGTCTCATCAGCTTGTAAATTTGGGGTCATCTTTGACTCCGCTTTCTTCTCTGCACACATCCAACAGACTGCTAAAACCTGTAATTTCTCTCTCTATAATATTCAGTGCTTCTTTTGTAGGAAGAAAGGTACTGGTATCCATTATGGGCGGGGGTCACCATCTATGGCTCCGCCCCATGGTAGCCACACCCACAGTAGCCACACCCCTTATACCAGCCATGGCGCTTATAAACAGGTATCATTGAAAATACTATACCAGTATAAGAGAAAAAATTGTTTTCATTATAAATCATTTCTGTAAGTAGTTACAGCTCCAGTATACCCAGTGCAAAATAAGACAGATATAAATTCTCAAATTGGACATATTCCAAATACTAAAATTAAAATAAAATGATTTTTCTACCTTTGTTGTCTGGTGACTGTTTTTCTAATCATGTTGGTTCCAGTCTCTGATTCTGCTGCTATCTGTTCCCTTAACTCCGTTTCCAGGGCTTCCTTTCCATTTATTTCTTTACTGTCCTCCTTTCTTCATTTCTTGCTCTACATCCATAGGTAAAAGCTGGGTCCTCCGCAGACTTGACTGGAGGATGGATGGACCGTACAGGTGTTTTTCTGCTGTCACCTACTATGTTACTATATCCAGCAATTCTCCTCTCTCCCCTGCCCTCCCCTCCCATCCATGTCCAGCAATTCTCCTTTGCCCCCTATCCTCCCCTCCCATCCCATCCATGTCCAGTGACTTGCCCCAGCCACCAACTGCCCCCGAGTTCCAATTACAACTCCAGCCCCACCTGCTCACCCTCAGCAGCAGTGAAGGCAGAAGCAGGCTCGCCTCCTCACTTCCCTTCCCTCAGTGTCCCACCCTCACGGAAAGGAAATTAGGAAGGCAGGACTCAGAGGGAAGGGAAGGCTGGAGGTGAGCCTGCCTGTTGCTTTCACCGCCGCTACAACTTCAGGTAAAATAAAAGATTAATGCAGGGCGGCACGAACGGAAAGTCATGTAGCTAAGGACGGGCAGGTCAGAAAAAAAGGGAGGGATTGAGGCAGGGATGAAGGAAATTACTTGTGGCGGGGATGGGTTAGATTTCTGTCCCTGTGCAACTCTCTAGATGAAAAGCACTGATAAAGAACGCTAAAAGAATATGAAGAGAAACTTACCACAGAAGCAAACTCACAGTAAACTTTTTAAGGTATATCAGAAGCAGAAAGCCTGTGAATTGAGACCATTAAATCATCAAGGAGCAAAAGGGGCACTCAGGGAAGACAAAACTATAGAGAAGAGACTGAATGAATTCTGTGATTCGGTCTTTACTGAAGATGATACAAGATCTACTTGTACCAGAAATTATTTTTAAGGGCGACAAATGTGGAGGAACTGAAAAATCTCTGAACCTGGAAGACATACTGAGCCAAATCGACAAATTAAAGAGTAGTAACTCGCCAGGACAGCATACCACAAGGTACTGAAAAAAAACTCAAAATTGCTGATCTGCAACTTGTCATTAAAATCATCTGCAGTACCTAAAGACTGGAGGATGACCAAAGTAATGACAATTTTTTTAAAGGGTTACAGAAGTGATCTGCAAGCTTACCGACTTCAGCGCCAGGCAAAATAGTGGAAACTATTACACAGAATAAAATTACTGAACACAAACATGATTTAATGGGACAGAGTCAGCACGGATTCAGCCAAGAGAAACCAAGCCTCAATTTGCTTCATTTGTTTGAAGGCATGCATAAACATGCGGATAAAGTGAGCCAGTTGATGTAGTGTATCTAGATTTTCAGAAAGCTTTTGTCAGTCCCTTAGGAGAGACTCCTAAGAAGATTAGCATGCCATGGAATAGGAAGCAATGTTCTATTGTGGCTTAGGAACTGGTTAATGGATAGAGAACAGAGAGTAGGGCTAAATTGCCATTTTTCTCCGTGGAGGAGGGTGAATAGTGATCTATACTGGAACCAGTGGTATTTAGCATACTTATATATGATTTGGAAATCTCAACAAGTGAGGTGATTAAATTTGCAGATGACAAAACTTTTCAAAGTTGTGAAAACACATGCGGATTGGAAAACCTTAGGAAATTGGAAGACTGGGCATCCAAATGGCAGATGAAATTTAATGTGGACAAATGCAAAAAGTGACACACATTGGGAAGAACAATCCAAATCGTAGTTACCTGATGCTAAGATCCAGTCCACCTTAAGTCAGCATCCAAGAAAAAGATCTAGGTGTCATCATAGACAATATGTTGAAATCTTCTGCCCAGTGTGCAGTGGTGGCGAAAAAAGCAAAACAGGATGCTGGGAATTAGGAAAAAGGATGGAAAATAAGACACAGAATATTATAAGGCCTCTGTATCACTCCATGGTGCAACCTCACTTGAGTATTGCCTGCAATTCAAGATACAGCAGAATTAGAAAAGGTTCAAAGAAGGGAAATCAACATGATAAAGGAGCTGGAATGTCTTTCATGTGAGGAAAGGTTAAAGAAGTTAGAGCTCTTCGCTTGGAAAAGAGAAGGCTAAGGGGGGATGTGACAGAGGTCTACAAATCCTTAGTGGTGTAGAATGGGTAAATGTGAATCAAATTTTCAAAACATACTAAGACTAGGGGACACTCAATGAAGTTACATGGTAACTTTTAAAATGAACAGGAGGAAACATTTTTTTCATTTAATGAATAGCTAAGCTCTGGAACTGATTGCTAGAGGCTGTGGTTACAGCAGTTAGCACATCTGGGTTTAAAAAAGGTTCAGACAAGGTTTCTGGAGAAGTCCATAGTCTGTATTTTGAGAGAGACATGGGGAAAAGCCACTGCATGTCCTGGGATCAGCAGCATGGAATCTTGCTACTATTTGGTATTCTGTTAGGTACTTGTCATCTGGACTGGTCACTGTTGGAAGCAAGATACTGTGCTAGATGGGCCACTGGTCTGACCTAGTATGGCTATTCTTATGTTTTTATACCTGGTTCATTAATCCAAGAGAGATCGATGTCAATTCAGACTTACACATATCACCACTGATTTTGTAGTCTATACTATTATATGTCCTTGCCCAATGGTTTACACTGGGTAAACCAGTCAACAATTTAAATAAGGATGAATGAACATAAAAGTTGTTTAAAGTGAAAGAATAGAGGAGCCTATTGTTCAACACTGAACAGATAATAACCACCTACTACTACTACTAAACATTTCTAGAGCGCTACTAGGGTTACGCAGCGCTGTACAGTTTAACAAAGAAGGACAGTCCCTGCTTGAAGGAGCTTACAATCTAAAGGACGAAATGTCAAGTTGGGGCAGTCAAGATTTCCTGAATAGAGGTGTAGTGGTTAGGTGTCAAAGGCGACATTGAAGAAGTGGGCTTTGAGCAAGGATTTGAAGATGGGCAGGGAGGGGGCCTGGCGTATGGGCTCAGGGAGTTTATTCCAAGCATGGGGTGAGGCGAGGCAGAAAGGGCGGAGCCTGGAGTTGGCAATGGTGGAGAAGGGTACTGAGAGGAGAGATTTGTCTTGAGAGTGGAGGTTACTGATTTAGAGAGCTGTACTATGACTCACATTCCCGCCTTCAGCTGAGGGGGAGATCGTAAAGTAGCCCTGTTACATCACAACAGTGGATATCTGAATAGGGGGCACCGAAGCACCTAATGGTTTGAACCAAAAAACAGAATGGCAACATTTTTATAAGTTATTCAGAAAAATGGCCACTTTGAGAAAATGGTAAAAGGTGGTAATGTTTAAAGATGTTTCCTAATGAAAGTAGAATGACGTATATAATGGAAACATCTTTTAATGAAGGCTTTTTTTTTTTTTTTTTTTTTAAAGACCTGCAGCCATCTTTGAGAGCCAAGCAAGCATGGCACTAACTAGATGCTCTGAGAAGTAAGTTTTCTTTCAACACTATTTAATTTTTGATTTTATAAGGTAAATCACACTGTTTTGGATTATAGTTGGTCCTTTTTCACTGATGCAGCTTTTCAAGTAAAAATACTGGCTACCTTTGGTGGGACCATTAATCCAAAGTAAAGTGAACTCTTGTTTCACTTAGGGCTTCTTCTATTAAACAGTGCTAGTAATTCCTGCACAGCAAATGAGAGGAAGCCCATTCAATTCCTATGGGCTTCCACTCATTTGCTGCATTAGGAATCACTAACATGGTTTAGTAAAAAAGAGGCCCTTAATGTTTTGAAAATTTGTGCACATGGAAGGTTTTTGATCAGTGAGGTAATTGTCCCGATAAGTCACTGAGGGGCACTTTTACTAAGCAGCAGTAGGGCTTAACGTGTGTCAAATCTGCACTACCATCGGAGTAGTGTGGGTGCCAGGTGGAAATTCCAGTCAGTTTCCCGCAGTAGAAAATAATCTATTTTCTACCGCAGGGGGCATTCCCAGTGGTAATTGGCAGCATGGTCATACTGGCGCTCACTACATGATTACCATGTGAATAGAATGTGCGCCCTTACTGCTAGGCCAATGGGTGGCGGTAAGTGCTCGGGCAGTAAATAGCTGCATGTTACTCTTAATTTTAATACATGACCATTTATTGCCCCATTAAAAAAGCCTTTTTCCCAGCTGCAGTAAAAAAATTGGCCCAGCATGTGCCAATTTCATGCATCCACATTACCGCAGCCCACTTTTTACCGTAGCTTAGTAAAAGGGCCCCTGAATCACAAAAACTGGGACTCTGAGGTCTTTTCCTTCCTATATTAATAATAATTATTATATCTAAAACATTACACTAACATTGTATTATGTTGAAAGGGTTCAGTGGGAATTTGCTTTGTTAGGATTAATAATTTGATATTCTACTTCTCCTACAATTTTGAAGAACATTCCCATTCCAGCCCATATAAAGATTGAGGTAAGAAAACCATACACGGTGTTAAAGGAAAAAAAAAAGCGTAAAAATGGCATAAGAATGTTACTGATAACAGAAATGTCAGCGCCAAATGATTACTCTATACATTATATGTAAAAGGTATAAGAGCTTTAAAGTACAATGACCAAGAAAATGTAGCAAAAAGATACAGAAATATTTCATATTGCACTGAGTGCCACAGGCCTGATTTAAAGCAGTTTCCAAGCACATATTGATAAGTTGCCTATACATATTACATCTTTAAGAATCCAGCAGGCATGATGCATAGATTATGGGGAGCATTAATACTAAATTTGAGTGTGACCATATTTAATATAACTTGGGGCTTAGGAGTGAGGTTCATTACTGTCATGGTATGTGCAAAACAAATCCATCTGAACAGAATGCCCCAGGAATCCAGACCACCTTAACAAAAAGGGCAAAAACAGAAAGTAATGCCAACAACCAACAATGATTTTAGTGGCAACAAGTCAGTCATTTTTTGCATTTTGTTTTAAATAAAGGGAACATAGAACTTAAATTAAAAAAAAAAATAAAGGAGGGGCTGCTTCCTGGAGAGTTCGGCATTCCTGAGAAGCACACACTTATTTGAAGCACTGTAAACTGCACTTTTTTTTTAATGCATATATTTTCAAATTTTTGTGTTTGATTTGATTCATAGATTCTAGACTGCTCTTACCTGTGTATCCCTCTTTATTCCTTACTAAAATATCTGTTGACTTTGCTTCTATCTATTCTATACAGGAGAAGGAAAAAAACCCACTTCCTTTCCTCTCACTAGCAAAGCTACTTGCTCCTATAATTTGCTGCATTTCTGTCCTCCTGCTGACTTTATAGGAAAAACCGAGACTTATCTTCAATAAACCCTCTACTGGACAATCCTGCTCACTGATATCCATTAACATAGTACACCTTTTTACAAAATATTAACATGACTTTCATTCACTAATATTTGTTGTGCCTTAGTCCTAAGGCAAACAATCTGGAACCTTTGAGCTTGCCCCATCTGTCTCCAACTATCAGCTATGAAAGATGAAATGAACTCACTCAAGGAATTAGTTACAATTAAAGAAGAATCCAGGAGTACCCAATTACCAGCCAATTTACCACCACCAAAGCCACAGAGAATAAAGCCACAAAATAATATATGGCTCACAGTGTGCTCAGGTAAATTATGACCCGTGTCAGAGGTATTCACCCTCCCAACCTTTGCCCCTGTATAATTCCTTTGCTACACTGGAGCACTGGGATGCTGTGGTGGAACCAGAGACAAAGAATTTAACTCAATCCAAAGGACATTCCCAAAACAAAGGCAAAATTAGCTCAAAGCAGAAAATTCTTACTGCTAGGAGACTATTATAAGAGGCATTAACCTAGGAACATAATTCAAGGGTCCCAACCCAGTGAAAATGCCTTCCAGGATCCTCCACTACCAGAAGTACCAACCACACATTCAGTGTGGCCAGAGAAGAGAGTAAGGATTCTAATACTAATATTAACATCCACCTGGGGACAAATGACCTGACTAACAATAGCATTCATGGAGCTTAGAACATTCCAGAAGCTTGGAGAGGGGACTCAATTCTTTGGTTTGGACTGTAGCTCTTTCAGACATTATTCCTACATGTGGAAAGCGGAAAAACTTCAGCTTAGCTGCCCAGCTGCTGTCCTGATACTGTTAATAGATTTCAGCCGCCTGCAACTCTCCCCGCTGAGAAGTTGAAAGGAGAGCCCTGGGCTGGCACAGCCAGAGACCTTGCTGAAGAAGACGTGCACTACGTCTTACCGGTAAGACTATAAGAAGCAGTTTGTCCGATAATGAAAGGTTTTGGAGCTGGGCCCGAGGGGGAGGACGAGTGAATGGTTTGGAGGGCGAAGAGGAGCATTGCCTCCACAAACACTGCTGCACACACTGCCTGATTCTCTCTCCCCTGCGCGTTCCAGTATCATTCTGATCTCTCTCCTCCTTCTTCCCTGTTCAACTTTGTCGTTTCTTGTCCTCCCTGCATCTGCTGCCTCCCCCTCCCCCAGTCTTCCAGACTTCGCAGGCAGTGATTAGGACAGGATGCGGGCATCAAGGCAAGGAGGTTTAATAGACAGGAATGGAAGTAAGCCTATCTAGTCCACACACACTGTAAGCAAGGAAGCCAGTTAGTTAAGTTAATCTCTGTTTCTACTCCGTGCAGTCATCATCCATTATACTCAAAACAGGGCAAGCAAACCTATGACCTGCTGTGAGGAGGTTTAATAGACAGGAGTGGAAGTGAGCCTATGTAGTCCACTGTAAGCAAGGAAGCCAATTTGCTTAATATCTGTTTCCACTCCCCTGCGCAGCCATCATTGCCATTCACGCAAAACAAAGAAAGTAAACCTATGAGCTGCTGCAAGGAGGTTTAATAGACAGGAGCAGAAGTGATCCTATCTAGTCCACTGTAAGCAAGGAAACCAATTTGCTCAATCTCTGTTTCCACTCCCCTGTGCAGCCGTCATCCAGTACACTCAAAATAAACCAAGCAAATCTTTTTGTTTTTTTAATGTTGGTCCATCTGTAACAAGTCTAAAGCTGTTTTAGATAGATAGGCAGTGCCTTAAAAGGTGGAGGACAAATGATTTTTTTTTTTTACTTATTGGACAGCTTTTTAATTTTATTTGAAAGCTTCCCATATGTAGATATAATAAATATCATTCTAAACCTGAGGGATCAAACCCAGAAAAACTAAAGCAAAAAAGCTGGGTTTGAAGAATTATTTTTTACATAATATATAGTTTTTTGTTTTTGCCAAGTCCCGCCACCCAAATAGACTTCTGCTACTCCCTGCTGCTTGTTTCCTGCTCAGAGCAGCATGCCGGGACTTCTTGTGCATGCTCTGAGAATGTGTAAAAAGTCCTGGCATGCTGCTTAGAGCCAGAAACAAGCAGTGGGGAGCAACGGCAGTCCATTTATTAGGTTGCAGGGCTCAGCATCCCTGCCAGCAAATGAATGCCTAGCATGCCTGCACGGGGGAGGGAGAGAAGTGTGTTGCCCCCCCCCCCCCAACACCCAAATTGCAGGGCTGGCTATGCCCTGAGAGAGAGCCTGTTAAAAAATTACCAGCACACCACTGGGTACAGCCCTGGTCAAGACTCTGGGGAAGCTTCCTCTCCCAATTTCGATAGCAATATTGCATGGGTTGATGGGTATCAAAGACCACTCCACAGGCAAGGTAGGAGCCTCAGGAAGAAGCTAGGGCTGAGCCGCAGCAGGTACAAGTGCCCTCGATGCCCGAGCAATGTGCAGCTGTAGCATCTGTGCCAGCTCCTCCCTGAGCATGGCTCAATACCACTCACTGAATTTAGACAAATCAGCAAAGGCTAAGGAGCCGGGACAGTGACAGCCTGCAAAGGAACTGGTGCTGAACTAGAAGTGGGAACCTTGCTGTCCGGAGACTGGCGCACCAGTACTTCCACCAAGGAGGGGGAGCACTCCTCTCAGTGCCAGCTCTTTTGGCATGCTGGAGATAGTAATGCCAATGCCCCAGTGTTGGCTTCTGGTGCTGATGTCGATGGATCGGCCTTCAAGGAGCCAGAAATTCTCTCCTGCTGCACCTGATGTGCCCTCTGTCCTAAACTGCATTTTTAAAAAAGAGAGAACAAGAGAGTTAGGCTTATGGTTAGGCCCAAGGCACCTGATGCACCAAGTGTGTGGGTCCTTCACTGAAATCACCCAACTATATTGAACGTATTGCTTGAAGTCACTGGAGGTCTTCTTGGACACCGCAAAAAGTATTGCAGCTAAATTAAACTGCTCAAGTTTGAACTATAAAAAGGGGTTGAGTACAAATCGAGGTCGGTACTTGGGCCTAAGCAGGCCTATTAAGCCACGAAAAAGAAAAAAATGTGATGGGCCAAAAACACTAAACTAAAAAGGGGAAAAAGAAATGAGAAAATAATGAAGAAAATGAGGAAAAAACTCGCACAGGAAGACACTATAAAGGCAGAGAGAGAGAAAAAAAAAAAAGCACCGAAGGGAGTCCGCGAAGACATATCCTCCCTGCTCTGCAGAATAACAAAGACCAAGGGACCCATGCTCATGTGTCAGTCGGTAAGTTACCACGCATACACAGTGGGATGCTGCTAGAATTTTCTTGAAACATCTATCCACATGTGAGAATTCAACTAGGCCTGCCTGTCCTCAGAGAAATTCAAAACTAGCCACTTTGAATTTTACATCTCTCCCCTGTGGTTAAAAGGCACAACCAGCCCCACAGACCTGAAATCGGGCCCATTTACAGCAACGTAAACAAAAAGACCACTAAAATATTCTATATAAATATATATATGCACAGTATTCTGTTTGACACACAAGATTTGTTTCTCGTATATCTGGTACTAATTAGCAGAGAAACTAACCTCTCCTGTTCTAGTAAAATTACAGTTATTGGAATATTAGCTGTTTTTCAAAATAAAAACACATACAGAAAAATGAAGAGTTCATATCTATGATTTCTTGACAAAGCAGATCACCCACATTTTGCGGGATCTGTGCCTCATCAGAAAGCAGCAGCTGTACTGTATACTCAAGGATTGCACAGCCTCTTATTTATTATATTTTTTCTTTATATCGGGACAGTTTTTGTTACTGTTGCAAGTAATCTATCACAGATAAAATAAAATGAACATATTTTAATGAAACTCTGAATGCTGCTTTCTAAGAGAAGGCTATTACATAATGGATGATTTATATTTTGAAACAATGAGACATACCCAAGACCATCTCAAATCTTATTTTGGTCTAACAGTTCCCCCTATTCTTTTGGGCTTCCAGCTCAAACAAAAGGTAAAATTATGTATAATCATACCTGATAATTTTCTTTCCATTAATCATAGCTGATCAATCCATAGACTGGTGGGTTGTGTCCATCTACCAGCAGGTGGAGATAGAGAGCAAACTTTTGCCTCCCTATATGTGGTCATGTGCTGCCGGAAACTCCTCAGTATGTCGATATCAAAGCTCCATCCGCAGGACTCAGCACTTAGAGAATTACACCCACGAAGGGACACTCTGCCCAGCTCACCACCGCCGAAACGGGGGAGGGGAATTAACCCAGCTCATCCCCACACAAGTGGGGGAGGGGAATCCGTCCAGCTCATCCCCGCGGAGCGGGGGAGGGACACCACACCCGCCGATGCGGGGGGATCTGGCTTATCCTGCAACCGCAACCGCGGGAGGAGCTGACTGACCCGAACACCGCCGAAGCGGGAGGGGTACAAAACTGCCCTACAGCCGCACGAAGCGGGAGGGAGTGCCGGCAGAATTATAAGTCTCAATCCAGCCCCGTAAAACGGAGGGGAGAGGAATGCAGCAGCTCACTGTAACACAAACTCGTCTTAACTCTTGAAGAATCCAAGTGAAAAAACTTGAACACGAAGTCTTTCTGAAGTAACTGAAGAGTAAACTTGAACCTGAAATGCAACCAGAATAAAACAATACAGATATCTGGGAGGGGCTATGGATTGATCAGCTATGATTAATGGAAAGAAAATTATCAGGTATGATTATACATAATTTTACCTTCCATATCATCAAGCTGATCAATCCATAGACTGGTGGGATGTACCGAAGCAGTACTCACCCAGGGCGGGACCTAGAAATCCCTGACCGCAACACTGAAGCTCCAAACCGGGCCTCCGCCCGAGCAGCCACAGTCAAGCGGTAATGCTTGGAGAATGTATGGGCCGAAGCCCAAGTTGCCGCCTTGCATATCTCTTCCAAGGAGACGGAACCGGCCTCTGCCATCGAGGCCGCCTGAGCTCTTGTGGAGTGAGCCTTCAGCTGGATAGGCGGCACCTTCCCTGCGGCCACATAAGCCGCTGCAATGGCTTCCTTGACCCATCTTGCCACTGTAGGCTTAGCAGCCTGCAGACCCCTACGAGGACCTGCAAACAGGACAAACAGATGATCCGATTTCCGGAAATCATTGGTCACTTCCAAGTATCTGATGATGACTCGTCTCACATCCAGATATTTAAGAGCAGAGTACTCCTCTGGGTAGTCCTCCCTACGAAAGGAAGGGAGACAGAGCTGCTGATTCACATGGAAGCGAGAAACAATCTTGGGCAGAAAGGAAGGCACTGTGCGAATAGTCACTCCTGCCTCAGTGAACTGCAGAAAAGGCTCTCGACATGAGAGCGCCTGGAGCTCGGAAACTCTTTTGGCTGAAGTGATAGCCACCAAAAAGACTGCTTTCAACGTCAGGTCTTTCAGAGATGCCCTCGACAAGGGTTCGAACGGCGGCTTCTGCAATGCTCTTAGCACCAGGTTGAGATTCCACGCAGGCACCACTGAGTGCAGAGGAGGGCGCAGGTGATTAACTCCCTTGAGAAAGCGCACCACATCTGGCTGGGAAGCCAGGGAAGCACCCTTCAGGCGGCCCCTGAAGCAAGCCAGAGCCGCTACCTGGACCTTAAGGGAACTGAGCGACAGGCCTTTGTCCAGACCTTCTTGCAGGAACGCCAACACTGAAGAAATTGGAGCAGTGAAGGGAGAAAGTGAGCCTGCTTCACACCACGCTGCAAAGATACGCCAAACCCTGGCGTAAGCAGTAGAAGTAGAGCGTTTCCTCGCTCTCAGCATAGTGGCGATGACCTTGTCTGAGAAGCCCTTCTTCCTCAGACGCTGCCGCTCAATAGCCAGGCCGTAAGACCAAAGGGGGAGGGATCCTCCATCACCACGGGACCCTGATGTAACAGGCCCTGCTCCACTGGCAGCCGCAGAGGATCGTCGATTGAGAGCCTGATCAAGTCCGCATACCAGGGACGTCTGGGCCAATCCGGACCCACCAGGATTATCCTGCCGGGATGTCTTGCCACCCGGTCTAGGACCCTGCCCAACATGGGCCAGGGTGGGAACACATAGAGAAGCTCTTGTGTCGGCCATTGTTGGAGAAGAGCATCTACTCCCAGGGATCGAGGGTCCCGTCCTCTGCTGAAGAAGCGCGGCACCTGGCAATTGGCCGATGACGCCATCAGATCTAGGCTCGGCTGGCCCCAGCGCTTCGTGATGTCCAAGAACGCCTGAGCAGATAGCTGCCACTCTCCGGGCTCCAAGGTATGGCGACTGAGAAAGTCCGCCTTGACATTCATGACTCCGGCAATGTGGGCCGCTGACAGCTGTTCCAGGTTCGCTTCCGCCCACTGGCATAGACTCATAGCCTCCTTGGCTAGAGGGGCGCTCTTGGTACCTCCCTGGCGGTTGACATAGGCCACAGCCGTGGCATTGTCCGACAGTACCCGTACAGGCTTCAGCACCAGTACCGGGATGAACTCCAAAAGCGCCAACCGAATGGCTCTGAGTTCCAGGAGGTTGATAGACCACTTCGCCTCTGCAGGAGACCAGAGCCCCTGCGCTGTCCTTCCCAAGCAGTGGGCTCCCCAGCCCGACAATGAGGCGTCCGTCGTGACGACAATCCACTCTGGGGTCACCAGAGGCATTCCTGCAGACAACTTGTCTGCCTGCATCCACCAGCTCAGCGCCTTGCGCACTGCTGGATCCAAGGGAAGACGCACCGCATAATCCTCCGACATCGGAGTCCAGCGCTGCAGCAGAGAGTGTTGTAGTGGTCTCATATGAGCCCTGGCCCAGGGCACTACTTCCATCGTGGCCGTCATAGAGCCCAACAGCTGCACATAGTCCCAAGCCCGAAGAGGAGAGGCTACCAGGAACTGGTCCACCTGAGCCTGAAGCTTGACAATCCGATTGTCTGGCAGGAACACTCTGCCCACTTGGGTGTCGAATCGAACTCCCAGATACTCCAGGGACTGAGTCGGGCGCAGCTGGCTCTTCTCCCAGTTGATGATCCATCCCAGGGAGCTCAAAAGAGCAACTACCCGGTCCACAGCTTTGCCGCACTCTGCATAAGAGGGGGCTCGGATCAACCAGTCGTCCAGATAAGGATGGACTTGTACTCCTTCCTTTCGCAGGAAGGCCGCTATGACCACCATTACTTTGGAAAAGGTCCGCGGAGCAGTAGCCAACCCGAACGGGAGGGCTCTGAACTGGAAGTGTCGGCCCAGGACTGCAAAACGCAGAAAGCGTTGATGAGGAGGCCAGATGGGAATATGCAGGTACGCTTCCTTGATGTCCAAGGAAGCCAGGTACTCCCCTGCCTTCACTGCCGCTATAACAGAGCGGAGAGTCTCCATGCGAAAGTGCCGCACTTTCAAGGCCCGATTGACCCCTTTGAGGTCGAGGATAGGCCGGACAGAACCTCCTTTCTTTGGTACCACAAAGTAAATGGAGTAACGCCCCTTGCCAAGCTGACTTTCTGGCACCGGAACGACCGCACCCAGGCGGATCAGATTGTCCAAAGTCTGCTGCACTGCCACAGCTTTGACCGGAGACTTGCAGGGAGAGAGTACAAACCCGTCTCTTAAGGGTCGGCAGAACTCTAGCTTGTAGCCGTCTCTGATGACTTCCAGCACCCAAGCGTCTGAAGTTATTGTGGTCCACTCGCCCAGAAACGAGGACAGCCGTCCTCCAATCTGCACTGGGGCGTGGACCAAGACCCCGTCATTGGGTACGAGACCCTGGGGGAGGACCGGAGGGAGCACCTCCGGGACGGCGGTCTCTGCGAAAGGAACGCTGCTTGGGGGAGAATGCCTCTTAAAGGAAGAGGGGGCAGAAGAACCCGACCTGCCCGGGCGGTACCGACGGGCTTCCTGAAACCGTCCTCTGGAGGTACCGGGACGAGCACTAGCCCGAGCCCTGACCTCTGGTAACTTCTTGCCCTTAGACGTGCCGAGATCGGTCACGATTTTGTCCAGCTCGACCCCAAAGAGCAGCTTGCCTTTAAAAGGCAACCTAGCCAGGCGGGATTTAGAGGCGTGGTCAGCAGACCAATGTTTCAGCCAAAGCCACCGCCGCGCAGAGACTGTCTGAGCCATGCCTTTAGCTGAGGCTCTCAAGACATCATACAGCAAGTCTGCCAAATAGGCTAAGCCCGATTCCAGGGCTGGCCAATCATCCCTCAAGGAATGATCCGAGGGGAAAGCCCGCTGCACCATAGTCAGGCACGCCCTGGCCACATAGGAGCCGCAAACTGAGGCCTGCAAACTTAAAGCAGCCGCCTCAAAGGACGACCTTAAGGCCGCCTCCAATCTCCTGTCTTGGGCGTCCTTTAGGGCCGTGCCACCTTCCACCGGCAATGCCGTTTTCTTAGTCACCGCAGTGATTAAAGAATCCACGGTAGGCCACAGATAGGCCTCACGTTCACTCACAGCCAAAGGATAGAGGCGGGACATAGCCCTAGCCACTTTAAGGCTCGCTTCTGGGACATCCCATTGAGCCGAAATTAAGGTGTGCATGGCATCATGCACGTGGAAGGTTCTAGGCGGGCGCTTCGTCCCCAGCATAATGGCAGAGCCAACAGGGGCTGAGGGAGAGAACGTCCTCCGGAGAGGAAATCTTCAAAGTGTCCTTGGCCTGTAACAACAGGTTGGGCAAATCCTCTGGGCGAAAAAGCCGCGCTGCAGAGGGGTCATCCGCTCCATCCGAGCGGGGATCCGTCTCCTCCAAGGAATCCGCAAAGGACCGTTGGGAGACCTCAGACACGCTGCCCTCATCTACATCGGAGGAGACAAAT
This sequence comes from Microcaecilia unicolor, assembly GCF_901765095.1. Taxonomy (NCBI): domain Eukaryota; kingdom Metazoa; phylum Chordata; class Amphibia; order Gymnophiona; family Siphonopidae; genus Microcaecilia; species Microcaecilia unicolor. The sequence goes on from NC_044039.1 coordinate 94,626,784, forward strand.
TCCTCCAAGGCCTGGGAATCAACCCGAGGGCGTTTACCTCTGGGAACCTCAACCTCTTTACCAGACGAGGGAGCGGGGGCAGCGTTGTGCATGAGGAAGGCCTGATGCAGCAGCAAAACAAACTCGGGGGAGAAACCCCCCAGACTGTGCACTTCCGCAGCCTGGGCAACAGCCCTAGGCGCACTCTCAACCGGCGCTCGCAACAGCGGGGGAGAGGCCTGCTGCGCATCCAAAATGGCGTCCGGCGCGAAACTCCGCGAAGGAGCCGCGCGGGAAGAACGGCTCTTAACTTTAGCCGCTTCTGTGCCGTCGCCCAAATTAAGGGCGTTCATGGCATTAATGTCTCCAACCTCAAGGGCGGCCCAAGAAGAAGCCGTCCGAGCCGCGTGGCCGGCCAAAATGGTGGAGGCGAGGAGCGGGGGATGGGCGTTTATGGCGGGAAAAACCGCCACGCCGGAGGAAGGACCGGGACATTCATCGGTCACGAAACTGCCACCCAACAAGGGCGAATCAGGCTTTAAGACCCCCGCATCCCCTCTAGAAGCGCTCAAGCGACCCGGGGAGCGACCCTTTGCGCCCTCGCCCTCCGACGCCATGTGCCACGAGGAGAAGAATCGGGGAACCCCCGCCCGCTATAAAAAGGTAAAAATTACCTGCTGTCCGCTCCGAGTTGTAACGACCTGGTGTCCCAGTGAGTAGCTGCAATAGACGCTTAAATAAACGTCGAAATAAACGCCTTTAAAGACGTTTAAAATTTTTTTTTTTTTTTTTTTTTTTTTTTTTCAACGGAGCCAGCGGGAGGGGGGAGAAAAGGAGGGACCTGGCACCACCAGGTTTGCACTTGCTCAAAAGAGCCCTCAACCCCAGGCACTCAACAAAACCTAAAAATTAGGCTTGGAGGCCTAGCCAGAGCTGCTGCTGCTGTGTGTGACCACCACCTGCTGAGATAGAGAACATACTGAGGAGTTTCCGGCAGCACATGACCACATATAGGGAGGCAAAAGTTTGCTCTCTATCTCCACCTGCTGGTAGATGGACACAACCCACCAGTCTATGGATTGATCAGCTTGATGATATGGAATCAGTTTACATTAGGCTATGGTACCACAACTAAATTCACAACTACATGAAGCCTCAGCCCCACAACTCACTTAGATCAATTACTACAATGTCAGTTCTCAGTTAGGAGATCATACACCATGGCTCCTTTTGAATACAGCAACCATAGGCTTATTAGGCCTTAAACTCAACAACTAAGATAAAGTCACTGCAAAATCCAGGGTAAAGAACACTGCCTTTGCACCATTCCCAGTCAATCCAAAGAGTAAAATCCTTGCATCAAAATCAAACTCTCACTCTCCACACAGCATTGCACATGATTTGCCACTAAACTACTAGCCTGACTTCACTGAAATTATTTTATGTCTGTGCCACCATACATGTTGCGCTGCATGTATATTAAAAAACAAAAAAAGTATTAAAAAATGTTTTACAGTAGTTATGGATTTGGAAGTTGCAAAATAGTCTCAAATATAGTATAGTTAGGCACAAAGTTTTGTTTTTTTTACAAAGTCATTTTTATCCTGAAAGGTCTGCAGTAAATGCAAGGACAAACCTTTCTTCCTCTTAAATGTATGCATACTTAGTATATTCAAAAGGGTCGGTCTGTGTCAAGTGGGTCCCAAAGTAAATAGTGCAGAATTTCAGGAAAAGAAGCCTTCCAATTGCGGTACTGTAGTCCACAGACAAAAAGCAATATAGCAAATACAGAAAACAATGCAACAGAAATGCCAAGTTCGTCATCTTATTGTACTTGAACAACAGTATGCAATGGCTTGTAATTTAACAACCCAGGCAACTTTCTCTGCTGAATAAGATTATAGTCTTTCAACTCTCACTTTTAAATTTGTTTCTGAACATGAACCTAAAGTAGGCTGGAAAATCTGTATAATACAATCCAAGACAAAATTTGGATTCACTTTCTTCAGCAGTATAAGACTTCAGGTACATCTATTGGCCAACTACTTGACTCTAAGATTTGTCACTGTAATGTTAAGAAAAAAAACATTTCTTGTGTGCTTATTTATTCATGATATACTCAGTTGAAAATAGGCAAAAAAGTTGTGTAAAATTTTGCCCTATTTTCAAATGAAAGTCTCAGCAGGTGTCAGACCAGATTTTGTTTTCTCTTTATAACCATTGAAAATAATATTTTTACTGCCAGAATCTAATTTTTTCAATCCGAGACCAAGGAGTTTTATATCCCAAAATTAGTACTGAAATCCATGATGTCTGTGTATGTACGCAACATTTTGCAATGGGCAACAATCACTGTCAAACAGAAGAAAGACGGGATGCCAAATTTTTCATTCCTGCTGCAAACATGTAGGATGAATTGGCTCAGCTGAACAAAAATGCCAGCCCGTATGGAGTCAGATGCTAGTTAGTGCCTTGAAGTTGGTGTGAATCACGCAAGCAATGTTGGTCACTGAAGATGCTCATCACTCTTAGAACACAGAGTTCCGATGAGACATACTCTAAATATGACACTTGAATTGTCTTTTCTGCTTCTTTATATCTCAACAGAATAAATTATTAACAATGCTGTTGTGTACAATCAGTATTGTTCCCTTGCTTTGATGTTATTATAGCCTTTCCCCCCGCACATTCATGACTTTAGCGATGGAACTGCTGCATAGCACAAAAAATTAAGAACTTCATGAACTTGTGCCACCATAAAGGTTTTTGGTCTCGATGCAGACTAAAATTTCTTTGGCACCGACCATGGAAAATTACCATGTTGTGGAATAGGTGACACTACAGAACGGTTGCTTGCACGTGCCTGTCTTCAACAGCCTTCAGAAAACCAAATACTCACACCAATAGATCTGTTTAAGTTTTGTGATTAGAATGTAAGAGAAATCTATTTCTTTGTATCATGAGAGGAAAAAGCAAGACCAGCTCAGGAAGAAAGATTCAATAAAGGGCAAGCTGCAGCTGGCACCAGAGAAAATCATCAGTTCAAATCACTTGATGAAAACAAAAAAAAGTGTGTTAGTTTCAAATGATATATTTGTGGCCAAATATTTTCCACCAAACAGCCAAGGCATTTATTCCAAAAACTGTAGTGAACCAATCTTCAAACTTGGCCAGTATATTGCTTGAGTATATGATAATCATTGGTAGGCTGGAAATGTGTGTGAAATTTCAATGGAAGAATGTGATGCTTTAATCAGTTTCATGCATGCATTCATATGGGGTTGTGCAGTTCTAGCACTGGCCAAGCCAAAGAGATATACGTTAGGTTCCTAAACAGCACATCATTGGAACCCTCTTCTGCCCCTACAGCAAATACACTTGGAAAACAATACAGCCCAACAGACACCACTCTGACTACTCTGAACAAAATATTCAAGACAATCTATAAAAAGGCTGCTAGGTGGGGACTTCCGGCGGAGCCGAGCGGGAAGATGGCCGCTCGATAGAGGGCTCCGCGACGCCGCGCGAGAGATCTCCTCCTCTCCCCGCCGGCTGGGGCTCGCCCACGACAGACACAGATACATAAAGACCCGGAGAGCACGGAGACACGCACGGGTTCCAGTAGAAGTGCCCCGCGGTGTCGGAGCTGAAGTTTAATCGCACCGCATGCGCTCTGATACAAGATGGCGGCCGGAAGAATCACAGAGCGGGCGGAGAAGTGAGCGGCGACGCTGAAAAACAGCGACTGGCGGCTTGGTGAGGAAGGAACCCAGAGATAAGGAAGATCGATCAATGTAGGGGAGCCCGAGAGACATTTCTTACCTACTGCTCCTTCCCCCCGATTTAATGAGGGCGTCAGCCTGGTCCCGCAAAATGCCCATTGCCAGAAAGGGAAACAAGCCAAGCCTAGTGCTATAGCGCTGAAATGGCACAACAGTGACTCGGGTAAATTAAAGAACTTGCTGTAACAGCCACTCGGAATTGCACAGATAATCCAACTACGTATAAAGGTGAAAAGGGAAAAAAAAAAAAAAACTGTGCTCAGTTTGATTATACAATAAATGCTGGACAAAGAATCAAATCAAAGAGTGGGTCACCCTGTTCGTAATATTCAAACTGTCCAGGAAGGCGGAGTAGCAGTGAAAGAAAAAGTGCTAGCTACATAGTACAGGTGCACAAAGTACACCACAGAGCGAAACACAGACTGCATGGAGCAATACCTGAAGCCTAAGTCTGCTGGCACAACCCGAAGCGGCACCAAATACGACAAAGGGAAGCATACGCCTTCACCCACAGGAGCACATATGGCTGAAGGTAAACTTGATAAACTTGGGGACTTTTCTGAAAAGCAACTGGCCCAAATCACTATGGCAGTGAGCGCTGCACTTAACCCCAGATTTGACCTGTTAGAGCGTCAAATGAGCAATATGGAAGCTAATATGTCAGATACAGTGAAGAGGCTGGGAGAAGCGGAAAACAGAATATCTGTTTTGGAAGATACCAGAGCACAGAGCACCCAAGATGTAGCCCGGATGATAGAACAACTTAAGGCGCAGCAAGACAAGATCGAAGATATGGAGAACAGAGCAAGAAGATGTAACCTGCGCATTGTGGGCCTGCCAGAGGCAATCCCAGAGAAAACATTGGGGCACGTTTTGGAGCAATGGCTCAAAAAAGAACTGGCTCTGTCTGATAGTTACGGCGAACTGTGTATTGAAAGGGCTCACAGGCTAGGACGGTGGCAGCAAGGACAGCAAAGACCCAGATTGGTGATAATCAAGGTCCACAACTACTTGCATAAAGAAGAAATCATGAGGGGCTTCCGCTTAAGAAGAGACACTCTGAACTATGATGGAAACCAGATAAGAATATTTCAAGATTACTCTGCTGGAGTGCAAGAACAAAGACGCAGATTTCACCCGATCTGCGCGACATTAGTCAACAGGAAAGCAAGATTTTTGCTTCTTTACCCAGCTGTTTTAAAGATCCAGCATGAAAACAAGTGGCGCTCCTTCCAGTCAGTGCAAGCAGCCCAACAGTTTATAGACACTGAATTGAAGGCGCCTGACGATGCGCCAACTTGACTGTGAGAGCAGGAAATTCCTGTTGGTGAACCGCGTAATCTTTGCAAGTATGAGGGAAACTATGATGATGTGATTCACTAAGGTTGTATGAGATACTTGTTGGTGTTACACAGTTCAATTGTTAATATGATATCTGTTTGCCCGATAAGCCTAATAATGGAGGAAGTTTACATACTCAAGGGCCATTTCAGAACTGATCTAATCTTGAAAAGGGGGGGAATTGATGCCAGTACGGAGGGGAGGGATTGAGGGGAGAGGGGAAACCTCAGAGCGGCAATGTGACACCTGGAAGTAGAGAAATAATGGTAAGGGTTGGAAGGGAGGGGGGCCTAGGTAAGGGGGGGAGGGGGGGACAGAGACCCAGGAAGTCTCAGTGTTTCAAGAGGGGAGGGTGCTTCAGAGCTAAAAGAATTGGGTTTCACACACGGGCTAAGGGAAAAGAAGGAATATATAGGAATGGTGTGCTTGTGGGGTGCGGAACATATAAGAAGCCTCTGGGGAAGGGCTGGGACCCAGGGGCTAAATTATTAGAGGATAACTATTGGAAAATAGCAAACCCGCATAATTGCACACTGTAAAATAGTCACTTGGAATGTGGGTGGCATTACGTCCCCCATGAAAAGGAAAAAAATTTTGGCACATCTAAAACATCTCAATGCAGACATAGCATGCTTGCAGGAAACAAAGTTGACGGCAGCAGAACATGACAAACTTAAACAGGGGTGGATAGGACAGGTGATACATGCATCCTCAGATGGGCGGAGGGGAGGAGTGGCAATATGTATTCATCGCCGACTGGCCTGTAAGGCAGAGGAGATCTTTCATGATCCTAAAGGAAGATTCCTCTTGGTTAAGCTATGGTTACAAGGGAGGGAGTTATATCTCTTGAATGTTTATGCACCTACCCCACCAGACAGTTCCTTCTTCCCAGAGTTGTTGAGGAGGCTGATACCATTTGAAGATAAACACTTGATTGTAACAGGGGATATGAATATATCCCTAGACCCCAGGATGGATTACTCAGGCGAGGATGGTAAGGGAACGGAAGGCAGGAGGGGATCACTGATGTTAAGTGAGTTTGCTAACTCTCTCTCTGTAGTGGACACATGGCGTAATTTACACCCGGATCAAAGGGACTATACACACAGGTCCAGGGCCCATGGGACATGGGGTAGATTAGACTACATATTTATTTCAGCAACCGTGTTCCATTGTGTACGGGACACGAAAATAGAGGAGGTTTTGATATCTGATCATGCCCCTGTCTGGCTGGAGCTGGAAGCCCCAGGAGGCTATCAGCTGTCAAGACGGTGGAGGTTCCCTGGCCACTTGATAAAGGATAAATCTTTTCAAAAATTCTTAGTGAAAAAGTGGGAAGAGTATGAATTGTTCAATAAAGACCACAAATCGAACCCACAGTTGTTTTGGTGTACGGGAAAGGCGGTGCTGCGGGGGGATCTGATAGCATTTGTAGCAAGTAAACGGAAAAAGAATGCAGCTAGCCTTTTACAGTTGAATAGGCGACTGCGGAATGCCAGGCGGCAGTATATAGGCCGAAGGTCCATGGCCACTAAAGAGGCTTATCTGTCTCTGCAGGCCGCAGTAAACTCCCTATTGCAGGAAAAAGCATTACAGAACAGAACTTTCCAAAAATACAAGTTCCATCGTTTTGGAAACAGAGCAGGGGGTATGCTGGCCCGGTTAGTTCGGAAGCGGGAAGGAAATAGAACAATATCGGCCTTGAAAGAAAAGACAAGTGGCGTTACTAATAACCCAGATAGGATCCTCCAAATATTACAAGAACATTTTAGTGACCTTTATGGGGCCAATCGGCCAGCCATGGAGGGCCATATGAATGACTTTCTCAGTAGGGCAAAAATGCCAAAGCTGGGAGAGTCTGAAATAGCAGGTTTAGAGGCCCCTATTCAACTTAAAGAACTGTCTGACGCAATAAAAGGGCTAAAGTCTTTCTCGGCTCCCGGAATGGATGGGTATTCAGGAGAATTTTATAAAATGCTCATGCCCCAGTTGCTAGGACCATTATTTGAATATCATCAGGCGGTAATTCAAGAGGGCAGGTTCCCCATACATGAAAACACTGCTTCCATATCATTACTGTTGAAGCCGGGGAAATGTGGGGAGGAACCCGAGTCTTATAGGCCTATCTCATTGATTAATGTCGATATTAAACTGCTTGCAAAGATTTTGGCCACACGGCTCAATGTATACCTTCCAAATGTGATTGCACCTACACAAGTGGGATTCATCCCTAAACGGCACTCGGTCACACATATTCGAAGGGTCCTCCTAGCAATGGCAAAGTGCCGGCATGAGGAGACCCCAGGAATACTGGTGAGCCTCGATGCCTCAAAGGCTTTTGACAGGGTCGAATGGACCTTTTTATTTTATGTTTTAGACTGGATTGGAATCCCAGCAGAAATGAAGAGAACCATAAAGGCCCTATATTTCGGTATGAAAGCCCATGTCACAGCAAACGGGGGGATCTCAGAGGGATTTCCAATAAGCAGGGGAACACGTCAGGGCTGCCCTCTCTCCCCACTTTTGTTTGACCTTACACTAGAACCCCTACTACGACATCTAAATTCAGACCCGGGAATTAGGGGGGTGAGATTAGGGGAGCAGGAAGTTCGAGCTTTAGCTTATGCTGACGACGTCCTGCTGGTATTAACTAACCCACAGGAATCCTTCCAGACTGCCTTGGCGTTGATTCAGGAATATGGGCAGTTATCAGGGTTTGGCCTTAACCTCTCAAAATCGTGCGCGATGTCCATGGATAGTGACATAAAATTTAATTGGCAAGGAGAGGCTTTACTGAGATGGGAGACAACCAAAATGAAATATTTAGGAGTGTATATAACCAGAGATGGGGCCTCTCTGTATAGGGAAAACATAGGTCCACTGATAGAGATGACTAAAAATAAGTTGCTTATGTGGAGGGAATTACCACTTACAATATGGGGAAGAATAGCGCTGTTTAATATGATGGTAGCTCCCAAGTGGCTATACGTCTTCCAACAATTACCACTGTTTCTGAAGCGAAAAGATGAAAAGTCCTTACAACGCTTATTGCAAAAGTACCTCTGGCAGGGGAAGAAGCCGAGAATTCCATACTACCTGATGACAAGCCCAAGGGAGGGGGGCGGCATGGGACTTATGAACATTAAGTTCTTGACAATCGCAAGTTCCATGAGGCACATAAATGACTGGTATCGAGGGACATCTGAGTTTTCCATTACACCAGTGGAGACGATGATGTTCCCAAACATACATTTTAGTCACCTGCTCCATACTGGAATGCCAATGCCTAGTGGAGCATTCAAGAGACATCCCCTACTGAGGCCCCTAAGGGAAACATGGAGATGGGTGTGCAGACGTTATCATTTCTCGGCCCGAACGTCCCCCTGGTTGTCCATATGTGATAACCCAGCGTTCCCTCCAGGTCAAGGGGTTAGCATCTTTAATAGGTGGGCAAAAAAGGGGATAGTATACCTGGCACACTTAGTTACGGATCAGGGACAAATTCTCTCATATCTAGAGCTTCAGAATCGATTTAAGATCCCACCGACGCACCACTTTGCATACCGTCAACTGAGTCACTATGTGGCTTCCCTGGAGTGGACTGCTCTCACAGAGGATGTGGTTGAGGTTCTCTCCGAGGAGTTTACTTTAGGAGCGCAACTCTCAATACCATTGAGATTCCATCATCAACAATTGAAAGACACTACTGCAGAGCTAGATTTTAGACAGCTTGCACGAGATTGGTCAGGGGACTTGGGTTGTACTTTTACAGAGGAAGAATGTAGATTATATTTGAAAGCTATGTATAAGCAACGCCTTTCCATACCCCAGAGAGAGAGGTTATATAGATGGCTGTTGAGAACACACATATCTCCTTACAGAGCGCAAAGAGCAGGGTTTAATACTACGGGAACCTGCCCCAAATGTAATCAGGGAGCGGCCTCACTGGGGCATGTTTTGGGGATGCCCATTGGTTGGAAAGTTCTGGAGGCAGATCATAGCGGGAATAGACCAATTATGGAATTGCACTTTCATACACGATCCCCTAATCTTATTTAACCGCTTTAAACTAACCACAGAGGCGACAGAGGGCTTTAAGGCATTTGCCAAGATGGCCATATATTTTGGAATAACCACAATACTACAATTTTGGAGGGCAAAAGAAATACCTCCCTTACAGGCCTGGCGAGCACAAATGGTGCGACAAATGAGAATAGACAGATGTGGGGTATCTGATCTGGAAAGCCCCGCAGGTCTCAAGTTCAAGGCTCAGTGGGAAATGCTTTGGATTACTCTCCCGATTAAGGCACAAGGCCTATTGTTGAACTTCTAAAGCCTAGGCAAGGTCTTATAGGCTTGCCAATAAATAGAGGGGCATTGGATAATGGTAAAGATGGCTCAGTATTTACTGAAAGACGGGCAAGCAATACACAAGGAGAGATGCCAATTCCTCAAATGTTGACTTTCTGTGTGTATTAAACTATAAATGCAGTTGACTTAGTAATGGAGCACAAGGGGGGGGGGGAGGGGGGGGAGGACAGGGCAAGGGAGGGAGGGACAGGGCAGGGAGGTTGGGTAGGGTACTCCTCAAGATTAATATAGTTAAATAACTTGTATATGACAAAGCTGAACAAAAGAGTTTATTCTGGAATAATTTAGCCAGCTGTTTGTTTAATGCTGATTTTGTTCCATTTATAATGTTAGCATGCGATAAGATTTAGGGAGTATTAAGGGTCCTTAGGTGGGAAGGAAGGGGAGAAAATGTAAATACTACACAGTAATATGGAAACTTGTTTCAGCCTGTTGGTTGGCTAATTTATGTATAATTTTATTGTTGACGAAGAAAGGTCTTATTTGTTTGTTACAACCAATAAAAATGATTTAAACATAAAAAGGCTGCTATTGTTTCATTGTTTCTGCCAACTTTGCCGGTATAATTGAGCCATGAATAAATGTTATGCCTCTGCTATGTTTAACACTAGCTGTTAAGCCCGTTAAAAAGGGCGAGATTTTCAGCTACCCTCCTTGCCGCCGCTCCCTCCACTGACCTGACAGCACCTCTCACCTCCATGTGAAAGCACTGCAGGCAGCAGTATATCACTCTGCTGCTGCCTGCAGCGCTTCCACACGGAGATGAGAGGCGCTGTCAGGTCAGTGCAGGGGGCCCAATACGGAGGAGGGCGGGAGATTGTGGAGGTTGGTGCGCGCAATGTTCGTTTCCAGGCGGCAGCGTCCGACAGTGACTCCAACTCCGTTTCCCTCTCTGTTCCGCCTTCTGACATCATCACGTCTTGACGCGAGGGCGGGACAGAGAGGGAAGTCTCTACTGCACATTTGCAGGCGAGTCGGTCACTTGCCATTTATATGTTTGATTGCTGCATTCATTTCAAAATGTTAAGATAGGCCAGACTTTTAAAACAGTTTGTCAAGCAATACTTCTATATTGTACTTGACAGAATATTAGAACTTAAACTGTGCAAATAAATCTTGGTTAGTTTTGATCTGATTTTGAGCCACACATCTTTCTGGTCCAAAAAAAACAAAAACCATGATTCTAGCAGTAAAAAAGATCTTTTCAATAGAATTGGAAAGAAACTAATCTGACAAGACTCCTACTGGGAAATTTGCACCTAACAGAGCAAAATTTTGCATAAATGTTTTTTTGCACATTTTCAGCAAAGTATCTCTCAGTAAATATGCATTCAAAGACAAGTTTTTTAACCATATGTTAGCAACCTTGTTGCCAACAAGTTAGCAAATTATTATTTAATTTGAGATTATCAGGGAGGAATCTTTATTGAATGAGTCTTATGTAAACATGTCATTAAATAACTCAAATTTTGTTATACCAGGAGATCGTATCTGGGAAGAATTTTTCAACATCAAGTTTAATGAGGTAATGGCATTGTGGAAGAGATTTTTTTAAGGTCATTGTGAACTAGGTTGTCATGTTTGTCCTAGTTATGTGCTAAAAACAGCACTCGCGCTCTTCAAAGTATGGATTTTCCCAACTTTGGCAGATTGTTTAAAACATGATCATTCCCAAATGTTATGGGTAAACTAGTTACCTGATTTTGAAGAATTCTTCTTTGGAAATGATCCAGCTACTTATAAATCTATAGCAAAATATTCTATTTTTACTAAAATAATGGAGGGGATTGTAGCTAAGTAATTGGAAGAATATTTGGAAAAACATACCCCTGTTTACTAAGCCGCGCTAGCGGCTGCCGCACAGCAATGCCGACACAGGTGGCATTAGCACATAACAGCCGCCAGTGTGGCTTAGTAAACAGGAGAATAGTAGTTTAATGCAGACTCATTCAGGTTTTAGTACTGAATACTTTTAGGTGCTTTAACAGCTGAAATTTGGACTCCTTTTAAAAGCCATGAAGCAATTTGAACTGTCATCAGCCTTTGATCTTATTGATGATACAGTGCTTTTGAATTTTGCGTTTGGAATTACTGGGACAGTATGGAACTGTTTGAAGCATTTTAAAAACATAGACCTTATAGACTAACAATGGGATCTACAGTTTCAACTATTTGGAGGACAGAATGTGGAATCTTTCAGGGATCTTCTCTCCCCAATTCTAAGTAATATTGCGATGTACACATTGGAAAGATTTTTTTCCCTCGGAGGTTAGTCTGTATTCATATGCAGATGATATTACATTACTTGTTCATTTCTCTGCATCCTTAATGGATAGTGTACCAACAATTAATTTGTGTTTTCAAAAGATGGAATATTTTCAGTTGAGGTTTTATACTGCCAAACTTCAGATTCTTTTTGTATTAAGATTCCAACTGAAAATAAGGATTTTGCATTAGAACCCTTTTTGAGAATTCTAGGAATTATATTAGACCCTCGTTTATTGATATACTACTACTATCACTGCAGACTTTAAGCTTAGGGGCCCTTTTACCAAAACAGCAGTAAAAAGTGGTCTTAGTGCACCCTTACGCAAGTGCTAAGGTCATTTTTACCACTTGGGTAAAATGGTCAATTTTCCTATTTTCCTATTAATGACCACATGCTAGTTTTCTCACTGGCGTGTGGTCATTAGCACGAGCCCCTACTACCACCTTATGTGTAAATGGTAGACACAGGAGCCAACTTTTCAAAATTATTGGGGGTGCTAAGCCCAGTGGAAATAACCCTTCCTTTGACACATACAAAGAATTATCTCAATATTGGGGGTGCTCAAGCACCCACAGAGTCGGCTCCTATGGTGGCAGGGACTCGCATGCTAAACCTGTGCTAATCTGTTAGCAAGCAGCAATGGCCATCCGTTAACTGATTAGTGCAGAACACGCCCACTCTCTGCCCCTAGATCCTAAAAAAGATAAATAATTTTAAAGAATGTGGGTAGTGTGGGCACATCCCCAATCTCAGCGTGCTCCACGGTAAGCCATTTTTTTGCTGCAGTAAACATGTGTTAGTGCTTACCAAAGCTTTATAAAAAGGGCCCCTTAGTGCAGAGAATATTTTTCAAAATATGTCAACTTCATCGTATTAAAAATAATTTTCTGCAAGAGCATCTTCAACTTGTCACAATTGGATTATTATAATTTGCTTTATTTGGGTTGTCCTGATATTTCGATTAAATGGCTACAAACGTTACAAAATGAAGCAGCTAGGTTGATTTTTGAAATAGGTAAACTTAAAACTGTTACTCCTTTATTGACTATTCTGCACTAGCTTCTTATTCAGGCAGGATGTTATTTTAAAATGTGTATTTCTGTTTAACATTTTCAGGGTCAGGCACTGGAATATTTAACTTTGTTTGTAGAATTACCATCACTTAAAAAAAAAAAAAAATCTTTGTGTTCAAATAACTTTGATTCCCCACTACCCATCGGCAAAAACTTAAAACCTAAAATATTTTATGTAACCTCTTTTTCTCATCAAGCCTCAAGTTGTCTGAATGCCCTTCCTCTTAAGACTTAGATCCAAGGTTTGTTATTTGAGATTTAGAAAATTAAAGTATACTTGTTTGAGTAATTATTGTTGCTAAAATTTCTTTTTTTCTGTGTATATATCTTCACTAACTATAGCTAGTCCTCCTGATTGTAATCTGCGCTGAGCTGTTCTTCAGTTTGCAGCAGAATATAAGCATTTCTTATATTATACTAGTAAAAAAGGCCCGTTTCTGGAACAAATGAAACGGGCGCTAGCAAGGTTTTCCTGGGAGTGTGTATGTTTGAGAGAGTGTGTGTGAGAGTGGTGTGAGAGAGAGAGCTAGAGTGAATGTGCAAGTGTGTGACAGAGTGAGACTGTCTGTGTGACAGTGTGCGTGTGTGAGAAACAGTGTGCGGCAGGGCCCCCCTCCCCTGTTCCTTGCACCCCTCACCCCCTTCCCTCCTCCTTCCTCCCATCCTTTTCCTCCTCCTTTCCACACTTTGACTTCTTAAGTCTTTCAAAAGTCTATCTACCCAAGTGGCCTTAACGCCCAGTATCCGGATACCCCACCGCTTTCCTCCTCACCCCTCCCCCAAGATGTAACACTTTCACTTCCTTCATTCTTTTAAAAGTCTCCTATCTACCCTGTGTCCAAATGCCCGGCATTCAGATTGTCTTCGTCTCGTAAATTTTCATTTCTTTCATTCATTCAGAACTCCCCCCCCCCCCCCCCCACCCCGTTGAACACTTTCGGTTCCTTCAGTCTTTTAAAACTCTATCCACCCTGTGTCCTAATGGCCAGCATTCAGATTGTTTTCCTTTCTTTCATTCATTCACAACTCCCCCCCTCCCCCTGTTTAACACTTTCGGTTCCTTCAGTCTTTTAAAGTTGTCTCCTATGTTCCTTCCGTGTCTCCAGGACTCACCTGCTGGTTCCGCTGCACCAGCGCATCGTAGGAGCACAGGCGTAAGACCATCAGGCTCCGGAGCAGCACCCAGGTGTTTTTAACTCTGATAGGCTTCCCGGGGGTCTCAGAAGCGGATGGTGACGTCAGGGGAGAGAGTGGAGGAAGAGGTTCGAGTCGCGTCCTCTGCCCAATGCATGTGCTCCACTTTTGTCGGCCCAACCCACTCCTCCTCGGTCTCCTCAGGATCCTCCGTGGACCGCGACAACTCACGCGCAGCCACCTTCTCTTCTTCACCCCCTCCACCATGCTTCCTCTTCGGCTCCCAGCTACCAGTCACCATGTACTCTCATACGTCACAGAACTGCGACATTGCGCAAAATAGTGATGACGCGTATGTTCAATCTTCCTTGCCTCGTCGTGGGCACGGATTTCGAGGTTCATTCAGAGTCCGAGCATCGGTTTCACCTGCAAGGATTAGTCTGTTTTCGGGATCTTTATTGGCTTCTCCTGCTGCTCTAATCTGGGAGAGGGGACTCGTGGAGTCTTTTTCTGACACCTCATGGTAAGGGAGTAATTGTGCGGAGGGGGACGGTTTTTGGCGGGAAGAGGGGGTTGACAGGGTCACGGAAGGAAGGCAGGGGGAGGAGGAGTAGGGAAACACGCGGTGCGTGCCTGCCTAGCAGACCACCTCCGAGGGAGGCACAGTCCCAGGCACATTAGAACGTTGGAGGTGAGAATTATAGGATTGTGCTGTATTGAGGGAGCTTAGTCCAAACAAACTTTTTCAGACTACAGTGAATCAAATTTAAGATCAATGCTGAAAAGTGAGCCTCAAAAATAAAATATTCATATTCAGCAATAAAAAATTGACCTAAATGGGTGAATTTCAGGTTGCTAAATTATGCTGTTCAAAAGAAAATAAAAGACTGCTAATTTTGCATTATTATTGTGCAGCAATACATAATTGCAAACATTACTTATTTTAGTGACCATAATTGTGCAACTAGAATGAATCTTGTTCTAAAGTTTTGCAGACTGTAGTCTGAAACCTCCAAGAACATATATACAAAGTTTAATCAAAAGTAAAGATGGTCATGTAGAGATGATTTCTAGAATTGGTCCACTTGATACAGACTGACCCAAAAGCTAAACTTTCCTAATTGAACTGATTCCACATAGATTTCATCTTCACAGATTTGCAAGCGGTGTGTACATTGCTACTAAGTTTTGATTTATCTACCCCAAATCATTAAACATTTGGATAGCAAGAAAACAAATTCTTCTGTAAAAACTGTAGTCAGTACCATCATTAATTCAACAGTTCTTATAAAGCCCACCTATAATGGTGAATATCTTCAAATGATTTAGTATTATTTATGGCAAACACGCATAGGAAGCCCTCCCCTGTCCTCATGTACTGGTCCCTCATTGCACTGTACTCTTCTTGACCTGCTGTGTCGAGAATGTCCAAAAGACAGGTCTCTCCATCAATTACTACTTGCTTTCTGTAGGAATCCTGAGAAGGGAGAAAATATTTTTGTTAATATAAAAGATTCAATAGGTTTTCAATGTTTGTGCCTGTAGAACATTTTTAAGTAAACCTAGCATCAGAAACTACTATGCTTCCTGCCAGACAAATCAGTGCAGGCATTAGTACTTTATCAAACTGGAAAACATTGGAGACATCATGATCAAGTCTTTAATGCCAAAAAAAAAAAAATCAATGGAAGTTACTGTTCAATTTCACTAAGAAAAAAAAAGCCACAATAAGCCTGATATAAGTCTACTGTATTCATATAGGACAGTTAACCCATTTAATGGCCTTAGAATAAGGCCTTAGAAACTGAGATCATCTTATACTGGGCTATCAGATTCACAGAAATACTGCAGAAAGCTACAAAGCTGTTTACAATAACCTACCTTTCCAAGCAAATGTCCTGAACAGCAAGATTTTGTTTTGTCTTTTTTAGAAGTGTTGGATATGAAAATACAATGCATAAAAACTGTCAACAACATTTGTCAAGCTAAACTAACTCACTCAGTATGCGAACAATTTAAAAATACCTTACACATCAGGACACTTGTTTGAAGAGGTAAACAATTGAAATTAGCAGCTTAGAACAAAGTTGTACTCTGAAATAAACTATATACCAATACTCCTATATAAAAGCATTGTGGTTTTTTTTTTAAGCCTTTTTCTGATAAAAGATGGGGTGTCATCCCCAATTATCAAGCAAGCAATATTTGATTTTTTTCTCTCTCCTCTTTAAAAAGGAGTCTATATTTACAACCTTACTTGCAGCCCCTTCTTTCACAGTGATTTTTGGAATTGCTGTTGCCCTTTAAAGGTGAAGTTATTTATACTTGTTAATTTATGAGTCCTTCCAGACCAGTGGGTTATGTCACCTTACCAGCAGTTAGGAGAGATTCTAAACTTTCCACTGATATTGATATACGAATTGGCGCAGCCTGGAACTCCTCAATATGCTTCCCCGATAGGTATGTGAAAACAAGCTTGACAGATCCAAGGATGTGAGAAACTTCAGGTTTACTAAGGCTACAAGGTCTGGATGCAGAAGCACAATACCAGAGAGGTAAGGACTCCTTTGAGATTCAAAATTAACCATTCTTTGGCACCAAAAAACAGAGTAGCAACCCTTGCCCTGTTCTAAAGCAGAAACAGGCTTGACTGAAGTTCAGCAGAAGCGGCTAGGGCTCTTCAGCTTGGAGAAAAGGCGGCTGAGGGGAGATATGATAGAGGTCTATAAAATAATGAGTGGAGGGAGTCCAAGATGGCCGCCGATTAGGACGGACGCGTTTTTTCGTCTCTCCCTTTCCTGAAAAAAAATATCGTTGTTATGCCTAAGAGGAGGGGAAGGGCTGCGGCGACTGCCTCCCAGCAGCCGAGAAATGTACCTTCTCTTGGTTCTATCGAACCATTTTTGCAGAGAGCCGCAGGCATGGTTGTTCCGTCAATGGGTGGCCCGCTTGTTCGCACACTAGCTGGAGAAAGTGAAGCGAACACAGGGCTGGAAGTTTCGTTGAGCCCAGACGGCAGAGAACCGCCTCCTCAGCCAATTGGAAGCAGTTCCCCGAAGAGTGCGCACTCAGACGCGAAGACCGGAGGGTCAGGTAGCGGAGAGGAACGGGAGGCTATTCTATCCTCGATGGAAGGTTTGGGAAGTTTGTTAACTCCCACCTTAACTGCTCCCATACAGAGAAGAACCACTGAGGAGACCGTAGGAACAAATGGGAATGTAAGTCCGATACACACTGAGACAGAAGATATATTTCCTTTCAAAAAACCTACTGAAGTAACTTTAGACAATCTTTGGCATCTAATTGTGGAACTTGGTAGGGCTTTATGCCCTCAGACAAAAAAAATGTCAGAAGAAATTGTTTTATTGGATGGGAAATTGAAAGAAGTAGAAATTAAACTTAATACTGTGGCCTCACAAACTGAAAATTTTGAGAAAGAATTACAATATATACAATCTGTGCAAACAACAATTGTTAAAGATTTGGTAAACCAAAGGAGGAAATCGGAGTTTCTTGAAAACAATCTTAAAAATAATAATTTACGTTTTATAAATTTTCCTGCTTAGCCTCTGATTTCCCCACGGGAAATGTTAAGAAATTATTTCAGAGAGGTCTTGGAAATTGGTGAAGATCAACTCCCTCCTATTTCCCAGGTTTTTTATATCCCGGGTAAAAAAGATGAACAACTTCCAAGTAATCAGGCAATAGATGTATCTGCATTGTTAGAAAGATCAGATAATGAAATAATTACAGCTTCAACTTTACTTGCTACTGTGGCGTTGACCTCTGACAAATCATGGATATTAAAGAAATTTTTCCTAAAGAAAGAAAAAACCTTTAGAGGGTTACAAACACGGATTTTCCCGGATTTGTCGAGAGATACGCAGAAGCGTAGGCAAAAGTTTTTGCAGTTGAAACAAGAGACTCTCCAATTAGGAGCAACGTTTTATTTAAAATATCCTTGCAAATGTTTGGTTAATTATCAGAATGTCAAATATGTGTATTTTGACCCTTCCCATTTAAGTTCCTTTTTAACATCTAAGAAAGCTCTGTAAATGAATATATACCTTGTCTGGAATGCTGATGTCTTAGTTTTGGTAACAATTTACTTGAAATGTTTAATTTCTTTTCCTTATATCTCCAGTATTTTGAATACTTGGACTCCCTATTTGTGGACTTTAAAGCATCTAAAAAGGAGATGTTTTCTCTTTTTTTTTTTTTTTTTTCTGAAGAAAATTGTGTTACTTTCCTTTGTAAATTAGTACTCTTTGGATGCTTTTTTCCTTCTCAAGTGGTATTGGCTTGTGATTATTGAAATACTAATAAATATAAATTTAAAAAAAAAAAAAAAAAATAATGAGTGGAGTTGAATGGGTAGATGTGAAGCGTCTGTTTACGCTTTCCAAAAATACAAGGACTAGGGGGCATGTGATGAAGCTACAATGTAGTAAATTTAAAACGAATCGGAGGAAATGTTTCTTCACTCAAAATGTAATTGAACTCTGGAATTCATTGCCAGAGAATGTGGTAAAGGCAGTTAGCTTAGCGGAGTTTTAAAAAGGTTTGGACGGCTTCCTAAAGGAAACATCCATAGACCATTATTAAATGGACTTGGTGAAAATCCAGTCTTTCTGGGATAAGCAGTATAAGATGCAACTTGGAGACGCTACCAAACAAACAATTCTGCAGCCAAAGCCACCTGAGGCCCACCACCACCAAGGCTAGTATGTGAGAACCAAGGAGGTTAGATTAAGACAGGAGATGGCATGAGCCTATCTAGCTCATTATGTGGGCTGAAGCCAGTAGGCGAAGCTTGCCAGCAGTAAGCAGATCTTGCCACCATTTCTTTTGTTACATTTGTACCCCGCACTTTTCCACTCATGGCAGGCTCAGTGCGGCTTACATGGGGCAATGGAGGGTTAAGTGACTTGCCCAGAGTCACAAGGAGCTGCCTGTGCCTGAAGTGGGAATCGAACTCAATTCCTCAGTTCCCCAGGACCAAAGTCCACCACCCTAACCACTAGGCCACTCCTCCATTTTAGTTCACCCAAAACAAAACATAGTAACATAGTAAATGACGGCAGAAAAAGACCTGCATGGTCCATCCAGTCTGCCCAACAAGACAAACTCATATGTGCTACTTTTTGTGTATACCCTACTTTGATTTGTACCTGTTCTCTTCAGGGCACAGACCGTATAAGTCTGTCCAGCACTATCCCTGCCTCCCAACCACCAGCCCCGCCTCCCACCACTGGCTCTGGCACAGACTGTATAAGTCTGCCCAGCACTATCTCGGCTAAGCTCCTTAGGATCCATTCCTTCTGAATAGGATTCCTTTATGTTTATCCCACGCGTGTTTGAATTTTGTTACCATTTTCATTTCCACCACCTCCCACGGGAGGGCATTCCAAGCATCCACTCCTCTCTCCGTGAAAAAATACTTCCTGACATTTTTCTTGAGTCTGCCCCCCTTCAATCTCATTTCATGTCCTCTCGTTCGACCGCCTTCACATCTCCGGAAAAGGTTTGTTCGCGGATTAATACTTTTCAAATATTTGAATGTCTGTGTTTCTCCTTTCTTCCAGAGTATACATGTTCAGGTCAAGTCTCTCCTCATACGTCTTGTAACGCAAATCCCTTACCATTCTCGCAGCTTTTCTTTGCACCGCTTCAATTCTTTTTACATCCTTTGCAAGGTACGGCCTCCAAAACTGAACACAATACTCTAGGTGGGGCCTCACCAACGACTTATACAGGGGCATCAACACCTCCTTTCTTCTGCTGGTCACACCTCTCTCTATACAGCCTAACAACCTTCTAGCTACGGCCACCGCCTTGTCACACTGTTTCGTCGCCTTTTGAAAACAATAGCATACGATTATTAGAAATAAAGGACTGCCTATACACGATCCATCTGTAAAAAGTCTAAAGCTGTTCCAGTTGGATAGGCAGTGCCTTAAAAGGAAGTTTGTTTTTTTTAAACTTGACAGCTTTTTTTATTTATTTGAAAATTTCCCATTATCTAGATATATGTTAGGAAATAAAACTGAATATCACTAAAACAGCTTTAAAAATTATTGTAGAACCAGCACTTATAAAAACTCTGTATTTTGTTCTCATTTTTCTACACTGTTCTATATACAATACAGCAAATTTAAGGGGCCCTTTTACACAGTAGCAGTAGCCCAAAGCGGGCATACCGCTCGCTCTTCCAAGACTACCGTCAGCCTAACATGGCTGCCGGCGGTAGTCCCGCCCTGAGTGCGTGCCATTTCCGGGGAAAAAAATACCCCCCCCCCCCCCCCCGGAAATGGCTTGCGTGGCGATAATTGATGCGGACAGCCTGGTTACCGCCGGGTTAGCACGGGAGCCATTATCGCCACCTCAATGGGTGGCAGTAAGGGGTCCCTGCTGCATGGCCATACGTGTGCATGTGTGCTAGGGGCTTTACCTGCAGCGGTAAAAAGGGCCCTGGCGAGCGGGAAAGAGGGCACCCACCGCTAGCGCAGGGTCCTTTTTCCTGCAGCTTGGTACAAGGACCCCTAAGTGAGGATATCCTGTTTCCAGACAGGTTCATCTTAACTGCTGTAATCTGCCTTGGGAAATGGAAGTAAAATTAAACTCTCCTTTCATTGGGGCACACGTAATCCCATCTTCACTTCATCTGTTTTGTAGAAATTTACGTTTTACATACACAAATGGATTATTCTTTTTTGAGCATGGTTTCAGGGACAAGTCAAAATAATAAATATTTTGTTTCTCATTTGTTTAAACACAACTAAATGGGCTATAAGCTCCTAATGCATTGGTTCTCTTATATTTTGTTCTTGCGATGACTTATACTGTGCCAAAACTGAACACACACTATCTGGTCGACAATAAAAAGGAGCTCACTGTGAGCACTACCCACCCTAATTGTGTTGTGGCTGTATATGAGGAATTGTGATAATGCAAAAACTGGTGTATGGTTTTGCTCCTAGTTACGCATCCAAAAGGTTATATAATCCTTTCAAGAAAGCCAGTTAATCGTTTTAACTTATTAGTGGAACACAACCACAAAGGCATGGTATGATCACATTTTAAATATCATCACATGCCCACAGGTATCCACACATACACATTGCGAGAGTCAACTTCTACAGAGTACATCCAAAACAATTTTTATTTCCTCATTTCCATCTTTCAAAATTCTAGACAGAAGATGTACAAATCAGTAGGACCCAAAGCAGTCCAAAACAAGTAAAGTCAGAAACAAAACAGTTTATACACAATTGTTCAACCACCCTTAGGATTCGCCTTTGGGTTTAAAAAGCATTACCATGTGCATGTAAGGTCTAGATAAATTAAAAACAATCAGTTTAAAGCAAATGCCCATTAATATGTAACACTTGGTAGCAATAACAGTGATGGGATTTTTATTATTTTATTACACAGAAACAGAGTAACATAGAAAAATGACAGCAGATAAGGGCCAAATGGCCCATCCAGTCTGCTTATCCTCAGTAACTCCTAACTCCTCTTCCTAAAAGATCCCACGTGCCTCTCCCAAGCTCTCAAATTCTGACAGTCCTGGTCTCCATGACCTCCACAGGGAGGTCATTCCACGGATCCACCAACCTTTCAGTGAAAGAGTATTTTCTTAGATTCCTCCTAAGCCTATTTCCTACTACTACTACTTATTTCTATAGCACTACTAGATGTACGCAGCGCTGTTCACTTCAACATGAAGAGACAGTCCAGGCTCAACAGAGCTTACAATCTAATCAGGACAAACAGAACAAATAAGAGAGATAAGGCCTGCCCTGCAGAAATGCTAGGATATGCACAACCTGAGCAGAGAAGGAAAGAAGTCCATGCTGAGAACACCAGCCCTCGAACATCCTCCATGGATGTAGAGCATTGCTGAGCCCGAAGGAAGGTAGCAATGACCGATCAGAATAGCCTTTTAGTCTCAACTGAACCCTTTCAATGGACAAGCCATAAAACCAAAGAGGCAAGGATCCTCCATGAGTGCCGGACCTTGCTTCAGTAGGCCGTGTACCTGCGGAAGATGGAGAACATCTCCATCCAGTAGTTGAATCAGGTCCATGTACCACAGCCTCCACAGTCAATCTGGGGCTACGAGAATTATTCGACTCTCGCAATGTGATCCTTTTCAACATACAGCCTACCACGGGCCAAGGAAGGAAGACATACAATAGATGTGTCTCCAGCCAGGGCTGCAGTAGGACATTGATCCCAATTACGCCCCATTTTTTCCAAAGGCTGAAGAATTTGGGCACTTTGGCATTCATTTTTGTAGTCATTAAGTCCACAAGCGGAGAACCTAATCGGTCTGCAAACCCTGGCTGGATAGTTCTCATTCTCCCAACTCCAAAAAGAGTGCCTGCAGAGGAAGTACACCTCCACATTCAAGGACTCAATGATGTGAGCTGTCAACAAGCACAGAAGATCTTTCTCTGCCCAATTCAAGAGGGAGACTGCCTCCACCGCCATCAGATGGCTGTGGGTTCCACCTTGCTTGCTGATATAAGCCACCGAGTTGTTGGACAAACCTCATATTGGGCCTCTACCAGAAAGGAAGTGAAGTCACGTAAGGCATTCTGACTGCCCTGAGTTCCAAGTGATTTATCAACAACCGAGACTCCTGTTCCGTCCAGGTGCCCTGTGCCAGATGGAACTTGCAATGAGCTCTCCAACCTGACCTGCTGGTGTCTGTTGTCACCACCTCCCACTGTGCTATCAGAAAGGGAGCTCAGACAGTCAAATTCCTGGGCAACCACCACCACTGCATACTCCGTCTGGCAACCAGCATCCAAGGAAGATGAAAGTCATACTTCTGTGACACCAGTGGCTAAGAGACTCCCGTAATAGCCACATATGAGCCCTTGCCCATGGCACCACTTCCATCGCTGCTGTCATTAACCCCAGAACCTGGATGTAATCCCAGACACTGGGCTTGCCTTGATTGAGAAGATAAATCTGATTAACCAGCTTCAACCTCCTGCGTTCTGTGAGGAAGGTCCTGTCCCTTGCTGTGTCAAATAGAATGCCCATATAATCCAGCATCTGCTCTTCTCAAAATTAAATCACCCAACCCAATGACTGCAGAGACTGACAACTTTCTCCGTCACCACCACACTATCTAAATAGGGCAATGCATGAATGAGCCAGTTGGTGAGATAAGTGGTGAACTCTGCTTCCCTGGCACCAAAGGAAGGCCACTACCATCATAACCTCGGCAAACATTCTTGGTGCTGTGGAGAGACTGAAAAGCAAAACCCTGAACTGGAAGTGACGGCCTAGCGCTGCAAGACAAAAACCTCTGATGCAGTAGCCACATGGGTATATAAGCAAGTACGCCTCCTTGAGAAATTCTCCTACCTGAACCAAGGTGTGTTTCCATGTGAAAGTGGGGCACACTAAGGCAGTGATTTAGACCTTTGATATCTAAAGACAGAACGAAAGGTGCCTTCTTTCTTTAGGACAATGATGTAGCCAGAGTGAGTATCTACCTTGTTTGGTCTGGGGAACTGGAACAATGGCCAGCAAGGAATCTACAATGGCCTGAACCTCAACCGCTTTGCTTCCCTTTTGACAGGGAGACTTCAAGAAGAGAGGAGCAACCAGGCAGGAATACTACAACTTGTAACCTTCTGTAAGAATATCCAGAACCCACTGGTCTGACGTGGTTTTGGCCCATACCTCATGAAACTCCTGGACGTCCTCCCACTGGAAGAATGGAAGAGGCTTGCATCAATTTTGAAACTCTGGAAGCACTGGGCACTATCTGCCTGAAAGGAGGACTTTCTGTCTGTACAAAAGAAAGCCAGGCATGCCTGAAAGTGGGACTTCCAACCATATTGCTGATGAGGCCGGTACAGTCTGCTTCTTGAAACCAAGATCGAGAGCCACCTGAGGAAGAATGACCAGAGGCTTTCGGCTTATCTTCCGGCAACCACTGTGGCATAGTTTCCCCCAGTTACCTCACCAAGTTACTGAGATCACTTCCAAATTGCCATTTGCCCCGAAAGGGCAGTTTATCAAGACATAATTTTGATGCTGCATACCCTGCCCAATGCCACAACCAGAGTTGCCGACATGCAATAACAGACAAAAAGACATACTGTTGGCCATAACGTGTCATAAACAGCATCCAAGTAGGCCAACCCTGCTTCCAGCTGGGCATTATGGCGCCTGTCTTGTGTTGCCAACTGCTGATGCCACTTCAGGTATGTTCTAGCCATAAAAAAGCTGCACACTGTCGCTTTAAGGCCCAAAGAAGCCACTTCAAAGGCTTGTTTCAGCAATCCTTCTATCTTCATATCCTGTAGGTCATTTAGGACAATGCCCTCTTTCAACAGCAAGGTGGTCTTCTTAGTCACCGCCGTAACATGGGAATCCACCATGGGAAGCTGCAGTTTTTCTCCTCCAGAACCAATGGGTAGACACAAGTCATGGCACTTCCCGCTCTCAAACTCATTCTGCTGTAATCAGGTCTTGAATGTCTGAACACATCAGGAAGGCCTTATGATGACCTCTAAACACCCTCATGATTGACAAAGATGGAACTCCTGACAACGAAGTAGAAGGCTCTTCAATGATAAAACCTTCTCTATATGAAACAACCTTAGTTTGGTCATCCCCTGCCCTCAGGAAGGAGCTCTCCCTAACGGCTCTTTCAATGATGACTCCTCTGAATAGACCGAGGCCACATCAAATAAGGAGGGAGAAGCCGAGAGACCTCCGGGAGTGGACAGACGAGGCTAAACAAGATCTCTTAGGAGCTGGAGGAGCAGCTTGACAACAAACTGAAGAACCTTGCAGCAACTCTGACTGTTCCTGCTTCGGTAAAGAGGCCTGTGTAAGAGCAATATAAATTCCACAGCTGAATGCTCAGTCGGGCCCTGAGGTTGTAAAATGGTGGCTGTACTCTACATATGATCAGACAGAGGATGTTCCTCACTGCCAGTCGGTCCTGACAAAATGGTGCCCGTTCCCGTGCTCTCCTGCATCAAACTGTGCACAGGCCCTTCTGCAGAGCCTGAAGTCCCCGGCATATTCGGATGCTGTGCTAAATCCAAAGACGTGTTGCCGCAGACTGTTTCCCCTCATGTCCTGCAGGACTTCCAGCTTGTACACAATGCAATGCCCCGATGCCAGCCGGTGGGTCCCAAAGCGGAAAAACGGCTCAACTGCCTCTGCAGAGTTGCCATTCACCCTGACTGGCCCAAGCGCAGCACATCACAGTCCAAGCAGTGTGTCAGGAACCCTCCCCTGCACCAAGTAGAACTTGCAGCCCTCCAAGCAGTTCCGAGTCAGACTTACCACTGCCGCCTGCTTCTCTTAAGTACACAGTCTCCACAAACCTTATCCCAGGTGAAAAAGAATCAGGATCAATACTCTGTCCAGGAAACCTCTTTCCTTCTTTATTTTTTTCTTTTTTAAAGGTTGTTGTGCTGGAAAAGAAGAGCTCCACAGGAAACAACGGAGAGGTGAAGGGAGAAAACAAGTAAATTTGCAGGGTATCTCAGACAGGGATCTGAAAACCTCCAGATATGACTCGGCAGACTCAAGCCACCCACAAAGCTCAACTGGGGACCAGCAGCAAATCGCCCAGAACCAGAGGCTGAAAGTGTGTCCATCTATCTACTGGAGATAGAAAATACTAAGGAACTGGACTGGATGCCAATAGAGATATGTCTCAGCTTAGTTTTTAGTTCTCTATCTCCTCCTGCTGATTGATAAGACAACCATCCACATGTTCTGAAATAGTGGGAAGCGGTAATTAATCGCTCCCTACTGTAGCCAAGAGGACCCCTCCACTCCTATAGCGCCCTTAATCAGGGAGAGGACTTTGCACCATGCATCACCTGTTGCACCTCCTTCACCTGACTCCAGCTACAGAAGCTCAGCAGGATTCCTGCTTCCCCGAATGACTGCTATCTGAAACTGCAAGACCAACTCAAACTTCCAACACTGCATGGCTCAAGTTTGCACAAAGCAGGAATCCCACTGAGCTTCTGCAGATAGAGCCAGTAAAGGAGGCTTCTGATGGCCAAGTAAAAGGCACTTGGGGGCAGGGTTCTGGCCTTTGGGCTATAAATTGGACAAACCTGGTCTAAAGCTTCCTTCCATTGGGGGGGGGGGGGGGGTGTTTTCTTTGGAGAGGTGGAAAAAATTCCAAGGAGCCAGGATGTCTGCTGCTAGACTAAGAGGGAGCCTCGGCTGCAACAGGCTGAAGACAGCTGTTACCTCATTGGCGCCAGGTATAACTGAAGGACTGGGATAGCTCCCTTCCAACCCAGAAAAGGCTGTAAAGAGGGCTAGGAAGAGAAAGATTAGAAGAAAAACTACCACCATCCACACACACAAAGGAAAAAAAAAATACAACACCCCCCCCCCCCCCCAACCACAGACGACAGAGGAGAATATATATAAAATTTTTAATCCTCTGTTTGGGTGCATTACGTTATGCCTTTTAGGTGTTTAAATGTTTCTATTATGTCTTCCTATATGGTTGAGTGCCCTTATTGCTAAAGCATTTTTATAATAGTTAACAGCAGAAAAAATTACCCTTGGCCTGTATTTCCAGTTAAACATTTAGCCGTTACTCTTCTGCCTTCACTACTTCCCATCTTCCAAACAAGTATGGATCAGGGTGAATTCCCTGCTCTGTGGAAACATGTGTTTATTAATCACATTTGGAACTCACTGATCCCTACAACTTCCATCCTATTTCTAATTTTCCTTTCTTTGCAAAATTCCTAGAAAATGTAGTTCATCCTCAACTTACATCGATTTTGGACAAATCTATAGCTCTGCATCCTTGCTAAGCAGGATTCAGAACTGGTCAGAGCACAGAAACTCTACTGACAGCTCTCTAGAGTTAAATACAATGTTCCTTGGATCAGCATCACTAAGGGGTCTGTTTACGCAGCAGCGCCAGCAGCTGTCCATGCGCTAGTGCCGACAGCCCATTTATCGGCACTAGCGCATGGACATCCGCTGGCGATACTTAGTAAACCAGAGTGTGTTTCTTTAGATCTTTTGTCTGCTTTTAACTAAGTTGACCACACAATCCTGTTACACCTTTTTGAATCACTAGGACGTTCTGGCTCAGCTCTTGATTGGTTTAAATCCTAATCTTTCCGATCACACTTTTCAAATTTCTCATAAGAACACGTCCTCTTCTGTTTTCACCTCTACCTGTGGTGTTCCCAAAGGATCTATTCTTGCCACCACCCTTTTTAATATTTTCATCTGTTGACAATTATTTACTCAAAAGATTGCAGTCCCTACTGATATGTCAATGATGTTCAGATTATTTTTGCTCTAACTCCTTGTCCACTATGCAACCTGTTAACGATTGCTTATCTTCTCTTTCTTCTTGACTTAAGGAGAAGCAGCTCTTTTTAGATATCTCAAAATGAGCATCTATACACTTTACTAAGCCTCATGTTCTTAACCCCTTCCCCTCCTCTCATCAATCCTAAATCCATCCCCTTCTGCGAACAACTTAAAATACTTGGCGTCTTCAAAAACAAATTGTATTTTTGTCCACAAATTGAAGCAGTTGTCAAATAGTCTTGTTTTGCTCTTCATAGAATCAGATCACTACATGCTACTCTTCCTCTCAATATGACCATTATCTTCTTTTTCTCATCATTTCTCATCTGGATTATTGTAAAGTGCTTTATTCTGGTCTCCCTTTGTCTTCCTTGAAATGGCTACAACTCATTCAATCCACTGCAGTGAAAATACATTATTAAAATCTACTCATTTTGACCATGTTACACCTTTACTAAAGGAAGAACACTGAATTTTACATGAGCCAAGACCGGAAGCCAATGGTATTTAAAAGGTACACAACAGAATATATTTCCAAACTTCTGACCCATTACACATTTCTTGAATTCATCGCAACAAGCACTCCTTTTTCTTTCCCGTTCCTCAGTCCTTTGCTTAGACATTATTCAAGATACCGCTTTTGCCTATGCTGGTCCTTTCCTCTGAAACTCACTTCCCTGCAAACTCCAACTTGAATCTTCTTATTCTAACTTCAAAAAAGCAATAACAACTTGGATTTTACTCAAAGATTTCGTTCCCAACTCTCCACACTCCTTCCTTCTGAACATTTTTTTTCCTTTTCCAAATGTTTATAATTGTTTTTTTATTAGTTTATAATTATGTACACCAACCAGTGGCTTGAGAAAAAAAGAATAAATAAATATATTACAGACAGAACCATTATAAAGAGAAGGGGTATGTGGGTTATTGCCCAATGTGCCAGGCACTTATGTACCTCATGAGAGAGCAAGGCAGGGAAAAAGCATTCCTTGCCACCACTGTAATGGCAGAGATGCTCCTAAACCTTAAGCAGCCAGATCAAAGGGGAATTCCAGTGGGCTAATCACATCAGAGGGGCCCAGAGTGACAAGACTACACAAGTATTGTATTGATCAACTAAAATGAGAGCTTTTGATGTTGCAAGTGAAATAAAACAATGTTACCACTAAAACAGGGCTTAAAAAAAGGTAATTAGTTTTCAAAAGCATGGATAAATGTCCAACTTGAAATGTTGTGAATTCAATTTTTAGACCATAGTCAATTCAACAGTCCATCATATGTGACAAACATCATAACTATAACAGTACATCATATGTTATTTATGCTCTTCAAAAAAAAAAAAAAAAAAAAAACACACCTTACCTCTATTGTAGGATCATATTCATCCACAAAATGATTCTGTATTAGTTGTATTGTCAAAGCGCTCTTGCCTACACCACCAGCTCCAACCACTACAAGTTTATATTCCGTCATATTTGGTAGACCTTGCAACAAAAGAAATTAAGATTAGAAACAAATAGAACGCTGTATTTATTTATCTATCAGGATTCATTACAAGTATATGTTCAATGCTCTCACTACAATGTAATAGTAAACTAACACCTATGTTTACTAAGGTGTGCTATGGGCGCATTAGCGTTTTTAACGCGCGTAAATGGTTTACACACATTAAACGTTAATGCGCCCATAGACATGTATAGGCGCGTTAGTGTTTAACGCGCCTTAAATTTAATGGTGCGTTAGAAGCGCTAGCACACCTTAGTAAACATACCCCTAAAGGGAAAAAAAATACACACCACTTTAATATCTAATTTAAAAAGTCAAGGTGTTTTTGTTTAGATTGTAAGCTCTTTGAGCAGGGACTGTCTCTCTTTGTTAAATTGTACAGCGCTGCGTAACCCTAGTAGCGCTCTAGAAATGTTAAGTAGTGTTAAGTAGTAGTTTACTAGGTGCCCCATCCAAAGCAGAACAAAAATGACAATCATGCTTACAGAAAAAAAAAAAAAAAAAAAAAAAAAATCAATAGACTAAGGTACTAAAAAGAGGTATCTACAAAATGAGAGAAAATTTCAACCCAGCAAAGCTTGAAATATTTTACAATATTCACAATCAGGATAAAAAGGATATGGCATCAAAATTCTTAACATTCACACTAAGAGCTGCTTAGCTTTCAGAACCAAACCTACTCAACATGAAAACTCCTGCGCCATACATAGGAAAAGGCTAGATAATTGTACCAAAACAGCAAAAGGGAAAAAAAAAACAAAAAAAACTTGCTAACAGTTGAAGTCTTAAAAGTCCATATGGTATCCAAAACAAGGCTTAAAAGGCACTATAAGTCGAGAAATTTTATTACATTTGTACCCCACGCTTTCCCGCTCATTGCAGGCTCAATACGGCTTACATAGTAACAAGAGATCAATAGTAACAGAATCAACAAAGGGGGTGATAGGACAAATGAACAAGGAGTAAATGGGATAGAAGAGGTATGAGAAAAAGGATAGGGATAGGTAAGGCAGTGGAGGGTAAGAAGGTTGGTAGGAGGTGTTTCTGAGTCATTGTAGATAGTGGTTATTTGAACCAGTAGATAGATGATTTGCTTATATTTTGCTTATGATTTGCTTATGATTTTGACTTGAAAAGCTCATCAATAAACCAGGGTTGACTTGTCTATGGGTCATTCTCATCAGGGCCTTAGCATTTTCACTACTGCTAGCTTTATGAAGTATGGTAGACAGATTATGGCTGTGCTAAAGTTGCTTAAGAGAAAAATACATCTAGTGCTTTATAAAACCCTGGTACAAGAAGATGTCTTAATGCAGGGTGAGTACAGTGTTCTAACAAGAAGAGATTTGGAGGAGGTGTGCAAATGAGACTGGGGAGTGATGATAATAAAAATAGTAGTACTTGTTTAAAATCTGTAAATGTTGTGGTTGAAAGTTTGTGCTCAGTATGTACGGTGAGAGAAGGGCATGCTTGCAAGGAAGTATGCATGACAATTAGCAGAAGACATTTGATTGGCTGATGGCTCAAGCAGTAGCTTCAAAAAGGAAGTTTAGGTATGGGTGTGTGCGCGAAAACTTATGATTTAGCAGTTTCCTTCTGGCTTTCTCTGTCTGTTCTGACCCTGTTGAAAACTGTGAAGGCCATACCTGCCAAGTCTCCCACTTTGCCATGTCATCTCCCGCACTTCCGCCAAAGCGGGAAAGTCTCCCACTGAGATCCTCTTGAGCAATGGCAGACACAGCAAAAGAAAAATAAGTGTAGGGCCGCAGCAGCCTCCAGACATATGCTGTCAGCTCTGCCCCGGAACGGGAAATTGACATCAGCAGAGGCAGAGTACTGGCAGAGCTGACAGCGTATGCCTGAAGACTGCTGCCGCCCCACGCTTGTTTTTCTTCTTTTGCTGGCACTGCTGCAACATAGGGCCAGAGGAAGAAGGGGGAAAGGGTGTCCAGAGGGAGGCAGGAATAAATGCAGAGGGGAGAAAAAGAAAAAAGAGTGAGGACGCCTGGGGGGGGGGGGGGGGGGGGGAAGAGAAAGAGAGGACGGACATGGAAAAAGGGCAGGGGAGAGACAGGCTGCTGGGGAGAAAGAGAAGACATAGAAAAGGGCAGAAGACAAACTGTGAGAACCTAGCTGGTCAGACGGAGAAATGCTAGACGCTGGAAGGAGGGGAGAAAGAGAGATAGGACATGCTGAATGGAAAAGGGTAGAGAGAGAACTGTCTAGAAGGATGGGGAAAGAAAGAGGGATGACACTGGATGGAAGGGTAGAAGAGAATAAGAGGAAGGGGCAACAAAAGTGAGTAAAAGATGAAAAGCCATAAGTAGATGAAGTAAAAAAAAAAAGGGAAATTAAAGAATGGATAGTAAGAATGAATTAAATCTGGAGAGAAGGAGAAAAATAAAATTGAAGAAAAAAGAAAAAGGAGAGAAAAATTACAAATGAACAAGAAACCCTAGCAAAAGAATTAAGAGAAGACAAAAGAAAAGCAGAATCAAGAGACTGAGACCAAAACAATTAGAAAAAGTAAATGGACAGACAAAGGTACAGAAAATATTAAAGGCTTAAAAAATCCTTTCAAGAGACAAACATTTTGGGGTTACATCTCTAGATCATCTCCAGATATTCTTTATTTACAAGAGACCCATTTGAATGCCAACACTCTCCATGTCTTAAAACATAAAATCTTACATACTAGCAGCTGCTTCTCCTGCTATAAACAAGAAAAAAAACGGCAATGCTATTTTTTATGCCAACTCTCCCAATTCAAAATTATATCTCAAAAGACAGATGAACGGGTTTACATTCATGCTCAGATAAGCGCATCACCTCTTACACTTTGTCATGTTTATGTTCCCAACACCGATGTCCTCTTTTTTTGTGTGGATTTAGTAAATACTTTGGTACAATTTTCTGAAACTCTTATAATTTTAGGGGGTGATTTCAATCTGACTAAATACAGTATTACAGACTTCCCTTTTACCCGTAGCGATAAAAAGGGCTCTGGCACATGTGAAAAACACGAGCCGATGCCAGCGAATGCCCCCTTTTGCCACAGCTTCAATGGCATTTTAACTCCAAATTCATAAATGTGCCAGAATTTCAAGAAACAGTTGGCCATTCAGCATTATAAACGTGAAGATTGATACCTCTCTTCTTGATGGGATGCTTGAAAATGTATGCAAGAGGAACTATAATTAACTTTACTTCCTCTTGGCATAAAAAACAAAATTCAAGACTTGTTGATCTATGGAAACTGTTTATACAAAAACATCATCCTATACATGCATCATAGAACTTTGCAAACTACACCATGAATACAATTCTATCTACAGAAAGTTGGCTCAACAGCTTGTCAGTTTAGGTGCTAGATATTACTCTCAGCAAAATAAAGCAGGGCATCTTTTGGCTAATCACCTGAAAGGGAAAAGACAAAAGTATGTTTATGTTTGAGGGCTTTAATATACCGCCACTTCTAGCAAAAGGTTGCAGTGGTGTACAATAAATATTAAAACAATTACATTAGGAAAGAAACTACAAAGATCGATTTGAAAGAGTCAACGAGGTCACAACAGCAAACATCACACCAAATAAGTAAATCTCTAAACATTCTACCCAATCCAATCTCATTTTAAAAGATGAAGCTATTTTGAGTTAATTTCATACGAAACTGTACTCTTCAGATTTAATCAGCCATTACTCAAGATATTAATTCTTAAGTAAGATAGCGCATCCAAAAATATCAAATGCCAAGGGAAAAAAAAAAAGTTGGAATATCCAGTTTCTACATCTGAAATACAAAAGGATATTAATCATTCCCCCTAAACAAAAGAACCTGGGCCTGATGGCTTTAATACTGAATATTATAAGTGTGTCTCTAATGATCCCACACCACTTTTACATTCACTTTTCTCCAACTTAAAGCTTAAAAAGTCAAAAAGGTACCAGTAGCACAAATCAGTCCTTCCCAAACCGGGTAGGGACCCCTCCCTAGTTATTAACTACAGGCCCATTTTGTTAAATAACCTGGATAGTAACATTTATGCAACCAGACTTGTCAATGCGCTTCCTGCCATCATACACCCTGACTAAAATGGCTGACAGGCTTTATTTGTGAAGTCTTAAACGGTTTGGTTTCAGCCCTATTTTTGCTGACATGGTTTGCAACTTATATTTGAATCCTTCTACTATGACTTTTGTTAAATGACACTCTTGTCTCCTTTCTCCATTCCCAGGGGACAGCCTTGCTTGGTTCCTCTTTCTCCCCTCCTATTCAGTGTAGCCATAGAACCAAAAGCATTAGCTCTCAGAAATGATACTATGAATTTAAAGCCTGCTAAGTTAAATCATCATTATACGCAGATCTTTGATTATACACACAACGATCCCCTCAATCCCATACATACTCTCCATCATTAACTTTCGTTCATATCCAGTTACAAAATTAATTGTGATAAGATGGAATGTCTTCCCCTTCATGAAGATATAGTTATACAAGATTTGAGTCAAATTCAATTTAAAGTGCAACAATCCCACATCAAATATCTAGGAATATTGTTCTGCCATTCAATAGAAGAGACGGTAGACAAAAACATAGAATCCATACTACTTTCTCCTCTAAAATCCTCCATTTCGCATTGGTCATCTCTATTTTTCATCTGGTGGGGTAGACTGGAAAGAATTAAAACATTATCCCTAAAGTCAATTATATTCTAAGTATGCTTCTACTACCCTTTCCAGCCCATTTTTTTTTTTAAACAGGTTGATAAAATTCTTCTAGATTTTTTGTGGAACGACCCCCCCCCCCCCTCCAGCAGACTAACTCCTCAAATGCTATGGCCAGGTTAATTTTCCAGATTTTTGGCCCCGTTTACTAAGCCGCAATGTAGGCACACTAACTTTAGCTTGCGCTGCTAGACACACCCATATATTCCTATGAGTGTCTAGCATTATGCGTGTGCTAAAAATGCTAATGCACCTTAGTAAACAGGGACCTTTATTAACTACCACACGGCTTACATACTTAACCATTGGGGAGGGGGAGGGGGGTCTTTTACTAAGGTGTGCTAGCATTTTTAGACTGTGCTAAAAATCAGCTGGTGCTAAACACTGACACACCCACAGGAATATAATGGTTTTATACTTCATCGATTATACTTCCCCTACCAGGTTAACAGTAGCAGCTTTGTCACCACATATTCCTTTACATATTTTAGCGAATATGTCAACCCCATATCATTTTTCCTTCTTTTCAGTAAAGCTAAGGTACTTACCAGTAGCAGATGTTCTACAAGGACAGCAGGCTTTATATTCTCACAAGTGGGTGACGCTGACCCACGATGTCCAGTTCGGGACTTATAACAAATAGAGTACAGCTTTGTGGAGCACGAGACATACTCCAATGAGCATGCGTGTGCCTGCCCGCCCGCCACGAGAACACAATCTCCACAGTTTAATACTATAGCAAAAACAAAATACAAACAAAGGACACAACTTCAAGGGTAGGTGGGAGGGATTTTAAGAATATAAAGCCTGCTATCCTTGGAGAACACCTCCTAAAGGTAAGTACCTTAGCTTTCTCCAAGAACAAGCAAGCTTATTAATTCTCACAAGTGAGGAATCCCTAGCATCCAGGCTCACCATTTGGTCAACTGGGCCTCACAACAGCAAGGACATAACGCAAATTAACCTGAAACTATATAGAATCTGAATGAGTGCAGCCTGGAAAAGGATAAAATGGGCCTAGGAGGTTGGAGTTGGATTTTAGATTCTGCAACAATGTCTGACCGAACCAACTGTTGCATTGGGTATCCTGCTCAAGGCAGTAGCATGATGTTACTGTGTGGACTGAAGACCATGTCGCAGCCTTGCAAATTTCTTCAAATTGAGACTGACCTCAAGTGGGCTACCGACGCAGCCATAGCTCTATCATTATGAAAAGTGACATGACCCTCTAGGGCCAGCTTGGCCTAGGCATATGTGAAGGAAATGCAGTCTGCCAGCCAATTAGAAATGGTGCGTTTCCCGATGGCGACCTCCCCCCACCCTGTTGGGATAAAAAGAAAAAAAAAAAAAAAAAAGTTGGACGAATTGTCTGTGGGGCCTGGTCCGCTCCATGTAGTAGGCCAATGCCCTCTTGCAATCCAAGGTATGTAAGCTGCTTTCGCCAGGTTGGGCATGAGGTCAGGGAAACAGTGTTGGCAAGACAATCACCTGGTTCAGGTGGAACTGTGACACCACCTTTGGCAGGAACTTAGGGTGCATGTGGAGGACTACTCTGTTGCGATGAAAGTAGTGCTATCTTACCCGTCCCTGCAAAAATTTAACCCGTCCCCACAAGAATTTAACAGTACATAAAATAAAAATTCTGGTTGGCTCTCTCAGTTTCTCTCTGGGTTCGAGTTGCAGCGCTGCAGGCAAGGAAGGAACAGAAGTTGAAACTTGGAACACTCTGGTACGCACATGCAAGACTTGTCTCTGATTCACTGGCACTATGTACCGAGAGGTCACCACATGCACGCAAATAGGTCAGGTGGCATCTGATGCTTGTGCCTCTGTCAGAGCAGAGGTCTGCGCATCAGCCCAGGAGCAGAGAGGATTAATAGTAACATAAAAGTGACAGCAGATAAAAAAACTGAACGGTCCAGTCTGCGCAACAGTCACACTCATTATGAATTCATGATTAAATCAACAATGAACGTGATATTATATACTTGATTATGGTCTTCTTTTGGCGTTTCTGGGACATAGACCATAGAAGTCCGCCCGGCCCTATCCTTTTGTTCCAACTGCTGGAGCTGTCGTTGAAGCCCAGTCCAGCCTGTTTGTCTTATCATTTGCAGAAAACAGACCGTAAAAGTCTGTCCAGCACTGTGTTTCAGCCACTGAAGTTGCTGTCTAAGCCCTTTCCAGCCCACCCTAAACCAGATTGCCATATATGAGACACAGACCATACAAGTCTGCCCGGTATCGGCCCTAGTTCTTCACAGCCGGAGTCACCATTTAAACATCACTCAACACATCCACACATTTAAGTTTTCTACAACTTCCATTTTCTACCACCTCCTTAACTGAGACTTTCCACATCTGTGCTGTTAAAGTAAGGAGGAGGAGGAGATAGTACTCAAAGAACCTGGTACTCGGTACCACAGGAACTGTTTCCGTCCCCATTTGAACCCCGCCACCCGGGAACCCCGCAGGAACTGCTTCCATCCCCACGGGACTCCTACGAGTTCTGCGGGATTCCCACAAACCCCGTTCCCATGCAAGTCTATAGACGAAACTTAGTGTAAGGTGCATCCACCACTAAGGCCTGAAGCTCACCAACTATGAGTTGAAGTAACAACCACCAAGAAAACGACCTTCCAGTTCAAGTACTTCAGACGGCAGGAATTCAGTGGCTCGAAAGGAGCTTTCATCAGCTAGGTGAGAATGGGTTGAGATCCCATGACACTGGTGGAGGTATGATAGGAGGCTTTGACAAGAGCAAACCTCTCATGAAGCAAACAACTAAAGGCTTCTCTTCTATATGTTGATAAGCACTAACTGCACAAAGGTGAACCCTTACAGAGTTGCTCCAGAGACCAGACTGATAGGTGTAGAAGGTATTCAAACAGGGACTGTGTAAGACAACCATGAGGATCTAGGGCCTTGCTCTCACACCAAACAAACCTCCTCCATTTGAAAGAACAGCACCTCTTAGTGGAGTCTTTCCTGAAGGCCAGCAACACCAAGGAGACATCCTCCAAAAAGACCCAAGGAAGTGAATTCTAGGCTCTCAACATTCAAGCTGTGAGAGCTAAAGACTGGAGGTTAGGATGCAGAAGAGACCCCTCATCCTGTGTGCTGAAAGAAAACACTCCAAGCTCCACGATTCTTCAGAGGATAACTCCAGAAGAGGAGGGAACCATATCTGCGGTGGCCAGTATAGCATGATCAGACTCATGGTTCCCTGGTCTTGAGTTTGAACAAAGTTTTCCCCACTAGAGGTATGGGAGGGTACGCATTCAGACCTGTCCCCCAACTGAGGAAGGCATCTGATTCTAGTCTGTCATGGGCATGAAGCCTGGAACAGAACTGAGGGACTTTGTGGTTGATCTGAGTGGCAAAAAGATCCACTGAGGGGGTGCCCTATGCTCAGAAGATCTTGCAAATTATGCCCATATTGAGAGACCACTCGTGTGGTTGCATGCATTATTCTATTCAGTCTGTCGGCCAGGGTATTGTTTTCACCCACCAGATAAGTGGCTCGAATGAACATGCCATGCTGCCAAGCCCAATGCCACACCTGGATAGCCTCCTGTCAGAGGGCATGATCTGGTGCTCCCCTGCCTCTTGGAATAATAAATTGCAACCTGAACGAGTACAATTTGATGAGACAGCTGATCTCTGAAAGCCTTTAGAGCGTTCCAGATTGCCCTGGAGATTGACTTTGGCTGGAGAGCAGCAGGGGCCTTAGGCACACACTGTTGATGGTGACCAAGCGTGCTGGGGCCGAGCCTGAACAGGCTGGCAAGCTGAGGGGTTGTACCTATGCCTCTGATAGTAAGAGGCATTCCTCCTTGGTTTGCCAAAAGTCCTTCTACTAGAGGAGGTAGCTGCAGAAAGCACCCAACGGTAAAGAGAAGAGATTGTATCAGTATGTTTTTTTGATTTGGTCAGCGACTTCCTCAACCTTCTCTTCAAAATGGTTATTCCCCCCCCCCCCCCCCAGCACTGGGCATCTGCCAACCTCTGCTGAACAGAATTTTTCAAGTCAGACACGCAGACATGAGAGTCTGCGCATTGCTACACTGAGCAGATATCCTGGATGCCACATCAAAAGTGCTGTAAGTGCCCCTGGTCAAGAACTTTCAACATGCCTTCTGCTACTTGACCAACTGGCGAAGTGACTCGCTCTGCTCCAGAGGGAGTGTCTCCACAGGTCCAACAACTTGCGCACAGAGTTTAAATGGATACTCATGAAAAGCTGGTATGATTATATTAGGGAGATGAGCACTGAAGCCTGGTACATCTTCCTCAAAAGAATCCAGGGTTCTAGCTTCTCTATCTGGGGGCGCTGAAGCATAGTCCCTGGAACTCCTAGCTCTTTTGAGAGTGGATTCCACCACCATGGACTTGTGAGGCAACTGAGGCTTATCAAAGCCATGTGCACTGTGGATCCGATAATGGGAGTCGATCTTCTTGGGCATGACCAAGGCTGTCAGAGGGGACTCCCAGTTCCTAACGAGGATTTCCTGGAGTACCTCGTGGAGAGGAACAGCCACAGCCTCCCTAGGAGGAGACGTGTAGTCCAGACCTCGAGCATCTTGGCCCTGGGCTAGTCCTCCATTTCCAAAGGAAAGGGAATAAAATCAGCCATTTCCTTAACAAAAGAAGAGAATGAAAGGCTCTCCGAAGAGCCTGTCTCCTTTCATGTGGATGAGAGGGTTCAAAGAGAATTCCATCAGACTCCGAGGAAAAGTACCTTGGATCCTCCTCTGAATCAAATGAGCACTCATCCACCTCTTTGGTGTCAGACAATACCTCCTTATGGGAGTGTCGAGACCAAACCTGTCTCAACGTGGAGGAACCATGGCCTCAAGAACAGCGGCAAGAAGTCGGTTCCAGCCTCGACTCCAGCAAAGCTACCTCCATCGACATTGAGGGAGTGCCAACTTGGGTGGCAGTCAACACTGGAGCCGTATGTGGCTTTAGTGTCAAAGGCCGCACCGCAACAGTAGGTAGGGTAGGCACAAGTACCCTCAATGCCAATACACACAGTTGTATCAGGCCATCCAGCAGCTCAGGAAGCAAGCTCCAGATGCACTAAATAGACATGTTATGAGAATCAGGTGCTCAACATTCATTGTTTCTATTTATGACATTTATACCTCACATTAAGAATGAATTAGGCTGAAACCTGGGAGCATTTTAAATCTTTTTTTTTTCCTGTACCTAGATCAAAAGAAAAAAAAAAAAAAAAAAAAAAAGATGGCATGTGGAACTTGCTCCTTTTGTTTTGTGGAGTGCAGAAGTATACTATAAAAATGCACTTGATATTTTTATTACTATTATTTAAAAGACAGATATTGAATAATGAGGGCAGAGCTACCTTCATGCAGAAGTCCAGAGTCAGTCTAAATGTGCTAACATTGTCCAGTTTAGCACACTACTATACTTATAGCTATGATTTCTGAACATGTGGTATCATTAAAAGGACAAACTTTTAAATGCCCAGTTGAGTATATATGCTAATCTCAACTTTGATAAATGTTTCAGACATATCCATCTATTTGTTCCCATGATATAACTGAATTCTATTATTTTGTCTCACTGTACTTTCAAATGTAAGCCACATTGAACCTGACTTTGCTATGTTTTTAAAAAATTCTTTATCCTCCACCTTTTAAGACACACTGCCTACCTGATTTGATAGTGATGGCACAAGGAAAGCAAGTTTGGTCCAGTGAAGACTAACTCAAAATAACCTGTTCCTTAGCAAGGCCCTAGTATTACCACATTAAAAATGCAACCATACTGTGCCTCTGTGGTTATGTTCCATTAATAAGTTAAACGATTAACTGGATTTGTTGAAAGGATTATATAAACTTAAGATGCACACAAACATACACTTAGTTATTCAATATCACAATTCCTCATGTACAGCCACAAAATAACCTTTTAGGGTGGATAGTGTTCCTTTATTATCGACCAGATAGAGATAAAAGTTTTCGGTTTTGCCAAACTTTTGCCAAAACAGATGAAGATGTGATTCTATTTGCCCCAACGAAAGAAGAGTTTAATTCTACTTCCATTTAATTTCAATATATTCTATCATCTATAAACACCAGGCTTCCCAAGGCAGGTTACAACAGTTAAGATGAACCCATCAGGAAACAGGATATCCTCACTGAAATCTGGCCATCTGTATTGTATAGAAGAACAGTGAAGAAAAATTAGCACAAACTACAGAGTTTATAATTGCTGTTTCTACCAGCTACAATAATTTTTGAAGCTATTTTAGTGATATTCAATTATTTCCTCTCTCCTTCACCTTTTAAGGCACTGCCTATTCAATTGAAACAGCTTTAGACTTGTTACAGATGGACCAACAATAAAGAACGACAACCTGGATGAAGCAGCTCATAGGTTTGCTTGCTTTGTTTTGAGTGTATAGCAATGATGGTTGCACAGGGGGCAGTGTAAACAGAGATTAACCAAATTGGCTTCCTTGCTTACAGTGGACTAGATAGTATATTAAACCTCCTTGATTGGAAGCTACAGCCTGTCCCCTTGTCTGTGCGCCATATCTCTCTGCTGTGGGTGGGGCAGGTTGGTGATAGGATTGGCCTGCAGAAACCAAGGAGGTTTAATAGACAGAAGCTGAAGTGACATCAGAACGCTGAAACCAATTAGGTTAAGTCTAAGTTTCCCCTCCCCAGCGCAGCCGTCATCCCCGTTCACTCAAAACAAAGCAAGCAAACGTAAAAGCTGTTGCATCCACCTTGTCGTTCTTTATTGTTGGTAGTATTTTTATTTAATCTCTTATATTTTCAAACACAGAGGCTTGTGCAGCATACGGATGTACACAGAAGTATAATAATGGAATAACTTTTCATAGGTAGAGTAGTAATTTATTATAAATCTTAATCAGTGGTCAGTTGGAGGGGCTGGTAACAGGGACACACTAGCATGTGTTATATTCATGCAGAGATTTTTTTCTCTCCTGGTAATGGACCACTAAAACAGATATCATGTTATGAGAATCGGGTGCTCAACATTTTCAGAGTTTCTATTTATTTATGACATTCATATCCCACCTTTAACAAGTATTAGGTTGAAACCAGGGAGCATTTGAAAGCTTTTTTTTTTTTCCTGTGCCTAGATTAAAAGAAAAAGATAATTTGTGGGAACTTGCTGCTTCTGTTTTGAAGAATGCAGTGGTATATTATAAAAATGCACTTAATATTGTTTATTACTATTATTTACTACTGGTTGATATACAGCAGAAGTTAACCAAGTCAATTTTATGCTTTGTAATATAATTTTTAATAGCATTTTCTCAGTTATTACCCCAAAACACAAATAAAAATTATAATGTTAATTATAGGACCTTGTCCGTCTCTTATGGTAGTTAGGATAACCTGGTCTTGGAGTTACCCAAGGCAGTCAGGATATTGACAATGAATATTCATGAGAGAGATTTGCATACAGTGGAGGCAGTGCTCGTTATGAAATGCTTTCAGTTCTACTGATCTGTACACCTGTTGTGTTATTTTGGCGGGTGGAAACAGTCAGGTGGGCTTATAGGGAGGGAGGCAAGTACGGGAGGAGAAGGGTTCTTGGGGTATGTTCTCTGTAAACGTTTTTATTGTGCCATTTTGGATAGTTTACTGTTTTTACTTGTTCTGTATGAAGCTTATCAACCAACATGTTTTGCTTTTAATAAATATGATTAAAACATAAAAATAAGTTTTGGATGTTACTGAATTTATTATTCTGTCACTGTATTTTCAGTTTTGGCACAGTATAAGCCATCACAAGAACAAAATATAAGAAAACCAATGGACTGCATTAAGGGGCTTATAGTCCATTTAGTTATGTTTCAACAAATGAAAGATGTTTGACAGAAAATATTTTCATTATTTTGACATATAAACCATTTGTCCCTGAAACATGCTCAAACAGAATAATCCATTTTTGTATCTAAAAAGGTAAATTTCTACAAAACAGATGAAGATGTGATTCCATGTGCTCCAATGAAAGGAGGAAACTGGCAAAAGAATTGGTTTGCCTGCTGGATGACCGGGGTGTAAAAGGGGCGATCAAGGAAGACAAAGAAATAGCAGAAAAACTAAATGAGTTCTTTGCTTCGGTCTTCACCGAAGAAGATTTGGGTGGGATATCGGTGCCGGACAAGGTATTCGTAGCTGAAGAGTCGGAAAAACTTATTGAAATATCTATAAATCTGGACAACGTAATGGAGCAGTTCTGCAAACTGAAGAGTAGCAAATCTCCTGAACCGGATGGTATTCACCCTAGGGTACTTATATTACTAAAAAATGAGCTGGCAGAGCTACTGTTATTGAGTTGTAATTTATCCTTAAAATCAAGCGTGGTACTGGAAGATTGGAGGGTGGCCAATGTAACGCCGATATTTAAAAAAGGTTCCAGAGGAGACCCGGGAAATTATATACCAGTGAGTCTGACGTCGGTGCCGGGCAAAATGGTAGAGACTATAATATAATCAAGAACAAAATTACAGACACGTTCAAAAGCATGGACTAATGGTATAAAGTCAACATGGATTTAGTGAAGGGAAGTCTTGCCTCACCAATCTGCTGAATTTCTTTGAAGGGGTAAACATGTGGACAAAGATGAGCCGGTTGATATTGTGTTATCTAGATTTTCAGAAGGCGTTTGATAAGGTCCCTCACGAAAGACAACGGAGGAAATTAGAGAGACATGGGATCGGAGGTAGTGTCTTACTATGGATTAAAAACTGTTTGAAAGATAGGAAACAGGAGAGTAGGACTAAAAGGTCAATATTCGCAATGGAGAACGGTAGTTAGCGGGGTCCCTCAGGGATCGGTGCTGGGACCTCTGCTTTTTAACATATTCATAAATGACCTAGAGATGGGGGTAACTAGTGAGGTAATCAAATTTGCCGATGACACAAAGTTATTCAAAGTAGTCAAATTGCAGGAAGAACAAGAGGACCTTACGAGACTGGGCATCTAAATGGCAGATGACCTTTAATGTGAACAAGTGCAAAGTGATGCATGTGGGAAAGAGGAATCTAGGTGTCGTCGTTGATACGTTGAAAACCTCTGCTCAATGTGCTGCTGCGGCTAAGAAAGCAAATAGAATGTTGGGTATCATTAGGAAAGGGATGGAAAACAAAAATAAGGATATTATTCTGCCATTGTATCGCTCTATGGTGCGACCGCACCTCGAGTATTGTGTTCCATTCTGGTCGCCGCACCTCAAAAAAAAAAAAAAAAAAAAAAAAAACACAGACATAGTGGAATTGGAAAAGGTGCAGAGAAGGGCGACAATGATACATGGGATGGGACGGCTTCCCTATCAGGATAGGCTGAAGAGGCTGGGGCTCTTCAACTTGGAGAAAAGACAGCTGAGGGGAGATATGATAGAGGTCTATAAGATAATGAGTGGAATGGAACGGGTCGATGCGGAGCGTCTGTTTACACTTTCCAAAAATACTAGGACAAGGGGGCATGTGATCAAGCTGCAGTGTGGTAAATTTAAAACGAAATCGGAGGAAATATTTCTTCACTCACGCGTAGTTAAACTCTGGAATTCGCTGCTGGAAAAGGTGGTTAAGGCGGTTAACTTAGCGGACTTCAAAAAAGGGTTGGACGGCTTCCTGGAGGAAAAAGCCA
Source organism: Microcaecilia unicolor (assembly GCF_901765095.1). Taxonomy (NCBI): domain Eukaryota; kingdom Metazoa; phylum Chordata; class Amphibia; order Gymnophiona; family Siphonopidae; genus Microcaecilia; species Microcaecilia unicolor. The sequence continues at coordinate 94,669,973 of NC_044039.1, forward strand.
TAGAATGTTATTGAATGGATGAGGGAATACAGTATTTCTAGGATGGGTGGGACAAATTGCTTTTGGCCGCTGTCGGTGACAGGGTGCTGGGCTCGATGGACCCTTGGTCTGTCCCAGCATGGCGATGCTTATGTACTTAGTAGTTAAATGGAAATAGAATTAAACTCGTACTATTAAACATTTCTATAGCGCTACTAGACTTACGCAGCGCTGTAGAAATCAACATGAAAAAGACAGTCCCTGCTCAACAGAGCTTACAATCTAAATTGGACAGACGAACAGACAGCTAGGGGTGGGGAAATTGCAGTAGTAGGGGTGATAAGTGAGGGTGTTGAGTAAGAGAGTCATGGTTAGGAGTCGAAAGCAGTAGCAAAGAGGTGGGCTTTAAGCCTAGACTTGAAGACAGCCAGAGACTGAGCTTGACGTAATTTAATTTCATTTATTCCATCATCTTTATTATAACACCAGGCTTCCCAAAGCAAATTACAACATTTAAGATGAACCCATCAGGAAAAGTAACGCCATAGAAATAAGTAGTAGTAGTAATTTATTTAGTTTTTAGTGTAGAAAAATGAGCACAAAATAGAGTTTAAAATTGCTGTTTCTATCAGCTATAATAATTTAAGCTGTTTTAGTGATATTCAATTTTTATTTCATGATATTTATATCTACATATGGGAAACTTTCAAATAATTTGTATAGCGCTGCGTAACCCTAGTAGCGTTCTAGAAATGTTAAGTAGTAGTAGTAGTAAATTAAAAAGCTGTCCGTTAAAAAAAAAAAAACGTTTGTCCTCCACCTTTTAAGGCACTGCCTATCCAATTGAAACAGCTTTAGACTTGTTACAGATGAACAATAAAAAAACGACAATGTGGATGCAGCAGCTCATAGGTTTGCTTGATTTGTTTTGAGTGAACGGGGATGACGGCTGCGCTGGAAAGGGGAAACAGTCATAATTGGCTTCCTTACTTAAGAGTGGACTAGATAGGCTCACTTCCACTCCTGTTTATTAAACCTCAATGGCAGAAACGCCTCGCCCCTTGTGACGTCAACAAATGCTACAGTTAGACCTCCTTTAGTGGAAGCTATAGCCTGTCCCCTTGGCTGTGAACCGTATCTGCTGTGGGTGGGGCAGGCTGGTGATCGGATGGGCCTTAAGAAACACCGCGCCCCTTGTGACGTCATCAACTGCTACAGTCACAGAGAGTTAGAGACCTACTGCCCAGCCCTGCCCAATCCATCCAGGCCAGGGCGCTGGTAGTAGAAACTAGCATTTTTGTGACCGTCTCCTGCAGAACTCCCCGAAGAGGGAGTGTGCAGTAGGCTAGGCTTCCTGTTCACTCATAAGAAAAGTGTCTCGAAACCGTTGCTGCTCACGTCATGTGTCAGACCTTTCTATTACACTTTAAAACCGCCCTTGTAACCAGTGACCCTGGCCAAAGATCATACCACGTAATCCCACTCCAGTGTGATACGTCTCAACACACAGCCGAATCCTCCCCCAGCTCCAAAAGTCGCCGCCTTCTGGCTCTAAAATGGCGGTGATAAAGGGAAGGGAAATCGAGCCAAGCTAGTCGGTGGTTCTGCGCTGGAGCGCGGATATCATCGATTCCGTCGCCAGTTTATAATTTATGCCGGCCCGCGCGAGTGTTTATAAATTATAACCGAGTAACAGTATACATTATCACCATAAACAACTCACTACGTTAAGAGAAAAACGTTCTTGCCATTACAAATATAAAGAATAAGGGACATCGGGGAATTGCTATACTAGCAATACTGATGAGCCTGATAATTAAGAATATAAAAGCAAAGTCTAGAAAAGTCGGATAATAATGTGAATAATTAAGACTATCAGAGGGTACGAAACATTTGCAGTGCAGTTAATCTCCATGGTAAGAAAAATACTAATTTCTAGTATTCTTTCACCCATGACAACTGACAAAGAATCAAAACGTTAAGCATAAAATCGATAAGGAAGAATGACCTTCCCTGCCTTAAGGCCTCTGTTCCCATTCCAAATTACACTCGTGTTACACATTTCTCAGTCTTCACATACTAAACTGATGACTTCTCTAGCCCTGCCTCCTCATTTATTTAATCCCAAACATCTCTCCCAGATGAACCTCACTCTCCATCCCCCCTTTTTCACCACCTCCAAAAGCATCTTTCTGCTGCCCAGCACCTGCATGGCCTGGCCTGCCCTTCTCTCCAGCCTTGGATCAAGCCCCCCCCCTCCCCATTCCTTTCCTACTATCCCTGCGTTGTCAGATGGCGAACATTTTTCCAGCCCCAAAGTAGCCTAATATTAAATATGAATAATGCAAATGAATATTAAGGTTGATATTGATATTCAACCTAACCATTCTACCTCTATTCAGGGAAACTCTAGACTGCCCCAATTTGATTGTCTGCACATGTTGTCCATTAGATTGTAAGCTCCTTTGAGCAGGGACTGTCCTTTGTTAAACTGTACAGCGCTGCGTAACCCTAGTAGCGTTTTAGAAGTGTTAAGTAGTAGTAATTTGCAGCAGCAGCATAGTCATAATCCTCGCCCACAGCATAATCATAAGCAGCATGTCATAAATTAAACAGAGAGCTAGAAACTCTGAATGTTGAGCACCTGATTCTCATAACAAGATATCTGTTTAAATGGTTCTTTAGCAGGAGAAAAAAAAATCTCTGCACAAATATAGCATATGCTAGGGTGACCCTATAAGCAGTCTCTCCAAATGACACCCTGATTATGATTTATAACAAATTACTACTCTTACTATTAAATATTCCATTATTATACTTCCTCTGTGTACATTTGTATGCTGCACAAGTTGGCATCTTTAAAAATATAAGTGAGATTAAATAAAAATACCACCAACAATAAACCACAAAGTGGATGAAGCAGCTCATAAGTTTGCTTACTTTGTTTTGAGTATATGCAGAACGATGGCTGAGCAGGGGAGGAGAAACAAACCAAATTGGCTTCAACTTTTTGACCTCATCAAACAGGAGATGGGACCAGATAAGGTCAGCCTCCTTGCTCTAGCGCTGGGTGGGTGCCCTCCTTCCCTCCCTGAACATCTAGTGGGGCAGGAAAGATCCCCACTCTTTCCTGCCAGCTGTGCTGCTGCTGCTTGCTCGCACTTTGTCTTTAAAATGGCTGCCAAGAGAGACTTCAAGTGGAAGTCTCGGTCGGCAGCCATTTTAAAGATAAAGCAGGAGGTGGGAGTGAGTAGCAACACAGCGGGCAGGAAAAATAGTGGGGATCTTTCCTGCCTGCCCCACTAGTCCACCAGGAAGTACTGAGGTATGTTCAGGATGGCAACCACCGAGGCCAACACTAGTACTGCGTGGGATCCCCATCCCCAGTGGGGATTGATGCCCCACGATGATGCATTGTTTTGTTGGGCCCCTGTCCGCTCCCCTCCCGGACCCTGACTCACAATTTAAAGTCTCAATCAGATTCTGGCACTGCTGCGCTGCGGGTCCTTCTCCTGATGATCTGCTCTCTGACAGTCAGAGAGCTCTGCAGATCATTAGGAGGGGAGTATGGACCTATTACCAGCAAACACAATGACCATCTCCATAGAGCCAACTCCAAATCCACATGCTGTGGAGTGGGGCAGCACCAAGCTTTTAAAGTGGGCTGATCCCAGCTCCCTTACCATCCTATTGGTCAAATTTGACCATCAAAAGTGAGGAGTCAAGAGTCATACCTAAGACTCTGGACTCCTGATCCACCCTAATAGATTGCCCATTGTCTAGAACAATAAATAGCAGAATATTGGAAAAATCCATACCAAACAATCTTCTTTTTATCCCCATTTAGGGCCCTGTTTACTAACATAGAAACATGACTGCAGATAAAGGCCATATGACCCATCCAGTCTGCCCATCCTCTGTAACCCCTAATTCTTCCTGTTCCTAAGTGATCCCACATGCTTATCCCATGTCTTTTTAAATTCTGGAACAGTCCTCAACTCCACCACCTCCAACGGGAGGCCATTCCACACCTCCACCACCCTTTCTGTGAAATAATACTTCCTTAGGTTACTCCTAAGCCTATTCCCTCTTAACGTTGTCGTATGCCCCCTCATTCCAGAGCTCTCCTTCATTTGAAAAAGGTTCTCTTCCTGCACATAAATGCCCTTGAGATATTTAAACGTTTCTATCATGTCTCCTCTCTTCCAGCGTATACATGTTGAGGGTCATAAGCCTGTCCCTATAATTTTTGCATTCAAGACCGCTTACTAATTTCGTAGCCGCCCTCTGGACCGACTCCATCCTGTTTATATCTTTCCGTAGGTGCGGTCTCCAGAACTGCACGCAGTACTCCAAATGAGGCCTCACCAGAGACTTATACAATGGCACTATCACCTCCTTTTTCCTGCTGGTCATGCCTCTCTTTATGCACCCAAGCATCCTTCTGGCTTTGGCCATCGCTTTTTCTACCCGTTTGAAAGCTTTAAGGTCGTCAGACACAATCACCCCCAAGTCCCGCTCTTCCTTCACACAATGAAACACTACACCCCCTATACTGTACCGTTCCCTCGGGTTTTTGCAACCCAAGTGCATGACCCTGCACTTTTTGGGATTAAACCTTAGTTGCCAAATATCGGTCCATTCCTCTAGCTTCGCTAGGTCCTCCCTCACGTCATTCACACCCTCCAGGGTGTCCACCCTGTTGCAGAGTTTAGTATCATCTGCAAAGAGACTATGAGGCATATTTTCAAAGCACTTAGCCTTCCAAAGTTCCATAGGTTTCTATGGAACTTTGGAAGGCTAAGTGCTTTGAAAATATGCCTAAAACCTTACCAGACAGCCCTTCCGCAATATCGCTCACAAAGAAGTTAAAAAGAGCAGGCCCTAGGACTGATCCCTGCGGTACTCCACTGACAACCTCCTGTTCCTCAGAGCAAGCTCCATTTACCACCACCCTGTCTCCTACCATTCAACCAATTTTTTACCCAGTTACTTTAGGTCCCGCACCGAGGGCACTCAATTTATCAGTTGCCTGTGCGGAACCGTGTCAAAGCCAAATTATAGGTGCGTTAGCATTTTTAACGCGCGTTAACCATATATGCGCATTAACAGTGTACACACCTGCAATATCCCTATAAGTGCCTACACAGTTAGCGTGCACGCTAATTGTAAGTGCGTTAAAAATGTTAACGCGCCTTAGTAAACAGGGCCCTTAATTTTTATTTTAATTTTCTAATTACATTCCCTATGAAAAGCAACAATTTGAAGTCATTACATGCAATAAGGTAAACCCAGGAAGTGGATCAAGTTTGTTGGGTGAACCTTGAGAGAGTTAGTAAGTATTGTCACAAAGCAGCAAGCCTGCCTCTACAGACACCTATGCAGACCATGACTCATCAAATTCTCTTTCCAACCCCTCCGACTTTAAATGCATGTGTGTCTGATAAGGGAGGGGAGTTTGGTGGGTGTGCACTAGGGTTACCATATTTGCGAAGACAAAAAAATAAAATGGGAGAACACAAAAGTGCCCCCCCCCCCCAATGCCACATGGTGCAGAGTCACCTTGCCCTGCCTCCTGCTATACACAGCCACAGACAGGCAGCGGCTGTGCTGTTCATTGTACCTCTCTCTAGGCAGGCATAGGGGGAGGAAACAGCTCAATATGCAGCCGTTCACTCTCTCCTCCTCTTGCAGGGCGATTTCAGCAGGAGAGAAAAGCGAACAGCACAGCTATCAGTTCTGTCTATCCCCACAGTGGGAGGGCTAGGTGCAATTGTTATGAAGGTCTTGCAGTAGAGGAGTGGGTGCAATGGTGGTTTTGTTGCTATAGGAGGAGTGTCAGGGTAGGGGGTGGACAACATGCTGACGCAGAATACAGAGTTGCACAGGGACAGAAATCCAACCCATCCCCACTGGAATCTAACCCATCCCTGTCTGTCCCCGTGGGGAATCTAGCCCAGCCCTGCCGCATGTAATCTCCTCCATCCCAGCTCCTGGCCCGCCAAGCCCTTGCTGTGCCGCAGTCACTTTGCCCCTCCCCCAAGAAAGACAGATTCTAGAAACAATAAAAATACTAGTAAAAAGTAACAAATCATTTCTTCCATACTCTGCTAAGACAGCAGATGTACAGATCAGCACAGGACCCAAAGCAATCCAAATTCCCAAACAAGTCAGAAACAGCACAGTTTATACCTAATTGTTCAACCACCCTTGGGATTAAAAAGCAAAAACCATGTACATGTAAGTAAGGACTGGATACATGAATTAAAGGGAAAATTAGGTTCTTACCTTGGTAATTTTCTTTCCTTTAGTCATAGCAGATGAAGCCATTACGTATGGGTTATGTCCATCAACCAGCAGGGGGAGATAGAGAGCACTCAACTTTTCACAGTGCCTCATGGCCAGCCACCTCCACTGCCTCTTCAGTATGGCAAACCGCAATGGGAACAACATGAACTTTCCTCACAGCGAACGATGGCCCCTTAACAAGGGCATGAACTCAAAAGGAGGGAATGAACACATCCTCCTGGAGGAGATACATGCAACCTCCTGGAGGGAATAAACTCATCCTCCTATAAGTGAACATGAATCCTGAAGACTGTTTTCCAACTTTCTCCCAAGGAAGGAACTTCAGGAAACAAGAACAGAACCTGAAACAATCATACAGGGAGGGCTCATGGCTTCATCTGCTATGACTAAAGGAAAGAAAATTACCAAGGTAAGAACCTAATTTTCCCTTCCTTGTCATCAAGCAGATGAAGCCATTACGTATGGGATGTAACAAAGCAATCCCTATATAAGGTGGGAACAGGTCACACCACGCGCTAGCACTTGTGCTCCAAAACGTGCATCCCTCCTAGCAGCCACATCCAGCCTGTAATGTCGGGCAAAAGAGAGCTTAGAAGCCCATGTTGCTGCACTGCATATCTCTTGACGAGAGAGTGCTCCAGTTTCAGCCCAAGAGGAAGAAATTGCTCTGGTAGAATGCGCCTTAAAGGCTACAGGCGGAGACCGGCCGGCAAGCAGATAAGCTGAAAAGATAGTTTATGAGCCAGTGGGCAATAGTGGCTTTAGACGCTGGAGACCCTCTGCGAGGACCTGATAGCAAAACAAACAGATGATCATAGATCCTGAAAGAGATAGTAACTCGCAGATACTGCAGCAGAGTCCTGCACACATCCAACAGGTGCAACTGCCCAAAAGATTCTGGAAACTCCTCCTTATCAAAGGAGGGCAAAAAAAATAGGCTGGTTTAGGTGAAACGCTGAAACCACCTTAGGCATGAAGGAAGGCACGGACAGAACAGTGACCCCGGACTCTGAGAATTGCAGAAATGGGTCTCTACCGGACAGCGCCTGGAGCTCTGACACCCGTCTCGCCGAAGTAATGGCCACAAGAAAAACGGCCTTTAGTGTCAAATCTTTCTCCGATGCTCGCCGAAGCGGCTCAAAAGGAGAAGCCTGCAGGGCCTTCAAAACTAGCCCCAGGTTCCAAGCTGGACAGGGTGCTCGCACAGAAGGCCGGAGCCGAAGCACCCCACTAAGAAACCGTGCCACATCTGGATGAGCAGCTAAAGACACGCCTTCAACCTTACCACGAAGGGAGGCCAACGCTGCCACTTGCATCCGCAGGGAGTTATAGGCCAAACCCATTTGTACACCATCCTGCAAAAAGTCCAGAATCGGCGAGACAGGAGCCCGCATGGGTGTGATCGCTTTTGAAGCACACCAAGACTCAAACTGGCGCCAAATCCTGGCATAAGCCACGGAAGTGGAACGCTTACGGGCCTGCAGGAGAGTGGAAATGACTGTGAATAGCCTTTGTCCTTCAATTGCGCCCTCTCAATCGCCATGCCATAAGACCAAAGTGGCAGGCGTCCTCCATGGCTACCGGGCCCTGTGACAACAGGTTCGGTACCAGAGGTAAAAGAAGGGGAGCCTCCACTAGCATTACGGAGGTCTGCATACCAAGGCCTCCTGGGCCAATCCGGGGCGATGAGGACCACTTCTCCTGGGTGCAGCCGAATCCGCAGGAGCACGCGCCCAATCAAGGGCCACGGAGGGAACACATATAGTAGGCCCGGAGGCCAGGGCTGACTCAAGGCATCCAACCCTGCCGAGCGAGGATCTCTCCGTCTGCTGAAGAAGCATGGGACTTTGGCATTGGAACTGGTCGCCATAAGATCCATCATGGGCTCGCCCCATTTGGCACATATCTGCAGGAATACTTCGTCTGCTAGTTCCCATTCTGCTTGATCGATCTGATGCCTGCTTAGATAATCGGCTTGCATGTTGCTCTGACCTGCCGACAGAAACTGAAGATGCAGCTCAGCCCAGTGGCAAATCTGTTCGGCCTGCGCGGCCAGTGCTCTGCACTGAGTGCCGCCTTGTCGATTTATGTAGGCCACTGCTGTCGTGTTGTTCGACATCACTCTAACAGCCAATCCTTCCAGGGTCATTTGAAAGGCCAGAAGCACCTGAAACACCGCTTTCAACTCCAGGCGGTTGATGGACTACTCCAACTCCTCGGGTGTCCACAGACCCTGGGCATGCTTCCCCTTGCAATGTGCGCCCCAGCCCTTCAGGCTGGCATCTGTCACTACTAGACACCAATCGGGGAGCGCCAGCGGCATTCCTCGCCGCAGCATGCTGTCCGAGAGCCACCACTCCATGCTGAGTCGGGCAGCAGGAAGCCAAGAAAGTCTGCATTGATAATCCTGAGAAACTGGAGACCATCTTTGAAGTAGGGAATACTGTAGAGGTCTCAGGTGCGCTCTCGCCCAGGGCACCACTTCCAATGTGGCTGTCATCGATCCCAACAGCTGGACAATGTCCCAAGCTCACGGGCAGGGCATCCTCAGGAGCAGACGGACCTGATTCTGAAGCTTGCACTGCCTTAGCTCGGATAGGTATACATAGCCCGAGTCTGTGTCGAACCTGGCCCCCAAATATTCTAGAGATTGCGAGGGGGTCAGGTGACTTTTGGCCATATTGACGACCCAGCCTAGAGATTGAATTACTGAGACCACTCTGGCTTTAGCTTGATAGCTCTCTGTTACAGAGTCTGCTCTGATGTGCCAGTCGTCTAGGTACGGGTGAACCCTGACACCTTCTCGCCTGAGCAAAGCAGCTACTACCACCATTACCTTCGAAAAGGTTCGGGGAGCTGTGGCGAGGCCAAAAGGCAAGGCCCGGAACTGGAAATGTTTTCACAACACCGCAAACCTCAGAAACTTCTGCTGCGGGGGCCAAATTGGTATGTGCAAGTAAGCTTCTTTCAGGTCTAGAGACGTGAGAAACTCTCCTGGCTGTACCGCAGCAATGACGGAGCGCAGGGTTTCCATGTGGAAATGCCGCACTCTCAGGGACTTGTTTAATTCTTTTAAGTCCAGAATAGGGCGAAAAGACCCACCTTTTCGCGGCACCACAAAGTAGATGGAGTATCGGCCGTAGCCGTGTTCGGCGGGAGGTACCGGGGACACGGCCCCTAATTGAATCAGACCTTGCAAAGTCTCCTCTACCGCCGCCCGTTTGGCGGCAGAACCGCATCGGGACTCCACAAACACGTCTCTTACTGGGGCATTGAATTCTATTCTGTAGCCATCTCTGATCAGGTCCAGAACCCACTGATCTGAGGAAATATTGGCCCACTCCTCGGCAAAGAGGGAAAGACGTCCTCCGATGACAGGACTCGAGGAGAGGGCCAGCGCACCATCATTAAGAGGGTCGCCCCTGAACTCCAGGCCTAGAGCCGGTGGCTGTGGAACGCTTGTCGAGCGAAAGTAGCTCCTCTGCTGAAAAACGGGCACGAGAAGTGAACCCAGCAGAACGCCCCGGGCGGTACCTTCTAGCTTCACGAAAGTGAGATCTATAAGAGGAGTGGACCGCTTGGCCCTTGGAGGAAGGCCTCGACCTATCTTCGGGCAAGCGCTGGGGTTTAGGATCTCCCAGGCCTTTAACAAATTTTTTTTTCAACTCCTCACCAAATAGGAGAAAGCCTTGAAAGGGCAACTTCACCAACCTTTGCTTAGAGGCCATGTCCGCTGCCCAATGTCGTAGCCAAATAAGACGGCGAGCCGCCACTGCTACTGCCATTTGTTTAGCTGAAGCTCTGACAATATCATAAAGGGCATCAGCCAAAAAGGACAAGGCCAACTCCAGCCGCGGAGCCACATCTGAGAAGGGCACCGCTCCATTTCCGGACTGTTCCACTGCCTGTTGCAACCACACCAGGCAGGCTCTAGCAGCATAACAACTGCATGCAGACGCCCGAATAGTAAGACCTGCAATTTCAAAGGACCGTTTAAGTGCTGCTTCCAGCCTACGGTCTTGTATATCCTTCAGGGCAACTCCTCCTTCCACAGGGAGGGTAGTTCTCTTTGTCACCGCAGTGACTAGGGCATCTACATTAGGCATTACAAAGCGAGCCAAATGCTCCTCACGCAGAGGGTATAATTGCCCCATAGCCCTGGAAACTTTCAAAGGTCCCTCAGGTTCAGCCCACTGAGCAGAAATAAGCTCTTGGGTGGAGTCATGCAAAGGAAAGGCTCAAGCAGGCTTTTTGGTACTAGCCATCCTAGGATTCACAGAGGAGGCCGTGCCACTGTCAGGCTCTTCAATAGAAAGGACCTGTAGGGCATCTGAAATAAGCACTGGCAGCTCATCACGGTGGAAAATCCTCACCGCGGAGGGATCATCCAGATCCTGTGGTAATTCTGCACCTGACTCTGGCTCCTCAGACCACGAAGGCCTGCCAGAACTCTCCGAATCCTCACAGCCCGACCATGGGGGGGAAAAGGAGGTGCACCACAATCTGAAGGGGAATTAGCCCTTCTACGCTTTTCTTTATGCCAATTATCAGGGAAAATAGCCTCAGCAGGCAGTCCCAAGCCAGAATCCACCGGGGGGGGGGGGGGGGGGGGGAACAATAGAAGGGCCTCAGACGACCCTTGAGAGAGCTGTTTTCAGCATGTATGCTTTATGCAATAACACCACAAAATCAGGGGAGAAAAACTCGCCCTGGGCACCCAGATCCCGTCCGGGGCTAGCCGCTCCCTGAATAGCCTCAATTCGAGGTTCCCCCCGCCCCCCCCCCCCCCCCGGGCTCAGGGCTCTCTGTCTCTACGGAGACCGCGCCATGCGGAGAATTCAAAATGGCGTCCGCTGCCAGCTCTGAGCGGGAAGAATCATCACTCGCCATGCTCGGGCCGGCTCTTACACCTGTACAGCACGATTTAAAGAGCCCCGCTGCTGATTTGCGCTTGCCACACCGAGAACAGCGCTTTACATTCTCTGCAGCCATCGCCGAAAACGGAGGGAAAATTCAAAATGGCGGTTTTGCGCCAAAAACGCCCCGATCGCGGGCCCACCCCGGAGGAGTTAGAAAACACTCTTACCTCACCAGACCGAATATCACAGCTCCGGTCCCATAAAAGATTCAAAGGAAAACCTCTTGTTCCATTTTTTTTTTTTTAACGCTGTGAGGAAAGCAGAGGTAATAAGAACTCTGGAGGCTCAGATGAGTGGGAAAGGCAGGGAAAGGCGAACCAATGTGCCTGCATCCACTGAGTGGGAAAGGACAGGGAAAAGCAAGCTAATATGTCCACATCCACGGGGGCATGGGTAAGGCAGGGAAAGGGCTAACCTATGTGCCTTCAAAGTGAAGCTGCCATAGCCTCTAACACCACGGCTAACAACTGGCAAGCCAGGAGCCACCCCCAGGCAGATTTTTGATGGAGCTCGAAGAAGCTGCAGCCACCCTGCTTGGGGAGATAGAAAATACTGAAGAGACAGTGGAGCTGGCTGGCCATGAGGCACTGTGAAAAGTTGCGTGCTCTCTATCTCCCCCTCCCCCATACGTAATGGCTTCATCTGCTTGATGACAAGGAAACGAAGTTTAAAGAAAATGCCCTTAATATGTAATACTTGATGCAATATTCACATAGCAATCAGCCTGAGGTAACAGATTTATTTTCTGCTGAACATAATTAACTTTGTATAAATGGCAGTTAATAGTGTTCTGAACTAGACAATGCTGGCACATTTAGACTGATGCTGGACAAAACATCTGTATGATGTAAGCCTCTCTCTAATTATTCAATATCTTTCTGTGAAAAAGTAGTAATAAAAAAAGGCAAGTGCATTTTTATAATATACCACTCACAAAACAAAAGGAGCAAGTTCCCACATGTCATCTTTTTCTTTAGGCACAGGAACAAAAAAAAAATTTTTTTTAATGATCCCAGGTTTCAACTTAATTCATGTTTAATGTGGGATGTAAATGTCATGAATAAGTAAATAGATAGAAATTCTGAATGCTGAGCACCTGATTCTCATAACATGTGTTTTAGTGGCCCTTTACCAGGAGAGAAAAAAAAATCTCTGCATGAATATAACACATGCTAGGGTATCCCTATAACCAGCCCCTCAAATCACACACTGATTATGATTTAACAAATTACTATTCTACCTATGAAAAGTTATTCCATCATTATACTTCCTATGTGTACATCTGTGTGCTGCACAAGCTGGCATGTTTGAAAATATAAGGGAGATTAAATAAAAATGCCACCAACAATAAAGAACGTGGATGCAGCAGCTCATAGGTTCACTCGCTTTGTTTTGAGTGTACAGCAATGACAGCAGCGCAAGGAAGGGGAAACAGACTCACCCTTTTAACTTCCCAACTCCATCCAGCCACCTCCCCTCCGACCCTGGGTGCCCTCCCAGAACATAGCTTGAGGCAGACTGGTGCTCTAATGGCTTCTTCGGGGCAGGAAAGATCCCCACTCTTTCCTGCCCGGTACTGCGGTGCTAATCATCTCCTCTGCTGTTTTAAAATGGCTGCCGAGACTACCAGGAGCGGCCTCGCAAGACTTCTCTTGCAAGGCCGCTCCTGGAAGTCTCGGCAGCCATTTTAAAAACAGCAGAGAGGATCAGCGCCACAGCAGCGGGCAGGAAAGAGTAGGGATCTTTCCTGCCCCAAAGATGCCATTAGACCACCAGGGTACTTAGAGATATGTGCCAGGAGGGCACCCTGCACTCGGGGATCCCGCAGGATGTAGGTCCACCCCCACAGGATTCCTGCAGACTCAGATCCATCCCCGCGGGAATCCCACTATCTGTGCTCCCATGCAACTCTCTAACGCAGAAGGATCTAGGATGCGTGTACATTGGGAGCAACAATTTTTTTTTTATTTGGGAAGCACATGAGGCTTTTTCTGACCTTACTCGCAGTGTCAGCAATTGAGGTACCCACTCCTGAAGTCTTCTCTCTGCTGCGTCCTGCCTGCGCGTGAACAAAAAATTATATCACAGGAGGTGGGTGTCACGTCTGTGGCCGTGACCACCCTCAGACTTACCTTGTTCCTGGGGGTCAGCTTCCTAGCTGGCTCCTGTTTCTTCTGTCTGTCCTTTCTGAGCTAGCTCTGGCTCTCTGTGCTGGCTGCATCCAGCAGCATGACACTAATTGCCTCACTATACTGCACCTGTGGGTGTTGCCTGGGTTAGCTCTCTCTCTCTCTCTCTCTCTGTGCTGGCTGCTCCCAGCCTGCCTGTCTCATGTTAGCCTAGGTACCTGGGAGCACTGCTGGATCCTGACTACAGTTGTTCCTGTTGCTGGTTCCAGTTCTGGTTTTCCTGTAAGCCCTACCGGCTGCTCAAACCTGAGGGCTCAACCCTCGGGGAAAGGCAGCTAAGCGTAGGTGAAGCCTTCTCTAGTGTGTTCCGGTCCGGTGCGTTCCAGTCCCGAGTGTTCCAGTGCAGGACTCCAGTCCAGCCTTGTCTCTTCTCTGCTCCGAAGGTGATCTTGCCTGCCACTGCTGCTCCTCGGCCGTGGTCCAAGGACTCACGTACCCAGGGTTCCCGGGGAAGAAGCCTGACAGAATGCCAAGGTCCTCGAGAACACAACAGTGGGACACAGCAGAAAGATGAGTTGAGAAGCCAGTCAGAAGGGTACAACGGGTACCTCAAGTCACTGACACTGCTAGCAACGTAGCTGAGGATTAGAAAACCGCTGGGGGAGGGAGAGGAGGTGAGGAAGAGGAAAATATGCCGACTGCAGGGGGAGGGTGGATGGATTAGCTGATCCCAGAGTGAGTGGACGGGCCTGTGGCTATGCTTCCACTGCAGGGAACGAGTATGATGAGTTTTTTTAAACTCAGTCAGACGGTCACAAATTCCCCCCTCCCCCCCTCCCCAAAGTTGACTAAAAAGAAGACATGTTCAGGGAAACCCGAATGTATGGTAACCCTAGTGTGTGCATACATGTTTGTGTTGGTACGAGAGTGTGTTTTCTGTGTGATCAGAAAAGGAGATGACTGGAAGGTAGTTTTAAAAAGGTGCAATTCCTTAATCTCTTATCTCTCCCCCCATCCCCCGATATTCAGCTGGTGATAGTATTCAATACCAGGCCATATCCGGCGACTGGCATTGAGTATCCTGTTTCAGTTTTGGCTGCAGCAACAACCAGTTAAGTGAATACTCAGTGCTTTCTGGTTAAGCTGATAGTGGTTAAAGATAGGCCGCTTAAAATAGCAGGGCGGCCTCATCTTAACTGCTCAACTTAGCCAGTTTAGTGCTGAATAATTTGCGCTCAGCTGGCTAAGTTGCACAACAAAGACCGTTAATAGCTAGCCGCTAAGCACCAATATTTAGCAGAGAACCTGCTAGCTCACGCTGAATATTTATTTATTACATTTGTATCCCGCGCTTTCCCACTCATCGCAGGCTCAATGCGGCTTACATAGTAACAAGAGAATACAATCTGTAGTATCAGAATCAACAAAGGAGGTATGTGGTAGGACAAATGAACAAGGGGTAAATGGGATAAAAGAGGTATGAGAGAAAGGATAGGGATAGGTAAGGACATAGAGCGATAAAGAAGAGGTAGGGGAAGAGTATTGGTAAGAGGTAATTTCTAAGTCATTGTTGTTAATGATAAGAGGAACCGGAAATGGATGGGTTGCTTATGGTAGGTCAAGTCATTCGGGTAAATCTGTTTGAATAGATGGGTTTTCAATAGTTTCCTAAAGGGAAGGTACTCACTAGTTGATCGAATGTATCTGGGAAGAGCGTTCTAGAGTTGGGATCCCAGGTAGGGGAAGTTAGATGCATGATATGTTTTATACTTTAGTCCTTTGCAATTGGAAAGTTGCAGGTTAAGGTATGTTCGTGAAGATGTTGACCGGTTTCTGGATGGAAGATTTGAAAGACTGACCATGTAACTTGGTGATACTCCATGGATGATCTTGTGGATTAGTGTGATGGGCCTTAAAGTTGACTCGTTCTCTAATGGGGAGCCAATGAAGTTTCATACGGAGAGGTGTTGCACTTTTGAATTTAGGCTTCCCATAAATAAGTCTAGCTGCCGTGTTCTGGGCAGTTTGAAGTTTCTTCATGATTTGGGCCTTACATCCAACAAAGATACTATTACAGTAATCAGCATGGGTGAGTACCGTGGATTGTACCAAATTGCGGAAGGTATTCAAGGGGAGATAAGGTTTCACACGTTTCAACATCCACATCATGTTGAACATTTTCTTGGTGATGGATGTTGCGTGGTCTTCAAGGGATAAGTATTTATCCAATATTAGCGCTTAGCTGGCTAAGTGCTATTTAAACCACCTGGTTAAATAGCACTGAATACCAGGCCCTATGCTTCTAAAGTGAATCAATGTATGTATACTGCAGCTGTTCAAACTGTTTCTCCCATAAAAATGTACTGGGGCATATTTAGGAGGGAGTTCACCCCCCCCCCCCCCCCCCACACACTCCATGAATGAACTTCATTTATACAGGAAAATATTTTTTCCAGATCACTAGTCCTCCATTCCTACTGCCCTCTTATTAATTGGATATCTACCTACAGTCTCTGCAGACAGGATAGATCCTCTCACACACACCCCATCACCTGCAGTTGTTGAGTCAGAGGTTTTAAAAAAAAATGTAGAAGGATGGGTAATATGTCCAGATCTTCTGGACATTAAGGACTGGATTCAGTAAACCGTTACGAAAAATTAGCACTTGGCACGCTTTACACAATAGCGCCTAGCAAGGATTTGTGCACCATATTCCGAGCATGAGGACTTACATCAACTGAAACTTAGTATAAATCCTGGCACGTGCAAGTTGGCCACTGATTCCCCCGTATTCTGTAACGCTGCATGCATCTTTTGTGAACACCCCTGAGTGAACACCACTGACATGCCCAGGCCTGCTCCTTCCATGGCCACACCCCCTTTTAGGTCATGTGAGAGGACCTGGGCGCCTTTTGGTGGCTGTTAGATGCAACATGAGCTGTAGGTGAAAGAGTGCAAGGAAAAAAAAAAAGTATATACATTTTTAAAAGACTTTTCTGTGCATTTTCAGAGGCGGTAACCATTTCCAGGATGTAAAGAAGGGGCAAAGTGACAGGATATATAGCTGATGACGAGTGACCTTGACTGAATGTGGACAAGTTTTTCTACCATTTATGGGTTTGGGGGTTTTTTTGGCATGGTTTCCTTGGCTACACTAGGGGGTTTGGAAAATTTTGAGTGGCTAGAGGATGGTGCTGAAAGGGAAAGGTGTTGGGGGGGGGGGTTGTTTTGTGAAGGTTAGATATTTTCTTCAATATTACTTAAGGTCTGCTATGAGTTTGGAGGGAGGGATTTTGGTGTGGTGTCCCAGGGCCCTTGAATGGAGCTCCTATGCAAGAAGAGGAGAGCACACCACATAAGTATTTCGGGTTTGGCCCTGGAGGCATGGGACCTGCACAGTTCTGCCATGATGGGGCAGAATTCAGGTCTGTGGGATTGTTGGGTATGTAGGCTCAAAAAAAAGAATGGGCATTTGCATGGTGTTCTCTTAACTATGCTATATAGGTCATGATTTGGAGTCATGAAGTGAGAGCACAGGATTTATTTGACTGGCTGGTTTATTTACCCTTTGGCACTTTTGAGGCATACGCTGCCTTTGTTGAATGTTACATATAAGATGGTAAACAGTGTGAACTGTATTTCTCTGGGACAGACTTAAAAATAGTTTTCTGGAATGTGAAAGGCTTAAGAGAATGAGTGCTGCGCTTGGATGCGAATATTTTGCTCATCTATGACAAGCAGGATGAGCACTTACTGTAGCATAAATCTTTCCTGCACAAGTTTCTGGCTGCTAACAGATATGCACCAAGAAAGGGAAGAGTAGGCATGTCAGTGGGCAAAGGAAAGTAAAAGTTATAAAAGAGACAAGGAATGAGCATGGGAAATCTCATTTGGGAAAGAAAGGTGGATGGGGAAACAGGTAGTCTTAATGGGGGGTTTATGCTCCCAATACAGGGCAAGGGGAGTTTTATGATAAATTGGGGAAATTGTTAGGAACTAGGGGGAGCTGGGGGCCTTATAGTGGAAGGGGATTTTAACAGCATTAACTCCTAAATTGGACAGTACATGATGAGGGGGTCTAACTTAGATAGGCATAGAAAGCAATTACTAAGATTGCTCTGGGGTTGGTGGATTCCTGGTGTCAAAGGTGGTAAGGACTGGCAATACACGTTCTACTCGAAGGTCCATCAATCATATTCCTACATAGACTTGGTACTGATAAATAAAACGGTTACTGAGAGAGGCTCTGCTCCCACCTGCTGCATCAGATCACTGGACAGTTTGGGTCGAGGTCTCCATAGGTAAAGGAACCTGCTCCAGAGGTTTCAGGAGGAGTGGCCTTGTGGTTAGGGCACAGGTCTTGACAGCCAGAGATGCCCAGTTCAAATCCCACTGCTGCTCCTTGTAATTTTGGGTAACTCACTTAACCCTCCACTGCCTCAGGTACAAACTTAGATTCTGAGCCCTCCAGGGACAGGGAAACACCCAGTGTACCCGAATATAAAACTCACCTTGAGCTACTACTGAAATAGGTGTGAGCAAAATCCAACTAAACACACATACATAAATAGTCTTTTGGAAATGCCTGTGGTCCGTTGGTGTATAATCCAGGAAATGGGGTAGTATTTTACATCAGAGGATAAGCAGGTGAGTCAGTCTATATTGTGCGTGGGGGGGGGGGGGTGTATGAAAACAGTTATATCTATGGGTGTACATGTGATGAAGGAAAAGGTATGTAGGGAACAGGGACTGAGGGTACAAACTGAGATTTTGCACAAACATATCCAGTCAATGAGAGTGTGCTGTATAAGTGAAGTTCCTGCACTGGTGGGGGGAAAGGAAGAAAAATGAACCACTCCGAAATATTCCCCAGTACATTTCTATGGGAGAGGCAGTTCGAACAGTATACAAAGGTACTTCACTAAAATCTGGATATATTAACTGGGAATACAAACTTTGTAAATGGGTCTCTGCCTCCGTTAAAAGTTCAATCTAATTCTTCCTGAATAATAATGTTGCTTTATTCTGAACCACATATTTGTGTTCACACTAATTAACTGCATTTTTCACTACATCAAAATAAAGTCTTTATGCAAGCAATATATATATATATATATATATATATATATATATATATAAAAAGCAAAACCAACGTTCTATGAAGCCTCCAGCCGGAAGTGTGAAGGGGGCGAGATATCCGGTTTCCCTATGAGTGTCTGCCCCGCCCTCTCTGTAACACAGTCAGTGAAGGAAAACAGCAGAGCACGAAATCAAATCGTTGGCTCTGTAACAGTGAAGGACTCAGAGGGGGGAGGGGAGAGAGGCCAGAGGGCAGGGACACACACACTCCCACATGCACACAGAAGAAAACATTGCTAGCCCCCGTTTCATTTGCATCAGAAACGGGGCTTTTTTACTAGTATATATATATATATATATATATATATATATATATATATATATATATATACATACATACATACACATACACACACAAATATGGAAAGAAAATTCAAGTCATTGCATAGTACAATTGCTCAAGGAGAACACAACAGTGCCAGAATGAACCACCAGAAAACCAATCCTTAATCCTACAGGAAACTGGAGGAACAGCAGCTATGGCAATAAATAGTATATGAGCAGGAACAAGTACCATGAACAGAACCTGACACTAGCTTTTATCTTTATGCTCTTATTTAGTGGTTCCATTCATTTAAACTACTATGCTCTGTATATATGGACAAAGCAGTGTGATTTTAAAGCCTAGTAACAGACATTAATAAAAGTTATAAGCAGTGCTTTTTTTTGTAGAAAAAAAAGGTGCAAGTATTCATTATGGGCGGGGTCACCACATATGACTCCACCCCTATTATAGCCACACCCCTTATACCAGCCATGGCGCAAACAAACAGACATCATTGAAAATATACTAGTATAGGAGAAAAAAAAACATGATTTTTTTTCATTATAAATAATTTCTGTAAGCTGTTACAGCTCCAGTATACCCAGTGCAAAATAAGACAGCAGATGTAAATTCTCAAATTGTGCATATTCCAAACAGTAAAATGAAAATAAAATGATTTTTTTCTACCTTTGTTGTCTGGTGACTTTTTCTATCCATATTGGTCCCAGTCTCTGATTCTGCTGCTCTCTATCCGTTCTCTTAACTCAGTTTCCAGGGCTTCCTTTCCATATTTCTTTACTTTCCTCCTTTCTTCTTCATTTCTTGCCCTACATCCATAAGTAAAAGCTGGGTCCTCCTCCATGGAATTGACTGGAGGAGTTATAACGTGGATCCAGCTTTTGCCTATTTTCTCCATCCATGTGCAGTTTCTCTTCTCTTCCCCTCATCTCCATCCATGTGCATCTTCTTTTTTTTCTTTCCTCCCCTCCATCCATGACCAGTACTTCTCCTCTCTCTTCCCTCCCCTGTATCCATATAAAGCAATAATTCTCTCTCCCCTCTCCTCCATCCAAGTCCAGCATTTCTCCTCTCTCCCGCCAACTCCTCCATCCATCCATGTCCAGCAATTCTCCTCTATCTCCTGCTCTCCTCTCCATCCATTTCCAGCATTTCTCCTCTCTCCCCTCCCCTGTGCATCTCCTTCCTGTCTTCCCTTCCCTCCATCCATGTCCAGCGATTCTCCACTCTCCCCTGCCCTCCATGGCCAGCGATTCTCCTCTCTCCTGCCATCCATGTCCAGCAATTCTCTCTTCCCTGCCTTCCCCTCAAATCCATGTCCATCGATTCGCCTTTCTCCCCTGCCCTCCCTGAGGTGGAGCTTTCTTCTGATCCTTTTCCGTTAGAAGACTTAGGAGACCACACCTGGGCAAATGGATTTCTAGCACAGCACTACATAGCCACTGGCTGTTGCGGTGCAACAGACTACAGAACAATTCTGAATTCCCACTGACAGAGCTTATCCAAGCTGTTGTGAAATCAGCTATTCAGCAAATCAAGGTGTACTCTAGCCAAATTGGCAAAATCAAACACCAAGTAGTGACTGTAAAGCATGAGGTAAACAAAATGGCTCCAATACAAGATACCATTAAAACTACATTACAACATGCAGACAAACTAGACTAGACTAGAGGAAGTGGCCTAGTGGTTAGGGTGGTGGACTTTGGTCCTGGGGAACTGAGTTCAATTCCCACTTCAGGCACAGGCCGCTCCTTGTGACTCTGGGCAAGTCACTTAACCCTCCATTGCCCCATGTAAGCAGCATTGAGCCTGCCATGAGTGGGAAAGTGTGGGGGTACAAATGTAACAAAAAACAAACAAAAAAAAAAAAGATCCTGCAGAAGTAACTGTGCTTTGCTGAGACATCAGAATCAGTGGATGATCATAATTTGATTGTTAGAGAGACTTGGTTGGCTAGATGATGCTCTGAGTCTGGTATGAAATCAAGCAAGCACATCATGTGGGACCAAAGCATGATGATGTAAGCCATCCCCTTGTCATTATTGCAAAATTCCTACATTTTGTACATAAAGGGCCAGATTCTATAAATAGCACCCCCCAAAAAAAAAAAATCAGCACCAAACAAAACTGCACTTAGCACTAGTCAAACCTTGCCTATATTTAAGCACGGTTTATAGAATACACATAGCGGCCATCCCATGACTAAAATTTAGGCGCACCCATTTACGCTAACTAAAACCACATCTTATTTAGGCGCAGATCGGGCCTATTTTGTAATATGCGTAAATTTTTAGAAACGCCCATGACCTGCCCATGTCCCTCCCATGGTCACACCCCCTTTTATGATTTGTGCATTAGAATTTACATGCACCATTTTACAGAATATGCTTAGAAAGTTGCATGCGTAAATTCTAATTAGTGCCAATAATTGTTCGTTAGTGGTCAATTATTGGTGCAGATTAGCTTGTTAAACAATTAAGTTGCATGCAGATTTGCACACACAACTTTAGTCGAAGCTTATAGAATCTGGGGGAAATGGAGATATTGACTTATTACAGAGTTCGGTGATCTCTGCACTACAATGGCAAAGCTGTAACTGTTTCAGGACTACCTCGCTAAGCTCATGTCCAACAGAAGAAAATTCATGCCTACTGGTAGTGTACCGTTTTCCAAACACATTTGCTTCATGCTGCAATATCCCACTTCATTATGGATGCTTCAGGATAGGAAAAGGATGGAATACTAACATGCTATAAAAAAACAAAAAAAAAACTAAAAATTCTTACTGCAGCAGGTAAACTTGACTGAATGCAGCAACCTGATATAGCATGAGCACAGGGCTTGTGGTGTGTGACGATAATGGAGCTCCAATGCAAGCACTACTATCAGTGAGATTATACAATTTGCCAATTCAGTGCTTTCAATTTCTGGTGATTCCTTCTTTGATTTAGTGTTGACAGGATACTGTATTATGTTGCATTTGACATGGGCACTCTAGGGATCTAATCCACTTTCATAACACTGGAAGTAATTCCTATGGTACATCAGAAGGTTCACCTAATTTGTTAAGTAGTGTTGTAGGCTCATCAAGGCTCTGTGTAGGAAAGGGAAATGGGACTTGATATACTACCTTTCTGAGGTTTTTGCAACTACATTCAAAGCAGTTTACATATATTCAGGTACTTATTTTGTACCAGGGGCAATGGAGGGTTAAGTGACTTGCCCAGAGTCACAAGGAGCTGCAGTGGGAATCGAACTCAGATCCCCAGGATCAAAGCCCACTGCACTGCACTAGGCTACCCCTCCGCTGTTTGCAGCCTAGAAACAAATTGCCTGTGTATGCCTTTCCAGAAGCACACAACTAATCTAGGACACCAGACATCAGATGTAGGGTAAGAGGTAATGCATTTAGCGTACCGAATTTCAGTGGTACAACCAAAGCAGTTTACATATTATAAACAGGCACTGTGTGTCCCTAGAAGGCTCACAATCGTAAGTTTTTGTACCTGGGACAATGGAGAGTTAAATTGACTTGCCCAGGGTCACAAGGAGTTGCACTGAGAGTCAAACCCAGTTCTCCAAGTTAGGCTGTTTGTGTGTGTCTGACCTGGAAGCGAGGGTTGAGGCACAGTTTAAATGGAGTATTTCCCAAATATTAGCTGTTACATGTAACTTGGATTTCAAAGACTAGATTTTACCATTTAACCATGGTTGCCTGTTCCCTATGACAACAGGTATTGCCACGCTTCTCGGACGTTAGTTGGCAGTACACATATCAACCAGTAAAACTATACACTTCAGTCATTAGTTGTCACTGCTGATTGCAACCATTAATAAAAGCTACAGAGTTCAGTTACTAGATTTCACAGCAGGTTTTAAAATGGACATTCCAAAAAAACAGACAGGCATTCTAATCAAGAAATAGAAAACTAAAAATAACCAAAGGTAGAAAATAATTTCTAATTATGGTGTTCCGAGTCTGGTTTCTGCTTTCCTCCATTTTCTCTCTCCAATTTATTTTTCTGCCTCTATGTTCAGATTAATTCATCCTTGCAGTAACAAGGAGGGAACTGAAGACTGGATAGTATCTACCAACAGTTTGTCAACTATTTCCCTCTCCTCCTGAAATCCTCTATTAATAAAAGGTCACAAGCTGAGATGTCTTAAAGAATACATATTTAATAAGTTGCAATACATATACATGGCAAATTTTAACTCAGTTGGGTTTTCAAGATTTCCACAATGAATATGCACAAGATTGATTTGCATGTACTGCTTCCATTGTATGTAAAGATCTCATGCATATTCATTGTGGAAATTTTGAAAACCCTACTGGGCTATGGCCCTCGAGGACTGTGACTGCCCACACTCCTGGTCTAGGCATGCCTATAGTAACAATCTCCCAATACAGATTAGAACACATTTGTAACCTGGCACTAGTTATGTAAGAGGGTGACCCCTTGCTGCCTATCTGTGGTAAACCAACTTTTCAAATGGAGCAGACAAAGGTTTTCAGTGCGAGAAGCTGTTAAATATCTGTTACAGGTTGTAGACAAGGAAGGAAAAATAAAACCTTTTCAAGATCTTCAAAATGAATTTGATCTCTCTCCTATCAAGCTACTATGTGACTAGCCTACCCTGAACTTCTTTGACAGAAGATAATGATTCATAGCTAAGTGGGCAATTATGCTTGGAGGCACAGGTCCAGATATGTCTCTGTCTTTCAAAAAGGCCTTCACTGGAGTATTCCCAATTTGGAATAGGCCACCTTAACAGATGCCTGGCAGAGAGAATTGTAATATGCTGTAGCAGGAGACCTTTTAAAATCTGGTTTACAAATTACTAAAGTGATATTTCATAGTGGGTTGTAAGACATTCAATGTAAGATATGCTTGCATACATAAGAACCAACTTTTCAAAATGACTGGGGGTGCTAATCCCAATAGAAATGACCCCTCCCTGGACACAGTCAAAAAGACTTTGCTCAATTTTGGGGGTGCTCAAGCACCCCAGAGCTGGCTCCTATGCTTGCAAAGCACCTCACTGGGAATACTGCACACATAACATTACTAGAGATTGATTAATGTCCAAACTTTAATGTAAAGCAAGCAACACTAGGCCCCATGTTTTGATCATGTGGTTTGGTTCAATAATTTTGGACAGCCTTATCAGCACTGCAGAGGTATACTAGGTGTTATTATAACAGCATGACCTAGTATTTGAGGTGGAGGAGCTAACACAGGTTAGATCCAAAAGGGCTATCAGATTTTTACAAAAAGGCCTTTTTGATTGTTGCCTTGTAGATGTGTATTACTAAGCTAGAAACTCCAGGAGACACCTTCGGTTATCTCAATGGAACATACAGATGACATCTTTGTTAGCCATGGAGTACACAGGGATGCATCCCATGAAAAAATTTCAAAGCAATATGGGAATTTATTTATTGTACTGGCATACCCTCTCTCATAAGGCACATACCTGTTAAATAAAAAAACTTCCGATTATGTAACTGTGGACATAACAGATGGTGGATGTTCCTATGTCAATATGTTTTGGTGGTGGGGGAGATTCAGTGGGAGAGGAGTATTTTGTTAAAAAATTAGATTGGAGTCTGTTCTAATGAAAAAGGATTTTAGGTGTTGTATTGTCACTGCATGTAAGAAACAAACAAAAAAACAAAACCACGCACTTTCTCCAATGTTTCTAATACACTGAAATTTAAGGTAGACCTTGGGAAAGTATGAAATCTTACTACGTTTTGGGATTCTGCCAGTTTTGTGACCTGAATTGGCCACTGTTAGAATACTGGCCTAGATGGACCTTAGGTCTGACCCAGTGGGGTTAATCTTATGTTAAATCTTGCTGCCACGACATGAAGAGAAAACATAACATCTACTGGCTCAAATCAGTGGCCCCCAGGGACCTTTGATCCCTGGTGTGTACTGCCCCCCCCCCCCCCCAACTTCCTTCAGCTCTGAAATAGGGCACCAATGAATTAGGAAAGAGGAGGAGAGTCTGGGACCCTGAAAGGGGAGGGGGAGCCAAGAGAACCTATGACCCCAGTAGTCTTGTATACTTTATATTCCCAGGCCCAATGTGAAGCATACATATCTAAATAACATCCCCACTGCACCCCCGCACGAGGTTCTTCCATAATTTTGAGACCAACTCACTCTTGCTCCTTAAAATAGCATCCCATGGCCCCTCAACTCCATAAAACAAAGCTACTGGAATAGGCTGACAGCAGAGCAGGCTAAAAGGGACAGAATCCTACACAAGCCTACCAGCCTGGGATGGAAAAACTAGGACCCAAGCCAGGAGGAGCAGAAAAAAAAATTATAAATCTAAAATATCTGGTTTTAAGCAACTACTATTGCCATTTAAAAAGGTTAGCTACAGTTATCTGCAGCAGGTCCCATTTTATTCCTATGAGCCCTGCTGCAGATAACTCGATCTAATCTTTAGTAAAAGACCCCCCAAGAAACTAGCGAGTCAGCATCAACACCCACTGGAGAAAGCAAGATTTACTTTTTTTTTCCCCCTCCACAATTTCAGAGATACCACATTACCCAGTTCTAGAAGCGACATTTTAAGCCTGTCCTGGATCTCTGATCACCTAATCCTTGATGGATTATGGGGCCCACAGCACTGATTTTACTGTGTAGAATCAAAGGCTACAAATACATCACTGCTTTAGAATATTAAAGTTCAAAACCAAGACTGGTGAAAGTCTCAATCCTGGAGCTGCACAACCTTGCAGCCCTGACAACTGTGTAGCTAAAACAGCAGATGCAGCAGAATCATAGGATGCTAAAGGACCCGTTTTCAGGGCTGGCTTAAACATTAGGCAAACTAGGAGGTCGCCTGGCCAACAGCTTCTAGGGGAGATGGCCAAGAACAGCTACACAAACTCAAACAGGAGACCACACTTTAACCTGCCGTGTGTGTGGGCAATTTTCAAAGAAATCCATTAACCAGCTGAATAGCTTTTGGAAATTGGTTCATTGTGTATACATGTTATGTGTGGGCATAGAAAACAAGCAACACTGGGGCTGACGGACGCACAAGCACACCAGTAGTGCTCACGAATAAAATTTAATAAGGGCTTGACTCAACACAAGTCATGTTTTGGTTGTATAGTCTGCTTCAGGAGCCTAAACAAGTAAAACACAAATCAAAAAAATAAAGTACAAAGTAATAAATAGCCATGAATACACGAAACAAATCATCTATTAAAAACACTATTATACATAAATAAAATCTTCTAGGGCCCTGTTTACTAAGCAGCGTTATAGGTGCGTTAACATCTAATGTACGTTAACCATAGGCGCCTACACAGTTAGCATGTGTGCTAATTGTAGGCACGTTAAAAATGCCAACATGCCTTAGTAAACAGGGTCCCTAGTAAGTAAAACAAGTTATACATTTCCAAACAAATAATAGAAAGGACAGATAGGGAAGGTCATTAGGAACCAATATAAACAATTCAATAAATTGAGAAATGACACTAAAATGTCTAAAGAGTATTGTAGGATAAAGTAAAATGAACTAAATAGGGTGGACAAAAGCATAAACAAAATGGCATCAAAAAGATACAGGCAGGAATTTGTTCATAACTTTAGAGAAGTGACACAAGTATCAATCAATAAATAAATAAACAAGACATTACAAAAATAGTTGATATGCAATACTGATATACAAAATATGTGTGAAAAGAAAGTGAACTAAACATAATGTAAAAAACAAATGTAAGGGTATTATGCTGAACATACAATGTAATGACACAAAATTACCTAAGCCTTGTGCCTAACAAGAGCAATCGCTGGAGAAGAATACACGAGATATTCAATTATCTAAAAGAAAGGAAGATACAAATGAAAAAAAAACAAAAAACAAAAAAAACAATGTGCCAGGAAACCAGGAAAAACCCCCCAAAGAGGCCCTTTTACCAAGCAATGGTAAAAGGTCGCCTGTGGTGGCTTCGATGCGTGGGATTGCCACGCACCGAAGCCACATTTTACCACTGCTGTGGATAAATACATATTTTTTTTTCGCAGGAGGCAGTAAATGGCTCCGCAGTAATTCAAAAATTATCGTGCAGCCATTTACTACTGGAGCCCTTACCGCCTCCTATTTAGGTGGTAGTGAGGGCTCCAGCAGACATCGAGCAGTGTAGGATATAGCTAGTATCATATAAAGCAGAACATAAACAAACATATGTCTTGAATAGATGTAACTAAGACACATAGGAAATGCACATAGAAATAAAAAGAGATGAGAGACAGAAAGGAAGAAAAGAACCAGAGAACACCAAACTAAGGGGTCCTTTTACAAAGGCGTGCTAGAGTTTTTGGCACACACTAAAAATAGTGCACTAAAGGCTAGAGATGTCCATATATTCTTATGGGCATTTCTAGCATTTAGATCACACTAAAAACGGTACCACACCTTTGTAAAAGATCCCCTAACCACACTATCCCTTTCCAGTCCAGTTTCTAATCACCTTTTTCATGTATACTATAATACGTACTATTTCTCCTGCACTCACACTACTTATGTTTAGGCTCCCTTTTACAAAGCCACGCTAGCGGCTGCCGGTGCGGTAATGCCGACACGGCCCATTCAAAGCGAATGGGCTATGTTGAGACTGACATGTGGCTTTGTAAAGACAGTGTTAGTTTGGTGTTTTTCTCTGGTTCATTTCTTCTCCCCACCCCCTTCTCCCTCTTATCTCTTGCTATTTCTTTCTGCATTTCCTTTTCTTTGTCTTAGTTACATCTAACATGTTTGTTTATGTTCTGTTTCATATCACACCAGCTTTATCTTACACCTATTTTTAATGTGTATTATTTTAATTGTTCTACTATTATAGATTCCTGAGGCAAGCTTGTTGCCGAAACACGGCCCATGTTGGGTCAAGATTTGTCGACACATCCTACTTTAGGTCAAGACTTGTCCGTGCACGTTATACCACTTGGACAATAAAAGCTTATAATTTAAGAAGCATTGGAATTTTTTATATTTGACATTTTAACCTTTTTATGATCGTCAACCTGGGACGTTTTTGTTATTTTCTTCTACCCTTTTCTATTAGCATTTTGTGTCATTTCATTGCATGTGCAGCATAATACCCTTTTTTTTATTTATTTACTTTTTTTAAACACTAGGTGATATTTAGTTTAACTTCTTTATTTTATATTAGGTGATGTCATATAATCAATTATTACATATCAACCATTTTTGTAGTGTCTTGTTTACTTTTTGATATGTATTTGTCACTACTATAAAGTTATGTACAAATTCCTGCCTGTTTTTCTGATGCCATTTTGTTCATGCTTCTGTTCACCCTATATGTTTCTAGTGCGTTTTACTTTAGCCATTTTAAGGTCCTGTTTACTAAGCCACGCTCTAGGTGAGCAAACTTTTTAGCACTATTTTTATAATAAATGGCCATGTGCTATCGCTCACGTGGTAACTTAAAAATGGTTGTGCTCTATTGACACTTACCGCCACCCCTTTTGTAAGCAGTAAGGGCTCACACAGTATACCTGCACTAACCAGGTAGTGTGCAGTAATGTAAATGCTCTAAGTGGTTAGGTCAGTAATACCCACTCTCTGCTTATGACGTGCCGTCCCCCAAAATAAAAATTTCAAAGTTACTGCTGGATACTTAACCACATCCCACAGGACCCAGAAGCCCTTTATTAAGCTGCGGTAAAAAGTGGCCTGTGGTAGTGTGGATGCATTAAATTGGCGTGCGCTGGGCCTTTTTTTTTTCACTGTGGCTAGGAAAAACAAGAGATTTTTTAAAAATGGGGAAATAAATGACTGTGCACTAAAATTAAAAGTAGCATGTACTTCCTGAGCCCTTACCGCCACCCGCTGATCTAGCGGTAAGGGCTCATGTGCTACTTGCACGGTAATCATGCAGTGCATGCCAATTTGGTCTCACTACCAATTAGAGAAGGAAACACCCCCAGCAGTAGAATATTTTCTACCACAGGGAACAGCGTGCGCCAACTTCAGAATTACCACCAGGCGCCCACACTACCCTGGCGGTAGTGCCAATTTGGCGCACATTAGCCCTACTGTTGCTTAGTAAATGGGCCCCTCAATCTTTAGCTACATTAACACAGCATAGTAAAAGGTCCTAATATCTTTACACTGACCTTGCTAGTTTTTGATCAGATAACATCTACTGCACTGAATGCAGTCACAGCCAGTATATCAAGTTACAGATTAGCAAAGGGAATTTTTGTGAAATTTACATTTTTTTGGCCATAATTAAAAACAGAGAAATTCTCAAAAAGAAAAAAAAAAACCTAGAACATAATTAACTGGGGTAAACATTTAAACGAAACAAAAAAAACACGAAAGAAATAGACTTAAAAAAAACTTATGTAATAATATGTAGTTGTTCAAAGGAATTATCTTTGGAAGTTAAATATCAAAATAAACACACCTCGACTAAACGGATGTTGATATAAGAGATAAACGAGACCACAGTTGGGAATGCCTCGTCTGTCTCACTTGCCCAGGTCTTCGGAAGAACCCCTGCCCACACATAGCAATAAGTAGATACTGGTGGGGGAGAAGCCTGGTTGGAGACTGCACACATCAGACGGAAGTTTATGCATTTAAGGCAGCGACAAGTCTCAATTAACTCCAAATCAAGAGGCAGACATCGACTGAAAACACTTACTTGTCGCTGGCCAAATAGAAGCAGATGATTCTACAGCTTGTTTACCGATGCATGATAACCGCCCGTCCTATTGAAACACTTCAACAGCTTACACACTCAAATCCGTCTAGAACGTACACAACCTCCCCTGGGCTCTTTAAATACGTTCTATAAATACTACTGTCGCTCTCTTGCAACGTCACCGTGAACACAGGAGCTGATTCGTTGGTTGTTCATGTCAAGGAGTTAGATTGAGAACGGGAGACCCAAGAAGATGGAAGAAAATAGGCGAGGGGATGACGTCAAAACGTTGAATCCAATTAGGTTAATCTATGTTTCCCCTTCCCAATCCCCGCGCAGCCGCGTCATCTAGTACACTCAAAACAAAGTAAGCAAACCTATGAGCTGCTGCATCCTCGTTGTCGTTCGTTATTTATTGTTGGTAGCGTTTTTATTTGATCTCATATATATTTTCAAACATGCTGGCTTGGGCAGCATAGGGATGTACACAAAGGAAGTATTGGTTTCATCTGTTAGAGTACTCATTTGTTCTACATGTTAATAAATCATTGTGTCATTTGGAGGTGCTGGCTATAGGGACTCACTGTATTTATGCAGAGATGTTCTCACCTGTTTTTCCTGTGCCTACATCAAAAGAAAAAGATGGCATGTGGGAACTTGCTCCTTTTTGTTTTATGGAATGCAGCGGTATATTATAAAAATGCACTTCCATTTCTTTTTTAATTACTGCTGTTTCACAGATATGTATTGAATAATGAGGTAGGGGCTTCCTTCATGCAGAAGTTCTAGCCAGAGGCAGTCTAAATGTGCCAACATTGTCCAGTTCAGCACACTGTTAGCCTCCAAGTTCATAGAAAGTTAATTATATTCAATGGAAAATAAATTTGTTGGCTCAGGCTGCATGCTATGTGAATATTTCATCACTATTTCATTATTGATACCAAATATTACGTACTAAGGGCGTTTGCTGTACACTTTCAGGCTTACTTTCGAAAGCGAAGGGCGCCCATCTTCCGACACAAATCGGGAGATGGGCGTCCTTCTCTCAGAGTTGCCCAAATCAGCATAATCGAAAGCCGATTTTGGGCACCTTCAACTGCTTTCCGTCACGAGGACGACCAAATTTCCCGGGGACGTGTTGGCAGCGTAGCGAAGGCGGGACTGGGGCGTGCTTAACACATGGGCATCCTCGGCCGATAATGGAAAAAGAAGGGCGTCCCTGACCATAGGCGCCCGGTATAAGAGGCTTGGGGAGGCTAAGCCTCCCCAGCCACAAGTGCAGCAAGGGCGGGGCGGTGGGGGCGGACTGCCCTGGGTGCAGCTCATGAGGGGATGCTGCCTTGAACATCTATCTCCCCCCCAACTGGTGCGTGCGGTCCTGCCATCTTTACCCCCCCCCCCCCCCCCGGTGCGGTGCACTGCGGTGTCCCATCCCTTTGTCTCCATCCCTCCCACCCTTCTCTCCCTGCATCCCTTATCCGTTTTTCACCATCCTTTCGCGCATTCACCTGTTTCCTCCGCTCTTTACTGCTCTCCCTCCCCGTCTCCTACTCTCAACTTCGAGGCTTCCGGAAGTTCCGGTAGCAGCAGCAGCAGCAGCAGCAATGATGTAAGCACTGCTTTCAGCCTGCCCCGGAAGCACTCTCTGTACAGCTTCCCGCATAGGCGGGACGCTGTCCCGAGAAGGCTTCCAGGGCAGGCTGAAAATCTTAGTTTCTTACCTGTAACGGTAGTTTTCCGTGGACAAAGGATCTTCTAGCCACACCCCTTGAATATACGCCACGATTACGTGCGTGACCCGGCCATCCAATAGCAACGCTTTAAAAAGAAAGCAAAGAGTTAGCGGATTCCCGCCCATACATATGGTATAAATACCCTTGACAGCTCAGACCAGTCAGTTTAATAATATAGCTACGACAACCAGGGAGGGTAGGGAGGGATGGTGTGGCTAGAAGATCCTTTGTCCACGGAAAACTACCGTTACAGGTAAGAAACTAAGATTTTTCCATGGACAGGATCTTCTAGCCACACCCCTTGAAGACTCCCAAGCCAACACAGGTAACCAAAACATGCAATCATTAACATGAAGTATAAAGTAAATCCCATGTTGGAGATCTGTTACCTGTGATAGGAGGAGGAGGACAGTTGTCGGTTACATAGCCTCCCGCAGTATTGACAGTCCAAACAATGAATCTGCCCGTGAAGCTGCATCCAAACAGTAATGCTTTGAAAACGTATGCAGAGAGGACCAGGTAGCTGCTTTACAGATATCAATAAGAGGTGCTCTATGTAGAAATGCAGTAGAGGCCGCCATTGAACGTAATTTATGAGCAGTAACATGAGGATGTGATGAATGCTGTTTATAACAAAATTTATACACTGAGTCACATATGATGATAAAGTTCGTTTTGATATTGGCTGTTGAGCCTTACTATTGTATGATAAAAAAAGCTGTGAAGGTCTATGACTATTTGATGTACGTTGCAAATAAATGGATAATGCTCTGGTACAATCCAATGTGTGTAACCTACTGTGTTGAACAGATTGATGTGGAGGAGGAAAAAACACTGGTAAAACAATAGATTGATTTATATGAAAAGAAGAAACTACCTTTGGCAGAAACTTCGGATGAGGACGTAGTATCGCTTTATCATGTAATACTTGAGTATAAGGACTGTAATATACCAGTGCATGTAATTCCCCAATTCTTCGAGCTGAAGTCATAGCTATAAGAAACAGGGTTTTCCAAGTAAGATATTGAAGGGTTGTTTCTTGAAGAGGTTCAAAAGGAGGTTCCATAAGTTTTTCTAAAACTAAATTCAAATCCCAAACTACTGGAGGTAATTGAATCGGAGGTTTAAGGTTAAATAACCCTTTCAAAAATCGTTTAGTGATGGGATGTGACATGACAGTGCAACCATCAATTGAATCATGAAAAACAGAAATCGCCGCAACATGTACCTTTACTGAAGATGCAGCTAGTTGTGAATTAGATAAAGAAAGGAAATATTCCAATAAGGAAGAAATTGAACAGGACACTGGGTCAAGTTGATGTGCTGTACACCAATGACAAAATCTTCTCCATTTTGAGGCGTAAACCATTCGAGTCGAGTGCTTCCTGGAAGCCAACAAGACTGCAAGAACTGGTTGAGAAAAAACTAATGATTGATTTGAAGATACCACGCAGTGAGCTGGAGGTGGTTGAGATTTGGGTGTAGAAGTTGACCATTGTTCTGTGAAAGAAGGTCTGGAACTAGAGGCAGAAATTGTGGTGGTCGGATAGTTAACTGGGTTAGCACAGGAAACCACACCTGTCTCGGCCAATACGGCGCTATTAGAATGAGTGATGATTTGTCTTGGAGAACTTTCTGCAACACTCTTGGAATAAGAGGGATTGGAGGGAATGCATAAAACAGAGAATTTGTCCAACGGATAGCAAATGCGTCCTCTGCTATTCTGTTCTTTGCAGGCCACCTTGAACAAAATCTCTGACATTTGTTGTTCTGTGGGGAGGCAAAAAGATCTACTAGAGGCCAGCCCCACATCTGGAACAGATCGTGAATAATTATGGTCTTCAGTGACCATTCGTGAGGTTGAAGACTCCTGCTTAACACATCTGCAATCTGATTCTCCCGACCTGGTAGATAAATTGCTTGAATCACCGAATTGAGGGAGAGAACTAGGTTCCAGAGTGTGACAGCTTCTTGACATAGATGAAGAGAACCCATACCTCCTTGCTTGTTGATGTAAAACATTGCTACTTGATTGTCTATACGAACTTGTATCACTTGGGATCGAAGAAGATGGTGAAAAGTTTGAATAGCTAATCTGACCGCCCTCAATTCTAGAAGATTGATGGAATAACTCTTCTCTTGAGTGGTCCAGCAGCCTTGTGTCGAGAAGTGGTCGATATGCGCTCCCCATCCCACTTTGGATGCGTCTGTGGTAAGAACTTTTGTTGGAAGAGGTGACTGGAAAGGCGCTCCTACCAAGAGATTGTGTTGATGTGTCCACCAAGAGAGCTGACGTTTGATTCGGGAGGATAGAAGAATCCTTGAAGTAAGTGGATCTTGATACTGAATCCACCTGTTCTTTAAATACCACTGTAAAGGTCTCATGTGCAGACGTGCTAGTGGAAGTACTGCAACTGTTGATGCCATATGACCTAACAGAATGAGAAGAACCCGAGCTGTTATGATTTTCAGTGATTGAAGATAGTGAACTAATTGGATAAGCAATTGAGCTCGAAGGAGCGGTAACTTCGCTAGAGACTCGTATGACACCAGATCCGCTCCGATGAAAGTCAATCTTTGTGTTGGGATCAAATGTGATTTTTTGTAATTGATCACTAAACCTAACTTTTCGAGAAGCACAATGGTAGTTTGTAAATCTTGAAGATTCTGCTGAGAAGACTGTGCTACAATCAGCCAATCGTCGAGATATGGGAAAAGGACAATTCCTTGTCGATGTAATTGAGCCACTGGTGCTATGACACACTTCGAGAACACCCTTGGAGCTGATGTTAGACCAAAGGGCAGAACTTTGTACTGGTAATGTTGCCCTTGACAGACAAACCGAAGAAATCGTCTTGAAGAGGGATGAACAGGAATATGTAGGTAAGCATCCTGTAGGTCTATGGCTGAAAACCATGCTCCCTGATTCAATAGAGGGAGAATGACTTGTAACGATGTCATTCGAAATCGTTGTTTTGGGAGAAACTTGTTGAGATGCCGGAGATCTAGTATCGCTCTTTGACCTCCATCTTTTTTGGGAATGAGAAAAAATCGGGAGTAAAAGCCCTTGTTTATGTCGTGAGCAGGTACAATCTCTATAGCATTGAGTTGAAGAAGTCTGCATACTTCTTGACGTAATTGAAACAGTTGAGAACTGGGGACATGGAGATGTGTAGATGATCGAAAAGGTGGGGTTTGTGAAAATACCAGAGAATAACCATGTTGAACAATCTCCAGAATCCACTTGTCTGTTGTTATTGATCTCCAAGCAGGGAAAAAATGTTGAATCCTGCCCCCCACCGGATGTTGGGTCTGGGAAGGGTCAAAAAGATGGTGTAAGCTTTTGCGTCTGATGTGGTTGAATAGGCTTCTGAGAACGCCTTTCTCTAACCGGTCTAGGATGAAAATTGTATCGGTGATACTGAGATTTAAAATGAGAAGTTGACCGTTGAGGAGGAAAAGATTTCCTTTGAAAAAATCTATTCTTAGTATTAAAATAAGGCAAGCGTTTATAGTTTGATTTTGAAGGCTGTTGTTTATCCTGCTCTAACGTATCTAACGTTGTACAGTCCTCTTTAAGACCCTCAATTAACTGTTTTACTTTATCTCCAAACAAAGAATCCCCAAGACAAGGAGCATCAGCTACCTTGTCATGAACATCTTCTCCTAATGCCGACGCTCTTAGCCATGACAAACGTCTGGATGCAATAGAAGTAGCCGCAGTTCTGACCGAAGTGTCAAACTGATCATGAATAGTTCGGATCATTTGTTTAGAACTGTCTTCTAAATTCAGCAGAATTTGCTGAAAAAGTGGCATGTTCTGTTGCTGAATCAATGATTGTAATTTAGATAAGTCTTCCATGATGGTATAAAGGTATTCAATCTGATGGAACATGTGAATCGCAATACGTGCTGACAACATGGAAGACTGAAAAGTTTTCCGTGCTAGAATGTCCATAAATTTCAAATCTTTTGGTGGTGGATGGTTGGTGATATCTTTCTGTAACTTACTTCGTCTCATGGCTGATTTGACTACCAAAGATGCATGAGGAAGTTGCAACTTTTCATGACCCAGAGAATCCTGAACCTTATATTTATTATCTAACGACCTTTGTGTAGGTCTAATTGAATAAGGTGTGGACCAAACTAATTTTTGATGATCTTGAAGCACCTGCGGTATAGGCAAGGCTATTGATTGCTTGACTAAATTTAAATATTTAGTGACAGATCTTTTACCTTCAGAAATCTCCCCTTGAGATGTAAGGGGTATATGCAAAGTAGTCACTAATTTGTGTAAAAATTTTGTATAAGACTCATCTTGAACAGGAAGAGTCTCTTCCTGAGACGTGGAAGGAATAGGTGGAAGCACAGGTAAATCTTGTCCTGTGGTAGTCTTGTGTGAATGATGCGAAGAATCCACTGAAGGAGGTGGTGAATTTACTAATGACTTCACTGACAATTCGTCTTGCACCAAAGGTGAAGGAGAAAAGGCACATAATTGCTGTCTCTGAGGTGAATGAGGTAGAGAAATTGAGTCAGAATGAACTGCAGGCTGCTGTATTTTTTGCTGGTTTTCTAACAACTTCGTTAGCAAATCCACTATTTTCAATTGTGTAGTGGAAGAAGTGGAAGAACGCCCTCTAGAGGAGGCATGAGAAATAGACCGAGTCGATCCCCTGCATCTAACAGAGCGGGAGGGTGATCGAGCCTGCCTTCTGCATCGCTTTTTCTGAGGAGTAGCAGATGAAGAAGAAGAAGAACTGGATTGGACAGTGCTTCTGCCTCGAGGAAAACACTCATATCTTGAGGAATGTCGATGGTGCCGTGCACTAACCTGCCTGGCATCGATCATGGATCCATTGCTCGAAGTCGAGCTGGCTGACCTTTTACGACGTCGAGGGTTGTCATGACGATGTCGAGCATCAGCTGATCTCGAAGATCTATGATGCCAACGTCGATCTCGAGAACTGACCTCGATGTCAGTGACTTCTCTCCTCGAAGTCTGCTGTCCATTTTGTATTGAAACAACCTGATCCCCGGGCACTGAGGC
The DNA here is from genome assembly GCF_901765095.1 of Microcaecilia unicolor. NCBI lineage: Eukaryota > Metazoa > Chordata > Amphibia > Gymnophiona > Siphonopidae > Microcaecilia > Microcaecilia unicolor. Next base: position 94,706,216 of record NC_044039.1, read on the forward strand.
AAGGGGGAGAGCAGGAATGGACGCCTCCTGATCCCCGGGCACTAAGGCAAGGGGGAGAGCAGGGAGAATGGCCACATCCTGAAGCGTTGAAGCTGCTGCTGTTGTGGCCGCCATATGTGGTGAAGCTTTGTCAGAGGAGCTGACCGATCGAGTTTCAGACTGAGACGCTGTTAGATACTGTTGTAATTTAAACGCCCTAATGTCCAAAGATTTCTGAGACATATTTTTACAAGCAAAACAGGACTTGGTATCGTGATGTTCACCTAAACACCTCAAACATCTAAAATGTGTATCTGTGAGAGATAATTTACGGGGGCATGTAGCGCAAGCCTTAAACCCCGTTTTCTTTTGAGACATAACGTGATAAATTTAAATTAATTGACTGACTAACTGAGTAAATAGTAAAAACCGGGTCGCTGTCAATCGCGGAAAAAATAAAACTGACTGGTCTGAGCTGTCAAGGGTATTTATACCATATGTATGGGCGGGAATCCGCTAACTCTTTGCTTTCTTTTTAAAGCGTTGCTATTGGATGGCCGGGTCACGCACGTAATCGTGGCGTATATTCAAGGGGTGTGGCTAGAAGATCCTGTCCATGGAAAAGTAGCACTTACATTGCTGCTGCTGCTGCTACCAGAAGCCTCGAAGATGAAGTTGAAAGACAACGACGTGACAGGAGTGGAGGAGGAGAGCAATACCGCACTAGTCCGGGGAGGGGGGGGGAAGCGATGTCAGCCAGCCAGACCAAAGGGAAAGGAGGGGATGGAGAGAGGAGGATGTGATGCCACATCTAAGGGGACGAGGAAGGAAGGAAAGCAATGGCAGGGCAGGGGAATAGGAAAAGGGGGTGGAGAAAGGAGTGAGAGTGATGGTAGTCTAGATCTAAGGGAAGCAAGAAGGGGAGGGAAGAGAAAGGCGGGATGCATGAGGGAGAGGAGACTGGGAAAAAGCTGGGGAGGGGGAGAACAAGATGCAGTATTATGAAGCAGGGGAGAGAGATACCGGCCCTGGGTTTGGAGTGCAAGAGAGAGGGAGAAGGAAGGAAGGGTGAAGAACATGGGAAGGCATGGGGATACAGAGCAAATGTTGAACATGGGAGAATAGGGACAGAGACACAGAGGGGAGGTTATGGATAGGAGAGAGAGGGAGTAAGATGGAATGACAGTGAACATGGAGAGAAAAAAAGTCAAATAGACAGGAGATAAGCAGAAGATGGATATGGATGGGGAACAGAGTGGAGAGAGAAAGATGGTGAGAAGGGGAGATGCTGGAATGCATCATATAAAAAGGAGAGAGGGAGGGACATGCTGGATAGAAGGGAGAGAAAAGGCAGGCAGTGGATGAAAGGGGCAGAGAAAGTTGGCAGACACTGGATGAAAGGGAGAGAGAAAGAGAGCAGATGTCGGATGGAAGGGAGAGAGTGAAGAGAAGACGAGGAAAGCAGAAACCAGAGACGACAAAGGTAGAAAAACAGATTTATTTATTTGCTTTGGAATAAAGTAGTATTGTGGCTGTGGTGATAAATAGAAAATGAAAATATGGTGAACTTTTTGTTGGACTAATTTTAATACATTTTTTACTAACTTTCAGAGACCAAATCCTCCATCCTTAGGTCAGCAGTATACTGTACTGACCTGAGGAAGGAGGTTTTCGCCTCTGAAAGCTAATTGAAAAATGTATTAGTCCAATAAAATGGTATTATCTTATTTTCTATTTTTTTGTTTTATTTCTATTTGTTAATTTGTAAAGTGGTGTTGCATTGTATTCAGGATCTGGCCTCTTGGGGGTTCAGTTTAATTTTAGTTTGTGGTTACTTATTCTATACTTGGTGAGGATGTATCGATGTTCTATATTTGTGAAAAAGACATGGTTTTCTGTTGGCAGAATAACTTTTACTAATGTCTTGGTTAGTTTTACAATGGGTGTATTCAGTGGTGTGCTGGTAAATTTTTAACAACAGGCTCTCTCCCCGGTCCACCTCGGCGCCCCCCCATCCACCGCTGCGCCCACCCACCCACCTCTGCGCCCCCCCCCCCAAAAAAAAATTTGCAGAGCTGGCCATAGCCAGGGGGAGGGGGCAATGCATTACTCTCTCCAGGAAAAAAAATTAAATGATCCCAGGTTCCAATCTAATTCATGTTTAATATGGGATAAAATGCCATAAATAAGTAAATAAATATAAACTTTTAACGTTCAGCACCTAATTCTCAAAGTGGACATATTCCAAACACTATAATGAAAATAAAATTATTTTTTTCTACCTTTGTTGTCTGGTGACTTTGTTTCTCTGATCATGCTGGTCCAGTATCTGATTCTGCTGCTCTCTATCTGTTCCCTTGACTCCGTTTCCAGGGCTTCCTTTCCATTTATTTCTTTTCTTTCCTCCTTTCTTCTTCATTTGTGATCCTCCGCAGACTTGACTGTCCAGTGGATCTAGCTTCTTCCTATTTTCTCCATCCATGTGCAGTTTCTCTCCTCAATTCCTTTTCCCTCATCTAATCTCCTTCCTCTATCTTCCCTCCATGTCCAGCATTTCTTCTCTCTCCCTTCCCTCCCCTCCATCCATGTCCAGAATTTCTCTTGCTCTCCCCTCCATCCATGTCCTGAAACTCTCCTCTCTCCCCTGCCCCCCTCTCCCCATCCATGCCCAGCAAATCTCTCCCCTGCCCCCTCTCCCCATCCATGCCCAGCAAGTCTCTCCCCTGCCCCCTCTCCCCATCCATGCCCAGTGATTCTCCTGCCTCCCCTGCCCTTCCCTCCCGCTCCCAAACATGTCCAGCAAACATGTCCTTCGCCCCCACCCTCCCCTCCCGCTCCCATCTGTCTTTTTTAATTATCTCCGTCGAAGCCCGCGCTATTTAAAGCCCTGCTGCGTGCAGGCCGTCTCTCCAGGCTTCCCCTGCTTGCTTCGGTGATGTTCGTGCCCTTAGTCCCGCCTTCACGGAAAAAGTAAATGACGTCAGAATGACGTCAGAAGGCGGGACTAAGGGCGTGAATGTCACCGAAGCAAGCAGGGGAAGCCTGGAGAGACGGCCTGCATGCAGCAGTGCTTTAAATAGCGATTTCGACGGAGGTAATTTAATAAGTCAGATGGGAGCGGGAGGGTGGGGGCGAAGGACATCGTTGGACATGCTTCGGAGCGGCAGGGGAGGTAAGCATGGCCTGTGATGGCGCCCTCCTGCCATGCTTACCTCCCCTAATGGAGCCGGCCCGCCCCCAACATCAACCGGTTCGCAAGAGCTGTCAAAATTTAACAAGCGGCTCTTGCGAGCCGGACAGACCCAGCTCCAGCACACCACTGGGTGTATTGATGTTCTAGTGCTCACTGCAGTGTTTAAGATGCTGCCTTTCCTAGGTACACCCTCGTTGTATGACTCGTGGATTATTACTAAAAATAATATTTTCATATAGAGGAGGGGGTGTTAAAAAATGATGGGCCCCGGGTATCAAATATGCTAGGTACACCACTGGCAACCAACCTTCACATAATAAAAAACTGCTGGCTATCTACCCAGCAACAAGCAACAGGGGGATCTGAGAGACCCTGCCTTCTTTGCAGCAGTTTCTCCTGGGTGGTACTTGTAACTTTTCACATTTGGGATGGGACACCCTTCACTCCTCTAGATATTAACCCTGAGCAGATCACTGACACCTATAATGCGAAGTCTAGTCGCCAGATGCTACTTCACTAATGTGACCATTTCGTTTTGGGATTTTTGCATGGATGGAAATAGCAGTGTTTAATAATTGATAACATTTTTGAATAGTATACATTGGTTAGTATATGCTTTGAGCAACCACTTTATTTTTTGACATATGATACATATCTAATATCTATATTTAATAAAAGGTATTAATTGTGACTATTTTATTTTTACTTATTTTTTTTCTGTGTTGTCAGACAATTATGGATGTAAGCCCCACCCCTAACCCCACCCCCTTTAGCCTCCCCAAACAGTTGGGCCACTGACCGCCTATGTCCCTGACGAACACTTGGCCGACTTTACTTGGTCCATTTTTTCTTGCGACCAAGCCTCAAAAAGGTGCCCGAACTGACCAGATGATCACTGGAGGGAATCGGGGATGACCTCCCCTTACTCCCCCAGTGGTCACCAACCCCCTCCCACCCTAAAAAAAAAAAAACTTTAAAAAATTTTTTTGCCAGCCTCAAATGTCATACCCAGCTCCATGACAGCAGTCTGCAGGTCCCTGGAGCAGTTTTAGTGAGTGCAGTGCACTTCAGGCAGGCGGACCCAGGCCCATCCCCCCCCCCCACCTGTTACACTTGTGGTGGTAAATGTGAGCCCTTCAAAACCCACCAGAAACACACTGTACCCACATGTAGGTGCCCCCCTTCACCCCTTAGGGCTATGGTAGTGGTATACACTTTTGGGGAGTGGGTTTTTTGTGGGGGGTTGGGGGGCTCAGCACACAAGGTAAGGGAGCTATGTTCCTGGGAGAAATTTATGAAGTCCACTGCAATGCCCCCTAGGGTGCCCAGTTGCTGTGAGGGGGCATGTGAGGGGGACCAGCGCACTATGAATGCTGGCTCCTCCCATGACCAATGGCTTGCATTTGGTCGTTTCTGAGATGGGCGTCCTCGGTTTCCATTATCGCCGAAAACCGGGGATGACCATCTCTAAGGACGACCATCTCTAAGGTCAACCTAAATGTTGAGATTTGGGCGTCTCCGACCATATTATCGAAACAAAAGATGGATGCGGTAAGTACTGTATGCATACCGCAAGTTAAACACCACTACCACAGGGCGCACTAAGGCATCCCACAGTAGCTTTGGGATAAGCATGTGCTTCCCATGTGCTACAAAATAGATTTTATTTTTTAGCGCTGGGGGTGTGTTCGGGGGAGAGGGGAGAGTAGGTGTGTACTGTGCTAGTCAGTTAGTCAAGCTACAGCACTGTGCACCAACCAATTAGCATGTGGTTAGCACATAAGCCCTTACCACCTAGAAAATAGGTGCTCACATGATAATGGCTATGTGCTATTGAAAAAATTAGTGCATGGCCATTAATGGGAATTATGTAAAACTGGCCATTTTACTGCCTCATTAAAAGAAAGACCCATTCTATGGATAGTGATGATCACTTTTTAGCGCAACTTAGTAAAAGGGCCCCTAAGTTTGTACCAGAGGGAATGGATAAATTTCAGAATTTTGAAAGATTTCAAATTATATAAAAAGGGGCATTTTTGATTTGACATTTAAATCTGATTCTGGATGGTTTGCTGAAAATGTTCAAAAATCAGGTGGCGAACATGGCCATTCTTGAACCAGAAAAACGTCTATCTTTTTATTTAAAAAATGGCCATTTCCTAGACGTTTTGTGCTCAGTGAGGTTTTACTTTTGTGATCATTAAAAAAAAAAAAAAGTCCAAGGGAAAAACGCACAAAAACAAGCTATTGGGACATCTGGGGGGGGGGGGGATGGACAGCATTTTTAGTAGACTGGTCATATAGACATGACAGCAGAGCAGTGGGGCACCATAGGGGGTGCTGCAGTGGACTTCACATAATGGTCCTAGGCACACATCTCACCGATACCCCCATATATTGTATGGTGAGCCCTTCAAAATGCACCAAAAAACCTGTACCCAACTGTACACCACTACAATAGTCCAGGATCATCTCTATGCGGACGACACCCAGCTGTATCTCTCCACACCAGACATCACCGCGGAGACCCAGGCAAAGGTATCGGCCTGCTTAACCGACATTGCTATATGGATGTCCAACCGCCACCTGAAACTGAACATGTCCAAGACTGAGCTCATCGTCTTTCCACCAAAACCCACTTCTCCTCTTCCTCCACTTTCTATCTCAGTGGAAAACACCCTCATCCTCCCCGTCTCATCTGCCCGCAACCTCGGAGTCATCTTTGACTCCTCCCTCTCCTTCTCAGCACACATCAAGCAGATAGCCAAGACCTGTCGCTTCTTCCTCTTCAACATCAGCAAAATTCGCCCTTTCCTCTCTGAACACACCACCCGAACTCTCGTCCACGCTCTCATTACCTCCCGACTTGACTACTGCAACTTACTCCTCACCGGACTCCCACTTAGCCATCTATCCCCCCTTCAATCTGTTCAGAACTCTGCTGCACGTCTTATATTCCGCCAGAACCGATATACTCATATCACCCCTCTTCTCAGGTCACTTCACTGGCTTCCAATCCGATACCGCATTCAGTTCAAGCTCCTCCTTCTTACCTACAAATGTACTCAATCTGCTGCCCCTCACTACCTCTCTACCCTCATCTCCCCTTATGTTCCCACCCGAAACCTCCGTTCACAGGACAAATCACTCCTCTCAGTACCCTTCTCCACCACTGCCAACTCCAGGCTCCGCCCATTCTGCCTCGCCTCACCCTATGCCTGGAACAACCTTCCTGAGCCCCTACGTCAAGCCCCCTCCCTGCCCATCTTCAAGTCTCTGCTTAAAGCCCACTTCTTCAATGCTGCCTTCGGCACCTAACTCTTACCTTCAGGATATCCGGACTGCCCCAAATTGACTGCCCCCATCGTATCGTCTACTCACTTGTCCTTTAGATTGTAAGCTGTTTGAGCAGGGCCTGTCCTTTTATGTTAAATTGTACAGCGCTGCGTAACCCTAGTAGCCTTTAGAAATGTTAAGTAGTAGTAGTAGTAGTTATACCTGCAGGTGCCACCGATATGTGAGTATAGTAGGTTTTTGATGGATTTTGGAGGGCTCACACTTTCCACCACATGTGTATCAGTTAGAGTGGGATATGGGTCTGGGTCCCCTTCTCTACAGTACACTGCACCAACAACTAGGGTACACCAGAGACCTGCTTGCTGCTCTAATAAGACTGGCCATATCATCTGAAGCTGTCATAGAGACTGGTATGTACTGCTTCTTTCACATCTTTTTCTTTTTATGAGGGGGAGGGGATCAGTGACCACTGGGGGAGTAAGGTGGGGGGTCATGCTTTAATCCTTTTCCTCCAGTGGTCATCTGATCATTTAGGGCACTTTTTGTGACTTAGTCATCATTGAAACAGATCTAGACCAAACCATCTATCTTTTAAACCTGGATATTTATACTTTGTTCCATTATAGCAGAAAAATGTCCAAGTTCTGGGAACACCCAAATCCTGTCCCCAACACACCTCCAACATGCCCCCTTGTCAGTTAGATACATTGCAGATGAACTGCATTCAAAAACAGCAATTTGGACGTTTTGGATAAAAAAAATGTCCTTCTGCTACTTTGTGCCGCTTTTTGGCCTTTTATTTATTTCGAAAATGAAGCCACTTTAAAGTTGACAGGGGGTACCCCTACCAGCAAGGCGGTACATTATTAGTTTAAGACCAGAACATGTAGCAGTATCTTGATGGCTTTGCAGTTCATAAGGGATCTTAGAGACTGGATCAGTAAGAGAGCATAGAGAGTTGATTATAGTACTAAGGAAATGTAGAGGACAAAGGAGAGGGAAGGGTCTAGGATAATTCCCAGTAACCACACTGCTGGCTTTATAGGAATTTTGGAGTTAGCTATGAGTGGGTAAAAAGAGGGGATTTGTGATCTCCAAGGAAACTAGATGGTTTTACATTTCTGAGGATTCAATAGGTCATATGACTTGATCCAACCATAGATGTTGTCTAAATGGGTTATATGGAGTTGGATATTTTCAGCAAAGAAGTAGACACTGAGTCCCAGATCCTGAATGAAGGTAGCAAGGGGAGAATAAGAATAAATTGAAAATCACGAGGAAAGAATGGAACCCTGAGGTACCTCATTGAATACTGAATAGACATTAGAAGACTGATCATCCGTGATAACTCTAAAAGTACAGAAAAGAAGAAAGGAATAAAATCACTTCAAAGCAGTCTCTGAAATACCCACCTTTGAAGCAGAAGAGTGTGGATGAACATATCAAACGCCAAACTTAGGTCAAGCTGAATTAAATAGTATGTTTAACCACATCCACATATTCTATTTCTTTCATCTTTTGAGAATTATTTATTGCACTTGTATCCCACATTTTCCCACCTATTTGCAGGCTCAATGTAGCTTACAGAGATCTGTAATGGCATCACCATATCAGGGTACAAAGATACAATTGATGTTACAGAGATATCAAGGATAACAAGGATAGTACGTTAATCTGATCAAGTGATTATAAAAGACAGTCATAGTAAGGGATAAGTGGTGATATGTTGTAATTAGTTAAGGATTCTCGTGATAGGCTTTGGTGAAGAGATAGGTTTTCAGCAATTTGCGAAAGTTAGTGATTTCATTGATTGTTTTCAAATGGTTTGGTATAGCGTTCCACAATTGCGTGCTCATGTAGGAAAAGCTGGACGCATGTGCTAGTTTGTATTTTAGTCCTTTGCAGCTAGGGAAGTGTAGGTTAAGAAAAGTAGGGGCAGATCTTTTGGCATTTCTAGGTGGGAGATCCACGAGGTCAGGCATGTATGACGGGGCGTCTCCGTAAATGATTTTGTGAACAATCATGCAGATCTTGAACACGATACGTTCTTTGATTGGGGGCCAGTGTAATTTCTCTCTTAGGGGTTTTGCACTTTCATATTTTGTTTTTCCAAATATAAGTCTGGCTGCGGTATTTTGAGCAGTTTGCAGTTTCTTGATAATCTGTTCCTTACAGCCAGTGTAAAGTGCATTGCAGTAGTCCAAGTGACTTAGTACCATTGACTGTACCAGGTTTTGAAAGATGGCCCTTGGGAAGAAAGGTTTTACTCTTTTGAGCTTCCACATGGAGTGGAACATTTTCTTAGTTGTATTGTTCACGTGGTTTTCAAGTGTGAGATTTTGATCAATGGTGACCCCAAGAATTTTCAAAGTGTTGGAGACGGAGAGGGAAAAGTTTGGGGTGGTTATGGTGGAGTATTTATTTGTGTTGTGTTGTGAGGTAAGTATAAGGTAAGTATAAGCAAGTTTTTTTTAGTTATTCTTGTTGGTTTTCATTTAAAAGTTTCCAATTAACTTTTACTGGAATTTCTGTCTTCTGCTTTAGAATGGATTTGCACCTGTGCGATGTTGATTTTATTTTCATATTAATCCATCTTCAGCTCAGGATCTACAAAAAGTTGTGTTTCCACTGGACTTGGCAGTTCAGCTATGCTCAGTTTATTAGTTAATTTAATGGGATGAGTACTTACATTCACTACTCGTATGGGTATTACCCCTTGCTTGGCTACTACCAGAACTTTTACTACCATTGACCTATTTGGAAACTTCACTGTACATTGGCAAATTCCATCCATCAGCTGCGCAGACACTGTATAATAATCTTTTTGGAATCAATCAGCTTCATAAATCCCAGACATTCTTGTTTGGTTTCATACGTTTCATAGTCCTATAACTGTGCACAAATTCATTTTATATCTCCAGAGAATGAATCGGGGTAAAATTATTCCAGTTACTAGAATCCATGGCTCTTATTTTAGAAGCTCCATTCAACATATGGATGCTGAAAACTGGAATTCACACATCCATATTGCATGGACATCCAAATCCCAATTTTATAAAGCCAAGATATGGATATCTAAACTTGCAGTATGTCCTTATGGCAAGGGGGCATGGTCTGGGTGTGTTTTAGGCAAGACTAAGGAGGGCCCAAAATATGGACATCCAACTGCAATTTCAGAAAGGGTGGGAACATCTGTGTCCAGAAAGATGGATGCTGTTGTTTAGTCCTGGACATGAGCAGGTCATTCTGCTCCCACGGGGGAGAGGCCCAAGCCAGTGCTTGTCCAGAAAGGAGAGAGACAATAAAGGTAATCTTGACTTGATGCAATGGAAAGCTAGAGGGCTGTAGTTCAAAGTTCATCAAACATTGATTAATAAATCCTCGGCACGCCTTGGGATTCCCCTCAAAGTGCGGTGGTGCTGAGAGTTGAGGCTGAGACACTGGGTAAGTCAGAGGTGGCACCACTGGAGCAGATACTGGAGGCGAGTTTGGACCCAGAGGGCCTGTGTTTTGCATCACTACATGCTGAGCACAGACCCCCTGAAGGTTTCTGTAACCTGCCGAAGTTGAGTCCGTTGCTGGTGGACCTCCTAGGCGAGGTGCTGGAGATGCTGGAGCTGGCCCATGTGGCTGGTCAGGTCCTGAACAGAATCAGAAAGTTACTGGAGCTGGAGGGACAACTGCTGGAACAGCTGCAAAACGGGTGGCTTGCCCAAGCTCATGGCCTTTGCAATCTGTCACGACTACTGGTGAGCCCTTGGGCTGCAGCTGAGTTGATGCTACCTAGCCAACTCGAGGGCTGGCTAGGGCCTGACTGGCAGCAGGCAAGACCCCTGGCCAAGGCTGGACTGAAGACAGGGCTGGAGCTTGTAGACAGGACTGGAGCTGGAAGACAGGACTGGAGCAGGGCTAGAACAAGACATGGGCAGGAACAGGAGACAAACTGGAACAAGGCTGAAACACACACTAGACAACTCTAGGAGAAATGTAGCCTAGAGACAGGAAGGAGGAGTAGCCTACTGCTTAGTGCAGCAGACTTTGATCCTGGGGAACTCAGTTTGATTCCTTGTGACTCTGGGCAAGTCACTTAACCCTCCATTACCCCCCAAGTACAAATAAGTACCTGTATATACTATGTAAACCACTTTGAATGTAGTTGCAAAAACCACAGGAAGGTGGTATATAAAGTCCTATGCCCATTTCCAACTTCCTTAAATACTACCAAACAGGAAGTGATGACATCAGCCAGTGTCCTCTTGCAGAGCTATAAAGGAAGTGCTGCGTTTCCAGGAAGTAAACAGATCCTTCCTGGCATGGAATTCTGCCGGAGACCACAGAGAACAGGTTAGGGGTATGTCAGATCTGTAATGGGACCAGTGCTTTTAAAATGTTTGTAGATGTTCTGGAAATGGAAACATTAAGTGAGACCATCAAATTTGTAGATGACACCAAATTATTCATATTTGTAGATGACACCAAATTATTCAAAGTTGATACATCATGTGTGCACTGTGAAAAATTGCAATAAGACATTTAAGACACTGGGAGACTGGGCATTCACATGGAAACCCAAATTATAGCTACACAATTCTGGGTTCCACATTAGGAATTATCACCCAGCAAAAGGATATGAGCATCATTGTAGACAATACATTAAAATCTTTTGCTCAGTGTGTGGTAGTGGCTAAAAAGAAAACAAAATGTTGTGAATTATTAAGAAAGAAATAGAGACTAAAACAAATATCATATTGCCTTTCTATTGTTCCATGTTGCAGCTACGCTTTGCATATTGTGTGCTCTTCTGGTTGCCTTATCTAAAAAAAGATATGATGGAATTAGAAAATCTATAGAGAAGGGTGACCAAAATGATAAAGGGAATGGAACAACTTTTCTATGAGGAAAGGCTAAAGAAGGTTGAGTTCTTCAGCTTGGAGAACAGATGGCTGAGGGCAGATTTGATAGAAGTCTATAAAACCTGAATGGGTAAACACACAATGATGGTTTACTCTATCAGAAACTACAAAGACTAGGAGACATGCCATTAGGTTACAAAGTTGTAGAATTAAAATAAATAGGAAAACATATTTTTTTAATTCAGTGACTTGTTAAGCTTTGGAACTCAGTGTCAGAAGATGTGGTAAAAGCAATTAGCATAGCTGAGTTCCAAAATACATTTGGAGAAGTTCCTGGAGAAAAAGCCACTGATTATCCCTGTGTGTAAGTAGCATGGAATCTAGCTACATTATGGGACCTGGATTGGCCACTGACCTGGAAACAGGTTACTGGGCTTTATGGCTCTTTGGTCTGAACTAGAATGGTGATTCTTATATTCTTCAAAATAGCACCTAATAAACTCAAATGCTCTTTACTCAGCAGCGTGAGTGGAGCAAGGAAGTATGTGAGATCACTGGATGGATACCATTTTTAAACTCACAAGCAGTAGGACTGGAGAGAAGATAGCTCCCTTCTGCTCCCAACTTAGCATAGAAAACCTCCAAAGAAGTAGGCATGGGGGCAGAAAAAGCAAATGTAGAGGGGCAGATTGGAGTCCTAGGACTCCTTGATCTGGATGCTTCTGTAGGACTGGGAGCAGGCTCAGGCCCAAATTGGTGGCTGGATGTTTTGGAGTACAGAAGGCTAATTTCTGAGGTGTACCATGTGGGCTCATAGCTGCCAGTGGCTAATGCATAACCTTAACTGCATCTCTTTAAATGTAGTTATGTTTTTGTACTATCAAGTGAGCTTACATAAATTGGGGGTAATTCTCAAAAGATTGCCAAAATGTAGGTGCCAAGATGAAGTGTGGTACGTGTGAACTATCATTGGAGAATACTAGTGTAAGTCTGCATTTAAGCGCCTAACTTTAGGCGCAAGCACTTATGCCAGTAAATAGGACTTATGCCTGCTGAAACCTGGTATAAATCCTTGTGCCCAACTGATGGCAGTTGAGTGTGCAAATCCAAGTATTCTATAACATCGCATTTAATACCTGGGAAGGCCCCTGACCAACCAATGCCTCCCTCATGGCCATGCCCCCTTCTGGGTTGCATGCTATGAAATTTAGGGGCACATGTTATAGAATAGGGCGTGGGGCAAATGCCACGTAACTCCTAATTACTGCCAATTAACTCCAATAATGATTAGTGCCTAATTGATTAATTATTTTATGTGTGCATCTGGGCCCAACTATGGGTGATCTATATAGAATCTGGGGGTAAGTGTAATTGCATGAAACACCTGGCTTCTTCTTCCCTAAACACTTATTTATGGAGGAACATTTCCTTCTTTGGAGGGTCCTCAGCCTCACTCTCCATCAAGGTTATATTAATTTTTGCCTGCCATATATGGGTCGCATAGCTTCGGTTCCTCATGTGTTTCTCCTTGTCAAGTGATTTTCTAGCAGTGCGTAACAACATTTGTTATTCACTGGGAAATAAAACTTATGCACTCAATGTACAAGCAGTAGGGAGAAACGAAACTTATGCTCATTACAGCTTGCAGACCAAGATTGCAGACCACGCAGAGGAAGGAATATACATAAGCTACTCATCTACTCTACTTTGTATAAATCTACATTCAGTGCAGCTCATTGGTTATGGTGATTATTATTATTAACAATAATACAAGCATGTATGCTATTGTTAAGCTATATTAACACACGTTAGAAAATAGTTAATATTTATTTTTAAAAATTAGATCCCACTCCATTCACAGTAGATTCTTAAGTTCAAACATATATATGATAAATATATTCTTGATGCATTTAACTTTTAAATTTATACATATGTACATTTGTATCCAAAATTTTAAATGCTTACATAAGAAAAAGCCACTCCATGTGTTCGTACAAAAACTTTAATGAAAAATCTAAACGTGTATTTGTGAACATGCTCTCATGTAGGAGACAGCTACCCGTGACTATTGTTTGTGCCCTGTGCCAAATGTGGACCGCTAACAGCTAGGTAACAATGGGGCACGTTTACCAAGCAGTGTTACATGGCTAGTGCAGGTGTTACCACATATTAAATATTAGAATATATCTGCCAGCATAATAAAAATCCTGCACTAGCTGCTTAATGCCTGAATGATATGGGTGTGATTGGGGTGGAGTGGAGGAGTGATGCTCGTGGGCTAATTGCCGATAGTGCTGCTGCAAATACAGCCACCAATGGTCCCATCTGACCTGACTCCAGGTTCAAAATGGCAGCCACTGAACTCAGAGCCAGTCTGAGCAGGAGCAGAGGGGGAGCACTCTTGCCCAGACCTACTAGCCCACCATGGATGGCTACTAAAGTCCTGGGGGTCTCGATGGGGTTGGGATGGTGAGGGGAGGGTCAGGTAGAGATCAGATGGAGAGGTCTTGAACTTTGGAGGGGGGTTGATTATTAAAGAGGAAGATTGGATTTTGTGGGGGTGAGGAGGTTGCTTGATTATGGGAAAGGAGACTAACTTTGGGGAGGGGTAAAAGGTGGGTTGATTATGAAAGTGGAGGCTTGGACTTTGGGATGATCGAGTGTGTGTATGTGTGTGTGTGGGGGGGGGGGGGGAGAATGATTATAGGAGATGGGGCTTGGACTTTGGGGAGGTCAGGTGCATTTGGGGGGGTCATGATCTTTGGGAGAACACATCAACTAATTCTGCTGCCCTGGCAACGATTCTGAAGTTGCTGGCACTGTGTTGCATGCAGCATCTGATGGGATGTTCTAGTGCTATCAGGCACTGCATGTAATGCAGTGCCTGTGTGGTGAAGGTCTGCAAATTGTGTGATAAATGCAGGGCAGATAAAGGGCATGCCCTTTGAATTTACTACACAAACTTCGCATTTACCATATCTTAACTTGTGCAGTTAAGGTGTGGTAAGTACAAATATTTATTGCACTTTAGTAAACGTGCCCCTTTGTCTTCTACGAGACTTAGCATTAGAAAATAATAAAACGCTAAACAAGTGGGGAAAGCAAGAAGAATATGATCTTGGAAGAGGTCAGGACCCCCCCCCCCCCCCAATCCATATCCCGCTCTGGTCCAGGATTTCCAACTCTCCAGCTCAGACACTCACACAGCAACCAGGTTCCAAAACATAAAGAGCTTTTATTCAACACAAAGAATTAGATTCCATTAGCAAAGTTCAGTCTCCAAAATACAGCACAAGTCCCACTGACATGTGCTTCAGGATTCAAAGGAAAAATAAACCCAAAAGAATTCATGCAAAAACTATACAGGAAGGGTTTCACTTTTCTTCCCCAACCCAGATTGCATTTTAAGTCCATAGCAGTTCATAAGTTTCTCATAACCTTGAACCAGTGTTTCCAGGACACAGCCTAGAGTTGTCCCTTAATGAAACTCTCTCTGACCAGGTTAATTCCCCACCTGATCCCAACTGTAGGCTAGGGCTGCTCAGTAACAGTCTCTGCACCCTTCTCAAGGCTGACCCCAGTGCTTTGTTTGTGCCGGTACGCGCCGGTACGGCGTACCGGCACCTTTTTTGTAGGTCCAACGTTGTACTGGAGCCAGCTCTCCTCCCTCCCTCTCTCCCTCCCCAGAGCTAGCCTACAGGGTCCCTCCGTGTACTCCGTGCTGCCAGACGACCCATCTGCCACCAGACCTGGCCGGCACCTGACTCAGCATTTAAAAACAAAAACCTACAAAGCGGCGGCGCGGTGCCTCGCGTCTGAGAGTAAAAGAAGAAAAATCGCTTTGTCAGCCGGCCTTCCCTCACTGTGTCCCGCCTTCTGATGTAACTTCCGCAAGGGCGGGACACAGTGAGGGAAGGTCGGCCAACAAAGCAATTTTCCTTCTTTTACTCTCAGACGTGAGGCACCGCGCCGCTGCTTCATAGATTTTTTTAAAATGCTGGGTCAGGTGCCGGCCGGGTAGGGTGGCAGAAGAGGGTCGTCTGGCGGCACGGAGCTGGTAGGCAGGTGGGGACTGGGTCGGGGAGGGGGGGCTCAGACGGGAGGGGGGCTCGGATATGGGTGGCTGGAGGGAGGGGGAGCAGGGGAACGAGGAGAGTCGCTGGACATGGGTGGAGGGCAGGGGGGACAGGGGAGGTTGCTGGACATAGGTGGATGGCAGGGGAGGGCAAGGGGGACAGGAGGGTCGCTGGACATGGGTGGATGGAGAGGAGGGGGGTTTCTGGACATAGGTGGATGGCAGGGGAGGGCAGGGGGACAGGAGGGTCACTGGACATGGGTGGATGGAGGGGAGGGGGGTTGCTGGACAAGGGTGGATGGAGGGGAGGACAGAGGAGGGTTGCTGGACATGGATGGATGGAGGAGAGGGAAGGGAGAGAGAAGAAATGCTGGACATGGGTGGATGGTGGAGAGGGCAGGGGGAGAGGAGGGTTGCTGGACATGTGTGGATGGAGAAGAGGGCAGGGGGAAGAGGAGGGTTTCTGGACATGGGTGGATGGAGGGGAGGGCAGGGGGGAGAGGAGGGTTGCTGGACATGCGTGGATGGAGGGGAGGGCAGGGGGCAGAGGAGGGTTGCTTGCTGGACATGGGTGGATGGAGGGGAGGGCAGGGGGGAGAGGAGGGTTGCTGGACATGAGTGGATGGAGGGGATGGCAGGGGAGAGGAGGGCTGCTAGACATGGGTGGATGTAGGAGAGGGAAGGGAGAGAGAAGAAATGCTGGACATGGATGGATGGAGGGGACGGCAGGGGAGAGAGGAGGATTGCTGGACATGGGTGGATGGAGGGGAGGGCAGGGGAGAGGAGGGCTGCTAGACATGGGTGGATGGAGGAGAGAGAAGAAATGCTGGACATGGGTGGCGGCAAGGGAAGAGTGAGGAAGGAGATGAGGTGAGGGGAAAGGAAGAGAGAAGAAAAACTGCACATGGATGTAGAAAATAGGTAGAAGCTGGATGCACTGGACAGTCAAGTCTGCAGAGGACCCAGCTTTTACTTACAGATGTAGGGCAAGAAATTAAGAAGAAAGGCGGAAAGTAAAGAAATAAATGGAAAGGAAGCCCTGGAAACGGAGTTAAGAGGACAGATAGCAGCATAATCGGATACTGAGCCAGCATGATCAGAAAAACAAAGTCACCAGACAACAAAGGTAGAAAAAATCCTTTTATTTTCATTTTAGTGTCTGGAATATGTCCAATTTGAGAATTTACATCTGCTGTCTTATTTTGTACTGGGTATACTGGAGCTGTAACAGCTTACAGAAATGATTTATAATGAAAAAAAAATCACATTATTTTTTTCTCCTATACTAGTATAATATTTTCAATGATGTCTGTTTATATGCGCTATGGCTGGTATAAGGGGTGTGACTAATGTGGGTGTGGCTATAATAGGGGTGGGGTCATATGTGGTGACTCCGCCCACAATGAGTACCGGCACCTTTTTTTCTACAAAAAAAGCACTGGCTGACCCTGACCCCCTCTCTCTTTTCAGGCTGGACAGTAACATTTCCCCAGTGAGGACCGGACACCAGTTCTTTCTCCTAGCCACAGGCTAGGACTGCTCAAGAACAGTCTCTGCACCATTCACATGGCTGAGCCCTTCTCTCTACAGCATTTTCCCCGGTGAGGACCGGACACCAGTTCTTTCCCCTTCTCTCACTAGGCACTGCATTAACGTTAGGGTCCTCTTGCCCTGGGTTAAGTAGCCTGCTTATTCCCTGCAGCAGGTTCTTTGTGAGGAAGGTTCCTCCTGCCCTTGGGCAGGTTGCTCTCCTTCTCTTTCCTCTTCTCTAGTCCTGTCATTCAGATCACAATATCACAGTAGGCTTTTTATCTCCCAGTCTTCCTGAGAGAAATGGCCCCATCCATTTCCAAGCCTCACTTTGGATCCCAGGGTAAATTGCTTACCGAGTCAGGAGCAAAAGCTGGATCTAAGTCCTGGAATGTTCCTAAGGACTGACTCATTTCCATACAGGAAAGTACTACAGGGGTGGAGCACCTCCCTTCTAGAGGTCATGCCAGCTTTTCTCCCAGTCCAGGGGTTCTTTGTCTGTCCTGAGACTTAAGCACTACTGGGAAGGGTTTAGAACCTGGGGAATCTGCCCTCTTGGTAATTATGCTCGCTCCTCTCCTGCGGCAAGCCTTCCAAGGATGCATAGCCAGCTATCCAGGTAAAATTCCTCGCCCTTCTTATATTATTTGCAGGGCAATAAGATATGAAGAGACAACAGGGAGACCAGGAGGGTGTCTCATACATCACAATATATCTATATCTGTGTGTGAAGTATGTGGGGTGTATGTGTGTCTCTGTGTCTGTAACTGGAAAAGAAAAGAAGATGGGAAGTTTGAAAGGAACAATTTTGTAATCACTATCTTTCAGTATACCAAAGTTTTCATGCTGCAACTGCTGAAACTATTTCTCCCTGAGGCAATTAGTGGGGACTTTGTTTCTCTGAAAGTCCTTGTCCAAACTGGCCCATTTTAGAACTTGATATGCCTTTTCACAGTTTTTTCTTCCATACCAAATTTGCTACATTTGAAGAGTTATTTTGCCCCCAACAGTTGGACAGACAAGATATATGGACAAACATTCTCAGCCCCCTTATGCATAATTTCTTTCCAACATTCTGTTGGGTTTGAAAGTATAAAAACATAATTTATTTTTTTTTCATTTTCTTACTATTACTCCTCTATTAATAGTTAGTCATTTAATTTAAAGAGCACCTTCCAGTTGACTGTGTAACTGAATTTGGCACAAAAAAACAATGCTATTGTATTGAAGCATGTGTCTTTCATTGCAGAGGAAGAAAAAGATTCTGATGTTGATATCAAGGATTAGAATTGTTGCTGGTGGTGAGTGAATCCTGGCTTGGAAGCCTGATATTGTTAGAGGAATTAGCAAAATTTGTCTGAAGAGAAGACCCACATGGTGAAGGAGGACCAAAATATATCACGCCTCTTGAATATGTCTGCAAAATAAAATAATACGGTAAGCAGTTTGGATCTGTAACACTGAACAGAAACAAAAAATAAAAGCTGATTGGTTGACATCCAGAAGGCAATTTTAGAACTGGCTGCCCAAGTGGATACGGCCAGAATACAGCTACAGAGTGGTAATTTTTTACTTTCCCTTATAAATTGTTGCATATATGTCTTGTTCCAGAGAAAGTGTAAATAAACATAGTGGCCTGTTTACTTAAGTGGAGTAAAGTTTTGCACTTAGGGGATAATTATAGAATTGGGCACCCTAATGCTGTGTGGTGGTAGTGGTGGGGGGGACAACACTCATTCTATAGTGGAATCTCTGCGCACAGATGCTGTTATAGAATATTGACATATACTTGCATTGATGCCCCTAAAGTTAGGCACACTCACTTCCACCAGGTCAATGGCAGGTGTACATGGGCATGCCTAAATGCAAAACACATCATGTACACAACTTACAGTATCCTGTAAATTAAGCACCCCACTGGGAGACATTCCATGTGTGGCATGCTTTGCCCACATACATGATGAAAAACAGAACGTTTCAGAAAGGAAACTTTATTAAAACTCCCAGGTATCAGACAGCATTTCCCGACATCCCTGTTCCCTCTAAACTAAGTGGGAGTGTTCAACCTACAGTCCTACCAGTGGGAGGTGATGTTTCACTATCACATTTTCAATAGTGAAGGACAGGCAGGACTCCAGAGAAACAGCCTGTCTCTACAGATTGAAAATACAATATTGAAGCACCGCCCCCCACTGGCAGCAATGCAGTTGGAGGACTCCTGTTCAGCTTAGAGGGCACAGTGCCTGATATGGCCGTGGTTCACCAGATAGCTAAGTCAGGGGCAAAAGATACAGTTCCTCAGCCTGGGATCGTTTGAAAAGGTCACTCTAAGATGCCCATTATATTTCTATGTACAACTTATTTAGCGCATGCTAATCATTAGAATGCACTAAATCCATTAAAGTGCCTTAGTAAGGGGACCCCTAACAGACTAAACATTGCTTTCTTCAAAAGCATAGCAGGGTATAACCTCCACACACAGTGGGAGGTACAACCCTAAACAAAGGTATAGGTGGAAATTCAGTAAAGGTTGCCCAAAGATAGGCACCAGGTGAATGCATGCTAAGCATGAATTTTATAACAGTAGTTCAATGTGGAGCTGCTTTTATAGAATACTAACTTAAGTCTGCATTCTGAGTCCTGCCAGTTAGGTGCAATGACGATAGTATTCTATAACCCTCGTGTCTAATTTCCAGGTAAAGCCCTGATCCACCCATGCACCTCCCATGGCCACACCCACTTTGGAATTGAGCATGATGGAAATTAGGTGTGGGGGGGTTACAGAATAGGGTGTAAGGCATTTCTACTCATAACTACTAAATTAACACTTAAGGCCAATTGATCCTTAGCACCAATTAAGAGCAATTAAAACCTATTACGTTATGCACAGAAATGAAAACCATGCTGGGAATTGTGTGCCTGTCCTTGGGCACCATATATAGAGTCTGGGGGATACAGGGCTGTAACTTGAATGGAGCAGCAGGTACAACTCCACCCACCTCACTGGGCAGACTATCTGCTCTCGTTTACAATGGGGGAAATATTCAGCTGGCATATTAAATGCCAGTCAAATAACAAGCTGAATCCTCATAAACTACTGTATATGTAGACTTATATCTATGTATAATGTGATATCTTATTTTCCTTAATTATTTTTATTTTATTTTCAAAAAATGGAGAAAAAAGACCTTATCAGTCCCAGCATGACGATATTTTTATTCAATTTCTCAATCGATTTAATCGTCTGCTTGTTCTAGGACTCCATTATAATCCTTGGTCTTAAAAAACTCCACCTCTCTTTTAATGCTAATAAAGTTGTTCAATTTCAATGTTCAATTTCAATATTGTAATCGTGATTGTTTTCAACAACAAATTCAACACTAATGTTACTTAGCTTTTTACTCTGCCCTAAAAAGCTAAGTAACATTAGTGTTGAATTTGTTGTTGAAAACAATCACGATTACAATATTGAAATTGAACATTGAAATTGAACAACTTTATTAGCATTAAAAGAGAGGTGGAGTTTTTTAAGACCAAGGATTATAATGGAGTCCTAGAACAAGCAGACGATTAAATCGATTGAGAAATTGAATAAAAATATCGTCATGCTGGGACTGATGAGGTCTTTTTTCTCCATTTTTTGAAAATAAAATAAAAATAAAAATAATTAAGGAAAATAAGATATCACATTATACATAGATATAAGTCTACATATAGTTTATGAGGATTCAGCTTGTTATTTGACTATATAGTTTAGTTTTGTTGAAATCGAGTCCAGAGTTTTTTTTATATTAAATGCCAGGCCATGTCCAGGCTTCGGCATTGAGCATCTGGTTTATGTGGTGCTGGCTAACACATAACCAGTTGGTATTCAAAACTTAACCGGCCTTGGGTTACCATATAAAGATAGGACTGTGTTTTATGCAGCGGTGACCCTGGGCGCTGAATATCAGCACTTAACCAGCCAAATGCTGACTCTACCCCAGGAACGCTCTCAAAATAGCCGGCTTTCATTTAGGTCTAACTGCTAATCTTCAGCGGAGATAACCAGTTAAGCGATTTAACTGGTCAGCATCCATTTCCGGCCAGTTAAATCATTCTGAATATCGACCAGTATGTTACTGTGTTATTGCATGGCCATCACCTTTGAAAGAATTATCTTGAGTTTCGCATTCCATTGCAAGTTACATTTCTAAGCCGAAAGAAAATTCAGGCATAACATTATCTGATCTTAAAAGACCTACAGGACAAGTCCATAAAAATGTCTGTTTTAGAAAGGCAACCTGTACATGTGTGTGGCTTTGTAAAACAGGATCCTAGAACTAGCCCTAACAGTGCAGAAATACTCTAGTACAAATATACAGGTTCTCCAAAGGTGTAAATGTGCATATACTCGATAAGGGCAATTCTACAGCTGGGCACTCAAAATTAAATGCCACTTGCATGCATAAATGTACAGAATACCAGTACTTTTGTGGTATAGTATACATATGTGCTTAAATGTCAGCAAATTGACTAAGCATAATTGGGTAAGGGTGCACAAAAGTGGCATCGCCCATAAATGCAAGTGAGCATTCCATAGGCGGAGCATGGGAGGGGTGTGAGGAGTGCTGCTACTTACACATGCAACTTACAGAATATGGTAAGTTACATGCATCCTTGCTGCAGTTTGGTGTGTGGCTGATGCAACTGTGGGTATGTAAGTGTAAGATGATGATGATGATGGGTACTTATAGCCCACCTTTGTCAGAGCGGGTTATGCTACTATTCTATACATAGAATCTGGGCACTCAGATGCTGTTATACAACAGGCTTTCACTGCATGTACTTTTCCCTCTAAGCTGAGTGGGTGCCCTCCACCTATAGTCCTGCCAGTGGGGGGTACTGTTTCCCTCTCATATTTTCAATTGTGAGGTACAGGCAAGCTCTATAGGACTCCAGAAAACCTGCCTGTCCCTAGTTATTGAAAACACAATTTTGAAGCACCATCCCCCAGCGGCAGTAATGCTTAAATGGAACAGTGACTGCATGGCATCGGGGCACCTATGGGGGCAACTCTATACTTCCATTTAGACGTGCCTATGCTGTGCATTCAGTGACACTTCAGATTCTGTTATAGACTACCACAAATCCAAATTGGTGAACCTAAATGTAAGCACAACTATTTACACCAGCTCAATAGAAGGCATAAGTGGGCATGGCCAAGTGCACCATGTAAAACACATACAGGGTCTTTTACTAAGCTGCGGTAGTGTTTTTAGCTCATGGTAGAAATCAGCTGACGGTAAACGCAGAGACACCCACAGGAATATAATGGGTATCTCAGCATTCACCGCCATTTGATTTCTATCGTGAGCTAAAAACGCTACTGCAGATCATTAAAAGACCCCCATAACTTATACATAAGGTGCATATATTGGAGACATGCCCATAGCCTGTCCATATCCCACACATATGTGTACCCCCTTGCTGTTACGCTCTAGGTGACACTTTATAGAATAACCTCTAGTGCACTTATGTGTGTATCTGCAATTTTGGCACCTATGACTTGTGTAAGTTGCATGTAAGAATAGGCACCAAGTTACAGAATTGTCTTTTATAGGATCCATTCAAGAAAAGTCACCTATAATTAGACACCTAAATTGTGTGTACTAAATGTGAATTCTTTAATGGCAAATAAGCACATAATTGCCATTGTAGAATACTAATGTAAATTGGCATTTAAGTGCTAACATTTAGGTGTGATCTCCTATGCCTTGTCAAGAGCAGGTGTGAAGGTGTATGTCTAAATGCAGCACCTTGTGTGAATAACTAATTCGTATTCTATAAGGTGTGAAAGACTTATGTCCCGCCTGTGCCCCTCCCACATGAACGCGCTTGTGTAGTTACGTGCTAGACGATTTACCCATACACATTATAGAATAGGGTAATAACTCACGCACATAACTGAAAATTAGTGCCAATCAGTGTTAGTTAAGGCCAATTATCAATATTCATTGCCAATTATGTGCCAATCAAAAGTCAATAAAGTAATTAAGTTAAACTCTTAAGTAGTACTATTCTATAACTATGTGTGCAATTACTTGTGTAACTGTGCATGCCATTTATAGACTTAGAGGGTAGATATTTCCCACAGTTGATCAAGTGGTGATTCCATGGGTAAAATCAGATCTTTGGGGGATATTATTGAGAAAGAAGGTATTGGTCAGGAGTAAACTGAAAAAAGCATTATTTTAAAAAGGGTGCCCCAAGTTAGCGCTCTATAGAATAGTGCTTAGGGCCCATTCCCATGCCCAAATTTGGATGGTGGTATTTATACCTGCTGAAACCTGGTGTAAATGCTGGTGCCCAACTCTTGGTATTTGGGTGCAGGAATGATGCTATTCTATAACTCCACGTGCAATTTTTTGGAATGCCCCTGCCCCACCCTTAACCATGCCTCTTTTGAGTTGCACGCTAGGGGATTTAGGCACATGGGGTCATAGAATAGTGTACAGGAAGATGCACCAAAAAAGTAATTACTGCCAATTATCCTATATAATAATTTGCACCTCCAACGTGCCATCGCTGTCTGGCTGCCTGGGTTCATAACATCTGATGACGTCAGCCAGCCTCCAGTGTTCCATTCCCCTTCACTGCCCTGCCCTCATGTCAAAACGTAATGACGTCAGACGGCGGAACAGTGAGAGGGAAGGGAACGCTGGAGGCGAGCTGACGTCAGGAGGGATGTTACGAATGGAATGGAAGCCAGCGCCAGCCAGCCAGAGAACGTTCAGGTACAAATCGAGGGGAGGAGAGAATCGCGGGACATCAAGGGGAGAGAGGAAGGGGAGGGCAGGGCAGAGGAGAATTGATGGAGATGGATGGGATGGGAGGACAGTAGAGGAGAGAATCGCGGGACACGGATGGGAGGGCAGGGAAGAGGAGAATCGCTGGACATGGAGGGGAGGGGAGGGAAGGGAAGAATCACTGGACATGGAGGGGAGGGGAGGGCAGGGGAGAGACAAAAAATTGCTTACATGAGAGCCTTTCTAGGGCCCATTTCATTGTTGAGAAAATGGGCTGGGTTCCACTAGTATGGAATAATTGATTGTTAACATCAATTTATTGCTAGTAAATGGCTTATTAGCTAATTAATTTGGGCGCGCACCTTTGATCAAATTTTGGTGCCCAAATGTTGGTGCCATATATAGAATCCAGAGGTAAGGATGCATTTTTGAAATGGAGGTTAATCCATCAATTAAAGACATATCTAGACAAAAAAGTATTGCTTACATTGGTGCAGGTCTTGCTAATAAGTACCCTGGACTAGGGTTGCCAGTTAAGTGTACACGAAAACTCGTCTTTGTGCAAAATACAGTGGCAAGATTATTGTTGGGAGGTAAGAGATAGAAAAGTGCTTGTCCTTTGTTATCAGAGTTGCATTGACTTCTAGAAAAAGAACAGTGTTGTTCAAGTTATTAGTCCTAACTTTCAAAATAAAAACACAATATATTTAAAAGATAGGATATAAAATCATGTTCCAAAGAGACAATTAAGATAATCACAAGGGAATTTATTAGAGATTCCAACAGGGGATGTGTTCTAAAACATGGTGTGGAGAGCAAGAGCTTTTAATATTGCTAGATGTGAAAACTGGAATAAATTACCATTTATTTGAGGAGAGTGCAAAACGTGTCAACATTTCAAAAGGGCTGAAGACTTTCCTATTCCATTGACTTGTTGAGATTGGAAATATGGATAGAGTGTATGGTAACAGGATGCATGCCATTTGATTTTCTTGTTTTATATTTGCCCATTTATCTGTTTTTATTGGGCCTCATATTCAAAGGATTCATGCGCCTGAGAATTATGTTCTTAAATTGACCTCTTTGAAAATTTACTAAGGACAAGTGCCTAAATTTATACTCAAAATTTCACTAAATTCTTAAATGTAGGAACACAAAAAGTGACTAGCAACAGAAGTGAATTTAGGAACAGAGGAAAAAGTTAGGAGCTTTGAACTTATTTTCAACACTAGGCTCATAAATTAGATTCAATCCTAGGCAAATGAATGGCAAGTCTCAATTTATACGTACACAACAAAAGGAAGGAAGAGACAATCTCCACAACAAATGCAAAAAACAACAGACAGTGGAGATAACCAATATATCAAATCAACTTAACAATATTTAGTGCTAACCTCTATCTGGGTACCACACTGAATATCCAGGCACAACACAGCTGCTGTGAATTACCCAGGTAACATCGATAGTTAATGGTGGTACCCAGATAGCTATTCGCTTAACTTAAGACATTTTATTTATTTATTTTTTTATTTATGTTAATTTATATACCGTATCTTATTGCATCTGCAAAACAGAACGGTTTACATATATATAAAAAAATTGGTATATACAAATAAACAGACATAGGAATTCCATTCATGACAGGAAAGCACAACAATCAAGATAAACTACATAATAAATCAATACAAGTTAAAAATCTAATATCCAGTTAAGCTATCCCATTTTTCTTTGTCTTTTTGACCTTATCTCATTATGCTAAGTTCTGTTCTACGTAGCTTATAAAGAGAAAGGTTTTCAGAAGTTTTCGGTAATGGAGATAAGATTTCTCTAATCTGATCTCCTTTGGAAGGCTATTCCAAAGGGAGGGTGACAGGTAGAAAAAAGCCGATCTCCATGTAGATTCCCATCTAGCCTTAGTAAGAGGGGGAATGACTAACCTGTTATCTGTTAGGGATCTGAGAGTTCGCATAGCGGTGTAGGGGATTGTTAAATTCGACAAGTAGCTAGGGTTTAATGTGTGAAAGGCTTTGTGTGTCAGGACAAGAGCCTTAAACTTTATTCTTGCTTCGACCGGGAGCCAGTGCAGATGATGCAATAAAGGTGTTGCTCGATCATCCCTCCGGGCCCTACAGATCATACGTGCTGCTGTATTTTGAATTCTTTGTAATCGCTTTAAGTTTGCTTGAGTAATCCCAGCATATACAATGTTACAGTAGTCTAAACGTGAAGTAATATATGCCGATGTCAGCGTTTTGAGAGAGTCCTTACTTATTGAATTTCTGACTGACCGAAGCCGTCTCAGATGAAAGAAAGATTTTTTCACTACATCGGATACTTGTTCCTCAAAGGTCAATGCGGAATCAATAATGACCCCGAGATATCTAAAAGACTTAACTGTTGGAATATTCTGACCAAATAGCACAGGTACCACAGAGGGATATGTGCCTTGCCCTACTATCCAAGATGTAGTAGTCTTATCCGGGTTCAGTACCAGCTGATGTGTTGTCAACCAGTCTGCTACTTTATCCAAGCATATTTGAATGGGTGTAAGATCTATGTTCGATGGTCTAACATAATGGATAAGCAAAAAATCATCTGCATATGAGTAAAAACTTATACCCATTGTTTGAATGAGGAGCGCCAGGGGACTGATGAATAGGTTGAACAGTAGTGGAGATAAGACCGAGCCCTGAGGAACTCCACATGATAAGTTGTAGGATGTAGAACAGGATTGCTGCTGAACTACTTTAAATGAACTATTCGTTAGGAAGGATATAAACCATTTCATAGTTGTCCCTGAAATACCAATCTCACTCAATCTATCAATGAGTAAGTTGTGATTGATTAGGTCGAAGGCCGCAGACAAATCTAATGAAACTACCAGGGCAATATAACCGAGTTCTAATTTTGCATGGATTTCACTTAATAGTGAAGTCAGAATAGTCTCTGTACTGTGACCTTTCCTGAAACCCGATTGTCTGGGATGTAACAAATTTTTTGAATCTACATAAGTTTGCAACTGTCTAAATACTACTGTCTCTATAACTTTGGATAGAAAAGGAAGATTAGAGACTGGTCTATAGTTAGAAGGTAATAAGGGATCCAATGAGGCTTTCTTTAGACTAGGTTTTACTAGCGCTTCTTTCAAAATAGTGGGAACTATCCCATCAGAAAGGCTCAACATGACAATTGAGTACATAAACTGCTGGACTTCTAGCGAGTGTTTTTTCAACCATGCAGAAGGTATAGGATCCAACGAACTATAAGTAGGAGATAAACCTGCAACCAAGGTATATAATGATTCGGCAGACGGAATTTCAAAATCCTTCCAAGGTACCAATAGTTGTGAACTTGGGGAGTTGTCAGAATGACCGAGCCTTGGTACCCTTGGGAAGAGGGCTCTTAGTTTCTTGATTTTAGAGCTAAAGAACTTTGCTAGAGTTTCAGAGTCAATAGTAGGCGATTCTCTCTTTTCGTTAGTTATTGTTGTCAAACGTTTCATAATTTGAAACAGTTTTTTCTGCGAACTGGCTGC
The DNA here is from genome assembly GCF_901765095.1 of Microcaecilia unicolor. Classification (NCBI taxonomy): domain Eukaryota; kingdom Metazoa; phylum Chordata; class Amphibia; order Gymnophiona; family Siphonopidae; genus Microcaecilia; species Microcaecilia unicolor. The sequence continues at coordinate 94,733,466 of NC_044039.1, forward strand.
TTCTTTTATCTCTTTTGAGAAGTACGTAGTTTTAGCATCCTTTAATTGTGATAAATAGTATTTTTTACACTGTTTGCACTTTTCTTGTAATTCTGCGGTCTTATGCTTACGCCATTGGCGTTCAGCTCTACGTACCTGTTGTTTACATAATTTTAATCCTGGATGGTACCAAGGTTGGGAACGTTTCATTGTTATATTAATTGTTTTTTCCGGTGCAATATCGTCAAGGGCTGCTGAAAGAACTTGGTTCCATATTTTGATTTGGTCATCTATTGGGTGTGTATCAAAATTTAGTGGGAACTTATTTGCTAAAGAAGGTAAAGATGTCAAATCGATTTTATTTAGACTCCTGGTTTTAATTTGAGCTGGTTCAGCATTATGTAATAACTGTGGTATTAATAAGTAGAATTGAAGAAGGTAATGGTCTGACCAAGATACCGGAGTTAGTACGATTTTTGAACATTTTACTTCATCCAATTTGTGTGTCATTACCAAATCTAATGTATGACCCGCGATATGAGTTGATCCATTCACATGTTGTTTTAGATCAATATCATGTAAAAAATTTGAAAATCTAGCTGAACGCGGGTTCGATTTGTCATCTAGATGAACGTTAAAATCACCTAATATTAAAAGATTTGGGAACCTGATTGCAGCATCTGCAAGTGATTGATAGATGTGGTCCCACCCCACTGCCGTAGTGGACGGAGCACAGTAGTAAAGTAGTACATGAAAAGTAGACCTAGCTGTACTAAATTTTAATAAAAGAAGTTCAGGATAAGAAAGTCTGTGATCTCTGATTTCCTGAACCTTAAAGTCCGATTTAAATATTAGAGCCAACCCCCCACCTCTTCTCCCTACACGTGACGAATAACTGACCGAATAACCTGAGGGTAGACATTGAAAGAGATAAGATTCTTCCCCTGATAAAAGCCATGTCTCTGTAATGGCAAATAAGTCAAGTTGATATAAGTTACAAAGGTCCAAAATATATGTAAACTTGCTCTTAAGAGATCTACATTTAATTAAGGCTACAGATAAAGAAGATAGTGGGAGAGCACTATCTGGAACTATATTATTATTTAAGGTGACTGGCGTTAAATAACGGAAGTTGTTATCCTTACAAAAAGACAAGGTATTCTGATTTGCACGCCAACTCCATTGTACTGGGATATATGCTGTATCCTGCATACCCTCAGGTGCTATTAAAAGCAGTAATTTAGTGTTCCAGAGGCACAGCAAGATGAAGACAAAAAGCTTCATTATTTGTTCCCCTGTCACACACCCCAAGGAGCACACCTAAGGAGCGTACCTGCTCCTCAGGTGCGCTCCTCCGGCGCGCACCCGACGCGCGCGCCGCAGCGGCACGAGCGCCGCTGCTACTCAGTTTAAATAAGATTCAACTTGCTTTTGATTGGAGATAGTGACGTGCAGGTCACGTTACTCCGCCCAGAAAAACGTCAGCTGGTAGGCAGATGGGTAACGCCGATTAAAAGGTGAAAATCTAAACATATAAAATAATACAAAGCAAAATAAAAACACTTTGCCACAGTTTAAACAGCTTTAAAAGCTCACATTCAGTCCAGTTATGCCTGGGTAACTCCCAGCTCCAACTATTGAAAACCAGAAGGCAGTCAGATTGTTATTTGAAGTCTGACTATTGTTCTATCTCAAATTGCAGCTACATTGTTGTTAACATATAGCTGGATGAGAGAAAAAGACCTCGGAAACATTTGGAGAAATTGACATTGAGCTATCTCAGCAGATTAGGCTGAATGTTTCTTTCATTGGCCATAAAAAAAACTCCAAGAGCCATTTTTGTGTAATCTTTGTTGTGCTCTAATACCTGCACACATGCTGTGTTCACTTTGTGTGTTTGTAATAAATGTATTTTTAAACGTTCATTCAAATTCCAAACTTCTAATTTCAGTTCCAAGCTTTTATGCTGGCCATAAAGACTGTTTTTAGTTAAAAACTTTTCTAATTACACAATCAATACTTACTGCAATGAAAATTTTCAAAAGAAAATGAAAATAGTTGATGAAGCCTTAATGCTGGTGGGAGTAATTTTGCAGTATAAAATATTCTGACACCTGTAATTAATAGACTTTCGTTTTTTTCAAGTGGTAATATCCGTTTAAAAACAATGAGCCTGCTGATTGGGCAAGTAACAACAGCATCCTTTTAAAAACCGTGGGCGCCATTTTTACTTTTGCCAGCATAGAGGTTAAGCTTTTGAAGGCACCATATCAGGTAAAACTATTTTTATTCTAAATCAAGACGTTAATATAGTTATAAGTTAAATCAACAAGTCCATATAGCTGCATTTTCCTGACAAGTGTTTTCTGTGACTAGGTTCTAAAAAAGTGCAACGGACGGTTTTGCTCCCGAAGAAGTGTATTGTGAAACAGGCGCACTGTTGAGCGAACTGAATGTGAAAAAGATAGATTCCTATGCTGCAGGTAAGTGTTTTCAAGTTTCTATTTTTGAACTAGTAATCAATAGCAATAATGTATAAATAATCAAAATGACAAAAGAAGTATACATTATATATATAAATATTTAAATAATTAAAGTAGGTTTTTTTTTAGACCTACGAGGATGTTCGCACGGCTGTTTCAGTTACAAAATAAATTTTCAACAAGCTGAGCATCTAAGGTCTTTTCCTCCTTTTCTAAGAAAATTATTAATCAGAGACCATTCTTGCATCTACTACTGAATATTCTAAACAGCAAGAGTTCTGCCTATTGGTGTTCAATAGAAGGGGTATTATTATAGTAATTTTTGTGCAAAAAAGGAGCAATTCTATAACTGAGTGCCACAAGTTAGCCACCTAGATGATGTGTGCCAAGGAGGTTTAATAAGACAGGTGACAGCATGAGCCTATCTGACTCATTATGTCAGCTGAAATTTGCTGGGGGCCATACTGAGTGGCCCAAAACATTTGCAGATGCTATTGAAAAACAATAGCAAACTTATGAGGTTTATATTGTTTTATTAAATCTCCTTGGTTTTGCATTCTTTCTGTTAGGAGGGGATTTGGGGGGGGGGGGGGGGTTGGGGAGTTTTTGAGGGGGTTGTTTTGGGTACACCAATATGGCAGCTGCTGGGGGGGGGGGGGGGAAATGGCTTCAACTTTTTCACATCATACCGTCTCCTGTCTTACTAAACCTCCTTGCAGTGCGCTGAGCAGTAATTCTAGAATGGCCTCTGAATGCCATGATTCCATTATTTATTTATCACATTTATACCCCATATTATCCCAGCAACCTGAGTTCAATGTGGCTAACAATACAGTTAATCAAGGCTAAAGTACACAAAACAAAGTGAATACAACTACATCATACAATAGTACAGAGAATAAAAAACACTACAATGCCTGGATCAGACAGGGAGACAGAAAGGTAAGAGCGATCAACTCAGCCTACACATGAAGATCAGGAACCGCTTCCTGAAATCTGCTAAAGAGAAAGGTCTTTAGCATTTTTTGAAATGTCATGTAATCAAATTGACCATGGACAGATTTAGGTAGGAAGTTCCAACATTTAGCGCCTTGATAAGAACTGACTCATATGCAATTTTCTTATTGCTCGGATAGTGTAACTGTAAACAATTCCTAGCCCCTAGAACAGAATTATGTGGTAGAAGGTCAAGAAGTGGTTGCATATAGTAAGAGGACATACCAAGCAATATCTGATAGATAAGAACACAAAGTCTGAAAGTGACCCTAGCTTTAATTGGGAGCCAATGCAGTTTAGATAACAACGATGCCTTTTCTAAACAAGAAACTTTACAGACAAACCTAGCTGCACTGTTTTGGGAAGTTTGGAGTTTCTTCAGCAATTGTTCCTTACAGCCAGCATAGATTGCTTTGCAGTACTCAAACTGAGACAAAACAAGTGTCTAGACCAGGAGTTTCAAGGCTGAAGCAGAGAAGGATCGTAACCTCCTTAACTGCCAAAGGGTTTTAAAGGACTTGGCCAGAACAGAGGAGACCTGGGGCTCAAAATGTAGGTGCCGATCTACCACCCTCCCCCAGCATTCTCAATAAAGTGTAAGATACCTGGTCAATAGTAAACTCTCTAAAAAGGTGTGATCAAAAGGATTAATGGGAACCAAGAATTTGTTTTTCTCTTTATTTAATTTTAATTTGAAAACAGATGCCCAAGATTTCATCAGATCTAAGCAAGATTTAATCAATAACAGAATATCTTGAAAGTCATGTGCAGAAAAAATGGAAATCATGACATCATCTGCATAGATAAAGGGATGAAACCCATGATCTTCTAAAAGACAGCCTAAAGGTGCCATCATAACATTAAACAAAATAGGAGGCACCCATAATCAGAAGACCAAAGGGAAGATATGGAACCAGCTAATTTCACTTAGTAGGATCTGGCCTTTAGGAAACCATGGACTTCAGAATATCACCACAAATTCCAAAGTGGGCTATCGAATGAAGTAGTAGTAGTAGTAGTATGTGCCTACGTAGGTACGCCCATTTATGCTATGTTGATGGCAGGCATAAAGATACACATCTAGTATATAACTTACAGTATTCTGTAAGTTACACACCTAAATGTTGGTTGTCACCCATGCTCTTCCCCTGTGAATGCCCTCTTGCATTTACATGCTAAGTGAGCTGCAAATGTCAATTATAGAACAGTGCTGAGCATGCACCTGGCACTTCCCTGAATAAATACTAGTATTCTATAAAACAAGCACACAAATGAAGCTCACATTTAGGCGCCAAGCTGTAGAATGATGGGGGATAATACCTTTTACAAAATTGCAAAACAAAAAAGATGTAAAAGACCAAAAATCAAAATCCACAGATCACAAAAGGTCTTATTAAAAAAAAAAAAGGCATGAGGTAACTCTACCTTTGAAATGGAGGAAAAAGACCTCAGAGACCACTCCTGTGAACCAGTAATGTTCACAGTATCAATCATGGTTGCAGGCTCAGTCATGGGTCTTTTACTTCCATTTCAATGGTAGAGTAATCTAATGGCACCTTTTTTTGATAAGACCTTTTGTGATCTTACAAAATAGTCCCATGCATATAAATACACGCAGTGGAAAGATCATGTGTACTTGTACTCGCAATTGGCATAGGCATGTTCTAGAGTGGAGTTTGGGTGAAGTGTGGGCAGAACATGGGCAGAGGCATGATTTATGTACATGCTTTATGGACATTGTACACATGTACATTTACAGCTACCCATGAGTAGGTATAAATATACGTGGGTGTATTTTATATGCAATTTTTGCAGGATTTGGGCTCCTATTTTACAAAGACACATAGAGGTGTATTTTCAAAGCATTTAGACTTACCAAGTTACATAAGTGCTCATTTTCAAAACACTTAGGCTTACAAAGTTCCATAGGTTACTATAGAACTTGGTAAGTCTAAGTGATTTGAAAATGAGCCCCATAGGTTTCCAAGTTTATTTAGAACTAGCTCTACCCGGCCACGCATTGCTGTGGCTCAGTCTGGTTAAATGGAAAAGAAAGAAAAGAGGAAGTGCAGGTTTCTAATATGTTTAATTTCACAATGCTTGTGGGTATACAATATTTTTTGTTGTTCCATTGTGTGTGCAGAGATAGAGATTGTCTGGTTTGCCGACTGTAGAACACGCAACATATAATTGTCCATGTGAGAAGCAATCCATGTATAGATGTAAACGGGTGAATTCTAAAGATTGTCCCTGAGCTTTGTTGATGGTGATTGCAAACGCCAATCAAATTGGGAATTGCAATCTGTTAAATTGAAATGGCATATCTGTTGGAATCATAGGAATGCGAGGAATGAGGACATGTTCACCTTTGAAAGGTACTATCAAGATTGTTGCTTGTACAACATTGCTCATTAATTTTTTTTACTGCAAGCCACATGCGGTTGCAAAGGTTTGGCTGGTTGATATTTCGCAACATGATAATTGGCACGCCGATTTTCAATTGCAGTACGTGCGGTGGCATCCCTGGCAGATCGAGTGAATTGAAAAAGTCTGTTGGATAATTAAGCGCTTCATCTGCTTCCAGAACAGTGTCGACGGACTTGTATGTGAGTGGCTCGCTTTGAATGTTAGACTGAATAATATTGTTCAGTTCGTAGATGTCTTTGTTCTTAGCCGCAAGAATAGCTTGTTCACTCAGCGAATCGTGATTCTTATAATTGGTTTGAATATTGGGAAATACTTTTTCAACCAATTGTTCTTTTGAGGTCAGTAAATTGCAGAAGTTATGAGGCAATGAAATTCGTCCTGAAATTGGGTGGTGGAGCAGTTGGGGGGAAGAGGGGGTGGTGGTTGGGAAGCGAGGATAGGGGAGGGCAGACTTATACGGTCTGTACCAGAGCCGGTGATGGGAGGCGGGACTGGTGGTTGGGAGGCGGGAAATACTGCTGGCAGACTTATATGGTCTGTGCCCTGAAAAGGACAGGTACAAATTCAAGGTAAGGTATACACTTATAGGTTTTTCGTTGGGCAGACTGGATGGACCATGCAGGTCTTTTTCTGCCGTCATCTACTATGTTACTATGTTACTATGAGGTCAGATCAACCGGCAACTTTCCGTTCCCAATTTTCAGCAATTGATGTGAGAATATCTGAGCTGATTGATCGTTTTGCAGCTGGACATGCATATTTGTAGTTAAGGTTAACGTCTTTACTTATTGCCACAAAGCAGAGTATTTTAGGCAAGCATTTATTTCGTCTGCTGGTGTCAATCGAGGAACTACAGGTAATGTTTGCCTGAAATCTCCTGCAAGCAATACAGGGCCGTGCCAAGGGTCTCTGGTGCCCCCCTGCAGACTATCAGTTGGTGCCCCCCCCCCCCGTCTCGCTTCTTCATTAGATGTTTCTCCATTGCTACCTGTCTTTCCTTTAGACTGAAAACTACAGGCCCAGCCAGACCTGACAAAAGGGTCTACCACACCCTTCAATGTCAAGCATATACTAGAAAACTGTAAATTAGCTTACACAGGAAAGCAGTTTTAAAAAATAAACACAATTCCTGCTGTTTCTTAACACTGCTCTCCAGAGAAAGCACTGCCTTTATAAAGAGGCTTTTCAGTGGGACTTAGCCTATTAAAAACTATTAGCATAATTAGGAATGGCCAGCCCTTATAACTGCAGAGACCTAAGCTTTGATTATGCATGTTCCTGTCTTTGTTACAGTGTGTGTGTGTGTGTGGGGGGGGGGGGGGGGGGGGGGGTGTCTCTTCATCTCATTTACACAGTCTGACCTCCCTGGCTCACTGGGAGCCCAGTCTCTTGGAGACTGCTATACATTGCAAAATAAGATAGCAGATGTAAATTCTCAAAGTGGACATATTCCAAACACTAAAATGAAAATAAAACGATTTTTTTCTACCTTTGTTGGCTGGTGACTTTCTTTTTCTGATCATGCTGGCCCAGTATCTGATTCTGTTGCTGGTATCTGTCCTCTTAACTCTTTCCAGGGCTTCCTTTCCACTATATGTATCCCTCATTGATAAGTCTCTGACTCTAAAGTTTAGCAATTTCATTAAAGCAAAATGTATTTTCAAATATCACAAACTCTCCCTATCCAAGCAGAATGTTTTATATAAAAACAAACACACAAAAAAAGCAATCAGATTTTTACTTACCAGCTATTCTACACTATACGTCAGCTAAACTTCCTCTTTGAACCTCAGCCAATTAAATGGATTTTAGCTGTAGATATGATAATTATGTACACATCATTGCAGTCATGCCCTCCTCTCAGTGTACATGCTCAAAAAACAAAAACTTTGAACCACTTACAGATAACAATTACACTATTTATTTTTTATTTCTCCCCAGTCTCACTTGCACACCTGCCTCCAAACCTTTTCTCTTTAATTTGAATGTTGTTCCAGCTCACCCTGAATGAAAATTGTTCACACACCAAAGCCATAAATAGCTGCTGGTTGTACTCTTTGAAGCAGCTTTAGCAGAGCAGCGTGTCTGTCTCAGCACTGCTGGGCTACCTTCACTTCCTGATGTGGGAAGGGCAAGGGAGAGAGGAGAATCACAACTTCAGGTAAAAGATTTTGCAAGTGAGTGGCACCCTCTAGAGGTAGGCACCTCCCCTGCTTAACGTGTCAGCACGGCCCTGAAGCAATATTAATGTGTTCCACGCAAATCTTGCAATGATCGATCAAGAGCCTCTAGCGATATTTTTTGCTGTGCTGTTTCCTTGGCACGTATTTGAGCCATTCTTCGTCTGTTTCGCTCGTTCGCTGATGCCCGTTCTTCCTCAGTTTGATTTGCAATTGTAGGTATATAAAAACACGAGCGTATTCGAATGCAACGTTGTGTCGAAATTTCAAAGCAATCGGGAAGAACTTTCGGAGATTTAAGCCACTCTCAGCCTGTCGCGTTGATTCTGTTGAGAACAAAGCAGATCTGAAGCTGCAGAACGCGATCGCCATGCTCGCAACCGTGCATCGTCAAGTCTGGCTGCACGTCGCTGTGCTGCTTCCTTGGCACGTATTTGAGCCATTCTTTGTGTGTTTCGCTCGTTCACTGATGGCCGTTCTTCCTCAGTTTGATTTGCAATTACTCGTCGCACTGCTTGTGCTCCGTGACTATGACAGCTGTGACATCTATATAATAGTAGGTATAAAAAAACATATGTGTAATTTCAAAGCAATTGGTGAAGAACGTTCGGAGATTTAAGCCACTCTCAGCCTGTCGCGTTGATTCTGTTGAGAACGAAGCAGATCTGAAGCTGCAGAACACGATCGCCATGCTCGCAACCGTGCATCGTCAAGTCTGGCTGCACATCGCTCTGCTGCTTCCTCGGCACATATTTGAGCCATTCTTTTTGTGTTTTGCTCGTTCGCTGATGGCCGTTCTTCCTCCGTTTGATTTGCAATTACTCATCGCACTGCTTGCACTCCGCGAGTACAACAGCGTTTCGGCAGGGTATGGAAGGCAGGATGTGGGCGTGGTTACAAGATGGCCAGCTTCGGCCAATAATGGAAAAAAGAAGGCCGGCTCTAACGAGCAATTTGCTGGCTTCACTTGGTCCATTTATTTTTAGGACCAAGCCTCAAAAAAGTGCCCCCAACTGAGCAGATGACCACTGGAGGGAATCGGGGATGACCTCCCCTTACTCCCCCAGTGGTCACCAAACCCCTCCCACCTATAAGTCTGCCCAGCACTATCCCTGCCTCTCAACCACCAGCCCCGCCTCCCAACCACTGGCTCTGGCACAGACCATATAAGTCTGCCCAGCTCTATACTCGCCTCCCAACCACCAGCCCCGCCTCCCAACCACCGGCTCTGGCACAGACCGTACAAGTCTGCCCAGCACTATCCCCGCCTCCCAACCACCAGTCCCGTTTCCCACCACCGGCTCTGGCACAGGCCGTATAAGTCTTCCCAGCACTATCCCCGCCTCCCTACCACCAGCCCCGTCTCCCAATTTTGACTAAGCTCCTGAGGATCCATTCCTTCGGCACAGGATTCCTTTATGCCTATCCCACGCATGTTTGAATTCCGTTACCGTTTTCATTCCCACCACCTCCCGCGGGAGGGCATTCCAAGCATCCACCACTCTCTCCGTGAAAAAATACTTCCTGACATTTTTCTTGAGTCTGCCCCCCTTCAATCTCATTTTATGTCCTCTCGTTCTACCACCTTCCCATCTCTGGAAAAGGTTCGTTTGCGGATTAATACCTTTCAAATATTTGAACGTCTGTATCATATCACCCCTGTTTCTCCTTTCCTCCAGAGTATGCATGTTTAGCTCAGCAAGTCTCTCCTCATATGTCTTGTAACGCAAATCCCATACCATTCTCGTAGCTTTTCTTTGCACCGCTTCAATTCTTTTTACATCCTTAACAAGATACGGCCTCCAAAACTGAACACAATACTCCAGGTGGGGTCTCACCAACGACTTATACAGGGGCATCAACACCCCCTTTCTTCTGCTAGTCACACCTCTCTCTATACAGCCTAACAACCTTCTAGCTACGGCCACCGCCTTGTCACACTGTTTCGTCGCCTTCAAATCCTCAGATACTATCACCCCAAGATCCCTCTCTCCGCCCGTACCTATCAGACTCTCCCCGCCTAACACATACGTCTCCCGTGGATTTCTATTCCCTAAGTGCATCACTTTGCATTTCTTCGCATTAGGGAGTCAAAACTAATTTATGGAGTCAAAACTAAGTTAGGGAGTCAAAACTAGGAGAAAAAACTAATTTAGGAAGTCAAAACTAATTTAGGGAGTCAAAATGGGTATCAAAACTAATTTAGGGAGTAAAAACTAATTTTAATTGCAAACCTTAGACAATTCTTCTAGCTTCCTCAAATCCTTTTTCATGTTTTCTACTCCCTCCCGGGTGTCCACTCTGTTACAGATCTTAGTATCATCCGCAAATAGGCAAACTTTACCTTCTAACCCTTCGGCAATGTCACTCACAAATATACACGATTGTAACAAGAAGTTTGGCCTCAAAATTTATCAGCGAGATGGGCCGATAAGACCCTGGGAGAGTAGGGCCCTTTCCTGGTTTAGGAAAAACTATGTGCTGCACTGTTTCGAGTGAATGGGGAAGATATGTATATCGCACAATCATGTTAAACATAGCTGTAATGAGTTGGGCAATGTCGGATTGAAGTAATTTGTAAAATTCAGCACTATGCCCATCAGGCCCCGGCGCTTCATGCTGTTCTGTATAGCCCATTTCACCATTTCACCATTTGACAGGGCGATTCAAGGTAGGGTTAAGCTCTCTACGTATGTAGCTAGATCTAAGCCTTCCGAATCATCTGCCATGTACAAGTGCTGATAATAAGCTTTAAAGATAGAATTTATCTCTTTATCCTTAAAAGCCAGGTTTCCTGTAGCATTTCTAAGGGTCAAGACCGTAGGGGAAGAAACCCGAGGATTAACTAACCTAGCCAAGAGTTTACCCGCAGTGTGGCCATGTTTGTAAAGCTGATATTTATAGTAGACCACTGATTTCTTGGCCCTCTGGTGGATGAGTTCATTTAATGCGGTCTGGGTGGCTAGGAGTTGCAGTCGACAGGATCCTGTAGGCATAGCGCCATATCTTTGTAACCTAATTAGTTGGTGTTCTAGGCAAAGAATGGCTTGATCTCTATGCCTTTTCTTGGAACTGCTTGCTATACGCTAATAAGTACCACTTTAGCGGCTTCCCAATATAGAATAAGCTCAGATATGTGTGCGCTATTCAAGAGTTTGTAATCTGCTCATTTGGTACGTAGGTAATCCAGAAAATACAGATCTAATGGGAAACATCAAGATCTATCTTTCCCTACTGGCTCTAGCCCACCCAGCTCCACCCAAATAGGTGCATGGTCAGATATTGCAGTAGCATCTATAACCACCCCGGTCACAGAGGAGAATAAGCCACAGTCCACCAAGATGTAATCGATCCTAGAATGGGTCATGTGAGCCCTTGATTGATGGGTGAAATCCCGGATCCCAGGATGGAGAGTGTGCCAGACATTTATGACATCCAGAGAAGAACATAATAGAGGGATCCCCTTAGTAAGATTCAGGCGTTTCCACTGAGAACCAGAAGTTTTACCTAGAGTGGGATCCGCTACAGTTTTAAAATCTCCTCCCACCAATAGTGCCCTATGAGGTGTAGCATTAAGTAAAGCAATTAAGTGCTGAAAAAAAATATATTTTAGATATTTGGGGCATAAACATTGCATAAGAGCAATGGCGATCTATTCACAATGGCCTGTGCTAGGATGTATCAGCCATTTGGGTCAACCACAAGGGACTGCATTTGGATCTGTACAGATTTATGGAATAGGATAATTATATCTGCTTTTTTTCCCTTGAGCTGGAGCCTCCACAAATGAGCCAACCCACCACGTTGTTAGTTTTTTATGTTCTGCTGCCGATAAGTGAGTTTTCTGAAGCATGGCTATGATAGTGTGTTTTCTATGCAAAGCATATAAGATTTTTTTTTGCATTTAATAGGTGAATTAATGCCCCCTACATTCCAGGAAACAACTTTGAACATCATTAATTAACCCCATGAGTACAAAATATTACCAGCAGAATCCACACACTCAGAAAGTCAGGGTATTGTCCCAGCCTCCAATATCTTGGCCCCTTCCACCCTTGCAAGTGACACCAACAGAACCCCAGAACCCCCCAATCCCCATACCCTCTCCCTACTCAATCCCACAGGTACCCCACCCACCTCCCTCTCCCATACCTTATAGCCAATCATGTAGGCCTGGTCACGAACAACGCCTCATCCATGCCACCCACCACATAACATGTAAATAGTCTTGAAACCACCAAATTACTAACAAAACAAAAAAAATGGGTAGAAGAGCAATTGTCCCCACATTCCTAGGTACTCCATATAGATGTGATTGAAGAACTGTCACTAGCATCTTGCAGTAAGTCCAGTCCGGCCCATCAGAGACCCAGTGCCTGTACAACCTCATCAGGGAAACAGTCGGGGACAAATGAAATACTACCCCATCAAGGGAGAGATTCCAGTCATAGGATATAGATGTCCAAAGAGCAAACAATGGGTAGTATCAAAGTGAATGGGTTGTGTTGGTATGTTGGCATTAGCACACCGGCAGCCACTAGTGTGGGTTTATCTATATAGGTTTTTGTTTTTCTTTCTCCTATTCCCAGTACAATTTCTCTTCTTGATACTGACTTTTCCCAATTTCTTTCTCCATCTGAAACCACTGCGTACCTCAGGACCACATTGCCCACATTTTGCTTTTCATTACCTCACCATCCCTTTTGTCTTCTCCCTTCTTCTCAGCTCTCATTTTCTTCCTTTCATTCAACCATCTCCATTCTGTCTGAGTGCATCTCATTTCCGTCACTGTCATCGTGCTTCTCCTACTCTTCTCTATATTCTCATGCTCCTTCTCCTGTTCTATGCTGTGGATATCAATCCCAATCCTGGTCCTCCAAATCATCTCTCACCTCATTGGTGCAAGTCACACTACAATTCCTGCAATCTTATTTCTTTTGCTCTCCTTTCCCCTTTTTCTCTGCCTTTCTCATGTGTTCTGTGGAATGCCCATTGACCGCTTTGTTTCCAACAAGCTTGCCTTCATCCATGACCTCTTTATCTCTTGTACTCTCCATCTATTTGAACTAACTGAGACTTGGCTTTGTCCTGAAGACTCTGCTTCAGTTGCTGCCCTACATCATTTTCTTCCATACACCTTGCCAGGTTGACCATGGAGGTGGTGTTGGGCTGCTACTCTCACCCTCTTGTAGATTTAAACCTCTTCTTCCACCTCAGTCTCACTGTTTTTCTTCCTTCAAAGTCCACTCCATCTGTGTATTCATTCTTGTACCCAGTGGTGTAGGAAGGGGGGGCGGTGGGGCGGTCCGCACTGGGTGCACGCCGCTGGGGGGGGGGGGGGGGTGTCGGCTCCGCTGGTTCCCTGCTTTCTCTGCCCCAGAACAGGTTACTTCCTGTTCCGGGGCAGAGAGAGCAGGGAACCAGCGGAGCCGACGCAGCTCCCAGCGACGTACACTCAGGGTGGAGGGGCCCTCCCACCCATCCCCTTTCCTATGTCAGACGCAAGAGTGCGCTCCGGGGGGGGGGTGCGCGCCGAGGGGGGGGTGCGCAGTGGCGACCTGCCCCAGGTGTCAGCCGCCCTCATTACGGCACTGCTTGTACCTCTTCAAGTAACAATCATTTTTTGATTCCCTAATAAGTCCATTTCTTCCTTTCTCACTAACCTTGGCTCCTGGCTTTCCCTCATTCTCAAACCTTCACCTCTTTCCCTTATTCTTGGGGATTTTAAAATTCATTTTGGTTTAAAATTACTCATACCACCAAATCAGCGTCCATTTCACAATCTATGTTCTACTTAGCACACAGAGCCCTATGGACTCCTGCTAAACTCGCCAAATTGAACACAATAAAACCAAAAAACAGTGCGAATAAATGCTGGACCTGTGAAAAAGATGTTGGAAATCTTAAACATAACATCTATTCTTGCCCATATATTCAAGAATATTGGAATTCTGTATGGGACACAATATCTTCCACCTTGAATATTCAAGATGTTTTATCATCTAATATAATAAAACGCACCGTGAACGTTCTAATGAGGACAACGTTCTGAAGCCATCTGGGGTTCATGGGGTTCGTGGGGTTCGTGGAGCTCGTGGCGTTCGTGGTGTGAAGCCATCCAGCCGTCTCTGCCCCGCCCTCGCGCCTAAACAAACAAATACGGAAGCGAAGCGTCAGGGAAGGAGGCGGCGCTCCCGACGTCTAGCCTTCCCTTCGCTGTGTTCCGCCTTCAAAACAAGGCGGAACACAGCGAAGGGAAAGTTAGACGTCGGGAGCGCCGCCTCCTTCCCTGACGCTTCGCTGCACGAACCGCCACGGAGGTAAAGTTAAAAAGAATAAAAAAAAAAAAGGGATGCATGGATGCGAAGGGGGGGGGGGGGGGGGGAGAAGGGGGCGGGCCAGGCTGGGACATGGGAGAGAGAGTAGCATGGATGCGAGGGGGGGAGTCATGGAGGGGCGAGAGGGGACTTGCTGGAAAAGGATGAATGGAGGCGGCAGGGGACAGAGGAGCATGGATGGGTATGGATTAGGAGGGCAGGGCACAGGGAGAGAGGGGAATTACTGGAAATGGATGAATGGAGGGGGCAGGGGACAGAGGAGCATGGATGGGCATGGATTGGGAGGGCAGGACTCAGGGAGAGAGGGAAATTGCTGGATAGGGAAAAATGGAGGGGCCAGGTGACAGATGAGCATGGATGGGCATGGATTGGAAGGGCAGGACTCAGGGAGAGGGGAATTGCTGGATAGGGATGAATGGAGGGGACAGATGGGCATGGATGGATATGGATTGCAGAGCAGGCCTCAGGCAGAGAGGGGAAATGCTGGATAGGGAAAAATGGAGGGGCCAGGTGACAGAGGAGCATGGATGGGCATGGATTGGAAGGGCAGGACTCAGGGAGAGGGGAATTGCTGTATAGGGATGAATGGAGGGGACAGATGGGCATGGATGGATATGGATTGCAGAGCAGGCCTCAGGCAGAGAGGGGAAATGCTAGATAGGGAAAAATGGAGGGGCCAGGTGACAGATGAGCATGGATGGGCATGGATTGGAAGGGCAGGACTCAGGGAGAGGGGAATTGCTGGATAGGCAAACTCTTTTTGCCACACTAAACTCACTACTCAAAGTGCCTTCACTTCCAACCTCCCCTCCATCACTTTCTTCCTAGGCTATGGCTGAGTACTTCCATGACAAGGTTCACAAGATTAACCTTGAGTTCTCAACCAAGTCACCTCCACTTCTCCTTCCCCCAGTCCATTCTGTCAACCCTCCTTCCACCCCTGCCACCTTTTCTTCATTTTCTGAAATCACTGAAGAAGAAACTGCACATTTTCTTTCCTTCTCCAAACTGACTACCTGTTCCTCTGATCCTATCCCCACCAATCTGCTCAGCACTCTCTCTCCAACTGTCATCCCTTCTATCAGTCATATCCGCAACCTTTCACTTTCAACTGCAACTTTTCTTGATGCTTCCAAACATGCCATAGTAACACCACTCCTCAAAAAACCTTAATTGGACCCTACCTGCCCTTCCAACTATCACCTCATCTCCCTCTTCCCTTTCTTATCCAAGCTATTTAAACGTGCTGCTCACCGCTGTTGTCTTGACTTTCTTTCATCTCAAACTATTCTTGATCCACTTCAATCTGGCTTTTGCCATCTACATTCAATTGCAACAGTCCTTGCTAAAGTCTCCAATGACCTTTTCCTGGCCAGATCCAAAGGTCTCTATTCTATCCTCATCCTTCTGGATCTATGCTGCTTTTGACACTATTGATCATCACCTACTCCTTGATACTCTGTCCTCAATTGGATTTCAAGGCTCTGTTCTTTCTTGATTGTCTTTTTATCTCTCCCATTGCACTTTTAGTGTATGCTCTGGTAGATCCTCCTATTCCACTGTCAGTTGGTGTACCTCAGGGCTCTGTCTTGGGATCTCTTCTTTAATCTACCTATACTTATTATCTTGGTGCTCTGATATCCTCCTGTGGTTTTCAGTATCACCTTTTATGCTGATGACTGTCAAATCTACCACTCCACACCAGAAATTTCAGCAGGAATCCAGACCCAAGTCTCAGGCTGCCTGTCTGACATTCTCTCATCCTCTCTAAAACTTGTAAATTTGGGCTTATCTTTGACTCCTCTCTCTCTCTTTCTCTGCACATATCCAACAGACTGCTAAAACCCATCATTTCTTTCTCTATAATATCACCATAATTCATCCTTTCCTTTCTGAGCATACTACTAAAACCCTTATCCACACTCTTATCACTTCATGCTTAGACTACTGCAACTTGCTTCTCATAGGTCTCCCACTAAGCCATCTCTCTCCCGTTCAATCTGTTAAAAATTCTGCTGCATGACTTATATTCTGCCAGTGTTGCTATGCTAATATTAGCTCTCTCAAGTCACTTCATTGGCTACCTATCCATTTCCACATACAGTTCAAACTCCTCTTATTGACTTACATGTTTATTCACTCTGCAGCTCCTCAATACCTCTCCACTCTTATCTCTCCCTACTGTTCTTCCCAGGAACTCCATTTATCTGGTAAATCTCTTTTATCTGTACCCTTCTCCTTAACTACCAACCCCAGACTCCGTTCCTTTTATCTTGCTGCACCGTATGTCTGGAATAGACTTCCAGAGTTAGTTCGGCAAATTCTGTCTCTGGCCATTTTCAAATCTAGGCTAAAAGCCCACCTTTTTGTGGCTGCTTTTAAATCTTAACTCCTACTTACTTGGTCAGTACCCATGTCTGTTTTATCATTCCCACCATAAATAATTCCCTAACCCCTTATTTATCCTGTTTGTCTGACTTGATTAGATTTTAAGCTCTGTCAAGCAGGGTTGGTATCTTGCATGTTTAGTGTTTATATCTAGTAGCATTATAGAAATACGTAGTAATAGTAGTATGGTGAGGTCTGGTGTGTCATGAACTTGTAAAAGTGGCTCTTGTGGAACATTCACCTCTGATGGTCCATAAAAATTTCTAAGTTATTACAGCAGACAACTGGTAAGGAAATACGTATATGTGTTGGGATAATGTTTGTGTAGTGCAACATTTGTTAAATTTGATGCCAGGAAGAGTGTTTTCTGTGTTTTAAAGCAGAGGTGTTGCAGTAATATGATGGATCAGTATATAAGCCTTATGCTATATTAGATTTATATAACACCTTTCTTGAGGATATAGCAAGTCAGTGTACAGGTTAAAATAGAATAGAAAGGAATGCCAATGAATAGATAGGAAATAAAGAAATCAGAATAATAAGAAGGACCAATTCAGAACAAGCATCAGAACAAAACAATCATTCAGCAGTAAAAAGTTTGTCAACCAAAAAGAGAATAGGCGCAGATCATCATGCCTAGGGGTCTGTGCAGATCTTGGTCCAATCACTGAAAGCCTTGATAGAAAAATAAGGGGGTTCAAAGTAACATAACATTTTAAAAAGAAGATTCAACCTAAGTGATGATGGAAGAGCATTCCTTAGAGAATGCGTGGTTCAATAAAAGGCACAATAATGGGTAGTATCAAGTTTTGCACAAACAAAATGAAGGAGTGTACAGATGATGATCATTAAGAGAGTGTAATGCCCTTGCAGTGTATAAGGAAGAGAGGTAAGAAGGGATACCCCTGTGTAAAGCTTTATGGGTGAGAATAGAAATTTTGTACTTTTTCAGTGGTACATTGGAAGCCGGTGGTAATGAATAAAGAGAGAAGTAACATGAGACAAAATCCTTATGCCTGTATTCTGAATAGATTGGATATGTCATAATAATGAATGATTAACACCTGAATAAACCACGTTACAGTAATCCAGCTGGGAGATTATTAGTGCATGGGGAAGTCATCTGAGAAGATTCAACAAGAAAAGAAAGAAGAAAAAGTTATCATCTTCTTTTCTTTTTCCACACTACTACTGAGAGGCAGCAAGGATTCAGAGAGAGTATCTGGACCCTCCAGTAAGGGGTCACTAGGTCAGGGGTCTGCCTGGGAGAGGAGACTGAAATTCTGCAAGGAATCCTCACCTTGCTGGTGGGCTACCAGGGCCAAAGGAGTAAGCCACTGGACCCCAAAGTGAGGGGTCTCTGAGTTGGATAGGAGTAACACAGAGGACCCGTGGCCTGCAGAGCCTATGAGAACTGAGGAGAAGAGTATTGTGTTTTAGGTTTGCAATGGAATACAGTGCAATCCGCTTAAGTGCAAGGGTCTGGGACCAAAGATATGCTTGCAGTTAACCAGAGCGTGCACTTAACTGTTGTGCCCAAAGAAGCTTGACATCTGATAAACATATGTACAGTACTGTTTATTATTATACGGACAGTATACCATCTCCGTTAACTGACATTAGGCTTACTTGAAGTAATCAGTTATAGTCCTCTGTACAATCTTGGGTCTGTGAGTTCCATAGACTACATCTGCTAGATGGTAAAAACTGTCATAGCACTGACATCCAGTGGCCTCCAGATAGGCCTGTATGGTGTTGAGACTCTCCAACGCTCTTGCAAAAGTGACAGGAGGAGGTTATTGAATTTCATCAGCATATGCCTCGCTGCTCATTTCGTCATCTGTTCCATCAACAGCTGTTGTTGCCTGCGTGTAAGCGCATATCTCGACATCAGTGCTGTCTTCAGCTGTTTGTAGATTGTAATCAACAGCTATGTAGAGATGGAACTCCTCTTCAGTAACACCGGCTGGGATGTCAATAACCTCTTCATCTGATGCGTTTGCAACAGCTGCATCTGTTTCATCCCTCTCAACATCCTTAACAAAGCTTGCCCACTTGTAGCAGTTCACAATGGTTGCCTGTGTAACATGATTCCAGGCTTCTTTCTGCATATGTAGGGAATCCAACAGTGATAGATTACAAGACAGTTCAACAGCACGTTTATCCTTGCAAGTCTGGTCATCCATAATGCTCATCACACGACATAGCACAAGAGCCCGATAATGTTGTTTGAAATTGGCTATTATGCCCTGATCCATACGTTGGATCAGAGAGGTAGTGTTTTGTGGCAGGAAGACCACCTTGATGTTAGACAGCCTGATATCATCCCTATGTGCAGCACAATTATCACAAAGCAGAAAAATCTGACGCTTATGTGCCCGCATTCTAGTGTCTAACTTCTTTAGCCAGTGCTTCCAAATTTCCCCAGTTATCCATGAATTTGCGTTAGCCTCGTATGACACAGGAAGTCGCTTAACTTTCTTGAAGCAATGGGGCTGTTTGCTCTTTCCAATGACGAGGGGTTCCAACTTCTCACTCCCATCCATATTGCAGCAAAGGAGGATCATCAGTCGGTCCTTTGACGTTTTACCTCCAGTAGTTTCGGCATGTTTGAATGCAAGTGTTCCATCAGAAATCGCTCGCTAGTAGAGACCGTTTTCATCAGCATTGAAAATGTCACGAGGTGCAAACTCAATCAAGATGGTAGGAAGAACTGAAACAACCCAATTTTCAGCACCAAAGTCATCAGCATCTTGTTTCTCACCATGCTGTTTCTTGAATTTTATGCTGTTCCTCTCCTTCCATCTTTCCAACCATCCAACAGTGGCTTTGAATTCAGTTAGTCCAAGACTTTCAGCTAGCTGGTTAGAGTTTCTCCATAAGCAGTGGACCACTGACAGGAAACTGTCTGCTCCTGACTCAAGAAAACCACCGAAGAACAGCATCTTCTACCTCCTCAGCTTTTCCCGCCCGTTTTCGTTTCCATTGTGGATTTGTATTGTTTTCCCAGTCTTCCAGAAGCTGGTCTTTCTGCTTCAAGACACGTGAAATTTGACTGGGATTGACACCATATTCTTTAGCAATAGATGCTTGACTTTGTTTTCTAATTTTTTAAGAACTTCTATTCGTTCAGCCAGTGTTAAAGTTCTATAGTTCCGCCGCCACAATGACGATGACGATGACCCCAGTGTACGCTCTAACAACATTCTTTCACTTATTCTGCCTGTGGCAGTTAAAGAAGCAGTAAATTTGAAATCTCGTTGGTTGTCACACGCCAATCGGCTTCCATATTCCATGTGAGCGCTTATGTGGAGTTTTTCCTGCAGAGGAGCAGTCTTGAACCATGCATATAAGTGAATCTTGCACTTATCAGTGGTGCGCTAAAACGAAGTTTGTCCCCATAGAAATTGATGGTGCCAAAAATGGGACCGAAGTACGGCATGCAGTTGAACAGAACATGCGCTTATCTGACGTGCACTTAAATGGAGTGCACTGTATAACACAATCACTATAATTTTAAAAAAGGAGGTAAAGAGTTGGCTATTCATTGAAGTCAGTGAAAAGAAAGAAGAACTGACAGAAGCTTTGCTGTTTTGAGAGAATATTTTGTTTGAATTCTATGCCTGTATGTTGGCCTTTATATTTTAACAAGATCATAATAATATATGTTAGGGCCAATTTTCAGTGCAAGTTATGCATTCACCAATGGGTGGTGAATGCATACCTTATCTAATGATGTAGTTTTGACATTTATATGGTTAGACCTAGTTGTTCAAATTGCTAAATGGTCAGATTTTATCAGTATGAAAAGGAGCCAGACTAGGGGATGGGCAGAAGTTGTGCCAGAAATTCAGTTTAGTGACAAAATTCAGCCCAGAGCAGGATTAAGGTAGAGGTAAACTAGGTAAATGCCTAGCGTCCATATTTAGGGGGATCCTGTCAGATGTGCTATTAGAGCAGTTTTCAAGACAGTTTTTTTGCCCCAATCTGTCAGCCATTAACACAGTGAAGAGCTGCAGCAGGCCAGTACCAATGCATCCCATGGTGGTTTTTGGGCATCCTTCCCACCAATTGAGCATAATCCTACAGCAAGCATTGGTAAGCAGTGATTCTTACCTGCTGCCTTCTCCTCTGTTGCCTTTCCTCTGTAGTTTAGCAAGATCCCCGCATACTTCCAACTAAAGAGCAGAGATGGCTGAGGAAAAGACAGCAGCAGGAAAACAAGGTCTGCTGCCAACTCCTGCCAGCTCTTCATGTTCAGGCAGAAAAACTGATGACCCAACATCAAAGTACTGATGTCCCCCTATTTAAGATGCTAACCCAGCACTCTAGTATTCTTGTCAAAAAGCTAACAGTGAACAACAGGAACTAATAAAACAAATGGATGTGGCAAGACCTGGACAAATGCAACAATCATGACGCCAGCTTTTAGAAAATAGGCTTACAATAGGCACCTTTTTGACCTCTCATATAGGTACCCTGTCAATAATTTGCCCTCCACCTATATATTGCAGATTATTGTGGAAATCTGTGGGTGACTTGATATAAAGCAATGGAAATTTTGGTGGGTTTCTATGCCTTTTCCAAAATATTCTGCAATGTTTTGGTGGAATGCGTTGTGATTGTATATTTGCTTGGTTTTCACTCCCAGTCCTCAAGTGCTACCAACAGGTCAGATTTTTGAGGATATCCCTAATGAATATGTGTGAGAGAGATTTGCATGTAGATCTTTCTCATGCATATTCATTAGTGATATCCTGAAAACCTGACCTGTTAGAAGCCCAAGACCAAGGGTACATTCTGACATAAAATCTATGAACCCTCCTCCCACATACCACTGATAAAAAAGTTTCCTTGAATTTGATGAATACTGACCTCAACTTTCCAAAATACATTATTCTAAGATGTAATTTCTTTGAAATTAGAGTCTATAAATTCTTTTTTTTTGTAAACTGAGGGGTCCGTTACTAAAGGTTGGCACATGATATCTGCCACGGGACCCATTTTGGCCCTGCTGCTGATAATATGTACTAATCTTTAATAAAACCCCCTTTATGCTTTAAGGTTTTAAAAATGTAAATTTTAGTTATTTTATAAGTATTCCATTATGTTTTGTTGTTTCAGCAAGAAAGATGAATTAAAATAATTAAAAAGGTCTGACCTGGGTAAAGGGTCAGGCATCACCATGATGAATGAGGTGGTGGAAGTGGCATCGGGGGCTGGAAGGAGAGGTTCTGCACTGACTGTAATAATTCTAAAGCTCTCTTATGCTGCTCATATAATGGAAGGAAGGATCCTGGAACATAGATTTTCAGGGCTCCTTTTCTACCCTGTTATACAAATATAATCATAAGATTAACACAAAATAATTTCTCACATGTTTTTGTTTATATTTATTACTGATCTTGCTACACCACAATTCAGAAATGGTGTCAAAGTGGTATACAATCCTTGCAATATAAGAAATGAAAGATAAAGAAAGAAAGAAAGAAAGAGAATAGAGGCAATATACAGAGAAAATAAAAATAGAAAAAAAAGACCTTGACTTCATTTATTTCACCAAATTTGGAGGAACAACTTAATCCTTCCCAAATGCCTGCTGAAAAAACATAAGCCTTAAGAGCTGACTTAAACCTTGGCAGTGAGGTCTCAAGTCAGAGATACTTGTGGACAGAATCTATAAAATGGGAACAAGTATACAAAAGGATGAATCATGTGTTGATGTTGAGCCTGAGAAGGTGCAGGAATCCGAAGTTGCTTATCATTGCAGGATCGTAAGGAAAATGAAGAAGCCTTAGGTAATGAGTACATTGAAAAGGGACACAGGCAGGCCTATTCTCATGGCCTTGAAAACAATAATGCATATCTTGAATTTAATCCTATAGCCAGGGCTTTTTTTGAGGGGGTACTTGGGGGTACTGGCACCTTTTCCATTGTCTGCTAAAATTAACCCATGAAAAAGCTCAAGCTCTACACACCAATTCTGCCTTGCCATAGATTCTGAGACTGGTTGTAGGGAGCCTGGCTATTGTGGGGTGGGTTCCTCAGTTATCACCCCACCCCTGAAGGGTGGCCTAGCATTTGAGTACCGGTACCTTTTTTGCTAGAAAAAATGCACTGCCTATAGCTAATAGGCAACCAGTGATATTCCAGATAAAATGACATATATAAGGCTAGGCTTGTTTGTTTGTTTATTTATTTATTGGCATTTATTAACTGCCTTTTTGAAGAGATTCGCCCAGTGGTGTGCTGGAGCAGGCTCTCACAGGCTCGCAAGAGCCGGTTGTTAAGCTTTTAAGAATTTTGGGAGCCGGTTGTAAAGTAGGGCCCTCCATTGCTACTTTAACAACTGGCTCCCAAAATGTGGGCTTGGGCCCCCTGCTGAATTCTCTTTTACTTTGCTGGTGGGGATGCTGAGCTCTGCTAGCCAAGTAAATAGACTGCTGCTGCTCCCCGCTCCTTGTTTCCAGCACTGAGCAGCAGGCTGGGGACTTCTCCAGCATATGTGAGAAGTTTCAGCATGCTGCTCAGAGCAAGACGTTGGGAGTGGTGGCAGTCCATTTATTGGTTGCCAGCAAAGGTATGCCTAGCGTGCTGCACAAAGGGAGGGAGGAAAGAGAGGCAAGTGTTGCTGCTCCCCCGGCCCCCACTGGCCCTTCCAACTGCAGAGCTGGCTATGTCCGGAGAAAGAGCCTGTTGTTAAAAATTTACCAGCACACCCCTGGATTCGCCCAAGGAGATGTACAGATGTAACTTAAGACACTGTAATCAACTTACAAGTTTTGTATTATGCCTCTTAAAACAGAGAGAACCCCCGAAGTTGAATAAACAAAGTTGAACTCTGAAGAACTAAATGCAGAAAACCCAGCATAAAGTACCAATTATGAGTTCAATATTCAAAGGATTTATGCTGCTTGCTGAGAGTTATGACCATGGCTGTGTATTTCGATTGCTTTGCTCTTCCCTCCAATTTTTCCTTTTGCCTAGTTTTCTTTTCACCAGTCTATCCTTGGTACAATTGTGATAGAAATGCATGAATATCCTTTCCTGTTCTTATTATAGTTCCTTTCTCTCTCTTACATATTGTATTTTTTAGAAGTGTAAACCGCCTAGCTCTGCTAGTTAGTTAAGGCGATATAGCAAGCTGGATAAATAAATAAATTGGCCTCTTTGAAAATGCACTAGGGCTGAGTACAAAAACGTTTACTCAAAATTTCACTGAACGCCTAATTTAAGCATAAAAAGTAGGTGGTAACAGGGGTGGATATAGGGTGGGGAGAAGAAGTTATGACCTTAGCACTGATTTTCAGCACTAGGCCAGTGGTTTTCAACCTTTCTTCTGTTGTGACAAACTTGATTGACAAGGTTCATGTATGTCACACACCAAATACTAAAATTCACAGCTGAACAAATCAAGTCTAAATAGTTTATTTATTTATTTACTACATTTAAATCCCGCCTTTATCCAAGGCGGGTAACAATATTCACATACATAGTCTTGAACACATAACAATCGCTAAGCATGTTAAGTTAAAACATAATCACTAGACTGGTCCTAACCAAGAAAAAAAAGAATAAAAAAAAAACACAGAGAAAGAGAAAGGGTCAATCAGATAAGTCTTCATGTAGCCAAAAAGGCTTTCACAAATAGATGTGTTTTTAGCAGCCACTTGAATTGTTGAATGTCTTCACATCATCTCAGGTATCCGGGTACAGTATTCCACTCAGATAGGGCAGCAATAGAGAAGGCTCATAGTTTTGTCTCAACATAAAATGTAACAAAAAAATAAAAATAAAAAATTATATGATTTAGCGGAAGGTAAACAGAGCTGATGGGATGTCTCGGATCTTAGTACTCATTTTGGTTTATATGATTGCAGGGTATTTTGAAAATAGGCTGGAATGTTCCCAAATATACATTCAAGAATCTTGAATTGAACTCTGGATGTTAGCGGGAGCCAGTGTAATTTTTTTAATGTTGGAGTCATGTGTTCAGACCTTGAGATTCCAGTGATCAGTTGTGCAGCTGCTTTTTGGATGACCTGCAGAGCTTGGATTCAGGATGATGATATTCCCAGAAATAGAGTTACAATAATCAATCTTTGTCAGTACTAAGCTCTGTACAAACGTTTGAAAATCAGATGGTGTTTACCATACCTTTAAGCTTACTCAGCATGCAAAGTTTCATTGTTTAACTGTAAGTCTAGTATGAATTGGCTTATCCCATATCAGGAAGCTGTATGGAACACATTAGTTCTAGATTTCTCACTTGACATACAACTAAACAAATATATATTCAGATTCTAGTGTCACCTCTGCAACAGCAACACAAAATCCCTCCAGATACTGTGAAGCATCACAAAAACCTGCAAATATGCTACTCACAGGGCTGGTCTTAGGCAGAGGCGACCGAGGCGGCCGCATAGCCTCTTCAACCACCACCACTGCTCGCCTGCCCTCCATGTCCAGCGACGCGACTCTCCAGTCCTCGTTCCCCTGCTCCCCCTCCCTCCAGCCACCTGAGCCCCCCCCCCCGTCTGAGCCCCCCTTGCCCGACCCGCCAAACGACCCTCTTCTGCCACCCGACCCACCGGCACCTAACCTGACCCAGCATTTTTAAAAAATCTACAAGCGGCGGTGCCTCGCGTCTGAGTAAAAGAAGAAAAATCGCTTCGTCCATTGGCTGGCCTTCCCTCATGTCCCACCCTTGCGGAAGTTACATCAGAGGGCGGGACATGCGGCTTGTAGATTTTTTAAAAATGCTGGGTCAGGTGAGGTGCCGGCGGGTCGGGTGGCAGAAGAGGGTCGTTTGGCGGGTCGGGGAGGGGGGCTCAGATGGGAGGGGGGCTCAGGTGGCTGGAGGGAGGGGGAGCAGGGGAACGAGAAGAGTCGCGTCGCTGGACATGGGTGGAGGGCAGGGGGGACGGGGGGTTACTGGACATAGGTGGATGGCAGTTGGCAGGGGAGGGCAGGGGGCACAGGAGGGTCACTGGACATGGGTGGATGGCAGGGGAGGGGGTTTCTGGACATAGGTGGATGGCAGGGGAGGGCAGGTGGCACAGGAGGGTCGCTGGACATGGGTGGATGGCAGGGGAGGGGGGTTTCTGAACATAGGTGGATGGCAGGGGAGGGCAGGGGGCACAGGAGGGTCACTGGACATGGGTGGATGGCAGGGGAGGGGGGTTTCTGGACATAGGTGGGTGGCAGGGGAGGGCAGGGGGCACAGGAGGGTCGCTGGACATGGATGGATGGCAGGGGAGGGGGGTTTCTGGACATAGGTGGATGGCAGGGGAGGGCAGGGGGCATAGGAGGGTCGCTGGACATGGGTGGATGGCAGGGGAGGGGGTTTCTGGACATAGGTGGATGGCAGGGGAGGGCAGGGGGTACAGGAGGGTCGCTGGACATGGATGGATGGCAGGGGAGGGGGGTTTCTGGACATAGGTGGATGGCAGGGGAGGGCAGGGGGCACAGGAGGGTCGCTGGACATGGGTGGATGGCAGGGGAGGGGAGTTTCTTGACATAGGTGGATGGCAGGGGAGGGCAGGGGGCACAGGAGGGTCACTGGACATGGGTGGATGGCAGGGGAGGGGGGTTTCTGGACCAAGGTGGATGGCAGGGGAGGGCAGGGGGCACAGGAGGGTCACTGGACATGGGTGGATGGCAGGGGAGGGCAGAGGGGACAGGGGGGTTGCTGGACATAGATGGATGGCAGGGGGGACAGGAGGTCGCTGGACATGGGTGGATGGAGGAGAGAGAAGAAATGCTGGACATGGATGGAGGCAAGGGAAGAGTGAGGAAGGAGATGAGGTGAGGGAAAAGGAAGAGAGGAGAAAAAGTGCAAATGGATATAGAAAATAGGCAGAAGCTGGATCCACTGAACCCAGCTTTTACTTACAGATGTAGGGCAAGAAATGAAGAAGAAAGGCGGAAAGTAAAGTAATAAATGGAAAGGAAGCCCTGGCAACGGAGTTAAGAGGACAGATAGCAGCACAATCGGATACTGAGCCAGCATGATCAGAAAAGCAAAGTCATCAGACAACAAAGGTATAAAAAGCTATTTTATTCAGGATTTATTAATTGGAATATGTCAGTTTTTGGAAATGTGCATCTGTGATATTTTTCATGTAAGTTTCAATTTTTGTAGTATTGCTGCATGCTGAGTCTGACTTCTTGAGGTAACTTTCCAGTTCAGTATTTTGCCTTCATGTGTTTTTCAGGCAGGGCCAGTCTTAGCAAGTGCGGGGCCCTGTGCATACCAATTTGGTGGGCCCCGCCCCGCCCATACCCTGCCCTAGCCACGCCCACACCCCGCCCCCTTTCACACCTCACCCCGCCCATGTCACATATTTCCCCCGTCAGCCCCCTCCCCATCAACCCTCTGTCAATCCCCCTCCCCTTACCTTACTCTACTGCGTCTGCAGGGGTCCCTGCGGTGCTAGCCTCTCCTCCCCTTACCTGCGTCTGCCCTGGTGGTCTAGTGACCTCTTTGGGGCAGGAAAGAGCCCCTTCTTTCCTGCCCGAGCGCTGCCCTTGCCCTGCATCCTCCTGTTGCTGTGACGTGTGATTTCAAAATGGCCACCGAGAGTTGAAGTCTCGTGAGGCTGCTTCAAATCTCGGTGGCCATTTTGAAATCGTGCGTCACAGCAACAGGAGGATGCAGGGCAAGGGCTGCGCTCGGGCAGGAAAGAAGGGGCTCTTTCCTGCCCCAAAGAGGTCACTAGACCTCCAGGGCAGACGCAGGTAAGGGGAGGGGAGACTAGCGCCGCGGGGCCCCCTTGAGAGTGGGGCCCTATGTGGTCGCCTCTGTCGCCTCTGCCTAAGACCGGCCCTGTTTTCAGGTATGATCAAGGAAGGTGCAGTATTCTGCTAGCGTATAGTTTGCAGCCCTTTTTGTTTGTTTTTTTCACTAGGTTGTGCACTGGTGTTTTAGAGCCCGGTGTAATTACAGTTGCCTTTCCATGCCATGCATAAGGTTGTAGCTTGTCCTGTCCTTGGAACTAGTGCTGTTTATGGTTTGTTAAGGTTATGAGTGTGTTTTTGCACAAGTTTGTGTATAGTGTTTTGCAGTGGAGAGATTGTGTGTTGGCCTTACTAAGGTGGCACCAAACATCAGAAAGGGTGTAGAGCCTAAATCATGACACACTACCTCTATAAGGGTGTTTTGTGGCTCTACATGAGAATGGTGATATTATGATCCCTTGCTAGCTTCATATTGTTGACGGTCTGCATTTTCCGTATGGCTGGTATATTGGTGTATAAGGTATTAATTGTGACTATTTTATTTTTACTTATTTTTTTTTCTGTGTGTTGTCAGACAGTTATGGATGACAGAGTCGGAGTCTTCTTGAGTCAGAGAGCTGTGGTATATATTTTAAAACAATTTTAATACCTTGGTGGTCTATATGTTTTTATATTGTACATTATATTTCACACATCACTTTATTTTATTGTATATCTTTTCATTTTTATTTTATTGCATATATGGGTTACAGAGTAATAGGGGAATTTGAAAGTACTTAATATTTTTCCTTTATTCTCCTTTGTTATGAGAATTGGAACTACTAATTGTAGTGGACTTGAACTGAATAATTTCTGGGGAGGGGAGGTTTCATGATAGCATTGTGCTTATTATTTCAATCAGGTTTTTTGTACAAGTTTAGCTTCATTTGTCTTTATTTGAAATTTCATAAATAAAAAAATGTTCTAAAAATGGAATAATCGTATCAATGGGGTGGAGCTAGGGTAGGGGCGGGGCCAGGGTGGGGCGGGGCTATGTTAGGGCGGGGCTAGGGTGGGGCCCCACCAAATTGGTCTGCATAGGGCCCCACACTTGCTAAGACCGGCCCTGGCTACTCAGGGAAAATGGTAGAGGCTATTATTAAAAACAAAATTACAGAGCACATCCGAGGACATGGATTACTGAGACCGAGTCAGCATGGCTTTTGTGTGGGGAAATCTTGCCTGACCAATTTACTTCAATTCTTTGAAGGAGTGAACAAACATGTGGACAAAGGGGAGTCGGTTGATATTGTGTATCTGGATTTTCAAAAGGCGTTTGACAAGGTACCTCATGAAAGGCTACAGAGGAAATTGGAGGGTCATGGGATAGGAGGAAATGTCCTATTGTGGATTAAAAACTGGTTGAAGGATAGGAAACAGAGAGTGGGGTTAAATGGGCAGTATTCACAATGGAGAAGGGTAGTTAGTGGGGTTCCTCAGGGGTCTGTGCTAGGACCGCTGCTTTTTAATATATTTATAAATGATTTAGAGATGGGAGTAACTAGCGAGGTAATTAAATTTGCTGATGACACAAAGTTATTCAAAGTCGTTAAATCGCGACAGGATTGTGAAAAATTACAAGAGGACCTTACGAGACTGGGAGACTGGGCGGCTAAATGGCAGATGATGTTTAATGTGAGCAAGTGCAAGGTGATGCATGTGGGAAAAAAGAACCCGAATTATAGCTACGTCATGCAAGGTTCCACGTTAGGAGTTACGGACCAAGAAAGGGATCTGGGTGTCGTCGTCGATAACACACTGAAACCTTCTGCTCAGTGTGCTGCTGCGGCTAAGAAAGCGAATAGAATGTTGGGTATTATTAGGAAAGGTATGGAAAACAGGTGTGAGGATGTTATAATGCCGTTGTATCGCTCCATGGTGCGACCACACCTTGAGTATTGTGTTCAATTCTGGTCGCCGCATCTCAAGAAAGATATAGTAGAATTGGAAAAGGTGCAGCGAAGGGCGACTAAAATGATAGCGGGGATGGGACGACTTCCCTATGAAGAAAGACTAAGGAGGCTAGGGCTATACAGCTTGGAGAAGAGACGGCTGAGGGGAGACATGATAGAGGTATATAAATAATGAGTGGAGTGGAACAGGTGGATGTGAAGCGTCTGTTCACGCTTTCCAAAAATACTAGGACTAGGGGGCATGCGATGAAACTACAGTGTAGTAAATTTAAAACAAATCGGAGAAAATTTTTCTTCACCCAACGTGTAATTAAACTCTGGAATTCGTTGCCGGAGAAAGTGGTGAAGGCGGTTAGCTTAGCAGAGTTTAAAAAGGGGTTGGACGGTTTCCTAAAGGACAAGTCCATAAACCGCTACTAAACGGACTTGGAAAAATCCAAAATTCCAGGAATAACATGTATAGAATGTTTGTACGTTTGGGAAGCTTGCCAGGTGCCCTTGGCCTGGATTGGCCGCTGTCATGGACAGGATGCTGGGCTCGATGGACCCTTGGTCTTTTCCCAGTATGGCATTACTTATGTACTTATATACTTATGTACTAACTATATAGCAACTAGAATCTATGGATAGCAGACCTGCAACATTATCAGTTGGGGCTGGAGGCAGCAGTTATTATTAGGGGGTAGTGGGGAAGCAGAAATAAGGACCAGTTATGGGGATTTCAAGAACATGTCTCTCAAGATTGCTGGTCTTCCCAGCTTGCAGGCACTGATGGTTGTAATGGAAATACAAGCTTGCTTTCTACACCAAATGTTTTGGTGACATCCCTCCCACGTCTGGGAGAACCACTAATCTAGGCAAACAAATTGCAGGCCTAAATTTATTAGCATAACTTTCAAGCTCATTAATTAAGATTAATTTTCAGCTGAAAAGTTATGCTGCTAAGTATGACTGAAAATAGGGCACAAAGTTAGCAGATTGACGTAGGAGCATAAATGTAAGAGCTCAAAATTTTCTGAATATCAGACCCTAACATAGTAGATGACACAGATAAAGACTTGTACAGTCCATCCAGTCTGCCCAACCAGATAAACTCATAGCATAAGGTATAAGGGAGCAATTCTTGGTGGAGTCATATTTGGTCTCCTTGAACAGACCAATTACTGTTCAACATTCAATGCTAGATTTTATTCCGTGCTATGCCTATAACTTTGGGGTGCAACAACTAGAGCAGACAAATTTTATATGGGTGCTTCTATGGCTGATGTCCTACTTGCCCATCTCGTATCAGAAAATTTCTTTAATGATAATGCAAACAATTCAATTTGGTTGCATTGCTCTTCTTTGAGGATTCAGAGAAGTAAGCTTCCAGAAAAAAAAGAATACAAGCTTTCTAAGGGGATCTTTTACTAAAGCTTAGTTTGAATTATCTGCAGCAGGGCCCATATTATTCCTATGGGCCTTGCTGCAGATAAATCGAGCTAAGCTTTAGTAAAAGACCCCCTAAAGTTCCAAAGAATATTTGATTCTGAACATTTGAATTTACAGAGTCTTTTAAAACAAGATTTAGATTGTGAGCACAACAATGTGTAAAAAGGGCATAGGGAGAAACTTCCTTAACTCTCATTTGAAGGCCAGATATCTCACCGGCCATGGTACTTGCTCTATCATATGCTTGCCCATAACATATACTTATTGAGAGCCCCAAGTTACTTTATAGCAGACATGAGAACATCAAAAAAATCTTCTGCACTTGCTCCTGGCAATTCAATGAACCGGACAAAGTGTTCGACAGCATCACCAGTTTTTGTTACATACTGTAATGATAATGAAAACTGATCCATTTGGCTGATATCAACAGTGGAGTCAACAATCACAGCAAAATATTTTTCAGTTGACAATCAGTGCTATAACCTGTGATGAAAGGGAATGTATGAGATTATTTTGTATGTCAGGGCTTAGGCATGTTGCGTTTCGATCACTCATTAAAAAATGCTGGCTAAGAAGTATATCGTGTTTAGCTAACAATTTAATCAGTTCCAAAACAATTCCATTCGTTCCACAACCACACAAATCTCCATGCTCACGATGACCACAAAACGGTACTCCTTGCTTTGCAAGGAATAAAACTGCATCAATAATATGCTTCAGAAGCATTCTGTTTTGTTCTATTTTTTTCTTTTCTGCAGCTACAAATTTTGCAAGAACAGTTTTATCTCTCAACAGACGAAATCTAGTAAGAAAGAAATCTCTGCTTTTCTATGACTTGCACTTTTCATGTTTTTCAATTGTGTCAATGCCCTTGTTAACATTTTTGCAACCCTTTTCAGGATTGCTCCTTGTACCATTATTTGAACATGAACCACCTGAGACTAACCAACAATAGAAGCAAAACATTGCATTTGATTTGGGCGAATATACTAACCACTGTCTATTGATTTTACGGCCACATTTCTCATGTTTTTGTTTGTACCATAACAAGTGTCGCCCATCTTTGCCCCTAGGAAACACAAAGTTCTTTTTCAGTCCTGGTTGACAAGGACCCCGTTGAAGAAATGCATGTATTAGAGGAGGTGTGATGGGTTTATTTTGAAATAAATACAGATCTGTTGGAAAGTCCACTTTTGTATCAATAAGTTCACAAAGTACTGTTTTAACTGTAGTTTCCTCTACTTCCTTGTTTTCACTGTTGAGTGGATCAGGTTCTGATATTCTTCATTTTCACTATCATCATCCAATGGGAAAAAGTGCTGACAGGCAGATCTCCACAGGATAAGCCGGTACCACTTTGAGCAGAAATGGGCATGTTAGAATTCATAGACCGAGCTGCTTCTTACTCATTTTCATCATGAGTCTCGCTTTCAGACTCAGTGTTTACAGAGACTGTTGGAACTTCAAGGCACAGTTCACTTGAGTCATCAGTAGTATCAGTTTGTGCTTGAATTACTTCACAATTGTTAGGAATAGCAGCATCAATATGTTGATTGCTAGCTTGACACTTAGCTAGTTCTTTTTCGCGGTCCTTGTCAGCTTTAAGTTTGATTCTACCCCATCCAGAAAGCTTCTTTTTGCATTGCTTGAACTCATTGTTTAAAATGTTAATCAACTTCAGATACAAAGTTTTTGAAGTGATCACACAAGCGGACTACTGTTAAGTCAAGTTGGAAACCACAGGAAACATTAAGAGCACATATAACTCCCTAGTGGAGGAGAAAGATATTACATGTTATAAAATTTGACATTTTGACTGGTTAAGTTGAATACTATCAGCAATATTTGGGGACGATGTGTGGTTATAGCCAAGAGTCCGGAAAAAGAAAGAAAGAAGAACTAATCTCCACACAAAATAATATAAAAAAGAAACAGTGAAGTTAACCGAATCAAAGTCCTTAAAAAAATGATAAAGTTGAGTCCCAAACCAACCAATATACATCTAGGCAACGATTTCTTTAAATAAATTCACATATGATATCCTTCAAGGGAAAAACAGTGCAGGGTCTTCTTAGACCTCATGTGCACTGCAGTACTGATATCCATACCAACATGAAGCTGTGCCGGAACTCAGAAAGGGTTTAAATGGATTCAACATGCAGCAATTGTATGGACCCTGTGGCCTCTGTGTCACTGTGCTGCGTTCTACTTTATGGAGAAGACTTCAGGAGTGCTTCTACCACTGTCATTGTCTCAGCTGAAAACAGGAGTACTCACACTCCTGCTGCTAGTGTTGTCAGGATCATGACTGGACTGCTGGGACCACTGGAGCTGACCCTTCGGTTGTGCTTCAGCAGCAACAACACTCTTCAACCACAATTCCAGCAGCAGGAGAACAATGCATGCTGCTGGTCTGCAACACACTTCCTTGGTTAAGAACCATCGGTCTAGGCACATACAGAAATACACACTCCCAAAATGATGAAAACAAACTTCTTGAGTGGCTAAAATCATCAAAACTCTGGTTAATGACTTTTGTGCAGGCCCTTTTCTGTATATACTTAACATGGTCTCGCAGGCTGCACAAAATTCAATGGTAGGCCACAGGTTGCCCACCCTGGGAAAGTATCTCAATATAAAACTTGCACCTCCAGTTCTGTATCCCACTTACAACTCACCGTACAAAAAACTATTCACCAATATATCTACTTCTGGGAACAAGCTGTAACGTTACAGATTCCTATACAGACATGCTAGCACAAACCTTAATCTTAGTCACAACAAGTAGAAGTAGTATAAAGAGTAGCAGATAAAACACAGAGGGGTCCTTTCACTAAGCTGTGGTAAAAAGTGGCTTGCGGTAGTGTGGGCACATGTTTTTGGTGCATGCCAGGCCATTTTGTACCGCAACTGGGAGAAAAGACATTTTTTTTAATGGACTGGGAAATGGGCACGCACTAAAATTAAAACTAGTGCGCACCTATTTATGGCCTGAGCCCATACCACCACCCATTGATCTAGCAGTAAGGGTTCATGCGCTACATAAGCAGTAACCATTTAGCGCGCGCCAACTGCTGATTACCACTGGAAACGCCATGCATGGTAGAAAATAAAAAAAATAATTTCTACCGCCAGAGTAAGCTCACAACAAATCCGAAATTACCGCCGGGGGAGGCATGCTAGCCTGGCAGTAGTCTCATTTTGGCACATGCTGCATGTGCGTAGGCCCTACCAGAGCTTAGTAAAAGGGCCTCAGTGCTTCCTAGTGAAGATATTGGGAGCGGCACCCTGTCAAAAGAAACCGGTCAAAAGAAACCAGACAAAAAAGTTCCAAACAAAAAAAGTTCCCGACATAAAAGTCCCTGACAAAATAGACTCCTGACAAAAGGGCTGATGAAATAGATTTACTGAGAAAGTCCACGGCTTGTCACTTGAAAGTCCTGGCACCTGCCTACGGCTTGACTTCACTATCCACACTTGGCATTTAGTGAGAATCATAAATCTGCTTGACAAGATAATCCAGCTTGATTAAGGAGGTTTCCCCAGCTCTGTTTTGTGTAGAGTCTATTTTGTCTTGGGTTTTTTGGGGAGGGTTTTTTTTGTCATGGTCTCTTTTGGTTTTAGTCTGTTTTGTTGGTTTTTTTTTGTCATGGTCTATTATGTCGGGGTGCCATTGGGAGAACAATTGGTACCAGAAAGAAAGTATGATATAACATCCATAACAGCGCAAAAGCAAGGGTAAAATGGTGATCAAATAATAGCTGTTATGGTCACTGCAGGTGAGCAGAACTGATAAACTAAATGATCCTATACTTTTATTTCTAGAAGGGCAGCCATATTAGTCTGTAGTAGCAAAAATATTACAGAGGTTGGCTGCATCTTATTAGACAACAGATTAAGGGGGTCTTTTTCAAAGTCACACTAGCGTTTTTAGCTCAAGCTAAACGCTGAGATGCTCATTATATATTCCTATGGGTGTCTCAGCTTTTAGAACAAGCTGATTTATAGTGTAAGCTAAAAACACAAGTGCAACTTTGATGGGAGAATCACATCATCAATGAAATGCTTCAACAGGATGATGTAAGAAATTAATTAGAAATTAGAAATTTATATAATGAAAGTTAATTTTCATAAGGCTCAGACATTGTTTTTATATTTATAAGGTTATTTTCATCCCCCTAAAGAAGCGAGTTTGTGAAACATAGTCTGTGTAGAGGATTGCAGCAAGTTGGGACTTTACAGACACTTGTTTTGAGCAAGGGGGTTGTCCATCCAGTTTGAAAAATCCATCTTGAGGAGAAGGCCATAATGGAGAGAAAACTTTACAACAGATAAGTTCATGTTTTTTATGCTGGATGTATTTTTGTGAAAAAAATGATACAATTATTTTTGGATATCAGCATTAATTTATTCAACAATTTGGACTGATTTCAGAGGTTCATATGCAACCAATTAATCTTATGGACTTGTAGTAGTTCAAATGTGTGATGATGGGATGGTTGGTCGTCCTCAAATGAAAGGCACCTGGTTCTGAGCACATTTCACATTCATTTATGAATACTAAATTAGCAGCATTTATAACTGGATAATTAGAAAAAATATAATTTTTTTGTGTGTTTACTCTGTTGGTCGAATGTATTTAGGAGTTTAACCCCAATAGATTTCTTTTGTTTTCTTTTAATGAATATGCACAAGAGAGACTTGCAGACAATGAAGATAGTAAGCATGAAACCATCTCAACAAATTCATTAGGGATGTCCTGAAAGCTTGAACTGTTGGCAGTTCTTGAGGACTGGGAGTGCATACCACTGGTCCATTTTATCAGATGCAAAAATTTATAAAATGGCTAAGGTAGGACAGGATTGTATGTTTGGAAAAGAAAGGACTAGCTGTAGATTGAAAAAATTCAGTTGATCCTTATTTGTAATAAAATTTCCAGTAAATTAGTTTTACTTCAAATGAAGGCATTCTTGTCACTTTTGTTTTAAAAACAGGGCAGTCCCTGAACAAGATGGGCCCCAGCAGGGGCTGCTTTCATCATCCCCTTCCCTTTGAATTCATAGGCTCTCTCCAGCTTGGTATCCAGGGCAACTGCAGTGCTTGTCATTCTCTTGTGACAGCAGAGGCAGCAGAATGCCTTTTTGTTTGGGGAGGGCCACGCTCTGCCCCCAACGTTTACGAAGCTCTGCCCCCACCCTCTACCCAAGCTTCACTCTCAGCTCTTTCCTCAGTTCCAGCATCTACCCTTCCGTTACCTATCATCCCAGTCTACTACTACTACTATTTAACATTTCTAAAGCGCTACTAGGGTTATACAGCGCTGTACAATTTAACATAGAAAGACAGTCCCTGCTCAAAGAGCTTACAATCTAAAGGACAAATGTACAGTCAGACAAGTAGGGGTCGTCAAACTGGGGCAGTCTAGATTTCCTGAAAGGTAAAAGGTTAGGTGCCGAAAGCAACATTGAAGAGGTGGGCTTTGAGTAAGGATTTGAAGATGGGTAGGGAGGGGGCTTGGCGTATGGGCTCAGGAAGTTTATTCCAAGCATAGGGTGAGGCGAGGCAGAATGGGCGGAGCCTGGAATTGGAGGTGGTGGAGAAGGGTACTGAGAGGAGGGATTTGTCCTGGGAGCGGAGGTTTCGGGCGGGAACATAAGGGGAGATGAGGGTAGAGAGGTAGTGAGGGGCTGCAGACTGAGTGCATTTGTAGGTAAGAAGGAGAAGTTTGAACTGTATGCGGTATCTGATCGGAAGCCAGTGAAGTGATCTGAGGAGAGGGGTGATATGAGTATATCGGTTCAGGCGGAATATAAGACGTGCAGCAGAGTTCTGAACGGATTGAAGGGGGGATAGATGGTTAAGTGGGAGGCCAGTGAGGAGTAGGTTGCAGTAGTGAAGGCGAGAGGTAATGAGAGCGTGGATGAGAGTTCGGGTGGTGTGCTCAGAGAGGAAAGGGCGAATTTTGCTGATGTTAAAGAGGAAGAAGCGACAGGTCTTGGCTGTCTGCTGGATATGCGCAGAGAAGGAGAGGGAGGAGTCGAAGATGACTCCGAGGTTGCGGGCAGATGAGACGGGGAGGATGAGGGTGTTATCTACTGAGATTGAGAGCGGAGGAAGAGGAGAAGTGGGTTTTGGTGGAAAGACGATAAGCTCGGTCTTGGCCATGTTCAGTTTCAGGTGGCGGTTGGACATCCATGCAGCAATGTCGGATAAGCAGGCCGAAACCTTGGCCTGGGTCTCTGCGGTGATGTCTGGTGTGGAGAGATACAGCTGGGTGTCATCAGCATAGAGATGATATTGGAAACCATGAGATGAGATCAGTGAGCCCAGGGAAGAGGTGTAGATTGAAAAAAGAAGGGGTCCAAGAACAGATCCCTGGGGAACTCCAACAGAGAGCGGGATGGGGGTGGAGGAGGATCCATGAGAGTGTACTCTGAAGGTT
This sequence comes from Microcaecilia unicolor, assembly GCF_901765095.1. NCBI lineage: Eukaryota > Metazoa > Chordata > Amphibia > Gymnophiona > Siphonopidae > Microcaecilia > Microcaecilia unicolor. The sequence goes on from NC_044039.1 coordinate 94,770,822, forward strand.
CGGTGGGAGAGATAGGAGGAGAACCAGGAGAAGACAGAGCACTGGAACCCAAATGAGGACAGTGTGGCAAGAAGTAAATCATGATTGACAGTGTCAAAAGCGGCAGATAGATTGAGGAGGATAAGGATGGAGTAGTGGCCTCTGGATTTGGCAAGGAACAGGTCATTGCAGACTTTAGAGAGTGCTGTTTCTGTTGAGTGTTGAGGACGAAAACCGGATTGAAGCGGATCGAGGATGGCCTGAAAGGAGAGAAAATCAAGGCAGCGGCTGTGAACGGCGCGCTCAAGTATTTTGGAGAGGAAGGGTAGGAGGGAGATGGGGCGGTAGTTGGAGGGACAGGTAGGGTCAAGTGATGGTTTTTTGAGGAAAGGTGTGACTGCGGCGTGATTGAAGGTGTCAGGGACAGTTGCAGTGGAGAGAGAGAGGTTGAGGATATGACAGATGGAGGGGGTGACAGTCCCCCCCTCCCCAGTGTGTCCAGCATCTTTTTCCTTTTCTACCACTGAAACTCCTCTGTCGTGTCTAGCATTTCTCTCTTTGCCTTCCTCTTAAACCCCTTCCTCCCTATGATGTCCAGCATTTCTTTCATTTCCTACCTCTCAGCTCACTCATGGTACCCAGCATTTCTCCAATCCCCTCCCATGGTATCCAGCATTTTTCTCCTCCCCTCACCTCATCTGCCCCATGGTCTCCAGAATCTTTTTCCTTCATTTAACCTCCTGCATGATGTGTTAATCACCTTACCTCCCTCCTCCCTCCCCCTAGGTAGCACTGCTCTGTCAAAAACCCAAAATGCTTGAGGATCTGCACATGCTGAAGGCCTGCCAGCTTCAGCTCTCACTGAAACAGAAAGTTTGGAGGTGTAGGAGTTGGCAGGCCTTCAGCATGTGCAGATGCTAAAGGCCTCATGCCCGCCACCCCAGATGCTTTTGGTGTTATACTGGTTGGAATGTCACTGCCTTGAGAGAGTGAGGTAAGGAAGGACACCTTGCGAGAGGCAGGTAGAGAAAAGGAAAATTTGGGGGTGCCATGGCATCCGTGGCTCCTCCTGTTTCTGACACCAATGAACAACAGTCCTACATGAAAAAAAACAATACCTGGCTATAGTGTATTGGTTTGCTTACCTTTGCTGATCGAATTAACCCTTTGCTTCTTTTTCTATGAATACCCGTGCCTTTGCCTATTCGACCTCCTGCATAGAGATTATCTGTCAATAGAAAACAGAATGTTTCCACAGAAATAAAAGAAAACACAGCATTATAAAATCAATATACAAAATCTGTTTTTGCTGAACAAAGCTTAGAAAAAACACTCAACTGTGATTTGAACCACCATGAAAGAAGCAATGAAATGTTTCTCAGAAAATGAAGACTAGCAAAATCTTCCTTTCACTCACCTGGTTCAGGATCAGATTGGATATGTGTTCTTGCCTGTCGACAGAAACTGCTACCATCATTACCCATAGGTAATGTTCTACTTATAGAATAATCTGGGTGTGTGAGAGATGCTGGGCTTTGTGTCCATGGACTAGAAGTAGGAGGTAAGACTACTGGAGTTTTTTTCTCTCTGTAAACAAAAAGACAAAAGTAACTTTACAAGTAAAATAAATAATTAATTTTGCAAGTAAAATAAAAAATTAATTAATATCTAGTTAAATTTATTTTGTAACTTTTTTTAAACAGAGATCTATTAGATTCAAACATCAATATTCTCTTATTGTTATGGTACTGTAAACTATAACAACATTGAATTTGACACAAGGGCAAACATATCATCAGTGTTTTTTTGGGCAGGATGATGACATTTCTTTGATAAGGATGGGCTCTTAATATTCCAGAAAGTTTATCAGCAAAAAATAAGGGCTCCCCATATAGCTCAAGAGGCCATCTTTTCTGTTAGAAAACTAAACTTTTGAAGAATCAATAAAGCCATTGAAGATGTGAGAGTTTGGTATAGCTGTCAAGTGACAGATCCACTCCTTTTGTTAAGCGAGTAGCTGACTTAGTTGTTTTCTCAACTCAAATGGCCTTTAGTTCATATCTGGTACTTACAAGGCTAGCAGGCTTTTATGGCAATGGGTCAAGAAACTGCTTTACATGTGTTAGGGAGCCGCTGCCTTATCTAAGATTTGCTGACCCTGAAATTATCAAGGTGAAGGCAGTAAAGAAATCACTTTGCATTATCTGGTACATATGACGGTGACAGAACCTACCATATTGGCACTACTACATTATGAGGTAAAGTCTCAAAAGAGCGCTTAAATTTAGGCACCAAAAATTTGGGCGCTAACCCCCAGATTCTATATATCGCGCTGAGATTTCTGTGTTGAAATTGAAGCATATTCTATAACTATACGCATTACCTAATTGGTTGACAAGCCAATCGGCGCTGATAATTGCCAATTAACAAGCAATTATTGACACTAATTGGCATTAATTAGAATTTACACTCAGAACTGTCTAAGCATATTCTATAACGTGCTGTGTGTAAATTCTAAGTTGCATAGTTGAAAAGGTGGCATGGTCATGTGCGTGGAATAGGCGGGTAATGGGCGTTTCTAGACTCTATGCGCATTGTTATAGAATGCACCCGGTCCATGCCTAATTTAGTTTCGGCATTTACACCAGGTTTTACTTGATGTAACTGCCCTTGACTAAATTTAGTCGGGCGAACTGGCGCTCGGTGTATTCATACAATACGCCTAAATTAAGGCATACTTTATAGAATGCACTTAGGTGAATTTCATTTTAGCACCAAATTTTTAGGCATGATATATAGAATCTAGTTCTAAGCGCCATTTCTAGAATGGCAACTATGCACATGTTTAATTAGAGACCATAGTGTAAGTCAGTATATATGTGCCCAACTTTAGGTACATCCAATAGAAAGGACAAAAAATCTTTTTCATGCAGGAACGTATAAAATACACAAAAATAAGTCCCAGGTAATTGCTTCTTAAAGTGCAATATGTTAGCAACGTTGATGCTGTGAAGTCTGATGATCCTTTATATAAATAATGTAATAACAAATTGTGGACAATATGGTAAAATTTCAGGATAGAGATGTAAAGGTGACATGCACTCTGCTAATAGATTGCACTTTAAGATACAATTGCCTTGGCCTTATTTTTGTCAACTTTAGGTGCAAGCACTCACGCCATATCAATGCTTGATGGAAATGCTTGCGTCTAAATATTGGCAGGTGTGTACATAAATGATAGTATTCCTTAACTTACACACACAGCTGCAAAATTCTGTATAAAGCAGCACAGACTACTTTGAAGCAATCCATGTTGCTGAACCTGAACTATAATACGGCTAAGTGTTCTGATATTTTCATTCTTAATTTCTCAATTTTCTAGCTACAGGTTTATCTATTCTCTGGACTTTATTGCTTAATTATTTTGTCCTGTGAATCTGTATTGTGAAGTACTTTTCTGTTTTCTAACTCAGACCCCCAAAAGACAAAAACAAAACAAAAAACTTTCTCTTCATTTTTGCCTAGCTCTGACAGTAGTGAGCATAGGCTTTTCAAACTGTTTCTTGTCCTTTACCCTGCTAATTCTAGCTGTAGCATTCTATCTTTGGCTATATATTGTGGACATAAAATGCCAGGTTTATTTTCCATTGCTAGTCCTAGGTAAAAAAGCGGCTTTAGTCTTACAACTGGCTTAATTTGCACTAACATTTCAGAGGCTGCTATAATTATTGAGAATATTTAGATTTACAAGAGTACATAAGTATTGCCATACGGTGAAAGACCAACAGGCTTATTTTCGAAAGTGATCGCCGGCCATTTCCCGACATAAATCGGGAGATGGCCGGCGATCTCTCAAAAGTGGCGAAATTGGTATAATCAAAAGTGGCTTTTTTGACAGCATCGCCGCTTTCCCGTTGCCTCACCGGCAAAAGTTCAAGGGGGCGTGTCAGCGGCGTAGCGAAGGTGGGACATGGGCGGGCATGGGCTTGGCTACCAGATGGCCGGCTTTCACAGATAATGGGAAAAAAAAGCAGCGTTGAGCAGTATTTCACCGGGTTTACTTGGTCCTTTTATTTTCATAACTAAGCCTCAAAAAGGTGCCCCAACTGACCAAATGACCACCGGAGAGAATGGGGGATGGCCTCCTCTTACTCCCCAGTAGTCACCAACCCCCTTCCACACTAAAAAAATACAAATCAAAACCTTTTTTACCAGCCTGTATGCCAGCCTCAAATGTCATACCCAGCTCCCTGACAGCAGTATGCAAGTCCCTGGAGCAGTTTTTAATGGGTGCAGTGCACTTTAAGTAGGCAGACCCAGATCCATCCCCCCCTTACCTGTTACACTTGTGGTGGTAAATAAGCACTCCAACCCCCCCCCCCCCAAAACCCACTGTACCCACATGTAGGTGCCCCCTTCACCCATAAGGGCTATGGTAATGGTGTAGAGTTGTGGGGAGTGGGTTGGGGGGGAATTTGGGGGGGCTCAGCACCCAAGGTAAGGGAGCTATGCACCTGGGAGCTTTTTTGTATTTTTAAAAAATGTTTAGAAGTGCCCCCTAGGGTGCCCGGTTGGTGTCCTGGCATGTCAGGGGGACCAGTGCACTACAAATGCTGGCTCCTCCCATGAACAAATGCCTTGGATTTCGCCGGGTTTGAGATGGCCGGCATTTTTTCCCATTATTGCTGAAAAACAAAACCGGCGATCTGAAACCCGGCGAACTCAGGCTAAACCGTATTATCGGAAAAAAAGATGACGGCCATCTTTTTCAATAATATGGTTCCGGCCGGCTGTTGCGCTGCTGCCAAAATAGATCGCCAGCGATCTATTTCGCCAGCGACATTTGATTATGCCCCTCTAAAGGTCCATCAAGCCCAGCATCCTGTTTCCAACAGTGGCCAATCCAGGTCATAAATACCTGGCAAGATCCCAAAAAAGTACTAAACATTTTATAAGTTAGTTTCTAGCTGAATTGGACTGTTGTATCAAACTGAATTTGATTATTTTAGCAAACTGTGTCATTACTTGTCCCAGAACCTTTTTGATAGAGGATTTGGCTGACTCACTGGGAATTAAGAACACGTGGAGGGCATAATCGAATGAAAATGTCTATCTCAATGGGCGTTTATCTCCGAGAACGGGTCCGTGAAGGGGCGGACCGAACCGTATTTTCGAAAAAAAATAGACGTCCATGTTTTATTCGACAATTTGTGAGCTGGGCGTTTTTGTTTTTCAGCAATAATGGAAAATGAAAGCGCCCAGCTCAAAAACGAATAAATCCAAGGCATTTGTTTGTGGGGCCAGGATTCGTAGTGCACTGGTCCCCCTCACATGCCAGGACACCAACCGGGCACCCTAGGGGGCACTTTTACAAAAACAAAAAAAAAGGTAAAAGAGCTCCCAGGTGCATAGCACCCTTCCCTTGTGTGTTGAGCCCCCCAAATCCCCCTCAAAACCCATTGCCCACAAGTCTACACCATTACTATAGCCCTAAGGGGTGAAGGGGGGCACCTACATGTGGGTACAGTGGGTTTGGGGGGGGTTGAACGACTAAGCATTAAGCAGCACAATTGTAACAGGTAGGGGGGGGATGGGCCTGGGTCCACATGCCTGAAGTCCACTGCACCCCCTAACAACTGCTCCAGGGACCTGCATACTGCTGCCAGGGAGGTGGGTATGACATTTGAGGGTGAAAATAAAAAGTTGTGAAACATCATTTTTTGTGGTGGGAGGGGGTTAGTGACCACTGGGGGAGTCAGGGGAGGTCATCCTCGATTCCATCTGGTGGTAATCTGGTCATTTAGGGCACTTTTTGGGGCCTTATTCGTGAAAAAACAGGGTCCAGGAAAAGTGCCCTAAATTCTAGCTACAAACGCATACTTTTTTTCCATTATCGGCGAAAGGCGCCCATCTCTGTTAGGGTGATAGCCATGCCCCAGTCCCACCTTCACCACGCCTCCAACATGCCCCCATTAACTTTGTACGCTTCCGCGATGGAGTGCAGTTGAAAACGTCCAAGTTCGGCTTTCGATTATACCACATTATTCGTTTTTGTGAGATAAACGTCCATCTTCCGATTTAGGTCAGAACTTGGGCGTTTTTCTCGTTCGATTATAAGCAGGATAGAGGAAGAAACCAAGAGAGAGATAAGTCTGGAAAAAGCGCAAATGGAAGAACAAATGACTAGAAATGTATGGAGGGGTGACAAGAACTTTTTCAGCTATATTAGTGAAAGAAGGAAGACTGAAAATGGAATTGTGAGACTGAAAGATGCCGTGAACTGCTATGTGGAGAATGATGAGGAAAAAGCAAACGTGCTAAACAAATACTTCTGTTCTGTGTTCAAGGAAGAAAATCCTGGAGAAGAACCACAACTGACTGGCAAAGGTACGTATCAGAATGGAGTAGATATAGCAGCGGTCACGGAAGAAAGTGTTTATGAACAACTTGAAAAATTGAAGGTGGACAAAGCCATGGGACCACATGGGACCCATCCCAGGATATTGAGGGAGCTCAGAGAGGTTCTGGCAAGTCCTCTTAAAGATTTGTTTAATAAATCCTTGGAGATGGGGGAGATTTCTTGGAATTGGAGAAGAGCAGATATGCTCCCTCTTCACAAAAGTGGTGACAGAGAAGAAGCTGGAAACTACAAGCCGGTAAGCTTCACTTCGGTTATTGGAAAAGTAATAGAAGCAATGCTGAAGGAAAAGGTAGTGAATTTCCTGGAAGCCAATAGGTTACAAGATCCAAAACAACATGGTTTTACCAAAGGTAAATCATGCTAAATGAATCTGATTTAATTCTTTGACTGGGTGACCAGAGAATTAGATTTAGGACTTGTGCTTGATAATCTACTTAGATTTCAGTACAGCCTTTGACAAGGTTCCTCATAGTAGGCTCTTGAATAAACTTGACAGGCTGAAGTTAAGACCTAAAGTGGTGAACTGGATTAGGGTGGTGGTTAATGGAATTCACTTGAAGGAAAGGTGACTAGTGGAGTGCCTCAAGGATCCGTGCTGGGGCCGATTCTGTTCAATATATTTGTGATCGACATTGCCAAAGGTTTAGAAGGTAATGTCTGCCTTTTTGCGGATGATACCAACATTTGTAACAGAGTAGATACTCCGAAGTGAGTGGAAAACATGAAAAAGGATCTGCAGAAGTTAGAAGAATTGTCTAATATTTGGCAATTAAACCTCAATGCAAAGAAGTGCAAAGCGATGCACATAGGATGTAAAAATTCAAGGTAGACATATGTGCTAGGCGGTGGGAGGCTGATATGCACAGACAGGGAGAGGGATCTTGGAGTGATAGTATCTGAGGATCTGAAGGCGATAAAACAGTGTGACAAGATGGTGGCCGTAGCCAGAAGGATGCTAGAATGTATAGAGAGAGGTGTAACCAGCAGAAAAAAGGATGTGTTGATGCCCCTATATAAGTCATTGGTGAGGCCCCACCTAGAATACTGTGTTCAGTTTTGGAGGCTGTATCTTGCTAAAGATGTAAGAAGACTTGAAGCGGTCCAGAGGAAGGCGACAAGAATGACATGCGGCTTGTGCCAAATGACATATGAGAAGAAACTGGAAGACCTGAATATGTATACTCTAGAGAGGAAGAACAGGAATGTTATGATACAGACATTTAAATATTTGAAAAGTATTAATATAGAAACACATATTTTCCAGAGAAGGGAAAGTGGTAAAACTAGAGGACATGAATTGAGGTTTCGGGGTGGCAGACATAGAAGTAATGTCAGGAAATTCTTTTTCACGGAGAGGGTGGTGGATGCCTGGAATGACCTCTCAAGGGAGTTGGTGGAAAAAAAAAACTGTGGCAGAATTCAAAAAGGTGTGGGATGAGCACAGAGGATTTCCAATTAGAAAATCAATGATATAAAAAAACAAAACGTAAAGGGTTGCATATGTGTTTGCATGTGAAGTGGTGCTTGGATAGCAACTCTGGTTGCATCAACTAAGGCCGGTGCTGGGCTGGCTTGTACGGTCTGAGTCCCACATATGATGATCCAGTTTAGGGTGGGATGGAGAGAGCTTCAACGGAAACTCCAGTGATTTGGAACGTCAGGACAGTGCTGGGCAGTCTTTGCCCCACAAATGACAAGACGGATTTGGGTAGGCTGGAGTGGGCTTTGACAGCAACTCTAGTTGGAAGATAAGGACAGAGCCGGGCGACTTATGTACTAGCAACACCAAAGAAAGACCATGATCAAGTAAATAATATCACATTCATTGTTGAATTAAATCTTGAATTTATAATGAATGTGACTGTTGGGGCAGACTGGATGGACCATTCAAGTCTTTATCTGACATCACTTACTATGTTACTAAAACATGCCCCTAACCTGCCCATGTGCAGGCTGCCTTTGCAGTTGCGTGTTATAGCATTTAGGCGCTATGTTATGCGTGAAACTGCAAATTGGTGCCAATTAATATTGTACACTAATTAAGGCTAATTAATGGTACTTAAATCCAATTAGCACCTAATTTAACAATTAAGTTAGGTGTACAATTAGCAATGTTCTATAACTTGCATGTGCAAATTTGTGAATGATGATAGAACGATAACGTTTATTAAAATTGTCATGTTTTTCTCAAAAAAACTAAATGTGGCAGGGATATGTGTAGGCTACAGTATTCTGTAAGTTATGTGTGAATCTGGGAACCCTGTTCATGTTCTATCCATGCTCTGTCCTATGTACACCTCGATGCATTTAAAATCTAGATGCGCCATTACAGAATAGTGTGTAGGTGCCCTGTGGCACTTTCATGCCATTTATGAGGGTAATTTCATAAGGGGGTGCCTAGTGTCAGCCCATTTTCAGCTACCTAATTTGTCAATTTTATAAAAACAAGTAGGTGCTGACCTGTCTTTAAAAAATACTAGTATAAGTGGTAGAAATTGTGCCTATATTGTAGGTGTGGACATTTATACCTGCTCTTGAGCAGGTATAAATGTCCATGCCTAGATTGTTTAAATATGTGTGCAAATTAGTTTCTTTTATAATCTGCATGGGTACTTGTGAGCTTTACCCACACTCTGCCCATGTACACATCTAACAGCAAAATACGCACCAACATGTTTATGGGTGCAATTTTATAACATAGGCGCTAACATTTATGTTAGTAAATGTTTGAATACTAGTATATGCATGTATAAGCATACATATGCACTTATATCCACCTAAGTGCTATTCTGTAAATATGTACATATCTTGAATGGCACGTATTTGCAAAGGGGGCATAGACAGGGCACAGTGTGGGCAGGATGCCCGCTTATGCACTTAACTTATAGAATACTATAAGTTATGCATGTATTTACACCAGCTGTATGGCTGATATAAGTAGTCATGCCTAATACTACACATATATATATATCTGGCTAAGTTAGTGATGCACATTGGGAAGAATAATCCAAATCATAGTTATCTGATGCTAGGTTCCACCCTAGTTGTCAGCACCCAAGAAAAAGATCTAAGTGTCATCGTGGACAATACACTGAAATCTTCTGCCCAGTGTGTGGCAGTGGCCAAAAAAGCAAACAGAATGCTAGGAATTATTAGGAAAGGGATAGAAAATAAGACAAAGAATATTATAATGCTTCTGTATAGCTTCATGGTGAGATCACACTTTGACTATTGCATTCAATTTTGGTCGCCGTATCTTAAAAAAGATATAGCAGAATTAGAAAAGGTTCAAAGAAGGGCAACCAACAAGATTAAGGGGATGGAACTCCTCTCATATGAGGGAAGACTTAAGAGTTTAGGACTCTTCAGCTTGGAAAAGAGACGGCTGAGGGAGGATATGATAGAGGTTTACAAAACCCTGAGTGGTGCAGAACGAGTAAATGTAAATAGATTTTTTACTCTTTCAAAAAGTACAAACTCAAGGAAGTTACATGGTAATACTTTTAAAATAAACAGGAGGAAATACTTTTTCACTCAACAAATAGTTAAGCTCTGGAATTCATTGCTGGAGGATATGGTAACAGTTGTTAATGTATCTGTATGGCCACTAAGCATACCTTTGACCAGTTCCGGTGTTTTGCCATTGAACAGATAAGGGATAACATCTGTGGCAGGGACCAGGATCGTCGCCTCTTACAACATCACAGTCCGAAAACATATCCCTACATATGAAGCATCTAAAATGGTTGCCAGTGTGTTGTAAGATCTTATACAAAACTGTTATTGATGGCTCACCAGATTCTCTATCATGATTACACTTATTATTTAAAGAATGCTGTGAAATGGTATTTACTGACTCCCTCCTTGAGATCTCAACATAAGAGTGAGCTTGTCACTCCTGCGCTTCAACATGTATGCTTAGAGCTTATATGGACTGGAAACATTTTCCAGCTATAGACCTATTGCATGGAATAAATTGCTATTGCAGATTAAACGTGAAGCCTGCTTGTCTACATTTAAGACATGTCTGAGTGACTTTTTATTATATACAGTTTTTGATGACTCCACTTGATGAAATGGTGTAGATTGAGTGGACTTCCTGTTGTACTGTTGGATGTTTTTTGTGATTGTAATTTATTATGTTTTTGTGTTTTTTTGATTTTATGTATGTATGTTTGTACTAGGCCCTGGACAAAGGCGGACTAGAAATAATAAATTCAATTCAATTTAATTCAACATGAACAGCACTGGATATTTGGTTTAAAATCACTAGAGCCTGCTAGTTTCAATACTTTGATGGAGTGAGCAGGTTTTTTATGAATGAAGGATTTTAATGAATGAAGAATTTTGTTTGGATTTTCCACAGTCTGATGATGTATCTTTATGTGATTGGATGATTGCTGTTTGGTGCATGCAATTTTGAAATGTTTGTCTGACAGGAAGAATGCTGGAAGCAAACAGTGAGTTTTCTAAGGAGGGGGGCTGACTGAACATATTTTAACATCATTTTTCTTTTGCAGATGATGAGTGAGCATATTTAATTCCCTGAAGAAGCCTTGTGTGAAACGGGACCCCATTGGGATTCTCTTAATAAGATAAATATGCCTTTTTACATGCATAAAAACTGAAAGTAAAAAATGAAAACATGAAATAAAAAATGGGAAGAATTAACATAAGATATTTGATTTTGGAGGTTTTTGGCCAACGATGAGTCTGTGGTCTGCAGTGTACTCTTTTGTGAAGAAACAGTTAAGTTCCGCAGACTGTTGAGGTCTTTTACTCCATATTTTAAAAATAATTTATTTTTATTTTTTATTTAATGAATTTCAAGTATACAATCACAGCCAATAAATGCAATTATTAGTAACTCATCATACATAATCAAGGAAAGAAAATATCAACCCAAAAGTGGGTAGAAAGAAAATAACTATCATCATCCACATCCAAGGAAATAGATCCAAGAGCAAGTAATAAAAAACAAAAGTAGAAATCTACTTTGACAGGAACCTCCCCCCCCCCCCCCCCCAGAACAGACTAACCAAATCAGAAATGTATCTCAGTCAGTTCTTACAGTAACCCTCACTCAGAGAAACAACATATAATCACCCTCTGAAACCACAAAATCAAACAGTTGCTTAGGTTCTGGCATTCGCATATAGACATTTCAAACTATGTTTGTTGTTCCTATTTACATCATGCTCAGTACTTGACAATATTAATTTGTAATCTTTTTATTTTTACACATGATCTACTATGGTCTCTTTTGCAACCTTACTATCGGGATACCCTATCTTCCCTGTTTTGGTGATATTTTTGAAAGATACCTTATCCCGAACCATGCGCTTTTGAGCGACTGTCGGCCTTACCCCAGTTTGTAGTTTAAAAGCTGCTCTAGCTCCTTTTTAAATGCTGATACCAGCAGCCTGGTCCCACCGTGGTTAAGGTGGAGCCCATCCCTTCGGAATAGGCTCCCCCTTCTCGCGCATGCTCTGCACAAGAAGTCCTGGAATGCTACTCAGAGGCAGAAACAAACAGCAGGGAGCGGCAGCAGTCCATTTACTTGGCTGGTGGGGCTCAGCATCCCTTTCAATAAAGGTATGCCTAGCACGCATGTATGGGGGTAGGGTGGGGGAGAGAGGAATGCATTGCCCCTCAGTCCACTCCTGCCCCCCCCCCAATAGGGCTGGCTACGCCCATAGAGAGAGCCCGTTGTTAAAAATGTACCAGCACACCACTCTTTGTGTTAATGTCACTGCTTACATATATAAATGCCAAACAAGCCTTCTGAAATGGCCTCCTTAGGATCCAGAGTTAGGTGCCTAATGCTGGAAATCAGTGCTAAGCTCCTAACATTTTCCCCACCTAAGGGACTCATTTTCAAAGCACTTAAACTTACAAAGTTCTATAGTAATCTTTGGAACTTTGTTAGTCTGTTTTTGAAAATTAGTCCCCATGTAACTTTGTAAGTCTAATTTGTATAACACATGTGCTGATATTTATGTGCATGTGACATGCATTAATGTTTAGAATACTTGCATATATGCATATATGTGTGCACTTATGCATACACATCCCATTATTCTGCCTAAGTACTATTCTGTAAATATGTGCGTTATTTTTGATAGTGCATATGTGGGGGGGGGGGGGGGGGGGGGGACACGGGCAAGACTCCCACTTATACGCATTAACTTATAGAATATTATCTCTGGCATGAGCTGTTCTATGGATGCTGTAAATGCCGTCTAAATGCTATGCACATATATATCTGATTATGCTAATATTCTATAAGGGAAAGTAGGCACCTCTGGGTGCCTGACTGTTATAGAATTGCCCTGCACATACATGTGCGAGAAGGATTTGTGGTCTGAGACCAAAGTAGAGTTTTGATCTCAATGCTAAGTGATGTGTGGTATAAAACAAACACAGCACATCAACATGATAACACCGCCCTTATAGTACAGCATGGAAGTGGCAGCATTATATTGTCGGGAACAGGGAGGTTTATGAATATCAAGGGGAAAACAGCTGGTGCAAAGTACAGGCAGATAATGAAGGAAAGGCTGGAGAAGATTAACCTTTCAGCAAACAATCATCCTAAGCGTGACCTACAAGCAACAATAGAGCAGCTTAGCAAGAAGAAAGTGAAAGTGAATGTACTTGAGTGGCACAGCAAAGCCCAAACGATAAAATGCTTTAAGAAAAGAGCTCTTAGTCTTTACTTGTAATTACTGAACCTTTGAAATAAAACTGGGATATTTTCCTCCATAGGAACTGCGCTAGTCTCTTCTGGTACTGGGCTGCCTGGTTTTGACTTCATCTTCATAGTTCTGCAGACATTTATTGTAGGTTCTCCAACTGTCTTCTTTTCTTCTTTCATTTGCAAACTACTTTGAACCATTTTGGTGATGCTGGGATACTCATCCAACACTTGACTTTTACTCCACTGTGCAGAAACAGACCAGTCAAAAACCTAAGGAGAAATACTATATTGTCATTAAGAGTGCAATACTATATATAACATCTACTACTATTACTACTGTTTATCATTTCTATGGTACTACTAGGCGTGCACACAGTTGTATATCTATTTGTGTACTTTCTTTATTATTATTATTATTATTATTTCCAACCCAATTGAAGTTAAAAGGAATTATGCAAAAGGGGTTGAGACTGTCTGTCTGGGGGCAAAAATTATTCTCTGAAAATTTAACAGAATGAGATGAAACTTGACTTGAGGAAAACACCAGTAGAAAGACACAGCAAATTTGAAAATGGGTCAAATTGGACTGGGAGTTCCAGAGATATAAGACCCCCAAAATGACTCAATGCAGTTCTATGGGAGGAATTCTGGCTTCCATAGCAGAGAAAAAAATAATGGAATGGGATGAAACTTGGCATGTAGGGAAAAACAGTAAAACGACACACTGAGTTTGAAAATGGTCCAAACTGGAGCAAGGGTTCCAGGTAAATGAGCCTCTCTCCCAAATATTGACCAATGCATTTCTATGAGAAAAGGAATTGCAGCTTCTATATCATACAAACTTTGAAGAAATATAGAAATTAGAGAATAGGGTAAGGCAGTCTAAAAGATCAAATTCCCTACTCTTCCAAATCTCCAAACTGACCTACCCCTGAAAACACACCCCCTCACAACTACTCCACCTCACAACTATCCCGGCAGCCCAATTAATACCCTGTGAGGGACGGAATGGTATAGTGAAGAGAACTCTCTCACTGATGATGCAGTTCAGTTACCTTGCAGCAGGTGGCACTAGTCTGCTGAGATTGAGGCTATCAGAGAGGCAGGGCTCGGGCCAGGAGGGTGTTAAATGCCCTGAACCAGTGAGAGAGAGGGAGGCCCTGAATGCAGAGGATCCAAGACTAGGGTGGCAAGCAGGGCTGCAGTACCTGGAAAGAGACTGGGGAAGAACAGTGGTTTTAGCAGGAAGTGCTTCCCTGTAAGTGACAGAGCAGAAGAGGACTGAGGTAAGACAAGTTTGTATTACAACCTGGTAGACAGTGTGACTTGGAAAGTCAGTGAAAGTGGAATAGTGGGGATTCCAAGAAGAGACAAAGTAACTGGGTTACCTGATGGAGGGGGGACCAAGCATGTGCTGTGGGCTTACAGGAGTAGGACATGGGAGAGACAGCTTGTGTCTTTAAGAAGAGACTTTGGGGCTCATTTTCAAAACACTTAGAATTATAATGTAACCTATGCCTCCATGTATGTTTATTTACCTCTGACTTGTGGAGAGAACAGGTTACACATTTCTTTGCATGTAACTAAATATTTTCCTTTTACCTTTAACCCCTGACTGGCTGTATTTATTGAAGACCCCCCCCCCCCTATACCAACTCAGCTCACATTACCACATACCCTATATCTGTCATACCACCCTGCAAACTGCCCTATCTCCAAAAACTACCACCTGCAACTACCCCAACACTTTGCAAGCTGCCCTGTACCCAAAAATTGCCCCTCACCCAAATCTATCTCTGCAATTGCCACACCACCTGACAAATTGCTCCTACCCTTCAAAATATCCCCTGCAACTGCCACACCATCTCTAAACTGCCCCAACCCCTTAAAACTACCTCCAGCAAATTGCATTGCTCCAAAAAATTACCTCTAACTTTCCCATCACTCTGTAAATGTCACCCCCCCAAAACTACCCCAACTACCTCACAACCCTACAAAATGCCCCACCCTCAAAAAATAATCCCCTAAAACTACTTCAAACCCCAAAATATCCTACCCACAACTGACACAACACTCCACAAAAGGTCACAACCCCAAAAACTACTCCACTGCAAATTCCCTACCACCCCACAAATTGCCTCAAGCCCAAACTAATCCCACACAACTACACCTACATGATCCAAATCACCCCTCCTCCTCAAACTTGCCACCTCACAAGTGCCCTTCCCCCAGGCCCAATTACCTCCCCCACAGACATAACACATCCCCAGCACAAACACAACACGGAACAGAAATATACATACACAACAGGTGCAAATACAGGGAATGTTATTATTTCCCTCTCGCTTTATTTCATTTTCTTTATTGTTAATTCTACTCTGAAAACTACTTCAGCAATCATGCAAGTTTCTTATTGGTTGCTATATGCATTGCCAAGTAATATATCTTGCCATGGGCATGGCCAGATTAAGACATTGCCAAACATTACATATACTTTCCCCCTTATTCTATAACTTGGTGTCTATTATTAGGTGTCAAGTATGGCCGTAGTTCACAGAATGCTAGCAGTTACACGCTTCAGAGGTACCAGTGATTGGCAACTGCACTTGTGTGCTAGGTGCTATTCTATAAAGTATGCCGCCAAAGTCACTTAGGGGTGAATTCTATATATGGCACAGAAAAAAGCGCTATTCTATTAGCTGTGCTTAAAGTTAGGCACAGTTTATAGAATAGCGTTTATGCCCGGGAATCGCGCCTAACTAGGCATGGCGATTTGCACCAACTGAAACATGGAGCAACTGTACACACCTACAAATAATCACCTAAAACTACTTCAAACCCCCAAATATCCCAAATTAGGTGCGTAGCCCCCCTTATTCTATAACAAAGCTGTACTGACCAGCCTTGGAGCTGGACGACGTGAGCCCTAAGTCCTAGTCCAAGTGGACCAAAGACAGCCGACAAACCCCTGGGTTCTTCACCTAGACCAACTACCGTTCCCCGGAGGTTGAGCTCCCAGGGTCAGGCAGCCAGCGGGACTAGTCCATAGCCAGGAAATGTCGGTGTCAGAAAACAGGCACAGCTCAGGGAGAAATAAGGCTGGCAGCAGGTAGTAATCAGTAGTCAGCGTAGGTCAAGGCAGCAGGTAGCATGGTCAGATGTCAACTCAGGTCAAGGCAGGCAGAGGCAGCGTGGTCAGAAGTCAGCAAAAGTCAAGGCAGGCAGTAAAGTCAAACCAGTCAGTCAAACGAAAACGCACTCACAGAAGCAGCCAAAAGCTGTTGCCAAAGCCCCGAGGAAGCTGTGGAGCTGGCAGAAGAGGGAGCGTGTAGCTGACATCACAAACCTTCTGACGGGCCGACGCTGTCAAAAACACAGGGGCGGAGCCCCCTCCCAGCACTATGGAGATGCGCACACAAAAGAAAGGAAACTGAGCTGCAATGCCCCCTGCCAGAGCGCTCCATCACTCCACGCCTCCATACTGTCAGTCACCGGTGCCACCTACTGTTGGATACCCTCCGAAGCATGCCCAACATGCCCCCAGTTACGAGGATGCGACAGTACCCCCCCTTAAGCCCCTCCTCTGTGCCCAGGGCCCAGGTTTCCTCAAGAAACAGGTGTGAAAATTGTGGTGCAAGAGGTGCATAAACCAGATTAGCTGGTTCCCATGAGTTGTCCTTGGGTCCATAGCCTTTCCAGGCAATCAGATAATACAGATGTTTTTTTCTCCTCTTGGAGTCCAGGATTTCTTCAACTTCATATTCTGGATCGGGATCTGGTGCTGGACCACTAGGCACAGGACATTCAGGGTGCCACTTGGAGGTGATGAATGGTTTCAACAATAAGACATGAAAGGCGTTGTGGATTTTCATAGTGGAGGGTAAGTGAAGATGATATACCATTGCGCCAATCCATTCTTGTATCGCGAAGGGTCCAATGAACCTAGAAGTGAATCGCTGTGAGGAAAGTCAAAAACAAAGATGTTTTGTGTTTACCCATACTTTCTGCCTTGGATAAAATAGGGGGGCTGGTCTCCGAAGACGATCAGCCCTTTTCTTGAAGGCAGCAGATGCCCATTGTAGATGTTGGTGTAACTGTCTCCAGAGGGTGTGAATATCGGTGATCACTTGATGTCCAGCTGCGATGTAAGGTGTAGTGGCCTCTGGAAGTGGTAATGGAATATGTGGATGATGCCCATACATAGCAAAGAAGGGTAAGGCTCTGGACGATTCATGAAGGTGATTGTTGTAGGCAAATACAGTCCATGGAAGTAACGCAACCCAATTGTCCTGCTTCTTATTGACATATAGGCAAAGGAAGTTCTTTAAGGTTTGGTTTACTTGCTCTGTTTGTCCATTGGCCTGAGGGTGGCAGGCAGAGGTGAAATCCAAGGTAACGCCAAAATGGGAACATAGTTGACGCCAGAGTCGAGAGGTAAACTGAACCCCTCGATCACTAAGGATCCAAGATGGGAGTCCATGTAGATGAAAGATACTCTGGAAAAATGTCTGTGCTAGGGTATTGGCAGAGGGTAACCCTTGCAGAGGAATAAAATGTGCCATTTTAGCAAATCAGTCCACCACCACCCAAATGACATTGTAGCCACTGGAGAGGGGGAGATCGGTAATAATGTCCATTGATATCTCCTCCCAGGAACTCTTGGGTGTAGATAATGGCTGAAGAAGACCCCACGGATTACCATGAGATGCCATGTGTTAGGCACAGTTGGGACAGGACAGTACAAATTGGCATACATCCTGATTCATCCGTGGCCACCAGTAATGGCGGGCAATCTGATGAAGGGTCTTTCAAACTCCTGGATGTCCAGCTAATTGTGATGAATAGGTCCATTACATAACCTTGCGTTGGGCATGACTTGGCACCGGTGTTCTCCCTAAAGGGGAACAGAAATCCAAATGACGCACAACCCTAGCAGGGTCTGTCAAGTACTGTAGTTCATCCTGCGGTTTAGTTGAATCAAAAGGTCTAGATAAAGCATCCACCCTAACATTTTTCTCTGCTGGACGGAAGATGAGGCAAAAGTCAAATCAAGCAAAGACAGGGACCATCTGGCTTGGCAAGGGTTCAGTTGTCTGGCCTGCTGCAGAAAGGTAAGGTTTTTGTGATCAGAGATAACAGTGAAACGATGGGCAGCCCCTTCTAGAAGATGTCTCCATTCTTCTAAAGTTAGTTTCAGTGCTAGAAGTTCTTTGTCTCCCTCTGTATAATTCTTTTCTGTAGGAGTGAATTGCTTGGAAAAGAAAAAAACAAGGATGTAATTGGCTCTTAGAGTCAGCCTGGGAGAGAACCACCCTGGCTCTGACTGAGAAAGCATCCACCTCGACGATGAATGGACGTGAGGAGTCTCCTTTTTCATTTTGGTCGCTCTTCTTTGAACCGTTTCTAATTCTGCTATATCTTTTTTGAGATATGGTGACCAGAATTGAGTGCATTACACAAGGTGAGGTTATACCATGGAGCGATAATGAGGCATTATAATATTCTAGGTCTTATTTTTCATATCTTTCCTAATAATTCCTAACATCTTGTTTGCTTTTTAGGGCCGCTGCCACACAATGAGCAGAAGATTTCAGTTTATTGAGTGCTGACTCCTAATGTGTACCCTAGCATCAAGTAATTATGATTCAGATTATTCTTCCCATTGTGCATCACTTTACATTTGTCCACATTAAATTTCATCTACCAGTGGCAACCGGGGTGAATGGAAAACATACAGCTAGGTTCTCAGTTCAGAGAGGAATGAGACAGGGATGCCCTTTGTCTCCCTTTTTATTAATTCTGGATCCCTTGATAAGAGAGATTATAATGAACTCTGATATCACAGGGGTGCAAGTGGCATAGCAAGAATTCAAAATGTCAGCATTTGCTGATGATCATTTGTACACCTGACATCCCTCGCCATTCCTTAGCAACTTTATTGGAAAGTATTACAGAATATGAAGATTTTTCTGGATTTACGCAAAGTAAGCATAAGTTGGAGGCACTAGCAACAGATGATAAAATAAGGGCTACTTGTGCGGGGGAGGTCTTCTCACTTAAATGGGCGCAGGGAAACTTTTAATATTTGGGGATCCAGATGCCATCTGATCAAAGGAAGATTTATTTTTTGAATTTCCCTCAATTGTTGCAATATACTAAGCAGAACCCGGAAGCTTGGAGGGCCCTTCCTCTATCTCTGAATGGTAGAATAAGTTTGTATCGGATGACATTATTTCCAAAATGACTGTATGTCCTCCAAAATCTCCCTGTTTGGTTGTTGAAGGACTTATAGAGCTTGCAGAGAATATTAACAAAATTTTGCTGGAGAGAGGAAAAAGCCTAAGCTTAAGTTTGTAAGACTATCTGAGGATGGTGCTTGGGGATGTCTGGGTCTTCCTGACCTCCTAACATATAATCATGTCTGGATTGGTTATTGGAGCTTAATAATTATACTGTATTACATTTGAACATGCATTGTTTGCACCACTTCACGTAAACTATGTACTTCAGGTTACAATTACTAAATTACCCCAGCATCTTAGGGCTAATATTTTACTACGCCTCATGAGGATAGCTTGGAAGGCTTTGGTGACTTTATGGAAACAGAACACACCTGACAGTGACCTCTTACTATATTGGGAAATTTTGATTTCCCCCTGGCTTTAAATAATGCAGTTTTTAGGCGATGAATGGGGAGGGACTTCAATTCTTGAGTCAACTATTTAAGACATAATTACTTTTGAAACTATTCAGAACAGTTTCAGGCCCTGGCAACAGATAGGTTTGCTAATTATCAACTAGCTCACTATGCCCATAGGACCAAACTCTATAAATAGTGCCAGAAAATCAGTGCCGAAAAAATAACACATTAAGCGTTATTCTAAAATTAGTGCTGAAAGTTAGGTGCCATTTATAGAATACGCTTAGTGCATAAATTGTAGGAATGCCCCTGATCTGCTCACAACCCTCCCATGGCTGTGCCCCCTTTTTGGAGCCACACATAAAATTTACATGTGGATCTCTGTGACTAAAATTTCAGCCAACTTGACTTGTTAGACTGCAAATATTGCAAAACACTGCAGTTAAGAAGATAATAGGGCAAAAGAGATCGGATCACACCTACATTGATCAATTTCCATTGGCTTACCCATTAAAGCCCGAATTATTTTTAAACTTGCATGTTGGGTATATAAGATGTTCTTGGGTATGTGTCTAGAAAACTTATTTTCTTTATTTTCATTTCTGTTGTGTCCTATTTTATTACGTGCTATAGATTCATGCCTTCTTTGTTTTCCATCATTTGTAAAAGTAAGATTTAAGATTTCTCTATCGACATCATTTCCGTATCAGGCAGTTTCAATATGGTGCTCACTCCCAGTTGATATTAAAAAGATTAATTCTTTCCTACTGTTTCGAAAACAATTGAAAGCTTATATGTTTAAAAAATTTCTGCTTCAGTGATTACAATCTTTTTTTGGTATCTGTTTCTTTTCATTATTGTATAATAGTTAATTCTTGTGTTATTTATTTTGAACCTCTGACTGGGAGTTGGCGGACTACAAGCACTGTTACCATTACCATCACCATTTGTTTTGCACTTATCTTCAATAAAGAGAATTAGAGCACTCCACATCTGTCTCTGAATGACTGGAGAGATTTCTACACCAGGGTCTTGAAGGGAAACCCCTTCCCTGTAGAGAGAACCAGCTTCCTTGGATAAGAGAGTGAGTGAAGACAGGAGGGGACCAGGAGAAATGAATGTTCTGTGGGGGCCTTAGGGTGTGAATCTATCAATGGACCTTGCTGCAACCATGACAACCCCTCACAATAGTAAATTGCTTTGATATTGATTTTGAAACGTGGCTAAGCAAATATCAGTAAACTAAACTAAAAACCCTGTGGCTACCTTGGAAATAACCTTGTGTTTGAGCTCTTTTCAATCTGCTCTGTCAAATCTTCCCCCTTCATGGCTGCAGAAGATTGTACTGAGCAGTTCTGTGTGTGTTGGTTTGAAAAGAGGATGGAGAAACCTTTCGTGCTGAAATCTGTTTATTCCTTCATTTCCTCCTATCCTTTTTTCCCCATACTTGCCTCTTCTCCTTCTTCAGTGGATGGTTCAGACTCAGTCTTCTCAGTGCTGCTCCTGGGTTCTTGTTCATGTTGATCGGTGATCGTTTCTTCTTGCTCATCTGTTTGTATATTTAGTTCATGCAAGCTTAATTGTTTAGTTTCATTTGTAATTTCATTGGCAATGTCATATCGATTCCAGTCAGCAGTCGTACTCCATTGCATAGGCGTGTACCAAGCAATAGCCTAGGGAGAAAACATGTCATTGTCATTGACTGCACAATAGTGAGAATATCTATTCAACTGTTTGCTACTTACATCTTAAATGACATGAAAGACAAATCTATGGAGGTAGGTGCTACTTACGCATGTCAAAGGTGCCACAGAGTGGCAGTTAGGTGCCTATTTGCATTGGGTGCTGTTCTATAAGGTAGTGCCTAAGGGTCATAGTGCCTAACTGTAAGGAGGCATACATGTGGGTGGAACATAGACAGATCACGGGTATGTCTCCCACTGATGTGCATAGTTTATAGAATACTATAGACTAGGTGTGTCACTGGGCACACCTAGGCGCACCAACTTATGCCTGCCATTGACATGGTGTAAGAAGGTGTGCCTAACCATGGGTGAGCCAATGCCGACCTTAAGCTAGTATTCTATAGCGCCATCTTGGTGCCAAGATGCCATTGCAGAATTGGTGCTAAGCATATGGCATTGAGGTACCTAGACTGAGGCGCCAAGTTTTTGAATTGCCACACAGAATTTAATTACTCAGTGCCGGGCAAAATAGTGGAAACTATTATAAAGAATAAAATTACAGAACATGTAGACAAACATGGTTTAATGGGACAGAGTCAGCATGGGTTCAGCCAAGGGAAGTCTTGCCTCACCAATTTTCTTTGAAGATGAGAATAAATATGCGGATAAAGGTGAGTCGGTTGTTAGGGTGTATCTAGATTTTCAGAAAGCTTTTGACAAAGTTCCTCATGAGAGACTGCTGAGAAAATTCAGAAGTCATGGGATAGGAGGCAATGTCCTTCTGTGGATTAGGAATTGGTTGTTGGACAGAAAACAGAGGGTAGGGCTAAACTGCATTTTTCTTAATGGAGAAGGGTGAATAGTGGAGTGCCACAGGGATCAGTAATGAGACCAGTGTTATTTAACATATTTATAAATTATCTGGAAATCAAAATGACAAGTGAGGAGATTAAATCTGTAGATGACACAAAACTATTCAAAGTGGTCAAAACACATGCAGATTGTGAAAAATTGCAGGAAGACCGTAGGAAACTGGAAGACTAGGCATCCAAATGGCAGATGAAATTTAATGTGGACAGATACAAAGTGATTCTGGTTACTGTATCTCAAAAAATATATAGCAGAATTAGAAAATTTTCAAAGAAGAACAACCAAAATGATAAAGGGGATGGAACTTCTCCCATATGAGGAAAGGCTAAAGTGGTTAGGGCTCTTTAGCTTAGAAAAATGATAGCTGAAGGGGGATATGATTGAGATCTATAAAATAGTGAGTGAATCAAATTTTCACTCTTTTAAAAAGTACAAAGACTAGGGGATACTCAAATGAAATGACATGGAAATACTTTTAAAATAAATAAGAGGAAATATTTTTTCACTCAAAGAATAGTTAAGCTCTGGAACTTGTTTCTGGAGGATGTGGTAACAGCGGTTAGCATATCTGGTTTTAAAAAAGGTTTGGACAAGTTCCGGGAGGAAAAGTCCATAGTCTATTATTGGGGTGGTCATGGGGGAAGCCACTGCTTGCCACAAGATTGGTAGTATGGAATGTTACTACTAATTGGGTTTCTGCTAGGTACTTATGACCTGGATTGGCCACTGTTGGAAGCAGAATACTGGGCTATATGGATCATAGGTCTAAGTCATTATGGCTTTTCTTATGTTTTTATGTTTAGATAGTCTTGAGCTCAATGATATGGACAGAGATATCTGCTAGTTTAATGTGAAAGGACAGGACTTGAATGTTTCTCTTGCTCTCTCCTTTCTCCTGTTTTCTTTCTCTCTTTTTGTTATTCCAATTTACTTTAGCATTGCTTCATCACACTACATGCATTGGTTATCCTGTACTTTGAACCATAGTAGGATCCATAGATAATATGGTTGGTAGCTTCATTTGACCTTGAGTATCACATTTCACATTGACTATGTGGCAAATAGAGAATCGGAAGGGAGGTGTTGGTTGTGTCATCAGCATCTCTGAGTAGGTTTTGGGCAGCCTAGTATTAGGCAGACAAGCTGGGGTTTGGTCCACAAAGGTTCTTCTATGATGTTTGAGCTATGGGGGATAGGGAGGGTTGGATTTCTTGTTGTTTACGGCTGGGGCATATTATTTCTGTCTAGTCAATGATGAAAATAAGTGTTGTTCTTTTCTTTGAGGTGACTAGGGGGTTCAGACACAAAGTTCCATAGGTTACTGAGCTTTGTAATTCTAAGTGCTTTGAAAATACGCCTCCATATGTAATAGAGTTTGGATATACCTTCTTGGTTAAGTTTGTATCATGGAACGTCAGGGATTTGAATTCTCCATTTAAGAGGAGTAGAGTAGTAAATGGGCTATAATGCCACGTATATAATCAGTTAAAACAAACATTACAAAATATAAGATCAATGTAAAACATAATCCAAATACATTTCACTTTCATGATCCATAATTCATGATCCATATAGAGCTTCTTTGGCTTGAGATGCTTTATAAACAAATGGGAGATTGTGTGGTGTCCTGTCAATTACTGAAAGTTAGGGAAAAGCTTAACTTTCTTGACGTCTCCCTTGCAATATGCTTATTAGAAAAGAACTAAAAGGCATTTTTATGAGCACATAAACAGTTACATAAAATGTGGACCAAAAGAAAAATCCAAGAGATATGGAGAAAGGTAGTGGGATTCTTAGGAGTTCCAAGCTAATGGCTGACCAGTTTGCTAAATACCATGAACAGCTACAGTGGGGGAAATAAGTATTTGATCCCTTGCTGATTTTGTAAGTTTGCCCACTGACAAAGACATGAGCAGCCCATAATTGAAGGGTAGGTTATTGGTAACAGTGAGAGATAGCACATCACAAATTAAATCCGGAAAATCACATTGTGGAAAGTATATGAATTTATTTGCATTCTGCAGAGGGAAATAAGTATTTGATCCCCCACCAACCAGTAAGAGATCTGGCCCCTACAGACCAGGTAGATGCTCCAAATCAACTCGTTACCTGCATGACAGACAGCTGTCGGCAATGGTCACCTGTATGAAAGACACCTGTCCACAGACTCAGTGAATCAGTCAGACTCTAACCTCTACAAAATGGCCAAGAGCAAGGAGCTGTCTAAGGATGTCAGGGACAAGATCATACACCTGCACAAGGCTGGAATGGGCTACAAAACCATCAGTAAGACGCTGGGCGAGAAGGAGACAACTGTTGGTGCCATAGTAAGAAAATGGAAGAAGTACAAAATGACTGTCAATCGACAAAGATCTGGGGCTCCACGCAAAATCTCACCTCGTGGGGTATCCTTGATCATGAGGAAGGTTAGAAATCAGCCTACAACTACAAGGGGGGAACTTGTCAATGATCTCAAGGCAGCTGGGACCACTGTCACCACGAAAACCATTGGTAACACATTACGACATAACGGATTGCAATCCTGCAGTGCCCGCAAGGTCCCCCTGCTCCGGAAGGCACATGTGACGGCCCGTCTGAAGTTTGCCAGTGAACACCTGGATGATGCCGAGAGTGATTGGGAGAAGGTGCTGTGGTCAGATGAGACAAAAATTGAGCTCTTTGGCATGAACTCAACTCGCCGTGTTTGGAGGAAGAGAAATGCTGCCTATGACCCAAAGAACACCGTCCCCACTGTCAAGCATGAAGGTGGAAATGTTATGTTTTGGGGGTGTTTCTCTGCTAAGGGCACAGGACTACTTCACCGCATCAATGGGAGAATGGATGGGGCCATGTACCGTACAATTCTGAGTGACAACCTCCTTCCCTCCGCCAGGGCCTTAAAAATGGGTCGTGGCTGGGTCTTCCAGCACGACAATGACCCAAAACATACAGCCAAGGCAACAAAGGAGTGGCTCAGGAAGAAGCACATTAGGGTCATGGAGTGGCCTAGCCAGTCACCAGACCTTAATCCCATTGAAAACTTATGGAGGGAGCTGAAGCTGCGAGTTGCCAAGCGACAGCCCAGAACTCTTAATGATTTAGAGATGATCTGCAAAGAGGAGTGGACCAAAATTCCTCCTGACATGTGTGCAAACCTCATCATCAACTACAGAAGACGTCTGACCGCTGTGCTTGCCAACAAGGGTTTTGCCACCAAGTATTAGGTCTTGTTTGCCAGAGGGATTAAATACTTATTTCCCTCTGCAGAATGCAAATAAATTCATATACTTTCCACAATGTGATTTTCCGGATTTAATTTGTGATGTGCTATCTCTCACTGTTACCAATAACCTACCCTTCAATTATGGGCTGCTCATGTCTTTGTCAGTGGGCAAACATACAAAATCAGCAAGGGATCAAATACTTATTTCCCCCACTGTATATAGGTCTCAGGAAGTTGTTACAATCACAGATATGGAGCAATGGCTAGCTTCTAGAAATCTCCTTAAACTCGATGAAGAGTTGAGGGAACATCTGGAACATCCTTTTAGTGAGGGGGAAGTATGGCATGCCAAAGCAACATTTCAAAACAATAAGGCTATCAGCCCCAATCACCTACTGGCAGAATTGTACAAGGGGCAGATAAACCAACTTGCTCCATTATTGTTTAGGATCTTTAATGATGCTGGAAGTTAGGGGGCCTCCTTTCCATGTGGCGGAAAGTGATACAAAAAGAGGGGAAGAATTTCTTGTTGCCATTAACTTTGCTCAACATTGATTATAAAGTTGTATCTAAAATTTTGAGCTTCTGAATGGAAAATGTGATATAGCACTTTATTCACTCCAATCAGATGGATTTATAAAGCATATATATGGTGCAGACAATGTTCAGCTACTAGTTAACATTGTGCAAGTTATAAGGGAAAAAACAACATACACAGTTGTTACCCTAGATGCAGAGAAAGCCTTTGATAAGGTGACATGGCCTATCTTTTAGTGGTCCTCCAGAAGATGGAGTTTGAGCCTCAACTCTGCTTCATCCCCATTATTTCCCCAGAGGCAGAAGAAAATGCTGTCAAAAAATCATTCTGGTTTTTCACTACCTCAAACTTTGTCCACATCAGGGCCAACCTTTGGTCAGTGCAAACTGGGCAGTCTCATGGAGCTGAATGAGGCAGGGAATGACCTGGGTGCTGTTGTCCTTGACTGATGGGCAGCTGGTGGGTGGGCAGTGGCAGTGCTAGATGGACATGGACCTGGTGCAGGAGAGGTAACTCAGGCAAAGCAAGCTAGCTGCAGAAAGTCTAGTATTTAAAGGAGCTGGTATTCCTAGGCTGGAATTGTTACCGGCTTATGCACTCTCGTACCTTTAAGGGGGTAGACTTGGAGTGAACTGGCCACCAGGAAAGAAATGGAGCAACAGGGCAAGACAAGTAGTGGCTACAGCTGACCTCAGCCTCCAAGCAAGAAGGGGCACTGGCTACAACAAAGAAGGATGAGGCAGCCAAATCTGGAGGAGTAGGAGAAATAACGGCCTAGCACAAGTCAAGAACAAGAAGCCAGAATTAGCAGTAAGAAAGAGGAGTCACTCATCATGCCCATCCACATGGGCAGTAGTAAGAGGAACAACTAGGCAGTGAGGAGCTTGGGAACTGCAGGTAGACTACAAAGCTGCTACTGCCCCAGAGACCATCATCAGGGATAGAAAGAATGCATGAAGGGAAGTGAATTGGGGAGGAGGGAGGCCAATGGATTGGGGTGTGTATGTGTGTGTGTGGGGGGGGGGGGGGAGGTAGAGGGGGAGGGCCTAGAGAGAGCAGAAGAAGGTGAAGGGAATGTGTGAAATAGAGATGAGGGACAGAATGTCTGGAAGACAAAGAATGCCTGGAGAGAGGGAAGACAGTAAAGGAACCAAATAATTCATGTGATGAGGAAGAAGGTGTGGTATGGAGAAGATGCCTGGGATAGAATACTTGGAGTGAGAAAGACAGAATGTCTAGAGAGAGGGAAGGGGGATATAATGCCTGGAAGGAGAGAGGGAGAATGCCTGGAGAGGAAAGAATAGTTGGCAGGAGGAGAGAAAGAGGGGAAGAAAAATATTTGGATGGAAGGGGAGAAGATGAGAGACTGGAGATAATAAGGGAGGGAGAAGGGGGAGAATATTTGTAGGAAGAGGATAACAGAATGTCCTGATTAGATTGTAAGCTCTATTGAGCAGGGACTGTCTCTTTATGTTCAAGTGTACAGTGTTGGAACGCCTAGTTGTGCTATAGAAATGATAAGTAATAGTAGTAGTAGTAGGAGAAGTTGTTGATAAAGTCTGGAAAAAGGGAGGGGTATGTCATGGATAGGGCTGCCATCATTGTTCTTAAGAAGACATGCTCTCCTTTTGGGATCCTTCAGATGTGTCCTCCAGGGTTGTTGTTTTTTTGTGTATGTGTGATTTTTAGGCACATGTCTAACATGCCAACTCTCAAAAATAAGAGACATCTTCTCTTGCCTAGTCTATCTGGACACTTGGGGATGCCGAAGAGAAAGAGAGACAGACAGAGGCACTAGAGTCCAGAGGCAATGGTCCTCCTCTGTAGAGCTAATTCCTCTCTATTTCCCTCTGGAAATCTCCACTCACTTATCGTCCTTTCTATAGCCACTCCATGTGCTCCAGATCTCTATAGGACTACTGCAGTGAGATCTCTCCACCCAGACCCACTTCACTGCTTCCTTGATTATAAGGCTTAGGTTAAGTAGGAATTGACTATCACTAGTATATATAGTTCACTTTTGTATAACAGCAGCTCCTTCATTTAAGAAAGCAAGAAACTGAGAGGAAGGAAGAGGTGGCATTACACTAATCTATGACCTATTGGGGAATAGAATAAAATGCAAAATAGATATCAGGGGAAATCCAGTGCTTTAAAAGGGCTGAGGTGACTGGGAAGCTGAATGCTTAGTTTTCAGATCTGGCACCTATATCTGTGGCAAGTATAGGTGCTGGTGATTTACAAGCTCATATAGACTCAGATAGGCATAAGAAGTTGTTCAAGGAAGGAGCTCATCTTCATAATTAATAAACAGTTTTGTAAATCTTTGCAGCGAACGAGAACATGCAATATCTGCAGGTGAAGATATTTTTGCTTTCTATAATGCTATGCAGTTACAAGTCAGTGGACAGCACTTCTGTGTTTTCCAGGTCAGAAATGGCCAGAAAATTTTCTTGTGTCTAGACAAAGATAGAAGCAATTGATAACTCTGTTCTTGCACCACATTCTGTTGACTATGTACTAAAAGCAATGGAAAATAATGGTATACCTTACTGTGGTGTACATAGATGGTAGCAATCATGGAACCACCAAACCTTTTCCACTGGTAATTCCATAGTTTGACTGGAAAAATGGTGGTTTGGCAACCAAACTGATAGAACTCCTGGGCACGGTCAATGAGACTGCAGATACAATTGAAAACTTGTCACTGAAATTCTGACAAAGAACTATTTGCAAGACAAATGTGTGGCATTTGCTGATGACCATTGCAATACAATGTTTGGTGGAATCTGGTAAGATGAAGAAGGCATGAACACTTTTGCTATGCTGAAGAAGTTGATGCAGAAAGGAATTTTTAATTAATGTAAATTGCCCAGCACACGTATTAAACAGTTGTATCCCTCAATAGAGCATATATACTTGATGCAGATGTTGAGATCTTTCTCCTAAAAATTTACACCTACTTCCATAGATACATGGCCAGGGCTGAGTTCATGAAAGAATACTTAGAATTTGTGGATGTTGAATGTAGAAAAATGCTTTCTCATAGGAAGATGTGCTGGCTATTCTTGTTTCCTGGAATTACGAGGCTTCTTCAGATGTTTCCATCTTTAAGGCCTTCCTTCTTTTCCCAAGGCAAACCACTAAATTCTGCTCAATAAATTTTTCCATGATGACTTAAGTGAGGTGCACCTCTGATACCTGCATTCTCTCAAGAGCATAATTCACTCCCAAATCAAAGAACTGAAATTTGAAAAGAATTCCATGGTGGAACTGATGAGAACTTTGAATTCAGTGCATGATGTCTTTGATCAAAAGACCAAGCACTTCATGCTCCTGAAACTTGAGGGAATTCTTGCCCCATAGTGCAAGGAAGGGCTGTATGCAGAGTGTGACACATTCCATGGTAGAGAACAAAATTTGTATAACATGCATCCAAATCCCTAAGTATTAGTTATTCAAAAGATCAGGGACAACCCTTAACAAAATACCTTTTCTGTAATCACACTAGGGTATATACAGTAGTCTGTGCCTTACTGTGCAGAACAACAACAGACTAGTCCTTAACAATATACATATCCAGAGTTCACCTTAAATATTTAGAGCTATAATATAGCGGGTTAATAGATAACACATATAACTGGAATATAATCAACTCATATAAATTATTAAGTTAGGGAGTATGTCACAAATAAAAACTATCCTGAGCCCTCACACTTGGCACCCTGATCTCCAAAATACTTCCAAGCCTGGAGAGGAGATATTATCGGCTTTGGGGAGAGTTGTTTCTCTCAGTTGATTGGCCAGATTTTTATAAAACAAATTGTTGGGTCCAGCAAAGAGATTATTTCTGTTGATCGAGGTATTGGGTTTAGAGGAGAAAGATTGATAGGTCTTTGGATAGGGGAGATTGTTTCTGCTTATTGGGATGCCAGACTTAGAGGAAGAGATTGTCAGGTCTGAGGCTGGGGGAAGTTGTTCTTGCATATCAAGATGATGGACTAGGAGGAAGAAAGATTCACCAGGTCTAAGGAAGAGATGGATGGTGTTTGTTTTCTCTTTAGTCCTCCCTGTTGAGGGAAAGGCTGAGGCAAAGAAGTTTACATTGTGGAGGTAAATGCATGATTGCATAGTTGGTGTGTTTCAGCTTCTTAGACCATGAGATGATTTCCCAAAGGCTTCTGAGCAGAGATCACCTATCGATGAAGGTGGTAAGGTGCCTTCTGCAGCAGACTGGATAATCTAAACTAGACTTGCCTGGTAAGTGAAAGCCATGAAGGGGTTAAAACATTTAAACATTTGTAGGAAATGGGAGAAAAAGCCAACATCTGGAATGCTATATAACTTGGGGGCTCATTTTCATAACAAAAAAATGTCCACAAAAAGTCAAAAGATGGCAGAAATATATTTTTTTCTCTCAAAGACATCCAAGTTGAGATGTTCGACACCCAATTTTATAGATTTTGCTCCACAGTTTGCCCAGATTTCAAGGAGATGTCAAAAGATAGATGTTTTTCTGCAATAATAGAACAAATCAAAATGTCTAGGGCCAAAATTGAGATGTTTTTGGCTAGACCTGTTTCAATCACGACTCAGTTACCAAAAGGTGAGATTATGACCCTTATTCCCCCAGTGGTCACCAACCCTCTCCCAGCCCCCTAAGATTTGACAGTGACAGTACATACCAGGCTCTATGAGAGCTTCAGATATGATGGCCATTACTATTAGAGCAACAAGCAGGTCCCAGGAGTAGCCTAGTGGTTATTGCAGTGGACTGTAGAGAAGAGGACCCAGGCCCATATCCCGCTCTAACTGGAATACTTGTGGTGGAACATGTGAGTTCTCAAAAAAAACACTAAATACCTACTGTACCTACAGAGTTTGCACCTGCTGGCATAAGGGCTATTGTAGTGGTATATAGTTGAGCACAGTAGGGTTTTGGTGGGCTCACCATACAATATAAGGAGGTAATGGTGAGATGTTTACCTGGGTCCTTTTATGTGAAGTCTACTATAGTGCCCCTAGGGCGCCCCATTGATCTTGTTTTTGTATGCTTTTTCTTGGACTTTTCCCCCCCCCAAAATGGTCCAAAAAGATAGATGCATTGAGCACACAAATGTCTAGCAAATGGCCATTTCTGAAACAAAAAGTTGGAGTTTTTTCTGGTTTGAAAATTGCTGTTTGCTACTGGATTTTTGGTTGTTTTCCTCAAAACATTCAAAATCGGATTTAAACATATGAAAAATGCCCCTCCAAATGACTATAGTATGTGAAATGAAATTCTGGATCTAGAGACTACAATGGAAGAGGCTAATTTAGATTTAGTGACAGTCACACAGAGAACCACAACTGGGATATAGTTATACTGGCCTAGGAAGGACAGGGTAGGAAAAAAAGCAAGAGGAGTGGCATCATATTTTCAAACGAAACAAAAACAGTGGAAAATTACACTCAATGAAATCGCAACAATATCTATTCACAATAACTATGAAATTGTATATCTATATTTACCATAGAATAAAAAATGGAGGATAAAAAGACCTCAGCAGTCAAGAGAATGAGCTACAGCATAATGAGTACTCAAAATTGCATCTCCTCATAAAATGTGGGAGGTTTTGGCTGATGATTTGTCTTTAGATGCTACACTTTTCAGAACATCTGGAGAATATGATTACACACATTATGCTGTAGCTTGTTGTCTTGACTGCTGAGGCCTTTTTATTCTCCATTTTTTATTGTATGGTAAAAAATATATATATAAACAATTTCATAGTTATATTGTGATTTCATTTTCCACTGTTTTTGTTTAGTTTCACTATTTTTCAGTAGAGATTTTGTTCTTTTAAAATTTATATTATATCTACAAAGCAATATTAAAGCAATAGAACTGCAGGTCTTATGAGGTAAGGAGGAGGCACTATGGATTCATTTGGAAAAGGGGCATGGAACATCTGTTTACATTGGTGTGATAGAGAAGCCTCTCTCACATACAGAGGAAATAGCCAGAGGTTTATTTGAAGACATTTTCAAAATTGCTGCGACAGGGCAAGTGCCATGAATAGATGATTTCAATTTTCTGAATGTTGATTGGGTCATCTAGAAGTAGGCGTTCCTGGATTCTCTACAGAGAGAAATGTTCAAGCAACTAGTAATAGAACTGATGGGGGAAAAGGCAATTCTGGACCTGGTGCTTAAAAATGGGGAAACTGTTTCTGATGCTGTAGTGGATAATCATCTCTAACAGTTAACAAAAACCCTACTTGGGAAGAGTAACAAACTCTGTAATAACTAAAGACAACCACTTCAAACAAAATAATGCTAGAGGTACTAGTATATTTATTTGGATTTTGCTCACCCTTTTTCAGTAGTAGCTCAAGGTGAGTTACATTTGGGTACACTGGATATTTCTCTGTCCTAGGGGGGCTCACAATCTAAGTTTGTGCCTGAGGCAATAGAGGGTTAAGTGACTTGCCAAAGATCAGAAGGAGCAGCAGTGGGATGTGAACCGGCCACCTCTGGATTTCAAGCCTGGTGCTCTAACCACTAGGCCACTCCTCCACTCATAAAACAAGTGGAGTGTTGGAGGGGGGGGGGGGGGGGGGGGATATCAGTAATAAAGGCTGCCAACATGGTTCCAAGAGTTAGATTTAATGAATGGGTCACTTTTAGGCTAATTATTCAAACTCTAACACACCATCATCTATTCTCCCACTTGGTAGTTCTTGTAGGGTACAAACTTCTACCAATTAGACACTTTTTGTATATCTATCTATCTATCTATCTATCTATAAATAAACTTTCACCAATCAGACACTCAGTTCTTTCTTTTACAAAAATATAAATTTGTATGTATTGTATGTATTTTAATGTAAGGAAAACAACGAGCACAAGGAGTCTTCTGAATTGGATGTGTCAAGGAATGTTTGTTTATATAGTACCCGACACAGGCCATGATTCGGCAGATGCCTGCATCAGGGGTCATATATATAGTGGAAGAGGACTCACAGTCCTTATTCTTATTTCTTCAAAAAACAAACAGCAGTTGCACACAAATCCAACTCGCACAGAGTAAGGAAAAACTTCAACTGTGCGAATTGGCTTTTTCTGCAACTGCTGTTTGTTTTGGAAGCTCCTTGTGCTCATTGTTTTCTTTCATTTTTTGTGCTTTGGATTTCCTCTGTTTTATTGGCTACTAGTAAAAAAGGCCCGTTTCTGACACAAATGAAACGGGCGCTAGCAAGGTTTTCCTCGGAGTGTGTATGTTTGGGAGAGTGTATGTGAGAGTGTCTGTTTGAGAGTCAGAGTGAAAGTGTGATTGTGTGAGAGAGAGCGTGAGTCTGGGTGTGAGTGTGTTT
Source organism: Microcaecilia unicolor (assembly GCF_901765095.1). Lineage (NCBI taxonomy): Eukaryota > Metazoa > Chordata > Amphibia > Gymnophiona > Siphonopidae > Microcaecilia > Microcaecilia unicolor. Next base: position 94,804,233 of record NC_044039.1, read on the forward strand.
GTGAGAGAGTGTGTGTGTGAGAATGAGAGTGTGTGCGAGAATGAGAGTGTGTGCAAGTGTGTATGTGAGACACAGTGTGAGTGAGAGTGTGTGTGTGTGGGCGAGAGAGAGAGTGTGTGTGAGACACAGATTCTCTGTTTGAGTGAGTGTATGAGACCAAGCGAGTGTGTGAGTGACTGTGTGGCACATAGAGAGTGAATGTGATACAGTGTGAGACAGAGTGTGTGAGAGTGAGAGTCAGAAAGACATTGTATATGAGAGAGAGAGAGTGTGAGCCGTGCCCTCCCAATCCATGGCCATCTGTCCCCTGCCCCCTCCATTCATCCTTTTCCAGCAATTCCCCTCTGTCCCTGAGCCCTGCCCTTCCAATCCATGGCCATCCATGTTTGTCTGTCACCTGCCCCCTCCATTCATCCCTATCCTGCATTTCCCCTCTCTGCCTGAGGCCTGCTCTGCAATCCATATCCATCCATGCCCATCTGTCCCCTCCATTCATCCCTATCCAGCAATTCCCCTCTCCCTGAGTCCTGCCCTTCCAATCCATGCCCATCCATGCTCATCTGTCACCTGGCCCCTCCATTTTTCCCTATCCAGCATTTCCCCTCTCTGCCTGAGGCCTGCTCTGCAATCCATATCCATCCATGCCCATCTGTCCCCTCCATTCATCCCTATCCAGCAATTCCCCTCTCCCTGAGTCCTGCCCTTCCAATCCATGCCCATCCATGCTCCTCTGTCACCTGGCCCCTCCATTTTTCCCTATCCAGCATTTTCCCTCTCTGCCTGAGGCCTGCTCTGCAATCCATATCCATCCATGCCCATCTGTCCCCTCCATTCATCCCTATCCAGCAATTCCCCTCTCCCTGAGTCCTGCCCTTCCAATCCATGCCCATCCATGCTCATCTGTCACCTGGCCCCTCCATTTTTCCCTATCCAGCATTTCCCCTCTCTGCCTGAGGCCTGCTCTGCAATCCATATCCATCCATGCCCATCTGTCCCCTCCATTCATCCCTATCCAGCAATTCCCCTCTCCCTGAGTCCTGCCCTTCCAATCCATGCCCATCCATGCTCCTCTGTCACCTGGTCCCTCCTTTTTTCCCTATCCAGCATTTCCCCTCTCTGCCTGAGGCCTGCTCTGCAATCCATATCCATCCATGCCCATCTGTCCCCTCCATTCATCCCTATCCAGCAATTCCCCTCTCCCTGAGTCCTGCCCTTGCAATCCATGGCCATCCATGCTCATCTGTCACCTGTCCCCTCCATTTTTCCCTATCCAGCAATTTCCCTCTCTCCCTGAGTCCTGCCCTCCCAATCCATGCCCATCCATGCTCCTCTGTCCCCTGCCGCCTCCATTCATCCTTTTCCAGCAAGTCCCCTCTCGTCCTTCCATGTTCCCCCCCCCCCTCGCATCCATGCTACGCTCTCTCCCATGTCCCAGCCTGGCCCGCCCTCTTCTCCCCCCCCCCTTCGCATCCATGCCCCCCCCCTTTGCATCCTTGCCTCGCATCCATGCCCCCCCCCCCCTTCGCATCCATGCATCCTTTTTTTTTTTTTTATTCTTTTTAACTTTACCTCCGTGGCGGTTCGTGCAGCGAAGCGTCAGGGAAGGAGGCGGCGCTCCCGACGTCTAGCTTTCCCTTCGCTGTGTTCCGCCTTGTTTTGAAGGCGGAACACAGCGAAGGGAAGGGTAGACGTCGGGAGCGCCGCCTCCTTCCCTGACGTTTCGCTTCCGGATTTGTTTGTTTTGTCGCGAGGGCGGGGCAGAGACGGCAGGCTGAACCCTTCAGCCTCAGCCTGGGAGTGACGTCAGATGGCTTCAAGGCTTCAGGCTTCAAGGCTTCAGGCTTCCGGCTTCAAGTTTCCGACTTCACAGAACTCAGGCTTCCGGCTTCAAGTTTCCGGCTTCACAGAACGTGGCTTCAGAACGTTGAGGGTGCGTTTTATTATATTAGATGTATTTTAATGTGTCAGATTGTAAATTGAATTTTGCCTTTGATACATGGTAAGGATACTAGTCTATTACTTACCAAAATACATTGCTGACGATATTCTGAAAATATTATTACTGCTATATTTAGCTCGAGGCTTATTTAGCTAATAAAAGGTTCTGTCAAAATTTAGCAAATGACATATAAGAAGCAGAATACTAACATGCCCATTTGGTTTACACAGAATAGTTGTGTATTCGGTTCCAGCTCCAAATGCGTTCTGCTCCTTCCAGACAAATTCCGATGGAGGGCTATGAAACATATTAGCTATGGCAGCCCACACCTGCAACAATACAAGAAAAAAAAGTCAGTATTGTTATATTCTTTCAATATCACCTTGAGGTACACCATAAAGTCCTTGTTTTGGATGATTTCAATCAATGTAACTCTCTGATCCATTGGCATGAGAATTTTTAATGTCTATGTCGGCTGTCACTGGATTTAACTAGATGGAGATCTCAGCTAGTGGCCACACTTTACACTTAAAGCCCAATTTTGCATAGAGCTTGCTGGTTAGAAATGGAATGTGTAAGACGGGATGGTCACAAATTCCAGCCTACTTTACAAAAGGCTCCGTGAATATGTATGGCACAGGGAAATACAGGTGTATTCTTTTTTTTTTAATGTGCAGCAGGAGCAACCATTTTAGGAAAATACATGTGCACAAAAAGAGCAGCTTCATGAATAAGGAAATTTTATAATACATCACCTAGACTGAGAGGGCAAGAAGATACTCATTTGTAAAAATACACAGAGGTGTATCCTTAGCAACCTATGGAACTTTGTAAGTCTAAATGCTTTGAAAATGAGCCCCATAAGCACCTAGAAGCCCTACTTTAGATAGGATATGGAGAAGGTAATGGAGATGTCCAGGATAGGATGTGCTCAGTTCCCCCTATATTTTACAGTAGGGTCTGATGAAATGTGTATTTCTCAGCACTTCCAGGAGCAGCTGTGTTAAAAAAAATTAAAAAGTGTCTTGAGTTCTCAGTGGGGGTTTCCAGGATACAGTCCAGCATCACTTTGACACCATGACAGACGCATCACCTCTGATATCATGATAGCTTCCAACTCCCTAACCCTCCCCCTAACATTATGACAGACCTACCCATCCTCCCAACAACCCTTATTTGGCAGCTTGAGTCCTAATAATAGTATCACAGGCTATTTCTAGAGGTCAGAGGTGCCATTTTGAAACTGAACACTTGATGAAATAGGAGCAACTATGGATCACTCCTGTTCCCTGCTACACCACTAGAAACCCCCTGTAAAATCTGGGGGTGGGGGGGCTGTTGGGGGAGTGGGTGATCTGTCATGAGGTGAGTGTTGGGGGATTGAGGGTAAAACTTTTAAAATGGAAGGTCCATGTCCTATGCACCCCTAGCATGCCCCTGCCATGCTCACTTGAAATCTCTGCATCTGGTGTGTGTGTGTGTGGGGGGGGGGGGGGGGTTGTACAGTACAGGGGGAATTCTATATATAATGCCAAACATTATGTGCTCAACTTATAAATACAGAATCAGTTGTTCAAAAAGTAAGTCAAAGATTATCTCATATGAGATAATCTTTGACTTACTTTTTGAACAACTGATTCTGTATTTATAAGTTGAGTTAAAAAGAATTGGAACCAGTGCCCCTGGATTTATATCTTTAGTTTGTGTCTAAACATTATGTGCTACCAGAAAAGCGTTCTAACATATGCAAGGCTCCAAGTTGAAATGGCAGATCCGCGCAAAAACTCACACGTTCATTTATAGAATAGCACCTAAGTGTTTCCACGCGGATCTGCAAAGGAGACGTAATGATGGAAGGGGCATAGGCGGGTCAGGGGTGTTCCCTTAAAATGTGTGCAGTGTTATAGAATAGTCCCAGGAAACAGCAAGGCAAATGATCCGCAAACTCCAAAGTGGACGACAACAAAGCAGATCAGTAGTAGATGTATGCAAGCTGGTGGCTGTGATGACAGGACATATGACTGTTAATAGATGTCGTCCCTCAGTTATACCAGTATGATCTGTGCTGGTTTTTTCTGACCTTGGTGCAGTTGATTACCATTGTTGGAACACACGGACAATATTTTATATGCAATTTTATTAATAAAGCTTGTGTACATCTACTACTGATCTGCCGTGTTATAGAATAGTGCAGATCCACATCCAGCTTGCACGCCAGGAATTACACCTGGTTTCAGCTGATGTAATTGCTCATGTATCCTGGTGCTATGCACTGTTCTATAAAGGGCACCCATCCTGGAACGCCCATTATAGAAAACCATTCAGTGTTGATATCTTTTTGGCGCTGAATTTTGAGTGCTATTTACTGAATCCAGCCCTATATGCACAAACAATTGCTTTATAAAATCACTATTTGCATGTGTATGCCATCCATATGTATACATGGTACCATTTACATGTATATATGCTTCTAAAATATATGCTCAGTTATAGAATAGGGCCAGTTATGCACATAACATAATTAGCTAATTGGTGATAAAGTGGCACTTAATTAGTTAATTGGAGAGAAGCACCAATAATCAGTGTTAACAAGCACTAATTTGCACTAGTTAGCAGTTGTGCATGTCACTGACTTACATGCCTATATCGCGCAACTGCAAAGGGGGTGTTAATGTGGTAAGGGCATGAGCATATCAGGGGTATTCCATCTATTCCTGCACGTTAAGAGTTGCATTTACGTGCCAAACTGCTGCTTTTAGGTGCTTTCATTTTTATCAACCATAGACACAGTGTAAATGGCCATGCCTATGCGAACTTAAGCAATATTCTAAACCAGATTTCATATGCAACGCTGATGTTTTTTCAGCATCTTGTAGCACCATTTACAGTCCCCCCCCCCCCCCCCCCACCCCAGTACCAGCATAAATCCTGCAGAAATCGCTTGGAAGCAGGCATAAATGTTTGAGTGTAAGGTACTTGTGAACGTGCATATTTATAAAGCAAGTGTGATCATGTCTCTGCTTGCACTCTGCCCAAAAGCAATCCCAGAACACATCTACACTTAGGCCACATAATAGTACACATGCTCTGGTCATCCCGCAAGGAGTAACTTTTGTGCGTATGCTTGTCATATATGCTCTTGTAAAATTACCTTCCATACATCTTACACATATAAGCATAGTCAGTTATAAGTGCAGGTGATGAATTTGCTACCCTTACCTTTAAGCACTTATATGTATATGAGCTGTATTCCACAAAATTCCATATATAAGAGCAGCCAACTAATGAACCAAACTCCTAAAGGAAATTTTTTTGTACCCTTTTATGGACATTTTAAATACTAGAGTGTTAAGCACAAGTAGCAATGGGGAAATTCTTTAAAATATACAGTGGAACCCTGATATAACGCAATGATTGGGATCCATAAAATATCATTGTGTATGTGTATTCCTTTGCAAAACTTGGAATACATATATATTTTTAGGACCACTCAAACCACACCCAGAACATGTAGGGCTGCCCAAACCATGCCAAGAACCTGGTCCCCTAGAATCTTTGCACCCCATGGCATTTAGACATGTCATGTAAATAGCTGCAATGTAAAATCGGTATTTACACATGTGTGCCATTTACGTATGTAAATACCACTGTTTATACATGAAGATACATACAATTTATTCTTATAGTCCGCAATAACCACCAAATTCCATGCGGATTACAGAATTATGATATCCAAACAATTCTTGGAGAGTTATAAAATACAGTAAACTGTACATCAACATGATAGAAATTTCTTAAACAAAATACTTTTTAATAACTTTCTGAATAGTCGATAGCTGGTCAGAGTTCTTGGTTGAACAGGCAGCATATTCCAAAACTGGGCTGCTAAAAACGTAGTAGATAATACAGATTTCAAACATACATTCTTCGGACTTGTATATTGCAACAATAAAGAATTCCTGGATGATCCGTAGGCTATGGAGCATTCCCATATAAAATATGAAAAATCATCACACAGAATTTAAACTTGATTCATGCCTCTACCAGTAGCCAGTGTAATTTTGTTAACAAAGTAGTGATTCATTTGCATGTACTGAAAATATTGATATGGATACTGTATTTTGTATTCTATAAAGGTTTTTTTTTTAATCAGGAATTTTGGACAGCCTAGATAAGTAATGTTACAATAATCTATTTGTCTAGGATTAAGCATTGGGCCCAAGCTTAAAAGTTGAAGGTGCCAGTATATTTCTGACTTTTTGCAATTTCTTCTTGAGAAAAAAAGTTTTCTTTATTAATGCTACACACCCAGTGGTGTGCTGGAGCCGGCTCACACAGGCTCGCAAGAGCCAGTTGTTAAATTTTTTTTCCCATATTTTTATTAAAGGTTTTTCAGAACATAAGACAGAAAAGTAAACACAAAAGCAACACTCCATGGTAAATAAGCATAAATAAAGTTCCAGGACAACACCCTGTGTTGTTAAATTTTTTGGCATCTTGTGAGCCGGTTGTTGAGGGAGTTCGAGCTGGCTTGCCTCTCCTCTGCCTACCCCAGCCCGGCTCACCTGCCCGCCCGCAGCTCCCCGATAGCCCTGTCACCACCCTGCCTTTAAATATTTTATTTTATCTCGAGTTGCGGTGCCGGCACTGGTGTCCTGCCCTCTTCTGATGTATTTCCTTTTTCCGCGAGGTAGGGGCATAGCCAGACTTCAGTCAGGTCATAAGTACATAAGTACATAAGCCCTGCCACGCTGGGAAAAGACCAAAGGTCCATCAAGCCCAGCACTCTGTCTCCGACAGCGGCCAATCCAGGCCCCAAGAACCTGGCAAAAACCCAAAATTTAACAACGATCAATGGACTTTTCCTTCAGGAATCTGTCCAGACCCCCTTTAAACTCAGCAAGGCCAGCTGCCATCACTACCTTCTCCGGCAATGAGTTCCAGAGTCTAACAACACGCTGAGTAAAGAAAAACTTTCTCCAATTTGTTTTAAACCTACCACATTCTAATTTCATCTTGTGTCCCCTAGTTCTATTATTGTTAGAAAGCGTAAACAAACACTTCACATCTGTCCGCTCTACCCCACTCATTATTTTGTAGACCTCTATCATATCACCCCTCAGCCGCCTTTTCTCCAGGCTAAAGAGTCCTAGCCGTCTTAATCTCTCCTCATAAGGTAGTCGTCCCATCCCTTTTATCATTTTCGTCGCCCTTCTCTGCACCTTCTCCAATTCCTTTATATCTTTTTTGAGATGAGGCGACCAGAACTGAACACAATACTCCAGGTGCGGTCGCACCATGCAGCGATATAACGGCATTATAACATCCTCATGCTTGTTTTCCATCCCTTTTCTAATAATACTCAACATTCTGTTCGCCTTCTTAGCCGCCGCAGCACATTGAGCGGAAGATTTCAACGTTCTATCCACGATGACTCCCAGATCCCTTTCTCGGTCCGTAACTCCTAAAGCGGAACCTTGTATGACATAGCCGTAATTCGGGTTCCTCCTTCCCACGTGCATCACTTTGCGCTTGTCAACGTTGAACTTCATCTGCCATTTGGACGCTCAATCCCCCAGGCTCACGAGGTCCTCTTGTAATCTTTCACACTCCTCCCGCGACGAGACAACCCTGGATAACTTTGTGGTATCTGCGAATTTAATTACCTCACTAGTTACTCCCATCTCAAGGTCATTTATAAATATGTTAAAAAGCAGCGGTCCCAGCACAGACCCCTGAGGGACCCCACTAACTACCCTTCTCCATCGAGAATACTGACCATTCAACCCTACTCTCCGCTTCCTGTCTTTTAACCAGCTCTTAATCCATAATAATACACTGCCTCCGATCCCCTGACTCTCCAGTTTCCTTTGGAGTCTTTCATGAGGCACTTTGTCAAACGCCTTCTGAAAATCTAGATATACAATATCCACCGGCTCCCCTTTGTTCATATGCTTGTTCACCCCCTCGAAAAAATGCAGTAGATTTGTGAGGCAAGACTTCCCTTCACTAAATCCGTGCTGACTTTGTCTCAGCAGCCCATGCTTTTGTACGTGCTCCATAATTTTATTCTTAATAATAGCCTCTACCATTTTTCCCGGCACCGACGTCAGACTCACCAGTCTATAATTTCCCGGATCTCCTCTGGAACCCTTTTTAAAAATCGGCGTTACATTGGTCACCCTCCAATCTTCCGGTACCACACCTGATTTTAGGGATAAATTGCATATTACTAACAGCAGCTCCACAAGTTCATTTTTCAGCTCTATTAATACTCTGGGATGAATACCATCCGGACCCGGCGATTTACTACTTTTTAGTTTGCAGAACTGCCCCATTACGTCCTCCAAGTTTACAGAGAAATCATTTAGTCTTTCTGACTTGTCCGCTTCAAATACCTTTTCCGGCACCGGTATCCCTCCCAAATCCTCCTCGGTGAAGACCGAAGCAAAGAATTCATTTAATTTCTCCGCTACAGCTTTGTCTTCCCTGATCGCCCCTTTAACACCACCGTTGTCCAGCGGCCCTACCGATTCTTTAGCCGGCTTTCTGCTTTTAATATACCTAAAAAAATTTTTGCTATGTGCTTTCACTTCTATCGCTAACTTTTTTTCAAAGTCCTCCTTAGCCCTCCTTATCTCTTTTTTGCATTTGGCTTGACATTCCTTATGCTTTATCTTATTGTCTACCGTCGGTTCCCTTCTCCATTTTCTGAAGGATTGTTTTTTTGGCTCTAATAGCTTCCTTTACCTTACCGTTTAGCCACGCCGGCTGACGTTTGGTGTTTTTTCCTCTTTTTCTAATACACGGTCCCCCGCTAGCAAAGGTAGGCGACAGCGGGCGGGGGGGTCAAGAGTTGAGGTCGGGGGGGGGGGGGGTCAAAAATTTTTGTAGGTGTCGGCAATGGCGCTGCCGCCGCCCCCCCCCCCGCTGCCATTGCCGACACCTCCAAAAACTTTTTGACCCCCCCCGACGACTCTCTCAACCCCCCCGCCCGCCATCGCCTACCTTTGCTAGCGGGGGACCCCAACCCCCGCCAGCCAAAGTCTTCTTCCTTCGTTTGGTTTCTCAGTCTGACGTCCTGCACGTACAAGGCTTCGTTCTGTTTCTGTGAGTGCAGGACGTCAGACTGAGAAACCAAACGAAGGAAGAAGACTTCGGCTGGCGGGGGTTGGGGTCCCCCACCAGCAAAGGTAGCAGGCAGTGGGTTGGTGGCGGGGGGGGGGGGGGGGTTGAGAGCGTCGCCAGCAGGGGGGTCCAGGGCCAAATCTATGGGGGCCCAGGCCCCCGTGGCCCCGTAGCAGCTACGCCCCTGCCGCAAGGGTGGGACACTGAGAGGGAAGGGAAGGGAAAGCTGGAGGCGAGCTGAGCCTGCTGCTTTCAGTGTTGGCACTGCAACTCGAGGTAAAATAAAATATTTAAAGGCAGGGCAGCGCCAGGAAGGAAAGGAGGGCTATAGGAGAGCTGAGGGTGGGCAGGTGAGCTGGCGCTGGGGGGTTGGAACTGGAACTCATCTCGGGGGCTGAAAAGGGGGGGATGGAGGCTGGGGTGAGTCACTGCGCATGGATGGGAGGGGAGGAGAGGGGGTAAAGGAGAATTGCTGGACATGGAGGGGAGGGGAGAGAGGAGAAATGGCTGGATATGGATGGTTTTTGCCAGGTTCTTGGGGCCTGGATTGGCCGCTGTCGGAGACAGAGTGCTGGGCTTGATGGACCTTTGGTCTTTTCCCAGCGTGGCAGTGCTTATGTACTTATGTTAGTGGAGGGCAGTGGAGAATCACTGGACATGGATGGGAGAAGAAGGCAGGGGAGAGAGGAGAATCGCTGGACATGGATGGGAGAAGAGGGCAGGGGAGAGAGGAGAATCGCTGGACATAGATGGGAGAAGAGGGCAGAGGAGAGAGGAGAATCGCTGGACATGGATGGGAGGGGAGGACAGGGGAGAGAGGAAAGTTGCTGGACATGGATGGATGGAGGGGAGGGCAGGAGAAATGCTGAACCTGGATGGAGGAGAGAGAAGACAGGAAGGAGATGCACATGGATGGAGGGGAGAGAGGAGAAATGCTGAACATAGATGGAGTGGAGGGAAGGGAAGAGAGGAGAAATTTTGGAGGGAAGGAAAGACAGAGGAAGAAGATGCACACGGAAGAAGGGGAAGGCAGAGAGGAGAAATGTTGGACATGGATGGAGGGGAGGGAGGCAAGACAGAGGAAGTAGAAAGGTTGGACATGAATGAAGGGGAGAGAAGACAGAGGAGGAGATGCACATGGATTTAGGGGAGAGAGGAGAAATTCTGGACACGGATGGAGGGGAGGGAAGAGAGAGGAAGTGAGATGAACATGGATGGAGGGGAGGAGAGAGGAGAAATGCTGGACATGGATCATGGAGGGGAGGAGCGGAAAAAAGCTGGACATGGATAGATGAGAGGGAAGAGAGAGGAAGGAGATGCATATGGCTGGACGGGAGGGAAGAAAGAGGAAGGAGATGTCTTGTGAGGCCACCCTTGTAAGTCTCGGCAGCCATTTTAAAGAAGATGCAGCAGGAGGAGTGTCAGCGCCGGCAGCGGGCAGGAAAGACTGGGGATCTTTCCTGCCCCGAAGAATCCACTAGACCACCAGGGACGCTGCCTTCAGGTATGCGCTGGGAGTGGGACCCTTCGGCTCTGGGGATTGGGTTGGAGGTCTGTAATAGGTAGGTGAGGTGGAGTGGGGAGGGGAGGATACTGTAAAAAAAAAAAAGTTAAATTCTTAAAAATGCTGCCGTCTTGTGTATAGGGATGTACACGGAGGAAGTATAATAAGAAAATAACTTTTCATTGATAGAGTAGTAATTTGTTATAAATCGTAATCAGTGTGTCATTTGGAGGGGCTGGTTATAGGGACACCTAACCCTGTTATTGGTGCAGAGATTTTTTTTTCTCTTGGTAAAGGGCTTCTAAAACAGACATCATGTTATGGGAATCAGGTGCTCAACGTGCAGAGGTTCTATCTATTTATTTACTTATTTATGGCATTTTATCCCACATGAATTAGATTGGAGCCTTGGAACATTAAAAAAAAAATTTTCCTGGAGAGAGTAATGCATTGCCCCCCGCCCCAGGCTCTCTCCCCGGGTATAGCCAGCTCTGTAATTTGGGGAGGGGGTGCAGAGGTGGACCAGGGAGAGAGCCTGTTGTTAAAAATTTACCAGCACAACACTGTACACACCCATAGTCAAATGACATCCTTAGAGTTTCAGTAGAAACATTTTCCTTCAGAGATGATCTTACGATCTCTGCTGACCACTAGTCTGACCATTTTTTGTTAGCTTTAACTTAGTGATCCAAGCCTGCTTCTGGATAGTGAACACATAAGAATCTCAGGTGGGGTTCCACTGACATTAATAAATTTACAGCCCACTGGAAACAATAAGATTTGGCTTTACTACTAGTTGGTCCCCTAAGATGGCAGCTTCTTGCGGGTGGCAAATAGCAGCTAGAAACAAAGCAGAATGATAGCGCCCAAGAACCACAGAAGCTCAAAGAACTAGTAGTGAGTAGTTTTACCTATGGAGAGGGTGGGCAAAGTTTAAATAGATCATTTATCTGGGTAAATAACTTTTGGAAATTGCCCTTGTAGGGGGTAATTTCATAATAAGATATCTATGTAAAAATCTTTAAGAAGCACCTATTTTATGCCTATTTTATAAGGGCTACTGATTTTAGGAAAAATATGGAACACAATAATCATAGATCTGATAGTGATCATCCACACCATCTGAAAAAGGCATTGCACATTGTGTAATTTTTGAGGGTCAGATAGATATATTCTTTTGTCGAGGAGTTTAAAGACCAATCTAAAATTCTGATGGCACAATTTAAAGAGAGGTTATCTTCATTCTACTATTAGAACTGAATATCTGAGGGCTTTATTAATCAACCATGATTTATTATTGGAAGATCAAGTACGTGAGAAGATGGACAATTATATGTGTGGTGGGGGTATTCAGCTTTGGCTCCCAAAATAGCATGTATAATTCCTCAACACTGGAAAATTGGCATGTTTTGGAATACATCCTATGAGCTAGAGGCAGAAACTTACAAAATAGGATGGTTTCTTTCTATTTACATCTTTTTTGCACTTTCTTTTTTTGCCAAAAGTTTTATGTGGGGCACACCCAGTGTGTTATTTCTAGTAAAAACGTTGCCGGTACTCAAATGCTAGGCCACCCTTCAGGGGTGGGGTGATCACTGAGGGACCCACCCCACAATAGCCAGGCCCCCTGCAATCAGTCACAGAATCTATGACAAGGCAGATTTGTTGTGTAGAGCCTGAGCTCTTTCATTAAAACTTGGGGTCCATGGGTCAATTTTAGCAGACAATGGAAAAAGTGCCGGTATTCAGTACCTCCAAGTACCCCCCCAAAAAAAGCCCTGGGCATACCTCATGCACTATTAAGATGTGATCAGTTGCCAGTAGAAGAAATAGTCCATGAACACTCCTTTGATTTCTCATTCATTCAAGCAGTGGTGTAGCTAGGACTGAATAGGCCCTGGGTAGAAAAATTAAGATGAGCCCCTGTAACACCATCTCGCCTAAGGTAGTGAGGATGGGTGATGGGATGTGGGGGAGGAATCTCTTCAGAGTTCCAGTAAAGAAACACGCTGGTACAAGCAAACACATTCCAGACCTATATACAAAACCTGTCATAATAATAGCAGTAGAAAGTGAAATGCACATTTCCGATAGCTGATATATTACAACTTATAAATTCAGAATTCTTTTTTTTTTATTTCATTCTTGTCTGAGCATTGCTTTGGTCCCAGTGTCTCTTCTGCTTTTCTCTGGTTTTTCTTAACCCTGGGATGAAAATTAAGAAAATCCACCCCTATCCATCTTGTCCAGCATTTCCCCTCTATGTCCTTGTCTCCTCCCATGTTCAGAATCTGCTCTCAGTGTCATTATCCTTCCTCCCTATTCATCATCTCTCCTCATTGTACCTTATCTTACTGTATCCAGCATCCACCCCCTGTGTGTCCCTAGTCCCTATCCCTCCCCTTGTGTCCAGCATCACCCTCTGTGTCTCAGTCCCTATGCTCCCTCAGTGCCTAGCATCTCTTTTCTGTCTCCCTGTCCCTTCCCATGTTCATCTTCTCCGCCCTCCTCTTCCTTCCTTGTGCACCCCCAATCCTTATCCTTCCATGCCTGTGGTCTAGAATATCTTTCTCCCTCTCTCTATGGGTCTAGTGTCACTCATCCTCTCTCTTCCCTGGTCCAGCCTCTAGAGTATCTATCTCTCCCCTCCATCTCCCCATGTCCAGTATCTTTCCCCTCTCTTCTCCTTTACTCCAGGTCTCTATCTCTTCTGTCTGTTTCCTCTTCCATTTCAAGCATCTCTCCCCATACCTTCCACCTCTAGGTCTAGCCTTTCTCCCACTCTTCCCCCCTTCTCTGTCTCTCTCTCTCTTCCCTCTGCTTCCCCTCCACCTTCCCCAGATTCACATCTTCCCCTTCTCCTTTGCTCCAGGTTTCCTTCTGTCTCCCTCCCACACATCCGGCATCTCTCCATCACCCCCTCATCTGTGTGTGGGTTTGTCCTCATTCTATCCACCCCTTGTCCTCCCAACACATGCAGATCGGCAGCAGAGGCAATGCTGAAAACAGGCTGCCCCTTGTCAACCCCACCAAGGCCCTTCCTCTATCAATGGAAATTACATCAGAGATAATTTTATAAATTCACATAGGTGCGTATATTACCTTTCATAAAACTGTCACAACATATGCGCCTATGTGCCTTGATATCCTAGGGGCCTGTTATAAGATTGCCCTCATAAAAACACAAGCCCATCAACTGAGCCTCCAATCATATAATCACAATTTTGCATAACATTGCACAGATGTAATCAGCACTTCAAACTAGACTATATCCCGGATTCTATAAATAGAGTGCAAATTTGAGTGTCCAAAATAGCACACTATCCTGACATATGCACGCAACTAAATTGGCTAACAAGCCATTTAGCACCAATAATTAAGTGCTAACAATCAATTATTAGCATTAATCGGCAACAATTTGGATTTGTCTTCACATCTTGCTAAGCACTATTCTTTGAAGATCTGTGCTTAACATTTATAGCATGCCACTCAAAAGCGGGTGTGGCCATAGGAGGGTCAGAGGCAGGTCAGGGGCACTCACTCAAGATGTGTGCAGTATTACTCAATACTGGGGATATGCACCTAAATTATGCTCCAGAATTTACACCAGATTTCAGTTCGTGTAAATCATTGTGCCCAAAGTTTGGCATGGAAAACAGCTCTAAGAGCCATTCTATAAAAGACGTGTAACTCAGAGCACTTGTCAGAGAATAGTGCTCCACAATGATTTTTTTTGGTGCCATTTTATGAGCGCTATTTACTGAATCTACCGTAGTCCTAAACGTGAATTGGTCCCTGAGAGCTAATATACTAATCACACAATCAAACCTGTAGAATGAACTTGACATGAATTTGAAGAATGAATAATAACATAAACCGTCATATATCTGGCTCAGTCTATGATTTTGTTTTAATTAGAAGGCAACCGTAAGTATGTGCAAAACATGAGTAGGATTTGAACGATTTGGATCATACTGTGTTTTCTTCAATATTATTCAGATGAAATGCTTAGGCAAAATTTCTAAATGAAAAGAAGAGGAGTGTGGTAGCCGTGTTAGTCCACTTTTGAGGTTATCAATAGAAATCAAACAAAATAAAACATGGAAAAGAAAATAAGATGATACCTTTTTTATTGGACATAACTTAATACATTTCTTGATTAGCTTTCGAAGGTTGCCCTTCTTCGTCAGATCGGAAATAAGCAAATGTGCTAGCTGACAGTGTATATCAGTGAAAACATTCAAGCATTACTATGACAGTCTGACAGGGTGGGAGGATGGGGGTGGGTAGGAGGTATGCATGGAGACATCAAAGCATATCATTGATATTCTAAATGAAAAGAAGAAATAATTCACAAGAGTCAAGTGTAAAAGAGAAGGGACGGTGCTAATGAATAGGAAGGACAATTGGGCTCATTTTTGAAAGAGAAGGGTGCCCATCTTTCGACATGCATCGGGAGGTGGGCATCCTTCTTCCAGGGTCACCCAAATCGGCATAATCGAAAGTCAATTTTGGGCGCCCTCAACTGCTTTCCGTCACGGGGATGACCAAAGTTCACGGGGGCGTGTCGCAAGAGTAGTGAAGGCGGGACTGGGGCATGCTTAACACATGGGCATCCTCGGCTGATAATGGAAAAAAGAAGGGCGTCCCTGACGAACACTTGGCCGACTTTACTTGGTCCTTTTTTTTTTTTTTACAACCAAGCCATAAAAATGTGCCCTAAATGACCAGATGACCACCGGAGGGAATCGACGATGACCTTCCCCTACTCCCCCAGTGGTCACTAACCTCCTCCCACCCTAAAAAAAAAAATTTAAATATTTTTCCAGCCTCTATGCCAGCCTCAAATATCATACCCAGCTCCATGACAGCAGTATACAGGTCCCTGGAGCAGTTTTAGTGGGTGCAGTGCACTTCAGGCAGGCAGACCCAGGCCCACCCCCCTCCTATCTATTAAACTTGTAGTGGTAAATGTGAGCCCTCCAAAACCCACCAGAAACCCACTGTACCCACATCTAGGTGCCCCCCTTCATCCCTAAGGGCTATGGTAGTGGTGTACAGTTGTGGGGAGTCGGTTTTGGGGGGCTCAGCACACAAAGTAAGGGAGCTATGCACCTGGGAGCTTTTTCTGAAGTCCACTGCAGTGCCCCCTAGGGTGCCCAGTTGGTGTCCTGGCATGTCAGGGGGACCAGTGCACTACGAATGCTGGCTCCTCCCACGACCAAAGGGCTTGCATTTGGTCGTTTCTGAGATGGGTGTCGCCGGTTTCCATTATCGCCGAAAATCGGGGACGCCCATGTCTACGGACAACCATCTCTAAGGTCGACCTAAATGTGGAGATTTGGGGGTCCCCGGCCATATTATCGAAACAAAAGATGGATGCCCACCTTGTTTTGATAATATGGGTTTCCCTGCCCCTTCGCGGGGACGTCCTGTGAGGACGCCCTCAGGAAAACTTGGGCGCCCCGTTTGATTATGCCCCTCCACATGTAAAAAATTCTGCTACAAAATAGCAGTGCAAGCTACAGTAATACTGAATTTCTTTTACCAAAGTATCACAAATAGTTTTAACTCACTGTGACAGTGGCCTGTGCTTTCACTCTGATCTTAGGTGGAAATCTGTATTTGGTCACTGGATGGCCTCCGACATTCTGCTGGAGAATATAATCTCCAATGTCCTCTTCCTTCTCAGAAGTGTTCAACAGCCTCACACAAAGACCAGCTGGATTAACCTCAGCTATTTTCATGTTTCCAATAGCACTGAAAAAGAAAAATGATCACAAAGTTACAGTACATTAAAAAGCTATTTTTCTGCCATAAGTCCTGTTCAGATCTCTTAGGGGGTCCTTTAACTAAGAAGTGGTAGAGCTAACACGCGGGTAGCATGCGGCAAATTGGCACTACCTTCAAGGTAGCGTGGGCACCCGGCACTAATTCCAAAGTTTGCATGCGTTGTTTCCCACAGTAGAAAATAATTGCTGATGTGACTCTGCAGTGCCCTTAACAGAAAAGGTGTCACACTCACCTGAGACCCACATCAGAACCAGGTAAAGGCTGTCAGAGGATAGAACACATTCTGCTGTCATGGAGGTGGGTACGGCATTTGAGGCTGGCATACAGGTTGGGAAAAAAAGTTTGTAAAGTGAGTTTTTTTTGGTGGGAGGGGGTTAGTGACCTCTGGGGGAGTCAGGGGAGGTGATCCCCGATTCCCTCCGGTGGTCATCTGGTCAGTTGGGGCACATGTCTTGGGACTTGGACCTGAAAAAAAGGGTCCAAATAAAACGGACCAACTTCTCGTCAAAAACGCCCTTCTTGTTTCGATTATCAGCTAAAGATGCCCATCTCTCCTCAGCTGATAACCACGCCCCAGTCCCGCCTTCGCCACGCCTCCAACACGCCCCCGTGATCTTTGTTCGTCTCTGTGATGGACTGCAGTTGAGGACGCCAAAAATTGGGTTTTGATTATTCCGATTTGGGCGCCCACGGGAAACGGACGCCCATCTCCCGATTTGGGTCGAAATATGGGCGTCTTTCTCTTTCGAAAATAAGCTGGTTAGAGTATTCTTCCCTACCTGGCTGTTCTAATACTGTGGCCAGATTGCTGCTTTCAGTAGTCTTTCTGTGTGTTAGACAGATGGCCTTTAACATAGTCAGAATTTCAATAACTGTTTACTTCTCTATGTAATTATTCTAAGTTATTTGTGTAAGAAAGCAGCTCTGGCAGTAAGCAGGGAGCTGATTTTTCAGGCAGGGAAACTGGTCCTGTGCTAGAAACTGCCTGGAAGTATTTTTCTCAGTGAATGTGCAATCACTTCAGTGATATTAATAATGAGCTCGGTTTCATTTGTCTGAAGTTTCAGGTTCTCAAGTTTCAGTCATGCAGAAGAGAATGGAGAGAGGAGGGGGAATCTGCTCTCAGTGCTGTTGCTTTAGGCAATGAATATATATAACACAGCGACCATTGGCGTTATCTAGATAGAGAATACAACATGTTCGCAGAGGAGCCTGCATGTTCAAACCCAGTGCCTTTCTCCGCATCTCTAGTTCCTAGCGGATTCCAGATGCATGCCAGAACTTCCTTCTTTCCTGGAGAACTTCCTTCTTTCCTGGAGCAGGCATTACCTCCCAAACATACTAGGAAGTCCATGGTGCTGGCATATTCCTAAATGGCTCCTCTCTCAGAGATGTCAAGTTACCCAGTTCTCCAGGCTCGAGATTGTAGGTCAGTCCTGGATTTCTGACCACCCTATCCTGGTGTATTATAGGATTTACAGCACTGATTTCAATGGGCAGGAAAAGGCACTAAAAGTCTCACAATGGTTTGGAATACAAATTCAAAACCAAGACCGGCCAAAAATCTCCAGCCTAGTATTTTTTTGTAATTTTTTGCATTGTTTGACAGCTCCATGCTAGGGCTGCCTTGATTTTGATTGGACACCTTTTGCTAATGCGTTGGCATCTCTTGTTATAGAATTGCCATTTTTCGCTGGCTCCTTTCACAGCCCGTAAGCTTTGCAGCGTCCATCAAGGTCTAGGGAATGAGTTCTTTGTACTGATTGACTGTGTGTTTCTGTATGGGTGGCACTGTTTTGTTTTGTGTAATTTTGTAATGAGTGGTTTTTGCTTTCCAGCAGTTTAACTGCCAGTGTTTGATCAACTACTATTTTTCAAGAGGGTCCTGGTATCCACTATCCCCTGAAGAAGCCATAAGGTGAAACGGGTCTATTGTGTTTAGATACTTGCTGCAGGGACTTTCAAGTAAAATCAAGAAAAGCTAAGTTCAATTTTGAGTTACCAGAATTTTAGAATTGCTGTGGAAAGCTATTGCCTCATTAATACTTTTTCACAAGAGCAACATGAAAATTTAAAAATCAGTTATTATACACCAGGTTGGATCAGGGGTTTTTATGACCAATGATTAAAGCTGTGTACTGTGGTTTGGATGATTTTGATTCTTGCTTATAACCGGCTATTGAGCTGGTGACCACAGCTTTCTGAGGTCTTTTCCCTTGTTTATCCTTGTTAAGGTGTTTCACCCTTACTGAGTTTACCTCACTCTACTGTGGTCTATTGAGGATTGTACATTTAACTGAGTGAGCTTCCCCTTACCTTGTTACATAAATTAGGAAGAAAATTTGCAGATCCTAATGGGATAATGAGATCCAGTGGCGTACCAAGGGGGGGGGGGGGGGGGGGGGGGGCGGTCCGCCCCGGGTGCACGCCGCTGGGGGGTGCTGTGGCATGCGCCTGTCGGCTG
Organism: Microcaecilia unicolor; assembly: GCF_901765095.1. Taxonomy (NCBI): domain Eukaryota; kingdom Metazoa; phylum Chordata; class Amphibia; order Gymnophiona; family Siphonopidae; genus Microcaecilia; species Microcaecilia unicolor. Next base: position 94,823,061 of record NC_044039.1, read on the forward strand.
CGACTTCAAATTGCTATGCTAAATTCTCTCGTTCGCTGCAGCTCCCTCCCTCTGCCCCGGAACACGTTACTTCCTGTTCCGGGGCAGAGGGAGGGAGCTGCAGCGAACGAGAGAATTTAGCGTAGCGATTTGAACTCGCAGCCGACAGGCGCGTGCCGCAGCACCCCCCCCCCCCCCTAGTGGCATGCACCCGGTGGGGGGGGTATCATTTCGCCAGGGGGGGGCACGCTTCACCCTGGGGGGGGGGGCGCATCGGCGATCCGCCCCGGGTGTCGTCGACGCTAGGAACGCCACTGATGAGATCATCCCGCAAATTTCTCAATTTGCACTTCCCCAGCTGTAAAGGACTAAAATACAAGCTGATACACGCCACCACCTTCTCTTACACAAGCACGCAGCTGTGGAACGCACTACCTACAGCCCTGAAAGCTATCGATGAAATAACTAATTTCCGCAAATCTCTGAAGACACATCTATTCAACAAGGCCTACAAAGAGAATCCATAGCCCTACAAACTACCTCACCAACTCACCCAACCACTACAGTCCACCTATATCTTGCCTAACACATTCCTTCTCTCTTCCCTCACCTAAGTCTTGGTACTTTACTAATTGTATCTGATATCATGGAATGATTATGTCATAACCAAACTCTGTAAGCCACATTGAGCCTGCAAATAGGTGGGAAAATGTGGGATACAAATGCAATAAATAAATAAATAAAAATAATTTCCAAATTGTGTGCCTAAAGTCTGTGGGTACTTTGTACATACATATGGAACCTTTACTTAATTTTCAAAGGGAAAGTGAAAATTGCCTTTGGTGCTAAGTTACCCATGGGCCTTTGTATCTGCTTTTGGTATGAATTCAATTTATATGGCAAATAACACACAGTGGTTTGAAAGTACAGTCTATGTGCTTTGTTTACCAATCCTTCCCAAAACATCAAGGCCCAGGAATGTCGCTTGATCCACTTAAAAGTAAGTGCATTTAACTGCCTTGAGCATGGACAATATTCAGACAGCCAGTTCAGACAGGTAAATCCCCTACCGCAAAAGAATAATGATAGAAATACCATATAATGATCTATGCACAAGAAAGAAGCACAAATGGTCCTTCAAGAGCGGAACAATAGAGAGTCCTTTAATAAAAAGTCCCAACACGGGCCGTGTTTTGGCGTTTCGATGCCTGCGTCAGGGGTCACATTACCACGGTTGAAGACGTGGTTTTACTAATGATTATATTCCCACTACACTGATTTCCTGTGTTGAAACAGACTATTGTAGGAGTGCTATCAGTTGTTTTTCTCTGTGTCTGAAAAGCAGTGATACCTTTGTATTTCTTTCGAGAGAATTTACTCCTATTGACTCCTGATGCAGGTGTAGAAATGCCAAAACACGGCCCATGTCAGGTCTTTTTATTAAAGGACTCTCGATTGTTTCATTCTTGAAGGCCCATGTGTGCTTCTTTCATGTGCTGTTTCTTCTTGTGTGCTTTTGGACCCTCACTTTTGCTACCCATATGATGAACTAAATTAGAAACAGGAAAATCTTTTTGAGATGGATAAACCCAGAGTAAGGTACCTGGAGATCACCGTATTATAGCGGCTATCCTTTGTAGTTTTCTCCCTTTTCTTGTACTTTTTTTCATTGATGCCCTTCTTAGAATGTTTGAATAAGGTATTGACGTAGACCTTAGTTTGACCTGCTCTTTGTATGTCACGGTTAAGAAAGGCAGGTACAGAAGCAGGCCTGTGTGGGAGCGCACTGTGTCCAGCAGGTGCTGTTGAATGAGACAAAGAGAGGGTTTTATCATAAACAGTTATGAAAAACAGAGGTACAAGGCATTTCAAACAATTTTCAAGAGGGATCCCTAAACTAAGGCCCACAAAGCTCATCTTTCTGCCCTCCATCCCTCCTTATTTTTCCTGATCACAACTGAGGGCCAGATGCACTAAACTTAACGAGCCTTTAACGAGCCATTAACAAGCAAGTAGATTACCCTGACATGCACTAAAGGCCCTTTTCCGAAGGTAGCAGCTAACGAAAACGGAATGTAGATGAGCAAATCATGTAGAAACCCTATTGTAATGAGATGCACTAACATGTTCCAATTGCCTTAACGCTGGAAAATCTAGCGAGAGGTCTGTACCTCTCGTTGGGGCTGCGCAGGATTGAAAACTTCATAAAATGTAACAAAAAAAATCAGGGGGGGGGGGGGGAACGGCCAAGTGCTCATCATGGACGTCCATTATGGGCGGTCTTCACCCGAAAAAATGCCCAAGTGCGCCCTTTATGGACGGTCTTCACTATAAAAAAAAAAACCCAAAACCTACCCTTAAGTTTTATTAAGCTCCGCTTCAGACAAGACGTCCATTTTGGGCGCCCCCCCCCCCCCCCCCCCCACACAATAATAAAAATGTCCTTCTTGGCCACCCTTCACTCAGCTGAGAGACCCGGAAGTCTCTGAGCCAATCACAACGCGTTTAGCACAGCTAAACGTGCTGTGATTGGCTCAGAGACTTCCGGGTCTCTCAGCTGAGTGAAGCACGTCCAAAAAGGATGTTTTTATTATTGCGGGGTTGAATGATGTCCAAAAAGGAGCCTGCAGCAGGCCTTGGAGGGGGTGAGTGGCACGGCGTCTTTGGGTGGCACAGGAGGTGTATTTGGCATGTGCAGAGCAGCCAGCATAACGCTTTGCTGCTCTGCGCATGCTCGACCTGCCGATTGGCCGACTGTTTAGCGATGGAATAGAGAATGCAAATGAGCTGCAACAAGCAGCTCATTTGCATTCCCTTTCCTTGATGCATAGCCGTTCCCTACTGATTCGCTATGGAATCGGTAAGGGAATGGCTCTTCTGAGGATTTTAGTGCATCTGGCCCTGAATCTGGCCAGTGGAATAATATTTTTGCCAAATGTAGCAGCCAGTAAGGCAGTAGGCTAGGGGGTTCCCAGGCACCACCATCTGATAATGAAGTATGGGAAAGAAACTCAGCAAACTCCAAGGAGGACTTCTCCCCTCACCTCACTTAGCAAATTTGGATCATTGATCTACTGCTTTTGTAAAGTGGAAAAAAAAAAAACCTAGGCTCTACCACTTCAAGCTATCCAACTTCAGCACTGTTTGAAGAGAAGTGCTGTATGTCTGCATTATAATTACTGTTAAGGTTATATTGTGTTTACGCACTTTTTAGTTTTAATCCTGATGCAGGCCTATGGGCAAAATGTGGCCACGTCGGGTAATTGTTCAATAAACCACTTCTCTTTTTATTATTATTGATCTGCTTTACCAAAATACTTTAGCCACACAGTGCTAGATTTTACCAACAGAGTGACTCTCACACATAGATCCCTGGATTCAATATAGCACGCCTAGCGTTCCATTTCAAAATCCAAGCGTATTCTGTAACAACGCGTATAACTTAATTGGCTTAACAAGCTAATCAGTGTTGTTAACAGCACTTAACAAGCAATAATGAGCACTAATTGGCAATAATTAGAATTTGCACACACAACTCCCTATCTGTATTCTGTAATGCACTGTGCCTAACTTTTAATGCATGCAGGCAAAAAGGGGCATGGTTAAGGGCAGGGAAATGGGTATTTCAAGGCTAATATTCATATGACCTTCCCAGGTAACATTATGAATTGCCCAAATTGTGACTTTTAAAACTGGTCCGAAGATTTGTTCATTTATTTCTGGCACTAAAAGTTATCTTGTTAAAAAGAGGAAGGGAATGAGTTGAGAATGAGACTGGGAGACTGGGCGTCTAAATGGCAGATGACGTTTAATGTGAGCAAGTGCAAAGTGATGCATGTCATGCAAGGTTCCACGTTAGGAGTCACGGACCAAGAAAGGGATCTATATGTCTTCGTTGATGATACGTTGAAACCTTCTGCTCAGTGTGCTGCTGCGGCTAAGAAAGCAAATAGAATATTAGGCATTATTAGGAAAGGAATGGAAAACAAAAATGAGAACGTTATAATGCCTTTGTATCGCACCATGGTGCGACCGCACCTCGAATATTGTGTTCAATTCTGGTCGCCGCATCTCAAAAAAGTTATAGTGGAATTAGAAAAGGTGCAGAGAAGGGTGACGAAAATGATAAAGGGGATGGGACGACAACCCTATGAGGAAAGGCTAAAACGGCTAGGGCTCTTCAGCTTGGAGAGAAGGCGGCTGAGGGGAGATATGATAGAGGTCTATAAAATAATGAGTGGAGTTGAATGGGTAGATGTGAAGCGTCTGTTCACGCTTTCCAAAAATACTAGGACTAAGGGGCATGCGATGAAGCTACAATGTAGTAAATTTAAAACGAATCGGAGAAAGATTTTCTTCACTCAACGTGTAATTAAACTCTGGAATTCGTTGCCAGAGAATATGGTAAAGGTGGTTAGCTTAGCAGATTTTTAAAAAGGTTTGGACGGCTTCCTAAAGGAAAAGTCCATAGACCGTTATTAAATGGACTTGAGGAAAATCCAGTATTTCTGGGATAAGCAGTATAAAATGTTTTGTACATTTTTGAGATCTTGCTGGGTATTTGTGATCTGGATTGGCCACTGTTGGAAACAGGATGCTGGGCTTGATGGACCTTTGGTCTTTCCCAGTATGGCAATACTTATGTACTTATTTTAACCAGATAGCAGCAATGAACACTGATGATATCTCACTAAAGTTAACGTATGAGAAGAGATTCGAAGACCTGAATATATATACTCTAGAGGAAAGGAGAGATAAGGGAGATATCATATTTATTTATTATTTATTTGTAGCATTTATATCCCACTCTTTCCCGCTCGATAGCAGGTTCAGTGCGGCTTACAATGTATGGGTTACAAAGTATCACAGAGATAACACAGTTGAATAGAGTAGGATAAGAGGAAGAGTCATGGGAGGGAGGATTGAGTTATGGGTAATATTAGTGGTTTGGATTAGGTTCGTAAATTAAGTCGGGTCATTTGGATAGGCTTGTTTGAAGAAGTAAGTTTTCAACAGCTTTCGGAAGGGTAGGTGTTCGTTGGTTGTTCAGATGGATCTTGGTATGGCGTTCCAGAGTTGGCTGCCTATAACGGAGAAGTTGGATTCGTAGTAGGTTTTGTATTTGAGACCTTTGCAATTGGGAAGGTGAAGATTGAGATATGTTCGAGAAGGTTTGGACCCGTTCCTGGCTGGAAGGTCGATCAGATTGGTCATGTAACTTGGAGATTCTCCGTGGAGGATCTTGTGGATCAGTGTGTGGACTTTGAAGTTTATTCGTTCTTTGATAGGGAGCCAGTGGAGTCTTTCACGGAGTGGTGTTGCGCTTTCGAATCGTGATTTACCAAAAATGAGTCTTATATAGATCTTTAAATACTTGAAAGGTATTACTATACAAACCAATCTTTTCCAGAGATGGGGAAGTGATAAAACTAGAGGATATGAATTGAGGTTGTGTACTAACATAGGAAATAATTTTTCATAGAGAGGGTGGTTGATGCCTGGAATACCCACCTGAGGGAAATAGTGGAGTCAGAAACAGTGAAGCAATTCAAAAAGGTGTGGGATAAAGACTGAGGGTCCCTAAATAGAAAGAGGATGGTAGAATAACAAAACAATTGACCTCATTGATGCTGATGTGTTATGATGGACAGGAGTGGTTGCAGTGGCGTAGGAAGGGGGGAGCGGGAGGGGCGGTCCGCCCCGGGTGCACGCGCTTGGGGGGGGTGCTGGCCCCGCTGGTTCCCTGCTCTCTCTGCCCTGGAACAGGTTACTTCCTGTTCCGGGGCAGAGAGAGCAGGGAACCAGCGGGGCCGACGCAGCTCCGAGTGACGTGCACTCAGGGCGGATAGGCCCTCCCGCAGGTAAGAATGCGGTCCGGGGGGGGGGGGGGGGTTGTGCTCCGGGGGGGGTGCGCCGCAGGGGGGGTGTCACGCTGTGCTGCACCCGGGGGGGGGGGGGGGTGCGCAGCAGCGGCGACCCGTCCCAGGTGCCATTAGCCCTCGCTACTGCACTGAGTGGTTGTTAGAAGGCAACTCCAGCTATGAGAAATTAAGGCCAGTGCTGAGCAAACGTCTATGGTCTATGTTTCGAATATGTCAAGACAGATCAGGATGGATTGAATTGGGCATTGACAGCAATTCCAGTAGAAAATGACAAAGAAATATTGGGATCAAATATACGGATTTTATACCACATTCATTGCTGGTTTTTAATTATGAACTGATAATGAATATGATTGTTGGGCAGGCTGGATAAATCATTCAGGTCTTTATCTGTCATCATCTACTATGTTACTATATTATGTATGATAGGAAATATAAAGAAACACAAAGAGTAAGGTGTCTAATGGCTCTTCCAACAACAAAAAAACAGGAACCTTGAGTCCAATACAAAGAGTTTATGGTAGCACTAAGACTTGACACGGTGCCGTGCTTCAGCGCTTCTGCCTGTGTCAGGAGTCTGTAGATGTGTAGCCTCTTAGAACAAGAGGCAATCAATGCACTCTTCAGAACTAAAGGCAATGTTTATACCTGAATACAAAGAACCCACTGCTTTGTGTTTCCCTGTGACATTTCGTAGTTGTGGCTTTGTTCCTTCATGTTTGTGTGGTTTCTATATCATAGGAAATGTGGAGGGGTATTTTCGATAAGACATCTAAGTCCGACTTTGGACGTTTTGATAAAAACGTCCAAAATCCGAATAGGAAAGAAGGTCATTTAAAAAAAAGAAAAATGTCTCTCTTTTAACAAAAACAAAAAAACCCTGTTTTGAACAAGGTTTTGTGCTTTGGACGTTTTGTTTTTTTGGTCCATTTTTGAAATAACAAAACAAATAAGTGTAAAACATAGAAAATCAACCATTGGGATGCAGGAGGAGCCACCATTTTTAGCAGACTGATTCCCCAGACATCCCAGGAGAGCAATGGAGCACCCTAGGGGGCACTTCTGTGCACTTTATAAAAATGCTCCCAGGTACAAATCTCACCTTTGCTTCCTTATCTTGTCCCCTTTGCCCTCCAAAACCCACCTAAAACCTACTGTCCCCCTCTGTACACCATTATGATAGCCCTTATGGGTGAATGGGGCACCTATATGTGTGTACAGTAGGGTTTTGGTGACTTTGGGAGGGGTTACAGTTTCCACCACAAGTGTGACAGGTAGATGGAGATAGGACCCGAGCCCCCCACTCCATAGTGTACTACACCACCCACTACACTACTCCAGGGACTGCTTGCTGCTCTAATAGACCTGGCTGTAACATCTGAAGCTGTCATAGAGGCTGGTAAGTCATATTTTTATTCACGTTTTTTGGGGGGTGGGGTTGGAGGGGGGTCAGTGACCACTGGGGAGGTACTGGAGGAGGGGGGTCATCCCTTTTGTGTTCCTAACCTTTTTGTGCCTTATTCGTTATAAAAACAGGTCTAGCTCAAAATGTCTTAGTTTTAGTTTAGTTTTTTTCCATTATGGCTGAAAAAACATCTAAATCTTAGGAACACCCAAATCCCACCCTTAACATGCCCCCAATACACCCCCTTGACATTTGGATGCAATGCAGACATAGAAAAACGTCGGAAAAATAGGTTTTGAAAATAATGATTTGGACATTTTTGTGAGAAAAACATCCAAATGCTGCTTTATGCCAGTTTTTAGACATTTTTCTCTTTTGAAAATGAGCCCCATAGCCAGCCAAAGGTTAACCAGATAAGTTAATCAGTTAACTTAACCAGGTAATATTCATCTGCATTGGTTAAGTATTTGGAATTACTGGCTAAAGTTAACTGGATTACTCATTTGGTTAATTTAAACTGGACATACTGTAGCTGAACATTGACCCCAACAGTGCAGGATGGTGCTAGTAGGTAATACATACGACTAGTTTTCTCATCTTTGTTCCATAGCACATCTGCTGATTTGGAGAATCTGAAAGGTTTTAAAGATGATGATGTAGAATCATGCAGAGCTGTTTCTGACTGTCCAGGTGTTTTCTTCTTCATTGATAACTGGTATAGATTTTGTCTAGGAGAAGGAGTAAGATTCATAGAATAATGAAATACTGGAAGTCCACCAGGGTATTGGCATTATATTTCCCTTTCTATGATCAAAAAAACACAGACATTATATAATAAATGAGTCAAGGATGCAACATTAAAAGCTCCTCAAAAGTACTATAAACATTAACTTGCTCGTTTCTTTAACTCATACCTTTCTTTCCCATGGCAATTTGGTATCTTCAAGCCATTGATTTAATTCTGATAACCTTCTTATATATCTGTTTTGCAGGATGTCTCTCTTTTTATTGTCTATTTGTTTCTATCTTGCTTTTGCTTATATTATGTATGTTGTTTTGTTTACCATACACTTGCTTTAGCTATTTTTTGTTGCTTTTATTCCACGAATTTTAGATTGTTCATATCTGTGTTTTTGTTATGTATGTGTGAATTGCAATCTGCTTAGTTATAGGTGGAATTAAACATGTAAATAAATAAATATGTGCCAGCAATTGTAAAGATATGAGTGATTGTCATACCCACAAAACAATCAGTATACTCTCTGCTCTGCCAATAAGGATGCTGTCACTGAGATACTGTAAAAACAAGCAGAACGAGGCCTTCCCACCTTGCCCCACCTTATCCATGCTCCATATTAGCCTTGCCCCTCATCAGCCTCTCCAAACAGCTCAGTCGCTGTCCATGTGTGGCATGTGCTATAAACTAACATATATACACATACATAAAAGCAGCATATGCAACCTACTAAAATATACACAAGACCATAAAAGCTGGATTTGGTAACAAATAATTTTCATGTATATCCATAAAGACACCATAACCCCATCCCATAGCTATATATCCATGTAACTCACAAGCAACCATTTAGGTGAATCTATTATCCACATAGCAGTTACATGTCCATGGCCCCTAATACTGCTGATCATCCAAGCAAGACAGATGTACTGTATACTTCCTGACCACTCCGCAGTTAGGCCAAGTTGAGCCAAGTCCCGGAGCTCCATCAACAGAAACAGAATATGGGTAGTTTGTAGCATATACATGTTACACACCTCACAGACACATGTTCCTAATCTGCTGCCCTGGCCTCCAACCCTCCACCAGGTTCCTGTGACACTTGTCTGCTACAAAGAGCACACAGATATAAGTAAATCTGCAACTTTATTGGAAAGGAGTGGCACATTGTGATATACCAGCCAGGATTCCTGGTGGAAGCCCCTTAAGAGCAGACAGATGAGTTCTGGTCCCTCACCATGTGACACCAAAGAAAGAACTTCCCTGTTGTTTTAACTACCCCTCTCTAGACCCCCTGCAGGTAGGTTGTAAAATGGAACATATTTCATTTGTTATAATTTTTTAATGGCCCCATCCATATGTAAATTAGATTAGCTACATGTGCACCATCACTAGTGATCTCAGAAGGAAAAACGTGAAAAGCCGGGATCCAATGAACTGCCTTTTCCACCTGTATAAAAGTTCCATTTCCACATGTAGCAGTTAATTTAAGATGCCCATGGGTCTGTGCTGTCCAAATCCATGTGTCATGGCTTCCAAACAAATAAAAGAAGCATCTCCACCAGAAAGACCAACTTCTTACTAGCTGAGGCAGGTGTCATAGTGAAGGAGATCATGAAGCACCAGAGGACCGTCTTTGCCTCTGCAGGTCAGAGAGTCAGTGCCTACACCATGCAGAAACTCTTGGGGGAACAGAGAAAATGATCTTCCAAAAGTTTAATGCCATCTTACATAATAACAGAGATGCTGAGAACCTGAAGAAAAAAACAGAGAGAGCTGAGGAGAAATATTAAGGTCACAGACAGATCCAAACCTAGGCAGGATGATGTATTGATAGTCAGTGAGTGGACACATTTGATGAGGACACCTTGTGGGGTGAGTGAACTGGACACATCATGCCCTACAGAGACAATCAGTGATTACCCACTTCTGCTCTAATGCCACCTCAATCTCATTCCTCTGTGGGGTGGGGTGAGTGAACTGGACACATCATGCCCTACAGAGACAATCAGTGATTACCCACTTCTGCTCTAATGCCACCTCAATCTCATTCCTCTGTGTTTATCCAAAAGTCATCCTTCTAATCTTGCTGTACCACTGTGCCTAGCTCAAATAGACTATGTTTTTTCTACATCTCCAACCCTGGGTGCAGACATAGGCAATGCAGGGATGTGCTATCATCTTACATCTTCAGCTCTGTTTGCAGTCTTTTGTTCCCCCTGCCCTGCTAGAGATGTGAGATGTCATATCCTACAGAGAAATGGTCTCTCATTAACATGTGTGGCTCATACCTGACCTTTTTTACAGTGGTGGCAGAGGCCACTGCCTCAGGGGCCTATCCAGTCTGGTCCAAGGCACTATGTATAGTGCTGGTATCATGCAGAGGTGATGTTGCATGCAAGATGTTTACAAATACTGTGATCAAAATATGGCCCTAACAAAACACCATCACATGTAACCCTGGCAAAAGGTGGCAACTTGAGGCTATGTACATGTGCCAGCATATATAGAGTTGCATATCTAGCCCTATGGCAATGATCTTCACTGTTTTTCTAGTAGGTGCCATGTTGGCAAAGCATTTCAGTGTGAAAGTCAAGATTGTTGGTGGACAAAGTGGACAGCACACTTGGTAAAGTGGGGAAGATGACGTTTAATGTAAGCAAGTGCAAAGTGATGCATATGGGAAAGAGGAACCTGCAAGGTTCCATGTTAGGAGTCGCCAACCAAGAAAGGGATCTTGGTGTCGATGTTGATGATAAGTTGAAATGCTCTGCTCAGTGTGCTGTGGCGGCTAAGAAAGCAAATAGAATGTTAGGTATTATTAGGAAAGGAATGGAAAACAAAAGTGAGGATGCCTTTGCATCAGTCTATGGTGTGACTGCACCTCGAATATTGTGTTCAATTCTGGTCGCCGCATCTCAAAAAAGATATAGTGGAATCAAAAAAAGGTACAGAGAAGGGCGACGAAAATGATAAAGGGGAAGGGACGACTTCCCTATGAGGAAAGGCTGAAGCATCTAGGGCTCTTCAGCTTGGATAAGAGACGGCTGAGGGGAGATATGATAGAGGTCTGTAAAATAATGAGTGGAGTGGAACGGTTAGACGTGAATCGATTGTTTACTCTTTCCAAAAATATTAGGACTAGGGGGCATGCGATGATGCAGATGATGATGATTAGATTTTCCACTCATGACATGTGTGGGACTTGCAGAATATGTCACAGACATGTATTCCTAAATGATGCCAATGGCACGCCCCCAACATAACTCTTTTTGACATATGAATGTATCAGCGTGCCCACATCTAGATTGTGGCTGTTCTAAGATTGTGATTTCCAAATGAATGCCATTTCCTCATGTAAATTCTGGCATTTCTACATGGAAATCACATATAGACCTTCTAAAATAATGGCTTATATGTCTATAAAATAGCCACAAATAGCCACCTACTTGGATTTTCTACCTAGATGACCTGTTACAACATTACTTGATATTCCATCTCATCATGTAATACGATCTGATGAGTACAGTAGTAAGGTATTTTATATTGCTAGACCAGTTTACTGGTCCAGCAAATCAGCAAATGAGAAATATTACGGAGTTTAAAAGAGAGCTCAAGTGTTTATGCAAGCCTACAGCTGGGGTAGTGAACAATGATTTAACAACTGCTCTGGGACTTTGTTTTTAACAGTTATTTTGTGATTTCTAGTTTGTTTTTATATTATGTATGTAATCATGCAATCTGCTGAGAACTATGGATCAAGCAGAATAAAAGTTTTTAAATAAAAACATTTATTTTATTTATTTGTTACATTTGTATCCCACATTTTCCCACCTATTTATAGGATCAATGTGGCTTACATAGTACCGGAGAGGTCTTTGCAGGCTCCGGTGTGAACAAATACAGGGTGATGTTGTGGTAAGATCAAGTTCATGTGGCACAGCCACATTAAGGAATTGGAGAACGGAAGAGTTGTGTTATGTCAATTTTATGAGGTCACTAACAGGCTTATTTTCGAAAGAGAAGGGCGCCCATCTTTCGACACAAATCAGGAGATGGGTGTCCTTCTCTCAGGGTCGCTCAACGGCATAATCAAAAGCTGATTTTGGACGTCCCCAACTGCTTCCCGTCGCGGGACGACCAAAGTTCCTGAGGGCGTGTCGGAGGCTTAGCAAAGGCGGGACTGGGATGTGCCTAACAGATGGGCGTCCTCGAGCGATAATGGAAAAAAGAAGGGCGTCCCTGAGGAGCACTTGGGTGACTTTACTTGGTCCATTTTTTGTTACGACCAAGCCTCAAAAAGGTGCCCGAACTGACCAGATGACCACCGGAGGGAATCAGGGATGACCTCCCCTGACTCCCCCAGTGGTCACTAACCCCCTCCCACCCTGAAAAAAACAACTTTAAAAACTTTTTTTGCCAGCCTGAAATGTCATATTCAGGTCCATTGCAGCAGTATGCAGGTCCCTGGAGCGGGGAGATGTGTGTGTGTCAGCGGAGGCATAGCGAAGGCGTGGACCTCCTTCTTTCAAACATTTTGGACGTCCTGAATGCCCCCCCCCCCCCCACACGGACGGCCAAATTTCAAGGGAGGTGTGGCGTGGAGGAGTGGCCTAGTGGTTAGAGCACTGGTCTTGCAATCCAGAGATGGTCAGTTCAAATCTCACTGCTGCTACCTGTGATCCAAAATCCAAATAAATAAAGGGGATGTCAGAGGCATAGCAAAGGCATGGACATCCTTCTCACTAAAACATCCACATTTTGGACATCCTTAATTGCCGTCGCAGGGACCGAGGCATAGGGAAGGACATCCTTCACCCATACTCTAAAAAAAAAAAAGATGTTCCTGACGAGCACTTGGACGTTTTCACCTGGACTTGTATTTGTCTAAGATTGTAGGCGGCAATTTATTTAAGGTTGTAGACGGCTATTATACATGCAGCTTGTCTGCATGTATGAAGCTGTCTATGGCATGTGCAGAGTAGCCAAGCATAATGCTTGGCTGCTCTGCACTGGCTTCCCCTCCTTAGGAAGGAAATCGTGTGCAAATGAGCTAACAGCGAGCAGCTCATTTGCATGCGATTTCCTTCATGCATGCCAGTACCTTTCCGAATCGCTAAGAGATCGGCAAGGGAAGGGCTTTTTCCGTTCGTTTAGTGCATCAGTTAGTCCACTGTAGTGCCCTCTAGGGTGCCCGGTTGGTGTCTTGGCATGTCAGGGGGACCAGTGCACTACTAATACTGGCTCCTCCCACGACCAAATGGCTTGGATTTGGTCATTTCTGAGATGGGCGTCCTCGCTTTCCATTATCGCTGAAAATCAGAAACAACCAAGTCCTGGAGACGACCATCTCTAAAGTCGACCTAAATTTGCTGATTTGGGCATCCTTGACAGTATTATTGAAATGAAAAATGGATGCCCATCTTGTTTCGATAATATGGGTTTCCCCGCCCCTTGCTGGAGCCGACCTGCGAGGACGTCCCCAGGAAAACTTGGGCATCCCTTTCAATTATGCTTCTCTAAGTATTCTTCCCAATGCACAGAGGACAATTTTTTTAACAGGGTGTCTAGGCTATGACTATTATAAGTGCATATGTTCCACCTACTTTTAAAGGCAACATATGCACCCACCAAGGGTAGGCACAAACTTACACTTGTTCCAAGGCAAGTCTAAATACACGTATGTATGTACAAGTAAGTATGTGTATAAGTGCCAGTCCTACCCCCTCCACCTGTTCTTTGCCCCTGGGAATGCCTACACATTTATTGGCAATTCTGTAACTTTGTGCCTAATGTTAGGTGTCAATTGTATGCATATGTTATACAAGAATAGAATTTATTTATTTATTACATTTGTATCCCACATTTTCCCGCATAGCAGTAGGCTCAATGTGGCTTACAGTTCTGGAGAGGAGAGTACCAACTCTGGGAATATATACAGAGTGGAAAATAGAGTAACAGTAGGTGCAAGGAAGCTGATAAGGTTCCGGAAAAGAGAATACAACTCTGGGACGTGAGCAATACAGAGTAGGATAAGGGTAGAAGTACACTTAATTATAACTGGAGTGGTAAAATTCATACAGTTTGAAGTAATAGGATTATGTGGAAGGGGTATTGTTCATTTCTTAGATCGAAAGATGTCATGCATTGTTCATGAATTAGTTTGGGTCTGCTGGGTAGGCTTTCCAGAAGAGGTGAGTCTTGAGGTCTTTTCGAAATTTTAGATGGGTGTTCGCAGTTCTAATGTTTCTAGGTAAAACGTTCCAGAGCTGGGTGCAAATGTAGGAAAAGCTGGATGCATAAGTTGATTTGTATTTTAGTCCTTTACAGTTTGGGTAATGCAGGTTTAGAAACGTTCTTGATGATTCGATGATGTTTCTATTTCGTAAGTCGATAAGTTCGGTCATGTAGGTTGAGGCCAGAGCATGGATTATTTTGTGGACCAGAGTGCAAATTTTGAAGGCTATTCATTCCTTGATTGGTAGCCAGTGCAGTATTTCGCATAGGGGTTTAGCACTTTCGAATCTTGTCTTTCTGAAAATGAGTCTAGCTACCGTGTTCTGCGCAGTTTGGAGTTTCCTTAAGAACTGTTCTTTGCATCCCAAATATATGGCGTTACAGTAGTCAACATGTGATAGTACCATTGTTTGAATTATGTTACGGAAAGTTTCCCTTGGGAAGAATTGTTTGATCTGTTTGAGTTTCCACATTGCATGGAACAATTTCTCCATGGTGGCAGAGGCTTGGCTCTCCAGGGTTAGGTTGGTGTCAATAGTAATTCCAAGGATCTTCAGTTTGTCCGATATTGGGAGAGTATGTTCCGGGGTTTTTATGGATGAAGGGAGGTTTGTTTTGTGGTGAGAAGAGAGAATAAGGCAGTGAGTTTTTTCCTTGTTGAGTTTGAGTTTGAATGCCGATGCCCAGGCATCCATTAAGCTTAAACTAGTCTTTATTGCAACAGTGATTTCTGTTGGATTAGAGTTGAACGGTATGTAAATGGTGACATCATCTGCATACAGAAAAGGATTAAGATTATGCTTGAATAGGACATGAGCAAGGGGGATCATCATCAGATTAAATAATATGGGTGAGAAAGGTGAACCCTGGGGTACTCCGCAATCGGTACTCCATGATGGTGATATGTTTGAGTTTGCTTTTACTTGATAAGATCTTGTGGTTAGGAAAGCCTTGATCCATTTGAGAATATTCCCTTCTATGCCAATCTTGTCGATTATTCTTAATAGTATATAGTGGTCAACCATATTGAATATGCTTGACAAGTCGAATTGCAAGAGGAGTACGTTTTTACCTAATACGATTTCCTTTTTGTACTTGGCTAGGAGAGTTACCAGAACGGTTTCCGTACTGTGAAGAGATCTGAAGCCCGACTGTGATTCATGAAAGATTGAGAAATTGTCAATGTATTCAGTAAGTTGTTTAGCTACAATGTTTTCCATCAGTTTGGTTGTAAGAGGGATGGATGCCACAGGTTGGTAGTTGGTGATATCGTTAGTTTTCTTTTTGGTGTCTTTTGGTAATGGTGTGAGTAGTATATTACCTTTTTCTTTGGGGAATATGCCATGCTGGAACAAGAAGTTGAGGTGGGAGGTAAGTTCAGTGATGAATCGAGTAGGGGGGGCGTGTTCATTAGATAATTGGGGCAGGTGTCCAATTGACAGTAGGCTGTAGAGATCTTATTGGTTGCTAGTGCTATTGTTTCTTGTGTGATCTGGGCGAAATTTGTCCAAGTTCGGTGGGCTGGGTATTTTTCTGAGTGTAGGTCTAGCTCAATAAGGAAGGTATCAAGGTTGGTGTAGTCCTGTGACATATTTTTGCGTAGATCGACAATTTTGCCTTTGAAGTAGTTAGCAAGATCGACAGCTGTTGGGATTCCTGATTTATGAACATCAGAGGGGCCAATAATTGACAGTTATGCATGAAGGTGCTAGGCTGTATTCTATAATCTCCCTTCCAAAGTTGCTTAGCACAGCATTTCCCAAGTCCACTCCTGGAGTACCCCTTGCCAGTGAAGTTTTCAGAATATCCACAATGAATATGCCTCCATTATATGCAAATCTCTTTCACACAATCCACCAGTCATTGACCTGTCATAAGTGGACATGCCTAAAAGTTTTGTATGCCAACTCAGCTTTACCCTCTCCTTTCCTATTTTGTCAAGAAATTTATGTCCATCTTTATTCCCTTCCTACATTCCATGATCACTTCCAGCCTAGGAACAGGTTTCAGTCCCCCATTTGGAAATCTACCTGTATCTATCCCAAGCTGAAGAATGTTAGTGATAGCCAAGCCAAAAGAAAGAGAAAAACCAAACAGTGGAGATAACCAATATATCAATGACCAAATGGTGTGCAAAACAAGGTTCTTAAAAAGTCCTTTATTAAAAAACAATACTTTTCACAATTGCTTGATAGGACTCGACACAGATCGTGTTTCGGCATTCTTGCCTGCATCAGGAGTCCAAAAGAGATCTAAAGGCAGTTCCAGTGAAAAAGTACAGTCAAATAACCACACAAATATATGAATGATAACTAGTGAACAAACACATACATATACATGAAATATAACCCTTATAAAATAATAAATGTATCAATAAATATATATAAACTGATAATTTGCTGATAAAAAAATAACTGATGAATTATTGGCATACTGCCAATATAATATATATATATATATATATATATATATATAAATATAAATGCACTATTAGCAAATCAATCTCTTGATACTATGAGAGGAAAAGACTTCAGATGCCCGATAACCCCTGCGCTTTTTCTAGCATTGGGTATCGTGCTACTCAGCGTTTACTGTTGAAATCAATTTTCTAATGTAAACTGCTGGCGATCATCGTCATAAGTCATAAAAACCTCTCCAACTGCGTCTTTTAAGAAATGTGTTTTTTCATATATATCTTAAGCACTTTAGCTCAAAAAACTTATCTGCTGACAACTTCGGCCGACGGGTACACCCGACAGTGAGCCCCTGTTTTGGGTGTGCTTCTTAAGGGGCAGAGCCCAAAGCCACTTGTACTACCCTGTTTGTAGAGTCAGCTTTGTATTTACCATGAAGTTTACCGTATTTGCCGAAGTTTAAGATATGAGTAACTATATTTATCATTTTTTCCTTTTAAGTATATATTTATTTGTTTCATTTGTATCCCACATTTTCCCACCTATTTGTAGGCTCAATGTGGCTTACATAGTACCGGAGAGGCATCTGCAGACTCCGGTGTAAACAAATACAAAATGATATTGAGATTCTGCACCTGGATCTTTGCCAAAAAGAGGAAGATGAGCTAATGGAATAAGAATTTGGGAGGGGAGACACTGCAACAACAGGCATGGAGAAGGACAACTCTGTGTTTACTCCCACACTATGCCCCGTGCAATGTACTGCAGAGACAAGAACACCCAGAATGCCAAGCACATCCTGCTGGGTCAGCAGGTATCCACAGTGATTTCTGCTGAGGAAGAAATCCATCCCTTGCAGGAGGGAAAAAGAGGGAAGGTGGAATGTGATTGTTACAGTATGTTACCCTCTCCCCCCCCCCCCCCCCCATCACTTACATCAACAAAGAAAACTAATGCGGTAAAATAGGCATTTGCCAGCAAAAAGCTCCAAAAGCTCTTTCCTATCCCCTGTACTGCAGGAAAAGATTGATATCCATACTCCATACATAGCTTGCTACCCCACCCCCGCTCCCCAAGGGGCTCAGATTCTGCATATGCACAACCATGCATACCCCTTCAATCACAGTGATGCTCAGTGAATACAATAATGTATTTTTGTGCCTAATATGTGTCTATATAGACTGCAACATACCTACCAGATCCACACATGCTAACAGGTGAACATTCTGCAGGGAGAACTTTGATGATGAAGGTGAGGGAATCGCTCACGGAGTCAGCGCCTCCTACTGCCTCGTGTCGCTGTACGGATCGGCGTGGCTGTATCAGCGCACAAGCAGGCAGGAGGTCGAGAGCAGCGGTGGCGGGGCAATCGAAGCTGTGCGGCCCAGGACCGCGCGTCCACGTGGCAGCCGTCTCGTTCCGCTGCCTGGTGACCGGCACAGCGTGGGAGTTTGAGGTAGGGTGGTGAGTCGGCGGAGGGCGGCCGGGACCACGCGTCCACGTGGCAGCCGTTCTCCCTAGCCCATCTGAGAGCCAGGAGACCTGGGCAGCTGGCCCTGGTGTTAATCCTGCTGACGTGGGAGCTTGGGGAGCCAGGTGTCCACAGGCAGCTGTTCCCTAGGACCTCATGTTCATGTCCCGTGGCCCTCACTGGCTCTGGTCCTGCCTGTCTGCCGCCTGCCCTCTGTCCTGGCTTGCTCTGGCCCTTCAGCCTGCTCCGACCCGGCTTGCTCCAGCCCGCTGCTCTGCTCCCTCCTGCTTCTGCTTGTCCCAATCTGTCTGTTCCAGCTTACTCGGGCCCTGCTACTCCTACTCCTGCCTGTTCCAGCTTGTTCCAGCCCATCTGCCTGAGCCTGTTCCAGTCCATCCGCTCCAACTTGATCCAGGCCATCCGTTCCAGCTTGCTTAGTCCGTCTGTTCCGACTTGCTACAGTCCACCTGCACCTGCCTGTCCAAGTCCGGCTGTTCCTACTTGCCCCAGTACATCTGCACCTGCTTGTCCTAGCGTGTTCCAGTCCTGCGGTGCCGCTGTCTTCTGCTCCAACTTGATCCAGCTTATACCAGCCCATCTGGCCTAGCCTGTTCCAGCTTGTTCCAGCCCGTGTGCCAGCTCGTTCCTGCTCTAATGCTCCAGCTTGTTCCAGCCCATTCCAACCTGATCCAGCCCACTCCAGCTTGTTCCAGTCAATCCCTGCTTGCTCCAGTCAATCCGCCCCAACGTGTTCAAGCTTGTTCCAGTCCTCCTGATCCCAGTTTGTTCCAGTTCGCCTGACCCAGCTTCCCCCGCTTGTTCCACTCCATCGGCTCCAGCGTGTTCCAGCCCGCTTGTTCCAGTCCATTGGCTCCAGCGTATTCCAGCCCGCCTGATCCAGCCAGCGTGTTCCAGCTCGTTCCAGTTCTCCTGAGCCCAGCTTGTTCCAGCCCGCCTGATCCTTCCAGTCTATCGGCTCCAGTGTGTTCCAGTCCGCCTGATTCAGCTTCTTCCGGCTTGCCCCTGTCCACCGGATCCAGCGTGTCCAGCTAGTTTCAGCTGCCGATCCAGCCTTCCCCTTGCTGTCCATCGGCTCCAGTGTGTTTCAGCCTGCCTGACCCAGCCTCTCCTTGCTTACTCCAATTCTTCTGCTCCAGCGTGTTCCACCTCGTTCCAGTCTTCCTGATCCCAGCTCGTTCCAGTCTTCCTGATCCCAGCTTGTCCGTCTGCTCATCCTGACACAGTTCATCTGTTCCTGCTTGTTCCAGCTTGTCCATCTGTACCTGCCTGTTCCGGCTTGTTCCTGCTTGCTTCAGCTTGTTCCGGCTTGCTCCAATCCATCTGACTGTTAACACATCGAGTAACCTGCCTGCCTGCTTGCGAGCCTCTCAGCCATTGACTTACCTACCTGCCTGCTAGCTTATCAGCCATTGACTTATCTAATCGCCAACCCAAAACCTAGCTTCAAGCCCTATCTATCTGCTTAACACCTCAGTCATTACATAGTCACCCATTAACACCTGTTAACTGCTTAACACCTCAGTCACTATATTGTCACCTGTTACACCTCAGTCACCACCTATGGCCCCTGTCCATGTTCTCTTCCTTGCCCTGTCCCTTCCTAATCTCCTTTCCCCCCCACTCCCACTGTCTACCATTAGAACTACTCGCTGCCCTCCCACCCTGCCCGCCACCGCAATACCCTATTCACCTCCATCCCTCACCTTACCATCCCTCTTGTCCCCCTCCTTCCTGGCTCTCAACCTTCGGCACTTCCTTCCTGCCATTAACCCATCCCCTTTCCTCCTCAGTACACCCCGTCTTCGTCGCCTTCGTCGCCCAACCTCCCCCACCCTCCTCCGCACTCTCTTGCTCCTCCTCCTGCTATCCGCGGGAGACATTAACCCTAATCCAGGTCCCCCTCACCTGTCCCCGTCCTATCCTTGCGAACGATCCCGGGATGTCTCCAATCTCGTCTCTATTCCCCTCCTTCCCCCCTCCTCCCTCCCCTTCTCATGCGCCTTGTGGAATGCCCACTCAGTCTGCAACAAACTGCCTCTCACCCACGATCTCTTTATCTCTCGCTCCCTTCAACTGCTCGCCCTAACCGAAACCTGGCTCTCCCCGGAAGACTCTGCCTCCGTTGCAGCCCTCTGCCATGGAGGCTATCTCTTCTCCCACACGCCCCGCCCAATTGGCCGCGGCGGAGGCGTTGGGCTACTACTCTCACCCTCCTGTAGTTTCCAACCCCTCCACCTACCGCAGTCTCACTGCTTCTCATCCTTTGAAGCCCATTCCATCCGGCTATTCTACCCGCTACCACTCAGAGTGGCAGTCATTTACCGCCCCCCTGATAAATCCTTCCCTTCCTTCCTTACCGACTTTGATGCTTGGCTCTCTGTCTTTCTTGACCCCTCATCTCCGTCCCTCATTCTCGGAGACTTTAACGTACATGCTGATGACCTATCCGACCCCCATGCTTCTAAGTTCCTCACCCTAACATCCTCCTTCAACCTCCAGCTGTGCTCCACCACCCCTACTCATCGTGACGGCCATTGTCTTGACCTCGTCCTCTCCTCCTCCAGCTCACCCTCCAATTTCCACGTCTCAGCTCTTCCTCTCTCCGACCATCACCTGATCACATTCACACTTCTTCACCCCCCCCCTCCACCCCGTCCAACTTTAACCACCACCTCCAGGAACCTCCAGGCTATTGACCCCTCCACCTTATCATCTACTATCTCTAATCTCCTCCCCTCCATCATGTCCTCCGAAACTGTCGACAAAGCGGTCTCCGCCTACAATACCGCTCTCTCCTCTGCTTTGAACACCCTTGCGCCATCCATCTCCCGTCCCACAAAGCGCACCAATCCCCAGCCCTGGCTGACTCCTTGCATCCGTTACCTTCGCTCCTGCACCCGATCCGCTGAGCGCCTCTGGAGGAAATCTCGTACCCTTCCAGACTTCCTCCACTACAAATTCATGCTATCCTCCCTCCACTCCTCCCTATTCCGTGCAAAACAGGACTATTACACCCAATTGACCAATTCTCTCAGCTCCAACCCTCGTCGTCTCTTCACCACCCTTAACTCCCTCCTAAAAGTGCCCCCCGCTCCTACTCCCCCTTCTCTCTCTCCTCAATCACTGGCCGACTATTTCCGCGACAAAGTGCAAAAGATCAACCTTGAGTTCACGACCAAGCCACCACCTCCTCTTCACCCTTTAACCCTCTCCATCAACCAACCTACCCAGGTCTCTTTCTCCTCTTTTCCTGAGATCACCGAGGATGAAACTTCCCGCCTTCTTTCCTCCTCGAAATGCACCACCTGTTCCTCTGATCCCATCCCCACCAACCTACTCAACACCATCTCCCATACTGTCACCCCCGCCATCTGTCGCATCCTCAACCTCTCTTTCTCCACTGCAACTGTCCCTGACACCTTCAAGCACGCCGTTGTCACACCTCTCCTCAAAAAACCTTCACTTGACCCTACCTGCCCCTCCAACTACCGCCCCATCTCTCTTTTACCCTTCCTTTCCAAAATACTTGAGCGCGCTGTTCACAGCCGCTGCCTTGACTTTCTCTCCTCTCATGCCATCCTCGATCCACTTCAATCCGGCTTTCGCCCTCTGCACTCGACAGAAACAGCACTCTCTAAAGTTTGCAACGACCTGCTCCTGGCCAAATCCAGAGGTCACTACTCCATCCTCATCCTCCTCGATCTTTCCGCCGCGTTTGACACTGTCAACCATGATTTACTTCTTGCCATGCTGTCCTCTTTTGGGTTCCAAGGCCCTGTCCTCTCCTGGTTCTCCTCTTATCTCTCCCACCGCACCTTCAGGGTACACTCCCATGGATCTTCCTCCACTCCCATCCCACTATCTGTTGGAGTTCCCCAGGGATCTGTCCTTGGACCCCTTCTCTTCTCAATCTACACCTCTTCCCTGGGCTCGCTGATCTCGTCTCATGGTTTTCAGTATCATCTTTATGCTGATGACACCCAGCTATACCTCTCCACACCTGACATCACCGTGGAGACCCAGGCCAAGGTATCGGCCTGTTTATCCGACATTGCGGCATGGATGTCCAACCGCCACCTGAAGCTGAACATGTCCAAGACCGAGCTCCTCGTCTTTCCTCCTAAACCCACTTCTCCTCTTCCTCCACTCTCTATCTCTGTTGATAACACCCCTATCCTCCCTGTCCCATCTGCCCGCAACCTCGGAGTCATTTTCGACTCCTCCCTCTCCTTCTCTGCGCATATCCAACAGACTGCCAAGACCTGTCGCTTCTTCCTCTTCAACATCAGCAAAATTCGCCCTTTCCTCTCTGAGCACACCACCAGAACTCTCGTCCACGCTCTCATTACCTCTCGCCTTGATTACTGCAACTTACTCCTCACCGGCCTCCCACTCAGCCATCTATCCCCCCTTCATTCAGTTCAGAACGCTGCTGCACGTCTTATATTCCGCCAAAACCGATATACTCATATCACCCCTCTCCTCAAATCACTTCACTGGCTTCCGATCAGTTATCGCATACAATTCAAGCTCCTCCTCCTTACCTACAAATGCACTCAGTCCGCGGCTCCTCACTACCTCTCCACCCTCATCTCCCCCTATGTTCCCGCCCGTAACCTCCGCTCACAGGACAAAGCCCTTCTCTCAGTACCCTTCTCCACCACTGCCAACTCCAGACTCCGCCCATTCTGCCTTGCCTCACCCCATGCCTGGAACAATCTTCCTTCACCCATACGCCATGCCCCTTCCCTACCCATCTTCAAATCTCTGCTTAAAGCTCACCTCTTCAATGCTGCCTTTGGCGCCTAACCACTCGAGATATATAAAATACCCCAATCTATCCACCCTATCAGACTAACTGTTCACTCGTCCTCTAGATTGTTCACTTGTCTTTAGATTGTTTTCTTGTCTTTTAGATTGTAAGCTCTTTGAGCAGGGACTGTCCTATGTTTAAATTGTACAGCGCTGCGTAACCCTAGTAGCGCTTTAGAAATGCTAGTTAGTAGTAGTAGTAGTAGGTGGGGGTGTGAGTCTCTCCAGGACAGACGACACACCCACAGTGGTTGGTGCTCTCCCCTGGATTCAGTGCACTGGGATGTGGCTTCCTAACCTGAGCTGATGAGCACCCTCTAGTGGTCAGATCTGTACCTGCACATAGCAAAGCTTCTGTATATATATGTGTATGTATATATATGTATATATGTGGTTTATGTTGCTGCAGGGCAGCTACTGGGCAGAGAAATCCATTATCAAGTGCATTCTAAGGCCTTATTTTGTAGTATCCCAAGAAACACTACTCATACCTATACACAGAGTGCCCACCCATATTAATATAGTGACGTGGAGGGGCATAATCGAAAGGGACGCCCAAGTTTTGTTGAGGACATCCTCGCAAAACGTCCTGATGGAGGGGCAGGGAAACCCGTATTATCGAAACAAGATGGACGTCTTTCGTTTTGATAATATGGTTGGGGACATCCAAATCTTGAAATTTAGGTCGTCCTTAGAGATGGTCGTCCCTAGACGTAGTCATTTCTGATTTTTGGCGATAATGGAAACCAAGGATGCCCATCTCAGAAACGACCAAATCCAAGCCTTTTGGTCATGGGAGGAGCCAGCATTTGTAGTGCACTGGTCCCCCTGACATGCCAGGACACCAACCGGGCACCCTAGGGGAGTGTGCTGAGCCCCCCAAAACCCACTACCCACAACTGTACACCACTACCATAGCCCTTAGGGATGAAGGGGGGCACCTAGATGTGGGTACAGTGGGTTTCTGGTGGGTTTTGGAGGGCTCACATTTACCACCACAAGTGTAACAGGTAGGGGGAGGGATGGGCCTGGGTCCGCCTGCCTGAAGTGCACTGTACACACTAAAACTGTTCTAGGGACCTGCATACTGCTGTCATGGACCTGAGTATGACATTTGAGGCTGGCACAAAATATTTTTAAAGATTTATTTCGAGGGTGGGAGGGGGTTAGTGACCACTGGGGGAATAAGGGGAGATCACCCCGATTCCCTCGGGTAGTCATCTGGTCAGTTTGGGCACCTTTTTGTGGCTTGGTGGTAAGAAAAACAGCACCAGGTAAAGTCATCCAAGTGCTCGTCAGGGACGCCCTTTTTTTCCATCATGGGTCAAGGACGTCCAAGTGTTAGGAAAGGCCCAAGTCCCACCTTCGCTACGCCTCTGATATGCCCCTGTGAGCTTTGGCCATCCCTGCAATAGAAAACAGTTGGGGACGTACAAAATCGGCATTCCATTATACCGATTTGGATGACCCTGTGAGAAGGACGCCCATCTTCCAATTTGTGTCGAAAGATGGGCATCCTTCTCTTTCGAAAATGAGCCTACTAGTAACATAGTAGATGACGACAAATAAAGACCTGTACGGTCCATCCAGTCTGCCCAACAAGATACCATATGTAATGAGTTTATGATGCAATACTTCAAATGTATACCTGATCTTGATTTATCCTTGCCATTTTCAGGGCATAGACCATAGAAGTCTGCCCGGCACTGTCCTTGTTCTAAATTTCTGAAATTGTCGAAGCCCCTGAAAAGCTTCACTCCAGCCCATGCAAATCTAATCAGCAACAATCAGGGCAGAGACCTTAGAAATCTGGCCTAGCACTGAGTTTGATTCTCAATTAGTGGTGTTGCTGCCTGATAGTAACATAGTAATATTAGCTCGGGGCCCACCCAAAATTCAGGTCTGGCTACGCCACTGCACGCACAGCTGGATTATTGATATTTACTTGTATACGTGTTCACATACCTACGTAAATGACTAAAATACTGGCACTACAAAGTAGAGGGTAACACACGGCTCTCAAGATGGGGAGTAACGGATGAAAGACTTTATTGAGGCACCAAAGCAAGACCCAATATGGGTCCATGTTTCGGCCACCTACGTCAAGGGTCACAAACAAACTGTGTAAAAACAATTGTATAAGTAAATGTATAATGCAAGATTATGTTAATTAGACCAATTAAATACAATATTAAAAGCATATTAGGAGCAAGTGGTGTAATACTAAAACATGGACTGCATGGATATAAAATGGGAGGACTGCATATATAAAAACCATGGACTATATAAATAATGGTAATCATAGAGCAAAAAATATCGAAAATGAGATAAGAGATGAACTCCATGTATTAAACCAGACCTGTGTCGGGTCTTGCTTTGGTACTTCAATAAAGTCTTTCATCCGTTATTCCCATGTTGAGAGTCGTGTATCACTCTCTGCTTTATGTTGCTCCTTGATTCTTCGTAGAGGTTGTCTCCTGTTTTCCTGTGGATATAGAATACTGGCACTCCTAACTTTAGGTGGTTCTCCTAAATTTAATTGAATAACCAGCCAGTAACTGGGGCATAACAATCAATTATTGGCACTAATTGACTAACAATTTGAATTAATGTGCGTATCTTCTTGGTTGATGTAAGCCCTAACAGTGTGGTTTCGGTGCTGTGATGTTTCCTAGACCCTTTCTGGTGAGAGTGGAGTGTGTTGGACTTGTCAATGAAGTCAGGAAGTTGCTTTAAGATAGTCTTCTATGATGTTGGAGATAAATGGCAGTTAGGCGATTGGACACTAGTTAGAGACGTCAGCTTAGCTATCCTCTTTCTTCCCTCTTCCCTTCCCTCCTCCTTTTCTCTTCTCCCATTTTTTCTTATTTTCTTCCCCACGCCTCCCCTGATTTGGAATATCTGTTCTTAATTTTTACATAGCAGTTATTTCGCCCATTTTTTCATTGAGGTTACGCATACTCAAGTGCACATTTACTTTATTTCACATGAGAATCATAACATTTCTGATATATGTGTTATCATTTATACTTTTTATGATGTAATTCCCCTTTCATAGTTTTAGCTGTTATCGCAGTAAGATAGTTCTGACTCATATTCTTTCCCACCAAGATAATTTGGTTATTTAGGTGCATCTTTACACATACATAACACCAGCACTCATTTATTTTAATTTTTACACATTAATTATTTACATGAACATGGCAACATCAGCACTGTGTACTTCTGTGAGTTATATGAGTATACAGTTTTTAAAGATATACATCAATCCAATATCTTTGGATACTTGTTTCTTTTCACCATGGCTTTACACCTATTAAGTCAAAATATGTTTTGGTTGTGACAGGATCCTGCAATATAATTACAGCAATGGCATATACTGTATCCTTCAAACTTTGCTTTATAACAAATGTAAATGACTGATTAAGCAAAACAGATAAATACCTTACAATTTTCAAATGTTAATCTTTGTCTATTCTTTAACACGTCAAAAACCGCATGAAGCGTAGCCCCAGATTTCTCTCTCTTTTTTTTTTATTTGCATTTAAAGATCAAAAATAAAATACAATGTTAATTAAGAAAAGGAAAAAAAAGGTAACATTCTGTTTAAAAAAGGTAAATTTACATCTTTTAGACCACAACTTAAGGACAAGATACAAGGTAAAAATTTCCTGAATTAAATCACAGGGAAAAAAAAAAACTAATCAAAGAGCAGAGGTATGAGGGACACCCGCAGCCAGAGAACTGAGCACTAAACATTCTATTGGGCATCCTGGGCTGAACCATCCCTACTTTCTTTAACAATTAATAATTCTGTCAATTTTTTGGGTTGCATAAATACATAGTTAACAGAATCCAGAGATATTATACAACGACATGGAAATATTAATTTAAAGGAACCCCCTAAAGCAAGGGTTCTAGCTTTTAACTTCAAAAACTCTCGCCGGCGGGTTTGAGTCTCTCTGGTTAAATCAGGAAATATACGCACAGCTTCCCCAAAGCATTTATCATTCAAATGACGAAAATATACTTTAAAGGTATTCATCTTATCCATTTCAAGTGCAAAGGAAACTATAAGAGTAGTTCTTTCTGTTACCAGTTCTAAGGAGTTTTCTAAAAGCTCCGTTAAGTTCATCTCAGGTTGCTGTGGTGAAGGATTCAAGGGATTAGGTTTTCTTCCAGTTATGTATTGAAGCCAAACGATAGGGGGAAATCCCTCTGGTGGAATTCCAAGTATTTCTATATAGTATTTACGTAGCATCTCCTTAGCTGGAATTAGGGGTGATTTGGGAAAGTTAATAAACCGCAAATTGCTCTTCCTCCCCTGGTTTTCGAGAGATTCTAGCTTTCTAGCCAGAACCTCTCTATCTTTCCGACCCAGCAAAATTCTGAAGAGCAGAGAGTTCAATCTTTAAAGATTCCGTTTGTCCTTCTTGGATTTGAATTTTCTCTGCAAACTGTTTCTGGACTTGTTTCACATTAGCAAATTCTTGAGTAAAAGAGTTAGTTACCTGGGAGAGTAGAGCGTTCATACCCTGGATAACATCCCATATAGAATCTAACGTTACCACTTGAGGTTTCTTCACCTCCCAAAACGTCGTGCAGCTCCCATTGGAATGGGGGTAGAAGTAGACAAAAACCCCTGTTGTTGAATACCAATTGGAGAAGAAATTCCGAGAAGGCTCTGAAGCGGGCGCCCGCACAACCAACGGTTGAATCCCAAACTGTTCCAAAATTGCTTGGCGAGGAGGGGGGACATGCCCAGGTGGCGAGGAGGGGGGGACATGCCCAGATACCGAGGAGGTCGACTCCTTGGGTTTTCCCTTCCATGTCCAGCACAGGGTACGAATCCAACTTCTCGTTTCACAATCTGGTAAGTCGGGATCTCAAACACGCACGTCTGCTCTATTTGGCCATCTTGTCCCTCACTGCCGAAGCCCCAGATTTCTTACTGATGAAAAATCCTACTGTCAACATCAAGATTTTTTTCTACCTACTATGGAATCTATAGCACACAGAACTTAGCTATAATTTTTCCTCTTACAGCTTCCCATAGGAAAAATGCATAGGCGCAGTTTGTTTCATTTGGGGGGGCAAAGGAAGGGGCGGGGCATATTAGCATATTCATTTGCATATATGTATATGCAAATTATGCTAATATGGAGGAAGGAAGGGAGCAAGAGCTGGCTTTTTTGGGAATAACCAGTGTTCGTTTACCAATGGATAGCCACTGAATCAGAGAGGCAGCGGGTTTGGCGACAGGCAGTGGTGTGCTGGCAAATGTTTAACAACAGGCTCTCCCCCCAGTCCCCCTCTGCGCCCCCCCCAAATTGCAGAGCTGGCTATAGCCGGGGAGAGAGCCTGGGGGGGGGGGGGGTATAAATAAGTAAATATAAACTTTTAATGTTGAGCACCTGATTTTCAAAGTGAACATATTGCAAACACTATAATGAAAATAAAATGATTTTTTTCTACCTTTGTTGTCTGGTGACTGTTTTTCTGATCATGCTGGTGCAGTATCTGATTCTGCTGCTATCTGTCCTCTTAACTCCGTTTCCAGGGCTTCCTTTCCATTTATTTCTTTCTTCCTTTCTTCTTCATTTCTGGTCCTCAGCTTCTGCCTATTTTCTTCATCCATGTGCAGTTTTTCTCCTCTCTTCCTTTTCCCTCATCTCATCTCCTTCCTCACTCTTTCCTCCCCTCCATCCATGTCCAGCATTTCTTTTCTCTCCCCTGCCCTCCATCCACCCAGTCCAACAGTGACCCTCCTCTTCCCTGTCCCCATACCCAGTGGCCCTCCTTTCCCCTGCCCTCCATCCACTCAGTCCAGTAGTGACCCTCCTCTCCGCTGCCCCCATACCCAGTGGCCCTCTTTTCCCATGCCCTCCATCCACTCAGTCCAGCAGTGACCCTCCTCTCCCCTGCCCCCATATCCAGTGGCCCTCCTTTCCCCTGCCCTCCATCCACTTAGTCCAGTAGTGACCCTCCTCTCCCCTGCCCCCATGCCCAGTGGCCCTCCTTTCCCCTGCCCTCCATCCACTCAGTCCAGCAGTGACCCTCCTCTCCCCTGCCCCCATACCCAGTGGCCCTCCTTTCCCCTGCCCTCCATCCACTTAGTCCAGCAGTGACCCTCCTCTCCCCTCCCTTCATTCCGCCCTCTCCCCATTCCTTCCCCTCCCCCCCCCAGCGAGCCAGTTCTCCTCCCTCCCTCCGGATCCGTCCCTCACCAACGATCTTCGAATTTTTCACCTGCCCGGCCCGCTAGCGCTGACTCTCCACTGCCGGTTCATGCTTCAAAATGGCCGCCGAGACTTCTCGCGAGGCCGCCTCTGAAAGTCTCGGCGGCCATTTTTAAAGCGCGAACCAGCAGGGGACAGAGTGCTAGCGCCTAGCGGGCAGGCAAAGGATTCGAAGATCAGGTCGGTGAGGGACGGATACGGAGGGAGGGAGGAGAGCCGGCTCAGGGGGGGGGCCAGGGGGGGAGGAGAAGGAACGGGGAGAGGGTGGGGTGAAGGGAGAGCTGCCTGTTGCCGGCCCTGCGTTTGGGGGGGCATTGCCCCCCCTCGCCCCCCCCAGTCTACGCCCATGGAAAAATGTATTCAAATTCTGGTAGCACCTTAATAATAGCAACACAAAATCCCTTCACCGCTAGGTACTTTGTGAAGTAACACTAAATCCTGCAAAGAAGCTTCTTAGAGCCTGTATTGCAAACCTTAACACCAATTTTGAACACGAATACAAATAACAGTACCTTTAAAAAAAACTGCAGTGAATATACACAACAGCAATATGCATCCCATTGGAAAAGCCAAACAAGTCGACTCATAGATCCCCACAAAAAAACACATGCCAACAGAATCTCCCAACTGCTTGGTCACATGCAGAACAAAAAGCAACCCTCATCAAGTACAGAATAAAAGACCAAAAATTAGAACTTGTCCTATAGCTCAGTATCAACCCTTCCCTCCCTAGAGTGGAGGAGTAGCCTAGTGGTTAGTGCAGTGGGCTTTGATCCTGAGTTCAATTCCCACTTGTATAAAAATGCTCATCTTTTCCAGAACCTGCATGGTACTTCACATATGAACTCTCTATTACAACAGACAGCGACCATGATTTCAGAAGATACTTCCATCACCTGGACTAGTTATGAGTTTTAATTTTCTGCACATTAGTCTTCTGCTTTGACTATAACTTTTTCCTAAGCTTTCTAATCCCCACAGGTCTAAGTCCGTTGATGATCAATAATTACATTTCTGTGTTGTTTATCAGACTTCACAAGCCAGAAGGGGGGGATATACGATAAAAACTAAGATCTGGGTGCTGATGATTATGCAACCTCCAATTCCTTGAACAAGAGAGACTCAGCCCATAGAAAGTATACCCAGATAGAATTGAAGCTGTGACCTCTACTACAGCCAAGCCTGAGAACTATACATCTTGATTTCAGTAAAGTCCAGGACTTTAGAATCACAACGGGAGACATCTCAGAACCAGGACCTCCTGTATAATACAGCCAAGCCAATCAGGAGATAATTAATTTGAGATTCATAGTTGCTATTTATGGACATTATGTACTCATATTTTGATTTATTTTTAGTCTAGCATTAACCCTGTCTATTGGAAAGGTTCTATTTTATTTTCTTAGTGCTTCCTTTAGGCAAATTTATGTTGCTAATGACACAGTTTCCATAGCAGAAGGACATTTGTAATTCAACTCTTATTGTTTTTAGATTTAATTTTCTGTGTACTTTCATTTTGGCATAATTAACCTTTGATATGTACTTTAACACTTACCTACCCAATGCACCTTTAGGCTAGTCCTATCCAACCCTGCCTTCATATTGACAAGGCCAGTTTGCCTTAGTCCAAGTAGTTACTGTATTCCCATCACCTCTAGCCCTCTCCAGGAAGAGACTCAATTAGAGTTCCTAGGGGGGTGCCAGATGATTTTAAAATACTCAATTAGGTTGCAGCTGACTTTAAATCCACAATGATCTATTGGCTGGATTAATTATACCATGTATGCATATATGCAACCTATCCTACTAAATGGTATCCTATATGTTGACATATACCTTTCTCTCTTGTTCCCTATGTTGTAAATACAAAAGATTCTTTTTAGATTCTTTAATTCAACATGCTGTTGTTTAAATTTTAACACTGATTGCTATGGTACCATAGGAGTGATTGAGCTACTCTGGAACGATAGCAATAATGGAAATTTTGCACTTTCAAATTTGCCCGAGGGAGCTAGCATGCTTCCAAACTTGTTAAGTACTTAGACAGGTATTACAGATCCCAATTTCTTCCTTTGCTACCATGTTACTCTGTGATAGGAGCCCTAACTGTTGCCCTCGGCCTATTCTAAGTTACATCATTGGCAATCTTGAACACAAAGACTCCCCTTAATAATGCCGCGTATACTTATACTCACCGTCCACCTCCCTGGTGCTCAGAAAGATTGTTTGGCCATGACGGG
Organism: Microcaecilia unicolor; assembly: GCF_901765095.1. Lineage (NCBI taxonomy): Eukaryota > Metazoa > Chordata > Amphibia > Gymnophiona > Siphonopidae > Microcaecilia > Microcaecilia unicolor. The sequence goes on from NC_044039.1 coordinate 94,854,497, forward strand.
TAAGGAGGACTTATTGTCCCAACCTAAGACAGCCTTCGGTCAGGGTACTAGTCTTATTGTTCTGAGGTGTGAACATAAGGCCTAGATGATTGACTTGGCCTACTATAAGTTGTCAAACCATATATTGTTGAAGCCCTTTCCTAAAGGCCTTCAAAGGGGGGAGATGTATAAAAATGCTACAGCTATGAGCCTTGGTCCCCTGCCTAGACTTTGGTTCAGGCTCTGAAATGAGGGAAAAGCTTACAGGCCTGTGTGACTCTTGCTTGCTTGAACTCCCAGTGTTGGAGCTCTAAAGAGAACAACAGGAAACACAAAGGTGGGGGTCCAAAGGACAGAGTGACATTGTGGTCAGCCATGGTGTGAGAAAGGAAAGGTATAGCTAGATGTAGGGTCTTGCTTAAGATTTGTGGTCAAGCGAGCTAAAGACAAAACCATGTTAGTAAGATAAAAGCTACTCATTAGCATGAGCCAATCAGTGACAACCTTGACATTAGAATAGATCCAATCAGGTATATCTACTGTCATATTATCCATATCCTGAGGGCACCTATAAAAATCAGGGTATTTCCTGGTTTAAGTTAGAGAGAAGGGTTGCCACTCTCTCTCTCCAAGGGAAACCAATGTGACCAGCAGAATTGACAAATTACCTAATTGCTTTCCCTTGTAAAACCTTTAATTGGTAAAAGAAATTATAAAAGATTAGGAACTAATTAACACCTGTTTGCAGCTGAATTATTATATTCCTATAATTAATTGATTGTACGTGCCTGTTGTCAATCACTGATTTGACTTGTATCTTGGCAAATAAACTCCTCATCCCAAATGATGTTCTGTGGACTTCACTTAATGATCAAAGGCTGTAAGTATAGATCCAGTTTGTCATAAGGCTGGTATCTTTTCCTTGCCAGTGCTGAGAGGCGGACTAACGTCTCTCTCAGTGGCAATTCCTTTTAGAACTTCACAACTTCTTGATTACCTCAGTACTAGTACCATTTAGAGATGGAGTTAGATTTGAGGTCAAACCATCCTTCTTTTGAGGTTCTCTCCGCTACTGGACAGCTGAACTCCAGTGCCGGGCAGAACCTAGGGCAGGGGCGTAGCCAGACAACAGATTTTGGGTGGGCCTAGGCAAGAAGTGGGTGGGCACCAAGTGTTCTCACTCCCCCCCCCCCCCCCCCAACCATCACCAAAATAATATCTCAACTGACGGGAAAACGCTTCTTTCCACCTTGGCAGGCTGCAGCAGGCATGTGCTGAAAAATGAACCTGCTCAGGTGCCGGTATCGTGGAGAGTAGCACTTTTGTTACGATCAGGGGGTAAGTCTTCAGCTGGCCAAGCTTGGGATCCCCACCAGCTACCGCTAAACGTGTGCTACTGTTGGGTGGGCCTGAGCCCTAAATGGGTGGGCCCGAGCACACCCAGGCCCACCTGTGGCTACGCCACTGACCTAGGGGTCTCTGAACCCTAGATTAAAACACACTGCAGCTCCTTGTGACTCTGGGCAAGTCACTTAACCCTCCATTGCCCCGGTACAAAATAAGTACCTGAATATATGTAAACCACTTTGAATGTAGTTGCAAAAACCTCAGAAAGGCAGTATATCAAGTCCCATTTCCCTTTCCCTTCCCCACCCCCCATCCATCCCCGTTGCCCAGCATCAGCCTTTCCCTTCCTTACTCCCCTTCCATGCCCATAGCTCAGCATCAGCCCTTCCTCACCATCCATCCCCATAGCCTTCCATTCTCCGCCATCCATCCTGTAGCTAGGCATCAGCCTTTCACTTCCCTTCCCCCACCATCTATCTATCTCATAGCTAGGTATCAGCCCTGTCCTACTCCCTACCCATCCCCCCATGACATTAAATATAAGACTTTTTTTATGTCCTGGGGACTGCAGAGCCCACCTCCACCGGTCCACCCAGAGAAAACCACCTATACTTTTTTTTTTAATTTTAACCTAGGCACTACAGAGACCATCCCCACCCCAAAACCCACCAACATGAGAAACAGACAACATTTTTTTTAATTAACCTGGGCACTATTAACATTTATTGTTGGTGAGTTTCTGGGTGAAGATAGGCTCTTCACTGCCTAGGGCAAAAAAGGTAAATTTAATCATTAAATATACCTTTTTTTTGCCCTAGGCAGTGAAGTTCTTATCCCACCCATAAGCTCACCACCAGCCAGCCCATTTTGATTACACTCCTGAGTCTGAACACATTACACATTAAAATAAAAAAATATATGTACTTTACCTACTGGGTAGCTGCTTGCATGTGGTGCAGAGCACCCTTGCTCCTGTACCTGTTTTGCGGGGCCGTGGGGGACTGCTGCTGTGATCGAGACTAATAAAATCATCTAGACCCGGCCGGCAGGCACAGCCAGCAGCCTTTCCCATGCGGCATTGTGTGTGGCACCATTGTGCCGTGAACACTGTGTGGAGCAAGGCAGTGCAGCTGAGCTTACCAAAATAAAAAAACCAGAGCAGCGCAGGCGCAGTAGCCGAGAAGGTAGGTAGTTAGCGCAAGAGACGAGAGCGGAGCGACACGGGATGGCAATGCAGCACTGGCCTACCAAGATTCAGAGACTGTACTAAAAAAAAAAAAAACTTTTAGCAGGTAGTAGGAGGAGAGCTGCCAGTGCCAACTGCCAAAAAGCAGGTGAGAGGTGGCTATGCCATGACGGCAGGAAGGCTGTCGGCTGTGCACTTTTTGGCACTTAAACTGGATGAGCCTGAGCCGAGATTGGGTGGGCCCAGGACCACCTGTAGCTATGCCCCTATATGTGTGCACTTTGCAGGTGGACATTCATATGGATGGAGTCTGGGAACATAAGAACAAAAGAGTAGCCATACTAGGTCAGACCAATGGTCCATCTAGCCTAGTATCCTGTTTTCCAAACAGTGGCCAAGCCAGGTCACAAGTACCTGGCAGAAACCCAAACCGTGGCAACATTCCATATTACAATTCCCAGGGCAAGCAGTTGCTTCCCATGCCTGTCTCAATAGCAGACTATGGACTTTTCTTCCAGGAATTTGTCAAAACCTTTTTTTAAACCCAGATATGCTAACCGCTGTTACCACCTCCTCCGGAGAATGGGTAAAATACACACTTATGTGTGTAACTTGTAGCATGCTATAAATTATATATGTACCTCCTGAATTTAGGTGTGAGCATTTACACCAACTTTATGGCTGGCATAAGTGCTCATGCCTAATCACATTCACAGATATATATATGGTTATACTAACATTCTATAAAGGAAAATAGATGCTAACTTTCCTTTATAGAATAGGTTCTTAATAGGTACCCTCTCGGTGCCTAAATATAGGCTCCCATTTATTCCCTCAGTGAAGATAATTCTATAACATACTTGCTAAGAATGACATGTCAGTTATTTATTTATTTATTTGTAGCATTTGTATCCCACATTTTCCCGCCGATTTGCAGGCTCAATGTGGCTTACATTTGCCGTAATGGCAGTTGCCATTTCCGGGTAACAGAGTACAAAAGGCATTACATTAAGGTGCATACATACATGGTAAAGAAGAATACATTGTGGTAGTGTGTATTGGTTATGTGTTATGCACATAGAATAATGGCACATACACCAAAATTATGCCTCAGCGCTAGTCTCTAAATATGTACATATCTTACATTTGGATGGATCTGGACAGAGCATGGCAATACTATAAGTTATAAACATCCACCAATATGGTTTGAAAACGTGAGTGAATCCAAAATCACCTTATTTTTATAATGGAAGAAAAGACCTCAGTAGACGTGGAGGGGCATAATCGAACGCAAACGCCCATGTGTAAGAAAGTCCATCTCTGAGAACGGGTCCGTGAAGGGGTGGGCCGAATCGTATTTTCGAAAAAGATGGACGTTTATCTTTAGTTTCGCAAATACGGTTTGTGCCAGGCAAATGCATTGGATGTGGGCGTTTTTGAGATGTGGGCGTTTGTTTGAGCTGGGCGTTTTCATTTTTCAGCGATAATCGAAACCGAAGCGTCCCAGCTCAAAAACGACCAAATCCAAGGCTTTGGGTCGTGGGAGGGGCCAGGATTTGTAGTGCACTGGTCCCCCTCACATGCCAGGACACCAACCGGGCACCCTAGGGGGCACTTTTAAAAAATAGGAAAAAAAACATTAAATTACCTCCCAGGTGCGTAGCTCCTTTACCTTGGGTGCTGAGACCCCAAAATCCCCCCCAAAACCCACTCCACACAACTCAACACCATTACCATAGCACTTAATGGTGAAGGGGGGCACCTACATGTGGGTACAGTGGGTTTTGGGGGGGGGGGTTAGAGGGCTCTCATTTACCACCATGAGTGGTACAGGTAGGGGGGGGGGGGATGGGCCTGGGTCCGCCTGCCTGAAGTGCACTGCATTACCCACTAAAAGTGCTCCAGGGACAGGACTTGTTGCTGCAGTATAACCTTGGCACAGCAGTTCACACTGTAAGACTAATCTAGCTGAAAACGTCCTTTATTTCAATAACCGTGTTTACTCACAGTTAACTGCAGATCAGAGGTTGTGCCCCACTGGCAACGAGTCTCCCTGGTACTGAGATTAGCAGTAGCTCAGAGCTGGCAGAATGGTGTACAATGCCCTCTTTCAGCAACATTCAAGGTAAGAACTAAGTTCTGTAACGTGGCTAACACATGAAAGGGATCTAAAACGGACTTACAAAAATGGCCACTACCTCGTGGACTACCAGAAACAAAACAGGGCACACTCTGACCCAGTAGGCAGGGGGAAAAGCACCATGGGAGAAGAGCCTACCAACTACCAACATCGTGAGACTGTAACACAAGCTAGGGAAATCACGGAGCCCAATACCCTACACCCACCACAATGCAATGCTGATGTGACCCTGCAGTGCACCCGAGAGCCACATCTGACCCAGGGAAAGGCTGAGAGAGGATCGAACACATTCTGCTGTCATGGAGGTGGGTACGGAATTTGAGGGTGGCATGAGGCTGGGAAATAAGGTTTCTGCAAGTGGGGTTTTTTTTGGTGGGAGGGGTTAGTGACCACTGGGGGAGTCAGGGGAGGTGATTCCCGATTCCCTCCAGTGGTCATCTGGTCATTTAGGGCACTTTTTTGGGACCTGTTTGGTAGAAAAAAGGGTCCAAAAAAAGTGTCCTAAATTCTCGCTAAAACGCCTTTCTTTTTTCCATTATCGGCCGAGCGCGCCCATCTCTGCTCGGCCAATAACCACACCCCAGTCCCGCCTTCACCACGCCTCCGACACGCTCCCGTCAACTTTATTTGTTCCCGCGACGGAGTGCAGTTGAAGACGACCAAAATCAGCTTTCAATTATACCGAGGCTTATTTTTGAAAGATGGGCGCCCATCTTTCGACACAAATCGGGAGATGGGAGTCCTTCTCCCAGGGCTGCCCAAATCGGCATAATCGAAAGCCGATTTTGGGCGCCCTCAACTACTTTCCGTCACGGGGACGACCAAAGTTCACGGGGGTGTATCGGAAGCATAGCGAAGGTGGGACTGGGGCGTGCTTAACACATGGGCGTCCTCGGCTGATAATGGAAAAAAGAAGGGCGTCCCTGACGAATACTTGGCCGACTTTACTTGATCTTTTTTTTTTACGGCCAAGCCACAAAAATGTGCCTTAAATGACCAGATGACTACTGGAGGGAATCGGGGATGACCTCCCCTTACTCCTCCAGTGGTCACTAACCCCCTCCCACCCTAAAAAAAAATGTTTAAATATTTTTTCCGGCCTCTATGCCAGCCTCAAATATCATACCCAGCTCCATGACAGCAGTATGCAGGTCCCAGGAGCAGTTTTAGGGGGTACTGCAGTGCACTTCAGTCAGGCGGACCCAGGCCCATCCCTCCTACCTGTTACACTTGTGGTAGTAAATGTGAGCCCTTCAAAACCCACCAGAAACCCACTGTACCCACATCTAGGTGCCCCCCTTCATCCCTAAGGGCTATGGTAGTGGTGTACTGTTGTGGGAAGTGGGTTAGGGGGGACTCAGCACACACGGTAAGGGAGCTATGCACCTGGGAGCAATTTCTGAAGTCCACTGCAGTACCCCCTAGGGTGCCTGGTTGGTGTCCTGGCATATCAGGGGGACCACTGCACTATGAATGCTGGCTCCTCCCACGACCAAATGGCTTGGATTTGGTCGTTTCTGAGATGGGCGTCCTCGGTTTCCATTATCACCGAAAATCAGGGACGACCATCTCTAAGGTCGACCTAAATGTGGAGATTTGGGCATCCCCGACTGTATTATCGAAACGAAAGATGGACGCCCATCTTGTTTCGAAAATACGGGTTTCCCCGCCCCTTCGCAGGGATGTCCTGCAAGGACGTCTTCAGGAAAACTTGGGCGCCCCGTTCGATTATGCTCCTCCACGTGTAATACAAAAATATAGAGGTTTTTTAGACCTCTGAACAATAAAGGAGTTGTTATTTAGCCACCATGTGATGGGCTATTAAATGAGCATACTACTACTGAGGTCTTTTCCTCTATTATAGGAATAAAGTGATTTTGGATTCACTCATATTTTCAAAACATATTGGTGGATGTTTTCGAGATTTTTTGGTTTGATTTGCATTTATTCCCACCAATATATATGTATATTTTTTGTGGATACTATAATTTACACATGCATTATTGGAACTTACAATCTAATCCCCCTCTTTTACAAAACCATGCAGCAGTGCTGACACAGACCATTCACTTTGAATGGGCTGTGTCGGCATTACCGCACCGTCAGCTGTTAGGGGGGGAGGGTACATTTGTATCTGAGGCAATTCAAGAATAAGTGACTTACTCATGATCACAGAGAGCAGCTCTGGAAATACTCCTCCTGGCAGTGTGGTAATATCAATCAATATTAATGTGGGTATATGCTTTTGAAAATTTCCCTTCCATTGTTGAAAAAGGAAAATATTTCTAGTTTGATTGCATAACTATGTTATTATTCCTTCCCGCAACTCAGATAACTTAAAACATATAAATGAAATTAGCCTTTTTTGTAGATACTCTTACTTTGCTTATTGTACCACATAACCCTCTTTGGTGTCACCTGAGCCGCAGGTTGAGAATCATTTTTACATCCCATTCAAAAAACAAATGTCTTACTGTTTTTCTTCTTCCTCCAACACTGCTTTGAGTGACTCAAGCTCATTTTGCAAAGAAACACTTGTCTCTTGAAAAGTCTCTAGTTCTTTTATTTTTCTCAAAAGGACGCCTTGCATTTCCTGATAAAAATAAAAGAGTAAATTATACGTGAATATTTTAACATGCATCAAGGTTTCAAAATGCTAAAAAGTTGCACTTTTAAATATATATATCAGTCGATCAACTGCAGTCATTTACTACTAATCTGTTAACACAGCTAGTTTCTATCCCAAGCAACCACCTGCCCCCAACCTTCCCCCCTTCTCAATTTAAGTATAACCTCTTATGTGCGATGGTGTTATATACTTTATGGAGAATCAAACACACCACATCAAGTGCTCACCCTGATTTAATTATGCTGTCATTCAATCCAAAAAATTGATCAGATTTGTTTAACATGATCTCCTGGTGGTAAAAAGACAAGTTGCCTTGGGTCCTGCAAAACACTGGATGCAAAATGCATCACTTTCCTTTTAATTAACTTTCCCACCACAGAGGCCAAACTAGTGTAACCTGGGTCTCGCCCCTTGACTAGCTCAGGTCTGCAACAACCCTAGACCTGGGTCACAAGGAAAACTTATTTCTCTCTAATGCTCTACTCTTTTCTCCACTCAGTTCACCATTCATTCTGCCACAGGTTGTACAATTCCAGTTTCTGGAGTAGAAATCCGAGGATTTGGGGGTACCAAAGAGAACCTTGGGGTACTGCTTTTCTCAGTCTGGGAGCACCTGCTCTCCTCTCTTTTCAAATAAACACGCTGTACTCTGGTAGTTTTATCAAAACCAGCAGCAACTTTACTGGAACTTCTGCAACCAGCAGTCAATACTCCCAACTCTCTCTATATATACACAGTTTTGTTCAAGATCATTTGTGGCAATCTTGATCCCTCTTTCCTTCTCTCCAGATAAATCACAGCTGTACATATTTACATCTCTCCTGTCCTTTAGCCTTCCTTTCGTGACAGGAATAGATTCAAGGCTGTATCCAGTACTCCTGACTTCCACTCCAATTCCTTGCAGGCACAGACCCTTTTGGCTGTCCTTCTTCCAGCAGTTCAACTCTCAGGGCTACACTCTGGCCTTGAACAGGCTCCCCCTGTCCTGATCCTGCTTCCAGGCTGGACACTCCTTGTCCACCTGCAGCTCACTCTTCTTCTTTGTTGCCATTTATGGGGTAGCAATGCCTCTTATAAATCAGTCTGTATTTATTTCTTGCACTCCAGGATCCCCCAATACTCCCAAGGGTCCTGGCAGGGGTACAGGCAGCCAAAGACCTTGTGTACCTCCTTACAACTCCTTTTTATTAAACTCAAACTCCACCCCTGCTGTCATTCTCCACAGGGGAACACCTCATCCATCCAGAGCTTCCAGAGAGTCTCTTTAATCCCCATATCATGGGGTATTACATTCTTCCCTCAGCAAAGAAAAGATGATTTTCCTGGTTTCATCACAGGAGATCATCTTCCCTTGTCCTCAAGAGCCAATCTCTTAGGTTTTGTTTTCCATACTTCCTTGAAAGCAACACAACTCCACACAAATATTTTTCAACTTTATTCAATTCACAAACATCATTATAATCCATTTTGTCTGTATCTATCACTCCCCTCAGTGACCTACAACTTCATAAAAACATTTTATTCATCATCAACATTCTTTCACCACTTCATTCCCCTTCAACAAATTTAACATTTACCCACACCATACCTTTCCTTCTCATCTCCAACCATTGGTTATGTTATCAATGATCTACTCCCTCTCTTTTCTTCCCAAGAATCTCCTCCTTCAGAGTGAATCTTTTACTCATTTCTTCCATGGCTCAGTTTTACCTCCAACCCCTTCCAAACTTTAAACAGGACACCCTGGTAACTACAGGGTAGCAACCTATTTAAATTGACCTCTATTTAGTCTACAATTTTATTTTTGCAGCTTGAGTCAGGAAACCCAAATACCATCTAAGGGTGTTAATCTGCTCTGCTATTCCCTTTGTTATTGCTCACTCCACACCTCTTTTTTTCATCTCCCACCATATGCATAATTTTCTGATAACCAGCAAAACTTTATTCAACACAAAATGCAACTTTTATTCAACATAATTTTTCGACTCCTGTTTTATTTCCCACAGGAACCATCATGTTCCCCAACATACTCATAACATTTTGCTCTACTCAACATTTTCTTTTCTTTGGTTTTCTATAACTTAGTCAAACATTTTTCTTTCAACAGTTCAATTCCGGACCTGAATCCAACCAGTTTCTTTTATGGTCATCCATAATTGCTAACCCCGATCGGGCAGATCCTGGGCCTCAGGAGTAGAAGATCACCCTCTAGGCTGGTCACCATCCACTCCAAAGCTGAAGGCATGGGGATAGTCTACTACTACTACTACTATTTAACATTTATAGAGCGCTACTAGGGTTACGCAGCGCTGTACAATAAACAAAGAATGACGGTCCCTGCTCAAAGGAGCTTACAATCTAGAGGACAAGACGGACAAGGAGAGCAGACAAGCAATAATTGGAGTAGACAATCAATAGTTGTATTCATTGTGACTATCCTGAAAACCTCACTGGATGGGTGTACATCAAGGACTGGGTTGAAAAGCACTAATTAAGATGAGCAATTCAGGGGTTCTCAACTCATATTGTATACAGCTAATACCATAAAGTTCAAAGCAGTTCACGTAGTTAAAGAAACCACGACATTCACTTGGGAATTACAATTAATATAACACAACCATCTGATAAATACATATCTGAGAGTGTAAACATTTAGAAAAATAGAAAACACACCAGTTTGGGATCTTTATATTTCCTTACTACCATCTAGGGCTTGGAATTTCATTTTAAATGCATTGTTAATTTTGGGGTTTGGACATTTTCGCCCCCTTGTTATGAGTGTTTTTATGAGGGGTAAAGGAGTGCTTGGGGGGGGGAGGGGGAGGATTTGCTGTATCTGTCGAGGTATAAATATGTTTGGGAGAGGGGCTATAAGAACCAAAGACCTTCTAAAATGTTTTCCTAAATAACACAGTTTTCAAATCTTTTCTAAAAGTCAAGTAAAAATGTGAAGATTTAAAACATTCATGGATTTCCTTCCAAGCCGTAGGAGCTTGGAAGATTAAAAGCTTCTCAAATAATTTAATCCTTTTTTTTTTTGCCTTTCACAGAAGGGAAGGCAAAGGAGAAATTAGTTAATCCCTGATAATTGTCTTTCCCACTATTCCAGAACCTGTGGGATAGTTGTACCAGCAAGTAGAGATAGAGAAATGAAAACTGACCTGAGATCTCTTTCTTGGCATCCAGTCCAGCGCCTCAGTATTTACATAGACAAGTAATAAGGAGAAACTCAAAATAAACACAACCACTTTAAACAACTTGGTAACCTAACACTTACCAGACAAGCAAACATGTGTGGACCTCTCATCTCTGGACAACTAGTAGAGAACAAGATATATGTAGGAAGCACCATGCAAGGTGACAATTGTTATTTGACTCATTACTTCATGCCAACCATACATCTCAGAAACCTCAGGAGGGCCTCTGGAATAGTGGGAAGGGCTAATGGAAAGAAAATGATCAGGTAAGACCTAATTTAGTCAAGATCAGTTTCCCCATAGCTAGGAACAAATAGTCCCGCGTGGTGACAGGCTTAGGCAGGCCCATCTCCCGGTCTTTTGGTACCTTCCACAAAGTGTTCTGTCCTTTCTTTTGAGTGGCCAACACTCCCCCGGGCTCTCTCTCCAGGTTTCCCCAGGGAGACATGGCCACAGAACTCACCACTTGCACCTCAAGCGGCATTTCCTCCATTGGGATCACAAATTCTTTCTCCACGGCCCTTCTCCTTCTCTGACCTCATCCTCCCATCCAGTCCACCATAATTTCTCAGCTGCATGAGATCAGGGGTGAAGTTAGGGGGGTACTAGCACTTGACTCCTCCTCTATCATTCCCTCTCTCCTCCATGGCATTTCCAGCGGGTTCGGGCCTCCAGGTCTCAAACATATCTTTGAGTTTGCAGGTCAAGGCAGTTCTAGTCAAGCTATTACTATCTCCTCGGGGTTTTCTTCTAAGGAGTTCATGGCTGCAGACTCGACCTTCCTCAGTCCTCTGATCTGCTTCCCAATAGGGCTCTAATCTTCACTCTCACTCTCGGAGCTGGGGCCTCCTCAGCAGAAGTCACCGAACTCCCCTCCTTCTTATAGAACCTCCTGGCTGTACAGCTTCACAGGGGTCAAAATTGTAGATAATAAACACAGTTATGCACCCTGGAGTAGAGTCAAAGGGCAAAGGCCATAAATCGTGAGGCCTAGGAACTTATGATCTGATATGATATCCTTACGGGCAAACAGGCCTGGGAAAGGAGGAAGCATAAACAAACATGGGAATGTGGTTTAGCAGGTGAGGGAAACCAGATGGTTTTAAATGAAGACCAGATGATCCCGGGTAAGGTAACTTGTTGAAGAGTTGTAAATCAATGTTAAATACAAAGTGTATAAAAATAGCTGTTTCAGTTAAGTATATTGGAGTGATAGATACAGAGAGCATATGTGTGCAGTTGTTCTATCCTCCCATGAGAAAATATTAAATTGTAAATAAATTGCTTTTCTCATAAACGGCAGCCTTGGTCTTTTATTTCTACAAATTGTGGGTAACTGGTATGTGAAGATTTGTAGAGGTGGTAAAAAGACCTAAACATTTATATGGGATTAATTCAGAATGTTCTGGTAAGTGCACCTGAGGCAGATGACTCACCCCACTGACACTGTTCTCCACTATTAACTCCACTGCGCCTTCCATTCGATGAACCATCTCTTGAAACTGCTCCTTCCTGCTAACAGCCACAAACTCCAGCTCCTCCTGGATCTCTGTTCCGATGTGGCTCCAACCACCCGCCCTCATAGCATCAAGCTTACACTGCAAAGCAGCCAAGTGTTTTTTAAAATCATCTATCTGTGCTCTGTATTCCTGTACATTTTTCGGAGTGAGTCCGCTGTGCCCCTCTCCCTTCACCAGCATGGGAAACACAGCCATGATGACTCTGTGTTTTTCTTCCCGCCTTTTCTCAGGTACTGACAGTTGTGATGATATCTCTCAGGTCTGTTTGCGCAATCTTTTTGTGGGCAGGATAATTCACATTTTTACAGGGTTTGTTCCAGCAGTCTCTCCCCCGGTTAAACAAATATTTGTAAATCCTGGATCTGAATCCACATTCTCTCTCTGGGCTGGTCTCTTTGCTCCTCAATTTATTTTCTTTTCAGTCTGAAAGTGAACAAAAATTTGTAATCCATAAACAGCAGTTCCCTCTCTTTACAATCCCAAATTTGGGCATTCGGCTTTTAATCCTTACATAACAAGGTTTTTCCAATACTTCACTACCAAAGGCAGTTTTATATAACCCGGGTTTCGCCCCTTGACTAGCTTGGGTCCGCAACAATCCCAGACCCAGGTCACAGGGAAAACTTATTTCTCTCTAATACTCTATTCTTTTCTCTACTCAGCTCATCATTCAGTCACAGTTTCCATCATTTGAGCTTGGAAGTGGGTCAATGTTCCAGAATAGAGATCCGGGGATTTGGGAGTACCAAAGAGAACGTAGGGGTACTGCTTCTCTCAGTCCAGGAGCACCCAATCTCCCCTTTTTCCAAATAAATACGCTGTACTCTTGTAGATTTAAGAAAATCAACACGCTGTAGTCTTGTAGTTTTATCAAAACCAACACCAACTTCACTGGAACTTCTGCAACCAGTAGGCAATAAATACTTCAAAATACTCTCTCTCTCTCTCTACATCAGCACCTTAGAGTCTCTATCCTGATAATGTTGTATGCTTACAGTACTGGGTTTAAACTGCATGCTAATCATTATGGGAGTGAGGTAGCAGAACAGTGATAAGGCTTGCCTGAACCATTACAGTAAAAAGACTTGCAGTGCTACTTTCCATTAAGTACACGCAACAGTTTAAATGCATACATAATTGACTCTGAAGCCAGCTTCTGCTCTAATAAAGTCAGGAGGTGCTGAGCAGTATTTTTAAGAAAGTTTATCAGAAGGTTGTGGATTGTTCTTGCCATTGTAGCAATGAAAAACTCTGTGGATTCTTAGTCCAGACATCCTGGAGCCATAATTTCTACACTGAGCATCAGTCTAGAGCTGCATAAACAATTAACTAAGCCAGGTGCTGTGCACAGAGAAAAGATTTGTGCACCCTTCCCCCATCTTTGCTCCAGCAAGCAAAAGTATCCATTTGAGCCAAGGAGGTTTAATAGACAGGAGAAGAAGTGACTTCAGAATGCTGAAACCAATTAGGTCAGTCTAAGTTTCCCCTTCCAAGTGCAGCCATCATCCCTGTTCACTCAAAACAAAGCAAGCAAACCTATGAGCTGCTGCATCCACCTTGTCGTTCTTTATTGCTGGTAGCATTTTTATTTAATCTCACTTATATTTTCAAACATGCCAGCTTGTGCAGCATAAGGATGTACATAGAGGAAGTATAATAATGGAATAACTTTTCATAGGTAGAGTAGTAATTTGTCAGTTGGAGGGGCTGGTTACAGGGACACCCTAGCATGTGTTATATTCGTGCAGAGATTTTTTTTCTCCTGGTATTGGGCCACTAAAACAGACATCATGTTATGTGAATCAGGTGCTCAACATTCAGAGTTTCTATTTATTTATTTATGACATTCATATCCCACATTTCACATGTATTAGGTTGAAACCAGGGAACGTTTGAAAGCTTTTTTTTTCCTGTGCCTAGATCAAAAAAGAAAGATGGTTTGTGGGAACTTGCTCCTTCTGTTTTGAAGAATGCAGTGGTATATTATAAAAATGCACTAATATTGTTTATTACTATTATTTACTACTGGTTGATATACAGCAGACGTTAACCAAGTCAACTTCATGCTTTGTAATATAAGTTTTAATAGCATTTTCTCAGTTATTACCCAAATACAAATAAAATTATAATGTTAATTATATGACCGTGTCTGCCTCTTATGGTAGTTAGGATAATCTGGTCCTGGAGTTACCCAAGGCAGCCAGGTTTGTCAGGATATTGACAATGAATATTCATGAGAGAGATTTGCATACAGCGGAGGCAGCGCTTATTATGAAATGCTTTGAGTCCTACTGATCTGTACATCTGTTGTGTTATTTTGGCAGGTGGAAACAGTCAGGTGGGCTTATAGCGAGGGAGGGGAGTATGGGAAGGGAAGGGTTCTTGGGGTATGTTCTCTATAAAAGTTTTTATTGTGCCATGTTGGATGGTTTACTCTTTTTTTTTGTTCTGTATGAAGCTTATCAACCAACATGTTTTGCTTGTAATGAAGATGATTAAAACATAAAAAATAAGTTTTGGATGTTACTGAATTCTATTATTCGGTCTTACTGTATTTCCAGTTTTGGCACAGTATAAGCCATCAGAAGAACAAAATATAAGAAAACCAGTGGACTGCATTAGGGGTTATAGCCCATTTAGTTATGTTTCAACAAATGAGAGATCTGTTTGACAGAAAATATTTTTATTATTTTGACTTATAAACCACTTGTCCTTGAAACATGCTCAAACAACAGAATAATCCATTTTTGTATCTAAAAGGTAAACTTCTACATAACAGATGATGATTCTATGTGCCCCAATGAAAGGAGAGTTTAATTCTACTTCCATTTAATTTCAATATATTCCATCATCTTTATAACACCAGGCTTCCCAAGGCAAATTACAACAACATTTAAGATGAACCCATCAGGAAACAGGATATTCTCACTGAAATTTGCCCATCTGTATTGTATACAGTGTATTTATTTAGTTTTTAGTGTAGAAAAATGAGCACAAAATACAGAGTTTAAAATTGCTGTTTCTACCAGCTATAATAATTTTTAAAGCTGTTTTAGTGATATTCAATTGTTATTTCATGATATTTATATCTACATAAAAAGAAAGATGACCCCACACTTAACGCCTGGAAACAACTCCAAAGGAAATACAAATATACCATAAGACAAACTAAAAGACTATATTACAAATCTGTAATTGGACCAAACTACAAGGACACATACAGTATAAACTCTTCCAACTCGTGAATAAACTAATAGATATTACACCAATCACAACCAACAGCAAAGATGCACCAGGAGCATACAATCTCGCGAAATACTTCAATGAGAAAATCGTACATCTACGACTTAAGATACCTGCCAATAACATCGACTATGCTGAACTCCTTGACTGCCTAGACCCAGACCCTGGCATATGTCCAGCAACTTCGAGACACTATCAGAGGATATCATCTCTCAAACGCTCAAAAGATTTGCCAAATCTCATTGCAAACTAGACATATGTCCAAACAACCTTATGACATCTGCTCCCCAACAATTTATAACAGACATAACAAAACACCTGAACTACATGTTACAAAACGGAATTTTCCCAAAGGAGAAAGGAAACATTCTACTCACCCCCATACCCAAAGACGCAAAGAAAAATGCCAACGAACTAACCAACTACAGACCAGTAGCATCCATTCCCTTATTAACCAAACTAACGGAAGGAATGGTGACCAAACAGCTCACAAAGTATCTAAATAAATTCTCAATACTCCACGACTCCCAGTCAGGATTTAGGTCTAACCATAGCACTGAAACAGTATTAGTTACACTTATGACTAAATTCAAACAAACGATTGCAACTGGAAAAAACATACTACTCCTACAATTTGACATGTCAAGCGCTTTCGACATGGTTGATCATTGAATACTACTACATATCCTTCAGTACTTCGGAATTGGAGGTAACGTTCTCAATTGGTTTAAGGGTTTCCTAACCACATGATCATACCAAGTGACATCTAACTCGACTACTTCAGCCAAATGGGCACCTGAATGCAGAGTCCCACAGGGATCCCCCCTCTCACCGACTCTATTCAACTTAATGATGACACCCTTGGCCAAACTACTATCAAACCAAAACCTCAACCCATACATATACGCAGACGATGTAACGATCTACATCCCATTCAAACAAGATTTACAGGAATTTTCCAATGACATTAACCAAAGCCTCCATATCATGCATTCATGGACGGACGCATTTAAGTTGAAACTTAATGCAGAAAAAACCCAATGCCTAGTACTTACCTCTCAATATAACACGAACAAATTTACCACCATTAACACACCAAATCTGAACCTTCCAATTTCGGATACCCTAAAAATTCTTGGAGTTACCATCGATCAACACCTAACGCTTGAGAGCCAAGCAAAAAACACAACCAAGAAGATGTTCCACTCAATGTGGAAATTAAAAAGAATAAGACCTTTCTTTCCAAGGACTGTTTTCCGCAACCTGGTACAGTCAATGGTGCTTAGCCATCTAGACTACTGCAACACACTCTACGCCGGTTGCAAAGAGCAAATAATCAAAAAACTTCAGACAGCCCAGAACAATGCAGCCAGACTCATATTCGGCAAAACAAAATATGAAAGTGCTAAACCCTTACGAGAAAAGCTACACTGGCTCCCACTTAAAGAATGCATCTCATTCAAAATTTGCTCCCTAGTTCACAAAATCATTCACGGAGAAGCACCAGCCTACATGTCAGACCTGATAGACTTACCACCCAGGAATGCTAAAAGATCATCCCGCACATTACTTAATCTGCACTTCTCAAACTGCAAGGGCCTAAAATACAAATTAATGCATGCGTCGAATTTCACCTACTTGAGTACATAGCTATGGAACGCACTGCCGCGCAACCTAAAAATGACTTACGAACTAACCAACTTCTGAAAACTACTGAAGACCCATCTCTTTAAAAAAGCATACCACAAAGATCAACAAATGTAAACATACACTACTCCTCCACAGATATTCAGAACTGCTTTATAATATCTGCTTGTTATACTACTATCCTGTTATACCATTATCATGTTACCATGATTGTTCTGTAAACTAAATGTCTATCTTTCTATTATATCTTCACCATTTATGATGTATTGTAATCCACATTGAGCCTGCAAAAAGGTGGGAAAATGTGGGATACAAATGCAATAAATAATAAATAAATAATAAATAATAATACATATGGGAAGCTTTTCAATACATTAAAAAGCTGTCCAATAAGGTAAAAAAAAAAACCCCAAAACTTTTGTCCTCCATCTTTTAAGGCACTGCCTATCCAATTGAAACAGCTTTAGACTTGTTACAGATGGACCAACAATAAAAAATGACAATGTGGATGCAGCAGCTCATAGATTTGCTTGCTTTGTTTTGAGTGAACGGGGATGACGGCTGCGCTGGGAAGGGGAAACTTATATTGTCCTAATTGGCTTCCTTTCTTACAGTGGACTAGATAGGCTCACTTGTACTCCTGTTTATGAAACCTCCTTGATTTGAGCACCCCCCCCCCCCCCCCGCCCCCCACCTGCTTGTTCCAACAAAGTAACACTTTTGGCACAGATTTGTAGCCATACAGTTGGAAAGAAAGGAAAGTTGTATGTGTGGAGTAAACCATCATTGTACTAGCCTAGACCCAATGATCCAGGAGGAACCAGACAAACTGGAAGCTCCTTTCTAGAATGAGAATCCTGCCACCCAAAGTGAATTGAGGATCCCAGTGGTATGGAACTGGAGCCAGTCTGAAAGGTAGTGCTAACAAAGTGGTTGGCTGGGAAGAGAGGTCCAATCCAAAGAAACCAAAAAGGAGTATCCAATGTGGGAATGAAAGAAAAGGTGTGTTCCAAGCAAATGGTAAAATTGAGAAGGGTGGGCAACCTGTAGCTCATCACTGAATTTTATGCAGCCTCCAAGACCAGAGTTCTGGTAATTTTAAATACATTATTTTACAAATATTTTTGGAGCAGCCACTCTACAAGTTTGTTTTTATCATTTTTAGTTACATTTTTACTTATTTATTTATTTATTTATTTATGTATTTATTACAAAAATAGATGTGGATTTGCTGGAGTGTAAATTGTAAGGGGCTTCGATGTTAGCTTCAGAACTGAGCACAAGAACAGTACTGGACGGACTCCTATGGTCTGTGCCCTGAGAAAGGCAAGGACAAATCAAACTCGGGTATACATATAAAGTATCACATACCATGTAAAATGAGTTTATCTTGTTGGGCAGACTGGATGGACCATACAGGTCTTTATCTGCTGTCATTTACTATGTTACTAAAAGGTCTATAGAGCTTTGTGCAGCTATAGTTTTGACATTATATAATATTGTGGCCCTAACATTAATAGGAGTGAGACTGATAACAATGATTAAATGTATCTTGAAAATCTCCACCACAGTTTCTTTGAAAAATTCAAGGATTTACAAACTGAAGAGCTTGACTGGATCCAGAATATTTTTGAAGTGTCTATAACAAATAACACTGTACTACTGGCATATTACCTATGAGTGCGTTCAGGACTTTTGCTATAATCTCTCCTTCCTGATTTCTTTCTAGTACTGTGTGTCTGGATCTCTTTGTTCTTAATTCTCCAATCATCTGACTGTTCCCCACTTTCAGCAAGTTTCTTTGAGCCTTTTTGCTACTGATTCTATGTCTTAACAACAAGCTCCTGTCGGATGTTCAAGATGTCCATCTGGCTCTTAAATTAAGAACCCATCTTTGCTAACTTACCTGAATCAACACTATCCCTTCTACCCACTTTAACACAACTTTGCAGTGTTTTGCCTTGTGAGATGCCTTGGTTATGGTGCTATAAGAGAAACAAAATGCAGGTATGTATGATGGGGCCTACGCTTGTTTCCACATTATTAGCTATGCAAAGGGTAGTTTTATAACAGGGCACCTTGTGTGCTTAAAATTACAGAATACTAGCCCTTTCATGGCTAAGTGTACACTTATGTGTTTAAGTGCTAGAAGGATGCGTAAATGGCATACAGCATAAATGCAAGGGTGCGTACCTATGGGTGGAGGATGACTGAGTAATAGGTATAAGTTACATGCATCCCTGCTGCAGATATATTAGGTCAATGGCTGGTGTAACCATGGATGTGCTGATGCTGAGTTATGCTAGTATTCTATAATGGAATCGGGCACCCAGATGATATTATAGCATAGGGTCTCACCATGAGGTATCAGAGCACCTAAACAGAGGTGCCCACTTATAGAAGTGCCCCTATATGCTTTAAGGACTTCCACACATTGTAGAACTTCTAAATGTCAGATGAATTCTCCATGGCTTCACTGTATTTATTATTAATTTGCATATGTAGACAATGTAGTCTTTTTATCAATTAGTTTTTCTTTTGCCATAAACGAACTCCTGAAATGAAAATGACTCAATATTATCTCTGAACTCTGAAAATATAACTGAGCCAGTAGATGGCAGATGTGTGCTTCCAAAAATATGCCTGAACTTTTATATAGGAACAGAAGGTTGGAGGCTATTCTAACTCTAATACAAATGTTGACAGGGAGCTAGACTTAGGGTAATTTTACTACTTATAACAGAAACAGGTATCATATCATTCAGTAAAACTATAAGTCATTGCTGAATCACGTACCTTTGCACTGAAAAAAAGATCATTAGAGTAATACAGGAGCATAGGTATAATTACAAACATTATGATTTACTTTTCTTAGGAAAGAGATCTGTTCAGCAGCTTTGCATACCTAGAAAGGATAATGTGTTGCTGAAGAGTAATCCAATATATATATATATATATATATATATATATATATATATATATATATATATATATATATATATATATATATATATATATAAAGAAAGCCTTTCATATAGTCTCAAATTGATTTTATCAAAAGGCAAACGTGAAACATCTAGAGTTATTACAATGTAAAAAAAATATTGGCTAGTTTATATTGTCAAAAAATGTATTTTGTGCCACTTTAAAGAATCACTCTTGCTAGGCCTAATTCAGAAAATTCCCCAAAGTTTGTAAAACAAAGCTAGTTTGCTCCATGTTGATATACACCGCTATTTTGCATAGGTTGATGTTGCAAAAATATGCACAATACCCAGCTCATTTTCGAAAGTGATTGCCGGCCATCTTCCGACATAAATCGGGAGATGGCCGTCGATCTCCTGAACCCGGCCAAATCGGTATAATTGAAAGCCGATTTTGGCCGGGTTCAACTGTTTTCCATTGCGGAGCCGGTGAAACATCAAGGGGGTGTGTCGGTAGGGTAGTGAAGGCAGGACGGGGGCGGGACAGGGTTGTGCTTACGAGATGGCCGGCTTCGCCCGATAATGTAAAAAAAAAAGCCAGGCTTGACGAGCATTTCGCCGGCTTTACTTGGTCCCTTTTTATTCACGACCAAGCTTCAAAAAGGAGCCCCAACTGACCAAATGACCACCGGAGGGAATCGGGGATCACTTCTCCTTACTCCCCCTCCCACCCAAAAACAAAAAACAAAAAAAAAACACTTTTTTGCCAGCCTCTATGCCAGCCTCAAATGTCATACCCAGCTCCCTGATAGCAGTATGCAAGTCCCTGGAGCAGTTTTTAGTGGGTGCAGTGCACTTCAGACAGGTGAACCCAGGCCCGTCCCCCCCCTACCTGTTACACTTGTGGTGGTAAATGGAAGCCCTCCAAAACCCACCCAAAACCCATTGTACCCACATGTAGGTGCCCTCCTTCACCCCTTAGGGCTATGGTAATGGTGTAGAGTTGTGGGGAGTGGGTTTTAGGGGGGATTTAGGGGGCTAAACAACCAAGGGAAGGGAGCCATGCACCTGGGAGCTATTTTTATTTTTAATTTTTAGAAGTGCCCCCTAGGGTGCCTGGTTGGTGTACTGGCATGTGAGGGGGGCCAGTGCACTACAAATGCTGGCTCCTCCCATGACCAAATGCCTTGGATTTGGCTGGGTTTGAGATGGCCGGCATTATTTTCCATTATGGCCGAAAACCGATGCCGGTCATCTCAAACCCGGCGAACTCTGACATTTGGCCGGGCCCAACCGTATTAGTGAAGAAAAAGATGGCCGGCCATCTTTTTGAAAATATGGTTGGCTCCGCCCACTTACGGCGACGGCCCCGGAGATGGCCACCCATAGAGATGGCCAGCGCCATTCGATTATGCCCCTCTATGTGACATATTTCATGAGACTTGGGCCGTTCATATATGTGTCTAATAAAATTGACATATCTTCACCTGCCACCAAAGATGTCTGAAAAGTGGAATAAAGATACATCTGCCGATATTCAAAACCATTTAACCGGCCAAGAATGGCACCTGGCTAGTTAAATGGTACTTAGTCGGCTATCCGGCGATATTATTTGAAGTATATTGTTTTATGTTGTTTGTTTAATTGATTTTATGTATGTTTTTATTGTAGCTCACTTTGGATTAAAGCTGGATTTAAATATGAAAAATAAAAAATATTCAGCCAGAGATAGCTGGCTATATCCTGCTGAATATGGCCGGTTAGCTCTTAGTGGATAGCTATTATATCGCGCGATATAACTGGCTATCCGCCAATTTTCAGTGCATTGCTAGCTACGTTTTGCAGCCAAATCTGGCCGTGTCAATATCAGGTCTATCTTTGGCTGCTATGAATTTAGCCGGCCAGCATTGAATATCAACTTGGCTGGCTATGTTCTTAATGGCCAAATATAAACCCGATATTCAATGCTAGCCACCGGAAATGGCCCAGCATTGAATATCTGGGCTCAGTGCTGACTGTGGGATGCAGCCCGGCTACCTCCTGCGATCTGAATATCAGGCTCATAGGAGATAAATGTGGATCTTACAAAATACTGTCAGGGTACACCTACAAATCCTGAAGGGTCTAAAAGGGTGCCAAACATGCAGGCAAACACGTTCATTCCCAGTCTATACATCTACAGTATTCAGAGGCCATGAGACACCTGGCTGTGGAAGCTGGCTGTGTAGTACCTGGGATCTGGTGGCAGCAATAGATGTGCAGTGCTGGATGTACAGAGGCATGAAATGTGCAGTGCTTTCTGTAGAATGTTGTGTGAATAGGCTCCAGTAGCAACAGTAAATGTTGAGATCTGCACAGCACTAGATGTCCTCTTCTGGCATTGCCCAGAGCAGCCATAAGGTGGTAGCTAGAGCCATATGCATGTGGGCCTGCTCCAGCAATTATTACTGGGACATGCATGTGCAAGATGGAAGCCAGGAGGAAGCACAATTTCTCAGAGAAAGAAAGCGACCTCCTGGTACTCCTGGTGCTACAAAATGAGGTGCACTTCTTCAGTGAAAGCAGGTTGTGGGCCCCCCAAGCATGAGCAAGAAGGGTCTTGGAGGAGATCTAGAAGTCTCTGGCATGGTAAGGACATAGACCACCAATGAGCACCCCCAAACCCAAAACACATATATGATACCCTGCAAAGCCACACAGCTAGTAGGATGTTGATAACACATATCCGGCAACACAGCAAAACCAATGATTGTACTGGATAATATACAACCTTTCCTCCTTTTGACCTTCATGGTGCCTAAAACACACCGACCTTATTCAACCACAATATAACCTTGTAATTGTTCTCTACTGGACTTGGCATACACCTTTACGGTACTATGTAAGCCACATTGAGCCTGAAAATAGGTGGGAAAATGTAGGGTACAAATCAAACATATAAACGGCAAGTGACCGACTCACCTGCAAATGCGCAGTAGAGTCGTAATGCTGAGAGTGTAGAAGTCCAAGCCCCGCCTCCACCAGCAGTACAGCCCAATAGGGAGGAGGGCTTGGACATGGGCGTGGAAATCGGAGGAGGAGGGAGCAGGGAGGGAAGGAGAGGGCGGAACTGAGGGAAACAGATGCTGGGGTGAGGGCAGGGGAGAGAGCAGGGTTGGTGGACTGTGGGGGGGGGGGGGGGGGCATAGGAAAACAAAAAACTAGCCCGTTGTTACAGGCTTAACGGCTAGTGTAACAAATAAATAAATAAAAACGTACCCATCTGCAAACCTCTGAGGTCACAGCATGATGGCCAGTACACATTAATACTGCTCACATGTAGTACAGCACAGCTGAGATCTGCACTATCAGGCTTATTTTCAAAAGAGAAGGGCGCCCATCTATCGACACAAATCGGGAGATGGGCGTCCTCCCAGGGTTGCCCAAATCGGCATAATCGAAAACCGATTTTGGTCGTCCTCAACTGCTTTCCGTTGTGGGGACGACCAAAGTTCACGGGGGCATGTCGGAAGCATAGCGAAGGCGGGACTGGGGCATGCCTAACACAAGGGCATCCTCAACCGATAATAGAAAAAAGAAGGGTGTTCCTGATGAGCACTTGGGTGACTTTACTTGGTCCATTTTTTGTTATGACCAAGCCTCAAAAAGGTGCCTGAACTGACCAGATGACCACCGGAGGGAATCGGGAATGACCTCCCCTTACCCTCCAGTGGTCACCAACCCCCTCCCACCCTAAAAAAATGTTTTTTAAAATATTTTTTGCCAGCCTCAAATGTCATAACCAGCTCCATGACAGCAGTATTAAGGTCCCTGGAGCAGTTTTAGTGGGTTTGTGCTTTGATAAAAGTGAACAGTTTGAATTGGGGGTTTGCAACAGGACTTTCTCCCTTATCAGGAAAGCTGAAGAAACTTGAGAGAAGGGGAAGAAGGGAGAGCCCCACTACTCCTTTTCCCTTCTGAGGGGGAAGGGGAAGGGGAAGGAAAAGGGAGGGACTGTTTCAGATGGAGTTTGAGGCTGAAGGGGGGTGGAATCCGGGAAATACTGGGGAACCACGCCTGCCTGGGAGCTGTGATCCCAAGCTGTGGAACAGCTAAGGGGGATAGCCCTCCAGACTGTAGCTAAGAGGCTGGGCAAGATTGCGCTGGTTGTGGATTACAATATAGCTCGTCCTGTGAGCTGGTGGATTACAAAGGACCCTGTGGAATTCCGAGCCACTGAACTCTGAGGGTAACAGGAAAGAACTTCCAGACTGTGAAAGAGCAGAGATTGAGCCGGGAGGGGCGTAGGTTGTAGTGACCATATCACGCTGCCCCGTGGCCGGGAGTTTACAGTGTCCTGGCATGTGAGGGGGCCCAGTGCACTATGAATGCTGGCTCCTCCCACGACCAAATGGCTTGGATTTGGTCATTTCTGAGATGGGCGTCCTTGGTTTCCTTTATCGCTGAAAGTCGGGGATGACCATCTCTAAGGTCGACCTAAACGTTGAGATTTGGGCGGCCCCGACCGTATTATCGAAACGAAAGATGGCCACCCATCTTGTTTCGATAATACGGGTTTTCCCGCCCCATCGCAGGGATGGCGCCCCTTTCGATTATGCCCCTCCATGACATCCAGAGACACAACAATGCCATGGATATGTGATGATGACATCCATCTGGACCTGCTCTGCCTGGGCTGCCCACAGTGTACAGGCTACCTTGCCACTCTGCCATCATCTTTCCAAACCCCAACAACTGCAGTGTTGTGACAGCAGATGACAAATACTGAGTGTGACCAGTATAGAGGAATGTCTGACTTACGGCTCAAAACATCAACCCAAACCTCCCATGTGCCTCTACAAGTGTGTCACTTATGAGCTGCATGTCCCTGAACCAGGGAGCATCATCCCATAATTCATAATGCCCTGGCCCAACTAGCACCTAACAACCCTATAGAACTGGGAGATACTCCAGCAGCTGGCCTAGCCCCTGTACAAGGGGATCATGAAATTACGCTAGGAGAGGTGTTACACAAACATCTGCAGTAACACTGGAATTAAGCTTGTTCAACATCATTCAGAGTAACACAGTAAATGATGGCACATAAAGACCTGCACAGTCTATTCAGTCTGCCCAACAAGGCTTCCAAAGCCACACCCGCCACTCTGAGCAGGTTCTAGTCATTTGTGATTAAACACTGGTTGGCAATTTGCCACCATGCCAACCACATATAGGCAGTTAAATATGATGTAGTCTTGGAACAATATATGTTTAAATCAAAAGTACTGCTAATAGTATTCAAGTTGTTAATTTCAATATTAAGATGTAGTCCCCTCCCCCTTGAGTTGCACAGCACTTTCACTCATAGCATAAGATAGTAAAGTGATACACAATATAAAGACTTGAGCTTCACTGTCTTTTGCCATTTGTAGGATACAGACTGTAGAAGTCTGTCCAACATTGGCCTTACTTCCCATTACTCTTGCCCAACGTAACACCTCAAAAGTCATGTTTTGCTTCCATCCTCTTTGCTATTTAGGCATTCCCTGTGTTTATCTCATGCATTTTTACATTCCCTCACTATTTTTGACTCCACCACCTCTATCAGAAGGGCATTCCAGGCATCCACTACCCTCCCTGTGAAAAAGTATTTCCTGACATTACTCCTTTATTGCAACCTCATTTCATGTCTTCTAGTTCTATTGCCTCCACGTCTCTGGAAGAGATTTGTTTATATATTATTACCTTTCAAGTACTTAAATGTCTGTTTCATACCTCCTCTATCTCTTCTTTCCTCTAGCATATATTGTTTATTGTTTACAGCTTATTTAATATACGGCCTACTGAAGAGATACTCTAGGTGGTTTAAAATAGACCGAAAAGGAATACCAATATTGATAGGACAGAATATGGCTTTTGGCACAGATCCTGTATCACGTTTATTGCATCCCACTGAACTACTTCAAGTCTTTTTATGTCCTTGGAGACACACAGCCTCCAAAACTGAACACACTCTTCAAGAGGGGCCTCATCAATGAACTCTACTGAGGCATCAACATCTCCTTTCTTCTGCTGGTTGTGTCTCTCTCTATGCAGCCTAGCGTTCTTTTGGCTACAGCCACTGCCTTGTCACATTGTTTCAACGTATTGAGGTGAAACACTATCACCCCAAGGTCCCTCTCCTGATCCATACATGTCAGACTCTCGACCCCTAGTGCATGCTGCTCTTTTACTTTTCTACACTGCAAGTGCATCACTTTGCACTTCTTCACATTAAGGGGTCCTTTTACTAAGGTGTGCTGAACAATGGCCTGCAGTAGTGTAGACGTGTGTTTTGGGTGCACGCAGAATCATTTTTCAGCGCACCTGCAAAAACCTTTTTAAAATTTTTGCCGAAAATGGACATACGGCAAAATGAAAATTGCCACACGTCCATTTTGGGTCTGAGACCTTACCACCAGCCATTGACCTAGCGGTAAAGTCTCACGCAGTAACCAGGCGGTAATGACCTACGCGCGTCAAATGCCACTTGGTGCGTGCCCAATACACACGTCCAAAAATAAAAATTATTTTTCGGATGCATGTATCGGTCGCGCACCAAAAATGAAATTACTGCAAGAGCCACGTGGTAGCTGGGCGGTAACTCCATCTTGACACATGTTGGGTGTGTGTTGACGCTTACACGGCTTAGTAAAAGGGCCCCTAAGTTTTAACTTCCAAACATTAGATCTTTCTTCTAATTTTTGTAGATCCCTCCTTATGTTGTCCACTCCCTTTAGGGTGTCCACTCCATTGTAAATCTTGGTGTCATCTACAAAAAGGCAAACTTTTCTTTCTAACCCTTCAGCAATGTTGCTCACAAATATGCTGAATAGAATCAGCTCCAGTACCAATCCCTAAGGCACTTCAGTACTTACTTTTCTAGCCTCTGAATAAATTCCATTTACTACTACCCTCTGCTGTTTGTCAGTCGGCCAGTTTCCAATCCAGTTCACCACTTTTGGACCTAACTTTAGCCCACTGAGTTTATTCATGAGCCTCTTATGAGGAACCATGTCAAATGCCTTGCTGAAATCCAAGTAGACTACGTTCAGTGCTTGTCCATGATCCAATTCTCTGGTTACCCAGTCAAAGAAATCAATTAGTTTCGTTTGGAATGATTTTCCTTTGGTTAAACCATACTGCCTTAGATCTTGTAACCCACTGAATTCCAGGAAATTTACTATCCTTTCCTTTAGTAGCACCTCCATTACCTTTCCAACCAACAAAGTAAGGCTTATTGGCCTGTAGTTTTCCACATTTTCTTTGTTTCCATTTTTGTAAAGAGAGACCACATCCATTCTTCTCCAATCCCATGGAACCTCTCCCATCACCAAGGATTTATTAAACAAATCTTTAAGAGAACCCACCAAAACCTCTCTGAATCCCCTCAAGATTCTGGGATAGATCCAATCTGGCCCCAAGGCTTAATACGCTTTTAGTTTTTCAAGTTGTTCATAAATGCTTTCTTCCATGAATGGTGCATTATCTTCTTTATTCTCATATGTACTTTTATCAGCTGACTGTCCTACTCCAGGATTATCTTCCATGATGACGGAAGTATTTGTTAAGCATGTCTACTTTTTAATCATCTCTCTCCACATAGCAGTTCACAGGATTTAGCAGTCTTACAATTCTATTTCTAGTCTTTCTCCATTCACTAATGTACCTGAAAAATGTGTTGTCACCATTCTTTGCCAACCATATTTCTCTTTTCAATTCCTTCAGTTTTATCCGGTACTCTGTCCTCATGTCCTCTTCTTGCATGCTTTTGTATTTTATGAACGTCACCTTTTTTTCCTTTATTTTGTCAACCACTTGTTTGGAGAACCATATCAGTTTCCTTTTTCTCATGCTTTTGTTTACCTTCCTTATATAAATATCTATTTCTGATTTTATAGCTCCTTTCAATTAAGAACTAAAATAGAGTGCGGACTCACAAAACTCAAAGTCCTGGATTTCAAACATTCTGACTGGTAAAACAGGGGAGTACCTGAAAAAAAGAGCCAATGGGATGGAGGGACATAAAAGAAGTAGAGAATCTGTGATCCAACTTCTTTTATGTCCTTCCATCCCATTGGCTCTTTCTTCAGGTACTCCCCCATTTTACCAATGTCAGAATGTTTGAAATCCAGGACTTTGAGTTTTGTGTGCCCGCACTCTACTTTAGCTCTTACATCAAACCACATTAGTGTGATATCAGTATTGCCCAGGTGGGCACCCATCAGATGTTTTGCACACTATCTCCATTTGTGAGCACAAGATCTAGCATCGCCCCTCCCTTTGTGGGTTCCATCACCATTTGTCTGAGCAGTGCACTTTGAAAAGCATCCACGATCTCTCCTCTTCTTTCTGAGTCTGCAGATTGGATTTTCCAAAACACATTCAGTAGGTTGAAATCTCCTAGCAGCAGCACCTCCCCCTTCATTACCAACGTTTGGATATTTATTTATTTATTTATTCATGACATTTATACCCCACATTAGCCTGAAATAGACTCAAGTTCAATGTGGCATACAAACAAACAATAAAATGAATAAAACATAATAATGCACAGAATATAACATAAATTACAATAAATTCAAGAAGCAAATCAATACAGGTGCAGTAAGTAACCAGGGATTTAGACTACCTCAAGGACAAACAAAAAATTTAGGGTAGATAGGTGAGAGCAGAATTAGGCAGGACTAGATGGGAAATGAGATTAAGAAAAGGGTGTGGGTAAAATTAAAATAGAGTTCTTTTTTTCAAAAAGGCCAGACTGAAGAAATCTGTTTTTAGAAGACTTCTAAAAGTTAGGTAATCATCTGTAAACTTGATTGATTTAAGAAGAGAATTCCAAATTTTGGTGCCTTGATAGGAGAAATTAACAGAGTAAATTGTTTTATATATCACAGAGAAATGCAAGACAAGATATTCTCTAGATGATGAAACAGCATTAAGAGGGGGTAATTCAATAAGATTATTCATATATGATGGGGCTTGACCAAACAGAATTTGGTGAATGAAAATGCATAATTTTAAAGATATTCTATCTCTTATTGGTAACCAATGTAGCTCATATAAAAGAGGAGTGGCTTTGGTGAAGTGAGGAGATCTACATATAAGATGATCAGTATTTTGAGCTGTTTGTAATTTTTTGAGAATACCACCTTTAACTCCAGCATAGATGGAACTGCAATAGTTGAATTTGGTGAGGACAAGGGATTGAACCAAAGTATGAAAGACGGATTTAGAGAAAAATGGCCTCAATCTCTTTCGCTTCCAAAGTGAGTGAAAGACACTTGAGGTCAACTTAGAGACTTGGTTTTCAAGGGCAAGGAAACAATCTATTGTGACTCCTAAGATTTTCATTGATGACTCAAGGGAGCAAATTTTGTTCTTAATAGTAAAGTTACTAAGATTCATAGGATGGTGAGCATTGGTTATAATTAGAAACTAAGTTTTATCTGTATTAAGTTTTAGTTTGAAATTAGAAGCCCATGATTCCATAAGTTTTATCCCTAGACTAATCATGTGAGTTATGCCGAGTAATTCCTTAGAGAATGGGATATAAATGGTGACATCATCAGCATATATGCATGTCGAAAGACCATGTTTTTCTAAAAGTTGATCAAGAGGTATCATCATAAAACAAGATGGGGGAAAGAGGGGAACCCTGAGGTAACCCACAGCCAGGAGACCAAGTGGAAGAAAGTACACCTAATTGTTTGACTTGATATCCTGTAATAGTCAAGAATATTTAAAAGAATATTATGATGAACAGTATTAAAGGCACTGGATAGATCAAATTGAAATATCAATATTTTGTTGCCAAAACTTATTTATTTCCTAAAGTTAGCTAAGAGGGTGGTAAGCACAGTTTCTGTACTGTAAGAAGGCCTAAAACCAGATTGTGAACTATGCAAAATGGCATGAAGCTGGAGATACTCCATAAGTTGGTGCATGACAAGTCCTTCCATTACTTTAACAAGATGAGGAATTGAGGCTACTGGTCTATAGTTGGAAACTAAACTTAGGCTACTTTGGGTATTTTCAGGTATAGGATCAAAATAATATTGCAATTGTCAGAGGGAAAGAAACCTTGAGACAACATCAAAGTAAGATTTGAGTGCAAATGATGTAAGAATAAATCAGGAGCTGACGAGATAAGTAGGGCACATATCTAAAGGCTTGATAATGCCACTGAAATAAAAACAGTAGGCGAGGGAGAACATTCATTTTGAGTACTACTATGCGCCCCCACCAAGATAACCAACCCCTCCCTGTCTATCTAGCTAAATCTGTCCAGATGGTCTAGAATATCTTAATATAATTTAAGGAGTGTATAGCAGCTTCAAGTCTCTAGGTACCCCTAAATACCGTATACCCCTGTTTGCTCATTTAAACAGAAAGCTTTGCTGCAATGCATTCTTCGCTTCTGGGGTAGTGGTAATGCCCATAAGTTTGGATTTATCCAAATGTATTTTAAACCCCACTACTTTACCATATTCCTGCAGCTTCCACACTATACCTTGCCTACAAAAAAAGAGCAATTTTATGATGCTGATTACCCACTAGAAACTCTCTAACATCCAGATTTGCCCAAATTCTCTGCGCTAAAATTCCAACTGTCAGCACAAACAATAGGATGACAAAGGGCACCCCTGCCATGTACCCCTCTGAATAGAAAAGGAGAGGGTATAACCTCCATTTAACTTAATATGAGCAATGGGAGACTTGTAAAGTTTTTGTATCCAAGTGCAGAAGTGCGCTCCAAAATTACTCCTGATATAACAAAGCACAGTAAATTGTAGTACATTCTTTGTACTCCTCTTCTAAACTTTATGGTACCTTCAAGGTGAAATAAACATTTTACCACCTGATATTCAGTTGTGGTGGTCAGTGTTTGATTTAAATGCTATCTGTCATGGTTTTTGTCTGCCTGGATCTTTGTTGCCAGTATCTGGATATCGGTCAGCGGTGAATATCCAGGCATAACCTGGCCATCAGCAGTTATCCCTTTTTGCTATCCTAACTTTATCCAATTATTTCCCTAGTTAGTGGATTGAATATCACCACTACACAAGTAACTCAGAACTCTGCCCCCAGACTGCCCCAGTACTACCTAGATAGGACCGAGCCAGTCAGGAAGGACATTTCAAGGGATTATACAGATAATGTCCCTGACAATCTGGCTATGACCCTGGTGAGTAGGACTCATTCAGGTAAGAGCCATTCCTACCCAGATAAATCATGCTGAGCATCAGGCCATTATTTATTTATTTATTTTATTTATTGCATTTGTATCCCACATTTCCCCACTTCTTTATAGGCTCAATGTGGCTTACATTACATCATGAATAGTGGAAATATATAAGAAGATAGACATTTAATATTGCATAAGGATCTTGGTTAACATGATAATGATAAAGCAAGGTAGTAGTATAACAAGCAAATATCGTAAGGCAATTCTGGATATATGTGTAGTAGTTCACATTTGTTGATTTTTGTGGTATGCCTTGTTAAAGAGATGGGTCTTCAGTAGTTTGCGGAAGTCAGTTAGTTCATAGATCGTTCTTAAGTTGCACGGTAGCGCATTCCAGAATTGTGTGCTCAAGTAGGAAACGGTTGATGCATGGGTTAGTTTGTATTTTAGACCTTTACAATTGGGGAAGTGAAGATTAAGGAATGTGCGGGATGATTTATTAGCGTTCCTGGGTGGTAAGTCTATCAGGTCTGACATGTAGGCTGGGGCATCTCCGTGAATGATCTTGTGAACTAGGGTACATATTTTGAATGTGATGCGTTCCTTAAGTGGGAGCCAGTGTAGCTTTTCTGGTAGGGGTTTAGCACTTTCGTATTTTGTTTTACCGAATATGAGTCTAGCTGCAGTGTTCTGGGCTGTCTGAAGTTTCTTGATTATTTGCTCTTTGCAGCCAGCATAGAGTGCGTTGCAATAGTCTAGATGGCTGAGTACCATTGATTGTACCAGGTTACAGAAGACGGTTCTTGGGAAGAAAGGTCTTACTCTTTTTAGTTTCCACATTGAGTGGAACATCTTCTTGGTTGTGGTTTTTGCGTGACTCTCAAGTGTTAGGTGTCAATCAATGGTGATTCCCAGAATTTTTAGGGTGTCCGAGATTGGAAGATTCAGTTTTGGTGTGTTAATGGTGGTGAATTTGTTCGTGTTATGTTGAGAGGTGAGTATTAGACATTGGGTTTTTTCTGCATTGAGTTTTAGCTGAAATGCATCCGCCCGTGAATGCATGATATGTAGACTCTGGTTGATGTCATTAGAAATTTCCTTTAAATCTTGTTTAAATGGAGCTATCTTCGTGGTCCATCTGTAAAAAGTCAAAAGCTGTTTGTTATGTCCCCTACCTATACGCAAGCAACGTCCTTGGGCTGCGCAGGTTCCCATCGACATGCACACTTGACTGGCACAGCTCTGAGCTCTGTGTGTGTAGTTCTTCTCTGGGTTTGTTCAGAGAGACGGTGGATGCAGGCTCCTTTCCTTGATTGCTTTGCTTCCATCCAGCTGTGTCTTCTCTCTCTCTCTCTCTGCCTGGCTTTCCTTTCCCTGTCAGCTGTGTGTGCTGGCTGAGTTCTGGTGGGAACATTCTTTGTTTGTTTTTCATCTTGTCTCCCCTTGCTTCTCTCCTATTGGTCTCCCGGTTTCCTCCTCCTCCTGCTCTTATCCTAGGGCTGTGCACCTTCTCCTGCTGGTTCCTGCTGATGTCAGATGCCAGCACTTTATCAGTCAAGCTCTTCCTGGACTCCATGCTTCAGCTTCTACTCTGGTAGGTTTTGCTTACTCCTCTGTGTGTTTTGGCTCCGTTTGCCTGTCTTTTGACCCAGTGTGTTCCTGACTACTCTCTGTGCCTGCTGCCTGCCTTTTGACCCAGCGTGTTCCTGACTACTCTCTGTGCCTGCTGCCTGCCTTTTGACCCAGTGTGTTCCTGACTACTCTCTGTGCCTGCTGCCTGCCTTTTGACCCAGCGTGTTCCTGACTACTCTCTGTGCCTGCTGCCTGCCTTTTGACTCAGTGTGTTTCTGACTACTCTCTGTGCCTGCTGCCTGTCATTTGACCCAGCGTGTTCCTGACTACTCTCTGTGCCTGCTGCCTGCCTTTTGACCCAGTGTGTTTCTGACTACTCTCTGTGCCTGCTGCCTGTCATTTGACCCAGCGTGTTCCTGACGACTCTCTGTGCCTGCTGTTTGCTCTCTGGGCGCCTGTCGGATCCAAACCCCAGTCCTTCACTGCCTCTCGACCCCTATTCTCTGAAGTGCTGTCGGCTGCCCGCACCTAGGGGCTCAACCTCTGGGGAACGGCGGTCATCGCAGATGAAGTTTCAGGGTTGCCAGACCACCGAGTCAGGACCAGGTTTTCTCCAGGTGCTACTCGGTATAAGGACTCACGAGTCTGACACTGTTCCAGTTGGATAGGCAATGCCTTAAAAGGTGGAGGACAAAAGGTATTTAAAAAACTTATTCAACTGCTTTTTCATTTATTGAAAGTTTCCCATATATAGATATAAATATCATGAAATAAAAACTGAATATCACTAAAACAGCAATACATGGCCACATTTCAGTGAGGATACCCTGTTTAGGGAAAGGGAATGGGACTTGATATACCACCTTTCTGTGTTTTTTTCAACTACATTCAAAGCAGTTTACATATTATATACAGGTACTTATTTTGTACCTGAGGCAATGGAGGGTTAGGTGACTTGTCCAACATCACACAGAGGTGCAGGGGGAATTGAACCCAGTTCCCCTGGATCAAAGTCTGCTGCACTAATCACTAGGCTACTCCTCCACTTACTGATGGATTCATCTTAACTGTTGTAATCTGCCATGGGAAGCTTGGTGTTATAAAGATTGCTACCAGCAATAAAGAACAACAACATGGATGCAGCAGCCCATCTCCTATTTTTATCCAACCTCCTTAGGTTCCTGCAGCAAGCACCTGGCAGCAATTCACAGTAAAAGACTGTCTCTCAGGGTTGCCAGCTGGGAAAAATTTTCCCAGCCCCAAACGAGCCGTAAACCTGCCCAAAAACCGCCCGTAGCCAATCCCCATCTCCCGTGTCACCGAACCCCGCCCCCGCGTCACTAACCCCACCCCCGCATCACGTAACCCCACCCCATGTCACTAACCACGCCTCCCACATCACTAGCCCCACCCCCTACGTCATCCCTGATGTCAACCCCGCCCCTGAAAGGCTTCTATTGGTCCAATTTGGACCAATAGAAGCCCCGGAAAAGCTTCTATTGGACCAAATTGGACCAATAGAAGCCCCGGAAAAGCTTCTATTGGACCGAATTGGACCAATAGAAGCCCTGGAAAAAGCCACCGAAATCGCACAGCGGCGACGGGAAAACCGCCCAAAAAACCACATCCCGCGGCCGGTGAAATTTTCCCGCCGCCGCTGGCGAAAACCCGCCCAATTGGGTGGTAAAACCGCCCACCTGGCAACAATGCTGTCTCTGTGGCTTTCCTCCTGCTGTGTCCTGCTCTCTACTGCAACTTCCTGTTTAGCATCAAAACAGGAAGTTGCAGTAGAGAGGGTGGAACGCAGCAGAAGGAAAGCCACAGAGACAGCCTCTGACTGCTGGCTGCAGGATCCTGTGAGACCTGTGGGGAGGAACACAAGAAGGAAAGAAAAGATTTCTGTACTATGGGAACAAAACTTCTTACCATTTCCGAGGGGGCGGTAAAATGTTTTGTTCCCGCATCCCTCTGAAGTGAGTGAACATTGATCTTAAATGAACGACTCTCCCAATTTTGTATGAGCGATCGCTCACATGCTCATCTTAGAGGGAACACTGGTAGGCATAGAAGCCAGCTCTGTGTATGCCAGTGGGTGCAGTGCATGCCCAATATTAAACACCTAATTACTCTCTGCGTAGCGTTCCTTAGGATAAATTTACTCAGTACTAACTCTGTTAAATCCTAAGCTTTTAAATTACAAACTCTCAATTATAAGTTTCTTTTTCAGGAGGAAAAAGCCTCAACAGATGGAAGCGGCAAAAGTGTCAGAAACTAAGATAAGTGGGCTTTTGACCATAACAGTAGTGTAAAATTGTAGACTGTTAATAAACAGCAGGAAGGAAGGTTTTTTAAGCCTATGATGACAGCAAGTACTCCAATGAAACAGTAGCGTAGAGCTAAGTTTTGAGAGTCTGTTGAGGCTTTTTCCTCTTGAAAAAGAAACTTATAATTGAGAGTTTGTAATTTAAAAGCTTAGGATTTAACAGAGTTAGCATGCCCAATATTAAACATCTCCTGATGCATAAGACATCTGATTTCAGCTACAAGTTATAGTCATACTTACTTGTTTAGGAAATATGTTATGAAGTCTAATAGTTAGTTTCAGGACATCCTATTTAAAGTTTGTAGCTATGTATTAATGTGACGGATACTTGTTGTATTTTCTGGAAATGTACAGCCTCTTTTAAGATGTAATCCGCCTTGAACCGGAATGTATAAAGCGGAATATGTTATATTGCTAATGTTAATGCTATCTACTGTTAAGTAAATTGAAAATTCAGAAAAACAGAGAATTCTTGTGGATGTTAAAGTGTGGGGCTTAAACTGTCTGATAAATATTACATGTGCACGCTTTATGAGATTAGATTCACTGGAAGCTATTTTAATAACAGCAAGGAGCCAGATAAGTGCCTGACCCTTTCTAGAGGAGGACAAATCAGTCTAAATTAAATGCAGCTGTTTACCCAAGAAGCTAGACTAAAGCACCCCTCCATGATATATAGTTCGCTTTTCACAATAGAGGAACTCTGTTTTGGTGTATGAATGCCAAGGCGTAACTCTGTACTTGCTGCTTGGAAAGCCTGATTTTGATGAAATGAAAGTAGTGACAGCCCCAGTCCCGTTCAGGAAAGCGTATCATCTCTCCTACATTAACAATCTCTGCTACACAAAAAAACTGAAGTAAAATGATCAGTGGCATTTTTCCCGGCTTAAATTGAAGCAATTGCTCTTTGCCCGTCTAGAAGATGTTAAAATTACTTTAGAAACACCGACTTGTTTCAGCAGACTAATGTAATAGAAACCATGATAAAAATCCATGCTGTTGTCCTGGTTTTTAGGATTAGCATACTGATTGACATAGCTTTAACTTATTACATACTATAGCAGTCTAATTCATAATCCTAGCATTAAAAATCTGCACTAATCTTTTAGTATGGATTTTGACTGCTGATTTATGTTGGCCCCTAAAAGGACAATTCTGTTACTTAGATGGTCACATTTATTCACACATTATGAATGTAAATTACATTACATTATTTGCCATTTCTATCCCACATTAGCTGTAAAATTCAATGTGGCGTACAACTATAAATTGGAACTAGGTAAAACACAAGAAAGTTTTCTTTTTTAAACCCCCACAGTGTCACATTGTTAATCCAAAAATTTGCAGAATAAAAATGATTTAAATGCTTTTTGAAACAGTCTGTAAGATCCCAAAGACCTGATTTCTAGCGGTAGATTATTCCACCATTGTGATGCCAAATAAGGAAAGCTGGCTGACTGTAAAGATTTATAAATAATAATCCTACAGCTGGGAAAAGAAAGTGTTAAGTAATTCCTAGACTGAGAATTAATATCCCTATCTGACACTGGATAGATCCTTGCATATAACTAGGTGCAATTCCATATATTATTTGAAAGATAAATGTGCACAGCTTAAAAAATGATCGAGCCTCCACAGGTAGCCAATGTAACCTCATCAGTTTACAATACCAGCATTTATGTGTAAATTTATACCAGTAAATGCTAGTATGACACCTAACCGCTATTCTGCAGTTCATTTAAACAGTACATATTTGCAAGAGGGGGCATATACAGGGGAAGGGGGCATAGATAGGGCTCCCACTTACATGCATAACTTAACCAATACTGTAGGTTATGTGTGTGTCCCTGCTGCACTTAGGCGAGTGCACTTACAGCAGCAGCTCTATGACTGGTGTTGAGTGTGAGTGCTTATATATTAGGAGTGTTGATATCTGGTTATGCTGGTACTCTGTCTCTATAATGAAATCTAGACACCTAGGCTCCTACCGAAGGGACGCGACCTGTTATATAGATCAGGTTCCTAAATGGGTAAGGTCAATAGCTCCCTTTTCGAATGTTCATAAATACCTTTATCCTCTCAAAACATCTTTTTACACATGATAGCCAGTGTATGCTCACTCCAGGTGATAATTTCATCAAAAGAGCAGTGTTGTTCAAAGTACTTAAGTAAAATTAAAAATACATGTATATTTTAATATTTAAGTAAAAGTAAAAGCACAGTGAGGAAAATATTTAAAAAATTACTTAAGTGAAAATAAAAAAGTAATTGCCTAACATACATTTTGAGTAAAAAGTAAAAGTACCACACTTACAAAGAATGCAACTATTGTTAACGTTTTTATCCCAACAGCTTTATTGCTCTACAATTCAATCCACTTTGCATTTAGTAAAACAAAATTTTTGAAAATGACTGTCACTCATGTGGGTATGAATCATTAATCCAGCACAGCTAAAAAGGTACAATTGCTCTAGCAGAATGTGGATTGTTCAGTCTGATAAAAAGTTCCTTCAAATCAGGCCAGGTTACAATATTACTAATGTCTTCTGACTGGATCTGCAGGTTATGATCAAGAGAATCTTTGAAACATTTTATCATCAGCTTTAGAAGTGATGCTGTCTAATTCATTATTTGTATCTTCATCTTTATCTTTGTTATCATCATCATGCTGTCCAGTTATAGAGAAGGCTTTCACAAAGTTGGAATCATTGTGTTGTTCTAAGCAGTGGCGTTCCTACCCTCGATGACACCCGGGGCGGATCGCCGATGCGCCCCCCCCCGCAAAATGACACCTCCCCCCCCCTGGCGAAATGACACCCCCCCGGGTGCACGCCACTGGGGGGGGGGTGCCGTGGCGCGCCTGTGGGCTTCGAGTTCGCTGCACTAACTTCGCTGGTTCACTGCAGCTCCCTCTGCCCCGGAACAGGAAGTAACACAAAAAGGGGGCTTGGCCATGGGTGCACGGGCGAACCAGGGGCATTCCAGAAATTAGAATAGGGCAGTGCTTCCCAAACCTGGTCCTGGAGGCACCCCAGCCAGTCAGGTTTGTCAAGATATCCACAATGAATACTTATGAGAGAGATTTACATGCAGTGGAGGCAGTGCATGCAAATCTCTCTCATGAATATTCATGGTAGATACTCTGAAACCTGACTGACTGAGATGCCTCAGGGGTTTGGAAATTACTGGAATAGAGTCATTTACATACCCAACTGTGCTGGGACCGCTGCTTTTTAACATATTTATAAATGACCTAGAGATGGGAGTAACTAGTGAGGTAACTAAATTTGCTGATGACACAAAGTTATTCAAAGTTGTTAAATCACGGGAGGACTGTAAAAAATTACAAGAGGACCTTACGAGACTGGGAGACTGGGCGTCTAAATGGCAGATGATGTTTAATGTGAGCAAGTGCAAAGTGATGCATGTGGGAAAGAGGAACCCGAATTATAGCTACGTCATGCAAGATTCCACGTTAGGAGTCACAGACCAAGAAAGAGATCTAGGTGTCGTCGTTGATGATACGTTGAAACGTTGAGCTCAGTGTGCTGCTGCGGCTAAGAAAGCAATTAGAATGTTAGGTAATATTAGGAAAGGAATGGAAAACAAAAATTAGGACATTATAATGCCTTTGTATCACTCCATGGTATGACCGCACCTCGAATATTATGTTCATTTCTGGTCGCCGCATCTCAAAAAAAATATAGTGGAATTAGAAAAGGTACAGAGAAGGGCAAAGAAAATGATAAAGGGGATGGGATGACTTCCCTATGAGGAAAGGCTAAAGCAGCTAGGGCTGTTCATCATGGAGAAAAGGCAGCTGAGGGGAGATGTGATAGAGGTCTATAAAATAATGAGTGGAGTTGAACGGGTGGATGTGAAACATCTGTTTATGCTTTCCAAAAATACTAGGACTAGGGGGCATGCGATGAAGCTACAAAGTAGTAAGTTTAAAACGAATCAGAGAAATTTTTTCTTCATTCAACGTGTAATTAAACTCTGGAGTTCGTTGCCAGAAAATGTGGTAAAGGCGGTTAGCTTAGCGGAGTTTTTAAAAAAGGTTTGGACGGCTTCCTAAAGGAAAAGTCCATAAGCCATTATTAAATGGACTTGGGGAAAATTCACTATTTGTGAGATAAGTGGTATAAAATATTTTGTACTTTTTGGGGATCTTGCCAGGTATTTGTGACCTGGATTGGCCACTGTTGGAAACAGGATGCTGGGCTTGATGGACCTTTGGTCTGTCCCAGTATGGCAATACTTATGTACTTACATGTAACTGCAATTAGTTGCTTGTTCACATTTACACCAGGTTTCAGCAGGAATAAATGCTGTACCCAAGGTTAGGTATGAGATCTGCATTAAGCTAGTATTAAATAAAGTGCCCTCCGCGCAGTGCACCCTTTGCAGAATTTAACGTGGATCTTCCCAGCACCTCTTTCAGTTGTATTTATTGAATTGCCCTTATGTGATTATTTTCACTCATTGAAGCTGACAAGTAATTTTCTACTGGAGATTTTTTTGTATCAAACTTGAGCAAATCAAACCCATATTTACAGACTAAAATGGGGGGAGGGGGGAGGTTACTCATGTTCAATATACAACTAATGGAAATGACTGTGGACTTCAGTTTCCAGCTTTTACAGTTTTCTAGCCACTAGACTGCTGCCAAGTGCTGTAGAAAATCATGTTAATTAATTTGCTGGGAGGGGAGACTAGCTAGAGGCATATTTTCAAAGCACTTAGCCTTCCAAAGTTCCACAGAAACCTATGGAACTTTGGAAGGCTAAGTGCTTTGAAAATATATAGGACTCAAAACAACGAGCATCTATTGTTACTTTTAAGCACAGTAGAGTACACTCCGGATCTTATTGCTATTGTGCAGTTCAGATTTGGAACTCCCTTCCTTTAATCATTTGTTTGTGCAACCTACATTATTTTTTCTTAAAAAGACATGGTTATTTGAGAATTTTGTTAGATATTATTCTGCTATGTTTATTTTTTGAGATAAGCTGTGTATTTAGATTGGTTTTATATTTGCAACCCGCTTTGAACCTGGAAAGGGATTTTGCGGGATAGAAAACCCCAGCAGCACAGCATAGTATAGCAAAGCATAACTGATAAGTATCATAAAGCCCATTTTATGAAGCATGTCACAGATCCCAGTTGATCTCTAATTTCCCCTAACTTCATCACAGGTAGGAATTATTTTTCATGATACTTTTATGCAGGAACATAAAAAGTAATAGTGACCTTAGATATTGTCCCCTGGAGCACATGCAAATCAGAAACCTTGAGATGTGCTGGGTTTAATGAGAAAAGCAATAATGCTAGCAGGCATAATTACTTTGCAGTGCAGTGAAGAAAGTCATTGCTAATCCTTCCAGTAACCAGAACGGCATGTGTTCCCCAAACCAGAAAGGGTAAATGCTGTATTGCTCAGCAGGGTTTTTCAGACATGTCTTCAACTATCTTTTTCCTAATTCTCATTTTGTGTAAGGAAAAGGGAAGTTAGTTCATAATCTAATTTGAAAAAGATAGCAAAAGCACGGAATACGATGATAATTCCCTTGCTTCAAGAAAAGCATTTACCAAGTTCTTGTTGTAAACCAATAGAAATAAAACAAAATAAAACACGGAAAAGAAAATAAGATGATACCTTTTTTATTGGACATAACTTAATACATTTCTTGATTAGCTTTAGAAGGTTGCCCTTCTTCGTCAGATCGGAAATAAGCAAATGTTGGTAGATGACAGTATATATAAGTGAAACATCAAAGCATTCCAGTGACAGTCTAACAGGATGGGGGTGGATAGGTGAGAGACAGGAAGAGTAGGGTGGATGAGGGACAGGGAGATATGCATGGAGACAGGAGGGTGAAAGCTAATCAAGAAATGGATTAAGTTTGTCCAATAAAAAAGGTATCATCTTATTTTCTTTTCCATGTTTTATTTTGTTTTGTTTCTATTGATTACCTTTAAAAGTGGACTAACATGGCTACCACACCTCTCTACTCATGTTGTAACACAGAATTAAACATCCGCCTCAGATCAGATGTTGACTTTGCTATTGTACATGCGGGTGAAAGCGCTCAGCTGACAGCAAGTATGAGGGCTGAAATCGGGGGTGTGGATTGGACAATGTTTTATTTTGTTTCATTTGTTGAGTCATTTCCACTTTCTTTTTTTTTTTATTTGAAAAAGTTTTTTTTATTCAGTTTTCTGTTTTATAACTATACAAATAAGACAAAATGTTCCCCCAACATCATACACAACTACAGTGAATATCAATCTATTCGGATACAAGTTGCCGATCATATACATTCTTCCACTTAGACCCTCTCATCCCCCCCCCCCCTACTTCCTCCTGTTATGGCTTTTATTTGTGTTGTTATAGCAAGTTTTTTGTTTACTTAGGTTGCCATATCATCAAGAGAACACCCAATTTTTGTTATATTGTTTTACACTGTCTTATTATATTGTAAACTGCTGTAATACTATTGTGAAAGTAAATGAATAAATCAACTGAAATTAAATCACTGAAGCATAGTAAGTGCTATTGATGTCAACAAAAAAAATTCAAGGTTTCTTCTACGTCTTGTTTTTAAAACAACATGAAATGACATAGGAGTCCTTTTACTAAACTGTGGTAGTGTGCCGATCAGCACATGCTAATCCCACGCTAAAAAATAGTTTTTATTTT
This sequence comes from Microcaecilia unicolor, assembly GCF_901765095.1. NCBI lineage: Eukaryota > Metazoa > Chordata > Amphibia > Gymnophiona > Siphonopidae > Microcaecilia > Microcaecilia unicolor. Next base: position 94,896,113 of record NC_044039.1, read on the forward strand.
TGGAGCGGGAAGTATGTCTAGGGGCGGAGAGAGTAGGCATGCCCTGCGCTAATTGGGTAGCGTAGGTACATTCCTGTGTGCTGCCCGATTAACGTGGGAGTAGTGTGGGAGCCCTTACCGCCTCATAAATAGGTGGCGGGAAGGGCTCCTGTGGTAATGGCCAGGTGCTAATTGGTAAATTAGCACCTGGCCATTACAGAAAACTAGAGAAATGTAGCCATTTTATCACTGCGCTAAAAGTGGATGCAGCAAGCTGAACACCCATACCCTACTATTGAGTACAGCTTAGTAAAAGGGCTCCATAATGAATATTCATGAATTACATTTCCTTGCACTGCTTGCATTGCATGTAAATCTAACTCATGAATATTTACTGCAGATATCCTGACAATCTGACTGGCTGGAGTGCCCTCAGGACAGGTTTGGGAACCACTGCATTAGTCTGTGCCTCACAATGGAGAAGGTGGTGAGGATTTTATAGTCTTACAAGCAACAAAGGCCGTTTCGTGAAAAATGAAATGGGCCCTAGGAAGGCTCTCCTCTAAGTGATTTCTCTTCTCTCCCCTTTCCTCCCCTCCATGTCCAGCGATTCTTCCCTCCCCTCCCCTCCCATCCCTTCCATCCCGCAATTCTGTCCTCCCCTCCATGTCCAGTGATTGTCCTGTGCCCTGCCCTCCCCTCCATGTCCCATGATTCTGGCCTCCCCTCCATATCCAGCGATTGTCCTGTGCCCTGCCCTCCCCTCCACTCTGTGTCCCGTGATTCTGTTCTCCCCTCCATGTCCAGCAATTCTCTGCCCTGCCCTCCCCTCCCATCCCATCCCATGTCCATGGATTCTCCTCTGCCCTGCCTTCGCCTCCATGTTCAGCGATTCTCTCCTGCCCTCCCATCCCATCCATCCCATCCCATGTCCATGTCCACCGATCCTCCCCTCCATGGCAAGTGACTGTTCTTTCTACAACCCTGCCTTTAAGGCGTTCATCTTACCTGAGGTTGTAGCGGTGGCAGGCTGGGCTCACGTCGCCTCCAGCCTTCCCTTGCCTTCCCTCTCAGTGTCCCGCCCTCTTGTGATGTCATTTTGTCTTTCCACGAGGGCGGGACACAGAGGAAAGGGAACGCTGGAGGCGAGCTGACGTCAGCTTATTAGCCAACGGTTATGAACCTAGACAGCCAGCCATCCAGGGAAGCAGACTTACCAATTATTATATAGGAGATATAAAAGAAACGTTGCCAAAGTATTTGAAATAATTGTCATGGGTTTTGATGTCCTTGTGGTTCGTCTTATGTTCTAAGACTACAAACTGAGAAGTAGTTTTTGTCAAAGGCCCAGTCCTACCCGACTGGTGATGTAGGTAAGTGACTAGCTTGTGGGGGACCTCAGTATGAAAAGAGAGCTTGCCCAGGGCATCAGTTCAGGTATTATTTAGATTGTTTTAAGATTATTTTAATTTATGTATATTATTTGTACTCTGCTTACCCATTTTGATAAGCAGATTATAAAGGTTCGATATTCAAAGGGGTTTAACCAGACAGGAGGGAGGGAAGGGAAATGGGACTTGATATACCGCCTTTCTGTGGTATTTTGCAACTACATTCAAAGCAGTTTACATATATTCAGGTACTTATTTTGTACCGGGGGCAATGGAGGGTTAAGTGACTTGCCCAGAGTCACAAGGAGCTGCAGTGGGAATTGAACCCAGTTCCCCAGGATTAATGTCCGCTGCACTAACCACTAGCTCCTGCCCGGTTAAACTCTGCTGAGCTGGCTGGCCAACAATATTCAGTGGAGTCCTTTTACTAAGGTCCGCCAAAAAGTGGTCTGCGCTGTGTAGACGCGTGTATTGGACGCACACAGGTTCATTTTTCAGTGCACCTGCAAAACAGGCCTTTTGTTTTTTTGGCTGAAAATGGATGTGCGGCAAAATGAAAATTGGAATGCGTCCATTTTGAGCCTGAGACCTTACCATCACCCATTGTCTTAGCGGTAAAGTCTTACACGTACACTGCCGATTACTGCCTGGTTAGTGCCAAGCAGTAGAAAATAAAAAATATTTTCGGATGCGCATAAACAATGGAATTACCACCCAGGGCTTGTGGGTAGCTGGGCAGTAGTTCCAAATTGACGCACATTGGACACGCATAAGTGTCCACGCGCTTTAGTAAAAATGCCCCTTAACCAGGTAGTGCAGCTGAATATTGGTTCTAACTGGCCATTCCCTAACCTGCTAGGTTAGGGGCAATCTGGGAGTGGAGTTTGGGCAGAGCCACTATTTATCCAGTTGCCCTCAGAATCTATATATTGCGTTTAGATTTAGGAGCTGAAATCAGCACGGATTCTATAACACCACACATAACTTAATTGGCTTAACATCGCCGTGTGCTTCCCAGTTGCTGCTGGCTTACTGTGGGAGCCCTTACTGCCACCTCAATAGGTGGCAGAAAGTGCTCCCTACCGCATGGCCACATGGTAAGCATTATCTTACCGCGTGGCCAAAGTTTGTGAGGGCATGTTACCAGCTGTGGTAAAAATGGTCCTGGCACAACCACAGGGCCCTTTTTTCCCTGCAGCTTAGTAAAGGGACCGCTAAGTGAATAAATTTAGGACAGCAAAAAGATTGTCCTAACTTTATCTGCTGAGTTAACCTGACACTAGTCTGAATATCAGCCAGTGGGTTGCTGCCCTAAACCCAGATATTCAGTGCCCCAGCATTGAATTTCCGGGGTTAATTTGGCCTGCAGCCGTGAACGGCTTATAAGGTGCTTACCTCCGTTGACTGAATATCTGGTCCTAAAGGTGCTACTCCTGCACCAAAAATTCAGGGCAGAAAAGCTGTCTAATGGATGCAAGGTCCCAAAATGGGGCAGAAATGGCAGATCTATGCAAAAAGAAACACTTGCGCACCCATTTATAGAATTGTGCCTAAGTGTTTCTGCACGGATCTGCAAAGGGGGCATGGCCATGGGAGGGGCATGGGCACGCCCTTAAAATGTGTGCAGTGTAATAGAATAGTGCGGATCTGCAGCCAATTTGCATGCTGGGATTTACATGTAGTTTTAGTTAGGGGAAGTCCTCATGCCCAAAGTTGGGTGAAAATCCTGGCGCTATGCACTATTCTATGAAGGGTACCAATCCTTGAATGCCACTATCGTTCAGCACCGATTTTTTTTTTGTGCTGAATTTTGTGCGCTATTTATTGAATCCAGTCCTAAATGTTTTATGTAAATATTGGCTGTCCTTGACTCACTAAGATGCAAGCAACAATTGGAAAGACAGTGGAGGAGTAGCCTAGTGGTTAGGGTGGTGGACTCTGGTCCTGGGGAACTGAGTTCGATTCCCACTTCAGGCACAGGCAGCTCCTTGTGACTCTGGGCAAGTCACTTAGCCCTCCATTGCCCCAGGTACAAATAAGTACCTGTATATAATATGTAAGCCACATTGCACCTGCCATGAGTGGGAAAGCGCAGGGTACAAATGTAACAACAACAAAAAAAAGCCAGATCTATAACTGAACGCCGATACGTAACTTGTGTTCATAAGTGCAAAGAATAGTGTCATTTACATGCATAAGTGCGGTATGCTCTATCCCATGAGGACTGTGGAAGTGCTATCGTGCATGCAAGGGGCCCATCATGGGAGGGCCACTTATGCATGCAACTTATTGAATGTTGTGCTTGTTGCCTGACACCCTTAGTTATGCTCATTTATGTTTGCCATTGACCTGGTATAAATGGACATGCTTATATATAGGTGCACTGATGCCAGGCTACGCTAGTATTCTAAAAGAGAATCCCGGTGCCTGGCACAGTTCCCTCTAAGCTGAGCGGGAGTCCTCAAGCTGCCAGTAGGGGGCAGTGCTTCAATATTGTGTTTTCTATGAGTAGTCAGGTTCCCTGGAGTCCTGCAGAGTTTGCCAGTCCCTCTCTATTAAATATGTGATAGTGAAACAGCACCCCTCACTTGCAGGACTGTAGATGGAGGACTCCCGCTCAGCTTAGAGGGCACCATTAGATGCCAAAGGGGTCGCCAGTAATAGAATTGTCCCTCGAGTGATAGATAGTGAGGAGAAGCAGGTGTCAAAGGACATACACTTGAGTACTTTCAAAATTTTTCATTATATACAAAAGCAAATGTATTTGCAAGCAAAAGGTTACCAGAGGACAACTGTATTTGCTATAATTGACTTCACTAGTACAGCTAAACACCTCACAGAAGGCATTCTGAGGTATGAGACAAAACAGTAATTTTAGCTTTGAAAATGTCGCTGAGTTCAACAATTATTTGAGTGTTCAACTCTTTTCTGCCAAATGTGAGATATTAGCAGACAGTGTGGTCTAGTCATTGTGGTGTTCACACTACACAGTGGCTTTTCTAATACTTCCCTGAGTTGTTCCATGTTCCCTTCTCTCCATAACTACATCCTCTTACACTTCTCTTGGAAGTCTGTTACTGACATAGAAAACAGGTGATTATAAATTAGGAACATTCATCTCATTTTAAATGTTTATTTTTTTAATCATTTTCTTCATGGGTTTCATTTGTATAAATGTTATGGGGGATGCATCACCCCTGTGTCCTTGTCCCTATTTTCTGCCATATTGAGCATTTTCCATTCTGTGTTCCTATTCTTGCCCTATCCAACATAACTCTTATATGCCCTATGCCCCCACCCCACCCCATTCTGGCATCTCTCCCTCTCTCTTCCTTCCCTCCTGTCTTCCCCCTCCCAAGCCAGCATCTCTCCCTATACCTCTCCCCCCAGAGTTGAGCAAATGTTTCTCTCTCTTTCTTCCCTCCTGTTCTGTCTCCACTTTGCAGGTCCAGCACCTCTTCTTCTTCCTTCTTTCCCTGAAGATCCTAACATCACTTTCTCTTCCCCACCCCACCTTGACATCTTTTCTTCTCTCCTCTCTCTCTCCACCACCTTAGCATCCTTTCCTTTCTCCTTTCCCAACTTCTTCCATCCACGTGCAGCATTTCTCCCTCTCCCTTCCGTCCTATCCAAGTGCAGCATTTCTACCCTCCCTTTCCTTCATGCATATTTCCCCCACTCCCTACCCTTTCATCCATGTGCTGCATTTTACCCTATCCCTTCCCTTCCATCCAAATGCAGCTTTCCCACTCCTTCCTTTGAAGTGCAGCATCCCCCCCCCCCACTGTTCCCATCCCTTTCATCCAAATGCAGCTTTTCCACTTCTTCCATTAGTGCAGCATTCCCCCCTCCCCCATTCCCACCCCTTCCATTCAAGTGTAGCATTCTCATCCCCTTCCTCCTGCATGACTGACATCTTCCCTTCTTTCTTACCTCTGCTTACTCCCCCCCCCCTTCCCCATTCAGGCTCTACAAACTTTCAGATTCACCAGCATTGTATCAAGCTCTCTCTGGCTGCTCAAAGGCTTCTTTCCCTCTGCTGCATCCTGCCTATGTGGCAACAGGAAGTTGTGGCAGAGGGAAGGACCCTGGGGCTGACCAGAGAGGACCTGATGTAAGAGTGCCCAGCAAACAGGCAAGTTTGTAGGGTCCATGTGGCAGAGGGGGTGAGACAGAGGAAGGGGAAGGGAAGATGCTGGACCTGTTGGAGGGAATAGGGGAGGGGAAAGAGAGATGAGGCAATGCGAAACTTGTGTGGGAGACTGCTGGGGAGTGTTATTGCTTTGTTGGAAAATTAAAATGTGATTTTAAAAAAGCATATTAAACTAGTGAAAATTACTCTGCCCCTTCCCTCCCTGCCTCCATTTACTAAACCACGTTAGTGGCTACTGCATGGCAATGCCAACACAGCCCATTCAAAATGAATAAGTTATGTTGACATTTATTTATATTTTGCTCACACCTTTTTCAGTAGTAGCTCAAGGTGAGTTACAGTCAGGTACACTGGATATTTCTCTATCCCAGGAGGGCTCACACTAAGTTTGTACCTGAGGCAATGGAGGGTTAAGTGACTTGCCCAAGATCACAAGGCGCAGCAGCAGGATTTGAAGCGGCCACCTCTGGATTGCATTGCAAGACTGGTGCTCTAATTATTAGGCCACTCCTCCACTCCACTGGTGGTGTGACATTGGTGTGTCACCAGCCACTAACACAGCTTAGTAAACAGGGTGGGGTTAGTTTTTTAAAAAAATGTCATTTAAGTGGAAAAAATCAGAATTAAAAATGTCATTGCATTCTCAAGTGCAGGTCATCCATATTTATACATAAGACCCCCACACTCACTAACTCCTGGATTCTGTATATGGCGCCCATATGTGGGCATGGATTGCAGATCCATGTGCAAACTAATTAGTTAAAGGAGCTGCTAATGATCAATTATTGATGTTATGTGTTTTGTTTAACTGTATTGTAAGCCACGTAGAGCTGAATTATTATTTGGATTTTTGTGGGATATAAATTTAAATAAATGAAATAAGTGCTAGCAAGAGACCTAAGTGCTACTCTTTCAATATCTGTTTAGTGGGTATTTGCAATGGGGGTGTACAAGTGGGCGGAGCATGGGCAGAACATAGGCAGGGCTCTCACTTATGTAACAGTAGCGTAAGTTACACGCATTCCTGCCCCATTCAGGCATCTGTACTTACACCAGCTCTAAATATTAGGCAATATTGCACTGAATATCAGCTGGCACCTGCAGAACATAAGAAGGTGCCCTATGCTCCCCAGATCCCACCCCTCATCCCACTGCTCTGGTCCCAATCCCTCCCAGTGAGAAACAGATCCTTCTCCCACCAACCTTGACAAGGTCTACACCTCCCTCCCAACCCCCCCCCCCCCCCCCCCCCCACAGGTCCAGATCCCCTTCCACCCCCTCAACAAGGCTAGATCCCAACCCTCCTCCCCAGTCAGGATAAGCCCCCTCTCAGGCCTACCTAAATTATCTGGTGGTCCAGTAGTGTGATGGGGGCAGGAGTGAACCCCACTTGCTCTTGCCCCTGTTGGTTGCCTGTACAATATGGCTGCCACAACCTCTAGTGGCAGACTCAAGGTAGCTAAGCCAAATTTAACTATTAGCACCTCTTTGTATGGCAGACTATCTGTGGACAGTTCCACCATAGGATAGCCAAACCTCCTTTTCTAGAGGCACATGATAAGGAGGCAACCAAGTAATGGGGAGGAACACAACAATAAAGGTGTAACTGCTTTCCATTTCTCAACCATGTCTCTGTGAGACAGAGAGCCCGTGTTTGCGTATCTTTAAGCAAATCGAATATCAAAGATGTTTTAGGGGAGATATGTGCTGTGTGTTTATTTTATTATTTCTTATTTCTTCGTTACCTGCCAGAACCAATAGTGATAAGTGGAATTGAAATATTTAAAATAAATAGTTTCTATATCATCATAAAGCATTGATTAGGAGCAGTGAACTAAATAAATTATGTCCCTCTTCCACTTTGTACCCTTGTACCTGACCTTTCCTTATCTCTGCCTTTCTCTCTCTCTCTTTCTCCCTAAGCTACACAGGGCCAGAATCCTCCTCTTCCTGCCTAACAGCACCCTCCCTTTTCACCGCCCCCTCCATTTTCTTACCCCTGACCACCAGCAGCTCCAAATCTCTCCCCTGCCCACCAGTAGCCCCTTTGCTTTTCCCCCTGTTCACCACCATCCCTATCTCTCCTCCCCCCCAGCAACCCCCCCCTCTCTCTACCTTTTGCCCAGCACATCATCCTCTGTTCTTCTTCCTGCACTCAATGTCCAGTATGCCTCTTTCTTGTGTCCATCCTGCATTCTCTCCCCCTTCCTTGCCCACTGCCTTTCTCCACCTCCTTTCCCCCCAATTTCTCCCTAGCATAGTGCCCCAGAGTTTTTCCTTTGAATTTCCTAGCAGAATGACAACTCCGCAGGGAAAGATCCAGAATGCACAGTAAGCACATCTCTATCCACTCCGTACAGAACTGAACAATGGAGATTTGACAGTCATAAGTAGAGTTCCAGGACAGAGTGGGCCAGAGTACAGCCACATGTGAAGTTGATTGTGGAGTGGCATTAGCTGTCCCCCACCTCCACCCCATCACCTCCATTAACCGCTGATTTAGCCAGAAACAATGTGCAGAAGTGGGTGTCTCCTGCTGATTGTGGGAGACTTGGCAGGTATGGGATAGTGATTTAGGGCTGGAAAAGAAGAATTTTGATTCTTCAAAAATTAGGGTTAGCATTGAAAGGTTAATTGATTGTATATGCATCTTCCTCCACCCTCATACACACAGACACACCCAACTACATTAAAAAAAAGGAGAAAATCAATTCTAAGTATAGAAACAAGATAGCGTTATGAGTATTATGTAATTCATGGAAATTCTGCCATTGCTTGCTTGCAGTGTGAAAAACTGTTTTAGCACTCCCTATTACAAAAGACATAAACCTTCTGGAACCTTCCTGTAAGTAAAGGAGGTGGATGAAATTGAGTTTGAGTGTATGTGTGTTAATGTAATAGAAAAAGGTCTCCTAAATATCACTTTAACCTGTTATGATGGCATGAATTTCCTTTACTCTGAAGTCTTGCCAAATATTTTCAAAATACTATTTAAAGTTCTTCATTATGTATTTTTTATACGTTAAAAAACATTGAACTACTGCCATTTCATTGAATTATCTAAATATAGCCAGATGTCTCTGCGAATCTCTTTCCAATTACTGTATAGAACAGTATCTAAAACATATGTGTCTGGTATCTGCACACAACACAGAAAATATAATTTCTCCAACTCCAACTCCTGCTGTAAGAAAAGTGTGTACTGTTCTTCTGTGTTAGAGTTGGAGTATTCTGTGCATTGAGCCCTGCACACTAGGGGGCAATTCTACACCTAGTGGAGGAATGGCCTAGTGGTTAGAGCACAAGTCTTGACATCAAGAGGTGGCTGGTTTAAATCCCACTGCTGCTCTTTGTGATCTTGATCAAGTTAGTCAGCCCTCCATTGCCTCAGGTACAAAATTAGATGGTGAGCTCTCCAAGGACAGGGGAATACCCAATGTAACTCCCTTTGAGCTACTACTGGAAAAGGTGTGAACAAAATCCAAATAAATAAAAACTAGGCCCCCACTTTTAGGTTCCCCGATGCTGTGTGGCCACACCCTATTCTACAACAGCATCTGGGCACTGAAATTTCTAGATAGAGTATTAGTATAACGTGGCATTGGTGTGCCTAACATTTAGGTACCAGTCATCATACAGCTGGTGTAATTGCTGGCAGCTAAATCTATTTAGAGAGTTTGCTCACACATTTTTCAGTAGTAGCTCAATGTCAGTTACATTCAGGTACACTGGATATTTCTCTGTCCCAGGAGGGCTCACAATCTAAGTTTGTACCTGAGGCAATGGAGGGTTAAGTGACTTGCCCAAGATCACAAGGAGCAGCAGTGGGATTTGAACTGGCCACCTCTGAATTCCAAGACTGGCGCTCTAACCACTAGGCCACTCCTTTAACGAGGGCACATGTAATTTACACATATTCTGTAAGTTACCTGTGTACATGGTAGTACTGGCCATGCCCTTCCCATGCTCTGCCCCCTTGCATTTAGATGTTGTCACACTTACTGATGCCCCTTCAGAATAGTGCTTAGGTGTTTCACTACACTTGAGCGCATCAGTGTGCACTTTCCTGCAAAGGTGACAGTATTCGGTACACTTATGTACTCAAATGGCATGTAAAAGTGGATGCCCTGCTATACAATTAGGGGGTATGAAGGTAATTCTATGTAACAGTAAGAGAAAATATACTTTGGTTGATATTCTGCGCTATTTAGCCGGACAGGAATGGCTCCTAAATAGCACTTAACTGGCTAAATGCTAATATCCAGCATGAGCTAGCCAGTTATCTCCGCTGAATATAAGCGCTTAGTGTATCTAACCAGTTATATCGCGTGATATAACTCAAATATTCAGAGCTTCGCTGACTAAGTTTAGCAGGATGAAGGAGGAGGGATGTCCACGTTCAAAAAGATGGGTGTCAGTAATTTACCTGGGACCCAGCACGTCAGGACACAGAAAGTTGCTCTGACAGAGCAGTTCTCCACTGGAGGAAGTAAGGGAAGTCACAGTAGGTATTTTTCTGTCCCTAGAGGGCTCACAATAAAAAAATAAAAAAATTCATAAGTAGCTGTAGTGAGAGGTGAACTGGTCCTCTGATTCTCAAACAGCTTCTCTAATCATTAGCTTACTCCTCCACATGGATGTCTATGTTGCCAGTGCTCCAGTGAAGAAATGTGCCGTGTTAAAATCAATATGCAACATCAAGCACATTGGTTTCCCAAAGCCTGAAAGCGATGGGCGAAACGAGGCCCCATCAGTTTTTAAAGATAAATGTGCTGTGAAGCTAGAGCTAGATGAGCAATGAATGTTTTATATAAAATATATACTATAAAAATATAAAAATTCATTGTAAAAAGGTGGGATAATGTGGGGTACAAATGCAATAAATAAATAGAGGAATGAAGTTGAAGAGAGAAGCAATAAAAGTGGATGGAGGTTTGCCAATGATGACCGATGGTGACTATATTTTACTAAAGAAGGAAGTACCGCAGATATACAGAGACTTTTTCCTCCATTTGTTTTTCTTCTTCCTCATTGGTGTATTGATTTAGGTGTAACACAAGGAGTTTAAACCATATTTGATGTTAGGTGAAAAGTGCCATTTTGTAACATGGACATTTCTATGCTGCTATTATAATGCCCATGTCCAGTGGTGTGCTGGTAAAATTTTTAACAACAGGCTCTCTCCCCGGTCCACCTCAGCGCCCCCCCCCCCCCCCGTCCACCACTTCGCCCCCCCCCTGTCCACCTCTGCGCCCCCCCCCGTCCACCTCTGCGCCCCCCCAAAATTGCAGAGCTGGCTATAGCGGAGGAAGGGGGCAATGCATTACTCTTTCCAGGAAAAAAAATTAAATGATCCCAGGTTCCAATCTAATTCATGTTTAATGTGGGATAAAATGCCATAAATAAGTAAATAAATATAAACTTTTAATGTTGAGCACCTGATTCTCAAAGTGAACATATTCCAAACACTATAATGAAAATAAAATGATTTTTTTCTACCTTTGTTGTCTGGTGACTGTTTTTCTGATCATGCTGGCCCAGTATCCGATTCTGCTGCTATCTGTCCTCTTAACTCTGTTTCCAGGGCTTCCTTTCCATTTATTTCTTTCCTCCTTTCTTCTTCATTTCTGGTCCTCAGCTTCTGCCTATTTTCTTCATCCATGTGCAGTTTTTCTCCTCTCTTCCTTTTCCCTCATCTCATCTCCTTCCTCACTTTTCTCTCCCCTCCATCCATGTCCAGCATTTCTTCTCTCTCCCCTCCTCTCCCCTGCCCTGCATGCACCCATGTCCAGCGACCCTCCTCTGCCCTGCCCTGCATGCACCCAGATGTCCAGCAGTGACCCTTCTCTCCCCTGCATGCACCCATGTCCAGCAGTGACCCTCCTCTCCCCTGCCCTGCATGCACCCATGTCCTGCAGTGACCCTCCTCTCCCCTGCCCTGCATGCACCCAGATGTCCAGCAGTAACCCTTCTCTCCCCTGCATGCACCCATGTCCATCAGTGACCCTCCTCTCCCCTGCTCTGCATGCACCCATGTCCTGCAGTGACCCTCCTCTCCCCTGCCCTGCATGCACCCAGATGTCCAGCAGTAACCCTTCTCTCCCCTGCATGCACCCATGTCCATCAGTGACCCTCCTCTCCCCTGCCCTGCATGCACCCATGTCCTGCAGTGACCCTCCTCTCCCCTGCCCTGCATGCACCCAGATGTCCAGCAGTAACCCTTCTCTCCCCTGCATGCACCCATGTCCATCAGTGACCCTCCTCTCCCCTGCCCTGCATGCACCCATGTCCTGCAGTGACCCTCCTCTCCCCTGCCCTGCATGCACCCATACCCAGCAACCCTCCTCTCCCCTGCCCTGCATGCACCCATGTCCTGCAGTGACCCTCCTCTCCCCTGCCCTGCATGCACCCATGTCCAGCGACCCCCTCCATCCACCCATGCCCAGCAGCGACTCTCTTTTTCCCCCTGCCACCCCCTCCTGAGTTGTTTTATTAAATTCTTCTTCTCCTCCCTCCCTCTCGATCCGGTCCCTCACCGCGCGCCCGCTTGTTTTTTAAACTCTTCGGTTCCAGCGCCGAGTCGCCGACTGTCTGAGTCCTCCCTTGCCGATTCGCGCTTCAAAATGGCCGCCGAGACTTCAGCCGAAGTCTCGCGAGGCCGCCTCTGGAAGTCTCGGCGGCCATTTTTAAAGCGCAAATCGGCAAGGGAGGACTCAGACAGTCGGCAACTCGGCGCTGGAACCGAAGAATTTAAAAAACAAGTGGGAGGTGAGGCGGATCCGAAGGGAGGCAGGAGGGAGGGAGGGAGGAGAGCCAGAGCCGGCTCGCTATTTGCAACAACCGGCTCGCAAGCCGGAAGAAAAGTTAACAACCGGCTCGTGCGAGCCGTGCGAGCCGGCTCCAGCACACCACTGCCCATGTCCCTTGTTTTGCCCATTCATAGTTTAGAATAGATGTTGCAGTTTGTAAGTCAGCACTTGGACATCCATTTCTCATTTATTTTAGAAGAAGCTGTAAATTGGCAGATCTTGTTCTAAAATACATGAGAAATGAATGCCCTTATGGACAACCTTATTCTAAGTTTGATGTCCTTTCTAAAATCTGACTCCACATAATTATGCATTAACATCCCTAGTTAAATACTGTGGGCCCGATATTCAGACCGCGGGAGGGAGTCCAGCTAACTCCCACAGTCAGCAGTCAACCTGGATATTCAATGCCAGGCTGTTTCCAGTGCCCGACTTTGAATATCCAAGTGTTTTTTGGCCGGTTTAAATTTACAAGCTAAGTCGATATTCAGTTCTGGCCGTTAAGTTTAAACTGGCTAAAGATAGGCCTGCTATTTCAGTGACCCAATTTGGCTGCCAAACTTAGCCAATAATGAGCTGAATATTAGTGGATAGATGGTTATATCGTGCAATATAACCAGTTATCCACTAAGTTCTGATTGGCAATGTTCAGGAGGAGATAACCAGCTATCTCCCACTGAATATGACCGGATAGCCGGTTAAGTGCCATTTAACTGGCCAGGAGTCGTTTCTGGACAGTTTTACCATTAACTTCTGCTGACCACTGACCACCAGTATAGCTGAAAGCTAGAAGAAATGCTGGTTGCTAAAAATGGACTTTTTTACTTGCATGTTTTTAAAATGTTAAAGTATTTACTACTTTTTTCTTAATTATAAATGTGTGGAGTGGAAGAGTAGCCTAGTGGTTAGTGCAGTGGACTTTGATCCTGGGGACCTGGGTTCAATTCCCACCAGGGCAGCCAAGAGACTAGGCTGGGCCCGGGGCAAGGCCACACCCCTGCCGCTGATGTGACGGCCTCGCTGCCCTCCCCCCACCACTGCTGCAGTCCCCGGTCTCACCTGCCTGCTCTTGGCTCCATCCGCCACCGGGTCCCCTGCATTAAAATCGGCAGCACCTCACCTGAGCTCCATTTGGAAAGGCAGATTGCCTCCCTTCAGGCCTTCTCTCACTGTGTCCCACCCTTGTCTGATGTAACTTCTGGTTTCCACGGGACACAGGGAGGGCCCAAAGGGAAGGGAGGCAATCTGCTTTCCCAAATGGAGCTCAGCTGAGGCACTGCCAATTTTAATGCAGGGGGCCCAGTGGCGGACAGAGCAGAGGGCAGGCAGGTGAGTCTGGGGACTGCAGCGCCGGCGGCCTGACCCCGGCTCTGGGCCCCCCCTGGAGGCCCGGGCCCAGGGAACCCTATCCCCCCTGCCCCCCTCTCACCAGCCCTAATTCCCACTGCAGCTCCTTGTGACTGTGGGCAAGTCACCTAACCCTCCATTGCCCCAGGTACAAAATACCGTATTTTTCGGACTATAAGACGCACTTTTTTCCCCCAAAATTTGGGAGGAAAATGGGGGGTGCGTCTTATAGTCCGAAGGTAGTGATTCCGGATCGCCCTCGCCCCGAGTTCGGGATCGCCCTCCCCTACTCACGTCAGCGATGTTCCCTGTGGTCTAGTGACGTCGGGGCAGGAAAGAGCCCCCTCTTTCCTGCCCAGCGCGCTGCTCTCCGTCCTCCTCCGTCCTCCTGTATGCTGCCTGACGGTCTCTGCGAGATTCAAAATGGCCGCCGAGACTCTCGGCGGCCATTTTGAATATCGCCGAGACCGTCAGGCAGCATACAGGAGGACGGAGGAGGACGGAGAGCAGCGCGCTGGGCAGGAAAGAGGGGGCTCTTTCCTGCCCCGACGTCACTAGACCACCAGGGAACATCGCTGACGTGAGTAGGGGAGGGCGATCCCGAACTCGGACAAGGCGCACCGGAGCACCTAGGTTTTAGAGGAGGGAAAAAGAAAAAACTTTTTTTTTCCTATTTCCCTCCTCTAAAACCTAGGTGCGTCTTATGGTCCGGTGCGTCTTATAGTCCGAAAAATACGGTAAGTAAATGTATATATGTAAACTGCTTTGAATGTAGTTGTAAAATACCACAGAAAGGCAGTATATCAAGTCCCATTTCCCTTTCTTTCACTTGAACATTTTTATCTTTTTATAACATACCAAAAAGGGCAAATACAAAGAAAACAACATTCATCGAGGGCAAATATTGGACTACCAGTATTACACAACACATAAACTGATTATGATCTGAAAGTGTTTACTATTTCTCATAAAATTGGACACTGGAATTTTCTTATAGAAACTTGCTGAAATCTCCGTGCAGGATACCATCTTACTTTAACCTATTGTTAATAGATGCAAATGAACTGCTAAAATGTGAGGAAAATCGTGAAAATTGCAATTTTAGTTGGTAGAGAAGGAATCAGGAATGTGTTGTTGCAATTTCCTGGAATGTGTGTTTAGAATCTGTATCATTCAAAAGTTAATCATGTACATACTGACAGTGTATCCCAGGTAATAGGACAATAGAATCCAAAAGTATTTGAGTAGAAGAAAGGCATGGAATGTCTATGTAATAGTGTTGTCTCTACCCTACCCAGGCTGAATTTTGGGAGGTTCTTTAACCTTTGCTGTTAAGGCTATTATGCTGCAAATATGTTTAGGCTCCCTGAATGAACAGCGCACTTAAGTTGTGACACATGCCATTATGCTTGATTAGCTATAGATGTGAAGGGTGTAGGTCCTCATTGTCTTTTCTTTAAACCTTGTAAAGACTTAAGTTAGCCACATTGTTGTACCCAGCTATTAAGAGCATGATAGGATCAATGTAAAGGAAATGAAAGGCTAAATAGCCAGCAAACAAACCATTTATATAAACCAATGTTAAAAAATGGCAAATAGTGGGATGTATAAGACTTGCAATTTTTTTTATATATCTACAAAAAAAAAAAAACTAGTAGGAAAGACTGTCATAATATGAGGGGGGAAAAATATATGCCAGGTGGCAAACCCATAACAGTTCTCCAGTAGACAAACCCTGCCAGCACACAGCGCTGGGGGACATCACAGGGTAGGGAGTGCAAAAAGGAAGCAGGGTTTGGCACTGTAACTGAGAAGGTATGGTCAGAAAGAAAAGAGGTAAACCAATGGAGCACTGTGCTGAAAAGACTGACATCAGAGAGGCTGGCCAGGAGGACAGTGTGATCAAGTAGACTGAAGGCAGTGGTAAAGTCAAGGGAAACAACAAGTGCCACCTTCCCAGACTTAAATGTAGTGTGTAAGTCATTGATAAGGGATAATAATTACTACTAGATATATACAGTGCACATTATATACAGGTACTTCCTCTGTCCCTAGGGGGCTCACAATCTAAGCTTTTTGTACCTGGGGTAATGGAGAGTTAAGTAACTTGCTCAACGTCACAAGGAGCTGCAGTGGGAATTGAACCCAGGTTGCCAGGATCAAAGCCTGCTACACTGACCAGTAGGCTACTCCTCCACAAGGAGGGTAATAATAACACTTTATTTCTAACCCGCTATATCTCAAGCAATCTAAGCAGGGCACAAAAGACATTCATAATAAAATTCAAATCAACAAACAATAAATAATAACAAAGTGACATCATATATAATTACTAACTAATACAAACTTATCCAGTACCATAAAACAAAACAGTATCATAACAGTATGCTCGAGTAAACAAGGAGATCTTTAGGTCTTTCTTAAATCGAGCAATTTCTTGCACTGAATGAAGTTCCATGGGCAATGCATTCCACAATTTAGGGCATATAACATAAAATATAGAAGATCTATATTCTTCTAATGAATCTGCTTAAAATAAGGAACCTCAAGTAATTGTTTTTGGGAGGATCTTAGAGAGCGTATAGGTTGATATTGTCTTAGAATGGTACTTAGTGTCGGGGAAAATACAACCATTCAAAATTTTAAAATTAGCAACAACATTTAAATCAATTCAAAATTTTACAGGAAGCCATTAAAGAGACTTTAGTATAGGAGTTACATGATCATAATGTCTCTGTGCTCTGGCCTGCTATAAAGCCAGATTGACGCAAATGAAGAGTATGGGAATGCTCGAGATGTTGGAGCAGCTGAGATAACAACTTGCTTAGTGAGTTGTAAAGGAAGGTTAAATTAGAAATAGACCTATATTGAGCAAGCATGGATGGGTCCTACTAAGTAGACTTCTTGAGAGCTGGATGAACTACTACAATTTTCCATACTGAGGGAACTGGCCTGGAGGATAAGCTATTATTGTTGACAGAGAGAGCAAGGGGAATCAGACCATGTGAAGGGATCATATACCAAGAACATAGGATTGGATTCAGGGAACATGTAGTTTGCTCAGAGGAGGGTAAAAAAGTTGGTAAGATAAAGGTGATGTCTGAGGATAAGGAACAGCAGATAAAGGCAAAATGGACCCTGAAAAAGCAGAACAGGGAACAGACTTGACAGTTAATCATAGATGCAAAGTTTTGTCAGTAAAGTCTGAGGCAAAATCTTCTGTGACAAAATCAGCAGGAATAGTATGCCTAGAGCCCGTAGAGGAGAAGTGTGATAAGGTAGAGAATAACTGTGTAGAGAAAAGAATGGTATTTATAAGGTTGAAATAGTAGTTAGTGGGAGTAAAACATCTCTGTAAGCAGTTTTTGAGGTTAAAGAGAATACAAATAGTGCAACCATAGAGAATGGAGTTGATCTGTGTTGGGTGCGAGAAACGATATGAACTTTTGATAGTCCTAAGGATGGGGATGTCAGTAAGGTAATTTGTTAGGATTAGTGGTAGAATTTAGGATTATACTTCATTCTTTTGGATTATGGGAGATTTTAACCTCCATGTAGATGAAGTACAATGTTCCAGGCTAAACATTTTCATCAGGGTGGGCATTGCGAGAGGTGGAAGCCCCTATGCAAAACTTGACACATATATTAGATCTGGTGATTTTTGAGGAATGAATTACAGCACTACAGGGGCCATGGTCAGACCATTGCATACTCCTGTTTTCTGGTGTATTGAAATGGAGGTAGTTAGACCTCCACTGACTATGAAGAGAAGTATATGAAGGAAAAACAGATGAAACTTTTATAAGTCAGAATTAAGAGGGAATGGGGTTTGTGGGATGTTGAGAGAGATAATTTAGTGAAGGTGTAGAATGAGGGGATTGTTTCATTTTTTTTATTCCATTGCTCCTTGGAGAGAAAGGATAAAACAAAGTAGGAGGATTCCAGGATTTTCAAAAGAACTGGATAGGCTGAAAAAGGATAAAATGTGCCTGAAAGGAGCTAGATTAAAATCAAAGATTTAGACCATAGAACGTAGTGGTGTATAGCAAATACGATCTATCATAAAGCTATTTGTTCTCATAAAAAGAGTACTCTTCAAAGCAACTGGAAAGGTAGACAGTCCTTTATAGGAAACTTTTTCAGATGGTAAAAACACTATTGAGTATAATTTTATAGAAAGCAAAACAGCGAAGGTGAGTAACAGAAACAAAAAATCAAAATCAAAAATATGTAGAAAAACATCAAAATCTGAAAATAATTATAAATATGTATTTAAAAATATAATACATAAAAAAGACGACACTCTGGTTGTAAAAATTAAAAAATATATACTTTATTAGCCATAAAATGGTAGGGAGAAAGGGACTCGACACAGCTGTGTTTCGGCCGTTCAGGCCTGCGTCAGGAGTCTATACAAACCAAAACATAGAAATTATATAAAATAGATAGTAACAATATGATTATCTGGAACATTATTCTATTGCAAGAGATGTTTCGTACCTATACAATATTAACCATAATAAAATCAACATAGAACCAAATACAGTGAATAAATATTGACTGAATTAACCTATTGCAGATCAAAAAAAGATTCACACTTGAAGAAATATTTACAATTTAAGAATAATGTATGAACATCAAAGAAAATTTTAAATATTCTATTGCCTGTACACAAATTGTATATATATCTAAACTTATCAAGCACTATGGGCAATAAACAATACACAATAAATCATATAAAAATCTTACAAATATTCAATCAATGTTAAATGGCAAAACCTAATACAGAGTTAAGTATAAACAATTTTTTAAGTATAAATTTTTCTTTATATGAGCAGTGTCTAATAATGCATATTAAAAATATTTAATTTTATTAATTAGAAAATCTGACATCATACTGTGTAACTACTGGTAAAACTTAATACTTTGAATTCCATAGAAAAAGACTGACATCTTATGATGCATTGACAGTGCATGTTTACGATGTAAAATGTAATAAAGAATTAATTAAAAATATATATTATTTACCTTCTCACCGTAGCTGGTTACTAATTATATCCAAATAACAGAGGAATATGTATATCTACAAGAAATTATAACATAATAAAGGTTGTAACTAGTGTCTTTAAAATTTTGATGAATTTGGAGAGCAAATAAAAATATTTTGCTCTATAAAAATATTTTGCTCTGAAAGACAGAGAAAGGCAACTGTGTCTAATAGCATATATACTTAAATAATTAAGCCTCAACTGTCCTGGGGAAAGTCATAGACTTTTACAATGTCCAACCCCAACAGGACTCTTTCTCATCAGCTTAAAAGAGGTCTGCAAAAACTGCAGTGGAAAACAACTCTAAAAATGAAAAATGAATAGAGAAAAAGCCATTGCAGAAAAAAAACAGTCACCCTTAGTAACAAACAAAAAATATAAACTCACAGAGTTGCCCTTACTCAACTTTCCTTAGTGATTTTAGAAAGCAGTTCCATGAGATAGAGTGTATCATATCACAAATTAAGAATGGCAGTCTGTAGTTCGCTACACTTCAATTCAGGATTTTTCAAAGGCAAACGTGATAAGGATACTGAGATACAAATATAAGTGGTGCTAAATTTGTGATATGCTACGCTCTATCCCATGGAACTGTTTTCTAAACTCACTAAGGAAAGTTGAGTAAGGCTTTTGTTTGTTGCTAAGAGTGACTGTTTTTTCTGCTTTTCCCGTGTGTCACGGCTGCTTTTTCTGCAGCTGGTAAAAGCTGGAAAAAAATGGCCATGTGGTGAGATAACTCTTACTGCATGGCCATACAGCAGGGAGCCCTTACTACCACCCAATGAGGTGGCAAATAAGGGCTCCCTCACAGTGTGTGGTGATCCCCGATTACCGCTAGGATATTGCCGTGCAAGCCATTTTCAGGGGTTTTCTTTTTCCCCTGGAAATGGCGTGTGCTCTAGGTGGGACTACTGCTGGTGGCCACGTTGGGCCAGCGGTAGTCCCGGAAGAGTGAGCGGTAATCGCTATTGCTGGAAAAGGGCCCTAAATACACAACAGCATATAGAGTAACAGTAGGAGAAAAAAGCTTCAAGGAACTCATTATACCGCTAAAATCTTGAACTTAGCAGCAGCAGCAGCAGCATGAACTACAGTGGACTGAGCAGAACATACCAATCCTGCATATCCCTGATGCAGATTTTGAAACGCTGGCCATTGTCAGACAGTAGCGGTGGTTTCCTACTGAAGGGCCTAACAAGAAAGCTAAGTACTATTAAGCTGTTTTTTCAAGAATTTTGATTATATAAAAGAGAAAATTGCTACATAGTAAAAAAGTAAAAATAGTTACACAGGAGGTTTTTTCTGCCTATGATGACTCTGTAGCTGCTTATTAGACCGCAGAGATTTTAGCTAGAGAATGGCACGGGGACAAAGTTTGTCCCCGTCCCCGCCCCTTCCCCCTGGGTTCTGTCTCCATTCCCACTCCATTCCCGCAGGTTCTGTCTCCATCCCTGTCTTGTCCCCGCAGGCCCTGTCGCTGTCCCCACCCTGTCCCCGTCCCTGCTCCATACCCCTGGGCTCTGTCCTCATCTGCAGAAGCCTCAAACAATTATGATTTTATATTTAAATTTTTATTAAAGTATAAAAAGGAACAATATGCTGTGCAACTATTGTGTATAAATTACAAATAGAAAACAATAATAACAGCGAGCAGCTATAATAACCCTCCTCACCACCACCCTCTACCCTTCCAACCCCAACAATAACTGTTTTCTACTGCCCCAAGGAATCCTAATCCACCCTGTTAAAATGTCCAAGGGTACAAAATGCAACCCATTCTGGATGCCCTAGAGGGGAGAAATAAGCGCTATGAAGCACTGTTATGATTTTTTAATCTGTGGGTGAATAAGAAGTCATCAATAATCTCAGGATTCAGCCTAGCTCTCCTGTCTTCCACAGTTCTTCCTGCAATAGAAGATGTCTTCTTAGAAGATGTGCTGGTAGCAGGATGGTCCCAGGAAACAACAAGGCAAACATTTATGTGCATCAACTATTGATCTGGTAGCAGGATGTACAGGATCCCCCATGCAAATTTTACTAGATGTGGCCAGCATGTTTGCTTATTTTTCCAAAAAATCAAAATATCGTCTGCATCACTCAAACATATATAACAGTCCAGTTCATTAACAGACTTCAAAGTAGAAAATGACATGGGGACAAAGTTTGTTCCTCTCCCCATGGGCTCTGTCCCCATCTTTGCCCTGTCCCCATGGGATCTGTCCCTGTCCC
Organism: Microcaecilia unicolor; assembly: GCF_901765095.1. NCBI lineage: Eukaryota > Metazoa > Chordata > Amphibia > Gymnophiona > Siphonopidae > Microcaecilia > Microcaecilia unicolor. The sequence continues at coordinate 94,917,069 of NC_044039.1, forward strand.
CGCCCCATCGGATCTGTGCCCACCCCATCCCCGCAAGCTCTGTCCCTGTCCCAGTCCCTGTGGTTAATGCGGCTCCCCATCCCCGTGTCATTCTCTAATTTTAGCGGTATATGCAGTTCATTGAGGGCTTTTTCCTCCTAGTGTTACTCTATATGCTGTTGTGTATTTAATCAGGTGTGAGTTTTGTATTTGATTAGACCATCTAATGTATTCTACCTGCTTCATTTTCTGAGTGTGAACCTGTATTTCTCTGACAGGATTCACAGATACCACAAAGCACAGATATCACTCATCCCTCTATTGGCCAAGTCCTGTAATTTCAGTTATCCCAGCACTGAGAGAAAACCCCTTCTCCTTCCCCTCAAGTGCAGAGAAAGGCACAGAGATTTTCCCTCTATTCTTCTTCCTCTAGAATCCCAGCCCTCTAGGGGCTAAACTTTGCAACTGCAGCATTTCAATAAACCGTTTTCCTATCTACTCCATTCCACACTGCACTTTCCTGATTTTCAACTCCACATCCTATCAGAGAACTTACCCAGCTCTTACAGGGTCACCTTACTTTCCCCACCTAGGTATCAGGTGAGGCTTTTTACCTGACCATCAAAGACACCTATGCCACACCTGTAGCATTTATGCTTTTCTTTAAACAACTCTGATCAGTTACATTTTAGTGGTTATACTCCTTTCATATGTATAATTTGATTTCAGCTAGTGATCCCTTTATATACAGTAAGTTAAGTAATTTGCATATTGTCTATAATTTTTAGCTATAAGCTATAAAGGTTTACTTCAGGTATGCTGCATTATTTCCCATCCCCCTTCTCTCTTTTCCTATCAGCCACATGCATGAATTTATGGCTGGGGTTGCTAAGGCAACTGGCAACTTAGCTACCTGGTATATCCTGTTACAAAAGTAATATACTGAAAAGAGGAATGGCAAGAACACCAATTGTAAGCTTCCAGCACATATGAAAGACCCTATTACAAATTCCCAGCATATATGCAGCACCTATGATTGGTCCAGGGTAGAGGAGAGGTGGATGCTCACCATAGCCTATAAAACCATGCTGTAGACAAAGGAACTCTGAAAAACTAGGCATGCTTGGAGAGAGAGTTTCAGGTCCATCCAATGGCCTATGGTTTTTCCCAAAGGGGTGCTCTCCCCCCTTTGTAGAATCTAATTCTCTATATCTAAGAATCTTTCTTTCATTTATTCTTTCCTTCTTTCTTTCTCTTCTTTCTCTCTGTTCTGTGACCTTTGTATGAGGAACAAACTTTTCTTCCTCCTTTTTCTCTTCTTTATATAATTAGTCCAATTACTTATAATTACCAGAGGTACTGATGTTAGATTTTGTAAGTTTGTTATAACTTGAAACTGATATCTGATGTTGTGCTGGTGGGTGAGTAATTAAAAGACTTTTCTCTCTGATTCCTGTACAACTTTTTTCTATAATATTTTATAAAATTTCATAAGTTGTTTAGAGAATAGCAAACCAAAAATGCGCAGCCTAGTACAATATGCTGTGACTTTACCTCTAGAAAACAAAACCCAAAAAATGCAGAAGAATGACACTTGGGGCCCTGTTTACAAAGCCACGTTAACCGATTTTCTTCTCTATATATACTTCTTTCCTTTGTGTTCTGATCTCCTCAGTGTACGTATCATCTTTATGTTGATTACTCCCAGATATTTATTGATATCGCACCTAACACCTACAGTAGATGGATCACAACCGCCATACATAATTAAAAGTAATATTGACAAACATATATACCTAAAATGCATGATATACTTTTCTAACAGCAGTCCTCAATACAGTAACAAAAAGGGAGAAGAAGGGGATAGATCAGTGTGGTTCCAAAACAGGTGGTTTATTGAAGAAAAACAAGAAAAATGACTTGATGCTTTTGCCCTAACATTTGCATTTTGTCATCTGTGGTTGAAATAATTTGCTTGACTCCTGAAGCAGGCGCAAGTGGCGCCCGAAATGCAGGACTGTGTCAAGTAATTTTTATTGCTTTTCTTCAATAAACCACCTGTTTTGGAACCACACTGGTCTGGCCCCTTCTCTTTTTGGTTACTCTTTTTCTATGTCGCATACTGAGCTCAGAGTTGAGTTGCTAGGAAGAAACAGAAAAGATACATCCCACTGCCAGCTTGTCCTCATTACACACATATGTCTTTTTGAAACTGCCTTATAGAGAGGGTCTCACAAACCAAGGGCTCTGTTTACTAAGGCGCTTTAGCTTACCGTGTAGGTGCCTATACGGATATTGTAGACGCATACATGGTTAATGCGCGTTAAAGACAAAACGCGCCTATAACGTGGCTTACTAAACAGGGCCCCAAGTGTCAGCCTATTTTTTTTAACATAAACCATGCCCTATTGAAAACCCCTTAATAGAAGACATAGGTGCCAACATTTCAAAATGATTGGGGTGCTAAACAAAATTTATTTAGATTTTGCTCACACCCTTTTCAGTAGTAGCTTGAGGTGAGCTACATTCAGGCACAGTGGGAAGTATAAATTGCCCCTCCCCGGAACAATAAAGGAACTTGGTGAATACTGGGGGTGCTCAGCACCCACTTGCACCCACAGAACTGGCTCCTAGGGGGTTTCATGATGAAGGGGGGAAAAAGAGTATTTGGAAGAATTTGGGGGCTGGACAGTATCCAACTTATTCAGGAATGGAATGGAGAAAACAGACTGTAATCATTTAATCAGGCCTCAGGATTTGAGCTTCATTCTCCTATGAGAAAAATCAGACCAAGAGCAGGCAAAATTTGATCCATGTCATTCTAATAGAATAAAGCAGTTTGAGCCAGATTTGTCGATGCCCTTAGGAGACATTGCAAATAGTTCATTAAGGGAAGAACAGGTGCTGGAGTTGATAAAGAATGCTACAATAAGACCTAGGTTTAACTGCCCATCAGCAGATAAATCGAAATATAAAACATTAGAGGCCAGTAGCAAACCAACCATATCAGGCCAAGGTTTAGAAAGGATTGTGAATTTTCAACTGGCATACTTCCTGGAAGATAATGAGAGATTGAATCTTCATCAATCAGACTTTAGAAAAAAAAAGGCATACTAGAGAGCTGGTATTAGTTGCAGTATCAGATACAGCATTATGGTACTTGGATCAGAAAAAAAAAAGGAGTGCTATTAATTCTATTAGATTTCTCATCAGCTTTTGATTTGATGGTCCATCAGCTGCTGATAGATAGGTAGGAGGTAGTAGGAATAAATAGGATTAGAATGAAGGAATACTATTCCATGGATGACATATGTAGCAGGCTGCCAAAATGCTCTTTCCTAATATCAGGGGCGTAGCTACAGGGGGTCCACGGGGGCCTGGGCCTCCGCAAATTTTGTCTGGGCCCCTGGTTTAGCTGGCAGGGGTCCCCAACCCCCATCAGCGCCAGTCTCCGGTGCAGCCACGTTCACTGCGTTCCTCGGAGCGTAAGCATGCACAGGAGGAGCAAGAAGAAAGAAGAGCAGGGCAGCAAATGTGGCTGCACCGGAGACCGGCACTGAAGAAGGCTTCAGCTGGTGGGGGTTGGGGACCCCCGCCAGCAAAGGTATTTGTGAGGGGGAAGCAGCAAGGAGGCGAGGCAGTGGGGGGGGGGGGCGAGGAGGCGAGGCAAGGCGGTGTGGGGGGAGGGTTGTGAAGCGAGGAGAGGTGGTGGGGGGCGGCGGGGTAGCACTCAAAATGTGCCCCCAACCTCTGGCTCTGGCACCCTCCCACCGTGACGTCTGGCTACGCCCCTGCCTAATATTCTGAGCCCCTGTTCCAGAGAAGGTGTTAATCAAACCTGATTAGTAGAAGGTCTGTTCTTAAAAAATGGCAAGGGGGAGTGAAAAGTGAGGCACTAAGGCAAAGAGCAAACAAAAGTCAACCCAGAATGTCAGTAGACCTTTAATTCACAATTCATCAAACCAAGTTTGTGGCATGAAAGGGGACACAACATGGCCATGTTTCGGCGAACATATGTCTGTGTCATGCGTCACTTCTAAAACATGTCACAAACAGGCTAAAATGATGAATGATCATGAGCAGCCAACCTAGGCTGTTGCATACATCAGGATCATCCAACTATTCAATGCGGCGCTGGCATTAGAAAATGCGTTTTTGCAAAGGAAATGACCCCATAGGAACTAAGCTAGAGCTTCTGGAGAGAAGTATAACACCCTAGGTACAAGGGAGGAGTGAGATATTCCTCCTTGAGAAAATGCCCAGTAAGGAACATGTAGACGAGCAGTAGATGTGGAACACCACCCAGTGGCCCACCAGAGCCTTAGTTCTCTGCTCTAGGGAACAAGGGAAAGAATCAAACAAAGGACTGCCAGCTTTATTTTCAGATGTCCCTGGTGCACCAAGATGGAGAGATCTGTTTCCACATTAAGTGAACTGATCAGAGGATCAGGTCCCATTTTAAGCAGCGAGACCTAGTGGTCCAGATGTGGTTTGGGCGGGACTAGAGTGGGCCTAAAACAAAGGGAAAGTGGACTTGATATACAGCCTTTCTGAGGTTTTTGCAACTACATTCAAAGCAGTTTACATAATTCAGGTACTTATTTTGTACCAGGGGCAAAGGAGAGTTAAGTGACTTGCCCAGAGTCACAAGGAGCTGCAGTGGGAATTGAACTCAGTTCCCCAGGATCAAAGTCCACTGCACTAACCACTAGGCTACTCCTCCATGTAATTTCAGTTTCGGAGGTGGAATGCATATCTCTATGCATAAAAATCAAAAATCAATGTTGGGACTTACAGCTGCTATCTGGACATCTATGTTTCAAATGCTCATATTGAGCAGTGTTTCACTGGAAGGATTAGGAGAGGTTGCTCTTCCCCGCCCCCCTCCCCCCCAAAGCAAAGCTAGTAAGGGATACTGAGCTTTGGGACAGCTTAACAAAAAATGAATGTTTATGGGGTAAATATTCAGCCGGTGGTGGTCAGTGTTATTTTGGCTGCTGCTGGCGTTATACGTGGATTTTCAGTGTTGGATCATGTCCGGGCACTGGCTTTGAATATCTGGGTTTGTGCAGCCAGCTATCCCTTACCCAGTTAAATGTGATATTCAGCACTTAACTGCCTAAGTGAAACTGAATAACGATACCTTTAAAAGAAGGTTTCTAAAAGGGGTTTAATTCAGGGGCGTAGCCAGACACCCAAATTTGGGTGGGCCTGGGCCCAAGATGGGTGGGCAGAAGAACTCAGCCTTGTCCCACAAGTGATTTGGTCTCTCCCTCTCTTGCCTGCATCCATATGGTCTCTCAAACATCTGCCCTTGCCTGAATACCTTTTAAATAGCAGATTTTCACCAACAGCGAGCAGCAACTAATACACACTGCTCATGCTGGCCCCGCAGCCTTTCCTCTGATGCAACTTCCTGTTTCCGCATAGGCGGGAATACATCAGAGGGAAGGCTGCGGGACCGGTGCGAACAGTATGTATCAATCGCTGCTTGCTGCAGGCAAAGATCTGCTATTTAAAAGGTATGCAGGAGGGACAGTTGGGAGTTTTTGACTGGTGGGGGGCTTGGGAATCCCTGCCAGCCACATTATAGGTGTGTTGCTACTGGGTGGGCCTGAACCCAGAGTGGATGGGCCTGGGCCCACCCGAGCCCACCCTTGGCTACGCCACTGGTTTAATTACTTACAGATGGCAGCTCCTGAAATCAGATCAAAGCAGTATAATGCAGAGCAGCAGTTTCTCACTTTGCTCTCAAAACAGTGAATCAGTCATATTGAAAAACAAACTAATTTTATATATACTGTAAGTAATTAATTCCCTTTTATAAGTCTTCTTTTAAAGGTGTTTTTTAAAAAGTGTTTTGCTTGTTGATTTTTAGACTTTTCTTTTTTAGGCAGTCTTGGAAGCCTAATTACAAGTTAGGGGAAGAATTGCTTTACCCCCTTGTTTGGTATGTGTCCTTTCTGGTGTATACTTAGTCTGTTCTTATACATATCCACTATGGCAGAGGTTCCCAAACCTGGTCCTGGAGGCACCCAGCCAGTCAGGTTTTCAAGATATCCACAATTAATATTCATAAGAGAAATTTGCATGCACTGCCTCCACTACATGCAAATCTCTCTCATGAATATTCATTGTGGATATCCTGAAAACCCGACTGGCTGGGGTGCCTCCAGGACCAGGTTTGGGAACCACTGCACTATTGTGTTTTGAACACAGAGTTTTATATTCATATTATGTACACCATGGTATTTTGAAAGCACAACTATGGTCAGTATTGCTTAAGAATGCTATAACTGAGTTATTGTACATGTGGCATATTTTATCTGGCTCACATGTCTGGCACTCTCTCTCCTCCCCTTTTTAAGTATGTTTAGATTTTCAGTCTGATTTTAACATTTGTATGCTTAAGTTTTATTTTCTGCATGCGTATGTATGTGTATTTTATTTATATTTATAATTTACATTTGTATGTGTATGCTTAATTCAGTAGTGTGTCAATAATGTCGTGATGCAGTCTGGCAAAATGTGGCCACATCGGGTCTATTTCAGTAAAGGTTTCTCTGGACTTAGGGCCTGCTCTGTTCAGGGCCAGGGAATGCGGTAAGCAGGGTATGCACGACAGGGGGGCACCAACATTCAGGGATGCCAGAAACTGCTGATACTTACCCATTGCACTGGCTTTAGCCCTCCCCAGCTGGCAGCTGTCCCGCTCTTTGGAATACTTAGCAGAGTGATGGGAGCGTCTTTTTCATAGCTGCCACTATGCCTGTAGTCAAATGGGTCTGGTGTGCTGGCACCATGTACTCCTCTGAGTCACATAATTAACTACTTTCGGTTTCGTGAAACCAGAAGTAGTTAATCTGTGGCTCAGAGCAGCACGCATTGCCGGCATGCCAGACCCGTTTGACTAGGGGCAGAGCAGCAGTGGGAGCTGGTCCAGGGAACAGGTTAGAGAATGGAGCTGGGGCAGGGACTGAAAAAGAGGGTGGATGGGAGAAGGGAGAAAAGAGAAAGAAGATGCTGGACCGGGGGCAGGGGGTGGCCGACTGATAGTTTGCAGGGGGGCACCAGAGACATAAGACATAAGCATCACCACACTGGGACAGACCAAAGGTCCATCTAGCCCAGCATCCTGTCTCCGTGAAATTTCATGGTTTATAATGGGCTAGAAAACCCAGATCTTTGTAAGTCCTGTCTAGTGGGTGTCAAAATATTTAATCATTTTGACTTCAAAGGTCTTGCGTTCCTGTATTGTTTTAAAGTTTCTTTTTAGTATTCTCACCAAAATGGACAGGACTTAACAAAGATCTGGGTTTTCTAGCCCATTATAAACCATGAAATTTCACTGCTTTGTCATCCTCTGATCACCATACATATCTCCCTGTCTCTCATCCTCTCAGCCCTCTCTGTTTCTCACCTAGCCCACCCCTCCCTCATCCCTTCAGACTGTCACTGAAATACTTTGATGTTAAACTTATTGAAATAATTTTTTATTGTAACATGACAGCAAGAGAACAATTACACATATTTACAGGTCACATATACCTTCCGATCCCCACTGTCCATACTGAGAGATTCCAAGAGTGACTACAAACATTTTCTCCCTTAAACCCACCCCTTCCTTCCCCCCACCCATGCTGCATGGAAGCCTGACCAACCTCCAATGGATTATCCGATTTCTAGCAGCAGGCTGCAGCGTAGAACCAAAGCGCTCTCAACAGTGGCAAAAATGTTTGCCTGAGGATGAGGAGGCCTCTGAAAAATTCTGAGCCTCCATAACCAGCAAAGAATTCATTTCTGTCCGCCAAGATGAAAAAGTAGGGGTCGAGGGCTCCCTCCACTGTTGCAAAATAGTCTTTTTTGCCATCAGCACGAGTCTCAGGAAAAAGTCTATGAGGCCCGGGGGCGTGGGTGTCGGTAATTGATAGTCTTCAAACATAATCTGGGGGCCCTTATGGAGGGTGCATTCCCACAGTGCCTCAGACTCACGCAACACTTTTTCCCAAAAGCCCTGCATTCTGGGACACATCCAGAACATATGGCCCAGAGAGGCCGGGGTACCAAGGCACCGTGGGCACTCTTCCAAGTTCGCAAATCCTGCCTTGTGTGCTTGTTGCGGTGAGATGTGAAGCCTCAAAAGAAATTTGTACTGTAATTCCCACAGTTGGGCATTGCAGGTGGTTCTAAATATCTGGTGCAAGCAGGTTTGGATGTGCTGGCTGGACAGTTGTGTTGACAAGTCTAAGTTCCAATTCCTAGCCAGCCATGCATAATCCAACTCTGATGAAGACTCCTGCAGATACTTGTGATGAAAGGCTAAAGGCAGCAAGTTCTGAGAGTTCAGTGTGTGTGCTTCGCTCAGTGTCTCCTGAACATCTTCGCAAAAGTCCTCCCAAGGCAAGCTGTTCACATAATGCTGCAGTTAAAAATGGGCAAAAGAGTCTGTGGGGGGCAATTGATAATGAGTGCTCAGCACCTCAAAGGGTTGCAGTTTACCATCCTCCGTAAGCAGCTGGAACAGGTACTGAATCCCCAGAGTCTCTGAACGAGCAAACACCAATGAATCAGTTCCTGCAGGAAAGTCTGGGTTGTGTCTGATTGCCAAAAAGGGAGTCGCCGCTGCCGAGAAGTGGTGGCATCTGCACAGCCATCTCCAGACTGCTAGTACTGCGCGAATAAACAGGTTATAATGTAGCTGTGTTGGGGAGCACTTCGGTATTGTGTGTATCTGCCAGCTGAAATGGGATCTGCAAAAAAGGTTAGACTCCAGTCCAGATAAAGAAAAGTCATTTACATTCCTGTACCAGTCATTAATATGTCTCATTGTTCAAGCTACTATTAGGTGTCTTAGATTTAACAGGCCTAATCCCCCATGTGATTTGGGCTTCTGCAAAATTGATATGGGTAGCCTGGCCTTCTTCCCCTGCCACAGATATACCTGCAACATTTTGTTCAGTGCTTTTTCATCCCTAACCCGCAAGAACAGGGGTAACATCTGAAAAACATACAACCACTTCGGGGCCCAGAGTATATTGAAGAGTGATATGCCCCCCAGCAATGAGACTGGGTAGGCTCGCCATAGGTTGAGGGTCTTCTGAAGGGAGCTCACCAAGGGACGAACATTGCAGGCATATAGCGTGGGCAAATTGTTTGGAATAATAACACCCAGATATTTGATCCAGCCATCCGCCCAGGAAAACGAGAAGTCCCCGTGCCACGAACTTTGTATTGTGAGGGAAGAAGGAAGGGCCACAGACTTAGTAAAGTTCAATTTGAACCCTGAAAGGGTGAGAGATCAATAGGATTAAATGAGGGATGGAGATTTGGCGGTTTGTGAGAGTTAACAATAAGTCATCTGCAAAGTCCATAACTTTGATCTCTTTATGTTGTATTGTGACCCCCTCCAGTGTTGCAGTGTTACGTAGGGTTCCAAGAAGTGGTTTGAGCTTGAGAAGGAACAATAGGGAGGAAAGAGGGCACCCCTGTCTCGTGCCACGAAGGATGGGAAACAAGTCAATGCGGTGCCCATTAACTAGCAAAGCTGCTCTTGGGTCCACATACAACGCCGACACTGCCCTAAAGTACCAGCCAGAGACCCCTTAATAAGTGAGGGTGTCAAATAAGAATTGCCAATGTACCCTATCAAATGCTCACTCAGCATCCAAACTAGTCACCACCAGAGGAATCTCTTTCCATTGACAGAGGGAGAGGGCCATCAATAACTTGCGAATATTACGTACAGACTGACGCCCTTTTTTTAAAAATATGTTTATTAAAGGCTTTTTCATACCAATAATACAAAGGTAAACTCAAAAATAAACACAAAAGCAAACAACCCCCCCCCCCCGCAAATAAACACAAAGGAAGATCAAAGAGCCATGGCAATACCCGAAAACACACAGTATGGATACACAAGATGAATTGGCGCTATGCGACTCCTTACAAAAGAGATCTAAATGAGCCCAGGTCTTCAAAACAGACTTAATTCGTCGACGCCTATGGGCCAAAATGGTTTCATATTTCCTAATCACACAAACGTAACTCCACCATTCATTATAATTGAGGTATACATTATTTTTCCAATTGGAGACAATTAAATGCAGTGCAACAGCTAACAGTATGTTGAACAACTTTTTATCGGACTCCAGAAGGGAGACATTAGGACAAGAGGCTCGTAAGATCACAACCTCATAAGAAAGCGCAGTAGTCTCTGGCAGGTGAAAAATAAGACACATTCTTGTCCAAATAAGTTGCCAGTAAGCTCTGACGTTTGTACAGTAGAAGACCATATGCGCTAATGATCCATCCCTCTCCTGGCAAGACCAGCAACTAAAGTTGACACTCTTAGTGATTCTTGCCACACGAGCAGGAGTCCAATAGGCTTTGTGAAATATAAAATATGAAGATTGGGATATCGCTGCTGACTTAGTGGGGCGCAGGGAGTTAACCAAGAAAGTATACCAGGCAAATTCTGACGCATCCAAACTGAATTCTGCTTCCCAGGACATCCTTAATGGTGCAACTGTATCAGCATATGAATCCTGAAGTTTTTTATATAGTAGGGATGCCTTCTTTCCACCCGATGTGATGGTGCGACAAAAGGAGAGAAAATCTGAAGGAGTTGTTGTAATTGAATTGGAGACCTTAAAGGTTGAAAGATATGTGGATATGTCCTTCCATGTGCCAGAAGCTATTAAAGAAACAATGCAGACAGAGCATCAGGTGACAACAAAGTACCAGCAATATATAATTGGGATAACTGCCATATACCCCCTCCCTGCCATTCCGCTGTTTGAGACTGCAGGAGACCAGTTGGAAAACTAGAATTGTACCAGAGAGAAACACCTTCCAATGAGACAGTACGAATTCCAAGACCAGCTCTAAACGTACGAACATCAGAGGCAGAGGCTTTGAGCAACTGAATGCGTCTTGTATACGGATACAATTCTGCATACGGGAGAAGAGATAAAGGGCAAGGGTGCACCAGGGCTGCCTCAAAGATCTGCCACTGAGGTGTGAGGTGAGTAAGTTCCCCTTGGAACCACATTAAAGACTGGGCAAGTCGAAAGGCCTTAGGATAAGTCTTAAAATCAAGAATATTGAGACCTCCCAGATGCCTTGGTAACTTAAGTTTCTTGAGCGCAATGCGGGGAGGCTTTTGCCTCCATAGAAACTTAATTAAAAGGGAATCAAGCTTGTTGTAAAATCAATTTGGAAAGGAGAGGGGGGTCATACTGAAAATGTAATTCAACTTTGGGGCTAGAACCATCTTGATAGCCTCTACTCTCCCCCACCACGTTAAATACAACGGGGACCACAAATTTAGAATCGAAGTGGCTAAGGATAAAATTTGCTCCTTAACAAGGGTCAAACTTTGATCAACAGACTTCGCATACCATACCCCCAAATACTGACGCCCTTTAACAAAGCCAACTTGGTCTGGGTGAATGTACTCTGGCAATCCCTCTGCCAACCTGTTAGCCAATATCTTAGATAGTATTTTGACGTCTACGTTTATAAGTGAGATTGGGTGATAGCTCCTGGGCACATCCCTGGGACAGTCCAGTTTAGGCAGGAGGCAGATTAATGCCGTGTTTTCATGTCTCGGAAACCCCTGTGTTTCAATCACCTAGTCTACAAGGGGGCCCAGTATTTGAGTCTGCATCATCTTATAAAACTCTCCCGTGAAACCATCTGGGCCTGAAGCCGAGTTTAATTTTAAGCCTTTAATCACATTTTGCACTTCCTTAGCAGTGAGCGGTGCATTGAGAGCATTCACAAAGTCTCCCGTAAATCTGGCCAACCCCGACATCTCTAAGAATGCTTGGATGTCAGATGGTGCCACCCTTGTCGTCTCAGGACTAGCATACAATTCCTGAAAGTGTGTTACAAAAGTCTCTGCCATCTCTTTCCAATTGGATGTGACCTGCCCTGAAGAAGTCTTTATAGCTGGTATGTGCCGGGGGCGCCCCCACTCCCTGACCACCTTAGTGAGCAATGCGCCCATTTTATTCCCAAATTTAAAGAATTTCCGCTTTGCTCATAATAGCATCTGTGAGGTGTGTTCGTGATTGTGGGAGTTCAAGGCTACCCTAGTGGCCTGTAGAGTGTCAAAAGTGGTGTCAGAGGGGCGGGCCATGTAGGACCGTTTCACCGCCCTTAGTTTCCACTCCAACGTTACTATATCATGCGCTAATCGTTTTTTGCGGGCACTAACATATGCGATGATATGGCCCCTTAGTACAGCTTTCCCCTTAGGCCAAAACAATACGGAGTCAGTCATATGCTCTTGGTTATGCTGAACATATTCATCCCATTGTCATTGTACATAGGCTAGGAAGTCTCTGGAGTGATACAAATACGAGTGAAAATGCCACCCCGAGTTTTGTTTCACAGCTGGGGCCACCTCCACATCCACCCATATCAGGGCATGGTCATAGATCTCCTACGGCCAATCACTGCTGACACTACCTGGGGAAACAGGCTGCTACTCACAAATAAGTAATCCAGGCGAGAAAGGGACTGGTGTGCGCGTAATCGCGCTCCTCGGGTTGTAAAAGCCTCCATGGATCTAGCAGGCCCAAAGCCCTGCATAACCCCTGTAATTCACCTTCACCCCACCCCATTCGAGCATGTGATATCCTAGAATGATCTAGCTCTGGGTCTAATACCATGTTCAGGTCCCCCGCAACGATCAGTGGGTGGGTTGTGTATTTAAGGCATTCCTTTAGGAGGAGACTGCAAAAAGATGGATCCCGAGGGACCGGGTCATATACCCCAACCAGCACCAGTTCCCTACCATGTAAATTCAACATTATCCTGAGGTATCAGCCTTGTCATCCTGAAACAGTTGTTTAGCTGTGCACTGTAGGGATTTATGTAGTAATATGGCTACTCCTCCTCGCCGCCCCACAAAGGGGGAGCAGAAAACCTGCCCCACCCACTGGCATTGCAATTTGGAATGCTCTGCCCTCGACAACCTGGTCTCCTGTAGACACACTATCAGGCTCATTTTTGAAAGGGATTGCCGGCGATCTTCTGACACAAATCAGGAGATCGCCGGCCAAATTGGTATTATCGAAAGCCGATTTTGGCCAGCCCCAACTGCTTTTTTGTCACGGCGCCGGCCAACCTTCAAGGGGCATGTTGGTAGGGTAGTGAAGGCGGGGCAGGACGCTCTCAGGAAAACTTGGGTGCCCCGTTCGTTTATGCCCCTCCACATCACTTGACTCTGTTACTATATCACATGACTTTGTGGTATCATGTCCTAGTTAACATAACTTCCACCAACCAGCCAGACTCTTGTTTAAAGTTTTCCTCCATTGTCATTGGTTGGCTTCACAGCATGATCACTGCATGAACTTTGCTTTTCCACTTACCTGCTCCATATCTACTCCCCTCCCCCCCGCATAAGCATGTGTATGTGCATTTCGCATACTCAGCTCATTCCATTGTAACCACTTGGATTGCTTCACCTGCTTGGACAAAAGGACCCGACACAGTCCGTGTTTCAAACACCTGCCTCAGGGGTCACAATAATGTTCTGACGTTGAGCTGATGCCTTTGGGCAACCCTGTTTGTTTGGATTTCCTCCAAAACAGAGTTCTTTGGGCAGTTTTATTTATTCAAAACTTGCTTGAACATTATTGTGACCCCTGAGGCAGGCGTTTGAAACACGGACTGTGTCGGGACCTTTTGTCCAAGCAGTAAATAAAGCATCCTTTAAGCACCATTTCCTGTGTTGGAGTGTCTGTTGGCCATCCTCTACTTGTGTTTAGTTGTACTTTCTATGTGGAGGTTTTTCCGGTTTGCTGTGCCTATAATACCTAAACCACAACCACCATCTATATTCAATAGTGTGCATAATCACATTTGCAACTTCTAATGTGTACCATTTGTTGGTTTTCTGGCCTAATTTTGCATTTTTGAACCTGTCTACATAAATTATGCAAAAATCATTAAGGAACCATAGATTTATGCAAATTAGCTCATTAACAATTTTAGCATAGCAAAACTACAGAAACAACTTAACTACATCAGCATGAGCCTGCCATGAGTGGGAAAGTGCGGGGTACAAATATAACAAAAAAAAAAAATTAAAGGGCCCTGTTTACTAAGATGCGCTACTGTTTGTAGCGCATGCCTAAACTTAGCGCATGCTAAACGCTAGAGACACCCATATGGGTGTCTCTAGTGTTTAGCATGTGCTAATGTTTAGCATGTGCAAAAAACACTAGAGTGCCCTTAGCGCTGCTTAGTAAACATGGCCCAAAATACTTTATGACATCCACGCTATCACACATAGTTTTATCACAAGATAAATGCCACAAAAATTAAATTGTATTGTAGAGAAATGGCCAGGTATCATGAGAACAATTCTTACTTTACTAATTTGAAAGAGATTACAGTTTTGTGTATATTCCTTAATGAGAGGATTTCACAGTTTATCATGCACTTTGTCTACTAGCTACATTAATCCACATGTAGGGAGCTATTACTACAGAACAGTAAGGTTTTGTACTTCCCACACATTAGTTGCCAAACTGAATGCACAGTAACTGCAAAAACTTTGAGTGCATTTCTAGCCTCTTCCCAGAGAGCATAGAGGAAATGTCTTTACTGCACCTTAACTGCATTGCACTTAATACACAATAATATTTATTTATTTAGATTTTGCTCACACCTTTTTCAGTAGTAGCGCAAGGTGAGTTACATTCAGGTACTCAGGATATTTCTCTGTCTCAGGAGGGTTCACAATCTAAGTTTGTACTTAAGGCAATGGAGAGTTAAGTGACTTGCCCAAGATCACACAGAACAGCAGTGGGATTTGAACCAGCCACCTCTGGATTATAAAACCAGTGCTCTAACCACTAGGCCACTCCTCCACACAATATGCTTGTGTATGCATGAACACATGTGCACAAATGGATGGACTGACCCTTCACAATAAGCATTCTCACTTTCTGTGAAATGTGCCTAAAAATCCTGGATTGCTGATAACATTATCATAGAAGCATTCCTATAGGACAAGCATAAAATGTTTTTCCTATAGGTACATATGTGAAAGCCTTTTCTATAAAATGGTTTTCACTCTAGACAATGAAATGAATTCAGACATTTTCGCAACTATAAAATGGTTCTGACTTCCTTCAGTTTCCTATAAGTTTTTAAAAACCCTTCAACAATGGGACTATTGTATTACAGTAATAAAGTATTGGGATTTTGTTAAAGGTAGATCCATTTTGTGGTTTCCACTGTGATCTATGCAACATAACAATCAGTCCCATTTAACGTTTTCTATGCTCTGCTCCCTTCTCACCAAAGGACATGAAGTCCCAGAAAGTTGAGGAAATGAACTTCCCTAAGCCGCTGAATGGCTGCATTGTTGCACGTAGCATGCTTCGTTGTTCTGAGAGAAAACCGAACATATTTTTTAATGTACAAGAAAATTAGCTGGAAATCTCCATCTGCAGCTGCTGCAAGTGGTCTTTGTGGTGGAGCAATAGAGTAATTACTAGCAAAATGACAGACACTGACCTCTACTCTAGCCTCCAAGGCCTGAATATGTTGACGACTTTTCATATTCTCCAGCTCCAGCTTTTCAATGACTATTCTATTGTTAGTTTCTTCAGAGACGAGCTGTTCAATGAGAGTAAGATTCTTTGTCAGTACAAAACTGCCCTGATGAAAAAAATTAATTGGCTTCTTTTTCAATGAATTTGTGTATGCTGCCAAATCTTGCTATAACACTATTACAGCAAAATATCTCATCAGCTATAAATATCAAAGGTCATACATTAGTAACATACATGGACTTAGATTGCAATGGATAAGCACTTATCTTGTTTTCTAGAATGATACATTACCCTAAAATTCTGTCTTTAAATATATTTTTCCCTGCGAAAGAAACTACGTCCAGTGGTGTGCTGGAGCCAGTTTGCACTGGCTCGCGAGAACTGGTTGTTAGATTTTCAGAAATTTTGCAGCAAACTGGTTGTTGCATGAGATCAGCTGGGGCAGGAGCAATCCTCCATCCTACACTCCTTTTCATGCAATCTCCACTCTCCGTACTGAAAGTGACTGCTGTAAGTTTTAGCGGCAGCTCGCAAGATTGCCACAGGAACTCACAGCAGCCATTTTCAGTAGGGCGAATGGAGACTGCATGGGCAGGAGTGTAGGAAGATCGCTCCAGCCCCAGCTGACCACTGGACCACCAGGGCTGTGTAAGGTAGGCCCGGGGAGCAGGAGAGGGAGGGGAAGGGGTTTTGATAAACATGCTGCGCAAGTGAGAGAAGAGGACGAACTGCGTGTGGATGAGAGGGAGAAAAGGGGACAATCTTTGTGGATGGGAGGGAGAGAAGAGGACAAGCTGCATGTGGGTGGGAATGAGAAAAGGGAACAAGCTGCATGTGGATGGGAGGGAGAGAAGGGGACAAGTTGCAAGTGGATGAGAGGGAGAGAAGGGGACAATCTTTGTGGATGGGAGGGAGAGAAGAGGACAAGCTGCATGTGGGTGAGAATGAGAAAAGGGAACAAGCTGCATGTGGATGGGAGGGAGAGAAGGGGACAAGTTGCAAGTGGATGAGAGGGAGAGAAGGGGACAATCTTTGTGGATGGGAGGGAGAGAAGAGGACAAGCTGCATGTGGGTGGGAATGAGAAAAGGGAACAAGCTGCATGTGGATGGGAGGGAGAGAAGGGGACAAGTTGCAAGTGGATGAGAGGGAGAGAAGGGGACAATCTTTGTGGATGGGAGGGAGAGAAGAGGACAAGCTGCATGTGGGTGGGAATGAGAAAAGGGAACAAGCTGCATGTGGATGGGAGGGAGAGAAGGGGACAAGTTGCAAGTGGATGAGAGGGAGAGAAGAGGACAATCTTTGTGGATGGGAGGGAGAGAAGAGGACAAGCTGCATGTGGGTGGGAATGAGAAAATGGAACAAGCTGCATGTGGATGGGAGGGAGAGAAGGGGACAAGTTGCAAGTGGATGAGAGGGAGAGAAGGGGACAATCTTTGTGGATGGGAGGGAGAGAAGAGGACAAGCTGCATGTGGGTGAGAATGAGAAAAGGGAACAAGCTGCATGTGGATGGGAGGGAGAGAAGGGGACAAGTTGCAAGTGGATGAGAGGGAGAGAAGGGGACAATCTTTGTGGATGGGAGGGAGAGAAGAGGACAAGCTGCATGTGGGTGGGAATGAGAAAAGGGAACAAGCTGCATGTGGATGGGAGGGAGAGAAGGGAACAAGCTGCATGTGGATGGGAGAGAGAGAAGGGGACAAGACAAGTGTGTGTGTGGATGAGAGGGAGGGAAGGGGACAAGTTGCAAGTGGATGAGAGGGAGAGAAGGAAGAGGAGAAGGAGACATGCAATACATGGAGGGAAGGGAAAAGGGAGAAATGCAGCACATAGAAGGGGATGGAGAGGAGAGAGGGACATGCTGCTCCTGGATGGGAGGGAAAAGAAAGGGGGATATGCTGCTCATAGTTATGTGCTTTTTTGGAAACATATCTTTTCTAATTTTGTATTTAGCACAGTATGGAAGAAAATGCATTTCTGTTACTTTTACCAGTATTTTCACTGTGTATAGAATCTGACTTTCTTGGGGGGGAGGGAGGGTCCTCCAGTTTTTGGCCGCATGTTTTTTGTGGCCCCCTATTTTGAATCAGTTGAGGGTCTGTCCATGTTCTGCATGTGCGACTGAGGTGAAGGATTCTGCTGGCATATAGTGTCTGTGTAGGAATCTGTAACTGTCCAGCTTGTTCCAGTTTCCCAGTAGTGGGTATATTGGTATATAGGGTGAGAAATAGTCTGACAGTAAATCATATGTCAGATTTAATGTCACTAAATGTATTGTGAAAAGAATTAAAAGATTAGGATGAATAGCAAACACAGGTTGGCTACAGATACTAGTACGGCAAAAATCAACCAAAGCATTCTATGAAAATCAATTGGCCTTTTGGAACTCACAGTAAAGAATATTGTATGTTTAAATATTATTTGTAAATTGGTTGCTACCTGTGCATATCATTTGTACCAACAGAATGCATAATACAGTTACGTACATATCTACGGGTGTCTTTTTTTTTGGAGAGAGAGAGCCTATTGTTAAACATTTACCAGCACACCACTGACTATGTCCATATGAAATAAGATTGTGAACAAAGGTCTTTAAAAAAAAAATCAAATGGTAGATGGGAAAGTAAAACACACAAAAGTAAAAAATGTATTTTAACCTTATCCTCTACTGGTAATAGCATAAAATATAGGGGCTGATATTCAAAGTGATTTAACTGGCCAGAAATGGCTCCTGGCCGGTTACATCATCTGTTCAGCAGAATTTAACTGGTCAGTGCCGCTGAAAATAATCGGTTAGCACTGAACTGAAAACTGGCTATTTTGGGGGCATTCCAAGGAAGGAGTCAGCACTGGGCTGGTTAAGTGCCAATATTCAGCACTTAGCTGGTCAGGTTAACCACATAAATAGCACTGCATAAAAATCATTCCTATCTTTGGGGTCCTTTTACTAAGGTGTACTGGTGGATTCAGCATGCGCAAACATAAATACCAAGGATATAGAGATGAAACTACTAGTAACACTTGTACACTTGTTTACAGTTTTTCCTGGTGCCCATCCTGATGCTTGGGACTTTGTCTGCACAGAAAATAGGCTTATGGGCCTATTCTGATTTCCACACACTGCCTCTCATCTGGTCTGGACTCCTTTTCTCAGGAAGAACATCACCTCTCTTTGTGGAGCATTTTTAGAAGTTCTCCTTAAGAAATCCTATGGCATTTTCTTAGAGATCAGACTACACCCTCTACTGAACAATTTCACTTTTCATTACATAATAGGTGTAACAGGATCATACCATTTCCCTGGTTAATAAATTTGCCTAATTATAACACAAAGCAGCCTTATACTCAATGTCCTTGAACTCTAAAGGAAAGAACACTTGAATCTTTGCAAAAGGGAAAGATAATAAAATCACAAAGCCGTGAATCCCAGTTATAATTTAAGACAGTCTCTTCTAACTGCCATATGGTAGAAAATGTTTTAGTATCCACACAGCATAATAATCACTTGGTGAGAGGAAACATGACATATAAAACCGATCACAATAGCCTTTCTGGTTGTCCCATCACTTTCCATCATCTCCACACTGACATTCATCCCATCTTAGCCATCCATTTTACCAACCGGGGCATAATCGAAAGGGGCGCCCAAGTTTTCCTGAGGACGTCCTCACAGGACGTCCCGGCGAAGGGGCGGGGAAACCCGTATTATCAAAACAAGATGGGCGTCCATCTCTCGTTTCGATAATACAGTCGGGGACGCCCAAATCGCTAAATTTAGGTCGACCTTAGAGATGGTCATCCTTAGAGATGGTCGTCCCCGATTTTCAGCAATAATGGAAACCGAGGACGGCCATCTCAGAAACAGCCAAATCCAAGCCCTTTGATCGTGGGAGGAGCTAGCATTCGTGGTGCACTGGTCCCCCTGACATGCCAGGACACCAACCGGGCACCCTAGGAGGCACTGCAGTGGACGTCAGAAATTGCTCTCAGGTGCATAGCTCCCTTACCTTGTGTGCTGAGCCCCCCAAAACCCACTCCCCACAACTGTACACCACTACCATAGCCCTTAAGGGGGGCACTTGCATGTGGGTACAGTGGGTTTCTGGTGGGTTTTGAAGGGCTCACATTTACCACCACAAGTGTAACAGGTAGGGAGGGGGAAAGGCCTGGGTCCACCTGCCTAAAGTGCACTGCACCCACTAAAACTGCTCCAGGGACTTGCATACTGCTGTCACGGAGCTGAATATGATATTTGAGGCTGGCATAGAGGCTGGAAAAAATGTATAAAAAAAATGTTTTGAGGGTGGGAGGGGTTTAGTGACCACCGGGTGAGTAAGGGGAGATCATCCCCGATTTCCTCCGGTGGTCATCTGGTCATCTAGGGCACATTTTTGTGGCTTGGTTGTAAGAAAAAAAGGACCAGGTAAAGTCGTCCAAGTGTTCGTCAGGGACGCCCTTCTTTTTTCCATTATCGGTCGAGGACGTCCATGTGTTAGGCACACCCAAGTCCCGCCTTTGCTATGCCTCCGACACGCCCCCGTGAAGTCTGGTCGTAGCCACGACGGAAAGCAGTTGAGGATGCCCAAAATCGACTTTCAATTATGCCGAATTGGGCAACCCTGTGAGATGAACCGCCCATCTTGCGATTTGTGTCGAAAGATGGGTGCCCTTCTCTTTCGAAAATAAGCCTGTTAGTGTTCATTTTGCCATTTTTTCATGATTATTAGTCTTTTTAAATATTTATTTCAATAAAACATTTGAATGCACACTAATGGAGTTATTGTGTATTAATTAATTGGTCAACATGTGTTAAATTAATACACACTAAATATTTCAAGGAACTCTAATAAACTAAGGGGGTCTTTTACTAAGGTGCGATAGCATTCTTAGCTCACGCTAAAAATCAGCTGGCGCTAAACGTTGAGATGCCCATTATATTCCTTTGGGCGTCTCAACGTTTAGCTCCAGCTGATTTCTAGTGCAAGCTAAAAACACTAGCGCATCTTAATTAAAGACCCCCCCCCCTAAATGTGTGCTAATAAATCCACACCCCTTCTCTCTGGCTTTCTCTCTTTCACAAACACACTAGTACCATTGTCTCTTTCTGCATCCCATCTCTGGCACTTTTTCCACACATGGCCCGCACTCCATCATCATGTCTGTTTCACTCTCACCATGACATATTCTGACTCCCTTTCATTCTCCCATCACCACCTCTGTCTTTCTATCATATCCCTTCTCCATGCACCCCTCTCCCACCCCCTTTCACTGTGGGCCCCTTTTACTAAGCCGCGTAGGCACCTACGTGTGCCCAACACGTGCCAAAATGGACATACTGCCCGACTACCGCGTGGCTCTTGCGGTAATTTCACTTTTGGTGCGTGTCTGAGAAATAATTTTTATTTTTGGATGGGCGTAGCGGACGCACACCAAGTGACATCTGACGCCCGTAGGTGCTTACCACCCAAATTCTTTACCACTAGGTCTATGGGTGGCGGTAAGGTCTCAGACTCAAAATGAACATGCGGCAATTTTGATTTTGCTGCACGTCCATTTTGGGGGGGAAAAAGAGGCCTTTTTATAGGCGCGCTGAAAAATAACTCTGCGCACACCCAAAACCCGTGCCTACACTACCGCAGGCCACTTTTTACCGTGGCTTAGTAAAAGGACCTCTGTGTCTCTTGCACTCATTCTGTCCCAGTTTTCTCATACTTCCTCTAACTACAGAACGAGGTACTGTGGCTTTGGATGCTATTCAGAATTGCCACTACACGTGAAGAGTATCAATGTAGACAGCATTGTATTGTATTGTATTGTATTAATGAATTAATACTCCACTGTTAACCCTTGAGTTGCAAAACGAAGTACACATAATAAAAAACTTCTCATATCAGAAGGAACTGACAATAAACAGCACAAAACAACAACACGTAGTATCAATCATCCTAATACAAATATCATTCCTACCTAGCTGGATGAGACATATGTACCTAATTTACAATCACTGTTTAGAAAAGAGATAAGTTGTCAAGGCCTTTCTAAAAAGAAAGTAAGATGCTTTTGGATATTTTGAATTCTCCTGCTTTCCGGATACCACAAGACAGATGGGGTTGGGTGAGGGTAGAAGGGAGGGTTAGGATGGGGATGTGAGTATGCGGAGTGAGTGACTGATATGCTAGTTTTCTTCTCATTTAGGTATGGATGTCTAGGGTGCAAGTGGGTGAAAAGGAACTCTAGATGTTCTATATAACACATAAAAGTCAATGTGGGAATGCTAGTTGCATTGGTTGCATTATGTTAACCTTTTAGGAAATTACAGTGATAAATGTTGATTATACATTTTTTTAATGTATTCTCTTTGTATTGATATTGAAAAACATAAATAAAAAACAAAAAGAAAAGAAAGTAAGATTCTGCTTTTTGAATTTCCATCGGAATACCATTCCAAAATTGTACACTCTGAAACATAAAAGGGCGTTCTCAAATTAATTTATAATTTATATCTTTCATAAAGAAGTGGTAGAAGGATTGCCAAAAGTGGAAGTGATCACAGACCAGAGACACAATGGCAGAAGCAATAGACAGCCATGACCACGATCTGACAAGGTTGTTAGGAAGAGTTGAACCTAGAATTAAGCAAGACAATGCTGATGTTGCAACATTCAGCTGCCCATATAGGGTAGATTCAAGAAAGGTCACCTAAAGTTAGGCGCCAATTCTGTAATGGCAGTTCATTGTGTAACTACCATCATAGAATGCTAGCATAAGTCTGCATTGATACGTCTAACCTTAGGAGCAAGCACTTACACCCAAAGACAGTTAGGCATGCAACTGCATGTATTTTATAACTTGTGTGCGAAAGTCCTGGGTATACCCTTGACCTGCCCATGCCTCCTTTCAGCTACTCACTATGGGCCTGATAGTCAGACTGCGGGAGGGAGCCCACCTAATTCCCACAGTCAACAGTCAGTGCGGATATTCAATGCTGGGCCATTTCCGGTGACCAGTATCTGGGTGTTTTTTGGCCAGCTAAGCTGATATTCAGCACTGGCCAGTTAAGCTTAAACTGGCCAAAAATATTCCTACTATTTCGGTCACCTAATTTGGCTAACAAACTTAGCTGGTGATGTGCTGAATATTAGCAGATAGATGGTTATAATGCATGATATAATCGGTCATCCACTAAGAGCTAACTGACAATATTCCGCGGGAGATAAGCGGTGATCTCCTGTTGAATATTGCCGGATTATCCAGTTAATTGCCATTTAACCAGCCAGGAACCATTCCTGGCTGTTTAAATGGTTTTAAATATCCGGGGTGCGAGGACTATGATTTTGCATCTACATTTCAAAGAATACCAAGTAAGGTCAGTTTCACACATAGGACTATATTCTGTATATGACGCTTAGATTTAGGCATGGTTTATAGAACATGCTTTGCCAGTTTGTAGAATACGCCTAGTGGCCATGCCTGTGCCTAGTTCTGGACTGCATTAGGGGCTTACAGCCCACTTAGTTATGTTTAAACAAAATAGATCTGCATGAAACAACATATTTATTTTTATTGTGACTTATAAAACAACTTGCCGCTGAAACTTGTTCAAAACAGAATAATCTATTTATTTATCTAAAAGATAATCTTCCACAAAACAGATGAATATGTGATTCCATGTGCTCCAATGAAAAGACAGTGTAATTCTTCTTTCTTTTAATTTCAATATATTCCATCATCTTTATAACACCAGGCTTACCAAGGCAGGTTAAAACAACAGTTAAGATGAACCCATAAGGAAACAGAATATCCTCACTGAAATTTGGCAAATCTGTATTGTATAGAATGGTGTAAAAAAAATGAGCACATAGAGTTTATAATTGCTGTTTCTACCAGCTACAATAATTTTTAAATCTGTTTTAGTGATATTCAGTTTTGATTTCATGGTATTTATATCAACATATGGTAAGCTTTCAAATAAATTAAAAAGCTGTCCAATAAGTAAAAAAACACAACAACAAAACTTTTCTCCTCCACTTTTTAAGGCACTACCTATCCAACTGAAACAGCTTTAGACATGTTACAGATGGACCACGCATAGGCAGGCCCTTATTTCTAATAATCTTTTGCTATTGTTTTCAATAGCGTTTGCTATTGTTTTGGGTGTACTAAAACTGCAGCAAGCTCCACCTACTGGCCTCAGCTCATACAATGGACTAGAGAGGCTCACTTTCAGGCTTATTTTCGAAAGAGAAGGGCGCCTATCTTTTGACACAAATCGCAAGATGGGCGTCCTTCTCACAGGGTCGCCCAAATCGGCATAATCGAAAGCCAATTTTGGGCGTCCTCAACTGCTTTCTGTCGTGGGGGCGACCAAAGTTCACGGGGGCGTGTCAGAGGCATAGCGAAGGCAGGACTTGGGCATGCCTAACACATGGGCGTCCTCGACCAATAATGGAAAAAAGAAGGGCGTCCCTGATGAACACTTGGACGATTTTACCTGGTCCTTTTTTTTCTTATGACCAATACACAAAAATGTGCCCTAAATGACCAGATGACCACCGGAGGGAATCGGGGATGACCTCCCCTTACTCCCCCAGTGGTCACTAACCCCCTCCCACTCTCAAAAAAATTTTTTTTTAAATATTTTTTCCAGCCTCTATGCCAGCCTCAAATATCATACCCAGCTCCATGACAGCAGTATGCAGGTCCCTGAAGCAGTTTTAGTGGGTGCAGTGCACTTCAGGCAGGTGGACCCAGGTCCATCCCCCCCTACCTGTTACACTTGTGGTGATAAATGGGAGCCCTCCAACCTCCCCCCCAAACCCACTGTACCCACATGTAGGTGCCCCCCTTCATCCCTAAGGGCTATGGTAGTAACATAGTAACATAATAGATGACGGCAGAAAAAGACCTGCACGGTCCATCCAGTCTGCCCAACAAGACAACTCATATGTGCCACTTTTTGTGTATACCTTACCTTGATTTGTAGTGGTGTACAGTTGTGGGGAATGGGTTTGGGGGGGGATTTGGGGGGGCTCAGCACACAAGGTAAGGGAGGTATGCAACTGGGAGCAATTTTTGAAGTCCACTGCAGTGCCCCCTAGGGTGCCCGGTTGGTGTCCTAGCATGTCAGGGGGACCAGTGCACTACAAATGCTGGCCCCTCCCATGACCAAATGCCTTGGATTTGGCCGGGTTTGAGCTGAATCGCCAGGGTGGATATATTCGATTTCGCAAAATAGTTCAGGTTATTGCTGTTCTCTCATAATCCCTTCCACGGTCGACCCAAACTGCAGGCAAAGAAAAATGCTTATTTAGCTGTGAAAAGACAACCAGTTGGAGAATGAAAGCAGCTTTTCAGGTGCACATCTGTCTCCAGATAATATGAAAAATCTCTCGTCTACTTCAATGGTTATCTTATTAATTTAACTCCAAAGATATCTCAAGTCTTGCAGCTGTACTCAATGAAAAGCTGTCCCTTAATTAATCACAGCTGTAGCTGTTTACATCTTCCCTATCAAGGGTTTTTCATGTAAATTGAGTTTACTACTTCTTTTTGTTGTGTGTCTTGTCTGTGTGTCTTGACTAGACTGTAAGCGCCAAGGAGCAGGGACTATTATATGCAGGGCTTTTTTTGAGGGGGTACTTGGGGGTACTGAGTACCGGCACCTTTTCCATTGTCTGCTAAAATTGGCCCATGGACCCCAAGTTTTAATGAGAGAGCTCAGGCTCTACATACCAATTCTGCCTTGACGTATGTTCTGTGACTGGTTGCAGGGGGCCTGGCTATTGTGGGGTTGGTCCCTCAGTGACCACCCCACCCTTGAAGGGTGGCCTAGCATTTGAGTACCAGCACCTTTTTTGCTGGAAAAAAACGCACTGATTATACGTGTCTGTAAAGCACTTCATACACATAAGAACAGAGAGTAGCCATACTGGGTCAAACCAATGGTCCATCTAGCCCAGTATCCTGTTTTCCAAACAGTGGCCAAGCCAGGTCACAAGTACCCGGCAGAAACCCAAATGCTACAAACACACCTTGTAGTATTATGCCAATGAATACATTTAGTAATTATTAGCTAGATGACGGCATAATATTAGTGCTTCAAGTTAGTAATACAGGCATTCTTAGTGAATGTGTGTGTTCTGCTGCAGAAGACCTGTACATCCTGCACATCTTCTAAGAAGACAACTTCTATTCCAGGAAGGACTGTGGAAGACAGGAGAGCTAGATTGAATCCTGAGATTGTTGATGACTTCTTATTTATTGACAAATTGAAAAAAACATAACAGTGCTTCATAGGGCATATTTTTCCTTCTAGGGCATATAGAACGGGTTGTATTTTATACCCCTGGACATTTTAACAGTGTAAATTAAGATTCCTTGGTGTAGTAGAAATCGCCTATTGTTGGGTTGGAAGGGTAGAGGGTTGTGGTGGGAAGGATGGTTGTTTATAGCTGCTCATTGTTTTTTATTTGTAATTTATACACAACAATTGCACAGCATATTGTTCCTTTTTATACTTTAATAAAAATTTAAATATAAAATATAAAATCATAAGGCTTTTGCAGATGAGGACAGAGCCCACGGGGGTGGGATGGGGTGGGAACGGAGACAACCTGAGGGGGCGTGGACAAACTTTGTCGCTGTCATTCTCTAGTTTTCTAGCTTGCTCAAAGCCCACCTCTTCAGTGTTGCTTTCGGCACCTAACCTTTATACCTCTCAGGAAATGTAGACTGTCTCTATTTGACTGACTATACATTTGTCCTTTAGATTGTAAGCTCCTTTGAGCAGGGACTGTCCTTCTATGTTAAATTGTACAGCGCTGCGTAACCCTAGTAGCGCTTTAGAAATGTCAAGTAGTAGTAGTAAGTATTCATTTCTAGCTGGAAGCAACAATTTCAGTTATAGAAGAGGGGAAGGGGATGCTTCAAGACTGGGATGATGTTGTTGGTCATTCTGCCATCTAGTGGCCATTTCTAACAGCAGATGACAATCACTAACTACCGTGTTTCCCCGAAAATAAGACAGTGTCTTATATTAATTTTTGCTCCCAAAGATGCGCTAGGTCTTATTTTCAGGGGATGTCTTATTCAGGAGTAGTAAGGGGACTGTGGCAGTCGGGAACAGTATTGAAGTGGGGGGCGGTATCCTACAGGAGTAGGCCGTGGCTCGCCTATCTGCCCACAGTGACCGCAGGACTCGAGCGGAGCAGAGCCACCCTGGCCGGGCTGGGAATGGAGGAGGGGTATGCACTAGGGAAGGTAATGGAATGTGGGGCCGGGCTGCTCTGGCTGGGGGTCTTGGGAGGTTGTGAGAGGGCTTAGGGCGCAGGATCATCCCTACTGTATTACGTAAAAAAAAAAATTCTATGGTAGCTCCGTTCCCCATTGGTGGTGCTTTATGCGCTCCTCCTGTACATTTGCAACACTTTCCATCCTTCTAGTCTGACTTAGCCCTTGGGCGATGGAGCAGCACCGAAAGGGCTCGGTTGCTCATTTTCTTTTCTTTTATTATTTCTGCAAGGGGGATGTTTCTTTTCGTTCCAGGCTCACTTACTGGTAGTTGTTCTTCACAAAAACGTGAAGGAGGGTGGTAGGAGTCCGCTGGACGATATATTTTCCACCTCAGTCTTGTTTCTTGCATTTCTTTAATGTTATTTCGTCTTTGGGTTGCAGCGAAAAAAATTATGGTTTCTGTTTCTGTGTCCATGTCCCATCGGGGCCAAACAAAAACTTTGCTAGGTCTTACTTTCGGGGGAGGCCTTATATTTAGCAATTCAGCAAAACCTCTACTAGGTCTTATTTTCAGGGGATGTCTTATTTTCGGGGAAACAGGGTAGCTGTGAGGAGTAATAGAATGGAAAGAGAGGTGGCAAGAGAGATACAAGGATAGCTTCTGCTGTTTCTCCTTGCTACCCTCTCCTGATAGTCTCTGACAGGCTAAAAGGGGATTTATGTAGTCCCAGTCTTCCTGCCAGTAGTTCACAGCAGGCTCATCGGGGACTTGTGGCATTCCTAGTCCCCCTCTCAATATGGTTAGGAGGAGGTATCTTGATGTCCCATCACTTTCTTTTATAGAAGAAGAAGATGGGGCTGGGTAGGTCTCCTCCTCACCTCCCTGTCCTGGCTGTGGAAGGGGAACAAAGAAACCTGTCAGTACATACCCTGAGAAAATTAAAGCATCATGGGATAGGAGGCAGTGCTTTGTTGTGGATTAGGAATTGGTTGTTGGACACAAAACAGAAGGAAGGTTTAAATGGTCATTTTTCTCAATAGAGGAGGGTGAATAGCAGAAGTGTAGCCAGGTTGTGATGCCAGGGGGAGCAGTGAGGCGCACACATGCACTGCGTAGGTGCGATGGACCACCTGAAAATTAGGCACCGTCACTGCCTGAAGTCCGTTTGGGGGAGCAGTTGCTACCTTGGTGCTCCACCTAGCTACAGCTCAGGTGAATAGTGGAGTGCCACAAGGATCTGTACTGGGACCAGTGCTATTTAACATATTTATAAATGATCTGGAAATTGGAACGACAAGTGAGGAGATTAAATTTGCAGATGACACAAAACTATTCAAAGTGGTCAAAACACATGTAGATTGTGAAAAATTGCAAGAAGACATTAGGAAACTGGAAGACTGAGCATCCAAATGTCAGCTGAAATTTTATGTGGACAAATGCAAAGTGATGCACATTGGGAAGAATAATCCTAATCATACTTATCTGATGTTAGGGTCCACTTTAGGAGTCAGAACTCAAGAAAAAGATCTAGGTGTCATTGTACACAATATTTATTCTTTATTATTATTATTAGGATTTATTTACTGCCTTTTTGAAGGAATTCACTCAAGGCGGTGTACAGTAAGAATAGATCAAACATGAGCAGTAGGCAATTAGAGCAGTAAAAGTATTCGAACAACAATACAAAATATGGCATGGTGTACTACTTGCAATGACAACACAATCCACCTTATAACTGAAAGAGAAAAACGCCTAGATTTCGACCCAAATCGGGAGATAGACGTTTATCTCACAAAAACGAATAAATCGGTATAATGGAAAGCCGATTTTGGACGTTTTCAACTGCACTCCATCGCGGAAGCGTACAAAGTTGACGGGAGCGTGTCGGAGGTATGGCGAAGGTGGAACTGGGGCATGGTTATCGGCCGAGGAGAGATGGGTGCCTTTCGCCGATAATGGAAAAATAGTATGCGTTTGTAGCTAGAATTTAGGGCACTTTTCCTGGACCCTGTTTTTTCACGAATAAGGCCCCCAAAAGTGCCCTAAATGACCAGATAACCCCCAGAGGGAATCGGGGATGACCTCCCCTGACTCCCCCAGTGGTCACTAACCCCCTCCCACCACAAAAAATGATGTTTCACAACTTTTTATTTTCACCCTCAAATGTCATACCCACCTCCCTGGCAGCAGTATGCAGGTCCCTGGAGCAGTTGTTAGGGGGTGCAGTAGACTTCAGGCAGGTGGACCCAGGCCCATCCCCCCCTACCTGTTACAATTGTGCTGCTTAATGCTTAGTCGTCCAACCCCCCCAAACCCACTGTACCCACATGTAGGTGCCCCCCTTCACCCCTTAGGGCTATAATAATGGTGTAGACTTGTGGGCAGTGGGTTTTGAGAGGGATTTGGGGGGCTCAACACACAAGGGAAGGGTGCTGTGCACCTGGGAGCTCTTTTACCTTTTTTTTTGTTTTTGTAAAAGTGCCCCCTAGGGTGCCCGGTTGGTGTCCTGGCATGTGAGGGGGACCAGTGCACTACGAATCCTGGCCCCTCCCACGAACAAATGCCTTGGATTTATTCGTTTTTGAGCTGGGCGCTTTCATTTTCCATTATCACTGAAAAACAAAAACGCCCAGCTCACAAATTGTCGAATAAAACATGGACGTCTATTTTTTTCGAAAATACGGTTCGGTCCACCCCTTCACGGACCCGTTCTCGGAGATAAACGCCCATGGAGATAGACGTTTTCGTTCAATTATGCCCCTCCACATGTACTAGAACATTATAATTGGTAGTGAGGGGTAAGGCAAAGTTGTAACATATAGATGAGTAAGAAAGTAGGAAGAATTAGAAAGTAAGGTGATTTATTTGAAGAAAGTTGCTGAAATCATTTGCCTAGTGTGTGGTAGCAGCCAAAAAAAAGCAAACAGAATGCTAGGAATTATTAGGAAAGGGATGGTAAATAAGACCAAGAACACTAAAATGCCTCTATATCGCTCCATAGTGCAACCTCACCTTGAATATTATGTTCAATTCTGGTTGCCATATCTCAAAAAAGATATAGTGGAATTAGAAAAGGTTCAAAGAAGAGCGACCAAAATGATAAAGGGGATGAAATTCCTCTCATATGAGGAAATGCTAAAGAGGTTAGGATCTTCAGCTTGAAAAAGAGATGGCTGAGGGGAGATATGATTGAGGTCTACAAAATCCTGAGTGGTGAAGAAGTAAATCAATTTTTTACTCTTTCAATTAATATAAAGACTAGGGGACACTCAATGTAGATACTTGGAAATACTTTTAAAACAAATAGGAGTAAATATTTTTTCACTCAACGAATAGTTAAGCTCTGGAACTTGTTACCAGAGTATGTGGTAACAGCGGTTAGCGTATCTGGGTTTAAAAAAGGCTTAGACAAGTTCCTAGATGAAAAGTCCACAGTCTGTTATTGAGATAGACATGGGGAAGTCACTGCTTACCCTCGGATTAGTAGCATGGAATTCTGCTACTATTTGGGTTTCTCCCAGGTATATGTGACCTGGATTGACCACTGTTAGAAGCAGGATACTGGGCTAGATGGACCATTGGTCTGACCCAATATGGCTATTCTTATGTTCTTAGTAAAAGTAGTGAGAAGGGTTGGGTGGCGTGGAGGGGGCTGAGACTGAGAGGGAATGTCAGGCAGTTGCAGAAAATAAAATCTTTGAGCAAAATATCCACTGTTTCACAGTTTTGAAAGCACATTGTTTGGCAGGTGTTTTGTACAATTTGTTCCCCCTAAAACTTAAATGTAACTCAAAATGGGAAAAACCTTTTAATAAATATACTCAGTTGATTTCACCCTATGTTTGAATGCTCATCATTAAAGTGAAAAATCATTTTCTCAATTATATATTCAGTTTCTCACTTGCACTTAGTAAGTCTCTTTTTACAGTACATGTAGTTTATGGTAGTCCATGAAGCTCACATTTAATTTTATTTGCACAAAGGCATTTCTTAAAATGGCCTGGAAAATGTCAGGGGGATGGGGAGATTTGATGAGGAGCTGTATCAGCTGTGAATAACCAGCTAGTCATTGCCTAATAATTCTGAGAGCCTCAGAGACATAGGCACATGCTACAGAGCTGCCTGTAATGGGTATTCGTTATGCGTGGTCAGACCTGAAGCACACACTGCATGATTACACAACATCAATATATAACTAGGAAAACTGGGCAGGCAGAGGAGGGGTACGAAGGCCAAGAACTGTTAAAATATCTAATCAGGTGGTATAATTTTAGTACTGCTGAAAACACTAATGGGTTGATTACTTTGTAAGAGAACTATAGATCATGGGGATATTTTCAAAACAGTATTACTGTAAGCAGAAATTGCTTTTGGAGAGAGGACAGTGATCACATGGTAATACCCACAGAGAATGGAGCTGTTGCTCTTTTTCTAGATCTCTGCTGAGATCCTCTTTATAACTAAAGGCTCCCTTTGGATAAATGGATTTCCTTTCACTGAGAACACCCTGCTATACCTAAGCTCCAGTGCTTGCTACTCTCTCCACTGACCCCTCTAGCTCTGTACAGATGGGTACTTGTTTCCTTTCTCCTCCTCCGTGAATAGCCCCTAATGGCATGGCATAGGTCACTGCTTCTTATCTTTGCTGTGCAGGGGACCTGGGTACATCTTCAAGAAGGCAACACTCTCCTTATCTGGTTTATCATGCTAGAATTCTGATCCTTAGATCCTCTCTCTTTGCAACTCAAACCCACTTCTACAAATTACAAGACCAGTCCAGGGATTGTTCTGAGCCAGGAATTTACTTTAAAGCTTTATTTATTTACTAGTAAAAAAGGCCCGTTTCTGAAACAAATGAAACAGGCGCTAGCAAGGTTTTCCTTGGAGTGTGTATTTTTAAGAGAGTGTGTGTGAGAGCGAGTGTGTGTGAGAGAGAGAGAGAGAGAGAGAGAGAGAGTGAATGTGCGAGTGTGTGTGTGTGACAGAGAGTGAGTGAGTGTGGGTGTGAGTGTGTCTGTGAGAATGAGTGTGTGTGTGATGTGTGTGGAAGTGCGTATGTGTGACATAGTGAGTGTGAGTGCGTTTCACACAGATACAGTGATTGGGAGAGAGAGAGTGAGACTGTGTTCGAGTGTCTGTGTGAGAGAGAGAGTGAGACTGTGCGCGAGTGTCTCTGAGAGAGAGTGTGTGTGTGTGGGAATGAGAGTGTGTGTGAGAATGAGTGTGTGCCAGAATGGTCCCCCCTTCTGCAAGGTGCCCCCCTCCCTGTCTCCCTGCCATGTGTAAGTGTGTATTTGTGAGAGAGTGAGTGTGTGTGAGTGTGTTTGTGAGAGAATGTGTGTGTGGGAATGAAAGTGAGTGTGAAAATGAGAGTGTGTGGCAGGATGGGCCCCCCTCCCTCAGATGTGGCCCCCTCCTTCTCCTGCCAGGTGCAAGTGTATGTTTGTGAGTGTGAGAGAGTGAGACTGTGTGCGAGTGTCTCTGTGAGAGAGTGTGTGTATGGGAATGTGAGTGTGTGTAAGAATGAGAGTGTGTGCCAGGGTGGCCCCCGTCCGCCAGGGTGGCCCCCTCCCTCCCAGGTGCAAGTGTGTGTTTGTGACAGAGAGAGAGTGAGTGTGGGGGAATGAGCGTATGTGCCAGAGTGGGGCGCCTCCCTCCCCTCCCTCTCCCAGATTTAAGTGTGTGTTAGTGACAGAAAGAGAGTGAGTGTGTGTGAGTGTGTTTGTGAGAGAGAGAGAGAGAGTGTGTATGAAGGAGAGTGTGTGCCAGGTGAAGGAGAGTGTGTGCCAGGGTGGCCCCCCCTCCCTCATTGCCTGCTTCCCTGCCAGGGGCCACCCTCCCTCTCTCCCCACCTCCTCCTCCTCCAGCCCTCCCTGCCACTTGATCCCGTTCTTCGGTACTCCTCCCCGTGCCTGCTAGCACTGATGTTTACCTCCTCCTCTTCTGTCCCTCCCTGCCTCTTGATCGGCAATCTTCGTGACTCCTCCCCTGCCTGGTACACACCCACCTTCTCCTCCTCCGGGCCGCCCTGCCACTTGATGTTGTATCTTTGGTACTCCTAAGGCTAGTGCTATAAAAAGAAGCGCTCAGCTGTCCTGAGCGCTAACTACAAAAAATGTTTAAGAAAATGTAAAAACGTGGCACCGCAGGCAGCCTTGAGGCATTGGCTGCTGGCTGTGCAGGCTCCTCCCGTCTCTTACGTCACTGCCCCCGGAGCGACGTAGGGGCAGTGACATAAGAGACGGGCAGAGCCTGCACAGCCAGCAGCCAATGGCTCAAGGCTGCCTGCGGTGCTGCGTTGTTTTTTTTTGTTGTTTGTTTTTACATTTTTTGTTGTTTGCGCTCAGGTTAGTCAGCTGATTGCTTCTTTTTTTGTAGCACCGGCCCTGCTGCTCAACATGAAAAGCAGCAGTGGCCGGCAATGGAAGCTGGGGCTGGCGCGGTGGAGGAAAAGTGGGCTGGCAGGGCCCGTCTAGGGCCGGCCGTGGCTACGCCCCTGGCAGCAGTCTTGAGCAATTCTACTCCTCCCCCTACCTGGGTTGTTGTTTGCTGGGGGGGGGGGGGGGGTGTTATGTGTGTTTGCGGTGGCAACCTGGAGCGATTCTACTCCTCCCCTGCCTGGGTTGGTGTTTGCAGGGGTGTGCCGTTCAGTGTGTTTGCAGTGTCAACCTTGGGGGGGGGGGGTGTTTTGGTGATGGGCGGCGACTTTGGTGGGCGGGGGGACGTGCTGGGGGGTTTTGTTCCGTGTGTTAGCGGTGGCAACCTTGGGGGGGGGGGTGTTTTGGTGACGGTCGGCGACTTTGGGGGGTGGGGGAAGAGGGCGGATAGTATGTTTCCAACCTTCTAATGGGACGTCATTTTAGGTTGAGCGCTGTTATTTGCTGTGTCATTGCTCTGCCCTCAACGTCATTACGTTTGACGCGTGGGCGGGGCAGACACTCATGGAGCAAAAAAGTGTTCTCAGCCGCCTCACTTTAGAACGTTGGGAAAGTGAGGCTTCATTAGAAAGTTGGAGGTGCGTTTTATATAGAGAGATTAGGATTTATTTACCGCCTTTTTGAAGGAATTCACTCATGGCGGTGTACAGCAAGAATAAGTCAAACATAAGCAATAAAGAATTACAGCAGTAAAAATATTCAAACAACAATACAAAGTATGGCATAGTATGCTACATTACAATGCCAACACAATACACAATAAAACATTTTAATAGACAGCATAGGGTGTATGCAAAGATGGAACATATAGATAGATAAGATAGAGTAACAGGAATAAGAAAAGTGTCTAGTTTAAAGAAAGTTGCTTTTAAACATTATCTTAGCCAGGGTAGGAGTGGATAAACTTGTCCTGCTAGAGTATGTTCAGCCGGTGTCATTTACTTCTTCCGTTAAAGGCCTGATTGAAGAGCCAAGCTTTCACATGCTTTTTGAAGCAGAGATAGTCTGTGTTAAGCGAAGTGCCAGAACAACGGAAGAAAGCATTCAAAGAATAGTACAAGAATAAACACTAGAGAATGACACGGGAGAGGGTAGCTGTTATACAGTGGGTAAAATGAAAAATTTCCAGGTTTTACCATAGGCACAAAAAGCAATTATTATCCTGCACTGCGGGAGCGGTAGTAATCCCTGCACCCCCAGTAAAACAGATGCCTACCTTTTACTGCTGTTTTACCACTGGGCTGGGACATTCCTCCTCCTCTCGTTCTGTTCAGCTGTGCTCCCTCTCCCGCCTGCACATGCAGGCATGCATGCAGACGCACACAGTCTCCCATACGAACTCCGGCCGGCACATCAGAGTTCCCTGCCCGCCCACCATGCTGACATTACAAGAAGAGAGGACCCTGATTGGCCTCTTTCTTTTTGTCTCATCTGATCTCACACTGGCACCACCAGCATCACCACGGTAGCTATTTTGTGGGTTTGGTATAAACTGTGTTTTTGACTTAAAAGATAGAGCTGAATCCCCCAAAGCCCCCAAATTCATCACCACATGGGCTACATGAATCATAACGTCAGAGCAATTTCAGAAGGAAATCTCCCAAAAGAGTCTACTGTTATTAATAAGATCTCAGTCTTAGCAACATTAAGAACCAAACAGTGTCATCCACTGATTTACATGATTAAGAATATTCTGCAACCGGGCTATCATCTCAGGAACCAAATCTGTCAGTGGTAAAAGGAACTGAATGCCATTGGCATAAACCCAATAGGATACTCCAAATGACTTCAGAAGATCACATAACAGTGACAAATACAAATTAAACAAAATCCCAGACAGGGATGATCCCTGTGGTACCCTGGTATGCATATGCCTCAGAGAAGAGGCTCCCACATGCACTTGGACCCTCCTATAATGGAGGTAAGAACCAAACCATTCCAGTACTGATCCCGATATCCCACACTCTACTAGACATTTCAGCAATACTTGATGCAGCGGAAACATCAAGAAACACCAAAAGGAAACTGGTGTGATGATCTAATCCACGATATAGCTCATTTAACATGGCAGCTGTCAATCCTTCAGTACTATGGACCCTGCGGAATCCATACTGGAATGGATCAAGATTTTTTTTCTCTGCCAAGTGCTCATCAAGTTGTTTACATACCACCTTCTCTATAACTTTCACCAGTACAGGTAAGGAGGCTATAGGACAAAAGTTACCAAGGATATTAAATCCCAATGCAGGATTCTTCACCTTTGGGTAAACTGTGGACACTTTTAGATATAAAGAAGCTGTACCGCTTGCAAACATTTATTAATCATGATGGTAAGTGTTGATACAACCACTGTTGCCATTTCCTTCTTTAATACAGGACTACAAGGGTCCACAACAGAGGCAGTACCATTACACAACTGTAACGCTGACTTTACTTCTACCTCATTCACTAGAGCAAAAGAATCCCAACTAGCCTTCTCTTTCAGCTCAGTGACATCACTTCCTTTGTTATGCAAACAAGCATTCACCAACTTAGAAACTTTCATCTCAAAAAAATGAGCAAAGTCACCCATGGATATACTTGTTCTGCATTCCAAAGGCTGAGTCACTTGTGTCAATGAACGTACAAGAGTATACAATTCTTTTGGATGATTTAAAGGATCACTAATCTTTTTTTGATAATATAGCCCTTTCTGTCTAGTAATAACCAATTTATATTCATACAATTTAATTAAATAGCTCTCCTTTACCTCAATATCTTAATCTGTCCTCCACTCTCTCTCTCTCTCTCTGCTTGACGCAGCTCATGACGTAGTTGTCACAAACATGATGTAAACCAAGGCATAGGGTTATGAGTTCCGAACCTTTACCAGCTTTACAGGGGCAACCTGATCTAGGGCACCCATTAAAATCTCATTCCAATGGTCTGCAATCTCAGTAACTGACATAGCTGATACATCACCCAACATTGGAGTCCAAACATTCATCAAAGCCTGTGCATCAACCATAGCCCTAACACCTTTTATAAAAGATTTTCTAGGAAAATTTTGGTCTAAATTAGGCATCACTGCTGAAAACAGAATCAAATATCAGTCCAAATCTGTGGAACAACTCACAGAACACTAGTTGATAAAAGGGCAGAAGGTACAAACACAGAATCAAGTATGTGTCCTGCTGAATGCATAGAGTGTGTTACTATTTGAGACAAACCAAACACAGATAACACAACAAACAGCATATGATCATATTCTATGCTAGGTGTTATAGACAAATTGAAATCTCCTAATACTATAAGCTTAGCCATATCCACTGGCAGATTAGAAAAAACATTCCACAAAAAAGAACAGTCATGCTGCAATGCCAGAGGAGAACAATACAACAAACAACAATTTGAACATTTTTTACAACCAATATATTTATCTTATTCACACAATCAGCTTACACAATCTCAAAAACCATTGCAGAATGATATATCAACAAAACTAACTCCCCCCCACCCTGTTGACCCTCTCTACATTGCCGTTCCCAATCTTAGCCCTTAGGGCATCATAATTTCACAAAAGGTATATCAGACAGCTCTGACTAAGATTTGGTGATTGCAAGCACATCTAACGCATACTGAAAACAATATCATGTATCAGCATCATCTTATTTTTCACTGAACGAGCATTCAATAAGCAAATCTTCACAGAAATGAAAGATTTTTCCTCTCCCACCAGAGAAATCATCACAGGGGCTAAAATTCGGTCTTGTCTCCGCTCAAAGGCCACCTGTAGGAATGAGCCTCATACCTCCCATGACCCACAATAGCTGAAATCTTACACATATTTAAAATCAACAACTAACTCACTAATCTTCACATGTTCAAAGTCCACCCTATGGACCTCCTTAGTCACGCTCCTTTGTTGGAACAGCAAAGGCAATGCACATCCTCTGGCGCACCACGCCTCCAGTGTCAATCTCCCAGTCTTCACCCCGTGCACCAGATGATGTCACCATGGGCTGGGTCAGCAGTCTTCCTGCACAGGAAGCGCAGCTCAAAGCACAAGTCAGCAATGGTCCAGCACTCCAAAACTGCACAGCAAACTTTCTTCAGCAGCTATACAGCTCTCCAGGACACAGCAACAACTTCCATCAGCGTTGGTCTCCAGATCTTCACCCCGCACATCCAATGATGCCACCGGATTGTTTGATAGAGGACACAACATGGCTTCATTGCTTTCTTCAAGCTAGTGATTTCTGCAAGTTCCTGGCTTTTAAGTCCATTGCATCACTGACAGGACCCCAGTTGAAGGCAGAAGTGCCGAAACATGGCCCGTGTTGGGTTCTGTGATCAAGAGCATCCTGTATATTGGACTTGAAGTCTATATTGGGTGTTGTTGTCAAGCACATCCCATACATTGGATTTGAAGAGTGTATTATGGAAATACTTTTTGGACTTTGTGAATAAATTGAGCCTTTTGGACAACCTGGAATTTTGCCTTGGTGCCTTCCATCCATTTTGTTTGATTGCTCACTTGCTGTGGAAGTGTTTGTTTCCTTCCTTTTGCTTGTGTGCCCAAATTTGAGCACCAACAAAAAATAACACTCAGAGCTGGGTGCCGTTTATAAAATAGCATCTGGCATCCAGATAAGCACCCACTTTTGGGCATGAAGATTTACACCAAATGAAACCTGGTATAAATTCTCACACCTAAAATAGGTGCAGATCTCCCTTATTCAGGAAAACTGTGAGTAAATTTTAGGAAGCCCCTGATCCACCCATGCCCTTCTTATGGCTGTTCCCCATTTTCAGATCCATGTGTAAAATTTACGCATGGATCCTGGAACCTAAAGATATATACACATTTAAATTGATGCCAATTAGCACCAATAATTATTAGAACCCAATTATCAGCACTAATTGGCTCGTTTATCAATTAAATTGAATGCGTAAATTGGGTGGTCACAATTTTGAGCACCATATATAGAATTAGGGTGTTAATTCTCCATTGTCCCAGGTACAAAAAAATTTAGATGATGAGCCCAGTAAGGATACGGAAAGTATCTGCATATAGTAAATGTAAATCCGATGTATGCATAGAAGAAGCAAATTCTCGCATAGTAGGATATGTAGAACACAACAGCGAAGATGACTCAAAAAAGGCAGACTCTTCAGATGGTCTAAATGTTTATTATGAAGCAAACGAGACTTGACACAGCTGTGTTTTGGACAACAAGGCCTGCATCAGTAGTCTCTGAAATTGCACTGAAACATCCATTTGGAATGACTGGTGTCTATAATCAGAATAAGAAAAACAAACAGCATATAAAGTGCTCCGTGCACTAAAACAAGTGAGATCTCATACGAGCTTCTAGACTGCAGGCGAAGGCTCGTTAGTGAAAACTGAATGTAGTTCCTTACTCCTCACAGTTGGAAGCGAAGGACTCGCTTCCGACTGAGGAGTAAGGAACTCCATTCAGTTTGTATTGTGCTAGGAGGTATCTCCATTTTGTGCATCAGACCTTTTCAACCAGAATTGTTTAAGAATAATCCATTGAGCCCTAATGCAGGCGCTGTGCGCTGAAACATGCCCTGTGCCGGGTCATTAACACAAGATTGGTGTTCAAGCTACATGATTAAAAGGATTTGTGTCCCTATTTTTGAGGGCTCTTAGTGCTTTTATCTGCTGATTTAGACTTTGTCTTATACTTTGTACCCTCTCTGTGTTGCTTTATTAGGACTTAATGAAACCGCCTTTAGTTATAGAGCAAATCAAAGCAATTTACAATAAAAGAAAATTTAAAACAAGCTGAAAGGAACGCCAATATAATACAGGACAGTCATCATTCTCACAGGAGAGCTTACAAAACACAGGTAAATAGTGGCTGTTGGCTGCAGCAGTGTCTGATGCAGGTTCCCTCCTACTACCACAATTGATGGCCTAATAATTCTGCAAAAGGATGCATTTTGAGAGCAACTTTAAATTTACCAAGCCAAGGGGAGGATGTTCCATTAAAAAGGTGCTAAAAAATAAAAAGCGCTTTTCCTGGTCACTTCACGATAGGCTTTTGACTAACCAATGCTCATTCAATGAGCATAAAGCTCTAGATGGTATGAAGGAATTGTCAAAGAGGCCAAATAATCCTCAAGATCTCAGCTCAACCTGGACCATGGACTAGGGGTTTTTATTTCTTTAATATAAACCTAGGAGCATAGATATGTTTTTCCTTAGACATAAGGAAAAGTCCCTATTCCAGCTATTATGACAGCAGCAAAGAATTACAGGAGTCCACAGAGTAACATTACTAGATCTAGCATGCGCCATTCTTAGGGTCCATTTGTATGACTGCCTCTTTGTCCATACATCTATATGTATCTACTTGTTTTGCATATATGCTAACAAACAGATGTTTAGGGCTTCACAAATGGAAGATCAGAGCAGTGGCAAATGCCAAAGAGCCAGTGCACAGATTCCACCGGCAAAGAAGACACAGAATTACAGTGAAAAGCCAGCAAGAGTCCCCAGATCCCACCAGCAGAGGGCAGTGAAAGCCACATTGAAGAGCCGGCGGGTGTCCCCAGGTCCCACTGGCAGAGAAAAGGGAGAACCGTGCCGAAGAGC
Organism: Microcaecilia unicolor; assembly: GCF_901765095.1. Classification (NCBI taxonomy): domain Eukaryota; kingdom Metazoa; phylum Chordata; class Amphibia; order Gymnophiona; family Siphonopidae; genus Microcaecilia; species Microcaecilia unicolor. Next base: position 94,956,896 of record NC_044039.1, read on the forward strand.
AAGCAGGAAACCCCAGGTCCTATTGGCAGAAAGGAGGAAGAGTCGTGTGGAAGAGGTTCTGCTAGGGAAGATTGGATGAACTTCAGAGCCGGGGTGGGGTGAGGGATAGCGTGAAGGGTGGGTTGGAAGAAAGGGTATGGAGTTAGAGAGAAAGGAAAGGAGAGAGGAAGGTGAGGGGCACAGCATAAAGAAAGGGCTATGGTTAGAGAGGGTAGAGAGCATAGCATAAAGTGAATGGATGCGTTAGAGAGGAGGAGGGAGAGAGGTGATGGGTTGGAGCATAAAGGAAATGGTATGATCAGAAAGGAGGAGGAAAGGGGAAGAGGTACTAGGGTGAGAAGCAGAGCATACGGGAAGGGGCAGGGTTAGAGAGGAAGAAAGAGAAGCAAAAGGGGGAAGGAGGTGTACAGGGAAAGGGAATAGTGGATTGAGAAGATGGGAATTGGAAAAGCACAAGGTGGGGTAGGGAAGATAAGGAATGAGTTCAGGAAGGGAAGGAGGGAGCAAAAAGGAAAGCAGTGAAAGGAGACAAAGATCAAGGTTGGGTGGAAGAAGAAGGAGAGGAGGAGCGTGCATGGGTGGGTGGCAGGGAAGTGCAAGAGGATGAGAGGGAGAGGAAGGACAGGGGAGAGTGTAAAGGAGAGAGAAGTCTACATTTCCAAAGGTACACACATGTACACACACACACACACACACACACACACATATATATATATATATATATATATATATATATATATATATATATATATATATATATATATATATATATACATAGAGCTCCCCCCCCCCCCAACACATACTAACACACAAACTCTGAGACACAGCACCAACGCCCATATCCTTTCACATTCAAGAAGGCAAAACCAAGTTAGAAAATGACTAATAGATTTATAACAATCTATGGCAAGCAGTTATTCAAACTGAATTCTTACTTGAAAATTAAAGGAACAAGATCTGAAGAAAAGTTAGCCAGACACAACATTGTCCAAGCAAAGTCTTTGTGAAATCTATGGTTGTCATTTCCAGAGAGTGGATATAATTTTGCTTTTTGTTCACAGCTGGATTCCTGGCCTGAAGCATAGCCATATATATTTTTTAGAGTAAAGGTAGACAGGCACTTTTGTTTTCCAGCTGTGAAAAAAAATTGAGAGTGCGCTAACTCGTATGATTGATTTGCTCTTATGTAATACCATAAAAGTGTGAAAACTGCTGAAGAAGAAGGCAATAATTTGGAGAACTTGTCAACTAAATCATTTCAGAAAAATCCTTGTCTTATGAAAGAAAATTCTGAGCACTACAGAAATGTGATTCATACATATTCTTTTCTGCCTGGAACTAACTCACTCTCATTGCAGGATAAAATTTGCGTGTTGTTCAACAAGGCATGTATGGGAGAGATGCTCCCAGTGGCATATGTATGTCCAAGGAGAAAACATATGTATTGATTCTATTTTCAAATCGTGCTTACTTTTCAAGTAGAATTCTATCCTCACAAAAATACATAGAAGTAACCGTATGCACTTTCCCCCAAATTCCATATATCGCGCCTTAATTTCCACACGGAAATTGAAACGTATTCTATAACAATGCATGTAACTTAATTGGTTAACTAGCTAATCAGTGCTGCCAATTGGATGTTAGCAAGTAATTATCAGCACTAATTGGCATTAATTATGATTTATGCGCACAATTTGCTAAGCGTATTCTATAACGTGATGCGCATAAATTCCAAGTTGCATAGTTGAAAAGGGAGTGTGTTTATAGGTGTGAAATGGGTGTTTCTAAAATATATGTACATTATTATAGAATACACCTGCTCTGCGCCTAATATAGGTGTCGGGATTTACACCAAGTAAAACATGGCCCAAATGGACGCAACCAAATCTGGTCACATTGAGAGGAGCTCGGTGTATACCGCATGGAAATTTAAGCCTCTTCTATAAAAATTAGGTATACTTTAGAGAATACACTTAGGTGTATTTTTTGTCCATGCAGATTTTTCAGACGCCATATATAGAATCTAGGCCTTTGTGCTTGGGGCAGTTTTCAGTGAAAGCATACATGTACTTTTGCTTCAAAAGTTAGAATAAAGCCTGAGCTTAAAGGTGGAAATTCTATAAATCAGCGCCTCAGTCTGGGTGCCCCAATGCCATGGGCTTAGTGTCAATTCTCTAATGGCATTTTGGTGCCAAGATTCCATTGTAGAATACTGGAGCCCATGATTAGCTGCACCCTCGTGCTATGTCAGTGGCATAAGTTGGTACACCTAAGTGCGTGTATGATGTGTGCAGTTTATAATATTCTATAAATTACACATGGAACTGGGAAACAAGCCCATGAACCGCCCATACATGTACACTCCTCTTGCATTTAGGTGCTATGGCACTTAGGGTTACTAAGCTGTGGTCAAAGGGCCCTGTGCTACCGGCCGTTTCTGCCACACTAGGCCCTTTTCATCTCAGTGGGTAAAAAGGACAAAAAAAGAAATGGCCGTGTGGTAAGATTGCATTTACCGCATGGCCATGTGGGGGGGGGGGGGGGGGGGGGAGGGGGGATGCACATACCGCCACCCATTGAGGTGGCTGTAAGGGCTCCTGTGCTAACCTGGTGGTAACCCACTGGGTAACTGCTGTGGTAAAAAATAGGGACCTATTTTCCCTAGCGTTGGAAATGACACATGCTGGGGGTGGAACTACCGTGTTGGGCCGGCAGTAATTTCGGATTGCCACACGGTAAGCCCTCTGTGGGCTTACCGCTGCTTTGTAATAGGGCCCCTTAGTTACTATCTTATGGAATAGTGCCTAGTGAACATAAGGGCCTACTCGTCAGTTAATGGTGCCTTTGATGCACCTGAGTGGTGCCTACCTCTAAATGCCACTTTATATAATTGTCCCCATAGGGGATACATTTTTACATTTTATTTTTATTCAGATTTATAGATAGTATATAATGAGTCAACACTTGCATTAGAACATTAGAGCAATACAGAATACAAAAATATATATAGGTGTCCTTTTACCAAGCTGTGGGAAAATGGGCCCTGTGCTGGTGGTGGGGGCCATTTTTCCCGCACACCAGGGCCCTTTTTAACGCAGCAGGTAAAAAGACCCCAGATAAACATAGCCATGTGGTAAGAGACCTCTTACTGAATAGCCATGTGACGGGGAGCCCTTACTGCCACCCAATGAGGTGGCGGATAAGGGCTCCCGTGCTAACCCGGGCAGTGAGCAACAATGCCCTATTACTGCCAGGTTATTGCCATGCAAGCCATTTACAGGGTTTTCTTTTTCCCCCGGAAATTGTGCATGCTCGGGGGGGGGGGGGGGGGGGGAAGACTACCGCCAGTGGCCGCGTTGGGCTGGTGGCAGTCCCGAAAGAGCGAGCCCCATAATCAGATAAAAATTTCAAGGAAAATTACTACTTCAAACAAGCACCAATATTAAATATTAAAAGGGGGGACGGGGAAGGGACAGAGCTACAACAGGAGAGTAATTACAGAAGAAATAAACTACTATTGCAGTATATATTTGAAGGGAAAAATTGCTTCAAGACTGATTTAAACTTCAGGTTTACATTTAAACAAATCTAATTAGACTATTCAGCTAAAGCTGTTAGAGGCATATCCAATACCGCAGAGATTACAACCTTATTATTAAGAAATGTGGTTAGATGTGAAGGATCATAAAAAATATATTTGCTATTGTGATATCTACAGGGAAATTTTAAAAGGAAATGTGTTCCTATCTAATGGACTGTAGGTCTAAGTAGCAAAAATTACTTATATCTTTTCTGAGTTGCCTTAGATACATCATGGTAGACCCAAATCTGGTGACCCATAAAATAAAGTTTTCTAATATAATAACACAATAGTTTATTTTTCATTATCAGAAGCAAATGTAGCTATAGGAGCCAACTTTTCAAAATTATTGGGGGTGCTAAGCCCAATGTAAATAACCCCTCCCTGGACACATAAAAGGAATTTTCTCAATATTGGGGGTGCTCAAGCACCCACAGCACCCACAGAGTCGGCTCCAATGAATGTAGCCATGAAAGTATTGTAGGGAATTGTAGTATGAACAGCCAGGTCTGATGCTACTGTTGCATTCAAACTATCTTGAGATATAACATCAATTTCAGTGTTAGTAGTGCCTTTCCCCTTAAAAGAAATAGAAATGTAATAAACCTTAAACATACTTAGTATGTATTCTAGGGTATGGCAAGAATGCCCCACATATATTTTTTTCAACATTTCTTCTGCAGATATCCCAGTTCTCCTTGTGAAGTTAATAAAATGTAAATTTTTATTTTTACATATATTTTCCATTGCTTCCAGTTTCCTCTGTATAATGGTATTATCTTTTGCTACCACTGCTTCTGTGGCGTTTATCCTGGTATCATTTGTGTCCAATACTTCCACACGTTTCCCATATTCACTTATAGATGTTGTCTGCTCTGAAAGAGTTCCAGAGAAATCATTCATGCACTTATCCATGGTATGAAGTTTACCCAAGAGAAGTTTACTCACATTATCAATTGCCAACCAAAGTGACTCAAGAGTTACTACTTGAGGTTTTTCTAGCAATAATACTGATTCCAAACCATATACTCACCAGATTCAGGAAGTCCTAAAATTCCAGAGGCTTTCAAAACTTTCATCTCTATAGGTTCTCTATCTACCTGTTGCGTTCTCGAGGGCCTTGGCATCCTGTCAGGTCCTCGAGGCAGGACTGGAGTTCGTGAGCCCTTGGGCCACTGCCGAGGAGCGGCAGCGGCAGGCAAGACCACCTTGGAACTGGATACCCCGAAGAGCAGTACTGGAACTCTGGACTGGAGTAGTTCAAGGCAGGCAACTAAAACAGACGAAACAGGAACAGCTTCACCTGCACTTAGCCACCGTTCCTCCAGAGTTGAGCTCCGAAGTGCAGGTGGCCGGCAGGACTTGCAGGATAAGGCAGGAACTGAAGATCCAGAGGACCCACCCTGGGTCTGGGATACACGAGGGAGACCAGACTAGGAACTAAACACAGACAGTGTGCTGCTGCACAGCCACTAGCAAGACCCAGAAGACAGCCCAAGGAACACAAGGCGTACAGAAGCCTAGCAGGAGCAAGGACTAGGGCAGCATACACACTAGGCAGAACGGGGATCCGGGAATACCCACAGGGTAAACCCTCTAGCTAGGTGGAGACAGGATACAGGAATAACCACCCAGGAAATACACCCTAGCTAGACAGATACAGGATTCAGGATATACACTCAGGATATACAAGCAGGGTAGGCACACAGGCTAGGCAAGGCAGGACTTAGGGTAAAGAGAGAAAACCAGGAAGAACAGGCCAGGGGTCTAGGGCTGGCAGCAGAGCAAACAGAGTAACCAGGAATAACAGGCCAAGGGTCTTTGGGGCAGACAGGAGAACAGACAGAGTAAACCAGGACAAAGGCTTCACCCCAACCCAGGGTAAGCCAGGAACAGAGGCTTCACCCCAAACCCAGGGAAAGCCAGGTAGGACCCGCAGTTCACAGACAGAGGCTTCACCCCAACTCAGGGTAAGCCAGGAAGGACCGTAGTCCACAGACAGACAGTGGCAGGGAAGATCCCCCACAGAAAGACAACAGAGACACAGACACAGAAAGAAGCTGGGCTGGAACCCAGAGAGAGGCTAAGCAGTAGTGCAGCCGACACTTACTAACCTGACCTGGCCTAAGAGCATAACACTTATGCAAAGGCCCCGACTGCAAGCACAGCACTTCCTTATGAAGGCTCTCACTGATGAGTCACCAGCAGTAGGGCAGAAGCAGGAAGTACACAGACCCCAAAGAGAGGCTTGACACACATAGGAAGTGAGCCCACACAGGTGAGGTCTAGTGAAGCAATCAGCCCAGAGACTAGAGACAAGACAAACACAAACACAGACAGAAGCCAGCAGAGCTGCTGACCCCCAGAAAGAAGGTAAGGCTGAGGGTGGTCACGGCCACAGATGTGACAGTACCTCCTCCTCAAGACCCCCCCTCCCGGTCCCATAGGGGTTTCAGGTGCCCAGGAGTAACTGTGGTGAAACGTCCTGATGGGTTTCAAAACCCAGACATGGATCACTGGACTGGAAGTCCCAAGGAAGTTCAAAACTGGCAGACAGGAGCAGAGCTTGTAAACCGGAGGCTCCTTCGAATCACCGCTGGGCAGACTCAGAAACTTGGATGCAGCAAGAGGAACAAAGTTCAAAAGGAACCCTTCTCTGAGGGAACCCAGACTGAACTCAGGAAGCAAACTGGGACTGGGACCCGGACTAGAGTCAAGAAGCAAACCGGGACTGGGACCCGGGCGGGCGTCAGGAGCTTGACTGGAACTGGAACTGGAACTCAGCGCGGCCTCAGCATCTTGGCTGGAACTGGAACTTGGAGCAGACTCCGCATCTTGGCTGGAACTGGAACTCTGAACAGGAGCTGAACCGGGACTGGGACCCGGACTGGCATCAAAGTCGTGACTGGAACTGGAACTCTGAACAGGAGTTGAACCGGGACTGGGACCCGGACTGGAATCAGAGTCTTGACTGGATCAGGAACTCGAGGCACCCTCTGCCTCCTGGCAGGGACAGAACTTTAACTGAGGCTTGACAGAAAACACCCTTTGGACAGGGATCTGAGGCTCGATCTGAAGCGCCACACGAACTGGCCTTAGGAGCTTGATTGGAGGTGCCCTCTGGACTGGAAGCGGAGGCTCCACCTGAACCACCCTTCGGACTGGCACCGGAGGCTTGGTTAGAAGCCCTCGAACTGGACTCAGTGGCTTGACTGGACGGGTCACTTGGACAAGAACTGGAGGCTCGACCCGGAGTGCCACTTGCATAGGCCTCGGAGACTCCATCAGAAGCACCCCTCGGACTGGACTCAGGGGTTTCAAAGGGCGTGCCACTTGAATGAGGACTGGAGGCTCGGCCCGGAGCACCACTCGAGCAGGAATCAGAGGCTCAATCGAAAGCTTCCCTCGGACTGGACTTGGAGGCTTAAGTGGAAGCGTTACTTGAACTGGAAGCGGGGACTCGGTATGAAGCACCCCCTGGACTGGACTCAGGCGCCAAGGTGGCGGCACTACTTGGACTGGAATCAGAGGCTTGGTCCGACGTCTCACTCGGCCTGACCTCTGAGACAGCTGAGGAGCCCTGACCGGAGAAATCCCACAGCGCCTTCTTTCGGCCTTAGCCTCAGGAGCTGGACTGGAACTGGAACTCTGACCCAGAGCTGGACCGGGACCACTCATCCACCTCCTTGCCGCATGGGCCTCAGGAGTATTCCGCAGAGCTGGATCCGAGAGAAGTTGGAAGCGGTAAAGGAAGAGCTTCATAGAGGGATCCATAGCAGAAACTGGGTCTTCAAAAAACCCTCGCCCAGAAACGCGCTCTCTCTCCACTGCTGCCTCAGGAGTATCTTTCAGGGCTGTATCAGACAAAAGTTGTACCCGGTAATCCTGGAGGGTCATTAATGAATCCAAAGAAAAAAATCAGGTTGGAACTGGGATCTGAACTGGAATCAGGAGCTACACCGGGGTCGGAACCCGGATTGTCCATAGGGAACGAAGTCATGGGCAGGAAGCCCAGCTGGACAAATGATCTTGCCGGACTCATGGCCTTTGCATTCTGTTGCGTTCTCGAGGGCCTTGGCATCCTGTCAGGTCCTCGAGGCAGGACTGGAGTTTGTGAGCCCTTGGGCCACTGCCGAGGAGCGGCAGCGGCAGGCAAGACCACCTTGGAACTGGATACCCCGAAGAGCAGTACTGGAACTCTGGACTGGAGTAGTACAAGGCAGGCAACTAGAACAGACGAAACAGGAACAGCTTCACCTGCACTTAGCCACCGTTCCTCCGGAGTTGAGCTCCGAAGTGCAGGTGGCCGGCAGGACTTGCAGGATAAGGCAGGAACTGAAGATCCAGAGGACCCACCCTGGGTCTGGGATACACGAGGGAGACCAGACTAGGAACTAAACACAGACAGTGTGCTGCTGCACAGCCACTAGCAAGACCCAGAAGACAGCCCAAGGAACACAAGGCATACAGAAGCCTAGCAGGAGCAAGGACTAGGGCAGCATACACACTAGGCAGAACGGGGATCCGGGAATACCCACAGGGTAAACCCTCTAGCTAGGTGGAGACAGGATACAGGAATAACCACCCAGGAAATACACCCTAGCTAGACAGATACAGGATTCAGGATATACACTCAGGATATACAAGCAGGGTAGGCACACAGGCTAGGCAAGGCAGGACTTAGGGTAAAGAGAGAAAACCAGGAAGAACAGGCCAGGGGTCTAGGGCTGGCAGCAGAGCAAACAGAGTAACCAGGAATAACAGACCAAGGGTCTTTGGGGCAGACAGGAGAACAGACAGAGTAAACCAGGACAAAGGCTTCATCCCAACCCAGGGTAAGCCAGGGACAGGGGCATCACCCCAACACAGGGTAAGCCTGGAGCAGAGGCTTCACCCCAAACACAGGGTAAGCCAGGAACAGAGGCTTCACCCCAAACCCCAGGGAAAGCAGGAAGGACCGCAGTCCACAGACAGAGGCTTCACCCCAACTCAGGGTAAGCCAGGAAGGACCACAGTCCACAGACAGACAGTGGCAGGGAAGACCCCCCACGGAAAGACAACAGAGACACAGACACAGAAAGAAGCTGGGCTAGAACCCAGAGAGAGGCTAAGCAGTAGTGCAGCCGACACTTACTAACCTGACCTGGCCTAAGAGCATAACACTTATGCAAAGGCCCCGACTGCAAGCACAGCACTTCCTTATGAAGGCTCTCACTGATGAGTCACCAGCAGTAGGGCAGAAGCAGGAAGTACACAGACCCCAAAGAGAGGCTTGACACACATAGGAAGTGAGCCCACACAGGTGAGGTCTAGTGAAGCAATCAGCCCAGAGACTAGAGACAAGACAAACACAAACACAGATAGAAGCCAGCAGAGCTGCTGACCCCCAGAAAGAAGGTAAGGCTGAGGGTGGTCACGGCCACAGACGTGACACTACCACAAGCTTCAGAAATAACTCCTGGGACAAGCCATCCAAACCTGTGCTTCTCTGATAGCTGCTTGTTCTCTACAAATAGGCTCCAATACAATCATGTGTGGTTATGCAGGTGCTCTGCATTCTTCAGGGGACAGTGTTGTTTCAAGGGTCAAGGGAGACACTGCCTCTCCACCTTGTGGAACTTCCCCCAGCAGCCGTCAAATTTGCGTGTGGTGTACAAAAGTATCTATGGGACTCACCACCATCGAAGATTCCACGAAATGGCACACCACAGGCCTGGAGACCCCCTTCTGTTTCTTTCCAATACTTTGAGAAATGGAAAGCTTAAAAGAAACACCCTACGTAGCAGGTGAGTGCTGCTAGCACCATCTTGCTTTGCCCCCACTTACTGCCCCATAGGGGGTTATTTGATAAAGTTCTTTATGCATGTTAAGCATGTTTTACATAGAAGAAATGACTTTTGATGATCAGTACATGCATAAAAAGAAAGTGCATGCAAAAAGTATGGGTATAGACATTGATGTATATGTGAATATTTAGAAAACAGTACTTTTGGAGAAGGTGTATACTGGGTATGGGCATTTGCACACTATTGGGGCATGTCCTTGGGGTCTATTTTATAAAGTCACATGACAAGTCATTTTAGAAGATGTAAGTGAACATGTAGAAAGTTCATTTGCACATGTAAATTGGCATGCACGTTTCAGTAACAGTTTTAGTAAAGCTGTTGCATACCTGCAGCACATAAGAATTTCAAGGGATGTGATGGAGTGAAAATATACATGAAATCCTCATTTAGAAGAGGAATACACATGTAAAAAAAAAAACCCCAAAACTTCCCTGTTGATATTTATACCTCCTCCAAATTATGCACAAGGGTGACCTAACTGCTCATGTGGACCTAGGATTTCGAGGAACAAGTGAGTACACAATTATGTTTATCCCTCTGGCCCTAAAAACACCTCAGGCCAATGAGGTTTAGAATTTGTCTCATTAATTGGCTCCTCTTATAAGTATGGTTTTTGCAATTCAGCACTCAAAGGTGTATTTGCTGGCAGTTACATGAGTGAGTTGCAAAAAAAAAATCACATGTATGAATTGCTACATACATGGGTAGCACCTTGAATGATGCCACTATTTTGTGCATGTGTATTTTTGTAAAATGGCTTCCACTGTATGTGCTGGAAAATATATGTGTAGTCCTGTATATCCTTAACATATTTTACAAAAAGCTCTGTGTTCATAGAGCATTTTTTTATATTATGAATGTTCAACTTGTTACCTGCTTTGTTTATCAGTGGGATATAAATGTGAAAAATAAATAAATACATTTTGTAAAATACTTGGAAAATTTGAACCATTTGACTTGGACCTCCTTCTTCTGACCTAGACATCCTGTACAAAATTAAGCTTATAAGCATTTATCTTGCCTTTATAAGCAGAAGCGTAGCCAGGTTGTGATGTTGGGAGCAGCGAACAGCAGATTGCGTAGACATGCACGCTTCCACACAGGCATGACAGATCACATAAAAAATAGGCACCAGTACTGTAGAAGTCCGTCAGACGGGGGCGGGCTCAAAAGGAGAGAGATGCGAAGGAAGAATGGAAGACAGAGGCGTCAGCTGATCTTCTTGCCCGTGCAGCGCCTTCACATAGAGGTGAGAGGCGCTGCACGGGCCCGGTAAGAGGGAGGGGGGCCTGATGGAGGGGGGGAATGGCAGCGAGGACCCGCGGAGGAGGCGGGGCACAGGACGGAGGGTGTCAGTTAGGAGGCGGAGCTGTGGGGTTGACAGAGTACAGAGGAATGGAGGGGGGGCCGGCCGGGGCTTCTAAAGTAAGGATTTCTTCGTTTTGCTTTTTAAATGTATAATGCGGGGAGCAGCGGCGACCTCGGACGGGGTGGGGGGGGCAAGGCCGTTCAAACAGGATGCTCCTGACGAGCTCCTTTGCCCCCTCCCGGTCCTTTATTTTTTAACTTCTGGATTGCTTGCAGAGGGAGTGGGGAGCAGCGGCGACCTGGGACGTCAATAAAGGACGCCCCTGGCGCGTGTTTTCACCCCCCTTGTTCTTTTTTTTTTTTTAGTTCTATATTAGAGTTTTTAGCCGGAGAGCCCTAACGAGAGGTACAGACCTCTCGTTAGATTTCTCGGCGTTTTCCTTCGTTAAACCAATCGGAAAACATTAGTGCATGTCATTTCAAAAGGGTTTCTACACTAATTGCTCATCTGCATTCCATTTTCGTTAGCTGCTACGGTCCTCGAAAAATGGGCTTTAGTACATGAAACGGTTGGCAATTTCTTCGATAAAGGGTGGTTAAAGGGTTGTTAAAGTTTTGTGCATCTGGGCCTAAGAGTCACTGACCAGGAAAGGTATCTAGGTGTCATCGTTGATACATTGAAACCCTCTTCTCAAGGTGCGGCGGCAGCTAAGAAACCAAATAGAATGTTAGGTATTATTAGGAAAGGAATGGAAAACAAAAATGAAGATGTTATAATGCCTTTGTATTGCTCCAAGGTGCAACTGCACCTCGAATATTGTGTGCAATTCTGGTCATTGCATCTCAAAAAAGATATAGTGGAATTAGAAAAGGTACAGAGAAGGGCGATGAAAATGATAAAGTGGATGGGACGACTTCCCTATGAGGAAAGGCTAAAAGGCTAGGGTTCTTCAGCTTGGAGAAAAGATAGCTGAGGATAGATATGATAGAGGTCTATAAACTAATGAGTGGAGTGTAATGGGTAGACGTGAATTGCTTGTTTACTCTTTCCAAAAATACTAGGACTAGGGGGCATGCAATGAAGCTACCAAGTAGTCAATTTAAAACAAACCGGAGAAAATATTTCTTCAGTCAATGTGTAATTAAACGCTGTAATTCTTTGCCAGAGAATGTAGTAAAGCAGTTAGCTTGGCAAGGTTTAAAAAAAGTTTGGATAGCTTCCTAAAAGAAAAGTCCATAAGCCACTATTAAAATGGGCTTGGGGAAAATCCACTGCTTATTTCTAAGATAAGCAGCATAAAATATATTGTATTGCTTTGAGATCTTGCCAGGTACTTGTAACATGGATTGGCCACTGTTGGAAACAGGATGCTGGGCTTGATGGACCTTCAGTCTGTCCGAGTATGGTAATACTTATGTTCTTATGCACTTCTGGATGTTTTTCTGCCATAATGGAACAAAACACAAACATCCAGGGCTATAGGTTGGACCTTTTGGTCTAGACCTGTTTTGTTAATGAATAAGCCACAAAAAAATGCCCTAAATGACCAGATGGCCACTGAGAGAATCAAGAATGACCTCCCCTTACTCCTCCAGTAGTGACTAACCCATCCTACCCCCTAAAATGTGATTAAAAACATTACTTATGCCAGCCTCAGATGCTATACTCAGGTCCATGAGAGCAGCATGCAGGTCCTTAGAGTTTTCTGGTGGTGGGTGCAGTGCATTGCAGACAGGTGGACTCAGGCCCATACCTCCCCCTACCTGTTAACACTTGTTGTGGAAACTGTAAGCCCTCCAAAACTCACCAGAAATCCACTGTAGCCACATATAGGTTCCACCTTCACCCATTAGGGCTATTGTAGTGGTGTACAGTTGGGAGTAGTGGGTTTTGGGGGGCTCAGCAGACAAAATAAGGGATCCACGGTGAGATGTGTACCTGGGAACATTTACTTGAAGTCCACTGCAGTGCCCCATTGCTCTCAAGGGATGTTTGTGTGGCCAGTCTACTAAGAATGCTGGCTCCTCCTACATTCCAATGGCTTGATTTTATGCGTTTTTCATTTGGATGTCTTTTTCGAAAATGGACCAAAAAGATAAATGCACAGAGCACAAAACATCTAGCAAATAGCCATTTTGGGAAAAAAGACGTTTTCCTGTTTTGAAAATGCCCCTCCACGTATATCTGTTTGCAGGTTCCTCAAAAGATAGCTGAAGGCTTCTGAGTTTGTATCCTGGGGTTTCAAGTTACCATTCAAGTTCTGTCTGTGCTCAGATTTCCACTGTTGAAACTTCTTTTGCATTGCATCAAATTCAGTCATTGAAATCTGCTACAGCTAAAATATCTCAGAATTCTTATCCATGCACTCAATTTGAGCAGAATTAACTATTGGAATGGAAAGGCAAAAAAAAAAAAAAAACAATCAGTCATTGGCACAGAGGAAGAACCAAGACAATAAGCCACCAGTATAAGTTTATTTAGGAACGTAAACCTTTCGGCAGATGCCTGCATCAGGTGTGTACTTTCTAAAAATACAGTCATAAATATAATTTAAACACATGAACAGAATCAAAACAAAAATGTCATGGCTATATTTAAGAGAGCTTAATTAATGCACATGAAGGGTGGGTACTGAACTTGGAGAGAGAAGCAGTGGGAGAAGGAAGCACCAGAGCTGATACAACTGATGTACTTACACCAGGAGAAAGCTGGAACGTAGAACCAGCTCGCCACCATGATCTGCTATAAAAAAAGGAGAGAAAAAATACAAAGATAAAACCTTAGTGGCCCTTTTACAAAGGCACGTAAGGGCCTATGCGCGTGCAGCACAAGTCAAACAGGCATTGCTGCCCGGCTAACGTATGCACCGGGTGGTAATTCCGAGTTTGGCATGCGCCGAAAACCCGTTGTAGAAAATAATTTTCTATTTTCTACCGCTGGGGCGTTCCCAGCAGTAATCAGCAGTTGGCACTCACTGGACGGTTACCACCGGATAACACGTGAGCCCTTATAGCTAAGTCAATGGGTGGCGTTAAGAGCTCAGGCCGTAAATGGATGCGTGCTGGTTTTAATTTTGCTGAACGTCCATTTCCCTGCCCCTCAAAAAAAAAAAACTTTCTTCCAGATGTGGAGGAGAAATGGTCCAGCGTGCATCCAATACACGCGTCCACACTACCACAGGCCACTTTTTTGCACGCCTTTGTAAAAGGGCCCCTTAAAGAACAGGAAGGAACTAGAGGAGAGTCTCAGTAAAATGTACAAAGATTAAAAAAGGACTCTGAACTTGATGCTCAGTGAGCCGTACTTACAGTAAAGGGCTCGGAGAGACGCTCACCATTTGGAGGGACTGGCCTCCAGAGTGTGTAGAGTTACAAAAGTGAACTTTTATCTGGAACCTCCTTTCAAGAGAGGATCCAACAGGAAACCTACTAACAGACTAAAGAGTCCTTTTACTAAGCTGTGGTAAAAAAATTGGCCATGCACTAAAGTTGCCACTAGTGCACAGCCATTTTGAAAAATTATTGCAGGAGTACTTATCGACACCTATTTTGTAGGTGATAGGGGCTCCCACTTTATCTGTGCACTAATCAGTTAGCACACAGTTTGGTTAGCACAGGAATGCCCCGTGACATGCCCCATCACAAAAATACAAAACATTTAGTGTGCAGTTAACACGAGGACATTCTCAACTTACCACTTGATGCTGTAGTGTGTCCCACGGTACTCCATTTTTTGCTGTGCTAGGCACAAATTAGTGGTAAAATGCAGCTTAGTAAATGGGCCCCTAAGTATTGAACAGTATTTTTTTACTTTACACTTGTTGAAGGGCAAAAGGCGTCATCTTGTAAACTGTGGCCAGTAAGTGGAGCAAAGGAGGACTGCCGTTCCCTTTTCCATGTATACATGAGTATGAGAGGGGCAACCTTTTGAGAATATTTTCAAGTTTCCACGGACTCAAGTTTCCAGCTAAGTACCCGGTGGACTTCCTTATGCTGTAGGGGATCCGGGGGGCTATATATAAAGGTTGACCTATATTTGTGGTATTAGCTTGTGTTTTTCAGTTTGGTGAGTGGTGTTTGCAATTGGGGGATTATCAGGTGGAAAGGGTTTTTTCATATTCATCCGGTTTTCTCATCTACCTATGATAGTAACGGACTCCATATATTATAGGGATAGTTCTTAATACATATGTATTTCCCTATTTGGAGATTTGAGGTTCCTATTTGAGTAATTTAGTTATATTGATTCCCGTGTTGGAATCTTTAAGTATACTCCTAAAAACACCCGCAAACTGGATAAATTACAGGGACGTGTAATCAGAAGTAAACTTCCATCACAGACTAAAAAGGAACAGAAGGGCACACGTCCCTGTAATGTATCCAGTTGCAAACTATGCCAAAATATTTCACAGGACCCCACAGTTATCCACAAAGGAAAGATATTCAACATAAAGGGATCTTTCACTTGCTCATCTTCCAATGTGGTATATATCATTCAGTGTAAAAAATGTAACGAAGGATGCTATATTGGAGAAACAGGCCAGATGTTTAAGACAAGATTCAATTTACATAGACATCACATGAACAATACAGCCAGTAGGGCTCCCACCCCGGTGGGACAGCACTTCACAGAACCAGGACACTGTACCAGGGATTTCACAGTGAGAATCTTGAAAGGTAACTTTAAAACCATACAAGAACGTAAGACCTTTGAAGTCAGAATGATTGAATATTTTAACACCCAACAGAAAGGACTTAACAAGGATCTGGGGTTCCTAGCCCATTATAAACCATAAAGCTGTATGTCTCTGTTGATCACCCCACCCCTCACCTATCCACACCCATCCTGTTAGAATATCAATGATATGCTTTGATGTCCCCATGCATACCTCCTACCCACCCCCATCCTCCCACCCTGTCAGACTGTCATAGTAATGTTTGAATGTTTTCACTTATATACACTGTCAGCTAGCACATTTGCTTATTTCCGATCTGACGAAGAAGGGCAACCTTCGAAAGCTAATCATCTTATTTTCTTTTCCATGTTTTATTTTGTTTGATTTCTATTGATAATCAGAAGTATATAGAAATCTACTTTACATCTGCCATATACAAGTGCTCTTGTGCATTGTACCATGTTTTTTGCTTGAAAAATCCAAGTTTAGTTAACTAAAATTTGGATGCCAGATGGGCAAAGAGGCTGAGCAGGAAACGTGTGGCTTCCTTCGCTGCAAAGATCTCAGAGGCTGAGGAGCAGAGCCAGGAAGCTCTGTTCGGGAAGGAGGTCGAGGCACTAGCCGTGAATTCCTCTTGGGAAGACCCTGAGGGACGGAATGGGGGAGTGATGGGGCTGGAGAATCAGATGCCAGTATTCCCCAGATTTTATCCCCTATGACTGCAGTAGGTGAGCTTCCCCAGGGAAACCTGTGTAGAGAGCCTGGGCACGTATTGACCCCTGGGGGAAAAGAACAGAGCATTTTGTGGAAAATACTGAAAGACCTAAAAACGGGCCTTCCCAAACCCATCACTATGTGTTTGGCTACGGGGGACTTGGCTATGAATGGCCCCCAGATGTCTGTTTCTGAGGGGGTAGTGAGGTTGACTGTCTGCTACAGAGCCTTAATATCAACACTGTTTCAGTTGGTGGCTATGGAGTGGCTGTTCTGAAATCGGAGGACACAGTGGGTCACTGGTTGGGAGAGTCGGTACTTCAACAATTATTAAAGGAGCCCTGTGTTGATCAAGGGGGAGCGATCGCTGTAAAGCTTCCTAGATTAAGCACAGTGGATATACATTTAAAGAGAGTTGTTTGTTATAAGTGGGGATTGGACTACCTTATGTACCCTTGCCAGTGACATATTTAGTAGAGGTCAGAGGGAGACGTGGATATGGAAGGCCATTTCTAAGCATATGAGGCCTAACTGGAGCCTTCTAGACGGACCAGAGAACCCTTAAACCCACCACTATATTGATGCCTAACAGGGCCGCCGAGAGACTGGGCCAGGCCTGGGGCGAGGCCGCCCCCGGGGGCCACGCCCCACCGCTGCCCCCCAAGGTCACCGCCGCCGCTCCCCTCCTCTACCCGCCCCCCTCCATCCGCCACCGGGTGGGCCCCCTGCATTGAAATCACAGCGCCTCTCACCTCTGTGTGAAAGCACTGCAGGCAGCAGGGCAGCAGATCGCCTCCCTTCGGCCCTGCTTCCCTTCTTGTGTCCCGCCCTCGCGGAAGTTACGTCAGACGAGGGCGGGACACAGGGAGGGAAGGAGGCCCAAAGGGAGGCGATCTGCTGCCCTGCTGCCTGCAGCGCTTTCACACGGAGGTGAGAGGCACTGTGATTTCAATGCAAGGGGCCGGTGGCAGATGGTCAACGATGGAGGGCGGGTGGGACTGCGGCGCAGGGGAATTTTGTCCCCCCTGCCCCCCCTCTCAGCGGCTATGATGCTCAATATGAGAGGTGGAAGATTGGGCAGTCCATTTATAAGCATTGTGCCAAGGTTGTGGATTTCCAGCATCACACTCAATGCTATAGTGTGGACAGAATGTTACCTGGTGGGGTTATGGTCAAAAAACCTGACCCAAAGTGGTACAGTTAAAGTGAAAACTGTTGAGTAGGACTAAGGTCCAGATCCAAACTTAATGCCTGTTCTATTTATGATGTGCTGTTAAAGGAATACAGAAGTATGGATATAAATGGTTATAGGAAAATAATGATTTGGTCCAGGATAAAAAAAGAAATGTTTGAAGAAAAATGTTGGTGTTATGAAAAGAAAACATGAAGGGGTGGACTCTGGTCCAAGGTGTTGGGTGGGAATTATTGTAGGGAGATGTGTTAAATAAAAGAAATGGGGACATATGAGGTAATATTTCAAGAAAATGATGTGTTAAAATACAAAGTTGATTGGAGTTGCAATGGGGTGTTCTCTACTGTTTGGGAAGCTGTTGGGATATGGGAAAAATGTTTTAAGTATATTGCTATGCTTTGAAAGGGTTGGAGTCTACCTGACCCATGGTAAAGAGGAATTTCCCTTTACAAGAAGACTGTAGTAGGGAAAGAGAAAGGAGAGAAATATTTACTTGAAAAATGTGAAGTAATGTGGAAGAATGAATTGATGAAAATAATGTGTTTGTAAAACAAGGGTTATGTGAAGTGGAAGATAACCACGGGAAGAGGAGAAAAGAAATTATCTTATGTGTTGAATAAAGTTGAAATAATGATGTGTAGGGTTGAATTTGCTCCAGGAGAAAGGGAGAGTGTAATCCCCTATTAGGTTGGGATTGCTAAATCCCTGTAGAGAGTCACTGGGAGGAGTGACTGGGAGGTCCCTGGGTGGGAGAAAGCCCAGTCCAAGGGGAGGGTTTTATGAAATAAGGTGGAGAGAGATAGTGCTAGGAGAGAGAAGAGTGACAAGGGGGGGAGGAGACTAGGATAAGATAAAGTTAAGTGTTTGCCCTTTGCAGGGGTTTATTTTTGTTTCTTTGTTTTCTGTTGAGGTTTGTTTATTGCTGCGGGTCTTTGGTTACCTACAAGCCCCTGCCAAGTGACCCAAAGAAGGAGAAGGGGGATCCCATTTAAAAGAAGTGAATCCACTGGCTAAGAATCAGGACAGTTGCTGTTAGAAAAAACAGTAACTGTGAAGGAGAGCTCTGGGTGGGCAGTGGAGAGACCCAGCCCAGGAGCACGGGATAGGAGCCAGGGAGTGTCCATACCAAGTCCAGGGTGAGCCAACACAAAGGTTACCTTGGGTGAAGATCAGACCAGGAGGGTCTAAATCTGAAATATAGAGAGGAGTACAGTCCTTGGAACACTATCTTTGGGGATAGGGATGGACTGGAGCTGTACAAAGTGTAAATAATCCTGTTTCAGAGTACCTTGTAAGATATACCCTAAGGGAGGAAAATACAGGAGTTCCTCCAGGGAATATTGGAAGAACAACTTATTTAAAGATTGCACCAAGTGATGTGATGAAGAGGTTATGCAGCTGGAATGATCCTGTAGTTTCAAGTTGAAGAATAAACTGTTTGAGTTTTAAGTTGCTGACTAAGTTGTGGACTAGGCTGTTCCCCCTAAGACAGCCAAATCTAACTGCCAGTCTTACTTCCTACAGGGGGTTTTGGACCTTGATTTTTGGGTTCCTGGGGGAGAAGAGGGTAACCCTACCCGCTAACATGCCTTTCCTCAGGTGGAGGCACCGCGCACCAAGTCAGTGAGTGATGAGTGAGGGTCCGACGGAGTCTGCCCTTCACGGGGGCTCCAGCCCACTCAAACCCTGCACTCAGAAGTGCCCAGGCAATGGGTGTTACATAAGGATTGTAGAGAAAGTTATGAATAAAAAAAAAGGGGTAAAGAACAATATTTTTATAAACCTGTGACCTGTAAACTCTTTTATTCAAAGCTAAGAATGAATAGCTTGATTACTGTTTAACAATCAGATGTAATTTACATCTGAGTGAGTATTGCAAGTGTAATGGTTGACCTTCAGCTACGGGGCATACATAATCAAGATGCTAATCACTTGAGTTAGCCGTATTCTAGCTTTTTCCGGGTCTGAACAGAAACTGATGGTTTACTCAGAGCACAGCTACCAAGAGAACGCACTCTGACCTTTAACTGTTCATCACATCTAAATATCCTTACCTTTGCCCTCTTTTTAGGGCTTGATTCACTCACAATTGGAAAAATTCCAGCTGAATGCTATGTATTGACTTCAGAAAATACATGGTTTCAAGTGTATGTTATAGAATACAGCTCACATAAATAAAAACAGTTTTTGATCAGCCTCTGATATGAACCATGCCTTAGACAATCAACTAAATTATAATCATGCTTAAGCTTTATTATGTCCTTCCAGATATAAAGAATCACTCTCTTGAGTCAGAAGTGTCTGGAACTGGTCAAATAAAATCATCTCATTATCAGTTCCAGAAACTGCATTACGCTCTGTTCTAGCAGCATTGCCATTAATTTACTCACTACAGAAGTCAGACTATCCCCTCTGTTTACTAAGCCATGCTAGCGACTGCCGTACGCTAATGCTGACACAGCCGTCAGAATTAGCATGGTTTAGTAAAAGGGGGTGGGGGGTGGGGGGGGGTAAGTTAGCTTACCCTCTGTGGTAAGTTAATGGAAACACTGTTAAAATGGAGGGTACTGCAGTTCGTGAATTGCAGGATCAGAGGCAGCATGGTTTTATTAGAAGTAGGTCTTATCAGACAAATTTGTTTGACTAGAAGACCAGAAGGTTGGATCAGGGAAGGAACTAGAGATGATGTACTTGGATTTCAGCAAGGCCTTTGACTTAGTTCTGCATAAGTGATGACAGGGCCGCTGAGAGACAGTTCCGGACCTGGGCCAGGGCTGCCGCTGCTGCTGCTGCCCCCTCCACATGGTCCCCCACTGTCTCTGCCCCTGCACCCTTAACTTCCTGTGTCTGTTCCTCCCTCGGTCTGCCACTCTCCTGTTCTTGTGTGCAAGAACCCGGATTATCGCATTAACACAATCACCTGGGTCTCGACACACAGTAGGAGAGTGACAGACTGAGGGAACAGAACCTCTCATATGAGGAAAGATTAAACAAGTTAGGGATCTTCAGCTTGGAAAAAAGATGGCTGAGGAGAGATTTGATTGAAGTCTACAAATCCTGAGTGGTGTAGAACAAGTAGAAGTGAATCAATTTTTTTAATCTCAATGAAGTTACATAGAAACATTGTTAAAACAAATATGAGGAAATATTTTTTCACTCAATAAATAATTAAGCTCTGGAACTCTTTACTGGAGGATATAGTAACAGCAGTTAGTATATCTGGGTTGAACAAAGCTTTGAACAAGTTCCTGGAGGAAAAGTCCATGGTCGGCTATTGAGACAGACATGGGGAAGTCACTGCTTGCCCTGGAATTGGTAGCATGGAATGATGCTACTATTTGGGATTCTGGAAACTTGTTATTGCATGGGATTCCGGAAGGTTGCTACTATTTGATTTTCTGCCGGGTACTTATGACCTGGATTGGCCACTGTTGGAAACAGGATACTGGGCTAGATGGATCATTGGTCTGACCCAGTATGGCTATTCTTATGTTCTTAACCTTCTGCCTGCCTCTGAAAGCCTTGCTGGTGCCAGGCCCCCCTTGGAGTCCGGGCCCGGGGAATTTTGCCCCCCCCCCCCCTTTGGCAGCCCTGGGTGTTGAAATACACTGAGCGCCTTGATATGGACTCTACATTGACTGACTGGATTAGAAACTAATTGAATAAGAAATGACAAAGGGTAGCAGTAAATGGAATTCATTCTGAGGATATGGATGTGTCTGCAGGGAAAGGTTCTTATTCAGGTTCTTTTTAACTTTTTTATAAGTGATATTGTGAAAAAGCTTTCGCATAAGATTTGTCTCTTTGTGGATGGTACCAAAATCTGCAATAGATTAGACACCCTGAAAAGTGTTGTTAACATGAAGGCTCTAGCAAAGCATGAAAAATGTGTAGAATATGGAAGCTAAGATTTAATACTAAAAAATACAGGGTCATGCATTTGGGCAGCTAAAACTCAATGGAGCAATACAATATAGAGGTTGAAGTACTTTTCTGGATGAAAGAAGAGTGGGATGTGGAGGTGATTATATCTGATGATCTTAAGTTGGCCAAACAGATAGAAAAGCTGATGGCAAACTTCAGAAGAATGTTTGGGGGTATAGGGAGAGGAATGACTAGAAGGAAAAAGGAGATGATAGTGCCTCTGTTTAGGACTCAGGAGAGACTTCATTTGGAGTTCTGGGTACAATTCTGGAGAACATACCTTCAAAAACATATAGACAGGATGGAGTTGGTCTAGAGTAGACATTTCCAACCCATCAGGTCACATCTAGTCCCTTTGGGTTTTCAGGATATTCACAATGAATATTCATGAGTTAGATCTGCATGCAATTGAGAAAGTGCATGCAAATCTAATTGTGAATCTCATTGTGAATATCGTGAAAACCCAATGGGACTAGATGTGCCCTAAGACTAGGTTGGGAAAGGCTGGTCTAGAGGGTTGCTGCTAAAATGGTCAGTGGTCTTTGTCATAAAGCATAGGAATCAGAACAAAAGAGCAGGGGCATATTTAAAGATCTCAGTATGTATACTTTGGAAGAAAGACAGAATAGAGGAGACATGACAGAGACATTTAAATGCTTCCATGGCATAAGTGCACAAGGCAGGCTACTTTCAATTGAAAGGAAGCTCTGAAATGAGGGGTAATATGATGGAGCTGAAAGGGTTAAACCCAGGAGTAATTAAAGGAAATATTCCTTTACGGAAAGGATGGTGAATGCTGGAATGACCTCCCAGTGCAGGTGGGGGAGACAATGTCTGTATTTGAATTCAAGAAAGCATGGGACAAGCACGAGGATCTCTAAGGGAGAGGAGAGATTGCAGAGCTTTGTAGTAGGTACGGATGGAAAGACTGAATAGACCTTTATCTGTTGTCATTTTCTCTGTTTCTATGTTTGTATGATTTCAGCCCAGACTACAGTCATGAAGCTAAAACTTTACCAAACTTCAGTCTACATATTGCCTCATTAAAATATACTGATAAATACATACTAGCCCAACAACATGAATCAGGTCAGTATGAAGGTCCATATAGCAAATATTTTAATAAACTAAACTAACCTAAAGCTAATATAAATAAAATATAACAATCTTTAAATCAATGGTTCTCATACCTCCTCTGGGTCCCAGACAGTTGTTTTGTTAGGATATTCAAGAAAAAGATTTGCATGCACTTCCTTCTTTGCATGCAAAATTATTTCATGCATATTTATTATAGATACCCTGAAAACTTAACTTGTTTAGGGGTCCCTCAGGACAGGTTTGGGAGAAGTAGCCCATGGTTAGGGAAAAGGGTGGTAAATTAGGGGATCCAGGGTTCAAATTCCTTTTCTCCCACTGAACGTTTTGTAATCTTGGACAAATCACTTCCTCCTCCATTGCCCCAGATATGAATTAGATTGTATGCTTATTGTGAGCAGAAAAATAATTCATATAACTATTTTTTCTATTCCTAATAAATCATAATATATTCCATCTGTGGCATTGTTCCTTTTTCTAACACAACTAGCTAGCCATAGGCCAACGAGGTACGCTTCCCCTAGACACAAGTCCAGAATAATTGCTATTTAGTAGTGTTCTGTCAGCTAAGTACCTCTGGATATATATTAGGAGTTGTCCTTCTGAATATACCCCTACAACATGTGCTGACAATTACCACCTGGTTCATGTGTGAGACCTTACTGCTAAGCCAATGGGTGGCGGTAAAGTCTCAGGTCCACAATGGATGTGCGCTGATTTTTATTTTGCTGCTCATCCATTTTCGGACAAAAATAAAAGAGGCCTTTTTTGCAGGCATGCTGAAAAATGGACCTGTGCACACCCAATACATGCACAGGCCATTTTTCAGTGCACCTTAGTAAAAGAGCCCCTTAATTTGGTATACATGTTTTTGCAGAGCAAGGCAAGCTGCCCCAGAGTTTCGGTATGGCATGCGGGCTGAGCATGGATGGAGTCGTTGCTGTGCTAGACATAAGTATTTCACCTGTGGCTTTGAAAGCTCAGTTAAGAACTCATGATAAAAGGCTAGCTCCTCAGAAGAATCAGCTGAAAGAAGCTAGCCTAGACTACATATAGATTTCACACATTTTGATGTTCAAAAGGTTTATGCATTCAGTGGTGGCACTGAGGGGATAATTCTATAAAATGGGAGGTAACATGTATGGGCTGATTATTCATGTAAATGGTTTGAATAATGGCATAAATGACAAAAGTCCACCCAGGTACCATTCTGTAAATGTGCAGATATCTTATATAGCGTATATTTTACAGGTGGGCAAACACATAGCTGGAGTCTAGGCAGAGCATGTGTGGGACTCACATATTTAGATACAAGCACTTGTGTGTAAGTGCTCACATTGAAATCATGAGCACATATTTCACCTTTTACCTCGTTTGCCAAGGGCGGGGCGGTGGGAGCGATCTACCCCAGGTGCAAGACAGCAAGGGGGTGAGACGAGCAGTCACGTGGCTGTCGGCTCTGCCAGTTCCCTGCCCCCTCTGATGACAATTTCCTCTTCTGGGGTAGGGGACGTGTGACTGCTCAGTGCATCCCTTTGCTTGGAGGAGGGGGTGCTGCGCCCTAGATGGTGAGTACAGTAGGTATGCCACTGCCTTTTACACTAGTATTCCATAAAGGAAAATAGATGTCTATTTTCTTTCATATAATAGGCATCCTTTAGGCACTAAATATAGGCACCCTGTTATAGAATGTATAAAATTGCCAGTGCTTATATGTATAATTTTTATTCATGCAAATTACTGTACACTTAAGCTGTACATATAGGATGAAAGACTGGAGGCATGCCAAGGCTGGATCCAGAAGTTATCTGGAGAAGGGAAACTCAGCATCACCTCTGGATAACTTCCATGTGTAAGTTACATCTGCAAAACACCTGGTCTAATTTATGTGCTAAAGTGGCAACATGATGTATAATTAGGGTCTTAACTGTGACTGAATTCCTATAGCAATAAAATTTGCAGCAGGATCTGCTGAAGTAATGCTGCATTAGATTGGAAACTTTCAATTTAATTAAACTTGTACAGTATACCTTGGATATTATCCATAGTAATGGAGCCTGCAGCAAGAGCTGAAATATAGTCTGATTGCCATAGAAATATTTGCTCTAGTACAAAACGCACTTAATTTAATTTAGATATTGAATTTGGAGTCTATTCATATATTCATATATTGTCTAATTCAGGTGGGAATGGGGAAAGGGTGGGGATTAAAATGAAAAAGTAGCATGTAATATATAAATCCCATGGTCTTCTATATATACTGATGTGCTAAAGAAACAATTGTACATTAGTGGTCTTTTGTACTTCATGTTGAATACTATGGGCTATATTCTATAACAGGTGTTCCGGGATGGGAACCCTTTCTAGAATAGCATGTAGTGCCAGGATCTGTGCTCAACTTTGGGCATGAGGAGTTACACCAACTGAAAACATAGTAACATAGTAAATGATGGCAGATAAAGACCTGTACGATCCAACCAGTCTGCCCAACAAGATAAACTCATTTTACATGGTATATGATACTTTATACTCAAGTTTGATTTGTCCTTGCCATTCTCAGGGCACAGACCGTAGAAGTCTGCCCAGCACTGTTCTTATACTAAGTTCTGAAGCTAAAGTCGAAACCCCTTAAAATTTACACTCCAGCCCATCCATATCTATTCAGTCACGATCAGGGCGTAGACCGTAGAAGTCCGTCCAGCATCATTGGTTATGCTTCCCAATTACCGGTGTCGCCACCTAATCTCCACTAAGATATCGTGGATCCATTCCTTCTAAACAGGATTCCTTTGTGTTTATCCCATGCACATTTGAATTCCATTACCGTTTTCATCTGCACGACCTCCCACGGGAGGGCATTCCACATATCCACCACCCTCTCTGTGAAAAAATACTTCCTGACATTACTCCTGAGTCTGCCCCCTCTTCAACCTCAATTCATGCCTTCTAGTTCTGCTGCCTTCCCGTCTCAGAAAAAGGTTCATTTGCGGATTAACACCTTTCAAATATTTGAACATCTGTATCATGTCACCCCTGTGTCTCCTTTCCTTCAAGGTATACATGTTCAGGTCAGCATGTCTCTCCTCATACGGTTTGCAATACAAATCCCATACCATTCTTGTAGCTTTTCTTTGCACACTTCCAGTCTTTTTACATCTTTAGCAAGATAAGGCCTCCAAAACTGAACACAATAATCCAAGTGGGGCCTCACCAACGACTTGTAGAGGGGCATCAACACCTCCTTTCTTCTGCTGGTTATAACTCTCTCTATGCAGCCTAGCATCCTCCTGGCCACGGCCGTCACCTTGTTGCATTGTTTCTTCACCTTTAGATCCTCAGACACCAACACTCCAAGGTTTCTCTCCAGAGTCGAGCTTACTAATCTCTCCCCTCCTATCTGGTATCTCTCTTTTGGGTTTATGCACCCCAAGTGCATCACTCTACATTTCTTGGCAGCTGAGAGAACTGCATAGGGACCTGTGTCGATTCTGGAGGCATCGATCTCAGCATTATACTCACCAGCTGCTTAGGCTCCTGCTCCAGCTGCGACTTGTCATCCTAGCAGCTTGGGTGAAGCAGGAAGCAA
This sequence comes from Microcaecilia unicolor, assembly GCF_901765095.1. Lineage (NCBI taxonomy): Eukaryota > Metazoa > Chordata > Amphibia > Gymnophiona > Siphonopidae > Microcaecilia > Microcaecilia unicolor. The sequence continues at coordinate 94,982,817 of NC_044039.1, forward strand.
TACTGACGGCGCTGTGTGTGTTACAACAACTGCTCCAACAAGAGAACAGGGAGTTTCTGTGAATGCAGTGAGGGCTCCTATACCTTGCTGGACTACCTTTGCTCTGGTAAAACCTGAAGTATTCATGCTGGAAGAAATTTGGAAAACTATTGTATTGTTAGAACAATCTCTGTCTGCCCATATGAATGTAGATGCTGCAAGACTTGGTGCTTTGGAACAGCGTGTGGATTCCCAAGAGTCACAATTAGTAGTAGTACACAATTCTATTCAGGGAATGGATACTGAATTAAAATCTGTGAGCTCATCAGTAGCCGCTTTAGTGAAGGGAGCTATCAATATGGAATATAAATTTGAGAATTTAGAAAACTCTATTCGTAGAAGGAATCCCCGTCTCATTAATTTTCCAAGAATACCTGGTATCTCCCCTGAAGAAATGTTTAGGCAATATACGTTGGAAGTTTTAAAAGTGCCTTCACAATCTTCTAGAATTTTCTACTTTCTCTCCTTTAAAAAAAAGGAGGTGGAGGTGGAATTGACCAGCTATCCCCTATATCTAAGGACAGTTTGGATTTAACTGCCTTTTTGGAATCATCAAAGGAGGGAGTAGCTATTCCTTCTACACTTTTGGTTACACTGACTCTGGACTATGATAGAGACTGGCTCCTGAAATTGTACTTTAAATATCGTTTTTCTACTTTTTGTTCTTTGAAAATGCAGGTATTTCCTGATGTTGCTAAAGTAACTCAAAAATGTAGAAAACAATATCTGTTAATACGTCCCAGAATTTTGGCTCAGGGTATTGTGTTGTGAAGTATCAGTCTCACTCGTATATTTTCTTCGATCCGTCTCAATTAACTGTCTTTCTGAGTAATAAAGGTGGTTGCTGCTGGTCAGAGCCCCCACTTGGCTGAACAGGATGTCTAACCTTCATTGTATCAGTTTTTCTTTCTCAATAAGTCTTATCTCTAGGGGTTTTTTTCCTTCTTAGTTTTTAGATACTGTTAAGTATAATTTTCCCTTTTATCTCTTGCTCTCCTCTTTAATGAGGACGTTTTTGGTTCTAATTGTATATTTTTACCTAATATGCTTTTTCTGTGTTAGAATGCTTTTGTTAAATTAGATCAATTTTCTGCACAAATATTTTTTTTGTTTGGGAGTATTTAAAAATGTTCATAAATAAAATAATTAAAAAATGAAGTTCCAAGTCTATGGCTGGTATAACTGCAAGACCATAAACGTAAGGCATGCCGATGATGCGTTGTACTAGTAGCATAGCCAGACCTTAATTTCTGGGTGGGCCTGGGAATAGATAGGGGGAGCATAGCCCAAGCATTTTCTCTTCTCCCATTACCCTATCCCACCCCCAAAGTGATAAAAATAAAATACATTGGCTGGTATGGATGGCCAAATCTCACCAGCTGAAGAGTCCTCTCCAGAGCCCCCTCAGCTATCTCTACCTCAGGGCAGTCAGGGACGTATTTCCAGCCATCAACACTGGCACCCCTAGGCATGCTCAGTTCAACCAGCAACTGAATATGCATTGGGGGGGGGGGGGGGGGGTTGGCATTGGCGACTGAAAATGCACTGCCAACTTCCCCAGGATTGAGACAGCTGGACGGGGGGACCTCCAGCAAGGACTCTTCAGCTGGCAGGGCTTGAGAATCCCTGCCAGCTACACTGACAATGTGCACCACTGCTGGGTAGGCCCAAATAGAAACTAAGTGCCAGACCCACTGCTATAAAGGAATAATAAAAGAACAACTCTATAAAATAGGCACATTACACACATAAATGTATACAATACTGGCCCCTATGTGTGTGAGTGTACACTTACAATACCCATGAAAGTGCCAGCAGGGCACTTAAGCACTACTCTGTTACTGCATGCATAACTGTGCATAAATGCAAGGGGGCACATGCATGGGCAGACCATGGGCGAGGCTGCCACTTCCACTCTTACCTTACATAATACTGTAAATGACATCTCTCCCCTCCGCATTTAGGGCCAGATTCTATATATGGCACAGAAAAAAACACTATTCAATAAACCTCACCTAAAGTTAGGCATGGTTTATATAATATCCAGCTTATAATCGAACGAGAAAAACGCCCAAGTTCCGACCTAAATCGGGAGATGGGCGTTTATCTCACAAAAACGAATAAAGCGGTATAATCGAAAGCCGATTTTGGACGTTTTCAACTGCACTCCGTCGCGGATGCGGACAAAGTTGATGGGGGCATGTCAGAGGTGTGGCGAAGGCGGAACTGGGGCGTGGTTATCTGCCGAACAGAGATGGGCGCATTTCACAGATAATGGGACAAAAGTATGCGTTTTTAGCTAGAATTTAGGGCACTTTTCCTGGACCCTGTTTTTTTCACGAATAAGGCCCCAAAAAGTGCCCTAAATGACCAGATGACCACTGGAGGGAATCGGGGATGACCTCCCCTGACTCCCCCAGTGGTCATAAACCCCTCCCACCACAAAAAATGATGTTTCACAACTTTTTATTTTGACCCTCAAATGTCATACCCACCTCCCTGGCAGCAGTATGCAGGTCCCTGGAGCAGTTGTTAGGGGGTGCAGTGGACTTCAGGCAGGTGGACCCAGGCCCATCCCCCCCCCTACCTGTTACAATTGTGCTGCTTAATGCTTAGTCGTCCAACCCCCCCCGAACCCACTGTACCCACATGTAGGTGCCCCCCTTCACTCCTTAGGGCTATAGTAATGGTGTAGACTTGTGGGCAGTGGGTTTTGAGGGGGATTTGGGGGGCTCTACACACAAGGGAAGGGTGCTATGCACCTGGGAGCTCTTTTACCTTTTGTTCTGTTTTTGTAAAAGTGCCCCCTAGGGTGCCTGGTTGGTGTCCTGGCATGTTAGGGGGACCAGTGCACTACGACTCCTGGCCCCTCCCACGAACAAATGCCTTGGATTTATTCGTTTTTGAGCTGGGCGATTTCATTGTCCATTATCGCTGAAAAGCAAAAACGCCCAGCTCACAACTTGGCGAATAAAACATGGACGTCTAATTTTTTCGAAAATACGCTTGGGTCCGCCCCTTCACGGACCCGTTCTCGGAGATAAACGCCCATGGAGATAGGCGTTTCTGTTCGATTATGCCCCTCCATGTGTAACAGCCATCCCCACGACGAAAATTTAGGCACAGCTATTTACGCCAATTAAAACCTGGTGTAAATGCCTGCACCTAATTTAGGCACAGATCAGGCAAATTCTATAACAGTGCGTGTAATTTTTAGGAATGCCCATGACCCGTCCATGCCCCTCCCATGGCCGTGCCCCCTTTTAAGATCCGCACATTAGAATTTACGCACACCTTTTTACAGAATATGCTTAGAAAGTTGCACACTTAAATTCTAATTAGTGCTGATAATTGTTTGTTAGTGAGCGACTAACTTGTTAACCAACTAAGTTGTACACGCAAATTGGCTCCACGTGCTGACCTGCGCATGCAACTTTAGCGTCATTTATAGAATCCGAAGGTTAACGCCTGTAGTTATGTCCAGATCTATAGCTGGTGCAGACACATAAATGTTAGGTGTACCAATACCGGGTTACACTGCTATTATAGAACAGAACCTGAGTGGCCAGGTGCTGTTCTAGCATAAGCTCCGCCTCCTACCTTGTGACCCCTTCAAGGCACCTAAATGGAGACACCCAGTTGTAAAATGCCCCCTAAGTACAGGCTCCATAAGGGAGAAAAGCCCCCAACTGACAGGATGACGTTTCACTAATAAAAGCAACCTGGTGTGACAAGTCTCTGCTATGCCTGGAGAGGCTGATAACAAGCTACTTGTGTTTTTCCCTTCCATTTTGTTTGACCTGGCACTGATTAATGAGGAAGCAGGGCAGTGGCTGAGCAGATGACAGACCCAGCATTGTTGCAACTATTAATAAAAAGTTAGTGGCACATGCTGTGATGACTTGAGAGTAATAATAGGTACTAGATAATATTGGCTGGATGTTTTTGTGTAATGATTTGGCTGTGTTGCCCATGGTTACCTGAGGAAAAAGAATAATGTTTTCTTACATCCAACCTCTTTGTATGTTCTCAGTCTGATGAATGTTAGTATGCAGTATAATTAAGTGCACAGTGCACTCTGCATTCTGACCTATACAACGCCACAGAACAGAATGTATTACTGCTTCAGGCAAGAGACTGTGGAGTAGTTGCACACTGAGGAAGGATGAGGAGCCATGGCAAGGATGCCTTCCTGGGGCAGAGCCAGCCCCTGATATTATGTCCCAGCCCAGTCAGTGCCAGGTCTTCGGCTGGTATAACTGCAGACACAAATGTTATGTGTGCCAATACTGGGTTACACAACTATTAGATAACAGAACGTGAGTTCTCAGGTGCTGTGATAGCACAGATATGAAGAACTGAAGAATCAGTTTTTGTTGCTGACTTTTTATTGCTGTAGGATGTGTGATGTCTTATAATTTTATGTATCAATATGTATGTACGATTGACCGCTGAAAATAGTAGATAATACGGTTTATAAATGTTATAAAATAAATTATTTATTTATTTAACCAAGTAGGATCCTCTCCTGCCTAGTTAAATGGTGCTGAATATTGACCCCTTTTAGATCTTACCTTCCTGCCCTTCATTCCCTGTCCATTCTCTCTCTCTCTCTCATTTCTCCCTAAAAAGGTGTGCCTCATTCTGGAGGATGAGGAGTGCCAGAAGGTTGCTTTCTTTCTCAAAAAGGTTTCACTCCTTCTGGCCTCCATCTTCCACTTGCAAATGACAGGTCCCGATAGTGAGGGTTGTATATACTGTGAGAGCTGACCCATGTGCACACTGCTGCCCTGGGCATTGCCAGAAGAAACTGTCTATGTACTGTGCAGATCTAGACATTTACCTTTGCAACCAGAGCCTGGCCACTGGATGTTGTATGGATAGCACTGCATGGTTAGTGCTGCTATACTTCTAGTGCTGCATGTTTAGTGCCGCTGCTGGATCCCTGGTAAAAGTTTTTCCCTGTAAGCACTACACGGCCAACTTCCAAGGTGAAGGGGCCTTGTGGATACCAATTGCTACATGTATATGCCTGGCATGCATGTATTTGCCTATACGGACCCATATCGTTGCCACCCTTTTGGACCATTCTGCATTTGTACATGGTTCCATGCCTGTATTTTGTGAGATCCAAGTTTATCTTCCATATGTTTTTCACAGTTTTCAGATGTCTTTGGCAGGAGGCGGAAATACGTCGATTTTACTATACACTTATTTATATGGCCCTGGTCTTGTGAAATATGACACAGGAAGAGGCTGACAAAAACTGTTTTTTTTTCAGTTTCAGCTGAAACTGAAACTGTATAAAAGCTTTCGGCCGAAGACAAAACTTATCACCTGGTTTCAGCCAAAGCCAAAAACTGAAACCAAAGACTCAAGTTTGGTTGTGTGAATGTGAACCAGTGAGAGCCGCTGGGGTTGTCAGAATTTACAGTCTGCATCCCTCTGCTAAAACCCACAGTATCCAAGCCAGAATTAGAATTTAAATAATGAAAAATCGTATTTTACCTCCAAGCAAAATAGCTTCCACACACATGGACTGCAGCTAATGAAAGGTGAAACTAAAAACCATGGTGCTTTTACAGTAGCTGATTTTGTGCTACACTGCAAGTGACACCAACCGGAACCTGGTGTAAATCCTTGTGCCTAAATCAGACGCAGATTCCCTCGAATTCTATAATACCACGTGCATCTTTCGTGAATACCCATGACCCACCCAAGCCCCTCCATGGCCACACCCTTGTTTCAGTTGCACACTAAAACTTTACGTGCTCATCTTATAGAATAGTGATTAGCAAGATGCGCATAAATCCAAATTGTGGCCAATTAGCTAATCGGCTCATTGCTCAATTAAATTGTGAGAACAATTTTAAGTGCCATTTTTAGAATTTGCCAAAAAAGCAAACTGGATGCTAGGAATTATTAGGAAAGGGATGGTAAATAATATCAAGAATACTATAATGTCTCTGTATCGCTCCATGGTGCGACCGCACCTTAAGTATTGCATTCAGTTCTGGTTGCCATATCTCAAAAAAGATATAGCAGAATTAGAAAAGGTTCAAAGAACACTGACCAAAATGATAGAGGGGATGAAACTCCTCTCATATGAGGGAACGCTAAAGAGGTTAGAGCTCTTCAGCTTGGAAAAGAGATGGATGAAGGGAGATTTGATTGAGGTCTACAAAATCCTGAGTGGTGTAGAATGAGCAGAAGTGAATCAATTTTTTACTCTTTCAAAAAGTACAGAGACTAGGGACACTCAAGGAAGTTACATGGAAATACTTTTAAAACAAATAGGAGGAAATATTTTTTCACTCAACGAATAGTTAAGCTCTGGAATTCATTGCCAGTGGATATGATAACAGTAGTTAGCATATCTGGGTTTATAAAATGTTTGGACAAGTTCCTGGAGGAAAAGTCCATAGTATGCTATTGGGATTGGTAGAATGGATTGTTGCCACTATTTGGGAACTTGTGACCTGGATTGGCCACTGCAAGAAACAGGATACTGGGCTAGATGGACTATTGGTCTGAGCCAGTATGGCTATTCTTATGTTCTTAATGCGCCCATATCCACACTCTGCCAAGACTCCACCCATGTGTGCACCCACTTGCAAAATGCACTTTTGAAGATATACACAAAGTTACAGGATAGCATGTAGTGGAATACTGGCATTATGCCAGTATTCTAGTCTTTTATTGCATATTTGGCATCTGTGTACTGGCACCTACTTTATAGAATTACTCCATGTACTTTTACATGTAGGCATGTTCAGGGGTAAAGTTTGGTCATAACATGGCTGCAGTTACAGTTTATAGTTGTTTATAAAATATGCTTGTATGCACATATATAGTAACATTTTATACCTGCTCTCAAGCAGACATAAATGTTCCTGAGTTCAATCTAAGCATGATTTAGAAACATAGAAACAGAGAAAAATGTAGGCAGATAAAAACCATATGGCCTATTCCAGTCTGCCCATCCATGCCTTCTACTCTCCCTATCACTCCCTTATCCCAAGCTCTCTCAAATTCAGAAACTGTTTTCATCTCTACCACTTCTACCAGGAGGTCACTCCACGAATTCACCACCCTTTCTGTTGCTAATGTTGTATAAAGAAAACATATATAGGTGCTCAGGTCTTTATAAAATAGGCCAGAAATGAATGAGTACTTGGCCTTCATGCATAGATGACATCGTAATCTCACTTTTCACGTGTTTTCCCTTTCCCATACATAGCCTGGTCTTTCACAATCTGATTTACTTTGCAGTTTCAATGTTCTCCTAACCCCTCGCCTTAATTATCTGTCCTGTCTCATCCTATCCAATACTTAGGGATCCTTTTACTAAGCCGCAGTAAGCACTAATGCATACTTACCACAGCTTAAAATGGTGTACTATGAAGTGCACTGAGGCATCCCGTGGTATTTTGCAAATGTGTATGTGCTACCCATGTGCTAAAAAATATTTTTTATTTTTTAGCTGCAGCAGCATGTCTGGGGGTGGGGAGTAGCCATTTCTGCACTACTCAGCATGTCAGTATTGCTGTGTGCACAGACCCTTACCAACCAACAAAATAGGTGGCAGTAAGGGCTCACGCGCACATGACCATTAAATTGGAAAATGAAAAATCAGCCATTTTCCAGCTGCAGAAGAAATGGCCTCAGCAAGCGGAAAAGACCCATGTAAGGGCATGCTAAGGTCACTTTTTGCCATAGGTTTGCAAAAGGGCCCCTTAGTCTCCTCATGTGGGCCAGGTAAACTCTAATTTTCAGATGATGACCCCTTATTTATATAGTAACATAGTAACATGGTAGATGACGGCAGAAAAAGACCTGCACGGTCCATCCAGTCTGCCCAACAAGATAAACTCATATGTGGCACTTTTTGTGTATACCATACCTTGATTTGTACCTGTCTTTTTCAGGGCACAGACCGTATAAGTCTGCCCAGCACTATCCCTGCCCCCCAACCACCAGCCCCGCCTCCCACCACCGGTTCTGGCACAGACCGTATAAGTCTGCCCAGCACTATCCTTGCCTCCCAACCACCAGCCCCGCCTCCCACCACCGGCTCTGGCACAGACTGTATAAGTCTGCCCAGCACTATCCCCGCCTCTCACTACCAGCTCTGCCACCCAATCTCGGCTAAGCTCCTGAGGATCCATTCCTTCTGAACAGGATTCCTTTATCCCACGCATGTTTGAATGTATGCAAGGTCACACTAACTTTAGCACAAACTCATTGACATCATAAGGGAGTGTCTTAGCCTGTATGTTAAGGACAGAGTCAGATTCTATATAAGGCACCTAAAAAATCCACGCAGTAAACATTTCCACCTAAGCATATTCTGTAAGCGGCACCTAGATTTAGGTGCGGTATATAGAATATGCTTTTTTTTTTCGTGCACAACAAGGTCTAAGTGTGCAGATGAAAGTTTATAGCATATGCTGTAATATTTAGATTTGAAAAAATTCAACGATCTACATTTTTTCTGGCTGATGTTAATTACTCAAAGAGCAGATCAGGAGCCAGGAGGATCTTGGCTTTTAGATATATCTTAAATTCATATTGGTGGATGTGACTGAATTGGGAGTCCTTTTAGAAACTAAACACTGATATAGCAGAAAATAATTAAGACTAATAACAGGGTGTATATAAAGACCTTGTTGCACTGTTAATTGAGTTATTCTTTTATCCTTAATAGTTGTAGTACTGCTGTTTTAAACACTGTCAGGAAACTACCGCTCAATGAAGTGTAAAAATGACAATGCCATTTTCACCCTGGTATCAGCATGTTCCTGCAGTGAGACACTACGGCAAGTTATGACAGGAAGAATCTCATGCATTCTCTTCACAAGGCTTACTGAAAATGGCAAATCAAACAGATGTATCTCTTCTCAGCACCTTAGGAAATTTCTAACAAAAATTTGCCTTCTGAGTTAGAAAAATGCTACCGAGATGCCCTATGCATCTGAACATACTCAATTAACTTTCTGTACACAATACAGTCTTAGGCCTACCTCTGCTTGCTTACATGTAGCTCATTATCAGTTTCATTAAAATATGCATGAACTTCATTATGCCTCCTACAAAAGGATAGAGAAATCCTACAAAACATTTTCTTGGCATATGTCAGTACAAACAGTAGGCACAAAGCTAAAACGGTTGCCCATAATTCAAATCCAAAATGCCTCATTAGTTCGTCTAGTCAAATATTTATGCAATACAGTCACCACAGGAAATAAAAGGGAACAGCTGTATATCAGAAATAAGTTGTTCACACTTTCAGAAATAATACAAAACACATTCCTTATCATTCTGCTAGATTAGCCCAGATAAATGGGTTATGCTCTCCAACCAGCAGATGGAGGCAAAGAACACTGACATTTCAGTGATGTCACCACCAGTGTTAGGAGAGTGCTATAGCCCTAGAATCTGTCAGTATTTGTCTGCCTCCCACAGATGGTACAGGATGGACTGGTGAAGCAAGGTTCATTGAGGAAGGCCTGACTCACCAGGGAACAGCCATAGCTTGTGGTACTAGGGATGAGTCCTTTTACTGGTGTCAGCTCCCAGGAAAGCTTGCAGGTCCCTTCCGTCACTTGACAATATTGAGAGGAAGTCTCCAGCCACAGTCTTTCTGGATGGGTCCTGTACTAGTCTAGCAGGACTCAAGAAAAGGAAAGTAGCAGGTAAGAACAAATGTCACCATCCTGCTAGATAGGTCCAGTTAACTGGGATCCTGAGTAGAAGGAAAGCCAGGGCTCAATATAAACCGTCATGTCAATGAAACATTCCCTGCACCTTCAGAACCCCTACTGGAATGGTTAATCATAGGACAGTGATGCCCAAGAGAACATATTGCCCATAGTCTGATGTACTACCACATTGGTGCTTCCTGAAAGTGGTGCTTATACTATCAAAAGGAGAGGCCTAGAAATGCTATGCCCTTTGAATGAAATGAGACAGATACCATCCCCAATGTTCCCCTAGCTCACCATACCAGTGCAGTTGACATTACTCTGTTCCCCTGCTGTCCTGAGCTGGATGCCTTGAGAAGTAAAGGAAAGAAACCAGAGACAACTCCTACGCACTTGCAAACGGCAAAAAGTAACAAGAAACAAAATTGAGCATACAAGCTAAGGCAAGGAGACCAGGCTTGGGTGTAGCATTTCCAAAACTGCTCTATAGATTAGCATAGTGCTCTGAGGGAGAGGACTCTGAACAATGAGGAACTCTAGACTGAGCAAACCAACATCCAGAAGACCACAACAACAGAGAAATGTGTGGGAGAAACTTATGCCAACAATGTTCTAACTGGGATAACCACTCACAAAGGCTGGAGCCTTTGGCTAGACCATAAGGAACAACCAGGCATTAAATTCAAAACTAGGACCTGGCTCAGCACACAATTAACTGTTAGCAAGCAACTTAGAAGCCTTGACCATACCATTCTAAGGTCATGGCCATAAGTCCTTAAACTCAAACCCTCTAAGAGTATTGAGCCTCATAATGAGCCCAGCCTTCAAGCAGGTCATGTACCCTTCACCATGAGCAACTGACCCAGAGAGACTTCAGGACCCAAGCATATCTGTGCTGAACCACCAGAGTCATTCACTCTCCTTCAACTAAAAAGATACAGCTTCCAGATATCCTCAAGTGACACAATTGACACTTCCCTTCACCTGAAAGAAGGCTAAATCTGGAGAAGAAGCAATGATTCTGAATCCATGGCACAACATATAGGTCCTTTGGCCTGATGCCTAGGATCTACTGAGAGATTTATTTCAAGGAATTTGTGGACATGGGAGATCTGAAGACTGGAAGAGAGGTCTTGGACCCCTGAGGTAAAAGACCACATTCTTCTTAGGAGACATGATGGCTCCTCTATGCTCCCCGAACAATAAGAAAGACTAAATCTACATTCAGATAACACATAGGGATTCCACCCCTGCAGAATCCAATCTACCACTGAACTCATCCGTGCAGACTCAATCCAAAATAGCCAAAGAAACACTACTACCCTTGACTGACAGGTAACAGAGGCCCTGATTAATCCAAGGAAGAGATAAGATATCTAGTGGTAATTTGGAGGGTGTTTCCTTGTCTATGCATGTGGGAAGATATCCTTATCTCTATATATAAAAGGCAGCACCAACGTTCTAATGAAGCCTCCAGCTGGAAGTGTGAAGCTGCAGAGATATCCGGTTTCCCCATGAGTGTCTGCCCCGCCCTCGCTCTCTCTGTAACACAGTGAAGGAAAACACAGCACAGCACGAAATCGCTCTCTTTGTAACAATGAAGGACTGGAGGAGGGAGGGGAGAGAGGGCAGACGCCTTCACTCTCTCTGTAACACAAACAAACACAGCACAGCAGGAAACTTAACACTGAAGGACTGGGGGGGGGGGGGGGACAGAGAGCAGAGGGGAAGGGAGAAAGGGCAGAAGGCAGGGACACACACACTCCCACATGCACACTCTGAAGAAAGCCTTGCTAGCCCCCGTTTCATTTGCATCAGAAACGGGGCTTTTTTACTAGTTATGTATTAGAAACCTAAGAGCTGGTAGATTCATAGCCTAAAAATCCTGTGGCCCATCATGCCCCAGAGGTAAAGGATGTCCCCATCGTATAATGTCCAGACTCCCAGTGAGAAGATTCTAAGGGACCACACACAGGGCAGAACTAAACCCAAAAGCTTGTAGTAAGGAGGAAATGAGCCCAGCTCAATCCTCTTACCAGGACTATCTTCCTAAAGAAAGCAGGGAGCTACCAGAATAGCATTGTTTGTGGCCCTTGAATCTGAGCCAACCATGACTGGCAGCTGTTCTGTGGATAATATCTTAGCTATTGAGTGGGGGTTAATATATACAGTAGGAGTAATTAGTGTGTGTGGATTGTTATTTTATAATAAACAACATGATATTTGCAGGTTTTCGCTTGTAACACTTTAATTTTTCTGAACTGTATTTTCATATTTTTGTTTTGATGAATGTGGAGTAATTGAACTTTATATAGTATAATTATTATATTTTTTCATATTTTCCTATGATATTTTTGGATTACATTTTAACTGTTAGCAGTGGCGTACCTAGGGTAGTTGACACCCGGGGCCGGTCATTTTTTAACACCCCCCCCCCCCCCAAATCCAGTACTAGGCATACCGAGAATACAAAACATCAGGACCTATAGAGCGATTCTACCATACCATAAGCAGTAATTTCTACGAGTCACACAAGGAAAAGGAAAGCATCTTAAACACTACAGTGAGCACTAGAACATCAATTCACCTATTGTAAAATGAAACCAGACAGAATAGTATAGATCGTCGATCCTGCACAGTCAATGCCAACTGAAAGCCATGTCTTTTTCACAAACACAGATACACCCTAATCCACTATAGAATAAGTAATAATAAACTTTCTATTTAGACAAAAATTAAACTGAACCTCCAAGATGCCAGACTCTGCATACAATGCAACACCACAGAAACAGAAAACGTCCCCTAGTACTGTGCAAAATATAAAGACAGCAGATGTAAATTTGAAAAAACTAACAATACCAATCACCACTTTACAAATTAACAAATAGAAATAAAACAAATAATATCATTTTATTGGACTAATACATTTAGCTTTCAGAGACCAAAATCTCCTTCCTCAGGTCAATACAGTATAGTGCTGTTACATTATCCTATCCTGACCTGAGGAAGGGGGTTTTGTTCTCTGAAAGTTAAGTCAAAATGTATTAAAATTAGTCCAATAAAAAGATGACCTTATTTACATGTTCTACTTATAAACATTTATTAACACAGCTACAATACTATATCCTAAAGCAAAATAATTATATATTTACAGTTTGTTGTCTCTGGTTTCTGCTTTCCTCATCTTCTTTTCACTGTCTTCCTTCCATCCAGCATGTCTTCGCTCACTCTCTGCCATCCAGTGTCTGCCCTCTCTAATGTCCCTTCCATCCAGTGTCTGCCCTCTCTCTCTCTGCCCCAGTTTGCCATCTCTCTCTCTTCCTTCCATCCACATCTGCCCTCTATTTCTGCCCCTTCCATCCACCATCTGCCCCAGTCTGCCATCTCTCTCTCTCCCTTCCATCCACATCTGCCCTCTATCTCTGCCCCTTCCATCCACCATTTACCCCAGTCTGCCCTCTTTCTCTCTCCCCCTTCCACCCACCATCTGCCCTTTCTCTCTGCCCCTTCAATCCGTCTGCCCTCCCTCTCCCATCCATCCAAGGTCTGCCCTCCCTCACGCTCCCCACTTCCATCCAGGGTCTGTCCCCTCTCTCTCTGCCCCCTCTTTTCAGCCCCCTTATTCCACCCCAGCCCACATCTCCCACCTGCCCCCCTTTTCAGCCCCACTATCCCACCCGTCCCCAGCCCTTTTCTCCCATCAGTCCCGAGCTTCAGCCCCAGCCAGTTCTCCCTGTCCCCTTTAAAGCCCCCAGTTTCAGCCCCTGCCCCGTTTCAGCCCCCAGTTCCAGTACTAGCCCCCTTATCCCAAATACCCTCCTTTTCAGCCCCCAGTTCCAGCCCCCTTCATCCACCACATGCCTTGCATCTCCCCTTTTCAGTCCCAGACCCATTCTCCCACCTGCCCCAGGCATGGACCCATTTTCCCTCCTGCCCCCTTGACAGACCCCCAGACCCCTTCTCCCATCTGAGCACTCCCCTCCCCAATCCCCTTCTCCCCTATGACCACCCCCACCCTCCCCAATCCCCTTCTTCCCTCTAAGCACCCTCACCCTCCCCAATCCCCTTCTCCCCTCTGAGCGCCCCAATCCCCTTCTCCCCTATGACCACCCTCCCCAATCCCCTTCTCCCCTATGAGCACCCCCACCCTCTCCAATCCCCTTCTCCCCTATGAGCACCCTCCCCAATCCCCTTCTCCCCTACGGTATGAGCACCCCACCCTCTCCAATCCCCTTTTCCCCTCTGAGCACACTCCCCAATCCCCTTCTCCCCTATGAGCACCCCCACCCTCCCCAATCCCCTTCTCCCCTATGACCACCCTCCCCAATCCCCTTCTTCCCTCTGAGCACCCTCACCAATCCCCTTCTCCCCTCTGAGCCCCCCCACCCTCTCCAATCCCCTTCTCCCCTATGAGCACCCTCCCCAATCCCCTTCTCCCCTGAGCACCCTCCCCAATCCCCTTCTCCCCTATGAGCACCCTCCCCAATCCCCTTCTTCCCTACGGTATGAGCACCCCCACCCTCACCAATCCCCTTCTCCCCTCTGAGCCCCCCCCCCTCCGTCGAGAGGCCTGAGCCCTCTTCACCCTAAAGCCACCACCCTGCTTTTTTTTTTTAATCCATGCAGCGATCGCCGATGCAGGCAGCGCCTCGCGTCTGCCCTGCATGAACTGAAAAGAGGAAATCGCTTTGCTGACGTCGGGCCTTCCCTCGCTTGTTGTCCCGCCCTCGAGGAAATAGGAAATTACCTCAAAAGAGGGCGGGACAACAAGCGAGGGAAGGCCTGACTTCAGCAAAGCGATTTCCTCTTTTCAGTTCATGCAGGGCAGACGCGAGGCGCTGCCTGCATCGGCGATCGCTGCATGGATTAAAAAAAAACTGTCGGCTCTCACGGAGCACCCCCCACCCGCTGACACCCGGGGCGGACCGCCCCCACCGCCCTCCCCCCCCCTTGGTACGCCACTGACTGTTAGACCCTTGACAATTCTAACATTTGGAGAGCCCTTCTCATGCTTTCTACTCCCTCCAGGGAGATATACATGCCTTAGATTCAATATTTATCAAGAATAAATGGTTTTCCAAAAAGGTTCCTATTTGATATAATGCAAATCTTTTGATAAATGATAAACCTCTCATGTGGCCCACTTGGCTTAAATGTGGTATTTGGAATTTGAATCATCTACTAAATGGGTCTTCTTTTCTAATCTTTGCCCAACTCTTGGTTTTTCTCAAGGTCATAGCACCTCATTATTCTATAAATCTGAGATAAAAAAATATCCCTTCAAAATTGTTTTTATAACATAAGAACAGACATACTGGGTCAAACCAATGGTCCATCCAGCCCAATATCTTGCTTCCAGCAGTGACCAATCCAGGTCACAAATACCTGGCAGAAACACAATTAGTAGCACCATTCCACGCTACCAATCCCAGGGCATTATTATTATTACTATTGTCCATCTCAATAATAGGCAATGAATTTTTTCTCCAGGAACTTGTCCAAACATTTTTTAAAACAAGATACACTAAGCGCCATTACCACATCCTCCGGCAATGAGTTCCAGAGCTTAACTATTCTTTGAGTGAAAAAATATTTCTTCCTATTTGTTTTAAAAGTATTCCCATGCAATTTCATTGAGTGTCCCCTGTCTTTGTACTGTTTGAATGAGAGAAAAACTGATTCACCTCCACCTGTTCCACTCTACTCAGGATTCTGTAGGCCTCAATCATATCCCCCCCTCAGCTGTCTCTTTTCCAAGCTGAAGACCCCTAACCTCTTTAGCCTTTCCTCATACGGGAGCAGTTCCGTCCCCGCTATCATTTTGGTTGCTCTTCTTTGAACCATTTCTAATTCTGCTATATCATTTTTGAGATACGGCGACCAGAATTGAATAGAATACTCAAGGCAAGGTCGCATCATGGAGTGCTACTGAGGCATTATAATATTTTTGGTCTTATTTTGCATCTCTCTCGTAATAATTCCTAGAATCCATTTTTGTTTTTTTGGCTGCCGCCGCACACTGGACAGAAGATTTCAGCATATTGTCTGCAATGACACTACTAAATCTTTTTCTTGAGTGCTGACTCCTAAAGTGGACCCTAGCATTAGATAACTATGATTCAGATTATTCTTCCCAATGTGTATCATGTTGCATTTGTCTACATTAAATTTCATCTGCCATTTGGATGCCCAGTCTTCCAGTTTCCTAAGGTCTTCCTGCAATTCTTCACAATCTGCATGCGTTTTGACAACTTTGAATAGTTTCATGTCATCCACAAATTTAATCACCTCACGTCATTCTGATTTCCAGATCATTTATAAATATGTTAAATAGCACCGATCCCAGTACAGATCCCTGGGCACTCCATTATTCACCCTCCTCCATTGAGAAAAATGGCCATTTAACCCTACCCTCTGTTTTCTGTCCAATAACCAATTCCTAATCCTCAACAGAACATTGCTTCCTATCTCATGAATCTTTAATTTTCTCAGGAGTCTCTCATAAAGAACTTTGTCAAAAGCTTTTTGAAAGTCTAGATACACTACACCAATCAACTCACCTTTATCCACATGTTTATTCACACCTTCAAAGAAATGAAGCAAATTGGTGAGGTAAGACCTCCCACAGCTGAATCCATGTTCACTCTGTCCCATTAAACTATGTTTGTACGTGTTCTGTAATTTTATTCCTTATAATAGTTTCCACTATTTTGCCTGGCACTGAAGTCAGGCTACCAGTCTGTAATTACTCGGCTAACTCCTGGAACCCTTTTTAAAAATCGGCGTCACATTGGCCATCCTCCAGTCCTCAGGTACTACAGACGACTTTAACGACAGGTTACAGATCACTATCAATAGATCAACAATTTCATGTTTGAGTTCTTTCAATATCCTGGAGTGTATCCCAAATGGTACAGGTAATTTATTAGTCTTTAACTTGTCAATTTGGCTCAGTACATCTTCCAAGTTCACCAAGATTTCTTTCAGTTCCTCTGCATCATCACCCCTAAAAACCATTTCCGGTACAGGTAGACTATGGTCTAATGAAACTAACTGGAAATGTGATGATAATACTTAGTGCATCTTTTTCAAAAACATCATGCACCTCACAGCCTCAACTAGCCTTATGCAGTTGCTATATTTCATAAGGCTATTTGAACCCCTAGCAAGCTACATGGAGCTAACGTATTTATTTATTTATTTAATAGATTTATACCCCACATTTTCCCACTAGTTGCAGGCTCAATGTGGCTTACACAAAACTGTGGGAAAGGCTACAGTACAGAAAAGTACAATTAAACAATGTAAAAGTAAGACAGTGAACATATAGACATCATTTAAACAACAATATGTAGATGATAATAAAGATAATTAGTGTCCATGAATCTTGTTAAACCAGGAGTTAATCAGATTATGTTGAACCTGGAGAATAAGCCTTCTTGAACAGGATGGATTTCAATAATTTTCTGAAATTTAGGTAGTTCTGAGTAGATTTTACTGTTTTGGGTAGAGCATTCCACAGTTGTGTGTCTATGAAGGTGAAGTTGGAGGCATAGGTAGATTTGTACTTAAGGCCACTACAATCTGGGTAGTGTAAATTTAGATAGGATCGTGAGAGACTGGATCTATTTCTGGGTGGTAAGTCAACCAATTCAAGCATATATTCTGGAACTTCTCCATAAATGATCCAGTGAATCACGGTGCAAATCTTGAAGGCAACTCGTTCAACTTATGGTCCACTAATTCATGTTGGCATTGCTCTAACCACTTGGGTGAGCCAATATATATGTTACTTACCTGCTCTTGCAATTACCCTTTTTGGTCATCTGTTTGGCAACAAATCAAATCTATTCTCCCTATCACTTTCCCCATTTCTTCTGAGATACTCATCTTTCTGCCAGCAACTTTCCCAGACAATTTAAATATTTAGCAAGCTAAATTGTTTGATATTTTGATAGCATTAATGATACAAATGATGATCCAAGATGGCCGACTGAACAGGTCGCAAGTCTTACCGCTCTCTCTGTGAATCCGCGATGCCAAAACGCCGAGGGAAATCGGCGGCCATTGCTCCCCCAGACCGACGAACCTTAGCGTTATGTGGCCCAATAGACTCCTTTTTGCGGGGACTTCAGGTGTCCGAGAGTGGATCGGTGAGCGGCGGAATGGTGGCGTCCGGGGGGAACGGAGGACCTGTGACGCTGCCCTCGCTGGATGTAACACTCAGCCCCGATCAGCGAGCTTCTCCCCCGCAACCCCAGAGCATTTGTTCTCCAGTGTTGGCGTCGTCCCCGAGGCAGCTGGAAAATAGTGCCACGGGAGAGACGATGGGAGCTGGAAATCTTGGCCTGGAGAGCAGAGGAGCTGAGAGTGGGGTTTCCCCTCAGCCTACCCTGGTGATTCCAACTCAGATTGCGGGAGGCACGATGGCTGATGTAAGATCAGAAGGGGAAATCGTTTTTACCGAATATACACCAAGCCAAGGTACTTTTAAATTTCTTGAGGAGAAACCTGCAGAGATTACCTTAGAAAGCCTATGGGCTTTAATAGCCAATTTGGGCAAAGCTTTATGTCCACAAATCAAGGACATTGAGATTCGAGTTATAAAACTGGAAGAAACTGTTACAGCAGTTGAAGCTGATAAGAAAGAAATACTGACTAAGACTAAATCTCTAACTGAACAAGTAGAGAAAGTACAAGAAGTACAAATAAACACGATAAAAGATCTCACTAGTATGAGAAGAAAAATTGAAAATTTAGAGAATGCTCAAAGGTCTAATAATTTGAGATTTTTGAATTTCCCGAGGACGGTGACAACTATTCCAAGGCAAATGCTACATAGATACCTCAAAGAAATACTGGGATTTACAGATAACAACATTCCTCCTATAGAGCAAGTTTATTACTTACCAATAAAAATTTCTGAAACCTCAGTACAACAAACTGATCAACCTTTGGACGTCTCTGCTATATTAGAAGCTTCAACAACAGATTTAACAACATCAGCAACTCTGTTAGTAACATTGGCATTATCGTTAGATAAAGCCTTGATTATGAAAAATTTTTTTAGAAATAGAGAGAAAACTTTCTTGGGTTTCAATGTCCGTATATTTCCTGATGTGTCTAGAGACACTCAAAAAAAACGAAGACAATTTCTCTTGTTAAAGCCAGGTGTTCTCCAGTTAGGAGCTACATTTCTTTTACGTTACCCTTGCAAGTGTATAATTTGTTATCAGTCGGTTAAGTATGTTTTTTTTTAATCTATACAGCTTTCTGAATTTATCTCAGCTAGAAGGTCTTAGAGGTTAAGCATTGAATTTGTAAATGGATACCAAAGCGACCTGTCTTAATTTCTTAATGTAATAATTGGTAAAATCTCCGCATTGTTAATCTTGGATCTATATGGTGGACTAGAGGGTACTTTGTTAAATATTTTGCTTTTTTTTATTTAAAAATGTTTTATTTCAGACAAATGTACCTTTACTGTTTCAAGTGTAATACTTGTTTAAAAGTTGAAACTAATAAATATAAAATAAAAAAAATGATACAAATGATTTTATATAATTGAAAAACTTCCTCTTTACTCAATATCACTTTCTGATGGTCAACTATTTTAATGATACACAAAAATGAATGTAAAGCTGCTGAATTCACAAATAGAGGTATTACTATTGACAAAATTTGGTCTCCCATTGTTAATTTCAAACGCACATTATGACATTCCTTTGCCTATTTTGTTCTCTGATTCTCATTTTATAATGCATTTGTTACCATTGTAGTATGCTGCTTTATCATGGGTGTTTTGTTCTCCCTTTCCTTTTTCTCTTTGTTGGTACACTATTGTATTTCTCCCTACTTTTGATATTATCTTATTGATGTATTTACACTGTTCTTTTCTGTTTTGCTATATTCACTATATTTCAATAAAATATTTGAACTGAAAAAAAATATGGCACTTCTGTTATTTTTAGATTTTTTTGTCTCATACCTTTTTCAGGCAGATTACATTCAAGTACAGAAGGTATTTCCTTGTCCCTGGAGGGCTCATATTCTAAGGGTATTTTTTTACTAAGCTGGCATTTTTAGCATGCACTAATGATTAGTGCCCGCCAAACACTAGAAACACCCATAGGAATATATGGGCATCTCTAGCAATTACTGCAAGCTTATTTTTACCACATGCCAAAAATGCTAATGTGGTTTAGTAAAAGACCCCCTACGTTTGCACCCAGGGCCGCCGAGAGGGGAAGACAGGGGGGGACAAAATTCCCTGGGCCTGGGCCTCTGGGGGGGCCCTGGCGCCGCCACCGCAGTCCGGCACGCCTGCCCTCTGTTGCTCCCTGGCATTGAACTTAAGTGCTTCACCTTCGAAAGCACAGCAAGCAGCAGCAGCAGCAGCAGACCACTCCTTCCTTCCATGTCCCACCCTCGCCTGACGTAATTTCTGCGAGGGCGGGACACAGAAGGAAGGCATGGTCAGCCGCGGCTTGTTGCTGCGCTTTCGAAGATGAGGCGCTTAAGGTCAGTGCAGAGGGCCCGGGGGTGGAGAGAGGGCCCGGTGGCGGGTGGGCCCGGCTACCTCAGGTGGGGGGGGGGGGGGGGGCCGGAGGCGGCCTTGTCCCGAGCCTGGCCCAGTCTCTCGGTGGCCCTGTTTGCACCTGAGGCAAAGAAAGATTACGGGCACCAGGAATCACTACTGCAGCTTAGTAAAAGGATCCGTAAGTGACTTGCCCAAGGTCACAAGGAGCAATTGTGGGATTTGAACCAGGCATCCTTCATTTTCAGCCCTCTGTTCGTCATAAGGTTACTCCTCCACTCTGCTATCTGAATAGGGGTACTAAATATGTGGAATATATTTAAACACTGTGGCCAGCAGTTGAAAAAAAATTCCTGGCCATGATTTCTGAATATTGGCACAACTGTTTTTTTTTTTTACTATTTTTTTCTTATTTATACAATTGTTAATGAGTCTTTTTTCATATCTTCTTCCCACTTTAACTGAAATTAGGGATGGGCTTGGGTGTTATTAAAGTAGTCTCTGTCTTAGCTGTTATTGACTGTAAGAGTATGGAGAATCCTTGGGATGTGTCGGCATTTCTTCATAGCTTAGTAAACAGTTTGTTGCAGCAAATGTTGATAGTAAAAAATTGTATTGTAGTAAGACAAAATAACTGATAGTGCTGGAGGAAGATGAAGTAATAGAAGTGATAGACTAATATGCTTCAGAGAGATCCAAACATGTACAAACAATGTATAAGGGTCCAAGAAAGCAAAGGGGCAGACGATCCGCAAACTCCAAAGTGGAAACTGTACAAAGCAGATCGTTAATAAACCAAGATGTATTTTATTGATATAACAAAGTTAAAATATGCATACAATAGCCCGACACAGGCCGTGTTTCGCCTATTTAGATGTTAAGATCTACTACTTATTATTTATTATCTTGTCTTTTAGCCCCTGAAGCAGCCCAGTTGGGGGAAACACGGCCTGTGTCGGGCTATTGTATGCATATTTTAACTTTGTTATATCAATAAAATACATCTTGGTTTATTAACGATCTGCTTTGTACAGTTTCCACAAACAATGTATAAGTACATGTAGCTCCTATAATTCTTCTCTTTCTTTCTTTTCCCTCTTGTTTTGTGTGTCTGTGTGTGTGTGGGGGGGGGGGGGGGGGGGTTGTTTTTCAGAGTCAGGACATATTGGAAATTAGAATGGCAGCCTTATGTAAGGTAGCAGCTCACAGCCATGGAAGGCATGTGATTGAAACTGGAAAAGTAGAAAAGTAATGGCTGAGGGTTCAAAGGCAACATAATGCTCCCTGATGTGATGTGTGTTATAGTAATGATATTATAGCCAGGGATCATGTGGATCATATTTAAGCAGCAAATGTAGCTGTTTAGAAGAGGTTTCTACATGAAGAATGGAGCATGTGAGAATAATTTCTCTGGAGGGGTGCTAAAATGGTTGCAGGCTATTGTAATGTACTTAATATTTTCAATTACCATTGTGCATCCCTTTTTTTTTAGAAGTGGGATACATGTTGAGGGGCATAATCGAACGCAGTTTTCCTGAGGACGTCCTCGCAGGACGTCTCTGTGAAGGGGTGGGGAAACCCGTATTATCGAAACAAGATGGGTGGCCATCTTTCGTTTCGATAATACAGTCGGGGATGCCCAAATCTCAACATTTAGGTCAACCTTAGAGATGGCCGACATAAATGTTGAGATGGTCGACCTTAGAGATAGTTGTCCCCGGTTTTCGGCGATAATGGAAACCGAGGACACCCATCTCAAAAACGACCAAATCCAACTCATGTGGTCATGGGAGGAGCCAGCATTCGTAGTGCACTGGTCCCCCTGACATGCCAGAACACGAACTGGGCACTCTAGGGGGCACTGCAGTGGACTAACTGATGCACTAACTGAACGGAAAAAGCTCTTCCCTTACCGATCCCTTAGTGATTCGGAAAGGAACGGGCATGCATGAAGGAGATCGCATGCAAACGAGCTGCTCGCTGTTAGCTCATTTGCACACATTTTCCTTCCTAAGGAGGGGAAGCCAGTGCAGAGCAGTCAAGCGTTATGCGTGGCTGCTCTGCGCAGGCCAAAGATGGCTTCATAAACGCAGACAAGCTGCGTGTATAATAGCCGTCTACAACCTTAAAAAAGTACAAGTCCAGGTGAAAATGTCCAAGTGCTTGTCAGGGGTGGCTTTTTTTAAGTGTTAGGTGCCTTTGCTATGCCTCTGTCCCTGCAATGGGCAGTTGATTGCTATGCCTCTGTCCCGGGCAGTTGAGGATGTCCAAAATGTGGATGTTTTTCTGAGAAGGATGTCCATGCCTTTGCTATGCCTCTGACACCCCCTTTATTTATTTGGATTTTGGATCACAAGTAGCAGTAGTGGGATTTGAACCAGCCACCTCTGGATTGCAAGACCAGTGCTCTAACCACTAGACTACTGCTCCACTCCAGTCCCTTGAAATTTGGCCGTCCCTGTGGAGGGGCAGTTCAGGATGTCCAAAATGATGAAAGAAGGACATCCACGCCTTTGCTAAGCCTCCGCTGACACACACACACCTCCCACCCCCAGGGACCTGCATACTGAGCGATGGACCTGAGTATGATATTTGAGGCTGGCAAAAAAAGTTTTTAAAGTTGTTTTTTTCAGGGTGGGAGGGGGTTAGTCACCAATGGGGGAGTAAGGGGAGGTAATCCCCGATTCCCTCCAGTGGTCATCTGGTCAGTTCAGGCACCTTTTTGAGGCTTGGTCGTAAGAAAAAATGGACCAAGTAAAGTCAGCCAAGTGCTTGTCAGAGACACCCTTCTTTTTTCCATTATCGCTCGAAGACGCCCATCTGCTAGGCATGCCCCAGTCCCACCTTCGCTACGCCTCCAATACACCCCCGGAACTTTGGTCGTCCCTGCGATGGGAAGCAGTTGGCGACGCCCAAAATCGGCTTTCGATTATGCCAATTTGGGCGACCCTGAGAGAAGGACGCCCATTTCCCGATTTGTGTCGAAAGATGGGCGCCCTTCTCTTTTGAAAATAAACCCGAAAGAGTTAATTAATAATGGAACTAGTTGGACTTTTTAGTTTATGTCCCACAGTAAGCATTTTCACACTTGCTAAGCGCAGATTATACCCCCGAGTCTCTCATAATCTCATTAGTTTAACAGAACAGACAGCAAGGTGATATTTTCTTACTTCAAGAAGAGAAAAGATATATCTAGTTTTGGAGAACTGAATATGACATTTACATGGATATGGTGCACTCTCCAATTTTCCTTCTACCACCTCTGTAGTCCGAGTTAATACAACACATCCCTTGGAAACTAATTTAAGCACTGAATCAACTTCCTCTTTGAGAACATGCACAGCAGCACCTTCCACAGCCACTGTCCCTGGCTACACAGGCAAGACTGCAAATGGACATGGTGGCAGATTGAGAACCAGAGGCAACAAGAAAGTGTCCAGGTGAAACGGACATCTGGTTTTCCTTCTTGGGGACCAGCTGATGTATTTGCTGATCTGTTGCTGCACTACAGGGCTAGTCAGTATCAACGAGGGAAACACCCAAACTCTGCCCTTGCATTTAGACAAAATTTCAGGTAACTTCCAACAAGGTAACAGTCTGAGCTGCAAACCGCATGGTCAGGAGAGTGGCGGGAAGAGTGAATTAGGGAAGCTATGATCTTGCCACATTTCCAGCTGTGTTCTTCTCCTGTCAGTTGAGATTTAGCCACTAGAAAAGGAGGGCAAGGGGTGTTAGTGGTGGAACAGGTGCAAACATTGGCTTGCAGGCATTGGAGAGCCCATGTTATGCTGCACAACAAATTATCCATATTCATAATTCAGATGGAGTGTAGTCTGCCACTTTTTCGTATTGAATTTCATATAGTCAATCAATCAAGGGTTTACTCTGTATATTTTATTATATTTATTCAATAGAATTTGATGTACTGCTCAAAACAAGGGTAGTAATCAAAACTACACAGCAGACCACAAAAGGGGGGATTTATAGCACATTTTTTTTTTTTTTTATTTATAGCATTTTAATCAAGTTATACAAACATTCACTTATAGAAATATAGAAGGAAATTTAAATTGGAAAAAAACCCATGGCTATTAATAAGAAGAAAAATAAATCTCTATCACCAAATCTTTTGTTCTTCCTTAGACCACAAAAAAGTGGGGAAGTGGCATCAAATAGGAGAGGGAATCCAAAACAAGAAATATACAATAAACTATAGGCGATAACACATTACAGCTATGATAATATATTCCAGTCAAGTCACTGCTTCCAGGGTCACCGCCAATGACGCCGGACATGGAGGTTGACAAGGTGCGGGGGGACAAAGAGTGGTATTGTGCTCCAAAGCAGTAGTGTTTCCTTTCTCCCACTGCGTAGCACAGCCTTTGACCGCAGTTTAACCAGCTGCAATCCCAGTGATATAAAGATCGATCCATTGCTGTACAAGGGATGAAGTGAGAGTCGGCGGGAGAGCAGCTCTCACTACTCCTTTCCTCTTCATATGAGGCATTGTCCAGCAGAAAACCAAAACCAGGCAAGAAATGAAGAAGCAGCAGAGGAGCAGTTGCACCACTCAATGGGTACATGCCGCCATCTTGGCCACTCCCCCTTATAGTACAATTTAAAATCAAGACTGCTTATAGCAGAGGCCTATGAGGGAAATAAGTATTCCCATTATGAAACATATATAGACCTTGTCTCCTTAATTTGAAGGACAAATAAAAGCTTGATTAAAAAGCCATGTGTTCAACACCATTTTGAATTTCTTATATGAGCTCGTTGTTGGATGTCAAGTGGAAGAGCATTCCAAAATGTTGGAGCCAGACAAAGGAATGGTGAAATTTCAAGGAGATTTAACATCCAAGAAATTGAGATCAGAACTAATGGGGAGCACTTACTGACCTTATTTTAGTTGTCAAAAGTATTATTTAAAAATGACTATTTTAATTTATGTTTTACATAATATTTTAGTTCAAAATATATTACATAGTATAAGTTACAAGCTACTTAACAGAAAACAACAACTTGTCTGTGGGTGTGTACATATATAATATAATATAGCAACAGTATTAGTTCAGAGCCTACCTGGAAACCAAAGCATCTACTGGTTCCCACAATTTATAGAAGCGATGAAGTCTTCCATGCTTTTCAGCAGCTACTGCCTCAGTACTGTATTTGGGAGAGCAAATTTTAAACGTCATGTGTTTTTCATTTTTTTAAATTCTTTTATTATTTTTAGTACTAAATGATATTTATATTAGCTTGTTTTTAGAATTTGTTGTGTTCTGCTGAGATTATTCTTGAATGAATCAAGCAGAATACACATTTTGACAAATAAATAAATTTAAAAAGCCATTTAATCAGGTAAATTGGCTGTCTGAACATTGCCCACCCTTTCTGTATCGGGATCAACAGTTCACTTACTTTTACCTGCAAAAAGCAGGTGGAGTCAGAGACAGGGATGTGGAAGAAGCACTAAAGGCAGTTTTACATTGTGAAATTTACATGTAATATTCTCTGGATATTTTTCCATAGGAAATTTTCCAAGGGAAAGTATGCTCATACTTTCTCTTTTCAAAGTGGTACTAAGTCTGCAGGTAAAAGTATTCACACACTTGGAAATTATCCCCCTAATTCTGTAAAAATCACCAAAACTTGCACACGCAAATTTGCATATGTGCCCAATTTGCACATGCAATTTAATTAATCTAATTAGTGCCAATAATTGGCTTTTTAACAAGCAATTTATTGACACTAATTAAATTTAATTCAACTTTATACATGTAAACGTAGGCTCGGGATATGCGCCTAAAATTTACACATGATTTGAAAAAGGGGACACGCATGCATTCACATCACGTTTCAGTTACTGCAAATGGCTGCGCCTAAAGTTAGGCGTAATTCCCAGGCATAAGCATTATTCTATAAACCACAACTAACTTTAAGCGTGGCTTATAGAATAGTGCTTTTTTCGGCACTGATTTGTTTGGTGCCATATATAGAGCCTAGCCCTGTGTGGGCTGTTTTGAAATTTCACCCTTAAGTATGTCACAAACAACATTCCACCAAACATGCATCTCTATGGAAGCAATAACAAAACCCTGTTTTCCATAGGTAAATGGTATTTTACCTATTAAAAGAACTCTTCTAATTTCCCTTCCTCCCCCATACATACTATCTTTCCTGTTAAATATGAATTGCACAGCCAAAAATATTAAAATGTTTACCAATTTACAAGTATCAACGTACAACACTCTACACAATGCAATTGACATCCATGTAATAAAATTGTGCAATAACTCTTCCTGCACATCGAAAACACAACTGATTTGCACCCAGACTGATTGCTAATAAACTTTTAAATATGCACAATAGTATAGCATGTAGAGAAATATAATCCATTCTGCATCACAGAAGCGACCCTTGCATATTGCTTAGGATGCAAACTGTGCAATTTTGGGCAGATTCTAATTTAGTCTATGAATTACAAAAAAATAAAAACTGCATGCTAATGATGAGACCCACAGACACCTGTTCCAAAACTGTGTCCACACATTAGGTTCTAGGTAGTATTTAAATCCTTTCCCCATACTTTCTCTGTTCCATTGTATTTATCTTCCAAAAAGTTTGATGACACCATAATTAATTTATAAGGCCAACACATATATAATAGCATAATAACATACTCTAACCTGAATGGTCCTGGAATGAAAGCCAGTCCAGCAAAATACTTCCTTCATGATGGAAGTCCCATAGTTTGTTATATTTTCTTCTGAAATTTCTGCCCTTAAACTTATTACCCTGGAAATATGATCTGTGACATCACATTTACTGTGATATCACAGCATAGCAACAGACAGATCAAACCTGCAGAGGTAGAGGCTTTAATCTTTAAATACATTTCTAAATCATGCATAGAAAAATCCAAGGCTCTATTACATCATTAAAATCAATACCATGTTAATTAGTTTAGAAGGTAATGTTATCTACCTACCTGTAAACACCAAGTAGGCACCTATAGTTTAGTGAGGCCATTTCGTAAAGTCATAAAGGTACTTATGTGTACATAAGCCTTATACATAAATCACAACTCTGCCTGCACTCTACCCCTGAGCAATGACTGCACATGGGTCATGTATAAGAATGGGCCTTTTTGTCACCGCACATACTTTATGCATATGCAATTTTATAAAAGGGAAAGGGAAATGGGACTTGATATATCACCTTTCTGTGGTATTTTGCAACTACATTCAAAGTGGTTTACATATATACAGGTACTTATTTTGTACCTGGGGCAATGGAGGGTTAAGTGATTTGTCCACAGTCACAAGGGGCTGCAGTGGGAATTGAACCCAGCTCTCCAGGATGAAAGTCTGCTGTACTAACCACTAGGCTACTGCTTTTAAGCTAAGGAAAAAGAGAGGGAATCTAAAGTACAGAAAACCAACCAGAAGAACAAAAATCACCAAGAACTTTTGGACGACCGCTTTTTCAGCGCTTTTGTTCCGCTGAGGATATCACAAGGATTTAATAGCAAGAACCTCATCCATAATCTCTTTGTTAAGCACTTCTACTACACCATCAGAGATTCCCCAGACCTCTAAGGCAGGCCCTTTTTGGCCAAAACAAGGCCATGTTGGGTCTTCTTTTAAGCTGTTCTTCCCATAAAAACTACTTGATATCCTCCTTGAATCTACCTCACTTTTGTTTGGCTTTTGTTGTTCACGCTCACGTGAGGTTTGCTCCTCCTTTTTGTTTATCTTTACATTAGCTATCTGAGCAGCATGTGGGAATTTGGAGAAGCAGAATATATATGCATGATTCATATTTTCGATACAACATACATGCTAAATGCCATCACCAGAGCAATTTGTACTTTTGCACCTATCCTTCAAGTGTCTAAAGGTAAGCGTAGTTTGTCTTTGGTGATATGGTAGTTGGCCTGGGAGTGGTTTTTTTGCCAATTACTTAATCTGTTCTACAGAGTTTTTATCATCTGTGGGTCTTGAGCCATGTCTTGCAGAAGAAGCAGGGGAAGCAGAGGAAGAGACATTCTAGTAATGGTCTACAGGCTTAGATAAGGAGGAGGGAAAAAAATCCCAACTGAGCTCAGGCCTAAGTAGGCCCCAGGAGCACAGAAAAAATAAGAAAACTTAAAAGTGGAGAAAAAACCCTAAAACTATAATGGAAGGGGTAGAATAAAAACCTTCCAAAAAAGAAAAATAACACAAATGGGCAAAAACTACCCTAAAGGAAGGCACAAACTCACTCAAAAAGTAGCAATGCACCAGACACTGTGAGGAGCCATGAACAGCACATTTCCTCATGGCAGATGAAGAGAGACTGTTGGTTCAGCACTCTTTTACATCAATTTATTTATTCATATATATGTAATTTCCATTTATATATATATATAATTTGTATTGAGTATATATATATATATATATCACATAATTTTAAGGACGTGGTCACTCACATTTTGTCTCTTATTTTGAGAATATATGTATCTATATACATTTTTATTTTTGTTTGTTACTACAAAGGGTTTTAAATGTCATATCATTTGTCTTGTAGCCCCTGACGCAGCCCTGCTGGGCGAAACACAGCCTGTGTCGGGCTGATTTGAATTTTTGGTTTACAATTAATAAATTTATGTTTATCTTCTACTGATCTACTTTGTTGTTTTTCTATCTTGGAGCTTGCAGATCGTCTGCCTTGTTGTTTTCTTAAAGTTATATATGCTGTGAAAGCGTTCCGCACTGAGTGATGTGAATGACATCACCCACATATAAGTATGACATGGCTTGCTTGTCCTTGGAGAAGGGCTTTCATAACATTTCCCATCTGACATGCAGTTAAATTTACAAGTGCACTGCCCATTCATGATTATGTTTACCTGGATTGTATGGTGCTTGGCAAGTATTTCTACTTATGCATATACTTCTAAAAATTCAAGCATCTGCACGAAATTTAACCCTGAATTTTGTGTGCCACAAGTGAGAGTAAACATGTGTGCAAATAATTTTCAAAATGGAAATTCATGCCTTGTTTTACTTTGAAAATCCAGCCAGAGAAAACTATGCATGCACTTTTGATGTGCAGCTATAACATGACCCCTAAGCACTACTACATCTTGTGATCAGCAGCAAAGAATTGATGATAGGTACTTATCAAGAAGTAATTTGTTCAGCATTTTTTCCTTGAGGCACCATGTCATAAAAAGTAATTGAAATTAGCTCTTCACCCTATTTCTTTTCAAAGGATTGAATTTTTCTTTGATTAGGAAATTAATCTTTGTCAAAAGCTGTCATTTTCTTTATATAATTGTCTAATCATTGTAACTTATTGTTGCACTGTTTTTTATATTCTGGTTTGAATCTTCATTGCATGTGTGCCTATTACAGTATTTTTCTCTAAAGGTATAAGAATGTTATAAGCAATAAGATAACAATGCTATCTCGCAAATTGCATTTAGGAATATTAACATACTTGACATATGTTGTAGTCAAACATAAGAAGTTTGGGTTAATAATGTTTAGTCAATTAATTATCTCGGTTTTGTTTTATTTTAAGAAAGAAAGACACCATTACTCAGAAGCAGAGTCATCTATGGAAGGAGAGAAGAATTAGGGCAGTGGCCCAGTACCCCACATTTTTATGGTAGACATACCCTCTTCCTCCACTTTCCCATCCTCCTTCTTTCCTGTAGGAAGCATAAGAGAACAACACTTTTACCTGCTGGTGCTTCCTCTGTCACTGCCATGACATGGGTAAAGCACTGGGGAGGCTGAGAGAAAAAAAGAGAAAGAGGGATCACTGATGTTTTTGCCTTCTCTCCCCCCTTTTCCCCCACTGATGTTATTCCCTCTCTTCTTTCCATGGAAACTGAAAGAGGAAGAAGACAATTGTCAACCCCCCCCCCCATAAGAAAACCCTGCTCTACCACACATTTTAATAAGGTCAAAATCACTTACACTGCCTTATTCTATCAGATGCATTCAAGGTAACAGGAGAATTGAAGAAAGTTATTATTTCTAGCTGGAAGTGCTTTGATATTTACAAGCAAGTAATCAAGATGTTTCTACAGGGTTTATAAAAGTTGTCAAACAGAGGAGACAGGAATAATTAGGATTTCATGCACATTGCATACCATATTTTCTCATCTTTTCTTATCATAGGGCCAAGTATCCTTCTGCCTGATTTGCTTAGTTTGGTGCAGGACGATCTTTTCATTTGCCCATCCTACAAAATCTTGGTTGTTCCTCACTGCATCAGTGTTAATCTGCCATAAACTAGCTGCATGGTACACTGGGCTAGATTGAACCCCCCAGGCTTTGTTAAAACATTTGTTCAGGAGAAGAGGAAAAGCTGCTAAGGTGAGACTACGAGTTTTCTGTATTTATTTATTTAATGAAAATCACAAAAAGCACAAAGAAATGATCCAACCCAACCAGCATTGTATTTACACAATATAATTAACAACCAGGTTCGTGTGTGTGGAAAAGGTGGTGGATGCCTGTGTGTGTGTGTGTGTGTGTGTGTGTGTGTGTGTGTGTGTGTGTGTGTGTGTGTGTGTGTGTGTGTGTGTGTGTGTGTGTGTGTGTGTGTGTGTGTGTGTGTGTGTGTGTGTGTGTGTGTGTGTGTGTGTGTGTGTGTGTGTGTGTGTGTGTGTGTGTGTGTGTGTGTGTGTGTAAAAGGTGGTGGATGCCTGGAATCCCCCCCCCCCCCCCCCCCCAGTAGAGGTGGTGGAGACAAAAACAAAAACAGTGATGGAATTCAAAAATGCATGGGAAAGACGACAGTGTCATAACAAAACTTAACACATCAACAGCTATAAGTTCATTATGATGGGCAGGCATGGTGCTTAGATGGCAGCTCCATCAGTGAGGAAGTGAGGCTATTGCCGGACAGATTTCTACAGTCTGTGTCCTGTATATGAAAAGACAAATCAGGATGGTTTTGAGTTGGTTTCAGTGAAAACTTCAGTAGTTAGGAAGTAGGGCCAGTGCAGGACAGACTTTTTTGTGGTCTGAGCCCTGAAAATAGCAAGGATGGATCAGGAACACTAATGCATATTTTATACCACATTAATGTCGTATGAGTACGGGTCCTGTATATTTTGGTGGGGGAGCGAAGGACATTATATAGTGGAACTTAGCAAGTAAAATGTTGCAATAAAACTACTGGATGTTTGGGTCAATAATAATTAGATAATGAGTATCGGCTGTCATTTATTATGTTACTATGTAAATACTTTAAATAAAAGGCCATTCCAATGGCTTAATGGCATTGCTATGTGCTGCTATTGGGAAATCAGACCAGTTAACTGGAGAAACCACAGAGACAACATTCACAACCCTTGGAAGACAGACATCTTAACCATTATGTAATAGCTATACCTAATGGTCAGACTTAGGGTCCCTAGTTTATATGTGCAATGTTTGGTTTAGAAAGAAAAGGAAGATGAAGAAGACAGGTGATAAATCACTAGGGCCCCTGTTTACAAAGCAGCACTAGTGGCTGGGGGTGCGGTACTGCCGACACATCCCTGTCACTTTGAATGGGCTGTGTCAGCAATGCCAAGCAGTGACTTTGTAAACAGGGTTGTAGGTAATTCTGAGTGACAGATCATGTAGGAGCCCTTGACATGGCGGAAGACACTGCTTGCCCTGGGATTGGTAGCGTGGAATGGTGCTACTAATTGTGTATTTGCCAGGTATTTGTGACCTGGATTGGTCACTGCTGGAAGAAGGATACTGGGCTGGATGAACCATTGGTCTGGCCCAGTATGACTGCTGTATTCTTAAAAAAAAAAAAAAAATCAGAAAGAAAAAGGGAAATTTAGTAAGTTTACTTGTTTGCAATGCCAGCTGAATTATATAGAAAATTTTGCTAGCCTTGATGCTTTCATGTAATTATTGCTGTAAGAATCAGCTTACATATTGCTAGAAATCCCACCAGGTAATATAAACAAATAATACTGCAAATGTCATTGGCAAACACCAAAGGCACTATGGCACTGTTTTTGTAACATACATTAGTGAGAATCTTGAGCAAACACTAAAGTCATGGGACACGTACATTCTAACCTTGAACAGTTTACAGAATATTCAGACTTCACCAGGCACATCTTTCTTTAAGCAGAAGGGTCTGTTTTCCCTTTTCCTACTATTAAATATTTCTGCTTCAGTGGCAAAGCCCTTGATTTGCCTTTGACAGATTTTACTCGGTTGGTTGATCTACCAAAAGTACAAATTAAATACAACATGCAAGTGAACTTATCAATTTACAGTTACACGCCTGAATTTTTCCATCATGCACGTGTTAACCAAGGTATCAGTGCTAGTTTCTGAAATAGTTAGAATGCATCTCCTTAACTTTGTCCCTTAGTCTGACACTGTATAAATTCTGTGTCATCCTAAAGACCAATATATACAATTGGGCTAATATTCGGTCAGCATTTTAAAAAAAATGTTGACCATGGCCGGCTAATGGGCCCTTTTACGAAAGGACAATAAGTATAGCACTGGCTTGGTATGTGGTGATTTGGCCCTACTGCTGGGCTCCCAGGGGAGCCCAGCTGTAGTTCTGACTCCCACTGCATTCCAATTCCAGCGCTAGATAATATTTGTAAATTTTCTAACACTGGGGGTGTGCCCGGCGGTAATCGGAGCTGCCTGATTACCACCGTGCTACCGCCAGAGCTCCCAGGAAATGGCCATGTGGCAAGTGTTTAACTTACTGCACGGCCATTGTCTTACTTAAAAGTAAAAAGCCTTTTACCAGCGGTAGTAAAGGGGGTCCTCGGCACTTGGCAAACCCGCACACTGACGTCATTGTAGGGACTCTTTTACTACTGTTTAGTAAAAGGGACCCTACATTAGCTGCTGATATTCAGTACTGAAGTACCATGAGGCTGCTGCTAGAGGTCATGGTAGCCATTTTGGAAAGGCAGCTGCTAGGGGCAGGAGTGAGTGGGCTTCACTTCTGATCACACTGCTCTCATTGAACCTACAGGGATTGCAGGTAGGCTGTGGAGGCCTATCCTTCATGTGAGAGAGAGAGGTGGAGGGTGGGTTTCCATGGTTGGGAGGGGGATTGGGGGTAGCGTGATGGGGGGAGAGAGAATCAGAATCCTGGGACTTGAGGGGGGATCAGGACTAGAAGGAGAGAGGGAATGTGGGTCCCGATATTCAGTAGACCCTACATAGCCAAGCGCCTGAATTTAGGACAACCTCATGTACCACCCCAGACCTGACCACGTTTTTGTTCACCAATTAGAGCCGATATTCAGTGGCACTGCTCAGTTAAGTGCCACTGAATATCAGTGGTTGAGTGGCCCTGAGTGATATAAGTGGGCAGGAGCCTCTCCTGTCCACTTAAAATCAGCCCAAATGACTTTATTGTTATCTAAATCCTCAAAGTTTTGTAACCAACTATCTGCAAGTTTAATTTATTTATTAGGATTTATTAACCACCTATATGAAGAGATTAAACCTAGGTAGTATACAAACCTGCTTATTTTCGAAAGGAGAAAAACGCCCATGTTTGGGAGATGGGCGTCCGTTTCCCGTGGGCGGCCAAATCGGTATAATTGAAAGCCGATTTTGGTCGTCTTCAACTGCACTCCGTTGCGGGAACGAATAAAGTTGTTGGGGGCGTGTCGGAGGCGTGGTGAAGGCGGGACTGGGGCGTGGTTATCGGCCAAGCAGAGATGGGCACGCTCGGCCGATAATGATAAAAAAAGCCATTGTTAGCGAGAATTTAGGACACTTTTTTTGGACCCTTTTTTCTCATGAACAGGTCTCAAAAAAGTGCCCTAAGTGACCAGATGATCACCGGAGGGAATCGGGAATCACCTCCCCTGACTCCCCCAGTGGTCACTAACCCCCTCCCACCAAAAAAAACCCACTTGCAAAAACCTTATTTCCCAGCCTCTATGCCACCCTCAAATTCCGTACCCACCTTCATGACAGCAGAATGTGTTTGATCCTCTCACAGCCTTTCCCTGGGTCAGATGTGGCTCTCGGGTGCACTGCAGGGTCACATCAGCATTGCATTGTGGTGGGTGTAGGGTATTGGGCTCCGTGATTTCACTAGCTTGTGTTGGCAGTTGGTAGGCTCTTCTCCCATGGTCCTTTTCCCTCTGCTTACTGGGTCAGTGTGTGCCCTGTTTTGTTTCCGGTAGTGCACAAGATAGTGGCCATTTTTGTAAGTCCGTTTTAGATCCCTTTCGTGTGTTAGCCACATTACAGAACTTAGTTCTTACCTTGAATGTTGCTGAAAGTGGGCATTGTACACCATTCTGCCAGCTCTGAGCTACTGCTAATCTTAGTACCAGGGAGACTCGTTGCCAGTGGGGCACAACCTCTGATCTGCAGTTAACTGTGAGTAAACACGATTATTGAAATAAAGGACGTTTTCAGCGAGATTAGTCTTACGGTGTGAACTGCTGTGCCAAGGTTATACAGCAGCAACAAGTCCTGTCAATGGAGCACTTTTAGTGGGTAATGCAGTGCACTTCAGGCAGGCGGACCCAGGCCCATCCCCCCTACCTGTTACACTTGTGGTGGTAAATGGGAGCCCTCTAACCCCCACCCCCAAAACCCACTGTACCCACATGTAGGTGCCCCCCTTCACCATTAAGTGCTATGGTAATGGTGTTGAGTTGTGGGGAGTGGGTTTTGGGGGGGGGATTTGGGGGTCTCAGCACCCAAGGTAAAGGAGCTATGCACCTGGGAGGTAATTTAATGTTTTTTCCTATTTTTTAAAAGTGCCCCCTAGGGTGCCCGGTTGGTGTCCTGGCAAGTGAGGGGGACCAGTGCACTATGAATCCTGGCCCCTCCCACGACCCAAAGCCTTGGATTTGGTCGTTTTTGAGCTGGGGCGCTTCTGTTTCGATTATCGCTGAAAAACAAAAACGCCCAGCTCAAACAAACGCCCACATCTCAAAAATGCCCACATCCAATGCATTTGCCTGGCACAAACTGTATCTGCGAAACTAAAGATAAACGTCCATCTTTTTCGAAAATACGATTCGGCCCACCCCTTCACGGACCCGTTCTCGGAGATGGACGTTCTTATACATGGGCATTTGCGTTCGATTATGCCCCTTCACGTGATTTAACAGGGCAGAAATGGCTCCTGGCTGGTTAAATCACCTGTTTGGGGCTAACCGCTAATTTTTAGAGGTGCTTATCCAGTTAGTGCTGATGAAAATAACCAGTTAGTGCCCAACTGAAAATTGGCTATTTTGAGGGCATTCTGGGGGCAAAGTCAGCACTTGGCCAGTTAAGTGCCAATATTCAGCACTTAACTTGCCAGGCTAACTGCATAAAAGCCAGTCTTATCTTTATACAGTAACCCATAGCCTAGTGGTTCCCAAACCTGGTCCTGGAGGTACCCCAGCCAGTCAGTCGGTTTTCAGAATATCCACAGTAAATATTCATGAGGTAAATTTGCATGCAGTGGAGGCAATGCATGCAAATCTCTCTCATGAATATTCATGGTGAGTATTCTGAAAACCTGACTGACTGGGGTGCCTCCAGAACCAGGTTTGGGAACCACTGCCATAGCAGGTTGAATAGTGAAAATCACACTTAGGGGATCTTTTACTAAAGATTAGCTTGAGTTATCTGCAGAAGGGTCCATAGGAATAAAATGGGCCCTGCTGCAGATAATTGGAGCTAATCTTTAGTAAAAGACCCCCTTAACCGGCTGTGTTAGCCAGCTCCAAAACCCGGAAATTCAACGGTGGTGCCTGGACATGGCCCAGCATTGAATTTCTGGGTTTAACACCTGCTGTGATCAGTAAAACATCACTGGCTAAATATCGAGCCCTTAGATTGTAAGCTCTCTGGACATAGGGATGTACCCTAAATATGACTTAGCATTTTGTTTATGCCTTTTCTGTAATGAGTTATTAACCAGTTAAGCAGCAACACTAGCAGCTTAAATTTCACCATATAAATACCTGGCTAAATCTAGTTACACCAATTTTATCTGGCTAGATTTAGGAAGAATTTTCAGCTCTTAGATGCAACTGAAAATTCAGCTCAAGAAAACAGAATAAAATTATCCAGTGAACTTGCCTGTTCTGTGAGTTTTAAAAAATTGACCTGATGCTATTTTATTTTTAAAATGGTCTGTGAGCTGCATAGCAAATGTGGCTGCCTGTAGTGTGGCAGAGACCACACTCAGTTCTGGAGACTTGCTCCGCCCCCCCCCCCCCCCCCCCACACACACACATTGCACCTACCTGGCCCCACACTGCTTGCAGCATCTCTGAGCCTATGCAATGACATTCTGGGGATCCCTGTGAGCTGATTGGTGAGATTCTTTGGTGAGGAGGTGGAGCTTTTAGATTGTAAGCTGAGCAGGGACTGTCCTATGTTTAAATTGTACAGCGCTGCGTAACCCTAGTAGTGCTTTAGAAATGTTAGTTAGTAGTAGTAGAGCTAGATTTGTTACCAAGGGACTGGCATAGAGTCGTTCACTAGTGCCAGTCCTTTTTTTTTCCCCCCCTCATGACTGCTTTTTTTTTTTTTTAGCAGAGTTAACGTGGAGGGACATAATCGAACGTCGCCAGCGATCTATTTTGGCGGCGGCGCTACAGCTGGCCGGAACCATATTATCGAAAAAGATGGCCGGCCATCTTTTTTTTCGATAATATGGTTTAGCCCGACCAAATGCCAGAGTTCGCCGCGGTTGAGATTGCCGGTTTTGTTTTTCAGCGATAATGGGAAAAAATGCCGGCGATCTCCAACCCGGCGACATCCAAGGCATTTGGTCGTGGGAGGACTCAACATTTGTAGTGCACTGGTCCCCCTCACATGCCAGGACACCAACTGGGCACCCTAGGGGTCAGTGGGGTGGACTTCAGAAAAGGCTCCCACATGCATAGCTCCCTTGTTTTGGGTGCTGAGCCCCCCAACCCCCCCCCCCAAAACCCACTACCCACACATGTACAACACCACCGTAGCACTTAGGGGTGAAGGGGGCAACTACATGTGGGTACAGTGGGTTTTGGAGGGCTCCCATTACCAGCACAAGTGTTACATGTAGGGGGGGTGGGCATGGGTGCGCCTGCCTTAAGTGCATTGCAGTACCCACTAAGTGCTCCAGGGACCTGCACACACACAGGCCTCTAGGACTTGTTGCTGCTGTATAACCTTGGCACACCAGTTGACACCTGAAGACTAATCTCTTTCAAAAAGTCCTTTATTTGAATAAGCACGTTTCCTCACAGTTAACTGCAGATCAGAGGTTGTGCCCCACTGGCAAAGAGTCTCCCTGGTACTGAGATTAGCAGTAGGTCAGAGCTGGCAGAATGGTGTACAATGCCCTCTTTCAGCAACATTCAAGGTAATAACTAAGTTCTCTAACGTGGGTAACACATGAAAGGGATCTAAAAGTGGCTTACAAAAATGGCCACTACCTCATGGACTACTGGAAACAAAACAGAGCACACTCTGACCCAGTTAGCAGGGGGAAAAGCACCATGGGAGTAGAGCCCACTACCCTACACCCACCACAGTGCATTGCTGATGTGAGTCTGCAGTGCCCCAAACAGAAAAGGTGTCACACTCACCTGGGAGCCACATCACAATCAGGGAAAGGCTGTCAAAGGATAGAACACATTCTGCTGTCATGGAGGTGGGTACGGCATTTGAGGCTGGCATAGAGGCTGGCAAAAAAGGTTGTTATTTTTATTTTTTTAGTGTGGGAGGGGGTTGGTGACCACTGGGGGAGTACAGGGAGGTCATCCCTGATTCCTTCCGGTGGTCATCTGGTCAGTTGGGGCACCTTTTTGAGGCTTGGTCGTGAAACTAAAAGGACCAAGTAAACATGGCGAAATACTGCTTAACGCCGCTTTTTTTTCCATTATCGGCGAAAGCCGGCCATCTGGTAGCCACGCCCATGCCCGCCCATGTCCCGCCTTCACTAAGCTACCAACACGCCCCCTTGAACTTTTGCCGGCGAAGCGACAGGAAAGCGGCGATGCTGTCAAAAATGATACTTTCGATTATACCGATTTCGCCGCTTTTAAGAAATCACCGGCCATCTCCCGATTTATGTCGGGAAATGGCCGGCAATCACTTTCGAAAATAAGCTGGATAGATACACACAAACATGATATAAGCATCTGTTAAAAAGGAAAATAACCCTCAATACCATTCTAAAATTAAATTTCAAATTACTAATGATTGTTCATCTGCATTCAACATTCCTACATATCACATAAACAAGAAAATACTGACAATCTGAACCACACATATACCTTGGAGCTTATTTTCTCCCTGGTAAACACTACATAAGCTATTCTCTCTACTCTCTCTATAGTAAGAATTGCAGCTTGTTCAGTCCAATTTTAAAGGCATTTCATCATCTGATGAGAACTTTAGAAATAAATACAAGCAGAATTCACAACCCGAACTTTATCTAATAAAGAAGGTGTAGCCAGTGAACCTTGGCAAGCACAGGAAAACACAATGCTGTATGGAACTGACCCCAATTTTCATCCAGCTCTGACATTTATGAGGAGAGAGTACAGTATTAAATTCTAATATTTTCACATTACTAAATTGACTAACTTAATCAAGAACAAGATGAAACTACTATGGATTTGTCTTATTACATTTATAGACCCATAGTTACAATTTTTGAAGTAAAAACATCTGTTTATGCATTTGCACTAGTATGAGCTGAAAACACTAGGACCATCTTGTCCAGATCCTTAATGGTCTGACTCTAGAGCCTTGTAGTGATCCTGGTTGTACTCCAGAGATAATCTGGTAAAATCTCAGGATACTTAAAATCGAACCTTATGCCTCATTTAACATCATTAACACTTGCAAAATGTATTGCAGAACTCAGTGGGACCCTTTTACTAAGCCACTTAAGCGTCTACGCGCGCCCAACGTGTGCCAAAATGGAGTTACAACCTGACTACCATGTAGCTCTTGCGGTAATTTCATTTTGGTGCGTGTCTGATACGCACTTCTGAAAAATATTTTGGGCATGTGTAACGGACATGCACCAAGTGGCATTTGACACGTGTAGATCATTACTGCTTGGTTACCGTGTGAGACTTTACCGCTATGTCAATGGCTGGCAGTAAGGTCTCAGACCCAAAATGGACGCATGACAATTTTCATTTTGCCGCACGTCCATTTTCGGCAAAAATGTAAAAAAGGCCTTTTTTATAGGTGTGCTGAAAAATGGATTGGCGCACTGCCAAAATCTGCGCCTATATTACCATAAGCCATTTTTCAACGCGCCTTTGTAAAAGGACCCTAATATGACTTGAAATGTGTAAGAATACAATGAACTTGGAAGAGAAACCAGTGGATTTTGTTTTTCTCTGAGGAATGTCTTCTGTAATACCACTATCTTGTATTCCTAATGTCTGTCAATGTCTTCTGTAATGCCACTATCTTGAACTTCATGACCTTGTAACCCAAAATCCTTCTGTAAAACCAAATGTATATCTTTTGCTATTTCCAGTATCCATGATAAATTGTAAGCCACATTGAGCCTGCAAAGAGGTGGGAAAACGTGGGATACAAATACAATAAATAAAATAATTGATTATTCATTTGTCTGGGTAGGGTGACTCCAAGAGAAAACTCTGATAATCCTGGCAATTGCTGAAGAGGATTTTTGAACTCATGCAATAACCGAGCAAAA
This sequence comes from Microcaecilia unicolor, assembly GCF_901765095.1. Lineage (NCBI taxonomy): Eukaryota > Metazoa > Chordata > Amphibia > Gymnophiona > Siphonopidae > Microcaecilia > Microcaecilia unicolor. The sequence goes on from NC_044039.1 coordinate 95,022,783, forward strand.
CAGAAAAAAATATTTACAAATGTTAGCATTACAAACTAATATCAGAAGAAAGGATCTTTATAGCCTTGGAAGCTCATAGACAGCAGCACCTGTGAAGAATTATTTTGCTGATCCAACAAAATGTATCATGACCTGCAAGGAATTTGTATTACAAATTTTCTTTAGCTGTCACTAGACCGATAGAAGTGCACCAAACAGGGCTGGATTTAAGATTTTGGTGCCTAAAGGCAAGACCAGAGAGCAAATTCCAAAGAGGTTGGGGAAAGAGGGAAAGGTTGTCAGAGACCCCCAAAACTAGGGAGACAAGAGGAGCAGAAGAAGGCCATAGGGCCACAGTGGTTCCCATGCACATGTCCCTGAAGTAAGAGGGAATAAGCTTCTCTTTCGCCTGGGTATTTGGCCCCTTTAAAACTCATCAACCTATGCCAGTGTTCTTTAATGCAATGCCTGGGGCTAGTGGCAGCCCCTGGAGACCTTTAGGATGGCCCTTATCATTCTTCTTTTTTTTCTGCTACTCCCTACCTCTTTACCCAAGCTGATGACAAATGGGGGAATAGGATGGGAGGAAGAGCCACATGCTTGAAAGACAAGGCATTTCTCAACAGACAAACAGAATATTCTAGAAATGCCCACCACCATGAAGATACACACAATAAAAAGTTTGAAGGTGGGCTGGGGGTGGCTGTCATTAACACATACTGATCAGCAGTGTTAATGCCTCACATGAGAAGATATTTGGTGGCTCCCCTTCAGCTCATTTGGATATAAAGTGGCCCTGACTTAAAAATTAGTGACGACCACTGCCCTATTCAGTTGCTTGTGTTGCCTATGGGTAAATTTGGGCCATGGAACCAAAATATGACAATGGCAGTGGATCCCAAAATTTCCCTTTAATGCTTAATGCTAACAATTTTGTAAAAAGAAAAGGAAAGACCAATTTAAAAAATACAGTGAAAAGGAGCATTTAATCATGATTAGCTGCAATTGGAAGATATTGACATTGGAAATTCATCTGGTTTCTACCTGACAATCAAAAATCCTCTCCTATTGATCTTTTGCAGTGGGTGCTGGATGTCACAGCTGTGATTACTCTGAGCCAGGAGTGGATCTAAGAAGCCAAAACTCTTCAACCTACTACTTGCACAGTAAAGAAAAACAAGCACATTTCTGAGTATATTAAGCAAAGCTGGCAACCCTAAAAGAATCCAAAATAGCTGTAGAATTCAAACATGCATGGGGGAGGTACAGAGAACATTAGTGGGAGATGGGGAGGGAGTAGACTACAGATTAAGGACTCCTTTTAATAAAGTGTACTAACAGATTTTGGGATCCTTTTACCAAGCTGCAGGAAAAAGGGCCCTGTGCTAGCAGCGGGGGCTGTTTTTCCCATGAACCAGGGCCCTTTTTACCGCAGTGGGTAAAAAGCCCCCAGACAAATATGGCCATGCAGTAAGAGAGCTCTTACCATGTGGTCATGCGTTGGGAAGCCCTTACTGCCACCCACTGAGGTGACAATTAGGGCTCCCATGGTAACCCTTGCAGTAGCCGGGCAGCGTGCAATGCCCGATTATCACCGGGTTACTGCAGCACAAGCCATTTCCAGGGGGTTTTCTTTTCCCTCCAGAAATGGCATGAGCTTGGGGTAGAAGTACAGCTGACGGCCATGTTGGGCTGGCGGTAGTTCTGATTTAGCGTTCGGTAAGCCTACATTGGACATACCGACGCTTTATAAAAGACCCCCGTTATTCCTATGGGCTTCTTAGTATTTGGCATGCTATTTGTCAGCACACTAAAAAATCCATTAGTGCACCTTAGGAAAAGGATGACAACACAGTAGGCAGCACAAGTAGGCAGACTTGGTGGAAAAACTAGTCCTTTAATCTTCTATAGATCTAATTCATTAAGATCATTAGGCTTCTTTATTGAGCTTCATACTGAGCTGGCAGGTGACCATATTAATTTATGTTTAAATTATTTTTATTGACATTGAATGAAAACGATACATTTGGTGATTAGAGAGGAGACATTATTCAATATCATAACATTGAAATTTCAACTTTTGTCCCCTTACTCTGTATGTGAAGCTGTCTAATGCCTCAAAACGTTCCACATGCGTTAACACTTAAACATAGTTTCTGTATTATCCACCAACATCTAGCTGTGTGTTGCTTTCGCCGTACATTTTCATAAACCCCCAAACCTCCTCCCCCCTCCCCTATCCCAACTCTCCCTCAGTTCTAAGCTAGGAATTAACAGTTAAATAATTCTATGCTTCCCCCCTATCTTGAGCTGTTCAGATCCATCAGCACAGTCCATTTTATAATCTGAGGCTTCACATTGTTTTCTATGTTGCTTGCTGCGAAGGGCTTTGCCTCTTGTAGCCCCTCGCCTGACATCGCCTCTCTTATTGTCTCTTAGTATGACCTGTCCTTGTCTCCGACTGTGCTCTATGTTAGATTTCTCTCAAATGATATACAGCAAATTAAAGTGTCTGTTGCCCTCCCCTTTTACCCTTCCCCCCCCCCCTCCCCCCCCTTTCCTCACACACGGGAGCGAACTCCATCTCGCTCGAGTAAGTTGACAGAGTCATTCAACCTCTAATTTATTATTCTACTTCGGGCTGAGGGTTGTAAGGTGTCCCAAAAGTTCGCCCATGTCTTCTGCAGCTGCTTTCCTTCTCTGGAGGACAAATCCGCTATCCCTCGTCTTTCTAGATTTAGGAGTTCAATCATTTGGGATCTCCATGCTCCCACGGTAGGTGCTTTTTCTGCTCTCCAATGCAACAAAATAGACCTTTTTCCCATCAGCACAGTTCTATGTATGAAGGCCCCCAGGCCTGCGGGTGCAGGGCGTGCCCATTCATTTATTCCAAACAACATCAGCGGCTGGCATTTGATCTGGTGGTCCCAGTATCTCTGCGCTTCGCCCAATATCCGGGTCCAGAACAATCCCACCTGCTGGCAAGACCAAAACATGTGCCCCAGTGTTGCAGGGGCATGATTGCACCAGGGGCAGGCGGCTGAGTCCCCAAATCCAGCTTTATAGGCTCGCGATGGTGAAACATATAACCTTAGTATAAATTTGTAATCCATTTCCCAGTAGCGATTGAAGATAGAGCGTCTCTGTATGCTTGTCAGGTATTTCTGCAGGAGGTCCGCTGTAACTTCTGATGCCAGATCTCTGGCCCAGCTCTGTGCTCTTGTCTGAAAATCTATGTCTTCCGTCGTGTCTTGTAAGAATCTATGGTGAAATTTAAGCGGTACTGGGTTTTGGGCACCCAGAGTCAAGGCCGTGTTCAGTGTGTCTTGAACATCCTCGCTCAGATTTACCCAGCCTAAAGCTGTGATATAGTGTCTCATCTGAAGGCAAGCGAAACGGTCTCTCTCTGTAAGTCCGAATTCCTGTTGTAGATCTGCATACCGCTTCGGTTTACCTTCATCTGTCACCAGCTGACATAGATACTGGATCCCCAGTGCTCTCCACTGGCTGAATGCCGGCGATGTGGAGCCCTCCGGGAAGTCTGGGTTGTGATATATTGGCAGAAAAGGGGTGACCCGCCAATCAAATTTGTGTCGGTTGCATAACCATTTCCAGGCTGCTCTTGCTGCTGCAATTAAAGGGTTTGGGCCCTCTCCTGTATCTAGTCTTTCCCCGGGGGCGTGTAGACTCCATCCCAAATGCACCCTAGGTGTCATTGTCTTTTCCAGTTCTATCACTGAGAATTCACTTGTCCCCACTAACCAGTCTCTGATGTGTCTCATTGCACTTGCTATAGTGAGATGTCTTATGTTGAGCAGGCCCATCCCCCCGTGTGATCTCGGCTTTTGAAGTATGTGGACTGGGAGCCTGGGTCTCTTCCCATTCCATAGAAAGCTTTGCACTGCGCGATGCAACGCCTTCTCTTCTCTCTGTTTCAAATAAAGTGGTAGCATCTGGAACAAATACAACCATTTGGGAGCTATCATCATGTTGAACAGACCTATTCTGCCTGAAAGCGATAGTGGGCATGCTCTCCACAGTTTCAGCAGGCCTCTGGTTTTTGTCAATAAAGGCCTTACATTTGCATCATACAGTGTGTCCAGGGCCCTGGGGATGATCACCCCCAGGTATTGCAGATTACCTGCCGCCCATTGTAGTGGGAATTCTCCTCTCCAGTCTGTTTGCAATGTATCATCCAGCGCTAGGGCCCTAGACTTGGTTCTATTAAGGGAATAGCCCGAGAGGGCGCCATATTCTTTGATGGTGTGTAGGAGAGACTCCAGGGAAGCCTGTGGGTTACTCAAGAGAACTACAACATCATCTGCATAGGCTAATACTTTGAGCTCCCTCCCGCCAACCTCTATCCCTGTTATCTTGCGTTGTGCTCTAATTCTGGCCAAAAGGGGCTCCAGCGTCAAAAGAAAAAGTAGTGGGGACAAGGGGCAGCCCTGTCGGGTTCCTCTCCCGATGTCGAACCCTTGAGTCTTGATTCCATTGATTCGAAGCATTGCTTGTGGATTTGCATACAGTGTTTCTATTGCCTCTGTAAACCACCCGTGCAACCCTATGCCCCTCAGTGTTTCGAACAGGAATGTCCACTCTACCTGATCAAATGCACGTTCTGCATCTAAACTGACTACCATTTGTTGTGTTCTTTGGGGGGAGTTAGACATTAATGTTAGTATCATTTTCCGTGTATTCAAGACCGACTGACGACCCCGGACAAAGCCCACCTGATCCTCCTGAACAAGACGGGGCATCCAAGGTGCCAGTCTCTCTGCTAGAATGCGTGATAAGAGCTTAACCTCCACATTTATCAGGGAGATGGGTCTGTATGAACTCGGGTTCAACGCATCTCTATCTTTTTTGGGAATAAGGCTTATAAGTGCTGTATTTGCGTGCAGGGGGAAATGTCCCAGTTCTACCACTGCGTTTAGATAATCAGTCAGGGACCCCACAATCTGTGCGCTCAATAGCTTGTAAAACTCTCCTGAGAGACCATCTGGCCCCGGCGCTGAATAGAGCTTTAATGCGCCTATCGCCTTCTGTAATTCTTTGGCTGACACCGGGGCATTGAGGAGGCCGACCTGATCTGTGGGTAGACTCTCTAATCCCGCCTCTTTTAAGTAACATTTTATATTCTCCCGGTCTTCTGTGTGCCCTTGTTTCCCTTTGTATAGCTTTGCAAAGTGTTGGTAAAAGGTGTCAGCAATCTCTCCGGGGTCATGCGTCACTCTACCCACTTTGGTGCGGAGTGCTGTGATGTGGTGTGGTTTGCGCGCGCCCTTCACCAGTCTAGCTACCATCCCTCCCGTTTTATCTCCAAATTTGTGTAGCTTGTATTTTCTGTAAAGGAGGGACCTCATTGTTCGCTCATGCAGCATACTATTAAGTGCTACTCTAGTGGACATTAGTGTGTCATAATTCGTCTGCGTCGGTGTCCCTGCGTACGCCCGTCTCGCTTTTCCAAGCTGCTTTTCCAGAATTATTATTCTCCGGGCAATTTGTCGATTCCGCTTAGTGACGTAGGCTATTGTCTCTCCCCTAAGCACCGCCTTCGCTGCGGACCAAAACAAGATCTCATCTTCCTGGTGTTCTCGGTTATGTGTGACATATTCCTCCCACTTTTGGTGTAGGTATTTTCTGAAGTCGTCTGACTTGTACAAATATGCCGGAAACCTCCACCCCGGGGATTGTTGGAAAAAGGGGGCTGGGTCTAAATCCACCCAAATTAACGAGTGATCCGAGATTTCTTCTGGGCCTATAGAAGCATTTATTACTCTGGGGAATTCTGTCTGTGATATGAGAATATAGTCGATTCTAGACTGTGTCTGATGTACCCTGGATGTGTGTGTATAGTCCCTCTCCTCCCCATGTAATATTCTCCAGGGGTCTACCAGTCCCATCTCATGACATAATGTTTCCAGTATCGAGGGTGGAGCCGAGGGTCGCGGTGGCTGGGATTTGGAGCGATCCAAGGCCGCATCCATGACTTGGTTCATATCTCCTGCTAGAATCAAGGGAAGTGTATCAAGCCCCTTGCATTTCGCCAAGACCTCTGCGAAGAAGTCTGCGCCTGCTGCGTTGGGGCCATATGTTGACACTACAAGCATTTCTTTTCCTTGCGCGTTGATCCTAATTCCCACTAGCCTCCCTTCCTGGTCTCTAAATTCTAGTCTAGTAGAGCACATGAGTGATTTGTGAATTAATATTGCTGTTCCTCCTCTCCTACCCGTGGCTGGTGAGCAGAACATTTCTCCTACCCAGTGGCGTTTCAGTTTCTCATGTTCCTCTTGGGACAATCTCGTTTCCTGGAGACAGGCTATCCCCACCCCGTGTCTCTGTAGGGCTGCGAGAATCTTGGTTCTTTTGACTGGGGAGGAGATCCCTCCCACATTCCAGGATATTATACGTATCTTATTCTGCGCATGAACAATGCACTGTTAATGTGTTGTGATGTGTTGTCCACCTTTGTCCCCTGGGCTCCCAGCCCACCCATGGGACTAACCATACTTGTCTCCTTCTTGCCCATCGTGTTCCCAGTTTCCAAAGTATAAGCTGCATGACTCTGTCAGAACCTCTATATCCTGTGTGCGACTCTCGTGTGTGTCCCTCTTTTGTTAAGCCCCCCACCCCTAACTTCCCTTTAGTTCCCTCTTCCTTCTGTGTCCCATCTAGTTTGTGATTCCTAAACATCTAATCTCTTACTTAATAGGGAGCCCCTTCCATGCCCGAAGCCCCCCGCCCTCAAAGGTGCAACGTACTTTTACTCCCTTGTCCCTTGAAAGAAAGCCAACCTTGTAGGAGCTCACTCTTCCTTTCTTTGTTCATTTTGGTCAATCGGGCGTTGTTCCAGCTCTGTAATATATTCATGTGCCGCTTCTGCTGAGTCAAATGTTTTCCAGCGGCCCTCCTGACGAATCTTGAGCACCGCAGGATATACTAGCATAAATCTGGCCTGCAGCGCGTAAAGCCGTCGACATAACGGTGTGAACTTCTTCCGGCGCTCTTGCAGGGAGACCGAGTAGTCCTGAAAAATTCTAATTTGGTGTCCTTCATATTTGGTATCATCGCGTTTTATGCGGTATCCACTCAGTATCTCTTGTTTATGTAAAAAGTTATGCACCTTCAAAATCACCGCGCGCGGGGCCTGGCGACCATCTTGCTTTCGGCCCACGCGATGCACTCTCTCCAGGCACAGGCCGCCCGCGTGGTCTGACAAGGCGAATTCTGTTTTTAACCACTGTTCCACGACTGTTGCCAGCACCGAGTCCCCAATCGATTCAGGTAGGCCGATCAGCCGCAGGTTGCTGCGTCTGCCTCGGTTTTCTAATTCGTCTACCTTATCTGTGAGCGTTGTTATTGTGCTTTCTAGGTGGCGAATCTGCTGTTGCATTGGGGGGTGAATGTCTTCCACCTCAGACACCCTGTGCTCTAGTTCTCCAATCCGGTGTGACTCCTCTGCTAGTCGGGTCTCAAAATTTGCAATTTGCGTCGAGATTCTCTCTAATCTGGGTTCCAGAGCCTGTACCACCGCCGTATTTAGTTGCGTTAGTTGAGTTAGCTGCACCTCCGAAAAGGGCGGGCCACTCTGTGTCTGCGGCGGCTCCATGCCTGGGCCTGTGGCTTTCAGCGAGTCTTTGTCTTTTTTTACTCCTCGCGGCGGCATAATTTTCGCTGATTTTTCCACGTACTTGTCCATCACCCAGTTAGCCGCTGTTTTTGCTTTTTAACTGCACCGGGGCAAGGCGAGATCTCAAAATCTTTGACGATGTCGGGCGTTGGGCCTCGGAGAGCAGGAACTCGCGTCCTACTCTCTCAACGCATCACGTGACCCCCCGACCATATTAATTTAAATGCCAGTGCCAGCATTTAAATTAATATGTGTATTCAGTGCCACTATAAATAAAGGAGCAGCACTTAATATATGTACAATGCAGTCACCATGATTGCACTACTAGCTGACATTAGCTTGTCGACTGCAATGTTTCAGAGTTTTTTGTTTGATTACTATATTTTGGATGTTGCAGTATTTTTAATCATCTTTTGGGCTTTTTTATAACCTTCTAGATGTGCTCATTAGAGCTGAATTGTCTTGACTCCTGAGGCAGGTGTCATCGCCAAAACGCAGGACTGCGTCGAGTCAGTTTTATTGAGTTGTTTTTAATAAACATTTAGCCCTTGTGTTGGAAGTTGACTGGTCATCCCCCATTCTTTGTTTTCTGTTTTGTTTTGTTTTTGGGGGGGGGGGGTGTGATCCGTTCAACAGAATTAAACTAAACCTATAACTTATCTGGACAGTGGATGAATATTGCTACTATCTAGCTACTGTCTAGATAATTTAGATATCTGCATTTATGCCAAGTCTATAGCTGGTGTGATTGCAGGTGGGTTACACTAGAATATTAGAACAGAATATTTTATTTTTAAACCGCCTTTGTCCAAAACGGGGAATACAAAAAAACATACATAATAAAAAAACAAACAGAAGCACTTTCAAGCCTTACAAACCTAGGTATAATATTTCTAGTTGCCTAGGTTCTGTTATAGAATGAGCTCCAACATTGTGTCCACAGGGCGACTAAATGGAGAAGCCTAGATGTGGAACTGCCCCTTACTGGCCCTTGGTGAATGTATAACTTCATTTGAATATCAAGCTGTTTATATTTCACTTCCTCTAAAAAAAAAAAATCTAAAAGGGCCAGAATGAACTAGGATGATATTTTAATAGAGGCTGGTTCAAAATCTCATTCATATGAAAGTTAATATGCACAGTTAATAGGCTGACAACTCTGTATACTTTACCATCTATGGCACATTAGTGCTACAATATCATTCTTGAGGGAACTCTGATCTACTTGCAAGCAAAATAATAATAATAAAAAAACTGGAACAGTATCTTTGTTATGTCCATCTTAAATTCACCTGTTTCTCCAGTGCATTAACCTGTGCTGTTAGTCCCTGGATGTGTTGCTGAAGGTGTAGGTTTTCTTCCTGTGCTTGTCCCAACATGATTTGCTTATCTTTTAATTGCATCTGTAGCTCCAGAAACTGTAAAAGAAATGAGGGAGCTGTTAGCCAAGAACTCTGCACCTTCTTACAAAATAGAGAACCAAATGCCAACATTTGTAACTCAGGAAGTCAGTGGTCTGTAGAGTTTATACAGATAACAGATGGCAGCTTTGAAGTGAACTCAAAGACCTCATCTCTTAGGGGGTATTTGTCAAAGATAATATGGTACACTGTGTTTTCAAATTTGAAACATCCTTTATTTAAGAATGTCTGGAACAACATCACATAATTTCCATTATACAATGGCAAGTAGAAACAGTTAAAACAAAGATTTGTTCTTTGAACAAAACTATTTATTATTACATGCTAAGGATAGCCTAAAGTCAGTCAGGAGTCTGAACCACAGCAATGGCTGTCATCCATTGAGCCCAGCTGCATTCAGTAACCTAATTTTCAGTGGTTAACTAGCAAACATTAGGACCTATGCAATAACTCACAGTAAAAGTGTTTTATCAAATGCTTCAGTCAAATTTTGTGGGTAAATTTATAAAGCATTTCCATGTCTGTGTATTTCTGTTTTTTTTTAAATATCTTTATTCATATCAAAGCAGGAAATGATATACACTGGTGCAAGCAAGAATTACAGTAATAAGAGGGGGAACAACAGGAACAGTAGAAACCACCAATATACAAAAAAGAAAACCGCTTTGACATATTTTGGTTATAAATAACAAAACAAATAGAAAAAAACCCCAGAAACATAAAACCCTCCCCCCTACAACCCTCTCCCCGAGGACCCCCTTGCCCAAAGAGACCCTAAAGGGAGAGCATGGATATCCCCACTTCCCTAGGCCAACTTCAGGTCAGAGAAAATTCTCTGCAAGCATAGTACTGATGCCGCCCCTGGGCCTGAGATACTGACTGTTGATATTGAGAAACCACCCAGGTCAACATCTCAGTCATCAGATTGAGCCAGACAGTAAAGGAGGGTGCTGTCGAGGCCATCCAAGACTGTAAGATGCATTTCTTAACCAAAGGCACAGCTAACAAAACAAATTGACATTGAGTATCAGTGAGACCCTGTACCCACAAAGGTAGATTACTCCCCATCAATAACACCCAGTAAGACCATTCAACCCTCAGTTGAAACACACACTCCAGCACCTGAACTACAACAGACCACGTCCTGCAAAGCAGGACATTCCAAGAAAGACTGCAAGAAAGTACCAACCCCTATGTGACAATGTAAACAATGAGGGTCCTCCCAAAGCCCCATCTGGACCCCCCTTTGCCTGGTGATATGAACATGATGTAAAATTGAATAACCTGAAGCGCGACATTAGGTGTAGTTCTCTGAATCGCCTCAAAGGACTGTTGGAGCTGCTTAGTAGTAACAACCTTGGCCATGTCTAATCCCCAGGTCTGGGGCCCCCTTACATTACCTAAAAATCTGATACCATTGAGAGAGACATTCAGACTAGGTGGCAGCTGGAGGAACACCTGATCTAAAGTGGTAAAAAATATGAGAGGAGACCGCGCCAGCAACAAAGACAGATAATAGTGTTAATCTTGCAGATATGCAAAAACGTGGTGATTAGGGAGAGCCCAAACCTGTTTAAGCTGGTCAATGGATAGAAAATTACCCTCCCCCACTGTCTCCAGATCCCCCAAGTATTGGCCTCCCCCAAGATGCCAAGCCTCAAAGGGGGAGGAACCAAGCTCTGCAGGAAAGTTGGTGTTGCCCCACAGGGTTATAAACGGGTCAACCCCCGTACACCACCCAGGGTATGTCTCCACCAGGACCAAGCCTCAAGGCCTCATATTTAGTAAAATTAATTTTTGGACTCGCAAAGGCCCCAAACTTACAAATAAGTTGCATAACTCGAGGCAGGTTAGTAGACACCCGATCAATGATGAGGAGCATATAATCTGCAAACAAGTTAATGCAATACTCAAATGGGCCAACCCAAATACTCTGCAAGACCTCAGCCTGATGAATTTTTGCTGCTGAGGGCTCTAGAGAAAGAACAAAGAGCAAAAGAGAAAGGGGGCAGTCCTGATGTGTGCCCCTACCCAAATGAATCACTGGGGACAAAGAATCATTGAGGACTATCTGAGCAGTAGAACTTTTACAAAGAACACAAACTGACCAGGAATGAAGCCCACCTGATCCGGATGGATCAACTGAGGGAAAAATCTGTTCACCTGGATGCCAGAAAAGCAGCCAGAATTGATGACAGCCTGTACCTCCTGCCCAGAAAAAGGAACATTAAGTGCTTGTAATTGGGCCTCGGATAAACAACGGAGGTTCAAGGACCAGAAAAGGAAGCGCACGCCTGTCATCATACAAAGACTCTTAGAAATGAATAAACGCTTGGACGATAGCATCCTGTTTGGTGAAGGGCGTACAGTATGCACCTCTTGTCCGACTAATATAACGTCTAGCCGAACGTTGTTTCACCAAAAATGCCAAAAAGTTCCCAGTTTTATTGCCCCAGTGATGGAGCTTGTATTTGTATAATCGGATACTTTGATTAGCTTGCTGATCTACAACAGCCTGCAACTGGAATTTTGCTGACATTTAATCCTTGTATGATTGAGCATCTGAGTGAGTCAGAATGGTCCACCGGATCTCTGTTCACTTCCAAGTCAGTACTACAATGTCCCCTGACCAGTTCTTATTAAGCCTGGATATGTAAGCTATGATTTTTCCTCAGAGGAAAAATCATAGGGTCGCTAGTGAAGTTAAAAGTGCCCTCATTAATGAGCTGGTAATCATCAAAAGGTGGATAGGCGTGCAGACAACTGTGAAAGAAACTTATGTGAATACACATTGGGGGCACATATGCTGCAGACAACTACCTTTACTCCAGGGAGCTCCCCGGCCACCAATGCACACCTGCCCTCTGGGTCTTGATATAGAATATGAAGGGTAAAGGCAAGGCGTTTGTGAAACAAAATTGCTGCCTACTGTTGAAGCCAGCATAGTAAAGGTCACCTACCCAGTCCTCTTAAGTTTCAGATGTTCTGATTTACTCAGATGTGTTTCCTGCAGCAGGGTGATATCTACATGATCTCTCTTAAGGAATTGCAATATGTGGGTTCTTTTTACAGGGGAGTGAATACCATCCACATTCAAAGATACAAGTTTTAACTCAGGTGACACCATTAGGATATTGTAAAATAAACAAGCTCAATGCACCAAGTATGGTCCAGATTGTTACCAGGTAGGTCTCCTAGCTAAGCCTACCCGAAAGAAATGTACCACTCATTCCAGTCTCCCTACTTACTCTGGAACTCACTGGCACTAAGGGACCCTAACCCTCTTTCCCCTATCTGCCCACCCCCAAACCAAAAACAAGACACACACATACCTCCACATCCAACTACTAAAAAACACTCTCCAGGCATGCAATACTCACATCCTCTGCTCACCTATACCCCACAGAAATGTAATCATCCCCTCCCCCCCCCCCCAAAACCCACAAGAACATGAGAAACAGATGGAAAAAAGAGGAGCATAGAAAAAACTGCAAAAAAGAGAAGCAAATTGTGTTCTAAGTTGGAAAAAAAGGACAAAGTGCCTATTAGCAGTCCTTGGCAAGAAAACAAAGTCCACAACACAATCTAGATGGCCACCAGGGGAGAAAAACCCCCAGGTCATCCAGTGGCCGCACAGACCTAGCCAAACGGTAGAAAAGGCCCAAGGGTTCCAAACAGTATGGTTCACAGGATATGCAAGTGCACACAGTCCATGGGGTCATGGTGCCTCACAGATGTCAACCAGCCTGGGGCCAGCAGAAATGAAAGTAAAGTCAGCCATGCCCAGAGTACTGTTCACTCTACACCCTAAAACTGAGCCCCAAACAGCCCCCTCTGCTAAGAGAGACCTGCAGCCAGAAACACAAAGGCCAGGTTAGGCAGGGTGCTGGTTCAAGAATGCCCACAGCGCCTCTGGTGTCTCTAAGGTAAGCAACTTGTAATGAGTAATCCACAGAAAGTGAGCACTCTGGGGAAAGATCTGTCAGACTCAAGGGTGGTTGGCCTCAAGATGGTGGCACCTGAAGCCCACACACATACAACAGAGGAACTATGAAGGGAGAGTGAGATGGAGGTGATAGATCTAAAGATGTTGTTGCAGGAGATACAGGACTCAAAAAATGAACTAGTGGAAAGAGTGTCGCTTGGCAAAACCCCTCCAAATGCAAATGGGGGGGTGGGGGGCAGAACAAAGGCAAAGAAGTGGCATTCAAGAAATACAGAGAGCAACAAGAGGCTTTCAGAAAAGATTACTAAGTGAAAATCAAAGAAGCCAAGAGGGAAATATGGCTAGTAAAAGCACAAGTGGAATAAATAAATGGCTAAAGATATAAATAGCGGTGACAAGACTTTTTTCAGATATGTTAGATAGAGAAAGGCTAGAAATGGAATTGTAAGACTTAAAGATGCTACACCTGCTATGTAGAAAAAGCAGATGTACTAAACAAATACTTCTGTTCTCACAAAGCAGCACATCTACACGGACAGGGTCAAAGCACACAATATGGAAGCACAAAGAAAAACAGCACCAAGGGCCCTCCAGGTTGGGATAAACGCTGGTTCTTGATTAATCAAAGAAGGACCAAAATTGCTCTGCCTCATAGCACTAGTGAATGCCATCCTTGGAAAATAGTTGTCTTTCTTCAGTAGAGCTGAAACCTTCAATTTTGGTTTCTGAAAGTCTAGATTTACATATCCATATGACTCCTGATACAGGCGCTTCTCAGTGAAACTTGACCTGTGTCTAGTCAATGAATAAAGGACCAGCATTTAACCCAACCTTGAGGGCCCTTGGAGAAGGACCATGGATACCTGCCAAAGGTATATATTGGGAATGGAATGGATATTGCACTGTTCACGAAAGGAAGTATTTATGAACATAGGGCCGGTCAAACCCAGTAAGTGGGGTAAGCACCGCAGGAGGGCGCCTACCTTCAAGGGCACCGCTGCGGCGCCATACCGTGCCACCCTTGGTGCTTTAAATCTTTAATTTACCTCAGTTCCAGCAGCCGCGTCATTTGAAAGCCCTGCCCCGTCTCTAGCCTTCCCTCCCTTCGTGAGTTTGTTTCACAGTCCCACCTTCTGATGTCATTTCCTGGAGGGCGAGACTCTGAGGGAACGAACTCACGAAGGGAGGGAAGGCTAGAGATGGAGCAGGGCTTTCAAATGACGTGGTTGCTGGAATGGAGGTAAATTAAAGATTTAAAGCACCAAGGGCGGCGCGGTATGGCAGGGGATGGGGGCGAAGGAGAATCGCTGGACAGGGACAGGGTGGGAGAAGAGAGAAAGGAGGTGCTGGGGGGGGGGGCGCGGGTGCCAACTCATAGTCTGCAGGGGGGCACCAGAGACCCTAGGACTGGCCCTGTATGAACAGCTTGAAAAACTGGACATGGACAAAGCCATGGGACTGGATGAAATGCATTCCAGAAAACTGAGGGAACAGAGAAATGCTGGCAGAAACCCTTAAATATATATTGTGAAGATGATGAGGCTTTTGTGAAGATGAAGCTCCCACCTCAGGATCACAGGTCCCTCTTTTCACTCAGGGTGAGCTGGTTCTCCCTATGCAGATTTTATGTAAATTAGTACCCTACCCCTTTCTACTCGGGGTGACCTGTTTCTCAAAAAGGCAAACATATTCAGGTCTCATCAACAGGATTTTTCTCATACAAATCTTTATTCCCGACTCTGGGGCACACTTCTTTTAGCTTAAAACACTTTCATAAGCTTAAACAGTTCTTCTTGCACAGTTCAATACCCAACAGATTTCTTCCCCCTGAGCCCTCTCACACAGGCCTTTGGGCTCAGTACTAACTCAGTCCTGGACACACAGTCCCTCCTTGTAGCACCCAGCTCTAGACACCCAGTCTTTTCATCTTGGACACACAGTCCCTCTTTGAACACACAGTTCTTATACTTGATACTTCCTTGTAGCACACAGTTCTAGACACACCGTCTTTTCATCTTGGACACACAGTCCCTCTTTGAACACACAGTTCTTATGCTTGATACTCTAAGGCCTTCTTACCCCAGCCAGCTTCCTTCTTGGTAACACACAGTTCTAGACACACAGTCTTAAGGGCACAGCCAGTACTTCTCATGGGGATCCTCCTGCTTCAGCTACCAGCCCTCTTCTTCTTCTTCTGCTGCTGCTAGCTCTCCTCATCCCTCACACTCAGGTGGGGTATTAAGTGGTTAATGGCCAAACAGGACCCAGCCCATAACCTGCTGCACCTGTTTCTATCCCCAGGGCTCTCCTCGGTCCTAGCGACCTCCTGCTATACATCCCTTACTGGCTCCCTTTAGTGACTCACCCAGCCCTTCTCCCTGGACATTTTAGGGGAACAGCGCCCTCTAGGGACCTAACCAGGGTAGGACAGCCTCTTCCTTCTCACAATATTTAATAGATGTTCCCTTGAAAGATGAAGGTGATGCCCTGGGGCTGAATAAGTTGATAATGCAAAAAGAGGTTGTAGAGGCCATCATACAACTGGCAGGGAGGAAGGCAGCGATTAATCGTGATTTCACAATGTAATCGAAATGCAGCCTTAAAACTGTTAAAGAAGAAAAAATAATGAAAAGATAAGAAGTACAAAATACAAACTGAAAAATTACAAATTAAAGAATCTAAAACAGCAGAATAGCTATAAACAGCCTTACAGTTTTCACAGTCTACTTCAGAAAAGCAAGCCTAATACTAAACAAAGCACTGTAGGACTGTATAATCAAAGCAAAGAAGAATGTAGCAGCAGGCAAAAGGTGTTAAAGGAGGAAATGATTAAGAGGTGTGGAGGGGCATTTTCGATAAAAACATCCAAAATTCAAGTGGGGAATATAGCCATTTTCAAAACAGAAAAATTTCTTTTTTTTTTTTTTAGGGGGGGGGGGGGGGGGAATGGCTATTTGCTAGATTTTTTTGTGCTCTGTGCATTTATCTTTGTGGTCCATTAAAAAAAATAATAAAACATTCAAAATCAAGCCATTGGGATGTAGGAGGAGACAGTATTTAGTAGACTGGCCACACAGTCATCCCAGGACAGCAATGGGGCACCCTAGGGGGCACTGCAGACTCCAAATAAATACACCCTGGTACACATCTCACCATTGCTCCCATATCCTGTCTACTGACCCCCCCCCCCCAAAACCCACTAACCCCAACTGTGTACCACTACAATAGCCCTGGTGGATGAAGGGGGCACCTACATGTGGGTATAGTGGGTTTCTGGTGAGGTTTGGAGGGCTCACAGTTTCCACCACAAGTGTCACAGGTAGGGGGAGGTATGGGCATGGGTTCACCTGTCTGCAGTGTACTGCACACATCATTAGACTACTCCAGGGAGCTGCATGCTGCTCTAATGGACTTGAGTATAACATCTGAGGCTGGCATAGAGGCTGGTAAGTAATGTTTTAAATCACATTTTTGGGGGTGGGTGGGAGGGGATTAGTAACCACTGGAGGAGTAAGGAGAGGTCATCCCTGATTTCCACCAGTGGTCATCTGGTCATTTAGAGCACTTTTTGTGGCTTATTCGTTAATAAAACAGGTCTGGACCAAAACGACCAACTTATAGCTCTGGATGTTTTTGTTCCATTATAGCAGAAAAATGTCCAAAAGTTAGGAATGACTAGATCCTGCCCTTAACCCACACCTGACACCCCCCCTTGTGATTTGAATGCACTTAATAGAAAAGCATCTAAAAATTGGTTTTGAAAATAACAACTTGGATGGGGTTTTTTTTAGGAAAATGTCAAAATGCAGATTTATGCCACTTTTTAGATATTTTTCTCTTTTGAAAAGGAGCCCCATAGCGATTGCAGATGTAGAAGACAGCATGAGAGTTAAAGGGTGGCAGGGAAACAGTAGCAAGTCAAGCAGAAAGAGTTTCACGGGCTCTGAAGAGATGACAATAGGAAGAAGCTTCATCTGTACTGGAGTGAAGAGACTGAGCTGGCAGGAGCAGGGAGATCCCAAGGAAGCAGAGATATGTGGAAGTCTCCATCTCTAATCCACAAATGATTTCATTGATAAAATCTCAGTAGATCAAATCATATAGAGGTATGTTCTATACAGATCGTTAAAAGCTAGGCATAAAAAAACTGAGTGTTAAGCTAGTATTCTATACCAGCAGAATTGTGCACCAAAGCTGTTATAAAATACTTGCATAAATCCACAGTTATGCACTGAATTCTAGGCATGATCACTATGACTGGCATAAATAGCACCTAATTGCAGCAGTTGGGTGCGTAATAGCAATTATTCTATAAAGTGTGCACAAGAGGAGTCAGAACGTCTCAGACATGCCTATGCCCCTCCCACATTAACACCCCCTTTGTATTTGAGTGTGAGAGAAGTTAGGCATGCTGCAAATTAGGGCCAATTATTGCTTGTTAGTGTCAAGCATTTTCAAGATACTATTCAGAATGGCACCCGTATACATGCAAGACATGATAGAGCTATCATCAAGAAATGCAAGCCCAGAAACCAGAAGTTACCTACTTCTTCAACTACCCAACTGCAGAAACATAACATATAGAACCATCTACACAGCAGGATTCAACTACCTGGGATCAAAATGGTGGAACTCAATACCAAAAGCCATAAGAAGTATCTACAACTATCTTCAATTCAGAAAAGAACTGAAAACATACCTCTTCAAAAAAATTCTATAGATAACCATGCAAGCCACAAATGACCTCTTTTAAGGCACAACTGTAAAAAATTACTGTAATTTTACTTTAAATTATAAGCCACTTTGAACCAAAACTTGTTTTGGGTAATAGTGGGATACAAGAATGCATAAATAAATAAATTATTGGTATTTATCATTACATTATACTACATTACATTTCTGACATATCCCGCTAACACTTCACAGTTCTAAGTGGGTCACAAAGGTCAAGAGGCCAGGACAATCCCTGGGAATTACACAAGCCCAACATAGAACACCACAAACCTAAAATTACTAAACATCCCGTAAGATATATTTCTTAAATAAACTTGTTTTAATCTTCCTTTTAAACATAAGATACTGTCAGTGCCTTAGCGAGGGCAGCTGACACCCGGGGCGGGTTGCCGCTGCGCACCCCCCCCCGGTGCACACGGCGCCCCCCCTCGGCGCGCCCTCCCCCCTCCGGAGCGCACCCTCCCCCCCCCAGAGCGCATTCTTACTTGATTTGGAAGCGAGGGGCGGGCGAGAGGGTCAATCCGCCCCGAGTGCACATCACTAGGAGCTGCGTCAGCTCCGTTGGTTCCTTGATCTCTCTGCCCCGGAACAGGAAGTAACCTGTTCTGGGGCAGATCCTACGCCACTGGATACTGTTGAGGAAATACATAAAATTTACCAAAATCCCTCTAAAGTCTTGCAACTTGAAAAGCCAAAGATTTCTCAAAAACTGAGGGAAAGACAAAAAACATAGGGGGTCTTTTACAAAGGTGCGTTAGCATTTTTAGTGCACGCTAATGATTAGCATACGTTAAACGCAAGAGACGCCTCATAGGAATATATGGGCATTTCTAGTGTTGAGCGCATGTTTATAGTATGCACAAAAAACGCTAGCGCGCCTTTGTAAAAGGACCCCATAGTTTTGCCCACTCCCCTAAGTCTCAAAATAGCACCAAAACAAAAATTAGACAAAAAATAATCTGGAATCAAACCTTGCAAAACTTTAAACAAAAGACAAGCATGTTTAAAAATAATCCTGACCTCTAATGGCAACCAGTGTAACAACACAAAATGAGGATGTACTATCATACTTGGAGGGTCCAAAAATCAGATGGACTGCCAAGTTCTGCACTTTGTAGTTTTTTTTTTAAGTATTTTTGTACAACTTGAATATATCGAGTTACAATAGTCTAGGTAAGACAATATAAGTGCATGAGTTAAACTTTCATATTGACATCTGTGAAAATATTTCCAAATAGTACACAATGTTCTTATCATTCAGAAGCACTTCTTAACTAGTGAATTAACCTGCATTTCTATTGAAATTGCAATATCAAACAACACCTAAAATTTAGTGACAATTAATTATGTTACATACATAACTGGCCCTATTCTATAACTGTGCACCCAATTGCGTGTCTGGCATTTGGTACCATTTATGGAATTGGGGGGAAAGGGTAATTTTATAACAGGTCACTTTGAGAGGCCAAGTAGGTGCCTATTTGCAGCTTATTTTATAAAGACACATAGGTGCCTCTGGAACGTATTTTCAAAGCATATGGACATCTCAAAATGCCCAAACGGACGTCCACATGCTTGAAATGTCCAAATTCCAATTTTGTAAAGGCAGAAAAGAGAAGACCAACCCTTCAGTACATCCAAATAACAAAGGGGCGCATTTTGAGCAGGACTAGGGAGGGCCCAAAATCAGGACGTCCAACAGCGATTACCAAATGGGAAGAAATGTCCAAGCCTAAAAAGAAGGATGTCCTAAATTAGACCTGTCTTATGAGGGTACAAACGTTGCTCTGATTGAGCAGCTGACCACTTGAGGGATCAAGGCATAACAGCTCCTTAATCCCCTGGTGGTTGCTGCTCCCCTTCCTCTCCCTTGAACGGGGATACCAGGCTGTATGACAGCTTCAGGTATTGTAGGCATTCTAAGCAAGCACAAAAACAAATCTGAAGAGTAGCCTAGTGGTTAGAGCAGTGGCCTTAAGACCAAAGGCACAAGGTTCAAAAACTCACTTTAACTCTTTTTTCTTTTAATTATTGTGAGCCCTGCAGAAACAGAAAAATACCTATTGCACCTAAAAATATAAGCCACCTTCAAGGCTGAAAGCTATTGAAGTGATGTACACTCAGATACAGTAGGTATTTTTCTGTTCCATAAGGGCTCACAATTAGAAAACAAAAGAGTTAAAGTAAGATTTGAACCTGGCTCATTTGGTTTAAAGTCCACCGCACTAACCACTAGGCTGCCCCTCTGCTTTGCAGGAAGGTATGTGTGGCCGTTCTTTTAAGAATACTACCAGGCTGACATCTTTGTCCCTGATTTTTTGCTGTTCATATGTTGGACGTTCCAGTAAGTAAAATGGCTGTTCGTGCTGGACATCCTCAACACACGGACGTCCATCTCACGTATTTGCAAACAGGAAATCCTGACATTTTCTTGTTGGAAAGTACTGGAGAGATGGACTTCATGAGCTGGATATCTCTATTCTGACTTGAATAGTAATTAGAGGAAGAGATTCCCAATTATCGATACAACACCAAAATGCAAGGTTTTTTTTTATAGATAGTAAGCAATCATGGAGGGTTTTAAAGGAGGAAAAAGCTTTGAGAAGCTCCTAGCTGTACGTTACACACTGCTGGAGCAGGACTTCTTCATCATTGGCAAAAAACCTCCTTTCTTTTAAACAGTCCATTTGATAAAAAAAAAGTTAAGTGTTAACCAGAAATCAATACAAAAAAACTCAGCTTTGGCTGCCGGGTCTCTTCTCTTCTTTCAAACAATCTAATAGAACTGACCATGACCAACGGTGGCCAATGTTTCGAAAGACTGCGTCAGGATCACAGGCCAGGAAAATTTCAATTCTGTTCAAAAAAAGCCGACAGAGCCACTGTTGGTCATGGTCGGTTCTAATAGATTGAAAGAAGAGAAGAGACCCGGCAGCCTAAACTAAGTTTTCAGTTTGAAAGAAAGGAGGTTTTTTGCCAACGATGAAGAAGTCCTGCTCCAGCAGTGTGTAACGTACAGCTAGGAGCTTCTTGAGGCTGTTTCTTCCTTTAAAATCTTCCATGACTGCTTACTATCTATAAGAGAACCCTTGCATTTTGGTGTTCTATTCTGACTTGGACATCCTTTCAAAAATACCCCTCCATGTATCTTTATAAAATGCTATGGGTATAATCGGCAGAAATCAAGCATAGATTGAAGCCACAGATAGACATTTATGCCTGCTGAGGAGCAAGTGTAAATATTCATACATAAGCCTTGATTCCACCCAAAGCATGCTGTACTAGAGTTCTATACAAGTATTTATTATGATTTTGCTCATACTTTTTTTAGGTAGCAACTCAAGGTGAGTTTGTACCTGAAGCAATGAAGGATTAAGTGACTTGCCCAAGATCACAAGGCATAGCAGTGGGAGTTGAACAGGGCACCTCTAGATGTTGAGACCGGTGCTCTAACCACTTGCATCTGTGGGGATAGTTTTATGACCAACATTTTATGCACCTGTGCTGTCACATACACACATACCCTAAGGAGGTCATTCTATAAGGAGGTGTCAAAAGTTAGGTGGCAAGTATATGTGCAAATGCTGCTATTCTAGTCATGTATGTGAACACATAGTGGAGGAGTAGCCTAGTGGCTAGTGTAGCGGACATTGATCCTGGGGAACTGGGTTCAATTCCCACTGCAGCTCCTTGTGACTGTGGGCAAGTTACTTAACCCTCCATTGCCCCAGGTAAAAAATAAGTACCTGTATATATGTAAACCGCTTTGAATGTAGTTGTAAAATACCACAGAAAGGTGGTATATCAAGTCCCATTTCCCTTTCCCTTCCCATAAAAAAAGAATCCAACTCCCCATTATACTGTAAGTATGATTGGGTGGAGTGTGGGTGCTATAAGTAATATATGTATCTCCTGATCCTATCTGCAAGCATTTATACCAGCTCTAAGGTTGGCCCACAATGCTCATGCCTAGACGCATACATGCTTAAACTATATATCCGGTTGTGTAACTGACATATTCTGGAAGGCAGGGGTGTCCAACCTCGGTCCTGGGGGGGGCCACAATTCAGTCTGGTCTTCAGGATTTCCCCAATGAATATGCATAAGATCTATTTGCATGCACTGCCTCCATTGTATACAAATAGATCTCATGCACATTCATTGTGAAAATCCTGAACACGCGACTGGGGAAGAAAGCACCTACTTTCCTTTTTAAAAAGGCTCCCAACAGGTGCCTAGATATAAAAATCCCCATTATGGAATAGAGATGACAGTGGGAAGAAGCCTCAAATAGTGAAGAGACTAAGTTGGCAAAGTGGCGCTTATATAAATGAACTTCAGTTTGCAATGAAGAAATGTATATTAAGTAGATATCCAATTTATAAAAGAATAGTGATTGTGATGTTCCTATTTTTTTTTCTTTGTGGCATGCTGGAAGGACATTTGTGAGCAGTCACCAGTGTCAGAATACATGCAGTTCTTAATGCAAACTCTGCAGCCATCATTAACTAGATCCCATCTATTCAAGGCCACTCAAGTGCTAATCATTGTGAATCAGTGGTGATTGATGATTATTGTCACATCATGGGGAAAAGACAGGCTAATGGGTGGACTTCAGCATTGATTTGATTACTGTCAGAGACCCCACCTTTGCAGAAAATGAATCATGTCCTTCTCATATCCTGTACTGTTATCAATTAGTCTTCTATTCTCCTTGACAAAGACCAACTCAATTTACTGCAAATAGAGTGAGAAACAGGACCCTGCTACTGAAATGAAATTCACACAAGTGTAGTAAGCTTTGAAATAGTACATTGAAACATGTTTGCTATAGCTTTACATATATCTCAACTGAATTTGTGTGAAGAATTATCTATGGTTTCTTTTCCAACATACTGTAGGTGTACTGTTTGTTTTTTTTTTAAAGAAACTTCATTATCTTTTTAAAACAAGATTCATTGTGTCAAGCTTTTTGAGATGAATATCATAAATCTTTATTTGTTTTACAAAACCACCACCACTTTATAGGGCCAATGTGCAAAAGAACATTTTTTTGCATTCTAAGAACGTGCAAATGTTCCACATAAGGGGCCGGATTCACTAGATGGTGCTCAGTGCTGTTCTATAGAGGTTGATCTGGGCTGAGCGCCCTTTACGGAATAGCACATAGTGCCGATTCCCAAGCCCAAATTTGGGCGCTATGACTTACGCCTGCTGAAACAGGGTGTAATTCCTGGTGTCCAACTTGGGTGTGCATGCCCAGTACTCTATAACACTATGTGCAAATTTTCAGAACGCCCCTGACCTGCCCATGCCCCTCCCATGATCATGCCCCCTTGCGAGTTGCACGCAAATCCTGATCGGTGCCAATTAATGTCAATAATTGATTGCTAGAGCCAATTATTGCCATGAATTGTCTTGTTAACCAATTAAGTTGCACATGTATCTCAGGACTGTGGCCAAATTTTGGTGTGCAAATTTGGGCACTCTTTATAGAATCTAGGAAAAGGTAATGATCACAGAAACAGATTGTGATCACCTGGGAAGTTCTTATTCCTCACAGATGAAAAGCTTGATGAAAGAAAACCAGGGCATTGTGTTAAAGGAGAAAAGTACAAAAGCAGCACCAGTAATAGAAGTGTCAGTACCAAAAAATTGTCCCAATTGTATTAGGCTCCGCCAACCTGATTATAAAGAATTTCCAAATCTATCTCAATATTTTGCCTGTATATAGTATATCTGATAACCTCTAGAAGGAGTCTTTGGAATAATACACGCATTGGGATGAGCATTAGCAATGAATTTGAGATAAGATCATCTCCTACGTACCCTGGAATAAGGATAAGCTTCATTCCTGTCATGTATGCACAAAATCAACACATTGGGAGGCATTACCTCAACAGATAAGATGTATTTTGGATTGCAAAGTTAAAAATGTACAATTGTAGACTGATAATAATAAGCTTAGGGGTTAATATTCAGCCCATAGTAATAAGCTGCTCCTAACCGTGGGCTAAACTAACCCAGATATTCAATGCCAAGACAAGCACAACTCCTGGTGTTGAATATCCAGGTATGTGTGCTGAACTGTAAGTTTACCAGGCACTGGCTAATATTCAGACCAATGCCTGGTGTGAGGAAGGAGGAAGAGGGACTGTGTAAAGACCCTGCCACCTCATGCTCAATGCTCTCCTATCCCCTTATGGAATAAAGACAGCTAAGAAAACCAGCTGCAAGTAAACTTGCAGCCAACAGAGGGGCACAAGGTCTTCTAGTAAAAGGTTGCTAGGCACCCAAGGAAAGGTATACCCTGTTTCTCCGAAAGTAAGACATCCCCCGAAAATAAGACCTAGTAGAGGTTTTCCTGAATTGGTAGATATAAGGCCTCCCCCGAAAGTAAGACCTAGCAAATTTTTGTTTGAAAGCAGGGCCGCCGAGAGCCAGACAAGGCCGCCCCCCCACCCGAGGTCGCCGGGCCCCCCCTCCACCCACCCTCTGTCGCTCCCGGAACTAACCTTAATCGCCTCCTTTCACCTTCACAGCAAGCAGCAGCAGGGCAGACCTCTCCTTCCTTCCGTGCCCCACCCTCGCGGACATTACGTCAGGCGAGGGCGGGACATGGAAGGAAGAAATGGCCTGCCCTGCTGCTGCTTGCTGCGAAGGTGAAAGGAGGCGTTTAAGGTTAGTTCCGGGAGCGACAGAGGGCGGGCAGGCCAACCCCGATCCAACCCCGATGTTTCCCCGAAAAATAAGACAGCCCCTGAAAATAAGACCTAGTGCATTTTGGGGGGCAAAAATTAATATAAGACAGTGTCTTATTTTCGGGGAAACACGTTAGAAGGTTCAGGAAAGATCCTGGATACCCAGACTGTTTGGGACGGAACCTCCTGAATAGGGGAAGGGCTTTAAAACTCCTAGAGCTTGGGACTGGGAAGGGGAAGTGGAGGAGCATTTTCCCCAACCCATGTAAGTGGAACTCAATAATACTCCAGATGAAGTAAGGGAGAAGACTATGGTGTTTGAGAGCTCAGTCACTATAATACCTGAAGAATGCAAAGAAATGAAAATAGGAAACTGACTCTTGAAGGACTTGTGCATTGTATCCGGCACTTGGGTCCCTGTATTGCTCCTGGACAATTGAAAAATTGGTACTTAATCCAGCTGCTTGCTTTGTAAGTAAAGCTTGATTTATTTATTTATTTTTTAATTGCTGCTAGCTACTACTACTACTTAACATTTCTAGAGCGCTACTAGGGTTACGCAGCACTGTACAAATTAATAACTAAGGACGGTCCCTGCTCAGAAGAGCTTACAATCTAAAGGACGAAATGTCAAGTTGGGGTAGTCTGGATTTCCTGAGTAGAGGTGTTGTGATTAGGTGCCGAAAGCGACATTGAAGAGGTGGGCTTTGAGCAATGATTTGAAGATGGGTAGGGAGGGGACCTGGCGTATGGGCTCAGGGAGTTTGTTCCAAGCACAGGGTGAGGCGAGGCAGAAAGGGCAGAGCCTAGAGTTGGCGGTGGTGGAGAAGGGTACTGATGGGGAGGGATTTGTCTTGAGAGCGGAGGTTATGGGCAGGGATGTAAGGGGAGATGAGGGTAGAGAGGTAAGGAGGGGCTGCAGATCGAGTGCATTTGTAGGTTAGTAGGAGAAGCTTGAACTGTATGTGGTATCTGATCGGAAGCCAGTGAAGTGACTTGAGGAGAGGGGTGATATGAGTATATCGGTCAAGGCGGAAGATAAGACGTGCGGCAGAATTCTGGATGGACTGAAGGGGGGATAGGTGGCTAAGTGGGAGGCCGGTGAGGAGTAGGTTACAGTAGTCAAGGTGAGAGGTAATGAGAGAGTGGATGAGAGTTCGGGTGGTGTGCTCAGAGAGGAAGGGGCGAATTTTGCTAATGTTGTAGAGGAAGAAGCGACAGGTCTTGGCTATCTGCTCGATATGCACAGAGAAGGAGAGGGAGGAGTCGAAGATGACACCGAGGTTGCGGGCAGATGAGACGGGGATGATGAGGGTGTTATCAACTGAGATAGAGAGTGAAGGGAGAGGAGAAGTGGGTTTGGGTGGGAAAACAATAAGTTCAGTCTTGGCCATGTTCAGTTTCAGGTGGCGGTTGGACATCCAGGCAGCAATGTCGGATAAGCAGGCCGATACTTTGGCCTGGGTTTCCACGGTGATGTCTGGTGTGGAGAGATACAGCTGGGTGTCGTCAGCATAAAGATGATAGTGGAAACCATGAGATGAGATCAGGGAGCCTAAAGAAGAGGTGTAGATTGAAAAAAGGAGGGGCCCAAGGACAGATCCCTGAGGAACTCCAACAGAGAGTGGGATAGGGGAGGAGGACGAACCATGAGAGTGTACTCTGAAGGTACGATGGGAGAGATAAGAGGAGAACCAGGAGAGGACAGAGCCCTGGAACCCAAAGGAGGACAGTGTGTCAAGAAGTAGGTTGTGATTGACAGTGTCAAAAGCGGCGGATAGGTCGAGGAGGATGAGGATGGAGTAGTGACCTTTGGATTTGGCGAGGAACAGGTCATTGCAGACTTTAGATAGTGCCGTTTCTGTCAAGTGTAGAGGGCGAAAGCTGGATTGAAGCGGATCGAGGATGGCATGAGAGGAGAGAAAATCAATGCAGCGGCTGTGAACAGCACATTC
The DNA here is from genome assembly GCF_901765095.1 of Microcaecilia unicolor. Classification (NCBI taxonomy): domain Eukaryota; kingdom Metazoa; phylum Chordata; class Amphibia; order Gymnophiona; family Siphonopidae; genus Microcaecilia; species Microcaecilia unicolor. The sequence goes on from NC_044039.1 coordinate 95,049,152, forward strand.
AAGTATCTTGGAGAGGAAGGGTAGGAGGGAAATGGGGCGGTAGTTGGAGGGACAGGTAGGGTCAAGAGATGGTTTTTTGAGGAGTGGTGTGACCACAACATGCTTGAAGGTGTCCAGGACAGTTGCAGTGGAGAGAGAGAGAGGTTGAGGATATGAAAGATGGTGGGGGTGATAGTAGGCGCGATGGTGCTAAGTAGGTTGGTGGGGATGGGGTCTGAGGAACAGGTGGTGGATTTTGAGGAGGAGAGGAGATGAGCGGTTTCCTCTTCGGTGATATCAGGAAAAGAGGAGAAGGAGGCCTGGGTTGGTTGGTTGAGAGAGTGGGTTATAGGCTGAAGAGGAGGAGAAGGTTTGGTGGTGAATTCAAGGTTGATCTTCTGGACCTTGTCACGGAAGTAGTCGGCCAGAGATTGAGGAGAGAGTGAGGGGGGTGGGGGTGGGAGCAGAGGGCATTTTGAGGAGGGAGTTGAGGGTGGCGAAGAGACGACGAGGATTAGAGCTGAGGGAATTAGTCAATTGGGTGTAATAGTCCTGTTTGGCGAGAAACAGGGAGGATTGGAAGGAGGATAGCATGAATTTGAAGTGAATGAAATCAGTATGGGTGCGAGATTTCCTCCAGAGGCGTTCAGCCGAACGGGTGCAGGAGCGAAGGTATCGGGTGCAAGGGGTCAGCCAGGGCTGGGGATTGGTATGCCTTGTGGGACGGGAGATGGACGGTGCAAGGGTGTCTAGGGCAGAGGAGAGAGTGGCATTGTAAGTGGAGACAGCTTTGTCAACAGAATCGGAGGACGTGATGGAAGGGAGGAGATCAGAGATACTAGAGGATAAGGTGAGGGGGATAAGCTGATGAGGGGAGGGCATAATAGAGGTCAGGCCCTCTCTATTATGAGCAATTGTGGGAGGGATATGCTAGCTGTTTGAGGCCTAGGCTTGTAAGATGTGCCAAACAGAAGATATGAAATACATATTTTGGGTGCTGAGTAGTTTTTGTTTGAACCAGTATTTTCATGGAATGAGACTATTTGGGAAGCAGGGAATTTGGGAACTTTTTTTTATTGCCTAAAGACTAAGTCATAGACTGTTTTCTGGTATGAGACATTAAGTTGTTTAAAAGGAAAGGATCTTCTTTTGAAAAGCAGTAAAGGGAACTTCTAGGGAGCTCATTTGCATAAAGTTCCTATAGTCAGTTGGATTTTTTTTGTCTTGTCTTGTGTTGTTTATATACAAAGAAAAGGAAAGGAAACTGAAACCTAGATATTGCCAAAGTGGTGCATGTAGCCACCAACTTTGTGTGTTCATTTTTTTCAAGTTGTGATGCCTTGACTATATGCTCCTCCTTCGTGCAGAGTTGAAAGGGCATCATTGAAACATGCCCTCTGGTGTTGATTTCTCTACTTATTTCTTGTAGTGGAGTGGTCTTGTCTACCCCTTGGGAGAGATCCTGTCATATTGGTTAATTTGGTGCATAAAGTTAGGACAGCCTTATCATACTTCTGCATTTGCTCCTTAGTCTTTTCCATTTAAGAGTATAGCAGGTAGTATAATAGTTTTCAAAGAAGATTAACACTTAGTCTTTGTTAGGGGCACCAGAAGACAAGAGACTTTGAGGCTCTGATGTAGCATTTTAGATGTGTTGGTCCCCAGGAGACAGGTAACTGTTAAGTATTACTTGTTTCTTCAGCCTCTGATGCTGTTTCAGGATCCTGTACAAGTGGTAAGGGGTTCTGGTCACCCAGTTGGAAATATACAACTATACTAAGCTTCTCCTTTACTCCTTGGACCCAGGAGTGGTGCAGCAGGTTCTCTGTTCCCACTGTCCCAGTCATAACACAGAGCATAAAGAGCTGCTGTCAGTTCTGACTAGAGCCTTTGGGCTAGATGGGATCCCCCTTTATAAAAGGTCAGTGGCTGGGAAGGCATGGAACCAAAGACAAAGATTTGAATGGTGTACAGGATTTTATATCTCTGGTGAGTTTCCTCTAGAATTAGTCTTCTCCCATGATTACAAAACTGGACACAAGTGATATCATGGTAAGTAAAAGTATATTATTCTAGTACAACGTCTAGGTGTCACTGCAAGCAAAACACTGCACGTAAATCATGGGTGCAGCCATACTGTTCCCAAAATCCATTCCTGAAAATTCACATACCTAATGAGGGCCATGTAAAATTAGGCACCTCCATATCATTGTGGGTACTTTTTTACTCCTTTATGCATTAAAACTCTTTTATAAAATTGCCCCCTAATGTGGGATTTTATGTTGGTGTGGAAATGAAAAGGGGCATGAAGGTGTAGGGAAGGCACACTGTTGATAGCACAGGTAGTTTGTTTAAAATTTGATATATATTGGTGTGCAAAATCTGGAATAGATTGCAATGTAAATTTTCAGTATTATTGGCATTCATTTTTTTTGTTACATTTGTACCCCGTGCTTTTCCACTCATGGCAGGCTCAATATTCTTATTTTGTGTTATTATTCTTTGTGGCTACAAATATAGAATATTCTTTCGGCACACATTTTTTGCAGGTGTGGGTTATTTTTAAAGCACTTGTTCAAAGTCCTGCCTATCTGGCAAAGTAATTTACTACCCATGGGCAGAGGACCGTTCATATTGATTGCCTCAGTACGCCGTCCATCATTTGCAGGAATATTCTTGCACTTACAGTGGGGTTGTGATTCATCAGGTGAGCAGTTAAAAAAGACATTTTTTCTAAATTGGCAGATGTATGGTGAACTTGACATTGCTTTAAAGTGTTTCTGTAAATACGTATCAATTTATTTTACTGGAAACAGTATTGCAAGCAACATTTTAACTTGTTGGCCCATTTGCTCTTTTGTCACTTTTCTTTATACTGACTATATGCTAAACATATCCAGCAGCATTTCTTCTTACCCTGACTGCCAAAACTTCTCACAGGCAGCATAGTATCGGACTAGTTTTGTTGTTAAGGAAGCATAGCAAGATCAGTGCTCCACTGGGGAACATTATTCAGCTGTATTATTTGCTCTTAGCCATTAATTTTTCCTGCAGAGCTGATCATTATTATGCAAAATGAATAATGTGCTTCTGCATGAAACCTCACAAGCTGTGTTATTTATGGAAAGCTAATGCCACCTCAAGCACTGTTGTTATTTTTCCTCCCCAGGAGCATCTGTTAACACATGGCCTGATGCTCCCAGGGAACAACTTAAACTGGTGCATTAGCAAAGTACCACCTCCTGCCCTCTTAAGTGCCCTCCCACACACCCCAATACCCTCTAGCTGCTGGAACGTACTGTGGGGTGTCCCTAGTGGGTAGTGTGGGGCAGGAGTGATTCCCAGCATCAAAATGCTGAAAACCTATCATTTTGGTTGGGTTTAAATAATAATTTTTATTTTTGCTCTGTTGTTTTAAGTATCTGTATAATTTAGATATTGTTCCTTTTGTATACCGCACTGAACCCAAGTTATGGAAAAGCTGAGGTCAAGAAGTGTAACATTGACATTTGATATACAACCATTTGACATCAAGGCAGTTTAGAAACTCAAACAGTACAGGAAAAACAGCAAACATGCAACCCCCCCCCCCTCAAAAACAAAGGGGGAGGGGAAAATGAAACACCTGGACAAGAGTGAATAGAACAACATCAACATGTAAAAAAAAAAAAAATCATAGAAAAGAAAACAAAAGAAGGGAAGAGAAACAACCAGCCCAATGCAGCTGTCAAAAAAATTAATAGGAAATGAAAGATTGTTGAGATACTGAGGAATGGCAACTCTAGAAGATTACAGGATCCTGTTATCAAACTCAGAGTCCAGTTGACAGGACACATTTTACATATGCAAGACCATCATCACGCCAAAGTGGCAGTAAAATGGAGACCAGTTGGTAGATTGAGAAGAAGAGGAAGACTAAAACTGACCTGGAGAAGCAGATGCACTCTCAAGAGGGATTTAAACAAATGGAGGTACTACCTCAGAGGAGATGGAAGCCAGCACAAAGGATTACATTTGGCTCAATAAAGCAGGTTTTGATGGAATCCAAAATGGCCAACAGTGCTTGACACATTGCTGGCTGCTCCAAACTTTCTCCCATGTTTAGGCCTTTTCTTTTGTAAATAGAGTCTTCTTTTTATGTTTCAACATTTTTATTGATGACAGACACAATGCAGAGTATTCGATTACTAACCAAAACAAAAATGCCAACATTATAACTTCCACCTGCGAACTATAAAATAAAATGCGTCATCAAACATTTTAACAGTTTCATCCCACTCTCCCCCTTGTCTTAAATGATAGTTATTGATACTTCATCATATTAAACGGAGCAGGCTGGTGAAAGAGGGGTTGGTGGTTGGGAGGCAAGGATAGCGGAGGGCAGACTTATACGGTCTGTCCAGAGCCAGTGATGGGAGGTGGGACTGGTGGTTGGGAGGCGGGAAGTACTGCTGGGCAGACTTGTACGGTCTGTGCCCTGAATAAGGCAGGTACAAATCAAGGTAAGGTATACACATATGAGTTTGTCTTGTTGGGCAGACTGGATGGACCGTGCAGGTCTTTTTCTGCCGTCATCTACTATGTTACTATGTTACTACGAAAGACTATTCCACTGAAAGTATATTTATCTTGATAAAAGTGTGTATCGGCAAACCTTCAACTGTCGCAGATAGAACTCGCATCCCCAACTACTCAAAGTAGCCAAAATATCATCCACAGTCTGGAGCTGAGTGCCAATGCTGAAGCCGCTCTCCTCTAGGAGGAGCCTAGGGCCTGTAGAGTCCTCTTTTTAAATATCTCTCTCTGTTATTTCCTAATGTATCCTGTATTTGAAGACGAAGAGTGGAATTATGTTTCCATTGTACTTGTTACTGGTTTCCCATTGGAGAATATTTTATTTCCTATTTTTTGCACATTTGTTTATCTTGTTTGTCTATTATGATATATGCTTAATACAAAGAAAGTAAAAAAATAAAGTAGGTTTCAGCACATGCAATCTAACAAACCTTTCTCTTTTTTTGCAGCAAATGGACATCCTGCATGCTTCTGTCCAAATGTTATGCCAATCTGATTCATCTAAATCCAAATGCAACTCCTCATTCCATTTGGAGATGAGATCAGTGTTACATAGGTTCCCATTTTCTCCTGTACACTTATATACAGTAGGCTGAGCAATGTCTGAAATGGGGGGGGGGGGGGGGGGGGGGCGCACAGTCTGAAATGGTTTTCTAATTGACTATAGTATAGGAACAAATCTTTTCCAGAGAAGAGGAAATGGTAAAACTAGAGAACATGAGCTGAGGTTGTAGGGTAGTAGACTTAGGAGCAATGCAGCATACAATGGAGAGGGTCAAAGCACAGAACACCAGCACTCCAAAAATGAAGCACAAAGGGCTCTCAAGAATGGTACAAGTGTGCTTTATTAATGACCCGACATGGGCCATGTTTTGGTGTCAAACCCAAACCTGTCTCAGGGGTCAATTCAACAAATCAACAATAATCTCATGGACTGTTGCTCAAAATATAATGATCCCCATTTTCAACAATCCACTCTGCAGTCAAAAATTTAGAGACTTGATGTGGAACAAACTGCCATGAAAATGTGCCAAAAAACCTAGGAATAATGTCAGGAAATTCTTTTTCACGGAGAGGGTGGTTGATGCCTGGAATACCCTCCTGAGGGAGGTGGTAGAGACAAAATGGTGACAGAATTCAAAAAGGTGTGGGATGAGCACAGAAGATCTCTATTTGCTAAAATGGATGGTATAATACAAAATTAAAAAAAAAAAAACTGTGTGAGTGACACTTAGACATCTACTCCGGCTGTGAAGAACTAAGGCCGGTGCTGGACAGACGTCGTAGGTCTGTGTTCTGTATATGGCAATCCAGTTTAGGATGAGCTGGAAAGGGCTTCAATGGCAACTTCAGTAGCTGGAACTGAGGACAGTGCTGGGCAGACTAACGGCCTGGGTCCTGCAAAAGACAAGATGGATTTGGATAGGCTGAAATGCGCTTTGATAGCAACTCCAGTAGTTAGAACATAAGGACAGAGTTGGGTGGACATCTATGGTCTATGTCCCAGAAACACCAAAGAGAAACTTGTGATCAAGTATATAATATCACATTCATTGTTGATTTAATCATGAATTGATAATGAGTCTGAATGTTGGGGAATGTTGGGCAGACTAGTTGGTCCGTTTAGGTTTTCATCTGCCATCACGTACTATGTTACTATATTCTCCAGGGTTGAACACAACAGCAAATAGCTACTAAACATTTTCCTTAGGATATCAAACTCCTTTACAAGATCACCAAAGGATCTAACCCCCCCGTCATCCCATATGTAACCAGCTAGACACAATGGACTATATTCAGTATGTAGTACCCAAAGATAGGTACCAAGATGATCCATGCTAAGCAAGTAATCTGTAAAGGGTGCTCTGCATGGAGTATCCTTTAGAGAATACTGGTTTAGTGCACATTTTGCGTCTAACTTTGGGCACGAGCATTGATGCCTGCCAAAGGCTGGTGCCCAACTGTTAGGTGCTGTATAATTATGGTACAGCCAGAGACCCCCCCCCCCCACTGGAATGGTGGCGGGCCCAGTCATAGAGCTCAGGCCATTACAGACCTTGGCTGAGTCAGAAATCTGATGGCTGACATAACTGGGAGCTTACTGGAAAAGTATGGCCTAGTTTGTAGCCTGGATTGAGGCCTAAATAAGCTAAATTAGGAAAAGTTAGGTCAATAGATATGGAAACAAATGCAGGTATTCTATAACATTGCGCCTAATTTCTGGGAATGCCCTTGACCCACCCATGCCCCTCCCATGACCATGCGCGCTATGAAATTTAGGTGCACATGTTATAGAATTGGGTCTAGGGCAGATCTGCACATAACTCCTAATTACTGATAATTAAGTGCTTGTTAACTCCAATAATTGATTGCTAGCACCTAATCCACTAATTAGTTTTTGTATGGATCTGGGATCCGCAGCCAAATTTGGGTGGCCTTTACAGAATCCGGGGGAATACCATCCAGTGCCAGCCTCTCAAGGAGCAGAGAATGTACACACTGAAAGATATGTGTTGTAAATCAGTGGGGTAACTGAGGACAGTTTGCCACTGGGAATCCCTAAATATTTAATAACTGGTCCCCATACCCACAAGGCATGAGAGAAACTGGGATTTGCTTTACATAGCTGTCTAACTCTGGGAAACACTGCATATGCATATCTAAAGTGTCAGCCTGGTGTCTCTCCAGCCTCAGTCAGGACTCGCCACCAGTCTCTACTAACCAATGCTTCAAGCATTAGAATCCTGCCACCCAGTAATATAATTTAGGTAAAGCTATGTCTTCCTCTTCTCCCACCCATCCAATTTTCTACATTTCTCCAAAATTTCCAGTTTAGTTGTGGAACTTTTCTTATTTCAAAAACTGCTATTAAGTTCCTTGAAAACTCAGAGAGAGATATTACAGGGAGCATGTTGGAATAAATATAATCATTGATGAAAAAGATTAATTGTATTGATCCTCCCAGTCAATGATAACAAAGCTCCAATCAGTCCTTCAGGTTTTGCTCAGTTTTGCACATCGCTGTGTCAAAACTCATTTTGAATAAGTCCAGCAGTTGGGCTAAAACAACTATGTCCCTTACACTAGTATTTTATAAAGAAATCTAGGCGCCCTCTTGCTCTCATATCCAAGTTTATTAAGCACTTGCTATCCCGCAACAAATATCTGAGTGGCTTACAATTCTAGTATTAGTAGAGGTAGAGAGAGAGAGAGTGAAAGAAAGGATAAAAGAACAGTCTGAGAGGCTGAAATGAATGGTAAAAGCAGTTAGTTTAGTGGGGTTTAAAAAAGGTTTGGATTACTTCTGAAAAGAAAAACCCATAAGCCATTATTAATATGGTCTTGGGGAAACTCCACTAATGGGCTCATTTTCGAAAGAGAAGGAAGTCCATTTTTTGACATAAATCGGAAGATGGATGTCCTCCCAGGGATGTCCAAATCGGTATAATCGAAACCCGATTTAGGACGTCTCCAACTGCACTACGTCGCAAGGACGGCCAAAGTTCAAGGGGGCGTGTCATAATCGAAAAAAACAAGGATGTCCCTGACGAACAATTGGACGTTTTCACCCGGACGTGTTTTTCGTACGACTAAGGCACAAAAAGGTGCCTGAAATGAGCAGATGACCACCGGAGGGAATCGGGGGTGACCTCCCATTACTCCCCCAGTGGTCACTAACCCCACTTCCACCCTCAAAAAATATATTTAAAAATATGTTGTGCCAGCCTCACATGTCATACTCAGGTCCATGACAGCGCATGCAGGTCACTGGAGCAGTTTTAGTGGGTACTGCAGTGCACTTCAGATAGGCGGACCCAGGCCCAACCCCCCCCCCCTGCCTGTTACAATTGTGGAGGGAACAGCGAGCTCTCCAAAACCCACTATACCCATATATAGGTGCCCCCCTTCACAAGTAAGGGCTATGGTAGTGGTGTACAGTTGTGGGTAGTGGGTTTTGGGGGGGGTTCAGCACACAAGGTAAGGGAGCTATGTTCCTGGGAGCAATTTCTGAAGTTGACTGCAGTGCCCCCTAGGGTGCCCGGTTGCTGTCCTGGCATGTCTGGGGAACCAGTACACTACAAATACTGGCTCCTCCCATGACCAAATGGCTTGCATTTGGCCGTTTTTGACATGGACGTCTTTGGTTTTGAAAATCGCCGAAAGTCAGACACGTCCATGTCTAGGGATGTCCAAATTTAAGGATTTAGACATCTCTTGATGGTATTTTCGAAACGAAAGATGGACGTCCATCTTGTTTCAAAAATACAGGTTTCCCTGCCCCTGGATTTCGCCATTTTGCAAGGACGTCCAAATCACAACTTGGACATCCCTTTCACAAATGCCCCTCCGCGTATTTCTAGGATAAACAGCATCAAATGTTTTGTACTGTTTTGGGATCTTGTCAGATTCTTATAACCTGGATTGACCTCTGTTGGAAACAGGATGCTGGGCATGATGGACCTTTGGTCTGTCCAAGTATGGCAACACTTATGTTCTTACAATAAATCACAGAATAGACGGGGCAGTAGTAGAAGACAATAAAGACAAAGAGAAGCAGATCTGAGTTGCTCAGAAGACCCACTCAGGGACAGCCTCAGAGTATAAAAGCATCTTCAAAGAGAAATGTTTTAATATCAGATTTGAATTTTGCTAAGGAAGTCTGCAATCTGAGATGAAGAGATAGGGCATTCCATAATGTGGGACCAACAACTGAGAAAACAGAATGACATGTGAAATCATATCTGATTTGTTGAAATGAGGGTATAGCCAGAAGATGCTGTTGAGAGGAACAAAGAGCATGTAAATGACAATAACGAGTCAGGACATGAGCCAAGAAAGAAGAGGAGCTGGAGCTCTTGATTTTAAAGACTGTGAGAAGATTCTTATAGGTGATTCTGTGTGAAACCTAGGTGCCCTGTTATAACATTGCCCCTACATTGCAGGCATTGTCATAGGAAAACATGGAGGAGCAAAGGAAGGAGAGAAGATGCTTCCAAGGTGAAATGGAAGACAGAGATCCCAGGGAGTGACTTTCTTTAAATCCTTCTATAGCCAAAAAGAGAAAACATGAGGATTGCTCAATGATTTACCCATTTGACAATAACAGTCTGGGCATGTCTTCACAACCAGCTGGAAAGGAAGAAGAGAGAAGACATGTTTCAGAAGACCTTGGAGCTCAGAAGGATCAGTCATCAGCTCAATGACTATCTGAGGTTGTGAGTGCCACTACACCCAAGACATCATCTGAACAGGAAGCATCATTAGTGTTTAACACGCTTCTCACTCTCAGTAGGACCTTTCAAACAATTTGTGAGACAAGAAATGTTGCCTTCTAAGGACTGTTAACATTTGGATAAGGAGATATGTAATGGGCAGTACCTGATTGACTTTGTACACTAAAACATACACCAGAAATGCCAAAGAATTGCGTGGAACCACAATCCAGTTGTCCTGAATCTGACTGTAATGCCCTGGACCAGATGTAAATGTGCACACCTAGGGATAGATTCTACATATGCCCCTGGATTCTATATACTGACCTTTAAATGCATTCATTCTGCAGACCCCCATTACCTCTCCTCTCTCATCTCTCCCTACATTCCTCCCCGTAATCTCCGCTCGCTGTACAAATCTCTCTTGTCGTCCCCCTTCTCCTCCACTGCTAATTCCAGGCTTCGTTCCTTTTCCCTTGTGGCACCTTATGCCTGGAATGGACTTCCTGAACCTGTACGCCTAGCTCCATCTCTACCTGTTTTCAAATCTATGCTGAAAACCCACCTTTTCACCACTGCTTTTGGCTCCTAAACACTACTCAATTCCACTATCCTTGTTCCTTCTCACCCAGTACTTTCCTCGCCCTTAATTGTCTTGTCTGTCTGTATTTTCAGATTGTAAGCTCTATCGAGCCGGGACTGTCTCTGTGTCAGGTGTTCAGTACTGCGTGAGTCTGGTAGCGCTATACAAATGTTAATAATAATAATAATAATAATAATAATAATAATAATAATATACCTACAGATCCACACTGAAATTGGCGCAGATTCTACAACAACGCGCACAACTTAATTGGCTTAATAAGCTGATAACAGCACCTAACAAGTAATAATAAGCACTAATTGGCACTGATTAGAATATATGCACACAACTCGCTAAGCGTATTCTGTAAATATATGCGCTGAACTTCTAATGCAAAAGGAGCATGGTTATGGGCAGGGAAATGGGTGTTTTGTGGACATTCTGAAATTTATGTGCCTACTTATAGAATATGGCCCAGGGCGCTTAAATCTACGTGCCAGGATTTATGCCATGTTTTCTTTGGTGTAAATGGATGTATTTAGATTTAAGCACTGAAATATCAACTAAGCGTATTCTATAATCAGTGCCTAAATCTAGACATCAATTATAGAATACGCTTAGCACTGATTTCATCACTGATTTTTTTAGGTGCCAGATATAGAATCTCCCCCATGGTGCTTACAAAATCAGCGCCAAAAAAACCCTGCTTAATTGGCATTCTAGAAACCATACCTATAGAATGGCACAGTTTATAGAATTAGCGCTTAAATGGACAGGTCGCATGTAAATTTCTGCACTGCCATCTGCACCAATGAAAACGTGGTGCAAACGCCTGTGCCTAAATTTACACGCAGAGCATCATTATTTTACAATTATGAGTGTAACTCAAAACCGTGCCTCCATTCTGCCTCACAATGTCCATGACCCTTCCATTTCTGTGCCCCCTTTTTCGGACAATGTGTAAATTTTAGGCACAAATCCCATGCCTAACTTTATGTGCGCAAGTCCCAATTAAATCTAATTAGTACCAATAATTGCTTGTTAAAAAGCCAATTATTGGCACTAATTGACTCATTATTCTATTAAATTGTGCATGCAAATCAGGGCAGCACCTAAATTTGCTTGCTCAATTTTTGGCAACCTTTATAGAATCGGGGCTATAGTATAATTTTTTTGTACATGCTTAGATTACCATGGGGCTCATCTTCAAAGCACTTAGACTTACAAAATTACAGGGAGGGGCATTTTCGATATGATGTCTGTCGGTCTTTGGACGTTTTGCGCTAAACGTCCCAAATCTGAATAGGAAAAACAGCCATTTTCAGAAAAGCAAAACATCTGTCTTTTTTGAAAATAGCCACATGCTAGATGGTTTTGTGCTCTGTGAGTTTATTTTTTTGGTCTATTTAAACAACAAAAAAAAGGTCCAAATGCAAAACGCACAAAATCATGCCATTGGAGGAGTCAGTGATCTTAGTAGACTGGCCACACAGACATTCCAGGAGAGCAATGGGGCACCCTAAGGGACACTGCTGTGGACTTCATATAAAAACTCCAGGGAAAGCATCTTCCCGTTATCCCCTTATCTTGTCTGCTGAGCCCTCCAAAACCCACCAAACACCTACCGTACCCAACTGTACACAACTACAATAGCCTTTATGGGTGAAGGGGTCACCTATATGTGGGTACAGAAGGCGTTTGGTGAGTTTTGGAGGACTTACAGTTTCTACCGCAAGTGTAACAGGTAGGGGGAGGTATGGGCCTGGGTCCACCTGTCTACAGTGCACTGCACCCACCACTAGACTACTCCAGGGACCTGCATGCTGCTCTAATGGATCTGGCTATAACATCTGAAGCTGCCATAGAGGCTGGTAAGTACTATTTTTAGTCACATCTTTGGGGGTGGGGGTGGGAGGGGGACAGTGACCACAGGGTGAGTAAGGGGGGGGGGGGTCATCCCTGATTATCTCCAGTAGTCATCTTGTCATTTAGGGCACCTTTTATGCCTTATTCATTCTGAAAACAGGTCTATCTCAAAATATTGAAGTTTTAGCCCTAGACACTTTCGTTTTGTTCCATTATGACTATAAAATGTTCAAGTGTTAGGAACACCCTCGACATGCCCCCTTGCGATTTGGATGCACTGCCGACGAATTGCATAGGTAAACATCTGCAAAATATTTATTTTTATTTATTTATTTAGATTTTGCTCACACCTTTTTCAGTAGTAACTCAAGGTGAGTTACATTCAGGTTCTCTGGATATTTCTCTGTCCCAGGAGGGCTCACAATCTAAGTTTGTACCTGAGGCAATGGAGGGTTAAGTGAAGGGTTAATAGGTTTCGAAAATAGCGATTTGGACGTTTTCAGAAGAAATTCATCCAAATGGTGCTTTATGACAATTTTTGACTGTTTTTCTCTTTTGACAATGATCCCCATAGTAACCTATGGAACTTTGTAAGTGTAAGTGCTTTGAAAATATGCCTCCATATGTTTACTTGTGTGTTTTGACCATGCTCCGCCTAAACTTTGCCTATATGCATGCTTAACCAGAACAGTATGTACCATTATGTCACCATTACTCCAGTCGGTATTTTATAAGAGGTCACATATATTCTCAGGAATGCCTTTATAAGATTATCTCGTGTACAGGCAGAAAACTTAATACATCTCACCTTAATTGTAGCTTCTCTGCTGACTGGATCCTGAATTTGTAATTTGCCTTGATCTTAAATGGAGAGTAATTAAATCCAAATACAAGTCTATCACAAACACTTTAAATCAGCAAAGAAATGGCTCTCCACATATCTTCCACAGACATCTCTATTCCATTATGTAGACAATTTTCAAACTGCATTGTGGGACAAATTCCATAGGTACTTTTCCCATGCATTTTGTCTAGTTCCAAAGGAAAGTATGCACATACTTTCAATTTAACTTGCCATGGGTACAAAGTATCTAAGGGGCCATTTTACTATGCCGCATGTCTCCAAAATGGAGTTACTGCACAGCTGCTGTATGGCTCTTGTGGTAATTTCATTTTTGGCACGCGTCCAATACACGCGCGCCAAGTGGCATTTTACACGCATAGGTTATTACCGCCTGAAACTTTACTGCTAGGTCAATGGCTGGCGGTAAAGTCTCACACCCAAAATGGATGCGTGCCAATTTTCATTTTGCCGCAATTCCATTTTCAGCAAAAATTTTAAAAAGGCATTTTTTACAGGTGCGCTGAGAAATGATTCTGCGTGCGACCAAGACACGCGTCTACACTACCATAGGCCATTTTCCAGTGCGCCTTTGTAAAAAGGGCTCCTGAGGATGTTTGCACCTACATTTTCTATGGGTACTTTTTAAATTGAAAATAATGCACATATAGTTCTATTTACTAAATTGCTGTAAAAAAAAAAAAAAAACCAAAAACCCTATCCACCCAATATTCAAAAGGTTTAACCGGGCAGGAGAGTCTCCTGACCGATTAAACCCTGCTAAGTGACCTGGCACCTGATATTCAGCAATACTTAACCAGTTACTGCTGATGAATATCACCACTAACCAGTCATCTTCTAATCGATTAGGCTAGAGGCAGGCCGGGGCAGAGCATGGATGGAGCACCTACTTAGCTAGTTAGCCACTAACTAGCTAAGTAACCACATAAAGTTAGGACAGCAAAAAGGCTGTCCTAACTTAGAGGTCCTTTTACTTAGTTTCATTAACAGATTTAGTGCATGCTAAATGATAAGACACCCATAGGAATATAATGGACTACTTATCATTTAGTGCACGCTAATCATTAGCATGTGCTAAACTCCATTAGCATACTTTAGTACAAGGACCCCTTTATGTGCTAAAGTTAACCAGGCACTGGTCTGAATATCAGCCGGTGCCCAGTTAACTTCCGGGTGACTGCTGATACTGGATATTCAATGCCAGGAGCTGCACAAGCCTGAGCTTTGAATATCTGGGGTCAGTTCAGCCCACAGCTGTGAGCGGCTCCGATTCCTCATACCACCACAGACTGAATATTAGACACCATAATTTTAATAAAAATAATTAGCATGAAATTTTCTAACCTGTAGTACCTAAGCAATTGCAGATTGTTAAATCTTGTACTAATTTTTGTCATGCTACTGCAAATAATGCACAGTTTTGGCATCTAGATGGTAATTCTATAACAGGTCTAAAGGTCCAATTTATGGTATCTTTTTTAAGCCAGTTCTATAAAGAAAAGTAGGTGTCTAAGCTAAGTGCCTGCTGCTGGAAATCATTTAGGTGCCTAACACCCTTTGAAAATTGATCTCACATTCAGCTTCTTGTTTGTTTATTAGTTGTACATTAGTTATGATATTCATTGAGGAAAAACTGAGAAATAGTGACCTGAAGTTGGAGGGCTTGAAATGGGATGTCCCTTAAGAGGCTCCAAAACCTATTTTGTGGTCCGGTTGTACTTTGACTGTACTCTGATACTCTCCCTCCTTTGCACACATTTAAGGCTTTTTAAGAGGATTGGGCATTGTACCATTTCCCATCCAATTATTGTTTAGTATTGATATAGTGGGTTTTGGTTGTCGCACCCTCATTTTTTTTTTTGAATTAGCGTTCCTAGATATTTAATGCCAGTGCCTGAACATGTACCATCAGAACCTCCTCAATAATAAATTTACATCTATTAGAACCATATTAGAATAAAAAATTATATGTGCTCTGAACAGTGAGATGAAAGTGGCACCAGGTGTCACCAACAACATCTCGTTAATTTTTAATCGTTGCACAAATCATTTTGATAAGTGTCTATTAAATAAAAATCATTAAATCAAAAAATAGTTCACAAACAATTGCAGAATTATATATTTAAAACTGTCAATTATATCCAGTATCCAAATTGCTCGGGCATGGCCTGGAATTGAATATCCAGGCCTAATTTTGCCCATGGCACTCAGCATTTAAAAAACAAAAACACTACCCCCTGCCGTCAGAATATTGATTGACCAGAATGTATCTATTAGAAATTGAGGTCCTGTAGAATACAGAGCAGTATGATGAAATTGGCAGCATTTTACGTTTATTCTAGTTAATTTAGTAACCAGAGAATGTTGAAAATATTTTTATAAGATTCACCAAGTGTTCTGTTGATGTTCAGGATTTCTGAGTAGTGAGGTATGTTGTGTGGATAGAGGAGTGCTCTGTATTCTTTTCCTGCTGAGTTTGTAGCTTTGATGTCTGTTTTTGTTCCACTAAAGCTAACACGTCTGAGAGCAGGAGAAATAGAAGCCATGATTTTGGGCTTCATCATTGTCTTTTACTTCTTCTGAGTCTCAGGGCCGCCGAGAGGGGGGGACAGGGGGGACAAAATTCCCAGGGCCCGGGCCTCCAGGGGGGCCCGGCGCCACAGTCCCACCCACCACCGCCACCGGGCCCCTTCTACCCAAACCCCTGCCAGCAGAAGTGCTGTCTTCTGTTCTGACTCCAGTGTGCGCGGCCCACACAGACGCGCTCCTCTCAGCTGATCTTCGCTGTACTCTGAAGGCTTCTGTGCATCTGACATGCAGGACGTCAAACGCACAGAAGCCCTGCAGAGTACAGCGAAGATCAGCTGAGAGGAGCGCGTCTGTGTGGGCCGCGCACGCCGGAGTCAGAAGACAGCACTTCTGCTGGTGGGGGTTTGGGTGGAAGGGGGGGGCGATGACAACCTGGGGGGGGTGGCAGTGGGGGCGGGTCCAGGGGGCAGGGCCGGGGGCCCTGGAGCGGCCTTGTCCCGGGCCCGGCCCAGTCTCTCGGCAGCCCTGCTGAGTCTAAAACTGTCTGATTGCAAACTGCTACCTTATACCTTGTCTACATTGCTACAATACTATTTGTATTGTCTGAACAAGTTTATCTTATACATTATAATTTGTTAAGACTCCACAAATATTCACATTCTAACCTGCCAAAAAGCTTTTCTTTTACTAAAGGTTAGCTTGAGTTATCTGCAGCAGGTCCCATTTTATTCCTATGGGCGCTGCTTCAGATAACTCGAGCTAATTGTTAGTAAAAGACCCCAGAATCTAGAAGAGAATTTTCTCTTTCTTTTGTATTTTATGCAGTGCTTACGGTTTTCAAAAATAATATTCAAGAATAAACAAAGTTGGCATAATTAGTAAATAAAGCACCACCAAAAACAACAACACACCACAATAATTTCTAGTTCCCATAAACTATAGAGGTAAAGATATATTTAAGAAAGCAAAAGAAATGTAAGGCAGTATCTTCTCAAGCAAATAGAATGTTGGGTATCATTAGGAAAGGGATTGAAAACAAAAATAAGGATATTATTCTGCCGTTGTATCGCTCCATGGTGTGACCGCACCTCTAGTATTGTGTTCAATTCTGGTTGCCGCACCTCAAAAAAGACATAGTGGAATTGGAAAAAGTGCAGAGAAGGGCGACAAAGATGATACAGGGGATGGGACGACTTCCCTATCAGGATAGGCTGAAGAGGCTGGGGCTCTTCAGCTTGGAGAAAAGGCGGCTGAGGGGAGATATGATAGAGGTCTATAAGATAATGAGTGAAATGGAATGGGTCGATGTGGAGTGTCTGTTTACGCTTCCAAAAATACTAGGACAAGGGGGCATGCGATGAAGCTGCAGTGTGGTAAATTTAAAACGAATCGGAAGAAATTTTTCTTCACTCAACGCATAGTTAAACTCTGGAATTCGCTGCCGGAAAAGGTGGTTAAGGCGGTTAACTTAGCGGACTTCAAAAAAGGGTTGGACGGCTTCCTGGAGGAAAAAGCCATAGAATGTTATTGAATGAACGAGGGAATAATACAGTATTTCTAGGATGGGCGGGACAAATTGCTTGTTCTTTTGGCCGCTGTCGGTGACAGGGTGCTGGGCTCGATTGGCCCTTGGTCTGTCCCAGCATGGCGATGCTTATGTACTTATGTGCTAATTTCCAGTGGCAAAACTGTACAAGTGGATTTCTTATCCATTTAAAGTTATATTGGCTAATTACGCATCAGCATATAAACATGAAGGTCTATTTTAGATAGAACATAAAAACAGGAATTAAGAAGTCCAAGTCAGGGCTTACCAATTTTTTTTTTTAATTACATTTGTACCCTGTGCTTTCCTACTCATGGCAGGCTCAATGTGGTAGGCAATGGAGGGTTAAGTGACTTGCCCAGAGTCACAAGGAGCTGCCTGTGCTGGGAATTGAACTCAGTTCCTCAGGACCAAAGTCCACCACCTTAACCACTAGGCCACTCCTCCACAATTTCACTACTACCTGGTATTTCAGAAAAGGATCTGCCGATGTAGAGCCTGTTATAAAATGCACATCTCTGTTTCCCCACACTGTCATCGAGCCTGATATCATTTGACAGTACTGCTTTTGGGTGGGGATCAGAGGACAAAAACCACAGGGGGAATAAGGGCAACCTTTTCTAATCTCTGCAGTACAGCACCTTTATATAAAGGTGTAAATCCAAACATTGACCCCAGCAGAGATAAATGTGCATTCTCCTTCTAACATGAGGAAGGCATGTACGTATTTTAGCCCCACCCTAGTCGTACCCAAACTATACCCAGACCATGCTCCCTTGGACAAACAGTGATATGAACAAGATTATTCCCACCTTCCTGCTAGCATCTATTGTATCTAAAGATCAGAAACCATTCAGTATGAAATATGCAATCGTAAGGGAAATCAGGGGGTATTGGGAGGCAAAACCTTTTTCACACCACTGTATATATCCTGGCTTTCTAAAATCAGGATATATACAATTAAACTCTGGAATTCATTGCCAGAGAATGTGGTAAAGGCGGTTAGCTTAGCGGAGTTTTAAAACGTTTTGGACGGCTTCCTAAAGGATAAGTCCATAGACCATTATTAAATGGGGAAAATCCACTATTTCTGGGATAAGCAGTATAAATCATTTTGTACTTTGTTGGGATCTTGCCAGGTATTTGTGACCTGGATTGGCCACTACTGGAAACAGGATGCTGGGCTTGATGGACCTTTGGTCTGTCCCAGTATGGCAATACTTATGTACTTATGTATTTATGCACTTATGTAGGATTAAGATGTTTATGTACATCCAAATCACAAACAGGGTTTCTAAAATAAAGAAAGAAATGAGGAATTGAAAACATAGAAAAAACCAGAAGGAAGTGGAGGTGTGGAGCTGTTGATGAGAGTGAATGCCCCCAGCTGCCGTGGTCAAGTCACAAGTTTAAAAAAAAAAAGGGGTGCACTGTTGAGGCTTCTTTAAACTCCTAAAAATCCTCCCTGGTTGTTGTCTATTTGGGTGATATGACTGTTGTTAACTGCTGTAAACTATAACTAAGAGGAGGATTATTAAATTTATAGTACATGGTGTAGAAGCATCCTCTTCAGCTCGTAGTATTGGTTAATAGAAGTTTCTAAAATAACCACCATTACTTATACATGTAGCTACAAAATTTTACCACTGAGGAGTCCATTTCAAAGCGATTTAAATAGCCAGAAATGGCTCCCAGCTGTTTAAGGGGCCCTTTAACTAAGGTGTGTAGGCGCCTATGTGCGTCCAACATACGCCAAATTGGAACTACCGCCCAGCTACTGTGTGCCCCAGCTGGTAATTCCATTTTTGATGCGCACCCAAAACACACGGTAGATAATATTTTCTATTTTCTACCGCATGGTGCTTACTCGGCGGTAATCGTCAGTTTACACGCGCTGGCCGCTTACTGCCTGGTTAGCGCATGAGACCTTACCACTAAGTCAATGGGTGGTGGTAAGGTCTCAGGCTGAAAATGGACATGCACTGGGTTTAATTTTGCCGCATGTCCATTTTCGGCCACAAAAAAATATGCCTTTTTTCCAGGTACGCTGAAAAATTGACCTGCGCACGTCCAAAACATGCGCCTACACCAGCACAGGCCACTTTTAGGTGTGCCTTAGTAAAAGGGCCACTAAATTGCTTGTCCCTTGATGGTGTTGCTGAATATGCCCTGTTAGCACCTAAGCCAAAACTGGCTATTTGTGGGTGGTCAGGGGGTGGAGTCAGCACTTAACTGCAAAAGGTAAGCATATAAATAGAACTGCATAAAACACAGTCCTATCTATATGCTGTTCACTGTATGCACACTTAGGTGTAAATACAAAAATCTGATTCACTTATTCATTCAGTTGTCAAACAAAACCTAACATGAATCAAAAAACACATTGATATGATACTGCTAATGTTTGTGAAGGAATGAGAGGAAAAGCTTCATACTCCCGTTGCTCCACACGGTATGTTACCGGAATTATTTAAAATGTATTGGATCAATACGGTGAAAAAGTAATCATAAGCTGGAAAAACCTCTCTTGGTTTATCTTCAAAATGTTATCAACAAAATGCTGTCACAGCCTCTCTAGGTGGAGAAGGATAGTCCAGGACCTCGAGCATCTCAGCCCTGGTCTCATCCTCAACCTCCATAGGGAAAAGAATAGCCGTAGCCATTTCCCAGACATAAGATATAAAGGACAGACTCTCCGGGGGAGATAGTCTCCTTTCTGGTGGAGGGGAAGGTTCAAATGGAATCCCATAAGACTCGTCAGAAGAAAAGTACCTGGGATCTTCCTCTGACTCCCATGAACGCTCCTCTTCAGTATCGGTTAAGACCTCTCTCAGGGCACTCCGAGACTGAGCCTGCCTCAACGCCGAGGATTGACGTCCTCCATGGTGATGTCGAGAGGCCGACGCCCGCCTGGACTGTGGCGAAGCTTCCTCCACCGATGTCAAAGGGGAGTTGACCTGGGTGGCAGCCGACACCGATGCTGCAGGTAGCACCGAGGCCGTGGACCTTACCGCAGGTGAAGGTCCAGACACCGCTGCAGCAGATGGTACAGACGGTGCAAGCACCCCCGACACCAAAGCAGACTGGCGCAGCAATCCTTCCAGAAGCTCTGGAAGCAGGGCCCAGATGCGCTCGTCGAGAGCCGCCATCAGAGAAGGCTGCGGGGTCAGTGAAACAACTGGTGGCAGAATCTGCCGAGGTTCAGGAGCAGGTACTGGGCTGCCAGGAGACCAACGCATCAGCACCTCCTGTATAGAGTGGGAGCGGTCCTCTCGGTGCCGACGCTTCTCGGTTGCCAAGTTCCTCGACGCCCCGCAGCTCCCGGCACCGTGTGTCAAAGGAAATCGATGACGGTGCTTCTTCGCCTTCACTCGACACCCGTCATTGAGACTCCTCGGTACCAATGAGGATGATGTGGAATCCTCACGTCTCCTTGGGGCCGGGTCCGATGAAGGTCGGTCCCAGGGGGCCTGCATAACAGGAGGCCTCGAGACAGGTGGAAACCCACTCAACACCTCACTGCTCACAGCGCGAGTTGGTCTCTCAGCAGCCATTACCTCTCCTCCCGACGTCGATGTCGACACTGATGCCGCTGACCTGGGTACTGAAGTCAACGTCAAAGGACTGGACCGAGCCCCAAAATGTTTTTGGAGGAAAAATGGCTTCAGTGAAATCAAACGACACAATTGTGCCAAAAAAGAAAAGGGCACAAAAGGGGAGAAACCTGACCGCGCAGCCTAAAGGCTGGCCGTGTCAAAAAAGAAATAAAACTTAAAAATTGGAGAAAAGTAATACTACTAAAAAATAAAGGAAAGAACACTTAAAAAAAAAAATAAAGTAAATAAAAAACGCAAAAAACTTAACGAAGACTCTTTTTCCCGGGCCTAAACGAGGAGCACAGGAGGAACCTGCCGCACCTCATCACGGAAAAAAGAAACTGAGGAGACGCGCTCGCATGGCAGGCGGGAAGTCAGACCACACATGCGCGGTGCGCGCGCCAGAAGACTCTGGCAAAACTTTTTTATATTTTGCTTTGCAAAATGCAGATTCTCAGGCTGACGCGGACGTCGACCCACATGTTAGAACAAGCAGCCTGCTTGTCCTCGGAGAATGGACTTTACAGCCTTTAGGTTGGCCCAATAAAACGTATCACAGCCTACAAAGATTTCTATTTTGCAGGCCAAGGTTGATCACATTTAACCGAGGTAACAATGTGGGCAAGAAAGACTAAAGATGTTTGAATTTTTGAGCAACTTTTGTAAAAAAGGAAACAATGTTCCAACCTGTAGATGACTGTCTTTTTGATATTCCAGTTGGTTTCTTAGATCTGTTACTTGGTCTTGAAGCTGCAGTCGAAGAAAAAATTCTTCTTGATACCTATTTTGGGAAAATATTGTTCTTTAAATGTGAAATGTATGATGATATCCTTCAATGTTCATATGCTCACATCACTGTAATCTGTCAGCTATGTCTTTCCTGGCAGACTCAGGACTGAGTGTGCCTGGAGACAGAATGATCTTTTCAATACTAGAAGCAGCCCCTCTAGGACTAGCACTTATCTTTTGTGTTTCGGACTGATGGGTGACGCCCAACAGTGAGCTCCTGTTTTGCTAAGTGCTTCAGAAGGAGCGGACCCTACAGTCTATTTCGCTCTGTCTCTCTTTTGTATTTTCGTTTTATGTGCAAATACAAAAGAGAGACAGAGCGAAATAGATTGTGGGGTCCGCTCCTTCTGAAGCACTTAGCAAAACAGGAGCTCGCTGTTGGGCGTCACCCATCAGCCCGAAATGCAAAAGAAATAGTTGAAAACGAAAAATAAAGTAAAATAACATAGAGAGGTTTTTTGAAGACTCATGAGGATGCTTGCCAGGTAGTTTACATAAAGAAAACTCATTTTCAAAGTAAACACTGAGCAGCACGATACCTGCTATAAAATATGTAGTCAGGTTAATCGAGCGTCTGAAGTCTTTTTTCCTCCCTTTAAATATATTTTGGAGTTAGAATCAAGACAAACAGTGATAAGTGAATGAAACTTCTATATTTAAAGCCATAGTGGTGTATAAAATATTAACGTAAGTGGAAGGTACAGACATTTACACCAGCCCGAGAGCTGGAGTAAATGTCTGCATCTATATTTTTCATGCACTAATTATAGTATTTGTTTTTATTTTACTTATTTCCTGCACTTGATCTACAGCAAATAAATCCAGTAATGGTGATTAAGTGGTTTATAAACAAAGAGCTGCGATGCTGGTGGTGGGGAAAACAGCAGGGAGAAAGAGAGGAGAGAGGGAAGAGAGAATGGAAGACAGTGGGAGTGGAAAAGGGAGAGAAAGCAAGAAAGTGCAAGGCAAACTGGGAGTAGAGGGGCTAGACAGGAGAAGAGTCAAAGGCAGCAGAAAAGAGGAAGGTTTTAAGAAGGGCCTTGAAAGCCTGAAAGGAAGTAAGAAATCTGAGGGAGGAAGGAAGGAAATTCCAAAGCCTTGGCCCAAGATAGCTAAAGGCATTTTATCTGCCCTTGCCCCATTCTCTGCCCTAACTCCACCCCTGTACACACTCAATAAGTATTCACCATTATTTCAAAGCATGTACTTTTTTGCTGACTGGCATTTTATGAGGTTGTTTAGCATATCTGGTCACACCCGCAGGTAAATAACTGAGGGGCCCTTTTACAAATGCATGGTAGGCTCTACTCGCATACAGCATGCGCCAAAATGAGAATACCGCCAGGCTAGCACACCCCCCACAGCGATAATTTTGGATTTGGTGTGTACCCATAATGCCGGGACAAAATATTTTTTTATTTCCTGCCGTGCACTGCGTTTCTGGCATTAATCGGCAGTTGGTGAGTGCCAACCAGTCACCATGTGTGTAGCGCATGAGTCCTTACCGCTAAGACAGTGGGTGGCGGTAAGATCTCATGCCGAAAATGGACATGTTTCAATTTTAGCACACGTCCATTTTCTGGCTCCTTAAAAAAAGGCTCTTTTTCCTAGACACCATAAAAATGACCCAGTGCGTGCTCAAAAGACATGCTGGCACTACTTCAGGCCACTTTTTAGCATGGCTTAGTAAAAGGACCCCAAAATACCACTAAAGTTGACATGTACTTGACCACTTAAAATACGTGCATCCTATAAATTTATCCCCTACAGATGTTAAAACCACTGCTGTAGGAAAAAAGGGAGCTGCATAGTTGTAGAAGTGCTCCAATTCAAACTTATACCAGTCACATAGCCAGAACTTGAATTTTGGGGTAGCCTAAGCCCAAGTTGGGGGGGACAACAACAAAATTTTGCCCACTCTTCACCCACACCCTGCTCTCCCTGCTGTCTGAGTGCAACTCCCTTCCAGCAGAAGTGCTTCACCACCTGCAGCCTGGCCATCAACAGCACTTTCCATAGGCCAATGCTGTGCTGCCCCCATCTTGCACATGATCAGTTTTATAAAAAACAAATATGTGTGTGTGTTGGGTGGGGGGGAAGCTGACACAGTGGCGGTAGCCCAAAGAAAGTGCCACTGACTACCAGGCTGATGGTAGATGACCACTTCTGCTGAGAAGCCTAAGGGACCCTCACCAGCCATAGCAGCAGATGCTGCCATATATTTTTTGAGGGAGGGGGGGGGGGTGGACTGAACCTAAATTGGGGGCCCAGGCCCCCCAGGTCCATCTGTGGCTATGCCACTGAGTCATACCATCTTCAGGAGTAAATGTATTTGGACCCGAGGACTGCTGAAGACAAATGGGAAGTATTTCTGTGTCTGTATTTTAAAATATATGTGTAAGCTTGTTTATAGCAGACATTCAGGGTGTTAATAAAAAATCTTTGGTGGTTCTTCCCCATGTACAGCTATAGTATTTTATAAATATATTCTTTTCTGATGACTACTATTTAGAACAACCCAAACACTTCCTACTAGTCACACTTCCAGAGACCAAAAAAAGAATTTGGTTGACTTGATCCAGCACGCTGTCAAGCTGTTCAGTCAACAAATAAATATCTAACCCACACAACAGAACAGCATTAAAAATCAATTTAACATTTCTCTCACCACAGCTAAGTCACAGTAAAACGCATGTCTTACTTTTGTTGAACCAGTAAGATGTTCTTGTGTAACTCCTCCAGTTCTTTTCTAGTTAGCTGCAGTTCTGCAGAAGATAATGATGTAGCTGATCTCGTCTCCCAAAGATCTGCTTCCTTTTGTGCAACAAGAAGTTGTAAGTTCCTTAAGCCTTCATCTTTCATGAGAAGTTCTTTGCTTAGCTCCATTATTCTAAACACACACAAAAAAATACTGACCAATATTCTTACTAAATGCAGCACAGAATATTATCACACCACTCACCACTGAAAAATGACAGTTATTGCATTTTAAGAAACTGATTTCATGAATGTGGATTTCCTACTATTACTGCCGTCAGCTATCTTGGCCCCAAACTCTGGAACTACTACTCATCATTTCTATAGTGCTACTAGATATACATAGCACTGTACACATTATATACAGGTACTTTCTCTGTCCCTAGGGGGCTTGTGATCTAAGTTTTTTGTACCTGTTGCAATGGAGGGTTAAGTGACTTGCCCAAGGTCACAAGGAGCTGCAGTGGGAATTGAAACCAGGTTGCCAGGATCAAAACCTGCTGCACTAACCACTAGGCTACTTCCCCCTTCATTTCTCAGATCTCCTACCTCCCTTCAAGCCTTCAAAATCATGCTTAAAACTTTTCTTTTCTCATCATTCTTAGATTGCTCCTCTGCTTGGCCCTCCCCTACATCTTTTTCCTGTTGTCACTCTCCTCTTTTTTTCCCTTGTCTGTTGTCCCTTTCTCGCTACCTCTCCCATATCTATTGTCTTCCTTCTCAATTTCCACTATCAGCTGTCCATTAACTTTTGGTGGTGTAAACCGCTTAGCTGCCTGTACGGGTTCTATTTGTGGCATATCATAAGTACATAAGTAATGCCATACTGGGAAAAGACCAAAGGTCCATCAAGCCCAGCATCCTGTCCCCGACAGCGGCCAATCCAGGTCAAGGGCACCTGGCAGCTTCCCAAACTTACAAACATTCTATACATGTTGTTCCCGAAATTGTGGATTTTTCCCAAGTCCATTTAGTAGTGGTCTATGGACTTGTCCTTTAGGAAACCGTCCAAACCCTTTTTAAACTCTGCCAAGCTAACTGCCTTCACCACATTCTCCGGCAACGAATTCCAGAGTTTAATTACGCGTTGGGTGAAGAAAACTTTTCTCCTATTTGTTTTAAATGTACTACACTGTAGTTTCATCACATGCCCCCTAGTCCTACTATTATTGGAAAGCGTGAACAGATGCTTCACATCCACCTGTTCCACTCCTCTCATTATTTTATATGCCTCTATCATGTCTCCCCTCAGCCGTCTCTTCTCCAAGCTGAAAAGCCCTAGCCTCCTTAGTCTTTCTTCATAGGGAAGTCATCCCATCCCCGCTATCATTTTCGTTGCCCTTCGCTGCAACTTTTCCAATTCCACTATATCTTTCTTGAGATGCGGCGACCAGAATTGGACACAATACTCAAGGTGCAGTCATACCATGGAACAATACAACGGCATTATAACATCCTCACAAATCCTTGAAATAAATAAAAAAATAATTAATTAATCTGTTACTTTAGTGCAAATGTTTATTAAACATTTTTTCACCTAATTTTATTTAAACAGAACTTCACTAAGGGGTCCTTTTACTAAAGCTTAGCGTTCGCTAATGGAATTAGTGCATACTAAATGATAAGAAGCCCATTTATACCTATGAGCTTCTTAACATTTAGTGCAAATTAATTCTGTTAGCATGTGCTAAGCTTTAGCAAAAGGGCCCCTAAGTGTCATGTGTACTGAAAGTTTTCTCCCCTGTTGCAGCTATAGGTCCCTAAGGAATCCTTTTACAAAGCTGCGGCCAAAGGGGGCCTGCACTGTCGTCGGTGCATGTCAAGACACGCACCAAGGCCCCTTTTTACTGCAGCAGGCAAAACGTAGGTTTCCCTTTTCATAAAGAAATGGCCATGCGGTAAGTGAACCATTTGCCACGTGGCCATTTCGGGGGGAGCACTTAGCGCCACTCATTGAGGTGATGGTAATGGCTCCCATACTAACCCAGAGGTAAACAGGCAGTGCTTGGCACTTACTAATTACTAAAGACTCCAGAACTTATGAAAAATCTTTTACTTTATTAACAATAAATATCAATCATTCACACACCATTTACCATTTACATACATTGGGTTATCCTACTTGGACATTCACACGCTACTGCCTTCCATCCATATACATAAACACAGTGTATAGCAATCGGTATCTCTCTCAAGACAAATACATCTAATCATAAACAAATTTTAGTCTGATACCGAATAGTCAATCACTGGTTTCATAATGGACGCTGGTTCTATAAATGAAAACTTGCATATAATCTCATATCCAATGTTCCGTTGTAGCTACAACGGCTTTGTAAACGTTGTAGCAGATATATATGAGATTGGACCATTCCACCAACCACGGAGATGTTTCTTAATGAGGGCAAATATCACTGCAGATGTCCAAACCCACAAAAAGTGGAGGCTAGAAGCGAGTATCCAAGTGTGAAAACATCAATGTACTGGTCCCTCAATGTACCGGTTCCTTTGAGGGACCGGTACATTGATGTTTTCACACTTGGATACTCGCTTCTAGCCTCCACTTTTTGTGGGTTTGGACATCTGCAGTGATATTTGCCCTCATTAAGAAACATCTCCATGGTTGGTGGAATGGTCCAATCTCATATATATCTGCTACAACGTTTACAAAGCCGTTGTAGCTACAACGGAACATTGGATATGAGATTATATGCAAGTTTTCATTTATAGAACCAGCGTCCATTATGAAACCAGTGATTGACTATTCGGTATCAGACTAAAATTTGTTTATGATTAGATGTATTTGTCTTGAGAGAGATACCGATTGCTATACACTGTGTTTATGTATATGGATGGAAGGCAGTAGCGTGTGAATGTCCAAGTAGGATAACCCAATGTATGTAAATGGTAAATGGTGTGTGAATGATTGATATTTATTGTTAATAAAGTAAAAGATTTTTCATAAGTTCTGGAGTCTTTAGTGGATACATGGTAAAACTGACTCTGGTTTTTTCAAAAAAATTCCTATAGTTTATTAGTTACTTACTAATTACTGCCAGGTACACACTGGTACTACAAGAATTGAAATATTTTTGCAGCACCAGAAATGACACGCGCTGGGGGGAGAGAACTACTGCTGGGCTGCTGCAGTAGCCCAGCGTACTTCCCTTTTAGCGAGCAATAAGCCTGTGTTGGGTTCACCACCACTGCATAAAAGGGCTCCTAAGTAAGTGGAGTGGAGGAGTGGCCTAATGGTTAGCGCACTGGTCTTGAAATCCACAGGTGGCCAGTTCAAATCCCACCATTACTCCTTGTGATCTTGGGCAAGTCACCTAACCCTCCACTTCCTCAGGTACTAACTTAGATTGTGAGCCCTCCTGGGACAGAGAAATATCCAGAGTACCTGAAAGTAACTCACCTTGAGCTACTACTGAAAAAGGTGTGAACAAAATCCAAATAAATAAATAGTTACTGAACATTCTTAGAAAGCATGACTCATAGAATTCTCTCCAACCCCTCTGTATCTTTATTTCATTTGGGTATATATTTTTTTATTGTCTGTGTTTGTTCATATTATGCATATGTGTTTCTTTGTTGGTGAATGCCTGTTATGTATATTTGAACAATCTAATTCAGGGGACCTATTTTAACTAGTGTGGAGATTATTCATATACCGTATTTTAATCTTATCTCAAACACTCTTTCTTATTGTATTCACAGATAGTCAATTCTACCCCCATTCTAACTGAGATATACATTCATAGTTCAACATTATATGAGGAAGCAAGCATTCAGATGCGAACCTCTTCCCTGATGAAGAATTCCGAAACCTGGCCATGTTGGCAGGGATTTGACTCGGGAGAAAAATTGCTGCTGAAGGCCGCCTAAAGTTAAGTGCTATGAGTGTTATATATTTTGATGTTAAGATTTGAGGAAGACTTATTGGAAGATGTTGATTTATGAAGACAGCTTTATGAAAAAGTTAAATATAAATTCTTGAAAAAAATAGATCGTTATAGAAAAAAAGTAAACAGGTGGATCGATGACGATGTGAACAACACCACTAAAAATGTTGGAACAAGTTTCCTAGAAGGTGCATGTTGTCAAATAAAATTCTGAGGATCCCCGTTCATCATATAATGTTGAACTATGAATGTATATCTCAGTTAGAATGGTGGTAGCATTGACTATCTGTGAATACAATAAGAAAGAGTGTTTAAGATAAGATTAAAATACGGTGTATGTATATTTGTGCATGTGTGAGTTAATATATGTGTCTATTTATACCTATGTTGGTTCTCTGTGTGTCTTTGATCAGGAAAAGAGACAGCTGAGGGGGGACATGATTGAGGTCTATAAAATCCTGAGTGTTGTGGAGCGGGTGGAAGTGAATCCATTTTTCACTGATTCAAAATGTACAAAGACCAGGGGACACTCAATGAAATTGCATGGAAATACTTTTAAAACAAATAAGAGGAAATATTTTGTCACTCAAAGAAAAGTTAATCTCTGGAACTTGTTGCCAGAGGATGTGGTAACAGTAGTTAGCGTATCTGGGTTTTAAAAAAGGTTTTGACAAGTTCCTGGAGGGAAAGTCCATAGTCTGTTATTGAGATGGACATAGGGGAAGCCTCTGCTTGCCCTGGGATTGGTAGCATGGAATGTTGCTACTATTTGGGTTTCTGCCAAGTACTTGTGACCTGGATTGGCCACTGCTGGAAGCAGGATACTGGGCTGGGTGGACAATTGACCTGACCCAGTATGGCTGTTCTTATGACTGTTGTAAGGTGCAATTCCATAATTGCTATGAGTCAGTGTTAGTATGCTGTAACTGCTTTTCCCATTTAGGAGGTAGCTTCATTTATTTTGCTTACACTTTAGAACATTGGGTCAGCCCAATGGTTCACCTAGCCCAGTATCCTGCTGCCAATAGTGGCCAAGCCAGGTCACAAGTACCTGGCAGAAACCCAAATCATGGCAATATTCCATAGTACAAATCCCCCTTTTATCAGTTGTAACTCAAAACAAGTTACATTCAGATATTTCCCTCTCCTGGAGGGCTCACTATCAAAGTTTGTACCTGAAACAATGGAGGGTTAAGGCCTCGTAGGCACCTATGCGCTCCCAGTGCATGCCAAATTGAGGTTACTGCCCGGTTACTGCATGGCCCTTGCTGTAATTTCAATTTTGGCACGCGTCCACTACGCACATCTGAAAACTATTTTTTATTTTGTGGCGCGCGGCAGCTATGCGCGTCAAGTGACATTTGACATGTGTAAACCATTACCGCCTGGTTACTGCAAGAGACCTTACTGCTAGGTAAATGGCTTGCGGTAACATCTCAGACTCAAAATGGACGCACAGCAATTTTCATTTTTCCACACGTCCATTTTTGGCAAAGAAAAGGGCATTTTTTGTAGGTGCGCTAAAAAATAATTCTGCGCGTGCCCGAAACATGCATGTACACTACTGCGACCATTTTCCAGCGCACCTTAGTAAAAGGACCCCTAAGTGATTTGTCTAAGGTCACAAGGATCTGCAGTGGGATTTCAACCAGGTAGCCCACTGCTCTAACCATTAGGCTACTCCTCCACTCTTCTGTCACCCACCACATGCAGAAATGTCATTTCTACAACACAGGGCTCACCACCTTCCTTTCTGTGAATATAGCTGCCTTCCAGTGCTCTGTCCCTACAACTCTGTCTTGGTTGGATCCTACCTACAGTCTCCACTGAAAATACTCACACAGAGGGAAAATTGGAGATCTGCAGAGAGTTTCTAAAGATCGAAAAATATCCAGTCATGTTAGCTATCCTGTTAGATTCTAAGAATGCAAAATAAAAAAACTTAGGAATAAATCAAATAAAGCCTCTATATATAAGATTATCAATATAGCAATGTTAAATAATGTGTAAAATTTTTAAATTGTGCTCAGTCCATATCCATTGCACCCATGGCGTCCCTAAGGAAAGCATGTGGTGGTGTTGTAGATGGAACCATCATAGCACAATCTGAGTTCCACCTCTATCATTTAAAATAGAGTGTGCCTGCATCTATTTATAATTGTGGTGCGATAAGAACTATTATTTATAAGAAAAGATATATATAGTTGATTCAAGTGTGATCTGTACCACATGGGCCTGATATAGTAGCAATTGATTGTTGCATTATAAGTAGTAATTGCAGGTGTGTGCGCATACACTTTAAGGAGGTGGAACACTACCACATGCTTTCCTTAGGGACGCCATGGGTGTAATGGATATGGACTGAGCACAATTTAAAAATTTTACACATTATTTAACATTGTTATATTGATAATCTTATATATAGAGGCTTTATTTGATTTATTCCTAAGTTTTTTTATTTTGTGTTAGTAAGACAGGACTTAGGTGGTTTATTTGTAGTTTTCTTCCGTTTGATTAGAGAGATTCTAAGAATGAACAGAGCTGGCAAGGGGGCCCAGTTTTTGAGAGGGAGATTTTAAGTGCATGGCCTCAGTCTTACCCTGCTCTGCTCTGGCCCCACCTACTCCACCCTCAGGCTCACCTGCTCTGCCTCTTGGCTCCACTCCCTGGCACACCTCAATCCCATGGCCATTCCAGAAAATACCTTTACCCCAGTGACAACAGGGATGGATGAAACCTACAAATAACTGTTTCCTCTATTCTTCCTGTCATCTCCTCTCACAACTCTTCTTTTAACTTTGCTTCCTGTCAGTCAGTTTTCTTGCCTTAGGATGTAGGGCAACACTGAAAATAGTACACTAGGCCCTAGAGCAGTGATTCTCAACCCAGTCCTCAGGGCACACACAGCCAGACAGAGTTTTAGGATATACACAATACATACACATGAGATAGATTTGCATGCACAACCTCCTTAGTATGCAAATCTATCTCATGCATATTCATTGTGGTTTCCCTGAAAACCTGTCTGGCTGGGTGTTCCCTGAAGACTGGTTTGAGAACCACTGCCCTAGAGCACCAGTACAGCTACTATTGGGAAACTAGAACAAGCTGAACGGTTATTAACATTGACATTCGCACATCATCCATTCCTCATCTTACAATCTATTCATTTATAAATAATAATACCACAACTCATCATTGGAATTAAATTTTGGCCGCAGCTTTATTAACCATATATAAATATATAACTCAATTCTATAACTTAACCTTTACCCAATGCATTAAATTCTTCCATACCAATGTTAGCATTCCCAGAGCAGTTTTAACAGTTCAGAGCCATTCGGTAATGAAACTGGCTCTCTGACTTGTCCAAAATTACCCCCTTTATTCTATGTGACTCACGGTGCCGTCAAGCCACATCTCACTCGTGGCGGTTCCACCCACAAGTTACTTTTTCCATCAAAATATCTTTTAACCAATATCCACTTAACCACATCTGGTGCCTCTTTATCCCCACATATCCGGCTGACTCAAAAGCTGCTACCGACCACCCATTCCCCACCCAAACTCACATACCCACCATAACCATCCCACCAAAATCATTAACATGTCACCAACTATCCATTGTAATTTAAGACTTGCGTATGGTTGGAAGAAGTGAGCTCTGGAAAAACTATGTAAACTTTGTTGATAATGTATGCATACGTATTAGCAACAATTAAAGTATGATGTATTAATCATTGGAGTACCCTAGTGTTATATGATATATAGGTTTGTACTCTGATATAAAACAATATTCCCTGAATTTAAAAGATTTTATTTTATTAACCAGGTTGGTTCCTGTCTTTTCCACTTTTCTTGTGTGATTCTTCTTCTAAATTCTTTTTTCAGTGTCTCCTTTCTATTTCTCTCTCTTCTTGTCTTCCCATTGACCCTGTCTCTCTTTCTTTGCTTTTCCCCCCTATTCTCCCTTTGTTTTTCCCACACTCTCTAGTTCCCCATTTCCATCCTCTGTACTCACCTCCTCCCCAGCCCTCATTTACCTTTCTCTGACTCTCAGGGCCCAATATTCAGCCAGCAGTGGTCAGCAGGTTGTGTGATATTCAGTGCTGACTACGGACGGACGTTTAACCAGCTGACTCCGCCCCCAGAACAACCATAAAGTAGTTGGTTTCAGTTTAGTAGATAACTGGGCATTTTCAGTGGCAGTATCCAGTTAAGTGCTGCTGAATATGCCCAGTTGGCCCTGAACAAGCAATTTAAATGGTCCAGAGCCATTTCTGCCATTTAAATTGCTTTGAATATTGACCCCTCATTTCCTCACCAGTCGCAGCTCCTTCAACTCAACCCTTCCTGACATCTAGTCCATTTTTAATTCCTCTTACCCCTGTCCAGCATCCCATGCCTTCTCTTTAACTTCTTTTTTTTTCTGAATTCTCTGTGCCTTTCACAGTGGCGTTCCTAGGGGGGCTGACACCCGGGGCGGATCGCCGATGCGCCCCGCCCCCCCCCCGGGTGCAGCACCCCCCCTGAACAGCATGACGCCCCCCACCCAGCGAAAGAACCCCTGAACCCCCGGTGAAAGAACCCCCCCCCCCGGGTGCACGCCGCTGGGGGGGGTGCCGCGCGCCTCCCGGCTCTTTGTTTTCATGCTCCCTCTGCCCCAGAACAGGAAGTAACCCCCAGCGGACCGCCCCCACCGCTCCCCCCCTTGGTTCGCCACTGGCCTTTCATAGTCCCATATCTTAACACTGCTTCCTAAGCCCCCCAGCCCTCTGATCCTTCACACCATTTCTCTGCACCCCTCCACACAAACTTTCCCCCTTCCCCCCATCTCTCTTACTAGAGGCTTTTCTCCCCTTGTCCCTCTCTCCTACCCACTACAGGCTTGTCTATCCCTTCCTCTCTCTAGAGATGTTTATTTTCATCTGTTCACCCTCTCCTACCCTCCCTCCCTATCTCTCTATCTAGAGGCTCTTCCCTCCATTTATTTGCTCCATCCTTCTCTTTCTTCTTCCCTCCCCTCACTAGACTTCCCTCCCCTATTCTCAACCCCACCCACCCGATAGTTTGCACAGTAGTTGAGTAGTTGTGGTAGTTTTTATGGGAGGGGCAGTTTCAAAACTGGTAGGGCAGTTGTGGAAAGTAGCTTTTAGGGGTGGAGAGGTTTGCAGGGTAGTGGGGAAGTTTGGGGGTCAGTTTGCAAAGTGGGTGGCATTTGCAGGTGGTAGCTTTTGGATATCTCTAGAGTTTGTGGAGTTGATCAGGCAGTTGCAGGGGGCAATGAGCACTTATATCCTTGTACATTTTCAATTGCATTGAAATAGGTGTAAATGTGGTTGTTGAAAATCCACATACAACTGTCAAAATGAAAGCTTTGCAAACCTCTCTCTCTCCCTTCTCCATCCTTTCCTAGACACAGGTAAAAGCACCCATGCTGTGAACAGTATGGACATTTTAACTTACAGTGGGGGCAGGTGCAGTTTTTAACCTGGCTTTTCCTGTAAATAAACAGCTGTTCGTTAATGGGAAAACCTCTGAAAATGACCTTCCCTAGATCTAAGTGTAGTCTTAAATTACCTTTTTCATCCTATTCAGTAAAAGGCTTATGCTTTTCTTCATTGTCTTGATATTTCTATGTTATATAATGTTCATTATTCAGTGGCACTTATCTGTATAGCAGGCGCTGCTACCCAAGTAAGTGCTACTGAGAGGCCCTTGCCAAGATTTTCAGCATCATTATTTGGACAATGCTGATGACAATCTGTGCAAACTGCCTCAGTGCTATCTGGATAGTTCCTGGCAGTCTGGAGGCGGAGCCTGGATAGAGCCAGGAATTACCTGGAAGCCAGCAATATTCAGCTGTCTGAATTTTCTACCTGTTCTAGGTTATCCAAGG
The DNA here is from genome assembly GCF_901765095.1 of Microcaecilia unicolor. Classification (NCBI taxonomy): domain Eukaryota; kingdom Metazoa; phylum Chordata; class Amphibia; order Gymnophiona; family Siphonopidae; genus Microcaecilia; species Microcaecilia unicolor. The sequence continues at coordinate 95,083,251 of NC_044039.1, forward strand.
TGAGTAACGGCACTGAATATCACCCTTACGTGGATACTTGCAACTCTGTCATTACACCTGGATATTCAGCGCTGATATTTTGATATTGGCCAGCACAAAATATTCAGGTATTCAGGCGTAACTTCAAATGCCATGGCCAGCATGAAACACCTACCATAGAATTTTAATAATGATCTGACAATGTTCTTCTATTATTCTATATTCCTCTTAATATAACTCTGTCTCTACTATTTTTTCATATATATCTCTACTATAATAAAAAGCACCTCCAATGTTCTGAAGCTGACTCCGTGGCTGCACTGAAGTGAAGGGTTCGTAAGGTTCGTCAGATTTGTCAGTCTGTCACCATCTCTCTCGGCCCCGCCCTCGCGTCAAAACGTGATGACGTCGAGGGCGGCGGACCTATCAGAGGTGCAAGGGCGGGGCCGAGAGAGATGGTGACAGACTGACGAATCTGACGAACCTTACGAACCCTTCACTTCAGTGAAGCCACGAAGTCAGCTTCACAACGTTGCAGGTGCATTTTATTACACTACACAGCTCCCTAATTTTGCAGTTAAACATCGCAGGGTGGCTGGAGGGGGGAGAGAGGGGGGGCAACGATCCTGGAACTGGGAGGGAGGGAGGGGGGCGGACCCTGGAACTTGGAGGGGGGCGGGCAGACCCAGAGAGGGAGGGAGGGGGGTGACCCTGCAACTGGGAGGGAGGGGGAGAGGGCCGACCCTGCAACTGGGAGGGAGGGGCGGGGCCACCCTGGAACTGGGAGGAACGGAAGGAGGGCGGCCCCTGGCACACACTCTCATTCTGGAGGGTCCAAGAAAGCACGAAGGCAGACGGTCTGCAAACTCCAAGATGGAAAACAAAAAAAGCAGATCGTGTAGAAATGAAATGCAATTTATTTAAACAATACAACAATATTTATATGAGTACAAACAGCCCGACACAGGCCATGTTTCGCCCAACTGGGCTGCTTCAGGGGCTATACAGAAAATCCTTTGTTGCCAAATATAAGGCAAAATGTAGAAATCATGCATCAAGGGTTGGTTTGGAAAAAAAAAAACAGCTGAGTCAGAGATTTCAAAACGTGATCCACTGATATGGAGCCAGTGCTTCGGTCACATATCTCTGGGTTTGTTGTATTGTTTAAATAAATTGCATTTCATTTCTACACGATCTGCTTTTTTTGTTTTCCATGTTACACACTCTCATTCTCACACACACACACTCTCGCACCCAGTCTCACTCTCTCTGTCACACACACTCACACATTCACTCTCTCTCTATCACACACTCACTCTCACACATACTCTGTAAAACACACACACTCCAAGGACAAAACCTTGCTAGCGCCCGTTTAATTTGTGTCAGAAACGGGCCTTTTTTCCTACTGTGTGTGTATATATGTATAATGTATGTATTGCAAGGAAGATTAAAAACATAATTTAAAAAAAAATGATAATTTTCTGGGTTTCCTTCCCATAGAATCTTTTAAACCAACTTCCTGTGTCTGTAAACTCACCGTCTTCATTTTGCTGCTTGTTTGCAGAATATTGAGCACTAACATTGCTTGACTGCTATCACCCAGGTTACCTTCCATCTTTACGTCAAGTTCAGAAGTGTTTTCTCTAGAGTTGCCTTTTTCTATTTTTAGTCTTAAATTTCAAAAACTTGTTTGACAGTCTGATCTGAGCCCAGCCAAATAGCAAGCAAATGTCTTCAGAAAATAAATCAGGTTCCTTTAATAATATAATATCTACTTTGTGAAGAACAAACATGGATTTTTTTTTAACTTAATACTGAGTCTCCTCATGGTCTCAAAATTCAGAGGCTGATTAAAGATCTTGTTTGTAAGTTTTATTTTCATCCTTTCTTTTTCATATATTCCCCCCTTTTTTTGTTTTTCGTTTGCCACTTTTCCTTTTTTTCCTGTTTCTTCTTCTTCCCCTTTCCCCCTCCTATCCTCTCTCCCCATCCCTCTTCCCCTTTCTCCCACCCCCTCCTCCTTCTCCTTTCTCCTTCCTGGCTTCCTCCTTTTTCTTTTCTCTTTTTTTCACCTACTTTTCCCCTCCCCCTTTTCTCTCTTTTCCCTTCCTCCCCCTCCCTCCTCCTTCTTTCTCCTCCACTTCCTCTTTTCTTTTTCTCCTTCTTTCTCTTTCTTTTTGTTTCCCTTTTTCCTCCCTTTTCTCCCTTCCTTCTTTTCCTTCCCCCTCCCTCCTTCCCCTTTTCTTTTTTTTACAGCTCATTTCGTGTTGTAATTATTTTTAAAAAAAATTCCTCTCCTTCTTTGGTCACCTTGGTTGTTTTTAAGTGTTCCATTTGTTCTTTGTATCTTATCCAGTTTTTTCACCACACTTCATTATTCAGTACTACTTAATTTATCTAATATTAACACAAATAATTTTCATTGACTCATGACTATATTTACAAGTTTTATACTACTATAAATACATTTTTTATATATCTATTTACTGCCTGTTTTTATATATCTAGTTGAGTCATTATTTATTTTATTATCTTTGCATTTATGAGTGCTTTAGTGTCATTATAAAGTTTTTTATTTCAAGTGTGGTGATAGTAGAAGTAGGATTTTTTGCTTGCTTTTGTGATATTGCTGGCTTTCAATACTCTGCTGCATTTAAGAATGTGGCTTGTCCTTTTTTCTTCTTTTGAATATCACCATTTTTTGCCACTCTTTGCCTACCTCTGAATTTATTTTTTACTTTATTCTCATATACTTGGCCCGTTCAGTATAGATCTTGAACATTCAACATTTTTCTACCATCACATTTGGGATCCCGTATTGTGAAACCATAGATGTTGCACCTGCATTTAAAAGTAGATGTCAGTTGTCTTGTCTGTTCCTCCAGGATTTGCTGTAGTTTCGCTGTTTTTCTTGAAATCTGCAGTTTGGTTGGTAAGCCTGCTTTCTTATTACATGTAGAGGGCATTTTTGATATGACATCTAAGTCTGACTTTGGATGTTTTTTGCTAATTGTAAGCCACATTGAGCCTGCAAAAAGGTGGGATAATGTGGGATACAAATGTAATAATAATAATAATAATAAACACCCCAAAAAAAAGGCCATAATTGAAAAAATATAAAAACCTTTCCCTATGTACAAAAATACCAAAGCTAGATGTATGAAAAGAAAATGCCTATAAGCAGTGGCGGAAAACATCCCCCGTGTTTGAAAATAAATATCATGGAACAACCATCATCACTAGATGTCCCTGCATTTACAAAAACGTGAGCAGCCACGGCAGGACATCCCCTCCATGTGCAAGATGTCCATATATGGAGGAATGTTCATTACTGTAGCAGGATGTCCCTGAGGCAAGAGCACAATTATTATCCCCAGCAGACCCAGCTCCTGGTTCAACTGTGCCTAAGGCATAGAAGGCATCTGTTTAAGAAGCACAACCACCTACTCCTCAGGAATATGTCCATTAGGGTCTGTTCTCACATTAGAGACACCCTGGTAAGGTAAGTGTCCAGCAATGCCTGCCCCCCCCCCCCCCCGGATCATTGCACAACTAATCAGGGCCGCCAAGAGAGGGGGGAGGGGTGAAAATTACCTGGGCCCAACCTCCAAGGAGAGCACAGAGCCAGGCCTTTAGAGGGCACAAACAATCATTGTGGATACAGGAACAAAAGGTTAACCACCCTACGGGAAAGGTAAAAAGTTTTGTTCCCGCAGTAAAAAATCTCTTCCTCCCTGCAGATCTCACCTAGAGGATTCTGCAGCCAGCAGCGATTCACAGTTAGAGGCTGTCTCTGTGGCCTTCCCTCTTCTGTGTCCCACCCTCTTTACTGCAACTTCCTGTTTAGTGTCAAGTTGCAGTAGAGAGGCCGGGATGCTGCAGAAGGGAGGCCACAGAGATTCTTTATATCACCGTATGTTCATTCATTTTTGGCCGTATTATTTCTTTACACACACTTTCACTTATGTTACGGTTATTACTTTTAGCACCCATTAGTCACATCTCTATTCTAGTGTACGTTGTATCAGCACATTTTACAAATTTTTGTGTGCATTAGCACCACTTTTACACATACTTCATAGACCAAAATTTTTCTTCAGTGTTCATATGGTATGAATATTGTTTCATGAGGTTCCCTGTAACCTCATTATCATTGTGCATACTGTGTGTACGTGCCCCTTACACATTTATTCTCACAACTCATATGTTTTATTGCATTATATTTATATATTTTATGATGCTCTTGTTTATGCACTATAAACGATACTATTTGTATGAGGTTTCTGTACACATTTGTTTCTGTATATTGACTTTTATCATTTAGATGCTCCATTGCACTGCTTTAATACAATTTTATGATTTTCTTTTTTTAGTTGTTTATGCACTTTGGGATGAATTCTACATATGGCACTGAAAAAAGCGCTATTCTATAAGCTCCACTTAAAGTTAGGTGTGGTATATAGAATAGTGCTTACACCCAGGAATCACACCTAACTTTTGGCACAGCCATTTGCACCAACTGAAACGTGGTGCAAATATACGCACATAAATTAGGCGCCACCCGAGTTATTGTTTTAATACAATCATCTGGGTCTTCCTGGCACATAAGAGCAGACAGACAGACCCAGAAACAGGTAGACAAGAAGAAGCTTGCTGGTGTTAGGCCCCACCAGTGGCATAGCAAGGACGGGCTGCTGGGGGGGGTGTCGGCTCCGCTGGTTCCCTGCTTCCTCTGCCCCGGAACAGGTTACTTCCTGTTCCGGGGCAGAGGGAGCAAGGAACCAGCGGAACCGACACCCCATCCCCCCCAGTGGCGTGCAGGCAAGAATGCACTGGAGGGGGGCTTGGGTGATGCACTGAGGGGGGGTTGATGCGCCGAGGGGGGGTGTCATGCTGCACCCAGGGGGGGGTGCACAGCGGCGAACCGCCCTGGGTGGCAGCCACCCTCGCTACGCCAATGGGCCCCACCTTAGAGACCAGGCCTGGGGAATTTTGCCCCCTTGCCTCCCCCCCCCTTCTCGGTGGCCCTGCTCTCCATTGGGAGGAGCACAGACCTTCATAAAGAGTGCAAAGGTAAAAGTACCAAATTTTGAATAACTGATGGGGGCTGCCACTTCTATGATAGTTTATTTGTAGACTATTGGCAGGGTGGTTTGTCATTGTCTTCTGCAGTAATCCTTATCCCATGGCTAAGGTGAAGTACTCATTTACTGACCAAAATAAAAATGGATGAGTTGACCAGAGGCTGACTTCTTGACAGAAATCTCAACAAAGGATTCAAACTCAGGTGATGAGTGCAATAGTTTATAGTTTATTTATACTTTCCATATGGCCTTAGCTAACAAGCAGGCCAAAGCGGTGAACAGACTAACAAAGGAATAGAACTTCAAATTTTAAACAGGAAAGAGCCACTCAAACTAAACAATAATCATATGTAAAAAGGCTAAACCAGTGAAAAGGCCTGTAAAAATAAGGATTCCTCCTTAAAACAGAAGAAAATGGTCAAGGACATGGCAGTAAGCGGTAAGCAAGTGACTTACCGATTGCACCATGAGACCTCATAAAGACCTCTTTACACAAATATAAAACAAAGTCTTCTAAAATAATTATATGAGGAACCTTGCCATGAAGAATACATTATTCAGTTGCCCCATAGCACATTTTGTTAGTAAAATTAAAGGTAAATAAAGACATTCAACAGTCAAGCTTAGTTCATGGGTGCTAGGTTTCACATTTACTTGCAAAACAAACAAAGACAAAAAAAAAAATCGGCTTTGCTCAACCCTGTCTCAAGCCTTTTGGGAGCTGTTACTCTCACTTCAGCTACAGTTGGTGAACAGATCTGACTCCCACTATGCAACTTTTCACCTTGATCCCAGTTTCTGAAGCAACACAAGTTCCTTTTTTCCTCAGAAGTTTTGTCACAGTCAACAGGTTCTCAGCTGTTCCTGTCCACTTCTGGGTCAATCCCTTGGCCTCTAGTAAACCAGCAGTGAAGGTTTCACAAACCCAGTCAAGCATCCTGCTCAATCACATCCAGGATCTCTCCCGGGTAGAATTCAGGCTCAGTTTTGAACTTTTCCAGCTAGTCATGCCTCACACCTGGCTCTGGTCAGGAGGCAGCCCAGTCCTGTTTCCAGGGACCAAATCAGAGACTGAATTACCATCTGGCAATTCTTTCTGAAATCTTTTTCTATATGACCTGGATGATCTGTCATACTCAAAATACTCAAACAGCTTTGAATTTCTCCAAATAAACCTTTTCTTTAAAAATTTGTTTATTAACTTTTCCAGAAACGTAATACAAATAACAACCAGCTAAGTGAAGAGGCGTGTGGTTATTCTTACACCCATCTCCACAAATAAACCCTTCTAGAGCAGTAAATATTTGAGGAAAACTTTTCTTCACCAATTGAAGGCCAAAAATTAATGAGGGACAGCAAACCCATAAGCATTTTCAAATATATTTGTTAAGTTTATCAAATACAGTCCTAGGCTGGTTGCAATAAATCAGGAATATTAAAAATAAGACCAGTACAAACATAACTAAATGACACATTAACAAACAAACTCTCAGACTAACATACGTGTACCAACAAATGTCTGACACAGAAAAAGACCCTCAGACTAGCTCTGGAAACGCCTGTTTAAAGAAGAAATCCTTCACATGTTTCCAAAAGTTATACATATCAGTCAGTAGCCTCATATCCACTGGCAAAGAATTCCATATGAGCTATTGAGCTCTTCAAAAAATGAAAAAGGGCCCATTGCGTGCTTTCAAAGCTTATGTACTGTACAATGTCACTGGATAATTCATATTGTCATCCAATAAGAAAAATTACAGTAGCAAAGAATTCAACAATTATTTAAAACCAGCCTTATCTGCTCTCGTCCTTGGTTTAGAAGTTTGTGATCCAATAATCAGTAGTATCATCAACTGAAATGAGACAACTTTATATACTTTGTATACCATTATGTAAAGTGACAGAAATGCCAAAAGTAGTCTAATGTCTGGAGGGACTATAAATTTCAAATGTGTAGTTACATAATAGTTCTGGCTCATGCTATTTATGATAGTTTGGCTAGTTTGCAGGTCTAGGGATTTTATATCAAGATTTATAGAATTATAGGGCTGTGGGTTTGTCTAATTCCGTTCAGTATATGTAAAATTCTATAGAAAATATACCTGTTTTTATAGTCAATTGCTAGTTGAGAATTCTTCTGTCTGTTGACTTCAGCCCTCACTTGGTTTCTGCATAAGTCAAGTTGTTCCTGAAGATCATTTAACTCCTGAGTGAACTTCTTTTGAATGTCAACAATCTCATCTTCTAAGCAACGAATCTGAGAAAAAGGCTCAGTCTATATGAAGAAAGGAAATTATTCAGATTGATTAGAGTGTGACTTGGTAATTCATATGACTCAGAAACACCCACTTTCATAAATGATATCCCTACAAAATGCCTTTGCTGCACTAGAAAATTATAATGTGGGATACAAATGCAACAATAAACAAGCAAATAAATAAATAATAAAAGTCAAATAAGAATCCGAACAGGTGTCAGAGTTGAAGAGAGAGACCCAGCATACACAAAATACTCGATGCACTGCCAAAAGATGTCAAAGCAAATCTTCTACTACTGGGTGACACTATTATCAGAGTGTCATGAAATGTTTAGCCACCCACCTGGAGTTACCCCATGGACACTTAGAGGGTCTATCCCCAGCACAGCTCAGGTCTGCCTGCACCTGCTGCTTGTGCTCTACACTAGCACCCTTCTCCCACCGACTGGGTCACAACTGCCTCTGGGTGAGTCTCCTTCTCTCAAGCTATCCCCAGTGATTTCTAGTTTACTGGGGCCATACTCCCAGTGGTCCCAAAGTTCCCAGAAAGCACTCACAGACCCAACACACAAGCCACCAGGATTCTTTATCAGTCCAGACAAACAGGGTAAACAAACAATTATGTTTATTCTCTTTAAAATATTGAACAGTGGAGCAAAATAGTGCAAACAGCAAACAATAAGAGGTAACTGAAATATGGATCAATTATAATACTAACTAAACATCTGTATGCTGCCTAAACAGTACCTGGGAAGATCAGGACATATAATTCACCGAGCCTTAGCAAAGACATCTGTCTCTCTTTTCTCCCGGGCTAAGACTGAAGCAACAACCAGTGACAACTGCTGGGTAATTTCAAACTCCAGGCCAATCAGAGCCCAGTCATCAAGTTTTAAAAGAATGCCGCTCACAGTACTGCAGATTCACTTCTTCACTAAGTGAAACTAAAAAAGGGCATGTACTTTTCTATAACAGCTTTAACATAAAACATGCATCACCTGTTAGCCAAACTAGAGAAATGTACTTAAAGAGTTAATTAAGGCAATTTTACAGGTTTAAAACACACTGTTCTGTCACACAGAGCATTAATTAGGAACACAGTACAAAAAACATAAAAAGATGAAATACCTCCCTGGCCTCCCTAGATATATATGATAGAGGTAGACATGAATTTCTTCTTTACTCTTCCAAAAGTACAAGGACTAGGGGACCTGCAATGAAGGTAGTAAGTGGGACATTTAAACAAATCAGAGAAAATACTTCTTCACGTAACGTGTAATTAAGCTTTGCAACTCGTTACCCGAGAATGTGGTAAGAGTGGTTAGTATAGCAGGGTTTAAAAAGTGTTGGACAAGTTCCTAAAAGAAAAGTCCGTAAGCCATTATTAAGATGGACTTGTGAAAATCCACTGCTTACTCCTGGAATAAGCAGCATAAAATCTGTTTTATTCTTTTGGGATCTTACCAGTTGCTTGTGACCTGGATTGGCCACTAATGGAAGCAGGTTACTAGGCTTGATGAACATTTGGTCTGTCCTAATATGGCAATGCTTATGTACTTATGGATTTGATTTGATTTATTGCTTTGATATACTGTTTAACACATTCAAGTTATAAAGCGGTTTACAATAAAATAATAAGCCATCATACAATTCACAAAATATAATATAACAAAATAAACAAAGCAGATCATACCCAACAAGTCAATTTTTACTCAGCAACACAGAAAAAGAAAATATTTTTTAAAAACTCAATTTAAGAATCATCAAAAGTGTTTTTACAAATCAAGGTTTTTAGAACTTGCAAAACCTCAAAAAACTAGTTAATCCACTAACAGCATCAGGCAGAGAGTTCCATAAAGATGGTTCCATGTAGCAAAAATCCCTATTACTTGTAGATGAGAACCTCACTGTTTTTAAATATGGGAACTGAAACAAGTAGCATTGTGAAGAACACAAAGCTCGAGAACGTTCTTGTTTAACCAACTTATCATTGGGATTTCTGTACACCCATGCAAAAAGCTTTAAAAAACAAACACTCAACCTAGCAGCAATACAAACCCTTTTACCAAGTGGTGGGTAAAAGTTTTTTTTGAAGGAGGCAGATTCTGTATAGTGCGCCTAGAGATCGGTGCTGAAATCTACGAGTATTCTATAACAATGTGCATAACTTAATTGGCTCAACAAGCCAATCAGCGTTCTTAACAGCTCTTAACAAGCTGAGATATCAACTAAGCATATTCTATATACCGCGCCTAAATCTTATAGAATATGCTTAGGTGAAAATGATTTCCGTGTGGATTTTCCAGGTGCCATATATAGAATCTCCCCCTTAATGGCCATGTGGTACTTTAAAAATTGCTGCGTGGTCATTTACTTCTGGAGCCCTTACCGCCTCCTATTTAGGAGGTGGTGAGGGTTCCGTCGGTAACCTGGCAGTGATCGGGCATCGCATGGTGCTGCCCATTTACCACCGGGCATGCCCACTCCCTGCCCACTGGCGCAAGAAAATAAAAAGTATTCTCTAGTGCTGGAAATGGTGCACGGCAGACCTGGAAATACCGCCGGGCTCCTGGGTGAGCCTAGTGGTAGGGCCAATTTGACACAAGCAAACCAAGCAGTAGCCCTCCTGCCTCTTTGTAAAAGGGCCCCTCTGTGTAATTAGAGAAGAAAGCAAGGCGTTCCAGAAGTTGGGAGGGGGGGGAGCAGTGGCGTTCCTAGGGGGGCTGCTACCCGGGGCGGATCACCGATGCGCCCCGCCCCCCGGATGCAGCGTGACCCCCCCCCCCCCGCGGCGAAAGGATACCTGTTCCGGGGCAGAGGGAGCATGGAACAAATGAAGGACAGGCGCGCGCGGCACCCCCCCCCCCAGCGGCGTGCACCTGGGGTGGACCGCCCCCCCCCTAGGAACGCCACTGGGGGGGAGCTAATTTTCATGGTAAAGACTGTAGCACATTCAGAAATTAAGCACTACCTTTTTGTCGAAAGGAAAAAGCTAGGTTTTACATCTAACTTCAATATCTTGCTCAAATTTTCCGAAAACTGTTGAAAACTGACCTATTCAAGAAGGCATACCACAATGTTCCATCCTAACCACAGACTGTAAATGATCTAGACGAAACCGCACCCTGCACTTGACTGATAACCAAATGGCTACTAATGAAAATCACTTTATTCCTTAGGACAGAAATGAACTCTCTATAGTTAACTATCCAACTTATGCTATAATTAAATCTATCACTCAAGAACCTCTATGCAGTACCTTATTGTATCATATTTTATCATGTATGCACCTTACTGTAATTATCATTTGTAATTCTCGACCCAGAAATGGCGTTCGCCATTATGGCATAATGTAAGCCACATTGAGCCTGCAAATAGGTGGGAAAATGTGGGATACAAATGCTACAAATAAAGAAATAAATAAAACCTGGTGTAAATGAGAACATTTTAGATATATATATGCAGCTGGGGCAATATATAGAAAAACAAAAGGCTAATATACTGTGACTGGTCTATATCTTTCTATCAAACGCTACTCAAAATATAGAGTAACAGTATTGCCACCCCGACCATAAATAAATTCCCAACAAAAAATATGAGCAGTGACCAACCTACACTCTCTCATGCATAAAAATCTAAAAACCCTAGACAGAGTATCAAAATATCAACATGGACCTATAACAGGTTATTAGGCCTCTTGTGGGACATCCCATTCCAAGCCAAACCTTGGATCTCATATTTCTCAACTCTTTTGGTTGTCCCTTGTTTTCATTTATTCTTCATTCTTTTATATAATTGATATACTGCTTAAGCTATCTTAATTTCTGTATTCATGACTTTTATTTCCCAAAAAACATTTAAAAAACTTTTTTTTATTTTTAAATAAGTTTTTATTACAAACAAGTTGAAAACTTGTACAGAAAAGTAATGTTGATGTCGTAACAAAAAGATAAGAATACAAAGAAAATAGAAACTTTCCTCCATATTACTCAAGTCCACTAATATATGATTCAAGATGTTACACAATGGAAAATATATTTTTACTTACAAATTTTTAAGGAATTTGCTTTGCATGCACTCTCTTATGGTTCTTAATTTTAACTTATCAAGAGAAACGACATCAAACCTTCACAATATTCTTAGATGTTAAAAAAGCTGTTAATTGGGTAGGTTCAAAGAAGACATGTTTGATCGACAGATATTTATCGACACATTTACATGGAAATCTTAAAAAAAAAAAGTAGCCCCTAATTGAAGGACCCCTGGTCTCATAAGAAGAAATTGTTGTCTTCTCCTTTGAAAAAAAACTTTTATAATTATATTTTCATATCATACACTACTGCAAATCAAGCGATCTAAATAATAAAGCACTTAGCTTTTATATTATGCAGCCGCTGCCAACTTCAAGGCTGAAAACCAGAGTTGTTGCTGTTTCTCTCCTTATTTCTGAGCAGGCAGGGTGTTGAACTGGTTTCCCCTTTCAGCTCTCACTTGGTGCAAATGCAGCAACTATGTGGGTTTTGTTAGATGTAGTGCCCTCCTACTGTCTCCAGGTACAATAGCTTTGGTAGCCAGAAACCCTTTGAGCCAAGCTCCTTTCCCTTGAAATGGACAGGGAAGCTGGAGCTAAAGATCAGGTTACTTCCAACTGGGATTGGTATTTATACTAACATTTCCCTCCAAAGGCTGTCTCCTCCTATCACTGTCCAATCACAGCAGGACAAACCAATGATGTGAAAGTATTCTAAGTCAAAAGTTCACATATCATATACTGGTAGAATCACTATAAGTCTTTGTCATGTATTTTTAGAAAGCAGAACTTCAGGGCCTCTATATTGTCTTACATTCTGCTGTGTTTACATGGTGTCTACAGCATATCTCCGTTGGTATTAAATAACAAGAATTTATACCCAGAATTGAGGGGACTACTTTCTCAGTCACATGTACATATGCCTCCATTGTCCTCCATGTACAGTATATGTGAATCTGAAATCATATGTCTCCCCTGACATATCGTGAAACACCAAACAAAGGGGTCGTTCCAGACGTCACCTACCCTTTCTGTGAAGGGATTTCCTGATATTGCTCCTGTCTGCCACTCTGCAGCCTCAGTTCATGTCCTCTAGTTTTACCATTTCCTATTCTCTGGAAAAGATTTGGTTTTATATTAATAACTTTTTGAAGGATTTAAAGTCTTGCGTGGGATAAACATAAAGGAATCCTGTTCAGAAGGAATGGATCCTCAGAAGTTTAGCCGAGATTGGGTGGCAGAGCTGGTGGTGGGAGGCGGGGCTAGTGGTTGGAAGGCGGGGCTAGTGCTGGGCAGACTTCTACGGCCTGTGCCCTGAAAATGGCAGAAACAAATCAAGGTCAGGTATACACAAAAAGTAGCACATATGAGTTTATCTTGTTGGGCAGCCTGGATGGACCGTGCAGGTCTTCTTCTGCTGTCGTCTACTATGTTACTATCCAGCTTATAATCGAAAGTGATCGCCGGCCATCTTCCGACACAAATCGGGAGATGGCCGGCAATTTCTTAAAAGCGGTGAAATCGGTATAATCAAAAGCGGCATTCTTGACAGCATTGCCGTTTTCCTGTCGTTTTGCCGGCGAACGTTCAAGGGGGCGTGTCGGTAGATTAGCGAAGGTGGGACATGGGAGGGCATGGGCGTGGCTACCAGATGGCCGGCTTTCGCCGATAATGGAAAAAAAAAGCGGCGTTAAGCAGTATTTCGCCGGCTTTACTTGATCCTTTTATTTTCATGACCAAGCCTCAAAAAGTTGCTCCAACTGACCAGATGACCACTGGAGGGAATGGGGTATGACCTCCCCATACTCCCCCAGTGGTCACCAATCCCCTTCCAAACTAAATAAATAAAACTAAAAACCTTTTTTGCCAGCCTGTATGCCAGCCTCAAATGCCTTACCCACCTCCATGACAGCAGAATGTGTTGTATCCTCCGACAGCCTTTCCTTGGTTGCGATGTGGCTCTCGGGTGAGTGTGACACCTTTTCTGTTAGGTGCCCTGCAGAGTCACATTAGCAATGCATTGTGGTGGGTGTAGGGTACTGGTGTTTTTCCCCCCCTGCTAACTGGGTCAGAGTGTGCCCTGTTTTGTTTCCTGCTGTAGTCCATGCGGTAGTGGCCATTTTTGTAAGCCAGTTTTAGTTCCCTTTCCTGTGTTACCCACGTTAGAGAACGTAGTTCTTACCTTGAATGGTGCTGCAAGAGGGCATTGTATACCATTGTGCCAGCTCTGACCTACGGCTAATCTTAGTACCAGGGGACTCTTTGCCAGTGGGGCACAACCTCTGATCTGCAGTTAACTGTGAGTAAACGTGCTTATTTCAAGAAAGGACTTTTTCAGAGAGATTAGTCTTCAGGTGTGAACTGGTGTGCCAAAGTTATACAGCAGCAATAAGTCCTAGAGGCTGTATGCAGGTCCCAGGAGCAATTTTAGTGGGTGCAGTACATTTGTGGGTAGTGGGTTTGGGGGGGGTTGGAGGGCTCAGCTCCCAAAGTAAGGGAGCTATGCACGTGGGAGCTTTTCTGAAGTCCACCGCACTGACCCCTACGTTGGCTGGTTGGTGTCCTGGCATGTCAGGGGGGCCAGTGCACTAAAAATGCTGGCTCCTCCCACGGCCAAATGCCTTGAATTTGGCTGGGGTTTGAGATGGCCGAAATAACTTTCCATTATCGCTGAAAAACAAACCTGGCCATCTCAAACCCGGCGAACTCCACGGCATTTGACCGGGCTAAACCGTATTATCAGAAAAAAAGATGGCCGGCCATCTTTTTCGATAATACGGTTCTGGCCAGCTGTAGCGCCACCGCCAACATAGATCGCCTGCGATCTATTTGGCCGGCGACGTTTGATTATGCCCCTCCACGTTACCAATCATTTTAGCCTATTTTCCCTGGAAAATTGGCTAAAAACCAGGTGGTAGATATTCTAAGTGATTTAAATGGTCAGAAACTGTTTCTGGCCATATAAATCTCTTGTCTAAGGCTAACTGGGTATATTCAGTGGCGCTTAACAAGACAGTGCCACTGAGAATGATTGGTTAGCACCTCAATTGGAACCAGCAATCTGGTAGAGTTTGCATTTATCCAGTTAAGTACTGATATTTTGCACTTAAGTGACTAGGATAAATAGAACCACAGTTGTATCTTTATGTGGTTCGCCATCATAGCTTAAGTGCTGAATATTGCACTTAATTGGCTATGTTTTGTCCGGCCGCAGATGCTCGGATATTCAATGCTGGGCCCAGTGGTAGTGTTGGAAAGTGTATGTTGTAAGCATTGCACAAAGATATGTTTCCCTTACTGATTTCAAGTGAAAGTTGGCCTAGAGGATTGACAGGAAGGAATAGAAACCAACACACCAACAGGGACCTGGAGAGAATTAAAATGAAGGCAGCTTCATAAGAAGAGTTTAACAAGCAAGCAACTCTAGAGAAGTAGAATAGCGGCAACCTGAGGAAGGAATAAGGTGGCAGCAACTCCCTCAGACATGATATGCAAGAAATAATGGGGAGAACCAGCTCTGAGAATCCTGCCTACCTTCTATCTCCCTCACCTCTTCTTTACCCATGGTGATGGCTACTCAACTCTCTCCCAGCTAGATGTACTGGTGGGAAGAAAGGAGGAGCCACATACACCTTCTGTCCCTCAGATTTTACCGGCTTCTGAAACTGGTACAGTTAGAAAGATCACTGGTGGAAGAGGAATAGTGTTATATGCTCCATTGCTCCTTCCTGATCCTATATACCCTTATGTTCTTACATACACTTTACAATGAACACTGCCTGTACTATTCATACAGAAAGAAGAACAGACACACCCTACAAAAGAGGAACTTTTGCTGTGGAGAAACTTGCCTCTAAAGAATATCTCAATCAGTTTGGTTGCTAAAATTGAATTTTATAAAATATATATATATTTTTTTTTGTATGAGACTTGACTTCAGCCTGTGGGCCTCCCATAACGTGGACAGTCACTGCCACAGTCTCCATCTGGGTACTTGACATCAGCCAGAGAGATCCTTAGAGGCCTCTAAAAAAGTTGCCCTTGCCGCAGAACGCGGCCTGTGGATGTGTGCTCATGGGTGCTAGTCTAAAGGAGAGTGGTCAAAGGGGCATGACACACCCCTTTGGAGCCCTGAGGAGCCAAGAGCAGGAATTTATCTCTATTTGTCTGGATGGGGAAAAGAAAAGCAAAAGTGGCATTTGACATTGTTAAGAGCACTGTGGACCATCATCTTCGCCCTACTGTGACATTATCAACCTCCAGAAATTTGAGTACTTGAACACATCCTGTTTCTTTAACCTTGGGGAAATGATCACTCCATCCCCAACCAGGAACTGCTTTTCCAAAGGCGAGCTTGCTTATAGCCCAAACTGGTATAGACTCTTCTACTGGATATGCTAGTGATTTGGGCAGGGCTTCTGTGTCTCAACAGGTAGGCTCTACTGCTTCTTGAGTTCCCTTTCCTGTACCAGTACAGATGGAATCGGGACTTTGTCTTCAAGACAAGTAAATTGTTCTTCAAGATATTTGGAAGGTTGTTACACCAATTGGATCTTCAATTCAAAATACTGTTCCTGTCAGTTTTCACAAGAAATTACTACTAAAGTAGTTGAATGTGAATTTAGATTAACAGAGTCTGATAACTGGGCACACAAAGTTGATTCCTCTACAGTTTCAAATGTTAAAGACAATAGGTTTTTACATGCTTAGTAAGAGAAAATAAAAAGCCTCTTGAGGGCAAGGAACCTCAGGTTTTTGAATTTTCCTATTTCTCATTACCTGGCCCCTCTGAAACTTCTGAAGATGTACCTAAAAGGTATTTTAGAGTATCATCATATAGACAATTTGTCTCTTGAGATTCTTTCTGTTTGTAGAGGTTACAGAGTTATTACAGAAGAGGGATATATTGAACAAGTAGTTTTTCCTGATAGTTTAGATATCTCGCAGTTTCTAGAATATTCTCAGAATTACATTGCTAAGTGTGCCACACTATTGATTACTTTTCAAACAGAATCTGAAAAGAAATCTATTTTGAAACTATATTTCTCTAAGAAACAAGCCTTGCTTTGTGGTCAATGGTTAATAATTTTCCCTGATGTGGCTAGGCAAACTCAATATTGTAGGAAGTAGTTCCTACAGCTTAAGTTTAAAACTCTGGCTGTGAGAGCTACATTCTTTCTCAGATTTCCCTGTAAGTGTCTGGTCACTTATGAGAATATTAAATATGTTTTCTCAGCTCCTGCCTATTTGGAATCTTTTCTTTTAGATGAACCAGTTCTTCAAGATGTTAATATTTAATTTAAATCTGCAGTAGTTGGGGAATATATAGATGATAATTAGTAAGATTTTCTGTCCATTGTATGTGACAGTGAGTTTCGTAATGTGGTCTGTCACTGAATTAAGTTCTTGTAATGGTTGTTTCTACTGAGTTTTCTCATATTTTTATGTTTTTCCTTGCATGTTTAAAAGCATTAATAAAAATATTTCAAATTCCATTTAAAAATCCTTTTTTGCATTTATTGCTACTTTAAATCTTCCTGAATTTCAGTATGTACAGAGGTATTAAAGATAACAGTAAACCAAACAAGTCTTAAATCTAATTTGCATATCTAGCACCTGATTCTTTTTAATATATTATGCTTTTAATAATAAAAAAAGCAGAACAAAATGTAAATCCTTGAATGGGTTACCATGAGATAGAATAAAAGTTCTAGTGGGAAACTGCTTCAAGTATAAAACAATCCATGTATTTGAGATCCCTACATGACATAATTAGTAACCTTCCAATCTAAAATGCAGGGCATGAGTGCTCCATGACAATGTCTGATTCATATGACATTCTGACCTCTGTTCCTACAGTGATACTACATCCCATGACCACTTTTGGAATAATAAGCATATCAGATCTTGTGTAATGCAGTTATGATAGTCTGACAAAAAATTGCTATTGATTCACAAGAAAGCTAATTAATTTCTTCTACTTCACTTTAGCTTCTAAAAGGGCAATTTTCAAAACAATTTACTTGGGTGAATTGACAGTCTGAAAATTACTTTTCTCAGTCTGGTGGCTCCTTAGCGTGTGTACTGTTAGCCAAAGAGAGAAGACGAGTACTTGGGGCCATGTTTTGGGTGGGATTAGAAAAAACTGTATGGAGATTGTATTTACAAATCTATGCACATTATTTTCCAAAGAAATTATACCAAGACAAATAGCAGCTGCAAAGGTTTATGGGAGTTTTGTTTTGAACGTGCAGGGGAGAGTCACAGACTTTGCACCTGCTTTTCACAGTTTAAAGCATATGAGGGGGTTTCAAAAACTTGGTGGTTACTGCAGTGGTGTAGCCAAGGGTGGGCCTGGGTGGGCCAAGGCCCACCCACTTTAGGCTCAGGCCCATCCAGTAGCAGCACACCTATGATGTGGCTGGCAGGGATCCCCAAGCCCCACCAGCCGAAAACTCCCAACAACTGTCTCTCCTGCATACCTTGTAAATAGTAGATCTTCGCCTGCAGCGAACAGCGACTGACACATACTGCTCACACCGGCCCCACAGCCTTCCCTCTGATGTAGTCCCACCTATGCAGAAACAGGAAGTTGCATCAGAGGGAAGGCTGTGGGGCTAACATGAGCAGTGTGTATTAGCTGCTGCTCGCTGCCAATGAAAATCTGCTATTTAGAAGGTATATGAGGGAGAGGGGATGTTTGAGAGACCATATGGCATGCAGGTGGGAGAGGGAGAGACCAAATCACTTGTGGGACACGGCAGAGTTCTTCTGCCCACCCACCTTGGGCCTAGGCCCACCCAAAATTGGGTGTCTGGCTATGCCCCTGGATTACTGATCTTTGGAATTGGACCAGAGCTTTTTCTGTGCAGGTATTGCAGTACAGGCTTTGAATCTGTGAATGTATTGTGGAAATCTATGTGATCCCTGACGAAGGTTTTTCCGAAATTTGGCCAGGTTGGGTCCTGTTTCCATTAAAGTTGACATTTGGATATACTGTTGCTGTATTTCTCCTTCCTTGGATCACTGCTGTTACAGAGAGAAAAGGTAGTCTCCAGTCCTCCATGTCACCTGGATAAAATCATTTGAAGATCATCTTCCCAACTCCAGTTCCTAGCTGATGCCTAGCTTCTGTTAGTTTAAACGAACTGTCAGATTTCAAGACTCACATAAATTACCAGCTTCCAAAGTGTAAGCTGCATTGTTCTGGTTCTTCACCTCTTTTCTTGTTGCTGATTTCTGAGATTCATCATTTACCAAGCTCTCAAAATCCCTCACAGGCAGATGATCAAAAGCAAACGCAGGCGGTAGAGGTCAATAGTGCCCTACTAGTGCCTGTGTTTGCTCCCGCCCTATGATCGGAGCTGACCAGCACAAGTAACAATGCGCTGGCCAGCTCTGAATGCAATAAGCATACAAATACATGCTAAACAGGGTATTACCTATTCCTCCCCAATGCTCCAGCGGACCTCCAGCCTCCCCCCCCCCCCAACACAGGAGCACGGAGAGATCCGGCGGATCTCCAGCCTCCTAACCCCCTCACACCCAAACAATAAGGCCCTGGTGGTCTAATGGGTCACAAGCCCAACCCCCCAACCTGGTGGTCTAGCAGGAGGAGTGCATTCTGTGCTGGTGTTAGGGTTTGCATAGCATTGGGGAGGAATGGGGAGCCCTGTCCAGTATGCATTTGCATGCTAGCAGGCTCCTCCATCCACTCCAACAGGACTGGAACCCGTGCCCCCCCTCCAATCCCCCCGACCCCTCCGACACAGGGGTATGGGAGGCTGGAGATGCAGTGGATCTCCAGTCCCGTAACCCTCCCATCACATGCAAAAAATAGGGCCCTGGCGACCCAGTGGTCCACAAGTCCAAACTCCCCCACCTGGTGGTCTAGATGTCCCCCGTACCTTTGTGGTGGAGGAGGGAGAAGTACAATCCCTCCTCTTCAGTGCTGCCTTCAAAATGGCAGCACCCAGCCCTACCCAGTGCATCCTGGGATGCACTGGGTGGGGCTTTCCTAACATATTTCTTCCTTATATAGTTCAGAAGTCCCGTCCAGCACATCCCAGGAAGCACTGGGCAGAGCTGGGTGCCTTTTGAAGGCAGTGCTGAAGAGGAGGAAGTGTGCTACTCCCTCCTCCACTGCAAAGGTACGGGGGTCTGCTAGAGCACAAGATTAGGGGGGTTGGGCTTGCAGCCAGATCTTCAGCCCCCGTTGTTCCTTTGTATGGGAGACTAGAGGTCTGCTGGACCCCCAGCCCCCATGTTGCTGTCCTGGGGGTGTCTGGGGGCTCGGGGAGACACTAGGGGCCTTGCAGTTGAGGGAGCCTCTGTGTTTGACAGGTGTGGTCTATCAAACAAATGCTGGAGGATTGTGCCTGAGCAAACCTCCCACACATTTACCCCATGATCAGAGATAATAGCGTCTTAAATTTGCATACTATTATCTCTGATCCATAGGGGCGGTATAGCCCCACACTATTCCAGCGCTATTTTTAGAGCGCTGTATGGATCAGTGCGGGGCTTCTGATCATCTGCCTGTCGGGTTTTCTCTCCTTCTTCCCTCCCTAACTCCTAGCTCTTTTTTTAGTGAGATTCCAACACTCAATACTCTCCACATCGTGTACGCCCTGTCAAAACTGCAAGATCTTGTGCTGTGGTCTTAGTTAAGTTAAATGATGAGATTGTTTTGGGTTGCTATGGGAGTCCGTTTGCATCTAAGTCTTTTCCTACACTATTTCTCTCTCCTTTGACAGTGATCCCCAAAATGGAACCTGGAAAATTCCAGCTGATTCACAATTTATCACACCCGTTGGGTAGTTCTATTAGTGAAAGGATTTCATGTGAATTCTATGCCATGCGGTATGCTTTCTTTGATCATGCTCTCATCCTAGTGTGTCATTGTGGGTCCAGAGTGCTGTAGGTCAAGGTTGATATTGAATCCGCCTTTCAGGTTTTGCCTGTACACTCTAGGTCCTTCCCACTGCGGGGCTTTCAATTTCAAGATCAGTTTTATTTTGTTCCATCTCATGTGCTTACTTCAAATGCTTCAGTACCTTTGTCCACTGAGTGGTCATAAGGAAGGCTAGGCTTACTTCCATCATACACTATCTCAATGACTTCTTCTTTGTTGGATCAGCAAATGTGACAGACTGTAGTATGTTGATGGGGACCTTCTTGCAGGTAGCCATGGAGTTTGACATCTCCTTGTTGAAGGACAAAATTGAAGGCTCGGGTACTGTCCTAACTTTCTGGACATTGAAACTGATTCAATGCAAATGGTGACTAGGCTCCCTGAGGATAAGGTTGGCAGTCTGCTTGATTTAACCTCAGAGCTGTGTATGGCCAAGAAGGTTATCTTCGAATGGTGCAATCCTTGATGGAAGTTTAAACTTTGTATGCAGGGTTTTATCCATGGGAAGAGAATTTATCAACTAATTGCTACTACAGCTAAAGTGTTACAACTGCATCACTACATCCATCTGTTCACAGGCATTAACAAGGACATTTGGTTACACTTCTTGTGGAATTGTAATGGTATTCAGGCCCAGATGCACAAAACTTTAACGACCATTTAACGAAGAAATTTTCAACCGTAGCATGCATTAAAGGCCATTTTCCGACGACGCTAGCAGCTAACGAAAACGGATTGCAAACAAGTCACTTCCAATTGAAATGTGAACAATTCGCAATACACTAACCATACCGACGATTGCAACGAATCATTTACCGTGATATATTTAACGTGAAGTCAGACCTGTCGTTAAGGCCTGAGCTGTCATACAGCCACTGCTCCCCGCTTCTCCCTGCAGCATAAAAATCCAAGCTGGCATGTTTGAAAATAAAAAAACCCCACACAAACACGTGGCTCCCCACTTCCCCCTGCATAAAATTGAAAAAAACCCCCAAAAAGCAAAAAAAGATCGGGAGGGGGCAAAGGCGCTCGTCAGGAGCGTCCTGTATGGACGCCCTTGCCCCCCCCCCCGCCCGAGGTCGACGCTGCTCCCTGCTTCCCCCTCTATTAAATTTTTTAAAAATCAAAAGAAAACTCCAAACTGTAGCAGCCACGGCCCCCCTCCCTTCCTCTCTCTCTATTTCTCCTTCTCCCACAGCTCCGCCTCACGCCATCCTCCGCCCCGTGCCACGCCCCCTGAGGTCGTCGCCACCGCTCCCCCCTCCGCCTTACCGGGCCCGCGCAGCGCCTCTCACCTCTGTGTGAAGGTGCTGCACAGGCAAGAACAGCTGATCGGCGATCAGTGATGCCTCCTCTGACTTCCTCCGTTCTTCCTGGGCCCACCCTCCTCTGACGTAAGTAACCTATTTTTATGGTGGCATATGTCGGTTCACAATTTCAGAAGGTTTGTTTTTGTGAAGTGCCATCTGTCAAAGTGTGCATTTTAATTGCGAGTTCAACAAATAGATACTCAAGTGGAGACTATATGATTTTATAGATATCGATTAGCCCCTGATGCAGCCCAGTGGGGCAAAACACGGCCTGTGTCGGGCTTGTTAATTTTTTATTGATCCATATCAATTAAATATTGTTTTCCACATACGTATCTGCTTCGTTTGGTGTCCATCTTGGAGTTTGCAGATCGATTACCCTGCTGTTTTCTTGGACCACACCTAGCTAAGGCACCGGTATTTACTTGGAATAAATGGACACACCTAGAGTTAGTCGCAGACATGGCCACTAGGCATATTCTATAAACCACACTTAAATCTAGGCAAGGTTTACAGAATACGCCCAGGTGAAATATTTTTGGCGCTGATTTTTCAGGCACCATATATAGAGTCTAATCCCATATGTCGCAACATAACACAAGCAAATTCACCACCATCAACTGAATCTCCCAATCTCAGACACCCTAAAAATTCTTGGAGTTACCATTGATCGACACCTAACACTTGAGAGTCACGCGAAAAACACAACCAAGAAGATGTTCCATTCAATGTGGAAATTAAAAAGAGTGAGACCTTTCTTCCCAAGGACCGTCTTCTGCAACCTAGTACAATCAATGGTACTCAGCCATCTAGATTACTGCAATGCACTGTACGCTGGCTGCAAAGAGCAAATAATCAAGAAACTTCAAACAGCTCAGAACACTGCAGCCAGACTCATATTCGGTAAAACAAAATATGAAAGTGCTAAACCCCTGCGAGAAAAACTACACTGGCTCCCACTCAAGGAACGCATCACGTTCAAAATATGTACCCTAGCTCACAAAATCATCCACGGAGACGCTCCAGCCTACATGTCAGACCTGATAGACTTACCACCCAGGAATGCTAAAAAATCATCCCGCACATTCCTCAATCTTCACTTCCCCAACTGTATAGGTCTAAAATACAAGCTAACGCATGCGTCAACCTTTTCCTACCTGAGCACGCAATTCTGGAACGTGCTGCCGCGCAACTTAAAAACGATCTATGAACTAACTAACTTCCGCAAAATACTAAAGACCCATCTCTTTAGCAAAGCATACCACAAAGACCAACAAATATGAACTCCTATAAATATATTCAGAACTGCCTTTTTACTTGTTCTATTTGTTAATCTACTACTATGTTCTATCATTATCATGGTACCCAAGACCCCTCTATTATACTAAATGTATGCTTTCTTATATATTTCCACTATTCATGATATATTGTAAGTCACATTGAGCCTGCAAAGAGGTGTGAAAATGTGGGATACAAATGCAATAAATAAATAATAAATAAATATGTTTAAACTTTGTTTCATGAATTAATACATTGAGGGTCAATATTCAAGCTCCTGCCTACTTTGTCAGGTTCTCAGGTTCAGAGCCCGCGGGGCCGGGCTCTGGAGCAAACGTGAGCCCTTGGGCTGCTGATGAGGAGCGACAGCAGCAGGCAAAACCCACCAACCAACACTGGGTAAGCACACCGGCAGGGACTGCAGGCACTGCCCAGCGAACCGGAACACCTGGACTGGAATCCCCCGGACTGGAGGACACAGGACTGGAACACTGGACTGCAATCCCCCGGACTGGAACACACACCGGACCGGAACACACTGGACTGGAGCTCACCAGACTGGAACACACACCGGATTGGAGCACACTGGACTGGTCCCCCGGACTGGAGGACACAGGACTGGAACACGGGACTGGAGCACGCTGGACTGGTCCGCACAGCTTCACCTGTGCTTAGCTACTAAGCCCCCCAGGAGTTGAGCTTCTGGGTTCGAGTAGCCGACAGGACTTACTGGATACCGGGTGACATAGGGACCAGGACTGGAAACAGAAGTGCTCCTAACCCTAAACTGATCTACGTGCTCCCAAGCCCTAAACCAGCAGGAGTGTTCCTAACAGTAAACTGACAAAAGGACTTCCTAAGCCCTATACTAAACAGGAGCTCCTAATCTCTGCTCAAGAAAGGAACTTCCTAAGCCCTAAACTAACAGAGCAGGGAACTAAACACAAAGCTAACACAGGTGCTACTAAGCACCAAGCTACAAGCAGAGCTTTACACTAATAAGCTGAACACAGAACTAACCAGCTACCTAAGCACTGCTCTAGCAAGCTAGATACAACTAACAAGGTGCTTCCCAAGCACTACTCTGGCAAGCAACCAGAAGAGCTCCTAGCACTAAAAGGGAAGACAGGGGAGCCACAAGGAAAAAGAAGGGAAGCTAACACATAAGCCAAAAATGATTCTAAATCACCAAACACCAACAGCAAAGACTGCAATGCTCCCAATAGCAGAATCCCAGAAGTACTTCTAACAGCAAACTCTGCAGTGTTCCTAACAACACCAAACCCTGAAGTACTTCTATCAACAACAGAGCTTCCAAAGCCCTACACACAGCAATGCTTCCAAAACCAAGAGGGAAAAGCAGGGGGACTAAACACACAAACACCAGTGCACACTGCACTAACACTAACCTGGACCTTAGCAAAAGCAAGCAGGGAAACTAGACACAGAGTCAGAAGTGCACACTGCACCACCCTACCTACAGCAAACACCACTGTTGCAAAGGCCCTGAAGGAAACAAGACCACTTCCTTATCAAGGCCCTCCCTGATGATGTCACACTCCCTAGACCTAGGCAAAAACACACTGACCCAGAGAGGCCCAACCCACACCAATGCAAAACCGTGAAACACTTGAAGGCAGTACACCCAAATAGAGTTAGAGCAACTCAGACTACCCACACAGGTGCAGTATAATGAAACAATTAGAGCCCTGCTGCTGGAAGCTGCAAGCACAGAGAGACAGAGCCAGCTCAGAAAGGACAGAGAAAGAAACAGAAGCCAGCTAAGAAGCTGACCCCCAGGAAAGAGGTAAGTTTGAGAGGGGTTCAGACCCCAATCATAACAGCACCTCCCCCTCAAGGCTCCCGTGTCCCCACGGGAGCTCCAGGTCTCAAAAGACAATTTAGGTCTCCATGGGTAGCTGTGATGAAATCTCCCAATGGGTTTCACAACATAAATCTGGGCGGCTGGGCAGGACGTGACAAGTACATCTGGAACTAGGAAACCAGAATGGATTTGGCCGCCATGAGGCTCTTTAGAACGGCTGCTAGGCAGGATCAGAGTCTTGGATGCAACAAGTGGAGTCCTATTCAACAGGAACCATCTCTTGAAGGAATCCACAACTTCCTTGACTTCCTGGCACTCCACTGTAGCAGCCAGAACTCGAACAGGACTTCAGACTGGACCTTGCCTCTTGGCTGGAGCTGGAACTCAGGAGGGGTTCAACATCTTGGTTGACGTGGGAACTCAGAGTAGACTCAGCATCTTGCCTGAGACTGCAATCTGATCCGGCCTCAGCCTCTTGGCCGGAACTGCCACTCAATTCGGACTCAGCCTCTTGGCTGGACTCGATACTCAACGTAGACTCAGCATCTCGGCTGGCACTGGGACTTGCTCCGGACTCAGCATCTTGACCGGGACTGCAACTTGAGCCAGACTCAGCATCTTGCCTGGGACTAGAACGCCAACTCTCACCGGACTCAACATCTTGACCAGAGGTGCAACTTGACCCGGACTCAGCATCTTGCCTGGAACTGGAACTCCAACTTGACCCGGACTCAGCATCTTGGCCGGGACGGCAACTCTCACCGGACTCAGCATCTTGGCCGGGCCTGTAACTTGACCCGGACTCAGCCTCTTGCCTGGGACTGGAACTCCAACTTGACCTGGACTCAGCATCTTGACCGGGACGGCAACTCTCACCGGACTCAGCATCTTGGCCAGGACTGTAACTTGACCCGGACTCAGCATCTTGCCCGGGACTGTAACTCAATTCTGATTCAGCATCTCGGCTGAACTCTGCACTCGGTGCAGACTCAGCACTCATCGTGGACTCATTGTCTCGGCTGGACTCTGTACTCAGTGCAGACCCAGCATCTTGACTGGAACTACAACTCAATCCAGACTCAGCATCTTGACTGGAACTACAACTCGATCCAGACTCAGCATCTTGACTGGAACTACAACTCGATCCAGACTCAGCATCTTGACTGGAACTACCACTCGATCCAGACTCAGCATCTTGACTGGAACTACAACTCGATCCAGACTCAGCATCTTGACTGGAACTACCACTCGATCCAGACTCAGCATCTTGACTGGAACTACAACTCGATCCAGACTCAGCATCTTGACTGGAACTGCAACTCGATCCAGACTCCGCATCTTGACTGGAACTGCAACTCGATCCAGACTCAGCATCTTGACTGGAACTACAACTCTCAGCATCTTGACTGGAACTGCAACTCGATCCAGACTCCGCATCTTGACTGGAACTGCAACTCGATCCAGACTCAGCATCTTGACTGGAACTACAACTCTCAGCATCTTGACTGGAACTACAACTCGATCCAGACTCCGCATCTTGACTGGAACTACAACTCGATCCAGACTCAGCATCTTGACTGGAACTACAACTCTCAGCATCTTGACTGGAACTACAACTCGATCCAGACTCAGCATCTTGACTGTCAATGCTGCAACTCACTCCAGACTCAGCATCTTGACTGGAACTGCAACTCGATCCAGACTCAGTATCTTGACTGGAACTGCAACTCGATCCAGACTCAGCGTCTTGACTGCCAATGCTGCAACTCACTCCAGACTCAGCATCTTGGCTGCCCCTGCTGCAACTCGCTCTGGACTCAGCATCTCGGCTGTCACTGCTGCAACTCGCTCCGGACTCAGCATCTCGGCTGGAACTCAGTGTGGACTCAGAAGCTTGGCAGACAAAGCCCTTCAGGCTGGACTCAGAAGTTTGTCGGGAAAAATCAGGAAGCCACCTTCTTTCAGCTTGGGCTTCAGGAGTATCCTGTAGGGTTGGCTCCGAGAGGAGTTGGAAGCGGTAAAAGAACAGCTTGGTAGAGGGATCAATAGCAGAAACTGGGTTTTCTTCGAACCCAAGCCAGGAGACACGCCTTCTTTCCGCTGCAGCTTCAGGAGTATTCTTCAGGGCTGGATCAGACAAAAGGGCAACCCGGTAATCCTGGAGTGTCAGAAACGGATCCAGATCAAAAATGGGGTTGGAACTGGGATCCAAACTTGTACTAGGAGGCTTGGTTTGAAGCGCCACTTGAACTGGATGCAGAGACTTGGCTTGAAGCGCTGCTTGGACTGGACTCGGAGGCTCGGTCAGAAGCATCCCTCGGACTGGACTCAGAGGCTTGAGTGGAAGCGCCTCTAGAACTGGCATCGGAGGCTCGGTCAGCAGCGTCCCTCGGACTGGACTCTGAAGCTTGGCTGAACGCGCTGCTCGGACTGGATTCAGAGGCTTGTCTGGGCGCTCTGCTTGAATGGGACTCAGAGGTTTGGCTGGGCGCGCTGCTGGGACTGGACTGGACTCCAGCTGAGCCCATAGCGTAGAATTCCCCAGACGTCTCCTCTCAGCGACAGCTTCAGGAGTATCCCACAAAGCTGGATTCAAGACAAGGCTGCGGCGATACTCTGAGAGCGTGATAAAAGGGTCCATATCTGAAACTGGGTTTTCAGCGATTCCCAG
The DNA here is from genome assembly GCF_901765095.1 of Microcaecilia unicolor. Classification (NCBI taxonomy): domain Eukaryota; kingdom Metazoa; phylum Chordata; class Amphibia; order Gymnophiona; family Siphonopidae; genus Microcaecilia; species Microcaecilia unicolor. The sequence continues at coordinate 95,110,602 of NC_044039.1, forward strand.
CCACCGGACACGTTTTCTCTCAGCTGCCGCTTCAGGGGTCTTCTTCAAAACAGGATGAGACAACAGTTTCCCACGATACTGACGAAGAGTCATAGAAGGATCAAGAACAACGATGGAGCTGGACCCCAGCTGGGTCAGCAGGGCGGGGGTTCTTGCCGGGCTCATGGCCTTTGCAATCTGTCAGGTTCTCAGGTTCAGAGCCCGCGGGGCCGGGCTCTGGAGCAAACGTGAGCCCTTGGGCTGCTGACGAGGAGCGACAGCAGCAGGCAAAACCCACCAACCAACACTGGGTAAGCACACCGGCAGGGACTGCAGGCACTGCCCAGCGAACCGGAACACCTGGACTGGAATCCCCCGGACTGGAGGACACAGGACTGGAACACTGGACTGCAATCCCCCGGACTGGAACACACACCGGACCGGAACACACTGGACTGGAGCTCACCAGACTGGAACACACACCGGATTGGAGCACACTGGACTGGTCCCCCGGACTGGAGGACACAGGACTGGAACACGGGACTGGAGCACGCTGGACTGGTCCGCACAGCTTCACCTGTGCTTAGCTACTAAGCCCCCCAGGAGTTGAGCTTCTGGGTTCGAGTAGCCGACAGGACTTACTGGATACCGGGTGACATAGGGACCAGGACTGGAAACAGAAGTGCTCCTAACCCTAAACTGATCTACGTGCTCCCAAGCCCTAAACCAGCAGGAGTGTTCCTAACAGTAAACTGACAAAAGGACTTCCTAAGCCCTATACTAAACAGGAGCTCCTAATCCCTGCTCAAGAAAGGAACTTCCTAAGCCCTAAACTAACAGAGCAGGGAACTAAACACAAAGCTAACACAGGTGCTACTAAGCACCAAGCTACAAGCAGAGCTTTACACTAATAAGCTGAACACAGAACTAACCAGCTACCTAAGCACTGCTCTAGCAAGCTAGATACAACTAACAAGTTGCTTCCCAAGCACTACTCTGGCAAGCAACCAGAAGAGCTCCTAGCACTAAAAGGGAAGACAGGGGAGCCACAAGGAAAAAGAAGGGAAGCTAACACATAAGCCAAAAATGATTCTAAATCACCAAACACCAACAGCAAAGACTGCAATGCTCCCAATAGCAGAATCCCAGAAGTACTTCTAACAGCAAACTCTGCAGTGTTCCTAACAACACCAAACCCTGAAGTACTTCTATCAACAACAGAGCTTCCAAAGCCCTACACACAGCAATGCTTCCAAAACCAAGAGGGAAAAGCAGGGGGACTAAACACACAAACACCAGTGCACACTGCACTAACACTAACCTGGACCTTAGCAAAAGCAAGCAGGGAAACTAGACACAGAGTCAGAAGTGCACACTGCACCACCCTACCTACAGCAAACACCACTGTTGCAAAGGCCCTGAAGGAAACAAGACCACTTCCTTATCAAGGCCCTCCCTGATGATGTCACACTCCCTAGACCTAGGCAAAAACACACTGACCCAGAGAGGCCCAACCCACACCAATGCAAAACCGTGAAACACTTGAAGGCAGTACACCCAAATAGAGTTAGAGCAACTCAGACTACCCACACAGGTGCAGTATAATGAAACAATTAGAGCCCTGCTGCTGGAAGCTGCAAGCACAGAGAGACAGAGCCAGCTCAGAAAGGACAGAGAAAGAAACAGAAGCCAGCTAAGAAGCTGACCCCCAGGAAAGAGGTAAGTTTGAGAGGGGTTCAGACCCCAATCATAACATACTTAAACCATACTGAGTGGGCCACCCACCCATTCAGTGGCATTTGCTACTACTACTTATCATTTCTATAGTGCTACTAGACGTATGCGGCGCTATACACTTGAATATGAAGAGACAGTCCCTGTTCGACAGAGTTTATAATCTAATTAACCAGACAATGCTGCAGAATATTGGCTCTGACCGTCATGGCACTGCCTAGGTACTGGTGAGGTAGTCTGGGGGTGGAGTAGGGGAGTAACTGGCAGTTAAATGGCAATTTTCAGTGCTGATTGGATTGTTAAGTAATTAAATTGCATGTGGAAATCTAAAATCTGACTGCATTTATGCGAATAATTTCTGTTGTGCTGTATAGAATGTACAGTTATGTGTTTATACAGGTGCTGTTGGGATGATCATGATTGTTATGTTTAAATCTCAGTGGGGAAAGAGTGAAGATCTTCAGCAAATGAATTTAATGGATTTCTTGGAATCATCATCTTGAAACTTATAATGCTAAGTACCACTCTTTTAGTGACCTTTGCCTTGGAACAAGACTGAGACACTGTTCTAAAATTATATTTTCATTATATGGATTGTGAATTCTTGGATCCAAGATTAGAATTTTTCTTGATTTGTCAAGGAATACCCAGAAAAGGGGTTCTGTTTTATATATTTATGTATATATTATTATTATTATTATTTCTATATTTTGGTCTCATTACCTTGAATTGTGGGCAAATGTATACAGTTTGTTTTTCCTTTATATTTTCTTTGTGTACTTTATTTTGCTTGGATTTCTTCAGTTACATATATTTGAAAAATTAAAAATAAAAGTGAAAAATAATCTCAGTGGGGTGCCTACGGGTCTGAAAGTTAATTGGGAGAGAGGGGACACAAGACTAAAGATTTGCCACTGGCACTGGAATACAGGAGATTTTTGGAATATAAAGTGAATCAAACAAAATCATATGTTCCTGCAATAAGAATGTCTGAAAGTGATGCCAGTCACCGCAGGGAGTTGTTTCCATTTTCTGGGCAGAAGGCAGCACAGGAGTACTTAGGATTGTATATGCCCAGAAATATCACTTTAGTGTATAAATCAAACTTTCCCAACCTCTTATCCAGATTAAAGAAAATGCTGACATATTTCTGGCTCTTTAATGTGCTATAGAAATGTTGTGAAGATGACTGTGGCCTCTTTGTTTTAAACTTTAAAACTTTTTATTTATAGAATTTCCAATATCCACATTATACAGAAAAAAATTGCCATTAATTATCAAAACTAACAAGAACAAAAAAAAAACCTGAACCAAGAAAACTTTTACATCAGATAATTAATGGTAATGTGGAGGAGCATTTTCGAAATGTCGTCCAAGTATGAATTAGGACACGCTCGCAAAGTCGTCCAAAATCAGGTAGGTATAATTGAATAATAGTATGGACGTCCTTAGACATTCCATTATCACAGTGCGAAATGCCCAAATCAGGGACGCCCAAAGTATAGTAAAATAGGACGCTCATCTTCCAGAACTGCGAAAGGACGCCCCCAACATTCACTGTACTTGACAACATTTGTCATATGAACCAGGGGCATAGCCAGACTTCAATGGTAGGGGGGTCCAGAGCCGAGGTGAGGGGGCACATTTTAGCCCCCCTCCCGGTGCTGCCGACCCCCCAATTGCCGACATCGACCCCCGCCCGCCCGCCATTGCCGACACCTCCAATAACTTTGACCCCCCCCCCCCCGCCGATGACCCTCTCGACCCACCGCCGTCGCCGTCGCCTACCACCTTTGCTGGTGGGGGACCCCAACCCCCTCCAGCCGAAGTCTTCTTCCTTCGTTTGGTTTCTGACTGAGTCTGACATCCTGCACGTACAACGTGCAGGATGTCAGACTCACAGAAACAGAATGAAGCCTTGCGATCTGCAGGGCTTCATTCTGTTTCTGTGAGTCTGACGTCCTGCACGATGTCAGACTCAGTCAGAAGACCGGCTGGTGGGGGTTGGGGTCCCCGCCAGCAAAGGTAGCATGTGGCGGGTTGGCAGCGGGTTGGCGGCCGGAGGGGGGTTGAGAGGATCACCGGCAGGGGGTCCAGGGCCAAATCTACGGGGGCCCAAGCCCCCGAGACCCCATAGCAACTACGCCCCTGATATGAACGTCCTTCTGCAGCTCTACAAGAAAGACGTCCTTATTACTATACTTTGGACTTCTCTGATGTATCTGGTTGTTCCGCAAGTACAGTGCATGTAGTTGCGGACATCCAGGTACGGGAAATATAAGGAATATTCATAAGTGCAAAGTACAGTAACAAGGACGTGCTTCATGCATAACTGCCGAAGGACGTCCATCTTACTTGGCCCGCCTTTGCCAATGGTGGCACAGAAGAAGATGCAGAAGGGGAGCAAATCCTCAGCAGAGGCCAGCCAGCCAGAGGAGGCAACTACTGCACCTCGCGACACAATTGCTGGGCCACAATGTGCACATGGAAATTACCGGCGCCAGAAATTGGAGCTGCAACGGGAAGCGCTACAGGCCCAATGTGAAGTGGTACAGCAGCTCCAACTGCTGGAGCACAGCATCAAGGGCCTACTCCATGACCTGAAAGCACCTAGTACAGCCCTGATGCAGCAACAAGTGGCATCTACTTCCACCACTGCACAGCAACCACCCGCAAAGAAGAGGAGTTTGAGATCCTCAGCCTCTCCAGCCACTGGTCCAGCAGCCACCACACCAGCTCCCCTTCTGGGTTCTGTGCCCAGGTTTCAGGGCAAGCCACAGACTGCAAGGTGGCCGGACTTCCACAGGGCAGCTGAGGCAGCAAGCTGCCTTATGGACACAGAGGAGGAGAGTGGGATCTCATCAGAGAGGACTCTCAACAGAGTTCCCCTGCAGCACCAGCTGCAAAGTAACATGGTGGGAGGGATAGAGGGGACGGGGCCAGGGGAGGGGGCGGGGAAAGTGATGGGACATGCTGGGGGTTTGGGGAGGTGGTGAGGGTTGGAGGGAGGGGAATATGCACAGAGCGGGTGATGGTGGGAGGGGGTGGTGGTGGTGTGTAAGTACTATGTGATAGAAATAAATGTCAACTTACTCTCACACAAAACTTGTCTCAATCAGTCTTTGCCTGGCTCTGACCCCCAGCTGGTGTTCACTCTGCTCTGCTCTGTGGGCAGGAGGTGGAGGGGGCTCCTCATCCTGTTCATCTGGGGCCTGCTGCTGTGGTTGCTGTGGCTCTTCTGGGAGGGCCTATTCTCTGCTCATTGCCAAATTATGTAGCATGCAGCAGGCCAGGAATATCTTTGCCACCTTTTGGGGGCTGTACAGGAGATCCCCTCCAGAACGGTCCAGACATCGGAACCTGTTATTAAGCTGTCCGAAGGTGCACTCGATGATGCCGTGGGTGGTCCGATGTCTACTGTTGTAGTTCTCCTCTGACCCTGTTTGTGGGTGCACTATGGGGGTCATGAACCAACTCCGCTGTGGGTAGCCTCTGTCACCTTTGGGGAGAAACAGGATGAGAAAGATGAGTGTATATTGTTTGGAGTGGGTACCTTGTGGAGGTGTGTGTGTTTGGGGGGGGGGGGAATAGTGGGTTGTGGAGTGAGCTGGAGGGAGACAGTGTTGAGGGTTGCTCAGTGGAGGAGGTATAGTTTGGGCAGATCCATGCTGCACTTACCTAGGAGCCATCCGCCAGTGATCTCCCCTCGATCAAACCTGCGGAAGATTCCTGAGTGCTGCAATATGTAGGCATCATGGGTGGAACCTGGGTATCGGGCACACACGTCTAGAATCTCCCCCTGGGAGTCACACACAACTTGCATATTCATGGAGTGGAATGCCTTCCTGTTCCTATAAGTGGCCTCTCGTGCCCAGGGAAGGGGGGGTCTGAGTGCGTCATGTGTGCAGTCAATGGCGCCTATGACCAAGGGGAAGCAAACTATGGCGTAGAAGTCAGCCTTGTTGTTCTGCAGGGCCTGGGGGGTGGTGGGGAAGGTGATGTACTCAGAGGTGTGGGTAAGGAAGGCATCAAGGAAGCCTGGGTGAGACCAGTATTCATAGATAGGATAGACTGGAAACTCCCAGTGGCCAGAAAAAATTGAGAAGCAGTGATCTTTAGGTGCACAGGGTTGAGGTTGTTCCTATGGGTCCTGGGCTGCAGGAGGGGTTGGAACTGGTCACCAAGGTGCTGAATGGCAGCCCTATCAAACTGGTACCTAGTGAGACACTGCAGGTCAGTGAGGTCTAGGAAACTGGTATGGGGCCTGAAAACTCTGGGGGGTGAGTACCCCCTGCGGTGCCTCCCCTCTTCCTCCAACATGTAAGCCACCTGTGTATTTAGTGCCTCCATTTCCTCACACTACAGTTGCAATGCAGTGCCACCAGTGCTCACCTCTCCCTACCAACTTGGTGAAGCACAGCAGCAACAAACAGAAGCTGACACTCACTCTCCCACCACGGACAAACAATGTAGTCACACACAGCAGAGCCACATTGCAAGCACTCTCTGACCCACTACAAACTCTCTTGCCACACCCTCTAGCCACTCACTCTCCAAGCAGTTTTCACAAACACACTGCAGGACAAAGAAACAAACAGAGACTACAAACAGGTAAGGGAATGAAATATGAACTTGGGGACAGTGAATGGAGAGGGATAGGGGGAGGAGATGGGGGGAGATAGAGGAAGGAGTAGGGGTGTCTGGGTTTGAGGGCTAGAAGGGGTAGGGAAAGCTGAAAAGGTAAAACACAAATGAGGCAGGTGAGGGTGAAAACATTCCAACTATGGCACACAGACAAAGGTAACAGGTACTGAACAAACTCTAAGCTTTCTCTGCAAACGATTCAGCTTTCTCTCCCAACAACGCTCTCGCCACTCTCCAACTCCACAAAATCGCTAATGGGTCTAAAGAAGACTTCCCCCTTACCCTGGTTGCTTTTATTTCAGGTCTACCTTAAGATGCCCATGTTCCCACCCATGCGAAACCATTTCGCTAGCTGTTATACGTTGGAGGTGCCCATCTCGTAACACCGCCCATAACACACCCCTAACACGCCCCCTGTGGGGATGATCATAGATGGGCGTCCTCGCGCTGAGGACGTCCTTATGGCCCTGTTTTGATTATTGGATTTGGGCGACCTTCTTTCACGGGGATCCTGCATCATACATTAATATCCCTATCCAACTTGGATTAACATCTAACTACTACTTGTCTGTCCCTTCTTTATCTCACGAATGAGAGCTATGCATGGACATGATTGTCTGAGTGCTTTTTACCCACTGTAGTAAAAAGGTCCTCGGCATGCAGGAAAAATGACCCCCGCTGCTAGCGCAGGGCCCTTTTTCCTGCAGCTTGGTAAAAGGACCCCTTAGTCAGTTAGCCAACTGAAAATCGCCTTTAACCAGCTAAGTTGCCACTCTCCCTTAACTCTGCCTCAGTTCGCTCCTAACCTATCCAGTTAGGTGATGGCCATTTAGCTATATTATTTAGCAGCTCGCTCAGCAGGGTTTAACCCTACAGGAGACTCTCCTGCCTTGTTAAACCTTTTGAATATCAACCCAATGGTCTCAGTATTTAGAATATGCATTTGTGTAGAAGATATTATTGGTTAGATTTGATCAGGTTAAGCTTTTTTGAATCTGTGAGCTTTTGATATATTCTAAGGGATTAAGCTGTCACATCTCTGGTTTGCTCTTGTTTACACATATTTATTTTTGGTAATGTTATTATTGGAAAAACCATGCATTATCTTTTTAATTGTGATAGATCTGATGAAATACACATCATAACGACACAACTGAATGTGTTATCATTCCCTCCCCCCTTCCCCTCCCCCACACGTAAGTGAATCTGCACTCCTACAGACCTCCTGTTCTGTATGGGATGGGAGGGATTACAGGTTTTTTTAAATTACTTTTTGCCCTTTTGACCTCCTACTTGAAGCCTCAGAAGCCTGTGCTGTTATCTTGTCCCTGTAGTACAGATGATTAGAAAAAAGCCTTTGCACAACACATCAATATACCACCTTCCCTTTTCATCTCTATAGTTTGGGAGTAGAGGGGATTCAAAGTCAAAAGTGTGTGCAGATTTTGACAGATCTCAGAAAGGAATCTGGTTACATATGGCTTTTGTGGACAGTTTCAAAGCAAGCACTTTCAGGAGCTTGAGCCGGTGAGGGAGTCTTTTTGGAATGAAGATTAGACACATAGCTTTTCAGTCAGGCCTTTAATATACTCACACTTCTCAATAGCCTTTTTTTTTCTTCTCTTCTCTTCTCTTCTCTTCTCTTCTCTTCTCTTCTTTACTTTTCCCTTCATCTCCCTCTCTCACCTACTGCTTATTCTGAGCTTTTTATTGTTAACCTCCTAGCTGCCATTGGCGGTATATAAAATAAAATAAAATAAATAAATACAATTACATCCCATTTCTTCCCAACAAGTATTTATTTATTTATTTATTTGTTGCATTTGTACCCCACATTTTCCCACCTTTTTGCAGGCTCAATGTGGCTTACATAATACCGTAATGGCGTTCGCCAAGTTGGTTGATAACAAATAAAAGGTTAAATTGTGGTCGAATGAGGTAGGTGTGTATCAGGCACCATGAGGGTTGAAGGGAGTGAAGATTGCATATTGTCCAGTGCGATCACATGTCTCTTGTCTAGCATAATGGCTCATGTGGCTGTTAGTGTATTTTCCTGTGATATCTATCTGCTATCACAGATGCTGTTATCCTGTGTTGTCTTCTGTTTTAATGTTCATTATCTTTATCTTAAATTTTATCATTATTCCAGTCAATATTCAGCCGGTGGTGGTCAGCATTTTTTAAACACTGATCGTCGCTGGCTAGATTAGCCCTGAATATTCAGTGCCAGGCCATACTCGGGCACTTGCACTGAATATCAGGGACTAAATTTGGTGGGGATGGCCACCAGAGCCTATACGGGTCCCAGATGATATTCAGCAGGGGCCCGCATAAGACAGTTATGTAGGCCCCAGCTAAATACGGCCAGAACCCACATAATATGTTTTATAGCTCAAAGTCTCCCCGATCCCCCCCCCCCCCCCGGCCCCTGAAAAAGCCACCCTCCCTAACCCCTACCCCCAGCTCATGAGACTCTAAACACTCCTCAGCTCCCAGAACCCCCCCCCCCACCTCCAACCCCACTGTGATGTAAGTAGGCCCCCATGGGCCTACCTGTATCCCTGGTGGTCATAGTGGGGGTGATGGGGGCAGGAATGAAGCCCACTTGTTCCTGCCCCTCACTATTCTTGTGTAGGACTGTGAGGTTGCCACAAGAGGTCACAGCAACCATTTGCAGGAGGCAGCCACACAGGGCAGGAGCTAGTGGGCTTTGCTCCTACCTTCACTAGGACCACCAGGGATACAGGTAGGCCTGGGGGGGCTATCTACATTGCAGGGGGGGATTCATCCTGTGAGACCATAAACCCTCCTCTCCCCCACAGTGGGGGAGGGAGTAGGAAGGAGGGGGCTTTTGGGGGCCTGGAGGGGGATCGGGGGGGGGGGGGAGGAACTTAAGAATGGAAATGTAGATACGCAGGTTGCAGCCAATATTCAGTGTCAGGTGGGTGAATTTACGACAGCTACCCTCCCTGGACACAAAGAGTTTGCTTAATATTGGAGGTGCTGAAGCACCCACAGCACCCGCACAAAGCTGGCTCTTATGAGAAGGCACACACAGAAATGCAAGGGCAACCCTCCCAAAAAGTATGACTGAAGGCCAAAGAATGAAATTTTTCAGATGGGGTGTCCAAGCTATAAATCTTGAAAGATGTATGTGTTGTATTACTTTGCAAATGAAAGAAGAAACATAAAATGAAATGTAGCTTTCTTTGCTGCCTCTGAAAAGTTATAGATAGGTATTGGAGGCAATGTGAGGATGATTTTCAAAAGAATTTACCCAGATAACTAAATAATTATATTGGTAAATAAATTCTCTGGTCTGAAAACTACCCTCCACTCAGTATGCTTGCAGGTTTCACAGCACTTGCATTTTTAGCTGTAGCTGAAATCCCTTCTTGTAATTTGTTGGTATAGTTTACATCTACAGTAAAGCAGGAAAGAGACACAGGCAAACACCCACCTAGATGAAGACTAAGAAAAACAAATGGAGATAAGGCACTGGCAGACAAAAACAGAGAAATCTTTACAGAGAGATAGAAGATGAGATAAGCATGCTCATATATACAAAGAGTTGAATGAGAGACATAAGCAGAGACACAGGTAGAGATAGAAACAGGCAGACAGTGACACAGACAGAGGCAAAGAAACACACAGATGGAAAGAAAGGTGGCAGGCAGACACAGACATATAGACCAGAGAGAAAGCCACAGGATGTTTGAGAATAAATATACACCCAAAAAGGCATTAGAACAGTGGATCAGTTTAGCTGGATCTTTAACCACAAATTTAGTCAGGTGAATGCAGCTGAATAATATTTATTTATTTATTACATTTGTACCTGGAGATCTTCCTAGTGGAAGATCCAGATTTGTATGTTAAGAACCCAACCACCTAAATCCTGTAGGCAACATCGATTAGAGAAGGCCTGGTACAGCTGGAACCTGGGAGCTACAGAAGATGGGGACTCTGAAGTAGAGAAATCCATGGACCAGACCTGGGTCTGTTAGATAGCTTAGTGTGGGGGGGGGGGGGGGAGTCCTGGGAATTTTAATACGGCCCAGATGAATTCCTTAAAAATGCCTGAGATCAGGTTTAAGTGATCTACACTCTTACAAGACAAGACTCGCATACTTGTCACAAAACATGATCTACGTTATAGGGAAGGAAATGGATGGGATTTGATATACCGTCTTTCTATGGTTACAATCAAAATGGTTTACATATAATATACAGGTACTTATTTTGTACCTGAGACAATGGAGGATTAAATGGGTAATCAAAGGGACCCTAGAAGGAGAACAGATAGAGAAGTTGTTAGTGCCCCAACCCTATTGCCAACAAGTGTTAAAGCTGGGCCACAGTCATTTGCATGGTCACTTAGAGGTAGAACGACCCAGGAGTGCATATTAACCCATTTTTCCTCACTAGTAATGCAAAAATAGGTAAAGTTATTGGACAATCATATCTGACTTGCCAGTTGAGTAGTCCTGCAAGGGTCAGACCTGCCCCTCTGGTGCTCTTGCCCATGATCGAGACTTTGTTTGAAAGGGTGGCCATGAATTTCAAGGGACCATTGGGGAGAACTGCATGAGGCAAGTATATTGTGTTGATACTGAATATTGTGACCTACTATCTGGACGCCATGGAGGGGCTTTTTCAAAAGGATGTCCAAGTCAGAATAGAGACGTCCATCTCATAATGTCCAAAACAGACATACATCTCACATGTATTTTCCAACAGGAAATTTGTCAAGATTTTCTGTTAAAAAATAAGTCAGATGGATATTCATGTCCTGAGTTCGTCCAACATGAACAGCCATTTTACAAACTGGAATGTCGGTCCAACATATGAACAGTAAAAAAGCAGAGACAAGGACGTCTGCCTGACAGCATTCGTAGAAGAATGGCCACACAGATCTCCCTGCAGAGCAGAGGGACAGCCTAGTGGTTAGTGCAGTGAACTTAAGGGACCCAGGTTCAAATCCTACTTTAACTCTTTCATTTCATAATTGTGAGCCCTCCAGAAACAGAAAAATACCTGCTGTACCAGAATGTACACCACTTCAATAGCCTTCAGGCTTGCAGGTAGTTTATATATTAAAGTATGCATTTTTCTGTTTCTAGAGGGCTCACAATAAAAAAAAAAGAGTTAAAGTGGGATTTGAACCTGAGTCTCTTGGTTTAAAGTCCACTGCACTAATCACTAGGACTAGGCTATTCCTCAAACTTTCTTCAAGCTTTGCTAAAAATGCCCATAATACCTGAAACTGTCATAGAGCCTGATATCCCCTTTCACTTTCAAGGGAGAGAGAGGGGGACAGCAACCACTAGGGAATTAAGATGTCATGCCTTAATGCCTCCAGTGGTCAGCTGCTCAATCAGAGTACCTTTTTATACCCTGGACCTGACTGAAACAGGACATTCTTCCTTTTAGACTTGGACGTTTGTTCCCATTCAGTAATTGCTGTTGGGATGTCCCACACAAAACATGCCCACAGCACACCCCCTTGTAATTTGGACATACTGCAGTGTTGGGCATCCCTTTTTTGCCTTTGCAAAATCGGGATTTGGATGTTTCAAGCACAAAGACATCCGTTGGGCATTTTGAGACATCCATATGCTTCAAAAATAAGCTCTATTGCGTTATAAAATATGAAACCCAAAATTGTGGTGAATATCAGCAAGAGGTCTTTTCTCAAATGGGAATACTCATAGAGATCCTCACACACTAGGGGATGCTTTTCATATCATGTGTCATGAACAATTGTGCATCTTGTTGAAGGTAAAGACGCTTTGGACCTATTTGTACCATCTTCAGACCAATGGCTTGGATAAATGTGTCAACAAAACCCTTAAACAAATGTTGAAGAAGCTTGTTTCTGAACATGGGAAGAATTTGGATACCCCACTCCCCTATATCTTATTCACCATCTGGGAAGTACCCCAAAGTTAATTTAAGTTACTCTATGGAAGGCAGCCAAGGAAACCCAGATGAGGAACCCAGTCCAGGCCAAAACCTGATGAAGTATGTTCTGCAAATCCAGGAATGACTGAAAAAAGCAGGGGAGGCTGCAAACCCAAGCATATAACTGTGCAGCAGTTGAAAGGGTCTTCCAGCCTGGAGATGCTTTTAGTATTCCTGCCTTCATCTGAGAACAAGTTGCTATGCAGATGACAAGGACTCTATGAAGTTCTTGAGAAAATAGAACCTGTAAAGTACATGGTTGCTAAGGCTGATACATGAAAGAAGGTGAAAATCTTCCCCATCAGTTTGCTGAAGAAGTGAACTCCCAAGACCATGGTCTGAGATCCTGTCACAATCTAAACCTTTGCAAGTCCTTTTTGGAGACCAACTCTCAGTCATCCAGAATGCAGATTTAGAGAGATTAGTTCAACAGAATACAGATGTATTCTCTAGCTTCCCATGCAGTGCCAATTAGAGAAGGCCTGGGATACCCAGAACTTAGGGGTAATGTTGCATGCAATGACATTACCACAGACCCAAAGATGGTCATCTGGAAATAGCCTTATTGAATTCCAGAGGCTTGACAACAGGCTGTAGCCAAGGAAGTGGAAAAGATGCTTGAATTTGGCATCATAAAAGAATTACCAACAACTGGTCATTCCCCATCGTAATGCTTACTAAAACAGATGGGAGCATCTGATTCTACGTTGACTTCCATAAGGTTAATGCAGTGTCCAAACTTGAGGCCTATCAGATGCCCAAAGTGGACAAGTTAATAGAGAGGCTGTGAGGAGCCCAGTTCATTTTAACATTGGACCTGATAAAAAGGTATTGGTGATACCCATTACTCCAGCTACCAAGGAGACCACCTTCTCTATGCCTCAGGGGTTATTCCAGTTTATGGCGTTATCCTTTGGACTTCATGAGGCTCCCACTATGGTCTATCACCTGGTTGACTATCTGTTGAGATCACATGAAGACTTTGCAGCAGCACACCTAGATGACATTTGTCATCTATAGTCTGAAAGCCACACTGTCATCTATAGTCTGAAAGCCACACTGAACCCGCAAATAGGTGGGAAAATGTGGAATACAAATGCAATAAATAAATAAAATAAATGGAAGACCCGTTTGATTCAGGTGCAAGCCATCCTGTCAAGTCTGGGGAAAGAGGTGTTGACAGCAAACTTGAAGAAATGTTTCCTGGGTGGATGTAAAGCCCCAGTACCTGCAATGGGATATTGCATTGGGAATAGACAAGTGGATCTTCAGATCTGGAAAGTAGAGGTGATCACCCAGATCCTCACCCTTCATACAAAGAAGCAAGTTTGTGCATTCCTTGGACTGGTCAGTTATTACTGATGATTCTTTACCACTTTTACTGAGAAAGCAGAGCCATTCACTTACCTTCTTCAGAAGAAGAAGACTCCAGATAAGGTTTACTGGTCAGTGGAGTTGGATACCAACTTCCAAAGCCTGAAGGATGCTCTGTACTCAGAACCTGTCCTGATGAGCTCTGACTTCATTTGACCATTTGTTGTTCAAAGTGATGCATCCAATGTGGGCCTTGATGCTGTCCTGCCCAAGTAGTAGATAGGGATGAACATTCTGTGGCCTTCATCTGCTGTAAGTTGGTCCCTCATGAACAGAATTATGCAGTGATTGAGGATGCCCTGGCTGTCAAGTGGGTACTAGAAACATTTCAGTATTATTTATTCAGATAGCCATTCATTTTGGGCTTGGACCACCTGCCCCTTAATTGGCTGGACCCCCATAAGGAATCCAATGGCCAGATTATACAATGGTTCTTGAATCTCCAATCCTTCCATCAAGAGGTACAGCACTAGGCTGGTTGGGAGCACCAGAATACTGACTTCTGCTCTCTGGAGGTGGCCCTCACTGATGAAGGCACTCAGCAGGATATGGTTGAGCTGTGGGGGAGGGAATTAATGAAGTATATAGGAGATTAACAAATAAGGATAGAAAATCTGGTTCACAGGGTGTCCTCTGTTGGAGTGAAAACAACACTCAGCTCATCAGGTTTTCAAATATTACTGCCTGCATCAGGAGTCCATGGTTTCTAAAACTGACACAATACAATGACTAGTGTAGAATAAGCACTATGATACCCTTGTGACTCTGGGCAAGTCACTTAACCCTCCATTGCCCCATGTAAGCCGCATTGAGCCTGCCATGAGTGGGAAAGCGCGGGGTACAAATGTAACAAAAATAAAATAAATAAATAAAGCAACAAATAATCAACAAGTAAGCACTCCAAATTAAAACCACTGTTATGTAGCCTTGCAGTGCTTAGAAGTTTCCACTGTTTGGATTTCTGCCAGGTACTTGTGACCTGGCTTGGCCACTGTTGGAAACAGGATACTGGGCTAGATGGACCATTGATCTGACCCAATATGACTATTCTTGTATTCTTATGTTAAGTGGATCATCAACATAGACATCTTGCAGGATGATGTGAATATAGCTTTTCCAATAAATCTTAGTGAAAACTACATCAAATAACTTGTAGTCCCCGACATGGATTCACATTTCACAAATCTTCCAGCTTCATCAGGGGGATTGCAAAAACATCAGCCACACTAATTTGTTGGCAATAACAGAGGTGGGACTTGAGAATAGATAGAAGAACCTACCTCTGTGTAGCTGAGAAATTAGTGTGGGCAATGTTTTTGCAATCCCTCTGCTGAAGCTGGGAGCCTGGTGAAACATAGATCTATGTCGGAGACTACAAGTTATTTGAATTAGTATTCACTAAGATTTATTGGAAAGGCTCTATTAGCATCATCCTAACACTGCATAGGAAATAAAAGATGTTATGGACTTCAATGATGAGCGCACCTCAAGATAAGTAAATTATTTTTTGATTTATTTATATGGATTGGACTATATTGGTATGTGATTAGAAAAAGGTTACCTTTTTATAAGAATATATGCACACAAATTATTTTCCTAAGCACACCCAACATTTTTTAAAATGATTTTCATGATTGGATTTTGGAGTTAATTTGATGTTATATATACCCAAATTGGAAGTTTGTTGCGTATATTTTTTGTGATCCCAGTTGTGTGATTTTGTGATTTTTATATTCCCAGTTTATTTTCTGACAATAAAATAAAAAGATTTTCTCTGCTGTCAGGACCATGGGGGGGATCTTTTTGTGGGACTTTTAAAGTGTGTTTCTATTATAATAGGGAGCCCAACACACTCCAGCAATGGGTTAATCCTGCCCTGGTTGTGAGCATGATTGCATGTATCAATAGCAGGAAACACTGGAAAGCCACTCCACAAAAACAAGCACCATGATCTGTGGCAGAAATTGAAAAGCATTTGAATGGAATATGATAAACAGCAGGAATGTGGT
This sequence comes from Microcaecilia unicolor, assembly GCF_901765095.1. Taxonomy (NCBI): domain Eukaryota; kingdom Metazoa; phylum Chordata; class Amphibia; order Gymnophiona; family Siphonopidae; genus Microcaecilia; species Microcaecilia unicolor. Next base: position 95,126,306 of record NC_044039.1, read on the forward strand.
ACTGGCTGTCTTTCATGATGTTTCTTGGAATGAAAAGAAAAATTACATTTTTCTCCCAGAGAACAAAGGAAGCTCAATGTTTTGCTTAGCAGAAGTAAATATATTCAAGGTGGAGGCTCCTGGCAGAAGATCAAATGTACCCTAGGTGGGTGGGTGATTTAATTCCAATTGAACTGGATCAGGAGGGTGTTAATGGATTGTCAGTAGTGCCTTGGCATCTCATGCACTCTGAATTTATTCTGGCCACACCAAGCATTTGTGTCAGCTCTGAATAAATTCTTTTATACGGTTTCAATATTTAGGAAAACCTATTATTCTGCAACTTCTCATCAAGTGGAGACCCCAAACTCTTCCCAGTTTAATCACTGCCACAATTGTGAATAAAGACCTATGTTTACTAAGCGCCACTATGGGCGCATTAGCGTTTTTAACATGTGGAAATGGTTTACTGCGTTAAACACTATTGCGCCCATAGAAATGTATAGACATGTTAGCGTTTAACATGCCTTAAATTTACAGGTGCGTTAAAAACGCTATTGCACCTTAGTAAACATACCCCTTAGTACATTAGGGGTTCTGCTGTGCTGAACCTCATCAGAAATCTAAGCAGATATCACAGTTGTATATGTCAAATATGACTACAACATCAAAAGATGCAAAGAAGGCTCAGAAATACAAATTTAAAAAGAACAAGGTGAGTTGTTAATGAAATGCAAGCATTTTTAAAGTAAAACGTTATCTATCTATATCTATATAGATAGGTATACTAGAAATATCTATATAAACACATTTCTATCTATACAAACACACACACACACACACACACAGGAAAATATACAAATATACTAGAAATAATACATACAAGAGCATTAGAGGAATAAATCTTCCAGAGAAGCCTAAAATATGCAGCAATAGAGTAAAATAAATCAGCAAAGCTGATTATTTTTTTTAAAGCAGTTTAGCTAGTAACTGCTGTGGTAAGTAAATACTTGCTATTTTCATTCTCTCATCTTGGAATTTTCCTGCCAGCCACTACTGAAAAGAATAATTTGGCCTCTCCCCTCTATTGTACCCTACCAGCAGGCTCATCAGAGTGGAAGGTCACAGTTTTGTTCTCCTGAAAGTGGGAAGTTATCATAGCACCTTTCCAGTTGAGGAAAGCACACTAATGTGTTGATAGTCATTAAGCTTTATTGTTTAAGAAATGCCTTGCCATCAAGGAAAGATCAAAGTGCCGTCAACCAATTCTTTCTGTGTCAATGGAGGTGAAAACAAAATTAACACTGTTAAAATGTTGTACAAAGAATACATGTTAAAAAAAAGTGAGCAGATTAAAGTCTTTTTCAATAGACCTTTTTACCATGATTAAACACTTTCATTATAACTTCAGTCAGCCTGAGCTCAAGCATCAATAGAAGAGATTTGTATCAGTGAATAAACTGTATATTTAATATGCATCCACATGATATGAGAAAGCAAATGGCCCTGGAGATTTTGCTCAGCTGGCTATTTAATAAATCATAGGGACTGAGAAGAGCAGAACAAGTGTGTATCTTACTCTATGATGTTTAATGGCATCCCATAGGATACCTGTGTACATAGAAAGACTTTATTCATCATCACATTGAAACTGTCTTCCGGGATTATATACATTTCATATTTGACACCATATTGTCAAGGAACTGTCTCAAGGCACTACAATTTCTTTCTGAAATGTTCCCACAAAGGATTTCTCATGAGGTTCTGGCATATTAGTATTTATTTATTATTCAAATTTCTAGCCCGCTTATAACTAAGGGGTTACAATAAAAACAAACATAATTCAGTAACAATACTGAATATTTACAAACAATCTGTTCACTATTTTATTGGTCCTATGTATGTTAATTTGTTACCTGGGTCGATATTCAAAGCTATTTCAATGACCAGAAATGGTTCTTGGATGGTTAACTCACTTGTGTGGGGCTAACCAGTCATGAAAACTAGCTATTTTGGGGGTGTTCCCAGAGTTGCCACTTGGCTGGTTAAGTACTGATATTCAGCACCTAACTGGCCAGATTAATGTAGAACAAGGCCAGTGCAGGGCAGACGTCTACAGTCTATGCCCTAAAAAAGGCAAGGATAAATCAAGATCAGGTATATATATGATGTATAACTTCATACCATATGTAATGAGTTTATCTTGTTGGGCAGACTGGATGGACCGTACAGGTCTTTATCTACCGATATCTACTATGTTACTATGTTACGTGCTGAATATCGCACTTATCCATGTAGGCATTAGCCAGCTCCACAAACCCGGATATTCAATGCCAGTGCCCAGATATGGCCCAGCATTGAATTTTCAGGTTTAACGGCAGTGGCGGTCAGCAAAACACTCATCAGCGTCAGCTGAATATTAACTTGATTGACTCTAAAGAAGAAGAAAGCAGCAAACTTGTTATCATCCCAAATTTCCAGCATTTCCAAAAAATGATGAGTTATTTAAACTTACAAAGTGATGGAAGGAAGCTGAATGATTAAGGGTTATGATATGAAACTCCAAGGAAGTCAACTCAGAAATAATGGCAGAAACTATTTTATCATAAAAGGTGTGGTGGATACCTGGAATGTTCACCTTGAGGTCCAGGTGGAGACCATGATGGAATTCAAAAAAGCATGGGCTAAACAAAGTACTGGGGTAGCCTGCACTGAGAACCAGGTCAGCCCAAAACAGCACTGAAATGATTAACATCCACATTTTAAGATGTGTTAAATAATGCAAGTCCCATTATTCTCAATGAGGGCTATTTACTAATAATGCTATTTAATTAACATATCTTATCTGATTAATGCAAGTTAGTCAATGAGGCCCTGTATTAGTGCTTTCAAGAAAGCATTTGGGGTAACCTACACACAAGAGCAGTTACAATTCTACACACCTTACTGCACAGGCTGAATGAGCCAATTTGGTTCTTATTTGCTGTTATTTAATATTTTACTTATTCCAAACTAAGGGGCTGATACAGAAAGCTACTGCAAGCAGACATGTGTGGTTACTGCCTAGAATGCAGAAAGAGGTTCAGCGCAGGAGTTAACTCATGAGTCTACAGTATATTAAAATGCATGGTGATGAGGCCATTAGATAATTCCACCACAATGCACAAAAGTAAACAGGGGATTTTAAAGTATGCCCAGCATGAGAAATTCACCGCCAGGTCCGAGGCAGCATAGAAGGGTTAGTTGAGAGAATTTTATGCCAGTTTTTGTGACCATAACAAATGCCTGCAACTTTAAAAGGCAAAATGGAAGGAATACCAACCAATATGCAGAGGCAACAGCAGATTCATTGTGCACGGTCCGAAGAAAACGAGTGTACCAGCATACATTTGCACATGTTGTTCTGTGCATTAATATTAGCCTTGCAGACTTTTATGTGCAGGAAAATTTTGCAAGGCTAAATTTTTGCAAGATAGGTTTGGGAATCACTGGATTACTGCATTGTCGCAGAATATTTTCTCACTAATCTTGCGGTAGAAGCCATGTGCTCAGCCATCAGTGCACAGCTCTATCGCATGGCTTTCTTTGTGCATCAACCTCTAAGTACATGGAAATCACTTCACCACTCAGTCAACTAACTGTCCACTCCTGGGGTCGGTGGGGGGGGGGGGGGGGGGCATTGGATGCATTGTCTTCAGACTCTGTTCAGAAATAATTAGTTTACAAAAAGATATCTTACAGATACAATTTGGTCCTGGTTAATTAGATTTTATGAAAACGAGGAGAAACCACAAAAGTTGAGGAACACTCAATCATGCCTTCATGCCCAACATTGAATGTCTGGGGTTACGTTAGCCAGCGGCTTACACAGTGGCGTAGCAAGGGCGGGGCAGTGGGGGCGGTCCGCCCCGGGTGTCAGCGGGTGGGGGGTGCTCCGCTCCTGCTGCTCCTACCCTACCTTCTTAAAAAAAAAATCAGTAAAGCGGCGTGGCAGGCAGCGCAGCTTCGCGTCTGCCCTGCTTGTAAAACAAGTAGATCTCCTCATCGGGCCTTCGCTCACTGGGTCCCGCCCTCGAGGAAATAGAAAGTTATCTCAGAAGAGGGCGGGACCCAGTGAGCAAAGGCCCGACGAGGAGATCTACTTGTTTTACAAGCAGGGCAGACGCGAAGCTGCACTGCCTGCCACGCCGCTTTACTGATTTCTTTTTAAAAAGAAGGTAGGGTGGGAGCAGCGGGAGCGGAGCACCCCCCCCCCCACCCGCTGTCATCTCGACGGAGCTGGTAGTCGGGTCGGGTCGGGTCAGGGGTGCCCAGATGACAGAAGGGGATGGGATGGGGTGCCCAGATGACAGAAGGGGATGGGGTGGGGAGCCCAGATGACAGAAGGGGATGGGAGCCCAGATGACAGAAGGGGATGGGATGGGGTGCCCAGATGACAGAAGGGGATGGGGAGGGGAGCCCAGATGACAGAAGGGGATGGGGAGCCCAGATGACAGAAGGGGATGGGGTCGGGAACCCAGATGACAGAAGGGGATGGGGAGGGGAGCCCAGGTGACAGAAGGGGATGGGAGCCCAGATGACAGAAGGGGATGGGATCGGGTGCCCAGATGACAGAAGGGGATGGGGAGGGGAGCCCAGATGACAGAAGGGGATGGGATGGGGTGCCCAGATGACAGAAGGGGATGGGGTGGGGAGCCCAGATGACAGAAGGGGATGGGAGCCCAGATGACAGAAGGGGATGGGGAGGGGAGCCCAGATGACAGAAGGGGATGGGATGGGGAGCCCAGATGACAGAAGGGGATGGGGAGGGGAGCCCAGATGACAGAAGGGGATGGGGTGGGGAGCCCAGATGACAGAAGGGGATGGGGTGGGGAGCCCAGATGACAGAAGGGGATGGGATGGGGTGCCCAGATGACAGAAGGGGATGGGGAGCCCAGATGACAGAAGGGGATGGGGAGGGGAGCCCAGACGACAGAAGGGGATGGGGGAGCCCAGATGACAGAAGGGGATGGGGAGCCCAGATGACAGAAGGGGATGGGGAGGGGAGCCCAGATGACAGAAGGGGATGGGGTGGGGAGCCCAGATGACGGATGGGGAGGGGAGCCCAGATGACAGAAGGGGATGGGGAGGGGAGCCCAGATGACAGAAGGGGATGGGTGGGGAGCCCAGATGACAGAAGGGGATGGGAGCCCAGATGACAGAAGGGGATGGGATGGGGTGCCCAGATGACAGAAGGGGATGGGGAGGGGAGCCCAGATGACAGAAGGGGATGGGGAGCCCAGATGACAGAAGGGGATGGGGTCGGGAGCCCAGATGACAGAAGGGGATGGGGAGGGGAGCCCAGGTGACAGAAGGGGATGGGAGCCCAGATGACAGAAGGGGATGGGATCGGGTGCCCAGATGACAGAAGGGGATGGGGAGGGGAGCCCAGATGACAGAAGGGGATGGGATGGGGTGCCCAGATGACAGAAGGGGATGGGGTGGGGAGCCCAGATGACAGAAGGGGATGGGAGCCCAGATGACAGAAGGGGATGGGGAGGGGAGCCCAGATGACAGAAGGGGATGGGATGGGGTGCCCAGATGACAGAAGGGGATGGGGAGCCCAGATGACAGAAGGGGATGGGGTGGGGAGCCCAGATGACAGAAGGGGATGGGATGGGGTGCCCAGATGACAGAAGGGGATGGGGAGCCCAGATGACAGAAGGGGATGGGGAGGGGAGCCCAGACGACAGAAGGGGATGGGGGGAGCCCAGATGACAGAAGGGGATGGGGAGCCCAGATGACGGATGGGGATGGGGAGGGGAGCCCAGATGACAGAAGGGGATGGGGAGGGGAGCCCAGATGACAGAAGGGGATGGGGTGGGGAGCCCAGATGACAGAAGTGGATGGGGAGGGGAGCCCAGATGACAGAATGGGATGGGATGGGGTGCCCAGATGACAGAAGGGGATGGGGAGGGGAGCCCAGATGACAGAAGGGGATGGGGAGGGGAGCCCAGATGGCAGAAGGGGATGGGGTGGGGAGCCCAGATGGCAGAAGGGGATGGGGTGCCCAGATGGGAGAAGGGGATGGGGTGCCCAGATGGGAGAAGGGGATGGGGAGGGTAGCCCAGATGGGGTCTGGGGCTGAAAGGGGAGGCCCTAATGCAAGGCATGTGGATGAAGGGAGCTGGAACTGGGGGCTGAAAAGGAGGGTAGGTGGGATAAGGGGGCTAGTACTGGGACTGGGGGCTGAAAAGGGGCAAGAGCTGAAACTGTGGGGACTGGGGGCTGAAAAGAAGACAGGGAGAAGTGGCTGGGGCTGAAGCTCGGGACTAGTGAGAGAAAAGGGCTGGGTTTGAAACTGGGGGCTAAAAAGGGGACAGGGAGAAGTGGCTGGGGGCCGAAGCTCAAGACTGGTGGGAGAAAAGGGATAGGGCTGAAACTGGGGACTGGTGGGATAGTGGGGCTGGAACTGGGGGCTGAAAAAAAGGGGCAGAGAGAGGGGACAGATCCTAGATGGAAGGGGGCGTGAGAGGGAGGGCAGACCCTAGATGGATGGGAGAGGAAGGGCAAATGGTGGATTGAGCGGACAGAGAGAAAGGGCAGACAGTGAATGGAAGGGGGAGAGAGAGAGGGCAGACAGGGGCAGATGGTGGATGGAAGGAGCAGAGATAGAGGGCAGATGTAGATGGAAGGGGCAGGGAGAGAGGGCAGACATTGGATGGAGGAGACAGCAGAGAGGGCAGACACTGGATGGCAGAGAGAGAACAAAGACAGATGCTGGATGGAAGGAAGGAAGACAGTGAAAAGAAGATGAGGAAAGCAGAAACCAGAGACAACAAACAGTAAATAAAATATTTACTTTTATTTTTTTGCTTTAGGATATAGTAGTATTGTAGCTGTGTTAATAAATGTTTATAATAGAACATGTAAACAAGGTAATCTTTTTATTGGACTAATTTTAATACATTTTGACTAACTTTCGGAGAACAAAACCCCCTTCCTCAGGTCAGGATAGGATACTGTAACAGCACTATACTGTATTGACCTGAGGAAGGATGTTTTGGCCTCTGAAAGCTAAATGTATTAGTCCAATAAAATGGTATTATTTTATTTTTTATATTTGTTTTATTTCTATTTGTTAATTTGTAAAGTGGTGATTGGTTCTTGTTAGTTTTTTTCAAATTTACATCTGCAGTCTTTATATTTTGCACAGTACTAGGGGACATTTTCTGTTTCTGTGGTGTTGCATTGTATGCAGAGTCTGGCATCTTGGGGGTTCAGTTTAATTTTTGTCTAAATAGAAAGTTAATTATTACTTATTCTATAGTGGATTAGGGTGTGTCTGTGTTTGTGAAAAAGTCATGGCTTTCAGCTGGCATTGACTGTGCAGGATTGACGATCTGTACTGTTCTGTCTGGTTTCGTTTTACAATAGGTGAATTGATGTTCTAGTGCTCACTGTAGTGTTTAAGATGTTTTCCTTTTCCTTGTGTGATTCATAGAAATGACTGCTTATGGTATGGTAGAATTGCTCTATAGGTCCTGAGTGTTTTGTATTCTCGGCATGCCTAGTACTAGATTTTGGAGGGGGGTGTTAAAAAATGACTGGCCCCGGGTGTCAACTACCCTAACTACGCCACTGGGCTTACAAGCCACTTACTACTACTGGCTGAATATTATCCTCTTTGAATATAAAGAGGGGCATAATTCAACGGGGACGACCATCTCTAAGGGTGTCCATCTCCGGCGAATGGGCGGGGAAACCCGTATTATCAAAACAAGATGGACGTCCATCTTTCGTTTCGATAATACAGTCGGGGACACCCAAATCTCAACATTTAGGTTGACCTTAGAGATGGTCGACCTAAATGTTGAGATGGTCGACCTTAGAGATGGTCGTCCCCGGTTTTCGTCCATAATGGAAACCGAGGACACCCATCTCAAAAACGACCAAACCCAAGCCCTTTGGTTGTGGGAGGAGCCAGCATTCATAGTGCACTGGTCCTCCTCACGTGCCAGGACACCAACCGGGCACCCTAGGGGGCACTGCAGTGGACTTCACAAATTGCTTCCAGGTGCATAGCTCCCTTACCGTGGGTTCTGAGCCCCCCCAACCCCCCTAAAACCCACTCCCCACAACTGTACACCACTACCATAGCCTTTAGGGGTGAAGGGGGGCACCTACATGTGGGTACAGTGGGTTTCGGGTGGGTTTTGGAGGGCTCACATTTACCACTACAAGTGTAACAGGTGGGGGGGGGGGGATGGGCCTGGGTCCGCCTGCCTGAAGTGCACTGCACCCACTAAAAAACTGCTCCAGGGACTTGCATACTGCTGTGATGGAGCTGGGTATGACATTTGAGGCTGGCATAGAGGCTGGAAAAAATGTTTTTTTTAATTTTTTTTTGGGTGGGAGGGGGTTGGTGACCACTGGGGGAGTAAGGGAAGGTCATCCCCGATTCCCTCCGGTGGTCATCTGGTCAGTTCGGGCATCTTTTCGAGGCTTGGTCGTGAAAAAAAAGGAACCAAGTAAAGTCGACCAAATGCTTGTGAGGGAAGCCCTTCTTTTTTCCATTATCGGCCGAGGACGCCCATCTCTTAACCATGCCCCATCCCGCCTTCGGTACACTGCCGACACGCCCCTGTGAACTTTGGTCATCCCCGCAACGGAAAACAGTTGAGGACGCAAAAAATTGGCTTTCGATTATGCCGATTTGGGCAACCTCAGGAAAAGGACGACCATCTCCCAATTTGTGTCGGAAGATGGGCGTCCTTCCCTTTCGAAAATAAGCTAGAAAGTTATCCACTCAGCCCTAGTAAATTTTCAAGGAGGTCAATTTATCAGTATAACTCTCAAAGGAGCCCTTTTACTGGGTGCTCAGAAGCCCAGACAGTATGATGGCGCAGCTCCCGAACTCCAACTTTAATTGTGGCATAAAACACTTCTAACCTGGACATTGCTAGTATAATTCTCTCCTTAGATCAAGCCTCAAGCTAAGATCAGCAAGATTGAAGCAGCATTTGCTTTGAATCCTAGCGCTAAGAGGACTAAACCAGACCCGCCATCACAGATGAAGTTAGACACGGGAAGGTCAGAGATAGAAAATATGGTGGAAGTGGCGGTACATCTGAAACAAGTCTCCTCCTTGTTGATAGAAAGTAAAAATTATATAAATCACTAACCTCACAGCCAGGATTACAGCAATGGATTTGTGGCTTGGTAAGCTGGAAAGGAAATGTGCAAAGATTGATGAAGTGGCCTCGAATCAATGGATGGACTGAAAGGCTCTGCACACATTAGAAGCTATGATAGAAGATTTTGGCAACCAGAATCACTGGAACGACTTACGAATTATAGGGATGCATGAGGGCTCTGAAGGCCAAGATCCAGTAAAATTCCTGAAACAGTGGATACCAAGGGGCCCTTTTACTAAGCTGCGTAAGCGTCTATGGGTGCCCAACGTGCACCAAAATAGAGTTTCCGCCTGGCTACCATTTGGCTTTTGTGGTAATTTCATTTTTGGCACGTGTCTGATACACACATCTGAAAAATAATTTTTATTTTATTTTTGGACACGCGTATTGGGCGTGCGCCAAGTGGCATTTGACGCATGTAGGTCATTACCACCCGGTTATCGCATGAGACTTTACCACTAGGTCAATGGCTGGAGGTAAGGTCTCAGACCCAAAGTGGACGCACGGCGATTTTCATTTTGCTGCACATCCATTTTTTGCAAAAATTTTTAAAAGGCATTTTTTTGCAGGTGCGCTGAAAAATGATTCTGCGCGCACCCAAAACACGCGTCTACACTACTGTAGGCCATTTTCAGCGCACCTTAGTAAAAGGACCCCAAAAATGCTAAACATCCAATTTGACCAGCCCTTTGAGATTGAACAGGCCCATTGGGTTTCAGTTCCCACAGGTAACAACTATATCGGAGAAAATGAAATCTCTACAAAAACTACAATGGCAGGGTCAAAACATCTACATTTCAGCAGAATTTAACAAGCTCACTGCTGATAATTGGCACCTTTTTTTTAATGCTGTGACAAAGACTGAAAGCTATTGAAGCCAGATATGGCCTATTAGCTCCAGCTAGAATGAAAATCACTCACAACAACTGCACCAAAACGTATATGAATCCAGCTGATCTGGAGAACTATATATCCGGCCAAGAAGCACTCATTCAAATGTCTTCCTAAACTATTACTACTTTTATCATAGTTTTTATTTGTCCAGATATCAGTACATATGTTATTTTATGATGAATACATAATGCGGTATCCTAACTAGATGCGAAATATATCTCTTCCATGTTTTATGCCACCACTATAATATTTATTTTATGTTATATTTCTTACCGAGTTTGAGACTTGGAATCCTTGCCCTTCTAATGTCTCCTACGGAATCTCTCTCTCCTGATGATATATTTCACTTTCAGGGTATGGTGGGTGGCTTGAAATCACTGGTACAGTGTTCTGGTTTTGTAAACTGCTGCCCCACAGGCATGATATCTTTATTGGTACTAGCATTTTTCATATGGTGTCTATGTAAATTAAATCTCTTCTTTAGCATCTGACTTGTTTCTCCAATGTAGCAGCCTTCGTTGCATTTTTTACACTGAATGATAGCTTTCTGGTAATTTAATTCTGAACTCGGTGCTGCTCTATCAAGATTACTCTATGGATGGTGTCTCTAATACTTTCACTTTCCTCACTGTCATTTTCATTTAGTAGATGATGGGTGACTGTAAATTAGTCTCTCTGAATACTAAAGGCATTACAGCCCTATTAAGCGTTAAAACTGTTGTTATATTTCAAACACAAGCACAAATAGTTTTTATACAGGAAACTGGGCTAAACACATCTGAATATATTAAACTGAAGCAGGATTAGTTTGGAGACTGCTATTTTTCTGCAGCTATATCAGGAAAATGTGGTGTCTCGATATTACTTGCCAAAAAGTTGAATTATACTATTTTTTCACATTGCGCTGACATGCAGGGTCATTGGGTCATTCTCATCTTACAAACTGGGCAACAATCCATTGCACTTGATAACGTATATGGACCCAACCTACATGATGTTTCATTTTTTCATACGCTGACAGGTCAACTTACTCTGGTTCAAGCAGATCACATCATTGCAGAAGGTGATTGGAATTTAGTTTTAGATGCTATCTTAGATAGGTGTTCCTCAGCTAGATATAGGCCACCAAAACCCTCCATGCATTACAACAAATTTTGCAGAATTATGCACTAATTGATGCTTGGAGACTTATGCATCTTCCTTATGCATCCTCTGTCAGAGTCTCTGGTTGAAAACATAAACATTGATTTTTAAAAAAATGATATAACCAGGCAAGAGACGCTCCTGCCCAGATAAAACACAGTGACCTGGGCAAATCCAGATGTTCAGTGGAACTTACCCATGGTGATCCAGGGGTGAAGTTGGGGCAGATTGAGTGTCATCTAGAAACCACACATATTCAATGTTGGTGCTCTGATAGCTAACCATATAAAAGGTAGTTCTAAATATGCTCGATTAGCTATCTGGGTATGACACTGAATATCTACTGTACCCAGATATTTAATGCCAGTGCTCAGATTAGGCCCAGAATTGAATGTCTGGGTCAAATTCAACCTGCGGCGTTCAGCATCTTTAAAATCACTAACCACTGTTGGCTGAATATCGGGGGGGGGGGGGGGGGGATAGACGGTAAGCATCTGGGGTAAGGAAAATACCTACCAGACCTGAATGTATCTTGCTTTGAGCTTGGATTTGGAAAGGCAAATAATTAAACTAAAATCCAAACTGAACTTTGGCAAGGGTACACAATATATGGACCAAGCTATCATACATCATCTAGAACTGTAATAGTTTACCTGAGAGGTCCCTATTCTTCAAAGCCTCTGGATAAAGAGGTGAATGGGGTAAGACCAGGTATAGGGCCAGTGTTAGGGGATGGCAAACAGGGCACTTGCCCTGGCTCCCATGCCACAGGGACCCCCAAGCCTGCCTCAAGCTGAAGGAGGCATAGCCTGCAGGCAGGCTTTTGAGTCCCCTCCCCAGTTTCTGCCCTGGGCTCCCATATGTCTAACATCAGCCCTGGCCAGGTGGCCCAGACCGGAAGGTTCCAGGGGAGGTGCCAGGGCTGCACCACCAAAATATGGAGTAGCATGCCAAAGCTTGTCAGCAGTGCTGGTATTAGGGGTGGCAAAAAGCAAATTGCCCTAGGCCCTCATACCTTAGGGAGCCCCAAGCCTACCTGAAGCTGAAGAAGACATAGGCTGAAGCATAGGCGCCAACTCCATGGGTGCTGTGGGTGCTCCAGCACCCTTAATATTTCACCTGCCGGAACTGGACATTCCCTTTGCCAGCCCGGTGCCCACCCTCGCCTTCCTGTGTGCCGCCCAGAATTTTAAAAGTCATCTTACCTTGGGGTCCCGGCGGCAGCAGACAGTGAAAGGCGAGCAGGCTTGGCACTTCAACCTTCCCTTCTCTCAGCTCTGGTCCCGCCCTCATTTCCTGTTTCCGCAAGGGCGGAACTAGAGCTGAGAGAGAGAGAAGGGAAGGCTGAAGCACCAAACCTGCATGCCTTTCATTGTCTGCTGCCGCTGGGACCCCGAGGTAAGATGACTTTTAAAATTCAGAACTCGGAGGGAGGGAGGGCCTGGAATTCGGAGGGAGGGAGTGCGGGCCTGGAACTCGGATGGAGGCCTGGAACTCGGAGGGAGGGGAGGAGGGGGAGGGGAATGCACCACCTGTAAAAAAAAAAATTTTTCAGCACCCCTAATCATTTTGAAAAGTTGGCTCCTAAGGGCTGAAGGCCAGCTTTGAGGCCCTCCCCCCCATTTCTGTCTTGGGTTACTGAATGTCTAGCACCAACCCTCCTTATCAGAATGGCCCAAGTGTTTAGAGGACAATATTCCAATTTCCTTCTTTAGACAAAATGCTGTTTCAACCACAAAAATGGGCTATTTGATTCTTGCCTACCCTGTATATGAGTACATATTCAGGGTTTTGCCAAAATGTGGGCAGTTTGATTACTTATTTATTAATAAAATAGTGCAGTTGTCATGTTAGTCCACCTTAAAGATTAATAGAACAAAATTAAAAAGGAAATAAGAAAATACCTTTTTATTGAACTAACAATATGTTGTTTGACTTGCTTTCAAAGGCTAGACCCTTCTTCAGGTTAGGACAACTAGAGCAAAAGATGACAATCTCAAAGTATATAAGTGAAACATAAAAACATTCCAATGAAGGGGAAAAGGTAGAAATGAATGGATGGGGGGGAGCAGGTAGAGATGGATGGGTGATTAGAAAGTGACAGCAGTATAATTAAATGGGTTATAATGTGATAGGGAACATAGATCTTTGTTAAGTCCTTTCTCATTATCATATTATTTTAAAATTCAAAAGTTTTACACTTCTGGATCGTTTTAAAATTTCCTTTTTGTATTCTGACCATGCATGTTGAAGGCCAGGATTGATTTACTTGCTCAACAAATCCTTGGTGATTTCCTTTTCTCTTTTCACTCTCACCCTTTGACTTCACTGAAATATCAGAGCAGCAAGAAAAGTGTAAATGCTTCATGTTTGGGCTCCAAGAGCTCGTACTCAAAAATCTCTCATTCTTTCATCTCCCTTCCACTCTGCTCAATTCCAAGAACTCCAGGACTCTAGGGGGTCCTTTTACTAAGGTGCGCTGAAAAGTTGCCTGCGCTGGTGTAGATGTGTGTATTGGATGCGCGCAGGTCTATTTTTCAGGCCTTTTTGGTGGGGGGGGGGGGGGCGAAAATGGAACTGTGGCAAAATAAAAATTGGTGCATGTCCATTTTGGGCCTGAGATCTTACCACCACCCATTGACCTAGTGGTAAAGTCTCACGCGTTAACCGGGCAGTAATGGTCTATGGGTGTACAATGCCAATTACCACCCAGCTACTGCCGCGGGTTGGGAAATTTCCGGCGAGCTTAGTGTACTCACGTAAAAAATGAAATTACTGCCCGGGCCACGCGGTAGCCAGGCGGTAGTCCAAAATTGAAGTGCGTAGGATGCCCGACTTAGTAAAAAGGCTCCTCAGACTCATTCTGCAATCCCAGAACAATTGTTATCACATCCTGTGAATCTCTTTCTCCTTCTCCAACTGTGTTTTTGTCACAGTTGGACAATCAATTATATTGATTACATAACTTATAAGTTGATCACTTGCAACATAAACACAGGATTAATACAAAATAGAAAAGGAAAACTAGTAAATCAAGCAAAACATCAAGTTATTTCTTAGACCACAATAATTTTAAGGGGCATGGCAGGAATACCAGAAGATACTGTAAAGGAAAATTAAGCAAACTACTCTTGCCATCATATGGCTTTTAACATGAAAACAAACTCCTATCGGTTATCTATCATGCTCAAATCAATAGAAAGGTCATAAGTACATAAGTGTTGCCATACTGGGACAGACCGAAGGTCCATTAAGTCCAGCATCCTGTTTCCAACAGTGGCCAATCAAGGTTACAAAACAGTACAACACATTTTATGCTGCTTATCCTAGAAATAAGCAGTGGATTTTCCTCATGTCCATTTTAATAAAGGCTTATAGACTTTTCTTTTAGGAAGTTATCCAAACCTTTTTTAAACCCACTAAGCTAACTACCTTTACTACATTCTCTGGCAATGAATTACAGAGTTTAATTACAGAGTGAAGAAATATTTTCTCTGATTTGTTTTAAATTTACTACTTTGTAGCTTCATTGTATGCCCCCTAGTCCTAGTATTTTTGGAAAGAGTAAACAAGCGATTCAGGTCTACCCATTCCACTCCACTCATTATTTTATAGACCTCTATCATATCTCCCCTTACCCATCTTTTCTCTAAGCAGAAGAGCCCTAGCTGCTCTTCAGGTCCAAAAAGGCACGCAACTGTTCTGGCACATAAAAGACATATTTAGTGCCCAAATATTTAATGAGACAAAGGATAGGCCAAAAGAAACATTGCATCCATGGACAGGACTTCCCATCTTCAGGCCAGGAAAGTCTTCCTACATTTTTTACCATAAAACAATACTTAATAATTCCAAAAATAACATTTCAGAACAGCATTAAAGTCTTGTTCACAGACAAAAGAAGCACCTATATATGGGTGTAGTTTGACTGTTTAATTTGGGGGGGGGGGGGCAAAGGATGGGGGCGGGTATATTAGCATATTCATTTGCATATATATATATATGCAAATGAATATGCTAATATGGAGGAAGGAAGGAAGGGAGAAAGAGCTGGCTTTTTTGGGAATAACCATAATGAATATGTATGAGATGTCTCATACATATACATTATGATTATTCCCAAAAAAGCCAGCTCTTTCTCCCATCCTTCCTTGTTACCTAGCACTCCCTCTTCCTCTCCAATAGTATTTCCCCATCCCCTTTCCCATACCATGCCAGTGTAGACCTTAGAAATGCATAAGCTCTATATGTAGATCCTTCAAGAGGCAGTGTGGCATGATTAAGGCTCTAAAACCCTTTCTGATGTTTTGGTGCCACCTCAGTAAGGCCAACACACAATCTCTCCACTGCAAAACACTATACACAAGCTTGTGCAAAAACACACTCATAACCTTATCAAACCATAACAGCACTAATTCCAAGGACAGGATGAGCTACAACCTCATGCATGGAAAGGCAGCACTGTAATTTACACCAGGCTCTAAAACACCAGTACACTACCTAGTGAAAAAACAAAACAAAAAGGGCTGCAAATACTACACACTAGCAGAATACTGCACCTTGATCACACATGAAAAACACATGACACAACAGATATGACATAAGGAACTAGAAATAAAAATATATGAAGGCAAAATACTGAACTGGAAAGTTACCTCAAGAAGTCAGACTCGGCATGTAGCAATACTAGAAAAATTGAAACTTACATGCAAAATATCACAGATGCACATTTCCAAAAGTTGACATATTCCGATTAATACATTCTGAATAAAATACTTTTTTCTACCTTTGTTGTCTGATCATTTAGTTTTTCTATTCACTTTGGTCCCAGTGTCTTCTGTTTTATGCAGTGTCTTCTTTCCATTTGATATTTTTTCACTCACAATGTCCACCATCCTCCCGTGTCCTTATACGTTCTGTCTACCATCTGTAGCCCTATCCCTATCCTTCATCAAGTTTCAGTATCTGCCCTCAAAGTGTTCCAATCCAGCCCTTAAATTCAGCAGTTTCCCCTCCCTCCAAATCCAGCATTTCTCCTCACTCCCCTCTCCTCCATCCATGTGCATCCACTTCTCCTGTCTTCCCTCCTCTCCGTCCATGTCCAGCATTTTTCCTCTCTCCCTTCCCCTCCATCCGTATGCATTTCCTTCCTTTGTCTTTCCTTCCCTCCATCCTTGTCCAACATTTCTCCTCTCTTCCCTGCCCTCCACTCCATCCATGTCCAGCATTTCTCCTCTCTTCCCTCCCCTCCATCCATTTGCATCTCTTTCTGACTTCCCTCCCCTCCATCCATCCATGTCCAGCAACTTTCCATTCTTCCCTGCCCTCTTCTCCATCCATTCATATCCAGCAAATTTCCTCTCTCCCCTGCCCCCTCCATCTATGTCCAACAATTATCCTCTCTCCCATGCCCTCCCCTCCTTTCCATGTCCAGCAATTTCTCTCCCCCTGCCCTCTCCTCCCATCCATGTCCAGTGATTCTCCTCTGCCCTCCCCCTATGTCCAACAATTCTCCTTTGACCCCCACCCTCCCCTCCCCTCCCATCCATGTCCAGTGACTTCCCCAGCTCCCCCTTTTTAGTCCCCGAGTTCTAGTTCCCTCCTCTCCATCCATGTCCAGCAACTCTCCATTCTCCCCTGCCCTCTCCTCCATCCATATCCAGCAATTCTACTCACTCCTCTGCCTTCCCCTCCATGTCCAGCGATTCTCCTCTGCCCCTTCCCTCCATGTCCAGCGATTCATCTCTGCCCCTGCCCTCTCCTCGATGCCCAGTGATTTCACCTCTCTCCCCTGCCCTCCCCTCCCATACATGTCCAGTGATTCTCCTCTGCCTTCCCCTATCCATTTCCAATGATTCTCCTTTGTCCCACCCTCCCCTCCCATCCCATCTCATCCCATCAATGTCCAGTAACTTCCCCAGCTCCCCCTTTTCAGTTCCAACCCAGCCCCACCTGCCCTCCCTCAGTTCCCCAACAGCCCTCCTCTACATTCCTTCCTGCCCCCCCTTGTGCATTTAAACCTTTTATTGTCAGTTGCAGCGATGACAGTGAAGAAAACAGCATAGCGGGCTCGCCTCCAGCCTTTCCCTTCATTTCCCTCACAGTGTCCTGCCCCATGGAAACAGGAAATACATCATCATAGGAAGGCGGGACACTTCTGTGAGGAAAGGGAAAGGCTGGATGCAAGCCCACTGTACTGTTTTCTTCACTGTCGTCGCTGCAACTGAAAATAAAAGGTTTAAACGCAGGGGGGGGGACAGAAAGGAATAAAGAGGAGGGATGTCGGGGAGCTGAGGGCGGGAAGGAGAGACTAAGAGCTGCCTGCAGCGTTGTGCCAGCCCTGTGTTTGGGGGCAATGCCCCCCTCGCCCCCCCCCCAAACTACACCCATGCACCTGTAGTAGTTCTCTCAGAATCTTCAGATAAAAATGTTTCCAGTACAGCAGATACATGGAATGGTTCAGATCTTGGCTCCTAAAGACTCTACTTAGCAGAAATGTGATAAATTTTATTTAAAGGAGGTGCGGAGGGGCATTTTTGATATGACATTTAAATCTACCTTTGGACGTTTTGTTCAAGTGGTAAATATAGCGATTTTTGAAATAGCAAAATGTGTATCTTTTTTTTTCTAAAATGGCCATTTGCTTGATGTTGCAGTACTCAGTGTGTCTATCTTTTTGGACCATTCTTGGAAAAAAAAAAAAAAAAAAAGTCCAAGTGAAAAACTTGGTGTCTTTTTGACGGTTGAAGCCCCTCGACTTATTTTTCACTCAGTGCCCTAGCTTGTCACTAACCCAGATGCAGGTTCTATGAAACCGAAATGCCCTGTTTCCCATCTCGTGGGCATCAGGAACTTCAGTTATTGTCAGTGTCATGCTGGTGCGATGCCAAATCGCTTGTCAGTTAAGTAAAAGGGCTGCTTTCTTTCTTCCTTTGTTGTTTTCTTTTTATTATGAAGCTGAGAGCAAGCAAAAAATAAAAATGTAATGTTTCCATAAAGATCACCACAGTTCAAGAGGCAGATGATCTCTCTATATAAAAGGCAACACCAACGTTCTATGAAGCCTCCAGCCGGAAGAGTGAAGGGGGCGAGATATCCGGTTTCCCTATGAGTGTCTGTCCCGCCCTCTCTGTAACACAGTCAGTGAAGGAAAACAGCAGAGCACGAAATCAAATCGCTGGCTCTGTAACAGTGAAGGACTCAGAGGGGGGAGGGGAGAGAGGCCAGAGGGCAGGGACACACACACTCCCACATGCACACAGAAGAAAACATTGCTAGCCCCCGTTTCATTTGCATCAGAAACGGGGCTTTTTTACTAGTTATTTCATAATTAGTGCTGCAGATCTGAAATAGCTGGAGGCTACAAGAGATCTCATGGCCAGTTTATTAATTTGATGATGCCTCATGTTAAATTTACTGTTGTGAATTTGATATAGTTCACATAATACAATTGTTTTCTACCATTGACGCTTATTGAAAACACTTCTTCCTGGTTTTGTAATTGATGATTTCTTTTTTTGGAGTGTTTTTTGTTTTTTCCCTTTGGTGTAGTGACTATTTGGACTTCTGCCAGGTACTTGTGATCTGGATTGGCCACTGTTGGAAGCAGGATACAGGGCTAGATGGACCATTGGTCTGACCCAATATAGCTATTCTTATGTGGGGAAAAGAGTTGAACATGCACAATAGGATATAGATTCAAGCAGAGTAAAGCAATGAAACTAACTGCAGATATTGTAGCACTTCAGATACAATTTGTCTAGACCTGAGCAGTAGCAGTTGGCAGAAGGGGAAGGGAAGGGAAATGGGACTTGATATACTGCCTTTCTGAGGTTTTTGCAACTACATTCAAAGCAGTTTACATATATTCAAGTACTTATTTTTTGTACCAGGGGCAAAGGAGGTTAAGTGACTTGCCCAGAGTCACAAGGAGCTGCAGTGGGAATTGAACTCAGTTCCCCAGGATCAAAGTCCACTGCACTAACCACTAGGCTACTCCTCCAGAAGCAGAGATAAGAAAATGAAAAAAAGCTAAGCTAGGGGAGAGACATGAAGGGGGGAGGGGGAGGGGAAGTTTAAAACAGACAAGACCAAATGTTTGCATGCAACAGAACTTGAAGGTAAATTTAGACTAGAATTGCCAGATCATCTGAAAGGAAAGCAGGAAAAACTGGAGCAGCTGATAACAGAAAAGAAAAAGGGTCTCATGTTGTGGCAGAACAAGATCACTCAGAAGGGCTTGGAAAATGTAAACTGCATATGGCTTTGCATTACAGGAATTAAATTAGAAATGAAACAAAGTTGTTACTGTATCATAAGAAAGTAGAGCTGCTTGGAGGGCCGTAAGTGCAGTAATATGAGATAAAATGAATTTAACCAAAACAAGGCATTTTCCTGTCAATATTCAGCAGGTGGTGGTTAGTGTTTTTTTTTTTAAGCACTGACCGTGGTCGGCTAAGTTGGTTGTGTTGGTTATGGTGCTTCTCTAGAGATTCTCCTGCCCTCTTAAATGTTTTTGATTATTGACCGTTTTACTTTTTAGGTATGTGAGTTCAGAGTAAACATGTTGGAGGTAATTTTCCAAGTCATGACCTCTTATATACCAACCAGCATAATAATACACAGTTTGACATCAAGGTGCCTACTTTGCCAATAAGCATAGCCAAGGGTGTAGTCTGGGGTCCTTTTACTAAGCTGTGCTAGTAAATGGGTTTAGTACATCCTAATATGGGACTTTTCCACGTGCTAAGCCCATTTCTAGCATGGACGTAAATTCAGCCTTTTTCAATAAGTTCATTTTCTGGCCATGCAGTAATGTTAGTACTACTATGTGGCCACTGAAAAAAATTAACACAGGAGTGCTTACCGCTAAGGACTCCCACATTAAGTCAGCATTATTTAGTTAGCACAGATTAGCTGAATTCTCTGCCTCAACACGCCTCCTCCAAAACTGTTTTTTTTAAACTATTGTGCGGTTAGCACACATAAATGGCAAAACTAAAGCAAAGTGATTTACCGCATTTTGCGTTTGGGCATTTTTCCTATAGGTTAGCACTTAACACAGTTTGTTAACACAGTTTGTTAAATTGTACAGCGCTGCATAACCCTAGTAGCGCTCTAGAAATGTTAAGTAGTAGTAGTAGTAGTAGTGAAAAGGCTGCAAATTTCTTTAGTCTACTTGTGTAAATTGAAACGCACATTGTTTTGAAAAGCTAAGTTTTTACACTTTTTCATTTTCTTTTGGTCACTGTAGAAATAGGTAACTGGCCAAATTGATATAGCAGATAGATTTAGTGATATAATTACCTGAAGGGTTTTTTTATGCCCATGATTGGAACCACTTGGCTGCCAATAAAAGGCAGAATATCATTCAAGCTTTGTACCTTCATTCACAAACATTTTGTATGGTTCGGCCCCAATATACATGAACAACCTCATTGAATTACCCTCACATAATGCCTTTAAATTGTAACAACGTAATCTACAAAACAATCCATACTGCTAACTTTTCATATCAAGGCACTAAAATTTGGAACTCCTTAACTAAAACCATCAAATGTACTGATGATTATTTGTTATTCCAAAGTCTATTGAAAACTCACTTCTTCAATCTAGCCTTTAAGGAAATATGCACTCTTCTCAAATAAACTCATGGCATTAATTTTTACCTCATCCCACCTCCTACTACTCTTGTCTATCCCAGCTAATCCTAGCCCTTTACCTTTTTCCTCCATATTTCAATTATCTAGCTTAAATAACTATGGGCCCTGTTTACTAGGGTGCGCTAGCATTTTTAGTGCATGCTAAAATTAGCAAGCGCTAATGCTAGAGACACCCATAGAAATATATGGGTGTCTCTAGCATTAGTGCAAACTAAAAACACCAGCGCGCCTACAGCACGGCTTAGTAAACAGGGCCCTATGTATTTAATTACATCTATTCCTAACTCAGGTTTTACTGGTCTAACATTATATGTTGTATTTTACTTTCTGAATATATTTTGAACATGTTCATGCTTTTTGTAAGCCAAATTAAACCTGAGTTCTACTCGGGCTAATGCGGGATATAAATGTCACAAACAAATAAATAAATAAAATATGAGCAGGTTGGATTTTGAGGCTTTTTCCCCTTTGTGGTAATTGCATTATCTTGCTATTTTATAAGTGGTTCAAAGAAGTATTTTGGATTTATGAAAATAGAAAGTCGGCCATTTTCTGGCCAAGGCAAAAAGTGGCCTTAGCAATATTGCAGTATTATATCTAGGGTTTAGGCTTCCATATATGAGCAGGAGAGAGACCTGTTACAGCAATGGATCTGACAAACCTAAGCAATACTCCAAAGGAAAGGCTTCAGAATAGCTGCCCTTTTGAGGTTTTTAGAGAGTGCAAAGTTATTGGAGCTCAGTTTTTATGACGGCAGTCACAGTTTCAAAATGTTTATGAACAATGATTAATGCAGTATTAACCCAAATGATCATTCACAAATTAAGGACAAAGGAGTAAACTACTGGGGATGTGCACCAAATATGTAAACCACATTGAGCCTGCAAATAGGTGGGGAAATGTGGGATACAAATTTAACAAATAAATAAATAAAATATTACTTGGCAGGGAGGCAAATAAAGTTGGTCATCATGAAAAGCCTAACTTCTTTCAAATTAAGGGGCCCTTTTACTAAGCTGTGGTAAAAGGGGCCCTGCTCTAGTAGTGGCAGCCATTTTTGCCATGTGCCAGGGCCTTTTTAGCATACCGGGTAAAAATAGGCAAAAATGAAATGGCCAGGCGGTAAGTTCACACTTACCACATGGCCATTTCGGGGGACAGCACTTACCGCCACCCATTGAGGTGGCGGTAAGGGCTCCTGCGATAACCTGGCAGTAACCAGGTAGCACACAAGGCTGCCCGATTACCACCGGGTAACTCCCTGTGGAAATATTTTTACAATGTTTCTGCTAGCGTCAGAAATGGCACACGCTGGGAGTGGAATTGTGCCAGCACCTGTGTTGGGCTGGCGGTAGTCCTGGGTTGCTGCGTGGCAACCCTTTAGTAAATGGGCCCCTAAGTTCTTACTGTAGAACAATCTTTCCTAGCCTGATACTAAAGAGACTGAATATGAATAGTTTCAAAGAGCAAAACACACAGGGAATGTGGTCTTCAGAATGTAAGCTTAAAAGATTAAACTCATCTTTTCACTCTAGTTATTTTCAAGAAAATCAATGTACACCGGTTTCAGAAGCTATGCCACCATCCATGGGGAATGCCCTATGATTGATAGCCTAAATGATTTGGATAGCATTGTCTCTAATGAAATTGCTACTTGCAAATCGGTTTTCCAAATAAATGGAGATGAGTACCCATCAAACAAACATCTGCTCTAAGCCTTGGGCATTTTCACTAAAGGCAATGTCAGACCCTATTGTCTGGAGCAATCACTCAAGGAAATATATTTTGATAGGCAGAAACTGACACTGCAATTAACATTTTATACAAAATGGTTGTGAACATGGTTCATGGAAGCCCAGCTGTGTCTATTACTCTATTAAGATCATCTGTATTTCCTATTCATGCATCTTGGTATTTCTAGGCAGTTTAGTACTATGGAAATCTGATTTGCCAACAGAAGTATGTAGAATAGTTTAAAATCTGTCACAAAAGCAGAAAAAAAAATATTCATTATAAATTAATTGCTGTGTCAAATTTTTGAAAGGTTTATAAAAGTAAAAGAGAAATTGTAACTCAGGGGCAAGTAGTCCTGGTACAAATTAAGAACTTTGTCAACCTCAATTATTTATTTATTTATTTATTTATACTTATAACCCCACAATTTTGAGTTCAATGTGGCTAACAAGCTAAAAAGAAGTCATTACAAAATATAATTCATAAACCCACACTTATTAATAAGGGAAGAACCACAAATACATAAAATTCAACAATTAAGCATAATGGGGAGAATGGAAAGGGGAAGACTAGGCACCAGGATCAACTGACAGAAAATATTTTGAAAAGGAAAGATTTCAAAAACTTACGAAAAACCAAGTAATCATGTTAGGATCTTACATTTTTCGGCAAGGAAGTCCACCACTTAGTACCTTGGTATGAAAAAGTAGCTGAATAGATAGACTTATAAATCACTTTCTTACAGGCAGGAAAAAGAAGATGCAGGCAGTCTCTTACAACAACGATTGAATTGTGAGAAGGCAAAGTAACAAGAGGCAACATATAGTCAAGTGTAATACCATACAAAATCTGAAATATGAGATCACAGAGTTTGAAAACAATCCTGGCCCTAATGGGAAGCCAATGCAATTGTATCAGCAAAGGAGTAGTCCTCTCAATGCGTGGTACATGCATGAGAAGTCTAGCCGCAGTATTCTGGGCAGTTTGCAGTTTCCTTAAGACACATTCTTTACACCCTGTACATAAGTACATAAGTATTGCCACACTAGGACAGACCAAAGGTCCATCAAGCCCAGTATCCTATTTCCAACAGTGACCAATCCAGGTCACAAATACTACTACTACTACTATTTATCATTTCTATACCACCTGACAAGATCCCGAAAACGTTCAATACATTTTATGCTGCTTATCCCAGAAATAAGCACTGGATATTCCCCAAGTCAATTTAATGGTCTGTGGACTTTTCCTTTAGCAAGCTGTCCAAACCTTTTTTAAACCCCACTAAGCTAACCACCTTTACCACATTCTCTGGCAACGAATTCCAAAGTTTAATTACACATTGAGTGAAGAAATATTTTCTCCGATTCTTATTAAATTTACTACTTTCTAGCTTCATCGTATGACCCCTAGTCCTAGTATTTTTGGAAAGAGTAAACAAATGATTGGCGTCTACCCGTTCCACTCTACTCATTACTTTATAGACTGCCATCATATCTCCCCTCAGCCGTCTTTTCTCCAAGCTGAAGAGCCCTAGCTGCTTCAGCCTTTCCTCGTACGGAAGTCGTCCCATCCCCTTTATCATTTTCATCGCCCTTCTCTGTACCTTTTCTAATTCCACTATATTTATTTGAGATGCGGCGACCAGAATTGAACACAATATTCGAGGTGCATAGATAGAATTACAGTAATCAAATTGGTTCATGACAAGAGATTGGACAAGTATCCTGACTTTCCTGTTTATTGGGCAATACCTTGTTTCATCAAATAAAAGAGGGTTAAGAGGAGGAACCAGGAATATGAGATTTCCAGTCCCATTTCTCCTATAGGTGCTTTGTGTCATTCGTCAGGTAACTTTACCCTCCTGTGCCTCAGGTATGAACTTACAGCCTGTTATTAATCCATTGTTTTTGAATGCCACCTATGGCAGTGAAATAGAATATGGATATTTAGTGTTGGTATCCAGACTGTGGCCAGCAATGAATATGAATATCTGGATATGCTATCCAAACAGCAGCAATAGTCTAACCACTATCTGGAGAGCTAACTGCACCTTTATATTGGCACATGTTCTAAAAGGAAAAGTAGATGCCTACTTTCCTTCATAGAATATTAACATAACTGGGTAGTGTGATGGGTTGTCACCATCTTGAGTGCACCAATTGGTTAAGTGCACTGCCCTCTGCTGGTTACGGTGGAGGCAAAGCAGTCTACAGCTGCCTGTTTTAAGGAGGATATTCCATTCCCCCATCTGCCAGAACAACTATTCACCAACTATTTTGAATCTGATGATGACACCCTTAGCAAAACTTCTATCAAACCACAACCTCAACCCATATATATATATGCTGACGACGTATCAATATATATCCCTTTCAAACAGGACACTAAAGAAATCCTTAACGAAATCAACCAAAGCCTACAAATCATGAACACCTGGGCTAATGCATTTCGATTGAAATTGAACGCAGAAAAAACTCAATGCTTGATACTCACCTCCCAATACAACACTAAGCAATAAACACACCAAACCTAAACCTTCCAATCTCAGAAACCCTAAAGATCCTTGGAGTCATTATCGACTGCCATCTAACACTCGAAACCCATGCTACCAACACAACCAAAAAGATGTTCTACTCCATGTGGAAACTGAAGAGAATAAGGCCTTTCTTCCCAAGATCCGTCTTCCGCAACCTAGTGCAATCACTCGTACTCAGCCATCTTGACTATTGCAACTCACTATATGCAGGCTGCAAAGAGCAAATACTGAGGAAACTTCAAACAGCCCAGAACACAGCAGCCAGACTCATCTTCGGGAAACCAAAATACGAAAGTGCAAAACCACTACGAGAGAAGCTACACTGGCTTCCACTCAAGGAACGCATCACTTTCAAAGTATGCACACTAGTCCACAAAATCATTAATGGTGAAGCCCCAGCCTACATGTCCGACTTAATAGACCTACCACCCAGAAATGCCAAAAGATCGTCTAGAACTTTCCTTAACCTCCACTTCCCAACTTGCAAAGGCATAAAATACAAAGTGATGCATGCATCAACCTTTTCCTATATGAGTACGCAATTCTGGAATAAACTACCACGAAACCTAAGAATGACCTATGGACTAACCAACTTCCGCAAACTACTAAAGACTCATCTCTTTGAAAAAATCTATCAAAAGGATCAAAGTACATGAAGACCACATACACTGTTGGCAACGCATTAACACATTCTCCTATTACACCTATCCCCATAATTCTAACACACCCAGCCTTTTTCTCCTCACTATTATTCTTTCCCCTTATCGATACCTGGACATTGTCTCAACTCAACTCCTCATAATGTAACCATAATCATGTAATAACTTATTGTACTTCCATCATTACAATGTATTGTAAGCCACATAATCATGTAATAACTTATTGTACTTCCATCATTACAATGTATTGTAAGCCACACTGAGCCCGCAAATAGGTGGGAAAATGTGGGATACAAAAGCAATAAAATAAATAAATAAATAAATAAATAAACTCTTTACCAGACACGGTATAAGCTTTGAACATAATCTGTTGATTCATCATGGAAAGCAAAGTTTTCAACTTTGGTTGGATAGCAACACAATTCCATTATATCCCATCCATAACAGGATCTTCCCTTCTTAACAGCAGAAAGAAACACACAGGTAGCTTAGAGCACACAGCCAAACTTCCTCACTGACCATACAGAACTGCCAAAGGGCCAGCTCTTCTTGCTTGAGATTGCCCTATATCTCAAGCAAAAAGAGCTGGCCCACCTCATCTTACCTATAGCTCCACCCCACCCTGCCCATAGCTCTGCCCAACCCCAACCACAGCTCCGACCCCTCACATACCTCACTTACATAGCCGGCAGCACCAGCAACAGCAGGAGATGTGAGACTGGTCCTGCGGCAGCAAGAGATGATGTTTTATTAAGACATATCCTGCTGCCGCTGGAAGGGGAAGCTGCTCAATGCGTAAGACTTGGCAGGTCTGACTATAGCTGTTTCTGAACATTCATTGCCTTTTCCAAAGGTCACGGCAGGTAGCCTTAGACTCCTTTTCCCCACTGTTAGCACTCCTCAGAGTAGAGGAGTAGCCCAATGGTTAGTGAAGCAGCCTGTAAACCAGGAGAACTGGGTTCAATTCTCACTGCAGCTCCTTGTGACTCTGGGCAAATCAATTAACCCTCCATTACCCCTGATACAAAATAAGTACCTGTTTATAATATGTGAACCACTTTGACTGTAACTACAGAAAAGTCCAACCAACATCAAGACATAGACCATAGAAGTCTGCTTGGCACTGACCTTGTTCTCAAACCTCTGAAGTTATCATCAAAGCCCCACTCCAGCCCATCCAAATCTGTGCAGCCATGATCAGGGCACAGACTGTAGAAGTCTGCCTGGCACTGTCTGTCCGGCACTGGCTTTGCTTCCCAATTACTGGTGTTGGCATCTAATCACTACTAAGCTTGTTTGGTTCCATGCCTTCCATACACGATTCCATTGGGTTTATCCCGTGCATTTTTGAATTCCATTATTGTTTTCATCTCCACCATCTCCCGCGGGAGGGCATTTCAGGTATCTACCACCTTCTCCATGAAAAAGTACTTTCTGACTTTATTCGTGAGTTGGCCCCCCTGCAACCTCAATTCATGTTCTCTGTGTGCATGTTAATGCCCGGTTAGATCACACTGCAGTGGCATACCGAAGGCAGGGCGGTGGTCCGCCCTGGGTGCACACTGCAGGAGGGGTGCAGGGAGCAGCTGCGCGGCTATCGGTTCTGCTGGTTCCCTGCTCCCTCTGCTGTTACTTCCTGTTCCGGGTCAGAGAGAGCAGGGAACCAGTGGAGCTGACAGCTGCATGGCTGCTCTCTGCACCCCAGCAGATAAGAACAATGCACTGGGGGGAGGGGGATTGGAGGTGATGCGCCGGGAGGGGGGCGGTGTTGTGCCGGGGAGAACACTGCACCTGGAGGGGGTGCTGTGCTGTACCGGGGGGGACGGATGGACGGACAATGCTGCACCCAGGGGTGGGGGTGCGCAACGGTGATCCGCCCCAGGTGGCAGCTGACCAAGGAATGCTACAGTCACATTGACTAGCTCTAGAGTAAATATTCAATGGCAGGTAACTGGACAGTGCTGCTGAATATCTGCTCTGTTCATCACAACACTATCCAGTTAGTGTCAAGGTGGTCCGGGGAAGAGTCAGGACAGAGCCAGAAGCTATCCAGGCACCACAGGTATTCAGTGCCAGTGCCTGGATAAGATCCAGTGCTGATGATCAGGGCCTAATTCTGTCTGTCCCGAAAAACACACAGGCAGTCGATCCACAAGAACCAGACCGGCACAAAATGAAGAGCAGATCAAATTAACAACTGGATCAGTCCAGTAGACAAGATCCAATCAGATTCCAGCAGACATAGAGGGGTAGAAAGCTGTGCCCGACTTGGCCAAGTTTTGCCCAAACAAAGGGCTGCCTCAGGGGCTCTGAATTCCAATAAAATGTAAAAAAGCAGTATGTGAGAGAGTACAACATTTTTTTGCCAGCACTGGTGCTTGTTTGCTTTTGACATCTTCTTGGAATTGAGAGCCCCTGAGGCATCCCTTTGTTTGAGTGAAACTTGGCCAAGCCGGGCACAGCTTTCTACCCCTCTATGTCTGTTGCTAATAAAAGTACCATTGGAATTTGATTGGATCTTGTCTACTGGACTGTCTAGTTTATTTTATTCGATCTGCTTCTAATTCTGGCAGACATTTCTGTCAAAAATGCTGACTGTGGTGGGCTGAATATCAGCTAGTTAGTTTATAAAAGACAGAATGTACTACTTTCTTTAACTGTTCTTGACTTGATAAGCTAGAGTCTAACTAAATTTGCAAAACATGAATCTCAAGCCTCACTATGTTCATAGAACCCTACACTTTCAACATATTCAGCCAAACTTGTCTTCCATTATGTCCTCCCCCCCAACTCATTGCAATGGTAAAAATTCCTGCAGTGACACCAATGCACCAATAAATCCTTAAAACTGAAAACTCGAAAAGATACATTTAACAGAATCTAATGTTCCTCAAATTTGATTTACTTAATGCATCACTCTACACCAGTGTCTACACCAGTGGTACTCAACCAGTGTGTGTTGCAAGGGCCAAGGAAATATGTCACAAACAGGGCAGAGGCTGTGAGGTGCAGCAGTACGACAGGAGCACTTGGGTGGGGAGGGGTGCAATTGCCTCTTGTAATGCACCTAGTGAGCTCATACATGCACAGAGCATCAATTGGTGTATTCTTTTCTCTGTTCCCTTATGATACTAGTCATTGCTCTACTTTCTATGTTATAGGACACCATTGCTCAACTGACATTAAATATGCAACTTTAGAAGTTCATAAAAGATCCTCACTTCTCACAGGATACCTCAAATATAAGATCCTCCAACTGTAAACAGTTGGTCAATATCCCACTATTAACAGCTGGTATAAGTCACAATCATTTATTTCTCTTTAATGTTCAATTGCTCCAAATGTGCAAACATGTGAATCCCAAACCACCATTAAAATAACAAACGTGAGACCTGGGGGAGGTTCCAAGATGGCGGCTGCATACTAACTCTGAGCAACACGTTTCTTACCTTCTGATTTCTTGCTATAGGGAAGAGGAAGGGTGGAAGTCAGGTACTGTCCCCCTTGCCAGTGTTGCCTACTCCATGTGGCCTGAATGATATTTTTGTGTTCTGTTCAGACTCCTGAGGATAGAGATCCATTGGCAGCTTGCTTTAGCCAGTCCTGGTAGAGGGAGAGACTCGAGCAGCTGCTGGGCTGAAAACATCTTTGAACCTAGATCCGTGAGCATCCCTCCACAACCACAGGCTCAGAGCTCACTGATTCTGACTCTCCCAGCAATGCCTTGTTTGGTATAGTGAACATCTGGGAGTGTGGGCTGCAGGAACTGCCAAGAGAGGAAGGCTCAAGAATGGAGTGTGGAGCCACTGAGCTAGAAGGTGCCATTGGTGCAGTGGAGTGTGTTAAAAGAGAAGAGATGAATCCCATGGCAGCAGGGAGCATGTCTGTTGAGTCTTTGTTGTGGAAGTCACATTGTCTTTAAACTTGCTGGTTTCTTTTCCAGTCTCCCTCTCTGTGAGGCCCTCTGCCATAACACTGGAATAAACTTGGGAAGCTGTGGCTGATTTGAGCAAACTTTTGCTTCTGCAAGTTAGTTCTTTAGCTTCTAAAATGGGTCACCTTGAGAGTTTTCAACAGCAAATTACTCAAGAAAATGCTTTGGTTAAGATTTGGTTGGATGAGTCAGAGCATTCAATAGAATCTCTCTAGGTCTTTCAGTCTGCCATTATTAAAGATTTTACATCATTGAGGTTTAAGGTGGAAGCTTTGGATAATGCGTCCCTTCAATTAAACCTGCGGATATTGAATTTTCCTAAGATACTTGCTGTCTCTCCTTGTGAGATGTTTAAAGGATATCTCTTTGAAGTTCTTATGCTGCCTGATGATAAAATCACCTCCTTGGATAAGAGCTTATTTTTTTGCCTCAGTCTAAATGGGGTACTCAACCACAACAAGAAGCTGGCTTGCAATTGGATATAATAGAACTAACTGCATTTCTTGAATCTTCTGATACAAATCAGTGGCACTGGCTACGTTGATAGTAATGTTTGTACTACTCTAGAAAAGGGATAGGATTTTAAGACTTTACTTTCGACATTAAACTATTTTTGCATTGTAAAATTCATACTTTTCCTGATGTGTCAAAGGGAGCTAAAAAAAAAAAAAGGCAACAGTTTCTTTTGCTGCAACAAGGTATTCTCCAGTTGAGGGAGGAGTCTTTTTTTCTTAAATTTTTTTTAAATGTGCAATTACTTATAATTCTGCTAAATATATTCTTTGATCCTTCACTACATTTTTGGCCTCCAAACAATTGACAGTGGAAACTAGATATCCTTCTTGACTGGGGTCCTGATAGTATTAATTTGGTTTTATAGGTTAGTCCAGTGCTTTCCAAACCTGGTCCTGAAGGCACCCCAGCCAATCATGTTTTTGGGATATCCACAATGAATATTAATGAGAGAGATTTACATGCACTGCCTCCACTGAATGCAAATCTCGCTCATGAATATTCATTGTGGATATCCTGAAAACCTGACTGGCTAGGGTCCATCCAGGTTTGGGAACCACTGGGTTAATCTTTCAGCTTAATAATTTTTTTCACTATCTATAATTGCTTTATGTTTTAATCTCTCTCACACTCTTGGAATTCGTGAAAATTTGATGACTCTAGTCACATTCAATTGAAATTTTGCCTATTTTTATATATTAATCTTTATTTTGTATATATCTGACTGTGTTCTTTCTCTATAAGTTATGCTTGTTTATATATCTGAAATGTATAAATAAAAAAATGTATTATTAGTCAGCTTCCTGCATGGGCTGTAATTGTTTGTGCTTTAAGTCATCCAAACGTTATCAAACTTTAAATCCTCATCCCATCCATAGCAACTTCATCTTAGAAAAAATTAACTTCAATCCATTCTGACCAATAACCTACCAGATGCAAACAAATTAAGTACCAATGGAACTTCCAACACCTTCCTAATGGAAATAATGATCTTAATATCATCAGTCAAAATATAAAATGCAAACCCCCTCTCAGTTAACATGATCACCAGGGTTTTTATATAGATGTTCAACAGCAACGTGGCTAGTGCTGATTTGAGAAGAACCCCTGAGCCCACTAGAAACCAAGTTGATTCATTATCTTTTGCACCTTCCCCTCTAAAATCAAAGGCTCATGATATGAGGCTCCAAAGACATAGCCCATGCCAGGGCATATATTCCTTCTGCTGCCCAGAAGATAACTGTTCACTGGCTTCCTGTGGATTCATCTGTAAATCTTCAGATCTGAACTGAGTAGAGTGCAGCAGAGGAGTGATCTAATGGTTAGAACTGTGGACTGAGGACCAGGGAAGCCAGTGTGCAAATTCTATTGCCACTCCATTTGATGTTTGGTGAGTTACTTAACCCTCCATTGCTTCAGGTACAAACTTAGGGGTCAATATTCAACTGGCAGGGGAGAGCATTTTTTTAAAATGTTACAATCACTGGCAAAGTTAAACCAGGTCATGTCCAGGCATTGGCATTAAATATATGGGTGGGTCACAATACCCGTAAGTTATGTGGGTATAGATAATATTTAATGCCATATATGTATAGCTAACCAGATAGTTAAGAATGTACTCCTACTTGCCTGGTATGCTATGTGGGCACTGTCAATGAATATTGCTGGTACTGCACAACTTTTGGGACCACTCTGACCCCCCCCCCCCCCCCCGAGCACCCCTCAACATTATGGCTGATTAGAGTCAATATTCAGCAATACTATCCGATTAAGTGCTGCTGAATATCAGTGGACAGCCAGTTCTTCTACTCGGGGGGGGGGGGGGGGACTGCTCTACCTAACTCACCTTCAGCAACTACTGAAGATAGTATGATCTAAATCCAAAATCTGCTCCTGAGGGTCATAGGTTTGACCCTGGTGAATCTGATAGCTAGATAGAGAGCATTCGCCTTAAGAAGGGGCAAAAAAGAAGCGAGTGATTTCACTTACCATAATTAGACTTCTTGACAAGCAGCTAACCCAGCCTCTTCTGCCTATATAATTCATTCTGAACATCATCCCCTAAAAGTTTAATAGCTGAATAGGGTTTGGGTAAGCTAGTTTCTAGCATGATAGATGACGAGCAACCACAGGAGATAGGAATTCATATTGCCAGGGCCAAAAACACCTCCCTAGCAATAGTAGATAGTGGATCATATGAAAGATGCCCCTAGCTTTTCACCTTCTAGTTCAACCTTAGCACCAGTTCTAGCAGTAGTATTCCTTAAGAATGCAGACATGGGATCCCATTAAAAAATCAGGAGGTGTGGAGACATTTGGCAGTGCAGGATGTGTGACAGCATTTTACAGTGCATGAGCAACAGCATCATGCAAGGCATTTACTGTCAGAAGGTTATCAGTAGAGGAAAGCTCTTCAATAGTGGCATGACCATCATTGGTACCAACAATACACATCAGAGTTTGGTTTGGGCACTCCCATCCTGCACTCTAAATAGCAGCTACGGGAAAGCTACAGCAAAAAACAAGACAATCTCTTTTACATGTTACAATCCTATTGTACAGAAGCTTTAGACTGTGTTCCATTCTTCCTTTCAAACTAGGGGCCCTATGTTCTTTCCTGTGATCATTCTGCCAGTGTGATAGAAAGTAAGCTCTTGCCCTTAAATTCTCCAGGGCAAACCTATGAAGACACTCAGATAGTTCTTCATGCATCCCCTCAAATGAGCTCAGTTTCACACAAAACTCAGGCTCTAACATAGCCCTATTGGCGCTTCATTGCCTTAACTCAAAGGATTTCAGGTCTTGACACAATGCTGTTACCCCTTTACATATCAGCTGGTGCCTTGGGGTCTTCCTGCCAATGTGGGTGCTTCTTTACCATTCTTACAGTGATTTGGAGTCTATTCCAGTATTGGTTCTGCCTTGCCTCTCTCCCTGAGCCTTAGGGTATTCCTTCCAAGGTCCTGCTCCCAGTAGCTTGGGGCTTTCATGCCAATGTTAGTGCTGCTTTATCCCTCTTCTGGTACCTTAGGGATCTTCATGCCATTGCTTGTATCTCTTTGTCCTTTAACAGTGACATGAACACTCCAAGTCACCAAGAAGTGTCCTTTGTCCTTCTTTTGGTTCTGTGGGGTCTTCACATCTTAGAATGCTATTGCCTCTGTGGCAGATACCTGCCAGAAAGTTTTAATTACTGTAATCTCTCTAATAATCACCTAGGCTATTATTACAAACACTGGGTTTTCTGAAGCCTAGGGTGGGCTATTAATTGAAGCACCATTTCTCTCTTCCAGCCCTCCTCCCTGTGATAACCACTATTTCTCTCCTCCAGCCCTCTTCTCTGCAATGACTATTTCTTTTCTCCAGCCCTTCTCTCTTGCACCACTATTTCTCTCCTCTAGCCCTCCTCCCTATGATTACCATTTCTCTCCTCTACCCTGCCCTCTGCAGTAACTGCATTGCTCTCCTCAACCCTCCACCCCCTCCCTCTTGTGATGACCGTATCTCTCTTCTTACCTCATCTCAAGGTTATGGTGCTGGGCTGGTATGGGGACTTGAACATCTGCACATGCTCAATGCCTTGAGATCTGTATATGCTCAAGGCCTCACATCAGCCCAACGCCAGAACTGTAAGAAAAGGAAAGAAGAGATATCCAATGATCGTTATGGGGATGGGGAGGTAGAGGTTGGAGGAGAGCAATGTCAATTAATGCAAATTCCATGGGGGGGCTGTTATTGGAGGAATCTAAATTTGACTTTTAAGACAACATTTACAGGGTTTTTTGATGCTAAAATGGGGGTGGGCCATTATTAGAGGCAGGCTATCATTAGAAACAATATGGTAAGTATCATCAAAAATGGATGGAAAACCCAACTGCTAGGAGAAAAATTTATAATATTTTTTCCATGGGTCAACCTTGTTTACCCACAGAAAATGGTTTTTATGAAACAACTCCATTGTAGATATGAAGGATGTATGGTGACAAGAAAGCATGTACTTTTACATGATCCATGTCTAGGTGTGTTTGGGGGCGGAGCATGAATAGAGTACAAAGTACATGCATAGTTGATAAAATACACATTTGCAGTACTTCACTCGTGCATTTATACCTGCTCCAGGAGAGTAGAAATGAATATGGGTGCATCTTGGCCATTATCATTGCTTTTATGATGATATTTTGCCAACACATATAGGTTCCCATGTGTCTTTATAAAATAGCTTCAAAATAGGTTCCTACTTGGACTTCCTACCTAAGCAAAGAGTTATAAAATTGCTCCCCATGAGTGCAAAATCACATCTCTTATTGACCTTAGTGGAAAGAAATTAAACAAATAATTCAAAAATGAGACAATCTGCTTTTCAAATCTTTAGCTATTTGTACTTCAAAGACCAAGTATTAATGCTTTTTATATAGTTCACAGAAATGTATTTTTGCCAAATAATGTTGCTAGAATTTAAAAAACCTATTCTGAATTATCAGCTTTACAGGTGGATTAACACTTGCCAATCTGTGCAGTAAATACAGTTAAAAGGTACTTCTATAAAGTACGTACTTACAGTTCTGATCCAATTAGGCTTGTAAATCATATGTGCATAAATGCCAAAAATCCCCCTATGCCCTATTCTGTAAATACGCATATTTCCCCTAAATTCTATAAATGGCGCTCAAAATTATGCGTGCAAATATGGATGAGTGCCCAATTTGCATATGCAATTTAAGTGAATAACAAGCCAATTAGTGCCAATATTTGGCCACTAACAATCAATTATTGGTGCTAATTGGCAACAATTTGATTTGTTTGTGCATCTTCCCCATTGGTATTCTATAAAGATGCACACATACACTTTGAAGCACAAATCTGAAATGGGGGCATGGCCATGGGAGGGGCATGGATGAGTCAGGGACATTCCTAGAATTTGCGAGCAGTGTTATAGAATACGGCAGATCTAAGCCTAATTTAGGCACAAGGATTTTCACCAGGATTCAGTTGGTGTAAATCCTTGCAGCCAAAATTGGGTGTGGACCCCTACATTAAGTACTATTCTAATAAATGGCATCCAACTCAGAGTGCTGTTTATAGAATAGGGCTTAGCGCTCATTTTTTGGCACTCAAATTTGGGCATCATTCACTGAATTTAGCCCCTTACAGATAGGCATACACATGGGTGGAGCCTGGGCGGGACTCAGACTTACACATGCAAGTATAGAATAGGCTCTTACCAAAGCATGTTCTGTGCGGCTAATTATAGGTGCACAGCTGATGACCTCTGTAGTGTACAACATAAACATATAGGACACAAAAATAGCAAAGGTGGTCCAGGAAGGAGGAACAACCAATGGTGCAAGTTTAATATTTTTATTGAAGAAGGACCTGACTTGGCCAAGTTTTCAGGGGTCATCAGATTCTTCAATAATAAATACAATGGACACATGAAAGGACACAATTATCTGCAAATGTTGTAAAACTGTTCACACAGAAGCGAGAAGCACAATGTACCACCTTTGCTGTCTTTTTGTCCTTCACTGACTCTGCAGAGATCACATTCCTCTTTTCTCAGGCAACATATGCATATATTCATTTCATAGGTGCTGAAGTACTCAGGGTTTGCTCTCATTTCTCACAACCTACCTGAGATGTAAATATAGAATTTTAAGACTGTTCCTACTGGATACTTTTTAAATTCTATTTTTGAAGGAAATCAGAAAATGTAAGTAGATGTTTTGTAAGTGCACCTGTGATAAATTCTCTTTATATGCGGCCTGTATTTTGCTACATATTAACGCTTCTAACATTTGTTGAGTCAACACATTGCCTACACTTCTCTAACAGCTTGTTATTATAGTTTTCTGCCATTTCAGATTGAAAAAAAGCACTTGAAGCTATGCATCAGCTGAGCTAGATTGTTTCCACAAAGCCATCTAAATGTTCCTCTTCAACCGCTTGTCACCCTCTTAAACCTACTGCTTGAACTGCATAGAATTCTTCTATTGCATTAATGTGTGTTGCAATATTGATACTTGCCAAAGCATAATATTTGTCCGGTTACCTAAACCAAGCCTTATTAATAATGGTACAACATCATCCATCTGGGTATCAGCTCGTTTTTCATTTTTGGAAACTTTTCTTGCATCCTAATTTGACATATGATTTTGGAAGATTATCACTAATAATTCAAACACAAGTTTTACAAAAAAATCAATTTTTCAAAGTAACCTACCTTTATCTTTTTGAAGGTTTTGCAATTATGAATCATCACATAGAAGTTAACATCAATGTGGCTTACATGGGGCAATGGAGGGTTAAGTGACTTGCCCAGAGTCTGTGCCTGAAGTGGGAATTGAACTCAGTTCCCCAGGACCAAAGTCCACCACCCTAACCACTAGGCCACTCCTCCACTCCATTCATGTTTTAGATGTGGAAATGCCTGCATCCATGTTCAAAATACAATTTTACAAAGGCTGGGATACACATGTTGATGGCCTGGCTATGTTCAGATATTTAAATACCGTAATGAAGCTTGTAGAATATCACTTCTGTTTAACAACCAATCAAAAAATGAAATATCTACAAATATTAACGTGATATGTTCTTAATGGAGGAAAAGCCTCAAGTAACCGTTGGGACACTCCTTTTGTTAATGTTAATCAACTTTAGGGAGGCCCTAAACCTCCTATTTTTATTATTTTTTCTTTTCTTCTTTCTTAATTTCTAAATGTATTTATAAAGAGACTTAGCTTTCAAGCTGTCCAGTTGTGCGTAGTAGTTGGTATAGTTTCATAGTCTCATCATGTATAGGTCAGTGAGTGTGATTGTGTCTCTGTCTGTGTCTGTCTTTGTGTCCTGGGCCTATAGCTGAGTATATGGTCCACTAGAGTACTGGTGGTGGGTCTCACAGGATGTTTGTGGTTGGAGGCAGGAGTCATGAGTGACCTGAATACAAGGGCTGTGCAGGCCATCTTGTACGAGGGATGCTGGGAAGAGAGGACAGCCACAAGGAACAGTGTCTCACCTGGTTCCACTTCAATTCAATAAAGTTGCTATCCATCGTCTCTGCCAGGAGCCACTCTACCACCCAGAAGGAACCTATAGCAGTATACCTAATGGTCAACTCAGCCCTAGCTTTTTATACCACAAGCACTTTCCAGTCTGTACAAGCTGTCAAAGCAGAACTCGGCCAGTCTGTCATCTCACAGTGCATAATGTAGTTTTCCTCACAGCCTTTCTCTCCAACACTTCTAAATCATCCCTCTCACTGCTCAGCACAGGCACCAAACTATGACCCAGTTCAATGAAACAGCCCATTTCCAATTTGGCCTGGGGGTAATAGACTGTACACAAGTGCTCATTTATTTGTGCATTTGTATCCCTCATTTTCCCACCTATTGGTAGGTTCAATGTGGCTTACATGATTATGTAGTGTATTGGTTACAGATAGTACAGAATGGGTTACAGATTTTATGGCACAGAGAGAGATTTTAATAGATTTTTAGCAGATTGTGTGGAACTAGGGTATAGTTTTTATAGAGCAATGACAATGTATATAGGGTAAGTTAGTGGTTTTTGAGGTGGGTTAGGCAACAGTGGCTTAATTCAGTTTCTGACCAATTGTCATATTCTTGTATTGTTAGTCGGTAATTCGGTTGGTTAAGTTGGTTTGTTTGGAAGGAATGTTCTGAAAAAATGTGCCTTTTCCTTGAGTTTTAGGTTTTTCGATAGTGTGTTCCAGAGCTTGGTGCTAACATAGGAGAAGCATATGATGATCTGTATTTAAGGCCTTTACATTTAGGGAAGTGGAGGGCTAGGTAAGATCTTGTTGCGTTATTTGTTATTTGTATTCCGGATTGGTAGGTCTATTTGATTGGTCATATAGTCCAGGGATATGCATGCTTTGATTGGTAGCCAGTGGAAGTTCTTGTAGAAGGGGTTTAGCACTTTCGAATCATCTGGCAGCTGTGTTTTGTGCTGCTTTTAGTTTCTTTAGGATTTGGCCTTTGCATCCCGTATAGATTCCACTGCAATAATCCATCAGGCTCTTATGACAAATGAGGTAATCTATCAGAATGAGACCATCTATCACAACAGAAAGGTTTTTCACTCTCTCAATAAGGAGGTGGTCTACAGCACCAAGGGAGAAATATCAGATTTGTTACTCAGATTCCCGGGATCCTATTACAATGCATATGTGGGAGGGCAGATATGTGTCCACAATATGGCATTGTGCAGTCAGATCTGACTCCTGCCTATGTGTTATGTGGGGTGGAGGGATGGAATAAGAAGATGCATGTGTCTCATCATCAGGTGGCGATATTGTTCATCAACACTGGCCACCACCCTCCACATAGACATAGAGAATGATATTTGGGGCCGTATGCAAAATATTGAAGGAGTCAGTGGCCTAGCTGCACTTCTTATGTGGCACCTGTGTCCAGAGCTTTAAAAATGGCGACACTGACAAACATATATGACACTTTACAAGGAGTGGTCTGCTTACTCTTGAGTCACACAATAGAAGTAGCAGGTAGCACCTTGCATAAAGATTGAAGGATTGAGGTATTGCAGAGGGGGAACTATTGTACAAAGCACATGATGCCAAGGTCATGACCCACCATATAGATTGAGTTATGAGTTGCCAGCTACCTTTAGGGATAATAATTAGCCCATGGCGGTAAGTGCTTGCATGCCACTTTCACTCGCCTCCACCTACCCTCCTCTCTTCCTTCCAGTTCACATTAATTGATTCGATTTGCTTACTTTATTTATTTTTTGTCTATTAGATTGTAAGCTCTTTGAGCAGGGACTGTCTTTCTTCTATGTTTGTGCAGCGCTGCGTACGCCTTGTAGCGCTATAGAAATGCTAAATAGTAGTAGTAGTAGTAGCCACGGGCTGAATTAAACCCAGATATTCAATATCAGGGCATCACAATTCCCGGCTTTGAAAATCTGGGTAATATAGGCTGACCCGGAAGTTAACCAAGCATCAGCCAATATTTAGACTGGTGCCCAGTAAACTCAGCACATCGGCACATAAAGCGTATCTGGATTTTCAGAAAGTATTTCACAAAGTCCATCATGAGAGACTTCTGAGGAAATTAAAAGTTATGGGAGAGGTCCTTTTGTGGATTGGGAACTAGTTAAAACAGAGAAAACAGACAGTAGATTTGAATGGTCAATTTTCTCAATGGAAAAATGAAAATAGTGGAGCACCCCATGGATCTGTACTGGGACCAGTCCTTTTAAACATAATTATACATGGTTTTGACATAGAAACAAGTGAGGTGATCACATTTGCAGGTGATACTAAAACTGTTTAAAGTTGTTAAATTGAATGTGGATTGTGATAAATTCAGCATCCCAACGGCAGATGGAATGTGGAGGCAGATTTTAGAAAGGACACATGAATTGGAGCTGAGACATCCAGGTCAGGACTTCTCAAGATCCACTAGTATTTTAGGACAGGATCTGCTGATGTATAACCTGTTCTAAAATAAATGCAGAAATGGATATCTATGTACCAGTTACATGCATCAGGAGCATCCATTTCAGGTACACAAACATTTCAAACATCAGTAGGTGAAATGGACACATAAGTGTTTTTGTGCAGGAACATAAACATTTTTTTATGTAAGCCATTTTATAAACATAGGGGAAAATATTCAGCTGGCAGCATTCAGTGATTTGTTTGGGCTGCCACTGCCCAGATATTCAATTTGTCCAACTCTGCCTCTAGACGACCCAGAAAATGGACGGTTTTCAGTTCAGCGGTCACTACTGGTAGTCAGCAGCACCAAGCGATTAAATGCCAATGAATATTGGTGACCATTTAAAGGGCCAGGAGCCTCTCCTGGTTGGCTAAATTGCTTTGAATATCACCTTCATAAACATTCATTTTTTCAGAAGATGTCAGAGAGCCTGGTATCCCTTGGCAGTTTCGCTTTCAGGGAGTATATCCTCCTCTACAGGATTAAGGGGGGGGGGCGATCTCCCCTAATCTCTCCAGTAGAGCGCTGCTCAATAGGAACACTTTTTGAAACCTAAGAAGGGCATAATCGAACGGGGCACTCCGCGAAGGGGCGGGGAAACCCATATTATCGAAACAAGATGGGTGTCCATCTTTCATTTCGATAATACGGTCGGGGATGCCCAAATCTCAACATTTAGGTTGACCTTAGAGATGGTCGTCCCCAGTTTTCAGCGGTAATGGAAACCGAGGACGCCCATCTCAGAAACGACCAAATCCAAGCCCTTTGGTCGTGGGAGGAGCCCACATTCTTAGTGCACTGGTCCCCCTGACATGCCAGAACACCAACTGGGCACCCTAGGGGGCACTGCAGTGGACTTCAGAAATTGCTTCCAGGAACATAGCTCCCCAACCCCCCTTAAAACCCACTACCCACAACTGTACAACACTGCCATAGCTCTAAGGGGTGAAGGGGGGCACCTACATGTGGGTACAGTGGGTTTCTGATAGGTTTTGAAGGGCTCATATTTATCACCACAACTGTAACAGGTAGGGGGGCATGGGCCTGGGTTCACCTGCCTGAAGTGCACTGCAGTACCTACTAAAACTGCTCCAGGGACCTGCATACTGCTGTGATGGAGCTGGGTATGACACTTGAGGCTGGCAAAAAATATTTTAATTTTTTTTTGAGGGTGGAGGGGGTTAGTGACCACTGGGGGAGTAAGGGGAGGTCATCCCCAATTCCCTCCAGGGGTCATCTGGTCAGTTCGGGCAACTTTTTGAGGCTTGGTCATAAGAAAAAATGGACTAAGTAAAGTCGGCCAAGTGCTCATCAGGGACGCCCTTCTTTTTGCCATTATTGGCCGAGGACACCCATATGATGACATCGAGGGCGGAACACAAAAACAAGGCTAATTAATGCACGGGGAGCACACCTCCCCTTCCAAAAAATCCCAGC
This sequence comes from Microcaecilia unicolor, assembly GCF_901765095.1. NCBI lineage: Eukaryota > Metazoa > Chordata > Amphibia > Gymnophiona > Siphonopidae > Microcaecilia > Microcaecilia unicolor. The sequence continues at coordinate 95,167,458 of NC_044039.1, forward strand.
CGCCCACGACGTCCACATCAACCCGGCCCCTTTCGCCACATAGCCCCACCCATTAGAAGTTACCGCCCCGCCCACGGTACCACACTCACCCTCAGCAACGTCCCTCCCCCCCCTGTCACCTCCCCACTCCCCTCCCCTTCCCTTTCTCGTGTCTCCCTGGTGGTCTAGAGGTACCTGTTCGGTCGGGGCAGGAAAGAAAGAGCCCCCTCTTTCTTGCCCGTAGCGGTGGTGGTAGCTTCCTTGCTGCATTGTGTGGGAGTCAGGCTCTCGGCGTTTCAAAATGGCTGCCGAGAGTTCAAGCTGCATCGCGAGACTTCAACTCTCTGCGGCCATTTTGAAACGCCGAGAGCCGGACTCCCACACGATGCAGCAAGGAAGCTACCACCACTGCTACGGCCAGGAAAGAGGGGGCTCTTTCTTTCCTGCCCCCACCGAACAGGTACCTCTAGACCACCAGGGAGACACGCATAAGGGGAGGGAAAGGGAGTCCCCTGCCCGCTAGCGCCCGTTTCATCGCCGCCAGAAACGGGCCATTTTTACTAGTAAGTACATAAGAACATAAACACGTAAGTATTGCCATACTGGTACAGACCAAAGGTCCATCAAGCCCAGCATCCTGTTTCCAACAGTGGCCAATCCAGGTTACAAGTACCTGGCAAGATCACAAAACAGTACAATATATTTTATGCTGCTTATCCTAGAAATAAGCAGTTGATTTTCCCCATGTCCATTTTAATACTGGATTATGGACTTTTAGGAAGCTAGCCAAACCTTTTTTAAACCCCACTAAGCTAATTGCTTTTACTACATTCTCTGGCAATGAATTCCAGAGTTTAATTAAACGCTGAGTGAAGAAATATATTCCCAGATTCGTTTTAAATTTACAACTTTGTAGCTTCATTGCGTGCCCCCTAGTCCTAGTATTTTTGGAAAGAGTAAACAAGTAATTCACGTCTACCTGTTTCCCTCCACTTTTGACTTCTATCATATCGCCCCTCAGCCGTACTTTCTCCAAGCTGAAGAGCCCTAGCAGCTTTAGTCTTTCCTCATAGGGAACTTGTTCCATCCCCTTTATCATTTTCATCGCTCTTCTCTGTATCTTTTCTAATTCCACTCTATCTTTTTTGAGATGCAGTGAACAGAATTGCACACAGTATTCGAGGTGCGGTCACACCATGGACCGATACAAAGGCATTATAACGTCCTCATTTTTGTTTTTTTGTTTTTTGTTACATTTGTACCCCGTGCTTTCCCACTCATGGCAGGCATTCTATTTGCTTTCTTAGCCACCACTGCACACTGAACAGAGGGTTTAAACGTATCATCAACGATGACACCTAGATCCCTTTCCTGATTGGTGACTTCTAATGTGGAACCTTCCATCACGTAACTATAGTTTGGGTTCCTCTTTCCCAAATGCATCACTTTGCACTTGCTCACATTAAAGGTCATCTGCCATTTAGACGCCCAGTCTCCCAGTCTTGTAAGGTCCTCTTGTAATTTTTCACAATCCTCACGCGATTTAATGACTTTGAATAACTTTGTGTCATCAGCAAGTCTAATTACCTCACTAGTTGCTCCCATCGCTAGATCATTTATAAATATGTTAAAAAGCAGTGGTCCCAGCACAGACCCTTGGGGAATCCCACTATCTATCTTTCTCCATTGAGAATACTGACCATTTAACCCTATTCTCTGTTTTCTATCTTTTAACCAGTTTTGAATCCACAACAGAACACTACCTCCTATTCTACGATTCTCCAATTTCTTCTGGAGTCTTTCATGTGGTACCTTTGTCACCTTTTGAAAATCCAGATGCACAATATTGACCGGCTCACATTTATCCACACGTTTGTTCATCCCTTCAAAGAAATGTAATAGATTGGTGAGGCAAGATTTTCCTTCACTAAATCCATGTTGGCTTTATTTTGTTAATCCATGCTTTTGAATATACTCTGTAATTTTGTTCTTTATAATAGTCTCTATCATTTTGCCCGGCACCGACGTCAGGCTCACCGGTCTACAATTTCCCAGATCACCTCTGAAACCTTTTTTTAAAAATCGGCGTTACATTGGCCACCCTTCAATCTTCCAGTACCATGCTTGATTTTAAAGATAAATTACATATTACTAACAATAGTTCTGCAAGTTCATTTTCAATTCTGTCGGTACTCTAGGATGAATACCATCCGGTCCAGACAATTTGCTACTCTTCAATTTGTCAAATTGCGCCATTACATCCTCCAGGTTTATAGAGATTTCATTCAGTTTCTTTGACACATCAGCTTTGAATATCATTTCTGGCACTGGTATCCCTCTCAAATTTCCACGGTGAAGACCAAAGCAAATTATTAATTTAATCTCTCGCTATGGCTTTGTCTTCCCTGAGTGCTACTTTTACCCCTCGGTCATCTAGCGGTCCAAATAATTCTTTTGCCGGCTTCTTAATTTCATATACTGTAAAGAGTATGTAGGACAGGCCCCAAAGGAACCCTGGGATAGGCCAGAATACCCCCGTTATAGGCAGGCATTCCCCAGAAAAAAACTAGAAATAAAGAACTACAACTCCCAGCATGCCCCAAGGGAGCCTGGGGATAAGAGAAACGATGTGCATTCCCAGGAGTCACCAGAGGAGGGCCGCAGGGGAAGAAATAAGGCTGATTCTCCAACCTGGTGGAAGAGGTGGTGGAACAGATGGGTGGAGAAAGAAGAGCCCCAAAAGAGCTTTAATGAAAGAAAGGGTAAGCAGCTGGGAGAAGGGCGGGGCGAGGAGAATATGGATTGGGCTCCTGAGGAGAGAGAGGGAGAGAGTGGGCCTTGCCCTATGGAGTTGACTGAACCAGAGAGCGCCCGGGAAGAGCCGATGGACTTTTCAGCTTTGGCTCTGAGAAAGCCAAGGCAGTAGCGGGGCCAAGCCGGGTCAAGCGGGAGGAGGTCAGGTAGGAGTGTGACTGACCAAGAGGGTGGGACCCTAGGCTTTGAGCCCGCGCAAAGCCATTGAACTGTGTTTTGAAAGCCTAGCTGGACTGAGCTGTGATTTAAAGCTTGGCTACACCTGAACTGTGTTTTTGAAAGCCTAGCTGGACTGTGCTGTGTTTAAGGCTTGGCTAAAAGTGAACTGTGTTTTGAAAGCCTAGCTGGACTGAGCTGTGATTTAAAGCTTGGCTAAAATTGAACTGTGTTTTGAAATCAGGGCTGAATTGAGCCGTGTGTTTTTTTTTCTTTTTACTGCTACTCTCCAGGGGACCGGGAGAGAAAGCAGCGGTTGAAGCCTGCACCCTGTAGCAGTGTTTGTTGTTTTGGGGGAAAAGGGGAGCCATACAGGAGTGGGTTTTTGTTTAGTTTGTTTTGTAAAAGGGCTGCATCCCTGAGGAGAAAAGAGGATCCGCTTTACAATACCTAAAAATGTTTTTACTATAAGGCTCATTTTCGAAAGAGAAGGACGCCCATCTTTCGACACAAATCGGAAGATGGGCGTCCTTCTCACAGGGTTGTCCAAATCGGTATAATCGAAAACTGATTTTGGACATCCCTAACTGTTTTCCGTCGCAGGGATGGCCAAAGTTCAAGGGGGCATAGCGAAGGTGGGACTTGGGCGTGCCTAACACATGGACGTCTTCGACCCATAATGGGAAAAAAAGGGCGTCCCTGACGAGCACTTGGACGACTTTACCTTGTCCTGTTTTTCTTACAACCAAGGCACAAAAAGGTGGCCAAAATGACCAGATGACCCCCAGAGAGAATCAGAGATGACCACCCCTTACTCCCCAAGTGGTCACTACCCACCTCCCACCCTCAAAAAAACATCTTTAAAATATTTTTTCCAGCCTGTATGCCAGCTGCGTTCTGCTAGAGACGTCGGGGGGACTCGGGAGGTGAGGGGAGCACTTTCAGTGACGCACGCAGGACGCTGCTGTGGGATTCCGGCAATGGAGGGTAAATTTAAAAGAAAAATCCTTGGTAGGGGGGAAGAAGAGGGCGCCAGGGCGGACAGTGGCGGTAAGCATGGCACGACGGCGCCCTCCAGCCATGCTTACCGTCCGTGTCGGAGTTGGACCGGCCCTGGGAAGAGGCTGACTGAGGCACGCCGCGTGGAGCCCCCCTAAGCGCGGGGCCCTATGCGGCCGCCTCGGTCGCCTCGGCCTAAGACCGGCCCTGCCTCCATGTGTTTTCTGCCTCCAACCCAATCTTAAGTCCGTCTTTGCCTTTCCTTAGCAGCGCTTTGTATGTGACTTGCCATTCCTTATGCTGTTTCTTATGATTTTCAGTTTGATCCTTCTTTCATTTTCTGAAGGGTTTTCTTTTAGCTCTAATAGTTTCTTTCACCTCATTTTTTAACCATGTCAGCTGTCGTTTTGTCTTCCTTCCTACTTTGTTAATGCACAGAATATATTTGGCCTGGTCTTCCAGGATGGCATTTTTGAACAACATCCACGCCTGATGTAAATTTTTGACCTTCGCAGCTGCTCCTCTTTCTTTTTCACCGTTCTTCTCATTTTATCATATTCTCCTTTTTGAAAGTTAAATGCTAACGTATTGGATTTCCTGTGTGTACTTACTCCAGAGCCAATATACAATCTAATCATATAATCACTGTTATCAAGTGGCCCCAGCACCATTACCTCCCGCACCAGATCATGCACTCCACTAAGGACTAGGTCTAGAATTTTTCCTCCACTTGTTGGCTCCTGTACCAGCTGCACCATGAAGCAGTCCTTGATTTCGTCAAGGAATTTTACCTCCCTAGCATGCCCTGATTTTACATTTACCCAATCAATATCGGGATAATTGAAATATGTTCAGTCTATTTTATAAAATAGTCTCCTACAACGCAGTCATTTGCTTCAAGGTAGGTGCAGTTTTCCCATACGTTTGCATCACTTCCTGCATATTTGATAATCTAGCATATTTTCAAAAGGGAAGGACGCCCATCTTACGACACAAATTGGGAGATGGGCGTCCTTCTCCTGAGGTCGCCCAAATCACATAATTGAAAGCCGATTTTTTGCGTCCTCAACTGCTTTCCGTCATGGGGACGACCAAGTTCACGGGGGCGTGGTTAGAGATGGGTGTCCTCGGCCGATAATGGAAAAAAGAAGGGCGTCCCTCACGAGCATTTGGTTGACTTTACTTGGTCCCTTTTTTTTCATGACCAAGCCTCAAAAAGGTACCCGAACTGACCAGATGACCACCGGAGGGAATCGGGGATGACCTCCCCTTACTCCTTATACCCCTCCCACCCTAAAAAAAAATTTAACATTTTTTTCCAGCCTCAAATGTCATACCCAGCTCCATCACAGCAGTATGCAGGTCCCTGGAGCAGTTTTTAGTGGGTGCAGTGCACTTCAGGCAGGCGGACCCAGGCCCATCCCCCCCACCTGTTACACTTGTGGTGGTAAATGTGAGCCCTCCAAAACCCACTGTACCCACTTGTAGGTGCCCAATTCATCCCTAAGGGCTATGGTAGTGGTGTACAGTTGTGGGGAGTGTTTTGTTTTTTTTTGGGGGGGGGGGGGGGTTGGTGGGCTCAGCACCAAAGGTAAGGGAGCTCTGCACCTGGGAGCAATTTGTGAAGTCCACTGCAGTGCCCCCTAGGGTGCCCGGTTGGTGTCCTGGCATGTGAGGAGGACCAGTGCACTACGAATGCTGGCTCCTCCTACAACCAAATGGCTTGGATTTGGTCATTTCTGAGATGGGCATCCTTGGTTTCCATTATGGCCGAAAACCGGGGACGATCATCTCTAAGGTCGCCCATCTCAACATTTAGGTCGACCATCTCTAAGGTCGACCTAAATGTTGAGATTTGGGCATTCCCGACCGTATTATTGAAATGAAAGATGGACGTCCATCTTGTTTCGATAATACAGGTTTCCCCGCCCCTTCACCGGAATCTCCATAGAGATGGACGCCCTTAGAGATGGTCATCCCCGTTCGATTATGCCCCTCAAAAGGCTTATAAATTCATCCCCTAAATGTAAATTAAATGCAAATGGATGAACATAAAAGTAATACACAGTGTAGACATCTTTGTTATGGTGTAAAGATTTGATTCCCTGACTTACCTCTCTCAACTGACTCCTCATCAACTTCACATTTTGAATGTAGTTACGGAAGCGTTCATTGAGTTCTTGAAGCTGTGCTTTTTCAGAGGAATTATTACATACTACATTACCTCCTCCCAAGAAGGCCCTTATTATAGAAGTCATTTTCCTAGAATAGAAGATAATATATTGAGGGAGATACGTTTTATAGCATTTTTGTGAATAGTTTTACCGTGATATCAGATAACATTTTTAAACCTAGCTTTGTTTTTCAAAATATAAAAAAAACATTTATAACTAATCTACTAGTTGAACAAATAATGATGCTGAAAAAAGTAATGCATATGAAATTTTAAGATTTACATTTGCATATTTTTAGCTCTGTTATACTGCTTAAGAGTTTTATTCTCACATCTTTTTTTTGTTGTTGTTCTCATATGCCTTACTCATCTTTCAGTCAATCTCCTTCAGACCATCCCTTCAACATTTACCTCATGTCCAAACTAATGTATTCTACGAAGAGGGACAAACTCTGAAATGTCTAGTCATCAGGATATTTCTATATATCAGACTGCCAATGCTGCTTACATTTTACCCCCTCAGGCTGTTTACTTGTTGTCATTTTTTGCAGCTCAAAGGAAGCCTTTTCATATGCCAGCTGTTTCAGATTCCTCAAAGGTGGTACCTTTTTCCATTATTCAAAATTTTAGGAACAGTGTTTTAATTAGAAATGCTTTTGTTCCTCTGGAGATCCAATATACCCTAATAACAGCATCCTATATGACCAATTCACCCACATCAGAGCCATCTCTTCCAGAGCAAGCTTCTGTCTCTAAACTCCTTTGTATTATTTTTCAAATGAAGGGCAGTTTGTAGTCACTTCTCTAAAGTAAATTTCACCATATAAAATTTTTGTCAAGTTTATGCAAACGTTTATTTAAACATATAAATGCAAATGCATTATTTATTTATTATGATTTATTTACCACCTTTTTGAAGGAGTTCACTCAAGGTGGTGTAGTTCAATATTGGCAAAAGAAAAATACAACAAATAGCATATTAAAGAGGTTTTGTGGGCCCTTTTTTGCACAAAAAAATAGCTGCACTTCTTGAGATGTAGCTAGCTTTCTTCACAACCCAGGAAAAGAAGTTGTCCTTTTCATGTTGTGGCTGGGTTTAAAGGGCTGAAATAGGAAGCTCTCTTGGTGTCCCCTAGGAGCTTTCTAATATCTGGGGTTCAAGTCCAGCAGCCCTGCAACCTTCCCTCTCAGTCCTAAATGAGGACATAAATGATTAAGAAAGGGTTTCCCCAGAATCCTCCCTCAAGGAAATCTCAAAGCCCTGGTCAACCAGTAGCACATACCCCTCCCCTCTTTGGCACCAACTTATATCTGAAATCTGGAAAGATAACCCCCCCTCCCCACTGATGATATAGCCTACATTTAAATCATAAAAACCCAGAGGATGGCCCAGTTCCCCACCCCATTCAAGGAACCCAGTTGCCCAAGGGGTCCCAGGAAAATAAGGGCAGGAGTAATCCTTATTCACTCCTGCCTCAATAGTTCCCTCTATCCCTAGTGGTAGTCACATAACATGAGGATAATTTTATACCAGGGCACTAATGTGAAATGCCAAAAAAGACACCTATCTTATATCACTAGTACTTTCTAAGCACTTTTCGAATATACATTTCTCTCTCTTATGGTGACTAAACTTTTGTCCATCACAACATCCATCCAATGTAATATCATGTTTTGAAATGTCTTCTGCCTCAGGGACTTAGAAGCTTTTTTGTTAATCACATAATAGTCCTTATTTGATAAATAATTCCCATTCCCATTATCTTTTTCATACAAATAGGGGATACTCACTCGGTTTCCGCATTCATTCATTTTGGCATAATTGTATTGAGATGAAAAAATCCAAAATTGTTCCCTCCAGTTGAGCATCCCCATCCCAAATGCAAAGGAACATGGTCAATAAGTCACCATTTCAAGTCTGAAAAAAATGTGTGATTTCTCAATACATTGTATCACTGTCAGTGCTGTTAGAATCCTTGTGACCACATAATTCCAGTGCTCAAAGTCCTCTACTATCATCCAACATGCAGTTAGGGACATAGACACACCAATAAGTACTCTACAAAGGTGGATCAACAAGATATATAAGCTTGAGCTTTAAAATCTTATCTATTGGGGGATAAGTTGGGAATAAGGTCAATGCCAGGTAGATTTCTACAGTCTGTACTCCAAAAATGGCAAGGACACTTCAAGATCAAATATACATACGTTATACTGCATCATATCATATGCTTTGAGTTTATCTTGTTGGGCAGACTGGATGAACTGTGCAGGTCTTTATCTGCTGCCATCTACTATGTCACTATGGATGTTGCTATCTATGCCCATCCCACGTCTGTGCACAGAAATCAAAGTTACAACATGCCTAATGACCTATGAGTAGTCCCTCAACTTGTGGTTGTTCACACAATGAGGCTAACCTTGTGACATATTCTTTAAAATTCTTGCATCTCATAAATGCTATCAGTGGAAATTCAGCAAACATTAAATATAACATCAGAATATTGCCAATGCCTTCCTATCACAGCCGCCAACTCCCATGGTCTGAATATCGGGGCCTGAGTCTGTAATCTTCTGGGGTAGACAGTGGTCCATAAAGTTCATGTGTCGCTTCATGATGTACATGTACGAGGACTACATTAAGTATCAAGGTTCTCAGGTGCTGCCAGATTATCACTGATGATTCACAATCCTGTAGAATTGATGGCTCCTATAAAGTTTCTACTTTGATGCTTTACTTGCTGATGGTAGTAGCGTACACGCAGCACAGAGATCCACCCTTGTCGAATAGAGCAAGACACACATCATCCTCTTCTCATCAACCTGCTCTGTATTGTTTAAGCAATAATTCCTAGCTTTGTATATGCACGGGATGCCTATATTGTAAAAACTTTCTGGTCAACTCCACTGCTTGAATTTTAAACTCAAAGCGATACAAATTTTTCTTAATAAAAAGATTAACAGATCAGTCTTTTAATTGAAAAATATTGATAGATGATGACTGTGATATTGCAAAAGATTTTCTAAATAATGTAGTAATCAATTGTCCTTCTTGTTTAATAATCTTTATTTGCAATAATTTGATGCTGTCTTGATGACAGGTCATCTTGAATTTTAAACTGGAATTAATGAATTCCACAATCAATTAATTCCATCAATTTTTCATCCCAGTTTTAAAAAGATTTCATAATTGTATGGTTTGACTTTACAAAAACAAGTCAAACCATACAAACTATGTTCTTCAAATTGTGTCACATATATTACATTATTTTCTTGAATTGAAAATATGTGATAGTTTTGTTTGTAATTGATTTCTGATGATTTCCTATTCCTTTATTTGGATGTATGTGTAAAAACTTGAAATTAAAATCAAAATTGTGCCACTAGTAAGGATGCCAATGTTGACCCCACTGCCATTCTATCTATTTCAAGATAAAATGAGCCCTCAAACAAAAGAAAAGTATGTGGAAAAAACGTTTTTCTGCAATACTATCTCTGCTACTCCAATCAAAAATATCTGACCCGTCAATTCTACTACCTACTCCATCCCCCAGTAATGTTCATATATAGTGAAACTATATCATATGACACAAGCCACATTTTGCCTTAAGATCTCAAACCCCCATCAACATATGAATCATATGTGCCGTATCTCAAACATATGATACTAATTTTGAAGCTACTGGTCTCAAAAAGTAACCAAAAAAGGTAGAGGGGGATTCTAATATACACCCTTTATCCAAATTCTATAGGTCTGCTATGAGGATCTTGTAAAATTTTATGAAGTTTTACAGTGGTATAAATTACTGTGCACAGATGAGGGATGTGGACAGCTGGCAATATGCAGTAGGTAAAAGTTTTTAAAGCTTGAACCTGTACATCCTGCCAGTCCACATTAGTAGTTTACTTAATGGTGTGTCCGTGTCCCTTACTGTATGTTAAGTGAATGAAGAGGACTTGAGAATATAACCAAGAGAGCATAAGAATTGAAACAGCACTGATAGCAACATAATGTATTGAGAAATCACATGGATTTTCAGACTTGAAATGTCCCTTTGGGTTGTCATGGAGATGACAGAGAAAGAAAACTCAACTGGAGGGAACAATTTTTGATTTTTCATCTCAGTACCATTATACACATGGGGATGAATGTGGAAACTAAGTGGTTATCCATTATTTGAATGAAATTGGTTCATGGGGATGGGAATTTGTTTGTCAAATAATTATTGTTTTGTAATTGGCAGAAAAGGATTATGTGTCTCTTTTTAAAATGGTCTGACATCATCTAGCAGAATCTGGTATGTAGGGCACTGTTAGCAAGGGCCAATGCAAGCAGAATGATATTTTATGTCCCTAAAGGAGAAGATGCTTCAAAATGTTGTTTTGATGGACATGAGTTTTGTCACCATATGGGAGTTTATTATACCACATATATTTGAAGAGCACTTGAAAGATTAAAGGAATAAGAAACAGTTGCGCATTTGATTAAAAGAAAATCAGGATAATTTGTGAAAACAGCACTCTGTATATATAAGATGGTCCATATATAAACACGTTTTAAGATAGTTTGAGTACTCATTTTGTATATCAAGTCAGGGCTGGTCTTAGCAACTGCGGGGCCCTATGCAGACCAGTTCGCTGGGCCCCCCCAGTCCCCCAGCCCCACCCCCCAGCCCCGCTCCAATATACCCAAAATGACACAAACCAAATTAGCATACAGATTCTGCATGCAGCACAATACCAGAAAAACAGAACATTGCTATACATTGCAAAATAAGACAGCAGATGTAAATTCTCAAATTGGACATATTCAAAACACTAAAATGAAAATAAAATGATTTTTTCTATCATTGTTGTCTTGTGACTTTGTTTTTCTGATCATGTTGGTCCCAGTCTCTGATTCTGCTGCTTTCTATCCGTTCCCTTAACTCCACTTCCAGGGCTTCCTTTCCATGTATTTCTTTACTTTCCTTCTTTCTTCTTCATTTCTTGCCCTACATCCATAGGTCAAAGCTGGTTCCTCCACGGACTTGACTGGAGAAGGTATAGAGTGGATCCAGCTTTTGCCTATTTTCTCCAGCCATGCGCAGTTTTTCTCCTCTTTTCCCTTTCCCTCATCTCCGTCAGTATGCCTCTCCTTCCTCTCTCTTCCCTCTCCTCCATCCATATCGAGCCATTTTCAGGGCACAGACCGTAGAAGTCTGCCCAGCACTAGCCCCACCTCCCAATCACTAGCCCCGCCTCCCACCACCACCAGTTCTACCACCCAATCTCGGCTAAACTTCTGAGGATCCATTCCTTCTGAACAGGATTCCTTTATGTTTAGCCCATGCATTTTTGAATTCTGTTACCGTTTTCATCTCCAACACTTCCCGCGGGAGGGCATTCCAAGTATCCACCACTCTCTCCATAAAAAAAATACTTCCTGACATTTTTCTTGAGTCTGCCCCCTTCAATCTCATTTCATGTCCTCTAGTTCTACCGTCTTCCCATCTACGGAAAAGGTTCGTTTGCGGATTAATACCTTTCAAATATTTGAACGTCTGTATCATATCACCCCTGTTTCTCCTTTCCTCCAGGGTATACATGTTCAGGTCAGCAAGTCTCTCTGTTATGTTTCTGCTGAGGGAGGCTGGTATCCACTCTGCTAGGGCTAGGGAGGGGCTAGGATCTCTCTGCTAGGGTAGCTGGGTGGGACTTGCTTGCTATTGGTCAGCTGGGTGGTAGCTGAAGTCTGTAGCTACTGACATCAGTATCCAGGAGCTATTTTTACCTGCAGTTTCAGGTAAGTGCTGCTTAGCGTTAAGGATTTTTTCCTGCAGTAGCTTCTCACCTGCCTTTTTCCCTGTGAACTTTCTCTCTCTCTCTCTCTCTCTTGAAGTGCTGGCTGTCAGCATTTCTTCTGTGTTCATTGTTTGTGGTTGTCTCAGCGTGGGGTTAATTGTCTTTCTCCTGCAGTTGGGCGGTGTTCTCTGGTTGAGGTTAGTGCGTGCCTTCTGTGTTATGTCAACTTGTTTGTTTAGTTAATTTGTTTGTTTTAGTTCTGCTTGTTGAGGTTTCACCTCTTGCTCTGGGGTTAGTGTGCTGTGTTTACCCCTCAGTCTCTGTGTCTGCTGTATGTGGGTTTCTGTGCTTAGTAGTCTGTTTTCTGGCTTGCATTCTTTCTTTGCTCAGGACTCTTTGCCCGGCAGGGCTGGGTCCTGCCCCACCTGTCAGTCTGGGGCAGCTTTGCCGGATACTTCTGCTGCTGCTGCTGCTGCTGCTGCTAACCCCTAGTCCTGCCAGCCACTTGAACCCAGGGGCTCAACTTCTGGGGGACAGTGGCTAAGTGCAGGTGAAGACTGGCGAAACTGTTCCGGTATCTGTGTTCCTGCATCAACTATGTAGTTCCTGTGGCTCTGCATCCGGTAGCTGGGTGCAGCCTGGTTGTTGAGTGCAGGCCCTACGTGTCCTGAAGTTCCCTATCATTTGAGGGGTTCTGCACCTCTTCTCGGGAACCTGGAGTCCGGGGTGAGAACCCTGTAGTCTGTTACGGTGTTAGTGGTGGTTCAGTCCACCCCAGGCCTTCCCTAGATTCCTTTCCTGTTTTTGGCCTGGGCTCAAGGGGTCACGATCCAGGAGCTGATGACAGACATAACACTCTCCTCATACGTCTTGTAACGCAAATCCCATACCATTTTTGTAGCTTTTCTTTGCACCACTTCAATTCTTTTTACATCCTTAGCAAGATACGGCCTACAAAACTGAACACAATACTCCAGGTGGGGCCTCACCAACGACTTATACAGGGGATCAACACCTCCTTTCTTCTGCTGGTCACACCTCTCTCTATACAGCCTAGCAACCTTCTAGCTACGGCCACCGCATTGTCACACTGTTTCGTCACCTTCAGATCCTCAGATACTATCACCTCAAGATCCCTCTTCCTGTCTGTACATATCAGACTCTCACCGCCTAACACATACGTCTCCCATGGATTTCTACTCCCTAGGTGCATCACTTTGCATTTCTTCGCATTGAATTTTAATTGCCAAACCTTAGACCATTCTTCTAGCTTTTGCAGATCCTTTTTCATGTTTTCCACTCCCTTCTGGGTGTCCACTGTGTTACAAATCTTAGTATCATCCGCAAAAAGGCAAACTTTACCTTCTAACCCTATGGCAATGTCACTCACAAATATATTGAACAGAATCGGCCCCAGCACCGATCCCTGAGGCACTCCACTACTGTCACGTTCTCAACGCAGCAACTAGGTTTGTGAGCCCTTGGACCACTGCCGAGGAACAGCAGTGGCAGGCAAATCACCCAATCAAAAAGTAAGGTTGAACATAACAGGCAGGAACCACAGGATAACTAGAAGAGACTTTAATAGTAGGCAGCAAACAATCACATCCAGTCTCTAGGCAGGTGGCTACCAAAAGCAGTAATCAGGTCCAGGCAAAGTCTCTAGACAAGTGGCTAACAAAAGCAGTAATCAGGTCTAGGCAAAGTCTCTAGGCAGGCAGCAAACAAGGGTAATCCATAAACTAACCAGAGTCTTTAGGCAGGCAGAAATCAAGAGATATCCAGAAACAGGCAGGGTCAAACACACAGGACATTTTCAGAGCAGGAACTCGAACAAACCAACAGGAACTCATGGAAGACCTTTGATACCAAGGCAAAGCAAGCAAGGCTCACAGAAGCTAATAAGCCCATCAGCAGCTGATACTCAGCTGCAGCAATCACCAGCCAAGTAAGGTTGCTGTTCAAGGACAAACTAGCAGAGCAAGTCTGGCAACCTGGAAAATCCGGACCGGACTCACTGAAGTCTGGAACATGGAAGACAGCAGAAAACAGTCCATAGCAGCCACCAGTTCTGGCCACCAGTGGGCGAGGAGAGCACCCACATGGAAAGCAGTCACAAACGTGACAACTACTCACCTTTCCCTCATCCGAGTGAATTCCATTAACTACCACCCTCTGGCGTCTGCCAGTCAACCATTTCTTAATCCAGTTCACCACGTCGGGTCCTATCTTCAGCCTGTCAAGTTTATTCAAGAGCCTCCTGTGGGGAACCATGTCAAAAGCTTTGCTGAAATCTAAACACGTTCATGATTCAATTCTCCGGTCACCCAGTCAAAGAATTTAATGAGATTCGTTTGGCATGATTTACCTTTGGTAAAACCATGTTGTCCTGGATCTTGCAACTTATTGGCTTCCAGGAAATTCACTATCCTTTCCGTCAGCATCGCTTCCATTACTTTTCCAATAACCGAAGTGAGGCTTACCAGCCTGTAGTTTCCAGCTTCTTTCCTATCACCACTTTTGTGAAGAGGGATCACATCCGCTGTTCTCCAATCCCACGGAACCTCTCCTGTCTCGAAGGATTTATTAAACAAATCTTTAAGAGGACCCGCCAGAACCTCTCTGAGCTCCCTCAATATCCTGGAATGGATCCCGTCCGGTCCCATGGCTTTGTCCACCTTTAGATTTTCAAGTTGTTCATACACACACTCTTCCGTGAACGGTGCTATATCCACTCCATTCTTATATGTACTTTTGCCAGTCAATCGTGGTCCTTCTCCAGGATTTTCCTCTGTGAAAACAGAACAAAAGTATCTATTTAGCAAATTTGCTTTTTCTTCATCATTATCTACATAGCGGTTCGCAGCATCTTTCAGTCTCACAATTCCCTTTTTAGTCTTCCTCCTTTCACTAATATATCTGAAGAAATTTTTGTCACCCCTCCTTACATTTCTAGCCATTTGTTCTTCCGCTTGCGCTTTCGCCAGACGTATCTCTCTCTTGGCTTCTTTCAGTTTCATCTGGTATTCCTCTCTGTGTTCCTCTTCTTGAGTTTTTTTGTGTTTCAGGAACGCCAACTCTTCAGCCTTTATTTTCTCAGTCACTTGCTTGGAGAACCATATCGGTTTCCTTTTTCTCTTGCTTTTATTTACTCTCCTTACATAAAGGTTTGTGGCCATATTATAGCTTCTTTCAGCCTGGACCACTGTCCTTCCACTTCTCATTCGCCCTCCTAGCCCATCAGCTCCTTCCTCAGGTATTCCCCCATTTTACTAAAATCAGCATGCTTGAAAGCCAGGACTTTGAGTTTTGAGTGGCCGCCCTCCACTTCAGCTGTCATATCAAAACAAATTGTTTGATGGTCACTGCTGCCCAGGTGGGCACCCACTCTGATATTTGACACACTATCCCCATTTGTGAGCACCAGATCCAGCGTCGCTCCCTCCCTTGTAGGTTCCGTCACCATTTGTCTGAGCAGAGCACTTTGAAAAGCATCCACGATCTCTACTTCTTTCCGATTCCGCAGATGGAACCTTCCAATCTACATCCTGCAGATTGAAATCTCCCAGTAACAGCACCTCTCTCTTCTTTCCCAACTTTTGAATATCTGCGATCAGATCTTTATCTAGTTCTTCCAATTGTGTCAGGGGTCTGTAGACAACACCCACATGGACAGAGGTTCTATTCTCTTTTTAAGGTGATCCATATCGCTTCTTCCTTTCCCCAGGTCCCTGTCATTTCAGTCACTGCGATATCATTTCTCACATACAGAGAAATGATATCGCAGAGCTTGCTTTGTTATTTGCAATGCTGTATTGTGGATTTCAGTGCTGCGCTATATGCTTTTATTTTTGCTTATGATGACAATAAAGATATTTCTATATAAAAACAACAGCAAACACTTATGACTGCCTTTATGTGAGAATTTCATCCCTGTTGTCTGGTTTCTGGTTACATTCAATTAGAGTGAGTAGATGCAACTTGATGCTGCTGTCCATTGCTTCTATTACATATCCACTCACTCTTCTCACTGTCATCTTTATAACCCCTGCACAGATTTTGAGACTGTTGGAAGAGTAGTCTTCATGGCGTTTGATTTTTTTAAATCTGTATCAACGCTTATGTGGTAAATAAAATTTGGTCTGCTGGTTTGCTGCCTTTATTGGATCTTGCAGTTCATCTGACTGTTTGGTTTCTTGGACCTAAGCATATCTTCATCCGGAAATTTGTGTTGCTGCATCCTCTGCACACTTTTGCACATTTTGGAATAACCTCAAGTGCTAGTGTGTTTCTTTCATCGTTCTCCCCACTGTGACGCTACTCAGGGAGCAAGGCTTTTGGGAGTTAGATTTTGCACTATCATGGTGCAGGGCATTGACATGTTATTCACTGCCACTTTCTGAGCACTCGATGGTTTCATTACAGTCTTTAGCAAAGTAGTTAAATGAAGAACAACATTTATAACAGATTCTGTACTTTTTGAGCAATTTAAGTTTCTTTCAAGGGTTTCTCCCTAAACCCACAACATTTTCTCAAAGGATGAGGTTTCTTGTTCAAAGAGCACTGTCTGTTTGGATCTTCTACTTTGTCTGTAGCAGGAGGAAGGCCAGAAGGTAAAGAAGCTGTGGGCCACTCTTCCATCTTGTACACAGATGCAGGTTTCTTTATGCTTCTTATATGGCCTTTCATTTAACTAATTAGTACCGCTGAATATTAGCACTAAACGCTAAAACCATAGCCAGCAATTTTGCAGGTGGTCTGGGGCAGAGTCAGAACTTAAGCAGGTTAAGTGCCAATATTTAGCCTGAGCTAAACTGTCTTTTAAAATAGTTTTCAAAAATTTCCAAATGCTGTTTAACATCACCTAAATCTCTAATTATGACAGCTTCACATTTCTTCACCTCTCCAGTCCTCACAACAATGGCATCCACATGTACTTTCGCAGTATCTACCTGTTTTCCAACTTCTCGTACCTGTGACTTGAGCATCAGAAAATTAAGCCTTTAGTCCCACAACAGTGTCCCATAAAATATCAAGAGTTACTTACCCAGGTTTAGGGGGTAGAGCAATTATATGAGCTAGCAGTAAACAAGCAGGAACCTTAGAGCTCACTCCAGTCACAGAAAACTTTGGAAGAGTTACTTCCTTCTGTCCTCTGACCACACTGACACCACTCAAGTGCTCCATGATTTCCCCCGAAGGTCCACTCTATGACTCTGTGTATGAGTTTGCTCCCACATCTGGGCAACCAGCTCTAGAGTCGATTGCTCCAATCTGGAAATGCTGCACACTGGCTTGGGGAACCTGCTTCAGAGGAGGGTCTCAATTATTCAGACTCAAGGAAGAAAAAAAAATCTTCATTGCTGAAAGAGACACCAGTTCCCAGCTTAACATTCACAAGTTGAACTCCCGCTATGGGGGTGCTGGTCGCCACTGCATAGCAGAAGATGGTAGACTGCACCAAACATGACAACTATGAGGCAGACTGTGGGGCCAAGGCACCCTGACCTTGGAACTTCCTTTTTTCCATTTCAGGTCAGTTCAAAGCAACTTCACACACACCCTGCCTCAGCAGCCATCTTGGACTCTCTCCATTAATGCCACGGTAATTTGCATGCCGTTGATCTCCTTCATGAAGATTACAACTTTTTTAGCATGTGTATTAGGAAACTATGCACATAAGCTCAGTGTACAGTTCAGTCTCATGGAGGGGCATTTTAAAAAGGACGTCCAAGTCAGAATTGGAACGTCCTGCTCATAATGTCCAAACAAAATGTCCATCTCATAGCTATTTTTAAACAGGAAAAA
Organism: Microcaecilia unicolor; assembly: GCF_901765095.1. Lineage (NCBI taxonomy): Eukaryota > Metazoa > Chordata > Amphibia > Gymnophiona > Siphonopidae > Microcaecilia > Microcaecilia unicolor. The sequence continues at coordinate 95,185,171 of NC_044039.1, forward strand.
CTTTGGGGGGTTTCCTGTTCGAAAATATGTGAGAACATCCAGAATGAATAGCCATTTTCCAAAATAAAAATGTCCAAATTATGACCACCAAAAAACCATGAACAAGGACATCTGTCTGGCACCACTTGTATAAAAATTGCCACCCAGACATCCCTGAAGAGCAGAGGGGCAGCCTAGTGGTCAGTGCAGTGGACTTTAATCCAGGGCACCCAGGTTCATAATACATTGCAACTCTGTTATTTTAAATGGTGAGTTCTCCAGAGACACTGTACCTGACTGTACACCACCTCAATAGCCCTCAGGCTTGTAGGTGTCTTTAATATTTAGGTACAGTAGGTATATCTCTGTTTCTGGAGGGCTCACAATTTAAAAGTAAAAAGAGCTGAAGTGACATTTGAACCTGGTTCCCCTGGTTTATGGTCCACTGCACTGACTACTAAGCTACCATTCAGACTTGCTTGCTGCTCTCTTCAGAATGCCCATAATATTTGATGTTGTCAGGGAGCCTAGTTTCCCAATCCAGTATCACTTTCAGGGGTGAGTGAGGGGGACAGTAACCAGAGGGGGATTAAGGAGGGGGGTCATACCTTAATCTCTTCTGTGGTCAGCTACTCAATTAGGGCTCCTTTTTATACCCTGGACGTGATTGAAACTGGTCTGTGGACGCCCTTCTTTTTTGGCTTGGACTTTTCTTCTCATTTGATTATTGCAGTTGGACGTCTTAAATTTGGGCCCTCCTTAGTCCTCCCCTAAACATGCCCCCTTGCTATTTGGACTAACTGTAATGTAGGATAGCCAAATCCTGCCTTTCAAAAATCATGATTTGGAGGTTTTTGGCAGATGAATGGGGGTTTTTTTGGCTATTTTGAGATATCCATCTGCTTTGAAAATGAGCACCATGGCTTATTACATTGACCACTGTATTTGACATGGATCGAGGGTGTAAGATGTTAGTGACCAGACCTCTCAATCCAATCCTTCCGAAATCCTACCATAATTATAATAACAAAATTGAAACCATCTTTTAAAAAAATGTCCTGTAGTTCAATGCACTGTTCTATTAAACTGTATCCTTTGCCAAGATCTTCTGATTTTATGTTTGATTTATTTGATTGTTGTTTTCCACTACACCTACTGTACCAGAACATAATTCATTTTGAGCTACTTGTGAAAACGGTGTTCAGCTGCTGACTGCTTTGTAGTAACAACTGTTGGAAAAGGCAAAATATAGATTCATAAATTACATTTGGAAGATTTGATTATATTCCTCCCTAGAATCTCACATCCCTTCTTTTCTCCGCTCCCTTTTCTTTTTTCGATAAAGAGAGACAGAGAAATCAGGTATCATTGATATCTTCAGAGCCCTAAATTACAGTAAGCATTTTCAAGTCATTTCTCTGTCTAAATGAGAAACAGCCAGCATGAAAAGGTCACTTGAGTACGATATGTCTAAGTAGCTCCAGCAATTTCTACTGTCACTGGGGTCATATTAGCTAACGGTAATGATATGGAAAATAGGTTAGATACCACTTTTATATTTCCATGTTATTTAGTTGTGTTAAGGTGACAGTATGTACTGTTTCAAGACCAGTATAAGAACAAATGACAGAGATCCCAAAATCAATTCTTTGAGGGCAGCAAAAACCAGTGGCGTAGCCAAGGGTGGGTCTGGGTGGGCCCAGGCCCACCCACTTTGAGCTCAGGCCCACCCAGTAGCAGCATACCTATAATGTGACTGGGAGGGATCCCCAAGCCCCACCAGCCAAAAACTCCCAACGACTGTCCCTCCTGCATACCTTGTAAATAGCAGATCTTTGCCTGTAGCAAGCAGCAACTGATACATACTGCTCGCACTGGCCCCACAGCCATCCATCTGACATATTCCTGCCTATGTGGAAATAGGAAGTTGCATCAAAGGGAAGGCTGTGGGGCCAACATGAGCAGTGTGAATTAGTTGCTGCTCACTGCTGGTGAAAATCTGCTATTTAAAAGGTATGCAGGAGAGGGGGGATGTTTGAGAGACCATATGGAGGCATATTTTCAAAGCACTTAGCCTCCCAAAGTTCCATAAAAACCTATGGAACTTAGCCTCCCAAAGTGCTTTGAAAATATGCCTCCATATGGTATGCAGGCGAGAGAGGGAGAGACCAAATCACTTGTGGGACAAATGGAGTTCTTCTGCCCACCCATCTTGGACCCAGGCCCACCCAAAACTGGGTGTCTGGCTACGCCCCTGCTGCAAACCAATCTAGATATTAGAAATTTTATATATATATATATATATATATATATATATATATATATATACCGGAATTGGCAAACGCCTTTACGGGGTACTATGTAAGCCACAGTGAGCTTGCAAATAGGTGGGAAAATGTGGGAAACAAATGAAACAAACATATATATGTTTCCCACATTTTCCCCACCTATTTGCAGGCTCAATGTGGCTTACATAGTACCCCGTAAAGGCGTTTGCCAATTCCGGTATGAACAAATACAAAGTGATATTATGGTAGAATAAGGTTCATGTGTGACAAACACATTAGGGATCTTGGAGTGGAAGAGTTATTTTATGTCCATTACAAGCTTTGGTTTCGTTGTGTTACAGGGATTCAGGTTTTTAAGTTGGGTCGGTGGGGTATGCCTTTTTGAACAAAATACATATGTGTAAATCTTGAAAAATCAGACTAGTCTGGATCTCTATGACTTTTATAGGCTGGATTTGCAGACCCCGGCTTGCAATATACATAATTGAGCATCACCAGATATTAATAATCAAAAGGTAGGGTACTATAGTTGTTTGGGAACTTTAAAAATAATGTAGCTGTTATAATAGGTTATTATTATATATTGCACTCATATTATGATTATATCCAAAGCATTGCACATATATTATTAAAGTGAATTCAGTGTTCATGCTAGTATGTTAATAATATTAGAAACCAAAATCCTTAGTTTATCAGCAGAACAGGTACTATACGGATAATAGTGGTGTACGTTTTCATATATTTAGGTGCCAAGGTACCTCTGTCCTATTCTGGAATGACCAAATCTAGGGGCCCTTTTACTAAGCCACATAAGCGTCTACACATGCCCAACGTGCACCAAAATGGAGTTACCACCTGGTTACCATGTGGCTCTTGCAGTAATTTCATTTTTGGCATGCGTCCGATATGTACGGCTGAAAAATAAATGTTATTTTCGGACATGTGCCAAGTGGCATTTGATGCGTGTAGGTCATTACAACCCGGTTACCGTGTGAGACTTTACCGCTAGGTCAATGGCTGTCAGTAAGGTCACAGACCCAAAATGGATGTACGGCAATTTTAATTTTTCCGCACCACCATTTTTGGCAAAATTATTTAAAAAGGTCTTTTTTACAGGCACCTTAGTAATGTTAAACTGTTCGTGAGCACTTGTGCCTAGGCCAAGGCCTAGGGAAGACCAAACAGGCGCTAAGCAAACCCATGGCCACAAAGCCACGCACACTCAGGAGAATCCACTAGCACCACAAGAAAAAGGAGATAGACCACTCAGGTGGGCCTTACGGCCGAACTGGAACCTACTCATACAGAGTCCAAGCGTACGAGCCTCACAGCTGAACTGGAACCGAGTCATACACTAGGGAAGGGAAAAAGAACAACGAGGGATCCCAAAAGGGACTGGAGCACATACAATGCACACAGCACTAGCTAGTGACACAAAGGGAGGGTGACAGACAAAAAGCTGGCTGGTACAGGCTATGACCAGAGGAAGAGAATGCAAACAAAGGCTACACAGAAACACAGGTAGCAGAGGCAAAGCCTGCAGGGAAAAAGGAAAGCCGAGGACAGAATGGGACACAGACTCTACAAGAGCGAAGCTCCACAGGAATACTCTAGGCTGTACCATACAACACTCAAAGGTAAAGGGAAGCCACTTATAGGAATACACAAGGCTGTGCTACACAGCACTCAAGGGTCAAGGGAATCCACTTACAAGAATACACAAGGCTGGCCACAAAGGTAAAGGGAAACCACTCATAAGAATACATAAGGCTGTGCCACAGAGTCAAATAACAGACACTAGAGACAAAGGGGAAAGCAAGCAAACAAACAGGGAAAGCTGCCTTTACATACACAAATCAGATAAGGAGCAATGCTCACAAGAATCAGGAGACAAACACAGCAGACAAAGAGTTAAAGCAGGCTAAAGGGAAGGGCTGCTTTAACATACAAGTCAGGAAGAAGCAGGGTTTACACTGCAGTCAAAAGTTTAAAGATAACAAAGGAGAAAAACAAACAGTGCTCTTACCAGAACTCAGCAGCACACAGAGACAGAGCAAACAGAGCACCCACAGCTGCACGGAAGTAAGGAAATCAAGGAAAGCAGCTAGGCTAGGGAAGCAATCAAGCATACACTGGGAACAACCAGCACACAGAGAAGCTATAAGTAACAAGAAGAGTAAGCAAACTCCAATGGATGCACAGTGTGCTACTAGCACAGACAGAGAGAGGAAAAGAGGCTCAGCTAACAGGAATCAACGCTAAAGCATATGCTGTAGGAAGAGGTAGATTTAAATAGATCTGACTTCTGACATCTGCTGCCTCAGATGTCAGCTCAATCCTTAACAGGCCAATCAGAAGCGAGTCCCAGTCATTCCCCTGCCAGTCTTAGCAGAATCATAACAAGTAAAAGGACCCCTAGAGATGAGATTGAAATTCAGCATCTTGCCTGTTGAAGTTTTGACTTTGTTAAAAGCCCCAGCAAGTTTGCCAATTAATGCCAGATTATGATGTGGTTGTCTAATTGAGAGCACAATTTTCACAATGCCTGCATTGTTTCAAAGTCCATGGGCACATTGTACCCATAACTTTTGCATTGGTTTTCAAAGTGGAAATACATGCATACGCTGGAAGAGAGGAGACATGATAGAAACATTTAAATATCTCAAGGGCATTTATGTACAGGAAGAGAGCCTTTTCCAAATGAAGGAGAGCTCTGGAATGAGGGAGCATATGACAAAGTTAAGAGGGAATAGGCTTAGGAGTAACCTAAGGAAGTATTATTTCACAGAAAGGGTGGTGGAGGCATGGAATGGCCTCCCGGTGGAGGTGGTGGAGTCGAGGACTGTTCCAGAATTTTAAAAGGCATGTGATAAGCATGTGGGATCGCTTAGGAACAAGTAGAATTGGGGGGTTACAGAGGATGGGCAGACTAGATGGGTCATATGGCCTCTATCTGCCGTCATGTTTCTATATTGATGATGAGACCTCAACTCCCTGATTTCAGAACCACAGGACCTTGGTTTTTTGTGCATTCAATTTCAGTTTATTGGTCAGAGCCCAGGTGCTAACAGCAGTCATGCAATGTGCTACAGACTGAGTTGTATCTTTTGTTTGATGCTGTCACTGGTAAGAGAAGCAGGATGTCATCCATGTAGGGTTACAGTAGTTCATTAAGACCCAGGTGTATTGAAGCAAGGGATTGATAAAGGGCCTCATTTCCTAATTAAAATAAAGCTGCAAAAAAAATGAGGCTTCTTAAGTGTATATATGAGACAAGTGAGTATGATGGGTTGGTATGATTCTACATTCTTAACAAGAAGTTTGAATAATACTAGACTCATAGAAGTCATACTGACCCCTAGACTGAATAATATTTAAAGCTAGCACAATATAGTTTTCTACAGTTCTAGTCAATCTACTAGAAATATGAGAACAAAGGATAAGATATAAACTGTGAGTTAACAGGTGGGATTTACCTGAAAGTAGGGACCACTTGCATTAATAAAATGATAAAATTACAGGCAATTGAAGCCTAGTATAAGATTTCATATTATTATTTTGTGGCAAATTTCAAACTAGATCTCAGTTAATGCTAAGAAGTGGAAGGAATAACAGCTGAAGAGATCATGGACATAGGCCAGTAACTTGGATATAGAGCAGACCATTCTCTCAGAACTTGCGATGGGGGACAGAGATGAGGTGATGAGTAGAAGTGTGCAAGTTGCTCTAAGAATAACCATGAAGGGACATGGTAGTGGATGACATGGCAGAGGTAGTTACCCAAGGAAAGAAGGAAGATGCTAGGGAAAGTCAAAATTGTCACAATAAGACAGTGTTCTTCAATGCAAATCAAAGGTGCCAATAGTGACCCCTAGAGTCCTAGAGGATGGCTCCCATCAACATTCAGTTTTCTTTCTTGCTATTCTCTGCCTCTCAATCTAAGCTTTTGACAAAGGGGGGAGTAAATAGGGGGAAAGAGCTGCATGCTGGAAGGACAAGGCATTTCTCAATAGAAGAAGAAGAGGAAACATTTGGGAACACTCACAATGAAAAGTTTGAAGGCAGGCTGGAAAGGATGGATGTCATTGAGATATGCTGATCAGCAGTGCCGCAGCCCTTCATGGGAAGATATTTGGCAGCTCTCCTTTAGCTCATCTGGATCTAAAGTGACTTTGACTTAAAAATTTATGAAGACCACTGCAATAGGTGATTAGTATGAAAAGCTCTTGGAGGAAGAAATTAGGTGTGCAGGAGCAGTGTACAGGGCAGATGTAGGGACAGTGGGGGCTAAGATGGGATAACTGTATGAGTGATTTAAAAATAAGAAGATGCCACTGAGGCACAGAAGGACAATAACAAAGCAAACATCACTAAGCACTTGTATGGCATAAGGGAGGAGGAGGAAATGTAGTCAGAGGATGTAGAAAATTGTGAATGGGTGTGGTTTAATTGAGGAGCAGAGGAACTAATAACTGGGGTTAACAGTAAAATAACACATCTTAAAGTTAGCCCAAGTTCATAACATCCATCCTAATTACCCTAAAAATACAAAATATCTTCTCTTCTGAAGAAAAGTGTATGTTGTTTTATAGCAGACAACAAAGTATAGCCAACAAGGAACTAGTTTTATAACAGGGTCCGTAAGTGTAAAAATCCATAAAGGAGCCTACTTTATTATTAAAGAATCTTTTTATTGATTATAGCAACATAATAAACTTTGTAACAGGTGAACACTGATGAAAAACAATACAAAACCAACATTTATTTGAATGCATTTGATATACCGCTATGGCCAAAAATAGGCACTAACACCAAGATTCTATATATCGCGCCATTTCTGTGCAGAAATAGAAGCATATTCCATAACAATGTGCATAACTTAATTAGTTAACAAGCTAATCAGTGCTGATAATTGGATGTTATCAAGCAACTATCAGTACTAATTAGCATTAATTAGAATTTACACACACAACTTGCTAAGCGTAGTCTGTAAAGTGGTGCGTGCAAATTTTAATGTGTGCAGCCAAAATGTTGGTATGGCCACAGGCGTGGAATGAGCATTCCAAAAATGTACACGCAGGGTTATAGAATACAACTGTTCTGTGCCTAAGTTAGGTGCCACTATTCACACCAAGTTTTACTTGGCATAAATGGATGCACCTAGACTTAGGTGCTGTCAGGCTTACAAACCCACTAGGCATATTCTATAAACCGCACCTAAATGTAGGCACTGTATAGAATACACCTAGGGGGAAATTTTTTCAATGACAATTTTTCATGCGCCATAAATAGAATCTAGTCCTAAGCAGTTTACAAAAGATAAAATTAGCATTAAAAGAGAAATAAAAGCAATTGTTAAGATTTAAAACAGGAAATATAGATAGGAGATAAGTTTAAGAAGAAGAGGAGAAAGTCAAAGAGAAAGGATAGGTCTTCAGGGCTTGCTTAAAGGCAGGAAGTGAGGGCTGATGTCTTACAGTGAGTGGGAGAGTGTTCCATATAATTTTGGGCCAAGGTAACTGAATGCTGAGTCACAAGTAGTGGTCAAACAGATCTGTGAACGGGTAGGAATGGTTAGAAGGTTGTGGTCTCCTGAGCAAAGGGAGTGCAAGTGATGAGAATGTTGTGGAGGTATGAGGGGGCCGTGAAAAGCGTAGACTTAAAAACAAGTGTCAGGATTTTGAACTGTGTTCAAGTGGATAAGGGGAGCCAGTGTTCTGAATGGAGCAAAGGTGCAACATGATTGAATCTATGAGCATTGTGAAATAGCTTGACTGTGGTGGATTGAACAAGTTGCAGATGTTTCAGTGAGTGTAAGGTAAGACCAGCATAAAAAGAATTACAATAATCTAAATGTGAGATAACCAGAGCCAAAATGAGAGGACAGAGTGAAGCGGTGGAAAGCAGAGATTGAACAGCGTGAAGTCGTGAACAAGATGAAAGGCAAGAACTGAAGAACTCCATTGATTTGTGGTTTAAAAGAAAGCACAGAGTCAAAGATCACACCAAGGATTTGAATTGAATCTTTGAAGGGTAGAAGGAGCCCATCCAGTGAGAGAGAAAGAGCATGAACCCCAGTGGTACAAGGGAAAAGTATAGATTCACACTTTTTGACATGTTGAAGAACAAAAGATTAGATTTAACCCAAAGGGAACCTTGTGACAAACATGAGTTAAGTTGAGTGATAGAGTTAATATCAGAGATTCTACAAAACAATTTGAATGTCATCCGCATAGCTGAAAGTGAACCATGAGAGAACCTTACTCAATATACCAATGGAAGCAAGACAACAAAGAAGTGTGTGATCTACTAAGTCAAAAGCTGAAGATAGATCTAGCGACATTATGACAGAGCAGCAGGTCCAGACCAAAACGTACAACTTATAGCCCTGGATGTTTTTGTTTTGTTCCATTATGGCAGAAAAACATCGAAGTGGTAGGAACACCCAGATCCCTCCCTGAATACACCCCTGACACACACCCTTGTGATTTGAATGCACTTCTAACAGACTTCATAGAAAAATATCTAAAAATTGGTTTCAAAAATATCAATTTGGATGTTTTTGTGAGAAAAATGTCCAAATGCAGATTTATGCCACTTTTTGGATGTTTTTCTCTATTGAAAATGAGCCCCATATTAATCTATGGAACTTTGTAAGTCTAAGTGCTTTTAAAATATGCCTCTACGTGTCTTTATATAATAGTCTATACAATGCCCTCCTCCCCCACTAGTACTCAAAGAGGTTCTTTTACTAAAGTGCGCTAACAGATTTAGCTTGCACTAACGATTAGCGTGTGCTAAATCATAAGATGCCCATAGGAATATAATGGGCTTCTTATCATTTAGCACACTCTAAATCCATTAGTGCACCTTAGTAGAAACTTAGGGGGTCTTTTACTAAGGCACGCTCATGTTTTTAGCGCGCACTAAAAATAGGCATGCGCTAAACCTTAGAGACGCCAATGCATTCCTATGCATCTCTAACATTTAGAGTGTGCCCAATTTTAGTGCGCACCAAAAATGTGAGCATGCCTTAGTAAAAGACCCCCTTAGGTTGTGAGTCCACGAGGGACAGAAAAAGTACCTGCATATAATATATGTAAACTGCTTTGGTTCTACCCACAGAAATGTGGTATATAAAATCCATAACCCTTGACCTCTTAATAAAAGGACCCCAAACACTCTTGCACAGACTTCCACCTGTTCTGAAGTTGGTGCAAAGGTATGCATGCATTCTATGCATGTACTTGTGCATTTTATAAAACACTAGCCGTTAAGCCCGTTAAAACGGGTGAGATTTGTGTTTTGCAAAATGTAATAATTCTCACATCCATGTCCAGCAACCCTGCTCTCTCCCCTGCCCTCCCCCCCATGTCCAGCAGCGCTCCTGTCTCCCCTGACCTCATCCCGTCCACCGACCCTCCTCTCTCCCCTGCCCTCCCCCCATATCCAGTAACCCTCCTCTTTCCCTTGGCCTCCCCCCCGTCCACCAACCCTGCTCTCTCCCCTGCCCTCCCCCCATATCCAGTAACCCTCCTCTTTCCCTTGGCCTCCCCCGTCCACCAACCCTGCCCTCCCCCATGTCCAGCAACCCTCCTCTCTGCCCTACTTTCTCCCCATGTCCAGCAACCCTGCTCTCTCCCCCCTGCCCTCCCTTCATATCCAGCTACCCTCCTCGCCGCCGCTCCCGCCCCCCTCCATGCCGGGCCTCCTGCACTGACATGAGAGCGCCTCTAGTCAGCGGAGGTGAGAGGCACTCTCATGTCAGTGCAGGGGGCCCAATACGGAGGGGGGGGGCCGGAAGCGGCGATGTCGGGGATGGGGGGTAGTGGAGGTTGGTTCACCGGCGATGTTGTTTCGTCTCCAGGCTCCAGCGGCCTTTTCCCTCTCTGTTCCACCCTCTGACATCATAATGTCTTGACACAAGGGCAGGACAGAGAGGGAAGTCTCTACTGCGCATTTGCAGGTGAGTCGGTGACTTGTCATTTATATGTTTGATTGGCATATATCACAAGTCCAAACTATTCCCCCAGGAAACACCTACAAGATGTATATGATATGTTACTATGTAAGTGTGCCAGGAATGAAAAAAAAGAGCGGAGACGGCCAAGGAGAAATGACTACAGGAACTGTGTGATGTACAAAACCTTTATTTTGCGTAGACCTGGCACAGCCATATCAGGTGTACCAGAAATAAAGGGTGAACTCTGACACAGGTATTAGCCGAAACACAATCATGTCAGGTCTACCAGAAATCAAGGGGACCCCTGATGTTGGTGTTAGCCAAAACACAGCCATGTTGGGTCTACCAGAAATAAATGGGGACCCCTGAAGCTAGCATTAACCAAAACAACTGTATTGGGTCTACTTAAAATAAAGGGGGACCCCTGATATTGGTGTTAGCTGAAACACAGCCATATCAGGTCTACCTGAAATAAAGGCTTTTCACATCATACAGTACCTTTGGTCATTTCTCCACCCCGTGGCCATCACCACTCTTTTTAATTCCTAATGTTTTTCTTGAAGTTTTGTTTCTTTGTTGTTCTTTTGTCTGTTGTACAATGTACATGTACACCATTTTTTCAGTGACCATACATATATGTATATATTTGGCAATGCAATTTTATTAAAGTCCTTTTCTACAAGTAAAACATGCAGAAAACACTTTGTAAAATTACTCCACCAGTCTACATATAATGATACAGTAAAGATCCACATTCAGCATATTTCAAATTTGTTTCTGGGCTAGCTTCTCTTAAGTTAGTAAAAAAATACAGATGCATATTACATTTAATCCTTGAACTAACCTTTTTTTCTGGCTTGTATGGTTTACTTACTTTATTTCTGGAAGGTATATGAAAATGAAAGCTTTGGGTTTTTCTCTCAGAAAGTCTCTGTGGTATCTGAATCTAATCAGCTCTTCTTTAGCTCTAGCCCCAGTTCCCTGCTGACTGCAGTAGATTTGTTGATGGTTACCAAGGGTAACAAGCTTGACTGAAGGTTGCAATAAAATTCCCACTGTCTGGGCGGTGTTTATGTGGCTGGATTATAGCGGGCAAACAGGATGGACCAGATCTGAATGTATCTAGCTTGCTGTGTATGTTGCACAATATCCATTGCTCAACATTATTTAAGTATCTAGCTTCGGATCCACTAAGTTTGGGTGGCTTCTTATTATATAGCAATGTTTTGAGAGCAATTTATGTGATTTCATTCAGATCCACTGATCAAAGGCAGTTCACATAGCTAGTAGTAGTAGTAAGTTTTAAAGGGTTTGGACAAGTTCCTGGAGGCAAAATTTAAACACTTATTAACCATGTAGAATTGGGAAAGCAACTGCTTATCACTGGATATAAGCAACAAGGAATGGATCTAATCTTTAGGCTCTTGCCAGGCACTTGTGATGAGCATCAGTCACTGCTGGAGACAGGATACTCAGGGCTCAGTGGACCTTTGGTCTGATCCAGCATGGCATATCTTACTTTATTAAGGGTGGTATACAGCAGAGTTAGAGGTATGTAGCATACTGCCATTGCCACATATTAACAGTTGTGAACAAAGACCTAATTTCAGAGAATATCTGCTAGGGAAATTACAGTTTGTGATGTATATAATATCATCAACCATTATCACCCTCTGTGAGATTGTATGACTACTTTTCAGTGCACCTGGAACTCATTAGTTAGTTGTAAGTCCACAGTGATGTTTGCAGTCCTTAGATGAAATGTCACTTAGTACATGGTTGAATTTGCTAAGCTATGTTAATGCACTAACATGTCTTATTGCAGTAATGTGCAGACTTCCATTTTAACATGCATTATTTAACACGGGCTTTATTAAAGTTAATGGAGTTTATTTACTAATAACATATATTAAATGCAAGTTGGTAAACCTCCAGCAAGAAAGCAATGATTTTATCATCCATATATCAATATCTATATATATCTGACCATCTCTAGGAAAAAGTGACTAAAGTCTCCAGAAACAAAAAATGAGATTGTAATGAATTAAGGTGGTATATGAAGTCTTATCCCCTGGCCTATCCCTATCCCTATTAGAGCAAACAATTTGCAATATAACAGTTCAAACCCCATCCTTTTATGTGAAAAAAAAAATTACATAAATTCAAACATGCAACTTTTATAGATTGTTTATGGACTCATAACCTGAAAAATCAGCCAGGCTCAACACTTTGGATCAGCCGCTTTAGTCACCTTTTCCTAGAGACCAGTGCCGTAGTGAGGGCTAATGACACCCGGGGCGGGTCGCCGCTGCGCACCCCCCCGGGTGCAGCATGGCGCGACCCCCCCCCCTCTTCGGCACACCCCCATCCGGAGCGAACCCCCCCAGACCGCATTCTTACCTGCGGGAGGGCCAATCCGCCCCGAGTGCATGTCACTCGGAGCTGCGTCGGCCCCACTGGTTCCCTGCTCTCTCTGCCCGGAACAGGAAGTAACCTGTTCCGGGGCAGAGGGAGCATAGAACCAGCGGGGCCGGCACCCCCCGAGCACGTGCACCCAGGGCGGACCGCCCCTCCTACGCCACTGCTAGAGACAGTCACTTATTACTAGTACCTAAAGGCCATTATCTATGAAATTCTATATATTGGACTAGATTTTATATATCACATCTAAAAAATTGGCGCAGAAACAAAATATGCTTAGGTGTATTCTATAAAGTATGCCTAAATTTCAGCATACTTTATAGAATAAATCTAAATTTCCATATGGTTTATAGAATACACCTAGGCCCTCATGATCAAAAGCCCTGCGCTGTTCCAAACAGCGCTCTAAAATAGCGCTGGAACAGCGTGGGGCTTTACCGCACTGATGATCAGAGATAATACATGCAAATGTAAGCAGCGCAATTATCTCTGATCATCGGGTAGAAGTGCGGGCGAATTGTGCCTAAGCATGCGCTCAGCACAATCCTCCCGCACTTGTTTCACAGGTCTGGGCTGTCAAAAGCCCAAACCTGTCAAACACCCTGCCCCGTCAACTAACACCCTGCCCCAAGGCCCGAGCAATGGGGGCTGGAGGTCTGGTGGACCTCCGGCCCCCCCTACGATCCCACCCCCCCAGGTTCAGGGAGGGCTGGAGATCCGGTGGGTCTCCAGCCACCCCAAACCCCCCGAAATTGGTCCCTGGTGGTCTAATGGCCGCTGACAAAACCCCCTCCCACCCAGCGAGCGACGGGGGGGAGGGGGCTAGAGGTCCGGCAGACCTCCAGCCCACCCCAACTCCCCTCCCCAGCATTGTCCAAGCGATCGCTGGTGGTCCAGCATAAGGACAGTCCCCTCCTGGCCCCCCTACCTGGGATGCGCTGGGTGGAGCTGGCATAGGGTTTGCCGTGGCCAGCGACCCAATCTTTGGTGCGCTGGTCACTGATCATTGGGGATGAATGCACTGAGCCCTGTTTAGCATGCATTTGCATGCTAGTATGGCGCTAACGCCTCTAGCGCCGGCATTTGCTTTTGATCATGAGGGTGCTAGTGTCTGTCCACACGATTGAATTCAGTGATAGGCAATTATGCCAAGTAAAGCTTGGTGTAAATGCCTAAATTAGGCATGGACCGGGTATATTCTATAACAATGTGCATAATGTCTAGAAACTCCCATGACCCACCCATTCCACACCCATGGCCACACCCCCTTTTCAACTATGCAATTTAGAATTTACATGCATTACATTATAGAATATGCTTAGACAGTAATGCGCATAAATTCAAATTAATGCCAATTAGTGTCAATAATTGCTTAAGTGGCAATTATCAGTGCTTAGTGGCTTGCTAAGTAATTAAATTGTGCACACAAGTCCAGAATATGACTGGATTTACACATGCAATTTAAATCTCATTATATAGAATCCATGGGATAGCGCCTAATGTTGGGGCCCATTTACTAAGCTGCGTAAGGGCCTACACGGGTACAGCATGTGTCAAATTGGCACTATCACCCGGCTAGCACATGAGCCAGGTGGTAATTCCAAATTTGGCATGCAACGAATCCCGTGTTACAAAATAATTTTCTATTTTCTACCAGGGTCTGCTTACCCAGCAGTAAACAGCAGTTGGCGTGCACTGCATGCTTACCACACGGTAGCACTTGAGACCTTACTGTTAGGTCCATGGGTGGCGGTAAGGTCTCAGTCTGAAAATGGACGCACGCTGGTTTCAATTTTAGCGCACGTCTGTCTCCTTTATAAAAAGGCCCCTTTTCCTAGATGCGGTAAAAAAATGGCCCAGCGCATGCCCAAGAGATGCACTTGCATTACCTCAGGCCACTTTTTATCTCAGGTTAGTAAAACGACCTCATTGTGTGCTATTTTCATGACAATTTTTCAGTGCAGAAAAGCATTATAATGGAAGCAAGGTGCTAAAGTGGCCCAAAAATGGCAGGCCCGCATGGAACTACACTTACATGCCCAGTTACAGAATAGCACCTAAATGTTTCCACGTGAATCTGAAAAGGAGGTGTAACGTTGGGAGCGATATGAGCAGGTTAAAGGCGTTCCTTTAAAATTCGCCCAGTGTTAAAGAATTAGGGGGATCCATGCTTAACTTGTGTACCAAGATTTACACTTGGTTTCAGTTGGTATATATCCTTGCATCCAAAATTGGGCGTGGATTCCGGCGCTATGTACTATTCTATAAAGGAAGCCCAATTCGAAGCATCCTTTATAGAATACTATTCAGCGCCAATTTTTGCTGCCATATACTGAATCTAGCCCCTATATGTGAAACATATTTTTTATTTTTAAATAGCAGCATTTGTATATTGCATCCATGTGTAAGTGCTGATTCGTAAAGGGCTCATTATACAGGAAGTACCGCCAGTCTACCGTAGCAGCCTGGCGTTACTTCCCACTCCTAGCACGCTGTCATTTCTGGCGCTACAAAAATGTATTTATTTTTGTAGCACCAGAGTGTACCCAGCAGTAATCAGGCAGTGCCACACACTGCCCGGTTACTGCCAGGTTAACGCGGGTGCCCTTACCGGCACCTCAATGGGTAGCGGTAAGGGCTCCCCCCGAAATGCCCACGCAAGTGCTTTACTTGCCACGTGGCCATTTCCTGTAGGAAAGCGAGACTTCATTTTACTAGCTGCGGTAAAAGGGGGCCTTGGCGCACATGAAAAACACGTGCCGACGCCAGTGTAGGCCCCCCTTTTGCCTCAGCTTGGTAAAAGGGGCCCTAAGCCACTATTTATTTTATTTACTTTATTTATTTATTTTTTTGTCTATTAGATTGTAAGCTCTTTGAGCAGGGACTGTCTTTCTTCTATGTTTGTGCAGCGCTGCGTACGCCTTGTAGCGCTATAGAAATGCTAAATAGTAGTAGTAGTAGTAGTAGTATTTATACATGGAGACTGATAGAAAAAAAGTATATAACCTGATTGTCAGCTGGACTTAGCCGGAGATGTGCTTAGAGACTGCACCTGTATGCATCCTGTGTACACTCCCATGAGAAAAGCTTTGTAGACGTTACCATTATTGGCTGTCTGTTTTTCTAACTTGGTAAGTGAATAAAACTTAGTATTTTCTCATATCTTTGTGGCGTACACTTTGTTACTCCCTAACTACTGGAGTCTGTGGAGTATTCCTCTGGGTTGGGAAGAATAAATAAATAAACAAACAAGACCCATGTCACTCAGGGGCTCTTTTATAAAGTGGAGGTAAGCCCAACGAGGGCTTACCGTTCGCTAAAAGGGAAGTACTGCTGGGTTACCACAGCAGCCCAATGGTAGTTCCCACCGCCTGTGCATGCCATTTTTGGTGTTACAAAAATATTTTTATTTTTGTAGCACTGGTGTGTACCCGACAATAATCGGGCAAGTGCTCCCACCTGAAATGGGCGCGCAGCAAGTGTTTCACTTGCTGCACGTCCATTTCTTATTTTTAAAAAACCTGCCTTTTACCCACTGTGGTAAAAGGGGGCCTCAGCACATGTCAAAAACACACGCCAACGCCAGTGCAGGTCCCCTTTTGCTGTAATTAAACTCTGGAATTCATTGCCAGAGAATGTGGTAAAGGCAGTTAGCTTAGCAGAGTTTTAAAAAGGTTTGGACGGCTTCCTAAAGGAAAAGTCCATAGACCATTATTAAATTGGACTTGGGGAAAATCCACCATTTCTGGGATAAGCAGTATAAAACATTTTGTACTTCTTTGGGATCTTGCCAGGTCCATCAAGCCAAACATCCTGTTTCCAACAGTGGCCAATCCAGGTCACAAATACCTGGCATTTGTGACCTGGATTGGCCACTTTTGGAAACAGGATGTTTGGCTTGATGGACCTTTGGTCTGACCCAGCATGGCAATACTTATGTACTTATGATAAGCGCATGTAATTACCATAGCATAAAAATCAATACTTTTCCAATTGGAAAAATGACTCTAATTTGAATATTCATTTTTGGTGGCAAACTGTCTTATTTTATCATAGACTTGAATTAGCATCTGCTGAACTAGTAGGCATGATTACTAGAAAAAAAACACCAAGGGCCCTGCTTACTAAGGTGTGGTATAGGTGCACTAGTGTTTTTAGCGCACGCTAGTGCTAGAGATATCCATATGAATATATAGAAGTCTCTAGCAATAGTGTGTACTAATTTTTAGCGTGTGATAAAATCGTTAGCGCACCTTAGTAAACAGGACCCCAAATTTGGTCACCTTTAGAAGAATATCTGCATTCACGGCAACATATATAAGGACTCTCCATGACACTTTTACAATAGCCTACATATGCACTCAAGAGTTCTACTTGTCTTTCTGTTTCTTATTTCACTGTATGGAGATTCATTTCTATTTGCTTCTTCAGTTTTCTCTGAAGAGATTGTTTTCCTGTTATACTTGTTAATACTTCTTCAATTGTTATTATTATTATTAAACGTTCCTGCATTTTAATGCATTTAGGGCCCCTTTTACCAAGCTGCGGCAAAAGGGAGCCTACACTGGCGTCAGCGAGTGTTTTTGACGTGAGCTGAGGCCCCTTTTTATCGCAGCTGGTAAAAGGGTAGTCTTTCTTTTCTGCAGGAAATGGACGTGCGGCAAGTAAAGCACTTGCTGCGGACCATTTCGGGGGGGGGGGGAGCCCTTACCGCCACCCATTGAAGTGCCTGATTATTGCCGGGTCTACCCTAGTGCTACAAAAATGAATATTTTTTTGTAGCGCCGGATATGATGGCACACTGGGGGTGGGAAGTACCCCCAGGCTGCTGCGGTAGCCCGGTGGTACTTCCTGTTTAGCGAGCGGTAACCCTGTGTTGGGCTTACTGTCACTTTGTAAAAGGGGCCCTTACCTTCTTTTTGTATTTTCAAAATTGTAATAAAATATCATGGAAAAAAAAAAAGAAATTTCAAGGGAGCATGATTTAGGCATGGCTTAGGCAGTACTAAAATAGTCCTTGTTTTAGAAAGGGACTACACATGTGTGAGGAAAATTTCCATATTGGGTTTTGCAGCAGTTCAATGGTTGTATGAGTAGAAAGTGCTCATTTCAGATAGGAATTTATATGATGAATTCAGGGAGTCATTCTCTTTAACCCCATGCAGTTTATATCCACCTCCAAAATGAAACCAAGTTAAAATTGAAGGCACTCACAGCTGTAAGTTTGCAAAATGGGGCAGCTACACCCGGAAGGGCCAACATCTCATGTGGAAGTGCTGGGTTCATGATAGTCATTGAGTGTATTTGTAAAATGGCTGTTCCCACTATGTGTACCAGCAAATAAATGTGCACTCCTGCAGGTGTTTGTGAAAAAGTCCTGCATTGGTAGATCCTTTTCTACAGGGCCGTGCCTAGGGTCTCTGGCGCCGCCCTGCAGACCATCAGTTGGCGCGTGGCCCCCCCCCCCCCAGACCTACCTGGCTCCAAGGCACGCCTGGGGCGTGATGGAGGAAATGGCTGGGTTTGGCTTGAGCCTCCTCCGCTCCATCCCCGAGTCCCCGGCGCTTTAAATTTACCTCTCTCCGCCTCCGGCTCCGACGTCTGCGCAGCGTCAGTGAAAGCGCTGCCTGTCTGACGTCTCTCCACCAGCCTTCCCTTCGCTCGTTCGTTACCTCTGTGTCCTGCCTTCTTCTGACATCATTTCCTTGAGGGCGGGACACAGAGGGAACAAACAAGTGAAGGGAAGGCTGGTGGAGCAGTGGCGTAGCCAGACAACCAATTTTGGGTGGGCCTGAGCATAAAGTGGGTGGGCACAAAATTTTCTCTCTCCCCCTCTCCCCAGCACTTCCCCAACTCAAAATATAAATACTTTAGCTGATGAGGATCCCCAATGTCTGTCAGCTGGGGTCCTCCACTAGAGATGGCCAGAACTCCTCTCCGCCAAGCCCAGCAGGCAGCAGCAATTCCTCGAGCCACTGATGCCAGTATCCCATACATGCTTAGTTGTCAATGGCTCCAGGATGCTGCCCCCATCTGCCAAGCTCGGTGGAAGGCAGCTCTGGCCAGCTTCGGAAGAGATCCCCAGCTGGTAGAGCTTGGGGATCCCCACTAGCTATAGCAAGGGTCAGGGCTGCTGTTAACCATGCTGGTGACCAGGGCAGAAAATAAAGAAGCCCCTCCCCAATTCCCTCTCCTCTCTAATCTCTTCATCTGCCGTTACAGTCACACTGACAGACCCTCACAAATTACAGAACAAGGGATCACAAATTAAAAATAAAAATATGTAGACAAAATTGAACTGGGAACCTCAGCATGCACTGCAACACTGGAGAAAAAAAAACAAAAACAAAAGTGCATTTCCTTTTCTACTTAACACGATAAAAAGACATCCACCATGCACATTTCCCAAAGTTAACATATTCCATTTAAAACATTCAAAATAGTGATTTTTCTACCTTTATTGTCTGGACATTTTATTTTTCCATCATGTTGGTTCCAATTTCTCTTTCCCGCTTTCCTGTCTTCTGCTAATTCTTCAAGCGGCTGTCCATTTGTCTTTTTTCTCCTGTCATTTCATTTCCTCACTGCACCTGCCTCTAAAATATTGATCTTTCTTTTCTTTCTTTCTTTTCTGCTTCTGTACACTCAAATTTCATCCTCTTTCTAAATCTTTTCCTTCAGATATCTATCACATTTCCATTTCCTTTCACCCACTAGCTCTCCCATTCCCAATCTCTCTCCTTCCCAGCCTATCATTCCTTTCCATCTTCAATCTACGCACCATTACCATATTTCTACCTCTGTAATCACTGTTCTCTCATTTATTTCCTTGCCATCTCCACTCCCTGGGCCTCTCCCCCATGCTTTCCACCATTCCCAGTGTCTCTCTCCCTCCACCCTTCCAGCCCAGCATCTGTTCCCTCTTTCTCATAGCCTGATATCTCCCTATCCCTTTTACCACCAGCATTTTCCTGTCCCATCTCTCTCCCCTCTCCTCCTCCATTGTTCAGCATTTTGCCCTTTCTCTTCCCTACCATCCATTGTCCATCTTCTCTCCCTGGATTCATCTTCCCTCTTTCTCCCCTCCCCCGCTTGTGCATCTCTCCTTTCCTCTCCTCCACCTTCATGTCCAACTTTTCTCCCTCTCCCTGCCTTGAGCCCCTGGTCTAACATCTCACAACCCCCCCCCTCCCGCCCCGCCACACAGCATCTCTCCATATTTCCTTCCCCTCACCTCAATGCCATGTTCAACATTTCCCCTCTCATCTCTCCCTCCTTTTCTTCCACTTCCATGTCCAACACTTTTTTTTTTCTCTCTGGTCCTTTACTACTACTACTACTTAACTCCTATGCAGCCTTTCCCTCCCTCTCTCCATCCCATCCCACCCCTATCCAACAATTCTCCCTCTCTTTCCCCTTGCAGCATCTCTCCATCCCTCCCCCCACATTGAACAATTATTCCTCCACCCCATCTAGCACTACCCTGTCTCACTCCCTACCCTCATCCCAAGTGCTCCTGTCTCTCCCTCTCTCCTTGATCCCTCAAGAAAACCTGCCAGCATGCTGTAGGTTTATTTCTCTCCCTCCTCCCACCCGCTGACATGCTGCACATTTTTCCCCTCCCCCCCAGCCAACCACTGCAGTTTTTGCTCTCTCCCACCTCCCAGCCACCCGTGACCCGCCAGCGCGCTGCAGGCCTTCTTTCCCCTCACTCCCCTTCCACCTCCATCCATCGGCGATCTAACTCTGCAGCAGTGCAGCGGAGCCGAGCCGCTACGTGCCTCCTTCCTTCCGGCTGGCTTCACATTCTCCCACCCGTCCGAAGTTGAACTCTCTGAAGAGGAGGCAGGGCCAGCGCCGCGGCAGAAAAACCATATTTCGTAGCAGCGTGCAGCTAACACACGGCTGCCTGACGACGCGGATGACGGGAGGGAGCAGGGAGAGAACAAAACCTGCGTGCCGGCAGGTGGCTGGGAGGAGGGAAAGCGGAAGTGACAGTAAGCAGCAGCAAGGGAAACGTCGTTTGGGCTTGAGGTGCACCGTTGCTGGGCGGGCCTGAGCCCAAAGTGGGTGGGCCCAGGCCCACCCGTGGCTACGCCCCTGTGGTGGAGAGACGTCAGACAGGCAGCGCTTTCACTGATGCTGCGCAGGCGTCGGAGGTGGAGCGAGGTAAATTTAAAGACCCGGGAAATTGGGGATGGAGCAGAGGAGTATGTTTTTTTATTTTTAAATACAGCTCGACGGCACGGCGCCCTTGAAGGCAGGCGCCCCCCTGCGGCACTTACTGTGTTGACACGGCCCTGCTTTTCTAAAATACCATCAGAATTGAGCATGTCGAGACCCATGTAAAATGGAACTCCATATCTCATGCCTATAATTTTCATCAGAAGAACACAACATATTTTTTATTCATATTTATTTTTTTCTTTTTCTACAGCTTTTTGTAACTGAACCTCTTATTCTCTGGCTCTAATCCAAGGACTGAATACAAGAAATTTTAAAAGATCTCTGTTACATTAACAAGCTTCTTTTCCCAGATCATTGCACTCATTTACAGATCTATACTCTATCATAAGAATAATTTAAAGAGGTATTTCATTATTCTGGCAGAAACTCAAACTAGCTTTGAACAAGAAGGAAATAAAGATAAAAAATCATCTATTTCTGACAGAGATTTACAGGGATTTTATGCATGATATGAAAAGAAAAATGAAAATAGGCTTTTGGGGCCCTTTTACAAAAGAACTGTATGGGTAGCACCAGCTTGGCTTGTGGTGATTTGGCCCTACCACCGGACTCCTGGGGGAGTCCGGCGATAGTTTTGACTCCCACCACGTGCCAATTCCAATGATAGAAAATATTTTCTACTGCTGGAGCCCCTACCATCTCTTAAATAGGAGGCGGTAAGGGCTCCACCAGGAAATGGCCTCACAGCAAGTGTTTAACTTACTGCATGGCCATTTCCTTCCTTAAAAGAAAAAAAAGCCTTTTACCAGTGATGGTAAAAGAGGGCCTCGGTGCATGGCAAACCCACGCACTGACGCCACCTCACTACCCCTTTTACTGCCATTTTGTAAAAAAGGCCCTTGGTTTGTTAGCGGTATTAGACATTAACATATTTTGAATATTATTTATTAACATATTTTGTATAGAAAGAAATAGATGCACTTCCTTTGCAAATAAGCTCTAAAAAGCGTATATATGAAAAGTAAAATGGTACATAACCCTAAATTTGAAGGAGTGGCCTAATGGTTAGAACAATGGGTACAAACCATTGAAACCAAGGTTCATATTCTATTTCCTGTCCTGAAAGACATTGGGAAAATCACTTTTAGCTAGAGTTACTCACCTGCATTATCACATTAGCATGCACTAACACTGTTACCGCATGTTATTTTACCTTAGGATCTATTTTATGTAGTGGGACCTAATTACTAATAATTTGCATTAACAGCATTTGCATATGCAAATATAGAATGTTTATTTTTATCTTCATTAAATATTTGTCATACCGCCCTTCAAAGAAGCATCAGAGTGATTATCATACTGTAAAACTCCAAGTAAAATAGAAAGGTGAAGTGGGTGGAACTGCCTACGTAGTCAAATCTCATTTAAGGAATCCTAATCCTGCAGCAAAAGGACAACCCCGAGGTGGAGCAGTTACTCGTACACATGGACAAAATGGATCAGTGAGCAAAAAGAATGCACACAAATTTCTATTTGTTAAATTTCAGGAAGACAAGAAATATATTTTGCACAGAAAAATAGGAGTATGAAAAAAATAAAACACCACAGCAAAGAAAAATGAACACATATCAGGTCCCAAAATTATTTGGGTGTCATTATTCAGTGGCAGCAGTGACTGAATCAATTTAAAAGCTGGTGCCATCAATAAAGCCAGTTGTAGAGCTGAGTGTGGTTAAAGGGGTACAGTTTTTTTTTTTAGCACAGTTGACACTTTATTTTCATTATCTGCAGTCTCTAATTGGAACTCTTTTACTTTATGAATTAGAACAGAGTTAAATTACTTTTATTGGCCCTTTTAATAAGCCACGGCAAAAAGTGGCCTGCAGCAGTGCGAGCGTGTCTTTTGGGTGCACGCCGGGCCAGTTTTTGCCACATCCTGGAAAAAAGGGGTTTTTTAAGGGGCCGGAAAATGAACGTGCGGCAAAATAAAAACCAGCGCGCATCCATTTTCAGCCTGAGACCTTACCACCACCCATTGACTTAACGGTAAGGTCTCACGCGCTACCCGGGTGGTAAGCATGCAGTGCATGTCCACTACCATTTACTGGCGGGTAAGCGCCACACGGTAGAAAATATTTTCTACTGCGTGTTTTCAGTGCACGCCAAATTCAAAATGATCGCCCAGGGAATGTGGTAGCTGGGCGGTAATTTTGATTTGGCATGTGCTATATGCGCGTGGGCCCTCACACGCCTTTGTAAAAGGGCCACTTAGTATTTCATAAAAAGCTCATGAATTTCTGATAGGGAACCAGTAAAGGAGAGCTAGGTGATGAGAGGCATGGGAATATCTGAGCAGCTAGCAGAGATGCCTGATAACTAATGATTTCTAATGGGAATAGTGGGGATCAAAAGAGGCTTGAGTGAACCAAAATGAGATCTAGTGGCCAAGAGAGTTGGCTTAAAGGTCTCTTGTAGTCCCACATGTATCAGGTAGATGCAGCAGCTTGCCACTAGTGCTAGCCTAATGTGGGACTCAAAAAGAAGGCAGCAGTCAGCAGCCTTAATCCACATAGAACCCAGAAGAAATAGCAGTGGCCCATACCATAAAGGACACCAAAGAAAAGCCAGACTCTACTGCACTGGACCCAAAGAACAGGCAGTGGCCCAGAGTATGCAGATCCCAGAGAAGATAGCAGCCAGCACAGGGGAAGAAGAGACAAATACAAAAGGACATGAGAACATCAAGGGAGGAGTCAAGATGGCGGCTCGAGCTGGAGACTCCGCGGTTAGCATGAGCTGAAACTCTGCTGTTCAACCTTATTTTCCTTCTCCATATGTCGCATACTAAGAGGAAGGGGTGGTAAAGGGTTTACTACCGCCAGCCCGATTACCTGCCCCCGGTCAGCAAACGCTCCTGCGTTATGTCTCCAGCACCCCAGCGAGAAACGGTGAGAGGGACCCCGCATTTGGATATGTAGAAGAAGCGACATCTCCACTAGGGGTAGAGACATCGCTATCCCCCCCGGACCTTAATCCACCGCTTTGTCCTGCAATCCAGCGGTCGAGTATTGAGGACGCGAAGGAACCGGAAGTCGGTGACCGAAGGCCCTCAGACGGAGGTACTCTGCCCCAGGAATCAGACGTTACAACCATGGAACATGTGGTTCCCCAAGCGGTAACTCTACAATCCATTTGGTCAGCTATCCAACAACTAACGACTCTGGCTACAAAAACTTCTCAGGATATGGCTTTGCTGGTAAATAAAATAGATGCTTTAACGTTAGCTCATGAGGATGTTAAAACAGATTTGTCTATTCAAAAAACTGAAATCTCATCTCTGAAAGCAGTAACAGATACTCTGATAAAAGATAAAATCAAGGTTTCCTTAAAATTAGAAACTCTTGAAAACTATAATAGACGTCTGAATCTACGGATTTTAAATTTTCCTGTTTCACCTGGAATCGCCCCGATTGATTTCTTGAAAAAATACTTGATGGAAGTTTTGGCTTATCCTCAATCTGCAATTCCACCGATAAATAATATTTATTATTTACCTGAATCTAAACAATCTAAGGCGAATCCAGCAGAAAAGATACAGACACCTGAACTGAATTTACAAGACTTATCAGCATTGTTGGAGGAATCTATATCAGAAGTATCAATTCGAAGGACGCTTTTGGTGTCATTCGTTTTTGAGCAGGATATGAATGCCTTATTAAGACTTTACTTTAAGAACTCAAATAAAGAATTTTGTGGTCATAAAATCTGGATCTTTCCAGATGTGGTTAGATCCACACAAGATCGTAGAAAAGCATTTCTTGCCTACAGAGAGGAGGTTAAAGCATTGGGAGCTTCTTTTGTACTGGCTTATCCATGCAAATGCTGTATCAAATACCTGGGAAATAAGTACATCTTTTTTGAACCAGATCAGCTTAAAACGTTTATAGATAGTAAGAAACTGTCCAGATAGTGATTGATGAGTATTAAGAAATAGTATATAAAGCTGGAGGTATACGAGCCAGGCCATTTACGTTAATGTATTACTTTTATGTTTCTCCTTCAACTAGATGTCTCCTCTCCATAGGCGTAGACTGGGGGGGGCGAGGGGGGGCAATGCCCCCCAAACGACGAGGACGTGGACTGGCGCTAGAATGAAAAACAAAAAAACAAAAAACAAGCAGGCACGCGCTCGTCTCCGTCCGCTTCGCTGCTTCCCTGCCCTCTCTGTCTGCATCCCGCCCGAAAGGAAATGACATCAGAAGAAGGCGGGACACAGACAGAGAGGGCAGGGAAGCAGCGAAGCGGACGGAGACGAGCGTGTCTATCTATCCCCTCTCTTCCTACCCTCCGGCGCAGGCAGCACCAATCTTCTCTAAGCCTTTCTTGTTCCTGGCAGCGGTAGCGACGTACACGCTGCCTTCAGCTCTGCCCTGAAGCCTTCTCTTCAAGTTCCTGTTCCCGCATAGGTGGGAACAGGAACTTGAAGAGAAGGCTTCCGGGGCAGACCGAAGGCAGCGTGTATACGTCGCTACCGCTGCCAGGAGCACAGAAAGGTTGAAGAAGACTGCTGCCTGCACCGGAGGGAGGGAGGAAGAGAGGGGGTAAACGGAGTCACGATCCTGGACCTCGCGGGGGGGGGGGGCAGCAGAGGGAAGATGAATGGGACTGGGAGGAGGGTGGAGAGCAGAGGGAAGGAGTAAGAGATGGATGGGACTGGGAGGGTGGGAAGCAGAGGGAAGGAGCAAGAGATGGATGGGACTGGGAGGGGTGTGTGGGGAGCAGAGGGAAGGACCAGGAATTGGATGGGACTGGGAGGGTGGGTAGCAGAGTGAAGGAGCAGGAGATGGATGGGACTGGGAGGGTGGGAAGCAGTGGGAAGGAGCAGGAGATGGATGGGACTGGGAGGGGTGGGAAGCAGAGGGAAGGAGCAAGAGATGGATGGGACTGGGAGGGGTGGGTGGGGAGCAGAGGGAAGGACCAGGAATTGGATGGGACTGGGAGGGTGGGAAGCAGAGTGAAGGAGCAGGAGATGGATGGGACTGGGAGGGTGGGAAGCAGTGGAAAGGAGCAGGAGATGGATGGGACTGGGAGGGGTGGGAAGCAGTGGGAAGGAGCAGGAGATGGATGGGACTGGGAGGGGTGGGAAGCAGAGGGAAGGAGCAAGAGATGGATGGGACTGGGAGGGGTGGGTGGGGAGCAGAGGGAAGGACCAGGAATTGGATTGGACTGGGAAAGGAGGTGAGCAGAGGGAAGGAGCAGGAGATGGATGGGACTGGGAGGGGTGGGAAGCAGAGGGAAGGAGCAGGAGATGGATGGGACTGGGAGGGGTGGGTGGGGAGCAGAGGGAAGGACCAGGAATTGGATTGGACTGGGAAAGGAGGTGAGCAGAGGGAAGGAACAGAAGATGGATGGGACTGCGAGGGGTGGGGAGCAGAGGGATGGACCAGGAGATGGATGGGATTTGGAGAGGTCAGGCACAGCAGAGGGAAGGAGCAAGAGATGGATGGGACGGAGGGATGGTGAGCAGAGGGAAGGAACAGAAGATGGATGGGACTGGGAGGGGTGGGGAGCAGAGGGAAGGAGCAAGAGATGGATGGGACTGCGAGGGGTGGGGAGCAGAGGGATGGACCAGGAGATGGATGGGATTGGGAGAGGTCAGGCACAGCAGAGGGAAGGAGCAGAAGATGGATGGGACGGAGGGATGGTGAGCAGAGGGATGGACCAGGAGATGGATGGGATTGGGAGAGGTCAGGCACAGCAGAGGGAAGGAGCAGAAGATGGATGGGACGGAGGGATGGTGAGCAGAGGGAAGGAACAGAAGATGGATGGGACTGGGAGGGGTGGGGAGCAGAGGGAAGGAGCAAGAGATGGATGGGACTGGGAGGGTGGGGAGCAGAGGGAAGCCTACTGGAAAGAAGACACTGCATAAAACAGAAGACACTGGGATCAAAGCGAATAGAAAAACTACATGATCAGACAACAAAGGTAAATAAAAGTTTATTTTATTCATAATTTATTAATTGAAATGTGTCAGCTTTTTGAAATGTGCATCTGTGATATTTTGCCTGTAAATTTCATTTCCTTTCTCCATATTAGCATATTCATTTGCATATGTATATATGCAAATGATATGCTAATATGCTCCGCCCATTTTTTGCCCCCCCCCCCCCCCCCCCCCAAATGAAACAGTCAAACTACGCCTATGCTCCTCTCCCTATATTGATTGTGGTCTAAGAAAGCGATTTATCTTTTCTTTTTATGCTTATTTTACCTATTTTTTTAGAGAAAGCATATTAGTTGTGGAGATTAATATTTTTTCCTTTTTGGATATTGATGAATAATGCTATTTCTCTAATTACTTCGCTGTATTTCTGGTTTATAAGTATTATCTTGTAAATTTTGAAAACTTAATAAAGAAATTAAAAAAAAAAAAAAAGGACATGAGAAATGTCATAGAGAGGGTACCAAAGGGTGAAGGATGAGAAGAATACTTTAATAGTTTAATACACTTGATATACCACTCAATTCAACAAAGAGCAAAGTGGTTTACAATAAAATATTTTAAAACAAAAAAGAACTCCGTAAATTATTGGACAAAAATCCCCACAGAATAGTCAAACTTTCTAAGACCAACCTCATGCATCGCTACCACCCTGATCGATCAGTCCAAAAGCTCTCTGAAAATAATATATTTTCAACTTTACCTTAAATTGTTTAAAAGAAGCTCCCCCCCCCCCCCCCCCCCCCAAATATTCACAGGGAGCTGGTTCCAGAGAACCGGGGCACATCAATAAAATGCACTCTCTCATGTTGAACTAGGTGAACCTTGGAAGAGTGCCAGCAGATCGCAGGGCTTTACCTGGCTTCTAAGGGCTGATTTCTACAGGGAGTCAATGATAGTGAACATGATCCCTCCTTTTCAGTCCCTCCAGCATTAATCAAATAATGATTAATACCCATATAAGTCACATTTCCATATTCCAGTTTGTATATTAATAGCGAATGCAAGAGGGTATGCAAAACAAAATACAGCCAAAGGGACCAGCAGCATTCGCAACACACAAACCCTGAGCAAACCACTTGAGAGATTTGCTGTTCAAATCACAAACCAGAATCCAAAATAACTCCCAGATACTACAACAAATCACAGAATTGCACCTACCCACCCAACAACTGGGGCGTCACTGCTGGCCGAAGCAAGTGACCAACAAGCCAGCAAGCCCCAGTTTTGTCAGTATTCAAGTTTAAACGGTGTTGTTTAAGCCAGTCAGCAACCACCATCAGACAGTCCTGTAATGTGGTAAGATTAGGAGAATGGGGAGAACAGTACCTTACTTTGAAGATATCATCCAGATACACATAAACCCCAAAGACACAAGAGTATCAGAAGGGAGAGGAAAGAAGGACAGAGGAAAATAAAATGAGGAAGCAGAGAAAGGAGGCACAAGAGTGAAGGACAGAAGGTGATGATACTGTGGTAAGGGGAAAAAATGAGGGAAGGGATTTTGATCACACCTTTCTCAGTAGTACCTCAAGGCAAGCTCCATTCAGTTAGTTGTTTTCCTGTACTCAGAGGGCTTACAATCTGAGGGGTCCTTTTACTAAGGTGTGCTGAAAAATGGCCTGCGGTAGTGTAGACATGTGTTTTGGGCACACACAGAATTATTTTTCAGTGCACCTACAAAAAATGTCTTTTTTTTTTTGCCAAAATGGACGTGTGGCAAAATCAAAATTTCTGTGCATTCATTTTGGGTCTGGGAGCTTACTGCCAGCCATAGACCTAGCAGTAAAGAATTTGGGCGGCAATGACCTGCGCGCATCCGCTATTCGCACCAGAATATAAAAAAAAAATTTTCAGACGTGCGTATTGGACACGCGCCAACAATGAAATTACCGCAAGAGCCAAGCAGTAGTTGGGCGGTAACTCCAATTTGGCGCATGTTGGGCATATGTAGGCGCCTACGTGGTTTAGTAAAAGGGGCCCTAAGTTTGCTTCTGAGGGTTAACTTGCAAGATTGCAAGATCAGCAGTAGGATAGGATTTGTGCAGGACGTCTCCAGTTCTCAGTTTACTGATCTAACCATTAGGCTACTCCTCCACTCAGATAATTTAAAGGTGTGCACAGAATAAAGTATAGGGCATTTGACACCAACAGTCATAATGTAGCCCGATTGGAACCAACAGTCATCAACAGCAGAGAAACTAACTGGGTTGATGTCAACAAATGGTAGGGGCTGGATATCTTCTCTATAGAGAACTTCAAGAATAGATGTCAGTCTCACTAGTTTTTATAGGCGTTTAAGATATATATATGTGTGTGTATGTGGAGGGGAGGTGCTGGGTTTTGGATTAAGTCAGAGAACTTGTATGCTCATCTGACCAAGATGACAGAAAACCAATGAGAAAGAAAACTAAAGCTGACCTAGGAAAGAAGTGCAAGCCATTCCGTTTCTATGGATGACAGTTGGGATATATCTTTAGCAGCAAAAGCTGGAAAAACTGGTTAGACTGGGTGAGCCAATTCATCTTTTTCTGACATCATCTACTACATTACTGTATGCAGTGAGGAAGGAAGAAGAGGCGTGCAAGCAGGAGAAGGAACGAGAAAAGAGAGATAGTAGAAAGGAGAGAAGGAAAAAGCCAGGACAGAGAAAGCGGAATTTTAATTTTTTTCTGATGTAATTGATAGTGTCAGAAATGACTCTGTAGCTGCTCACATATGTTTGCTGTAGCTAGATGCATTAGTATAATGGAGTCAATACATTCCCTCTTGCTAAACTGGCTTCAGGAGTCCCACAACCCCGGCAGTAAGGAAGCACATAGTTTGAAGACTCTATCTGAAGAGGATCTGTCTGGGAGGAGTTTGTGGTTAACAGAACTCAATGCTGAATTTTCAGAAGATCCAAAAAGGAGAAAGTTGGCTGGGGTATTTACTTATTTGATAGACCACTTCATCAGGAATACATAAGACAGTATACAGAACCAGAGAAGTTAGCAGTAAAATTAAATGCAAACAAGTAGACAAGAGCGATTAGTTTACAAATAAAATTACCTTTCCTTATCAGCCATACCAGATCATTCCAGAACAATTGGGTTATGTCCATCCATCAGTAGAAGGAGACAGAGAAACAAAATAGTTCCGAGTGAACTGCCCCCCCTCCCCATGGCACAGTGCAACCATAGAATATTCAATACATTCTCTGTCTCAGGGGATGGTGGATGGACAGTGCAGCCCTGTGTTAGCGCTTTTCAGTGGGCTCCTGACTCTGTTAGTAGCTGAGTGTCAGCTGAGCAGAGGGTTGTGCTCATGTTCAGAGTTCCTGGCTCTTTGGTTTTAACCTCTCCTTGAGTTTGGTGGGCTCTCCAGCTTACTGGACTTCTGAGATTCATTCATGTACTGAGACAGCCATGGGCAAAGAAATTATATTAATTGTTAATTCTGTTTAAAGCTTGGTGTTTAAATTCTATTTCAACTTTTTAGTCCTGTAAAGTGAAGGAATGTCATCTGGTTTAGATTCTCAAATGTCTAACTTTTGCTGGGCTAAAGGTCAGAGAGAGAAACTTTCTTTGACCCCTTGTGAATGATGGAGGGTTAAGGCTAGTTCAAAGGTATTACCTTACCACACATATGTATATTATTATGAACAAGGCAAGCAGGCAGTTTGTTTAAGATTAGGCTGAAATACTGTTTAGAGAGAGGCAATAGTTAGATTTTAGAAGTTCTTGATATTTAGAATATGTCTTATAAGGAATACTGATTCTGCTTATTTTAGAATAAGTTTTATTCTGTGTAATTAATATTTCTATGTAGAATATCTGTTTAACTCTCTGCCTTACTTTCTAAGTAAGACTGCAGTTGAAAAGGTCAGCATCTGGTTTGAGTTATCTGCAGTCCTGGCTGGTTCAATGTATGAAGCTAATAGGTGAAAAAGGTCAGGAAAAGCCTTCTCCTTGATTGATTAGCTAAGTGTAGGACTGTAGCATTAAGCAAGAATATCCCTTAGCCCCTAAATGAACCCAGTTTAAGCTATAGCTGAGAAATTAATCATAATGAAATGCCAAGAGTTCTGGTGCCCAATTGTCTGGTGTGAGAGGCCCCAGGTTATAGGTCAGTTTGAGAAATATCAAACCTATGTAACTGATATTTTTAAAGTATATGTATGGTAATAATTAGTTCAAGGCAAGGTAACCAATCTATTCTTTACCATCTGGGAAGTAAGGGGGGCTAGAGAGGGGGATAGAACTGTATATAAGTGGGAGCAGAAGCAGCTTACGTCAGAAGGAACAGACAGAAGAAGGAGAGAGAAGACAGACAACAGGAGAAGAGAGCTGAAGAGGACAGACAGAAGCCACAAGACAAAGAGAGCTAAGAAAGAGAAGAGAGCTAGAGCTGATGTCCTACTTTGTTTGCTGGCAAATAAAGAAGATTTCTCCCTCATTCTGGTGTGTGCTGTTTGACTCCTGAAGTACCACAGATTCTGCTAACAATAGTGGTAATTCCTGCAACAATTCTTGGTGGCAGCGGTGGGATCCCGGACCCTGCATCAATTTCTGGCACCCAACTGACTGAGGAACATTAGCCGGGTATGTATTTTGTATTCTGTATTGTAATCCTAGCTAGGAAACTGTAAACCAGCCCCTCAAAAATTGAGGGAAGGGGAGTCTGATCAACTCTCAGCGAAGGCCTTAGTAGCTTCTAGTCGTGGGGACTAGTAGCAAAACCGCCTGAGCTTATCTGTATCTTAGAAATCTGAAATTGTTGGGTGGGATTTTCTGTACTGAATGTGTGTGATGAATGAATGATTAAACGAGTGTGGACTTCTTATAGCTGCGTTTCCAGTTAACGCGAGTTCAATTGGCCAGCGACGGAAGGAAGCGATTGTTGTCTGTCTACCATTTTGTCTCTGGATCTGTGGACCCCTAACCACACCTCCAAAAATTCCCTCCCTTTTTGTGTGTTGTAACTGTAAGCATTATGGGAGGGACATCATCTAGACAAATTGATACTCCCCTAGATTGTATGCTTAAGAATTTCAAGAAAGGATTTTTAATTAATGATTATGGACAGACTTTAAGCTTAAGTACTCTAAGAACCTTGTGTGAAGTTGAGTGGCCATCTATGGGAGTGGGGTGGCCCCCTAGTGGCAGCTTAGATATTGAAGTAATCCGGAAGGTCTACAGCATACTTGTAGGAGAACCAGAATATCTTGAACAACTCCCTTATATAGATTCCTGGGACAGCCTTGTGACTGACCCTCCCTCTTGGTTGAAAACTTATATGGGATCCCCAGTAAAGTTCATGTTGGGCCGCGTTCAAAGAAAGATTAGAAAATCTAAACTGGAAGAGGGAAAGAGCCCCAGGAAGCCTACCACCCAATCGGTGGCTTCCGCCCCTACCCTGTCCGAGAAACCCATACTCTCTGATGACCCCTCAGATCTTGAGCCACCACCTTATGGCCCATTGTTGGGGTTCCGTTCCACCCCCAGAGATCCACGGCGTCCTGCCCAAGCCTCTCCAGCACAGGCTTCTCCGGATAGTTCCTCCCCTTCTGTGCAAACCCCGCCACATCCTAGGGTGGACTTTTCACCCAGCCTCTACCCTTCTGTGCCACATCCTTCCCTGTTAACCTCCCATGACCCGCTTTGGGCTCCATTCCCTGACTCCTCAACTCCCGACAGCCCAGCCTCTCCTTCTAGTACCCCTACCCACTCATCAGGGGCCCGGCATCCCTTTCAATGGACTGAATCACCTGTGACCACCTCTCAGTCTATGAGTACCCCTCCCCATCCTTCAGGGTTTCAACATACCTCCACTGAATGGGTTAGACCTGCTGCAATCACCTTTGAGCATGATAGGAGGGTAGCTCCTAGCTCTACCTCAGGTTCCATTCCCACCTCCTCGAGAGTTCTGCCCCTCCGTCAGGTAACCATCACTCGACCGGATCCTAATAATGAGGGTCAGGTTATACAGGCACAGGCCTATCAGTATGTACCCTTCACAACCACCGATCTCCTGAATTGGAAGACGCATTACCCCTCTTATACTGAAAAGCCTCAGGCAGTGGTGGACCTAGTGGCTAGCATTATGGCCACCCATAACCCAACTTGGACTGATTGTCAACAACTTCTCCTGACCCTCTTCACAACTGAGGAGAGGCGGAAGATTTTACAAAATGCTGAGGCCATCACGCGAGCGCGTGTTCCCGAGGGGATACAGGACCCAGAGGAATGGGTTAGAACTCGGTTCCCTCGCGCAGCTCCAGCTTGGGATCCAAATAACGTGCAGCACTATGAACTGTTGTCTGGCTATTGCCGGGACTTGTTGGAAGGTATGAGGAAAGGCATAAAGAGGCCCATTAATCTGGCAAAGGTCTCTGAAATTCTCCAAGGGGCAACTGAATCCCCTGGGGCCTTTTTAGAGCGACTAATTGAAGCCTACAGAACATACACCCCATTTGACCCTGAGGCACTAGAAAACCAGAGAATGGTGAATAGTGCATTGGTGGCCCAGAGTATGCCAGATATCCGGAAGAAGTTGCAGCGTCAGGAGGGATTCGCAGGGATGAATACCACCCAGCTAATTGAGATCGCAACCAAGGTTTTCATTAATAGGGATCAGGAGGTGCGCCGAGAGGCTGACCGGAAGATGCAGAAGAAGGCCGACCTTTTGGCGGCAGCCATTACTAACTCCACCCTTAACCGAGGTCGACCTCTAGCTAATGGGAAGCCAAAGTGGGACCCCGGACCACCAGCCAGGCCCCGAGATTCCTTCAATCAATCCCGGCCACGGGGGGAGAATCCCAGACCAAGATTGGAGAGGGATCAGTGTGCCTACTGTAAGGAAAGAGGGCACTGGAAAGATGAATGCCCCCAGAGGCGCCAGGGACTGAGAAGGGGACCAGGAGATCGAGGAAGCCGAGGCCGAGTTCGAGAGGGAAGGTATGAGCCTCCTGAATCTGACATCATCGGGATAGCCGAGATGGCAGAATGGGATGAATAGGACAGACCGGGTTCCTACAAACTGGGCTCCCAGGAACCTATGGTCAAGTTAACTATAGGGAGCCGCTCAATTCCATTCATGATTGATACAGGAGCTGAACATTCTGTTGTGACGGAGCGATTAGCGCCTGTGTCTGGAAAAACTGTCCGAGTGGTGGGAGCCACGGGGGTGCAGAACCGGAGGCCCTTTCTGACGACCCGTAGATGCCAATTAGGCTCACACACAGTCACTCATGAATTCCTGTATATGCCAGACTGTCCAATCCCTTTGTTAGGCCGGGACCTGCTGTCCAAGCTTAGGGCCCAAATTTCCTTTGACTCTGATGGCCAGACTTCAGTCTCCTTTCGGCCCCCGACATCCAGCCCTAAGGGTATATTGAGTTTCTGCTGCCCCCTTGAAGAAGAATGGCGGCTGCATCAGTCGCATGGCCAAGTTGACCTACCCCTGGCAGACAGCTTTCAGGTCAGTGGGGTATGGGCAGAAGATAATCCCCCAGGGTTGGCCCGAAATATTCCTCCTGTCCATGTAGATTTACTTCCAAGTGCCCGGCCAATCCATCTTCGCCAATACCCAATTCCCCGAAAGGCTCTGGAAGGGATTCAAGCACATTTGAATCGTTTGTTATCCCATGGAATTATTCGACCTTGCCAGTCTCCATGGAATACGCCACTGTTGCCAGTTCAGAAGCCAGGGACTGAGGACTACCGGCCAGTCCAAGACTTACGAGTGGTCAACAAATCCACTATCTCATTACACCCTGTAGTGCCTAATTCATATGTCCTGCTGGGATTGATACCTTCTGGAGCTACCCATTTCACGACACTAGACCTAAAAGATGCCTTCTTTTGTATTCGGGTGGCCCCCGCCAGTCAACTGCTTTTCGCCTTTCAATGGGAAAACCCAGTAACAGGAAGGAAGCTTCAGTATACATGGACCCGCCTGCCACAGGGGTTCAAGAATTCCCCCACCATTTTTGGGACTGCCCTAGGACAAGACCTTAAGACTTTTAAATCTGAGCCTTCCAAGCGAGTTTTACTCCAGTATGTAGATGACCTCCTGATTGCAGCAGTGACCCAGGAAGAGTGTTTTGAGGCTACCAGAGAATTGCTGGAGCTACTCTTGGATGCAGGCTATAAGGTCTCACGCTCAAAGGCCCAACTTTGTCAGTCAGAAGTGAAGTATCTGGGCTTCTGCATCTCCCAGGGAAGTCGGAGACTGGATGTCAGTAGGAAGCAAGCAGTTGCTGCAATTCCCCAACCCAAGTCCAGAAGGGAAGTTAGGGAATTTCTGGGAGCAGCCGGATTCTGCAGAATTTGGATTCCAAATTTTGCACTGATGGCGAAACCCCTTTACCAGGCCACA
This sequence comes from Microcaecilia unicolor, assembly GCF_901765095.1. Lineage (NCBI taxonomy): Eukaryota > Metazoa > Chordata > Amphibia > Gymnophiona > Siphonopidae > Microcaecilia > Microcaecilia unicolor. The sequence goes on from NC_044039.1 coordinate 95,220,371, forward strand.
AAGGGGGGTGAAAAGGAACCATTTGAATGGGGACCTACTGCTCAACAATCCTTCATTGCCATAAAGAAAGCCCTACTCCAAGCCCTTGCGTTAGGCCTTCCTGATGTGGAGAAACCTCTCTCACTGTATGTCCATGAGCGACAGGGGGTTGCTCTGGGTGTGCTGACCCAGATGATGGGATCCTGGCAGAGGCCTGTTGCATACCTGTCTAAACAGCTGGATGGAGTGGCTAAAGGATGGCCAGCCTGCATGAGGGCCATTGCAGCAACAGCCTTACTGGTCCAGGAAGCTGATAAGTTGACCTTGGGGCAAGAACTGGTTGTCAAAGTCCCCCACGCAGTTCTCACCCTCATGGAGTATAAGGGCAACCATTGGTTTACAAATAACCGTATGGTTAAGTACCAAGCCAGTTTATGTGAGAATCTACGGATACACCTGGAAACAGTGGCTACATTCAATCCCGCCACTCTTTTGCCAGCATCTGAGGGACCACCGGATCATGACTGTATCCAAACTATGGATGAAGTGTACTCCAGTCGACCAGATCTCAAAGATGTTCCTTGGAGGGACCCAGATGTAATTTATTTCACAGATGGAAGCAGTTACGTGGAGAACTCCAAGCGATTGGCAGGCTATGCTGTGGTGACAGAGGACAAGGTGATAGAAGCAAGGGCCCTGCCCCAAGGAACTTCAGCTCAGAAAGCAGAACTTGTGGCCCTCATACGAGCTCTGGAGCTAGCAGCAGGACTGGTGACCAACATTTATACTGATTCCAAGTATGCCTTCACAACCCTACATGCTCATGGAGCTTTGTATAAGGAAAAGGGACTCATAAATGCTGCAGGCCAACCTGTTAAGTATGGACCCGAAATACTTCAGCTGCTAGAGGCTGTTTGGGCCCCTAAGAAGGTAGCTGTCATTCACTGCAGGGGACACCAAAGGATAGATACTCCAGTGGCCCGAGGGAACCGCCATGCTGATCGGGTGGCCAAGGAAGCTGCTCGAGGACCCCCAGCAAGTACTGTGACCCCCCTGTTCCAAATTCGACTGCAAGAATGGACGCCTATGTACACCCAAATGGAAGAGAAATGGGCTCAAGAGGAAGGTGCAGTAAGGAGACCTGATGGCTGGTTACATCTCCCTGATACCAGAGTTCTGGTGCCACGCCACCTAGCTTGGCCTGTAGTGTCTCAAGCTCATGACTTGTCACACTTAGGGAAGACAGCACTAGCCCGCCTACTCAGTCGAGTAGTGGTCTTGGAAGGATTGGATAGTCTGGTTGCCACTGCCTCTGCCCGATGTACTCTCTGTGCCCAGAATAATGCTCGTCAGGGACCCCGTATTCCACCAGGAGTTCAGTCTAGAGGACTAACACCCTTTGAGTCCCTAGTCATAGACTTCACAGAAATGCCCAGGAGCGGTAGGCTCCGATACCTCTTGGTCATGGTCTGTACTTTCTCTGGGTGGGTGGAAGCATATCCTACAGTCACTGAGAAAGCCACAGAAGTAGCTCGAGCCCTCCTTAGGGATGTCATCCCCAGGTATGGACTGCCCCTTGCCATAGGCTCAGATAATGGTCCCGCCTTTGTTGAAGCCACACTTCAGGCCCTGTCCCGCGCATTGCGCATTACTTGGAAATTGCATTGTGCCTACTGTCCCCAGAGTTCAGGGCAGGTTGAGCGGGCAAACAGAACCTTGAAAAATAGCCTAGCAAAGATGTCAGGAAACCCAACTGAAATGGCCACAGGCACTGCCATTAGCCCTCTTCCGCTTCCGATGCACTCCAACTAAAGGAACAGCCCTCTCTCCCTTTGAAATTGTGTATGGGAAGCCCCCAGCCATTTTGCAGGGAATTAGGGGAGACATAGGGACTTTAGGGTCTGCCCAGGTGCAGGAGCAGGTAGCCCTCTTGGGCAGGATAATTTCTGAGCTTCAGTCTTATGTGAGAGAAATAAACCCTGTCCCCTTCCAGGCTCAGGTACATTCCTTCCTGCCAGGGGATAGAGTTTGGGTGAAAGACTGGAGGCTCCAGCCTCTGGGGCCCCGATGGAAAGGACCTTTTACTGTTTTGCTTTCTACCCCTACAGCTGTGAAGGTCGCAGGGATAACTCCATGGGTCCATTGGTCTCGAATCAAGTCTGCTGACCAGACTGAGCCCAGCACGGATCAGACAGAGCCTAAACAGTGGAGAGCAGAAAGTGATCCAGCGGAGCCATTGAAGTTGCGCTTGACCCGAACCAAAGAATCTACTAGCTGAAAAGAAGGGTCAACTGCATACTGCAGGAGCTGCTGAACTTCGGCTTCACACTGAGACTCTTTCTTGCCCAGATTCTGGCTTTCCTGGAATTTGAGAGCTTGATCCTTGTCAGTTGAGGGTCTATCCCAACTGGTATAAGAACTCAAAGACTGAGAACATTATATTAGAGTAATCTGTGATTAGCACAGACTGTTGGAATATTATTGCTTAATTAGTTTGCTGTATTTGTTTTAGATTAGGAAGAAAGAAAATGTTAGTAGTTTGGATGCTTTTGTTGTTTTCTACTCCTTGCCTCCTTGTTCCTAATACCCCAACTCGCTCCAACCTTTGGCTACACTCTGTTCAGGAACTAATTAGCCAGGCAAAGATTACTTCCCCTTGTATTGTGTGTTCCCGATTTTCTCCTTATACTACAGATGTCCCAGCTGTTCCTGTCCCTGTGCCGCTTACAGCTCTTATACCTCCCTACTTTTCGAGTTCAGGCCCTTGGAGCCAGGATTATACTTGGTGGTCCTTTTATAATGCTACTTCCCCCTCTGAATCTTCTCTAAGGCCAGTCTTTACGTCTCCCTATCCAGCTTCTGGAGTGTTTTGTTTAACAAGAAACATCTCAACTGTTCTTCCCATTCCCTGTAACTATACTAATGTTCTCCCAGAAAAAGGGGAATCTGTGTGGGTAGTTTCTCCAGGTACTCCTATGTGCCCTACTACCGTACCTGCAGATTATGACCCAGGTGATTATCTGGCTCCTAACCTTACCACTAAGAGGACTATAGTGTCCAAGCTTATTTTCTACTTTCATAAGTCCCCGGGGTATGAAGAGTTTATAACAAATGAGCAGCCTGTCACAATTGGGGATTGGCACCTATGGTGTGCAAAGTCTCCATTTCGTCTTCGTTCCCCCTGGGATAGGGGCTCACACTATGGGCATCCTAAGTACCTTGTCCAGCCTGAGCCAACATTTATTGGGAACTTTCCTCACCCTCTCCTTGGTCATTACTGGCTCTGTGATAATGTCCTCCACATGATTCTTCCCCCCACGTATGAGTTTTGTGTATTGGTAACCTTGAATTATTTCCCTAAAGTTATTCCTCTTCTCAGGCCACCATCCCTGCACCGCTCTAAGCGAGAGGCTTTGTCCTTACCCTCTTCCGTTGCCATAGAGGATGAGGCGATTGAATTAGCCCTCCAGTATATCAACTCTACTTATCCTCTGACTAAAAAGAGACTTGTGGCCCTTTCTGCTACGGCCTAGATTCCAATTGGGGGCCCGGTAGCGGGTATTACTGAACTAGGCATGGCTACCCGGAGACTTCAGTCCCTACTCCATGTTTTAGTTCATGAGCTGAACGTGGTAGTCAATGCATTGCAGGATCAAATTAATGAATTAAGTGTAGTTTCTCGGTATAACCGTATGGGCCTTGACTACCTCTTTGCAGCCCAGGGTGGCCTCTGCACAGTGCTAAATTCTTCAGAGTGCTGTACTATTGTCATAAATAGGACGCATGTAGTTAGGCATGCCATGGATAAAGTCCTACAGTTGGCCAGCCTTAATGTGGAGGATTACCGAGGAGGATTAGACCTTACCTCCTGGTGGTGGTCATTGACCTCATGGATACATCCCTTGTTCATTTCCCTAATAGTTTTAGTTTTAGCAGGGTTGTTGTTTTGTTTCCTGGCCTCATGTGCTTCGGCAGTATGCCGTCAGACCTTAACAAGTAGGGTAATGGTGATTCACAAGCCTATTCCTAGACGTTATGCCCCAGGAGGAGGTATGGAGTTGGGATCACTATAATCTCCAGAGTTTGAGTTGTGAGACTTATCTCTGCATAAGCTGATTTTAGTCTCAAAGGGGGGAATGAGACAGCCATGGGCAAAGAAATTATATTAATTGTTAATTCTGTTTAAAGCTTGGTGTTTAAATTCTATTTCAACTTTTTAGTCCTGTAAAGTGAAGGAATGTCATCTGGTTTAGATTCTCAAATGTCTAACTTTTGCTGGGCTAAAGGTCAGAGAGAGAAACTTTCTTTGACCCCTTGTGAATGATGGAGGGTTAAGGCTAGTTCAAAGGTATTACCTTACCACACATATGTATATTATTATGAACAAGGCAAGCAGGCAGTTTGTTTAAGATTAGGCTGAAATACTGTTTAGAGAGAGGCAATAGTTAGATTTTAGAAGTTCTTGATATTTAGAATATGTCTTATAAGGAATACTGATTCTGCTTATTTTAGAATAAGTTTTATTCTGTGTAATTAATATTTCTATGTAGAATATCTGTTTAACTCTCTGCCTTACTTTCTAAGTAAGACTGCAGTTGAAAAGGTCAGCATCTGGTTTGAGTTATCTGCAGTCCTGGCTGGTTCAATGTATGAAGCTAATAGGTGAAAAAGGTCAGGAAAAGCCTTCTCCTTGATTGATTAGCTAAGTGTAGGACTGTAGCATTAAGCAAGAATATCCCTTAGCCCCTAAATGAACCCAGTTTAAGCTATAGCTGAGAAATTAATCATAATGAAATGCCAAGAGTTCTGGTGCCCAATTGTCTGGTGTGAGAGGCCCCAGGTTATAGGTCAGTTTGAGAAATATCAAACCTATGTAACTGATATTTTTAAAGTATATGTATGGTAATAATTAGTTCAAGGCAAGGTAACCAATCTATTCTTTACCATCTGGGAAGTAAGGGGGGCTAGAGAGGGGGATAGAACTGTATATAAGTGGGAGCAGAAGCAGCTTACGTCAGAAGGAACAGACAGAAGAAGGAGAGAGAAGACAGACAACAGGAGAAGAGAGCTGAAGAGGACAGACAGAAGCCACAAGACAAAGAGAGCTAAGAAAGAGAAGAGAGCTAGAGCTGATGTCCTACTTTGTTTGCTGGCAAATAAAGAAGATTTCTCCCTCATTCTGGTGTGTGCTGTTTGACTCCTGAAGTACCACAGATTCTGCTAACAATAGTGGTAATTCCTGCATCAATTCCTGCAACAGTACTACAGGAGCTCAGATTGGCCATGCATTGGAGCTACAGAGTTCTGCCACACTTTGCAGCTACAGAGTTTTATCATGCCTCTGAGCTGCAATGCACACCCATCTTTCAGGGAGGCAAAGCTTAGCCAGTCTCCACAGCTGTAGAGCTTAGTCATACTCCAGAACTGCACAGCTCAGCCATGCTCCAGAGATACAGAACCAAACCATGCTACAAAACCTAGTTGTGCTCCACAGCTCAGTCATGCTTCATGGTTACCGGGTTCATCTATGCTTCCTTACTGCATACGGTGTCCAAAGCTCAGCCAGGTATCAAATCTGCAGGCCTCAGCTAAGCCACAGTTTTGCAGACATCGGCCCTCCATAAGGCCTGAGGTGTTCACCCAAACTTCAGAGGTCCAGGGCTCATGCATACATGCAGGCAGGGAGTTCTCTCTGGGAGACAGCTCACCTATGCATCGAGAATAGAGAGCATGGCAAGTGAGAGCTCGACAGTCACACTGATGCTTTGGAACTCAGATGTTGAGCTAGGGAATTGGGGGTTGAGAGCTGAGCTAGTACATCAAACCTGGGGAGCTAAGCTGATGCATCGGTACTGGAGAGCTGAGCTGAGCTGCAGCTTCAAAGCTGTAGTGCTGGGCAATGGACCTACTGCATCAGTATTCGATTTTGCAACAGACTTGGCAGCCTTACTGATGCTTCACAGCTTTGGCAATCAACTATGCTTTGGAACTGATGGCCTCACATATCTTTCTCCGCTACTTTGTTCAGCCAGGGTTGGAGCTAAATAACCCTTGTATAATCTTCTACTTTCCATAGCTCTGCTAGCTCACAGTTGGATAACTCTGCTAAGCTGTCCTACTCAGCAACTCACCTATGCATTAGGCTTCGACCATCAGAGCTGAGGGATTCTTTACAATAGCAGAGGTACCTATGTTTTCGATTGTATGTGCCTCAGCATGATTTTGGCCCTCCTTAACTTGGCTATGGGTCCCAATTTGCAACCTCTTCTGTTTATCTTTCTGCATGTGGTTTAGGTTCGTCAATCAGGCTATTCTTACAGCTCCTCAAATGGATTTTTAAAATATAGTATTTTAGTTCACAGTCTCAGCTGTATTTTCAGCTTGTATATTTCCTCCAGTTCTTCAGGGCTATTCAGCTGAGTTCTCTGCTGAGGGGATGGTAGCCTTTCAATTTCAAGGCTCATAACCTTCGAGGTCTTCCATCTGATAAGGGCAGCTGGTTAGTGTGCAATATGAGGATGGTGCATCACATGACTGGCAATGATTCTGTTGGCACTATCGCACAGCTCACTGAGAGTGCTATCAGGGCATTTTATTTGGCTCATCCTCTCATTTAGGGGCAGTGCGTTTTTTCTAGTGAAAAAGGTGCTGGTACTCAAATGCCAGGCAACTCTTCAGGGGTGGGGTGATCATTGAGGGACCCACCCCATAATAGCCTGGCCCCCTGCAACCAGTCACAGAATCTATGACAAGGTAGAATTAGTGTGTAGGGCCTGTGCTTTTTCATAAAAACTTGGGGACCATGGGTCAATTTTAGCAGTCAATGGAAAAGGTGCCGGTACTCAGTACCCCCAAGTACCCACTCAAAAACAGCCCTGTTTAGGGGACTCTTCAGAAGCAGATACAGTGAAACCTCGGTTTTCATTGACTTTGGATTTCGTTTTCGTCGTATTAGCGAAAACTTTGTCTCGGTTTTTGTTGGTTGCTTCGGATTTCGTTGACGTGCCCACGCTGCTAATTTTGCGTTCTCCTGCGTCGTTCTTCTGGGGCGTTGTTTCTCATTGTGTGATCACTGCCAGCTCTCAGACAACAGATTGCAAATAAGAATTTCGTCGTTTGTCCCACACTGCGTTGTTTCTCGTGTGATTTCTTATTGCCTCGGTTTTCATCGGTTTCGGTTTTCGCCGATTATTTTCGGACGGATTATCGACGAAAACCGAGGTTTCACTGTATATCTAGTGTGTGAGGTATGAATCACCATTACGTTAATCTTACTGGAGGTAGTAACTAGAGAATGACACGGGGGACAAAGTTTGTCCCCATTCCCGCCCCATCCCCATGGGTTCTGTCTCTGTCCCCATCCGTCCCCGCAAGTTCTGTCTCTGTCCCCGACTCGTCCCCACAGGTTCTCACCCCATCCGCGCCAAGTCCCCGTGGGCTCTGTCCTCATCTGCAGAAGCCTTGAACACTTATAATTTTATATTTAAATCTTTTTATTAAAGTATAAAAAGGAACAATATGCTGTACAACTGTTAAGTATAAATTACAAATAGAAAACAATAATAACAACGAGCAGCTATAATAACCCTCCTTCCCACCACCACCCTCTACCCTTCCAACCCCAATAATAGGTGATTTCTACACCAAGGAATCCTAATTCACACTGTTAAAATGTCCAGAGGTATAAAATGCAACCTGTTCTATATGCCCTAGAGAGAGAAAATATGCCCTATGAAGCACTGTTCTTATTTATCCACAGATTAAAAAATCGTGTCATCAACAATCTCAGGATTCAATCTAGCTCTCCTGTCTTCCACAATCCTTCCTGGAACAGAAGTTGTCTTCTTAGAAGATGTGCTGGTAGCAGGATGTACAGGATCCCCCATGCAAATTTTGCTAGTTGTGGCCAGTATGTTTGCTTGTTTTTCCAAAAAATCAAAATATTGTTGTCTGCATCACTCAAACATAAATAACAGTCCTGTTCATTAACAGGTTTCAAAGTAGAAAATGACACGGGGACAAAGTTTGTCCCTGTGGGCTCTGTTCCCATCCCCACCCTGTCCCTGTGGGCTCTGTCCCCGTCCCCACCCTGTTCCCGTGGGATATGTCCCCACCCCGTCCCCTTGAGCTCTTATATGCTCTGTCCCCGTCCCCACGGTTACTGCGGTTCCCCATCCCTGTGTCATTCTCTAGTAGTAACCATCTAGTCCTTTAGAGCTAGCTATTTTCAAGTCTGTGATGCCACTTCCTTTAGGTAGGTCTACCCTTTTGCTTAAGTCCTGATAGCAAGAGGAGGAAAATTCCAAAAGGACACTGCCGAAACAAGAACATAGTATTGGCCATTTTAACATGCTCTTTATACAGTCACACTTAGCAGCCCTTTTACAATGCTGCAGTAGAGCTACTGTGGTGTTGGTGCATGCCAGTCCAGCACTACTGCCGGCCTACTGTGGGAGCCGGTGGTAGTGCCACCCTCACGTTGCACCATTTCTGGCATGACCAGAAATATTTTTTATTTTTACCGCCAGCTTAGTGTGGGAGCCCATACCACTTCCTAAATAGGAGGTGGTAAGGGCTCCCCCAGGAAATGGCAATATGGCAAGTTTGTACTTACCGCACAGCCATTTTCTTTCTTTTTTCTTTTTAAACCCGCTGTGGTAAAAGGGGCTTTGGTGTGTGAAAAATTCAGCACCAACACCACCGCAGGGCCTCTTAATGCCAATTTATTTAGCACCAGAGTTTGAGCCCTATATGACTTAAACACACCCTTACAGAATAGTGCATAGAGCACTAAGAGGTATAAGTGCTACTTTTTGAGCATATATGTATGCAAAGGGATGCCTGATTATAGAATTACCCTTCACATAATAACTGCTACATTTACCAACTGAAGTTGTTTTAATTGATAAATCAGAATCTCACCCAGTAAGAAGGTAAATAATCAAGCTGATTGAGTACTAACATATGGAAGAGTGTTTAGAGCACTTAAGTACTACTACTAATCATAATTTCTAAAGCGCTACTAGACGTATGCAGCGCTGTACACTTGAAGATGAAGAGACAGTCCCTGCTCGACAGAGCTTACTATCTAATTAGGATAGACAAACAAGCGATAAGGGAATATTAAAGTGAGGATGATAAAATAAGGGTTCTGCACAAGTGAATAAGGGTTAGGAGTTAAAAGCAGCATCAAAAAGGTGGGCTTTTAGCTTAGATTTGAAGACGGCCAGAGATGGAGCTTGACATAACTGGCTCAGGAAGTCTATTCCAGGCATATGGTGCAGCAAGATGAAAGGAACAGAGTCTGGAGTTAGCAGTGGAGGAGAAGGGTGCAGATAAGAGAGATTTACCCAGTGACAGAGTTCCCGGGGAGGAATGTAGGGAGAGATGAGATTGCAGAGGTACTGAGGAGCTGCAGAGTGAATGCACTTATAAGTCAATAAGAGGAGTTTGAACTGTATGCGGAAACGGATAGGAAGCCAGTGAAGTGACTTGAGGAGAGGGCTAATATGAGCATAATGACACTGGCGGAATATTAGTCGTGCAGCAGAATTTTAAACAGATTGAAGAGGAGAGAGATGGCTAAGTGGGAGACCTGTGAGAAGCAAGTTGCAATAGTCTAAGCGAGAGGTGATAAGAGTGTGGATGAGGGTTCTGGTAGTGTGCTCAGAAAGGAAAGGGCGAATTTTGGTGATATTATAGAGAAAGAAACGACAGGCTTTAGCAGTCTGCTGAATATGTGCAGAGAAGGAGAGGGAGGTTAGTGTCACAGTGGTCTGGGAGCAGAGTTGGGGCAGATCTAGGACATATACAGTTCAGGGCGAATCCTGTATATTGGCTAGATTCTATAAAATACACCTAGGCATATTCTGTAAAGTACACCTAAATTTTATAGAGTAGGCTTAAATTTCCATGAGGTTAATAGAATAATGCCGAACACTTCTCCATGTGACCAAAAGTAGTCACAGCCATTTACGCCATGTTTTCCTTGGCTTAAATCCCAACGCCTAAAATAGGAACAGAGCAGATGTATTCTATAACAAAACGTACAGATTTTAGAAACTCCCATGCCACGCCGATGGCCGTGCCCCTTTTAACTATGCGACTTAGAATTTAGGCACGTCATGTTACAGAATATGCTTACTGAGATGTGTGTGCTTAAATATTAATGCCAATTAGTGCTGATAATTGCTTAACATCCAATTAACAGCACTGATTAGCTAGTTAACCAATTAAATTATGCACATTGTTATAGAATATGCTTCAATTTCCATATGGAAATTAAGGTGCCATATATAGAATCCCAGGGTATGTGTATTCTATAAACCATGTGTAACTGTAGTCGAGGTTCACAGAATAGAACTAAGGGGCCCTTTTACTAAGCTGCGTAAGTGTCTATGCACGCCCAATGTGCGCCAAAATGCAGTTACCACCTGACTACCGTGTGGCTCTTGCGGTAATTTCATTTTTGGCACGTGTCCTATACACGCAGCCGAAAAATAATTTTTATTTTTGGGCATGCATATCGGACGCATGCCAAGTGGCATTTGATATGTGTAGGTCATTTCCACCTGGTTACCACATGAGACTTTACTGCTAGGTCAATGGCTGGTGGTAAGGTTGCAGATCCAAAATGGACGTGCGGCAATTTTGATTTTGCCGCAGGTCCATTTTTGGCAAAAATGTTAAAGAGCCCTTTTTTACGGGTGCGCTGAAAAATGGATCTACGTGCGCCCAAAACCCGCACCTACACTACCGAAAGCCATTTTTCAGTGCATCTTAGTAAAAGGACACCTAAGTGCTCTTTTTTTCGGCACTGATTTTTTTTCCGTGCCATATTCCAGACCTCTAACCAATTAAGAACAAAGAAAATTTAGGACAGCAAAAAGGCCGTGCTAACCTTATCCAGGCAGCGATCTGAATATCGGCCAACTTGAATAATTTCCAGTGTCTGCCTTGACCCTGATATATTCAGTGTTGGAGCCCAGGTCAGGCCCGGGAATAAATATCCAGGTCAGATTCAGCCTCCAGCACCCAGTGCCTTTAGATTTGCTGACTGCTGCGGAGTGAATATCACGAAGAGTGTCACATTTCTGTTCACAGGATTGTGACATAACCTGGCTGAGCCAGTCGATTGGATGGTAATGAGTTAATAGTTAAATATATTTTAGGGTTTAGTGTGTGAGTTAGAAACACAAGAGATGCATTCTAATTGGTGCATACTTATGAACCTGCACCAATCAGTAGTAGGAGTTTTGGTGGACTTCCGATTTTTCGGAAGGAAGCAAGAACGGGAGGTGTTGTCGCAGCGGTAATTAACGGTCATTCCCTTAGGGGATGGAACATTGTGGGTTGTTATTTGGATTTATTACATTGGGGAAGTAGAGGTCTGGATAGGGTTCATGTTTGTTACTCTCACGAACCCTGGGCATAGGCAGACTAGGTGTCACCGCGAGCCTGCCTTGGGGTGGGGAAGTTGGTTGGTTTACATTTGGGGTTAGTTCATTACCGTCTAACCAGGGGTGAGTTGAGTTTAAGATGAAACAAGTTGGAAATTTAAAATTGATGGAAGGGGAATGTTGATAGAGTGCGGAATTTGTTAAGACAATGAAATAAAGTTGTTCATTATTTTGCCACATGTGATGGTGTCTTCCAAGTTTTTATTTTGTTTCTGTATTTATGTTGTTTCTGTTTTTATTTTGTTTTTGTATTTATGTTGCTACAGTTGAGGGAGTGTGAATGCCAGAGTTAGGTAAAGATCAGTGCATAGCTCATGAAGTGGTTTATTATCAAGCACGATACATTTTAGTAATGCACATGCTAAAATTATTTAGCATAATATTTAGTTCATAGACATGCCCTCCACCCCCACCACAGCAGAACATTCCGCAACTTAAATTCAGGAACTGGAGATCTGGTTAGTGTTATCCTCGCCCCTGTCTGGAGCTGTGAAAGCTGTTCAGAAACACAGGCTTTCCTCAGGGGTCTTATTTAACTTGTCCAACTAAACTTATTTATTTATTTGTAGCATTTGTTACAAATGGTATTACGTTAAGGTGCATACATTCATGGTAACATACATGGAACATAATATATATGGAACAGATCATGGTATATATATATATATATATATATATATATATACACACACCATGTGCGTACATACATGGTAAAGAAGAATACATTATGGTATTGCAAGAAGGTTCCTGAGTAATAAATTGGGTTGTAACATACATTAGGTCATCGACTATAGAGAGACCCTATTCGACATAAGGTTTAAAGTGGTAGTGCTTGATCATTAATAGCAAAGAGGTTAAGCAGTCAGGCGATAAAAGTTTGGTTTTGTATAGATTGTGTATAATGTTATTATTTAGTATTTAAGATGGATGTTGATGGTATGCCTTCTTGAAAAGATCTGTTTTCAGTAGCCTTCAGAAGATGGTTACTTCTGTACATTTTATAAAATGTTATTTATTTCGGGGGGTCACATGGTACCATGGAGGAGAGCGGTCGCTGAAAAGTGGAGCTCCCACACTTCCTATATAACTGATCTGCAAAATCGGCATCTCATATACGACCTGCTAATACAAACCTCTTGAGGCGAACCGGAACGGAGAGTAAACAGAATAAGAACTTTTATTTACTCTCTAGTAGCGACATGACCTCCAGAATCCAAAAAAAAGAGAAGGGCAAGATTCCGGATTCTAAAATGGCGGACAGCCCGCCGACGCCAGGCCCCTCGGCCTGCTCCGCGTGGACCGCGGAGCTAACAGCAGAGGTAATGGCGGCGATAGAAGCAGCACTAGACAAAAAATTACAAGCTCTTTATGATAGAGCTGAAGCTGCCCATGAGCGATTAGATGGCTTTCATTTGGACTTAGACAATATACAGCAGCAAGTCAGTGACATTGAGGACCGCATGCAAGAGACAGAAGAACCCAGAGAGACGCTCCAAAAGAAAATGAAGGAGATGGAGCAGAAGTTGGATGATTTAGAGAATCGGGCGAGGAGAAATAATCTGCGCTTTATTGGGTTACCAGAAAGCCTGAAAGAAGCGGATTTAGTGAGTTTTATGGAACACTGGCTTACAGAGACACTGCAACTAAACAACTTACAAGATCCATTGCGCATTGAACGTGCCCACCGGTTAGGACCCCGCCGTACATCAACGGAAAAACCCAGAGTGGTCATAATAAAACTTTTACAATATGGGCAGAAACAGGGGATTTTGAGAGCCATTCAGGTGAGCCAGAAACTACAATATGAGGGGCGCAAAATCTTATGCTTCCAAGACTACTCAATTAGCGTGGCCACGGCAAGACGGGCCTATGCTCCGATATGTGCTGAGCTGTATGAGCGAAAAATAAAAATTTTTCTGATTTATCCCGCCAAACTGAAAATCTATCAAGACGGTGTGGAAAAAAACTATGAAACAGTAGAGGCGGCCAAGGAGTTCCTGAAAACGTTGCCAATCAAAACAACGAAATGAGAGAACAACCAGTAATGTACAGAAGCGGTGCTTGTTCATGGAGGACTTGAGTGATTAATAAACCATGAGGGCACACTATACTTATTTGGCAAACAGACTGCAGCTTTCTTATAAGAAGGCACCAGGGGCGTAGCCAGCCTCCCGTGGGGGAGGGGTCCAGAACCCGGGGGGAGGGGGCACATTTTAGCCTTCCCCCCGGCTCTGCCCCCCCCCCCCACAAACATTGCCGCCCCCTCCCGCCACGAAACCGCCGCCGCTGCAGCCTACCTTTACTTTTGCTGGTGGGGGATCCCACTCCCCGCCAGCCGAAGTCTTCTTCTCAGTCACTTCCGGCTCTTCAATTTGTTTGCTGACGTCCTGCACGTACAGACTCAGAGAACAGAACTGTTCTCTGAGTCTGACGTCCTGCACGTACAACGTGCAGGACGTCAGCAAACAAATTGAAGAGCAGGAAGGACTGAGAAGACGTCGGCTGGCAGGGAGTGGGATCCCCCGCCAGCAAAAGTAAAGGTAGGCGGCGGCGGGGGCAGGTTCGCCGGGAGGGGGGTCCGGGGGCGAATCTGCAGGGGCCCCGGCCCCCTCAGGCCCCACGTAGCTACGCCACTGGAAGGCACAGCTGCATCAGATATCTACCTGGGAAATGAACTAGACAAGTGGGAATAAGAGACTGCAGAAACATGAAGCCCCATGAACTAAGCCTTGCTATGGATCAGCACGTGGCTTGCTTTTGAACTGTGAGTACCGCGCCAATTGACCTTAAGCGGCTACAGCAGAGGGTGATAAGTGAAAAATGCAGCACTATTGGACCTTTTGAGATAAGAAACCTCTAGGACAGTTATAAGCCTTTAAATATCTTGTGTTTAAATGAAAGTTGATTGTGAATTAAAGGACAATGATTTAGGAAGAATAATGTAAATGAACAAATAGTAACTTAAGGTGCCTGACATTAAAATAACATGGGAGGAAGTGGGGTACCCATACATGACAGGTTCTAATTAGAACTACATGGGGGCGAAGGGGCCTGGGGGAATAGGGACTAGGGGAAATAGGGGGGAAAGGAGGGACTTTGGGGGTGGTTAGAAATGGGAGGGGGAGATAGGAGACTCAACAGGAAGGGAAAAATTTGGAATGGACAGGATAAGACTCGAGGGACTGGAAGATCACAGAGGATAATTAGAGGAGGGGGTAAGCTGGGATACTCCTTCCTTCTAGAGACTGCACACCCATCTGTACATCAGTTAATGGAAGTACATAAATAGAGAAATGATTGAGATATTGTCTTGGAATGTGGGGGGCATAACATCACCAGTTAAGAGATCTAAGATTTTGCAAGCATTGAATAGACGAAAGGCACATATAGCACTGCTTCAGGAAACGCATTTGAATGCAATTGAACACAAAAAACTGGGCCGATGGTGGGTGGGTGATTTAGTGGACAGCCCCACAACTAATAAAAAGGCGGGAGTAGTAATTTTATTTCGGAAGGGGCTCCAATATGTGTTACACCGTAAGGTCACTGATTCTCAAGGGAGATATGTTATTCAGCACATAACACTAAACAACAGGCCATTGCTATTGGTTAATATATATGCCCCAAACCAATATGATAAAAAAAAATTTCTGAATATTATCAGGCAGATACAGAGTTTCGAGCAGATGCCAGTGATAATGGGAGGAGATTTTAATCAAGTATTTCACCCATTGGTAGACAGTACTGGCCACTCCTGGATTAAACCGGTGAACTACTCAAGGGGAGTGCCCTGGATGTGTTCGGAGTTAGAGCTGCTGGATTCTTGGCGCCTGCTGCATCCAGGGGAGCGTGATGACACCCACTTATCTAGGGCCCATGGTACACAATCACGTATAGATTATTTGCTAATATCACAATACATTACGACTCACCTGGAGGCTGCGGAAATAGGCCCAACACAAATATCTGATCATGCAATGATATGGGTAACATTGAATTGGAATAATGAAACCCTGAGACCTTTTTCTTGGAGATTCCCTAGGGCTTTATATTATGATTCCCAATTTCATGCATTTATGAAAGAAAAATGGAGAGATTATGGGGAACTCAATAGAGAAAGTTTTCAATCAAATCCAGTACTTTTTTGGGAAGCCGCTAAGGCGGTGCTGCGGGGCCATAATGAAGATATTAATGGAGTATTCGAAGCCTTTTACACTCGCTTATACTCGCCGCCGGAGGAGGAGGGCCTAGAAGCAACATCCTACTTAGAGGGGCAGACCCTTCCCCGACTTGAGAGAAGTCAGCAGGAGGCCTTAAATGAGGCTATTACTGCTGAAGAGGTTCAGTGGTGTATACGGGATAGTCCGATGTATAAATCACCGGGAATAGATGGGTTCACCTCCGAATGGTACAAAATCTTAGTTGAAGATATTGGGGAGTGTTTAACGACAGTCTTTAATACATATGTGGCGCAAGGGGAACTCCCGGACGCACTGAAGACAGCACAAATAATTGTTTTATTGAAATCGGGGAGAGATCCAACATTGGCAGAAAACCTATCGCCCAATTTCCCTGATATGTTATGAGGCTAAATTATTTGCTAAAGTTCTGTCAAACAGGTTGGCTAAGTTTCTACCTCAATTAGTGCTGGACCCGCAGGTAGGATTTGTGAGGGACCGATCGGTTGCAAAAAACCTGAGGAAGATTTTGCTGGCACTGGAACAGATAAAACTTGGTAAGATTCCCTCAGTACTGATCAGCTTTGATGCTCATAAAGCCTTCGATCGGGTGTGATGGGACTTTATGTTCGCGGTGCTGGAGACATATGGAATTGTGGGGTTTTTTGGGGAAGCTATAAAGACACTGTATCATGGCCCACTGGCAGAGGTGCTGGTGAACGGAGTGGCATCCCGAAGGTTTGCAATAGCCCGGGGCACTAGACAGGGTTGTCCATTGTCCCCTCTCCTATTTGTGCTGGTGATAGACCCTTTAATTCGAGATATTAAGAGCTCCGGAGAGGTACAGGGGATATACGTGGGGCCTGAACACTTCAAAATATCTGCTTTTGCAGATGATTTGCTGGTTATCCTTAGACAGCCGAGCATGTCTCTCCCAGTGGTTCTGGAGCTCGTTAGAGAATTCGGCGACTTCTCGGGATTTGGGCTTAACCTGGATAAATCTGAGATCCAACCGCTATATATGGCAGAGGACGACTGGTCTCAATTAGCTTGCCCACGTAGGCGCACAGATAACTCGTTCACCTATTTGGGAATACAATTACCAGGGGATCCCTCAAATTTATATCAGAGGAACCTGGCTGTCCTGTTTGAATATACAAAACGCCTATTAGAGAGATGGTCTAACTTACCGCTCTCACTTTTGGGACGAATCGCCTTATTTAATATGATACTCTTCCCGAAATGGCTCTATTGCTTTCAGATATTGCCAATATACTTTTTGAAAAGAGACTGGAGAAAATTGAGGGGTATGCTTTCAAAGTTTTTTTGGAATAAGAAAAGGCCCCAGATAACCTGGCGAAACCTGTTAGATACTTGGGAAAGAGGAGGAATGGGAGTGCTAGACTTAATGCGATATAATAGAGCCTGCTTAATGAGGCACATGGGGGATTGGTTAATGGGAACAGCTTATCATACGCCAAGAAACGAGGAGGAAAAATGGGTTAGTCCGTTGCACCTGCAATATGTGTTGCAAGCCAAACAATCCTCTCTCCCGAAAACTATCAGGAACAGTTTATTGGTTAGTCCGCTTAGGCTGTTGTGGAGAGATTTAGGCCGTACATGGGCCTTTAATGTACATCAAAATGGGCTACTGCCTATAAGGGGGAAGAGATTTTCTTCCAGGTATGGACAATTTACAATTTAAAATTTGGGGACAAAAAGGGATTCATAATATACAAGATATGGTAGACTCCACTGGTAAGATTAAACGGTTGAACTCATTGGGACTCGGAGAGATAACTTGGATGGACACCTTTGCGTACCAACAGCTTTCCCACTATGTAGTAGAGATCCCTAAACAATCGCTCGCTATGGATATACCCCATAAAATAGACAAATTTTACGAGCTACCAACAGACGAAGCCATATCAATATCAATACTACACAAACGGCTTCTGCAGCACGAAAAGCATAAGCACATAGAGCATCTTATAACAAAATGGTCGGCGGATACTAAGAGAACGATAACACTGCAAATGTTTTTGAGCAATATGAGACAGATCCCCAAAAAAATACATAGTGCAGAACTGAGAGAATGCCAAGGAAGGGTGATTTTTCGAGCCTATACATCTAAATCGAGGCTTTATAAAATGGGAGGAGTGGATTCCCCTGTTTGTGAAAAGTGTACTAGGGCCCCCTGTACTTTTTACCACACCCTGTGGGAATGCCAGGGAATCCAGCGGTTCTGGCCTAGGATATTTAGATTTTTGGGATTTTTGTTAAATAAACACATCACACCACGCTCAGAACAGGTTCTCCTGGGGGAAGATGCTGTGTTGGAGACTGGGGCTGGCCATCATAATCTATTGATTTATAAAGCATGTTTGATAGGCAAAAAATGCATAATGGTCAATTGGGTTAAACCCGAACCACCCACGTATTGGCAATGGCGTAATAGATTCCATGCTTTGTTGCTGATGGAATTGCGAGACGTTTCTTTGAGGCTCAAAAAACAGAAAGAACTGTATTTGACCTGGAGGAACTATATACATAATCTTGCACCTAGAGCCCGCAGTTTTATTCTTAATCGACTGGGAGACCCCCACATACCTGCATGACATAATTAGTAACACTGGCTGGAGATATAGATCCCCTGAGAGTATGGGAAACTTTCTGTTGGGGAGGGAAAGGGAGGGGGTGGGAAATAGGGGATTTTCAAGAAGAAGCAATTGGAAGAACTTATGGAGGAGGGAGGAGGAGACCTCAACTCCATCATTGATAATAATAGACAGCACACAAATGACATAGGCTGGGATTGGTACTACTGATGGATGTTAATTTTAGGATGATGATTTGTAACTGAGGACACATATTATTTACCTGTCAATAATTGCTTAAGGGAGATATTAAGAGTCTTGGATAGTTATTACTGGCTTTGTTTCAAAACACGTTGATAAAACATTTTATAATAGAGATGGGAGAAAGGAGGGAAAGGGTATAGAGACATAGAAGAATTTGTTTGACTGTTTGAACTAGCTTTGAATGGAGACAACTGTGTTAATAATACTAAAATGTTGAATTTTTATGCTTGTATGGTTCTTTTCAATTATCAATAAAAAGATTTGAATAATAAAAGCCAAAAAAAAAATGTTATTTATTTCAGAGATAAATGATGAGAAAGCTTTGCTTTAGGAGTTTGGGATTCTGTCCAGATTTTTTTTTTGTTACATTTGTACCCCGCGCTTTCCCACCCATGGCAGGCTCAATGCGGCTTACATGGGGCAATGGAGGGTTAAGTGACTTGCCCAGAGTCACAAGGAGCTGTGAATTTGAGAAAGGAAAATTGAGTTACACAGACTGTAATTTACTGGTGAAAACGTTTTGGTAAATACTGATTTCCTTTGATTACTTCTGTACTACTTTTGATGAGCAATGTCCTCAGTCCATTGAATGGAGCCATTTCTTTTCATCCATGTTTCTTTCCACCTGATAGACAATATTCACAGTCATTTCTTGACTACATGAAGTCACATACAATTTGAGAGATTTCATTTTTCTAAGACAGAAGAAAGATATCCTGATCAGATGAGAAATGTAAGGTTCAAAAGATCTAGCACAACTCCAAGGGATCTTATGGAGCATTTTACTGGGACCAGGATATCTTTAATCTGAAGGTAGAAATGGCCTATTCTTCATGGAAAGCCAAAGCGCTTCTAATTTTTGAGGATTAAGAATCAATTTATTTCAGATAATCCAATCAGTGATATTTTTTCTAAGGCCTTGGACTATTGACACTGAAAAACCAAGTTGTAAGAATTATGAACTATGAGTAGCTAAATATTGTTGCATATATAAATATGGACTGATACTCAGATTCTGGATGATAGTAGCTACACAGACAATAAACATATTAAACAGAGTTAGGGCCAGTGTGGAACCCTTTAGGAAAGGGGATATTAAGAAGAGACAGCGTCATTGATAGATACATGAAACATTGAGGTTCAAGGGGGGCAGACTCTGGAAAAAATGTCAGGTGGTATTTTTTTCACGGAGAGGGTGGTGGATACTTGTAATGCCCTCCTGCGGGAGGTGGTGGAGTTGAAAACAGTAATGAAATTCAAACATGCATGGGATAAATACAAAGGAATCCTATTCAGAACGAATTGATCCACAGAAGCTTAGCAGAGATTGGGTGGCAACACTGGTAATAGGGAAGCAAAGCTAATGCTGGGCAGACATCTACAGTCTGTGCCCTGAAAATGGAAAGGACAAATCAAGGTCAGATATACATCTAAAGTAGCACATACAATGAGTTTATCTTGTTGGGCAGATTGGATGGACCGTACAGGTCTTTATCTGTCATCAACTATTATATAACTATGTTACTATTCTGTTTGACAGATACAGTATACCCCAGTTAAAAACATCTCCCTTGAACCCAATATTCTTGAGATGTGAAAGAAGAACATGATTGATGATGTCATCAAGCTGAATTAAGATATCTTTATGAGAGTCAAGATAAGTGATTACGTCATTCAACATGGCCACTAGCATTGTCTCTCTACTGTGGTGGCTATGAAACTCAGAATGATGTGGGTGAAAATAGTATTTTATACTTATGCCATAGACCAGGAGATAGGCTATAAGTTTACTGGAGCTTGAAGGTGGTTGCACTGGCCACTGATAAGTAAATGATCAGTCTGACAAAGAAGAACAACTGAGGGATGCTAGGATTGTACACAACTGTTTTGATTTTCTTTTTCTGAAGTTCTAGTCTGAGCTGTGGATATATCTATTTGTTGTTTGATCTGAAACTTAAGAATTCAACAGTAAAATCCATTCTATCTTTTTGGCTGCTAAACCAAACTGGTCATTTCATTTCTTGGGAGTGTCTGTGTGTGCATCCAGAGTGAGGCCGTGAGCTCAACAAAGGAGAGGCTGTGGTCTGCAGGAGTAAACACATTTGGAGCCCAACATGAGCCATGTGGGAGCCTTTGTGGAACTACTAGATGTTGTCTATATTTATTGCTTACTGAATGTTTGTTTCCTGATATATATATAGAGCAAAATGCAAGCGACAGGTTGAAGGAAGATTCAAAATGGCTACTGAGTTCCTCTGCAGGTGTGGTAATGTAACCAGAATAAAAATATTTTTATTTATATACTAGTAAAAAAGGCCCGTTTCTGACACAAATGAAACGGGCGCTAGCAAGGTTTTCCTTGGAATGTGTATGTTTGAGAGAGTGTATGTGAGTCACTGTGTGTGAGAGAGAGAGTGAATGTGCGAGTGTGTGTGTGTGAGAGAGAGAGAGTGAGTCTGGGTGCGAGTGTGTGTGTGAGAATGAGAGAGTGTGTGTGTGAGACACAGACTCTCTGTGAGACTGAGTGTATGAGACCAAGAGAGTGTGTGAGTGACTGTGTGACACATAGAGTGAATGTGATACAGTGTGAGACAGAGTGTGTGAGAGGCAGTGTGTGAGAGTGAGAGAAAGAAAGACATTGACTGTGAGAGAGAGTGTGTGTGTAACAGAGATACCTCCCCCCCCTCTCTGGTGTCAGGCCCCCCCTCCCACCCTCTCTCTGGTGTCAGGCCCCCCTCTCTCTGGTGTCTGAGCATTACTGTGCAGGACGCTGAGCTCTGGCTGTGCTTCAAGGAACTGACCAATCCTATTTAATAGAATGCACCTCCAACATTTTGAAGCCGAGAAACCTCGTGTGGTTGGTCACTTCTGTTTGTGACAAACCCGGAAGTACGTGATGTCAATTCAGGAGATGAATACAGAGAGCAGGAATGCCTCAGCCTTGCAGTCAGCTTCAGAATGTTGGAGGCGCGTTTTATTATATAGGATTTACCTGGCTTCTAGGAGCTTTGGGGGGAAGCTCTGAAGTTAGATTGTGGCCGATGGCGGATTCGCTGGGGGATTGTGCTTCCACTGCAAGCCATGGGGTGCCGGGACGCAGCTGAAGTAAAGAGGGCTGGGCATGTAGAGAAGGAGATGTCCCAGGCTTGCGGAGGCCTGATGGGGCTCAGGAATCGATGTGCATTTGAGCGCAGCATTAGGGAAGCGTCATGACATCATTAATGACATCACTTACGCATGCGCTCTGGGAAAAAATGGCCCGAGGACTCCGATGATGTACTGGAGTCTCGGGAACCACTATACCACCAATATTAATTAAAATATTAGTGAGGGGGAGGTTATTTGTTTTGAACCAGAAAGGGTCTATCATTGGAAAATTTAGTGCAGCTTAAATCAGGGCATTTATGCAATTGTGTATGCACTAATGTACTCGCATATGGTGCAGTTTTTGTTAAAGAAAGCCCAGAGGTTGCTGGGAGAAGGAGGGGGGGACTTGTTTGGGCTCTCTGGTGACCAAAGGACCCTGAAATGGCAAAAAATTGCATGAATGATTAGTGTGATCTAAGGAGACCTGCACAGACACCTTCCATCTAAAATGATTTAAAAATAAATTTTAAAATTATGTGCAAGAGTTTTAATTATAGTATTCAGGTATGGGAAGCATGTAGATGTGTTCTATGGACTTATTTGTGCTCTAACCTTATGCCAATTAGTCTGTTTTTAGGAATTTCTTATTTGGAGGTCTAAATAAGTGCAGATTTTTACATGTTAAACGTTAGGGCATGGCTCTAATATGAATTATGCTATTAAAATCCAAAAATGAGGGTTTTAAGGTTTATCTACTATAATAAACTCACCCTCAACATTCTGAAGTCACTCAGTCACTCACTGAAGGGTTCATGGATTCATGGTGGTGAAGCCACAACACTGACCATGTCTCTCTGCCCCGCCCTCGCATGACGGACCAATCAGAAAAAACACCCTCAACATTCTGAAACACAAAGGACCATCACAACACCGTTCCCGGGCAACACTAGGCAACGTAAGACGGACCAATCCCAGGAAACTACGTGACAATAAGGGAGGAGCATTCCCCAGCAGAATGGCTCATTATCTGTGCAGCACGGAGAGCACAGAACCACCGCTGGAACGAGAGAAGAATATTCCTGCTGTGGGTATGTGCAAAAATAGACTGGGGGAGAGGGGGGGGGGAGAAATTTTTAAATGCCTAATGCCAGTACTGAAGAGTGCCAGAGGGCCTATAGCACAGACTATATTTGGGATCGCTTGACATGGAGTCAGAGGAGCCGGAAAACAACGTGCCCGTCACCATCTGGGACGTGGGCGAACAGGACAAGCTGCGGCCCAGCTGGAAGGATTACCCGCGACCCAGCCAACAGCAAACAGCGACCAAGGAAGGGGGAGGAGTACTCCTTCCCTGCCTAGGAATCGCTGGAGACTGGCTGCCAAACTAACGAAACAAGCGCACACCGACGCACCACCTCCATCATTCGAAAGGCATCCACTCTTTCTTCAACAGAAATGCAAACTAATAATACAAAACAAACAAAGAATACATGGTTTCTCAGGCGGCTGCAGGTAACTCCCCACCCCCTTCATCTTCCCCTTTTGCCGAAGCGGCCAAGGACGTGCCCAACCATCCCCAGCCTCAGGCAAGCAGTCTCCCACCTCGGGGATTCCCCGAGCACCCGGAAAAAGACGGCGCTGATTCCTGCAGCGTATAAATGTTCCAGCATTCCCCTGCAGCCGGCCTGAAATGGACCAAACATACCGGATCACCCCCCGACGGCCCGAGACCGTGCTCCTCTCCCTTCCGCCAACTTAAAACAACCATCCCCGTCCTCAGGCAAGCCGTCACCCACTTCCAGGATGCCCAGAACCCCAGCCCAATGGAAAAAGATGGCGCTGCTTCCAACAGCACATTTCTCTTCCAGCATTCCCCTACAGCAGCCCTGAAACGGCCAAAAAATACCGACAGACAAAAAACGTGCTCCTCTACCTTCCGCCCATCTAAAACAACACTGCTGCCTCAGCACAACACAAAAAAAACAACACTCAACAAAGACTGACCCCCCTACAATCACATTTACATTTCACCAACAGAAAGACCCCCCCTCCACAAACCTCCTTGACAGACAAAACCACACACACAAAATACAACAGAAACACACCCTCAAAGCCACACACCAATCCAACCCACTTTGCCAGCACAGCACAGCACATCCCCCAACCCCCAAGCAAATAACAAAACAAAACAAAAAAAGACACACATCAACAACCTGCACACACACCGCACCCTCACACACACACACACACACACAAAATAACTCTGTGACACATACACACACACACACACACAAACACAAAAACGCATGCTAGCGCCTGTTTCATTGGTTTTGGAAACGGGCCTTTTTTTACTAGTTTTTGATATAAAATAGGTAAATGGAATGTTAGTGTGAGCTGCAGGTTTGTCAGGAGCTATCTGATTGGCTGTTCTGGTCACTAAGGAAACCTGAACAGAAACAGCTTTTGAAGAGAGCAGAAGTGCTGTATGAGTGCTGTCTGTATGAGAAAGATTTTAGTGCGTGAAAGTGAAGAGTTTATGTCTGAAAATAAAATTAAAAATTGTCTGAAGTGAGAAAGAGAGAAAATGTGTCATTTCATTTCTTAGGAGTGTCTGTGTATGCATCCAGACAGGGGCTGTGAGCTCAACAAAGGAGAGGCTGTGGTCTAAGGAAATTTTAAGAAAAAGATTGAACTCAGAGAACAGTTTCATCTGGTCAGTTCAAACTGTTAACTATCTCAAAGGTAATATTTATTCTGTGGCAAAGGAGATTGTCACTGGCAAATTCACCTCTGGTGACAAAAATTAAAGAAGTTCTCTATAAATCAAAATGAGAAGTTTAAAAAATATTCTCAGACTGATCTGATGTATTTTTTTTTTTTTTTTTTTGGGGGGGGGGGGGTTATGTCTTAAAATAAAAAGATTGTTGTTACTTCTAAGTGATTGGTTTTCTTTTTTAGAATAGTGAATGAAACTCAAATGTGTATAACTCTGAAGAAGAAGAAGACAGAAGAAACTGAAGCATTATCTCTCCTTGTAGTTAAAATGAGGGAAAGAAAAATAAAAGTTTTAGCGAGGACACTCAGACAAGATTGTTTTTCCACTTTAAGGAAATTTTATTTTATTTAGCTAGCAAAGCTCAGAACAGGTATCCTGTGACAGGCAGGCACATAACAAGAGACACACACACTGAAGGGAGGACATCTCTTTCCTTTTATTTTAATTTGCAGCCAGGATTTTAGGGTGAAGATCAACTATCAAATCATCCAAGACAGATGAAAAAACGTATACCAGGAGAGCTTGAAGAACAGAGATAAGTAAAGAAGAAAGAAAAATAAATTAAAGGACATTAGAACATCAGACACTAAAAGGAAAACATAAATTTCCTGAGATACTTCAATCACAATATAGAACTTGAATCCTAACAGAGGAAAAAAAATAAGTTAAACAAATTAAAGGGTTTCTGTTAAACCTGTTTTTAAAAAGAGTTTAATAGCAACACTTGCCTTTTATATACCCTGTAAGAGAAAAGGAAAAGAAGTTTAGAAGTAATTCATTGGAACTTTTCACTTAAAAGGTTCTTTATTATTGAATTTTTTGCACATACAATATTTACCTGAATGTTATTTTCTGGCTGATTACCTGTAAAAGAAGAAAAGTGTTAGAATTGTAGACACTGGATCTAGTAGGCAGTATTTAATATTTTTACCTTATTTATTGTATATTTGAAATTTTAAAGACATTTTTAGTTAGTAATACTTTTGAATAATAAGTGCAATAAAAGTCATATTAGCACTTTAATCTTACCTTGTGTGATGACACTGTAACATCTTTTGATTCTCTAATCACTTCATCACAATCAACATATATTTTTCCATCCAGTGTCATCTAAAAAAGAGTGGAGTATTTCTTTTTGTATCACCCTTCTTCTGAGAATTGGATCCAGACTGAGGTAACTCGGCAGACTCGATTACACAGAAAAGGTAATTAAGTAAGTCTGAGTTCATTTCTCAGTGGAAGGGCTACAGTAAGATTGCAAAATTCTGGCATCAAGGAGGATTTATTCCTCCTAGACAAAGAAGTCTTCCATGTGGTCAACAACCAACCACTGAGAAGACCACTGTCATCATCCCCCTTTCTAAAAGACATCAGCATACCAAGCAAACAGAAGAATGTGTTATCAGCAAATGGGAAGGAAGAAACACGAGAGTATTCTGATGCTATAGACTCACCAATCGAGAAGGCCTTGACTGGTATAGATTTGCCCACTATGGCTCATAACATGAATCTGGGAACAAACACATGGATCCCCAGAACACTACCCAGCCCCTATAATAGCACGCCCTGCCTGACCCGATGATGGGCCCACAGAGTTGGGTCTTTCCCATGTTCAGGAGTCGTAGATTTGGCTTGAGTAGCAGAAGAAGAGGTTTCTACCTGCAGAGACTGAGGAGGTTTCAGGAACAGGTCCAGAGGCAGCAGAACAGATAGCAGTATATTTGTACAGGAGACCTCAATGGAAGATCCAGATAGGAAGAGAGAAGAGTTCCTGGCCAAGGTGCCTGTAATGTCGGCACTCATACTTCATTCCCAGGAGGTGAGTGAGCTATCAGAAATCACCATAGCAAGGGCATATGCATCTTTATGAGGACAGCATGTTTGATGAACCTAAAGTCTAGGCTGTCTCATATTACTTGAAAATGACTGAGTCCCCCAGAAGGTCTATGCAGGTCTTCACCTCATTTGACTCCAATAAACTTTGAATTCCAGTGGCAAAGTATACACTAGCTGATTGATCAGCATCATATATTCATTTCAATTGTAATGAAGCTGAATAGAGTAGATACTCTCTTCACTAGAGAGTATCTAGAAAAGTGCTACTTAGTCCTCACTTTATACAACTGCCAGGACAAGTCTTCAATCCAAGACAGTGCAGTAGTGAAGAATTTGTCCTTACAAACTATTCAGCTCTTGCATCAGCATATCAGCCAGTTGATCCTTAACAATGGAACAATTATTTGGAAACTGGAACAACCCTGAGTTTGGGAGTCACCAACTTGTGTGCTTAATTGGATCCTGTTTGTCAACAGAAAAGGCAAAGTTATTTACCTGTAACTGCTTTCTTCTTAGGCAACAGGATTAAAACACAATCCCACTCACCTTCCCAAGTGCTGAATCTGAGCTTTAAACTAGTGGAGGAAACTGAAGGGATGGCTGTGCATGATCTAAGAACTTCACACTGGTCCTGAGCTCTAGAAAAACTGCTCCATCCGGGCACTGTCAATTGACATCTCCTCGGAGAACACCTGTTACAGGTGAGCAACTTTGCTATTCTCTATAACTCCTAATAAATTTAAGGAAGCAGGGCTGACTCAAGGCATGAGCCAGTTGAGGCACTGAGTTCAAGCGTGCCAAATGTCTTTCTCACCTGCAAACTCTTCACAGTGGCAAAAGTGTTGGCTACCAGCACTGCTGCAAGTTTAAACATGAGAACAGGTACTTCCTGTGCTCATGTTTAAACCGGAGATAATGCCAGCAGCTGAATATGGATTACAGCACAGCTCTGACCACTGTAAAAGAGCAGGTAGAACTGATGCCAGCAGTGAGCTGGGAGTGAGGGACAGGCCACCTGTCAATACAGGTAGCAGAGAGGGGGGGGGGGTCACTGATGGAGACTGGGGGGTAGTGCGGCAGACACCAACGTAGTTGAAGGGGAAGGCACCAGTGTAGACAGGACAGCGTCAGTGCAAAATTTGAGTCAGGGCCCGAAAATCCCTTCAGCCAGCACGGAAGGAACATAAAAGAAAAAACAGAACAAAACTTACCGAAAGATATAACACATGGAACAACAGTATACCTGCAAACAACAGGTGAAGAAGTTAAATTTCTCATACATTTGATAAATAAATACACAGAACTGTGTAATTAGGGAGAAGAGTGACTTATCTGCGCAGCTCAAGGCTCAACCCCATCACTTCTCTTCCTCACACAGGGGTCTGGAGCAGAACAACCCTGCTGCTCTGGAGTCTGAAAAGAAGTGGCAAAATTGTATTCCAGGCCCTTTCCACATAACATAAGCCCTGATTCCGACAAGACTTCCTTGTCTTTATTCCAGTTCCAAACAAGCCACTATAGTGCCAACAGAGAAAATAGGGTTTTATATGATATACTTTCATGATACTTTTACAGTTCAACAGTAGGATCGAACAAAAAAGAGGAACAAGCAATGTTTTATGAATGAGAACCGAGAGAATGATAAAAGAAGATATATCTATGCTATACTGACTAAGCCAAGGCATTTAAATGAGTGAATTTATTTATCATTTCTACAATACAGTTAGAGATACAATTCATAGCAAAATTGTTAGAAAGTGTACAGAGTTGATATCCAAAAATACAAATTCAAGTTTATCATAAATTTATATTAGTTTCAAACTATAATCAGGACAACAGCAGAAAATTGAAGAAACATGGAAATAAAATGAAGCGAAGGACAAGAGTGTCTGCAATCCCATTTTTTAATTCATATTTGTTAGCGATATTTTAATCTTGGAAACTCTGGAATTACAGGAAGGCATAAGCATCATCAGCATATGTCACAAGACAACAGGTAAGTTACTTCATCGGCATAAAAAAACCTTCCAAAGAATTTTTTAGGCTTCATTTACTTCAAAACTATTAGAAAATGTTTTATCAAAATGCAAAACTTATCTGAACTTCAAAGTAACCGTGGTCCCACAACAGTGGCCAGCATTTTCTAAGAGTACCTGGCAAGATCCTAAAAAAGTACAATACATTTTATGCTGCTTATCCTAGAAATACTGCCAACAAATGCAGCTATACTCTACTAGTACTAATGTCAACACTCGCAAAATTAGTAGAGAACTACTGGGAGTACCAGTAAATCGGAGGTTTAAGGGCAAAGTCTCATTTCAACGTTGCAGCTACTTTTTACGTTACTGCTGTGGTTTTATAATCATAGACTTAAACCCACCATCCTTCCGCTGGTCTTCACTAGTAGCTAACCACTTTTTATCAATTTGTAATTTTTCTTTTATGCTAGCTACTAGCGCATTAATTATTTAATCAGTCACTTATCTTGCATCTGAATGCCGTCAGACAAGCACACCCCAACAGGAGCCTGTTTCGCCCTCCTGGCTTTCTCAAGGGGAACTGCAATATGCTGTCTCGGACTACAAGACAGCATGTTGCAGTTCCCCTTGAGAAAGCCAGGAGGGCGAAACAGGCTCCTGTTGGGGTGTGCTTGTCTGACGGCATTCAGATGCAAGATAAGTGACTGATTAAATAATTATTGCGCTAGTAGCTAGCATAAAAGAAAAAATAAAATTCCCACTTCAGGCACAGGCAGCTCCTTGTGACTCTGGGCAAGTCACTTAACCCTCCATTGCCCCATGTAAGCCGCATTGAGCCTGCCATGACTGGGAAAGCGCGGGGTACAAACGTAACAAAAATAAATAAAAAGTGGTTAGCTACTAGTGAAGACCAGCGGAAGGATGGTGGGTTTAAGTCTATGATTATAAAACCACAGCAGTAACGTAAAAAGTAGCTGCAACGTTGAAATGAGACTTTGCCCTTAAACCTCCGATTTACTGGTACTCCCGGTAGTTCTCTACTAATTTTGCGAGTATCCTAGAAATAAGCAGTAGATTTTCCCCAACTCCATATTAATAATGGCCTATGGACTTTTCTTTTAGGAAGCTATCCAAACCTTTTTTAAACCCTGCTTAGCTAACTGATTTTACCACATTCTCTGGCAACAAACTCCATAGTTTAATTATATGTTTAAGTGAAATATTTTCTCCAATTTGTTTTAAATTTACTATTTTGTAGCTTCATTGCATAGCCCCAAGTCCTAGTATTACTGGAGAGAGTAAACAAGCGATTCACATCTATCCATTCCAATCCACTCATTATTTTATATACCTCTATCATATCTCCCCTCAGCCATCTTTCTTCAAGCTGAAGAGCCGTAGCAGCTTTAGCCTTTCCTCATAGAGAAGTTGTTCCATCCCCTTTATCATTTTCATCGCTCTTCTCTGTAGTGACCAGAATTGCACACAGTATTCAAGGTGCAGTCGCACCATGGAGCAATACAAAGGCATTATAATGTCCTCATTTTTGTTTTCCATTTCTTTCCTAATAACAACGACACCTAGATCCCTTTCTTGGTCTGTGACTCTTAACGTGGAACCTTGCATGACGTAGCTATAATTTGGGTTCCTCTTTCCCACATGCATCACTTTACACTTGCTCACATTAAATGGTATCTGCCATTTAGACGCCCAGTCTCCCAGTCTCGTAAGGTACTCTTGTAATTTTTCGCAATCCTCCCGCGATTTAATGACTTTGAATAACTTTGGGTCATCAGCTCACTAGTTAATCCCATCCCTAGGTCATTTATAAATATGTTAAAAAGCAGCGGTCCCAGCACAGACCCCTGGGGAATCCCACTAACTACCCTTCTCCATTGAGAATACTGACCATTTAACCCTACTCTCTGTTTTCTATCTTTTAACCAGTTTTTAATCCACAATAGGACACTACCTCCTATCCCATGACTCTCCAATTTCATCTGGAGTCTTTCATGAGGTACTTTGTAAAACACCTTCTGAAAATCCAGATACACAATATCAACCGTCTCACCTTTATCCACGTTTGTTCACCTCTTCAAAGAAATGTAGTAGATTGGTGAGGCAAGATTTCCCTTCACTAAATCCATGCTTTTGAATGTGCTCTTTAATTTTGTTCTTTATATTAGTCTCTATAATTTTGCCCGGCACCGATGTCAGGCTCATTAGTCTATAATTTCCTGGATCACATCTGGAACCTTTTTTAAAAATCAGCATTACATTGGCCACCCTCTAATCTTCCAGTACCATTTTTGATTTTAAAGATAAATTACATATTACTAACAATAGTTCCACAAGTTCATTTTTCAATTCTATCAGTACTCTGGGATGAATACCATCTGGTCCAGGAGATTTGCTAATCTTCAATTTATCAAATTTCGTCATTACATCTTCCAGATTTGTAGAGATTTCATTCAGTTTCTCCAACTAGTCAGCTTTGAATACCATTTCTGGCACCGGTATCCCTCCCAAATCTTCCTCAGTGAAGACCAAAGCAAAGAATTTATTTAATCTCTCCGCTATGGCTTTGTCTTCCCTGAGTGCCCCTTTTACCCCTCGGTCATCTAGCGATCCAACTTATTCTTTTGCCAGCTTCTTGCTTTTAATATACCTAAAAGAGTTTTTACTATCAGGCTTATTTTCAAAAGAGAAGGGCGCCCATATTCTGACACAAATCGGGAGATGGGCGTCCTTCCCTCATGGTCGCCCAAATCGGCATAATCGAAAGCCGATTTTGGGCGCCCTCAACTGGGGGCGTGTCAGCAGCGTAGCGAAGGCAGGACTGGGGCTTGCCTCCTTTCCTCCAGGGTATACATGGTATTATGACTAACATTTACTCCTTGTACGTAAATATTGAGGTTTGGTTATTTTGGAAGTCTGCACACATGATGGTAACATTAGCACGTGGCCATTAATAAAGAAAATAGAAAAAGGCCATTTTTTTTACTGCTGCAGTAAAAGAAGGAAAAAAAAACCCGTGCAAAGGCATGCTAAGCTAATTTTGCTACAACTTAGTAAAAAGGACCCTTGAAGTTTGTAGTTGGGGAAATGACGTAATCTTGCTTTAAAGTTCAGGAGTCAGTAGATTTGAACCTGGGCTTTCCTATTTTTCAGCCAGATGCTTCCTAACCACTAGGTTTCTACTCTCTTGTCAAAAACTGCTGTTTTTATTTTTACTTTGTTGGGGCAACTGTTTTTTTTTTTTTTTTTGTGAAATATAAAAACAAATACAAAATTAATCTGGCCAAGGCAACAGTTACCACTACGGTTGACAATTCTAATACAAATGTGGAGCCTAATAGCACAACAGAAATAAGTAGTACCAATTCCAACCGCCCCCCCCCCCCCACCACATACATACACAAAAAGGGGGGCGCGGGGCAGAAGCATGCAATTTGTTTTTGCCTTTAATTTACTGCATTAAGCTTATTTTAGAAAAAGTGATCTTCCTTGCTTACAGTGGACTAGATAGGCTCACTTCCACTTCTGTCTATTAAACCTCCTTGATTTCAATAGCATTTGCTACGTTTTAGGTGAACCAATGTGGCGGCAAGGTCCGCCTATTGACTTCAGTCTGTATGGGCATATACATGGAAATACTTTTAAAACAAATAGGAGGAAATATTTTTTCATTCAATGAATAGTTAAGCTGTGGAACTCGTTTCCGGAGAATGTGGTAACGTTAAGTGATTAGCGTATCTGGGTTTTAAAAAAGTTTGGACAAATTCCTGGAGGAAAAGTCCATAGTCTGCTGTTGAGACAGATATTGGAAGCAACTGTTTGCTCCAGGACTGGTAGCATGGACTGGTGCTCCTAATTGGGTTTCTGCCGGGTACTTGTGACCTGGACTGGCTACTGTTTGGAAAACAGGATACTGGGGTAGGTGGACCCCTGGTCTGACCCAATGTGGCTACTCTTATGTTCTTAAGCTAAGCATCCTCTGTGCTTATCTCACACTCTAGCAAAGATACGAAGTCACTGCATTCGGCCTCCCTCACACACATTCAGGGACCGCTCTCCTCTCCCCGTGATCTGCCACTCCTCCCTCTCCCTTTCACTCTGCTCGGTCTATCGTGCCCTCCCCTCCTCCTCCGTGTCTGCGATTCAGCACTTCTCCCTCTAATTCCCCATCAGACTCATACCAGAGAGGTTCCCACCAACAATTCTGCAGCTTAGAAGGGTTATCTTTGAAAGTTAATCAAAAAATGTATTGTTACTCCAATAAAAAAAAGCTATTATCTTATTTTCTTTTCTGTTAAATTTTTTTCTATGTATTTTCCATCAGTTTCTTTCATTGTTCTTTAAGACTTCTGTTTTCTATTCTTCCCCAGAAAAACTGATTTTTTCTGAAGTGTTTTATTCTCAAAGATTTTTTTTCTGTCCTTTTCTACTTATTACCCTTATTTATGTTTAAATCAGTTCACTCAGACTTGTTTTTATATTTTTTCTCCAAATGTACCGACCCTCAATTGTGTTGTTCATTGTTCTGCTTTCAGTAACAAAATGGAAGGATACAATTTATGTGAATCCATTCTATGTTCATAGGACAAGAAATTCTGTGGTTCTCAATTGTAGGCTGCTTACCATCTATTATTTTTATGACTCTCTGTAGTTGCAGTCAGAGACAGAAGGAAGGTTCCTCTAAGATTGCTCATCTTACATTCTATTTATGCCTCCCTTTGTTTAGACTGAGAAAGACAGCACTTTCTGCTCTGAGAAACTAATATGGTTGAGTGACAGTCCAATGCATGAGAGGGGGATAGGGAAGGAATAGACTGAGGGATCAGCATAATAAAACATGAGTCAAAAATGTGAGCTAAAATTTAGCAGGGTTTTAAAAAGGCTTGAAAAGTTCCTGGAATATGTTATGGTGGATAAGGAAAATCCACTGCTTATTTCTGGGATAAGTAGCAGGAAATCTATTTACTGTTTTGTGATCCTGCCAGAATTGTGTGACCTAGATTAGTCACTGTTGGAAACAGGATTGGTGGACCTTCTGTCTGTCCCATTAAGGCAATTCTTATGCACATGTACTTGTATTAAAATAAAAAGTTAACTCACAACGCAGTAAGTAAATGGTATGCAAATGCATTATGAGATAATAAAGCATGCTAATAACAAAATTTGTGCAAATACATGAGTAGAAAAGGTGGGCTAAAATTAGTGTACATTTTTGTGTTGGAAGGTGAGCTACAAATGGTAGTAAACAGGTCAATATTCAAATTCACAGTCAGTGATTTTATTTAACACTGGCCGTAGCCAACGTTAAATAAATACAGTAATAAATTATTAATGTATGTATATTCCTTGCGCTATCCATACACATGGAGGTGCTGAAAATATGCATTCAGCGATGACCATCACTAGCTTGGACATTGGACAAAATGGCAGTGAAGAGCAAGTACACAAAGTTTGTGATTTACTGGAATAAAGAGATAAGATTATGGTGCAGATGGTGGCTAGGATCCTGTTTCTAGTATCAAACACTCAGCAGAAGGAAACTATAGGTACTGTTGTATATCAGAGGATCATTTAGACAGCAATTACTCTGGATTTGTTTGGCTAAGGAGATGACCAGTACTTAAATCAGCCCTTAGATTCTTGTTAGGCTGTCCACCAATGAAAGGAATAGTGCCAAAATGGAAATAAAATAATGGAGATAAAAATAGCAACATAGCAAAGCAGAATACAAAAACTAGTAACATAGTAGATGACGGCAGAAAAAGACCTGCATGGTCCATCCAGTCTGCCCAACAAGATAACTCATATTTGCTACTTTTTGTGTATACCCTACTTTGATTTGTACCTGTGCTTTTCAGGGCACAGACCGTATAAGTCTGCCCAGCACTATCCCCGCCTCCCAACCACCGGCTCTGGCACAGATTGTATAAGTCTGCCCAGCACTATCCTCGCCTCCCAACCACCAACAGTAAGATACTGTGCATATAATATGCACTAAGGATTACACTAAAAGATATATGAAAAAAAATATATATATATATGTATAACTACACACCTACAATATATCCTGAGAAGAGATTACCAACTTAGCAGCAAAGCTAGGCTACTGATCATAGACTCTGAGACAACCAGTCCTTCACAGGAAAAAACCAAAACTAACTAAATCTAAGCATAACAGGAAAAGTCCTTTATCTCACCCTCACGGTCCGTAGCTTCGGAGTCCAGACGGGCTGATGAATTGGCTCCTCCCTATTTAGGCTACAGTACAATCCCCCTGCAAGCCCCTTCGGTCAGGTTTTACTCCAAGGTCTCTCTACAGCAAAACTACTGGTTACTCAGTTCATAGACAGCCACAGACCCGCTTCTGAACTTGACCTTGTGCTGTGCTCAACACAGAGATACAGTTCACAGGTATTTGGGTAAATCAGTCTCTTTCATGGTGTATACACACACCATGAAATCTTCTTCTGTTCTCCTTTGTTCTTTCCTCTCTCCCTATTATGCCCAGCGTTTGGCACTGCTCTTCACATCCACAGATGACCATCATGGACCAATCTCAAACCATCTGTCCAGGTTACCTACGTTTATGACAATGAGGGGCCTTGTGGGCATCCAGCAAGAACAACTTATCAGTCAGTACCAAACTCCCCTCTATGGTTCACAGATTTTCCTGGAGACTCTGTCTCTGAGGCATGTTCCTGCATACCTTTCCAGGAGATAACTGGAAGGCTACATAAGTGCATAAATATTGCCATACTGGGAAAGACCAAAGGTCCATCAAGCCCAGCATCCTGTTTCCAACAGTGGCCAATCTAGGTCACAAATACCTGGCAAGATACCAAAGAAGTACAAAACATTCTATACTGCTTATCCCAGAAGTAGTGGATTTTCCCCAAGTCCATTTAATAATGGTCTGTGGACTTTTCCTTTAGGAAGCCATCCAAACCTTTTTAAAACTCCGCTAAGCTAACCGCCTTTACCACATTCTCTGGCAACGAATTCCAGAGTTTAATTACATGTTGAATGAAGAAACTTTTTCTCCAATTTGTCTTAAATTTACTACATTGTAGCTTTATCGCAAGCCCCCTAGTCCTAGTATTTTTGGAAAGCGTAAACAGCCGCTTCACATCTATCCGTTCCACTCCACTCATTATTTTATAGACCTCTATCATATCTCCTCTCAGCCACCTTTTCTCCAAGTTGAAGAGCCCTAGCTGCTTTAGCCTTTCCTCATAGGGAAGTCGTTCCATCCCCTTTATCATTTTTGTCACCCTTCTCTGCACCTTTTCTAATTCCACTATATCTTTTTTGAGATGCGGCGACTAGAATTGAACACAATATTCGAGGTGCGGTCGCACCATGGAGTGATACAAAGGCATTATAACATCCTCATTTTTGTTTTCCATTCCTTTCCTAATAATACCTAACATTCTATTTGCTTTCTTAGCCGCAGCAGCACACTGAGCAGAAGGTTTCAACGTATCATCATCAACGACACCTAGATCCCTTTCTTGGTCCGTGGTTCCTAACGTACAACCTTGCATGACGTAGCTATAATTCAGGTTCCTCTTTCCCACATGCATCACTTTACACTTGCTCACATTAAATGTTATCTGCCATTTAGACACCCAGACTTGTAAGGTCCTCTTGTAATTTTTCGCAATCCTCCCGCGATTTAATGACTTTGAATAACTTTGTGTCATCAGCATATTTAATTACCTCACTAGTTAATCCCATCTCTAGGTCATTTATAAATATGTTAAAAAGCAGCGGTCCCAGCACAGACCCCTGGGAACCCCAATAATTACCCTTCTCCATTGAGAATACTGACTATTTAACCCTACTCTCTGTTTTCTATCTTTTAACCAGTTTTTAATCCACAACAGAACACTACCTCCTATCCCATGACTCTCCAATTTCCTCTGGAGTCTTTCATGAGGTACTTTGTCAAATGTCTTCTGAAAATCCAGATGCACAATATCAACCGGTTCACCTTTATCCACATGCTTGTTCACCCCTTCAAAGAAATGTAGTAGATTGGTGAGGCAAGACTTCCCTTCACTAAATCGATGTTGACTTTGGCTAGTACACTTAAACAACATATCTTTGGATATTGGGCTTGATGGACCTTTGGTCTGCCCCAGTATTGTAACACTTATGGTCTTAATTTATTTGATGACCTCAATGCTCTGAGCAGACAATAAATTATAAGAGTAGTGGCCAGTAAGACAGGGACTTCATTACTCAGAGCTTTAAAAATCATAGGAGTCTTTTACCAAGCTGCGGGAAAAAGGGCATTGCACTAGCAATGGGAGCTGGTTTTTTCCCATGAGCCAGGGCTCTTTTTACCGCAGCAGGTAAAAAGACTCCAGGAACACATGACCATGCGGTAAGAGAACTCTTACTGAATGGCCATGCCACGCAGGAGCCCTTGTCACCACCTCAAGCAATAAATGCCTGTGGTTAAACTTTGCTCTTGTATAGGCCTGTTTCACCACTGATTTCGGAAAACCTCGTTTACATAAGGTTTCTGCAAAATTTTTTGCTTGTTGTTTGTAATCCTCTATTTCCGTACAGATTCATCTGAATCTCAAAAATTGTGAAAATGGTAAACTATTTTTGAGTTTTCGTGGATGACAACTTTCATATTTTAACATAGTATTTCTATTGGTCCGTTTTTTTATATATCTTCTTAACAAATCTTCCGTTATGAATTTTTTTTCAGCATCTAAATAATGACTGCATTTTTTGGAGTATTTGTGTGCGATGGGAGCCACTTGTGCTCCCTCAGTAGCCAATCTATTCATGATTGATTTTGAAAAACAATGGTTAACTAGTTCACCCTTTGATGTTTTCTTTTTGTTTCTTTTATTTATAACTTTAAATCATTATTATATCAAGGATTTACACTTGTTCAGGAAAGTGATATCAAAAATGTTTAAGGGAATATTAAATAATACATGTAACTTGACACTCAGGTCCACATTATTAGATTCCAAGATTAATGAAAATGAGGAATAAAGCAAAATTTTTAAAGCATTCTTTGCACCTAAGAGGGAACTGGTGTTAAATAATTCTAATTACTTCCTAGATCTTTTTGAGGCAGCAAAAGATGTTAAATGAGAAGGTTCCATGAATACATATTTAACTGCATTATACCTTACTATACATTTACAAGGAAATCTCAACTAAAAATGTTCCCCCTAATTGCAAAATAGCAGATTTCAAAATCAAAAATTGTTTCCGCCTTCACTGGGTTTCCCTCGAAAGTCAGGAAACAGAAGAATTTTTAACCCCAAAAAAGATTTCTCTTTATTCTTAAAGAACATTCGGAAGAGCCACAGTTTGTCAGGTAACAAAGTTAGGTTAACTATCAAAGTTGCTGCCGTGGCTAGTTCAGTTTCCGAGGATTCCAATAAAGCAGAAATATCAATAGCATTTTGTTGTTGTTGTTGTTGAACTAATTCTTTCAGGATTTCTTGTAGGTAACATTTTAACATTTCCATTGGTTTCACCATTGCCACCCTTGGAAAGTTAACAAACCTGAGATTGTGATCTCATATAATTTTCAAACATTTCCGATTTATACCTTAAATTTGAAATATCTTTTTTCATGGTTTGAACACCTTCCATATTTGTTAAGTTATTTTCAACAGTTTCCAATCATTCAGACAAAGATTTCATATCAGAATCATTTTTATCCATTCTCTGTTCAACCAGGGCAATTTTTTGTGAAACATTATTTGTTTGAGCCTGAAAAGTTTGTCCCATAGTGAGTCTAATGTTACCTCTGCCGGTTTTGCCAACAATTCAGGGAGGACAATCAACAACGATTCCGGAGCCTTCTCTTGTTCTGTGCCTTGTTGACCCACTACCATCATTAAAGGAACGTTCTCTCTGGGGGATTCCAACAACTCCTCTACCTCCCTCTTACTTTGATGTTGTGGAGCTTCACTCAACCCTGGGCCCACACCGTGCCCTGGCGGAGGCCCCATTGATCCAGAAAGGGGGGAGCTAGTCCCCTGTGGTTGCAGGGGTGGACCTCTATGATCAGGGCAAAGCGTGGTCTCTAGCTCTGGGGACGCTGTAAATTCCTCCAACATGCTGGCGTCCTCTATGGGACCGCTCACGATCTGCTGACCAGTTCCCGGAATCCTCAAAAATCGGTCCATCGGACCGGCATGTAATGGGGGTGGCAGCAGGGAAGCTTGGGCTGCTGCTTTGCCCCGTCTTTTTGGCATTATGTGTGCGCGGAGAAGAGGACTGCACTGCTCCTAGGGCATCCATGTTTTCTTATTATGGAATGGTAACATCAAAGATTTAGAAAACTTTATCTTATCATTAAATACATGCAATAAAGCTATTTTTTTCATACACAAATCAAAGAAGTAACGATGCTGATGTAGAAACTTGTATTTTGAGATTTTGTAGTGGGGGGGGAGGAAGTAGCTAATATTTTATGCAGAAATTGGGATGTGGTTCATACCCATCCTGTGTTTGAAAAACAGAATTTGAGGATAGGGTTTGCAAGGGGCAGAAACTTGAAGAGATCTTAAGTTCTGCACATATACCTCCTAAGCAGCAAGTAGTGACAGCAGCACAATTGGATCATTCTAAATGCAGTGCATGTGGAGTTTACAATGTTATGGTTGAGTGTCAGAGCTTTAAACAAAGAACAGTTTGTAAATTCGGATTTTGTGATATATGCTTTACAAAATCCTTGTGGGACGTTATATATAGGAAAAATCATTAGAACTTTAAACAAATGTTTAAGTGAACATCGCTCTTGTATATCGCATCAACTGATGTCTGCACCTTTGCTAGCACACTGTGTGCATTACAATCATGGTTTTGATTATCTGAAATGTTGGGTGATTGAAAAATTATTGCCTCAAACGACGAGATTTAGGGAAAACTTTGCTTAGAAAGGAATCAACGCTGGATTTATAGATTTAAAACTTTTAGAGCCAGATAGTTTTTAAATACCACATTAGAATGGGCAGTTTTCCTCTGACCTGTTGTTCACATCTATTAATCTGGAATGTGCCTTTGATTGATGTAGATTGATTGCTAATTGGTGGAGGAATATATTATAGGGAACGTAGTGCATTGACGTCAACAAGGATGCTAAGATGGTTATGGAAAGTTAGAGGTTTGTTACAGGAGTAGCAGGAATCAGATATTAAGCATTTAAAATCTAAATATTTAACCATTTTTTAAAAATGTATTAACTTTGTTTTGTAGCGCCAGATCCCTGAGAAAGCCTGATGGTGAAACGAGTCCCGTTGGGAAAAAAATAAGTGTGCTATATGGTTGTTTGGACTTAATTATTTTTTATTAAAAAAACATATATTGTTAAAATTAAAGGTTAAAATAGTGATTTCTTAGGGGGGTTTTCTGGCTGATGAAAGATTGAAGCCTGATTAGTGCTGCTTTTAATTAGCATACCAGAGACTGGTTGGTAGGGTGCTGTAATACCATGGATCTCTGAGGCCTTTTCCCCTTATTTGTATTAACACAACAATGTGGTTTTGGTAATAGTAGCTTAGTATCAACACAGATAGATATCCACTTTGCTTGACAGTACTCAAAATGCAACATCACAATATTTATTTATTTGGATGCATTAACTGCCTTTATGAAGAGATTCACCCAAGGTGGAGTACAGCAGGTGCAATTTTGTTAACAGCATAACCATAGTAAAATGACCAAATATAAACATAAATACAATAAGGGGACCGTTTACTAATCTGTGGTAAAAAGTGGCCTGTGGTAGTGTGGACACGTGAAATTGGTGCACACTGGGCCATTTTTTACCGTGGCAAGGAAAAAAGGCTTTTCTTTAATGTGGCAGTAAATGACCATGCACTACAATAAGTAGTGCATGGCTATTTATTGCCTGATCTCTTACCACCACCCACTGACCTAGCAATAAGGGCTCACACGCCCCATGTGGGGTGCTATAGAGGAATTTTTAGCTCTGTAGAGAGATGGGTTTTTCAATTGGGGACAGAAAGCTGAAGAGTGAAACTGTTGCTGCTTTGAGGGAAGGTTCTTTTAGGGGTCCTTTCCTGACTGCTAAGGCCATTTTTACTATGGCCATAAAAATTACCCTTGCTCATACCTCTCCTACTCCCTTCACTTTTGCCCCTCTCTACCTACCTATTTCTTTTATTATTCTGCTATACTTAATTTATATTTCTTCATCATTACTCTGTAATCCCTGTTACTATGTAAGCCGCATTGAGCCTGCTTTGAGTGGGAAAGCGCGGCGTACAAATGTAATAAATAAATAAAAATGGCTTTTTTTTCTATTTTGTTTTCATTAAAGGCTATATGCATATGTTGCCATTAGCACACTGCTAATTTTTAAAATTACTAATGTTAGCACTTACTGCCCCTATTTTGTTCATGGTAAGGGCTCCTGCGTTATCCATGCACTAACCAGCTAGCACACAATAATGTAGATATGCTAATAAATTAGAATAGGAATGCCCACTCTCTGCCCCCATGACACACACCCTAAAAAAATTAGTGCACACATTTCAAGTTACCCCAGGATGCCTGAGCACATCCTGCGGTACTTTTTTTTTTTTTTTTTGCTGCATTAGGAATTCATTAGCACCTAACACAGCTTAGTAAAAAGAAGGCCCCATAGGTAGGAAAGGATTTATTTTGGAAGCTGTTCCTGTGTTTCCATGATAGATGTGGAAAATCAGTTTGTAAGTGACGGACAGGGGCATTTTTAATATTACGTCTAAATCTGATTTTGGACATTTTGCTGAAAACATCCACGAATCAAGTAGCAAACATAATGATTTTTGAACCAAAGAAAAAAAACATCTATCTTTTTGTTTTGAGAAAGGCCATTTCCTAGATCCTTTGTGCTCAGTGCATGACCCTTATCGGAAAAAAAATGTTCAAGGAAAAAACACGCAGAAACAAGCCATTGGGAGGTATGGGTGGCCACAGCCCTCCAAAATCCAGCAAAAACCTACTAAGTCACAAAACGTCTAACTTTTAGCCCTGGACATTTTTGCTTTGTACTATTATGGCAGAAAAACGTCCAAATTTAGGGAATTCCCAAATCCTGCCCCAGACATGCCTCCGACACATCCCCTTGTGATTTGGATACATTGCAGGCGAACTGCATAGAAAAACATATTACAAATGGGGTTCAAAAATACTGATTTCAATGTTTTGGCAAAAATAAAAAAGTTTGCCACTCTGTGCCGCTTTTTGGACATTTTTCTGTTTTAAAACTGAGCCCCAGAGTGATTGTTTTTCTTTAAAACAAAAGAAAAGAACGTAAAGAAACAGATGTTTGGGGTCCTGACCTGAAAGTGTTAATGTGAAAGAGAAACAATAAAGTGGGAAGAAAATTATTTTTATATAAAGAGTGACTGTTGGATGAGGAAATATATTTAAATGACTTCTTAGCTCAACAATATTTAAAGTGGGAGTAAACATATTAGTCATATAGACTGCGACTGAGAGGGAGTGTGGAAAGGCTATTATAAGTGAGTGGAAAATACATAGATATTCATCTGTTGCATTTTGGTAACCAAACTGAAAAGCCGAGAGAGAAAAAAATTTTTCAGTTGCTAATGGAATCAGTGAGGCTGCACACAGGTCCTTGATTGAGCACTGCTGTGCTGAACAGAATTTAATATTATTGCCTAAAGCTGGTTTTCTTCACAAGTTAATGATAAGGAAGTGTGTTTGAACAGGTGAAGTGAAATACTAGACATAAGTTTGTGGTTATTTACAGTGCTGTATGAAAAGAAAGGGTTGACTGGAAATGTACATGAATCTGTGTGAGAGATCTGATGGAGAGAAAGGAGTTTTTATTTACTCAAACAGCTCTTGATAGCGAGTGGGAATAGCTGAGATTATAGAAATAGGGACAAAGGTAAATTATCTATTTAGCCAGGAATCAGACGGAGAAATTTATCTTTATTTTCAAAAATAGCTAGTAACAGCAGTGAAATTATTAGGGGGCCAATGCACAAAGCTTACCATGCTTGCAAAGTTTGTTTTGGATCTGTTGTAGCTGGTCTAAAGTAAATGTTATTTAGGGGTCTGTTTACTAAACCGTGCTAGCGGCCGGCTTCCGTGCAGCATTGCCAACACAGCTCATTCAAAGTGAATGGGCTGTGTCGGAACTAGCGCACAGCCAGCCGCTCTACTGGCTTAGTAAACCCCAGCATTAGCGTTTAATGCATAAAGGGGTTCTTCGTGGTTTTAACCTTTCGCTATAACAGCTACAAATAATCCAATGAAAATGTATTACAATGAATTCATTAGTATTAAAATGTGCATTCTGTGTGATGTACAATACAAAATGCCTGCCTTTAACATGCAAAATCATTGGGCAGGTCTGGAGCTGTTGTGTGCAGTTTGATTGCATTTTTCAATAGCAGGAGGAGCAAAACAGTGTCAGAGAGCAGAGAACAGCTTAGAGGGGAGGAGAAACAAAAGCAGGTGACCTAGTATTGACTAGGGAAAGCCCCTATGATGTCAGTTGGGGGGCTTTAGCAAAGAGAAGACTCCCAAGTGCACTGGTAAAATCAATCCGGGAGGGGGAGTGAGGAGCAGTGGGACAAAATGATTCCTGGAGATGCGCAGAACATGGACTCTTAATGAGAGACTGTTCTGCGCATGTGCTAGGCGCTTTCCCTACTGAGCTGCCTGCAGATTTTCTGTGCATCTCATTTGCATGCAATTTTCTTTGAGTATTGGTCACTGTTTAGAAATTGGTAAGTTCAACCACAGCTGCGCTATTTAACAATGACTTTTGAGCATCAGGGCCTAGGTAATCAGTGGATGAGGCATATTCGGTAAATACACACACAGATTTCTCTCTTTAATTTATTTAAGAATAGGTAGGTACAGTGGTGTGCTGGTAAATGTTTAACAACAGGCTCTCTCCCCGGTCCCCCTCTGTGCCTCCCCCCCCAAAATTGCAGAGCTGGCTATAGCCAGGGAGAGAGCCTGGGGGGGGGGGGGTGGCAGTGCATTACGCCAGGAAAAAAAATTAAATGAATCCAGGTTCCAATCTAATTCATGTTTAATGTGCGATAAAATGCCATAAATAAGTAAATAAATATAAACTTTTAATGTTGAGCACCTGATTCTCAAAGGACCAGATGCACTAAACCTTAACAACCCTCCAACAACCCTTTAATGAAGGAAATTCCTAACTGCTGCATGTATTAAAGGCCTTTTTCCAATGACGCAAGCAGCTAACGAAAACAGAATACAAAAGAGTAACTAGCATTGTAATGTAGGCGATTCGGGATGAACTAACACTACCGACGATCACACCGAATCATATTAAACGTATGGTCAGAGCAGTCATAAAGGCCTGAGCTGTCATCTCCCCGCTGCCCCCTGCACCATAAAAATCAAAGCTGGCATCTTTAAACAGAAAGTGAGAAAAAAAAAATAAAAACACCACAAACACTGGCTCCCCGCTTTCCCCTTCATAAAATATAAAAGCTTTCCAAACATCAAAAAAGAATTGGGAGGGGGCAAAGGCGCTCATCAGGAGTGTCCTTTATGGACGGCCTTGCCCTCCCCCCCGAGATCGCCGCTGTTCCCCGCTTCCGCCCTTTACTAAATTAAAAACTGAAAATAAAAATCTAAACTTTTGCAGCGCCGGGCCCCCCTCCCTTCTTGTCTCGATCTTCTTTTCCCAACACTGCTCCGCCTCCCGCCATCCTCCGCCCCTTGCCCCACCCCTGAATACGCCGCCACCATTCCCCCCTTCAATGGACCCCCCCCCCTCCGCTTTACCGGCCGTGCAGCACCTCTCACCTTTGTGTGAAGGCGCTGCATCGGATGAAGCAACGGATCGTCGATCGCTTCTGCCTCCACTGATGTCTATCTCTCCTTCTTTCTGTGCCCGCCATCCCTGATGTAAGCAAGAGGTCTTAATAGCTCCATTGCATCATGTTTGGGGCAGGCTGTGAGTGGCAAGTCCTCACTCTGCAGAGGTGACAGTGCTCCTGCTTTGGCACTTTCTGCAGGGTATGCAGTTCAGGGGCTGGGCTAGTTTGGGTATTGAGTT
This sequence comes from Microcaecilia unicolor, assembly GCF_901765095.1. Classification (NCBI taxonomy): domain Eukaryota; kingdom Metazoa; phylum Chordata; class Amphibia; order Gymnophiona; family Siphonopidae; genus Microcaecilia; species Microcaecilia unicolor. The sequence goes on from NC_044039.1 coordinate 95,264,616, forward strand.
GGTGAAACAGCTAGTGGATAATAAAGGTATGGTTGGTCAATTTCAGTATCTTAAGCAAACTTGGGGGATAGACTAGAAAGGCAAGTATACTAGAGTATGACACGGGAGCAGGTAATCATGGTAAACTGCAGTAATCCGCAGTAAAACCACAGGAATGGGGAAAATTTTCAAAGTTTTACTGTGGGTGCAAAAAGAGGTTATTTCCCCACCCCTCAGGAGCAGTAATAACCCCTGCACTGGCAGTACAACAGGTGCCTAGCCATGGGCGTAGTTTGGGGGGGCGAGAGGTAGCTGTGCCCCCCCAAACGCAGGGCTGGTGCAACGCTGCAGGCAGCTCTTCCTGCCTTCAGCTCCCGCACAGGCTTCCTCCTCATTCCTTCCTGCCCCCCTCCTCGCGAGCGTTTAAACCTTTTATTTTCCTTCTTGCGATGATGTATTTCCTGTTTCCGTGAGGTCGGGACACTGTGTGAGGGAAGGGAAAGGCTGGAGGTGAGCCCGCTGTGTTGTGTGCTTCACTGCCATCACTGCGAGGAAAATAAAAGGTTTAAACGCGTGGGGGAGGGGGGCAGGAAGGAACGGAGAGGAAGGCTGCTGGGGAGCTGAGGGAGGGCAGGGAGAACGCTGGACATGGATGGGAGGGGAGAGGGAGAGAAGAGATTGCTGGACATGGAGAGGAGGGGAGGGCAGGGGAGAGGAGAATTGCTGGATGTGGAGAAGAGGGGAGAGAAGGGGAGAGGAGAATTGCTGGACACGGATGGATGGAGGGGAGGGCGGGGAAGAGAGGAGACTTGCTGGACATGGATGGATGAATGGAAGGGGCAGGGGAGAGAGCAAATTTGCTGGATATGGGTGGATGGAGGAGATGGCAGAGGAGAATGGAGAGTTGCTGGACATGGATGGATGGAGGGGAGGGAAGTCAGGAAGGAGATACACATGGATGGAGGGGAGGGAAGAGAGGAGAAATGCTGGACATGGATGGAGTGGAGGGCAGGGAAGAGAGGAGAAATGTTGGAAAAGGATGGAGAGAAGGAAAGCAACACCAGACTTTGTGGAGGGGGAGAGAGAGGGAAAGTGACACCAGACCTTGGAGGGAAGGAAGGGAGGGAGAGTGACACGACCTTGCAAGGGGGAAGAGGAAGGAAGGGCATGGGGTATAGGGCCTTGGAAGCAAAGGAATGAAAGAGAGAAACAGATGGAGCTGGGGACTGATAAGGTGATGAGATCCAGTGGAGGGTAGATGAGGGCTAATAGGATGGGAATGAGGGCTAAGGAAGTGGGTAAAAAAAGATAGGGGTTTAAGAGACAGGCTATTAAGTGAGAGACAGAGGGAGCAATGGTAAAAGCTAGTAGGTAGATGAGAAGTGAAACAGAAACTAAGGTGAGAGAAAGGGGGATAAACATAAATAAGGGGGGGGGGGACATGAAATGAAAGGCACTGCAGACAGATGTAGAGAAGGAAAGGACAAAGCCAAGAGGAGAGAGAAGAAATGGAAACGCCAACGTGGAAAAGAATTTAGAGAAGACGGACACGTGGAAAGTGGAAAAGAGGCTGGGACCAGCCCAATTAGAAAAATAAAGTGCTCAGACAACAAAGGTAGAAAAGAAATATTTTTATTTAATAATTTTTAAGGATTGAGATGTGACTGCTTTGTGAAATGTACGTCTTTTCTATTTTGCAGAGTGCAGGAGAAAATACATTTCTGTTTCTCTTTTACCAGTGTTTACCTGGCTTTCTTGAGGGAGATCTCTAAATTTCAGTTTTTCTGTGGTACCCTGTTTTGTATAGTGAGAAAAGAATAAAATGTGCTTGGAGTTGTAGAATGATTAGAAAAATTATTGCTCATTATTGCTTGTTATGTGAATGAATATTCCATCACTGTTTCATTATTGCTTGCCAGACCAGTCCAGTATTATTACATTTTAAGGGCATTTGTTTTAATTCGTGTATGCAGTCCTTACATGCACATGATTTTGCTTTTTAAACCCAAAGGTAAATCTTAACTGTGGTTAAACAGTGAGGCTTCTGTGGAAAGGGACAGAGTTCACGGGGACAGGGTGGGGACGGGGATAGAGTTCACGGGGACGGGGATAAACTTTGTCCCTGCGTCATTCTCTAAAGTATACCATTATGTGCAGTCTTTGCCACAGCAGTTACTCATCTCTGAACTTGAAGGTACCACAAACCTAGCATAAGTGTGTATAAATAGGCATATTGATGCCAACTTTTGTTAGCATTCTATAAGGGAATCTTGATGCCAAGATTTCATTATAGAATTGGCATGCGGTACACAGTATTGAGACACCTAATTTAAGGCATCAAGTTATAGAATTGATCCCTAAGGACTAAATTCTATATATGGCGCCAATAAAATTGGTGCCAAAAAAAGTGCTATTCTATAAACCACACCTAAGGTTAGGCGCAGTTTATAGAATAGTGCTTATGCCCAGCAATCACACCTAACTTTAAGCACAGCCATTTGCGCCAACTAAAACATGGTGCAAATGCCCACACACACAAATTTAAGTGCAGATGCCCTTATTCTATAACTAAGTGTGCAACAAAAGAATGTCCCTGATCTGCCCATGACCCTCCCATTTCCATGCCCTCTTTTTTGGCTCACACATAAAATTTAGACGTGGATCCCATGCCTAAATTTACATGCATACATTTTAATTGATTCTAATTAGTGCCAATTGTTTGTTAATGCTTATTAGCTCATTATTCAATTAAAATGCACATGTAAATTAGGCTTGTACCCAAATTTGAATGAGCATTCTTTAGAGCTTTTTATAGAATTAGGGGGTAAATGTGTGCTTTCTATTTCAGTATGTAAATGACTTCTATGCCCCAACAGATTGATGTCAGGATTTCTACCTGCTACCTGGGACTTCTAGGTTTGAGAAAACTTCACGTATTGAGCAGTGTTCCACTGGAGAGCTTAAGGGAAGTCACCCCCTTAATCTCACAGTGGTTTATGTCCCCCCTTTGAAAGTATAATTTTCAAGATATACCAGGCTCTATGACAGCATTCAGATTGTATGCTAGGAGAGTGGATACTGTGTATCTCAGTGGGGAGCAGTGTTTCCTCTAAGGAGTGGCCTGGTGTGTGCAAATTTTTTTTCATGTGAACAACAAGTTTTAAAATCCAACAATTTTTGAGTGCCAGTATTAGCAATGCATTTCTGTATATAGCACACACACACACAAAAGATTTTGTGAGCAACTATATAGAATCTGTGAGTTACGCTCCTAAAATGTATGAGCAATTGCTCATGTGCTCCGCTTAGAGGGAACATTGATTGGGAGTAGAAGACATCTTAAAGTTGAATTTAATTAGTAAAATGTTTTTGTTGTTAGTAATACTATTGGATTGTTGGTTTGCTCATGACTTGATAATGAATGACTATTGAGTAGACTTGATGAACTGTTCAGGTCTTCATCTGTCATCATTTACTATGTTTATTTATTTGGATTTTGCTCACATCTTTTTCAGTGGTAGCTCAAGGTGAGTTACATTCAGGTACACAGGGTATTTCTCTGTCTTTTGGAGGACTTGAGGAATGGAGGGTTGAATGACTTGCCCAAGATCACAAGGAGCAGCAGTGGGATTTGAACTGGCCACCTCTGGATGTCAAGACTGGTGCTCTAACCACTAGGTCACACCTCCACTCATAGAAACACAGAAACATGACAAAAGATAAAGGCCAAATGGCCCATCCAGTTTGCCCATCCTCTGTAACCACTAGCTCTTCCTTTTCCTAAGAGATTCCAGGTGCCTTTCCCATGCTTTCTTAAATTCTGACACAGTCCTCATCTCCGTGACCTCTACCGGGAGGCCATTCCACGCCTCCACCACTTATGTTACTATGTTAGCACTGGGAAAAATGGCTGACAAACATATGTGTTCCAACACATACACTGCTACGTTGCTATATCAGGACACATGCTTAATCTCCTGTATCAAAATAACTTGGGTATGGACATTGGAACCATGTAAATCGGATCGCAGCATCTGCACATTTTCACCCTGTTTATATTTTAGAAGTTTATGGCTCTAAAATGGATGTTCCCACTGCACATTACCAATGCATAAACAACCATTCCTCAATGTATTTTAACACAGGCTCTACATCAGCAAATCCTGTTCTAAAATATCATCGGAACTTGAGACCGGACCTGGATGTCTCAATTCCAGTTTGAACATCTTTTCTCAAAAGCCACTCATTGTGGTGTCCCAAGACCCAGACCCCATTCATGAGTATGTTAGTCATGTGGTGCTTAAGGGGAGATGGGAGTGGTGAGAGAGGGATAAACAAATATTATGGCAAAGCTAGGTTTGTATTTAATGTAGGTTAATTGCACGGTAGATTGTTCATTATTGTATTTCTTGATTGGAATGTTTTTCTGTGCCTATCAGCTGTTTAATAATGAACAGTTGAACATAAAGTAGGTACATTAAAAAAAAAGAATAGATTCCCTGCTCTGAAATTAACCCCAATATATACTAGGAAGTACCCTACTGCACCTACAAAATAGTTTGTTTATTTTGTAATGAAATGTTACATGTGGCAGGATCCTCCAAGGGGAAGGTGACCTTAAATAAACCTCAGCCTCCGTTAACCTTTATACAAACACTTTTTTCATGAATCTCTATGCTTTTCTTTATTCATAGTTGGCGAGTGTAATAATGCCAGAGTCAATTAAAGCTAGAGCGTAAAACAGCAGTTTTCACAGCCCTATTTTTCCAGTATTTGAAAGGTTATCTTGCAACTCAATTACCCTAAAATTGTCATCTAATATGCTTCCCTGCTAAGAACCTTACAAGTCCAGGTTGCAGAGACATATAAATTAACTGCTCTGAGCATCTAAATCCAGCCTTCTTGCACTCCTCATGCTTATTAGAACAAACAAATCGAAAAGTACACACTTATAGGGTGGCAAAACAGTACATTTCCCCTTCCTCCAGTTGCAAACTCATGCATGTTCTTTCAGGGACTGGGCGTGAAAGACATAGTAAAGCGTCATTAGGGTGGAAGGGGCTATATGAGATGTGCATGCACATGTTTGTGTGTGTGTCTGTGTACATACATGTCTTTCTACAAGTATGTTTTGTGTGTGTGATTCTTTTTGTATTATGAGTGTGTGTGTCTATGGGGCTCATTTTCAAAAGAGAAAAACATCCAAATTGGTATTTTCAAAACCAATTTTTAGATGTTTTTCCATGAAGTTCATCAGAAGTGTGTTAAAATCACAAGGAGGTGTGCCAGGGGCATGTTAAAGGCAGGACCTGGGCATTCCTAACACTTGGCCATTTTTCTGCCATAATGGAACAAAACAAAAACACCCAGGGCTATAAGTTGGATGTTTTGGTCTAGACCCATTTCATTAACAAATAATCCACAAAAAAGTGCCTTAAATGACCAGATGACCACTGCAGGAATAAAGGAATGACACACCCTTACTCCTTCAGTGGTCACTGATCCCCTCCAACCCCACAAAGCTGTGCATGAAACAGTATATACCTACAACAGATGTTATGGCCAGTCCTATTAGAGCAGCAAGCAGGTTCCTGGAGTAGCCTAGTGGTTGGTGCAGTGCACTGTAGAGAAGATGACCCAGGGCCATAATCCACTATAACTATTACACTTTTGGTGGAAAGTGTCAGCCTCCCCCTCTCCCCCCAAACCAGTGGCGTAGCTACGTGGGGCCTGAGGGGGCCGGGGCCCCTGCAGATTCACCCCAGGACCCTCCCTCCCGGCGAACCCGCCCCCGCCGCCGCCTACCGTTACTTTTGCTGGCGGGGGATCCCACTCCCCGCCAGCCGACGTCTTCTCAGTCCTTCCTGCTCTTCAATTTGTTTGCTGACGTCCTGCACGTAATTGTACGTGCAGGACATCAGCAAACAAATTGAAGAGCAGGAAGCGACTAAGAAGAAGACGTCGGCTGGCGGGGAGTGGGATCCCTCGCCAGCAAAAGTAAAGGTAGGCTGCAGCGGTGGCGGGTTCGCGGCGGGAGGGGGGGCGGCAATGTCGGCGGTGGGGGGGCGGCGCCGGGGGGAGGGCTAAAATGTGCCCCCTCCCCCCGGGCTCTGGACCCCTCTCCCACGGAAGGCTGGCTACGCCCCTGCCCCAAACTTAGTGTACCCACATATAGGTGACACCTGCAGCCATAAGGGCGTACAGTTGGGTACAGTAGGTTTTTCGTGGTTTTTTTTAAGGGCTTACCATACAAAATAAGGGGGTAATGGTGAGATGTGTACCTAGGACCTTTTATGTGAAGTCCACTGCAGAGTCCCCTAGGGTACCCCACTGCTCTGCTGGGATGCCTGTCTGGCTAGGAAAGCTGGCTCCTCCTAGGTCCCAATAGTTTGATTTTGTGCGTTTTTCACTTCAGTGTTTTTTTTTTAATGGTCCAAAAAGATAGATTTACTAAGCACAAATGGTCAAAGAAAAAATACAGACATTATTCTGGTTTGAAAATGGTTATGTTCACTACTTGATTTTTGGACATTTTCAGCAAAACATTCAAAGTCATATAAAAAATGCACCTCTATGTGTCTGCATGTGTGCGTGTGTTTGTGCCTCTGTTTGTATTTTGTGTATCAGGCTCATTTTCGAAAGAGATGGACGTCCAAAAAATGACATAAATCGGGACTTGGACGTCCATCTCACAGAAACATCCAAATCGCTATAATCAAAACTGCATTTTGAACATCTTTCTCGGAAGTCCGTCGGAAGGACGTCCAAATCTCAAGGGGGCATATCGGAGGCGTGTTCAAGGCGGGACTTGGGTGTTCCTAAGACTTGGACATTTGAGCCATAATGGAACAAATCAAAAACGTCCAGCACTAAAACATGGACGTTTTGAGCTGGGCCTGTTTTTGTTACAAATAAGGCACAAAAAAGTGCCCCAAATGACCAGATGACCACTGTAGGGAATCAGGGATGACCTCCCCTTACTCCCCCAGTGGTCACTAACACCCTCCCACCCCCAAAAGGTGTGATGAAGAACATTACTTGCCAGCCTCAGATGTCATATTCAGGTCCATGACAGCAGTATGCAGGTCCCTGGAGTAGTTTAGTGTACTTCAGACAGGTGGACCTAGGTCCATTCCCCCACTACCTGTTACACTTGTGCAGGAAACTGTGAGCCCTCCAAAACCCACCAGAAACCCACTGTACCCACATTTGGGTGCCCCCTTCACCCGTAAGGGCTATGGTACTGGTGTACAGTTGGGGGTAGTGGGTTTTGGGGGGGGGGGGGTTGGGGGGCTCAGCACACAAGGTAAGGGAGCTGTGTACCTGGGAGCATTTTATGAAGTTCAATGCACTGCCCCCAAGGGTGCCCATTTGCTGCCCTGGAATGTCAGGCGAACCAGTCTACTAAAATGCTGGCTCCTCCCATGTCCAAATGGCTTGACTTTGGATGTTTTAGACTTGGACGTCTTTGTTTTGAAAATGGCCAAAAATCAAAGATGTCCAAATCGCAAAATGTCCAAATTCAAGGATGTCCATGGTATTTTTGAACACAAAAGATGGACGTCCATCTTTTTTGAAAATGACCTTCTCCCTGCCTTGGAATTTGGACGTCTTTGTAAAACGTCCAAATTCTGACTTAAGACATTTCTTTCAAAAATGCCCCTCCTTGTGTCTTTGTGTGTGTGTGTGTGTGTGCATATGTGTGTCTGTATGTTTATGTCTTTGTGTACATGCCTGTGTGTGCTTGTATGTGTCTGCGTGTGCACATCTTTTTTAAGTGTGTTTATGTGTGTGAGTCTTTGTATCTGTGCAATCATTTCTGAATGTGTATGTATATGTTTCTGCCTCTGTGTGTGTCTTTGTGTATCTCTCTGCATCTGTGTGTATGTGTCTTTGTGTGTATGTGTTAGTGTGAGCATGCATGTGTGTGTCTGTATATGTGCATGTATTTGTCTGCATATATGTGTGTCTGTGTGTATACATTTTCTGTGAGTGTGTTTTACGAGTGTGAGCCTTTGTGTGTCTGCAAGCGTGTATATGTGTGTGTGTTTGTGCATCTGTGTGTCTTTATGTGTCTGTGCATGTGTCTTTGTGTCAGACATGCAGAAGGATGAAGCCTCCCTGATGGGCACTATTGCTTGAGAAAAGCACACTTAAAAATGAAGACGGTATTGTTTATGTTCTCTGAAGACCTATAACTTTCCTGCTCAATTCTTAAAGTTAAAAGGGTCTGCCAATTACAATTATCTTTCCTTTTCCCTCTGTTTCATTATTTTCAAATAACGAAAGGAGACTTCTGGATAAACTTACTATGAGAGAAAATCTTAGCATGGCAAATGCACAGTAAGAATTCATGTCAGTAAATCATGTGCTATATCTATTCAAGCAGGCAGGATGACAGCAAAACCCTGTGCTGCAGCAGTTCTAGCCTAGAAAAGATTTGTACAAAGACAGTACTCTATTGTACTTATCAGCCAACCTTTATATTTAGAACAGAAGGTTTCAAGCCTTGCTGTTAATCTTCTCAGGCACTGTTTTGTCTGGTCACCTGACCAAGCAGGGACACAACAGATTTTAAGCTGTCTTTCTAACTCTACACAGAGGCTAAAACTAGCTGATAAGCTCCAGCTCCTTGCATAATTGTTATAAAAATATTTTCAACATCATGAAAAGGGTAGGGATCCAGGTTCAGCTCCCAAATGCTGCTTTATGGGTTTGACCTTAAATAATAGCAATTCTTCAGAGTAGGGATGGGCCAAAAGGGTGAGAAGCCAGAGGTGTCACATAGTAAGATAATAAAATCAAATGTAATCAAAAATGACCTTTGGGTAAATTGTGCTATCCTCTGGTGGATATTACAACATTGTTGCAACTTGGGATATTGTATTTTGGACCTTTTGGCCATCCCTACTCTGAAGAATTGCTGTTGGCCTTCCGACGTAGGTTTTTTTTGCCTCCTGTATATGAGTTTAGACTTTAACCTTAAATAAGCCACATAACCTCCTGCATCAAAATAATTTGCAAGTTCTCCTGGGCATGGACATTGGAACCATGTACACTGGATCACAGCATCTGTACAATAGTGTTAGCTAATGAATATATAGTATTAATGGTCCTTTCTAGATTATCATTGTTTTATCTGCTGGATGACAAAAGAAAGGTGAACTCTAGCTTGAGGGAATAATTTTATAAATGCCTGATTTTAAGTGCATGCATATTTTCATAGTGACAGTTACTGCAGGAAAACTATGCACACAATAATAAGAACATAAGCGTTGCCATACTGGGACAGACTGAAGGTCCATCAAGCCCAGTATCTTGTTTCCAACAATGGTCAATCCAGGTCACAAGTACCTTGCAAGATCCCAGAACAGTAAAACAGATTTGATACTGCTTGTCCTAGAAATAAGCAGTGGATTTTCCCAATTCCGTCTTAATAAATCCAAATGGAAGTCAGCCTTCTGATGCTACAAAAAGAAGGTAGCTGACTCAAAATGCCAATACTATAGCAGCCTAATAGCTCAAGATGATCTTGATAACAAAAAAACTTTTCTCCTTAGTTAAAAAACTAACTTCCACTAATAAGGATGAAAATTCACAGGAAACATGTCCCACCGCCCAAGACCTAGCTGATCATTTCGCCAATAAGATCCTCCAAATTAGGCCTGAACTATCTAAAGCTACACCAACAGAGGAAAATAGTACAACCCATAGCTCAATATTAATTGCTGGAGATCCTACAACCTAAGGACTCAAAACTGACCAAAACTGTTAATCTTTTCAACCACTAACAGTTGAGGATGTAAGATCAATGTTGTTGAAATGCTCCTGAGCCAACTGCTCTCTGGTTCAATGCCCAAAACACCTACTCAAATCTATCCCTATGGAGGCACTAAACTGACTACTCGATAATCTCAATAAGCTTTAAAAACTGGCTCTCTTCCTCCTGACATGGGCAAAATTGTTCTCACTCCACTACTGAAGGGATCTGGGCTAGACATAACATTGCCTGCAAACTACCAACCAGTGGCAAGCATAACCGTTTTTACTAAAGTATTAGAAAAAGTATTAGAAACCTACATTAGTAAACATCTCTCTTTATATCCGGAAAAAGTTTCTCTTTTACACTGGTCACAATTTGGCTTCAAATAGTCACATAGAACTAGCAGCAATGTTTCCATACTAACTACATATGTTAAACAACATCTATGCAAAGGTAACCAAGTAATTCTTCTCCAATTTGATATATCAGCGGCGTTCGATGTGGCTACTTGAACGCCTGGATCAGATAGGAATAACAGGGACTGTGTTCAAACGGTTCAGTGAATTCCTTTCAAATCGAAGTTATTCTGTCAAGCAAAACAACCAACTTTCCAACTTCTGGTCTCCTGGGATCTCCCCTCTCACCTATCCTGTTCAATCTCTTTATGTCATCCTATTACTATTATTATGCGGATGACATCCTCATTCTCTTACCAGTGACAGCATCAAACATAGATCCAACTCAGTCTGTAGTGAATGGTATGACTGCTGTCAGCACCTGGGCCCTGACCAATAAAGCAAAACTGAATCCGAAATCAGTTGAGGTCCCATCATCAATACCTTTGACCAATGGTCAAATTTTTACAGTTGAATCTGAAACCAAAGTACTAGGGGTCTTGCTTGACTCTTCACTCACCTTCTCTTCCCATATTAACCAGCTATGGAAGAAAATACTATTCAAAATGAGACAGCTACATTTAGTCAGATCATTCTTCGACCAAAAAGCCTTCGCACTACAAGTCCAAATGTTAGTCCTACCTCACTTAGATTACTGTAATGTTCTATTTATTGGTATTAAGTGTCAATATCAGAAAAAACTGCAAATCATACAGAACACAGCTGCTGGACTAATATACAGATCGAATAGATATACTAGTGTTTCAACTCATGTAAACAAACTGCTCTGGCTTCCCATAGCAGAAAGGCTCAAGTTCAAAGCTGCTTTAGTTTTTTAAATCCTACAGGGCTTCACCTCTGAACTGCTAAGACCGCTTCACTATATCTGGTCCAGTCTAAGAGACTTAGAGGCAGATGCAGCAACCAAACGTAAAAAAATCTAAATCGTTAAAGTCCCTAACGATTTTAAAATAACGAAAAATGCACCAAAAAAAAAAGTCACACATGCTGAGATCGGTAGTGAAACGTACAATGTATCAAAGAATCACAATACACATCGTTAATCGGCCCCCAAATCATGCGCAGAGCAGCCAAGCGTTATGTTAGCTGCTCTGCGCATGCCACAAACAGTCAAAACACAGTCAAATCGCAAGCACATGGCTCCCAAATAAAAACAAAAATAAAAAAAAAGGGTCGGGAGGGGGCAAGGGCGCTCATCAGGAGCGTCCTGTACAGACGGCCTTGCCCCCCCCCCGCTGCTCCCCACTTTCCGCCGCTCCCCCCACCCCGAAAAAGCAAAATTCTAGCAGCCCCTGCCCCCTCCCCACTTTCCGCCGCTCCCCCCACCCCGAAAAAGCAAACTTCTAGAAGCCCCTGCCCCCCTCCCTTCCTCACTACTCTCTCACCTCAGCTCCGCCTCCCGACATCCTCCGTCCGTGCCCCGCCCCCTTTTGGGGTCGTCGCCGCCATTCCCCTCCTCCATCGGGCCCCCCTTCCTCTTACCGGGCCCGTGCAGCGCCTCTCTCCTCTGTCCGAAGGCGCTGCACGGGCAAGAAGAAAGCTGAATCAGCTGATGCCTGCCTTCGCCTAGCTTCGATAGAGCGTCTTTCTCCTCCTGGGCCCGCCCCTGTCTGACGTCAGTAACCTACGTAGGTTACTGACGTCAGACAGGGGCGGGCGCAGCAGAAGAAAGACGCGCCATCGCGAAGGCAGGCATCAGCTGATTCAGCTTTCTTCTTGCCCGTGCAGCGCCTTCGGACAGAGGAGAGAGGCGCTGCACGGGCCCGGTAAGAGGAAGGGGGGCCCGATGGAGGAGGGGAATGGCGGCGACGACCCCAAAAGGGGGCGGGGCACGGACGGAGGATGTCGGGAGGCGGAGCTGAGGTGAGAGAGTAGTGAGGAAGGGAGGGGGGCAGGGGCTTCTAGAAGTTTGCTTTTTCGGGGTGGGGGGAGCGGCGGAAAGTGGGGAGCAGCGGGGGGGGGGGGGGGGGCAAGGCCGTCCGTACAGGACGCTCCTGATGAGCGCCCTTGCCCCCTCCCGATCCTTTTTTTATTTTATTTTTTTATGTGTTTTCTGAGGTCCTTTGGACCAATCACAGCGCTTTTAGCTCTGCTAATGCGCTGGGATTGGCTCAAAGTTTGTTTATTTTTTCACTTAACACTTTTTCCTGCCACGGAGCTGTCCTAACGAGAGGTCCAGACCTCTCGTTAGTTTTCCTGCCTTTTTCCTGCGTAAAGGCAATCGGAAAAGGTTAGTGCATGTCGTTTCAATGGGGTTTTCACACTAATTGCTCATCTCCATTCCGTTTTCGTTAGCTGCTACTGTCGTCGGAAAATAGGCTTAAGTGCATGGAAAGGATAGGAAATTCTTCCCTGAGGGCTCATTTAACGATGAAAAACGTTTAGTGCATCTACCTCTTAAACAACTGATGATAGCATGACCATTCCAAAAGGCTATTAGAAATCAGAAGATTTTCAGCTATCTATTCCCCATTCTTGGAGTCAAAATATGGAACTCTCCATCTATTTCCATCAGAACAGAAAACAGCTACCTCAACTTCTGGAAGAGGCTAAAAACATTTCTCTTTCCAAGACTGCTTCATAACAATACATCATGACTTTTACCTCCTAGTATCATCCGTTATCCTTTCCTTAATGTTTTTAGTCTCATGCAATAATCCAATTCTCTCTAATGTTTCTCAAACCTCACACTAACATTATTTGTTTTTAACTCACCTAGAATGTAAACCACACTGAACTCTAGAAAGGGGATATTAGCAGTATATAAGAACTGATTTGACTTGAATAATGTCTTTTTTTTTTGTTTTGTTACATTTGTACCCCGCGCTTTCCCACTCATGGCAGGCTCAGTGCGGCTTACATGGGGCAATGGAGGGTTAAGTGACTTGCCCAGAGTCACAAGGAGCTGCCTGTGCCTGAACTGGGAATTGAACTCAGTTCCCCAGGACCAAAGTCCACCACCCTAACCACTAGGCCACTCCTCCTCTGAACTGCTTATAGCCTTTTCTTTTAGGAAATTATTCAAATTTTTTAAACCCTGCTAAGCTAACTGCTTTTATCACATTCTCTGGCAACGAATTCCAAAGTTTAATTACACGTTGAATGAAGAAATATTTTCTCCGGTTTGTTTTAAATGTACTACTTAGTAGGTTTATTGCATGCCCCCTAGTCCTAGTATTTTTGGAAAGCATAAACAAGTGATTCACATCTACCTGTTCCACTCCACTCATTATTTTATAGACCTCTATCATATTTCCCTCCACCATCTTTTCTCCAAGCTGAAGAGCCCTAGTCTCTTTAGCCTGTCCTCAAAGGGAAGGCGTCCCATTTCCTTTATAATTTTCGTTGCCCTTCTTTGTGTGCCATTTCTAATTCCACTAAATCTTTTTTTGAGATACAGTGATCAGAATTGCACACAGTATTTGAGGTGCTTTCCATTCTTTTCCTAATAATTACTAACGTATTTGATTTCATAGATGCTGCTACATACTGAATTCTATATATCGTGCCCAAATTTGTTCAAATGCCTGAGATGCACATGCAATTTAATTGAACAAAGAACTCAAAAAAATCAGTAATTGGGTGCCAACAACCATTTAATGATGTTACTTGGCACCCATTACAATTTGCACACGCATTTGGCTCACAGCATTCTATAAGGCAGGGCGCCTAACTTTCCCATACTGCATATCTCTAAAGGAGGCATAGCTATGGGAGGAGCATGGGTGTGTCAAGGGCGTTCCAAAAAGTTGCACATATAGTTACAAATGGGCACAAGCATTTAAACAAGATTTCAGCAAGTGTAAGTCTGGCACCTAATGTCAGAGTATGGGAATCGGCGCTAAGCACTAGTCTATGTGCCCTTTATAGAACTGCGCTTTGTGATGATTTTTTAGCGCCATTTGTAGAATTCCCTCCACTAGAGGGAGTAATTCTATGATAGTGCACTGAGGGCACCTGATAGGCACCCATTACCTTAATAGAATAACAGTATAACCGAGCATATCTGTGCACATGGCCTTAGGTGCACCATAGAGCTGGCATAAGTGCCAGTGATATACATGTAATTATTTGCATATACACCACACTTACTCTCTGCCCAGTCTGCCCAGCATTGTTACACAGAAGTGCCAAAATTTACACTTCTTTGTAACGACACCTGTGAGACACGTTTCTATGGCATGGTTTTAATTTAGTTGTAGCTGGACTATACAGTTTTTAACTTGGATAAACCATTCCTATCAGACCCCTGATGCAGGCATTGATACTGAAATACAGCCAGTGTCGGGTCGTTCAATAAAGAACACTTTGCTATCCCAGCTCTGGAGGCTGCTGGTGCTTTTTATTTTTTGTGAAGTTAAGAGCATACATGTGGTCTTATGCTAGCATTCTATAACGACAATCACATGCACAATTGTTGTTATAGAATCTGTCCTTGGTGCACAACATCCTGGCACCCAACTTTAGGCAACCATTTCAGAATGAGTCCTATATAGGGCAGCCACTTTTGTAAAAGCCCATCTTCATGACTAAAGAACTGCTTTATCCTTGGAAAAATGGCTTTGAAAATTACTGTCCATCAAGCAATAATGAGAAGAAGGTAAAAGTTGTTCCACTCTGTGCCCACTGCTTTCTTATATTTCAACACTGGGAAAAATAAGTGGGCTAATATGGCAACCACATTAGGCTATGGGAGGAAAAAAGATTTCTTCATGGTTTGTATCAAGTTGATCTCTACATGGTACAGTAATCTAGAAATGTGGTACAATAGGTACTCAAACACATACAGCTGATATTCATTCTGGATATTCAATGTCTGGCCATATCCAGGCACCAACATTGAACATCCAAGTCAGCCGCTGACCCACATTATATTATGTGGGTGCCATACAAGTGATAGTGGTACCCTGAGCCAACTTGCTGTTGTAGTGCCTCCTCCCTCCCCCCAGTCCAGTCTCTCTTTCTCCCTCCCCACTGGTCCAGATCTACTCCCTCACTTCTTTAACGTCCCTGCCATTCTATAAAGTTTACATCGATCACTGGCAGCAGCATCGGCATTACGGGCTGCCTTTGGCCAGTCCCTGGGTCTTTCCTGTCCACAGAAAATTGCTGCTGTTGTGTGAGCTTCGCCAATTTATTCGGAGGAGGAATATTATACAAAATTTCAGAAAGAATTAGTCTATTGAAGCCTCCTTTGTCATTGGTGTGACCCCTGACGCAGGTGCGGCAGCACCGAAACACGGCCCATGTCGGGTCTCTCTTCAATTAAAGTTCACCATTAAAGGATTATTTTAATGAAAAAAACTGTGTTCCTTCCTGTTTTTAAAGGCCCTTTGTGCTCTTCTTTTTTGTTTGGTCTTTTTGTACTTGGTTCCCTCTCTTTGTTACACATCAGAGTAGGAAGGACATGGCAAAAGGAAGACCCAGGGGCTGGCTGAAGGTATCCTGTTATGCTGCTGCCGGCAACCAACGTAAACTTTCCAGGATGACAGGGGATTGAGAGAGGTGAGGGAGCATCGTCGGACCCAGTGGGAGTGGGGGGAGGAAGAGAGATGGAGAGAGACCGGACCGGAGAGTGGGGGAAGAAAAGGCTTAATCTGTAGATCAGGTCAGAGGCTGGGTATTTTGGCAACCTTAAATCGCTGGCGCCCTGGGCCACAGCCCACCTGGTCCAATAGTTAAACAGGCCCTGGTGCTGGCACCCACATAGCTAAGTGGGCAAAGATAGGACCAGACAGTCCTATCTAACCACACTGCTACGCATATAGCTGATGCCCGCTTAAGTGGCAGCTCCTCCCCACTTCTGTCCACAGACCACCTGGCACTTCTCACAGTGCTGCAGCGGTCAGAAGGGATTTCAGCAGTACTGTGTGGTTAAGTCTGATGAATGAATATCTGGGGACATCCTGCTGAGTGGGATTTAAGCAGACAGGAGCCTCTTCTTGCTGCTTAAACCCCATTGAATATTGACCCCAAGGTGTTTGTCCTGGGTTTAAATATTGGAAAACGGTAAAGTAAGAATACAGCTTTTTTGTTTTTACTGTAATCAGTGTTTTTATGCTGCTTCCTCTCCTTGTATTAGAGATGGCTCATGGTATCCATGTAAATCACAACCCTCCATCAAACTGCAATGCATGAATCAGTGTCCCAATCACAGGAAATCAATGGTTGGGATCACAGAAAAAAAATCATGGAGCATGACCCACTGATGAGAAATGTCAGTTCTCATTTGCTGGAGGGCTGGAATATTACTCTGAATCAGAATGAGAAGTATTTCAGGTCTCCTAATTTCTGCTCTCCCGTAGCTACTCGGGAAATTAGTCATACAAAATCTTTCTACAACAATATGTCATAAACCTATCTACAGATCATGATTTTTTTTATCAGAGGGTAGGACTGCAAATGTTCCAACAAAAATTCAGGTAGATTGGATGAGGTCAGAATTCATTGATTAGTCTATTATCATAACTTAATCCTGTCCATAGTGAGGTTGGTTGGCTGGGCATTAACTCCTTTCCCCTCTCCCCCACCTCCAGAATCGTACAAGTTCCCAATCTCTGCAAAAAGGGGACCCATTTCACAGCAGCTTCTTCTGGAGACTCAGCCATAACATGAATGCACAGCATTAGACTTCTCTAGGCTGAGTCTCCAGAAGAAGCTGCTGCGAAACAGGACCCCATCGGGACCTCAGCCATATGGAAAATTAGCTGTACCCTTCAAATTAAGCTAAGTTCAAAAACTTTTTTGTTTGATTTAGTAGAGGTGAATATAGTATAATAAAATTGAAAATTGTTTTGGATCCACAAAACGTTTACTTTCCGAGGGAGGTTTTTTTGACCCATGATTACAGATGGACCAACCAAATTTATTGAATGCTGGAAATTGAGTCAGCGAAGTGTGGGGGTTTAGGTCATTATGAGGTCTTTTCCTCCCTATTTCTCTGGAGAAAAGTTCTTTTGAAATTAGATTTGGTTCCTGCAATTGTGCCATAAAAGTATATTGTCTATATTGATACCATTGGCAAATGTAGATAATTTTAGGCATGGCCATTTGCGCCAACTGAAACATGGTGCAAATTATCACATCTAAGTTAGATGCATATCCCCCTTATTCTATAACTACGCATACAAATGTTAGGAATGTCCCTGTTCTGCCCATGATCTTCCCATTTCTACGTCCCCTTTTGGAACTTGTGCACAAAATTTAGATGCGGATCCCATGCCTAAATTTATGTGCGTATATTCTAATTAAATCTAATTAGTGCCAATAATTGCTTTTTAACAAGCCAATTCTCAGCACTAATTACCTCATTAGTCAGTTAAATTGTGTGCTCAAATTGAGTGCACGCACAAATTTGTGCATGCAATTTGTAGCAACTTTTATAGAATTCAAAGGGTAGCATGCATTATCCTGCTGCCTATCGTTAAGTGATCTATACAGATTTTCCCCCTTCTTGCACAATTTAGCTACAAATACAGATGAGCCTAGAAGTTCATTTCATCCACTGCCAAATTTCACTAAAAAAGGGCAGCTAAACTATATTATTAGATGGCTGAAAGTTTTCAAGAGGTTAGCACATCAGCTTCCACATGTGGATTTCAGATTTTGGTACATTTTTGACAGCGTGCACTGTAGTGACACCTTTGAACAACACCTGTTAGGCATAGTTTGGAATAAGTACAGATCTCGCAGTACGGGTTTTATATATATTTTGGGGATTTTAAATCTGGATAGCTAAATCCATCAGACCCCTGCTGCAGCATAGATGCCGAAACACGACCCATGTTGGGTCTTATAGTGAAGTTATTTGCTATCCCAGCTCCAGAGGCCCCTAGTGCTGCTTTTTTTCTGTTTGGTTTGCACTGTGTACTTTGGTTTCCCTCTCTTTTGTTTCTGGATTTCAGATTCTAAGAAATAAACTGCAGAGAGAGACCACATGACTTGGTAAATTACTTCTTTTCTAAAGGACTCATTAGAAGAGAGAATCTACCAATTTATTCCTATGTTGAAGTATATAATCAGGGACAATAAAAGGTTATGGTAAATTCAGATAGTCTGTTGGGCCCTTTGAGGAAGATACAGCAAAAAAAAATTTCCCAGCATAAAAATCTCTGATCTCTGTAACTATGATGGTAGGTTTAAACCAAAAACAATGAAGGTAGTCATAGGTCTCAGATGGTGTTACCATAGATGCTTTTTCTTTTTTTTTTTAGCAGTGTTTGCCACTCCCAGAGAACCACCCAGCATAAAAAATGACATTAACAAGTTCCTGCCTCCCTTCCCACATTCAGCCACACTCCCCCCTCCCCAATCAAAAGTACAATGAGTTCAAGATGTAGGGTTGGAAGACAGGGAGGGAAGAATAGCATTAAAGTGAAAAGATGATGTAACCACTTATGGAAAGTACTGTTTCTTCACATCAAACAAGAAAGCATGGGACTAGCTTTAAAGTTGAATTACTGAGAGAGAGAGAGCATCTAAAACAGAAATGATGACATGACTCAGTGTTTTCCAGTCTTCATTAAATGAATCCATCCTCAGCATACTAAACTCTCTGTAATGTTTTATTTCTGTTTTGAGTTAAGCGTACATGTTACAAATCTGAAGAGTTTTCAAACCCCATTCTAAGTTTTAACTATGCTGTATTAAAAGTCTTCCACTCAGACAGAAGTATTTATAAATGTTACACACAAGACAGTAATGATCAACAAATGCTACAATCCCTCATTCTTTTCTATATTGTGGTCAATAAAAAATTGTGTCTATTTTCATCAAGCCTGAATTTATGTACAAAACTATCACAGTTGGTGGTTCTTTGTGAGAAAAAAATAACCTAAAATGTGTTTTACTTTTGGTGTATCATTACAGTTATTATTAAGGAGTTGTTTGTTTTATTTATTTATTGATATGTATTAACCACCTTTATGAAGAGATTCACCCAAGGTTATTAGTTAATCTCCTTCACTTTCATCTCGTACACTTCTATTCTCTAGGGATGTTTATGAGTTTAAAAAAAAGGTATAATATTTTTGTATTTTTCATGATTTGTGGGTGGGTTTTTTTTTGTTTATTTCACATACTCATTTTAATGTGCACTTGAACTTTTTTATATGCTCAAATCAATTGTACACATTAATTCATAAGTATATGTGGGTACAATTAACAAACAAGCACTAAAATGCAGGAGTAGCCTAATGGTTAACACAGTGGGCTGAAAGCCTAGGGAACTGGGTTCAATTTCCACTATGGCTGTTTATGACTCTAGGCAAATCATTTAACCCTCCTGTGAGGGGGTTTATAGAACACTGCCCTCACCCTTAAGAATAGTCTTTCAGATAGCTGAGCCACCTTAAGAACACCAGTCCCACCCTGGGAGGAAGTGAGCCAGGAAGGGTGGAGTCAGAACTAGGAAGTATAAAAGACAGGGCCAGACTGAGGTTGAGGCGGCCCAGGGAAGGCCCTCCTGTGTCAGTTTTCTATAAATAAATCAGGAAATTAGAGAAAATAATGGCAGATAAGGACCACATGGCCCATTTAATCTGCCCATCCATACCATATACTGTCCCTTCCTCTGCCTCAGAGATCCAAATCGCTTGACCCTTGACCTCTTGAACTCAAATAAAAGCTTCATCTTCACCACCTCTGCTAGAAGGCAGTTCCATGCTTCTGCCACCCTTTCCATAAAGAGCATTTCCTTAGAGCACTCCTGAGTATATTCCCTTTCCACCTTCATTATATGCAGTGCTTTTTTTGTGCCGGTACGCAACAGTACGGCATACCGGCACCTTTTTCCTCCCCCCCCCCCCCCCCCCCGACGAGTTCTGACCCTTCTTTATTTATTTATTACATTTGTACCCCGCTCTTTCCCACATATAGCAGATCCAGAGCGGCTTACATAGTAAAAGAAAGTATCTTACATGGTAGAGAATACAGTAAAACAAGGAAATGTAGGAAGAGTATTATAAATTGTGATGATCATAATTACTTACATTATGAAAAGCATTATAAAGGACATGTGAAAAGAATATAATGAACTGAGAAAAAACCCCAAAAAACACAGTGGCAAGTGTCTCGGAATATATTAGTTAGAATAGGGAAGGTAGACAAGGATATGATAGGTGAAAGGGAAGGAGAATGGGAGGGAAATGGTAAAGGATGGAGGGAAGAAGTTGAGGGATTGAGTATAAGGGATTAGTGAAAAAGGTCAAATGTAACATTGGGGTCTAAGTAAGCGTCAACGTCTTAGCAGGAGTATCGTAGGTGATCTGGTGGAATTAAGTTGGTCCATTAGGGTAAACTTGCTTGAAAAAAATGGGACTTTAACCTTTTCCTGAAAGGTAAATAGTTATTAATAGCTTGGATGGGCCTTGGGAGAGCATTCCAAAGTTGACTACCCAGGAAGGAGAAACTGTATGCATAGTATGTTTTGTACTTGACACCTTTGCAGTTTGGGAAGTGTAGATTGAGGTATGTTCGCGATGACATTGTTCTATTTCTAATCGGGAGGTCAATCAAGTTGTTCATATAGCTGGGGGATTCTCCTGATATGATCTTATGGATTATTGTATTGACCTTGAAGTAGGGGTGAGGTGCTTTCAAACTTTGATTTGCCAAATATAAGTCTGGCTGCTGTGTTCTGGGCAGTCTGGAGACTTTTCAGGACTTGGGATTTAAATCCAAGGAAAACACTGTTGCAATAATCAACCTGAGTGATGACTGTGGACTGAACCAGGTTCCGGAAAGTGTTCAATGGAAGATAGGATTTCACTTGCTTCAGGATCCACATCATATTAAACATTTTCTTCATGACCAGCTTAGCGTGGTTATCGAAGGATAGATGGCTATCTATTGTAACTCCAAGGATCTTTAAACTACTGGAGATGGGGATACTTACATCTGGGGTATTGAGGGTGGCCAGGAGAGGTGGCGAGTACTGAGACGAAAGGACTAGACATTGAGTTTTTTCTTTATTTAATTTCATCTTAAAGGCATTGGCCAATGAGATCAAGGTGGACATGCCAGTAGTGATTTTATTGGAGATTTTGGATAAATTTGATTTAAAGGGAATAAAAATGGTGACGTCATTAGCGTATATAATAACCTGGCCAAGGGGATCATCATGAGGTTGAAGAGTATTGGGGAGAGAGGCGATCCCTGTGGTACCCCGCATTCAGACGACCATGGGGATGATATATTAGTGGTTCCTTTAACTTGATAAGAGCTGGTAGTGATGAACTCTTTTAACCAATTCATAGTATTACCTCCAATTCCAAGTTTGTCCAAAAGTTTAGCAAGAATGTTATAATCTACCATGTCAAAAGCGCTTGACAAATCAAATTGCAAAAGGAGGATATAGTTTCCAGTTGCGATTTCCTGTTTGAATTTAGTTATTAGAGTAAGGAGGACCGTTTTTGTGCTGTGGGCAGATCGGAAGCCTGATTGTGACTCATGAAGGATAGAAAATTTCTGAATATATTCATTTAGTTGTGAGGTCACTCTATTCTCCATTAGTTTAGTGATTAGAGGAATGGAGGCAATTGGACGGTAGTTGGTAACGTCGTTTGTTGATTTCTTTGGATTTTTTGGTATAGGTGTTAATAAAATATTACCATGATTGGTCGCTAGCCTGCTCGTTTGTCCAGAAATCCAGACAAATGGGCAGATTGCTAGCCTCCCCTCCCCTTAGTTACTACTGCCCTGGTGGTCTAGTGACCTCTTCCTCCTTCAGGGCAGGATAGAGCCCCCTCTTTCCTGCCCGGAGTGCTGCCCTGCATGCATCCTTCCTGTTGGTGATCTCAGCGCCGATTCAAAATGGCCACTGAGAGTTGAAGTGACCTCGCGAGACTTCAACTCTTGGTGGCCATTTTGAATCGGCGCTGAGATCACCAACAGGAAGGATGCATGCAGGGCAGCGCTTCGGGCAGGAGAGGGGGCTCTTTCCTGCCCCGAAAAGGTCACTAGACCACCAGGGCAGTAGTAAGGTAAGGGGAGGGGGGGGGTGACTGGGAGGGGGGGTGATGGAGTCTGTTACAGGGGGGGAGGGTAAAATGTGACAGGGGGTGGAGTGAGGGCGTGAAAGGGGGTGGGGCAGGGTGTGTGGTGGGGCAGAGCATGTGTCCTCCTTTTTGGGGGACAAAATATGGTAAACCTACCTATTAGCCTACACCAAACCATGGTACCCTTATTTAAGAAACCCTTCCTTAGCAGCCCATTTCCCCCTTCTCCTCCAACACGCACTAGATCTATATAAAATACAAGTTTGTTGTTGTTACATTTGCACCCCGCGCTTTCCCACTCATGGCAGGCTCAATAAGGCTTACATGGGGCAATGGAGGGTTAAGTGACTTGCCCAGAGTCACAAGGAGCTGCCTGTGCCTGAAGTGGGAATCGAACTCAGTTCCTCAGGACCAGAGTCCACCACCCTGTACGCTTAGAAACAAGATTAAGAACCAGAAAAACAGTGAAAACTGCCACTCCCATTCACCAAAACACTCAAACCACTCCTTATGTTGAGACATAAAAATCAACAAAATCAAAGCTTACAGAGAAGGATAACCTGTCAAAAAAGAAAATTCCAGAAAAAAGGTCCCGACCATGTGATTCATGGGCCCCTGCCATCATTTTAAGGACCCTGTTTACGAAGCCACGTTATAGGCGTGTCAGCATTTTTAACAGGGTTTTTTTTGAGGGGGTACTGAATACCAGCACCTTTTCCATTGTCTGCTAAAATTGACCCATGAACCCCAAGTTTTAATGAAAGAGCTCAGGCTCTACACACCAATTCTGTCTTGTCATAGATTCTGTGATTGGTTGCAGGGGGCCTGGCTATTGTGAGGTGGGTTCCATCAGTGATTTCCCCACCCCTGAAACATGGCCTAGCATTTGAGTATCAACACCTTTTTTGTTAGAAAAAAAAATGCAATGTTTTTTTTTAACATGCATTAACCATGTACGCACCTACAATATCCCTATAGGCGCCTACACGGTTGGAGTGCGCTAACAGTAGGCGTGTTAAAAACATTAATGTGCCTTAGTAAACAGGGCCCTAAGGGTCCAAGTGATGTTTGCACTTCTGTCTTTGTCTCTGAGACAGGAGTAGCCTTTTGGAGGTCTCCTGGAGAGTGGACTCTCGAGTAATCTTCCCCCTCCCCAGGCAGAACCTTAGGCAAGAAAAACTATGGCTACTAAATAAGTATTAGACTTAATAAATGTTTATTCAAAATAGCAAAAGAAGCCAATAAGTAATTATTGAAATATTAACAAATAAAATCCCAATACAGTATAATATGTAGCAAATAAAAACAGTTTTCCCTGGGAGCTATCAATATGTCCACCTGCTAGTGCAGATACACTGAGGCTCTCCATCCTCAGTTCTGTTTCCTCTTATATACCTTTTTGTTCTTCCTTTCTTTATTATCTTAATTACACTTCTTACCTAATGAATATGCATCTTTCCAGAACATTCTATTTCCTTTTATGGTGAATCCTGTTCCAGCACTTTCTACCATCTTCCAGCTCCTACCATTTATTCCCTGTCATGTACATAAGCATAAGTTTTTATTAGATAATGGTCGACCTATATCCCAGTTATGCATAGTCACCTTGACAGTGCCCACACCCTCTTGCTGAAGCTACAATTTTACTCAAACCCACTTACTTCTCCTTTTGATTGTTTATCTGGATACTGCAGGTGTCCTTAGTCATAGGAGTCTCTGGCTCTTGGTTGCTGACCAGCAACTTATCACAAGTTAGCATAGGCCAAATGTCAAACCACAAATTTATACAGCCTTAGAAGGGTAGTTATTGGAAAACAAAAAACACATTTATAGCCATCTTGCAATTTCAGGTCTGCACCCAGCTCAAGAAATGCAAAATAGCTATACTAAAATAAAAACTAGAAATATGATATGTGATATACATGCTCCAGCCGCTGTGCCCACCTCGACTTCTGTCTTCACATTCGAACCAGTGACATCTGAAGAACTCCCTTCTTCCTCATGCTCAGATCACGATGTGAAGAATCTAGCATTACTGGCCACTCTATATTTTCCCATGCGGATCTCCCAAAGAAGGCCGCACTGAAGCAACAGTACACCTCCTCTCAGTACACTGAAAATCTGATGACTCTGCTGATCTTTGAGTGACTGAGAGAACGTCTTTGACCCCAAGGGTCAGGATGAGCCCGCCTTAGTGGCCCAAATAGACTCATCACATTGCTTGTGGATGTAATCCAAGCTTTTGAAAAATGCTTTGATTTCTTTTTCCGATAGGAAGACGCAGCGTGAACCATCCACATTAATCTCTAGTTTTGCTGGAAACCATAATCTCACCTGAATGCTGAGTTCTCTCAGAGCCTGTTTGTAAGGCTAGAGGGCTCCGCCGCATAGTTTCCACACTCATATCTGGAAATACCTTAAATGTCAAATTTTCCGATGGGATTGATTTTTGCTGCCGAGCAATATGTAAGATTTGGTCCACATCCGGAGATTTTTACATTTTTACAATAAAAGCTCTTAGAGGCATGGAGGGATCTGGCTTAGGATGAGTATCTCTGTGGGCCCTCTCGATCTCATATGGAGGCTGTGCAGGGGGATCTGGAAAACACTTAAGCAACAAATGATGGATTAAGTCCTGCACCTGCACTCCTCACCTCTCTGGCAAATTAAACCTTCTGGCCCTATTTTCCTGGTCTTCAAATTTCTGGTCGTCTTTTTTTTGATTCTGCCCAATGATCTGATTGTCCTTTTCTTGACTCTGCCCATCCTCCACCACATGGAGCCAGCCCTCAACTGCTTCCAGACGTTCATTTGCAAATGTTAGTTTTTCCTTGAAGACCACCGCATCTGCAATTTCTTTCTTTGCCTCTTTTAATTCTTGCAGTACCTGTTCCAAAACAGTGTCACCTCGAATCAGCCCCAGAGGCGCCAAGCTGTATGGTGAGCTTCCCGCTGGGGCAGTACTTCCAGTTGGCTCCACCTCACTGCCTGATCGTGGCTTGGCAGCATTCTTTAATGCTCGGCATCATTTTTGCCTTCAACACACATGGCATCTCCCACTCCAAAGCCAAATGCCAATGTTGCAGGAGCCATACCTTGGTTGTGAATCCCTCTATATTACAAATGCAAGTGAGCACGGGAGAGATTTTGGTGAGGGAAGAGAGAGTGCACTCAAGCACATCTGCACTGCATGGTTGTACCACTAGAAGTCAATTGTCAAGATTTCAAACATCCTGCAATGAATCTAATCAATTCTTTTCGGCAGTTCAAAGAAACCATTGAGAAAATGGGCATTCCCGTTCCATTAAATTGGAGACTCCCTATTAAGGTAACATCTTATGCTTCTGAAGCAGGCGCAAGCTGAAATGTGGCCACATTGGGTAGGTCTGTTTTGTACCAGCAAATGAACATTATTAAAGACTTTTGTTTTCTTGATTTTTTCCAGTGCTATCTTCTGCCTGTGTTAAGGGCAGTCAGTACTGTGCGCATATCTGAGCACAAAAAAAAAAAATCAGCTCACATCTGCTGGAATGCTATTCTTCACATAAATATCTGCATCAAAAATTTTTTTCTGCATAACGTTTTTGTGATGCCAAAATCTATGCATGGAATAGCATTGTAGAACATGTACAGACATTTTTTTCTGCTCAGATCTGTGCACAAAACTATTGCCTCCCCCATTCTGTCTTGTTATTTTACCCATGCTCATTTATTTAAAATATTTATTATCCATGGTTCTAGGCAGTGTTCATGGTAACATACATAAAATAACACAAAAATCAAACAAGCTATTATAACAAGTATACAATAAGCATGAAAATGTGCAGACCGCAACAAACACAAAATAATAGCTTATAAGAAAGTAATGTCACTTGCTCAGAGATGTAATACACCCAAGGCCATAACATACCGAAATGCAGCAAGCCAAATTAAACAGATGTGCCCTCAACAATTTTCTAAACTGTAATACAGAATCAACGCTTCTTAACTCAAAGGGCAATACATTCCGAAGGCATGCACCTTCCACACGGACCATAAAGGCCAGGTAGACATTAAGCCTAATTTGTTTAAAGGTATGTACTTCCAACTGTAATTTATCAATTGATCTCAGACAACAACTTGGTCCATAGATTTTCAGTGGCAATTGCAGGAGATGTTTCACTATTCAGTGCTTTATAAATCATGGCAAGTACTTTAAATTGCACACAAAGCTTAATTGGCAGCCAATGTAACTCGGAAAAAGCTGCAGGTACTGTTATGCTTGCAGTAAAATGAATCCCACACAGGCACTACTGCAGAAGAATGAACTAACCCTTCTACACCTCCTTAGACCCGGTCTTCAAGTTCCTGCATTGTGCTTGCCTTAAAGTCTTCTGTGTAGTTCTCTGCATTGGGGCAAATTAGCAACTAACTTTATTACTGCTGATTTTAATATGCTGGGCGCTAGTGTCAAATGCAAGATTTTGTGCAGGATTAGCTTCTGCGTAAAACTGTTTTCTGCATCGTGCGCCCAGAAAATGTTGTACAGAAGCCACACTACCTGCACGCTACCATATGTGCTAGCTTTTTGCAGTGTGCAGCAGATCCGTGGAAATCTGACAAGAGCTGAGGTGGGAATGCTCTGCTATGTGCCCTGCAACTGAGATCACCAGCTTCTCTCACTTCTGCTGCCTTCTTAAGTAGCTACCAACCTGAGCTACAGCTGAACCTGTAATCTGCTGTAGAGATGAAAGGCTCTGTAAGATTCCAGCAATAACCCCTCCCCCCTCCCCAAATTCCCACATCTCTTCTTGTGTTGACTAGTGACAAACTCCAAAAAAAAAAAAAAAAAAAAAAAAAAAAAAAAGAGTGCGAGTGGGTAGTTTCAGCTGCCTCTTATGATGCCTGCATTTCTTCCAGGTCTACACACACCTATTGCTTTCCAAGAAAGATAGAATTTGTTTATTTAGCAAATAATCTCTTATCAGGCTACCAGAATGTGTGTACTGGTTCCTACTTTTCAGAGAAGCCTGACCGCTAATCTACTGCCTGAATGGACTTCAAGTCTTGCTTTTCTTAAGGCCCTTAATGGGAACACCAGAACTACAAGTCCTTGGATAAGGTAAAGACAGGACTGGATCCACCATGCAGAAGGGGTGATGAATTAAAAAGAACATTACTATGCAGATAAAACACTTTTCAATGCATCCTCTTATGTTTATTCAATAGTTTTGAAAACTTGTAGTTGAAAATGAGAGGTTCCTAAATCCCTATTACATTTAGAGGATCATTTTATAACAGGGTGCCTATGTTTAGCAGACACAATAGGGTCTGTTTTGGTCCTATTTTATAAAGACATAGTACAAGCCGTATAGGTAGCTCAGAATGCTACAGCAAGGTTATTGACTGGTTTACCACGATCTTGTTGCATTACTCCAGTTTTAAAAGAACTACATTGCTTACTTGATTTCTAAAGTTTTAAACCAGTGGTTCCCAAACCTGGCCCTGGAGGCACCCCAGTCAGTCAGGTCTTCAGAGACAACTGCATGGACTGCCTCCACTGCATGCAAATCTATCTCATGAATATTCACTGTGGATATACTGAAAACCTGACTGGCTGGAGTGCCTCCAGGACCAGGTTTGGGAATTACTGCTTTAAACAATGAAGCACCCCTTGCAATCGCAGCTGCTTAAAAAATGTATTGTCCAAGTCATAATCTGAGATCAGTTGATAAATTACTGCTGGACGTACCTATTTTTAAGCACATCAGATTTGATACCTATCATGCTGCTATGGTCCAAGTTGACGGTGTGTGACTCTGGAATGCATTGCCTTTTGAGTTGTGAAGTATTTAATTATCTGTTACAGTTCAGGAAACAGTTGAAAGCATACCTCTTTAATCTGGTTTATATCTAGGCACAACATTTTGTTCAGGTGTACTATGCTCGTTGAGCAAAACTCTCCAGTGTGTATTATGATGCATTAATTGTCATCCTCAGGATCCTCAGGAGCTTAACCGAGATTGGATAGCAGAGCCGGTAGTGGGAGGCGGGGCTGGAGGTTGGGAGGCGGGGATAGTGCGGGGCAGACTTATACGGTCTGTGCCAGAGCCGGTGGTTGGGAGGCGGGGCTGGTGGTTGGGAGGCGGGCTAGTGCTGGGCAGACTTATACGGTCTGTGCCCTGAAGAGCACAGGTACAAATCAAAGTAGGGTATACACAAAAGTAGCACACATGAGTTGTCTTGTTGGGCAGACTGGATGGACCGTGCAGGTCTTTTTCTGCCATCATCTACTATGTTACTATCTTTTGTCTGTCCAAGATTTTACTTTGTACACTTACCAGAACTGTAGATAGTGCGGTTAATAAATATATTAAATAAATAAAGATGCCTCTGATAAGATACTAGCACAAATCCAGCAGCAATAGCGCCTACACTGAAAGCAGAACAGCAGACATAAGTGCTGCATGTAGCGTACGCAAGAATGTGCCTAGATTTGCATATTTTATAATCAACACGTGTACTTTACAACTCCATCTGCGCTCTGACCAGACTATGTCTACAGTAAAAATACAGTTGACCCTCAGTTCAACGGACTAATGGGGGAGAAGGGTGTCCATAATTTCCAACTGTCCCTAGCTTCCTGGGGAGGTCTGAAGAATAAAAATAAATCCAAAAATCATAATTTGTATATAAATGTACACTTGTGATAGGTTAACCTCCTCTTTTGTAATTAAGTCATTCAGCTGCACTTGGAAAGGCTCATCTCCTTCTGTGTCAGCACTGCCTATCTCTCCATGTGCCACAGGACTGTGTAATTCGTGGCGATTCTGAAATCGCCACAAACATCCATCACTTGCTCACAAGTTAATGTGGATAAGGGTTCTGGCAGCGTATTCAGAAAGGAAGGGGCGAATTTTGCTAATATTGTAGATAAAGAAACGACAGGTTTTGGCGATCTGTTGAATATGCACAGAGAAGGAGAGAGAGGAATCAAAGATGACTCCAAGGTTACGAGCCGAGGAGACAGGGAGGATGTGAGAGCCATTAACAGAGATACAGAAAAGGGGAAGAGGGGAGGTGGGTTTAGGGGGAAAAACGAGAAGTTCAGTTTTGGACATGTTGAGCTTTAGATGGCGTTGAGACATCCAAGCAGCAATGTTGGACAAGCAGGCTGAGATTTTGTCCTGGATCGAGGTTGAGATTTCAGGGGTGGAGATGTAGATCAGAGAGTCATCAGTGTAAAGATGATATTGAAAGCCATGGGATGAAATCAGGGTACCAAGGGAAGAAGTATAGATGGAGAAAAGGAGGGGTCCAAGGATAGAACGCTGAGGCACACCAACAGAAAGCGGGATGGAAGTTGAAGAGGATCCACTAGAGTGAACACTGAAAGAACGATGTGAGAGGTAAGAGGAGAACCAGGAAAGAACAGGGCCCTGGAATCCAAGCGAGGACAGCGTATCCAGAAGTATAGTGTGGTCAACAGTGTCGAAAGCAGCAGATAGGTCAAGAAGGATAAGGATAGAATAGAGACCTCTGGATTTAGCCAGCAGCAGGTCATTAGAGACTTTGGTAAGCGCAGTTTCAGTAGAGTGAAGAGGGCGAAAACCAGATTGGAGTGGGTCAAGAATAGGTTGTGTAGAAAGAAAGTGAAGACAACGCTGGTGAACGACACGTTCAAGTAATTTGGAGAGGAAAGGGCGAAGGGAGATGGGGCGATAGTTGGAGGGACAGGTAGGGTCAAGTGAGGGTTTTTTTAAGGAGTGGAGTGACAACAGCATGCTCCATAAAGCTGTCCTTGATTTCATCAAGGAATTTTACCTCCCTAGCATGCCCCAATGTTACATTTATACAGTCAATATCGGGGTAATTGAAATCATCCATTATTATTGTGTTGCCCAGTTTGTTTGCGTCCCTAATTTCCTTTAACATTTCTGCATCCGTCTGTTCATCCTGGCCAGGCATATGGTAGTACACTCCTATCACTATCCTTTTCCCCTTTACACATGGAATTTCAATCCACAGTGATTCCAAGAAGTGTTTTGTTTCCTGCAGAAATTTCAATCTATTTGATTCAAGGCTCTCGTTAATATACAATGCTACCCCTCCACCAATTCGATCCACCCTATCACTACGATATAATTTGTACCCTGGTATGACAGTGTCCCACTGGTTATCCTCCTTCCACCAGGTCTCAGAGATGCCTATTATATCTAATTTTTCATTTAGTGAAATATATTCTAACTCTACCATCTTATTTCTTAGGCTCCTGGCATTCGCATGTAGACATTTCAAACTATGTTTGTTGTTCCTATTTACATCATGCTTAGTACTTGACAGTATTAATTTTCAATCTTTTGTCTGATTTTTATTTTTATTTAAGGACACCTGATCTACTACGGTCTCTTTTGCAACCTCACTATCAGGATACCCTATCTTCCGTGTTTTGGTGATATCTTTGAAAGATACCTTATCCCGAACCATGCGCTTTTGAGCGACTGTCGGCCTTCCCCCAGTTTCTAGTTTAAAAGCTGCTCTATCTCCTTTTAAAATGCCAACGCCAGCAGCCTGGTCCCACCCTGGTTAAGGTGGAGCCCATGCTTTCGGAATAGGCTCCCCCTTCCCCAGAATGTTGCTCAGTTCCTAACAAATCTAAAACCCTCCTCCTTGCACCATCATCTCATCCACGCATTGAGACCGGAGCTCTGCGCCCTGCGCGTGGAATGGGTAGCACTTCAGAAAATGCTACCCTAGAGATTCTGGATTTGAGCTTTCTACCTAAGAGCCTAAATTTGGCTTCCAGAACCTCTCTCCTACATTTTCCTATGTCATTGGTACCCACACGTACCAAGACAGCCGGCTCCTCCCCAGCACTATCTAAAATCCTAGCTAGGAGACGCGTGAGGTCTGCCACCTTCGCACCAGGCAGGCAAGTCACCAGGCGATCCTCACGTCCACCAGCCACCCAGCTATCTATATGCCTAATGATCGAACCACCAACTACAACAGCTGTCCTAACCTTTCCCTCCCGGGCAGCACTTGGAGACCTATCCTCGGTGCGAGAAGATAGTACATCCCATGGTGGGCAGGTCTTGGCTATAGGAGTACTTCCTACTTCACCAGGGTGATGCTCTCCTTCTAGGAGACCTCCTCCAAGGTAGCACAGGGGCTACCAGACTGGAGGTAGAACTTCTCTACAACATCCCTGTAGGTCTCCTCTATGTACCTCTCTTGTCTCCCTCAGCTCCACCAAGTCTGCTACTCTAGCCTCAAGAGAACGGACTCGTTCTCCGAGAGCTAGGAGCTTTGCATCGGGCACACACAAATGACATCTCACCAACTGGGAGATAATCATACATGTGACACTCAATGCAAAAGACTGGATAGCACCCCTCTCGCTGCTGGACTGCTGACTCCATCTTAGTGTTTTTTTTAGTTTTTCAATAATTTAAAACTTGCTACAGTATTAAGGATATTAGCCTAATATAAAAATGTATTTTAGTTTATATAGAGGCATATTTTCAAAGCACTTAGCCTTCCAAAGTTCCATAGAAACCTATGGAACTTTGGAAGGCTAAGTGCTTTGAAAATATGCCTCATAGTATATTGTATGATTTATTTAGTGTTTCCTTCTTACATGGTAATGAAATGTATTTAAAACTCTGTAAGAGCACTCCTTGCTTGTTACCCCAGTTACAATAACTATCTATAAATGAAGAGTTGTCCTAGGGGTGGGTGGGAAGACTAAACTAGATCCTGTAGTGCCTGCTAGATTCTGTTAATGCTGTGGTACAAAGTTTTTAAAACTAAGTGGAAAAGACTATGGAGATTAGTTGATAAAATTTGCTTTTTATATTTTTATTTTGCCTATCACTAACCTACAATTCTTCCTTTAAACCCCAATCTTTAAGTTCCCAAAGCACAAAGCAAAATAGTGTTCACTTACCAGAGAAATGTCCTCTTCTCTCTGAACTTCTCAGAAAGAAAGTTCAATGGGTCCTTTCCTCTTTATATAGTTTTGAATCTAAGGGGCCTTTTTTTAAACAGGCTCTTTGAAGCTGACTCAGTAACCTATGTAAGTATTCTACTTCCCCACATCTTAATTAACGCTTAATTGAGGTCCCTGGATGTTCTACCTCTCCAGCAGCAAAGGAACAGAAAATAACTGCCTTTTAGAACAAGAGTTTTTGACTGTTTAGTTTCTACTTCTAGAAAAGGTTTCAGTTTAAAACTATGGGAAAAATGCCTATTTCTAGAGAAAATTTCAGTTTAAAACTATGGGAAAAGGGTTTGTACACTATTAGGCATATTTTCAAAGCACTTAGCCTCCCAAAGTTCCATAGGTTTCTATGGAACTTTGGAAGGCTAAGTGCTTTGAAAATGAGCCCCTATGGCAACTAGTTAATAATGCTTGCTTTTCTCTCTCTCTCTTTTTATTCCCCCCTTAATACTAAACTAGGTCCTGCTTGCTTTTCCCGTGTTCGGCAGGAGGCACAGGGATCACCGCTCCAAGGTCCAACAAGACTTGTAAGAACTCCTCTACCGCCGCCCGTTTGACGGCAGTACCACATCAGGACTCCACAAACACGTCTCTCACCGGGGCACCAAATTCCAATCGGTAACCTTCTCTGATCAGGTCCAGGACCTACTGATCTGCGGTAATCTTGGTCCACTCCTCGAGAAAGAGGGAAAGGCGTCCTCCTACAGCTGTAAAGGAGGAGTGGACCGGCCCCCCATCATTGTGGAGGATGGCCCTGAAGTCCTGGCCTTGAGCCTGCCGCTGCAGAGCGTTTGTTCGAGCGAAAGGGAGTTCCTCTGCTGAAAGCGGGCACGTTGAGTAAACCCAGCAGAGCGCCCTGGGCGATACATTCTAGCTTCACGGAAGCGAGGTCTGGAGGAGGAGGGAACCACTTGACCCTTGGAAGAAGGCCGCGGCCTATCCTTAGGTAACCGCTGGGGTTTAGCATCCCCCAGGTCTTTAACAATCTTCTCCAACTCCTCTGCACATAACAGAAGGCCCTGAAAGGGCAACTTCACCAGCCTTTGCTTAGAGGCCATGTCAGCCGCCCAAAGCCGTAGCCATAGAAGGCGGCGGGTGGACACCGCCACAGACATCTGTTTAGCCGAAGCTCTGACCAGATCATAGAGGGCGTCAGCTAAAAAGGACAATGCCGACTCCATGCGCGGTGCAACCTCAGCGAGGGACTCCGCACCATCCACAGGCTGTTTCACTGCCTGTTGTAACCAAGAGAGGCAGGCTCAAGCAACATAAGAACTGCAAACAGACGCCCTTAAGGCTAGGCCCGAAATCTCAAAGGACCGTTATCGCGCTGATTCCAGACGCCATTCCTGAATGTCCTTCAGGGCGACCCCTCCCTCTACTGGGAGGGTGGTCTTTTTTGTCACTGCTGTGACTAAGGCATTCACTTTAGGCATCCCAAAACGGGCCAAGTGCTCCTCACTCAGAGGATAAAGATGCCCCATCGCCCTGGCCACTTTCAAGGGCCCCTCGGGGTCAGCCCATTGAGCAGAAATAAGCTCTTGGATGGAGTCATGCAAACGAAAGGCATGAGCAGGCTTCTTAGTACTCGCCATCCTCGGATTGCCAGAGGAGGCCTCGCCTTGAACAGGGTCATCAATAGAGAGGGCCTGTAAGGCATCAGAGATAAGTGCTGGCAGCTCATCGCGGTGGAAAATCCGAACTGCAGTGGGATCATCCAGATCCAGTGGCAAACCGGCTCCTTCCTCTGGCTCTTCAGGCCACGAAGGCCTGCCAGATCGCTCAGAGTCCCCACAGCCCAACCACAGGGGGGAAAAGGGGGGAGCGCCACTCTCCAACAGGGAATTTACCTGTCTATGCTTAGCGTGCATCCAACGCTCAAGGGCATCCACATCTGGCATCAGCCCCGGGCCATCATCAGTCGGAGGGGAACCAGGTAGCAACACAGTGTCAGACACCTGCGGCAGAGTTCTTTTCAGCATGAAGGCTTTATGTAAAATAAGCACAAACTCGGGGAAGAAAAACTCACCCTGACCTCCCGTCTCCGAATTAGGAGCCACAGGGAACGGAGCTCCTCTGGTAGCCTCGGCCCGAGGCGCCCCTCTGCTCTCAGACTCCTCCGCAATCGCGGGGGTCAAGCCATGCGGTGCTTCCAAGATGGCGCCCGCTGCCAGCTTCATCGAGCGGGAAGAATCATCGCTTGCCATGCTCGTACTGGCTCTACCGTCTAAACAGCACATTTTACAGAGCCCCGCTGCTGATCTGCGCTTGTCACAATGGGAATAGCGCTTAACTTCCTCAGCAACCATCGCCAAAAAACGGCGGAATAAAATTCAAAATGGCGGCTTTGTGCCAAAATCACCCCGATCGGAACGCCGTCCGCGGGCCCTCCCCGGAGGAGCTGAGTACTGCTCTTACCTCAAAGGACCGAGTCTACGAGCTCCGGTCACGCTGCACAGTCAGAAAAGCCTCACAAATAGCAGCGCTGAAAAGGGCGTTTTTTTTTTTTTTTAAATGCTGTGAGGAAAGTTGGAGGCAAACAGCTACAGAGGCACTCCAGAGGCAGAAGAGGGTGGGAAAGGCAGGGAAAGGGCGAACCTATATGCCTGCATCCACACAGGGGGAAGGGTAAGGCAGGGAAAGGGCGAACCTATGTGCCTTTAAAGTGGGCTCCACTTAGCCACAACACCCCTGCTACATCTGGCAGAAGCACAGGAGCCACCCCAGGCAGAATCTTCAAGGAGCTGAACAAGCTGCGTCCAACCCTGCTGGGAGATAGAGAAATACTGAGAGGCAGATGGAGCTAGCCGTCCTGGAGGCACTATGGTTTTCAGTGTTCTCTATCGCCCCCTGCTGGTAGTGTTGCAGGAATTACCACTAGTGTTAGCAGAATCTGTGGTACTTCAGGAGTCAAACAGCACACACCAGAATAAGGGAGAAATCTTCTTTATTTGCCAGCAAACAAAGTAGGACATCAGCATTAAGTCTCTTCTTCTCTTTCTCAGCTCTCTGTGTCTTTGTGGCTTCTGTCTGTCCTCTTCAGTTCTCTTCTCTCCTTCTCAGCTCCTTCTTCTCACGTAAGCTGCTTCTGCTCCCAGTTATATACAGTTCTAACCCTCTCCTAGCCCCCCTGACTTTCCAGATGGTAAGGAATAGATTGATTACCCTGTCTGAACCAATCATTTCTATACATATGTTCAAAAATATCAGTTACATAGGTTCCAGACATGTCCTAACTGACCTATGACCTGGGGCCTCTCACGCTAGACAATATGGCACCAGAACTCTTGCATTTTATTATTATTCACATAATCCCAGTCATAGCTTAAACTGGGTTCATTTAGGGGCCAGTCTTGCTTAATGGCATACAGTCCTACATTTTGCTATAATCCATCAAGGAAGTAAGTTGACTTTTTCTGACCTCTTTCACCTATTAGCTTCCTTCACAGAACTCGCTAGGACTGTGGATAATTCAAACCAGATGCTGACCTTTTCAACTGCAGTCTTACTTATAAAGTAACACTGAGTTGAACAGATATTCTACACAGAAATATTAATTACACAGAATAAAACATATTCTAAAATAAGCAGAAATCAAATTCCTTATAAGACATAATCTACATCTATCAAGAACTTCTTAAATCTAACTATTTTCTTCTAACCAGCATTTTAAAACTAATCCTTTTAAAACTACAGTATGTCTGCAACATGCCTTGTTCATAATGACACCCATATGTGGTAAAATAATATCTATGAACTAGCCTTAACCATCCATCACTCACAAGGGGTCAAAGAAAGTTTCTCTCTCTGACCTTTCTAACCTTTAGCCCGGCAAACGTTAAACTTCTAAATAATCTAAACCATATGACATTCCTCCACTTTACAGGACTAAAAAGTTAAAATACCAAATTATTTCTATGCCCACACTGTCTCAGTAGGTGGACACAACCCATTCGTAATGGATTCATCTGCTGCTGATGACAAGGAACACAGGATTAAGGGAAGTCCTCCTTTAAACTGCCTCATCCTTATTCTCTACTCTCCTCACTCCCTGAACACCTCCCCCAAATACTAGTCCCCCCCCCACACACAGCTGCCCCACTACCCCCACCCTGAAAACCTACTCTGCAACTGCTGTAACCACCCCAAACTACCTCCACAAAAACTATCCCCCACAACTGCACCACCACGCCAAACTGCCTCATTCTGAAAAACAACCCAACTGCCCAGCACTCCCTAACTGTCCATGCTTCTGAAAACTACTCCCCGGCAACTGCCTCACCATTTTAAACCTTCACACCCCTAAAATCTAACCCCTGCAACTGCCCTAGAGCCACCCAGAAGAGACAGTAGGAGTTCTTGGCTTTGCAGCCTGGAACCCTGGGGGCAAACTATTTTCTTCAGTTTCCATGTACTTTTGTCATTGTCTATGAGAGAAAATCTTATATTTTGTTTGACACTAAAAAAACGTTTGGATTTTATTACTGCTAAACAGAAATTGAAGGTACACTATGATGTCTTATTCTTAGATTGCACTGTTAAGGCTGGTTAACAACTTTCCTTCAGATAATGCTGTTCTCTCTCATTTTTTAAATCTCTTCATTTTTTTCCCTTTTCTGGGCCCTCAAATTTGTTTCCTAATTAATGTGGGCAAATTATAATTGTCCTTTTCTTTTTGTGGTTTGTGATTTTGCCTCAATTATTGCTGATTTTCTTGTATCTCAAGTGAAGGATGTGATTATAATAGATACTGAAACTTTAACAATAAAGAATTATTTTAAAAAGTTTTTAAAACCTGTCTGCAGATCTCCACAATCTCTCTCCCCCCCCCCCCCCCCCCCCCCATTCCTACAACATGCCAAGCTCACTGGATCTTTGTCTACTAACAGATTGAAAGGGATAATCACTGCTTTTTTGGAGCCTGATCACAGAGCTTCAGCCTAAGTAGCCATCTTGGATGGTGCTCACCATTGTCCCCGCCCCCCACTATTCACTGTAATCTTAGAGCATCAGTAGTAGCAAAAATATTGTAAGATGATTTATTTGGCATATGCAGCTAACATCTGAAGAAAAGCTTACATGCCCTGGAAATGTCATGCACAATACTATCTTTGCATAATTCTTCTGTTAGTCTTAAAAAAAAAAAGAATCCTCTTTTGCCTGTTATGCTAGTTATTTTCTGTCCTTCAGAAGTGAATTTTCAAAGGCATTTCCTCTGCATAATAGTTTTTATGCACATACACATGTATGCACATCAAGACAGTGTTCCAGGTGCAGGGGCGTGCACAATATGGACCATGTCAAGTATTTTTAAATAAAGTAATAATTTTTATATATTGGATTTGGATCTGCTCGCTTTTTACAATGTACTATATCCTAGTGCACATTTATACTACTGTGGCTGGACCTTTTACAATGCCACCTCAAAACTATGTCATTCTATGTGGTTGCTGAGTTTGCCTAGTGCATAGGCCAGCTCTGAACATTTGACAGCCTTCAAAGAGCTCCCAATAAAGATTTTGTTGGGTTCAGTCTTTGAAAATACTGATCAAATGTTTCTAGTTTGTACCTAAAATATTTCAATTTTTTTCAGTGATCAGAAACCTGATCTGAAGAACAAGGTATTGCCTTTCAAAGCTAATCAAAAAATGTATTGTTAGTCCAATAAAAAAGGTATAATCTTATTTTTTTTGTTTCATTTCTATTTATTGCATTTAAAATAAGAGGTGTGACAAGCAGAAGAAAGGGGGTGTTGATGCCCCTGTATAAGTCGTTGGTGAGGCCCCATCTGGAGTATTGTGTTCAGTTTTGGAGGCCATACCTTGCGAAGGATGTAAAAAGAATTGAAGCGGTGCAAAGAAAAGCTACGAGAATGGTAAGGGATTTGCGTTACAAGACGTATGAGGAGAGACTTGATGACCTGAACATGTATACTCTGGAAGAAAGGAGAAACAGGGGTGATATGATACAGACGTTCAAATATTTGAAAAGTATTAATCCGCAAACGAACCTTTTCCGGAGATGCGAAGGAGGTAGAACGCGAGGACATGAAATGAGATTGAAGGGGGGCAGACTCAAGAAAAATGTCAGGAAGTATTTTTTCACGGAGAGAGTAGTGGATGCTTGGAATGCCCTCCCATGGGAGGTGGTGGAAATGAAAACGGTAATAGAATTCAAGCACGCGTGGGATAAACATAAGAGTATCCTGTTCAGAAGGAATAGATCCTAAGGAGCTTAGCCGAGATTGGGTGGCACAGCCGGTGGCGGGAGGCGGGAATAGTGCTGGGCAGACTTATACGGTCAGTGCCAGAGCCGGTGGTGGGAGGCGGGGCTGGTGGTTGGGAGACAGGGATAGTGCTGGGCAGACTTACACGGTCTGTGCCCTGAAAAGGACAGGTACAAATCAAGCTAAGTACACAAAAAGTAGCACATATGAGTTTATCTTGTTGGGCAGACTGGATGGACCATGCAGGTCTTTTTCTGCAGTCATCTACTATGTTACTATGTTAAAAGTGGAATTCGTTGCCAGAGAATGTGGTAAAGGCAGTTAGCTTAGTGGAGCTTAAAAAAGGTTTGGACGGCTTCCTAAAGGAAAAGTCCATAGACCATTATTAAATGGACTTGGGGAAAATCCACTATTTCTGGGATAAGCAGTATAAAATGTTTTGTACTTTTTTGGGATCTTGCCAGGTATTTGTGATCTGGATTGGCCACTGTTGGAAACAGGATGCTGGGCTTGATGGACCTTTGGTCTTTCCCAGTATGGCAATACTTATGTACTTACTAGTAAAAGAAGCCCGTTTCAGAGCAAATGAAACGGGCGCTAGCAAGGTTTTTGTCGCCAACACCCCGCTCCCTCCCTCCCTGGCCAACCCCTTCATTGTTCTGGCATTGCTCCGCCCCCGTCATGACGTTTGACGCGAGGGCGGGGCCCAGAGCGATTTCCCCCCCCCCCCCCGCCTGCCAACCCCTTCGTTGTTCTGCCATTGCTTCACCCTCGAGGACGGGGCCCAGAGCGATTTTGGTGGCTTCACTACCACGAACCTTCGAACCTTTTTGAAGGAAGTCAGAGCTTGGCTTCACTGACGTCAGTGTCCTCAGAACGTTGAGGGTGAGTTTTATTATAGTAGATGACTAACATGGCTACCATATCACTTTACTTTCAGTAAGCCAGTTTTTTTTCTTTTGCTCCTGTTTTGGAGAATTATGTTGCTGAAGGATAGGCAGATTGACATGGACAATCTCCTTACATAATTCTTTTCAACATTCCGTAGGTGGGAAACAAAAAGATTTTCATTAGACGTTGATCAAAAAATACAAGCTCAAATGGAAGAGTAACCTATTGGTTTAGAGCACTGGGCTGATAATCAGGGAAGCCTGGCTCAAATCCCACTGCTGCCCTATTTGATGTTAGGCAAGTCACTTAACCCGCCATTGTCTCTGGTACAGCCTTAGTGCCCTGTTTACTAAGGTGTGTTAGTGTTTTAGCATACGCGCTAACCATGTAGGCGCCTATAGAGATATTGCAACTTGGCACAAATGTGCGTTAAAAATGTTAATGCGCCTATAACGCTGGTTAGTAAACAGGGCCCTTAGACTGTAGTCTCTCAAGGGACAGGGAAATACTCAGTGCACCTGAATTTAACTCATTCTGAGCTAGTACTGAAAAAGGTGTGAGCTAATTCTATGTAAGGGTACAACTGTGCTGTACAATATATTAAACCAAAATAAAAATTACAGTATTTATTTTATGTTACATTTGTATCCCACATTTTCCCCACCTATTTGTAGGCTCAATGTGGCTTACATTGTACAGGACAAGAAATGAATAAGACTTACAGAGCTCACCATACTGAAGCCTTCTTGGAATCGGCTCATGTTTCACAGACGTTGCTAGTGTCTTAATGATGCAGCTTCTTTCAACTGCCAGACTGAAGTACCTAAAACAAACAATCTATGACTGCTGCTATAAACTACTTTACCAAGAAGTCCCTCCAGTACTTCTGAGATCTACAACATAGGAGCTACCTCTGTGGGTGTTGTGGGAGCTGAGCACCCCAATACTGAGCAAATTCCGGGGGAGGGGTACTTTGTATTGTGTTTGGTAGCACCCCTAATCATTTTGAAATGCCAGCACCTATTACAATATTTGCAAAACTACCTACAGTGGAAACATGTAAAACGCTTGACCAGCAACTATAACCAATTCCTTACACAAAAATGCCAGCGTGTGTTGTTGAGAAGTTCTTGAAAAATGCTTCAGAAAGCTGAACTTTCCGGCTGACCCCTCCTTGCCCGGCTGGCTGGATAGGCGCCTAGGTGGAAAACATGCAGTCAGACGGCGCTCGCCTCGCTCCTTTAAGAGCTCCCACAATGCAGCACGTGCGTCCCAAACCTGCTACAATATATCTTCGCCGTCTAGGAGGGAGGGAAAACCGGGGAGAGAGAAGTGGAGCAGAGGAGGCAGGCGGGGGGCGGGATCAGGACTCAGAGGGAGGAGCTCAGAGCTCAGGCTCCGGCACAATCCAGCCGCGAGCCGCAGACCAGCTCTGCTGCATCCACCCATCACCCAACTCTCCCAGCCCGCCCCCCCCCTTTGGTTTTCCTAAGGAACTTTTTCCGTTTCTTTTAAACCCCCCTCCCTCCTTTCCACTTTTCTCTGTTGTGCCTGATTTTTTTTCTGCCCCGCCTCCAGTGGCTGTGAAGCGATCCGAAAAGGAATTAAGGTGCTGGTTTCCAAGCCGAGAGCGCGGCTTCTGATTCTGGGGGCTACGGGGGCTCTGGCGACTCTCGGAGCAGCCAAGTAAACTGCGGCAAGACGTCCTCTGGACTTTTGCAAGGAGAGATCGGACTTCTAAAAGAGTGAGTAAAACCAAACCCAAAAAGATCGGCTGATTTGGAAAGATTTTGGATGTCTTTGTACCTTCCAGTTTCCTGCCCTTCGAGAAGCAAAGAGGACCGGGGAAGGGGGTTGGAGGTTGGAAGGGGCACCTTGAGCAGATGTCCATCAGATTTGTGTCTTTCTAGTATCTCAAGTGCCCTCTTTCCCCAGATGCTGCCAACTGTTTTGTATTAAACTTTTTTTCGTTTTGTAAAGTGCTGCTGTTTTCTTTGGAGCAGAACTGGGCTTCGGGAAAAGCCTTTTTTAGCAGCGGGAAAGGAAAGATCTACTAACTAGAACAATGTGAAGGATGAGTAGATGATGATTAATCGGATGACTGGTATATAGGGGGTCACGGGTACTGAACATCTCATTAAATCTCAGCGGCTCTATCCTTTGCCCCCCACCCAAATCCTCTTTCTTATAGAGCGTGTCTAACATCTCCCAGATCTATCCATACAATGTGGTGAGGGATCAGTAACGGATAACCTAAAGAAAATGGGTAGATACGGTGTTTTGATACACCCGTAGGTAAAACCAACTTTTCAGGGGGAGGGGGAGCGATCTGTGCGCTCGATACGTGCAGCAGTGGACAGCCAGTTGCGAAAGAGACCTTACACACCCGGAGCTCCGGAGATGCTCAGTTCTGCCTTGTTTGTGTCTTCTCCTGGTGATACACTTCATCGTGCCTTTTTTTTTTTTTTTTTTTTTTTTTAGGATAAAAGCTGGACTTTCTATTTGTGCTCATGAGTAGCATTCGGAGACGGGGGGCTGGGGGCTAAGGGTCGCGTAGATGTAGATATATTGATATATATAGATATATATTTTATTTATAGAAGTAGTCTATTGAGAATCCAAGCACAGAATAGTACAAAAAATAAAAAGCAGGACTATCAGGTCAAACATGACAAAAGATATAAGCAAAGGCAACAGTGCCAGGACACTCCAACAGCAGGGTACATAATAAAAGTACTTCCTGTCATTTTGTAGCATATTAGCTTGTAGGTAAAAATCCCATGTACCTGATTCCAGCTCACTTCCATGTACGATGACGGTAGTAAAATAAGTTATTCTGCTGGCTTAGAAAATTCTGCATCAGTGAAGCATCGTCACTAGTTCAAATTGAGGAGGAGAGCCGATTTCCTTCCTCTTGACTTGAGCTGCATCATGACTCAGATGGTACGTTTTCTCGTTTCGTTGCTTCTGGTTCTTTTCAATCTAACATATTAAAAGAAAAGGGACTCAAAATACTTAATGATTGTGCTTTGGAAACTATGTGCAGAACTGCCATGAAAACTACAGTTTTTTAACACACAGCATAATATTACATGTTGGCAACTGTGTCAAAGAAATACTAGGAGAGGCTACACAGTTTGAGGCATATGGATGTGTTTGTTGTTTTACAGCATGAAATGTATAACGAGCCCCAGCATTATGCAGCTGTAGTTCCAAGAACAAAGATGCATTTTTTCCCAAAATTGCTAATGGTCCTATGCATTACTTTGGCCATCTTATTCATAAAGGGCCAGTTATGCATACAAAATACTACTACTTATTTCTATAGCACTACTAGATGTACGCAGCGCTGTACACTTAAACATGAAGAGACAGTCCCTGCTCGACAGAGCTTAAAATAGCAAAATAGGGGTGAAGCAAAGGCAGTCCAAAAATTCATATGTTAAGGGCAAGATTCTGTAAATGGTGCCCAAATATAGGTGCCAAAATGATGCCGGACAGATTTCTATGGTTTGTTCTCTGATCGTGGCTGGACAGATTTGGGTGGGCTGGAGTGGGGCTTCAATGACAGCTACAGAAGTT
The DNA here is from genome assembly GCF_901765095.1 of Microcaecilia unicolor. Classification (NCBI taxonomy): domain Eukaryota; kingdom Metazoa; phylum Chordata; class Amphibia; order Gymnophiona; family Siphonopidae; genus Microcaecilia; species Microcaecilia unicolor. Next base: position 95,307,451 of record NC_044039.1, read on the forward strand.
AGAGAACAAGACCAGTGCAGGACAGCCTTCTGCGGTCCGTGCCCTGAAAATGGCAAGGAGAAATCAAGATCATGCATACATATATAGTATCACATCATACCTTATGCAGTGCTTATCTTGTTGGGCACACTGGATGGACCGTACTGTTACTATGTAAACTGTTATTCTGTAAAGGGTGCTGTTCGTGGGAACGACCTTTATAGAATACTGGCTTACTGTGCATTTCGTGCTTAACTTTGGGTGCAAGCATTTTCGCTTGCCAAAGGCTGGTGTAAATGCTTGCGCCCAACTGATGGCAGTTAGACATAAGTACATAAATATTGCCATACTGAGACAGACCAAAGGTCCATCAAGCCTAGCATCCTGTTTCCAGGTCACAAGTACCTGGTAAGATCCCAAAACAGTGCATGCTAGAAATAAGCAGTGGATATTTTCCCAAGTGCATTTTAATAATGGTCTATGGACTTTTCCTTTAGGAAGCCAGCTAACCTTCCTTTTTTAAACCCTGCTAAGCTAACTGCTTTTACTAACACACATACAGGTATTCTGTAACATCGCGCCTAATTTCTTGGGAATGTCCCTGACCCACCCATGCTCCTATGGCTACGCCCCTTTTTGAGTTGTGTGTTATGAAATTGATGTAACAGCTAATTACTGTCAAGTGCTTGTTAACTCCAATAATTGATTATCACCTAACTAGCTAATTAGTTTATGCATGAATCTATGATCCATGCCTAAATCTGCAGGTGCAACTTAGAGTGATGTATACAGAATCCAGCAGTAAGTGGTGAAATTCAATTAGTATAAGTTGTGTGTGTAACTACTGATACAAATATAGGTGTAGCTTATATTCATAACTTATTCAGATAAGTTATATGTGGCTAGTCGGCATTGGCATTTATATGTTTGCAAGTACTGAAAATATACATAACCTTATAGATAGAACTTATTTGCTGCACAGCCACCGAAACCTCATGATAGATCCCTGATGGCGAACCTATGACACGCGTGTCAGCACTGACACGCGTAGCCATTTTTGATGACACACGGCGCCGCCGCAGTGTGGTCCGCCCTCCCTCCTCGCTCCCGGAAACTAACCTTAAAGCCTCCTTTCACGTTGCAGCAAGCAGCAGCAGGGCAGGCCACTCCTTCCTTCCGTGTCCCGCCCTCGCCTGACGTAACGTCCGCGAGGGCAGAGCACAGAAGGAAGGAGGAGAGGTCTGCCCTGCTGCTGCTTGCTGCGACGTGAAAGGAGGCTTTAAGGTTAGTTCTGGGCCCGGTAGCAGGTGGAGGGGGGGGGCCCAGCGACCTCGGGTGGGCAGCAATCTCGGGTAGGGGGGGCCCGGGGGCGGTCCTAGTAGATTTTTCTCGAAGTGACACACCACCCGAGTTATGCTTGGTTTTTTCACGAATTTTGACACACCAAGCTCAAAAGGTTGCCCATCACTGTGATAGATAGACTGTGTTAATCGTTAGGTTGTTAAAAGCAGAACTGGAACACAAGAAATGGTATGATGCATGTAGAGGGTTAGTGGATGCCGAGTCACCAGTGTTGCTACTGTAAAAGTGTTACATGGTGTCATTACACAGCAGTCTGCATTATAAATCTTCAATGTGCGTGCACCTCTAGAACCCTGTGCCGCAGTTTCCCATACTTAACGGAATGGGTGGAAGCACTGTTTGAACGAGACCTTGAATTTGAGGCCTGCTCAGTGATTGAACCCTAGCTCTGTGCTCCAATTTTTTGTATGTTTTTGCTGGGTAATGCAATACCTGTAGTAATCTCCAAGACAGGGCTTCCCTAACCTATTGGGCTGACCCTACAGCCAGTGTTCAGGATATATATTGGTGACACAATATGAGCAAATTTACCCCATACAAATTCACTGAGGACAGGTTTGAGAAACCCTGTTCTAGTAGTATGTGGATGTGTGTTATTTGCTCATATCCAGATGCGGAGATCATATTCAGAAATAGCTTTAGTAAATGCCTTCTCAGCAACATGTTTGGAGCTTTAAATCCCTTTCAGAAGCTCTCCTTGAAATCATAGAGTTGATCACTCCGGATTGAAGTTTATTCAGTAGTCTTAATTCTTTGAACAGGAATCCGAGAAAAGATTCTGTGCTGACAGTACAAACCCCCCTTACCTTTAGACTAGGCATATTAGCACAAAGCAGCTTGTATGAATTAGATTCTTCAAAACTACACCTTCTTATATTTGCGATGTTGTGTTCCTGCAAATTTCTGATGCTTTAGCTTTATTAATCTTAAGAATGAGACACTGATATATTTAGAGCATACATCAGTCTACTTATTAGTGAATCAGCAATTACAGTGTACATATGCATGTGATATGTCTATATTGTTAACATTTTGACAGTCATGCAGATATGCAGCTAAAAAAAACAATCAGAGTGGCATTTTCTAACAGCTAGCATGCGCTAATGCTGGTATCACTCATTTTCTGCCGCAGGGTCCATTTTATGCAATGGATTCTGTGACAATTAATACGCAATAATGGCATTAGCATGCACTAACTGTAATGTCTTATATGTGTGATTCTATGAAAAAGTATAATCATTGAGCCTTCAAAAAAAATTGTTTATAACATTTCAGTCTTAATTTTCTGGTTTTCCCAGCATCTTCTCATAATAAAATCAGAGATTTGCAAAAAAAAAGACCATGCACGTATAAATTAAGAGTCACTTAACTTTCCATAAACAGTTGGAGGCTCATTTTCAAAGCACATAGACTTATAAAGATTACATAGGTTTTATGTAACTTTGTAAGTCTTTGGGCTTTGAAAATGAGCACTTTAATGTGCTACACAGTCCATCCAGCATTAATTCATGTTCTACGTATATCTGTACCAGAGAAATACTTATGTTGAATCTCTAAATGTACATGGTTGTAGAGTCCGACCGAAACCGGAATTCTCAACTGAAGCCAAACCTCCTTTCCCCAGCAATCACTATCGTTAGCCCTGAACCCCTTCCCCAGCAATCACTATCGTTGGTCCCCAACCACGCCTTTGCGATCACTCTTGCTGTTGGTGCCCCCCTCCTTTCCTCTCACCACCCCACCACCTGAAGGCCCTCCCCGGGTCCATCTTTACACCTCCTAGTGATTTAGTGGGTTTTCAGGGCAAGATTGATCCTCAGTCACTCTTGCTCCTGCTGGTTCCCCAGCTAAAATGGCTGCTGGGACTTCCCACGGTCGCCTCACGAGACTGCTGTGGGAGGTCCCAGTGGTCATTTTGAGATTAGAAACAGCATAAGCAGGAGCGACTGGAGATTGCTTCTGCTGCTTCCAATCCCAAGATGGCTGCCGTGACCTCCCGTGGCTTTCTTGCGATCCTGCCTTGGGACATTCTGGCAGTCATTTTGGCTGTGGAAAGCATGGGGGCAAGAGCACCTGGGGAATCGCTCTTGTTCTGAAGACCCACTAGACCACTATGATAGGCCCAGGGAAGGCTCTCAAATCAGGTGGTCAATGGTGGGTGGGTAGGTGGGGGGGGGCATGGGGTGATCACGGGGTGGGGATAGGTGCGGGGTGGAGAGTGATAGGGGTGGTTGTCTCAAAAGCTGCTATTACAGGCGCCTCACTTACTCTTAGTTCTGCTGAAAAACAAAAAGGGGGAGGGCACCAAAACATTTTATATCCAAACTTGAAAACCAGTTCAGCCAATCAGTATCAACTATTTAATTTCCAGATTAAGATCCCTAGGTTGAACAGTTCTTAACATATATCCAGAATGAGGAGTTTGTGAAGGTAGCAGCCAAAGCTGGCCAATGCAATAAAGAGGTGGAAAAATCAAAACTAGGTGGCCGTTCAGGTGCCTCAAATTTGGCAGCTGATGCCGGCTTCTTGTTTGACCCTAGGTCTGAGTGCAGCTTCTGGTACAACCAACCCAAATCTGATGGGAACAGGTAGGAGAGAAGAGAGGGGAGTGGCTACACTGGTGAGGAGCAGATGGAGTTCTTTTGCTCAGGACAAAGGAAGGTGGAAGAAGGGGAGGCTGAAGAGCGAAGCTAGAGATTTGGAGGCACTGAGGGGCAGTGCCTATGAGTGGACTTGCTTCATTGAACTGTGGGGATTGTGTACCTGAATCAGGTCAGTCTGAAAATTTTTGTGGGAGGTTGTCAGAGTGTTGGTGTCTGACAAACGAGGGAGGTGAAAATGTCTCTGACTCCTATGAGGATCTAGGAAGGAGTGGAGTGATAGACTGAACCTAAGGTTATATCCAAAAGACATTATTATTATTATTTTTTATTATCCTTTATTAATCATTTAATAGTTCACACAACAATGTGATTATGCAATTCACATTCAAATAACAAAAGAAATTCTTTACACAAAGTAATATAAGGAAACAATAAACACTTTTTTTCCGTCCACAACTAAAGAAAAACAATTCCAAGAAAAGAAAAAAAAGCAAAAATATTAGATTATTATTACACACTTGCTACCTCTAAATTCAGACTCCAGCCTGCTGTGTAGGAGGGCATGTAACAGTCACTTCAACTCTAGCATCTAGAAAATCTTTAAGCTGTTTAGGGTCTACAAATTGAAATTGTTTGCCCTCAAGCAGAACAGTACATATACAAGGAAAACGTAAAACAAAATTAGCTGTCAAGGCTTCTACTCTGGGACGGAGTTCCAAAAAGGCCCTACGTCTCGCTTGTGTCGGCCTAGAAAGATCAGGAAAAATCCTAACCTTGGAGCCCATAAACAGTTCATCTAAATGCCTCAGGGAAAGTCTTAACACAGCATTCCGATCCGGCTCCAGCACAAAAGTGACTAACATTGTAGTCCTATGGGTAATCACATCCAGTGAACTTTCCAGGAAGGAAGTAAGGTTCATTTCTTCACCCATTTCTCGTCTAGGGGGGTCTCCCAATGTCCCCCTAGTATTCCAGATGTAATGGGCCTGAGTTATGGGAGGCAATGAATCTTTGTCCATTCCCAGAATGTCAATCATATATTTTTTCACCATCTCTATTGAAGAAATTAAGGGAGACTTGGGGAAATTGAGAAACCGAAGGTTAAGTCTCCGAGACTGGTTTTCAAGGTATTCCAAACGTTTATGTAAAAAATTATTGTCCTTAACCAAAGCAGATTCCAAAGATCCCATTTCTTGAATTTTGGTATCCACTTTTTCAATCTTAGAGGACTGCTGTGCTGTCACCCGTGCCTGAATCAGAACTGCTTCTGAGAGAGTTTTAATATCATTAGTATTTTCTTTTAGCATACTTTGCATAGAGGAGTGGGTGTTATATACCATATCCCACAGTGACTCAAGTGTCACAATAGAGGGCTTACTTATTCCACCTGATGGCAAAAGAGAGTGTGGTGGGATCTCGGTACGAGAGAGTCTATTAACAATACCTTGCGGCAGTACCTTTAAGGCCAATTCGGCCGAAAATGCAGGGTCTGAGGTCCCACTCAAATTCGCCGCTGTCCTTCCCTCTGTCAGTTCCGAGTTTACCCCTTCGGTTTCGGATACTGACTGGGCTGCGGCGAGTAGTTCACTTCCTGGCTGTGGAGGATCCCTGTGGTCTTCGAGGCTCAAAGAAACCCCGTCTCCGCTTCCCATCGACGTCGGCACGTCGACAGTTGCAGAAGGAGTCGACGTGCATAGAGGTCCCGGCGGCGTCCTGGGGAACTGCAGAATCGATTGCCTCAATGCCGACAAAGGCCCAGGAGCCGAGGGAAGCTCCCTCACCTTCCCCCTCCGCTTTCCCATCGGCAACGACGAGACGAGGGAACCGCAAGAGGCAACAGTCCACAGCGTCCTCAGGGAGCTCACTCAGGTGCGTGTGTGCAAAACGCCATCTTGGAAACTGTTTCCAAAAGACATTATTTAGTTCTAAGACGGGACTTTTGTTTTTTTTTTCTTGTGTGTTTGAAAAGTGAAGCAGAGCGCAGGGAGGCCAGCAGCTGTATTTCGGCTGTTATACTGCTTGCCGTGGGGACAGTTTGTTGATTGAAGAACCCTGCAGGATAAATAAAGCACTGTGATTAATTACTTTTACAAGTGAGAGGAAAATTGGGTGAAGCAGTGCTCCACAGGACATGGAATAGCCCCAATTGAGTGGGTGAACTGTGAGAGCGGACAGCACGGGGAGGTGCCGAGCTGAGAGCGGACAGCACGGAGAGGTGCTGAGCTGAGAGCGGACAGCACGGAGAGATGCTGAGCTGAGAGCAGACAGCACGGAGAGGTGCCGAGTGGCGAGCGTACAGCACGGAGAGGTGCCGAGTGGAGTGAACAACACAAACAAGTGAGGACTCAGGAAGAGGTCGGGAGTTCAGTGTGACAATACTCTGCATTGTCTTGCTAGTACCTTTCTAGATTAGCTTTTCTGCATGGTTCTACTAGTATTTGAAGATGAAGTCTCTAAACCTAGATGCAATCTTCTAGAAGTCAGTTACTAGTGATTTGTACAAAGGTGGGATTAGGTGCTGCTAAGATAAGCGGACAAGAACAGTGTCTTTTGTTGCGTTTCCCCAAGGGTCTTTTTAAAGACTGCTTTTTTGAATGTCATTTGGCACTTTTAACTTTGGATGGTTTCACATTTCCAGACAGTATAGAAAGACTCCTGAGGCAGGGCCTTTTGCCGAAACACAGTGCCGTGCCGAGTCATATTAAGAATTTGAAGTTCTTTTGATTTTTCCCTGGAGAGGCTGCTCCACTTTCCACTATTCTTTTCTCTGTGTTCTTCGTGGTATTTTGGCGTTCCTCCACCCAGCCGGATTTCCTGTGCTAACCAGATAAGCGCCAGTGAGAGGGATATTCAGAAGCACTAACTGTATAATGCCACTAAATATTTCTTCTGATAACCTGTCACTATCCCCCTAATTCTGTAAAAGTTGCCAAAAATTTTGTACACAAATTTGGGCGCATACCCAATTTGTGTGCACAATTTAATTGAATAGCGAGCCAATTAGCACCAATAATTGCCTTTTTAAAAATCAATTATTGGCACTAATTAGATTTAATTAGAATTTATGCATATAAATTTAATATTTTACATGAGTCCCAATCAGACTTTAGAAGTGGTTACAGTGCATAGACAGTAGTTGCATCATGAACAGCTGAGGTTTGACAGGAGATTAATGTAGGAAAAAGGATCCTCCTAATGCAGTTTGATATGTCCAATACATTTGATTAGTTATCTATTCTAGAATATTATGGCATTGGAGGAGCTGTCATGGAATGGTTTAGGGTTTTCTATTGAGCAGATATTATAAGGTGAAAATGTCAGCTGTATGGAACCCAGGTTGTGGGGACCCCAGGGTTCTCCTGTTTCACCTATGTTGTTCAGTCTATTGATGGTGTCCCTGGGAAGGAAACTTTTAAAGCTGTGGTTTCCGGATTCAAATTTATGCTGATGATATAATGACATTTAACCCATTTGTAGGAGATCACTTGGATATTATCCCAAAAGTAAGGATGGGCTTCGATGTTATAGAATCCTGGGCATTAACCTTTCGGTTAAAACTGAATAAGGAAAAAACAAAGGGCCCTGTTTACTAAACCGCACTAGAGACACCCATAGGAATATATGGGTGTCTCTAGCATTAGCGAGCGCTAAAAACGTTAACGCGCCTACAGTGCAGCTTAGTAAACAGGGCCCAAAATTTCTATTGTATGCTAGTCCATTTAATATGATTGATTGCTAAGGAGCTGTGTGTAGATGAAATCGCATTCTGATAGAGACCACTCTGAAAATTCTAGGTGTGACTTTTGATATTTATTATTTCACATGCTTGATATACTGCATGGGGCCTATCCAAGGCTTCTATGCAGTTTACAAAAACACATTAAAAACTAAGGTACAAAAGAAAAAGAGAAATGGAAAAGAGAAAAAGAAAAAGGGAGGAGGAATGGGGGAGGGGCACCATGGAGTAAGAGGAATGAGGGGAGGAGACAGAGAAAGGAGATGGAGGAAAACAGAAAAATCAGTTAAAAGGGAAGAGGTATGAAGGAGGGTCAAATGCAGTTCTGAAAAGGTGAGTTTTTAGTGCCAGTTTGAAAGATGCAGTGGTGGGTTGATCCCGAATCCAACATGGGAGCTGCTTCCAGATTTTAGGACCTAAATAACTAAAAGCAGAATCTCGAGTACTGGTGAGACAGCTAGAACAGGGCAGTGGTAAGGAAAGAAGATTATCATCAGCTGATCTAAGACAATATAAAGGAGAGTAGGGAATAAGATACACGTTCAGATAGAGAGGGGCAGAAGAGGACCTAGATTTATAAGAACAGAGAGTAGCCATACTGGGTCAGACCAATGGTCCATCTAGCCCAGTATCCTGTTATCCAAACAGTGGCCAAGCCAGGTCACAAGTACCTGACAGAATCCCAAATTTTGGCAACATTCCATACTACAAATCCCAGGGCAAGCAGTTGCTTCCCATGTCTGTCTCAATAGCAGACTATAGACGTTTCTTCCAGAAATTTGTCCAAACCTTTTTTAAACCCAGATATGCTAACCGCTGTTACCACATCCTCCGGCAGCGAGTTCCAGAGCTTAACTATTCGCTGAGTGAAAAAATATTTCCACTTATTTGTTTTAAAAGTATTTCCATGTAACTTCCTCGAGTGTCCCCTAGTCTTTTGTACTTTTGGAATGAGTAAACAATCAATTTGCTTCTACTCGTTCTACACCACTCAAGATTTTGTAGACCTCAATCATATCTCTCCTCATCCGTCTCTTTTCCAGGCTGAAGAGCCCTATCCTCTTTAGCCTTTCCTCATATGAGAACTGAAGAGGAGTGACATGATCAAAACATTGTGAATTGTGAAGCAATTCGAGCCTCAGACTCAGGAGGCAGTGGCAGCTAAAGCTTTTTCAGTATTATGGAAATTGAGACATACTAGATCTAGCTTTACACCTGAGGTATTTAGAATTATTGCACAAACACTGGTGTTAGCTCATTTAGATTATTGTAATATGGTTTATCTGGGCTGTAATGAGTCCACTATAAAGAGACTTTAAACACTGTTAAATACTACAGCTCGTATGATCTTTAAAGTTTCTAAGTTTGAAAGAGCCACGCCTCTGCTGCAATTATATTGGCTGCTGGTACTAATACATATTATGTTCAAATTGTGTTCATTGATTCTTTTTTTATTTTGCATGGTTCTGTTTCGAGTTATTTGGCTCTTTTTATCCATTTATCAGTTAAGAACTCAAATCCAGAATGGAAGGAGTTTCTGATACCTCATTTTCCTAATCCTAAGAAGATTGCGTACAGGAAATTCTTCTGGAAATCATTTGGATATCAGGTGGCAAATCAGTGGACTGAGCTCCCTGAAGTGATTATGTGTTAGTCGCGTTATGTTCAATTCTGGAAGTTACTGAAGACATTTCTGTTCAGATTGTATTTTTTAATTTTTTTCTTGTAATTTTCCTGGGAATGCCCAGTTTCTTGCATTGTAAGCCACACTGAACTTTAAAGGTATATGTGGGATATAAATGTCATGTCATGTTATGTAATGTAATGTAAAAACCTGGCCTGTTGGTTACCCTCAAGGACTGGCATAGAGCAATGTCTAGCACTGATCCCAGAGGTGCCCTGATAATTCTCTTCCTGTATCTCATTTCACTAGAGAGAGCCCTCCATTTACAACTAACACTTAACCAGTGTCTATCTAACTTTACCACTTTCTCTCTAATTCTATAAACTTGTGTGCCCAGTTTTACACTTTCGCTACTCCTCATCTACTTTCTACTCTGATTTGCACTTGACTTATTATGTTGTACTTTTCCTTAACATTGTAAGCCACATAGAGCCTGCCTTGGTTGGGATTATGTGGGATATAAATGTTCACAATAAATAAATAAATAAATACATTTTTACACTTTAGCATGCAAAGTTGTGCACACTTGGTATAGACTAGTGTCACTTGTGTGCATAACTTAATAATTATTTGCTAATTGCCATTAACAACCAATTATTGACTCCTGATTCCTTACTCCACCTCTTTTCCCCCTCCGCTTTTCTTCTGATAACCTTCTCTGTGTTCCCTCTCCCTCTGTCCTTCATCTTTCCATCTCATGTGACACTGCTTTTAACTGTCTTGGCCCTAAGCTCTGGAACTCCCTTTCTTCCTCCCTTTGATCTCTTACCTCTCTTCAGGCCTTCAAAGCCCTTCTCAAAACATTCTTCTATTTTTCTGCTTCTTTTGATCCCTCTCTTACGTGGCCTCTTCTGCCTCCAGTTTACCCTTCTCTCTTCCCCCTCCCATCTACTCCCTCCCCGCCCTCCTCCACCACCAGCATTGATGTCCAGATGATCGAAAGCCCCACGCTGTTCCAAACAGCACTCTAAAAATAGTGCTGGAACAGCACAGGGCTTTACCACCTCTATGATCAAAGATAATAGCATGCAAATTTATGCACGCTATTAATTTGATCATAGGTTAAAGTGCAGGAGGTTGCTCAGGCACAGTCCTCCCGCACTTGTTTAACAGGTCCAGGCTGTCAAAAGCCCAGACCTGTCAAACACAGGGGCTGGAGGTCCGTGAGACCACTAGACTGTAACAGCAAGGCCCCGGGACAGACTGAATGTTTAAGCCCAGTATCCTGTTGCTAACAGTGGCCGATCAAGGTCACAAGTACCTGGCAAGGTCCCAGAACAGTAAAACAGATTTTATGCTTTTTATCATAGAAATTAGCAGTGGGTTTTCCCAAGTCCGTCTTAATAATGGCTTATTGACTTTTAGGAAATTAGCCAAACCTTTTTTTAAAACCCTGTTAAGCTAACTGCTTTGACCATATTCTCTGGTAATGAATTCCAGAGTTTGAACAGCAATATTTTACAATTCTGACTCAATATAGCATCATGCCGTATCTGGACTACTACAACTCGTATGCTGGCATTTCATTGGGCTTACAAGAAAGTTTGCAGTTAGTCCAGAACATGGCTGCCCACATGATCTTTCAGAAATCTAGATTTGATCATATCTCACCAACTCTGAGAGAGATACATTGTCTTCCAGTTAACAGAAGAATAGACTTCAAAATTTCATGCTTTGTGTTTAAACTTTTTCGTGAGGATATTCATGAAGGTTTTTTGTCCATTGTATCTGTTACCAGTGGTAAGCTTCCTGGTTGATGGTCAAGGATTTTTAAGGTTAGTTACCTTCCTTTAAAGGTTTTTGATTAAAGAGAACATTGGAGAATTCTTTTTCTTATAAGGCGGCTTCAACTTGGAATACTCTTCCTGAGGTTATTAGATTTGCTGATTCATATTTTATATTTAGAAAATGCTTAAAGACTTTCTATTTCACTGACACCTGAAAGTTTCTCAGTTCTCCCTATTCTTTCTGGTTCTTTAGGTATTGTATCCTGTAGTCGATTTCTTTTGTAAACCACTTTGGAACCTTTTTTAAGGGTAGAACTGATATATAAGACTAATGAATAGAAAACATTGAGTGAAAAAATATTTTATCCGGTTTATTTTAAATTTACTGCTTAGGGTCCTTTTACTAAGGCGCACTAATGATTAGTGTGTGCTAAATGATAAGACGCCCGTTATATTCCTGTGGGTATCTTATCATTTAGCGCGCGCTAATTATTAGTGCACCTTAGTAAAAGGACCCGTTAGTAGCTTAATTTCGTGCCCTCTAGTCCTAGTATTTTTGGAAAGAGTAAGCAAGTGATTCACCTCTCCCCATTCCATTCCACTCCAGTATTTTATAGATTTTTATCATTACATTCTCATGTTTGTTTTCCATTCCTTTCCTAGTAATTTCTATTTGCTTTCTTAGCCACCAAAGAAAATCGGTGTGAAGCGCTACACTATAAATGGTGCTTTGAATTGTGCGCCTTTATAGAATAGTGTTTAGAGCCATTTCCCACGCTGAACTTTGGTCACGAAGATTTATGCCAACTAAAACCTGGTGTAAATCCTGGGGCAAGTTAGACGTGGCTCCCCCAGATTCAATAACTCTGCATGCATCTTGGGAGAATGTTCCTGACCCGCCCATGCCCCTCCCTTGGCCACTCCCCCTTTTGGGTTTCATGTCATTATTTTTGTGCGTGCATAAGAACATAAAAACATAAGAATAGCCATACTGGGTCAGACCAATGGTTCATCTAGCCCAGTATCATGTTTTCCAAACAGTGGCGAAGCCAGGTCACAAGTACCTGACAGAAACCCAAATCATGGCAACATTCCATTACAAATCCTAGGGCAAGCAGTTGCTTCCCATGTGTGTCTGAATAGCAGACTATGGACGTTTCCTCCAGGAATTTGTCCAAACCTTTTTAAACCCAGATATGCTAACCACTGTTACTACATCCTCTGGCAGAGTTCCAGAGTTTAACTATTCATTGAGTGAAAAAATATTTCCTCCTATTTGTTTTAAAAGTATTTCCATGTAACTTCCTTGAGTGTGTCCCCTAGTCTTTGTACTTTTGGAACGAGTGAAAAACCAATATACTTCTACTCGTTCTACACCATTCAGGATTTTGTAGACCTCAGTCATATCTCCCCTCATCAATCTCATTTCCAAGCTGAAGAGCCCTAACCTTTTTAGCCTTTCCTCATACGAGACAAGTTCCATCCCCTTTATGATTTTAGTCGCTCTTCTTTGAACCTTTTCTAATTCCATTATATCTTTTTTGAGATACGGCGACCAGAACTGAACACAATACTCAAGGGATGAATGTGGAACTCCCAGTCAAGGCCGATTAACACCAGTAATTGATGGCGTTCAATTATTGGTGTTAATTGGCTCATTAAGCAATTCGGATGTGCGTGCAGCTCAGGATCACGAACACATTTCGGTGCACATCTTTGAGCACCATATATAGAGTCCAGGTGTTAGTGTGCATCATCGGCGCTTACTTTTAGGTAACCTATGGGGAATTACCCCATGACCATAATACAGTCCTGTCCCTTTTGAAAGTGTAACCCGTTTCCCTGCCTTGGTTCTTTTGCATTACAGCTCTGTTATAATAACACTCTCCAGACTATCTCGGCAATTCAAACATCCAGGGACTGGATTTTCCAGCTCAGAGATCAAGCATTTGTGCGCATGGCTATCCAACTTTTGCTGCTACCCTTATCGACTCAATACTAATTACTACCACCCTTTGTCAATTACATATATTTTGTCCACAATTATAGTTACTACTTAATTAGAGCTTCAGGTCTGTTTGCTCTTGTGTTGTTGTAGGCACAGAGATTATTATAACAAAAGAAATTCTAATACTTTCCACTGTCCAGGACTGCAGAACAAAAAGATCCTGCTGTGCAGCACTGTTATTGTTCTTAAGGGATGTATGATAACACATGTTTTTCAGCTGTAGCTCATTCCTTAATGGCACAGAGTTCAAAGAACATCAGTGAAAGCAATCAAAGAAAATATAGTTTAGCTGTGGTCATGTTTAGCACCATTCAGCTGTTTTAAGATCTGTGCAGGTCTAACAGAGAATAGTTTATATGTTCCAGTCAGTGCTAACAAGCTATGGAAATGAATGGATAGAACAACTTAATTTTCAAAGGGCCTGATAATCAGATTTATGCTCCTAACTGAGAGTTATGGGCCTGATATTCAAAGCAGTTTAACTGGTCAGGAAAGGCTTCTGCCTGGTTCAGTTGTGCAGCATCCCAGCTTTCAATATTCAGCTGCTGAATATAGGCCCTGACCGCCATGGCACTGCTCAGGTAGTGCGGAGTAGTCTATGGATGGAGTAGGGGAGGAGCTGGCAGTTATTTGGGTATTGCCCATATTGCGTGCCAGTGCCCACATAACTAAGCAGAAATATAGGACCCACGAAAGGCAGTCCTATATTTGCCCACTTAGCTATACGGGTGCCGGCGCTGAATATCAGCTGGCACCCACATACTTCCTGGTCAGCAGCTGACCTGGATATTCAGGGCCAGTACCCGGATATGGCCTGGCATTGACTATCCAGGTTTAATTCTGCCTGTGGCTTAAAAACCGCTGACCGCCGCAGGTTAAATGTTGCCCCTATGTATCTAAGTTGGCCTGTTTTAAAACTTAATAGGACTGAGTGCATACATTTTTACTCAGAATCTTACTAAACTCTTACATTTAGGAGCATAAAATGTGGCGGTAACAGGGGTGGATTTAAGGCGGGGGAAAAGAAGTTAGCAGCTTAGCACTGATTTTCAGCACTAGGTTTATAAATTTAGGCTTGGAAAGCTAGGCAAATAATGGTAGGTCTAAATTTATATAAGATAAAAAGAGGGAAAGAAAGGCACAACAGCAATCCAAAAGTCAGAACAGAAGCAGCCAGAAGAACCAACCAGTGTTTATTTTTGATTGATCAGAAGCCATTCACACTGGCCTCCAGGAGTCTATTGTAAACAACCTTTGTGCTCTGAATTTCCTGTTTTAAGGTGTGTTACATGTTCAGGACCAAATGTGCCCCCGATACAGGCAGTCTGGTGCTGAAATATGTTGGACTTTTATTAACACATCTATATGGTAGTACAATATAGACACGCTTTTATTGTCAACGGTTGCTCTTTTAATAAACGTCTTGTATTTGCCAGCCACTGGTTGGTTCTCCTGGATGCTTTTTTTCTGACTTTAGTTCTAAATGTATAAGTATTATTACTTTTAAGCTTCAAAATTAAGATGAACTTTCAACTGAAAACTTAGGTGGCAAGTCTATAAAATGGTGCCTAGAGGTAGGCAAACCAACAACAGGGTGGAGATGATACAAAGAGCAACCAATGTTGACATGGCCGTGTTATGGCTTATATGGACAGCATCAGGAGTCTTATTATATCACCATAGAAATATGAAATTTCATGAGGCGCGAATGCGCTGAGGCTTGAAAACATGGAGACCAAAAGTTGTAAGTCCCAATTTGTATAAACAAAGAACAAACTCGAATTTCAAGCTTATCCAGTGAAAGTGGTAAAAGCTTTGCAGGAAAGCTTTTACAGCTTTCATTGGATGAGCTTCAAATTCATATTTGTTGTTTGTGTTTATACAGTTGGGCCTTACAGGTTTTGGTCTCCAGGTTTTCAAGACTCAGCACATTCATATTGTTGTTTATACAGTTGGGACTTACAGGTTTTGGTCTCCAGGTTTTGTTTTTTTTTTAAATTGTATTTATTAGATTATACACATAGAACCAAGTAGTTAACAACTTGTACAGTAAATAGGAAAGGAAAAAAGGAAGGAAATATCTTCCATTCTATAAAAAGGAAAGCTAATTAAGAAACAAGCAATATAATAATCTTGTAGTTCCCAATATGGGATCTCATAGTAATTACAGAGCGATATAACAAAGAAAGAAAAAACATTTCCAAAGTTAATGGCCTAAACAACGACAGTCTTAATGCTTGAGTATGACATATCTCTTAATATCTCTAAATAGGGGGCATATTCACCATCATGAAATTGTTTGAAATGAAATTGTTTTAAATGTGTTGGGTCATAGAATACATATCTAACATTTTGAAATTTATCCAAACACTTCACTGAAATTGCAGAAAAAATTCACCGCCATTTTGTTGAACTCGTGGGTGGAGATCCAGAAAAGACTGCTGGGTTTCTCTGCTCACATCAGGAAAACACCACAGTTTCTGGCCCATATATAAAGTCGCTCTATTTTTAAAAAATAGTTGCAAAATTAAATTTTTATCAGACTTAAACACGAAGGGAGTTTCAAGATGGCGGACGCAGCTTGTTAGCGTTCGCCGAGTCTCCCTGGACCTTTCCTTTTTGACTTCTGAAACAAGATTTCTTCGTTTAAAATGCCCCATACTAAAAGGAAAGGGGTGGTCAAGAGCTTACCACCCGCAGCGACGACCACCCGATCGGTCCAGTCGACCCTCGACGCTTTCGCTACAAGCACGCCACGGGCTACAGCGGTGAGGAGTTCTGCTGTGGAGGGGGTCGGAGGAGCGACGCCTTCCCTGGAACAGGATGCCATCACTCTATCCTCACCGGATATTTCCCCTCCCCCGTGTCCCGCGCACTACCGAGAAGCGGTGGATTCTCCAACAACGTCCGAAGTTGACGTTGTGGACTATTCGGCGGCTGGCGCTGCTGAGGCAGTGAACGGGAGGGATCTTCAACAACAAGAGCATGTAGCTCACACGGAGGTAACCCTTGAGGCCATATGGGCAATGTTAAAAACTTTAAATCAAACAGTTCTAAAGGCAGCTGCTGATACAGCTTCTTTAGTGATTAAAGTAGACTCTTTGCAAACCTCATTTGAAAAAATCAAGCAAGATACTGCTATACAGAATGAAGTATTTCAACAAGAGATTTCTACTATAAAAAATACAACACTCTCTATGGTAAAAGATAAAACTTTTATTCATAGCAAAATAAATCAATTGGAGAACTATAATAGGAGACTTAACCTGAGAGTTTTAAATTTCCCCAAAATGGTTGAACTGAGTGGTTTGGAACTATTCAAAAAATATCTTACTGAGGTTCTCGGTTGTTCCTCTGAGATGATTCCTCCTATAAATAAAATATATTACCTTCCAATACCAAAAAAAAAATGGAGGAACAAGGGAGAAAATCAGAAGAACACGGAATCCAAGTTGAAGGATTACAAAACTTAACGGCTTTTCTGGAAAATTCATTACCTGCAGTTTATACTCGTTCAACTTTACTTGTTTCTTTGGTCTTCGAACAAGACCTAAATTCAATTATGAAACTGTATTTCAAAAATGCTCAAAAAACTTTTTTGGGATCTCGCTTGTGGATTTACCCAGATGTCACTAAAATTACCCAGGAAAAAAGACGGGAGTTCCTCTTATTGAGAGATGAAGTTAAAGCTCTGGGGGCTAGCTTTTTGCTAGCATATCCATGTAAATGTCAAATTAAATATTTGGATAATAAGTACATTTTTTTTGAACCTGAACAATTGAAAAGTTTTGTTGAAACAAAGAAGATTGTCAAGTGACCTCTTGGACTAAGGGGAACAATGAAGTATTGAGAACCCGTGGGGCGGTCTAGGTCCTATTACCTAAATAAGGGAAATAATTTGATTTTGTCTCCTCAAGTTCTTTAACTCCCCCTTATTTGTGGTCTAAGATAGGAAAATATTGTTTCTAAGGATATATGAAATATTATTGTGATTTCTTTTGAATGATTTTTCAATTCCGAGTTATCTTAAACAAGTATATCTTGTAATTATGTGAAACTTATAAATAAATAAATTAAAAAAAAAAGACTTAAACACGAAGGACACTAGTAGTGTTGAACGGGTCTCTACCAACTCCTGAGAGGTCTCCAAAAACTCAGACACATTAAGGCTATCAGGGGAAACCGCTCCCAATTCAGCATTTAAATCCATTCTAGATGCTCCCAGTGGCTGTATCTTCTTATAAGGGAGATAACAGATCTTATTTATAGGAGGAAGTGACTCCATGGGCAGTTTTAGAATCTCCAACATATACTTCTTAAACAGTTCTCTGGCTAATAATATCTGAATTATAGGAAAATTCAGAAACCGAAGATTACAGGCTCATTATATTTTCCAGTTGTTCCAACTTAAACTAGATAGACTCTGAACATTTAACTAACTTTGTTTGCCCCTCAGATAGACAAGTTTTGGTGACATTATAGAGAAAGAAACGACAGGTTTTAGCAGTCTGTTGAATATGTGCAGAGAAGGAGAGAGAGGAGTCTAAGGTGACCCCAAGGTTGCAAGTTGAAGTAAAAGGGAGGATGAGAGTGTTATTCACAGAGATAGAGAATGGGGGAAGAGGAGAATCTAGTTTTGGGGGAAAAGATAATCTCAGTCTTGGTCATGTTTAGTTTCAGATGGTGGTGAGGCATCCAGGCAGCAATGTCAGGCAGGCAGGCTGATACTTTGGCCTGGATTCCAACTGAAATTTCTGGTGTGGAGGGGTAGATCTGGGAGTCATCAGCATAAAGGTGGTACTGAAAACCATGGGATGAGATCAGAATACCAAGGGAAGAAGTATAGATGGAGAAAAGAAGAGGTCCAAGGACAGATCCCTGAGGTATACCAACTGATAGTAGGATAGAAGTGGAGGAGGATCCACTAGAGTATACACTAAAAGTATGATGGGATAGATAAGAAGAAAACCAGGAAAGAAGAGAGCCCTGAAATCCAAGTGAGGACAGCATATCAAGGAGTAGGTGGTGATCAACAGTGTCAAAAGCAGCAGATAGATTGAGAAGGATGAGGATAGAATAGAGTCCTTTTGATATGGCCAGAAACAAGTAATTGGAGAGTTTATCAAGTGCTGTTTCAGTTGAATGAAGAGGGTGAAATCCAGATTGAAGTGGATCAAGAATAGCTTGAGATGAAAGAAAGTCAAGACAATGGCAGTGAACAGCACATTCAAGTATCTTGGATAAGAAAGGGAGGAGGGAGATAGGGCGATAGTTGGAAGGACAAGTGTGGTCCAATGAAGGTTTTTTGAGGAGTGGTGTGACTACGGCATATTTGAAGGCATCAGGAACAGTCACAGTGGAAACTGAAAAATTGAGGATATGACAGAAAAGGGATGAAGGTAGGAGA
This sequence comes from Microcaecilia unicolor, assembly GCF_901765095.1. Lineage (NCBI taxonomy): Eukaryota > Metazoa > Chordata > Amphibia > Gymnophiona > Siphonopidae > Microcaecilia > Microcaecilia unicolor. Next base: position 95,325,957 of record NC_044039.1, read on the forward strand.
GAGAATACTAAGTAGATGGGTGGGAATAGGATCCGAGGAACAGGTAGTTAATTTTGAGAAGGAAAGAAAATATGCAGTTTCCTCTTCATTGATTTCAGAAAAGGAGGCAGGGGTTGACCGGATAAGAGTTGCCAAGGGACAGAAAAAGATTAAATAAGACTGGCGAAAGGACAAGAGCCCTGAGGGACACCCACAGACAAGGCATGGACTTAAGAAAGGAAAGCATCAGCAACAACCTAAAAAGTCCGATTAGAGAGGAATAAAGAAAACCAAGACAAGACAGTGTCATGAACACCAAAAGAGGAAAGAGTAGCCAGAAGAAGCTGGTGGTTCACAGGATTGAATGCAACTGATAAGTATATGATAAGGTCTAACGATACCAGCATAACAAATTTGCGTGCTTCCAAAAGGCAAGGGGGTAGAGATGAATTTAAGGGGGAAGGGAAATGGAGTGTTACATAGGGTAGAGGATAGGGGAGATGGAAGAGAACCTGAGAGGAAAGGTAGAAATGGGAGGGTAGGTGGAGAGGGGAATGGTAGAAAGGAATCTGATGGAGCATGAGAAGGAAGTGGGGAGGGGGGAAGGAGAAGATAAGCATAAGGGACAAGGAGAGGGGGGGAGAGGAGAAGGAGATGTTATAACATGCCACTTACACCTTCCTTTTTGAAATCCTAATTCTGCCTAAATGTATGATATACTCACTTAAATTCATTTTCACATGTATGGCCAGGTTAGAAAACAGGACAACTGTGCTTCTTGCTTTTCCCTAAACAGAACCTGGCTGATATTCATCTCGCAGGCCGGCAAGTTAAGCCTGATATTCAATGCTGATCCGTTTCTGGTGAGCGGCATTGAATATCCTTTTTTTTTCCCCCGGCTTGCTTAAACTTAACACTGGTCAAGTTAATAGCGGCCAAGTTAACTGGTTAAGTTAATAGTGGCCAAAGTTAGGACTGCTATTTAGGCAGTTTGATTCGGCTGAATATTCACGGCTAGCTGGTTATATCGCTCGATATAGCTAGTTAGCCGTTATCCCCTAGGGATCCATGCCAAAATCCAATCGTATTCTATTACAATGCGCACAACTTAATTGGCTTAACAAACAAATTAGCATTGATAACAGCATTTAACAAGCAATAATGAGCACTAATTGGCAATAAGAATTTACGCGCACAATTCACTAAGTGTATTCTGTAACACGGTACGCCTGACTTCTAATGCATGCAGGCAAAAAGGGGCATGGTTATGGGTGGAGAAATGGGCATTTTGTGGACGTTTCAAAATTTACATGCATAGTTATAGAATATGATGGCCCAGTGCTCCTAAATCTATGTGCTGGGATTTATACCATGTTTTCGTTGTTGGAAATGGGTGTGCATAGTTTTAGTCGCTGGGATATCAACTAGGTGTATTCTGTATACCATGCCTAAATCATATAGAATACGCTTAGGCGCCATATGTAGAATGCCCCCTATGTGCTTATATTTAGCGGAGATAACTGGCTATCTCGCACTGAATATTAACTGTTAGCCAATTAAGTGCTATTTAACCATCCAGGAGCCGTTCCTGGCTTGGTAAATAGCGCTGAATATCAGCCAGAATATGTATAAAGCAGTACACCTGGTCATCCTATTTCTCTTGATGAAAAATCCACTTCTCACCTTGGGAATGGCAGATTCTACATTTAAAGCGGTCCTACCTCTTGCCTGTTCAACTTTGGTCAAAGGCGAATGAAATCTCTGACACCTTGCTGTCTGAATAAGCCAATCGGTTCTTCATTCTCATGTTTCTCACAAAATTAGTTGGAAGATACTTTTTACCTTCACTGCCTGCGCACATCTTGGGATTTTCACATTTTCATATCTTCAAGCAGCAGCATCTCCATCACATCTGTCCGCTCACCCACAATGACTGCATGACAACTCAGTCATGAAACATTGCTGCTTCTCTCTCTAGATTCCCAGTTTCTAGAGACCTTGAAAGCACTGAGGTAAGGTGCAATGTGAGATACTGGTTTCTGTTCGTCTTACTGTACTTTTACTATAGAATGATTGTGTTGCTTTTCTGTTCTTTTTCCTTTTCTTTTTTTATAATTTTATTGTTATGTGAACGGTTTTTGACCTGCTTGACAGAAAAAGGTGGTATATCAAATTTCTAATAAACATTTGCCATTTCACCTCCCTTTCTGTACTTTGAAACATCAAGGTGTAGGCCTCTGCTTTAGGGGTCTCAGCATCCCTGTTTGGAATTGTGCTGCTTTAGCTAAGAGCAATTCCTGTGAACTGCTAGGCAGGGAAATGGGGCAGGACATTTCCGGTCTTGCCTCTAGAGGCCCATTATGTTAAGGGCAGTCAGCAAAGCAGTGTGCAGGAAGAGATGGAAAGCCTCTTTTTGCATATGGTTAGAGGTTCTTATGAGCAAGAGGCAGCTGAACTTGGCAAACCTCAGCCCTTCAGCGCATCTTTCTTCACTACTAATGGATGGGCTCTTCTCAAACATATGGCTGGCCACTTGTGTTTTTCTGTGTATAAGCTATAGAACAAAGATTCCAAGAGTACATGGGGGGGGGGGGGGGGGGTGTAATTTTATACAGGGTTTTCTGTGTGTAAAGCCCATTTCATGCATGGAACAGAACTTCTGTAAAGTCTATAGATATGTGTACTGAGATGGGGTATACTTATAGTGCACCACATGTAGGCGTTCTCAGAGGTGTAATTGGGCTGGAGCAGGAGTGGAGCTGCGATGTATTTGTGTATTTTATAAAATATGCAAGTACACACCTACCCCCTAATTCTGTAAATTTATACGCACAGTTTTATGTTTGGGGCTAGATTCTATATATGGCGAAAAAAATCGAGGCCAAAAAAAGTGCTATTCCATAAGCTGCACTTAGGGGCCCTTCTACTAAGCCGCGTAAGCATCTACTCGCACCCAAGTTGCGCCAAAATGGAGTTACCGCCCGACTACCGCGTGGCTCTTGTGGTACTTTCATTTTGTTTTTGCGTGTCTGCTACGCACGTCTGAAAAATATTTTTTATTTTTGGGCACATGTAACGGATGCACGCCAAGTGGCATTTGGCGCTCGTAGTTCATTACCGCCCGGTTACCTTGTGAGTCTTTACCAGTAGGTAAATGGCTGGCGGTAAGGTCTCAGACCCAAAACGGACGCCGGCAATTTTGATTTTGCTGCACATCCATTTTTGGTGAAAAAAAGAAAAAGGCCTTTTTTACAGGCGCGCTAAAAAAAGGGATTGGCACGCGCCTTTGCAAAAGTACCCCTTAAAGTTAGGTGCAGTTTATAAAATAGTGCTTATTCCTGGGAATCGTGTGTATCTTTAAGCGTGGCCATTTGCATGTACATTTGCATGGTGCAAGTGTACGTGCCTACATTACTACTACTATTTAGTATTTCTATAGCGCTACAAGGCGTACGCAGCGCTGCACAAACATAGAAGAAAGACAGTCCCTGCTCAAAGAGCTTACAATCTAATAGACAAAAAATAAATAAAGTAAGCAAATCAAATCAATTAATGTGAACGGGAAGGAAGAGAGGAGGGTAGGTGGAGGCGAGTGGTTACAAGTGGTTACGAGTCAAAAGCAATGTTAAAGAGGTGGGCTTTCAGTCTAGATTTAAAGGTGGTCAAGGATGGGGCAAGACATAAAGGCACATATGTGTGTTTATTCTGTAACAACGCGTGTTAATTTTAGGAACACCCCCGCTCTGCCCATGACCCTCCCATTCCCCTGCCAAAAATAGCTTGTTAAGCCAATTATTAGCACTGATAAGCTCGTTATTCAATTAAATTGTGCATGCAATTTTTGGCAACTTTTATAGAATCGGGGGTTGATGTGCAAAGTTGTGTGTATAAGTTTTATAGAATAGTGCTAGTTACGCTGGTAACATAATTAGCTGCTAAGTAGTATTAACCAATTGGCTTTAATTGGTTTTAAGTGGTTCTAATTGTTACTAACAGTAACAATCAGGATTCTAGAAACTGAGGGGCCGATTCTCAAACATACCGTCGGCGTTAAGGCCAGTTAGTGCCAGAATAGCGCACATATTAATCTGCGCAGAATGCTCAGAGGGCTTTAGCACAGGAGACAATGGACATGCCAGAGATGGCCGCAACTTGTATTTAAATATAGTCAAACGGGTGTTAATTAGGTCATTCCTATGCCCTCTCAATGCTCAGAGAACAGCGCGCAGACAAACCCTGTTCCTACCGCTGGAAACCTACTGCCAGTTAGTAGCTGGTGTTGAATTTGAAGAGAGGATTTAAAAAAAATTTTCAGTTTAAAATCTGCCAGTTTTAATTTCTTTTGGAAATGGAGAAAGTCCCGTGCAAGCCTGTAAGTGCTGGTACTGGAGAAAGAAATGTGTGTGAGTCCAAACAAACCTGAAAATGAAAGCACACATTGGCGCCTGTTTTCTGCGCTTAAATATAAGCCTTCTAAGTTAAAAAAAAATTGAAAAGCTTATATTTAAAGGCACAGAAGAGCGGTGCTGATATGTGCTTCACTTTCAGGTTTGCCTGGCACATTCGCGCAAGAGCTGCAAAACTCTTCTGTGCAAGTGCCAAGCCAGTTTCCTCCTTTCTTTCACTTTGACAGTGCACATATAATTTGAATACCATTTCTTCCTTGTCATCAGCAGCAGATGAATCCATTAACTGATGGGGTGTGTCCGCCTACCAGCAGGTGGAGATAGAGAACACTGGAAAACCATAGTGCTCTATGGACAGCTAGCTCCATCTGCCTTCAGTATTTCTCTATTTCCCAGCAGGTGTGGACGTAGCTTGATCAGCTCCTGGAAAAATTCTGCCTGGGGTGGCTCCTGTGCTTTGCCAGTTGAAGCTGGGGTGTTGTGGCTGGTGGTGCCCACTTTGAAGGCATATAGGTTCGCCCTTTCCCTGCCTTACCCATCCCCCTGCCTACTGGAGTACCTCTGTTGCTGCCTGCCTCCAGCTTTCCTCACAGCGTTAAAAAAAAAAAAAGAGTAAACATTGGTTCTGCGTAGCTATTCTGAGGCTATTTTCCATGTGCAGCTTGACCGGAGCTCGTTTGACTTGGTCTTTTGAGGTGAGAGTGGTGCCCAGCTCCTCCGGGGAGGTTCCGCGGACACCGTTCCGATCGGGGTAAGTTTTGGCGCGAAGCCGCCATTTTACTTATATAATTCCGTCCGGTCGGACGATGGCTGCTGAAGCAGTTAAACGCTGCTCCCGTTGTGGTAAACGTAGATCAGCAGCGGGGCTCTGTAAGACGTGCTCTTTAGATGCTAGAGCTGGTACGAGCATGGCGAACGATGATTCTTCCCGCTCAATGGAGCTGGCAGTGGGCGCCATTTTGGAAGTGCCGCATGTCTCGACCCTTGCTGTTGCAGAGGAGTCTTGAGTGCAGGGGGACGCCTCGGTTAGAGGCTACCAGAGGAGCTCTTGTTCCCGTTTCTCCTGATGTGGAGACGGATGGTCAGGGTGAGTTTTTCTCCCCGGAGTTTGTGCTTTTAATGCATAAAGCTTTCATGCTGAAAAGAGCTCTGCCGCAGGTGTCTGACACTGCACTGCTGCCTGGTTTCCCCCCGGGTGTTGATGGCCTGGGGCTGACTGATTCCCCTGAGGTTTGAAGGACGCAAAACATAGACGAGCAAATTCCCCATCGGAGAGTGGCGCACTTCCCTTCCCCCCCCCCACCCCCGTGGTCGGGTGGTGTGGATTCTGAGGGTTCTGGCAGGGCCTCATGGTCTGAAGAGCCAGAGGAAGGTGCTGGTTTGCCACTGGATCTGGATGATCCCAATGCGGTGAGGATTTTCCACTGCAATGAGCTGCCAGCACTCATTTCTGACACCTTGCATGCCCTCTCGATTGATGATCCTGCCAAGGGCGAGGCCTCCTCTGGTATTCCGAGGATGGCAAGTACTAAGAAGCCTGCTCGAGCCTTTCCTGTGCATGACTCCATCCAAGAGCTTATTTCAGCTCAATGGTCTGAACCCGATGGGCCTTTGAAAGTGGCCAGGGCTATGGGTCAGCTTTATCCTAATCAAAGCCAATTAATTATTGCTAGTTAAAGGGCTGTTAATCAACTAAGCTGTGTGTGCATCTTGGGTGCATGCCCAAGTTTTGTCATACAGTTTTGGGTGCGATATATACAATCCATGGAGATAGTGAATAAATGCAAGGGGACATACATATAGGCAGGGACCGGGCTCCCAGTTATACAGAACACTGTAAGCTATGCACCTTCCTAGTGCATTTAGGTTCCCTCTTGAATGCCAGCTCTATGAGTGGTGTAAATGTGGACATCTGTATGGTAGGCTACACTAGAATTCTGCAATGGAATCTGGGCACCTAGGTACTCTCATAGAATAAGATCCAACTGTATGTTCTTGGGGTGCCTGAATGGAGGCCCCCATAGACTGTACATCAGTGCCAGGGCAGGAAGTCTGCTCCCATGTCATGACTGACCAGTCTTCACAGCATAAGTACATAAGTATTGCCACTCTGGGACAGACCAAAGGTCCATCAGGCCCAGCGTCCTGTTTCCAACATTGGCCAATCCAGGTCACAAATACCTGGCAAGGTCCCAAAAAGTTCAATACATTTTATGCTGCTTATCCCAGAAATAAGCAGTGGATTTTCCCCAAGTCAATTTAATAGTGGTCTATGGACTTTTCCTTTAGGAAGCCATCCAAACCTTTTTTAAACCCCGCTAAGCTAACCGCCTTTACCACATTCTCTGACAACGCTTTCCAGAGTGTAATTACACGTTGAGTGAAGAAAACTTTTCTCCGATTAATATGCTTTGTAGCTTCATCGCATGCCCCCTAGGCCTAGTATTTTTGGAGAGAGTAAACAAACGATTCACATGTACCCGTTCTACTCCATTCATTATTTTATAGACCTCTATCATATCTCCCCTTAGCCATCTTTTCTCCAAGCTGAAGAGCCCTAGACACTTCAGTTTTTCCTCATAGGGAAGTCGTCCCATCCCCTTTATCATTTTCGTTGCCCTTCTTTGTTCCTTTTCTAATTCCACTATATATTTTTTGAGATGTAGCAACCAGAATTGAACACAATATTCGAGGTGCGGTCACACCATAGATTGATACAAAGGCATTATAATGTCCTCACTTTTGTTTTCCATTCTTTTCCTAATAATACCTAACATTCTATTTGCTTTCATAGCTGCTGCAGCACATTGAGCAGAGGGTTTCAGCGTATCATCAACAATGACGCCGAGATCCCTTTCTTGATCGATGACTCCTAACGTGGACCTTTGCATTCTGTAGCTATAGTTCGGGTTCCTCTTTCCCAGGTTGATCAAAGCTGCTGTTTTTCTTGTCACACCATCAGTGTGATGGCAGACAGTAAGAATCCTGTCTAATCTCACTCTGGAATAGACCAGGGCCCTGGTGAATGTCAGGGGAGCTCCATCAAGGCTGACAGCATGTACTTTGCTTTCCTGTTATTGAAGTGGAAAACGGAGCAAATGGCCTTCTGAGGCAGAGCCACGGCTGACAATAACAGATATGTCTAACCTGAATATTTCTGTCTAATAACTGTTGCAGATCCTCAAAAACATTCTGTAATGGAGGAATAGCCGTGTTGAGGGTAATTTTCAAAAGCACAGGTAAAACAATGGAAATAAGCTTTTTATAAAATTGCTTATTCTGCTATGTGGGTGAACTTGCATGCATATACCATCTAATTATATAAATTTGGGCTCCCAACTATACACAATGCACAAGGTTGTACAAAGAACTTGCCTAGAGTTTAGCCACCCATCTGTTTATCCCAACCGACTCTGTACCATTCATCTTCTCCCGGTCTTTATATAGAAACATATAAGGAAATGTAGAAACATGACAGTAGATAAGGGCCAAGTGGCCCATTCTGTCTGCCCATCCTCAGTAACCACTATCTCTACCTTTCCTAAGGGATTCCACATCTGTCCTATGGTTTCTTAAATTCTGACGCAGTCCTTGTCTCCACGACCTCCACCGGGAGACCATTCCATGCATCCACTACCCTTTCCATGAAAGAGTTTTTTCTTAGATTCCTCAAAAGCCTGTTTCCACTTAACGTCATCGTATACCCCCTCATTCCAGATTTTTCCTTCATTTGAAAAAGAGTCACCTCCTGTACTTTAGCGCTACTGAGATATTTAAACTTATCATATCCCCTCTCTCCTTCCTCTCTTGTTACCACATCTTTTGGCAGCAAGTTCCAGAGCTTAGCTATTGTTTGAGTGAGAAAATATTTCCTCCTATTTGTTTTAAAAGTATTTCCTTTTAATTTCATTGAGTGTTCCCTGGTCTTTGTACTTTTTTGAAAGAGTAAAAAAATCGATTCACTTGTACCCATTCTACACCACTCAGGATTTTGTAGACATCAATCATATCTCCCCTCAGCCGTCTCTTTTCCAAGCTGAAGAGACCTAATCTCTTTAGCCTTTCCTCATATGAGAGGAGTTCCATCCCCTTTATAATTTTTGTTGCTCTTTTTAGAAGCTTTTCTAATTCTGCTACATCTTTTTTGAGATATGGCGACCAGAACTGAACGTAATACTCAAGGTGAGGTCACACCACAGAGCAATACAGAGGCATTATAGTATTCTCGATCTTATTTACCATCTCTTTCCTAATAATTTCTAGCACCTGTTTGTTTTTTTGGCTGCTGCCACATACTGGGCAGAAGATTTCAGCGTATTGTCTACAACAACACCTAGATCTTTTCTTGAGTGCTAACCCCCAAGGTGGACCCTAGCATCAGGAATGCAGTTAATAAACCCAGTTGCAGTTCTAGAAGGTGTCCACTCATCACACGCAGCTTCTAGAAGGTGTGGCTTTGGGAAGGGAACAAGTGGGTCAGGGGCATGCCTAGGAGTTCAATGCAGATACGTTATAGAATACTAGGGGTTACGTGCCTAACTGGCAACAGCTAGTCGTGGTCATGTACACCGACCTTTCAAATGGCATAAGTACGGTGCGGAACTGCAAACTTACACTAGCATTCTATAGTGACAGTTCCACATTCAGCACACATCATTCCAGTACCTAAATTTTGGTACTATTTATAGAATGTACCCCATAGTGCCCCACTGATTGTGTAGATATTCCTGGGGACAGGTTTGCTTTTGTATGCATGGGCTTTTGAAATTTCACCATATGTGTATAATAAATTAATTCTGAAAATGTGTGTGTGCTAAAGAGCAGGAGTTAACATAAGTGCATAAATTCCCTGGAGCAGTTTTCAAAGACGATCTTCACACATACTTTTGCTTTGAAAAATTAGTAATGCCATCACAGAGGGATGTTTATACATTCTGTTCAGTCATAAAATTACCTCCCCCACCCTTGTAAGCATACCTGTTTTTTGCGCCCAAGCTTTGTGGAGGATCAGCAAGATGAAATGTAGGACTCAAGTGCACAGATTCTTCAGGAGAAGACAGGAGCACGGTTCTGAAAGCCTGGACATTCTGCTTCAGCCATAGCTGTCGACATGTCTCTTCTATGTATTTCTGCCGTGGCCACTGATAGGCAGGTTGCTCCACAGAGTCATGCTTCATCCAGGTCTGGTGGTCCTGATTACCCTGGATTGGCCAGAGAGGCTGTGATATACCCTTTTTATTCGCCTGATGATGGACAAACCTCTGCACCTGTCCCCTTCTCTAGATCTTCTTTTTCCGGGTCCATTTGAAACGGACGATCCCTCCTGTTTTGGTCTTATGGCCTGGCTCTTGAGAGGTCGAAGTTGAGAAAGAAGGGATATTTGATTCAGTTATTACTACTATCTTGTTGCAGGTGCAGAAGCATTCTACTTCGTCTGCGTATGCCAGGGTTTGGAGAGTTTTTGAGTCTTGGTGATTTTGCCCCTTCAGTCTTCCTTGCCCCAGATCTTGGCCTTCATGCTGGAGGGCCTTTTGAAAGCCTGTCTTACAACTCCCTGATGGCTCATGTAGTGGCCTTGGCTTGTTTCTGTGGCTGGCTGCAAAATTCTTCCTTAGCAGCACATCTGGACAAGGTGCATTTTTTGAAGGGGGTCAGTCACTTAAAGCCTCTGCTTCAGTATCCCTGTCCAGAATGGAACCTCAATATGGTGCTTCAAGCCCCCCAGCAGGCTCCCTTTGAGCCTCTTTGTAAGGCTACATTGATGGATCTCACCCTGAAGTCAGTGTTTCTGATAGCAATTTTGTCAGTGTGGTGCATTTCTGAGATCCAGACCTTGTTTTGTAGGGATCCCTTTCTCTGGTTTTCGAAGTCTGGGGACATTATCCATACGGTGCCTTCCTTTATGCCCAAGGTTGTGTATTCCTTCCATTTGAACCAGCCCTTATTTCTCCCATCATTTTGGGAGGAGGATTTCCCCAAGGAGTTCCACGCCCTTCATTATCTTGACATTCACCGAGCGCTTCTTTAGTACCTTCAGACCACAAATGAGTTTCATCACATGGATCAACTTTTTGTTCTCTTTGGGGGACATAATCAAGGCACAGCAGCTTCTAAGGTACCATTGCTTGGTGGATTAGGGAGTCTATTGCTTTGGCATATGTACTAGTAGGGAAGTCTCCTTCCTATAGTCTTCAGATGCACTCTATTAGGGCTCACTCTACTTCTTGGGTGGAGTCTCGCATATTTTCTCTGGAAGAAATCAGTGGATCGGCTATCTAGTCTTCGTTGTATACGTTTTCTAAACATTATTGCATAGATGTTGTAGCACGAGGGGAAGGTTCCTCTGGAATGTGGCGGTGTCAGAATTCCACCCTATTTGAAGACTGGATTTGCATGCTGCTGATGACAAGGAAGGAAGTATTATATCTTACCTGATAATTTTCTTTCCTTTAATCACAGCAGACAAATCCAGAGCTGCCCTCCGGTAGTGAGGATGGTGCCTGTCTTTTTCTTTTGTTTAGCTGGTTGCTGCTGCTGTTTCATGTTCTGATTCATATGTGGAGAATTTTCTGTGAGGAGGGAGTCATGTTTCTTTAATTGTTCCTTCTGCCTTGTTATGAGAAATACTTACTGGACAAGGAGCATACCCCGTCCTATATCAGAGTTCAGTTCAGTGCTCTCTGTCTCCATCTATTGATAGATGGTCATAACCTACAAGTCTAGATTTGTCTGCTATGACTAAAGGAAAGAAAATTATCAGGTAAGATATAATTTTTCCTTCTTACATGGAGTGACCGCATATTTTAGGTAAGAAATTGGAGAAATTATACTTTTGGTGAGAAAGCTGTGCAGAAAAAATAGACTGAGGTGAAACACTGTGATTCTGAAATAATACACAGCTCTAAGTAGAAGAGTAATTGAGAGTGGTAATCTAAAACTGCGAAATTATGGTGCCTACTTTCCAGCCTGGTCAGAATTGGGAGTAAAGCGGTGGCAAGATAGTGGCATAAAAGTTAGCTATTAGTTTATGAGCTTTAAATCTTTAGGAGTTGATTTGAATTTTCTTTGCTGCGTGACTATACTTACCTTGTGGCCCCCCCAGTCTCCAAGGACCTCTGAACTCCTTTGATTTCTATGGTACTGTAGTGACAGCGTGAGAACTTCAGCGATATTGATGCTCCCAGGTCATGTGGGTGATTCAGATCCGTGGCAACTCCAAATCCTGGTTTGATGTCCCCAGCTAAACTCCCATCATTCCGTCACTGAAGGCTTCACCCCAAGTCCAAATTTTCATGTTTTTTGAAGCTGGGGACTAATAAAGTGGAGAGCCTGCCAAAGCTATGAAGTCACAGTTGGAGCCATGGATTTGGAGTCGAAAGCAATTTTGGGTGGATTCAGAGTTGGTAAAAAATGTACCAACTCTGCAGCTTCAAAATAGAAACTTATAACAGCATTTTGTTTTGTTCAGGTTCTTTGTTCAGACTTCAAATAAATATATTTTGTGGCCTATTATTCTTGATCTTGTACATAAAGAAACATCCTATGGTTCTGAAATTAATCAAATTTCTCTTAGATTTACTGCACACAGTAGGAGTGGGAGTGGGAATCAGAGTCAAGGTTGGACAATAGGAAAATAGAGAGGAGTCGAAGGTTTGGTGTACAGACTCCACAGCTCTGAAGCATGGGTTAGGCTGGGAGTGTGGAGGAGCTGCTTTCTTTGAAGTATGTTGTTGTGTGTCTGCAGGTTTGAGGGGTGTTGAGGTTGCCAGTGTTTTGGAGTTTCCTGAGGAGGGGGGCGTCCAAAGCAAGGAAGCGTGTGTGTCTCAGAGTCATGAGTAGGATACTTTTGCAATCATTTTTAAAAGGCAAGGTACAAGAAAAGATTCCATGTAGCCTACCTGGTAGTAAGATGCTAGCAGGAGAAACTTTGGGGGGGGGGGGGGGGGATTTAACTGGCTGGATTTAATTGCATTTGATGTCTTGGATTTTGTCTGAGGACTCAACCTCCTAAGGAAATTGCTGTGGAAAGATTGTGGCAGGCTATGTTGCATATTGAAAAAAGCTTATTGGTTGGATTTATATATTCTAACTAAAACACTTTAACTTTGAATACAAATTTGTCTGCCCAAGAGCTTGTGGTTCAGACTACAAACTTCAGAGTAAGTACTATGGAGAAAAAATATCTGAGAGACACAAAGTTTATATAACTGCTTGGGTGAGGGGTGAGGGTAATGTGGCTTTGTCTAGGCATGTTGAAAATTTGGAAAATAGGATTGAGAACCACAAATTTGAAGCTAATTAACCCTCTTAAGGTAGAAATAGTATTTGCTTTTTAACAATTAGTTGAGGTTTAGAAATAGAAAGTCCTGTGTCTCCTTTGGCAAGAATAGTTTACATTCCAGTGAAACAGAGTGAGGAAGCTATGGTGGTAGATGAGCTTGTGAATAATGGTAATGCTGTTGATGCACCTGGTTATCCCTAATCTTTCTATCTTTGTCTTCTTCTCAAGCTACCTTGATTGTGGAGTTAGCCTTTCAGATGGATAAAGAACACCTCTCCAGTTCCCAGATATTCAGCCTGCAGCGATTAGCTTTGTTTTAAGTGCTGGCCGCCAGGGGTCTTTTATACCCAGATATTCAGTGCTGGCTGTACCTGAATACGCAGGCTGAAAATCCAAGTATAATGCAGCTGCTGGCGCTTATTCATGTTCCAGCAATATGCAGTCCAGTGTCTTGATAATTATCCAGATAAAGCTAGGCCATCCTTGAATTGACCATAGTGGTCGAACTGGGTTGCATTTTTCTCACCCTTATCCTAAATAGGCTGGATCCTTTCCATGAAGAGTACCCATTGTGAGATATGCTGGCCTAGTTGTCAATGTGGGCTACCATTAAGATGGATTATTTTACCACAACCTGTTCCATTTTAAGCAGTGAGACCTAGTTACTAATACTGGGGTTAACAGTAAAATAACTTGTCTTAAAGGTAGCCCACATTTATAACGTCCTCCCTTAAAGTCTTAAATGCAAGCCTGTGGGGGCCCTTTTACTAAACTGTGCTAAAAAGTGGCATGTGGTTTCAGTAGTGTGGGGCTTTCCTGTGTCCTGAGACCACTTTAAGCACTGCTGTAAAATGGCCGCATTTCCCATTTTCTGTATTAATGGTCACGCGCTACTTTCCCAATTAGCACGTGGCCATTAGCGCAGGAGCCCTTACATCCACCTATTTAATAGGCAGTAAGGGCTCCTGTGCTAACCATGCGCTCCTCAGTTAGTACACAGCGTTGCAGCTGTGCTACCCAATTAGCACCGGGTACACCTACTGTCCACCCCCAAACAAGCCCCCAGCGCTAAAAAATATTTTCTGTTTTTTAGCTATGGGTACCGTGCGCCAAGCAGAAAACCTTTGCGGGACACCTGAGTACTACTACTACTTATCATTTCTAAAGCGCTACTAGACGTACGCAGCACTGTACACTTGAACACGAAGAGACAGTCCCTGCTCGACAGAGCTTACAATCTAATTAGGACAGGCAAACAGGACAAACAAGACATAAGGGAATATTAAAGTGAGGATGATAAAATAAAGGTTCTGCGCCCAGCGGTACTGGATTTTAACCTGCAATAAGCACGCATTATTTCTTACTTCAGCTTAGTAAAAGGGCTCCTTAATATTTTTTGGGCAATCCCAAATATGACATTGCAGTGGTTCAGATGTGAAAGCTTCACTGCCCGAAACACTGCCACTAAACATAACTAACATTTTCTTCCTTTATCTTGTCTCTGTATTTGGGGACTTAGTTTATTTATTCACAACGCTTGATATACTGCAAGGGGGCCAGCAATGGTGTCTATGCGATTCACAACCACTAACAAAACAGAAGTAGAAGGGTCAAGGTAAGAGAGGAAGTGGGGGGTGTGGATGCAGACAGAAGAAGCAAGGTTATCAAAGAGAAGGCCCAGAGGTCTTGGAGAAAAGGTAGGCTTTGAGAAGTGTCTTAATTTTTTGTAAAGCGGGTTCATTCCTGAGGTGAGGTGGGAGTGAGTTTCAGAGTTTGGGACCAAGGTAGCTGACGGCTGTTTCACAGGAGATATTAAATGTTTGTGGATCTTCTAAATATCCTGAAAAGTGCAGTCAATGTGGAACACTTTAAAAATTGTAGAATTCTGTCAGACTCCTTCCCAGTTTCAGCTGTATCTAATTTCACTGTTTGAGAGTCTCACTCCCAGCCACTCTTGTTCCTTTTATTATGTACTTTGGGATACTGTTTTTATAATGGCTCGTTATAACGTACTTTGAAGTTTATGTAATTAAAAGCAAACAGTCTAAAAGCAATAATTAAATAACTAAAAAAAAGAATCTGGTTTGGATAAAGAGAGCAAGAAACTGTCTGGTTACTAATTCTGGAATCTTGAGAGAAGAGTGAATTACAGTATGTGGGGTTACATGGGAGGCAACATACATATGTTGGCCATATGGTGTAACATATAGAAAAATGGTTAAATTAGGACAAGTTAGAATCTTTGAGCAATACTGACACTCTTAAAGGATTCAATTGTACTGTAGCTAAGGTTGAAGCCTTGACCTTTGACATTACCATTCACAAGTTTCAGACTTGTGTTAATTCAGCTTTGAAGGAAAAGAGATAAAGACATTTAGGTCTCCTCCATTTAGAGGCAAAGTAAAGATTCTTAAATGCTGTGGATATTGCAGCTAGTGTCAGTTTACAAAGTAGGCCAAAGGCCTTTTCAGTACCTCCATTTTGGATGTTATGGCCTGCTCTGTAAAAGATGCTCCAGTGTCCCTTAGCATACTTATTGTAAGAATAATATGTAGATTCCACCTTATGAGAATATTGTTTCATTTGATAGTCATTTTTATTTACAAATTTCATGTGTATTTTATGGTACAGTATTGAGCAAAGACAGCTCATGATTTTGTGTATGATGAATGATTCTGTATTTTGTCATATTGCACTGCAGTTTTAGCCAGCACTATTGTTCGTTTATAGTATACTAACGTAACTGGGTATTTATGCACCTAGGGGCCGATATTCAGACCAAGGGAGGTAGCGGGGTTGCCTCCTGCGGTCGGTGCTGAGCCTGGATATGCAATACTTTTTTTTTCCCCATGACCAGCATTGAATATCTGGGTGTATTTTGGCCAGTTTAAATTTAACTAGCCAAGCTGATATTCAGCGCTGACTGGTTAAGTTTAAGCTGGCCAAAGATATACCTGCTATGCTGATGGCCAGATTTGGCCAGCAAACTTAGCACATGTATCGAGCAGGGACTGTCTCTTCATGTTCAAGTGTACAGCGCTGCGTACGTCTAGTAGCGCTTTAGAAATGATAAGTAGTAGTAGTAGTAGTGATATAACTGGCTATCCACTAAGGGCCAGATTGTATATACGGTGCTGAAAACATCCGTGTGAAAAACATTTCCGACTAAGCATATTCTATAAGATTTAGGTGTGGTATATAGAATACACTTAGTTGATATCCCAGTGCCTAAAACTATGCATCTCCATTTCACCAGTGAAAACGTGGCATAAATCCCAGCGTGTAGACTTACACGGACTGGACCATATTCTATAACAATGCATGTAAATTTGGGAACTTCCCCACCCATGGCCACATCCCTTTTGAACTGCGCACTTTAAAATTTAGGTGTTAGAGAATACACTTAGTGTACATGAATTCTAATTATTGCTAATTAGTGCTCATTATTGCTTAAGTGCTGTTAAAACGCTGATTGGCTTGTTAAGCCAATTAAGTTATGCACATTGTTATGGAATATGGATTTCGGTGTTGAACTCTAGGCGCGATATATAGAATCCGGCAGTAAGCGCTAAACGGCAGTATTCAGCGGGAGATAGCTGGCTATTTCTGCTGAATATTACTGGATAGCTGGTTAAGTGCTGTTTAACTGGCCAGGAGTTGTTCCTGGCCAGTTAAACGGCTTTAAATATTGGGCAGCTAGCATTTAGGCATGATCACTTACGTTGGCCATATGGGATTGCTATAAGTGAAAGTGCCCAAGTTCTGTGTATATGTGGGAACTCTGCCCCTGCTTCACTCCCCTGGATACCCCTCCCCCTGTAAATATGCAGTATGTAAGTTATGTGGGAATAGGGAGCATGCTAGTATTTACATGCATAGTTGCACACTTCCATGTATAAATAGGATCATTTTACATGGTGTCCAGGAAGCATGGGACCCTTTACATAGTTTCAAAATACTTTGCAATTAGTTAAACATTTAGTACGACTTTTGAAAATATATTAGTATAATGGGTTTTCTTCTTAGTTAATTCATAATTTGTCTACAAAGTGTACTTTTTAAACCTTGACACATTCACAAAGTCTTTGACGCCACTTACTAAATGCCATTTTGCTAAACGGATCGTAAAAGTCACTTCCCGAATGATGATGTTTTGAAAACAAGGATCATTCAATTTGTACAGCACCTTGCAGTAACACCTGTCAATAATAGTAATAATTTTTTTTATAATAGTAAATTGGTTTTTTTGGGTTATTTGGAAAATGTTGGGAGCGTGTAAATGTTAGAGCTTAGGTTATAGAATTGCCCCAAATCTATCTGTTCAGCACAAGTGTCTGTATAGGTAGTGGTGTTGAATTTATGCATTGACTAGTGACTTTGTATGGGTGCTATCAGTTTAGTTTAGACATGGTATTCAGCGGACCTAAAGTAAACAACCTACAAATGCTTTATAGGTTGCTAAAAGTTAGATACCAAAAGATTGGGTGCTGTAGGTACAAATACAATAACAGAAAATCACTCCGATAGTAATTACTCTGGACTCATTTGCAAGAAGTATGACTGCACCTAAGGTGACACTGAGGTTCTGGTAGTGCTCTCTCCAAAGAAGGAATAATGCCAATGTAGAAATATTTATTACAGATAATAAAGATTAGAGCTGCATTTCGATTAAAAATTTTAATCATGATTAATTGCACAATTAAATATTTTTAAAAATTGTGATTAATTGCACAAAGGAGTTGTATTTACTTATTTATTTATTTCCAACTGCAACTCCCTGTGACTCTGGGCAAATCACTTAACCCTTTATTGCCTCAGGTACAAAATAAATGCCTGTATATAATATGTAAACTGCTTTGATTGTAACCAACCCTAAAGGACTGATAACCTCCCTCCCTCCCTCCCACCCCCATATCCAACATCTCTCCCTTTCTCTTCCCTCCCTCTCCTTTTTCCCCCCAGATCTATCATCTCTCTTTCTTTCCTGGGGTCTATTCTCTCTCTCCTCCCTCCCTCCCTTCCACCTCCATGAGCAGTGACACAAACTTGGTGGGTTTTATGTAGTATACCACTACAATAGCCCTTATGTCTGCAGGTGTCACCTATATGTAGGTACAGTAGGTTTTTGGTGGGTTTGGAGAGCTCACACTTTCTACTACAAGTGAGAAGGAATGGATATGGGCCTGTGTCCCCTTCTCTACAGCGCATTGCACTGGTCACTAGGCTATGTCTGGAACCTGCTTGCTGCCCTAGTAGGACTGGCCATAACATCTGAAGCTGTCATAGAGGCTGTAATGTACTGTTTCTTTCACATCTTTGGGGGGTGGGAGGGGGCCAGTGACCACTGAAGGAGTAAGGGGGGGTCATGCCTTAATCCCTCCAGTGATCATCTGGTCATTTAAGGCAACTTTCTGTGACTACCTTTTAGCCCTGGACATTTTTTCTTTGTTCCATTATGGCAGAAAAATATCCAAGTTTTGGTAACGCCCAAATCCCACCCCCAACATGCCTACTTATGATTTGCAGGGACTGCTGAGTAAAACATCTCAAATACGAGTTTTGAAAATCACTATTTGGATGTTTTTCAGAGAAAAACATCCAAATGTCACTTTGCTGTTTTTGAGACATTTTTCTTTTTTGAAAATGAGCTCCTTAGTATGCTACTTACAATGTCAGCATAATACTTAAAACATGTTAATAGCATAGGGCAAGGTTGCTCTATATCAGTCCTTGAGGTCTGGAACCCAGCTGGATTTTCGGAATTTCCCCAATGAATATGCATTTTTTATATCAAACATGCATTCAGTTATGCTTGAAACATTTTATTATTCAATTCTTTTATCCAGACATTATATTCTATCAGTTTTTACCTTATAACTTAATTCCCACATGCATACACAGGCAGTATTTAAGATGAATTTGTATTAGTGAGTTCTTGCGCAAAGTTATGTGTTAGGGTGGTTGAGGGCTTGTATGGTGAGTGAATATGCATGTGGGAATTAAGTTACAAGGTAAAAACTGATAGAATATAATGTTTGGATAAAAGAGTTGAATAATAAAATGTTTCAAGCATAACTGATTTGCATGTTTGATATTAAAAATATATAGAGGTGCAGTTATTGTACTATTTGATTTAGCCCAATGTATTGGTTTGCTAGCAGTGAATATGCATGAGATCTATATTTCACCAATGAATATGCATAAGATCTGTTTGCATGCTCTACTTCCATTATGTGCAGATAGAGCTCATGCATATTCATTGGAGCAATCCTGAAAACCGGACTGGGTTGCAGACCTCAAGGACTGACATGACTGACAAGGACCCCTGGCATGGTGTTAAAGTAGAGGTGGAGCATATAGATGGGTAAGATAGAGTAACAGGAGTGACTAACTTGCAGATGAAGTCAGAAAGGTGCATGAAAATGATCTCAGCTAGAGTAGGATTGGATAAACAAGTCCTGTCACAATACTGTATTTTCAGCCAGTGTCGGCCCTTGTGGGGAGAAGAGTCTTTCACCTTCTTCTTGAAGTAGAGATAGTAAAGCATTAAGTGAAGCCTTTCTGAGAGTGTGTTTCAGATTGTGGAGTTTACAGAGAAGGCTTCTTGACTTCTACCTTCCTGGAATGCTAGGGAGAGATGTCAAAGTACAGGATGACTTTGATATGACCTCTGGGCCTGATTTACTAAGCTTATTTCCCATAGACAGAGAATAGCAGGTCAGAGAGTGGCAGAGTTATCTGGATAAAATTATCCAGACACTTTTCTGCTATGTTTTCCAGATAATCTTAGGCCTCTGTGGCCTGATTTACTTGGATAACATTATCTGAATATTAGTACTCTTCAAAGTAAAGCTGTGCACTGGAAATGGCCCCAGCGTTGCCTGTTTTTACTTGGCTAAGTTGTGTATTCAACGAATTACTTGAATGGATTTTAATTGGGGAAGGGGGTGGGAATGTTCAGTTTTGTTAGAATAACTCCTAAGGTTCATTTGTTGCTTAGTAAATAAGCCTCGTATGGCTTACAATAAAACAGTGGACAAGACTGAGCAGTTTTATTGTGGAGGACCTGGGAAATTCTTAGTTCTTTAAAAGTCTCGTTTTCAAACATTTGCTTCTTTGTGGTTACGATACTTTGCCACCAAGATAATTAACAACTGACATTATAGAAGCTGTTTGTGCTATTTAAGGTTCTGGTGATTCAAACTTGGAGGCTATACTGAAGGTACAGTAAGTTACTTGTCAGTATGGAAGTGGTTTGATGAGATACAGATCCTTTATTTAAATGTGGCTTTTGAATTTAAGAGGACCTGTGTATTCTTAAAGGCGTTAGCTCATGTGCGTTTATAAAGTATAATGATTACATCCTTTAGACCAGATCAGTCAGAAGTAGATTGAATGAAGATGCGCTATATAGTCGTATATAGGTTTCAAAATGTAAGGCTGATTTTAAAGTCAGAAGTTGGGGGGGGGGGGGGGAGGAGGGACGGGGAACGGACGGACCGATACATGAATCTAATATTGGTTCCAACATTTCCCTTCCCTTCTCTTCTCTATCCACCAGTTCTGGTTCTAGCATCCCCTCCCTATCTTTCCTGGAATTTGCCTGTTTTTCCATGGTGTCCCCTAGTCTCACAGGCAGTAACTGGTAGCAAGTTCTCCCCTTGTCCTTTCCCCATGTGACCACTTTCCCCATACCTGTTCCTGAAGCTCCACTGCGCTTTCTGCGCTGGTGTGGGGCATTCCTGTACAGGTCTGCACTTCAGCACACATCCACATCTCGTGAAATGCATTATGGGAGGAGTGTGTGTGTGGGAATGCTGCACGAAAATGTTAAAATGTTCTGCATCATTGAGTAATAGCATTTTCCTGTTTTGCAGCTTGAATGAGTTATTACTCCATATATGCAGAATTTTACAGAATTCTAAAATGTGTGCAGATTTTTAATTTTTTTTGTGTGTGCAGAATTTCTTCAGGAGTATCCGTTGGAGTCTCCACTCCATTTTCTCTTCTGTCCCTCCCTAGCCATTCTTTCCACCAACCCCTTCCCTTCCTACACCTCAGGCTCCAACCCTCCTCATTCTTCTTCATTTGGCAAGGTTGTTGCTTTTTGGCAGCAGTGGTGGTTGTCTTTTGGTGGGAAGGTTTGGACTTCCCCTTCCACCCCAACTCTAGGCCTTTGTTTTGCTGCTGCCACTGCTGGGCCCTTTCAGGTAATTTGAGCTTGCATTGATGAATAGTATGTACTTACCTTTGGCTCTGCGGACTTTGGAGAACTTTCCAAATGAAAGTAATATATATATATATATATATATATATACACACACACACACACACACACACACACACACACACACACACACACACACATAGGTATATATATATATATATAGGTATATATTTATATCTATCTATATATAGATATATTAAAATTATCCCAGGAAAAGTACTTCACACACATACTTCTTCTGAAAGTCTGTGCACCTGATCTTTCACCTGCATAGTGTAAAAACTGATTCTGCAGGCATGGTGCCGCTTTATTTGTAGAAGTAGCTTTGAAAATGATCTTTTCCCCCACCGCCCATGTACATTTTTGTGTGAGAAATGAGGGAAAGAGGCAGAAGGGGAAAGCTATATGCTTTATCTACAAGGCAATTCAAATTCAAAGCCATTTATCTGGGTAAACAGTGGCATGCCTAGGTAAAATAGCTGACCCTCTGTCCCTCATAGAGCTTCCATACATCTAGCTGGTTTCAAAAGAGGTTTTTCTTTGGGCGTGTTTCGATCAGGTGAATAAAATGGCTTGCGTTCATTTTCAAATGTGCTCTATTTTACCGCCTCTCAATAACCTGTACTGAGTACTTGGGTGCCTCCTTTTTTAAAGGTTCCATGTGCATTCCTATTGACACTGGCTCTTTACAATTGCTGTTTTGTACTTTCAAATTTTGTACTGCTGGCACATTTTAGGAAACTAATTTCATCCAGAGGTTGTGACGCCAAGTACGTCACATAAGCATTCTGTTTGTGGTTTATTACATAATTCCTTGGTGCGACTGCCATATTTTCCATCCTGTAGTTGACTGGTGAGAAAATAACCTTTTATCTTTATTGCTCCCTAAGGAAGTATGGTGTAAGTCTCTAGAGATAGAGCTTGCCAGTAAATTATGTACTATAGTTCCAGATCTGTCTCTATCATTAATAATTAAATAAAAAGGCTTTTTCTATACATAATAGCAAAGGAACAAGCTATATTTTTCTGTATTGAACTTAATATAAATGTATGTTTTAGTATACTGTTAGCCTTTCTCCTTACTGAGAGTAGGAAGTAAGTTGCAGATGTGTGATGCGGTATTAATTATTGCTTTCCTTAGCCTCTGCAGCAGATTAATTCAGAAACTGGTGGGTTGTATCCGTCTACCAGCAGGTGGAGATACAGAACACTGAAGTGAAGGCAATCATCCTGAACGTTCTGCCCTGCAGCCATTCAGTATATTTCTGTTTCCAGTAGGTGGTGTATTGATTCCCTCCATCTCCTGGATTCTGCAGCTTGGGGGGGGGGGGGGGGGGGGGCCTGGGCTAGTCCTAGCCAATTGAGCCAGGGGTGTGTGGCCAAAGGAGCCAGCTTTGAGGACACACTTGGAGGGGCATTTTCAAACGGGGGCGCCCATCTCTAAGGGTGCCCATCTCTGGGGACATCCTCGGGAAGGGGCGGGGCAACCCGTATAATCGAAACAAGATGGGCGTCCATCTTTCATTTCGAAAATACGGTTGGGGATTCCCAAATCTCAACATTTAGGTCGACCTTAGAGATGGTCGACCTAAATATTGAGATCGCAGACCTTAGAGATGGGCGACCTTGGTTTTCGCCGATAATGGAAACCGAAGACGCCCATCTCAAAAACGACCAAATGCAAGCCCTTTGGTTGTGGGAGGAGCCAGCATTCGTAGTGCACTGGTCCCCACTCACTTGCCAGGACACCAAACGGGCACCCTAGGGGGCACTGCAGTGGTCTTCAGAAATTGCTCCCAGGTGCATAGCTCCCTTACCTTGGGTGCTGAGCCCCCCAAAACTCACTCCCCACAACTGTACACCACTGCAATAGCCCTTATGGGTGAAGGGGGGCACCTACATGTGGGTACAGTGGCCTACATGTGGGTACAGTGGGTTTTGGGAGGATTTTGGAGAGCTCACATTTACCACCACAAGTGTAACAGGTAGGGGGGGGGGGTGGGCCTTGGTCCTCCTGCCTGAAGTACAGTGCACCCACTACAACTGCTCCAGGGACCTGCATACTGCTGCGATGGGCCCGAGTATGGCATTTGAGACTGGCAAAAAAGTATTTTTAAACTTTTTTTTTTATGGTGGGAGGGGGTTAGTGACCACTGGGGGATTAAGGGGAGGTGATCCCCGATTCCCTCCGCTGTTCATCTGGTCAGTTTGGGCACCTTTTTGAGGCTTGGTCGCAAGAAAAAGAGGTCTGGGTGAAAACGTCCAAGTTTTAGTACTGGGCATCTTTGATTTATTCCATTATGGCTCAAAGAAGCCCAAGTCTTAGCAACGCCCAATTCCCGCCTCGACCACGCCTCCGATACACCCCCTTGAGATTTGGACGTCCTTGCGACGGAATTCCGAGAAAAACATCCAAAATCGGGTTTTGATTATACCGATTTGGGCATCTCTTTGAGATGGACATCCAAGTGCCGATTTATGTCACTTTTTGGACGTCCATCTCTTTCGAAAATGAGCCAGTTGGTCTCCAGGTCCCTGCCTTACCCTGCAGTTCCCCTTCTCACAGTGTTTTCTGCAAGCAGCATTTCAGCTGGTGTCTGATCCAAAAGAAAAAACCTCCAAAAACAAACAGAACGGAAACACTGTGCCTGAGAGGTTTGTTCCTCCAGTGAGCTTGGAGTGCTGGTTGGGCAGTGGGCTACTCCTTGGCGAATCTGCTGAAGTCGGAGGTCCGCTTCACTTCCTGTGGTGAGTGGTTCTCATTTTTTTCTCTGGTCTGCTCCATCTTGGCTTAGTGGGGTACAGTACGGCAGTGGAGACAAGTCAAGTGCTGTTCCTGCTGTGGGAAGAGAAGAGCTACAACAGGGTTTTGCAGTGTAGATGCACAGATTCCTTGATTGCAGATGGTGCTTCAGTCTCTCTTGACAGGGTGGTTTTCAGTGCAGAGGCTCATGGGGCAAGCATCATTTTGTCAGCTCCCGCTCATGTGTTCCTGGTCTCACCTCATCTGCCACTTCCGGACCATCCAGGTCATGTTTCGGTGACTTTTCAGCATCTCAGATTCCAGCAGCACTCTACCTTTCATAGTGAGAAAAGGTCCTCGGGACCAGTTGCCAGGTAGGGGGGATGCAGGGCACTCCACACAATGATGAGGTGCTGGTCCACTCTTCGGTGACCCAGATAGGGGGGTCGGCTGACTCTCTTCTATGAGGAGCGGACCTAGATCACTTCGGACCAGTGGGTTCTTGACCTTAGCAGATGCAGATACAAATCTCCCATCGGAGACTCCTTTTTGGAGTCTCGGTGTGCCACAGCTTCCCAGTAGGTGATGATCGATGCCACATTGCAGTCCTTGTTGGACATGGGGGCAGTGGTCCCAGTTTCACCATTCAAAGTTTGCACAGGTTGATACTCTATTTACTTTGAGACCTGTGCTAGATCTCCAGAAGGTGAACAAATTTCCGAGGATGCGGCATTTGTGCTTGGAAACCTTGAGGTCAGTGGTGGCTGCAGTGCAGCCGGGGGAGTTTCTTACTGTGCTAGATCTGAAAGATGGACACAACTATCCCACAGGTTCTGGAATAGTGGGAAGGACTAATGGAAAGAAAATGACCAGGTAACACCTAATTTCTCCATCATAAACGTATGAATCACCAAATTCTCATTTTAACTAACCAACTTTGCAGGCCAAAAGGGACCTTGCTCTAAATTTAGAGAAAATAAAGAGCAATACTTCATGCTTCATCGCACTTTAAATGAATTGATTCACCAGCTCACGATGAATACCCTTATGTATGGTCACCATCGATTTTTCAAATGTGGTAATTAAATGGGTGGCAAGACTGGTTTGTACCCTTGATGGCCATTGATATGTTCCAATATTTTGTGATTTTCGAGGTGCACGGGTTACCAACAATAAAGACATCTGCCGATACTTTCATAATTGCTATAAGACTCTATATACAAGATCAGCTGATGATCAGGTAAATGTCTTTTCTTTTTTGATAGCATATCTCTGCCTGATTTAACAGAACAAGATTTAGATCTATTGAATGCCTCTTTGTTCCCGGGGGAAATTCAACATGTGATGAAAACTATGGCTAATAATAAGACCTGGGGCCCAGATGGGCTTCTCTTAGAATTTTATAAAATACTGTCCCACAGGGTAGTACCTACCTATACAGCAGTTTGAGGAGGCATTTGAAACGTATACCTTTCCTCCATTTTTGAGATCGGCGACCATAGTGGTCATCCCGAAACTGGGTCTAGATGCACAAGTGACTAGCTCATATAGGCCTATTTCGCAAAAATATTGGCGAATAGATTGTTAGATATTGCCCCTTGCTTGGTGGCATCCCACCAGGTAGGATTTATCAAAGGGCAAAATGCATTGGCTAATGTTCGTGGTTTATTATGTGCCATGGTAAGGATTTTGTGCGAGGTCTTGGAAGATATTCTTGTGAGTTTTAATATTGAAAAGGCTTTTGATTCAGTGTCCTGGCCCTATCTTTGGGAGACCTTGTGATGTTTTGTCTTTGTGGGTCCCGTTCTAGATTGTATTCAGTTGTTGTATGTTGATCCTATGGCTCATGTATTGGTAGATGGGGTTCTCTCAGCATCTTTGCAGATTGGCAGAGGCACTTGACAGAGTTACCATCTATCTCCACTTTTATTTTTTCTTAGTGTTACTCCCCTGCCTTAAAATTGCTGGGGTACCGGGTATACCCGTTGGTCTACAGTATTTAAAAGTTGTGCTTTCTGCGGATGACCTATTAGCCGTGCCCACATCCTCAGCTTTCCTACAACTACTACTACTCATCATTCCTTTAGCGCTACTAGACGTATGCAGCGCTGTACACCTGAACATGAAGAGACAGTCCCTGCTCGACAGAGCTTAGAATCTAATTAGAACAGACAAACAGGACAAACAAGAGATAAGGGAATATTAAAGTGAGGATGATAAAATAAGGGTTCTGAACAAGTGAATAAGGGTTAGGAGTTAAAAGCAGCATCAAAAAGGTGGGCTTTTAGCTTAAATTTGAAGACGGCCAGAGATGGAGCTTGACGTACCGGCTCAGGAAGTCTATTCCAGGCATATGGTGCAGCAAGATAAAAGGAACGGAGTCTGGAGTTAGCGGTGGAGAAGGGTGCAGATAAGAGAGATTTACCCAGTGAACGGAGTTCCCTTGGAGGAATGTAGGGAGAGATGAGAGTGGAGAGGTACTGAGGAGCTGCAGAGTGAATGCACTTATAAGTCAATAAGAGGAGTTTGAACTGTATACCGAAACGGAAGGAAGCCATTGAAGTGACTTGAGGAGAGGGCTAATATGAGCATAACGACACTGGCGGAATATTAGTCGTGCAGCAGAATTTTGAACAGATTGAAGAGGAGAGAGATGGTTAAGTGGGAGACCTGTGAGAAGCAAGTTGCAATAGTCTAAGAGAGGTGATAAGAGGGTGGATGAGGGTTCTGGTAGTGTGCTCAGAAAGGAAAGGGTGAATTTTGCTGATATTATAGAGAAAGAAACGACAGGCTTTAGCAGTCTGCTGAATATGTGCAGAGAAGGAGAGGGAGGAGTCGAAGATGACCCCAAGGTTACGAGCTGATGAGACAGGAAGGATGAGAGTGTTATCCAGAGAAATAGAGAATGGGGAGGAGGAGAGGTTGGTTTAGGGGGAAAGATTTAGAAGCTCAGTCTTGGTCATGTTTAGTTTCAGATGGCGCTGAGACACCCAGGCAGCAATGTCAGACAGGCAGGCTGATACTTTGACTTGGATTTCGACTGAGATTTCTGGTGTGGAGAGGTAGATCTGTGAGCCATCAGCGTAAAGATGATACTGAAAAACATGGGATGAGATCAGAGTACCAAGGGAAGAAGCATAGATGGAGAAAAGAAGAGGTCCCAGGACAGATCCCTGAGGTACACCAACTGACAGTGGGTACACCAACTGACCCTTCCCTGAGTCTGTCATTTGTGCATTATTTTGGTCATCTCTCTGGCTTATGGATTAATTCTGAGATGTCTGTAGCCCTTTTGTTTAACAAAGGGACTAGAGCATTGGCGGCCCAAAGTTTTTCCTTTTCGCTGGGCAGGTGATAGTATGAAATACCTTGGTCTATATATTCCCTGATGTTTGTCACAACTTTATTCTTATAATGTAACCCCCTCTATTGCAGCTTGCAGAATGCTTTTTGATAACTGGAGAGCTTTGTCGCTTTCCCTACAGGGAAGGGTGCAGTCGATGATTGTAAATGGCTCTGTATCTGCCACTCATATTAAAACCTGTAGACTTCCAACAATGGAATAGAATGATTTGGGGCTTCTTATGGGAATCAAAAAAACCTAGGATAGGTCTCTGTCAGTTGCAGGTTCTGAGGGGGAAGGGGTTTGGTCCATCCGGACCTGCAGGCTTACTGTTGGGCTCGCCAGGTCTGGTATGCCTGAGATTTGAGTAATCTGATGAAAGAACTCGGAGAGTCTAGATCCCAGTGGCTGCCTGAGGACCGGCCTAGGTCATCTGGTCGGCAGTCCGGGTTCTCTCGTCCTCGGTTTCAGGACAGTAAGAAATACAGATCAGGTCGCCTGGCCTTTGGGCAACGGCCTAAGTTTCAGCTCCATCAGTCGTCCTTTCAGGGGGACAGGAAGGGGACTGGCAAGTCAGGTTGGACAGGTCCTCCTGCTCGACAGTTGCAATGATGGTGCATTGGTCCACGGGTTCAGTCCGATAGGGAGATGTCTTCAGGCGTTCCAGGACGCATGGGCCTCCATCACCTCAGATCAGTGGGTGCTGGACATCCTGCGCGACGGTTACCGGTTAGAAGTCTGCCGCCCGGTCGCTCCTCTCTTCTTACAGTCTCCGTGTCGAGGTTCTGTCCGAGAGGCACAAGTCAAGTCCACTGTTCAGGCATTACTGTCTCTTCAGGCCATTGTGCCCGTGCCGCTCGACGAGCGCGGACAGGTGAGGTACTCCATCTGTTTCGTGGTCCCCAAGAAGGCAGGCACGGTCCGGCCCATTCTGGAGCTCAAGAGTGTCAACAAGTGCCTGCGGGTTACGCACTTTCGGTTGGAAACCCTCAGGTCCGTCATTGCCTCCGTGCGGGAGGGCGAGTTTCTCACCTCTCTTGATCTCAAAGAAACGTACCTTTATATTCCAATTTGGGGCCTCCATCAGCAGTTCCTTCGTTTCACGGTACTGGGTCAGCAGTTCCAGTTTTGGGCGCTCCCATTTGGCCTTGCTATGGCCCAGTGGACCTTCTCCAAAGTGATGGTAGTGGTGGCAGCCTTCCTCCGGAAGCAGGGTGTTCGAGTACACCCTTACATGGAAGACTGGCTAATTCGCACGTCGTCCTACCAGGACAGCTTGGAAGCGACTTCCATGGTTGTCAGGCTGATTCAGTCCTTGGGGTGGGTGATCAGTTTCGAGAAGAGCTGCCTGTTCCCCTCTCAGCGCCTGGAATATTTAGGTGTTCTATTCGATACCCAGCTGGCTTGGATCTTTCTGACCGACCTGCAGCGGGTGAAGCTGGTGAGGCAGGTACATTCCCTTCTGTTGGCCACCAGGCCACAGGTTTGGGACTACGTACAGCTTCTAGGGTCCATGACAGCGGCCATGGAGGTAGTCCCTTGGGTGCGAGCTCACATGCGTTCGCTTCAGAGGTCTCTGCTCTCTCGCTGGTCTCTGGTGTCGGAGGCTTACCAAGCCAGATTGCCTTGGAAGTTGGAGGCCAGACAGAGCATGAGATAGTGGCTCTGCCGCCAGTCTCTGGCTCGGGGAATGTTCTTTCCCATTCTGCAGTGGGAGGTAGTGACAATGGATGCCAGCCTGTTGGGCTGGGGGCCCATTTCAGGGGCCTTTAATTTAGGGTACATGGTCACTGCAGGAGTCCCGCTGGTCCATCAATTTTTTGGAGCTTCGGGTGGTGCAGCTAGCTCTAAAGTCGTTTCTCCCATTCCTGAAGTGGACGGCGGTCCGAGTCTTCTCTGACAATGCGATGACTGTAGCTTATATCAACAGGCAGGGGGGAACCCGCATCAGCCGTCTGGCCAGGGAATCCGGCCTCTTGATGGTCTGGGTGGAGCGGCACCTGTCTTACCTCTCAGCCGCCCACATTGCCAGGGTCCTCAACGTAGAAGCTGACTTTCTCAGTCGTAATGTTTTGGATCCTGGCGAGTGGGAGCTGTCTCCCGCGGCGTTCCAACTAGTGGTGTGGCGTTGGGCCTTCCTTGCATGGACCTGATGGCCACGAAGGACAATGCCAAGGTTCCACAGTGCTTCAGTCGTCGCAGGGAGCAGGATTTGTTAGGTCTGGATGCCCTACTTCAACCGTGGCCGGTAGAGGGAGTCCTGTATGTCTTTCCTCCTTGGCCGATGTTGGGCCGTCTGCTGAGAAGAGTAGCGACTCATCGCGGCAGAGTGATTTTGGTGGCTCCGGACTGGCCCAGGCCTCCTTGGTATGCCGACCTCATCTGTCTTCTGGACGGCCAGCTGCTGCGGCTTCCGCGGCAGAGGGGTCTTCTCTGGCAGGGACCAGTAGCAATGGAAGATCCCTCCCACTTTGGTCTTACGGCCTGGCCCTTGAGAGGTCTTGTTTGAGGAAGAAGGGCTGTTCGGATTCGGTTATTACTATCCTGCTTCAGGCTCGCAAGCGGTCTACTTCTTCGGCCTATGCCCGCGTTTGGCGTATATTTGGTGTGTGGAAGGGGGTTTGGATCCCTTTAGCACTTCAGTGGGCAGCATCCTTGATTTTCTGCAGCAGGTGGTGCACAAGGGCTAAGCGCTGGGGTCCTTGAAGGTCCAGGTGATGGCCTTGGCCTGCTTTCGAGGATGCTTGCGCAATTCTTCGCAATTCTTGCGCAATTCTTCGCTCACCCGGATGTGGTCTATTTTCTGAAAGGGGGTCGTGTTCAACCTCCCTTCCGGGCTCCCTGCCCTGATGGGATCTCAATCTGGTGCTTGGAGCGCTTCAGCGTCCTCCCTTTTAGCCTCTTCGTCAGGCTTCCCTGAAGGATCTTACTCTGAAGGCGGTATTTTTGGTGGCTATCCCTTCGGCCCGTCGCGTTTCTGAGCTCCAGGCGCTCTCTTGCAGGGACCGCTTTCTCTGTTTTTCGGAGGGGGGTGTCTCTACAAACAGTGCGGTCTTTTTTTCTGTCCAAGGTGGTCTCGGAATTTCATCTTAGTTGGTAGAGCTGCCTTCCTTTCATTGGCAGGATGTGGGGAGCCGGTATGTGTCCTTGTGGCTTTTGGATGTTCAAAGAGTTCTTATCCGGTATCTGGAGGCGACTAACGAGTTTCGTCGCTCGGATAGATTGTTTTGTTTGGTAAACAGAAGTTGGGCCTAATGGCCTCCAAAGCATCCATTGCCCGCTGGTTGAAGGAGGCGGTGTCGTCTGCCTACCTCCTGGCAGGGAAGGCTTCGCCTTTGGGTTTGAAGGCCCACTCGACTAGGCATGTGGCGACAACGTGGGCAAAGATGTTTTTGTCTTCTCCGGTAGACATTTGCAGGGCAGCGACGTCGTCGTCGTTGCATTCTTTCAGCAAGCATTATAGGGTGGATGTTGCTGTGAGGTCAGATGCGTCCTTTGGGGCGGCGATCTTAAGAGCAGCAGGGCCGATGTCCCACCCTCGCAACGATTGCTTTTGAACATCCCACTTGTCATGAAATAGTGGGATAGAACGTAATGGAGGGAGAAATTAGGTCTTACCTGATCATTTTCTTTTCATTAGTTCTTCACACTATTCCAGGAGCACTCTCGGTGTTTTCGGCCTATTTTGCTTCTGACTGCCCTGCTCACTGTTCTGGATCCTGTCGTTGGTTTTTGGGGTTTTTTGCCTTGTTTGTTGGTTGGTTGCTGTTCATGCATTTAGGTTGGTTTTCTGCTGGCTTATGTACAATACTGAGGAACTGGGCGGCTAGCACGTGGCTAGGTAGTAGTGCTCAGTTCTGGATTTTCTATCTCCACCTGCTGGTCGATGTACATAACTACCCACTTGTCCTGGAATAGTGTGAAGAACTAATGGAAAGAAAATTATCAGGTAAGACCTAATTTCTCCTTTCTCTCGGTTGTAATCATAGTTCCATTAAAAAAAAAAAATATCAATTTAGTTCAGACACCAGTGTATAATTTAGAAAAAGATAGCTGAATAATTATAACTTAGCTTGCATTCTGTAGAAAGTAAGCCAACTTTGGCTTTAACCTAAATGTGAGCTGCTAGCATATAGCAGGACTGTATAGTTAGGGTGTGGAGAAGGAGTGTTTTGGGCAGGCCTAAAGTATTGATACATTTTTCCCATTTAAAAAGGAGACTACATTGCAAAAGTTGGCTTTTATAGTTCTTCCGAGTTATTCAGTAGTGCCCCTAAACAGCCATATCTACTCCTGATCACACCCCTAAATAGCCAGATCTCCCATCCAATCACACACTCCTAAACAGCCAGATCTTCCACCCGATCACACACTTACAGCCAGATCTCTCACCTGATCACACACTCCCAAATAGCCAGATTACACATTCCTAAATAGCCAGATCCCCCCCCCCCCAATCACACACTCCTAAATAGCCAGATCTAGCCTCCCTCAAGTCAGTCTTCTTGAACAGCAAGATCTTCCCATTGATTGGACCCCCCCCCCCAAAAACAGCATAATCTCACCCTCCCATAATTGGAATCTCTCCAGACACGTATGTGCTTTAGCATTACCCACTATTTTATAGAAGAGCGTGCTTTTCTGTGCACTTTGTGCCACTCTGTACATCCTGTTATAGAATTGCCTTTTATGTGTTTAAATACTGGTAAATTAAAAAAAAAAAGGAGTATTTACACAGTGAGCACATTTTTGAACATCGGTCTCCATATTAATAGAGTTTCAACCTAGTGGCCGTGTGGCAGTGCTGTGTACTGGTATGCACGAGGTCTTTGCTTTGTTCTTTAAGTCAGATCTTCAGCTGTCCAGGTCAGCTGGGTGTGCTGAGGAAATCGTAGTCATAGCCTATGATAGGAAGGGATTTGTGATCACTTCTTTGTGTAGGAGTGGGCAACCTTGATCCTCGAGGGCCGCAACCCAGTCGGGTTTTCAGGCTGTCCCCAATGAATATGCATGAGATCTGTTTACATCCAATGGAGGTGGTGCATTCAGAAAGATCTCATACATGTTCAGGAAATCCTGAAAACTCAACTGGGGTGCAGCCTTTCAGGACTGATGTTGCCCGGCCCATGATTGGAGAGTTCTGAATGCAGTGGCATAATGAAGGACTATAAAATAAGGGAATAATAGGTAATCACAAATTAAGCCTCATAATAGATAAACCTCAGCCCTGGTTCCCAGGTCCAAAGAAGCGGGAAGAAACTGTGAGCCAAGAACAAAAAAAATTTATTAGTAAGAAGTTCCTCATTATAGAGGAACAGACAAGGGAAGTGTTGTTGACTCTTCACTCTGTGCCAGTTGAGTAGATTTCATGGTTCCAGAGAGCAATCAAAATTATTTTCTTTAGAGTTTCTTAAACCTTTGTTTGCTGCCCTCTAACCAGTCATTCAAGTCTTCTCTTGTAAAATTCTACTAAATAAACTCTTTGTACAAATCATCTGATTGTTGAGACTTGCTCAGGTGGTCTAGAGTGTTTAAAAGATTTGAAGTTATGCATGTACTTTCTAAATATTGCTCCAAGTTATGTTGATATTGAATAGTTCTCTTTAACCTGTCTGATTGCTCTTTTATTGTTGAAGTAAGATATCCATTTTGTCAGATAAAAATGAAAGGATTAGTAGAAACAAACAATGCATGTATCATTGGAATAGACAGCTGTTTGCATGTAGATTTATCTATTATGACAGATTAAATAAATTTGTCCCGGAGTCACATGGAAGTATGTGTCTTGTGTGTATGGTGGATAGAAATGGAGTGAGGATAAGTTGAAACAGGTATGAATTTGTAAGCTGGTGGGGGGGAGGGGGGGGGGGGCAGGGCAAGGTAAAAGATATGCAGGGCTTTTTTTTTCAGCCGGCACAGAGTACAGGCATCTTTTCTTTTCCCTGCCTTCCAAAAGTGTCCTATCCAATGCATTACATTTCTCACTCAAAATCTCCCAGCTTGTTCCCCTCTTCCCCCTCCTACTGGAGCACCAGCGAGCCTCAAACCTGCAACCCTTATATTCAAAGGGGGCCATATGACTGCATATACCATACGGGCTGCAAAAAACCCTGAGGTTGGTTCTGCATGAGTACCATCACTGGAGATAAATCTAGATGGGTGACGATTCTAGGAGGCAATGAAATAGGGCATCAGTAGGTAGAAGGGGAAAAAAACACCCATCATCTTTGCAGAAACAGACACATAGCCACTGGTTGGCTGTGTGGGAAGCATCTCCACAAATCCACTTGACACCTTCTGGCCATATCATCAGTGGTTAAGGAGCTGAAAGAGCTGTGCGGAGCAAGAAAAAAGAAGGGAGCAGCAAGTAACTCCCCAGGAGACTAGGTACATGCAATTGGAACTGTTACTTCCCCTTTCTGTGATGCTCATACAGGCACACTGCATTTTGTTTTTTTGTAACATTTGTACCCTGTGCTTTCCCACTCATGGCAGGCTCAATGCGGCTTACATGGAGCAATGGAGGGTTAACTGACTTGCCCGGAGCTGCCTGTGCCGGGAATTGAACTCAGTTCCTCAGGACCAAAGTCCACCACCCTAACCACTAGGCCACTCCTCCACTCCACATCTCCAGTATGTTTATGTTTATTAATTAATTGTTATACTGCCCTTCAATGTGTATTAGCTGAGCAGTTTACACACTAATCAAGAAAGAGAAAGGAAGTACAGTGTATGCTAGGACAGAAGAATGTATGCAAGTATACATTAAAGGAATTCCATATAAGAAGAGAAAAAACCCCAAACAAAAAAAGACGTGCAGTCAAAGGAGGCTGATGGAATTGAGACTAGGAAGCAAATGTATGTCATGCATCAGTTATAGTATGGAAGCTAGGATTTCTATAGTTGGTGTCTGATGGGAAACGTTTATGCATACTCTCTGTGGATATAAAACACTGAGATTTCATATCATAAGAATAGGCGTCTTAACATCCTTCCTTTTTAAGTCTTCGCTTGTCTTACTAAGAGTAGCACCAGCTCTACCTTGTGTTCTGGAATTACCGCTTAGATCGTTTTATGATCTAGAGGAAGAAATATTTTTATGTGTATGACTCCTTCACACCTCTTTACCAACCACTTTGTCTTTTTCCTGTCTCTAGTTCATTCTATCTTTCATGGTCCCGGTCCTACATTGTTGGTTTCAGAACTTCTATGCTAATTATGTACCCACTCCTAATCCTGTGAAGTGTGACTCCCTGTGGAATCTGGCTTTCCATATCTATAAGTTTGAGTTGTGTG
Source organism: Microcaecilia unicolor (assembly GCF_901765095.1). Taxonomy (NCBI): domain Eukaryota; kingdom Metazoa; phylum Chordata; class Amphibia; order Gymnophiona; family Siphonopidae; genus Microcaecilia; species Microcaecilia unicolor. The sequence goes on from NC_044039.1 coordinate 95,360,232, forward strand.
TAGTCTGAACCACCATGTTGTTCTCACCATGCTGACTATACTTTCCCAAGAACCGTGCTGAAGTATCGGTGCTGTTCAACAGTTTGAAAAAACTTGACCCATGTGATGTCCATACTCTTTGCACTGGGGAACTTTAGAGAAGGGTGGGATTTAGGGGGAGAGAAGGTTGTAAAAGGAGTGCAGGAGGCAAAGAGAAGGTTGAAGGGGAAAATTCATTGTGGAGAGAGTGCAAAGAAGATTGCAGAGGGAGGGGCGAGGGAAGATGGTTGACAGAATGTTATGGATGGATGAATTACAAGAAGGAATAAGTATATGTGATGGGTGATGGAGCACGTAGAAGAGAAGATTTTTGAATGGAGGGGAGAAAAAATAGAGGCATTATGTGAAAGAAGGGGCTGTGGGGGGAGACAGAGTATATATGGAGTAGGTTTTGTTTTGTTTGTTTTTTTAGAAAAGTTGAGAGTATATAAGTACATAAGTGTCATTGTTCTGGGACAGACCAAAGGTCCATCAAGCCCAATATCCTGTTTTCAACAGTGGCCATTCCAGGTCACAAGTTCCAGACGATTCCAAAAGAATAAAATTGATTTCTTGCTGTTTATCCCTGGAATAAGCAGTGGCTTTCCCCAAGTTCACCTTAATAATGGTTTATGGACGTTTCTTTTAGGTACTTGTCCAAATCTTTTTGAAATCCTGCTTTGCTAACCACTTTTATATTTTAGGCCAAATGTAAAGACTTGATATTGATGTTTTGGACTTTACCTGGGGAGACTGTCCTATCTGAATGATTCTATTAAAGTTTATGTACCATCAGGACCTCTGTGCTCAGCTGACAAATCTCTTCTGATGGTACCAGCTCATTCTGAGGTACAATTATCATCTTATAATTGGGCTTTCTCTGTGACCAGCTTCACAATGTGGAATGTCCTAACACAAGAATTAAGGAAGGAGGGTGTCTTCTTGACTTTTTGGAAGAAGGGGAAACTTTTGCTGTTTGCAGAGACGTTTGGCTTTGGACTCTAGTTTGATTGTATTTGCATGAGGCAGGTGATGTTTGTGGCTTGGTCTTAGTTTTTTTTTTTTTAAATGTACTTTTATATGCTTTGCATTTTTATTGTATTCTGCCAAGGATGGTAGAATTTTCCCCCAGACTGGCGAATTAGAAATGTCTGTTACACATATTACATTCAGTAATTTCCCTGAGTTAAAAACAAAGCAGTTGCTTCTAACATTTGTCTTTTGTTTGACCACTACATAGCCTGAAAAGAACAGCAATTGGCTTTGCCCAGAGATAACTTAGATAAGAGTCCTTCCTTACAACAGAATTAGAATTTATCACAAAAGTGTAAAATTTGGCCCCTCAAACAATACAGCCTTTTCCAGTTGATGCACTGCATGTAGGGCCCTGTTTACTAAGCTGTGTTATAGGCGCATTAGCGTTTTTAAAACGCGTTAACCATGTGCACGCCTACAATATCCCTCTAGTTGCCTACATGGTTAGCTTGTGCACTAATTGTACTGTTAGAAACTATGAAGAGTCTGCAGCTTTTAAATTTTGTCATTTGCCTGCTTTTAAGATGCATTGGGCTCCTTTTGATCATTACATCAAAAACAGCATCTCCTAGAGATTAGATTTTTATATTTATACTTGAATTGTCACATTTATCTGTATGAAACGCATTTGGTTTTTTTTTCATTTGTTCTTTGTTGTTGTATGTTATAATGGTTTAAAGTTTCTTGAAAACTCAATAAAAATGATTTAAAAAAAACGCTAACGCACCTTAGTAAACAGGGCCCGTAGTCAGTGTATTACATGTCTACTAGTCACTGTGTATATCCGAAAAGCAGACTGGTAGTAGTGAGTCGTTACTCATATGTGAAGACTGTGATAGACTAGTGTTGCTTGGAAAACAACATATCTTGAACTGATTTTTAAAATGTAATTGCATTTATCAGCTAACATGAGTTGTTTGTTAAAGGATTCCCCTGTGGGCTTTACTTCTTACTTTTATACAGTGGTAAAAGGAAATGTAAACTGTTAAAAAAAAATTCCTACACATTTATGGGTGTCTTCCTGTATTTTGCCACCAGATGTCCTGTGACCTCTGTATGACCTATCTGCCAGCAGCAGGAGTCCCCCTGTAGTGTTAGCAGAAGGTGGTACACCACTACAGAGAGTGACCTGGTGGAAAGTAGGTTTTCCATGGCTTTTCCAGATATACTGTGCTATAGATCCATGTGGGAGAATTTCAGCATAGCAGACTGTGGGGCTGGTTAAAAATTTGAAGAGGTGCTTTAAATAAGAATGCCGGCATATTTTCAAAATGTTGACAAAATCTGCTTTAGAATGTAACATTTTGCTTATCTAAATCCAATAAAGGGACATAGTACAGGAGCTTCCACGATCAGCATGCACTACAGGCTGCTTTAGTTTAGTATCCATTTACCAGTACATTTTCTAGTTGGCTTTTGCTTCAGTCCAGATGTGGCTTTGAATCTTATCTATTTCACTCATTAAAAATTATAACACACATTATATTATAGCATAGCATAACATAACATAACATAACATAACATAACATAAGAATTTTTATATAAAATCACAATCAATGGCTCTGGATGGTTCACAAAACAAATTATGACAATTTTAAACACCTTTAATCATAAAAATGATTAGACACACTCAAAATCAGCAAAGTAAATATAACATAACCTTAATTAAAATATTTTAGAAAATGCCAAAATTTCAATTGTTTGTGAAATTTCAAGAAATTTTTACCATGGCTAAAACTTTATGTGCATAAATTCATAGGTTAGTACACATTATCCTTTCCCCCGCTCCTGGGACTTACCAGAGGGTCAGCATTGGTGTCAATGGAGTCCTAGGTGACGGTGATCCTTCTTGCTGCCACCTAAGTCAGTGCCGTCAGTGGATGCCATTTTGGATGATGGTGCCAATCTGAGCAGCAGCAAGGGGAATCACTGCCACCCAGGACCCCACTGACACCAATGTTGAACCCCGAGCAAGTCCTGGGAGAGGATTAGGGGAGTGGGTGGGGAGAGATTTGAGCTCTGGCTGGAGGCAGGGTTGTAAAGTGTAAGGGGTGGGGTTTCAGGAAGGCTGTGCTGGCACCCCATTAAATCAGGGTCTGCCCTGTCATGGGGAGGGGGGGTCAGTTGCTGCATCAGAGAGATGATATGGTTGCACCACTCCAGCCGACTGTCATACTGACAGCGCCCTGGGCTGCACTGCTTGCCTAGCACCATAATGCAGAGGGCCTGTGCTATTGGCCCAAGCATGTGACACGATGCCTGTGTGCTGTGTACCCTATGTGGTAAATGCAGGGCAGATGTGGTGCACATACCGGGGAATTTACTGCACACATAAATCTGCGGAGTGAATGTGTTGTGAAACTACAGTGAACGTAAGACTTTGAACATAACATTAAATTAACTCTTTCAGAAATAAGTGTATTTTTTTTCTTTCAAACTGGGAACTTCTTATTGGTTTGACTTTTAAGGATATGGTAACAGTTTCAGTTTTGGAAATGGGGATTTTTAAATTGATGTACTGATCATTATTACTTTTAATATAGAACATTAGTTTACATTTTATTTTATTTTGTTTTATTTCATTTTATTTTTTAGCAATGACCTGCAGCCCTGGCAAGGTGTTTTGTGCTGTAGAAGAAATGCTTCTAAACATTTTGTATGATTATTTATTCATTACTTGAAACAACCATTAATTTTGATAATGGGTCACAAATCAGTATCTACCTTTCTGATTTACTTGGAAAAGAAGAACCAAAAATGTTTTAACCCTTTATAAGCTAGCTTTCCTACTGGGCATATTTCTGGAAAATGACTTCCTAGCGTGAATCGTTATGTAATAAAGAATTATTACAGATACTACCCATTAAGAAATGAATCTTCATTGGGAGGACATCCAAGATGTCTGCTGCCTGGACTGCTTTGTAGGCAGCATGGGATTCACTCTTGGAATTATGCCTTATACTCTTATCTTAAGAATTATTACCTTCAGCGATGGCCCCAAAGCGAAGATGAAAAATTAGAGTTTCCCTCCAGAGCCTCCTAAGTCCTTGGTAGCAAAGCTGCCTTTAGTAACATCTTTTGCTTCTTCCCCCGCTGTTAAGGCATCTCCAGCTAATGAGCCACTTCTGCAGGAGGCTTTAAGTCAACAGCTGACATTGGATTGCTCGTTGAACCCAGACACTGATCCCGCCCCCAACGCTAACCTCCAGATGAGGGATTGCTCAGGACGCTGAGCTGGCTGCCTAGGTGCAGATTAACAGATCGTCGCTTGGAGAGGATTTTAGTGGTATAAAGTGGACACCCATCTGGTTTCAACCTCTCTGGGGACATCATTATCTGGAGATTCTGGTAAGAGTGGGGAGTTAATGCCTGTTGAAGGAAGCCAGAAATATAGGCTAAGCCTCCAGTGGTCACCCTTGATGCTATTTGGATTGCTCTGGTTTGGTTGGAAACTTCAGTTACTAAAAATTTCAGCTGAATTTGCTTCAATTGCAAACAAGTTGGAGATAGACAAAGCACAAGAGGAGAAAGTTGGCGTTCTCTCTGGGAAGTTGGGGAAGGTAGAACAGACTTTGAAACAACATAATGATTTGATCAGGTCTCTTGTTCAAGATAGACTTTCTTCACATCATAGGATTGAAGCCTTGGAAAATAAGTTGAGACGTCTTAATCTGAGATTTGTGAATTTGCCCAAGATGCCATTTGAACTACCTAGGGACATGTTGAAGAAGTTTTTTGCTGAGATTTTGAAGGTTCCACCTAACATATTCACTCCTGTTGCTAAGTGTCATTTCTTGCCATTAAAATCTGGACAAGTGGAAAATGAAAGAGTTAACATCTCAGAGGATAGTCTTGATATGTGAATCATCCTGGAAAGATCTGGGGATAAAGAAACTAGAGGGCTAATTTATTAGTAGCATTTGTTTTTGAGCAAGAGGATATTTACTTTATATTGCCATAATTATACTGCTTTGTTTCTTGGCCAGAAATTGTGGGTATTTAGGTATATTTTTTTTGATCCATCACAATTTCAGAATTTTAAAGAAAAAAAAAAGAAACCTACTCTTACTGGGACAGAACTTGATGCATCGTAAGTGAACCTTAGTGTTTGAAAGTGCTCCTTCCATTACATTCATTCCCACTATTCCAGGACGAGTGGTTAGTTATGTCTATCAACCAGCAGGTGGAGATAGAAATTACATAACTGAGCACCACTACATTGCTCAGCTCCTCAGTATCTTCTATCTCCAGCAGGTGAATGGACAGACTTCCTCTGTCTCTGGTTCTGAGGCCTTGCTCCTGGTCCAGTTGGTCAGCTGGTTCCCAGTTGAGCAGAGTGAGCAGTTGAGCAGACATACCTGGTGGTGCTGGGTCCCTGTTGTGCCTTTCCCCTGGGGTGTTCTGCGCCTTTTCCCTGCTTTTCCTCTGTGTAAGAGCCTGCTCAACAACCAGCCTACTCAGAAGATGAGGAGTCGCAGGAAACACAGTGAGTCTGGTGCTGCTGCCAGACCGGGAGGGGGGGGGGGGGGACTGTGTGCCTGGGTAGCGTGGACCCAGGTTGGTGGGTTCTTTCTGCTGTGTTTCAGGCCTTGGGATGTCGATGGGAGCACTGCGTGTCGGTGCTACAAAAAAAAAAAAAAAAAAAAAGAACATGGAGGAAGTGGAGGAACAGTTTAATGTTTAGATCAGTGGAGTGAGAACCAGGGGAGCCTGGTTCAGATCTCACTACTGCTCCTGGAGTTCTTTGGCAGATACAATCAGACTGTGATTCCTCCAAAGACAGAAAACTGCCTAATATACCTGAATGTATTAAAAAAAAAAAGGACACAGTGTTTTTGCTTATTTGTGTTGTGATCTGGTTAAAAAAAAATTGGGTTTGCAGTGCAGTGCGCCACATGTTTTCCCGCGCTACAGCAGTCTCTGGCCATGGCAGCCCCTGGTTAGTGTGTGACCTGCTGCCCGTCTTACAGAAGGCGGTGTTCCTCCTCGGGCCACTGCACAGTGTGCAGTCCGGTTCCTGAGTGGAAGAGCAGTTTCGGGGTCCGTACAAACAGGGCACGGTTGGTCACAGCAGCGCGTTTCTTTTGACTCTGGTCCCCGGTGCAGGACCTCGGCGCTTCGCCTCAGAAGGAGGCGGGAATGGCGGCCATTTTGAGTTTTTTTGGAAGCGGTGAAGCCGCTGCGCAGGCAGCTGTGTAGGCAGGGGTCCCTTCGGGGGGGGGGGGGGGCCCTGGGTCAGGGCCAGCCCTCCGTCTGCTCCAGGGCCAGCCCTTTGTCTGCTCCTCCAGGCCTTGGGCTGGTGCTAGGAGCTTCTTCTCCAGCAGGCCTGGCAGCTCTGGGGAGAGAGAGAGAGAGGAGATGGCGATCCCCCTGCCTGTTCCCGGGGAATCGCAGCTGCTGCCCCGTGGAGACTTAGTCTCATATTTTGCTGCAGTTGGGCTGCTAGGAGGCGGCCCCTGATTTCAGAGGCACTTGCAGCGCTCCCTTGAGGAGTTTCCGGAAGGTAGTCAGGCGGCTAGCCTTAGGAAGGGCCTCAGGAGCCCGTCCAGGGTGTTCCCCCATTCCACTGGACATTCAGATCTTGCTTGCCACAGTGTGGAGTTTGTCTGACACAGGCCTACAGGTTGGGAGGACCATAGCACGTCGTTTTTCTCTGGTGCCAGATGGAGGAGATATTCTCTTACCTAAGTTGGACTTGCTTGTCTGCAGTCACCTAGAGTACTACCCTCCCGGTGGTTGGTGGCCTTGCCTTGAGGGATCTGCTAGATAGGAAGCCGAAACGGGCTTTGCAGCGCACCTTGAGGTGTCTGCTTTGGAGCTGCAAACTTCTATTGGTAGCCGTTTGGTGGCATGGACCTGTTTGCAGTGGCATCAGCGGTCCCTTTTCCCGGGGCAGTCCCCAGGCTGCCTGGATGGAGGTGGGCTTAGCCTGTCTGATGGCCACTGTGTAGGTCATTCTTAGTGTTTCAGTCACAGGCATGTTATTGACGCTGTCCGCGAAGTGTCAGTTCTGGCTGTGGGCATGGGTGGCGGTTGTCACTTCCAAGGCCTGCGTAGTCAGGTTACCCTTTTGAGGCACATTTCTCTTGGGAATGACCTCAGCAATCTGGTTCAGGAGCTGGGTGAACGGGCCCCAGCATCTTCCAGAAGACGTTCCTGCTGGTTGATGGACATAACTACCCACTCGTCCTGGAATAGTGTGAAGAACCAATGGAAAGAAAATTATCAGGTAAGTCCTAATTTCTCCATATTGGGTAATGTGGGAAAACAGGTTTTTTTTCAAGGAGTATAATAAATTTGATTTGCCGTTGTGAATCTTCTGTTTTCCTTTCTTGGATCTTCTCCTCCTAGATTCCAGTTCTTAGAAATTTTGCTTTTAGTTCTTTGTTATATTACCTTAATGAGACTTTTTATATGGATTCCCTTGCTATTCAAATTGTTTTGATTTGATGTTATTGGAACTTCTAATAAAAATAAAATTGAAAAAAAAAGAAAAAGAAATGAAGCTTCATATATTGGCTGCCTTTTGAAACAAAAGAGAAATGAATGAAATGCCATTTATTTACTGTTTTGTTTTGTGCTGCCATGCAAAAAGAAGTCCAACTGCCTTAAAAAAAAAACAAAAACAAACAAAAAAAACTACTTTCTCTGTGTTTCCTCCCACTGCTCCCTACAGAACCCCAGACTCCGCCCTTGGGGTCCCTTTTACAAAGCGGCAGTACCTGTACCACCGTTTTGCCACGCACCAATCTGACATTACCGTAGGAGCTTGGCAGTAGTGCCTTCCTCCTCCGTGCACCATTTCTAGTGCTGAAAAAAATGCCTTTATTGTTTTAGCACCGGGGGTTTACCTGGTGGTAATCAGGCAACACCACGCGCTACTCGGTTACCGCTGGATTAGTACAGGAGCCCTTACTGCATCCTAAAATTGACAGTAAGGGCTCCCCCGGGAAATGGCTACATGGCAAGTGTTCACCTTACCATACAGCCATTTCCTTTTTGTTAAAAAAACCTCTCCTTTTTTCAGGCAGTGATAAAAGGGAGCCTCAGTTCACGGCAAACCTGTGCGCCAATGCTAATGCAGGGCCCCTTTTACCACTGGGGAGAGGGATGTTTGTTTCAGCCAAAAATGCGCTGGCATTTTCAGATGAAACCCAGATTTGGTTACTTTCGGTGCCAAAACTGAAATTCAGTCAGCCTCTATACATCATATTTCGTTCTTTCTCCGAGGACAAGCAGGCTGCTTGTTCTCACGACTGGGTGACGTCCGCGGCAGCCCCCACCAACCGGAAAAAGCTTCGCGGGACGGTCGGCACACAGGGCACGCCCACCGCGCATGCGCGACCGTCTTCCCGCCCGTGCGCGACCGCTCCCGCCAGTTCCTTTTTTTCCGCGTCTGGAGAGAGTCGTGCTTTGCCGCTCTCTCTATTCTCAGCCGCCGGAAAGTCGATCGCGTTTACGCGAATCGTTTAATTTTCGTTTCTTTTTCGAGGTGTGATTTCCGCCACCATCGACGACTTTGACTTCGCCGACGCGATTTTTCCGTCGATGTCCTCGAAGGTCCCGAGTGGATTTAAAAAGTGTGGTCGGTGCGGCCGGCCGATCTCGCAGACCGACACCCACGCTTGGTGCCTCCAGTGCCTCGGGCCGGAGCACAATCTCAAGTCGTGTCCCCTGTGTCTCGGTCTCCGGAAACGGACTCAGGTTGCGAGGCAAGTTCTACGGGACCGTCTTTTTGGAACTTGCGCCGGCCCCTCGACGTCGACCTCGACGGCATCGGTATCGACGCCCGGTCCTTCGGTACTGGTATCGATGCCCGAGACATCGGCACCGATGGCATCGACCCCAGGAGAACAGGTCCCGTCGGCCCGCCGGTCCTCCGGTGAGGGTAGAGGTGAGAGGCCGCGTGGGCAGTCGGCCCCGGTCACTCCCTCAGCCCGCGGTCCACGGGACCGAACCCTGTCTGACCCGGTTCCTCGAGACCGAGGGGGATCGTCGTCCTCCTCCTCCTCCATACCTCCCGGCGCCGGTGACGTGCATCGCAAGAAGGATAAGAAGCGTCGTCACCGGTCGCCCTCTGTGCATCCGGACATCGGAGAGGAGGCGACGCCGAAGCGTCCACGTCGAGAGGAGAGGTCCCCGTCGGTTGTGGAGGTACCGATGCGTCAGGGTCCCGGCACCTCGGTGCCGTCTCCTGGCCCCCATCAGCTTCTGGCGCCGACACCCCTACCGGCCCCACCGCCTTTCCCGGCAGCGGGCCTGGACGAGTGCCTCAGAGCCATCCTTCCGGGGATCCTGGAAGGGCTGATGCGCCAGGCTGTGCCGGCGCCGGGGGTGCTTGCGCCCTCGGCGCCGATGTCTGTGGCGCCGGCGAGCTCTAGCCCGGCGCCGGGGCCGTCGACACCGCCGCCGCTTGCGGCGCCGGTCTCGACTGCTACGCAGGTGGAGTCCCCGTCGACATCGATGGAGGGAGCTCCGTCCCCGCCGGCGCGGGAGTCCACCGCTCGACGACACCGAGGCCTCGGTGCCTCGACGTCGAGCCGGGCCCGGTTCAGGACTCAGCTACATGAGCTTATGTCCGATACCGAGGATGAGGCCTCGTGGGGGGAAGAGGAGGACCCTAGATATTTCTCCTCAGAGGAGTCTACGGGCCTTCCCTCGGACCCCACGCCTTCACCGGAGAGGAAGCTCTCACCTCCTGAGAGTCTCTCCTTTGCCTCCTTTGTGCGGGATATGTCTATCAGCATTCCCTTCCCCGTGGTCTCTGTGGAAGAGCCGAGGGCCGAGATGCTCGAGGTCCTCGACTATCCATCACCACCTAGAGAGTCCTCCACGGTACCGCTGCACAATGTCCTCAAGGAGACACTGCTTCGGAACTGGGTGCGACCGTTAACTAACCCCACCATTCCCAAGAAAGCAGAGTCCCAGTACAGGATCCACTCTGACCCAGAGTTAATGCGGCCCCAATTGCCCCATGACTCGGCGGTCGTGGATTCTGCTCTCAAGAGGGCACGGAGTTCGAGGGATACCGCCTCGGCGCCCCCGGGGCGGGAGTCTCGCGCTCTGGACTCGTTTGGGAGGAAGGCCTACCAATCCTCCATGCTCGTGACCCGAATCCAGTCATACCTGCTCTATATGAGCATCCACATGCGGACCAATGTGCAGCAACTGGCGGACCTGGTCGATAAGCTCCCGCCGGAGCAGTCCAGGCCTTATCAGGAGGTGGTCAGGCAGATGAAGGCGTGCAGAAAGTTCCTGTCCAGGGGTATCTATGACACCTGTGACGTGGCTTCTCGTGCTGCGGCCCAAGGTATAGTGATGCGCAGGCTCTCATGGCTGCGTGCCTCTGACCTGGACAACCGCACCCAGCAGAGACTGGCCGACGTCCCTTGCCGGGGGGATAACATTTTTGGTGAGAAGGTCGAGCAGCTGGTGGACCAACTGCATCAGCGGGAAACCGCCCTCGACAAGCTCTCCCACCGGGCGCCTTCAGCATCCACCTCAGCAGGTGGACGTTTTTCCCGGGCCCGGCAGGCTGCACCCTATTCTTTTGCAAAGCGTAGGTACAACCAGCCGGCCCGAAGGCCTCGTCAGGCACAGGGACAGACCCAGCGCGCTCGTTCTCGTCAACAGCGTGCGCCTAAGCAGCCCCCTGTGCCTCCACAGCAAAAGCCGGGGACGGGCTTTTGACTGGATCCACGGGAACATAGCCGCCCTCAAAGTGTCCGTACCGGACGATCTGCCGGTCGGGGGGAGGTTAAAATTTTTTCACCAAAGGTGGCCTCTCATAACCTCCGACCAGTGGGTTCTCCAAATAGTGCGGTGCGGATACGCCCTGAATTTGGCCTCCCTGCCACCAAATTGTCCTCCGGGAGCTCAATCTTTCAGCTCCCATCACAAGCAGGTACTTGCAGAGGAACTCTCCGCCCTTCTCAGCGCCAATGCGGTCGAGCCCGTACCACCCGGGCAGGAAGGGCAGGGATTCTATTCCAGGTACTTCCTTGTGGAAAAGAAAACAGGGGGGATGCGTCCCATCCTAGACCTGAGAGGCCTGAACAAATTCTTGGTCAAAGAAAAGTTCAGGATGCTTTCCTTGGGCACCCTTCTGCCAATGATTCAGAAAAACGATTGGCTATGTTCCCTGGATTTAAAGGACGCATACACTCACATCCCGATACTGCCAGCTCACAGACAGTATCTCAGATTCCGCCTGGGCGCACGGCACTTTCAGTTTTGTGTGCTGCCCTTTGGGCTCGCCTCTGCCCCACGAGTGTTTACAAAGTGCCTCGTGGTGGTAGCGGCCTACCTACGCAAGCTGGGAGTGCACATGTTCCCATATCTCGACGATTGGCTGGTCAAGAACACCTCGGAGACGGGAGCCCTCCGGTCTATGCAGTGCACTACTCGACTTCTGGAGCTGCTGGGGTTTGTGATAAATTACCCAAAGTCCCATCTCCAGCCAACACAGTCTCTGGAATTCATAGGAGCTCTGCTGAATGCCCAGACGGCTCAGGCCTACCTTCCCGAAGCGAGGGCCACCAATCTCCTGGCCCTGGCCTCGCAGACCAGAGCGTCTCAGCAGGTCACAGCTCGGCAGATGTTGAGACTTCTGGGTCATATGGCCTCCACAGTTCATATGACTCCCATGGCTCGTCTTCACATGAGATCTGCTCAATGGACCCTAGCTTCCCAGTGGTTCCAAGCCACCGGGAATCTAGAAGATGTCATCCGCCTCTCCACCAGTTGCCGCACTTCACTGCTCTGGTGGACCATTCGGACCAATTTGACCCTGGGACGTCCATTCCAAATTCCGCAGCCCACGAAAGTGCTGACGACGGATGCATCTCGCCTGGGGTGGGGAGCTAATGTCGATGGGCTTCACACCCAGGGTCTGTGGTCCCTCCAGGAAAAGGATCTGCAGATCAACCTCCTGGAGCTCCGAGCGATCTGGAACGCACTGAAGGCTTTCAGAGATCGGCTGTCCCACCAAATTATCCAAATTCGGACAGACAATCAGGTTGCAATGTATTACGTCAACAAGCAGGGGGGCACCGGATCTCGCCCCCTGTGTCAGGAAGCCGTCGGGATGTGGCGTTGGGCGTGCCGGTTCGGCATGCTTCTCCAAGCCACGTACCTGGCAGGCGTAAACAACAGTCTGGCCGACAGACTGAGCAGAGTCATGCAACCGCACGAGTGGTCGCTCCATTCCAGAGTGGTACGCAAGATCTTCCGAGAGTGGGGCACCCCCTCGGTGGACCTTTTCGCCTCTCGGACCAACCACAAGCTGCCTCTGTTCTGTTCCAGACTTCAGACACACGGCAGGCTAGCGTCAGATGCCTTTCTCCTTCATTGGGGGACCGGCCTCCTGTATGCTTATCCTCCCATACCTTTGGTGGGGAAGACCTTACTGAAGCTCAAGCAAGACCGCGGCACCATGATTCTGATCGCGCCCTTTTGGCCTCGTCAGATCTGGTTTCCTCTTCTTCTGGAGTTGTCCTCCGAAGAACCGTGGAGATTGGAGTGTTTTCCGACTCTCATCTCGCAGAACGACGGAGCGTTGCTGCACCCCAACCTTCAATCCCTGGCTCTCACGGCCTGGATGTTGAGGGCGTAGACCGCTGCGTTGGGTCTGTCTGAGGGTGTCTCCCGTGTCTTGCTTGCCTCTAGGAAGGATTCCACTAAAAAGAGTTACTTTTTCAAGTGGAGGAGGTTTGTCGTCTAGTGTGAGAGCAAGGCCCTAGAACCTCGTTCTTATCCTGCACAGAACCTGCTTGAATACCTTCTGCACTTATCAGAGTCTGGTCTCAAGACCAACTCAGTAAGGAATCACCTTAGTGCGATTAGTGCTTACCATTATCGTGTGGAAGGTAAAGCCATCTCTGGAGAGCCCTTAGTAGTTCGATTCATGAGAGGCTTGCTCTTGTCAAAGCCCCCTATCAAGCCTCCCACAGTGTCATGGGATCTCAACGTCGTCCTCACCCAGCTGATGAAACCTCCTTTTGAGCCACTGAATACCTGCCATCTGAAGTACTTGACCTGGAAGGTCATTTTCTTGGTGGCAGTTACTTCAGCTCGTAGGGTCAGTGAGCTTCAAGCCCTAGTAGCTCACGCTCCATATACCAAATTTCATCATAACAGAGTAGTGCTCCGCACCCACCCAAAGTTCCTGCTGAAGGTGGTGTCGGAGTTCCATCTTAACCAGTCAATTGTCTTGCCAACATTCTTCCCCAGGCCGCATACCCGCCCTGCTGAACGTCAGTTGCACACATTGGACTACAAGAGAGCATTGGCCTTCTACTTGGAGCGGACACAGCCCCACAGACAGTCCGCCCAATTGTTTATTTCTTTTGACCCTAACAGGCTAGGGGTCGCTGTCGGGAAACGCACCATCTCCAATTGGCTAGCAGATTGCATTTCCTTCACTTACGCCCAGGCTGGGCTGGCTCTTGAGGGTCATGTCACGGCTCATAGTGTTAGAGCCATGGCAGCGTCGGTGGCCCACTTGAAGTCAGCCACTATTGAAGAGATTTGCAAGGCTGCGACGTGGTCATCTGTCCACACATTCACATCACATTACTGCCTCCAGCAGGATACCCGACGCGACAGTCGGTTCGGACAGTCGGTGCTGCAGAATCTGTTTGGGGTGTAAATCCAACTCCACCCTCCAGGACCCGAATTTATTCTGGTCAGGCTGCACTCTCAGTTAGTTGTTCTTCGTAGGTCAATTTTCTGTTATACCCTCGCCGTTGCGAGGTTCAATTGACCTGGGTTCTTGTTTTGAGTGAGCCTGAGAGCTAGGGATACCCCAGTCGTGAGAACAAGCAGCCTGCTTGTCCTCGGAGAAAGTGAATGATACATACCTGTAGCAGGTGTTCTCCGACTACAGCAGGCTGATTGTTCTCACCTACCCTCCCTCCTCCCCTTTGGAGTTGTGTGTTTCATCTTTTTTGCTAGTCATTCAACTGGCGGGAGCGGTCGCGCACGGGCGGGAAGACGGCCGCGCATGCGCGGTGGGCGTGCCCTGCGTGCCGACCGTCCCGCGAAGCTTTTTCCGGTTGGTGGGGGCTGCCGCGGACGTCACCCAGTCGTGAGAACAATCAGCCTGCTGTCCTCGGAGAACACCTGCTACAGGTATGTATCATTCACTTTATTATCTACCATAGTTTACATATTCTTGACTGTCTTGGTTTTTGGTGCATTGTGTAACTGATACAGTAGTCAGAGTTCAAGAGCACCTTCTGCAGTGCATAATGAGCCCTTTTATTGATTTTTTCAGCACTAACCTTTCAATCAGTATTCATGAACATTTTAAATGTTTTTTTAATTTCAGGTGACTTGTGAGGTCGCAGATCTTTCACTGGATTTGAGAGTGTTCATTCTGTGACACTGTGCACCTACATAGTATTATCTCTCTACTAAAAGGGGGTCCAAGGTAAAAAAAGATTTTGGTATCTAATTTGTTTTTTTACTTACATTTAAATGCCAGTGTTGTTGTGAAAGGCCTTACGTTGAGGCTTTCCACTGTGTCTTGGGGATCCCACAGCCAGTCAGGTTTTCAGGATATCCACAGTGAAAGTGCATGGAATAAATTTACATATACAAGGCTTGCAAATATATCTCATGCATATTTATTGTGGATATTTATGAACCTGATTGCGGGGTCTCCAGGACAAGTTTGGGAAGCCATACTTTATGCTTACATGTGAAACTAGGCAAATTGACAAGTTAGCGTCCATGGTTTCTTGATGTCCTGATTCATTGGTGTTGATGCAGTAAGTCCTGGGTGAGTTCTGAAACTCTTTTGCCTTCATGGGAAGAAAAGAGGATAGCGTTCACCAGTTCCATTTAGACCTTATTGATAAATATGCCAAAACACATTATTTAGAACAGGCCCTAGGGGCCTTATTACTAAACCGTGTAAGTGCTTACGTGCGCCCAGCGTTTGTCAATTCTGAGTTACTGCCCAGCTACCGCGTGGCCCGGCGGTAATTTCATTTTTGATGCGCGTCCCCTAAGCGTTTCAGAAAATATTTTTTCTGGCACATGGGCGGTAATCGGCATTTGAACACATGTTGACCATTACCATCCGGTTAACGCGTGACACCTTACCGCTGAGTCAGTGGTTGGCAGTAAGGTCTCAGACCCCAAATGGATGCGCACCAATTTTCAATTTGCCGCACGACCATGTTCACCCCCCAAAAAAGTCATTTTTTTTTACAGGTTTGCTGAAAAATGATTCTGTTCGCGGCCAAACAGGCCATTTTTCAGCGCACCTTAGTAAAAGGACCCCTTAATATTGTCACTGGGGTTCTATTAGTTGATGGGTTAATTTTTAGTTCCCGGTGCCAAATTTGTTTTATAAATAATGGCAGTATATTTAAAATATCTATTGGCAAATACCATTGATGGGGATATTCAAATAATCCAGATACCAGTATTCGTTGCTGACTGCCAGTGGCTCCCACTATCTGTCCATCTAAGGGGTCCTTTTACTAAGGTGCACTGAAAAATGGCCTGTGGTAGTTTAGGTGCGTGTTTTGGCCGTGCGCAGATCCATTTTTCAGCACACCTGTAAAAAATGGCTTTTGGGGGGGGGGGGGGGGGCAAAAATGGACATGTGGCAAAATTTAAAAATTATCGCACATCCATTTTGGTTCTGAGCCCTTACCGCCACCCATTCACTTAGTGGTAAGATCTCACACATTAACCAGGCGGTAATGGTCAACACGTGTTCAAATGCTGATTACCACCCTGTGCTGGAACAAATTCTTGCACGTAAAAAATGAAATTACCGCCCGTGCCACGCGTTAGCTGGGCGTAATTACAAATTGACGCACGTTGGGCACGCGTAGGCATCTAAGCCTTAGCCTTAGCAAAATGACCCTTAAGTGATTTAATTATGGAGTTCTTCTTGCAGCCTAAATTAAACCACTTAGCTGTACACACTGGAGGAATATCATCGCTCTTGCTCCACACCACCGCTATCCAGATAGCGCCATGGTGGTTAGAGAGGTCTGGATCATGCCACTAAAAATCCATGGATAGGGGACTTACATGTTTAGTGGCAGCTTCTAAAGCTGTATGTCCTTTGGAATACTGTGTGCATTTTTTAACAGTGTAATTTATTGGCATTACCATTGGTAAGTACATGGCTGACATGGTTATAAAGGAGGCAATTCTATAAATTGGTGTCTCCTTTTGGGCACCAGTTCTGTAAAGGTATCCGTGCGCCAAAATGCCAATGAAGTGGAGAAGTAGCGTAATGGTTAGCGCAGTGGGTGGAGAACCAGGAGAGCTGGGTTCAATTCCCACTGCAGCTTCTTGTGAGTCTTGGCAGGTCACTTAACCCTCCATTGCCCCAGGTACAAAATAAGTACCTGTATATAGGGTTGGATTCTATATTCGTCACTGAAAAAAGCGCTAGTCTATAAGCCGCACTTAAAGTTTGGCACAGTTTATAGAATAGAGCTTATGCCTGGGAATTGCGCCTAACTTTAGGCACAGCCATTTGCGCCAGCTGAAACATGGCGCAAAAGTACATGCCTAAATTAGGTATATATCCCCGTTATTCTAGTGGTTAGAGCACTGGTCTTGCAATCTAGAGGTGGCCGGTTCAAATCCCATTGCTGCTACTTGTGATCCAAAATCCAAATAAATAAATAAAGAGGGTGCCGGAGGCATAGCAAAGGTATGGATGTCCTCACAAAAACATCCACATTTTGGACGTCCTGAACTGCCGTCGCATTGAAGGACCTCCTCAACTGCCGTCACAGGGAAGGACCTCCTCAACTGCCATCACTTCCCCTCCTTAGGAAGGAAATCATGTGCAAATGAGCTAACAGCGAGCAGCTCATTTGCATGCAATTTCCTTCATGCATGCCCGTTCCTTTCCGGATCGGTAAGGGAAGGCCTTTTTCCATTCAGTTAGTGGGACAGGTGCACTTAAATGCTGGCTCCTCCCATGACCAAATGGCTTGGATTTGGTTGTTTCTGAGATGGGCGTCCTCACTTTCCATTATTGCCGAAAACCTGGAATGACCATCTCTAAGGTTGACCTAAATTTCATAATTTGGGCGTCCCCGACCGTATTATCGAAACAAAAGATGGATATCCATCTTGTTTTGTTAATATGGGTTGCCCTGCCCCTTTACGGGGCCGTCCATAGAGATATGCGCCCCGTTCGATTATCCCCCGCCACGTTACTATGTTATAGAATATGAGCGTAAGTTGTCCTTGGTATGCCTTGGTTTAGGTGTGGCTGTTTACACCATGTAAATGAGTGTGCCAAGTGTGGTAACTGATAGTAATGTATAAGTTATGCATGTCACTAGGGGGTAGATGCATCAAGCAAACGTAAAAAAATCAAAATCGTTAAAGGCCCTAACGATTTTTAAAAAACGAAGAATGCACCAAAAAAAAAAGTCACACATGCTCAGATCGGTATAGAAACGTACAATGTATCAAAGAATCACAATACACATCGTTAATCGGCCCCCAAATCATGCGCAGAGCAGCCAAGCGTTATGTTAGCTGCTCTGCGCATGCCACAAACAGTCAAAACACAGTCAAATCACAAGCACATGGCTCCCAAATCAAAACAAAAATAAAAAAAAAGGGTCGGGAGGGGGCAAGGGCGCTCATCAGGAGCGTCCTGTACGGACGGCCTTGCCCCCCCCCCCGCTGCTCCCCACTTTCCGCCGCTCCCCCCACCCCGAAAAAGCAAAATTCGAGCAGCCCCTGCCCCCCTCCCTTCCTCACTACTCTCTCACCTCAGCTCCGCCTCCCGACATCCTCCGTCCTGTGCCCCGCCCCCTTTTGGGGTCGTCGCCGCCATTCCCCTCCTCCATCGGGCCCCCCTCCCTCTTACCGGGCCCGTGCAGCGCCTCTCTCCTCTGTCCGAAGGCGCTGCACGGGCAAGAAGAAAGCTGATGCCTGCCTTCGCCCAGCTTCGATGGCGCGTCTTTCTCCTGCTGGGCCCGCCCCTGTCTGACGTCAGTAACCTACGTAGGTTACTGACGTCAGACAGGGGCGGGCGCAGCAGGAGAAAGACGCGCGACCGAAGGCAGGCATCAGCTTTCTTCTTGCCCGTGCAGCGCCTTCGGACAGAGGAGAGAGGCGCTGCACGGGCCCGGTAAGAGGGAGGGGGGCCCGATGGAGGAGGGGAATGGCGGCGACGACCCCAAAAGGGGGCGGGGCACAGGACGGAGGATGTCGGGAGGCGGAGCTGAGGTGAGAGAGTAGTGAGGAAGGGCGGGGGGCAGGGGCTGCTCGAATTTTGCTTTTTCGGGGTGGGGGGAGCGGCGGAAAGTGGGGAGCAGCGGGGGGGGGGGCAAGGCCGTCCGTACAGGACGCTCCTGATGAGCGCCCTTGCCCCCTCCCGATCCTTTTTTTATTTTTATTTATTTTTGTTTTTCTGACGTCCTTTGGACCAATCACAGCGCTTTTAGCTCTGCTAATGCGCTGGGATTGGCTCAAAGTTTGTTTATTTTTTCTCTTAATGATTTTTCCTGCCACAGAGCTGACCTAACGAGTGGTCCAGACCTGTCGTTAGTTTTCCTGCCTTTTTCCTGCGTAAAGGCAATCGGAAAAGGTTAGTGCATGTCGTTTCAATGGGGTTTTCACACTAATTGCTCATCTCCATTCCGTTTTCGTTAGCTGCTGGCTTCCTCGGTAAAAGCCCTTTGATGCATGCAACGGATCAAATTTTCCTCGTTGGAGAGTCATTAAAGGCTCATTTAGCTTTAGTGCATCTGCCCCTAGGAGACACACCTATGACCTGCCCATGCTCTGCACATATAAATGCCTTCCCTTCAGTTGTGCATAATATCACTTAGATACTAATTTATAGAATAGTGCCTAGTGCACATTTGTGTGTAAATACCAAGTGTTGACATTTGTGATGCACATAAGTGGTGTATACATCTAGATGGAAATTTAAAGAATTAATGTTGATCTTAGAAACATTTTTAAAATGGATTTGGGGTATTAGGGGTTTGTAAGTCTTATGGATGCTTAACATTATTATTATATGTTTTAGAGTCGCATCTCTAAGGTTACTGTTCTCATTTTTGTTTGTTATTGTTATTCTGCTTGCTAGCATTGTCTTTTTGAATTTATATTTGTTGATTTTAAAATAATAAAAAGTGTTCATATAAAAAAGAAAATACAGGAGATATATAGAAAAGAAAGGGGTCCTTGTACTAAGCTGTGATCAACGCTAGCGCTTGCTTACCACAGCTTAAAATGGCTTACTACAGGACACACTCGGGCATCCTCTGGTAAGTTCCAAATGCGTGCAGGCTACCCTACTCTAAAAAATATTTTTAATTTTTTTGGTTCATGGGACGCGTGGTGCACTAGCTGGTTAGCATAGAATTACCACATGAGTCTTTACCGTCTACAACATGGGTGCCTGTAAATGCTCATGCGGTAATTGTTTTTAATGGCCACGCGCTAATGGTGACATTAGCTTATGGCAGTGGTTCTCAAATCTGGTCCTGGAGACACCCCAGCCAGTCAGGTTTTCAGGATATCCACAATGAATATTCATGAGAGAGATTTGCATGCAGTCTCTCTCATGACTAGTCATTGTAGATATCCTAAAATCCTGACTGGCTGGGGTGCCTCCTGGACCAGGTTTGGGAACCACTGGCTTATGGCCATTAATACAAAAACTAGAAAATCGGCCACTTTACTGCTGTGGTAGAAATGACCTTACTGCCCATTTGTACTGCAGCTTAGTGAAAGGACCCCAAAGATATGTGTGTTTGTGTGTGTATAGACACACACACACACCTTGTTTTTCTCAATAAAAATCAGACAAAAGATTGCCAATTAATACTGTCAAGTACTAAGCATGATGTACTTAGGAACAACAAACATAGTTTGAAATGTCTATATGCGAATGCCAGGAGCCTAAGAAATAAGATGGGGGAGTTAGAATATATTGCACTAAATGAAAAATTAGATATAATAGGCATCTCTGAGACCTGGTGGAAGGAGGATAACCAGTGGGACACTGTCATACCGGGGTACAAATTATATCGTAGTGATAGGGTGAATCGGATTGGTGGAGGGGTAGCATTGTATATTAACGAGAGCCTTGAATCAAATAGATTGAAAATTCTGCAGGAAGCAAAACACTCCTTGGAATCACTGTGGATTGAAATTCCATGTGCAAAGGGGAAAAGGATAGTGATAGGAGTGTACTACCGTCCGCCTGGCCAGGACGAACAGACGGATGCGGAAATGTTAAAGGAAATCAGGGACGCAAACAAACTGGGCAACACAATAATAATGGGGGATTTCAATTACCCGCATATAGACTGGGTTAATGTAACATCTGTACACGCAAGGGACATAAGATTTCTTGATGAAATCAAGGACAGCTTCATGGAACAGCTAGTTCAGGAGCCGACAAGAGAAGGAAAAATACTAGACTTAGTCCTTAGTGGTGCTCATGATCTAGTGCAGGGGGTAACGATACGAGGGCCGCTTGATAACAGTGATCATAATATGATCGGTTTTGATATTGGCATTGAAGGAAGTGAAACTAGGAAATCAAGTACGCTAGCGTTTAACTATAGAAAAGGTGATTACAACAAAATGAGAAAAATGGTGAAAAAAAGACTGAAAGGAGCAGCTCGCAGAGTAAAAAACTTGCATCAGGCGTGGATGCTGTTTAAAAACACCATCCTGGAGGTTCAGGACAAATATATTCCACGTATTAGAAAAAAGGGAAAAAAGACTAAACGTCAGCCGGCGTGGCTAAACAGTAAGATAAAGGAAATCATTAGAGCCAAAAAGCAATCCTTCAGAAAGTGGAGAAGAGAACCAACTGAAAGTAACAGGATAGATCATAAGGAATGCCAAGCCAAATGCAAAGCGGAGATAAGGAGGGCAAAAAAGGACTTTGAGAAGAAATTAGCGTTGGAAGCAAAAATACATAGTAAAAACTTTTTTAGATACATTAAAAGCAGGAAACCGGCCAAAGAGTCGGTTGGGCCGCTGGACGAAAATGGTGTTAAAGGGGCGATCAAGGAGGACAAAGCCGTAGCGGAGAAATTAAATGAATTCTTTGCTTCGGTCTTCACCGAGGAGGATTTGGGGGGGACACCGGTGCCGGAAAGAATATTTGAAGCGGGGGAGTCGGAGAAACTAAACAAATTCTCTGTAACCTTGGAGGATGTAATGGGTCAGTTCAGCAAGCTGAAGAGTAGTAAATCACCGGGACCTGATGGTATTCATCCCAGAGTATTAATAGAACTAAAAAATGAACTTGCGGAGCTACTGTTAGAAATATGCAATCTGTCCCTAAAATCGAGTGTAATACCGGAAGACTGGAGGGTAGCCAATGTTACTCCGATTTTTAAGAAAGGTTCCAGAGGAGATCCGGGAAATTATAGACCGGTGAGTCTGACGTCGGTGCCGGGCAAGATGGTGGAGGCTATTATTAAGAATAAAATTGCAGAGCATATACAAAAACATGGATTGATGAGACAAAGTCAGCACGGATTTAGTGAAGGGAAGTCTTGCCTCACCAATCTAATGCATTTTTTTGAGGGGGTAAGCAAACATGTGGACAATGGGGAGCCGGTTGATATTGTATATCTGGATTTTCAGAAGGCGTTTGACAAAGTGCCGCACGAAAGACTCCTGAAGAAATTGCAGAGTCATGGAATCGGAGGTAGGGTAATATTATGGATTAAGAACTGGTTGAAAGATAGGAAGCAGAGAGTAGGATTGCGTGGCCAGTATTCTCAGTGGAGGAGGGTAGTTAGTGGGGTCCCGCAGGGGTCTGTGCTGGGTCCGTTGCTTTTTAATGTATTTATAAATGACCTAGAGATGGGAATAACTAGTGAGGTAATTAAATTCGCCGATGACACAAAATTATTCAGGGTCGTCAAGTCGCAGGAGGAATGTGAACGTTTACAGGAGGACCTTGCGAGACTGGGAGAATGGGCGTGCAAGTGGCAGATGAAGTTCAATGTTGACAAGTGCAAAGTGATGCATGTGGGTAAGAGGAACCCGAATTATAGCTACGTCTTGCAAGGTTCCGCGTTAGGAGTTACGGATCAAGAAAGGGATCTGGGTGTCGTCGTCGATGATACGCTGAAACCTTCTGCTCAGTGTGCTGCTGCGGCTAGGAAAGCGAATAGAATGTTGGGTGTTATTAGGAAGGGTATGGAGTCCAGGTGTGCGGATGTTATAATGCCGTTGTATCGCTCCATGGTGCGACCGCAC
The DNA here is from genome assembly GCF_901765095.1 of Microcaecilia unicolor. Lineage (NCBI taxonomy): Eukaryota > Metazoa > Chordata > Amphibia > Gymnophiona > Siphonopidae > Microcaecilia > Microcaecilia unicolor. The sequence goes on from NC_044039.1 coordinate 95,382,528, forward strand.
CTGGAGTATTGTGTTCAGTACTGGTCTCCGTATCTCAAAAAGATATAGTAGAATTGGAAAAGGTACAGCGAAGGGCGACGAAAATGATAGTGGGGATGGGACGACTTTCCTATGAAGAGAGGCTGAGAAGGCTAGGGCTTTTCAGCTTGGAGAAGAGACGGCTGAGGGGAGATATGATAGAAGTGTATAAAATAATGAGTGGAATGGATCGGGTGGATGTGAAGCGGCTGTTCACGCTATCCAAAAATACTAGGACTAGAGGGCATGAGTTGAAGCTACAGTGTGGTAAATTTAAAACTAATCGGAGAAAATTTTTCTTCACCCAACGTGTAATTAGACTCTGGAATTCATTGCCGGAGAACGTGGTACGGGCGGTTAGCTTGACGGAGTTTAAAAAGGGGTTAGATAGATTCCTAAAGGACAAGTCCATAGACCGCTATTAAATGGACTGGAAAAATTCCTCATTTTTAGGTATAACTTGTCTGGAATGTTTTTACGTTTGGGGAGCGTGCCAGGTGCCCTTGACCTGGATTGGCCACTGTCGGTGACAGGATGCTGGGCTAGATGGACCTTTGGTCTTTCCCAGTATGGCACTACTTATGTACTTATGTACTTATGATCAATGACGTGTTTATAGTAGATATATTTTTATATCTAGCTTTGATATAAATTGATTTTGCTGTACTCGTGTGGCTGTCCAGATTCAGATGAGTATTTATGCCTCACAATACTGAGAATTCTGTTGGAGCTTTCCCTCCGATTTTTCTCCTGTGCTGCTCAGTTTTACTTTTATTTATGAAAGTACAAATCCGGTGTCAGCGTGACTTATGACGGGGCCAGTGTAAAAGAAGGCTTACCTAAGTCTCATCTGTCTTTCTACTTGTGGCTTTGCCGCTCATGACTAACCCTTATCCAGTGATAAATGAACATCAGTAAACATTACTTCAACCTCAGCCTGCAGTATTTCTTCCATTCCTATCATTTCTAATGGGTTCACCGTAATGCTCATAATTTCATTTTAAATGGCTGTTTCATGACATTTTATTTATGAGAAACTTTTCCATGATGCTGTTTTACTGTGGCAATTACAGGAATCACATACAGATAGGATTTTGAGAAGATTGAAATTATTGACTCAGGGGCCCTTTTACTAAGGCGCGTAGGTGCCTACGCACGTCCAAAGCGTGTCAAGTTGGCACTACTGCCTGGCTACTGCATGCCCCAGGCAATAATTCCATTTTTGGCACGTGCCCAAAACACGCGGTAGAAAATAAGTACATAAGTAATGCCACACTGGGAAAAGACCAAAGGTCCATCGAGCCCATCATCCTGTCCACGACAGCGGCCAATCCAGGCCAAAGGCACCTGGCAAGCTTCCCAAACGTACAAACATTCTATACATGTTATTCCTGGAATTGTGGATTTTTCCCAAGTCCATTTAGTAGTGGTTTATTATGAAATCGTCTAACCCCTTTTTAAACTCTGCCAAGCTAACTGCCTTCACCACGTTCCCCGGCAACGAATTCCAGAGTTTAATTATGCGTTGGGTGAAGAAAAAGTTTCTCGATTTGTTTTAAATTTACTACACTGTAGTTTCATCGCATGCCCCCTAGTCCTAGTATTTTTGGGAAGCGTGAACAGACGCTTCACATCCACCTGTTCCACTCCACTCATTATTTTCTACTGCGGGGCTTTTACCTGGCAGTAATCAGCAGTTGGCATGCGCTGGACTTTACCACTAAGTCAATGGATGACGTTACGGTCTCAGGCCATTTTGCCGCACGTCCATTTTCCGGCACAATTTTTAAAAATCCCTTTTTTTCCAGGCGCGTTCAATAAATGGACCAGTGTGTGTCCAAAACACGCACCTAGACCAGCGCAGGCCACTTTTGGGCTCGCCTTAGTGAAAGGGCCCCTGAGTGATGTAAAAACTAAAACATTAAAACAAAGATTAAACATTAAGCACATCAGCACCAATATTTAGTGTAGGCCGGGCATATAATTTTAAATAGAGAAGGTATCTGTTTAAAGTTATATGTATATTCAAGAGCAGTAAATGGATAAGTACTTTCATTGAATATACACGTACTGCTGTAAACTTACTAAGAGCACATGTTAACGCTGTTTTTGCATGTTATCTACCATAGAATTCATTTTATCAGTGCCAGGCCCTTTAAAATTACTTCTCCAATTTGGCCCCATCCATATTTTAGGAACCTAAATTTAAAGAACTAGAAAAATTGGTTCTTAAGTATAGTTGTTTGTGAGGGAGTCTATAGGAAGTTACCACTCTCCCTTAACAACACTTCCTCACAGGCACACAGCCACCTTAAACAGGCTACAGAGTAGGAAGAAGATGAACAGCAGGAGAAGAGCAGGGAAGGCCTGGTCAAGGCAAGATAGGAACCCTCAGCACAGCTCAGTCAGAGAGGCCCAGATGAGTGAAGAGAAGCCCTCTACCTTATGCCATCTCCAGAAGTGTAAACTGCAGAAGCTTCACTCAGGTAGGCCAAGTTTATCTTGGAACCCTGTTGAAACTGCAACTTTGGAATTCGGGGCTAAGCCTGCAACAATTCTATTGCATTTTGAAAGACAGAACTTTAACCCATAGGCCAGAGATGAGCTGTTTGTGCTGCCTTTTTAGAGACAGATTAGTGCACACGGTGGCCCTGCAGGAGTAGGTCACAGGAGAGAACTTTATGAACAGAAGAACTGATTTTTGCTGTGTTTTTTCCTGACCTGTGAAAGGAACAGATCACCCCTTTATCCTGCACATAAACAAACTATTTTATTTTACATTTACAGCTCTGTGTGGCTATGGATTGCATAGGAGAGGATCTCTTTAATTGCTTTTCCAGGAAGTTCTACTGATTGTTTAGTGCCTTATGTCCACCTCTGCACCTCGATCACGTTTACCCGTGCTGATTTAAGAACATAAGAATAGCCATACTGGGTCAGGCCAATGGTCCATCCAGCCCAGTATCCTGCTTCCAACAGTGACCAGTCCAGGTCACAAGTACCTGGCAGAAATCCAATTAGTAGTAACATTCTATGCTATCAATCCTGGCGCAAGCTGTGACTTCCCCCATGTCCATCTCCATGTATGTGACTACTGAGGCAGGTGGTTTGTCCCGCCGAAACATGGTCCTGTGTTGGGTCCTTTCTCCTGTGAAGAGCTTTTGACAATAAACAAATTTCTGTGTTCAATCCAGTGCTGGAGGTCTTTCTGGTTCACCCCTGCTACTTCCTTCGTCTTGCTGTTCGTCCATAGGGGTTTGTTTCTCCTGTTCTCATGCTGTATTATGTGTTTATCAAGGCTCCGGGCCTGCCCTCGCTCATGCTGCTTACATTGTTCAACAGGGGAGATTTTCATTTAGGAGGACCAAGGGAGCAAACAGACATACACACATGCACACACACACACACAATGTAAGTGTACTTTTTTTCTTCCTTCGGAAAATAGAAGGGTCATATTTATTTATTTGTTACATTTGTATCCCACATTTTCCCACCTATTTGTAGGCTCAATGTGGCTTACATAGTACCGGAGAGGCCTTTGCAGGCTCTGGTGTGAACAAATACAGGGTGGTGATGTGGTAAGATCAAGTTCATGTGGGACAGCCACATTAGGGAATCAGAGAACGGAAGAGTTGTGTTACGTCCATTATAAATGTCGACATTAAATTAGATTGAATTTCAATGAAGACAATTTAGGTAAAGTAGGCATGTGTTTAGGGTGCAGAATTATGAAGGTGGCAAAAAGAAATTGGGACTCCCCCCCACTGCTCTCTGATATGCAGGTGGTAACCACCTGAACCTGATCCTCTGTCTTTGCAGGCCTGGATTTAGGCATAAACAACATAGGCAACTGTGTAGGATACCAAATTTTGAAGCTGCTAACTATTCAGACAGAGGAGAAGCCTGTTTTCCCTTCCTTTAGGGCCATTCTCTTCATAGGAGAACTACAAAGGCACTCTGAGCCCTTCCTCATCCTTTCTACAGGGAGAGGAATGGTCAGAAGGAAAAAGGAGGCTATAATGTCTCTGTATAAGATGCCACATTTAGAGCACTGTGTTCTGGAGATTTCACCTTCAAAAAGGTATAAGCAGGATTGGGGCAGTCCAGAGGGTAGCTACTAAAATGATCACTGGTCTTCATCATAAAGCATATGGGACAGACTTAAAGATCTGAATATATATACTTTGGAAGAACGGTGAGAGAGGGAAGATGTGACAGACGTTTAAATACCTCTGTAGCATAAATGCACAGGAGGTGAGTCTCTTTCAATTGAAAGGAAGCTCTGGAGCAAGAGGGCATAGGGTGAAGGTGCATTGGCAATTTAGCATTTCTAAAAGGGCATAATATGTTTTTTATGATTTCACTTGTGAGACGTTTCCAATTGACCCCGATTCCAGTGATGTTATTAACATGTCATTGGAACGCACCAAATAGCCTCTGGAATGCTTAGTAATTTTATGTGTTTTTAGTGATTTTAAAGATTTTTTTTACAGCAATTTGCTGTGATTTTTAGTGTTTCAAGGTCGGCATTAGCTCCTCTTTTGATATTAATGGATTTGTTTTAACACATTTAAGTTTTTTTTTAAAAACAATTCCAAGGGAATTTTAATCGGGATTTTAAGTGCTTTAACCATATTTTGCGCATTTTTCTAACACTTTTATATCTCACTTGTGATTTTTAATTTGACAGCATGATTTTATACGCTTTTAATAAACTAGTGACCTTTGAACTTCACTAAAGATATTATAAACTTGTTGCTACCACGTTTGGTTGTTTAATGAGAAACTATGGAGGGATTGCTGCAATCCAGTAAGTAGATTTTGCATCATTATTATTATTAGTCTGTGTATTTTAATTAGTCTTGATAAGTACTGCAATATTCAGTGGTTTTATGTGAACTGGTTTAGATTTCATCCTGATTGGTATATCTAGAAGGACGTGTGGTTTACATTTCTCCAAGTATGTACTGTTGCCAGTTTATATTCTTGTTTACCCATCCGTGCACACTCATTGACGTGCTTTGGTTTCATTTCATTTCACTGATAGGCACAGTGATGTATAACCATTGCACAGTGTAAGTAATGTGCACATTCAGACACTATTTGTATGTTACAATTTTGATGTTTTTATTTGGTTGAACATATGACATCTTTTGAGCATGTTTTTGCATATGTCTTATTTTGATTCATAAGAAATTTGAATGTTACTTTTTATTTTCATTCATTTAAATGTTGTGAAGTATTTATTGGTATGTGATTTTAACTTTGGGCCCTGCTTACTAAGCTGCGCTGTAGGCGCTCTAGTGTTTTTGGCGCACTCTAAAAATTAGTGCATGCTATCGCTACACACCCATATATTCCTAGGGGTGTCTCTAGCATTAGTGTGCACTAAAAACGCTAGCGCACCTTAGTAAATAGGGCCCTTTATTTTTATTAATTGAAAATGATCTTACAAGCATTCACTTGATACAAAAATATAATCCACCATAGGCAAAGGAAAAAAATTATAATTAAGTAATATACATAGAATGTGATTTTAATTTTATTATTTTATTTGACAGTTTTGTCTCTGACGCAGCCTATTTGGCGAAACATTGCCACATCAGGCATTAGTGTTCATTTGGTGAAATAAAATTAGGTGATTAAATTTGCGGTGGATACAAAACTATTCAAAATTGTCAAAACGCATGCGGATTATGAAGAATTGCAGGAAGATCTTAGGAACCTGGAAGACTGGGCATCCAAATGGCAGATGAAATTTAATTTAGATAAATGCAAAGTGATGCACATTGGGAAGAATAATCCGATTCATAGTTATCTAATGCTAGGGTCCACTTTAGGAGTTGGCACTCAAGAGTAAGATCTTGATATCATTGTAGACAATACGCTGAAATGTTTTGCCCAGTTTGCGTTGGCAGCCAAAAAAGCAAACATGATGCTAGGAATTATGAGGAGAGGGATGCATGGTGCGATCTCACTTTGAGTATTGTGTTCAATTCTGGTTGCTGTATCTCAAAAAAGATATAGCGGAATTAGAAAAGGTTCAAAGAAGAGCAAACAAAATGATAAAGGGGATGGAACTGCTCCCATATGAGGAAAGGCTAAAGAGGTTAGGGCTCTTCAGCTTGGAAAACAGACAACTGAGGGGGGATATAATTGAGGTCTACAAAATCCTGAGTGAAGTGGAACAGGTGAAGGTGAATTGGTACAGTGACTAGATGACACTCACAGGTTTATTTTCGAAAGAGAAGGGCGCCCATCTTCCGACACAAATTGGTAGAAACCAGCCTTCTCTCAGGGTCGCCCAAATTGGCATAATCGAAAGCCGATTTTGGGCGTCCTCAACTGCTTTCCGTCGCGGGGATGACCAAAGTTGACGGGGGCGTGTTGGCACTGTAGCGAAGGCGGGACTGGGGCGTGAATAAGATATGTGCATCCTCAGCCGATAATGGAAAAAAGGGCGTCCCTGACGAGCATTTGGCCGACTTGGTTCATTTTTTTTCACGACCAAGTCTCGAAAAGGTGCCCAAACTGACTAGATGACCACCGGAGGGAACCGGGGATGACCTCGCCTTACTCCCCCAGTGGTCACCAACCCCCTCCCATCCAGCCTCTATGCCAGCCAGTGGTGAATTTTGGTCATCTATGCGACGGAAAGCAGTTGAAGACACCCAAAATTGGCTTTTGATTATGCAGATTTGGGCGACCCTGAGAGAAGGACGCCCATCTCCCGATTTGTGTCGGAAGATGGGCGTCCTTCTCTTTCAAAAATTCATGTGATAGGGGTAAATTCTATAAATGGCGATATAAGTTAGGCACCAAAAAACTGGGCACTAAGATAGTATTCTAGAATGGCATAGTTGTGCACCAAATTTGTTACAAGTGCTAGCGTAAATCTGCAGTTACACGCCAAACTTTAAGTGTTAATACTTATGCCATGTGTATGACTGACGTAAATGGTGGCAGCTAAATGTGGCAGTTGGGTATATAAATGTAACTATTCTGTAAACTGCGCCCATGAATAGTTGGAACATCCCTGTCATTCCCATGCCCCTCCCATGTTAACGCACCCTTTGAATTAGCATGCAAGTCAGTTTACAGAAGACTGGTGTAAGTCAGTTATACATGCAACTGCTAATTACTGCCAATTAGTGCTTGTTAGACCAATTATTGGTACTTTCCTCCAATTAAGTGCCAATTATGTAGCTGAGTGCACAAATGCACACCTAACTTTTTGTGCCATATATAGAATTTGGGGGTTAATTTGGATCTTTGCTGAACATTATCCTGGACATGTATAAGGAAATTTGTCTATTCCCTCCCACCCCCCAATTCTGATTCCCATTCTTGACCCCCCCCCCCCCCAAGAGTATTGGTCCCTTCCCATCCCCCACCCAACAAGATTATACTCCTCTCATGACTCATGCCAACAAGAACCTGGCCTCTTCTTAGACCTCTGGCAAGAGAAGCACCTCTCCTTCTCACCACCTTTGAAAGAAGCACTCTTCCTGGATCCCCCACATGCCTCTCCCCTTGAAGTACCCAGTCACTCCTGTAGGCCTCTTCCTGCACATACCTACTAAGGAATACTGCCTAATTATGAGTATTATCCAAGTTCACTCAATTGCAACATTTTGGTGATGAGTCAATTAAGCATGTAAAGACTAGTATTGGCTTGGTATATGATTACACCTCTGTCTGGTGTTAGTTTATTATTACTTTTTTATGCTAAGGGGTAATTTTATAGAAAGACCCCCATGAAAATTCTCAAGATATGCCTATTTTATGAAGTCATAAGTTAAGTGCCTATGCAGCTTTATATAAAGTGCTCCTATAATGACCCCCAATAGTGCACAAATTAACTCACACAAATTATACTGGCTCCAAAGATGGTGCAAATGTGTGTTTACATTGAAACTCTTCCCAAATGATGCCTCTGGGACTGCAGATGGCTAAAAGTAGACACAACTTTCTAGCGCACTACTTTTCTGCATGTTTGATTTTATAATAGCTATTACTGCATGTATCATATGCTTTACACATAGAAAAGGCTTTATAACGTTACCTCCTATGAGCAGCAACAAATGTGCCTTCCCGAAATTTGCCTCTCCGAAAGCTGTCGCACAGATTTACACCTGCTGTCAGGCAGGAGGATCTCTGTGTATGTATATAGTGGTGGAAATCTTTGCATATGCATGATATTTTATAAAATACACACATAAGGTCTGATGTCACCCTTGCTGTGCCCATTCTGCACACTTAGGGATATGTACATGTTTATCGCAGAAAGGTAAGTGCTACTTTTCCTGAGCACTTATTTTTGTGCACCTTCATCCCCAGGTAATTTTTAAAAATGTTTTGAGTAGATAGGTGTGGTAGCCGTGTTAGTCTACTTTTAAAGGTAGTCAGTAGAAATAAAACAAAACATGGAAAAGAAAGCCACCCAACTTAAAACACAAGCTAATTAGAAGTAAGCTCCCAACACAGACTCAAAAAGAAAAGAATAGCACACATCCTTGTAATATATCCAGCTGCAAACTATGCCAAAACATTTCACAGGACCCCACGGTCATTCACAAAGGAAAAATATTCAACATTAAGGAATCTTTCACGTGCTCATCTTCCAATGTGGTATATATCATTCAGTGTAAAAAATGCAACGAAGGCTGCTACATTGGAGAAACCAGTCAGATGCTAAAGAAGAGATTTAATTTACATAGACACCATATGAAAAATGCCAGTACTAAGAAAGATGTCACGCCTGTGGGGCAGCACTTTACAAAACCAGAACACTGTACCAGTGACTTCATGGTAAGAATCTTAAAAGGGAACTTTAAAACAATTCAGGAACGTAAGACCTTTGAAGTCAGAATGATTAAATATTTTGACACCCACCAGACAGGACTTAACAAAGATCTGGGTTTTCTAGCCCATCATAAACCATAAAATTGTACTGCTTTGTCACCCTTCTGTCTCCATGCGTATCTCCCTGTCCCTCATCCACCCGACTCTTCCAGTCTCTCACCTATCCACCCCCCCATCCTGTTAGACTGTCACTGAAATGCTTTCATGTTTCACTTATTTATACTGTCATCTACCAACATTTGCTTATTTCCGATCTGACAAAATAGGGCAACTTTCGAAAGCTAATCAAGAAAGTATTAAGTCATGTCCAATAAAAAAGGTATCATCTTATTTTTTTTCCATGTTTTATTTTGTTTTATTTCTATTGATTACCTACAAATTTTTTAGAAGTAGTTTATTGAGAATTGAGACACAATACAGCATTTGAACAATAACAAAAATAAAATTAAAAAAAAACAAAAATAAAAAAAACAGACAACAATGTCCGGAGATTCCAAACTCAAGATACATAATGACAATGCTTGTAGCACTTTTTGATATAAGTAGAAGAAAAAAAAAAAAAAGAAACTGCTATGGAGTACATCAAGAATCATTCCCCACCCCCATCTCCAGGCAATTTTATAAGTATCTACATGAGAATGTAGTTGTACATCAGTATCCTTCAATGGCAGTCCCCGGAGAGCTCTGGGTTTGTTTGTTTTTCTTTTCTGCTACTCTACCCAGGCGCAGGACACAAGGGGGAAATGGGTAGGGAACAGCTGCATGCTTGAAGGACAAAGCATTTCTCAGTAGACGAAAAAGAATGCATTTGGAAATGCTCACAACCTTCAGGATACCCCTAATGAAGAGTGAAGGTGGGCTGAAAGAGATGGATGTCATTGACACACTGGTCAGCGGTGTTGTGGCCCCACATGGAAAGAGATTTGGTAGCTCTCCTTCAGCTCCTTAGAATCCAAAGCGGCCCCAGCTTAAAAAAGACTGAAGACCACTGTTCTACATACTGGAGCTGCTTATAAAATTGCTCCAGTGTGGTGTACTTTTTTGTTGTACTGCTTATATATTTATATGTCAAATTATATATTTATATTGCCTGATTTGCAGGGCCTGCAAGGGGGATTTATTTTCTTTTAATTGTAAGTGAACTGGCATTCAACTATCTTTATCTTTCTTGTTCAAGTATATGCTTGGAAAAGTGAACTATAAACTTCAGAAAATAAAAATAAATTAAAAAATTGTGGAAAGGATCGTAGTCTTTTGCCTATGGAAATAGCTTTGAAAACTGTCCTCTTAGATTTTAGACACCTCAACCATATGTATATCCACAACAGGAAGTGGGTTACTGCATTGCTCATACATTTTCCTATGGCCTATTGATTATCTGCTGAATACTCGCAACCAGTAGACAATTAGAGGAAGCAGGAGCACAACGATTAAAAGAAACACTACTTGCTGGCCTTTTGCTCGCTGATAACCAGTGTAGTATTGTTACAGTGTCATGGTATTTTCAGCTCAAGATGAGAGCGGCAGGGAAGAGGATAGTGAGAGAGAGAGAGAGACCAAAGGGAAGGAAGCAAAGAGAGAAGGGGAAGAGAATGAACTTGAGTGAAAATGTGATGTACTTCAGACAAATAAAGTTGTATAGCTGATGGATGGAAAATTTCCTTATCCAAATCTGACAGGAATACTCAGGAAACTGGGTAACAAAAAAACGTAAGGACTGCCATACTGTGTCAGCTCAAAAGTTCCATCTAGCCCAGGAACCAGTTTCCAACCATGGCTAATCCAGGTTACAATCTCCAGGCAGGATCTTAAAAAAGTAACTAGATTCCTTGCTGCTTTCTTCCAGGGATAAGCAGTGGCTTTCTCCTAGTCAAGGGCATTTATGTTCAGGAAGTGAGCCTTTTTCAACTGAAGGAGAGCTCTGGAATGAAGGGGCATATGATGAAGTTAAGAGGAATATAAGCTTAGGAGTAATCTAAGAATGTATTATTTCATGGAAAGGGTGGTGGAGGCATGGAATGGCCTCCCTGTGGAGGCTGTGGAGTCAAGGACTGTCGGAATTTAAAAAGGCATGGGATAAGCATGTGGGATCGCTTAGGAAAAGGAAGAGTTAGGGGTTACAGAGGATGGGCAAACTGGATGGACCATATGGCCTTTATCTGCCGTCATGTTTCTATGTTTCTATAATAGCATCATATGGATTTTTCCTCCAGGAACTTGTACAAACCTTTGTTAAACCCAATTACACTAACTTCTTTTACCATGTCTTCCTGCAGTTGGCCTTTATCTTCTATTATCTTCATCTTTTGTATATTAAGCTCAGATGATATGTGAGGAAGTATTTCTTTGCTGAGGAGATACCAGTGGAGGTGATGGAAGCTGCTGAGTTGGGCATGCTACAGAGGACAGATACTGAGAGCAGTGGTGGGAACAGGGTTAATATGTTGACTGAAAGGCATGGGAGTGACCTGGTGTTGGTCTGAGTATGGGAATTTGCATGCCTGTGTACTAAAGAAGAAGACAGTTTGGACACACTAAGGGGATCCTTTTACTAAGGTGCACTGAAAAATGGCCTGCGCTGGTGTAGACGTGTGTATTGGATGCGCGCAGGTCCATTTTTCAGCTGACTTGCAAAAGAGGCCTTTTTTGGGGGGAGGGGCAAAAACGGACGCGTGGCAAAATAAAAATTGGCGTGCGTCCATTTTGGGCCTGAGACCTTACTGCCACCCATTAACCTAGCAGTAGGGTCACACGCGTTAACCGGCTGGTAATGGTCTATGCGTGTATAATGCCGATTACTGCCTGGTTAGCGTGCTTAGTGGAAGCACGTAAAAAATGTAATTACTGCCCGGGCCACGTGGTAGCAGGGCGGTAGTTCAAAATTAAAACGCTGCTTAGTAAAAGGGGCCCTTAGTGGGCCAAGTGCTCATTCTTTTGTGTCATCTACTATGTTAATTTGAGAAACAAGAGAATTAGAGAAACTGAGGCAGAAGAAAGGAAGTGACACTGGGGGCATAGAGACAGAGCAAAATGGTAAACGGGACAAAGATAAAGTAAATGCAGCAGAACCAGGAGGATTTTGAGTTAATGCTGGGACATAAGCTTGGGGTTTGTTGCAGAGAAAAGTACAGAGGGGCACAAGCAAACCTAAGAAAGATGAAATTGTGGAGGAGGAGGAAGAAGAGATGGTAACAAAGGAAAACCGTAGTGAGAGGACAGAAAATAGTAAAAGGGTAGGAAACATCCGAAAGAGAAATTGAATCCCTCTGTCTTGGGCTTTAGTCGTAGGCAGAAAGGTCAGGGTTTCTCTGTGAGTTTTTAAACATTAAACCTAGTTTTTCCTGATCGTGGTCTTCTTGAGTTATGCATTTTCTTTAACAAACATGTTCTGCTTTTGTTTCTTATCTGTGCATTAACTGGACTCCCATGTTTACATTTCTTTCTTGCGAGTTGAAAATGCTGAGTACATTCTCAGCTATTGGTTTCAGACTATGCCAGCCTTGACTCAAACCCCTTCAATACTCAACTATGCTAAATATCTTCAACCACATCCGCTAGCAACAGAGTTCACAGTATGCCTATTGAGGGACAAAATACTTATATCCATTTCATTTTAAATATGCAAACTGTTAGTTTTATAGGCGCAATCCGGTGGATTCTATATAGTGTGCCCGCACATAGAAATCTGCGCTGAAATCGAGGCATATTCTATAACGACATGCATAACTTAATTGGCTTAACAAGCTAATCAACGTTGATGACAGCACTTAATAAGTAATGAGCACTAATTGGCAATAATTAGAATTTACACGCACAACTCTCTAAGCGTATTCTGTAATGAACTGCACCTAAATTGTAATGCATGCAGTTCAAAAGGGGCATGGCTATGGGTGGGGAATTGGGCATTTCGTGGGCATTCCAAAATTTACACGCATAGTAATAGAATATGAACCAGTGTGCATAAATCTACGTGTGGGAATTTACGCCATGTTTTTGTTGGTGTAAATGGAGGTGCATAGTTTTAGGTGCTGGGATATCAACTAAGCCTATATACCACACCCAAATCTAGGAGCCATTTATAGAATATGCTTAGGTGGAAATGTTTATCGCGCAGATTTTTTTTAGGTGCCTTGTATACAATCTGGCCCAATACGTGCAACTAACAGGTTGCAGAACACATTGGACAATATATTTTTTCACTCTGAAGCTGGGAGAAGAATCCAAGATGGTGTTAACCATGCTGGATGCGATCTGATCCTTGGCATTAAGATCTAACTACTCCATGGGGATAGGTAAGAAGAAAGCTAAATACAGGTTTATCTACTGGAGCCATCAACCTTACCTGTTGCTGGCCCGATGGACACGTTTGTGACCCAGAACACTTGACTACTGAGGGTCAAACCTGCCTAGAGCATGGTATACCTTGAAGGGCCCTGTTACCTAAGGTGCATTAACATTTTTAAAGCGCCTACAATTAGCGCTTGCGCTAACCGTGTAGGTGCCTATAGGGATATTATAGGCGCTTACACAGTTAACGTGCGTACATGGTTAACACGCATTAAAAATGTTAACGTGCCTATAACACATCTTAGTAAACAGGGCCCTAAGTTTGGTGCTGTGATGACCTCCATTGAAATCTGGCCGTGAAATCAAGATAGCTGTGAGGAAGTGATTGGAAACTGGGAGACTTGATTGGTTCTGTGCTGTTGCTGCAGGAAAGGAAAGGAAAACAGGCCGATTTACGAAGCTTTTTTTTGCCTGGACACAGAATAGAAAAAAAGCATTAATAAATCAGGCCCATGCTTTTTATCTGCCACTGTAATCTAGGTTTCTATTTGTCTGAACTCTTTTAGATAGTAAATAACTGTAAGAGTTGCTACACCGGTTTGATCATCCATAGCTGTCATGTTTTCTGGGTTAGAGCTTTTTACTTTGATTTAGTTGCATAGGATGGTAGGGGCATCAGTCCTTGGTTCTGAAATCCTTTATGGCTGGAGTTTGGACTCCTGAGTGGTATATCTTACTCCAAAGATAATTTAGGGGCCCCTTTACTAAGCCGCGCAAGTGTCTACTCGTGCCCAATGTGCGCCAAAATGGAGTTACTGCTTGGTTTCCGCGTGGCTCTTGTAATTTCATTTTTGGTGCGCGTAGGTCATTACCGCCCGGTTACCGCATGAGACTTTACCAATAGGTCAATGGCTGGCGGTAAGGTCGCAGACTCAAAATGGATGTGCGACAATTTTGATTTTGCCGCACATCCATTTTTGACAAAAATTTTAAAAGGGCCTTTTTTACAGGTGCTCAGAAAAATGGATTGGCGCACACCCAAACCCCCTGCCTACACTACCGCAAGCCATTTTTCCGTGCACCTTAGTAAAAAGACCCCATAATACATAGGAAATTTATATTCTGCATTTCAGAAGTAAAGTACCCATTCAGTGCAGATTGCAGTAACAATGAAATGTCACAGTTCCAAAAAGATAAGTTCAAATACTCCCACACATTAAACAATGTATCCGTACATAGAAATAAGGCTGAGGGGGATACGTTCTTGCTGCTATTTCACTGTGCAAATGGATGCACTGGCTTCAGTGAGAATTACCATATTTTCACGCATATACCCCCGGATTCTATATATCGCGCCTAGTATTCCACGCCAAAATCCAGGAGTATTTTCGCTCTTATCTTAATTGGCTTAACAAGCTAATCAGTGTTGATAACAAGTCTTAATGAGCAATGATGAGCACTAATTGGCAATAATTAGAATTTACACGCATAACTCGCTAAGCGTATTCTGTAACGCGCTGTGCCTAAATTCTAATGCATGCAACCAGAAAAGGGGTGTGTGGTTATATCCGGGCGTTTTGTGGGCATTCCAAAATAAACGCGTGTTGTTATAGAATATACCCCTGTGTGCCTAAATCTATGTGCTGGCATTTACGCCACGCTTCCCTTGATGTAAATAGATGCATGTAGTTTTAAGCGCTGTGAAATCAACTACGCATATTTTGTATACCACACCTAAATATAGGCGCTGCTTACAGAAAACGCTTGGGCAGAAATTTATATTGTGTGGAGTTTTTTTTTATTTTTGTTACATTTGTACCCCACGCTTTCCCACTCATAGCAGGTTTAATGCGGCTTACATATTATATACAGGTACTTATTTGTACCTGGGGCAATGGAGGGTTAAGTGACTTGCCCAGAGTCACAAGGAGCTGCCTGTGCCTGCAGTGGGAATTGAACCCAGTTCCCCAGGACCAAAGTCCACCACGCTAACCACTTTGCCACTCCTCCACTTTTCAAGCACCTTAAGTAGAATCTGGCCTATAATGCGCGCGATATATATGTTTTTTACATAATTTTTTACACCCTGCGCATTATGGGGTCCTTTTACAAAGGCGTACTGAAAAATGGCTTGCAGTAGTGTAGGCTTGGGTTTTAGACGCGTGCCAATCCATTATTTCAGCGCGCCTGTAAAAAAGGCCTTTTTAAAATTTTTTGCGAAAAATGGACGTGAGGCAAAATCAAAATTGCCGCGTGTCCAGTTTGGATCAGAGACCTTACTGCCAGCCATTGACCTAGCGGTAAAATCTCATGCGGTAACCGGGCAGTAATGATCTGCGCCCATCAAATGCCACAGCGCGCGGCCAAAAATAAAAATTATTTTTCAGATGCTCATATCGGACATGTGCCAAAAATGAAATTACCGCAAGAGCCACGCGGTAGTCGTGCGGTAACTCCATTTGGGCGCACGTAAACGCTTACACAGCTTAGTAAAAGGGCCCCTCTATACGTGAGCACATTTTACCAGTTTATATTTATCAGTTGCATTCCTTGTGTTCGTCAGTCTTCTTTTGTCCGCGCTCGGGACAGTCGTGTTTGCGCCGTTTGTGCCCCTTAAGTTGACCCTCGCGCGTCTTTTAGCTTTTGCTTAGACAAAAAAAAAAGGGATTTTGAGAAAAGACCTTTTCGGTCTTTTTTCCCCTTCCCGTATTTCCAGTTTTTTGCCCCGCTAAGTTTACTTTCGTTTTCGGGGTAGGCCCTTTTGAGGCCTCGGTTCGAGTTTTTTCTCTCCCTCTTTTTTGGTGCCTTTTCCACCATTACGAGTTTTGATTTTGCCGGTGTGATTTTTCCGCCCATGTCATCGAAGTCTCCCAGCGGCTTCAAGAAGTGCACCCAGTGCGCCTGGGTAATCTCGCTCACTGCTTGGCTGTAGTAGCAGCGGCGCTTCGCAGGCTGGGAGTGCACGTGTTCCCCTATCTCGACGATTGGGTGGTGAAGAACACATCCGAGGCAGGAGCTCTACAGTCCATGCAGATGACTATTCGCCTCCTGGAGCTACTGGGGTTTGTGATAAATTATCCAAAGTCCCATCTTCTCCCAGTACAGAGACTCGAATTCATAGGAGCTCTGCTGGATTCTCGGACTGCTCGTGCCTATCTCCCAGAGACGAGAGCCAACAACTTGTTGTCCCTCGTCTCGCAGGTGCGAGCATCCCAGCAGATCACAGCTCGGCAGATGTTGAGATTGTGGGCCACATGGCCTCCACAGTTCATGTGACTCCCATGGCCCACCTTCACATGCGATCTGCTCAATGGACCCTAGCTTCCCAGTGGTTTCAGGCTGCTGGGGATCTAGAAGACGTGATCCACCTGTCCACGAGTTTTCTCAAATCCCTGTATTGGTGGACGATTTGGTCCAATTTGACTCTGGGACGTCCTTTCCAAATTCCTCAGCCACAAAAAGTGCTGACTACGGATGCGTCTCTCCTGGGGTGGGGAGCTCATGTCGATGGGCTTCACACCCAGGGAAGCGGGTCCCTCCAGGAACGTGATCTGCAGATCAATCTCCTGGAGTTACGAGCGGTCTGGAACGCTCTGAAGGCTTTCAGAGATCAGTTGTCCCACCAAATTATCCAAATTCAGACAACCAGGTTGCCATGTATTACATCAACAAGCAGGGGGGCACCGGATCTCGCCCCCTGTGTCAGGAAGCCGTCAGCATGTGGCTTTGGGCTCGCCGTCAGGGCATGGTGCTCCAAGCCACATACCTGGCAGGCGTAAACAACAGTCTGGCCGACAGACTGAGCAGGATTATGCAACCTCACGAGTGGTCACTCAACTCCCGAGTAGTGCGACAGATCTTTCAGGTGTGGGGCACCCCCTTGGTAGATCTCTTTGCATCTCGAGCCAACCACAAGGTCCCTCAGTTCTGTTCCAGGCTTCAGGCCAACGGCAGACTGGCATCGGATGCCTTCCTCCTGGACTGGGGGGAAGATCTGCTGTATGCTTATCCTCCCATACCTCTGGTGGGGAAGACTTTGTTGAAACTCAAGCAAGACCGAGGCACCATGATTCTGATTGCTCCCTTTTGGCCGCGTCAGATCTGGTTCCCTCTTCTTCTGGAGTTGTCCTCCGAAGAACCGTGGGGATTGGAGTGTTTTCCGACCCTCATCACACAGGACGAAGGGGCGCTTCTGCATCCCAACCTCCAGTCTCTGGTTCTCACGGCCTGGATGTTGAAGGCGTAGACTTTGCCTCTTTGGGTCTGTCGGAGGGTGTCTCCCGTGTCTTGCTTGCTTCCAGGAAAGATTCCACTAAGAGGAGTTACTTCTTTCTATGGAGGAGGTTTGCTGTCTGGTGTGACAGCAAGGCCCTAGATCCTCGCTGTTGTCCTACACAGACCCTGCTTGAATACCTTCTGCACTTGTCTGAGTCTGGTCTCAAGACCAACTCTGTAAGGGTTCACCTTAGCGCAATTAGTGCATACCATTACCATGTGGAAGGTAAGCCGATCTCAGGACAGCCTTTAATTGTTCGCTTCATGAGAGGTTTGCTTTTGTCAAAGCCCCCCGTCAAACCTCCTACAGTGTCATGGGATCTCAATGTCGTTCTCACCCAGCTGATGAAACCTCCTTTTGAGCCACTGAACTCCTGCCATCTGAAGTACTTGACCTGGAAGGTCATTTTCTTGGTGGCAGTTACTTCAGCTCATAGAGTCAGTGAGCTTCAAGCCCTGGTAGCCCAGGCCCCTTACACCAAATTTCATCATAACAGAGTAGTCCTCCGCACTCACCCTAAGTTCTTGCCAAAGGTTGTGTCGGAGTTCCATCTGAACCAGCAATTGTCTTGCCAACATTTTTTCCCCGTCCTTATTCCTGCCCTGCTGAACGTCAGCTGCACACATTGGACTGCAAAAGAGCATTGGCCTTCTATCTGGAGCAGACACAGCCCAACAGACAGTCCGCCCAATTGTTTGTTTCTTTTGATCCCAACAGGAGGGGAGTGGCTGTTGGGAAACGCACCATATCCAATTGGCTAGCAGATTGCATTTCCTTCACTTACGCCGAGGCCGGGCTGGCTCTTGAGGGTCATGTCACGGCTCATAATGTTAGAGCCATGGCAGCGTCAGTGGCCCACTTGAAGTCAGCCACTATTGAAGAGATTTGCAAAGCTGCAACGTGGTCATCTGTCCACACATTCACATCTCATTACTGCCTGCAGCAGGATACCCGACGCGACAGTCGGTTTGGGCAGTCAGTGCTTCAGAATCTGTTCGGGGTTTAGAATCCAACTCCACCCCCCTAGGCCCATGTTTTATTCTGTTCCAGGCTACACTCTCTGTTAGTTGGATAAGTTGTTAGGTCAATCTCAGTTATGTCCTCGCCGTTGTGAGGCCCAATTGACCATGTTTGTTGTTTTGAGTGAGCCTGGGGGCTAGGGATACCTCATCAGTGAGAACAAGCAGCCTGCTTGTCCTCGGAGAAAGCGAATGCTACATACCTGTAGAAGGTATTCTCCGAGGACAGCAGGCTGATTGTTCTCACAAACCCGCCCGCCTCCCCTTTGGAGTTGTGTCTTCCCTGGTTTGTCTTGCTACATATGGGACTGACGAACACGAGCCGGTTCGGGCGGGAAGACAGCCGCGCATGCGCGGTGCGCATCAGCGCGCGAGGACTAGCAAAGGCCTTTGCTAGTAAAGTGTTCCGATTGGAGGGGCTGCCGTGGACGTCACCCTATCAGTGAGAACAATCAGCCTGCTGTCCTCGGAGAATACCTTCTACAGGTATGTAGCATTCGCTTTAACAGCAATAGTTGGGCACTAACAATCAATTATTGATGTTAATTGGCATACATCTGGCTTCACACTATTCTGTAAGGCAATGTGCCTATCTCCCATTGCGTGCATCTCATAGGGGGGCGTGGCAATGGGAGGAGCATGGCCATGTCACGGGTGCTCTGAAAATTTGCCCACATAGTTATAGAATACTAGGTTAGTGCGCCTAACTTGGGCGCCACATGCACACCAGTTTCAACAGGCGTGAGTCTGGCGCCAGCAGTTACATGATAATGTTGAAACCTTCTGCTCAGTGTGCTGCTGTGGCTAAGAAAGCAAATAGAATGTTAGGTATTATTAGGAAAGGAATGGAAAACAAAAATGAGGACGTTATAATGCCTTTGAATCGCTCCATGGTGCGACCGCACCTTGAGTATTGTGTTCAATTCTGGTCGCAGCATCTCAAAAAAGGTATAGTGGAATTAGAAAAAGTACAGAGAATGCGACGAAAATGATAAAGGGGATGGGACGACTTCCCTATGAGGAAAGGCTAAAGCGGCTAGGGCTCTTCAGCTTGGAGAAAAAGCGATTGAGGGGTGATATGATAGAGGTCTATAAAATAATGAGTGGAGTGGAACGGGTAGACATGAAGCGTCTGTTTACGCTTTCCAAAAATACTAGGACTAGGGGGCATGCGATGAAGCTACAAAGTAGTAAATTTAAAACAAATCGGAGAAAATATTTCTTCACTCAACGTGTAATTCAACTCTGGAATTCGTTGCCAGAAAATGTGGTAAAGGCAGTTAGCTTAGCAGCGTTTAAAAAAAGGTTTGGACGGTTTCCTAAAGGAAAAATCCATAGGCCATTATTAAATTGAACTTGGGGAAAATCCACTATTTCTGGGATAAGCAGCATAAAATGTTTTGTACTTTTTTGGGGATCTTGCCAGGTGTTTGTGACCTGGATTGGCCACTGTTGGAAACAGGATGCTGGGCTTGATGGACCTTTGGTCTTTCCCAATATGGCAATTCTTATGTACTGATCCATGTGTAAGCGCTAATCTATTAAGTGCAAATGTGCCTTTTATAGAATCTGGCCCAGAATGTCCTCAAAGGCATAAATGGCATCCTTAGTAATCCTTGTCACCAAAGGACTCCTCAAAACCTTCAGTCAGTTTAATTTTCACTCTCATCACTGAAATACTGGAGTGCTGCCTGCAGACAACCTTCTGTAATGACCCTGCTATATCCGTGCATTTCCTGAATGTATACATCATTTCTGCTTTTGCTACGATAGCACATTATATACTTATTACTCGCATACGTAATTTCTGTGTGTTAACCCCCTAATTCTATAAAAGTTACCAAGAATTTTATGTCTAAATTTGGGTGTGCGCCCAATTTGCACGTGCAATTTAATTAAATGATGAGCTAATTAGTGCCAAAAATTGGCTTTTTAACAAGCAATTATTGGCACTAATTAGATTTCATTTGCATGTACGCACATAAATATAGGCTTGGGATCTGCGCTTAAAATATCTGTGCAATCAGAAAAAGGGGGCATGGAAATGGGCGAGTCATGGGATAGCTGGCTGTGTCCCACTGAATGCCACTGACTTAGCCGGTTATGTTCAGACCGGCCAAAAAGAAACCGGATATTCAATACCAGTCACTGGAAACAGCCCGGCATTGAATGTCTGGGTTTAGCGTTGACCGTGGGAGTTAACCGGGCTAGCTGTCACGGTCTGAGTAATGGCCCCACAGACTCTACTAGGCACCAGGTATAATGGGAGCCAAATTAATTAATATCCAGTAAGATCTCTGCAACTCATATTTAACACTTTTTTTCACAAATATCCAACCGCCAACTCCCCTCCCACCCCCAGGTTAATGTTTCTTGATCTCTGTGATTTTCTTCTCTCTTTTAGATCACTGTGGGAGTAATTTTACAAGGGGGAAGGGTGCATCTAGGTTTAGGGTGCTAAGAACGTGCATGAATGTCAGTATATTACTCATTTAGATAAGTGACAAGGAGGCTAGTGGTTTGAGCACTTGACATCCAGGAGTGTCTGGTTCATATCCCACTGCTGCTGCTTGTGATCTTGTCTCAAGGTAGTCTCCACACCTGTTTTCTCAAAGCAGAAAACAGGTCTGGAGACTACCTTGAGACAGCGTACAGCGAAACATGGATCTATGTTGGTGACATCGGGTCTCCATTATGTACTATTTATTGAAGGTGAAAAGCTAAGTATTAATTTGGAATCTAAAGATGACAATAAGTGTGGGAAAATTAAGATAAATGATACAAGTGAATATTATAATGAAAAAATAAGTAAAAAAAACAAAAATTGGGGTTGATGAGGATTGCGGTACTGCCTCCTAAACATGCTTGGCTCATAATTAGCTACTATAGAGGCAGACACGCTGATCTGATGATCCTATTAAAGCACCTTTGATTAATTAGACCATTGTGTTTGAATAAGGACGTATGTCATGTGAATTCGAGTATAATGAGACATAGGAATATATAGGCATCTCTAGCATTTAGCGCACGCATATTTAACATACGCACTAAAAACGCTAGAATGCCTTTGTAAAAGACCCCCTAATGAATTACTATATAGCCATATGTAGGGTCCTTGCTGACAGGACTATGGGGCTGAGAAGTTTCTTGAGGGGTCACCCATCTGTCCAGCTTTACACATAGCTACAGCTTCATGACTGCTCCTGATGGTACACAGAATGGCTCTATATACTTTTGGGACAAAACTAGAAACACCATCTGACATGAATCTTGTATACTACATTTCCAAATCTTATTAGCACAGTGACTCAGCTTTCCTTGGTACAGAGTTTGAACTTTCCACCTGAGCTGACCAAGTTTAATGCAACTAAAAACTGGTTTCAGTCAGGCTGAACTGCACTTTTTATGTAGAACACGGCAAGCAGTGCTACACATAAACATGAAAAGAGAAGGCATCAAAAGTTCTAACCTTCACTTTTCATTTCAATCCTCTGTGCTAATAAGACCTGGTAAGGGAGGGTGTGGATGGCATGACAAAGGCTCTGGCGCAGCTTGAAGAATGGTCCAAAAATTGGCAGCTAAGATTTAATGCTAAGAAATGCAGGGTCATTGCACTTAGGTTACAAGAATCCAAGGGAACGGTACAATATAGGGGGGTGAAGTGCTTCTGTGTATGGAAGAACAACGAGACAAGACTCTGGTGAGGCCCCATTTGGAATACTGTGTGCAATTCTGGAGACTGCACCTACAGAAGGATATAAACAAGATGGAGTTAGTCCAGAGGGCGATTACTAAATTGGTAAGCGGTCTCCGTCGTAAAACATATAAGGACAGGCTTATGAATCTCGACATGTATATCTTAGAGAGGCAGGAGAGAGGGGATATGATAGAGATGTTTAAATACCTCAGTGAAGTTAATGTACAGGAGGAGAGCCTTTTTCAAATGAAGAAAAACTCTGGAATGAGAGGGCATAGGATAAAGTTAAGAGGAAATAGGCTTAGGGGGGAATCTAAAAAAATGCTCTTTCATGGAAGGGGTGGTAGATGCGTGGAATGGCCTCCCGGTGGAGGTCGTGGAGACGAAGACTGTGTCAGAATTTTTAAAATAATGGGACAGGCAAGTGAGATCCCTTAGGAAAAGGAATACTGAGGATGAGCAGACTGGATGGGCCATTTGGCCATTATCTTCTGTCATGTTTCTATGTTTCTTCATAGTTAAATTCTGTTTTACAGCCTCCTTAAACCCCATCCACCCAAAGCCAAGAGAAATGCAGTGAGGGTAGGCAGGAGGCCTTTCTGGTTTCCAAGAGCATCAGCCTTGAATTTGTTATTTGGATGTTAGCCCACTCAGCATAAACCGGAGAACTGTATGAGCAAGCATATGGCAGTAACAAATCTGAGGACCAGGAGTGAGATGATAAACCAGTCCTGGATTTCTGACAACCCCATCCTGATGCATAATGGAGCTGCTGCACTGATTTCCATTATAGATAGAATCAGGATCTACCGATACCAAACTGCTTTGGGATGAAAGTTTAAAATCAGGACTGGCCAACGTGTTCCCTTCTGGAACTGGGTAACTTGGCAGCTTTGCACTGGAAGACACTAGTTTTTGTATGTTTATTGGTATAGACAGAAGTGGAGCCAGCTTGAAGTTATGTGGGGAGTGAGAGTGGCATGAGAGCAGACTTCCTCCGACACTGGTGCACATTTTAAATGGGGAAGAGACGGCTTTTCAGCTTGGAGAAGAGACGGCTGAGGGGAGACATGATAGAGGTATTTAAAATAATGAGTAGAGTGGAACAGGTGGATGTGAAGCGTCTGTTCACACTTTCCAAAAATACTAGGACTAGGGGGCATGCGATGAAACTACAGTGTAGTAAATTTAAAACAAATCGGAGAAAATGTTTCTTCACCCAACGCGTAATTAAACTCTGGAATTCGTTGCCGGAGAACGTGGTGAAGGCGGTTAGCTTGGCAGAGTTTAAAAGGGGGGGTTAGACGGTTTTCTAAAGGACAAGTCCATAAACTGCTACTAAATGGACTTGGGAAAAATCTACAATTCCGGGAATAACATGTATAGAATGTTTGTACATTTGGGAAGCTTGCCAGGTACCTTTGGCCTGGATTGGCCGCTGTCGTGGACAGGATGCTGGGCTCGATTGACCCTTGGTCTTTTCCCAGTGTGGCATTACTTATGTACTTATGTACTAACGTGTTGAGGAAAAATAGGCGCCGACACCTTCGGAAGTCCGTTTTGGGGAGTGGCCACTCCCCTGGCACCCCCCGCCCTAGCTACGCCACTGGGTATAGAACAGTGATTCCCCATCTTGGCAGAACCCAGTTAGTCAGATTTTCAGGATATCCACAATTAATATACATGAGATAGATTTGCATACCAAGGAGGCAGTGTATTCAAACTGATCTCATGAATATTCATTGTGGATATGTTGAAAACCTGACTGGCTTGGGGTTCCTCCAGGACAGGTTTGGGGATCACTGATGTAAGAAAACATGAAATGAGTAACTTGTGTTACCTGTTGGAAAGCCTGAGAAATCCTTTAATTATTCCAGCTGATTTCTCTCTGTTAGCAGTGATTAGATCAAATTCTGTCTTCTGGACTGGAAAAGCTCTCCTTGTATACCGTGACTTCGTTAAGGACAGTCAATTATCAGTGCTTTGGGGGACAAGCAGGGGGCTTTCTGGGACATGCAGGCAGTATGATTTAGGAGGTAGTGGAAACAGAGCAGAAAACTGGAGAGATGCCATGAAAGGAAGAATGAGCCATTTGTAATGTTCTCTTAGTATGAAAAATTGAAAACTAATGTGAGCCTTGTGGTAAAATATATAAGAGATGTGCCAAGGGGGGTCCCTTATATTTGTCTTGGTGTATTAGGCTCAAAGCCACAACCCAGGCATGTACCAGGGAGCTACTCACTTGCTCTTATTCTTTCCCCACACCACTGACCCTCCAAAAATGTACTCGTCCCCTCCTTCCCCTTTTCCTTTCAACAGGTTCACTTTTACCTAAACTTTAAATGACTCAGACTTAAACTATTTTGTTTGAAGATATCTTTTATTACGTGGGTGTAGATGTTTTTGGCATAAAACTTCCAGAAACCTCCGGAAACCTCTTTGGTTTTACATTAGTCTCATTATTCCTAAATGAAAAATTACCAACAGAGATTAGAGGTGATGATTCATTCATGTTGTATTATGAACTGCAGTGAAAGGTCTCGGGTCCATTGTTATGGCAAGGAAGATTTTATAAATAAGGAAAGGAAGAAAGAAAGAGATTTTCATCTACCTTCACTGTGGATAATTTTTTTCTGGGCAAAACACCATGCAAACTGTTGAATAAACAAGAGGGTGTGTATAGTTCTGATCTCCAACATTGGAACAAAAGGACTTTCATATTTGCCCTCATAGGCCTTAATTTTATAAAAGGGCGCCTATATGAGATGTGAAAATAAAACAGATACCTATTTAATCCTAGTTTGTAAAAACATCAAATTTGGTGTAAATGGCTGTGTGTATTCTATGCATGTACTCATGTATGTCATAAAGAACATATGTACATTTCATTTTTTCCTCTGCTGTGCCCAAACTATATCCCTGGGAACACCGCACATGGGTAAATTCTATATAGTTTGCTAAAAGGTGCCAAAAAACTGGGTGCTATGCTAGTATTCTATAATGATAGAGTTGCGTGCCAAATGGGCTGCCGAGACACAAAGCTGGGCTCGGGGCAAACAGTTTTCAGGGCCCCGCTGCACCCTGCCTACCCCAACAGCCGTGAACAAGGGAGAGTGCTCTGCTGGCCACGGGGCCCTTATTCCTGTCACATTCCGCCTCCTGTGAAGTAACTTCCTATTTTCGCATAGGCAGGATGCGGCAGGAAGAAGGACCTGTGGCCGACAGAGCACTCTCTTTCAATTGCTGGCACCAGACCCAGGGAACCTTGCCTCCCTCCCTCTCCCCTCTCAGTGTCCCTGACTTACACTATGTCTATGGCTGGCATAAATGGTGGCACCTAAATGTGGCAGTTAGGCATGTAAATGCAGCTATTCAATAAAGTATGTGTAAGAATATTCGAATGCCTCTGACATACCTATTCCCCTCCCACATTAACACTCTCTTTGCATTTGCACATGAGAAAAGTTAGGTGCGCTGTTTATAGAATAGGGGTGTAAGTCTGTTACATGTGCAGTGTCAAAGTAGTGCCAACTAGTTCTTGTTGACGCCGATTAGTACATAAGTGTTGCCATCCTGGGACAGACCGAAGGTCCAACAAGCCCAGCATCCTGTTTCTAACAGTGGCCAATCCAGGTCACAAGTGTCTGGCAAGATCAAAAAAAAGTACAATACATTTTATGCTGCTTATCCTAGAAATAAGTAGTGGATTTTCTCCAAATCCATTTTAATAATGGTTTATGGACTTTTATTTTAGGAAGCTAACCAACCCTTTTTTAAACCCCACTAAGCTAACTGCTTTTACTACATTCTCTGGCAACAAATTCCAGAGTTTAATTACACATTGAGTGAAGAAATATTTTCTCCAATTCGTTTTAAATTTACTACTTTGTAGCTTCATTTCATGCCCCCCCCAGTCCTAGTATTTTTGGAAAGAGTAAACAAGCGATTCACGTCTACCCGTTCCACTCTACTCATTATTTTATAGACCTCAGTCATATCTCCCCTCAGCCATCTCTTTTCCAAGCTGAACAGCCCTAGCCACTTTAGCCTTTCCTTATAGGGCAGTTGTCCCATCCCTTTTATCATTTCCGTCATCCTTTTCTTTACCTTTTCTAATTCCACTATATCTTTTTTGAGATGCGGTGACCAGAATTGAACATAGTATCACCAGTTTAGTGCCAATTACTTATGTTATCCATGTAACTGCCCTCTTCTTATAACTGCCCGCCCAACTGTGTACCTAATTTTGGCCGCTGTGTATAGAATTAGGGGGAGAGTGTTTAAAAGTAGATACAAACTTTGGGGGTAATTTTGTACAAGTCGCCTAAAGTTAGGCATCTGAAGTGCACACTAAACATGAATTCTGTATATGGCGCCGAAAAAATCAGCACTGATAAAAGCACTATTCTATAAACCATGCTTAATGGTAGGCGCAGTTTATAGAAGAGTGCTTACGTCCAGGAATTGCACCCAACTTTAGGTGTGGCCATTTGCACCAACTGAAACGTGGTGCAAAAGTATGTGCCTAAATTGGGAGCCCTTATTGTATAACAAAGTGCGTAAAAGCTAAGAACGCCACCGTTCCACCTGTGACCCTCCCATTTTCATGCCCCCTTTATGAACTCACGTGTAAAATTTAGGCACAGGAATTTACGTGCGTATATGCCAGTTAAATCTAATTAGTGCCAATAATTGCTTGTTAAACCAATCATTGTCACTAATTAGTTAATTATTCAGTTAACTTGCACGTGCAAGTTGGGTGCATATTCAAATTTGCGTGCGCAGATTTTAGCAACTTTTATAGAATGGGGGGGGGGGGGGAACATGAATTCTATAACAGCAGTGAAACGCTTAATTGCTGCTATATAATTTGAGCATAAGTTTACAGTGATGTGTATAACTGTGAGCACGAGCACTTACATCAGCTCTTTGGCAGGTGTAAATGTGCATGCCTAAATGCAGCAGTTAGCCCATAGCGGGCAGTATTCTAATAGCTTAGCGCTTAACTGCTTGACATGTCTGTGCCCTGCCCATGCCCCTCCCACAGCCTCACCCCTTGAACACTCACACACTATAGAACTTAAATGCTAGTTTACGTGCAAAACTGCACATTATGGCCAATTGGTGCCCATTAATGCCAATAACCTCCCAATTATTGGTTGTTAGTGTCAGTTCATCCTAGTTAAACATCTATCACTGGACAGTCAAATATCAGCAGAATTATCAAAATGTTTCAGAACACTATGAAAGCTGAGAAGGATAGGAGACTACTTTCCCAGACAATCAGCATAATGGTACAATCGAAGATACTATCACACTTAGACTACTGCAATGCAGCATATGTAGGATGTAAGAAAAGCACACTAAAATCACTACAAACCATCCAAAACACAGCAGCGAGACTGATATTCAAAATGTCGTAGAGGATTAGCTCAAAAAGAGCTACTCCACTACTCAAAAAACTATACTGGCTACCAATAAAGGCAAAACTACTCTTCAAAGCCAGCACCCTCATTTTCTAGATACTATTTGGAATGGCACCTGAATACATGCAAGACATGATCAAACTATCTCCAAGAAATGCAAGCCCAGAAACCAAAAGTTACTTACTTCTCCACCTACCCAACTGCAGAAACAACGTACAAAACCATCTACACAGCAGAATTTAGCTACCTGGGTTCCAAATGGTGGAACTCAATACCAAAATCCATAAGAAGTATAAGAAGTACCACTAACTATCTACAGTTCAGAAAAGAACTAAAAACCTACCTTTTCAAAATATTCTACAGCTAACCACACAAACTATCGATGACCTTCCTACGCAATAAATGTAAAACACTAATGTATTTCACCAAAATGTAAACCGTAAGCCACTTTGAACTGAAATCTGTTTTCGGATAACACTGGGATACAAGGCTGCATAAATAAATAAGTTCACTCCTAATTAGGCAGTTATGTTGTCACATAACAGTATTCTTTAATCTACACGTACTATTTTGTGCGCTAAGGACAAAAATGTGCAAGCAAAATTAAAGAATGCGAAGGTCTCTGTTTGCATACTTTAAAAGCTTTGTGACCATCTCTGGAGAAAAGGTGACTAAAGTCACCAGAAGCAAAAATAAAATGAAGTTTCAATTAGTTCTATGAGAGCAAACAATTTGTAATGCAACAATCCAAACCCCATCCTTTTATGTGAAAAAATAAAAAAGCTATAGAAGTTCAAACATGTAACTTTTACAGACTACGTATGGACCTGTAGCTTGCAAAATCAGCCATGCTCAACATTTTACATCCACTACTTTAGTGACATTTTCCCAGAGATGGTCACATATATGTGGTTGTGCAATTATTTTCTGTCTGTAAAGCAAAGTTTACATATAGAAAAACCTTTTGTAAAATTACCCTTATGAAGAGCAATTCTATAACTGGGTGCTTACTTTTAACCCCCCCCCCCCCCCACCCATGTGAGTGTATATGTATAGCAGGGGTGCTGAATTTTGGTTCTCCAGGGCCACAACTCAGTCAGATTTATAAGATTTCTCCAATGAATATGCATTCCACTACCAGTAACTATTAACTCCTTCTCTATATATTGCAAAAAATATTTTTATTGAAAACCCCTTGTATTACAATCAAAAATTTTGTAATAAGAATAAAATATCACTCCTTCCTCACTACCTTGTGCTCGTCATTCATACCATTCACAGCAAACATATTCCCACAGGGGCTAATGACCACTGTAGATTTAGTCTAGAACATTCCATAACAATATGCTTAAATCTTATATGCGTCAACATGAACTCAATAAATATATCATTAATGTGAGTCTCTTCAAGCCTTTACACTGTTTTGCCAAACTGGCATACCATTACACCATACTCTAGGCTTGAAATGGTTTTATATTGTCCATCACATTACTTTGGTGTGAATAGTACAAATGACGTACACGAGATAGTGAGAAAGGATTGATATTTTATTCTTATTAAAAAATTTTGATTGTAGTAAAAGGTGTTTTCAATAAAATATTTTTTTGCAATATATATAGAAGGAGTTAGTAGTTACTGGTAGTGGAATATTTATTTTGTAGGCACTCCACTACTCATTTCCTTCCTCCGAGTGAATTCTATTAATCATCACCCTCTGACATCTGTCTGTCAACCAGTTCCTAATCCAGTTCACCACTTTGGGTCCTAACTTCAGCCCGTCAAGTTTATTCAAGAGCCTCCTATGAGGAACTGTGTCAAAGGCTTTGCTGGAATCTAAGCACGTCCTCGATCAAATTCTCTGGTCACCCAGTCAAAGAATTCAATCAGATTCGTTTGGCACAATTTACGTTTGGTAAGGTCATATTAGACATTATCCCCCAGATTCTATATACTGTGACTTGAATTGCACACGCAAATCCAGTCGTAATCTGGATTTGCACATACAACTTAGCGTAACAAGCCAATCTGCGCCAATAATTGAACTTAAGGAATTATTTACACTGGCATTAATTAGAATTTACGTGCACAAATGTCTAAGCGTATTCTATAAAGTGATGTGCGTACATTCTAAGGCGTGAATCTGAAAATGGGCATGGCCACGGGAGAGGCATGGGCAGGTTGTGGGCGTTTCTAGAATTTACATGCAATGTCAAGAATATGCCTGTTCTGCGCATTATTTAGGCATCGGCATTTACACCAGGTTTTCATTGATGTAATTGGCTGTGACTAAATATAGACACAGAAAACGAATGTTTCATGTATTCTGTAAATTACACCTAGATTTATTCTATAAACCATGCCTAAATTTAGGCATGGTTTATAGAATACACCTAGGCGTATTTTTTTTTTTTTTGCAGATTTTTTTAGGTGTGATACATCAAATCTAGCCATATTTGGATATAAACTATTTGCAATTGATGAAACAAGCTGTTATATTGACAACATTTGATTATTGTAAGGGAATTCTTCTTGGATTACCAAATTATCAGGTTTTGCGCTTACAAATGTTATGAAATGTAGCACCAAAGATGATTTTTGGTAGATCAAAATATGAGAATGATGAAATGTCATTGGTTTTTCATAAGGGCAAGAATAGATTTTAAGGTGCTTCTATTTATGTTCAAAATTCTGTATAGTTATTTGAGAAGTATTGTACGGAATTAGGTTTTATTTGTAACATTCTTGATTGTGTAGGGAAAATGTTGATATTACTGTGAGAATCTGTATATTCTTAGGCCAGTGTGGTTCACCTTGAGCCAATGGTTTTTTGTTTTTTTGCCTAAATGGAATATAAATGTGTTGGGAAATTAAATTAAAGGTGTGTTGATACCAGGTTACGCTAGTATTCTACAATGAAATCTGGGTACCCAGAGTCCGTTATAGTAAAAGGCTCTCACTGTGTGGCATCAGAGCACCTAAATGAAGGTGTACACTTAGGGGGGTCTTTTACTAAGCTGCGGTATCGTTTTTAGCTCACAGTAGAAATCAGCTGGTGGTAAACGCCAAGATGCCCATGGGCGTTTTGACATTTACCACCAGCTGATTTTTACCGCAAGCCAAAAACACTACCGTGGCTTAGTAAACGACCCCCTTATAGAATTGCACCCATTTTGATTTTCCCAAGATGACAAGGCATGGCAGTGGGGCAAACATGATTTGTTTCCACCTTTGATTGCTCTAATCAATAGCCCGCTCCTGCTTAACAAGTTTTCCATATCATCGTGCTGATCAATCCATAGACTGGTGGGTTGTGTCCATCTACCAGTCTATGGATTGATCAGCTATGATTAATGGAAAGAAAATTATCAGGTATGATACATAATTTTACCTTATTCGGCTGTCATTTTTGTGAACAGAGAAAAGTGCATTGCGCGCCTTAACAGCTCTTGAGAGTTTAATGTTCACCCTGTATTGAAACCTGAGCCAAAAAAAAAAAAAATTAGTGTTGTGAGTCTTCCTGTAAAGTATTCCAAAATATTTACAACCTTGATACCATTACAGCTAGTTTCTGTCAGCAGTTTATTGTCCAAATAAGAATTCTATACATTCAGACTAGAATATGAATGATGTAGTATTTAACTAAATTCTTCAGTTTGGAATTGCTGCCTAATTATAGCAATGTTGGTCTTGTTACCATTATTTTGTATTTAGCTGGCACTGGGCACAGGTACATTAGAAGCAGACTTAGCTTAAGGCATGGCTCGGTGCAGATTTAGGAAGGAAGTAATTGTTTGCATTTATCCTGTGATAGATAACTGAGTGGCTAAGATGATTCTATTCTTGCAACTGAGGTTTATTTGGATATCTTTCTGAGCAAACTGCATATCCTGTCTATAGATAAACAAAAGAAGTCAAATTTGAGTGGGTTTATTTTGTCTTGAACATTATTAGCATTAGAGTCAGGTCTCTTCTGCAGGAATTGGAAGAGTCATGGTGGGGGGGGGGGGGGGGGGGGTTCAGAATAAGCAGCTAAATAAAGATCTGTTTTATAATAAGTTTACCAGATTTTAGGTTTGCAAATCTGGGATACTTGGGCAGAGAAGGGCAAAGCAGGGAGGGGCATGGTGAGTTGGAACCTTCCTCAAGTGATTTTTTTTTTTCCACCATAAAAATAATAATTACTAAAATTATTTGGTTCCTTTTTAACTCAAAAATACACTGATCAATATTCACCCTGTGGTGGCCATTTTCTTTAAATGCTGACTGTCACAGGCAAAATTAACCTTGGATAGTCAGTGCTGGGCCATGTCCAGGCACTGGTACTGAATATCTTGGGCTAATTCAGCACATGCTGATTCTGATTGCCAGAGCTTATGCAGGTCCTGTCCAATATTCAGCCAGGATCCACATAAGATACTTATGTGGGCCTCAGTTGAACATCAGCCAAGGCTTGCATAACTAGAAGCAGGTTCCCTCAGCCCCTCCAATTCCATTAACACCTTTGCATTCTCACTAGACTACATAAGAACATAAGAGTAGCCATACTAGGTCAGACCAATGGTCCACCTAGCCCAGTATCCTGTTTTCCAAACAGTGGCCAAGCCAGATCACAAACACCTGGCAGAAATCCAAATCGTGGCAACATTCCGTACTACAAATCCAAGGGCAAGCAGTTGCTTCCCCATGTCTGTCTCAATAACAGACTATGGACTTTTCCTCCAGGAATTTGTCCAAACCTTTTTAAAACCCAGA
The DNA here is from genome assembly GCF_901765095.1 of Microcaecilia unicolor. Lineage (NCBI taxonomy): Eukaryota > Metazoa > Chordata > Amphibia > Gymnophiona > Siphonopidae > Microcaecilia > Microcaecilia unicolor. Next base: position 95,414,868 of record NC_044039.1, read on the forward strand.
TACACTGACCGCTGTTACCACATCCTCTGGCAAAGAGTTCCAGAGCTTAACTATTTGTTGAGTGAAAAAATATTTCTTCCTATTTGTTTTAAAAGTATTTCCATGTAACTTCCTTGAGTGTGTCCCCTTTTACTCATTGTACACCATTCAGGATTTTGTAGACCTCAGTCATATCTCCCCTCATCCAAGCTGAAGAGCCCAAACCTCTTTAGCCTTTCCTCATACGAGAGGAGTTCCTTTCCCTTTATCATTTTCGTCATTGTTCTTTGAACCTTTTCTAATTCCGCTATATCTTTTTTGAGATACGGTGACCAGAACTGAATACAGTACTCAAGGTGCAGACGCATCATGGAGCAATACAGAGGCATTATAGTATTTTCAGTCTTATTCACCAGCCCTTTCCTAATAATTCCTAGCATCCTGTTTGCTTTTTTGGCTGCCCCCACACACTAAGCAGAAGATTTCAGCATATTATCTACAACAACACCTAGATCTTTTTCTTGAGTCCTGACCCTCAAGGTGGAACCTAGCATCAGATGCACATTGGAAAGGATAAGATTATTCTTTCCAATGTACATCACCTTGCATTTGTCCACATTAAATTTCATCTGCCATTTGGATGCCCAGTCTTCCAATTTCCTAAGGTCTTCCTGCAATATTTCACAGTACGCACGTGTTTTAACAACCTTGAATAGTTTTGTATCATATGCAAATTTGATCACCTCACTCGTCGTTCCTAATTGCTTATCATTTATAAATATGTTATATAGCATCGGTCCAAGTACAGATGCCTGCAGCACTCAACTATTCACTCTCCTCCATTGAGAGAAATGACTATTTAACCCTACCCTCTGTTTTCTGTCAACTATCCAATTCCTAATCCATACCAGAACCTTGCCTCCTATCCCATGACTCTTTACTTTTCTCAAGAGTCTCTCATGAGAAACTTTATCAAAAGCTTTCTGAAAATCTAGATACACTACATCAACCAGCTCACCTTTATCCACATGTTTATTCATGTCTTCAAAATAATGAAGCAAATTGGTGAGGCAAGACTTCCCTTGGCTGAACCCATGCTGACTCTGTCCCATTAAACCGTTTGTCTACATGTTCTGTAATTTTATTCTTTATAAACGTTTCCACTATTTTGCCCAGCACCAATTTCAGGCTTACCGGTCTAAAATTTCCCGGATCACCCCTACAACCCTTTTTAAAAATTGTCGTCACATTGGACATTCTCCAGTCTTCAGGTACTACGGACGATAACGATAGGTTACATATTACTAACAGCAGATCAGCAATTTTATGCTTGAGTTCTTTGAGTACCCTTGGATATATGCCATCTGGTCCAAGTGATTTACTATTCTTTATTTTGTCAATTTGGCTCAGTACATCTTTCAGGTTCACCGAGATTTCTTTTAGTTCCTCCACATCACCACCCTTGAAAACCATTTCCGGTACAGGCAGGTCTCTTACATCTTCTTCCTTAAAGACAGAAGCAAAGAATTCAATCAGTTTCTGTGCTATGGCCTTGTCTTCCCTGAGTGCCCATTTTGCTCTTTCGTGATCTAACGGTCCCACGGATTCCCTCGCAGGCTTTCTTCTTCTGATGTACCTGAAAAAGTTGTTACTGTGAGTTTCTCTTCATATTCTCTTTTAGCCTTCTTTATTAATGCTTTGCATCTGACTTGCTAGTGCTTATGTTGCTTCTTATTTTCATTTGGGTCCTTTTTCCATTCTTTGAAGGACAATCTTTTGGCTGTAATGGCCTCTTTTACTTCATCTTTTAACCATGCTGGCTGACATTTTCTCTTCTTTCCACTTTTGCAAATACGTGGAATGCATCTGGTCTGTGCTTTCAAGATGGTATTTTTGAGTAACATCCAGGCCTGATTTAGTGTCCTAACCTTTGCAGCCGATCCTCTTAGTTTCTTTTTAACCATTTTCCTCATTTTATTATAGTCGCTCTTTCAAAAATTAAATGCAGCTACAGTAGATTTCCTTTGTGGATTCATCCCAGATAGTAGCTCAAACTCGATTATGTACAAAACTAACTTGCAGAGATGTGATCACATGATCCCTTTATTATATCAGGAGCAATGGTTACCTATTACCCATAGGATAACCTATAAAATATTGACACCCACTCAAAATATATCATTACATACAACCACTTTATCTCTCGGTTCTTGATATTTTATACTCCGTCGTGATCGCTCCAGTCCTTATCTCAAAATCGGTTAGTTATTCTGTCCTTTCAAATAGTAAGATTAGATACTATTCATTCACGAATTTTCAGTGTCATAGTTCCCACCTTGTAGAACTCTTTGCAAAATTCTCTGCGGTCTGAATCCACTCATGTATTATTTAAAACTGCATTAAAACACTTCTCTTTCAAGATGCCTTCGATCCTTAAGACATGACTGTCTACTCCATCTGGCAGTTATTTTTCTCTTCCCTTCACTCTCCTAGGACTGGGACATCAGTTACCACCTTCTGTCAACCAATTTGACTTTTTATTTGATTTTAACGTTTCCTTTTATCTTTCCTTTCAATAATTGTAGTTCTGTTTCTTTTCATTTTCTTTTGATTTTTATAATGTATACTTCTCAGAAGGCCTGCCCATGGGCTGTATATCAAGATGTAAATAAACATTAAACTTTCTGTACATATTGTAGTTATTTATCTAAACATGGAAAGCAAAAAGTGGAATCAGCCAGAGAGGTCTGAGAGTCACAACAGTTTCATCTTGCTGTTTGTAATTGCATCATTTGAATTTAAGGCAATTTTTAGCCATACTGTGAGGAATAAGAGGGTGAGAGGGAGAATGGAGGAACGAGGCTCGAGAGGGAGGGAGAGAGATTGGGTAGAGAAAGGAAGGAGTCTTTTCCCCTCGGGGATTGGAGAAAAGGAAAAGACTACAATTCCCAGCAGCCCCTGAGTAGGTCCCATGGTAGAAACAGGGACTTAAATCCCCAACAGCCCCCAGAGGAGGTCAGGAGAAGGGCAAGAGAAGGGAGTTGGAAAACCCTGCCCCAGAGAGCCAGGATGAGGGAAGGAGTTCTGAACCTGCCCAATCAAGCAAATGCAAAGCACATGAGCAATAGGTGTGGGGAGGAACCTAAGGACTGGCAAGGGGAAGAAAAAAGAGAGGAACTAGAGCAAGGGGAGCCAATGGAGATTGCTTCTCTGACTAAACTGGAAGGAAAGGAGGTGAAACAGAAGAGGGCTGCTCGGGAGGAGAGCCTGGTAGAAGGAGGGAAAAGGTGGCTATCCCAGGAGGGGAGCTGAGAGAACAGGTTTACCACGGAAGGGTCATGTGGGTGGTGGTCAGGGTATAATGCTGACCTGGTTGGGGAGGGACCCTTGCTACTCTCCCTAGGTTGATTTCTTTTGAAAGGGAGAGAGGAGGAGTGGTGGTTTTGGGCATAATTCCTATACATGAACTGCTGGGAGTTTGAACCCTTTCTGAACTGCTGTGTTTGGGGAATTGTTTTGCATAACTGCTCACATGAACTGCTGGGGAGTTTGAGTCCTTTTTGATCTACCATGTTTGGAGAATTACTTTGCATAATTGCTGTACATGAACTGCTGGGAGTTTGAACCCTTTCTGAACTGCTGTGTTTGGGGAATTGTTTTGCCTAACTGCTGACATGAACTGCTGGGGAGGGTTTGAACCCTTTCTGGAGCTACCGTGTTTGGAGAATTACTTTGCATACCTGCTATACGTGAACTGCTGGGAGTTTGAGCCCTTTTTGAACTACTTTGTTTGAAGAATTGCTTTGCATAACTGCTTATATGAATTGCTGAGATTTTGTAGCCTTTTGGGGTTTTTTTGTTTTGTTTTCAATACTATGCTGTTGAACTGCTATGCTTCTTGAGAAATGCTGTGGTGGGAACTACCTTTGGAGGAGCAGTTGGCATGTGGAGGGGCATTTTCGAATTGGGATGACCATCTCTAAGGATGCCCATCTCTGAGAACGGTGCCGCGAAAGGGCGGGGCAACCCGTATTATAGAAACAAGATGGACGTCCATCTTTCGTTTCGATAATACGGTCGGGGACGCCCAAATCTCAACATTTAGGTTGACCTTAGAGATGGTCAACCTAAATGTTGAGATCGTCGACCTTAGAGATGGGCAACCTCGGTTTTCGGCGATAATGGAAACTGAGGACGCCCATCTCAAAAATGACCAAATTCAAGGCATTTGGTCGTGGGAGGAGCCAGCATTCGTAGTGCACTGGTCCCCCTTACATGCCAGGACACCAACTGGGCACCCTAGGGGGTACTGCAGTGAACTTCAGAAATTGCTCCTAGGTGCATAGCTCCCTTACCTTGTGTGCTGAACCCCACAAAACCCAATCCCCCCAACTATACACCACTACCATAGCCCTTAGGGATGAAGGGGGGCACCTACATGTGGGTACAGTGGGTTTCGGATGGGTTTAGGAGGGCTCACATTTACCACCACAAGTGTAACAGGTAGGGGGGGATGGGTCTGGGTCCGCTTGGCTGAAGTGCACTGCACCCACTAAAAACTGCTCCAGGGACCTGTATACTGCTGTCATGGAGCTGGGTATGACATTTGAGGCTGGCATAGAGGCTGGCAAAAAATGTTTAACAAAAATTATTTTTTGGGTGGGAGGGGGGTTGGTGAGCACTGGGGGAGTAAGGGGAGGTCATCCCAGATTATCTCCGGTGGTCATCTGGTCAGTTCGGGCACCTTTTCGAGACATGGTCTTGAAAAAAAAGGGACCAAGTAAAGTCGACCAAATGCTTGTCAGGGACGCCCTTCTTTTTTCCATTATCGGCCGAGGACGCCCATCTGTTAACCACACCCTCATCCCGCCGTCGGTACACTGCCGAGACGCCCCCGTGAACTTTGGTCGTCCCCGCGACGGAAAGCAGTTGAGGACGCCCAAAATCGGCTTTCGATTATGCCGATTTGGGCGACCCTGAGAGGAGGACACCCATCTCCCGATTTGTGTCGGAAGATGGGCGCCCTTCTCTTTTGCAAATAAGCCTGAAAGGGATTACAATAAAATATAATGATCTGACCTTGTGGATTGCCAGGTGCTCTTTAGCAGTTGATTACAGCACACAGCTCAGCTAAATGGCCAAAGGACTCAAGTGTCTCCCGGTGCAGGAGACTTTTCCAAGAGTGTTCCAGTGGTGGAGACCTTACAATACAGAGTGCATGCACACATCTCAACGGATATTGGAACTCTAACACAGGCAATTTCAGCTGAAACATAGCTGGTTGGGTAACTCATAAATAAGCTGTTGTGACTCTCGCATCTTTTTCTGGCTGATTCTGCATTTTACTTTCTGGATTTCATCTGTGGGATTTGTACCTCCTTTTCTGTTTTATCTAACAGTGGATTTAAAACCTGATTAAAGTTCCCAAATTCCACTCAGGTCCATTAGTTCTTTGGTAATGTCCTGAAAGAATTTGACAGAATCACATACAGGAGTATAGATACTAAGCACAGTTAGCTCTATAGTAGCAACAATTAATATAAGAGCCCACCTGCCTTCAGTCTGACTTTTGACTTTTGATCTATGTATATTTTTATTTAATACAGCATTTGATATCCTGCCTTAGAGGTTATCAGCTACATCAAAGCGGAGTACGGTCCAGATCAAAGACAAAAGAACACAGGCAGTTAAAACAACAGCACATAACAAAACTAGAGACACGAGGGCATGAACGTGAAAGGTAGCATTACAATAAAGATCCGAGACAAAATGCAGTGAAGCAACATGGGGTAAAGAACAACAGAGGCACCAAATAAAAATAAACAACCCCTAAACCAGTCAACTGCCAGAAAAGACTAATTCAAAGAATCATTATATTGCATTACATTTCTTGTATTCTGCAAAACACCTTATAAGTTCTGTTTACAGAAGAGACTAGCAGGCTTATTTTTGAAAGAGAAGGACGCCCATCTTTCGACACAAACTGGAAGATGGGCGTCCTTCTCACAGAGTCACCCAAATCGATGTAATCGAAAGCTAATTTTTGGCGTCCCCAACTGCTTTCCGTCGCAGGGACGACCGAAGTTCACGGAGCGTCTTGGAGGCTTAGCGAAGGCGGGACTTGGGCGTGCCTAACACATAATGGAAAAAAAAGGGCGTCCCTGACAAGTACTTGGATGACTTTATCTGGTCCTGTTTTTCTTATGACCAAGGCACAAAAAGGTGCCCGAAATGACCAGATGACCTCTCCTTACTCTTCCAGTGGTCACTAACCCCCTCCCACCCTCAAAAAATATCTTTTAAAATATTTTATGCCAGCCTCAAATGTCATACTCAGGTCCATCACAGCAGTATGCAGGTCCCTGGAGCAGTTTTGGTGGGTGCAGTGCATTTTAGGCAGGCGGACCCAGGCCCATCCCCCCCCCCCCACCTGTTACACTTGTGGTGGTAAATGTGAGCCCTCCAAAACCCACCATAAACCCACTGTACCCACATATAGGTGCCCCCCTTCACCTGTAAGGGCTATGGTAGTTGTGTATAGGTAGTGGGGGGGGGGGGGGGGTTGGGGGGCTCAGCACCCAAGGTAAGGGAGCTATGTACCTGGGAGCAATTTCTGAAGTCCACTGCAGTGCCTCCTAGGGTGCCCGGTTGGTGTCCTGGCATGTCAGGGGGACCAGTGCATTACGAATGCTGGCTCCTCCCACGACCAAAGGGCTTGCATTTGGTCATTTCTGAGATGGGCATCCTTGGTTTCCTTTATCGCCGAAAATCAGAAACGACCAAGTCTAGGGACGACCATCTCTAAGGCCGACCTAAATTTCAAGATTTGGGCGTCCCCGATAGTATTATCGAAACGAAAGATGGACCTACATCTTGTTTCGACAATACCGGTTTCCCCGTCTCTCCACCGGGATATTTTGCAAGGACGTCTTCAGCAAAACTTGGGCGTCCCTTTCGATTATGCCCCTCCACGTAACCCCAAGGAGACACAACCACGGTAGCCTAGACATTCAATGATTCAATAGCACACTTTCCTGAAAATAACAAACTTTTCATAGCTTTCCTAAACATCAGATAGTTATAGTAAATTGAAATAAACTATTCAACAATCTTAATTGTGTTGGTAGAGAGTTCCACAACATGCCTGATATGGAAAAGATAACACTAATAATTGATTAGATCTAAGCTTTTTGGGAACTGAGGAATGTAATAACTTTCATTGCAGGTAAGAATCAGTTTTTAAGAGCACTCTTAGGTGCCCTTTTACGAAGCTGCGTAAGCGTCTACGCGTGGCCAACGTGTGCCAAAGTGGAGTTACCGCCCGACTACCGCGGGTCTCTTGTGGTAATTTCATTTTTGGTGCAATCCGATACGCACGTCTGAAAATGTTTTTATTTTTGGGCACGCGTAACAGTCGCGCACCAAGTGGCATTTGACGCGCGTAGGTCATTACCGCCCGGATTCTTTACCTCTAGGTCAATGGCTGGCGGTATGTTCTCAGACCCAAAATGGACGCGCGGCACTAGTTGGCTTGCAGGTCTCTTATATATATTAGGTATAGTAGGTATTTTTCTGTTTCTGGAAAGTTCAGAATTATTTAAAAAAAAGAGTTGATGTGGGACGTGATCCTGGGACCCTTGATTCACAGTCCACTATACCTACCACTAGGCTACTCCTCTGAACTGCTCACTACTTTCTTCATAATGGCCATAATACCTGCAGCTGATATAAAGCCTGATTTTCCTTTCCAATTTCACTTTCAGGGGAGATGAAGAGACAGCAACCACTGAAGGATTAAGGAGCGGTCATGCCTTAATCCCTCCAGTGATCAGCTGCTCATTTAGAGCAACTTTTTGTAACTTGGACGTGACCGAAATAGATCTAGATAAAAACATCCTTCTTTTTAGATATGGACGTCCTACTTTTGTGCCCTCCCTAGTGCCGCCCAAAACACACCCACAACTTGCTATTTGGCAGTGGCGTAGCCAGATCTGAATTTTTGGGTGGGCACTATATATATAGGTGAGAGTACCAGGCATACTGTGAACAGAAGCGGAGCCAGGATGAGGCAGGTTGATGGCGAGGGGGGAGCGAGAGTGGACTTCCACCGGCACCGACGCACATTTTCAGTGCAACAGGATGAAATAAAATAGGTGCCGGCGCTGGCAGAACTCCGTTTGTGGGCGCAGTCGCTCCCCTGGCGCCCCACCTAGCTATGCCACTGACTGTGAAGTAATACAAAACCCAACAAAAATCACTTAGGACCTATAAAGCAATTCTACCATAACACAAAACCTTCATGAGTCACTGTAAATTGCAGTGGGCAGAACATCATCAATATACCTATTGGAAAGCTAAACAAGCTGGATTAGTACAGATCAGTCTACACAGACACTCAGTGATAACAGAATACCCAGCCTTTTTCATACATGATCACAAGTAGACCCTCATCAAGTATAGAATAAGTAACCACAAACTAAAAATAGAAATACGTAAACAAAGATTAAACTGAACCCCAAGAAGCCAGAATCTGCATACAGTGCAAAACCAAACAAATAGGAACAGTGACACATCCCTTTGTACCATGAAAAATCTAGAAATCAGATGTAAATTTCAAAAAACTAAGATATTTCAATTGCTACATTAAAAATGAGCAAATAAAACAAAACCAAAAAAATAAGGTGATATCTTCTTATTCGACTAACATAACATTTTTGGCTAGTTTTCAGAGACCAAAAACTCCTTAAGTCAGGACGAGCATACTGTTACAGCAGTATACTGTCCTGACCTGGAGAATTAGGTTTTGGTCTCTGAAAGCTAGTCACAACAATGTATTTAGTCCAATATAAAAGGTGTCACCTTATTTTTTTGTTGTTTTGGTTTTTTTTTATAACTATTTATTAACTTTTAAAGTGGACTAACATGGCTGCTACATTACTTCATCCTAAATTAAAAATAAAATTCTTTTTTCTACCTTTGCTGTCTGCCCATTTAATTTTTCTAATTGTGTTAGTCCTGGTCTCTGGTTACTGCTTCCTTGTTTTCTTTTAACTCTCTTTCCATGGGTCTCCTGTCCATGTAAGCAAACACCCACAGAAGGTGAGCTCTCCACAGGAAAACCAACGAAAGGCAAAACACACAGTGGATCCAAAAAAAGTCCTCTCACAATGAGTGTCTTCCTGAACAAGGTCTTTATTAACAGTAGCAGAATTGACCCGACACGTGACGTGTTTCGGCCGTGAGGCCTGCGTCAGGGGTCTATAAAATAATATAATATACATAGTCATGCATAAATATAAATATAATTAAAAACATAAATAAAAACATGAACATACATCTAAACTTTCTTATACAAGTTTAAACCATTAAAACATCAGAATGAAAAGTGAAAGGATTATATAATAAAAAATATGAATATATAAATTTAAAACAATGAAGAGATAAAATTATAAAATTATCCACACAGAGATAATGAGGACAGGGAATAGAATAAAATACACAACATAATATGATATCAATATAGAGAACATACCTAGTATTATCTGTAGGCAAAAGTACCTTGTAGATCAGATGAAAAAATAGCACTAAAGCTGCTAAAAGCGATATCTATAATAAATATGTAAAGCAATGTGATAAATAAATACATACTATCCATACAGTCATATATAACAGAATGAAGATAAAATAAAAATGAAAAGAAAAAAAGTAGGACACAAAAATATGAACAGGGATCTCAAAAAAGATAATGTATGGGGTAATGGAAAATAATGAAGAAGACCACATGGGTATAAGAATAAAAATAGAAAATGCATTGAAAAAGGAGAAAAGAAAGATAAGGCACGGTTGCCAAATGAATCAGCAAATGCCAAAGGATATGTAAATGTCTCAAGAAAACATCATAATGATAAAACATAAATGAAAAAACAGAAGAAACTCAGTAAAAATACCTGATATTTCTTTAAAAAATAACACTTGAAAGTAATAATGAAATATTAGGAGGTCAATCAAAATAAAAATGAAAATGAAAAAGCAAAATAAAAACTAGAAAAAACTGTAGCATATACTAAAAGGGACACCTTAAACTGCGGAAAAAAACGAAACGTAACATAGGGGAAACCGCCTATATGGCATATACATATACTCTTGCAGATGTGCGGTTGAATAATGAACCTCATAACATACTGGCAGAGGAGCTAGTACATATGAGAACACATGAATAACAATTAAACGATACTATGAACACGAAAAATACTTAGTCTTGCTAGCTTTTATTATTATTCTTTTATTATTCTTCACACAAACCAGTGCTGATTTTGTGAAGATACAAAGTTTATCATTGTGCCTTTACACAAACTAGCGCGTTTTCCAGAACTCAGCATTTATTTTGGCACTTCCATGGCTTGATCTTGTCACAATGCCGACAGCTATGCTGTCTGTTGTAGTAGCTTATAGCATGCCCCATACCCACTATACTTCTCATTTCTATTGGTATTTTTTCATTTTACATCTGCCTCGTTTTTGATTCACACCGAGGGGAGTGACGTCATCATTCCTTTCGGCACAGCGTTATGTCTTTAGATGCCAATATAATTTTTGACTCTTATTTTGTATTTTTCGTGTTCATAGTATCGTTTAATTGTTATTCATGTGTTCTCATATGTACTAGCTCCTCTGCCAGTATGTTATGAGGTTCATTATTCAACCGCACATCTGCAAGGGTATATGTATATGCCATATAGGCGGTTTCCCCTATGTTACGTTTCGTTTTTTTCCGCAGTTTAAGGTGTCCCTTTTAGTATATGCTACAGTTTTTTCTAGTTTTTATTTTGCTTTTTCATTTTCATTTTTATTTTGATTGACCTCCTAATATTTCATTATTACTTTCAAGTGTTATTTTTTAAAGAAATATCAGGTATTTTTACTGAGTTTCTTCTGTTTTTTCATTTATGTTTTATCATTATGATGTTTTCTTGAGACATTTACATATCCTTTGGCATTTGCTGATTCATTTGGCAACCGTGCCTTATCTTTCTTTTCTCCTTTTTCAATGCATTTTCTATTTTTATTCTTATACCCATGTGGTCTTCTTCATTATTTTCCATTACCCCATACATTATCTTTTTTGAGATCCCTGTTCATATTTTTGTGTCCTACTTTTTTTCTTTTCATTTTTATTTTATCTTCATTCTGTTATATATGACTGTATGGATAGTATGTATTTATTTATCACATTGCTTTACATATTTATTATAGATATCGCTTTTAGCAGCTTTAGTGCTATTTTTTCATCTGATCTACAAGGTACTTTTGCCTACAGATAATACTAGGTATGTTCTCTATATTGATATCATATTATGTTGTGTATTTTATTCTATTCCCTGTCCTCATTATCTCTGTGTGGATAATTTTATAATTTTATCTCTTCATTGTTTTAAATTTATATATTCATATTTTTTATTATATAATCCTTTCACTTTTCATTCTGATGTTTTAATGGTTTAAACTTGTATAAGAAAGTTTAGATGTATGTTCATGTTTTTATTTATGTTTTTAATTATATTTATATTTATGCATGTCTATGTATATTATATTATTTTATAGACCCCTGACGCAGGCCTCACGGCCGAAACACGTCACGTGTCGGGTCAATTCTGCTACTGTTAATAAAGACCTTGTTCAGGAAGACACTCATTGTGAGAGGACTTTTTTTGGATCCACTGTGTGTTTTGCCTCTCCTGTCCATGTGTCATTTTTTCTTCTTCTTCTTCTGTCTTCTTCACCTCTTCCATAACAAGTAACATCAACACTAATCTGTTCCTTTCAGCTTTCTTCCATTTTTTGTTACCTAGCCATTCAGATTTCATTCATATTATCCAGTCTTCCATCTCCCTCTTTTTACTGCACCTACCTACAGCTTTTCATCTCTTTTATGTTATTCTCCAGTCTTTCACTAGCTTTTTCCTCTCTCCCACTGCCATTCAGCATCTCCTTTCTGTTTCTGTCACCTGCTATCCAGCATATTCTCTGTCTGTCTCTCTCTCTCTCTCTCTCTCTCTCTCCCACCACCATCCAACATTGCATCTCCCCTCTCTACCTCTGCCATCCAGCATCTCCTCCCTTTCTGTTTCTATCACCTGCAATCCAGTATCTTCTCTCTCACTCTTCCACCACCATCCAGCATTACCTCTCATCTTTCTCTCCCACCTGCCATCCAGTGAATCCAGTCTCCTGTCTCTCACCCCCCCCCCCCACCAGCTAGCATCCCTTCTTGTCTTTCTGCCCTACCACCATAAAGTATCTCGTCTCTGTCTCTTTCCCTTACTCCCATCATCCAGCATTGCCCCTTCTCTCCCCCATGCAGTATTGCTTCTGCCTCTCTCACCTCCTGTTTCTCCCTGCAACCAGCATCTCCTCTATATTTCTCCACATACCCCATACCCCTGTCATCCAGCAGTGCCTGTCTCTATCCTTCAGTATGCAACAATGCCCATTGTGTCTCTCTCCCCTCTACTCCCCACACTATTCATCATTGTCCCTGCCTATCTCTCTTCCTATCATCCAACATTGCCCCTATCTCCATCTTACTCCCCCCTCCTATGCAGAATTCCATTGCCTCAGATACTCTCCAGCCCATGGCCTCTGTCTCCCCCCAACTTTTATCCAGTATTGCACCACACTTTCTCTCTCTTCCCCACCCCCGCCCGTCCAGTCATGCTTCTTTTCTTTTTCCCTCCCCACCTATTCACCACCACCCTGCAGTACAGTTTCATTCTTCCCTCTTAAGTTGTACCTCTGCCACCGGTCCCGCGCTAATAAGCAATGATAGAGCGCGGGACCAGACTCTCTACAGCGTCGCTAGCGCTAGTGCTTCCTGTGACGGTTCTGCCTCTTCCGTTCCGATATAACCTTCGGGACTGGCAGAAGAACGGCACCAATGAGAATAGGCCTGTCGAAGAGCAGCAGAGCACAGCGTCGCAGCAATAGAGAGGCCATTCCCAACCTGGACCCGCACTTAAAAAAAATCAGGTAAAAAACGAGGCAGGTTACTGCATTTAGGCAGCCGGCTCAGGCTCACTCTAAAGCTGTTTTTGCTGCCGGCTGCCCTAAATGCACGCGACTGATCCGCAGAATAACTAAAACGTGCAGTGCACTCCCGTCCCAGACAGTACATCAATTGGATAAGGACAACCAAATGGGCGGGCCTGGGACCACCCAGGCCCACCCGTAGCTACGCCCCTGCTATTTGGACCAACTGCAATGTGAAACATCCAATTTCTGACTTTCCAAAATCAGGATTTGAATGTTTTTAGCAGATGGACGTTTAAGGCATTTGAAAATGAGCACCATGGTCTCTCACAGACCTTCAGTTTCATTTCACAAAAGGATCCTTGTCCTGATGGCTGATCAGATTGAATTTAGACAACAGCAAGGATGTGAATACTGCACGGTGGATATATAAAACCATGAATGTTAGTCTCAGTGAATGGGGATCCACCTTCCTGGCCAGTCTGCTCAGGCATTCTGGTCTACAGAAAATAATCCCCTGTACACAACTGTTGTGAAGATAAGAGTTCTTTTGGACCTGAGGGCATGTTATAATCTGATCCTCAATAAGAACATAAAAATTAAAATAATTTGTCAACAGTGAGTTACAAGAAAGGTATCACAAGACATACCAGTATAACAGGAGACATTTAAAGTGCTGACACAAGCAAAACATTATTTAGCTATCTATCATTGATTGACATTGCAAGATGACTGAATGTGAAGGCCGAATGGATGAGTGAAACAACTATAAATACAGAGATATAATAGCTCAAATCAGCAATTTTCAAAACTGTGAGTTTCATTGGAGCACTTCCATTATGGATGATATGACATCATCAGACATCCCAGACTCCCAAAGGTTTTGAGTTATTTCAGAGACTAGAGAACAGTAGCTACAGATGGTCATGCCCAAGATTCAAAGTCGTTAAATCACGGGAGGATTGTGAAAAATTACAAGAGGACCTTACGAGACTGGGAGACTGGGCGTCTAAATGGCAGATGACGTTTAATGTGAGCAAGTGCAAAGTGATGCATGTGAGAAAGAGGAACCTGAATTATAGCTACATCATGCAAGGTTCCACGTTAGGAGTCACAGACCAAGAAAGGGATCTAGGTGTCATCGTTGATGATACGTTGAAACCTTCTGCTCAGTGTGCTGCTGCGGCTAAGAAAGCAAATAGAATGTTAGGTATTATTAGGAAAGGAAAGGAAAACAAAAATGAGGATGTTATAATGCCTTTGTATCGCTCCATGGTGCAACCGCACCTCGAATATTGCGTTCAATTCTGGTCACCACATCTCAAAAAAGATATAGTGGAATTAGAAAAGGTGCAGAGAAGGGCGACGAAAATGATAAAGGGGATGGGACGACTTCCCTATGAGAAAAGGCTAAAGCAGCTAGGGCTCTTCAGCTTGGAGAAAAGACGGCTGAGGGGAGATATGATCGAGGTCTATAAAATAATGAGTGGAGTGGAACGGGTAGAGTGAAGTGTCTGTTTACGCTTTCCAAAAATACTAGGACTAGGGGGCATGCGATGAAGCTACAATGTAGTAAATTTAAAACAAATTGGAGAAAAAGTTTCTTCACTCAACATGTAATTAAACTCTGGAATTCGTTGCCAGTGAATGTGGTAAAGGCGGTTAGCTTAGCGGAGTTTAAAAAAGGTTTGGATGGCTTCCTAAAGAAAAAGTCCATAGACCATTATTAAATGGACTTGGGGAAAATCCACTATTTCTGGGATAAGCAGTATAGAATGTTTTGTACTTTTTTGGGATCTTGCCAGGTATTTGTGACCTGGATTGGCCACTGTTGGAAACAGGATGCTGGGCTTGATGGACCTTTGGTCTTTCCCAGTATGGCAATACTTATGTACTTATGTACTTGTGGTACTATGAAATGAGAAATATACATAAGTGCCAGGAAAAGTAAGAGGTCAGTAATCAAAATTTTGTCTTCCTAGCATTGGGAGATAGCTGGGTAAAATATCTTCTCTTCCCCATTGAGCATTCAGATATTTTTGCAGACAAGCTGTAGCTTGCACAAAATGAATCTCATAAGAGGCAGTATGGGGGAGGGGGCAGCGTTCCTAGGGGAAAAAGTTTGGTGGGATTTAAGTTGCCTGACAGTCTTTCACAGCATATCTTTTGAGCTCCACATCTTTCAGATGGGCAAGCTGACTTCAGATCACCTCATCAGTTGATCCAGCTGGGTTACCTACCTAGCAATCCTGCATTGATTAGATGGTTTCTTCAGGGTTTCCTTCATTGCCGGTTGGGCAGGAGGAGCTCTTCAGCCTTGATCATTTTGAATCCAGGCTTCCTCACCTAGTCATAATGCAGTGCCAGCCAACACAGAAGGCCTTAAAGCAAGTGCCTACTGCAGAGGGGGATGTCAGTGAAAATTACCAGTATCATTCCAAAAGGCAGAGTGGAGAGCCTATATAGCTGGAGGGACTTCACAAAAGAGCTCACCCTCAGACAGAATTGCAGTGGAAATGGTTTCTATGACGGTTAGAGGCCTGGTTGGGGTTGTGTCTTTCATCCTTACTCAAGTATCAAGGAGGTTTGAGTTCAGACCAGCCATGATAACCCTAGATTCCATGTGGAAGTCCCTGGCTGTGCCTATGGGAGCTTTTTCCAAATGTACAGCAACAGGATTTGGTAGCGAGTCAACATATAAAGAAACTGTTAGAATTACTCCACCAAAACTGCACCTACCCCTTTATATTGGCTATTTAGAGGGCAATTCTATAACACTGTGCCTAAATTTAGGGGCCCAGAGGGCACCTCATTGGCATATATTCTATAAAGGAAAATAGGTGACATGTTTGTACAGCGCTGCGTATGCCTTGTAGCGCTATAGAAATGCTAAATAGTAGTAGTAGTAGTAAGGTATATGCACTTAGGCATGACAAAAGTCAGCCACAGAGCTGATGTAAATGCTTGCGCCTAAGTTGCAGTGATGCATATGTAAATTACAGAACTCTGTAAGTTACGCATGTTAATTGTGGGCTGAACCAAGATATTATCCCTATGTAGGCCTACCTGAAAACTATACACTATCAAAGATATGTGTATAGCTTCTGAATAACGTTTAGGTGGTGTATTGGCATATGCACCCATATGTGTGCATATATGTGCATATATGCCAGATATTCAGCACTGTTTAATTGGCTAGGAATGGCTCCTGGCCAGTTGAATAGCATTTAGCTGGCTAACTGCTAATATTCAGTGGGAGATAGCCAGTTATCTCAGCTGAATATTTGTGGTTAACGACTAGCCGCTAACTGGCTATGTCGTGTGACTTAGGGGTCCTTTTACTAAGGTGCGCTGAAAATGGCCTGCACTAGTGTAGCCGCGTGTTTTGGGCACGCGCAGATCCATTTTTCAGCGTACCTGTAAAAAAAGGCCTTTTTGCCGAAAATGGACGTCCGGCAAAATAAAAATAGCCGAACGTAGGTGATTCCAAGATGGCGCTGTGAATGGACGCACCTGTGTTTGCTCCTGGAGGCTGCTGTGTTTGTGAGTTTTCCTCGGTGCCTCTGTAGCCTTGCCAACGATGGGGAAGCGGAGGGGAAGGTAAAGGAATATCCCTCGGTTCCTGTGACCTCGACGATGAAACAAACAACCCTGCAATTTCCCAGGCAGCAACCGGGTCCTCAGGGAACTTTGGCCCCCTCTGCAGCTCTCGGGCCTTCGGAGTCGATTGAGAGTGGAAACGGGGCTTCCCTGAGCCCTGTGGAGTGAATTGCACCTCCCCAGCCTGGAGGAGAGTTGCTGGCTGTTCAAACAGAGACAGGCGCCGAAGTGGCTCAGCTGGTCCTGTCTGAGGGTGTGACTGCAGCAACAGAGATAGATTCTCAACTTCCAGAAACATTACTACAACAGGCTTTAAAGGTATTGCCTCAAGCTATTGTTTCCAAGTTAGCTCATGCTGATAGTCTATCTCAATCTCCTCCTGTGGCTAAAGGAGTGATTAGACCAGCAATTGTGACGCTGGAGTCACTATGGGATATGGTTTACAATATCCAAACCTCTATGCAAACTACTTTAAAGCGGAATTCTTCTGATATTGAAGTTCTTTCTGAGGCTGCCCTGCTTCAAGCACAAGTGACTGCACAGCAAACCCAGAAATTGGAACATGTGGATATCAAAATTCAAGAAATGGGATCTATAGAAACAGCTTTGGTTAAAGACAATAATTTCCTACATAAACGACTTGAATACTTGGAAAATCAGACTAAAAGACTTAACCTTAGGTTTCTTAATTTTCCCAAATCCCCATTAATTTCTCCCTTGGAGATGGTTAAAAAATATTTGGTGGACATCCTAGGAATGGACAAGGACTCCCTCCCTCCCATTACACGGGCTTATTACATCGGGAGTACTGGAGTGGAGGTAGGAAACCCCCCCCCCCCCCCCCCCGGTAATAGGGGAAGGAATGAATCTTACCTCATTCCTAGAAAGCTCATTAGAAATAGTACTCAGAGGTTAACTCTGCTTGTCACTTTTGCGCTGGAGCCTGATAGGAATGCCGTACTACGGCTTTCGTTGAGACATTTAGAAAATCTGTTTTTGGGCTCAAAGGTCCATATCTTTCCAGATCTCTCACGGCCTACACAGATGAGACGAAGGGCCTTTTTGGAACTTCGCCCCAGGGTGGTGGCATTGGGAGCAAATTTTGTCTTGCGATTTCCTTGTTTTTGTAATGTGATGCTTGAGGGTAAACATTTTCAGTTTGTAGACCCAAAACAGTTGAAAGAGTTTATTGATGCAAGAGTTGATGTGAATATAGTAAACCTTCCCTAATCAGCAGGCTGGGGTCTGAACCAGAGGAAGCATCTATTGATTGTTAATTTTTGTATTTTTCTTTTCTTTCTTTTTTTTTTTTTTTGAATTTCCTTAATCTTGGAATCAAATTTCTTTAACTTGTGGACAAACGGGCTGTAAAGATATATATTTATTATTTTTTGTTTCCTAATGTTAAATAATGCCGATTGCATATTCACTTTAAGTGGTGATGTATTGGAAAAGTTAAATAAAAAAAAAAAAAAAAAAAAATAGGCACGCGTCCATTTTGGGTCTGAGACCTTATCACCAGCCATTGACTTAGTGGTAAGGTCTCTCGCATTAACCATGTGGTAATTGCCTATGCGCGTCAAGTTGGAGTTACTGCCCGATTTTCACTGGGCGCCAGAAAATAAAATATATTTTTGGCGTGCGTAGCAGACGCGGCAAAAATAAAATTACTGCACGGGCCATAATCAAGCGGTAACTCCAAATTGACGCCTGTTGGGTGTGCGCAGGCACCTATGTGGCTTAGTAAAAGGGCCCCTTAGCTGGCTAGCTGCAAATATTCCGCACTGGGCAAATTGGATCGTATAAATAGCAGTCCTGTCTTTGCCCACTATTAACTTAAAGGCCAGCACTGAATATTCGCTTAGCTGGTTAAGTTTGAGCTGGCCAAAAAAACCCCCAAAACCTCTGGATATTCAATGCCTGTCACTGGAAAAGGCCCGGCATTGAATATCCGGGTTGAGTGCTGGCGTTGGGTGGATGGCACACTGCCTGGCACCAGCTGAAAATCATCCAGTAAATGTTCTTTTTTTTCCATATGTCATAACAACGAATTGTTTAAGTTTTAATATGCAAAATCATCCTTTTCATGGTTACCTAAAGTACCACTGTTGATGTGTAAATATCAAAATAAATAAAAGGTTGTTAGTTAAATGACCATTCAGATTTTCTTGGAAAAAATTGCTCTCTTATATTTTTATTTATTTATACCACAGAAGCGGTTTATAATATATATATTCTTTAGTAAATAGCTTTCTTTTTATATTCTTATTGTAAATAAAATTCAAGCATGGCATACAGGATGAAGGAGCAAATGAAAATGAAGGCTATCACCTGCCTGCCAATAGATATCTGATAATTGTTTGGACAAGTGAGACATACATTTAATCACAATTGATTTATCACAAGAGATGGTGTTGGCAGTGGCAGATTTTCATTGGAGCCATGTGATGATTGATCCATTTGACATCCACATACAAAATCAAAAAGTAATCTGGTTTTCTTAGAATTTAATTTTCCTGCTAGGTGAAAGTCAGGTGTTGCAGTTTTTGCTGTCACAATTTGAATGTCAGCAGATTGTGGGGATGTCAGTCATTGTTCTGAGGTTAATTTTTATTTTTTTTTTATTTTTTTTTTTTTTTGGGGGGGGGAGGGTTTATCAAGCCAACATGAAAATGAAATTTTTTTTTATGATGCATCCTGCTGGTCTTATTGTTCCCTTTTTTACTGCATATGATGGAAGATATCAAAATATTTGCAAGATTTTCAGCAGGATGTGAGCTGGAAGCTGCATGATGAGTACATTTACTGGATTCCTTTATTCCTTTTATGCAGCATTTTAATGTAGCTTGGAAAAGACT
The DNA here is from genome assembly GCF_901765095.1 of Microcaecilia unicolor. Classification (NCBI taxonomy): domain Eukaryota; kingdom Metazoa; phylum Chordata; class Amphibia; order Gymnophiona; family Siphonopidae; genus Microcaecilia; species Microcaecilia unicolor. Next base: position 95,434,331 of record NC_044039.1, read on the forward strand.
AAATTCTTTTAGGGACTATAAAACAAAATGTCAGACATTCTGGTTTTAATTTTACTTCTGTGCAAATAAGTGCTTAAATTCTCAAGGTACTCATACTTAATCATTCGTAGTACTGCATGGTTGGTATAATGCTTGACGACATAAACTAGTGTGAAAACCAGATTGATACATGCAAAGTAAAAGTATACCAACCCTGAAAAGTAACTGGAGTGATAAGATTCCTATCAGAGAAAATAATCTATATAAATAATTCTCACCTCCAACGTTCTGAACCTCACTGTGTGGCAGGGAAACACTGAAGCCCTGTAGTCTTCTAGCCTGTCAGCGCCACTCACTCTCACTCTCACTCATAGACCCACCCTCAGCCACGCCCCATCCACACATAATTCACAACCCCAACATTCTAAATGCAAATTTGTAGTTGTAAGATCCCATGAGTGTATGCCCCGCCCTCGCATCACGACATGATGACGTGGAGGGCGGGGCTATGACATTTAGCCAATTGCCAGTTCCACCGCCCTCCGATGCTACCCCCCCCCCCCGATGCACTGCGAGAAACACCGGCCTATGCAGGGCATCCACCCCCCTCCCGACGCACAGCGACAAACACCGAGCTACACAGGGGGAGGAGTGCCATCCGAACACCTGATCCGCCGGGACCCTGAAGCTGCCGCCCGCCAAAAAAAAACTACCCACCTGCACCCTCCCCACGCTGCCACGCTGCTGTCCTGTGCCCTTCCGACGCTGCCGCAGGTAAACCTTGCTAGCGCCCGTTTCATTGGTCACAGAAATGGGCCTTTTTTTACTAGTCTAGTATAAAGTATAGCTAGGCAGAAAACATTGAAGAGAAACCCAGGACTTAGACCATACCATACTGTATATTTTTACAGTTGACTTATAGTGCTTATTTTTAGCCCTATTTGCAAACTGGAACGTTATTGATATGCTGATATATCAACATCCGTATCATATCTACGTCAAAAGCACCATTGTAGAAATGGTGCACTTTGAACATCCATCCACTATCGATGTTGAAAGGTCAACAGCCAGGAGTGAGGCAAGCCAAGGGCCTGCCCTCTGCTGTCCTGGGGTAAGGATGTCCAGCAGTGATTGTGTCACATGTCAGCATTCAGGGCAGGAAATGTTGGTGTCGGCATTTGCACCACTCGGGTTTTTAAGAGTTACACAATGAATATGCATGAGATTGATTTGCATGTATTTCTTCCATTGCATGCAAATACATCTCTTGCATATTCATTGTGGAAATCTTGAAAACCTGACCGAGTTGTGGTCCTCGAGGACCATGATTACCCATCCCCGGTCTGAGTGTTGGTGGTATGTGTAGACCTGAGTGTTGGTGATCTGTGTGGCCTTGAGTGTTGGTGATATCTAAGAGCTGCCTGAGTGCTAATGATGCTGGGCAGAGAGTGCCTTGGTTATTGGGATGACTAGGATGTTCATGGTGGGAGCGAAGATATGTTAGTGATAGGAGGAAGTGCAAAAGTGGTATTATGAGGTTCAAGGGTGAAGGGGAGGAATATATAGAAGTTGTTTTGTGTTCACAGATGAAGGATTGGAATAGGACCACAGATAGAATGGAAGTATGGTAGAACTTGAATGTTCGCAAGGAACTATCTAAGCTAAAGGTAGATAAAGCTATGAGGCCAGATGGGATACATCCAAAGTTATTGAAAAGAACTTAGGGAAGTTGTGGCAGTCTGACCTTTTCAATGATACTTAAGAGTCTGGAGTGGTCCTTGAGGACTAGAGAATGGCAGATGTGGTCCCTCTCCACAAAAGCAGAAGTAAGAAGGAGGATGGGAACTACAGGCCGGTTAGTCTGACCTCTGTGGTGAGTAAATTTCTAATTTCTTAGCAGCCCCAGAAGATGGAGTTTCTTTGTTTCCAGGGGAGAGGTCATAAGTTCCACAGTAGAGGCTCCCCTTTTATCAGATTCGGGTGATAATTTAATCCCAGGAATTGCCCCGGATACTGTTTGGGGATCTTTCTCCTTACCTACCTTGGAATCTTTTTCCAGATTGTTTTCTTCAATCCATGTAACCTTCTGTTCTTTGGATCCTTTGCCTTCGTTTTGGATTAAACTTCTATTCATTTCCTTCTGCCACTGTCGTACAGTATGATTACTAATAGGTTTTCTGAGGGACTGGTCCCTGAAGTATGCAGACTTATAGTAATCTGACTGGTGTTGAAGCCATTGTCTTCCAACCCACTGCTCCCTGCTAGTTATTGGCCCATTTTGAGCCTTTGTTTTCTGACTATACTAGTGGAGAAGATAGTGCTGAATCAGTTGGTGAAACATGTTAAAGTTTCAGCAATTCTTCTTTGCCATTTCGTTTTTAGGACTGGTCACAGTACTGAGACAATTCTAGCAGCATTCCTTAGTGAGGCATGCTCAAAGTTGGTTTAGGGTTAAGTGGCTTTAGCTGTGTCATTGTATTGGGCACAGCCTTGATTTAGTTGATCACCATTGGCTTTTTGCCATTGGATGCAGGGGTCAGGTGCTTCAGTGGTTTTCTTCTTTTTTTTTTTTTTATCGGGCTCATCCTTCATAGTTACAGTTGCATCTGTTTCATCCTCAGTCTGCCAGTTACTGTGGGTGTGCCCCAAGGTTCAATGTTGTTGCCAGTGCTTTTCACTATATACCTTTGCCTCCCTTGCTTGGAAGATTCAGGAGTATGGCATAACTACTTAAATTCATGTGGATGATATTTTTTTTGGTTTCATATACTAACACTGAGATCCCTGATTTGACTTCTCTGACTTCTTTCTACTAGGAAGGGATTGGGGGGGGGGGGGGGGAAGGAATGCAAGGGGAGTTGGGGGGATTGGGGAGTTTTTGAGGGATCTATGAAGGAGGAAGCAAATGAGCTGCTGCCCACGCCACCCCTGCAGCCTGGTCTGGCTCAGTGACAGCTGCGGCATTGGCAGCAGCTCATTTTCTTCCCCCCCTACCTTCACAGACCCCTCAAAAACTCCCCAGTGTATGATGGTTTGTTTTCACGACGATTTTGTACTTTCTTGTGTTGGGGTGTGTGTAGTTGTGCTTTCTTATCTTTATTGTAGTATTTTCCCTTTTTTTTCTTATCTGTTTGTAAACTGTGTGGCCTGTTTTGAATTGGCAGTATATCATATTTGAAATAAACCATAAATTAATGAAAACACTTCTAAAACAGAGGATAGTGAGGTTTCTGGAATCCAGTGGATTGCACAATCTGAGGCAACATGGTTTTACTAGAGGTGAGTCATGCCAGACGAATCTAATTAATTTCTTTGACTGGGATAGTGCTAGATGTGGTGTACTGACAAGTTGACGATATTCAAAGTGATTTAAGTGGACAGGAGAGGTCCCTGCCCATTTAAATTGGGCTCAGGGGGCCTGCCACCAATATTCAGCAACACTTATCTGGGCACTGCCACTGAATATTGGTTCTGACAAGCCATTTTTCAAGAGGGCTGGAGAGGGGTATTCTGAGGACAGAGTCAGGGAGAAGCCAAGCAGATGCCGGCGATATTCAGTGCTGGTGCCTGCATAGCTAATTGACCAAATAGGGCCAAATAAATAACACTCCTAGCATTGGTCATTTAGCTTTGTGGATGCTGGCATTGAATATTGGCTGGCACCTACATAGCTTCCAGGTACTGGCCTGAAGTATGCCAATCCCTTTTCCTTCTCTCCCCCCCCCAAACATCCACAAAGCCCCTTCTGATCCCCCTCTCCGCCCCCCCCCCCACCCGGATTGCTTTGATCCTACCTGACCGATCCCTGGTGGTGTAACAGGAACAGGCAGGAGTGATGCCCACTTACTCCTCGCAGTCACGGCTGCTTTTTCAAAATGGCTGTCGTGACATGTAAATGTCTACAACCATAACCGTTTATTTGCCCACATTCATGTCTTTTCTAAAATCTACCTCCACACATGTATCTCTCTCTCTAGATGTGTGTAAAGTTTTAAGCATTTTATAATTGAAATCTTTTAGGGTATTTGGTCATCTCTATATATAATAGCAATAGGACAGATTAGCTTTGTTGGTGGAGTATGGAGCATATGTGCACAGTTTAGCAAGCATACACATACTGCCAGTGAAGGGTAGACATGTAGCAGATGGAGTGCCCTCACGGGCTGTCTAAACTGTGGTGGCATGGAGGCTACAGGAGCTGAGGAGGAAGGGGTCAGAGAATGTGTGAGATGAGAATGACTTCCTTGGGAGGGAGGGAGGAAGGGAAGATGCAGGAAAAGAGAGGCCTTGGGGGGAGAAGGAGGAAGGGAGAGAGAGAAACTGCCTCTGAGGGAGTGAAGGGAAGAGAAGGAATAGATATATTTGTATTTAGTTCACAACGTTTTCAGTACTAGCCCAAGGTGAATTACATTCAGGTACACTAAGTTTTTATATAGGTCCAATTTTCAACGGCTTAAATTGCAATGAGTGGACCGGCCGTCGATATTCTCCAGCACTTAACCGGGCAGTATATCCAGTAGCAATAGAGAAGTGCGTGCTCATCTCTGGATCTATTCAAGTTCAGGCTAAAAGCCTATCTTTTTAAGGCTGCTTTTAACTCTCTTACTGCTTATTCACATGTTCAGTACACATATTGTTTCGATCATTCCCATAATGAAATCCCCTAATCTCTTATTTGTCCTGTTTGTCTTTAATAGATTGTAAGCGCTCTCATGTGTTTGTGTACAGTACAGTGCTGTGTATGTCTAGTAGCACTATAGAAGTGATAAGTAGTAGTAGTAGTACAGGGTAACATCTTCTTTGCTGTGACAGCTAATGGATACATTTTGTAGTAAGGGTAAAAAAAAAAAATCTGGTGTTAGCTCTCATGTTGTTGTGAGAACTTAGTTTAAATTTGTATTTTCTTCTTCCAGTTTCTCTTCCTCTCCTCCCCTATACGTTATCTGATCCTCCCCCACCTCTTTCCCTCTCTTCCAGTTTTTCACTCTTACCTTGAAAAATTACCTTCTTTCTGCTTCTCTCTCTCTCCCCCTACTCGCTCTTTCTCTTCTATTTCTTTTCCCTGCAATCCCTCTCCTTCTGTCTTGCTCAGTCTCTACTTACATTTCATCCCTTCTGCTTCTCCACCCTCTCATTTTTCTTCAAGTCCCACTTTCTGTCTCCCTTCTGGTTGCTCTTTCCCCTTGACCTAGAGTTGCTGTGTGGTCTAGTGAATGAAGTCACATGGTGTGGATACCACAGACATTAGTAGTGAGTGGAGCATGTGGCAGTAGCTAGCTTTATACAGTCTTACATTAGTTATACTGTTAAATCAGTTTTTTTCCATCTAAGACAAGTTAGGAATTTGTATCCAATGATAATTTGGCAACTGCCCTCTATACAGTGGTAATGAGTCATCTTGAGTATTATAACATCTTGCTTGTGGGACTCCATAAATATCACATCACAAACTTACAATATGTACAGGATACCACAGAAAGGGTGTTGTTATATCTTCAACTTTCAGATCATATTTCATTGGTTTTCGAAGCACTACATTGGCTTTCAGTTTTATTTTGAATTCAAATTATTATACTTAGCTTTTAAGCTTTTCATTATGAAGGAGCTTGCATTCATTAAGGAGTGACTGGATCATTATGAACCCCATTGAACCATGAATCGTCACAAGACTTCAGATCATATCAAACTCTATGATTAAGTTAATGAATAATTTAATTAGCATATTTATATTCCACCCAACCAGCCAGGTCAGGGTGGATTACAATAATAAAAATAACTTTGTATTGCTGTTTGAATATTTTTACTGCTGTAATTGTCTATTGCTTATGTTTGACTTATTCTTGCTGTGCACCACCTCAAATGAATTCATTCAAAAAGGCGGTAAATAATTCCTTATAAATAAATGGAGAAGATATGACTTGGAACAGGTAAATGTGAATTTCCTATTTCAAAAAGTACAAAGACTAGGGTACTCATCGGGCACACCTAGTCAATCAGGTTTTTGGGATATCAACAATGATTTGAATGCACTGCCTCCTTGGTATGCAAATTATCTCATTCTAATAATGTGTTTGTATGGTTGAATAAGGATAAACTGTTGACAGGGTCCTGACAACAAGTATTTAACCAATCTTCGGGTGTCCCAGATTGGGGGAGAAGACTCAGCTTGATGAGAAAAACAACATTATGGAGTACATTTACAGGAAGGCCTTTTTCAAGCAACACGTCCACCAAGAGGACAAAACAGAGGCATCAAACAGACGGATTACCAAGAACTGCAGAGCAATTGCAGTCCTCGTATACCTGCACGCACTCAACAAAACTAATAGTTGTGGCTGTTGATAATTGCACATTAACACCATTACAAGAAAAATTGTTGCAATTAGGATTGAGTTTTGTTCCTACAGCATACCATGATCCATTTAAAATTGGGATAGCATTACGTAAGTTTATTAGAAAATTACAGCTGCATTTGCATTTTGATACAAGTAATGTTGAAGAAGGGATTGAAGATCAAATATCTATTATGCGATTAAAATCATTGTGGACCCCTCCTGGTCTGTTGAATCCGGTGATTCCAATTTTTTAAATTAATCTAATAAAGAGGGGCCTGGTTTGTTGTGAAAGAACTTTTAAACATACGGGACCCAATTTGAACTAGTCGGGCATTGAAAGAGTTAAAAATTGATTCTGATGTTATGGTATTGAAGGTGGACAAGGGAGGCACTATCACAGCTCACTGTACTGATAATTATTTGACTGAAGCGATGAGATGATATACTGACTCTACAATATATTGTCGGTTGACAAAAGATCCGGTGGGCGAACTTCAAGATAGGATTTTGGCGACTGTGAGTCAAGCTTTTTTTCAAAACATGATTACTACACATGAAATGGCTTTTCTTTGCAAAAAATATCCTAAGACTCCAAGGATATATTTCATCCCAAAATTTCACAAGCATGTCTGTTGCCCTCCTGGGTGACCTATAGAGGGGCATTTTCGACGGGGGTTTCCCACCTCTAAGGGCACCCATCTCAGAGGACGGCGCTGCGAAGGGGCGGGGCCAACCGTATTTTCAAAGGAGATGGGCGTCCACCTTTCATTTCGATAATACGGTTGGGGCCAGCCAAATGTCAGAGATGGCCGGGTTTGAGATTGCCAGCCTCGGTTTTCGCCGATAATGGAAACTGAGGCAGGCCATCTCAAAACTGGCCAAATCCAAGGCATTTGGTCATGGGAGGGGCTAACATTTGCAGTGCACTGGTCCCCCTGACATGGCAGGTGTAGCTGGGTCACCCATCCAGGACCCAGCCAGGCTCGACCCTGCTTAGCTGCCTCTTCCTCCACACGACTGTTGCCTTCACTCCACAGCAATCTGGCTCCTCTGAGCCTTGGCTCCAGGCCCTGTGAACTCCCAGGACTTCCTCCTCCCTCCGTTCCTTTCACAGAGGCACATTCAAAGCCCAATGTTTATAAGTAAGAGCTTTTATTTTCTTGCTTCAAATCAACAAAACACCCTTCACTCCAGGTTGTATAGGCTAGCAGCCCAGAGCACAATTCAGGTTCAACACAGTCAAATTCAGGTTCAAAAACAGTCCATATAACTTCAAACTCAGGTTCAAAAATAGTCCATATAACTTCACTTCACTTTAGCTCAGATTACTTCACTTAGGGAACTGTACATTATCAGAGGGAAAAACCAAATAGCTTGGTAGGTTGCAGCCCAGACCTTGTTAGTATGAAAACAGTTTACACAGTCTTTCTTGCACCTTCTTACAGCACGGTTACACAGCTTTATTCCCACCTGGTTCAGGCTGGGGTTTCAATTGTGCCCAGCTCTCTTTCTCTCCCACAGGCTGTACATGTTTCCTCTTTAGTAGAGATTTCCCCCAGTGCCTCAGCCTCTCTCCTCCGGTCTTCCACCAGTCTCTCCAAGGTACAGCTAGCCACCCTCTTACAGCAGCTTTTTGGGTTTGAGCCAGGGCTCCCATCTCCATCTGTTCCTCCCCTAGTCCTTCAGTAATCTCCATTTTATCCTCCTCTTCAACTTCCCCTGCCCCCAATCTCTCCAGCTGGCCCTCATCACCTTCCTCAGGGACCATGTCCCAATCTTCTATCTCCTCCCCTAACTCTTGCACAGCCGGGTGGGGAAGAGAAGGATTCTGGGACTGGTAGTTCCTCCCCTTCTTCCTTAACCCAGCCAACCTCTCTGCCTCCGGTAGCCCAGTTTTCTGAATGTGGGTGTTGTGCACATGAAATCTGCCCCGTTGGGATTCCCTGGCTCCCTGTACCCCCTTTCTTCGTGCCTTCCCGGATCCCCTTTCACCTGCACTCTCACACAGGACACCAACCAGGCACCCTAGAGGGCACTTCTAAAAATTAAAAAATAAAAATAGCTCCCAGGTGCATAGCTCCCTTACCTTGGGTGCTAAACCCCCCAACCCCACTACCCACAACTATACACCACTACCATAGCCCTAAGGGGTGAAGGGGGGCACCTACATGTGGGTACAGTGGGTTTTTGGGTGGGTTTTGAAGGACTCCCATTTTCCACCACAAGTGTAACAGGTAGAGGGGTGGGGGATGGGCCTGGGTCCGCCTGCCTGAAGTCCACTGCACCCACTAAAACTGCTCTAGGGACCTGTATATTGCTGTGATGGACCTGAGTATGACGTTTGAGGCTGGCATAGAGACTAGCAAAAAAAGTTTTTAAAGTTCTTTTTTTGAGGGTGAGAGAGGGTTATTAACCACTGGGGGAGTCAGGGGAGGTGATCCCCAATTCCCTCCGGTGGTCATTTGGTCAGTTCAGGCACTTTTTGGGGACTTGGACCTGCAAAAAAAGGGACCAAGTAAAGTCGGCCAAATTCTCGTCAGGGCCGGCTTTCTTTTTTCCATTATCGGGTGAAGCCGGCCATCTCTTAAGCATGCCCCTGTCCCGCCTTCAATACCTTTACGACACGCCCCCTTGAAGTTTGGCCGGCTCCGCAACGGACTGCAGTTGAGGCTGGCCAAAATCAGCTTTCGATTATGCTGATTTCGCCGGCCTTGAGAGATGGCCGGCCATCTCCCGATTTGTGTCGGAAGATGGCTGGCCTTCTTTTTCGAAAATAAGCTGGATAGTATCTTTGAGAGATGCAATATTGCAACCACTAAGTAAGTTTATCGATTATTTTTTTAAAACCAGCTGCGAACATCATTTATACAGCATACGCGACACATCTTTTGAGGGAAATCCAACGTGAACCACTGCATTCTCACACTTGGTTAGTTACTTTAATGTAACATCTTTATACACTCAAATTCCAAAAAGTGAAGCATTGACTGTGATACATCAAACATTGGAAAACAGGGTGGCACCTGAACGCATATCTACGAAGTTTCTGTATGGTCTAGCGTTTTTGGTTATTCAAGAAAATTGCTTCTTATTTCAGGGCAATTTTTATAAACAAGTGCAGGGGGTTGCGATGGGTGCAGCTTTGGCACCATCTGTTGCTACTCTTTGTGGAAAGATTTGAAGAACTGTACTTATACCATTCTGAGTGGCTCTAGTACATTAGGAAATGGTGAAGGTTTTTGGGTTTGGATTTTTCTTTTGGGACAAAACAGAAGATCAGTGGAAGCAATTTCTAATATGGTTAAATTCTAGATCTCATACCTTGCAGTTCACCATGACTTCTAGTAAATATTCTGTTACATTTTTGGGTGTACAGTTATATCAATCTGTTATGGGTATTGAGACTACAGTGTAACACAAGTCCATTGTGAGAAATTCCTTTACATTACACCAGTTTTCACCCATTTCGATTGAAGTCAAGCTTACCTATTAGTATCAACATATTCATAGGTTATGCTCTACTAATGACCAATTTAAAGACAAGCTCAGTTAATGGGAGAGTGCTTTTGCCAATGGAGTTATCCTAAGTCTATCATTAGGAAAGCCTATTTTTTGCTCAGAGAGAACTATTACATAAGTACATAAGCACTGCCATGCTGGGAAAAGACCAAAGGTCCATCAAGCCCAGCACTCTGTCTCTGACAGCGGCCAATCCAGGCCCCAAGAACCTGGCAAAACCCCCAAATTTAATAATGATCAATGGACTTTTCCTTCAGGAATCTGCCCAGACCCTCTTTAAACTCAGCAAGGCCAGCTGCCATCACTACCTTCTCTGGCAATGAGTTCCAGAGTCTAACTGCGCACTGAGTAAAGAAAAGCTTTCTCCGATTTTTTTTAAAACTACCACATTCTAATTTCATCTTGTGTCCCCTGGTTCTATTATTGTTAGAAAGTGCTTCACATCTGTCCGCTCTGCCCCACTCATTATTTTGTAGACCTCTATCATATTGCCCCTCAGCCACCTTTTCTTCAGGATTATAAAGTTCAGAAAGATGACAATAAATTGGTAGCCATTCTCCCATTTTGTACCAGTGTCATTGTAGTCACGCAACTAATTTTCAAATATTGGGAAATTTTAACGGTTCATAAAGTGTCTTCAACTTTGGCCAATTATAGCTTATACTAGAGGGAAAATGGGGGAAATTTCTAACATACAAGAAAAATTGATTACGCTCACTTTTTGGTCACTTCAGTTGTGGTAGTTGTCAGTGGTGAGAGCTTACTATAGAGGATAATTGATGGGTGGCTTCTGGATCTACCTGTAAAGTCTATTATAGACAATACACCACATGCAATTCAAGTAAATCCTGTGCCACACCAACTTCCACAGAAGATCATCCCCTCTCTTCTCAACCTATGGACAGACAAGGACAAAAGTAGTTCCCAATAGGAGATAATTATTAGGAAATACAGATAAACAGTTCATTACATGGCTGTGTACCAGGAAGCATAGAATTAATAGCTTTGCTACAGATAAATATGTGTTTGCTGTGATACTTCTAAACTTCCCACTCCCCCCCGCCCTACAACAGCCTCCCCTCCTAATCCCTGCCAGTGACAGTGCTACACAACCTGTGGGTGATGAATGAATAGACAACAGACTGTCATCTGATGGGTTTGAACAACCCCAGAGCTGTAGGCCTATCCCTAAACAGCCCATGGGATGGACACCCTGCTATGTTGAACACATATTCTCTGTGAAGGTATGTCCTCATGGCCACAACATAAGGTGTGCAGGTCCATATCCTATCATGTCAGTTATTCCTTCACATGCTAAATAGTGTATCCTACTGCATACAGTTCAGTGGTACACATGCCATCCCAGACACGCCATCCAGATAAGGTCTTCTTATCTTATTAAGGCATATTGAGGATCCAGACGATGATTAGGCCCAGAATTGTTTAAGACTTTAAACATCAAGAGAAACATAAATTCATCCTGAAATAGGACTGGGAGCCAGTGTAATGACCTTAAGTTTGATGTAATGTGATCAAAGATTTTCTTAAACTAGCAAAAGATATGTTGCAGAATTTTGTAGCATTTGCAACCTGTCCAATTGCTTCTAGAGCAAGTCTGTATATAATGTGATGTTGTAATATAACCATATGATTACCTGTAGATTTGAATGACCAAATCATCTCTTCCTAGAAAAGAATGGAAGTTACAGATATGGTCTTATAACATAATTAGTATGAATTTGAAATGGTAAGTGGTGCTTACAGTCTAGTTAAGACAGACAGGACGCACAATGGAAAAAACAAAAGGATAGTATAATGCAGTGGAAGATTTTGATTGAGCGTCATCTAATATGATGTCAAGGCTACAAATATTTAAGAGGAATGCTGGTTAAGGATGTACTTACTGATTAGCTTAATGTTGTTTAGTGTAATATGGCATAAACTCCTTAGTGTGAGAAGGTTTAATCATACTTCTTCCTCTGAGTCAGTAGGCACACCCCAGGGAATTATGCACCAAGAACTGCAAAAGTGTGCATCAAAAGTTTTAAAACTATGTGCCAAAACAATAAAATGTATGCCCAAGTTGTGCAAAGGTAAATACTTGTGGGTCCTATTCAGAGGATTTATGCTCCTACCTTTGATAGTTATGCTCATAAATTGGCCTCTGAAAATTTGCTAGGGCTGAGTGCATAAATTTTTACATAAAGGAGTCAATATTCAAAATGATTTAAATGGCCAGTAGATGCCTTAATTTCCAAAGGAAACTTTCCACTGAGTTTCCTTTGAAAATTCTTCCACATGAACCCACTGTCTACGAACCCACCTGCAAAATATGTACCAGAAAGTTCATTTGGCGATTTCAGAATGAAATAGAAAATAAAATCACTATGCTTTTCCTTTTCTCCCCTAGCCTAAACTCCCTTCCATTACCCATGAGTTAAAGTACTTTACCCTGACTAAGGAGAGGAGGCCAGAGGAAATATGAAATTTTAATGGAGTGACATAGTCATCAGAGCAGTGGGTTGAGAGCCAGGGAAAGCAGAGTTCAATTCACACTTCCCCATTAATGCTCCATGTGACATTGGTCAAGACATTTTATTTCCAGGTCCTTATGGGGCTCATTTTCAAAAGAGAAAAATGTACAAAATGTCATAAATCAGAATTTGGACGAATTTCTTCTCAAAATGTCCAAATTGGTATTTTTGAAACCTATTTTGCAGACATTTATCTATGCAATTCATTTGCAGTGCATCCAAATCACAAGGGGGTGTGTCGGGGGCAGGCTTGGGCATTCCTAACACTTGGATGTTTTACAGCCATAGTGGAACAAATTGAAAATGTCTAGGGCTGAAACTTCAACATTTTGGTCTAGACCTGTTTTTAGAATGAATAAGGCACAAAAAGTGCTCTAAATGATCAGATGGCCACTAGAGGGAAACAGGGATGACTTCCCCTTATTCCCCTAGTGGTCACTGACCCCCTCCCCCCGAAGGTTTGATTAAAAATATAACTTACCAGCCTCTATGACAGCTTCAGATATTATAGCCAGGTCTATTAGAGCAGCAAGCAGGTCCCTGGAGTAGTCTAGTGGTCGGTGCAGTGCACTGTAGAGAAGGGTACCCAGGCCCATATCTCACTCTACCTGTTACACTGGTAGCGGAAAGTGTGAGCCCTCCAAAACTGACCAAAAACCTACTGTACCCACATATAGGTGACCCCTTCACCCGTAAGGGCTATTGTAGTGGTGTACAGTTGGGGGCGGTGGGTATTAGGAGGGTTTGAAGGGCTCAGTAGACAAGATATGGAGGTAATGGTGGGACTTGTGTCTATAATTTTTTAACTATAAAGTTCTACTTCAGGTATGCTGCACTATTTCCCATCCCCCTTCTTTCTTTATTGTCAGCCACATGAAGGAATTTCTGGCTGGTCACAAACTCTGATGGTGCCTCCCGTTGCTAGGCAACTCAGCTACCTGGTATAACTTGTAACAAATGTAATTTACTGAGAAGAGGTATGGCAAGGACACCAATTGCAAGCCTCCAGCACATTTGAAAGACCCAATTACAAGTCTCCAGCACATATGCAGCACCTGTGATTGGTCCAGGGTAGAGGAGAGGTGGATGCTCACCACAGCCTATAAAACCACGCTGCAGACAAAGAAACTCTGAAAAACTAGGCATGCTTGGAAAGAGAGTTTCAGATATGTCCAATAGCCTATTTTTTCCCGAAGGGGTGCTTTCCCCCCTTCGTAGAAACTAATTCTCTATATCTAAGAATCTTCCTTTCATTCATTCTTTCTTCCTTCCTTCCTTTCTTTCTCTTCTTTCTCTCTGTTCTGTGACCTTTGTATGAGGAATAAGCTTTCCTTCCTCTTTTTTCTCTTCTTTATATAATTAGTCTGATTACTTTTAAATACCAGAGATACTGATGTTAGATTTTGTAAGTTTGTTACAACTTACGCAACTGATGTCAGATGCTGTGGTGGGTGAGTAAGAATAAAAGACTTTTAATTCTCAGATTCCTGTCCAATTTTTCTATAATATTTTATAATATTTTGTAACATGTTTAGAGAATAGCAAACCAAATGTGCAGCCTAGTACACTTGTACCTGGGAACTTTTATATGAAGTCTACAGCAGTGCCCCCTAGATTGCCCCATTGCTCTGCTGCGATGTCTGTGTGGTCAGTGTGCTAAGATTGCTGACTCCTCCTACATCCCATTGGCTTGAATTTGTGCATTTTGTACTTGGACTTTTTTTTTTTTTTTAAATGGACCAAAAAGATAAATGCACAGATGACAAAACCATCTAGTATGTGGCTATTTTGGGGGGAAAATAGATGTTTTGCTGTTTCAAAAATGGCTATATTTCTTATTCAGATTTGGGACATTTACTGCTGGATTCTATATAGCGTGCCTAGAGATCTGTGCCGAAAGTGCAGATTCTATAACAATGCGATAACCTAACAAGCTTAAGCTAATGAGCACTGATAATAGCACTTAACAAGCAATAATGAACACTAATTGGCACTGATTAGAATTTACACGCACAACTCGCTAACTGTATTCTGTAACGAAGTGAGCCGAAGTTCTAACACACGCATTTCAAAAGGAGCGTGGTTATGGGCAGGGAAATGGGTGTTTTGTGTGTGTTCTGAAATTTACATGCCTAGTTATAGAGTATGGCCCAGTGTGCCTAAATCTACACGCTGGGATTTTATTCCACATTTTTGTTGGTGTAAATGGATGCTATCATGACGTGCTCAGCTACCTGCCTGGAGTTATCCATGACCACTTAGAGGGTCTATCCCCAGTACAGCTCAGGACCACCTGCACCTGCTGCTTGTGCTGTACATTAGCACCCTCCTCCCACCGACTGGATCACAACCGTCTCTGGTTGAGTCTCACGCTCTCAAATTATCCCCAGTGATTTTTAGGTTACTGGAGCCACACTCCCAGTGATCCCACAGTTCCCAGAAAGCACTCACAGACCCAACACATAAACCACCAGGATTCTTTATCAGTCCAGACAGTCAGAGTCAACAAACTAAACAGGTTTATTGTCACACTGGAAAAATGAACAAAACAAATGTGCAATCAGCAAACAATAACAGGTAATTGAATTATGGATCAATTATAACGCTAACTAAACATTTGCATACTTCCTAGAAAGTACCTGGGGCGATCAGGACAATATAATTCACTGAGCCTCAGCAAAGATATCTGTCTCTCTTTTCTCCCAGGCCAGGGGTAGGCAACTCCGGTCCTCGAGAGCCGCCAGCAGGTCAGGTTTTCAGGATATCCACAATGAATATGCAGGAGATAGATTTGAAAGCACTGCCTCCATGGTATGCAAATCTGTCTCCTGCATATTCATTGTGGATATCCTGAAAACCTGACCTGCCTGCGGCTCTCGAGAACCGGAGTTGCCTACCCCTGTCCCAGGCTAAGACTGAAGCAACAAATTCCAGGCCAATCACAGCAAGTCAACAAGATTTAAAAGTATACTATGTGGGATACAAATGTAACAAATAAATAAATAGATAAATAAATACTGCTGCTGCTGCTGCTTTCCCTGTAACAGCTTTACAGCAAAGAAATACTACCTGCTGGCCAAATAGGAGAAATACACTTCAGACATAATTATGACAGCAAAATAATGAATACATTTTACAGGCTTAAAACACACTGGGGTCCTTTTACTAAGGTGCGCTGAAAAATGGCCAGTGGTAGTGTAGGCACATGTTTTGGGCATGCACAGATCCATCTTTCTGAGCACCTGCAATCCTTTTTAAAATTTTTGCCAAAAATGGACGTGTGGCAAAATCACGCATCCATTTTGTGTCTGAGACCTTACCGCCAGCCATTGACCTAGCGGTAAAGTCTCACGCGGTAACTGAACGGTAATAACCTACG
Source organism: Microcaecilia unicolor (assembly GCF_901765095.1). Classification (NCBI taxonomy): domain Eukaryota; kingdom Metazoa; phylum Chordata; class Amphibia; order Gymnophiona; family Siphonopidae; genus Microcaecilia; species Microcaecilia unicolor. Next base: position 95,450,077 of record NC_044039.1, read on the forward strand.
TGCGTCAAATGCCACTGCGCGTAGCAGATGCACTTCATAAAATAAAAATTATTTTTCAGACACACATATCGGAAGTGCGCCAAATATGAAATTACTGCAAGAACCACGTGGTAGCAGGGTGGTAACTCCATTTTGGCCTGCATCGGGCACGCGTAGATGCTTACGCGGCTTAGTAAAATGGCTCCACTGTTTCTTCACAGATGTGCATAGTTTTAGATGCTGAGATATCAACTAAACGTATTAGGCGCCGATTATAGAATATGCTTAGTTGGCACTGATTCCAGCGCTGATATTTTTAGGCACTTTATATAGTATCTCCCCCTTGGTGTGAAATGTCCAAAGTCCGACTTCCATATCATCAAGCTGATCAATCCATAGACTGGTGGGTTGTGTCCATCTACCAGCAGGTGGAGATAGAGAGCAAACTTTTGCCTCCCTATATGTGGTCATGTGCTGCCGGAAACTCCTCAGTATGTTCTCTATCTCAGCAGGTGGTGGTCACACACAGCAGCAGCTCTGGCTAGGCCTCCAAGCCTAATCCTTAGGTTTTGTTGAGGCCTGGGGTTGAGGGCTCTTTTGAGCAAGTGCAAACCTGGTGGTGCCAGGTCCCTCCTTTTCTCCCCCCTCCCGCTGGCTCCGTTTAAAAAAAAAAAAAAAAAAAAATTTTAAACGTCCTTAAAGGCGTTTATTTCGACGTTTATTTAAACGTTCATTGCAGCTACTCACTGGGACACCAGTTCGTTACAGCTCGGAGCGGCAAGCAGGTAATTTTTACCTTTTTATAGCGGGCAGGGGGTTCCCCGATTCTTCTCCTCGTGGCATATGGCGTCGGAGGGCGAGGGCGCAAAGGGTCGCTCCCCGGATCGCTTGAGCGCTTCTAGAGGGGATGCGGGGGTCTTACAGCCTGATTCGCCCTTGTTGGGTGACAGTTTCGTGACCGATGAATGTCCCGGTCCTTCCTCCGGCGTGGCGGTTTTTCCCGCCATAAACGCCCATCCCCCGCTCCTCGCCTCCGCCATCTTGGCCGGCCACGCGGCTCGGACGGCTTCTTCGGGGCCGCCCTTGAGGTTGGAGACATTAATGCCATGAACGCCCTTAATTTGGGCGAGGGCACAAAGCGGCTAAAGTAAGCGCCGCTCTTCCCGCGCGGCTCCTTCGCGGAGTGTCGCGACGGACGCCATTTTGGATGCGCAGCATGTTTCTCCCCCGCTCTTGCGAGCGCCGGTTGAGGGTGCGTCTAGGGCTGTTGCCCAGGCTGCGGAAGTGCACAGTCTGGGGGGTTTCTCCCCCGAGTTTGTTTTGCTGCTGCATCAGGCTTTCCTCATGCACAACGCTGCCCCTGCTCCCTCTTCTGATAAAGAGGTTGAGGTTCCCAGAGGTAAACGCCTCGGGTTGATTTCCAGGCCTTGGAGGACTGTGTCTCCTCCGATGTAGATGAGGGCAGCGTGTCTGAGGTCTCCCAACGGTCCTTTGCGGATTCCTTGGAGGAGACGGATCCCCGCTCGGATGGAGCGGATGACCCCTCTGCAGCGCGTTTAGCCCAGAGGATTTGCCCAACCTGTTAGTGCAGGCCATGGGCATTTTGAAGATTTCCTCTCCGGAGGACGTCTCTCCCTCAGCCCCTGTTGGCTCTGCCATTATGCTGGGACGAAGCGCCCGCCTAGAACCTTCCACGTGCATGATGCCATGCACACCTTAATTTCGGCTCAATGGGATGTCCCGAAAGCGAGCCTCAAGGTGGCTAGGGCTATGTCCCGCCTCTATCCTTTACCTGAAAGTGAACGTGAGGCCTATCTGTGGCCTACTGTGGATTCTTTAATCACTGCGGTGACTAAGAAAACGGCTTTGCCGGTGGAAGGTGGCACGGCCCTAAAGGACGCCCAAGACAGAAGATTGGAGGCGGCCTTAAGGTCGTCCTTTGAGGCGGCTGCTTTAAGTTTGCAGGCCTCAGTTTGCGGTTCCTATGTGGCCAGGGTGTGCCTGACTATGGTGCAGCGGGCTTCCCCCTCGGATCATTCCTTGAGGGTTGATTGGCCGGCCCTGGAATCGGGCCTAGCCTATTTGGCAGACTTGCTGTATGATGTCTTGAGAGCCTCAGCTAAAGGCATTGCTCAGACAGTCTCTGCGCGGCGGTGGCTTTGGCTGAAACATTGGTCTGCTGACCACACCTCTAAATCCCGCCTGGCTAGATTGCCTTTTAAAGGCAAGCTGCTCTTTGGGGTCGAGCTGGACAAAATCGTGACCGATCTCGGCACGTCTAAGGGCAGAAGTTACCAGAGGTCAGGGCTCGGGCTAGTACTCGTCCCGGTACCTCCAGAGGACGGTTTCAGGAAGCCCGTCGGTACCGCCCGGGCAGGTCGGGCTCCTCTGCCCCCTCTTCCTTCAAGAGGTTTTTCTCCCCCAAGCAGCATTCATTTCGCAGAGACCGCCGTCCCGGAGGTGCTCCCTCCGGTCCTCCCCCAGGGTCTCGTACCCAGTGACGGGGCCTTGGTCCACGCCCCAGTGCAGATTGGAGGACGGCTGTCCTCGTTTCTGGGTGAGCGGACCACAGTAACTTCACAAGCTTGGGTGCTGGAAGTCATCAGAGACGGCTACAAGCTAGAGTTCTGCCGACCCTTAAGAGACGGGTTTGTACTCTCTCCCTGCAAGTCTCCGGTCAAAGCTGTGGCAGTGCAGCAGACCTTGGACAACCTGATCCGCCTGGGTGCGGTCGTTCCGGTGCCAAAAAATCAGATTGGCAAGGGACGTTACTCCATTTACTTTGTGGTACCAAAGAAAGGAGATTCTGTCCGGCCTATCCTCGACCTCAAAGGGGTCAATCGGGCCTTGAAAGTGGAGACTCTCCGCTCTGTTATAGCGGCAGTGAAGGCAGGAGAGTTCTTGGCTTCCTTGGGCATCTAGGAAGCGTACCTGCATATTCCCATCTGGCCTCCTCTCCAACGCTTTCTGCGTTTTACAGTCCTGAGACGACACTTCCAGTTCAGAGCCCTCCCTTTCGGGTTGGCTACTGCTCCGCGGACCTTTTCCAAAGTAATGGGGGTCATAGCGGCCTTCCTGCTAAAGGAAGAAGTACAAGTCCATCCTTATCTGGACGACTGGTTGATCCGAGCCCCCTCTTATGCAGAGTGCGGCAAGCTATGGACCGGGTAGTTGCTCTTTTGAGCTCCCTAGGATGGATCATCAACTGGAAGAAGAGCCAGCTGCGCCCGACTCAGTCCCTGGAGTATCTGGGAGTTCGATTCGACACCCAAGTGGGCAGAGTGTTCCTGCCAGACAATCGGATTGTCAAGCTTCAGGCTCAGGTGGACTAGTTCCTAGTAGCCTCTCCTATTCGGGCTTCGGACTACGTGCAGCTGTTGGGCTCTATGACGGCCACGATGGAAGTAGTGCCCTGAGCCAGGGCTCATATGAGACCACTACAGCTATCTCTGCTGTTGCGCTGGACTCCGATGTCGGAGGATTATGCTGTGCGCCTTCCCTTGGACCCAGCAGTGCGCAAGGCGCTGAGCTGGTGGACGCAGACAGTCAAGTTGTCTGCAGGAATGCCTCTGGTGACCCCGGAGTGGATTGTCGTCACGACAGACGCCTCTTTGATGGGCTGGGGAGCCCAATGCTTGGGAAGGACAGCGCAGGGGCTCTGGTCTCCTGCAGAGGCAAGTGGTCTATCAACCTCCTGGAACTCAGAGCCATTCGGTTGGTGTTTTTGGAGTTCATCCCGGTACTGGTGTTGAAGCCTGTACGGGTCCTGTCGGACAATGCCACGGCTGTGGCTTATATCAACCGCCAGGGAGGTACCAAGAGCGCCCCTCTAGCCAAGGAGGCTATGAGTCTATGCCAGTGGGCGGAAGCGAACCTGGAGCAGCTTTCAGCGGCCCACATTGCCGGAGTCATGAATGTCAAGGCGGACTTTCTCAGTCGCCATACCTTGGAGCCCGGAGAGTGGCAACTATCTGCTCAGGCGTTCTTGGACATCACGAAGCACTGGGGCCAGCCGAGCCTAGATCTGTTGGCGTCATCGGCCAATTGCCAAGTGCCGCGCTTTTTCAGCAGAGGACGGGACCCTCGATCCCTGGGAGTAGATGCTCTTCTCCAACAGTGGCCGACACAAGAGCTTCTCTATGTGTTCCCGCCCTGGCCCATGTTGGGCAGGGTGCTAGACCGGGTGGCAAAGCATCCCGGCAGGGTAATCCTGGTGGGTCCGGATTGGCCCAGACGTCCCTGGTATGCGGACTTGATCAGGCTCTCAGTCGACGATCCTCTGCGGCTCTCAGTGGAGCAGGGCCTGTTACATCAGGGTCCCGTGGTGATGGAGGATCCCTCCCCCTTTGGTCTTACGGCCTGGCTATTGAGCGGCAGCGTCTGAGGAAGAAGGGCTTCTCAGACAAGGTCATTGCCACTATGCTAAGAGCGAGGAAGCGCTCTACTTCTACTGCTTACGCCAGGGTTTGGCGTATCTTTGCAGCGTGGTGTGAAGCAGGCTCACTTTCTCCCTTCACTGCTCCAATTTCTTCAGTGTTGGCGTTCCTGCAAGAAGGTCTGGAGAAAGGCCTGTCGCTCAGTTCCCTTAAAGTCCAGGTAGCGGCTCTGGCTTGCTTCAGGGGCCGCCTGAAGGGTGCTTCCCTGGCTTCGCAGCCAGATGTGGTGCGCTTTCTCAAGGGAGTTAATCACCTGCGCCCTCCTCTGCACTCAGTGGTGCCTGCGTGGAATCTCAACCTGGTGTTAAGAGCCTTGCAGAAGCCGCCTTTTGAACCCTTGTCGAGGGCATCTCTGAAAGACCTGACGTTGAAAGCAGTCTTTTTGGTGGCTATCACTTCAGCCAGAAGAGTTTCCGAGCTCCAGGCGCTCTCATGTCGAGAGCCTTTTCTGCAGTTCACTGAGCAGGAGTGACTATTCGCACAGTGCCTTCCTTCCTGCCCAAGATTGTTTCTCGCTTCCATGTGAATCAGCAGCTCTGTCTCCCTTCCTTTCGGAGGGAGGACTACCCAGAGGAGTACTCTGCTCTTAAATATCTGGATGTGAGACGAGTCATCATTAGATACTTGGAAGTGACCAATGATTTCCGGAAATCGGATCATCTGTTTGTCCTGTTTACAGGTCCTCGTAAGGGTCTGCAGGCTGCTAAGCCTACAGTGGCAAGATGGGTCAAGGAAGCCATTGCAGCGGCTTATGTGGCCGCAGGGAAGGTGCCGCCTATCCAGCTGAAGGCTCACTCCACGAGAGCTCAGGCGACCTCGATGGCAGAGGCCGGGTCCGTCTCCTTGGAAGAGATATGCAAGGCGGCAACTTGGGCTTCGGCTCATACATTCTCCAAGCATTACCGTTTGACTGTGGCTGCACGGGCGGAGGCCCGGTTTGGAGCTTCAGTGTTGAGGTCAGGGATTTCAATGTCCCGCCCTGGTTGAGTACTGCTTCGGTACATCCCACCAGTCTATGGATTGATCAGCTTGATGATATGGAAGGTAAAATTATGTATAATCATACCTGATAATTTTCTTTCCATTAATCATAGCTGATCAATCCATAGCCCCTCCCAGATATCTGTACTGTTTTTATTCTGGTTGCATTTCAGGTTCAAGTTTAGTCTTCAGTTTCTTCAGAAAGACTTCGTGTTCAAGTTTTTTCACTTGGATTCTTCAAGAGTTGAGACGAGTTTGTGTTACAGTGAGCTGCTGCATTCCTCTCCCCTCCGTTTTACGGGGCTGGATTGAGACATAAATTCTGCCGGCACTCCCTCCCGCTTCGTGCGGCTGTAGGGCAGCTTTGTACCCTTCCCGCTTCGGCGGTGTTAGGGTCAGTCAGCTCCTCCCGCGGTTGCGGTTGCAGGATAAGCCAGATCCCCCCGCATCGGCGGGTGTGGTGTCCCTCCCCCGCTCCGCGGGGATGAGCTGGACGGATTCCCCTCCCCCACTTGTGTGGGGATGAGCTGGGTTAATTCCCCTCCCCCGTTTCGGCGGTGGTGAGCTGGGCAGAGTGTCCCTTCGTGGGTGTAATTCTCTAAGTGCTGAGTCCTGCGGATGGAGCTTTGATATCGACATACTGAGGAGTTTCCGGCAGCACATGACCACATATAGGGAGGCAAAAGTTTGCTCTCTATCTCCACCTGCTGGTAGATGGACACAACCCACCAGTCTATGGATTGATCAGCTATGATTAATGGAAAGAAAATTATCAGGTATGATTATACATAATTTTACCTTAAATGTCATATCGAAAATGGCTCTCAACATGTCTTTATAAAATAGTAACACAAATTCCTCCCTGAACTCTAAAGTTTCTTCCAAGTATGCGCCTAATTGCATCACAATGGTACATCCCTTTTATGTACAGAAGAGATTTATAAAATGACCTCTTTATTGTATAATCAAGGGATTCAAAATTCAAAGTGATTTAACTGGGCTGGAGAGGCTCCTACTTTGTTAAATCACTCCTGGCTGTGCCACTTAATATGAGCTCTAACCAGCCTTCCTTGTCATCAAGCAGATGCAGCCATTACAGATGGGTTGTGTCCATCAACCAGCAGAGGGAGATAGAGAGCACACTTTTTTCAGTGCCTCATACCAGCTTGCTCCACTGCCTCTCTTCAGTATTCTCTATCTCCCCTAGCAGAGTGGCTGCAGCTTCTTTGAGTTCCATCTAAAATCTGCCTGGAGGTTGCTCCTGTGCTGCCAGTTGTTAGCAGGGGTGTTGGAGGCTATAGCAGCTTCACTTTAAAGGCACATAGGTTCGCCCTTTCCCTGCCTTACCCATACCTCCGTGGATGTGGACACATTGCTTAGCTTTCCCTGTCCTTCCCCACCAACAGTGGATTCAGGCACATAGGTTTGCCCTTTCCCTGCCTTTCCCACTCACCTGAGCCTCCGGAGTTCTATTTACCTCTGCTTTCCTCACAGTGTTAAAAAAAAAAAAAAAAGGGAACAGAGGTTTTTCCTTGCCTTTTTCTGTGGGACCGGAGCTGTGATACTCGGTCCAGTGAGGTAAGAGTGTTTTCTGACTCCTCCGGGGTAGGCCTGCGATCGGGGCCATTTTGGCGTGAACCGCCATTTTGAATTTTACCGCCGTTTTCAGCGATGGCTGCGGAGACAGTAAAGCGCTGTTCCAAGTGTGGCAAGCACAGATCAGCAGCGGGGCTCTGTAAATCGTGCTGTACAGACGTTAGAGCCGGCCCGAGCATGGCGAGCGACGATTCTTTGCGCTCTGAGCTGGCAGCAGGCGCCATTTTGAATTTACCTCATGGTGCGACCTCCGCTGAGACGGAGAGTCCTGAGCCCGGGGGGAGGCCTCGGAGTGAGGCTGATATGGGAGCTACTAGCCCCGGCAGAGATCCGGGTGCCCAGGGTGAGTTTTTCTCCCCTGATTTTGTCTTATTAATGCATAAAGCATACATGCTTAAAAAAGCTCTCCCACAAAGCCTGGCACGGGCCTCTTCTAATGCCCCCCCCCCCCCCCCCCCCCCCCCCCGGTGGATTCTAGCCTGGGTATGCCCTCTGAGGCGTTATTCCATGATAATTGGCAGAATATGAAGCGCAGAAGGGCTCATTCCCCTTCGGAGAGTGCTGCACCTCCTTTTTCCCCCCCGTGGTCGGGCTGCAAGGATTCGGAGGACTCTGGCAGGCCTTCATGGTCTGAGGAGCCAGAGTCTGGTGCAGAAGTGACTCAGGATCTGGACGATCCCTCCGCGGTGAGGATTTTCCACCATGATGAGCTGCCAGCGCTTATTTCTGATGCCCTGCAGGCTCTCTCTATTGAGGACCCTGGCAGTGGCACAGCCTCCTCTGTGAATCCTAGGATGGCTAGTACCAAAAAGCCTGCTCGAGCCTTTCCTTTGCATGACTCCATCTAAGAGCTTATTTCGGCTCAATGGGCTGACCCCGAGGGACCTTTGAAAGTTTCCAGGGCTATGGGGCAATTATACCCTCTGAGTGAGGAGCATATGGCTCGCTTTGCTATGCCTAAAGTGGATGCCCTAGTCACAGCTGTGACGAAGAGAACTACCCTCCCGGTTGAAGGAGGTGTTGCCCTGAAGGATATTCAAGACCGTAGACTGGAATCAGCACCTAAACGGTCATTTGAAATTGCAGGTCTCACTATTCGGGCGTCTGCATGCAGTTGTTATGCTGCTAGAGCCTGCCTGGCTTGGTTGCAACAGGCAGTGGAACAGCCCAGTGATGGAGTGGAGCCCTTTTCAGATGTGGCTCCGCGGATGGAGTCGGCCTTGTCCTTTCTTGCTGACGCCCTTTATGATATTGTCAGAGTTTCGGCTAAACACACGGCAGTAGCAGTGGCGGCTCGCCGTCTTCTTTGGCTACAGCATTGGGCGGCGGACATGGCCTCTAAGCAAAGGTTGGTGAAGTTGCCCTTTCAAGGCCTTCTCCTATTTGGTAAGGAGTTGGAGAAAATTGTGAAGGGCCTGGGTGAGGCTAAACCCCAGCGCTTGCCCGAAGATAGGCCTCGGCCTTCCTCTAAGGGTGCGGAGGTCCACTCCTCTTACAGACCTTGCTTCCGTGAAGCTCAAAGGTACCGCCTAGGGTGTTCTGCTGGGTTCACTTCTCGTGCCCGTTTTCAGCAGAGGAACTCCTTTCGCTCGGACAAACGTTCCACAGCCACTGGCTCAAGGCCTGGAGTTCAGGGGCGACCCTCTCAATGATGGTGCGCCGGCCCTCTCCTCGAGTCCTGTCATCGGAGGACGTCTTTCCCTCTTTGCCGAGGAGTGGGCCAACATTTCCTCAGATCAGTGGGTCTTGGACCTGATCAGAGACGTTTACAGAATAGAATTCGATGCCCCTGTAAGAGACGTGTTTGTGGAGTCCCGATGCGGTTCTGCTGCCAAACGGGCGGCGGCAGAGGAGACTTTACAAGGTCTGATTCAGATAGGGGCCGTGTCCCCGGTACCTCCCGCCGAACATGGCTGCGGCCGCTACTCCATCTACTTTGTGGTGCCGTGAAAACAGGGTCTTTTCGCCCTATTCTGGACTTAAAAGAATTAAACAAGTCCCTGAGAGTGCGGCATTTTCACATGGAAACCCTGCGCTCCGTCATTGCGGCGGTACAGCCAGGAGAGTTTCTCGCGTCTCTGGAACTGAAAGAAGCTTACTTGCACATTCCAATTTGGCCCCCGCACCAGAAGTTTCTGAGGTTTGCGGTGATGGGAAAGCATTTCCAGTTCTGGGCCTTGCCTTTTGGCCTCGCCACAGCTCCCTGCACCTTTTCGAAGGTTATGGTGGTAGTAGCTGCCTTTCTAAGGCGAAAGGGTATTCGGATTCACCCGTACCTGGACGACTGGCTCATTCAAGCAAACTCTGCTGCAGAGAGTCAGCATGTAACAGCCAGAGTGGTCTCAGTACTTCAATCTCTGGGCTGGGTCGTCAATTTGGCCAAAAGTCACCTGACCCCCTCGCAGTCTCTAGAATATTTGGGGGCCAGGTTCGACACAGCCTCGGGGTATGTGTACCTACCCGAGCAAAGGCGGTGCAAGCTTCAGAATCAGGTCCGTCTGCTCCTGAGGATGCCCCGCCCGCGAGCTTGGGACATTGTCCAGCTGCTTGGATCAATGACGACCACCATGGAACTGGTGCCCTGGGCGAGAGCGCACCTGAGACCTCTACAGTATGCTCTACTCCAAAGATGGTCTCCAGTATCTCAGGATTACCAATGCAGACTCTCTTGGCTCCCTGCGGCCCGACTCAGCATGGAGTGGTGGCTCTCAGACAGCATGCTGCGGCGAGGAATGCCGCTGGCGCTTCCCGATTGGTGCCTAGTGGTGACAGATGCCAGTCTGAAAGGCTGGGGCGCACATTGCAAGGGGAAGCATGCCCAGGGTCTATGGACACCCGAGGAGTCGGAGTGGTCCATCAACCGCCTAGAGTTGAAAGCGGTGTTTCAGGCGCTTCTGGCCTTTCAAGTGACCCTGGAAGGATTGGCTGTCAGAGTGATGTCGGACAACACAACAGCAGTGGCCTACATAAATCGACAAGGCGGCACTCAGTGCAGAGCTCTAGCCGCACAGGCCGAACAAATTTGCCACTGGGCCGAGCTGCATCCACAGTTTCTGTCAGCAGCTCACATTGCAGGTCAGAGCAACGTGCAAGCCGATTATCTAAGCAGGCATCAGATCGATCCAGCGGAGTGGGAACTTGCAGATGAAGTGTTCCTGCAGATATGTGCCAAGTGGGGCAAGCCCGTGATGGATCTAACGGCGACAAGCTCCAATGCCAAAGTCCCGTGCTTCTTCAGCAGACGGAGAGATCCTTGCGCGGCGGGGTTGGATGCCTTGGCTCAACCCTGGCCTCCGGGCCTACTTTATGTGTTCTCTCCGTGGCCCTTGTTAGGGCAAGTGCTCCTGCGGATTCGGCTGCATCCAGGAGAAGTGGTTCTCGTCACCCCGGATTGGCCCAGGAGGCCTTGGTATGCGGACCTCCGACAGATGCTCGTAGAGGATCCCCTTCAGTTACCTCTGGTTCCCAACCTGTTGTCACAGGGTCCGGTGACCATGGAGGACGCCGGCCGATTTGGTCTTATGGCCTGGCGATTGAGAGGGCGCAATTGAGAGGCAGAGGCTATTCCAATAAAGTAATTACCACTCTCCTGCATGCCCGCAAGCGTTCCACTTCTGTGGCTTATGCCAGGATTTGGCGCCAGTTTGAAGTCTGGTGTGCTTCCAGAGAGATCACACCCCTGCGGGCTCCTATCTCGCCGATTCTGGACTTTTTGCAGGATGGTGTACAAAAAGGCTTGGCCTATAATTCCCTGCGGGTGCAAGTGTCTTTAGCTGCTCATCCGGATGTGGCACAGTTTCTTAGAGGGGTGCTTCGGCTCCGTCCTCCCGTGCGTGTGCCTTGTCCAGCTTGGAACCTGGGGCTAGTGCTGAAGGCCCTTCAGGGTGCTCCCTTTGAACCGCTTCGGCGTGCTTCAGAGAAAGATTTGACACTGAAGGCCGTCTTGTTAGTGGCCATTACTTCGGCGAGACGGGTGTCAGAGCTCCAGGTGCTGTCCCGTAGAGACCCTTTTCTGCAGTTTTCAGAGTCCGGGGTCACGGTTCGGACCATGCCTTCCTTCTTGCCTGAGGTGGTTTCAGCGTTTCACCTAAACCAACTTATTTTCTTGCCCTCCTTTGTCGAGGAGGAGTTTCCAGAATCTTTTGGGCAATTGCACCTGTTGGACGTGCGCAGGACTCTGCTGCAGTATCTGCGAGTTACTAACTCTTTCAGGACCTCTGATCATCTGTTTGTTTTGCTATCAGGTCCTCGCAGAGGGTCTCCAGCGTCTAAAGCCACTATTGCCCGCTGGCTTAAAGAATCTATCTTTTCAGCTTATTTGCTTGCCGGCCGGCCTCCGCCTGATGCCTTTAAGGCGCATTCCACTAGAGGAATTTCCTCTTTTTGGGCTGAAACTGGAGCACTCTCTCTTCAAGAGATTTGTAGTGCAGCAACATTGACTTCTAAGCTTTCTTTTGCCCGACATTACAGGCTGGATGTGGCTGCCAGGAGGGATGCACATTTTGGAGCGCAAGTGCTGGCGCTTGTTCCCACCCTGTCTAGGGATTGCTTTGATACATCCCATCTGTAATGGCTGCATCTGCTTGATGACAAGGAAGGGAAAATTCTTACCGTGATAATTTTCTTTCCTTTAGTCCTAGCAGATGCAGCCATGATCCCTCCCTGTCTGATGCTATCTGCTGTAAATCTATTTCAGGTTCTGTTCATGTTTCCTGGAGATTCCGTCCTTGGGAGAAAGTCAGAAAACAGTCTTCAGGATTCTTGTTCAATTAAAGGAGGATGACTTAATTCCCTCCAGTTCCATGTTTTGGAGGATGAGTTTATTCCCTCCGGGAGGATGAGTTTATTCCCTCCAGTTATGTCTCAGTGGAGGATGAGTTTATGCCCTCTGGGAGGATGTTTCATTCCCTCCATTCTGAGTTAATGCCCTTTATTGTAGGGCCATCATTCGCTGTGAGGAAAGCTTATGTTATTCCCATTGCGGTTTGCCATACTGCTTTGGAAGCTTCAAATACTGAAGAGAGGCATTGGAGCAAGCTGGTATGAGGCACTGAAAAAAGTGTGCTCGCTATCTCCTCTGCTGGTTGATGGACACAACCCATCTGTAATGGCTGCATCTGCTATGACTAAAGGAAAGAAAATTATCACGGTAAGAACCTAATTTTCCCATCTTAACTCTGGCAGGAGAGAGGCGGAGCTGGCATTTATCCGGACACCAGTGATATTCAGTGCTGGTGTCTAGTTAGCTAACTAGGCAGATAGGACTGCACAAAAAGCAGTCCTGTTTTGGCACTGAATATCGGCTAGTGGCCAGGTAACTTTTGGGTGCAGCCTGAAGGATTCTCTGGTCCTCCCTCCCATTCTGATTCCCCCTTCCCCTAAAGAAAAATAGAACCCCATAATAAGACACTAACACCTCCTGTAGGTCTCTTGGACCTACTTTTAAGATCCCTGATAGTGTAGGAGTCAAGTGGGCAGGAGAGATGCCCACTTGCTCCTGGCCATCATGGCTCAGGCCTTAAAATGGCTGCCATGACCTCCAGGAGCAGTCTGGTGGTACTAGGCTAGTATTTTTTCTTTATCACAAAAACATTTTATTGTATTGCAATGCCCGCTAACCTCACTAGCACTGCTGCCTACTATTAAAACCTCACACATTCACTCCTCCGCTCACCTTGCACACCTGTATTTAATTTAAATACAAAATAGTTGATTTTACATTTTAAACTGCATACTGCATAAATGTAAAATCAACTGTTTTGTATTTAAATTAAATACAGGTGTGCAAGGTGAGCGGAGGAGTGAATGTGTGAGGTTTTAATAGTAGGCAGCAGTGCTAGTGAGGTTAGCGGGCATTGCAATACAATAAAATGTTTTTGTGATAAAGAAAAAATACTGGAGTCTTTGTGTAGTCGATATTAAAAGTGACTCTGGAATTAAAAGAGTTATCCCCTGATTAGTAATTTTGGTACTAGGCTAGTGCCATGAGACTGCTGCTAGATGTTACAGTGGCCATTTTGAGAGGGGAGGGCCTGTGGATGGGGTGGTCTGGTGGGGAATCTCTTTGGGAAGAAGGAAGAGAAGGGAATCAAAATCGGGGTTAGGTGGTTATCAGAATTGGGGTGGGGGACCTGCTTCCCCTTATGCGTTTCCCACCCAATATCCAGGCATAATTTTGCCTGCAGTGGTCAGTGTTTAAAAGATTGCTGACTGTTGCTGGCTGAATATTATCTGGATAGTTTTCATTTCAGTGTTTTGAAGTTTAAAGGTAATATGTTCCTGACGGGAGATGTATGCTGTAAACCTTAATGGCAGATTGAGGTCAAATCCTCAAAAGAATCAGCTTCAGCCCTTAACCAACCCAACAGAGTGCTTAACTACGAGAATTTCAGTTATTGTTTCCTGTGGTGTCATTTGAGGTAACACCCCTCTTCCTTTTGTAGAAAGATTGTGACAGGCACGTTAGAGAACAGCGTCACATTTATGTACAAATGAGATTCTGTTCATCATAGACTTTTTTATACTTGTTTTTAATATGACCTACTATTAACACGCATAGGATTCAATGGGAAATCTTGGCATTCCGATAGTATGATTGAAAAATAATTGGTAGCGATGCATATTAATGCCTACAGCAAATGCCGTATGGACTACATGTACTTGCCAGCTGTACCAATTAAGTGTTTTTTTTTCTTGTTTGTTTGTTTGTTTTATTGATTCTGATAACCTCCAGAAAATAAAAAAAATTAACTCCATGTTTTTGATTATAGTTAATATTAATTCTTTCAAAATAGCATTTTCCCTGGCCTTTATCACTGTCAATGTGTTTTTCACTGTCAATGTGTTTAGCCACATGTGTTGTATAACTATGAAAACAGTAAATTAGTTTTTCTAATGATATATTTATGTAGGACTTTAAAACCAGCTTGAAGTAAAACCATGGTTAGTATGCCAGTCTGGTCTGGAGCTTTGCAATGTTCTGTAGTCATCTGTCCAAATATTGACGTAGCCTCTGAATTATTCATCTGTTTTTCAGTTTCTGGACACTTTATGCATATTTATACATTTTCTTTTTTAACTGACTTATGTTTACTTACTGAATAACTGTTTGCTATTCCACCATGTTGTACCTATTCTTAAAACAAAAACATAGAGTCATTTTCCCCTGATATTCAGCGCTATTTAACTGGTGAGCAGTGGCTGCTGACCATTTAAATAGCGTTTAACCGGTAACAGCAAATATTCAGTGGGAGATAACTGGTTATCTTTGCTGAATATTTGCGGTTAGCACATGGGGTGTGGGGTGGGGATTCTGTATTTGGAGCCTAAAAAAAATCGGCGTTGATATCGGTGCATACTAAGCGTATTCTATAATCTGCACCTAAAATTACATGCATCCATTTACACCAGAAAAAAGTTTGATAAATCCTGGCATGTAGATTTAGGTGCACTAGGCCATATTCTATAAGTACGCGCATACATTTCTGAACACCCACGAAATACCCATTTCCTTTCCCATAACCACGCCCCTTCTTTGCCTGTGCATGTTAGAAGTTTTGCGCACTTCATTACAGAATACACTTAGCGAGTTGTGTGGCTAAATTCTAATCAGTGCCATTTTCTCTGTCCCTGGAGGGCCCACAAACTAATTTTGTACTTGAGGCAATGGAGGATTTATCCACATTCTATTATGAAACTAGCTCCATTGAGTTTTATACTCCATCTGCTGGATTGGATTCAATCCCAGCTGAATTTTGGATTATGCCCATCATAATTAGGTAAAATTATAGTCATGCCAATTCTTAAAGACAAAAATATTTCTAATTTAGACATTTCCAGCTGCAGGCTGGTGGCCTCCATTCCGCTGTTTGCTAAGTTAATAGAAGGCCTTGTAGCTACTCAACTGAAAGAATATTTAGAATTACATAGGGCCCTGTTTACTAAGGTGCACTAGTGTTTTTAGTGTGTGCAAAACTCAGCGCACGCTAAACGCTAGAGACACCCATATATTCCTATGGGTATGTCTAGCATTAACGCATGCTAATTTTTAGCGTGCGCTAAAAATGCTAGCGTGCCTATAGCACGGCTTAGTAAACAGGGCCCATAGTATTTTACATTCTTCTCAATTGGGGATCAGGTCAGTGTTTAGTACTGAGACAGTCATGGGATCATTGATCAACAATATCCGCTCTTTTTTTAACGAGGGTAAATAAGCACAACTTCTACAGTTCAACCTTTCAAGTGCATTCGACTTTGTTAGCTGTGATATTTTGTTGATGACACTCACGGATATTGGAATTACCAGCAAAGTATTCAATTACTTCTACAAATCATGGTGTCAAAGCTTTTTAACTAAGAGATCATATAAAGTAAAGATGCATGCTTAGTTTCTCTGATGGGTGGGAAAATCCACCCCCTCCACCATCCATATTTTGTTTTAGCCACTCCCACACTGACCTGTGAGGTAGGAGGAGGAGGAGCTGTATCAGGAGTAGCTCTTCAAGGCAGAAAAGAACCCCACTCTTTCCTGCCTCAAAGAGTTACTCCCAAAGCAGCTCCTTCTCCTCCGACCTCACGGGTGAGCATGGAACAGACAAAGGGCATGCTCTTATATTTATTTAAATGTTTTCATGAGCAGAAATAATTTTACCATCTCCGGTTCCAGGAATAAGTCGCTATTCCCCACGGACAGGCTGTGGGGCTCATTTTCAAAGCACTTAGACTTACAAAGTTCTGTAGATTACTATTGTAACTTTGTAAGTCTAAGTGCTTTGAAAATATGCCTCCAGGTCTAAAAATCCTTAAGCTCACCTTACTAAATATGTGGAACAAAAACTACAACTCTTACTCCTGCTGGCTGCTTTCAGGATAGAACCCCACTCTTTTCCTTCCCACTGCCTCTGCTCTGCGCCAGTGCCATCACTTCTTCCAAATGGCTGCTGAGACTTCCTGCGGCAGTCTCACGAGATTACTATCTGAAGTCGCGGTGGCTATTTTGAAGAAGCGGCTACATCAGTGGGCAGGAAAGAATGGGGTTCTTTTCTGCTCCGTAGAAGCCCCTAGACCACCAGGGTGTACTCAGGTAGGCCTGCGGAGGGTCCACTGAGGCTCTCGGGGGAGACGGGGAGCCAGCCAGCCATTTTTTACCGTAGCCTGTTTTTGAAAAATTGCCCTCAGAATGCAGATAATATAATATAACTTGAACATTAAAGTTTATTTTAGAAGGCCCAGTATAAAACTATAATTTTGGGGGGAAAAAAGGGGTAGGGGAACCCAAACGTTCTGTAGGCAACTGGTAAAAAATTAGTTGAATGAACTATTTTCTTTCTTTTCTTTTTTTATATGCATAGGAGAAATATCCAAAATGGATCTTCTTGTTTTTTTCTCCTGTGTTCCTTGTATTATTTTATTTTATTATTATTATTTTGCTGTGGCTTTATTGTATATTAATTCAGACATTGCTACTGATGACTCAAGAAATTCATGGTGAAAAGCAAACTTTAATGAGGTCGTGACACCTATTTTTCTCACTGTCGGCAGTTTGGTAACAGTCTTAACAATATCATAGTATTTCTTTGATTTACAGACAATTTCCTTCCTTAATGGATAGCTACAGGCATACAATCCCAATATTCAGCCTTTCATCTGTCTATTGATGCACCAGAAGCATTTTAAAAGCTTTCTCTATTCTTGTGCCTGACATTCGTATGCAGAGTTTGCTTTCTCTGGCTCTGGGCAAATAGGAGCAATTTTGAAATGCCATATAAGACTTGCTATCCCATAAGTTCAAAAGGTCATTTTTAAAGGGAAGCTCTGTGTATTGTCATCTTTTAAAAATGCTGTCATCCATAGGAAACGCCTCCATTTTCTGTAGCTACAAATATTCATTGAACATATGCACGGGGCCTCCCCCCTAATCTTGTTCCTCTCTGTCTCCATCTCCTTTTGGGTGAGCAAAAATACATATGCTATGAACAGTGCACATACTTATACCCATGGGGACAAGGGGTAATTTTTATCTAGTTCAGGTGCAATCAACCTGCAGCCGTGAGCTGCATGAGGTAATGGTAAGGGCTCCCCCCCCCCCCCCCTTGAAATGGCCACACGGCAAATTCTCTACTTGCTGCCTGTCTATTTCTTGTAGGAAAGCAAGACTTCTCTTTTACCAGCTTCGGTAAAAGGGGTCCTTGGCGCACATGTAAAACATGCGCCGATGCCAGCGCCTGCGCCTTTTGCCACAGCTTGGTAAAAGGGGGCTTCTTTTATCAAGCTGTGCTAGCAGTTCGTGCATGGCAGTGCCGACGGATCCCACTCAAAGTGGATGGGCTTTGTCGGCATTATCGCACCGGGAGCTGCTAGCACGGCTTGATAAAAGAGGCCCCTAATTGGCTATGGGTTACCACATATAAATAGGGCAACAAATTAGTGGTTAGTCCCAAACAGGCGATTTAACCAGCCGAGTCATTTCTGCCTGGTTAAATAGCTTTGAACATTGACCCGACTGTTTTTTGTTAAATTTTTGCTTACTTCTGTGAATTTCCACGTCTGATGTTGCATAATGTTGAGTCTCCCCAGGGATAGTACTGACATTCATGTAGCTGTCTATGTATAAAAGTTGCCCACCCCGATATAATACTTTTCTATCGATAAATTCACGTTTACCAGCTGAAATCCCTTTGATAACTGTCTTCCCAAAAGAAATTATATCAAGTGAGACATGGAAAATAACGACATTTGGTGTTAAATGTACTGAGAAACATAAACCTCCAAATTCATTAAAAGTTGCTAAAAATTGCATGCACAATTTAATTGAATAATGAACCAATTAGCGCTGATAACTAGAATTTTAACAAGCAACTATTGGTGCTAGTTGGCTTTAAAATTTACGTGTGTAAATTTAGGAGTGAGATCGCACAGATTCAAAAAGGAGGCAGGGCCATGGGAGGGTCATGGGTGAATTGGTGAGTTCCCTTAATTTATGCACGTTGTTATAGAATTTGAGGGATTCTTGCCTAATTTAGGCATGGGGATTTACATCAAGGTTTTGTTGGTGTAAGTGATCATGCCTAAATGTAATCACGGTTCCCGGCACTAAACGTTTTTCTATAAATAGCGTGATTTTTTTAGGCGCCATTTATAGAATTTAGTCCAATAAGGGTAATTATATAGAGGCTCTTATTTTTAAGGCAGCAAGAATGCACCGATTTGGAGTGTATTCTTTAAGGAAAAGTAGGCGTCTACTTTTCGTTATAAAATGTTGACATAATAGGTAAAAACGTGCCCATATTTTAGGCACAATCACACCAACCATAGTGCCCTAGGTTATTAAAGAACACACACACACACTTTAGTATTTACAATATACATGTTTAAATGTATACTCTACCCATCTTCTGCCCACCATCAAATTTGGTGTGTTTTTACAGCATAGTGCGTAGCTGGAAAGTGGTCATTTATGAGTGTATGTGCATGACTTAAATACCGGTATTTGTACGTGGTCTTCCTTTCTAAATCTAGGCAGTGCCTTATAGAATTATCCCCCAAATATGTGCTAAGCCAAGGCATAAATCCCGCCTGAGCATCCTCTATAGTGCAGGGAACACACACAAAAAAAAGGTCCATTTTCAACTTCTCCAAGATCTTTTGAGTTGGACTTCCCCTCTCTGTGGGTTTTTTTTCCAAACTAATTGTTTGAGAACCCTTAGTTTGAACTCATCCCACTGCTGGTAAGGATTTTTATGTTCATTGTGACACACTGGGCAGTGTGCCACTGCTTTTAAAGGAGTTTGGCACTAGAAGAAGCTCAAGAGAACTAAGATCTCTGAGAGGAAGTGAGCTCATGATAATTATGGAGGAAGCAGTCCTTGAAAGCCCTGAACTGGCAAAAAGTGAGCTCGTATTGGAGACAGGCAGCCTGCGGAATGTAGTAAGGGAGCAGCTGAGGGGCTCAGGACATAGGTACCTGAGCACCTGGAGTCTGTTATCAGTCTGCTGGTGAATGGAACAAAAAGCCCAGACTGGATACAGAGAAGAGAAGCAGCAAGATAAGCGAGGAGAGTGAATGCATTGGTGAGGTGGAAGCTTGTCAGAAACACTGCTGTTTGAGATTTTTTATTAAGGAACTGTCAGTGTTTTGAGATGCTGACAAGCTGACAGTATGCTTTCTGTGAAATGTCCTCAGTAGAAGCCAGGGATGCATTCATCTAGTAGTTTAAAAAATACCTGTAAAAGTAGTCTGTGCTAGGGGAAAAGACAAATAAGCTGGGATGGGTAACCTCATTGTGATTAGTTCAATTTATTTAATATACTACTACTACTACTATTTAGCATTTCTATAGCGCTACAAGGCTTACGCAGCGCTGCACAAACATAGAAGAAAGACAGTCCCTGCTCAAAGAGCTTACAATCTAATAGACAAAAAAATAAAGTAAGCAAATCAAATCAATTAATGTGTACGGGAAGGAAGAGAGGAGGGTAGGTGGAGGCGAGTGGTTACAAGTGGTTACGAGTCAAAAGCAATGTTAAAGAGGTGGGCTTTCAGTCTAGATTTAAAGGTGGCCAAGGATGGGGCAAGACGTAGGGGCTCAGGAAGTTTATTCCAGGCGTAGGGTGCAGCGAGACAGAAGGCGCGAAGTCTGGAGTTGGCAGTAGTGGAGAAGGGAACAGATAAGAAGGATTTATCCATGGAGTGGAGTGCACGGGAAGGGGTGTAGGGAAGGACAAGTGTGGAGAGATACTGGGGAGCAGCAGAGTGAGTACATTTATTTTATTTTTATTTTTTTTTAATTTTATATTTATTAGTTTCAACTTTTAAACAAGTGTTACACTTGAAACAGTAAAGGTACATTTGTCTGAAATAAAACATCTTTAAATAAAAAAATAAGCAAAATATTTAACAAAGTACACTCTAGTCCACCATATAGATCCAAGATTAACAATGCGGAGATTTTACCAATTATTACAATAAGAAATTAAGACAGGTCACTTTGGTATCCATTTACAAATAATGCTTATCCTCTAAGACCTTCTAGCTGAGATAAATTCAGAAAGCTGTATAGATTCAAAAAAAACATACTTAACCGACTGATAACAAATTATACACTTGCAAGGATAACGTAAAAGAAATGTAGCTCCTAGCTGGAGAACACCTGGCTTTAACAAGAGGAATTGTCTTCGTTTTTTTTGAGTGTCTCTAGACACATCAGGAAATATACGGACATTGAAACCCAAGAAAGTTTTCTCTCTATTTCTAAAAAACTTTTTCATAATCAAGGCTTTATCTAACGATAATGCCAATGTTACTAACAGAGTTGCTGATGTTGTTAAGTCTGTTGTTGAAGCTTCTAATATAGCAGAGACGTCCAAAGGTTGATCAATTTGTTGTATTGAGGTTTCAGAAATTTTAATTGGTAAGTAATAAACTTGCTCTATAGGAGGAATGTTATTATCTGTAAATCCCAGTATTTCTTTGAGGTATCTATGTAGCATTTCCCTTGGAATAGTTGTCACCATCCTCGGGAAGTTCAAAAATCTCAAATTATTAGACCTTTGAGCATTCTCTAAATTTTCAATTTTTCTTCTCATACTAGTGAGATCTTTTATCGTGTTTATTTGTACTTCTTGTACTTTCTCTACTTGTTCAGTTAGAGATTTAGTCTTAATCAGTATTTCTTTTTTTCCAGCTTCAATTGCTGTAACAGTTTCTTCCAGTTTTATAACTCGAGTCTCAATGTCCTTAATTTGTGGACATAAAGCTTTGCCCAAATTAGCTATTAAAGCCCATAGGCTTTCTAAGGTAATCTCTGCAGGTTTCTCCTCAAGAAATTTAAAAGTACCTTGGCTTGGTGTATATTCGGTAGAAACGATTTCCCCTTCTGATCTTACATCAGCCATCGTGCCTCCCGCAATCTGAGTTGGAATCACCAGGGTAGGCTGAGGGGGAACCCCACTCTCAGCTCCTCTGTTCTCCAGGCCAAGATTTCCAGCTCCCATCATCTCTCCTGTGGCACTATTTTCCAGCTGCCTCGGGGACGACGCCAACACTGGAGAACAAACGCTCTGGGGTTGCGGGAGAGGAGCTCACTGATCGGGGCTGAGTGTTACATCCAGCGAGGGCAGCATCACAGGTCCTCCGTTCCCCCCGGGCGCCACCATTCCGCCGCTCACCGATCCAGTCTCGGACACCTGAAGTCCCCGCAAAAAAGAGTCTATTGGGCCACATAACGCTGAGGTTCGTCGGTCTGGGGGAGCAATGGCCGCCGATTTCCCTCGGCGTTTTGGCATCACGGATTCACAGAGAGAGCGGTAAGACTTGCAACCTGTTCAGTCGGCCATCTTGGATCGAGTGAGTACATTTATAGGTTAGCAGAAGTAGTTTGAACATAATATACTGAAGTTTGAATATAATATACTGCAAAGTCAACATGTATCTAAGTGGTATATGTATATATATATATAGCACCATAGGACTGTATATTGACTGGGAAAGCTACTGACTAGGGACCCAAGGAGTAATCTTTTGATAGATTAGCATCAAGAGGTTAAGGGCTGTGATATGCACAGACAGACAAGCTCGGAGCTACAGTCAGCAATTAAGAATTGTTGCAAAAAGTCCCTAAACTGTAGTTTATACCATGGAGGTCAGAACAGCTGAGATTAGGGGAATGTGTGTTGCCTGTTTGAAGCTATGCTTTGGATTAAGTGTAACATAGTAACATAGCAAGGGATTGTATGATTGTTGTGAAAGTTGCTAGTTAGAAGCCCATGTTGAAACATGCACTTGAAGTTATAAATAAAGCATATAAATAGTATGCCAGTATGAAGGCTTTGGGGGCCTAGATTCTCCCAATTTGGGTTTGGGTACCCCAAAATTGAGGCTCTCTCTGCTGCTTTAGCTAGTGGGGGTTCCCAAGCCCCAACAGCAAGAAGCCCTTCTCACAAAGCCAGGCAGTTGGCAGCACTTTTTCCTGGGCACTATCATGCCAGCTGAACACTCCCCCCCCCCCACCCCCCAAAAAAATGCTTGGATTTTATGAAACTGGGCATGTGCAAGGGTTCTCTTGTGCATGTTCAGTTTCACAAAAAAACAAGCATGTAAATGGGTGGGGGTGCTTGACTTCGCACGGAGGACGTTCCACTGGCAAGGCTTGAGGACCGCCACCAGCTCAGGTATATGGGTGTGAATGGGGCAAAATTTTGTGCCCCCTACTTTGGGCTCAGTTCCCCCCACCCCACCCCCAAAAAATCTGAGATCTGGTGACACACCTGGTGTCAAGCCTTATTTATGAAAATGAATCCACTGTGATCTGTCAAAGCTAAGTGATATATTAAGTTTAAATTAAACATAAAAGAGACTGCTGAGTTCCTGTCCCCAGAGAACTAACCTAGAGGGATTGTTCGATGATGTTATTCATTGTACATTTGCAGATCTCCCCTTTAAGGACGCTGTAAGTGTTTGTTTATAAACGGATAAGCTGTGATACAATAGGAAACGTAGCAATTCATAGGCACCACAAGTTCATGGATGTGACCCATGAAGTTGTCAACTTTTTGCAGAGAAAGAACTGCTTTTTATTCTCTCTAACCTAATGGAAGTTGGAAAGAATTATACAAAAGGAATTGAGAAATGTGTGTCTGGGGACAAAATAACTGAAAATTAAACATTATGGGATGCAGACTGTAGCTGGGTTTCCCTTCCAGGACCCAGCCAGGCTCGACCCTGCTTAGCTTCCTTCTTCACCCAACTGTTGCCTCGCTCCACATCACCTTGGTCTGTTCTGGGAACTCAGCACCAGACCCCCTGAGAGCTTGCACGACTTCCTCCTCTCTCTATTGTTTCCACAGAGGCTCAATCAAGGCAAAACGTTTATAGAAAAAAAACTTTATTTTCTTGCTTCCATTCAGCATAGACACAAAAGGAAAACACCTTACTCCCAGGTTGTTAAGGTTTGCTGCCAAAGTCTCATTCAGGGTTTAAACAGTCCATATAACTTCACTTTAGCCAAACTTACTTCTTTTAGGGAACAGTACATTATCAGAAAGAAAACACAATAGCTTGGTAGGTTGCAGGCCCAGACCTTTTCAGTATGAAACAGTTTACACAGTCTTTCTTACAGAACAGCTACACAGCTTTGGTTCCACCTGGTTCAGACTGGGGTTTCAATTGTGCCCAGCCCTCTTTCTCTCCCAGGGGCTGCACCTGTTTCCTCTTTAGTAGAGATCTCCCCCAGCGCCTCAGTCTCTCTACTCTGGTCTTCCACCAGTCTCTCCAAGGCACAACTAGCCACCCTCTTACAGCAGCTTTTCGGGTTTGAGCCAGAGCTCCAATCTCCATCTGTTCCTCCTCTAGTGCTTCAGTAACCTCCATTTTATCCTCCTCTTCAACTTCCCCCTCCTCCAACCTCTCCAGCTGGCCCTCATCACCTTCCTCAGAGACCATTTCCCAATCTTCTATCTCCTCCCCTAACTCTTGCAGAGCCGGGTGGGGAAGAGAGGGATTCTGGGACTGGCAGTTTCTCCTCTTCTTCCTTAACCCAGCCAACCTCTCTGCCTCCGGGAGCGCAGCTTTCTGAATGTGGGTGTTGTGCACATGAAGTTTGCCCCGTTGGGGTTCCCCGGCTGCCTGCACCCCCCTTCTGCGTGCCTTCCCGGATCCCCTTTCACCTACCCTCTCACAAGACATGCACTTTGGCATGGAGGAAAATCGGTGAAAAGAAGCATCATGTTCAAAAATGGGCTAGATCAGACTAGAAGCTCCTGAGAATCAAGTTCCCTCTACCTCACTCAAAAAATGGCCCAATGCATTCTCTGGGAGAACCAGTCAAGCTTGAACAGCATAGAAACATATATGCAGTGAAACATAGCAGTTAGGGAATCCCTGCTTTCAAACTCCATTTCCTCAGTTCCCCACTCCCTCCACCCTCCAAACCTACCCCCTCTGTGAAACTTCCACAACAACTTACTGTCCTCACCCTCAAAACTACCCCCTGCAACTTCATCACCTCCAAATTACACTCTGCAGTTGCCTTTCTACCCCCAATCTGCCCCACCCTAGCAAAATATACCCAGAAAATGCCACCACCCCTAAACAGCTCCACCCCTAAAATTACCTGTACTATCTGCCCCACTCCCCAAAACATTCCATCACTTACTCTCCCACCCTCATAACTACCCTCTCAACTGGTCCCCCTACAGCTTCACAGCCACCCAAATTTCTGCGCCAGTCCCCAAAACTACACCTTCCCCCTCTAGAACTGCAAGACCATCCCAATATCTAACCCAACCTGCAAAACTATCCCTTGGTACTGCTTCACCACCCTGCAGACTACCCTCTCCAACTGCCCACCATCTCATCTGCCCCAGATGCCAAAACTAACCTCTCTCAACTCACCCACCACACCACTATCCTCCAGATTCTATATATGGCGACTAAAGTTACACACGCAATTTTGGCTGCATGGCTAAATTGCAGGGGCAACTTAATTGTTTAACATGCCAATCAGCGCTGATAATTGGCCACTAACAAGCAATTATGAGCACTGATTAACACTAATTAGAAATCACGTGCGCAACTTTCTAAGTGTATTCTATAAAGTGGTGCACGTAAATTCTAATGCATGGATCACAAAAGGTGGCGTGACAATGGGAGGGGCAGGGTGAGTTGTGGCAATCTCTAAGAATCCCCTGGGGGGGAGCGGTATTCTGTGTATGGCGCCTATAAAAATCCACATGGAAAGTATTTCCGCCTAAGCGTATTCTATAAGCAACGCCTAGATTTAGGCGTGGAATATAGAATACGCTTATTTGACACCCTAGTACCTAAATCTGTGCACCTCCATTTACACCACTGAAAACATGGCGTAAATCCTAGTGCATAAGTTTAGGCGCAGAGGGCCATATTCTATAACAACACGTGTAAATTTTGGAAAACCTATTTCCCCTGCTCATAACCACGCCCCTTATTGCCTGCGCACATTAAAATTTATGCACTGTGCATTACAGAATACAATTAGCTTGTTAAGCCAATTAAGTTATGTGCGTTGCTATAGAATATGCTTGGATTTTGGCACGTAATGCTAGGCGTGCTATATAGAATCCAGGGATAAGCACCTAACTTTAGATGAGGTTTATAGATTAGCACTAAGCGCTTTTTTTGTGCCGATTTTCAAGCACCAATTTGGTCCTATGGGGCAATTCTATAACAGAGTGCCTATATTTAGGCACCTAAATGGTATGTAAGTGGCGCATTAGCATGCACATAACTAAATAATGCAGACCTTCTGCTCAGTGTGCTGCGGCGGCTAAGAAAGCGTACAGAATGTTGAGTATTATTAGGAAAGAAATGGAAAACAAACATGAGGATATTATAATGCTGTTGTATCGCTCCATGGTGCGACCGCACCTCGAATATTGTGGCCAATTCTGGTCGCCGCATCTCAAAAAAGACATAAAGGAATTGGAGAAGGTGCAGGGAAGGGTGACGAAAATGATAAAAGGGATGGAACGACTTCCCTATGAGGAAAGGCTGAGAAGGTTAGGGCTCTTCAGCTTGGAGAAAAGGCGGCTGAGGGGTGATATGATAGAAGTCTACAAAATAATGAGCGGAGTAGAGCGGACAGATGTGAAGCGTTTGTTTACACTTTCAAACAATAATAGAACCAGGGGACACAAGATGAACCTAGAATATGGTAGATTTAAAACAAATAGGAAGTTTTTCTTTACTCAGTGTGTAGTTGCTCTGGAATTCGTTGCTGGAGAATGTAGTGACAGCAGCTGGCCTTACGGAGTTTAAGGTGGGGGGGGGGGGGGGTTGGACAGATTCCTGAAGGAAAAGTCCATTGAACATTATTTGTTTTTTTAATTGTTTGGGGTTTTTTTTTTTTTGGGGGGGGGGGGGGGGTTGCCGGGTTCTTGAAGCCTGGATTGGCCGCTGTCGGAGACAGAATGCTGGGCTTGTTGGACCCTTGGTCTTTTCCCAGTATGGCGGTGCTTATGTGCTTATCATGAGAGCCCTTTGAGTTGAAAAGTGCTCCTGTGTTTTTTAATTGCCACACGTTTATGCTGACATTAGTGCACAGCCAGAAATTTCAACACTTAGAAAAATGCCTATTTTACAACCACACTAGATCTGAACTTAGCAGGAAAAATCTGCGTAAGGGCACACTAAGCCCATTTACTAGCACTACCTCCTTGGTATGCAAATCTCTCTCATGAATATTCATTGTGGATATCTTGAAAGCCTGACTGGGTGGGGTGCCTCCAGGACCAGGTTTGGGAACCACCAGATTTAACATGAGTTACCCTTAGAATTATTGGACATAAATGGGCTCATTTTCGAAAGGGAAGGACGCCCATCTTTCGACATAAATCGGAAAATGGACGTCCTTCTCACAGGGTCATCCAAATCGGTATAATCGAAAGCCAATTTTGGACGTCCCTAACTGCTTTACGTCGCAGGGACAGCCAAAGTTCAAGGGGGCATGTCGGAGGCATAGTGAAGGCGGGACTTGGGCATGCCTAACACTAGGACGTCCTCGACCTATAATCTAAAGAAACAAGGACGTCCCTGACGAACACTTGGATGACTTTACCTGGTCATGATTTTCTTATGACCAAGGCACAAAAAGGTGCCCAAACTGACCAGATGATCACCGGAGAGAATCGGGGATGACCTCCTCTTACTCCCCCAGTGGTCACTAACCCCCTCCCATCCTCAAAAAACATCTTTCAAAATATTTTGTGCCAGCCTCTATGCCAGCCTCAGATGTCATACTCAGGTCCATCACAGCAGTATGCAGGTCCCTGGAGCAGTTTTAGTGGGTGCAGTGCACTTCAGGCAGGCGGACCCAGGCCCATCCCCCCCTACCTGTTACACTTGTGGTGGTAAATGTGAGCCCTCCAAAACCCCCCAAACCCCACTGTACCCACATGTAGGTGCCTCCCTTCACCCATAAGGGCTATGGTAGTGGTGTACAGTTGTGGGTAGTGGGTTTTGGGGGCTCAGCACACACGGTAAGGGAGCTATGTACCCGGGAGCAATTTATGAAGTCCACTGCAGTGCCCCCTAGGGTGCCCAGTTGGTGTCCTGGCATGTCAGGGGGACCAGTGCACTAGAAATGCTGGCTCCTCCCATGACCAAATGGCTTGCATTTGGTCATTTCTGAGATGGACGTCCTTGGTTTCGATTATCGGCGAAAATCAGAAACGACCAAGTCTAGGGACGACCAATAAGGATTTGGATGTCCCTGACCGTATTATTGAAACAAAAGATGGACGTCCATCTTGTTTCAAAAGTACGTGTTTCTCCGCCCCTGGATCGGGACATTCTGCGAGGATGTCCAAATCGAAACGAGGACATCCCTTTCGATTATGCCCCTGAAAGTCAATTTTTGTGTATAAAAGTTTTTAAACTTAAAAAAGGGGGCCTTTTACCAAGCTGTGGTAGTATGGGCGCATGGCACTGTCGCACACCCAGACCACTTTTTACCATTGCAGTAAAAAGGCTATTTTTAATTGATGTCAGTAATGGCCATGCGCTAATTTCAAAATTATCGCATGAGCCTTTACTGCAACCTGTTTAGAAGGCAGTAAGGGCTCACACGCTACTCCTGTAGTAATCGGACAGCATTTTGTTCTTTATAATAGTTTCTACCATTTTGTCCAGCACCAGTATCAGGCTCACTGGTCTATAATTTCCCAAATCTCCTCTGGAGATACTACCAGTCATGCTACTCCCCATCTCCTGTGCTAGAAATTTGTTTTTATTTTCTAGCATGGGAAATGGTGCATGGCAGAGGCAGAATTACCACAGGGCACCTGGGCACACCTGGCGGTACTGCTGTTTGGCTATGTGCTACCCTCACAGCAGCCCTACCACCCTTTAGTAAAAGGGCCCCAAAGTTTGAAACTTAAAATTCTCTGAAATTGGCCATAAAATCTGTTAAATGAACTGACATTTTTTTTTCTGTGCACATCCCTAATGTTTGATGTTATTGGTGAACCAGATTAATGTTGGATTGTAGCTATTACTGGATGTGAATATAACTAACATCTTTTGGAATCCATCTTTATTTCATGTAATCTCAAATTAGAAGAGTTTGAGTCGTGGGGATTGGGAGGTTAATTTTCAAAACCATTCTCCCACATAAAATAACTTGGCTAATAATTGCCATCCTCTGCTTGGCTAAAAGTAGCTACAGGCTTTCCCAGCTTTAAAAATAGCCCTCCTCCCCACACAGCCCCCCAAATCCCAACCCCATCCTGGGGGATAATAGTTTATTGGGTTTTCAGGACATCTTCAGTGAATATGCTTCACATAAATTTGCATTCAAATCTACCTCATACATACTCCTTGTGGATCTCTTGAAAACCTGACTAGCTTGGGGTCCTCTAGGACACGTTGGAAACCACTGATTTAGAATACTCAAGGCCCGATATTCAGCCTACAGGAGGCAGCCTGCATAATTGCCACAATCGGCGCTGACCTTGGATATTCAATGCCTGGCTGTTTTCAGTGACTGGCATTGAATATCTGAGTTGTTTTGGGTTACTAAAAAGTTAACTGGCTATGCCGATACTCAGCATTAACCGGTTAATTTTTAAACGGTCGGAGATGGGCCTGCTATTTAAGTAGCCTATTTTGACTGCTCAACATAACTAGTTAGGTGCTGAATATCCACACCTAACTGGCTGTGTTGCGCGACGTAGACAGTTAGCAGCTGACTGCTAACTGGGATATCCAGCAGGAGATAATCGGTTATCTCTTGCTGAATATCCGTGGTTAGGGGCTTAAACCCTTTTTAACCAGCCAGGAGCCGTTCCTGGCTTGTTAAATAGTTTTTAATAACGGGGGGGGGGGGGGGTCAGTGTTCAGAGCTGGAGTTTTCTGTGGAGTCATGGAAGTCTGGGGGCTTTGCTTGTACAATATTCCACAATACAAAATATATCGCTGTTACAAAGGGTGCCCAGACTGTTTCAAAGCTATCTTGTTGAACACTCAGTGGAGATGGTAACCTATAACCATCTGAGCATCAAAGAAAAAGGGAAGTCAGTTAAAAATTACAAATAGTTATTCCCTTGGATGGCCAAGAACTACACATATCTAACTATAACATCTGTTAAAGATTCACTGGAAAGTTTAATGACTATAGAAAGCACTAAAGGTTAAAACACGAGAACTGAGCAACGGGTGACCCTAACCCAGCTGTCAGGGGTTAGAGGATGTATGGATGAGGAATGAAGGAAAGGACGGGAATGTATGAGAGGTAAAATCTTCCAGATCATTTTTTGAAAGGCCAAATGTTGAGCTGGCTGTGCATTGCTGTGCAGAAGGACCCTGGTTTGATTTCCAGTGCTCTCTGGGTATGCGAGGGTTGGAGCTGTCATGGAGGTAGTATTCACACTCCTCAGATGAGGGAGGCATAATCCACTATACAGTGGTGATTCTTAGTGTTTGAAGTTAGGAAGGACCCTTTATTGCAGGGCTCCAGAGGAAGTCATGGTGCATGATCCTCACTTGAAGACCATTACTGCAGTGTCTAAATCAATAGTTCTCATCCCAGTCCTTGGGATACACATAGCCAGTCAGGTTTTCAGGATACCCACAATGAATGTGCATGAGATAGTTTAGTATACAATGCAGGTAGTGTATGCAGATTTATCTCATTCATATTTATTATGGATATCCTGAAAACCTGACTGGCTAGGTATGTCCCAAGGACTAGTTTGAGAACTTCTGCTAGTGTAATTTTTTTTTTTTTTTTTTTTTTTTGGGGGGGGGGTCCTTCCTGTGGAAAAGGGAGCACCTTCAGGCACTGTAACTTCTACCATCACTATTTTTAAGGACCCGAGGGCCAGTGCAGTAAGCTGAGAGAGGATATGAAATATGGGGGGAAATGCCTAAGTAGTTATCAGTGAAGATTCATATCACCGAATCCTGATGAGCTGGAAGTTCAAAAGAGCAGGAAGAAAATGCTGAATGAGAAAAAAGACAAATGCTGTGATTACTGTCAGGAAAGTCTGCAACATTTCTTAAAAAGGAGCACTAAATGCTGCCAAATTGGTAGTTTAAATATCTGGGTCCTCATCGTTTTTTTCAAATTACTTCTGTGGAAAGAGTGAAAAGACAGTAGGTGATATGGCCTGGCTCCAGTGCTTTCCCAGGAAAGGAAAAAACAAAACAATTTGAGCAACTTTCTCCACTAGAATGTAATAAGGTCAGTTTTGAATAGCCTGCATAGTTGAAAATACATAGATTTTCATTGCATGCCCTTACTTTGCACTTACTGTTTGTGTGGACAGGAGGGTGGGGGGGTGGGGTAGATAGGGGCCAAATAGAGTGCATAATTCAAAATATTCTGGTAAGACATACTGGGCTGATATTCAGACCGTGGGAGGCAAGTGGCAGGTGTATTGATCTTGTGGTGGAGTCCAGGGGGTGATCCCATCACCAGCCTCTTTACTAGATAGGGGATCTGACTTGGGGGTCTGCGATCTGCTTAATGCAGCTGCTTAATGCAGCCGAGATTCCACGATGTTCTCAGCTGCCGCAATGCTACTTGATGAACTCAGGATGCTCTGTTTTTCACAGGTTTCTTTTTGAAATCATTGTTCCCCTGCTTCTGCTGGCAAATACCATGCTCACCTCCCCCCCCCCCCCCCCCCCCCCAGCCTTGCCAGCAATTGCCAACAATTGCATACTCTCCCGGGCACTTATTTAACAGACTGAGTCCATGCGATGCATCTTAACGTGCTGAACAGTGATTAGGTGCTCTCATTTTTGAAAATGGGGGTGAAATGAGGAAGACACTGCTGGATATCTTCCCAGGACCTGGTAAATATTATTGGTCCACAGGGGTGCGGGCTGCCACATTATTGGAAGCTTCCCTATTCCCACGTGCTCGGGTCATGGGTGCCTTGACCTAGGGTGCCGGGTCCAGGGAAAACAGGGTCATCTGAGGTGAATGTAGCACTTAATCTCGAATGAGTCTTTGCTCCCATGCTGCATCTTTACTCAGATCTACAAAATTAATAAAATACTGTGGTGAAATTTGGTGAGGGAACAACTACAGATTCAGTCTTTTGCATACATTCTGCATGCCTGCTATACTATCCTTGAAAGTCTTACCAAATCAGGAGTAAGATTAATGTGGAAGTGAACTGCTCTGCTGAAGTATAACACCTAATCAGAACACTTAAAAGTGCATTTGCTCTTTCACAACGTGCACATTTAGCAGGATTATCACGAGGCATTAGGCTAGGGAAGCATATAGACCAATGTACATTTGGATTTTGAAATGTGTTTGGAGTGTTTTGCCTGTATTACAGAGCCTGCAAATAAAGCAGCTGCAAAGTACTTTTTGTGGTAATTCCATAAATTGGTGCCTTGAATTAGGTGCCACAATGGGATGCAGTGAGCACCAGTTCTTAGAATACTAATGTAAACCTGGTGCACTAAACGTTAGGCATGATCACATGAGCTAGGCCAATGGCTGATGTAAGTACATAAGTATTGCCATACTGGAACAGACTGAAAGTCCATCAAGCCCAGCATCCTGTTTCCAACAGTGGCCAATCCAGGTCACAGGTACCTGGCAAAATCCCAAGTGGGGACACCCAAATGCATCCTGCAACACGTCCATCTGATAGCAGACTATAAATTGCGCACATTGGGAGGAATTCTATATATCAAGAAGGTAAATCTTATCCCAGTTGTGCATGCCATGGTAACATCAAGACTGGATTACTGCAATGCATTATACAATGGTCTGACTACAAAGGGCCTGCAACAGCTCCAGTTGATTCAGAATGCTGCTGCAAGACTCATAGAAGGTTGCAAGCGACATGACCACATCACACCATTTTTGCAAAAACTTCATTGGCTACCAGTACAATACAGGGCTAAATTTAAAACTCTATGTCAGATCTTCAAGATCCTGAAAGGAAATGGCCCTGAGTATCTGAAGAATAGGATGATCCTCCACACACCGCCAAGGACGCTAAGGTCCTCCCAAGAACTTTCACTAACTACACCCTCTCCAAAAGACATTACACGATGTGATACCCGCAAGCGAGCCTTCTCCGGAGTAGCCCCCACACTCTGGAATGCATTGCCTGAAAGGTTCTGCTTAACACAAGACTATTTCTACTTCAGGAAGCAGGTGAAAGCTTGGCTCTTCAACCAAGCCTTTAATGGAAGAAGTAACTAACTTGTTAGTCTCACTCACACACACAAGGAGTGACTCGGGCTGCAGATACTGCAGCGGGACATGTTTATCCACACCAACCCTAGCTGAGATAATATTTAACCATCTCTTTGACCTCATGTGTACCTTTCTTTAAATTAGTCACCTAATTTTCTAAATCCTCTTATTCTCTTACCTATTTATATGTTAACCATCTCTCTGACCTCGTGTACAACTTTCTTCAAATCAGTCACCCTACTTTCTAACTCTACCTATCTATCTACATGTTACAACTTTGCTTTACCCTTCACTATCAATTATAATGTTTTATTACATATTGTGTTGACATTGCAAATAGTATACCATGCCATACTTTGTATTGTTAGTTGAACATTTTTACTGCTGTGATTGCTTATTGCTCATGTTTGACCTATTCTTACTGTACACTGCCTTGAGTGAATTCCTTCACAAAGGCGGTAAATAAATCCTAATAAATAAATAAATATGGTGCAAAAAACCCCACTATAAACCATGCTGAAGGTTAGGCACGGTTTATGGAATACCAGTTAAGCACAGGAGTCGCACATAAATGTATTTGCACCAATAAAAACATGGTGCAAAAGTCCGTGCTTAAATTTATGCATGGTGGCCCCATTACAGGGGTCTTTTACGTAGGCATGCTGGCGTTTTTAACGCGCATTAAAAATAGACACGCACTAAACGCTAAAGGCACCAATGTATTCCTATTCAAAACCATGCCCTGATCCCGCTCCCATTTCCATGCCCCATTTTTTGGACTGTGTGTAAAATTTAGGCATGGATCCATGCCTCAATTTACGCACATAAATACCAATTCAATCTAATTAGTGCCAATAATTGTTAAAAAGACAATTAGCACTAATTGACTCGTTATTCAATTAAATTGTGTGTACAAATTGGGCATGCATCCAAATTTGCATGCATAGTTTTTGGCAACTTTTATATAATTAGGATTATTTGGTGGCACACCCATGACCCACATATGCTCCAAGCCAAACCATAAAAAGAGAGACAGCCCCTATAGATATGCAAAGGCAAAGTAAAGTCAGAGAAAGGAGTAAGGGAGGACCAGTAGGTTCCAAAAAAAGGAGAATATGATAATATTGTTTCCTTGTCATCAAGCAGATGAAGCCATTACGTATGGGTTATGTCCATCAACCAGCAGGGGAGATAGAGAGCACTCAAACTTTCACAGTGCCCTCTTGGCCAGCTAGCTCCACTGCCTCTTCAGTATTCTCTATCTCCCCTAGCAGGGTGGCTGCAGCTTGTTCGAGCTCCAGAAAAATCTGCCGGGAGGTGGTTCCTGGCTTGCCAGTTGTTAACCGGGGTGTTGGAGGCTATAGCAGCTTCACTTTAAAGGCACATAGGTTAGCCCTTTCCCTGCCTTACCCATACCTCTGTGGATGTGGACATATTGCCTTGCTTTCCCTGTCCTTACCCACCAACAGTGGATGCAGGCATATAGGTTCGCCCTTTCCCTGCCTTTCCCACTCATCTGAACCTCCGGAGTCTTCAATACCTCTGCTTTCCTCACAGCTTAAAAAAAAAAAAAAAAAAAGGCGCGTTGCGTTTTTAAACGCAGAGACGCTGGAACAGAGGTTTTTGACCTGATTTTCAGCAGGATCGTAGTTGTACACTAGATCCTTTGAGGTAAGAGTGTTTTCCAACTCCTCCGGGGTGGGCCTGCGATCGGGGCGATTTTGGCGCGAAACCGCCATTTTGGATTTTACCGCCGTTTTTCGGCGATGGCTGCGGACAATGTAAAGCGCTGTTCCACTTGTGGCAAGCGCAAATCAGCAGCAGGGCTCTGTAAATCGTGCAGTACTGGCGTAGGAGCCGGCCCGAGCATGGCGAGCAATGTTTCTTCCCGCTCTGAGCTGGCAGCGGGCGCCATTTTGCTTACACCGCATGGCGCGGCCTCCGTGGACACGGAGAGACCTGAGCCGGGTGGGGCACCTCGAGATGAGGTTATTTCAGGAGTGGCTAGCACCGGACAGGATTTGGGTGCCCAGGGTGAGATTTTCTCCCCGGATTTTGTGCTTTTGCTGCATAAAGCATACATGATGAAAAGAGCCCTTCCTCAAGGGTCGCCTGAGGCTCCTCTGATTGCTCCCCCGATGGATTCTGGCCTGGGACTGCCCAGTGAGGCTTTTTTCCCGGATGCTTGGCCTAAAGATAAGCGCAGAAGGGTTATTTCCCCTTCAGATTGTGGTGCACCTTCCCCCCCCCCCCCCCCCCCCCCCCCCCCCCCCCCCGTGGTCGGGGTGTGAGGATTCAGAGAACTCTGACAGACGTTCTTGGTCTGAGGAACCAGAGTCAGGTGCGGATTTACCACAGGATCTGGATGATCCCTCCGCGGTGAGGATTTTCCACCGTGATGAGCTGCCAGTGCTTATTTCAGATACCCTGCAGGCCCTCTCGATTGAAGATCCTGACAGTGGCATGGCCTCCTCGGGTAATCCCAGGATGGCTAGTACCAAGAAAGCTGCTCGGGCCTTCCCTTTGTATGACTCCATCCTAGAGCTGTTTCGGCTCAGTGGGCTGACCCCGAGGGACCTTTGAGAGTTTCCAGGGCTATGGGGCAGTTATACCCTCTGCGTGAGGGATATATGGCTCGTTTTCAAATGCCTACAGTGGATGCCCTAGTCACTGCGGTGACAAAGAGAACTACCCTCCCTGTTGAAGGAGGTGTTGCCCTGAAGGATGTTCAAGACCGTAGGCTGGAAACAGCATTGAAACGGTCCTTTGAAATTGCAGGTCTCACTGTTCGGGCGTCTGCATGCAGCTGTTATGCTGTTAGAGCCTGCCTAGCTTGGCTGCAACAGGCAGTGGCTCAGCCCGGAGATGGAGCGGAGCCCTTCTTGGATGTGGCTCCGCGGATGGAGGTGGCCTTGTCCTTTCTGGCTGATGCCCTTTATGACCTTGTCAGAGCTTCGGCTAAACAAATGGCAGTAGCAGTGGCGGCTCGCCGTCGTCTGTGGCTACGACACTGGGCAGCGGACATGGCCTCTAAGCAAAGGTTGGTGAAGTTGCCTTTTCAAGGACTTCTATTTGGTGAGGAGTTGGAGAAAATTGTGAAAGGCCTGGGTGATCCAAAACCCCAGCGCTTGCCCGAAGATAGGCAGAGGCCTTCCTCTAAGGGCCAGGCGGTCCACTCCTCGTACAGACCTCGCTTCCGTGAAGCTAGAAGGTACCGCCCGGGGCGTTCTGCTGGGTTCACTTCACGTGCCCGTGGTCAGCAGAGGAACTCCTTTCGCTCGGACAAGCGTTCCGCAGCCGGTGGCTCAAGACCAGGAGTTCAGGGGCGACCCTCTCAATGATGGTGCGCCGGCCCTCTCCTCGATGCCTGTCATCGGAGGACGGCTTTCCCTCTTTGCCGAGGAGTGGGCCAAGATTTCCTCAGATCAGTGGGTTCTGGACCTGATCAGAGTTGGATACAGAATAGAATTCAACGCCCCAGTAAGAGACGTGTTTGTGGAGTCCCGATGCGGTTCTGCTGTCAAACGGGCGGCGGTGGAGGAGACTTTACAAGGTCTGATTCAGTTAGGGGCAGTGACCCCGGTGCCTCCCGCTGAGCAAGGCTGCGGCCGATACTCCATCTACTTTGTGGTGCCGCGAAAAGGTGGGTCCTTTTGCCCTATTCTGGACTTAAAAGAAGTGAACAAGTCCCTGAGAGTGCGGCATTTCCACATGGAATCCCTGCGCTCCGTCATAGCGGCGGTTCAGCCAGGAGAGTTTCTCATGTCTCTAGACCTGAAAGAAGCTTTCTTGCACATACCGATTTGGCCCCCGCACCAGAAGTTTCTGAGGTTTGCGGTGTTGGGAAAACATTTCCAGTTCAGGGCCTTGCCTTTTGGCCTCGCCACAGCTCCCCGAACCTTTTTGAAGGTAATGGTGGTAGTAGCTGCTTTTCTCAGGCGAGAAGGTATCAGGGTTCACCCGTACCTAGACGACTGGCTTATCAGAGCAGACTCTGCAACAGAGAGCTTACAAGCTACAGCCAGAGTGGTCTCAGTACTGCAATCTCTAGGCTGGGTCGTGAATATGGCCAAAAGTCACCTGTCCCCTTCACAATCTCTAGAGTTTTTGGGGGCCAGGTTCGACACAGTCTCGGGCTATGTGTTCCTACCCGAGCTAAGGCGGTGCAAGCTTCAGAATCAGGTCCGTCTGCTCCTGAGGATGCCCCGCCCGCGAGCTTGGGACATTGTCCAGCTGCTGAGATCAATGACAGCCACGATGGAAGTGGTACCCTGGGCGAGAGCGCACCTGAGACCTCTACAGTATTCCCTACTCCGGAGATGGTCTCCTATTTCTCAGGATTACCAATGCAGACTTACTTGGCTCCCTGTGGCCCGTCTCAGCATGGAGTGGTGGCTCTCGGACAGCATGCTGCGGCGAGGAATGCCGCTGACGCTCCCCGTTTGGTGCCTAGTGGTAACAGATGCCAGCCTGAAGGGCTGGGGCACACACTGCAAAGGGAAGCATGCCCAGGGTCTATGGACACCCGAGGAGTCGGAGTGGTCCATCAACCGCCTAGAGTTGAAAGCGGTGTTTCAGGCGCTTCTGGCCTTTCAAGTGACCCTGGAAGGATTGGCTGTCAGAGTGATGTCGGACAACACGACAACGGTGGCCTATATAAATCGACAAGGCGGAACAAGGTGCAGAGCACTAGCCGCGCAGGCCGAACTGATTTGCCACTGGGCCGAGCTGCATCTTCAGTGTCTGTCGGCAGCTCATATTGCAGGTCAGAGCAATGTGCAGGCCGATTATCTGAGCAGGCATCAGATCGATCCAGCAGAATGGAATCTGGCAGACGAAGTATTCCTGTAGATCTGTGCCAAATGGGGCAAGCCCGTGATGGATCTAATGGCGACAAGTGCCAATACCAAAGTCCCGTGCTTCTTCAGCAGACGGAGAGATCCTCGCTCGGCGGGGTTGGATGCCTTGTCTCAACCCTGGCCTCCGGGTCTACTTTATGTGTTTCCCCCATGGCCCTTGATAGGGCACCTGCTCTTGTGGATTCGGCTGCACCCAGGAGAAGTGGTCCTCATCGCCCCGGATTGGCCAAGGAGACCTTGGTATGCAGACCTCCGACAGATGCTCCTGGAGGCTCCTCTGCCGTTACCTCTGGTACCGAACCTGTTGACTCAGGGACCGGTAGCCATGGAGGACGCTGGCTACTCAATTACCAACGGGTAAGCCCCGGCGCAAGTAAAAAAAATTCTGTCGCACCGGAAATGGCTTCTGCGCTGGGCCAGTGGTAGTCAGGGCCGGTCTTAGCAAGTGCGGGGCCCTATGCAGACCAATTTGGTGCGGCCCCATCCTAGCCCCGCCCCTATCCTAGCCCCACCCCACCCATTGATAAGATTATTCAATTTTTAGAAAATTTTTTATTTATGAAATTTCAAATAAAGACAAATGAAGCTAAACTTGTACAGAAAAACTGATTGAAATAAGCACAATGCTATCATGAAACCCTCCCCTCCCAAGAAATTATTCAGTTCAAGTCCACAATTAGTAGTTCCAATTCTCATAACCCCGGGGGGGTCAGAGGTGCGGACACACAAACTTGTGCAAAAACACAGTCAGAACCTTACCAAACCATAACAGCACTAATTCCAAGGACAGGACGAGCTACAACCTTATGCATGGAAAGGCAGAACTGTAATTACACCAGGCTCTAAAACACCAATACACTACCTTGTGAAAAAAAAAGGGCTGCAAATACTACACGCTAGCAGGATACTGTACCTTGATCACACATGAAAAACACATGACACAACAAAAATGAAGGCAAAATACTGAACGGAAAGTTACCTCAAGAAGTCAGACTCAGCATGCAGCAATACTAGAAAAATTGAAACTTACATGCAAAATATCACAGATGCACATTTCTAAAAGCTGACATATTCCAATTAATAAATTCTGAATAAAATACTTTTTTTCTACCTTTGTTGTCTGATCATTTAGTTTTTCTATTCGCTTTGGTCCCAGTGTCTTCTGTTTTATGCAATGTCTTCTTTCCGTTTGATATTTTTTCTCTCACCATGTCCACCATCCTCCTGTGTCCTTATGTGTTCTGTCTACCATCTGTAGCCCCCTGGCCCTATCCTTTCTCCAGTTTCAGCATCTGCCTTCAAAGTGTTCAGATCCAGCCCTTAAATTCACCAATTTTCCCTCCATCCACATCCAGCATTTCTCCTCTCTCCCCTCCACTCCATTTCCAGCAATTTCTCCTCTCCCTGGGCCCTGCCATCCCATCCAAGTCTATCCTTGGCCCTCTCTGCCCTTCCCTCCTCCATCCACATCCAGCAATTCTCCTCTCTCCCCTCCCCTCCATTTCCAGCAATTTCTCCTCTCTCTGGGCCCTGCCATCCCATCCAAGTCCATCCTTGGCCCTCTCTGCCCTTCCCTCCTTCATCCACATCCAGCAATTCTCCCCTCTCCCCTCCCCTCCATTTCCAGCAATTTCTCCTCTCCCTGAGCACTGCCATCCCATCCAAGTCCATCCTTGGCCC
Organism: Microcaecilia unicolor; assembly: GCF_901765095.1. Classification (NCBI taxonomy): domain Eukaryota; kingdom Metazoa; phylum Chordata; class Amphibia; order Gymnophiona; family Siphonopidae; genus Microcaecilia; species Microcaecilia unicolor. The sequence continues at coordinate 95,488,807 of NC_044039.1, forward strand.
TCTCTGCCCTTCCCTCCTCCATCCACATCCAGCAATTCTCCTCTCTCCCCTCCCCTCCATTTCCAGCAATTTCTCCTCTCCCTGAGCACTGCCATCCCATCCAAGTCCAACCTTGGCCCTCTCAGCCCTTCCCTCCTTCATCCACATCCAGCAATTCTCCTCTCTCCCCTCCCCTCCATTTCCAGCAATTTCTCCTCTCCCTGAGCACTGCTATCCCATCCAAGTCCATCCTTGGCCCTCTCTGCCCTTCCCTCCTCCATCCACATCCAGCAATTCTCTTCTCTCCCCTCTCCCCTCCCCTCCATTTTCAGCAATTTCTCCTCTCCATGGGCCCTGCCATCCCATCCAAGTCCATCCTTGGCCCTCTCTGCCCTTCCTTCCTCCATCCACATCCAGCAATTCTCCTCTCTCCCCTCCCCTTTATTTCCAGCAATTTCTCCTCTCTCTGGGTCCTGCCATCCCATCCAAGTCCATCCTTGGCCCTCTCTGCCCTTCCCTCCTCCATCCACATCCAGCAATTCTCCTCCCTCCCCTCCATTTCCAGCAATTTCTCCTTTCCCTGGGCCCTGCCATCCCATCCAAGTCCATCCTTGGCCCTCTCTGCCCTTCCCTCCTCCATCCACATCCAGTAATTCTCCCCTCTCCCTTCCCCTCCATTTCCAGCAATTTCTCCTCTCCCTGGGCCCTGCCCTCCCATCTGTTCCTCTCTCCCCTGCCCCCCTCCATTCACCCATGTATCCAGCAATTCCCCTCTCTCCCTGAGCCCTGCCATCCCATCCATGTCCCTCTTTCCCCTGCCCCAACTGCCCGCCCTCTTCTCTCCCCCACGATCGATCCCTTTCCTCTTTTTTCTTTTAAATTTACCTCCAGTCTGGCAGCGTCAGTGAAAGCGCTTCTCTTCGCTGTGTCCCGCCTTCTTCTGACATCATGACTTTGAACAGTGAGCTATGGGGCTTATGGGAACCCAGGCCCTGTCAGCAAAAGAAGATTCAGTGTTAGAGCAGTGAGCTGCAGAGCAAGCCACAACTGATGATGATGGGGGGTGGGGTGGGGGGGGGGGAAGAAAATGGAAAGGGAAAACAGGTAGAAGAAGAGAGAGAGATACAAGATGGTGGAGGTGCAGAGGGGAAGAGTGTGTCCCACTTCCACCATACCTTAACACCCACTCACCACATACATGCACACACCATCAGCCACCCACAGAAACCATCAGCTACATATCATCATACAAACCCACCTGCACTTCAGTACCCACATGAACGTCAACACTCATATACACTCCACAACACAAATGCACACACCATCAACCACCAATACACCACCCACATCCCACTAGGCACGCAACTTGCATCTCTCAGCACACAAACCCTACCACCACCAGAATATCAGTGAAAAGTGACTTTGTGCGATGCTTACAAAATATACATTACAACCTGTCGAAATCCATTTTAAGAAATAATACTTATACCCAATAGTGTTTTACTTTCAGATAAATAAATATTTTTGACAGTAAGAGAATTTTGTTTTCTGTTTCCTAATAATTATTTGCATTACCAGTGGTTTTGTAAGTCAAAATGAATCTATACTTTCTTCCTTTTCTTTTTCCTGGTTTGCTGCATAGGTAGTGTTGTAATTCCTCTTTACTCAGACCTATAAATCTTATTAATCAAATTAAGCATTGCAAAGTAGACAATACATTTTTAACAATCCATTATATGAAGAGTTGGCAGTGAGTAGTTTTCCTTGGTGTGTTTATATCCTGCTGCAATATGAAGCCTCTTTGAAATCCTGTTGTTAAATAAGCATGGCCTGTTTCAAAGACTGCATTTTAAATTTTAACGTTAGCACTTTCTTATATCTGCTTCCACTTGCATATCCCCCTTTTGTTGTTACTGTTTTTGTTTTTGAAGTAACAGGTTACTAACAGCAGGACACAGCCCCTGAAACAAGGAGTCATGTTCCGCTCTATGCAGATGTGCTCGCATCCAATGCTGTTAGCACAGAAATAAACACAGCGCCCTCTTCTGGCAATATGCATGTATATCCGGGTGCACTATCCACTCCACTGATGTTTGCTTGGAGCTGCCGTCTTTCGATAGAGAATACCTCCCATCTTTCATGAGCTTTGAAAGTGGCGCCTGTCTGTCACCCACCAGGACCTTTTTTTTTGCTTTGGTTCACATTGCAAGTGATAGTGTCTGGTGGCTTAATGCAAAGGGTGCATTAAGGGCAATTCTGTAACTGGGGGCTTCCATTTAGATACCCCTTGTACAATAGAACACTTGTCACATGCATATGTGTACACTAACCCGCACAAGTAACGGCAGGGCGCCTAAGCTCTATTTTGTAACAATCTGTGTGAGTGGCATAGAGCATAAAGATGAAGGAATGTACACATGTGCAGGTCACGGGCGGGGGTCCCGCTTATATAACTACAGAATACTTTGTTCCTGCTGTATTTACATGCCTGCAGTTATGTAACGGAGGATGCCTATACATTAGGTGCGCCCATGGCATATTATGGACTAGAATCAGTAAACAGTGCTGAAAAACAGCGTAAAAAAAAAATCTGCACAAGCGCTGTTCTATAAACGGCACTCTTGAGTTGCTTGCTGTTTATAGAATAGCGCTTAGAGATGATTTCCATGCCAAAATTTGGGCACGAGGATTTACACCAGCTGAAACCCAGTGTAAATCCTGGAGCGTAATTTATGTGCGGATCGTCGGTGTTCAGTAGTGCTACATGCATCTTTAGTGAATGCCCCTCCCATGGCCACACCCCCTTTCGAGTAGCAAGCTGTAAGACTTGTGTGCGGCTCTTCAAAGTGCTTAGCAAGATGTGCGCAGAAATCCAATATTGCTAGTTAACGCCAATAATTATTGGTGCTAATTGGCTCGTTAGCCAATTTAGTTGCATGCGCATCTCAAAATAGCGGGCACTTTTGCACACGTAAGTTTGCACGCCATTTATAGAATCCAGGGATACACTAGTACTCTGTAACAGATTCTGCGGGCCTAGATGCTGTTTGTTATCAGAATTGTCCCCTTTGTACTTTGCAGTCTAAATGCCCACACAATTTATTTATTTATTTGAATTTTGCTCACACCTTTTTTAGTGGTAGCGTAAGGTAAGTTACATTCAGGTACACTGGGTATTTCTCTGACCCTTGGAGGGCTCACAATCTAAGTTTGTACCTGAGGCAATTGAGGGTTAAGTGACTTGCCCAAGATCACAAAAAGCAACAGTGGGATTTGAACCGGGCACTTCTGGATGTCAGTAGTTCTCTCCTGCAGTTTTAGGATCTAGCATCGTAGTCCTTCATTCACACTACCTAGAGATTGTTTCACTTAATTTACATTTCACCTCCTCTTGAACATACTCGGTTGGGTCAATGCAGTGACCATGCCGAGCTGGAAGCCTTGAACCTTGCTCCCTTTGGAACCTTAAACCAATGAGCCCAGACTCCAACCATCTAGGCATCACTGATTGAGCACAACTCCCCCCCCACCCCAATGGACTATGAACTCTGCCTCTAAAGCATCACCAACCTATAGCTGTCCTTGTTAAATCCTTTCTCATGCTGCTATCTCTCCTTATCACCCTGAGGTTACCCATATATCATGGTCAGCATATTTTGCACTCTGTGATTTTGTCTTCTTAACTCCTTACTGTTTGTGTTATTGGCCTCTTTCTAGTGAACTAGAACTCACAAGCTCTTTGCTGTTTTCTCTTTTCTTATTTGGTGCCAACTTATTAAAGTACATTTATGCTTCATATCCAGTATATCCACATTTGGTTAATGAAGGCTTGCTTTCTAACAATATAATTGATTATTTAATTAGATTGTAAGCTCTGTTGAGCAGGGACTGTCTCTTCATGTTCAAGTGTACAGCGCTGCGTACGTCTAGTAGCGCTATAGAAATGATAAGTAGTAGTAGTAGTATTCTCAAGCTTTAATACATCCGATTGAGGTTCTACAACCCTCTTCTTCTTATAAATGTTCTAAATGGCACAAAAAAAGAGACCTTTTTATGATCAAAGGCTCGTAGACGGTCTTTGTTTAAACCTATATAATGTCTAACGAGCCAAAAATAATCATATATTCCTTTCAATATATGCTCAGTGGGTAATAAATTAAAATTGATTAAGGATTGGCTTGGGGAACATCAGCCATGTTGTCTTTTTTTTTTTTTTAACTGAAGCCTGGCTATTTTTTGAGGAAGATCCTTCTATTAAAGAACTTTGCCCTATAGGGCTATCTCTTTGTCTCGGAACAGTAAAAGGGGAAGGCGATTGCCTTTATATGTAAGAATATATTTGATGTTTCACTTGTTGATTCTTTTATATCTTTAGATTTAGAGATTCTTGCTTGTCATCTTAAAGATTCCACTCTTCAAGATCATTTATCATGCATATTGTGCTATTGTCCTCCTAATAAATGGTCTAAAGCTTATTCTCAGTTTTCTGAATTTGTTCTTAAGAATTCTATTGAAAGTCCTTATAGTTTGATAGGTACTTGGTCAAAATAGCCCCGACAAAATGGCTCCAACAAAAAAAGCTCCAAACGAAAAAAGCTCCCGACATAATTATCCCTGACATAACAGCCACTGTCAAAATGGCCTTCCCACAATATAACCCTTGACAAGTTAGCCACATGACAAAAGAGCCTAATCAGGCCGCCATGAATATGGGACTGCATTTTTTTTCCTAATAATGATGTTACCTTGCCAAACAGGATAAGGTAGTTAAGACTATGAAAATGATGACAATATTGTTGTGTTTTTTTAATTAGCATGTTGATGGAAGAATAGTTTCTTTAAATAGCAGAACAGATCATGAATACCAGTTTGTAGCTATAGAAGTTTGTTTATTTATATATGCTTTATGCAATTGAATGCTGGTAGGAGTCTTTATCAGTAAAGATTTCAGTTGTAGTTTATTATATTTTTTTGTGATGTATTATTTTTTCTTAGGGGACTGTTTTGTTAAGGGGGCTATTTTGTGTAGGGGCTATTTTGTCAAGGGTTGTTTTGTGGGAGGGGCCATTTTGTCAAGGGCTATTTTAGGGTGTGAAATGTCAAGAATTATTTTGTTACAAGGCTTTTTTGTCGGGGCTATTTTGTCAGGGTTATTATGACTAGGTTCCAGTTTGATATTGGGTGACACTAACGTACATTTGGATGATACTACTAATCATTTCTATAGTGCTACTAGACATACATAGTGCTGTACACATTATGTACAGGTACTTTCTCTGTCCCTAGGGGGGCATGATTTGCAAGATATTAGGAAGAACTTTGTTCTTTTTTCTGTTCTTTAAATTCTTCCTTCTCCAACTCATAGTAAAGGTCACCAACTGGATTTGGTTACCTTTAGTGATAGTGGATTGCTAACAAGCATTAGCTCGTCTGATGTTTTATGGGAAGAGTCTCTATGGTCTGCCCATTATCAATGTTGTTTTACACTGAATTGGTATCAGTTTCAGAAGGTGAACAGTGTACATCTCCAACATTTTATGACAAGAGGGAGAATAGAACCCAATGTTTTTTGGGATGCCATACTGTAGAATTGCCAGAAGACAAACATTTGGATTTGGAAACTGATTGGCCTAAAATTGGGCATGAGGCTTTGGATAAGATAGCTCCTCTCCGCTCTAAAGTTAAATGACTGCAGAAGAGTGATAAATGGCTTTCCCCAGAATTGTTGTAATTAAATTGTGAATGTAGGAAACTTGAGCATAAATGGTGTAAAGAGAAATCCAATTTAGCTAGGAATAACTGGAGGTCTGCAGTTAATATTCACAAACAAGCAATGACTCTAGCTAGGGAAAAATAGTATTCTGAGCCGATTTAAAAAGACACTTGTAGTACGGAACAATTGTTTTCTTTTGTTAATTCATTCTTTAAACCTGTAGGTTCTGTAGGTTTTGAAAAAAAAAAAAAAGAATATCCTTTTGTGAATCAGTTAGCCTCATATTTCCAGGAGAAGATTCATAAATTAAGAACTGGTTTCTCGTGAACTGTTGATGATAAGTAAGAAGGGGGAGGAGCTAGAAAGGTACTGAATGCTTGATGAAGAAGGTTCATGGTCAATCCCTGAAGCAGTGTTAAGCAAAACAGGGAACCTCTGTTGGAAACATTTGGGCATTTTAGCCTCTCCCTTAGAATTGGTGGTTCATTTCCAGATAAATGTATTCTAACTTATTAATAAATCATAAACTGTGACAATGAACATTTAAAGAAGAGAATTATAATAATGTGACCTGGCAATTGTACACAACATATTATGAGGTTTGACTATATCGACTGAAGATTTTTAGATCGATGATTGAATCGAGTCGATATATAGCAGTTTTGGCGTCTCGGTGGCTCAGTTTTTTACTGAGGTCTTTTTCTCCACTTTTTTGGGTATCATAATTGTTTTTAAGCCTCATAATATTTATAAGTAAACTTTGTAATAGTTTTTCTTGGGTTTTTTTGGTCTACTATCACTGTAATGTTTGGGGGTTTTCTTCATTAATAGTTTGTAAATTGTCCTTGTTATGTAAACATATACAAAACAAAGGGCCCTGTTTACTAAGCTGCACTGTAGGTGCGCTAACATTTTAGCGCGTGTTAAAAATAAATGTTTGCTAACGATAAAGATACCCATTATATTCCTATGGGTGTCTCTAGCACAGGTTAGTAAACAGGGCCCAAATGACGTCCATTTTGTGCAGGGTTATTCTGGAAAGGATGATGTCAGAGTAGTCATGACTGTTAAGTGTAATTATGAAAATCTCAGGGGAGGGGACCTAATTTGACTTCTAATTAAGGGGAGCAAAGATTAAGATTTGTCTAGAGTACCTAGTACCCTTGCACTGACCCTGGGAAAAGAGGAGGATGTAGCAAGCGGTGGAGAAGTTGAAGGGAGAGGAGAGAGGTGTTTCAGGACAGGTGCTGGGGAAAACCATAAAAGGGGAGGAGAAGATATGGCAGGGCAGAAGATGAGGAGAACATCAGAGGGGATGGATATTGCAGGAAAAGGGGTTGGGGAGAGTTTTGGGGTAAATTGAAGCGGTAAAGCACAAGTGGTAGTTTGGGGGAAGAGAAATTTTGCATCTTTCTACCTAGGAATCAGACCGATTCACCCCATTCCCTCAAATTAAATAATTGAACTACACCTATGCAAGTAAAATATCCTTGCATGCACCTACTGAAGAATACTGAGGTATTTCCCTCACTAAGTGTTTTTTTCTGCACACACCCAGTTCTAACCCTGAACAACAGGGCTGGAGCAGACAGGCGCTGCTTTGTCAACGTGGAAAATGTAGCTGCCACCAAGGATTCGTGTACAATAGTTACTCATTAAGGGGCTGTTTAACTAAGCTGCAGTAAGCACTAATACGTGCTTACTGCAGCTTAAAATGGCATTTCACAGGACATTGTGAGGCGTCCCGCTGAACTTTTGACATGTGTGTCAGAATAAAATGAACTTTTTCACTGAGGGAGCTTGTCTGGGAGTGGAGAGTGAACATGTCTGCGCTAATCAGTGCAGCTACATTACCGCACGCTTATTAGTGCAGGATTAGCATATGAGCTGTTCTTGCCTATAAAATAGGTAGTGATAAGGGCTCACAAGCTAATTTTTGTTAATGGTAATATTAGTGAATGGCCATTGGAAAATGGCAGTGTCAAAAAGTGGTCTTAGCACACAGAACACACCTGTGTAAGGGCACGCTAAAGCCACTTTTTTTCCAGAGGCCTATTCAGACTTCAATTTGGGAGGGGGCATAAGCCAAAAGGGGGGGGATGACACATTTTGTCCCACCTCTCTGCCGCTCTCGAACCTCGCTGTAAGCCCACATACCTGGACTGGTGGTGGTCCCCAAGTCCCACCAGCTGAAGCTTTCCTGCTGCAGTATTCGCCACCGCATCGCCTGTCCTGCTTTCCCACCTGGGTACACATGCGTGTTTTTAGTGATATGAGCATTTGCAAAGCTCTCACATGCTCAATTTAACCAAAAATGAGCATGTGCGAGGGGGGGCTATCCTACTGCTTTTTGCAGCAGCTTAGTAAAAGGACCCCTAAGTTAGGTCATTGGATTTAAATTTAATGTAAAATTTTATATTTCACCTCTTCAATGTGGATCACAGACTTAAAAACAGTCCTTAAACAATAACAAAATAATAAAATATCCATCCCAGCATTCAAACAAAGTACTTTGTTTACCATGCTTTATGCACCCAACACCCACTGCTTGAACTCTTCATCTTTCCCTTTCAAAAAACGATGTAACTAGATAATTCAGCTCCACTTTCATTCCTGCTGGAAGCCTACTGTACAAATCCGGGGCCGTCTTTCAAGGTTCTTTAAAGTCTTATTTGCAGTCATAAAGACAGTGTCATCAAAATACAAGAACAATAAGAAGTGGCACCTTGCTGGGGGGGGGTTCAAATATATATACTGAAATGTTGATGTTCTATTCACTATTTTAATAGTATAATATACAAGACTATTACATGGTGTTGGAGAGGCAAACACTTGTACTTTGAAGCGTGCACAAGAATGTACTCTCTTCACCACTGGTCTTTGAAGAGCAGGTACCTCTTCGCAGAAGTGTTCCTAACAATAGTTTCCTCTGAGTTAAAAGTAGTATAAGATCAGATTCTCAAAGATGTGTTTCAAAGCTGTGTACCAGTATTCTGACTTGCATTCAGCTCCGGATTGACCTCCGGCACAGCATTAGAAAATGCCAGTACATTATTGTAGCAAGACTACCAATGTACAGATTATGCCGAGAAAGACGAACTTTATTAATACGATACTGCAAGCTCATCAGAAAAGGCAGTAGTTAAAACCAATAAATGTTAATATTTAGTGTCATGTCAGCATGACTGACCTGGGAGGCTTAATTGTTTCAGCAGCTCCTGGCCATGGAAGTCAAATTTTAATAAAACGAAGCCTCTTGAACTTTTTTCATTAGAGCATTCTTGCTGAGTTGCATGATGATGGAGAAGCAAGTCTTAGACAGCATACCGTGTTTCCATGAACTGTCAAGGCTGTAGCCCAGTCGTTGAAACTGAAAGAAGACTGAATGTTTATTCAAGGCATTCTCAAAATATGTCCTTGTGCTTTGCTGATAACTGATGCTGTAAGGAAGTACGACAACACGTGTTCAGGTAACTGTCTAAACTGTCTAGACTTGTGCATGTGTAGAACATGGGAATATTGTTGGGGGGGGGGGGTGTCGGTGTCAAGTCTACATATCCCACTTTAATTGTGCATTTTTGGGATTTTGTTGCATTGTATTGGTATTTGCTGAGACAGGCTGGACCTATGGACGCTGAAAAGCAGCAGAAGTCCTTACATTGGTTACTAATAAAAGCCTGTTCACCATTTAAATTGTGCTCACTGGTTTTCAGAATTTTTCTTGGCATGACTCCATCATATCTAACATCTTTAGTCTTCACGTTACTGTTCAAAAAGGCATACCCCAACGATCCAACCTAAATGCCTTAACCCCGCAACACAACAATATAAAAGTTCGTACTGGCAGTGGCGTAGCAAGGGTGGGGTGGGGGGGGGGGTGTTCCGCTCCCGCTGCTCCCACCCAAAGGGCCGCTGACGCTGCAGTCCCCACCTGCCTACCAGCTCTGTCGACAGACGACAGCCCTCTTCTCCTGCCACCACCCTGCCTTTAAAAAAAAATCTGTGAAGCGGCGTCACAGGCAGCGCCTCACGTCTGCCCTGCTTGTAAAAGAAGCAGATCTCCTCCTCGTCGTCAGACCTTCCCTCACTGTGTCCCGCCCTCCTCTGAGGTAACTTCCTATTTCCGCGAGGGCGGGACACAGTGAGGGAAGGCCCGACGACGATGAGATTTGCTTCTTTTACAAGCAGGGCAGATGTGAGGCCGCTTCACAGATTTTTTTTTTAAAGGCAGGGTGGTGTAAGGAGAAGAGGGCTGTCGTCTGTCGACGGAGCTGGTAGGCAGGTCGGGTCGGGGGGGCTGAGAAGGGGGAGGGGGGCTCAGATGGGAGGAGGGGATTCTCAGATGGGAGAAAGGGACTGGGTTGGGGAGGGGGTTCTCAGATGGGAGAAGGGGGCTGGAACTGGGGTCTGAGAAGGGGCCATGAGGGAAAATGGGGGCCATGCCTGGGGCTGGTGGAAAAATGGGGCATGCCTGGGGCAGGTGGGAGAATGGGTCTGGGGCTGAAAAGGGGGGCCCTAATGCAAGGCATGTGGATGAAGAGGGCTGGAACTGGGGGCTGAAAAGGAGGGTAGGTGGGATAAGGGGGCTAGTACTGGGACTGGGAGCTGAAAAGGGGCAGGTTCTGAAATTGTGTGGACTGGGGGCTGAAAAGGAGACAGGGAGAAGTGGCTGGGGCTGAAGCTCGGGACTGATGAGAGAAAAGGGCTGGGGTTGAAACTGGAGGCTGAAAAGGGGACAGGGAGACGTGGCTGGGGGTTGAAGCTTGGGACTGGAGGGAGAAAAGGGCTGGGGCTGAAACTGGGGACTGGTGGGATAGTGGGGCTGGAAATGGGGGGGCAGGTGAGAGATGTGGGCTGGGGCTAGAACTGGGGGCTGAAAAAAAGGGGCAGAGAGAGGGGACAGATTCTGGATGGAAAGGGGAGGGAGGGCAAATGGTGGATTGAAAGGGCAGACAGTGGATGGAAGGGATAGAAAGGGCAGACAGTGAATGGAAGGGGGAGAGAGAGGGACAGACATTGGATGGAGGGGACAGCAGAGAGGGCAGACACTGGATGGCAGAGAGAGAATGAAGACAGATGCTGGATGGAAGGAAGACAGTGAAAAGAAAATGAGGAAAGCAGAAACCAGAGACAACAAACTGTAAATAAAATATATTAAAATATATATATTTATTTTTTTGCTTTAGGATAAAGTAGTATTGTAGCTGTGTTAATACATTTTTATAATGGAACATGTAAACAAGGTAATCTTTTTATTGGACTAATTTTAATACATTTTGACTAACTTTCGGAGAACAAAACCCCCTTCCCTCAGGTCAGGATAGGATACTATAACAGCACTATACTATACTGTATTGACCTGAGGAAGGATGTTTTGGCCTCTGAAAGCTAAATGTATTAGTCCAATAAAATGGTACTATTTTATTTTCTATATTTGTTTTATTTCTATTTGTTAATTTGTAAAGTGGTGATTGGTACTTGTTAGTTTTTTCAAATTTACATCTGCTGTCTTCATATTTTGCACAGTACTAGGGGACATTTTCTGTTTCTGTGGTGGTTGCATTGTATGCAGAGTCTGGCATCTTGGTGGTTCGGTTTAATTTTTGTCTAAATAGAAAATGAATTAGGGTGTATCTGTGTTTGTGAAAAAGACATGGCTTTCAGTTGGCATTGACTGTGCAGGATCGCCGATCTGTACTACTCTGTCTGGTTTCGTTTTACAATAGGTGAATTGATGTTCTAGTGCTCACTGTAGTGTTTAAGATGCTTTCCTTTCCCTTGTGTGACTCGGAGAAATGACTGCTTATGGTATGGTAGAATTGCTCTATAGGTCCTGAGTGTTTTGTATTCTCGGTATGCCTAGTACTGGATTTTGGAGGGGGGTGTTAAAAAATGACCAGCCCCGGGTGTCAATTACCCTAGCTACGCCACTGCGTACTGGACACAACCTAACTCTTCCCCTTATGACCCCCAATGTGTTTATCACACCTGATCATTACTTTGTCATAACCTCACTTTGTATTTGTTCATACCGGTATTGGCAATCGCCTCTACTGTACTATGTAAGCCATATTGAGCCTACAAATAGGTGGGAAAATGTGGGATACAAATGTAACAAATAAATAAATAAATATACAGATGTCCAGATATTCTGCTTTTGAGTAAATTAGTATATTTGGGGGGAAAATACATAGCTCCATACAAAGAACTTTTGTATATCTAGTTGCAGTCAAAATTGCTGTCCTGACCACGTCTAGTGGTCTTTTTCTTTGCTTTGGCTGAGTGACTGTGAGAATGATCAATACTGAGGATTTTTTTTTAAGCTTTTGATTGTGATTGGCATGCACAAAGGCTGTGATTATTCTTTGTCTGACCTTGGTTTAAATTTGGATGAAAACAGATGCCTTTGAAACCTCAAGCTTGGTATGATGATGAACCTCTTTTGAAAAGCAGACATTTGAACTGTAGTGCCCTCACCAATATGACATGTAAACACATTTCCCTAACAGTAAAGAACCTTTTGGTACCTGAGTTCTACTAGGCTGCAACAACATACATCTCTGCAAGATTGTTAGCAATGATAGGACAATGGTAGGTGAATGAGTATTTTTCTCTTATATTTTGACCGAAGTATGTCTTATTTATAGCGTCCTACTTTCAGAAAGCTGTTACCACCTTCCTAAATGCTCAACATTTTTCAAATGTTGAACAACACTCAGCAAACATCAGATTAAAAGATAAAAAAATTCAGGTTTTATACTTGAATGGCCCTTCCTGTTCATACCCTTGGCGATTTGGTATTGTAGATTAGCAGCAAAATCTGTGCTGCCTTCCCTGGTGAAGGGGGGGAGTAGGATTCAGCCCCCCCAAAATAAAAAATTATAATTCTTCAATCTGAGTAGCTGATTTGACTGTGGTTTGGCATGTAACTATGGTGCATGTTTTCTACAGAGCTCTAACAAAATGGACTTAGCACATTCTAATGCAGGACTTTCTCTCACACTAAGTCCATTTCTAGTGCTCTTAGGACATCCAGCACTGTCCAGTATTTCTTTTCCAGGTTGTGTGCTAACGTTCTCAGTGCATAAAACCTGAAAAAGTTGATGGAGCACTTACCGTTTCTTCTTTAAGAGGCATTGTGGACTTCCACATTATGGACACACTAACCAGTAAGCACGGGCTAACCAGAACATGCTAGCTGGATAGCGTGTCCACACCTATTCTCTGCCCCTGACACACCCCCTCCAGAAAAATAAATAGAAAGATGTAAATACTGCATGCTTAGCATGCACAAGCATGTTACTGCAAAACGCTTTAACGAGCTTTGAGGTAAGCGTTAGGACTGAACACACTTTAGTAAACATGCCCTATGTGGGAGATGCACACAGGTCCATTAGATCTGAATCCGTTTGTAAAACTCCTTCTAGTTTTACTGGAAAAGTGGGCCCGTTCGTAATCACAGAATCATGCTGCACCTCTGTACACAGCGGAAAATGCTAAAAATACTGCTGTTACCATTAAATAATTAAAAGGACCTCGGTGTTGCCACTTAGCTTGTACCACTGCGTTGTGCAAAGTGGTAAATCGGCTCACATCACATTGGTCATAAAAAAAACCCTGCACCCCTGGAGTAATGTCTGTATAGTCTTTTTATCACATATTTTACTTGGAGAGGTGCGGTTTGCTTTAGTGATTGTGGCAATTTCACCATCTTTCTCTGTGTAATTTGTATGTTACCACTTTGTAATCATGCATCCTTTGATAGCAACAATCTCAGATGTCAAGGATGGTAGTCAGCACGTGAAAAGGACTGCCCTTGACACTTTCCATCTGACAAGCTCCCTAAATATTCTCTTTTTGCCGATCTCTTCTCCCCTGAGTGTAAATATTTACAGTCTCTTTGGATAGAAGACAGCAGTTATAGCGTGGCTAACAAGAGATGACTTCGATGTGTGTTTAGGATTTGAAAGCGCAGGGCTATAGTGCCAGATGTTAGCAAAGTACCAGGTTGGCTACGTGGAAACAGTGGGGTCTGTTTTCAGCCATGGTGGTCACCATGGGATCAATATTCAGTGCTATTTAACCTTCTCCTGCCTGGTTAAAGAGTGCTGTGTGGGTCAGATAACATACCATACCAACTGCTGCAAGACTTTGTAGAAAACTATTTGGGGTTCTGTGCTGTAGATTTGTTTTATCAAGAGAGGTTTAATACCTTTCGATTATTGATTTCATAGAACTGACATTCCTAGACAAATTAGTTGTAGCCTCTTGAAATTCTAATCTGCCTTGAACGGATAAGGTATTGACGGGATATAAGACTGGAATGTAATGTAGTAGATGATGGCAGATAAAGACCTGAACTATCCACCCAGTCTGTCCAATAAGATAAACTCGGAGCATATGAATCAATATAACATCTTGATCTTTATCTGTCTTTGCCATTTTCAGGGCACAAACCGTAGAAGTCTGTCCGGCACTGGATCTACTCCCCAACTGCTGGAGTTGCCGTAAAAGCCCACTCCAGCCCATCCAGATCTGTCTGCCCATAATCAGGGCACAGACTGTAGAAGTCTGCCAGGCACTGGCCTTATTTCCAAGTTACTGGAGTTACCGTCTAAACACTGTTAAGTTTTTGTTTCCATTTAGAGTGTATTCTAGTCTTATAATACCATTTCTACCCTTGAAAAGGTCCCAAAGTGGTTTACAAAAGAAATAGACTACAGGATACAATACCTAATGAAACAGAAAGAATAGAGTGAACTCAGGAAACTTTCAGGTGTCAGTGAAATGGAAAGTCTTTAAGCATTTTCTCAACATAAAATTGAATCGGCAAATCCAGTAACCTCAGGAAGAGTATTCCAAGTTGAAGCCGCCTTATGAGAAAAAGAATACTCCAGCATTCTCTTTAATCGAACACCTTTAAAGGAATGAAATATAAGCCTAAAAATTCTTGACCATCTACCAGGAAGCTTACCATTGATAAAAGATACAATGGACAAAAAAATCTTCAGGAATATCCTCATGAAAAATTGTAAACACAAAACATGAAATTTTAAAGTCTAATCTTCTGTTAACTTGGATCCAATGTATCTCTCTTAGAAGTGGTAAGACGTGATGCAATCTAGATTTCTGAAATATCATGCGGCATCCATATTCTGGAATGACTGCAACCTTTTTTGTAAGCCCAGTGAAATACCAGCATATAATGAGTTACAGTAGCCAGATATGACAGAATGATATATTAAGTCAGAATTGCAAAATGCTGCTGTTCAAAAAGTGTCTGCACAGATCTTAAATTGCCTTAATTTGAAAAAAAAAAACACTTTTGTACAGCATTATTTACTTGAGGATGAAAAGTAAGAAGAGAGTCCAAAATAAGTCCCAGAACTTTTGAGGTTCCTTCAAAAGGGAGAGAGATATTTCCCTCGAATGAAACAGAGGAAGGAAAAGATAGAATTGGTGTTCCAAACCACAGGAGCCTGATCTTAGAAGAATTAAGCTTCAGCCGAAATCTATCATCCAATGTTTGAATCTTAGAAATAAATACAAGAAGTGATGTTTGAGAGACTAACCAGTGTATCTGGATTCACCAGTACCACTGAACTGAGAGTACTCATAAAAATATTGAAGATCACAGGGGACAGTGGTGATCAGCACCGATGGTATTGTTCCTGGATATTCAAAACCAGGACCTATGTGGGCTTCAGCTTTGAATATCTGGTTATTTTTAAGCCATCGAACACATAGCTGCTTAAAAGTCGATATTCATCACTTAAATGGGGTAGTGCATAAAAATAGGACAGACTTTATGTGATCCCATTTATATGGTAGATTTGCCCGCTTAGGACCCAATTCGTTATACGGCACCTAAAATTAATGCGTGGTAGGCAATTACAAGTGTATTCTAAATACAGCGTGTACATCCACCCGTGGTATTTAGAATACACCTCGACATAGTTCATGTGACTAAATCTACGCACATCCATTTATGCCAGTGAAAAGCTGATGTAAATCCTTGCGCGTAGATTTATACACACGGGCCCATATTTTATAACAATACACATAGATTTTGGAAGATCATGAGAAGCCCATTTTCACGCCCCTAACTACTCCCCTTTTTGCCTGTGCTCGTTAGCATTTAGGCACAGAATACGCTTAGCAATGTAAGTGCATAAATGCTAATTATTGCCAATTAGTGCTCGTTATTGCTTGTTAAGAGGTGTTAACGCTTAACTTGTTAAAACAATCTACGTGCATAGTTACAGAATACACCTAGATTTACAGGCATAACCACGTGTAACTCTAGGCGTGCTATATAGAATCCGGGGGTTAAAGACTAAATATCAGCACTTAAGCGGCCAGGTTCTGACTCTGCCCCTGGAATGCCCCCCAACATAGCTGACTTTGTGTTCAGCGCTAACGGCAATATTCAACGGTACCTATCCACTGAATATTAGTGACTAGCCCCGACCAAAGATTTATTTGGTTACTAGATGGCTAATTCGCTTTAATTATCATGCCCTAAATAAATAAGTTTTATCTGGTCATAGAAAGATGTTACATTTTTGAACTTTACAGAGCCCATGAGAAATAGTAGGTAAAGAGAACATACCACACTACTTCATGTGGGCCTAGTAAAATCTCATTTGCATATGATGCTTGCGTGGAGGAGTAGCCTAGCAGTTAGTGCAGCAGACTTTGATCCTGGGGAACGGGGTTTGATTCCCGCTGCAGCTCCTTGTGACTCTGGGCAAGTCACTTCACCCTCCATTGCCCCAGGTACAAATAAGTACCTGTATACAGTATGTAAACCGCTTTGAATTTGGTTGCAAAAACCACAGAAAGGCAGTATATCAAGTCCCATTCCCTTTCCCCTTTCTAATTTTCATTTGGAAATGTACTAATTTCAGCTAGTACTTGTTAGTGTGAAGAAAGATCATCTTAATGTGCATAAACCCCCTAATTCTATAAACATGAGTGCACAACTTTACAATTCTAAAACAGTTGGCACCAAAAAAAAAACCCACGTATAGTGCTATTCTATAAACCGCGCCTAAAGTTAGACGCGGTTTAAATATGCTTAGCGCCTGCCCCTGCAACTAAAATTTAGGCGTGACCATTTATACCAACTTAAACCTGGTGTAAATGCCCACGCATAACTTAAGCACAGGTCGGGTGTATTCTGTAACAGTACACGTAACTTTTAGGAATGTCCATGCCCCTCCCCTGGTCATGCCCCCTTTTGTGATCCACGCATTAGAATTTACATGCACAACTTTACAGAACACACATAGAAAGTTGTGTGTGTAAATTCTAATTAGTGCCAGTCCTTGTTAGTGACCAGTTATCAGTTCTGATTAGCTTGTTAAACAGTTAAGTTGCGCACACAAATCGGCTACGTGTGCTGATTTGCGTACGTAACTTTAGTTGCCATTTATAAAATCAGTGGGTTAGCACGCAAAGTTGCAAGTGCAAATTATAGAATAGTTTCAGCTGCGTGCGTACTGTAATATAATAATCAGATGCTAATTGGTGTTGACTGCTAATTATTGGCTATAATTGGGGCTGATTGGCACTACTTAGCAGTTACATGTAAAATTGCTCCTGGTCTGTATTCTACAGATTGCCTATGGGCACAAATTCAAGGGGGCCTGAGAGGGTATTTTTGGCAGGCCTAGCACTTCTTACAGAATATTAGTATTTACACATCTAACTGCGTACATTTAGGTGTGAGCATTTGCTCCAACCGTTGAGCTGGCATAGGTGCTCGTGCCTCAATGCAGACTTTTTTCTCTAATGGAAATTGAAGGCTTACTTCTACACCCAGGCTTCCGCCTAATTGATATTTGACTCTGTCTTTTTTTTTCTTTTTCTCTCCACCTGAGACTTTTATTTCTAGCATCTGAATGAGACAGCTCCAAGCCTCCTACTGTGCTTTTCTTCCCCTATTTGTCCCTCTTTTCGCTATGTAATCTCCCCTCCCCTCCTGTGTTCTGTGTTGTGTTATGTTATGTTATACTGTGTTGTTTCCCATTTTCTCCCTTATTTAGTTTATATATTGTAAACCGCTTAGATTTCTATTTGAAAATTTGCAGTAGGTCAAATAATTTGAACTTGAACTTGCACTCAATTGCCAATATAGAATTTGAGCTTAGGGCCAGATTCTATGTAAGGCGCCTAAAAAAATCCGTGCGATAAACATTTATGGCTAAGCATTTTCTATAAGCAGCAACTAGATTTAGGCGCGGTATGTAGAATACGCTTAGTTGATACCCCAGTGCCTAAAACTATGCAGCTCCATTTACACTGATGAAAACGTGGCGTAAATCCCAGCACATAGATTTACACGCACTGGGCTATATTTTGTAACTACGCACATAAATTTAGGAATGCCCATGAAATGCCCCTTTTGAACTGTGTGCTTTAGAAGTTAGGTGCAGTTCATTGCAGAATGCGCTTAGTGAGTCGTGCGTGTAAATTCTAATTATTGCCAATTAGTGCTGATTATTGGTTGTTAGGTGCTGTTATTAGCACTGATTAGCTTGTTAAGCTAATTACGTTATGCGCATTATTATGGAATACGCTTAGATTTCAGCGCAGAATGCTAGGTGCACTATATAGAATCCGGTGGATAGTGTGTATCATCCCAGCACCCAACTGTAGGCGATCTCTAGAAAATTATCCCTAGGTTATTTCAGTGTGCACAAAAAAAAAAAAAACCCTTGACACGTAGGAAAAACTTCAAGACCCTGATTTTCTAAAAGGAAAGAGATTTGTAAAATTCTTGGAACTTGTTGCTGTTTACATTATTAGGAAATTGATGAAACAGTTATAAGGCTGAAACAATTTCATGGTTAAAAGCTGTTGGACTGCATATCAGCGCAGCGAAGCTTGGAGCTTGCACATACGGAGAATTTTCCGGCATTAGTCAATTTCCATGGTGTTGTTGCTGCTCTGAAGCCAGTGTTTCACAGGCTTTGTAGGAGAATGTCTGCATTTTTCATAGGGATTATAAATTGTGCTCGAATAACCATACACGCTTGAGCTGGGGAACAGACATGGCTGTGCGGATTGCAGCTTTAGACAGAATTAGTTTAAATATTCATTTGTAGGCAGTGAAAATCCCTGACAGTTGATAAATTAAAAATACTGGTAGCACTGTTCAGTAGGCGACCGTGTCATAAAGATAAGTTATCAGATATCTTTATGCAGGATTCAAGCTAGCCTATCTGTATTAAATGGACCAATAAATATGCAGTCCTAACTTTAATAATTTATCACTTAGCAAATTAAGAGGTCCTTTTACTAAGGTGCGCTGAAAATGGCCTGTGGTAGTGTAGGTGTGGGTTTCGGGTGCACGCAGGTCCATTTTTCAGCGCGCCTGTAAAAAATGCCCTTTTCATATTTTTGCCAAAAATAGGCGTGCAGCAAAATAAAAATTGGCGCATGTTCATTGGCGCGTCTGAGACCTTACAGCCAGCCATTGACTTAGTGGTAAGGTCTCTCGTGTTAACCATGCAGTAATCGCCTAAGTGCATCGAGTCAGAGTTACCGCCAGATTGTGCTGTGCGCCAGAAAATAAAATACATTCTGGCGCGCGTAACAGACGCGCATAAAAAATGAAATTACCGCACGAGCCATATGGTAGCTAGGCGGTAACTCCAAATTGACGAGGGTTGGGCACACGTAGGTGCCTGTGCGGCTTAGTAAAAGGGCCCCTAAGATTAGAACTTCCTGAGCCCCTACGTCTTGCCCCATCCTTGGCCACCTTTAAATCTAGACTGAAAGCCCACCTCTTTAACATTGCTTTTGACTCGTAACCACTTGTAACCACTTGCCTCCACCTACCCTCCTCTCCTCCTTCCTGTACACATTAATTGATTTGATTACTTTATTTTTTGTCTATTTTGACTCCTGGAAAAGGAAAAGAGGCTTCACTTGTCTATTAGATTGTAAGCTCTTTGAGCAGGGACTGTCTCTCTTTGTTAAATTGTACAGCACTGCGTAACCCTAGTAGCGCTCTAGAAATGTTAAGTAGTAGTAGTAGTAATATTAGATTGTAAGCTCTTTGAGCAGGGACTGTCTTTCTTCTATGTTTGTGCAGCGCTGCATACGCCTTGTAGCGCTATAGAAATGCTAAATAGTAGTAGCAATTAGAACTGCTGTTTATGTGGGCGGTTTTTTTTATATAGTTAAAGCTATTTGGATTATAGCCCCTAGCCCATCCTCAAATTATGCAGAAACAGTTTGGCCATATATCAAATTATATGAGCAAATTTGAGCTGTCCATTGGTGACAGATTTTAAAAGCAAAGCCCATGTCCAGCACTGAACAGTGACAGTATAACTTGTAAGAATGATTTGTCAGTAGGGAAGAATTTGATGACGGTGTCAAGAGGAGAGAGGGAAATCATTATATACCTCAAAAGTCAATATATGAAGTAATAAAAGTACTACTTACCAATCGAAGCGCCTAATGGGTCCAAAACTTCTGCAACAAAGAATGGACGAAATCTTCAGACTGGTCTTACCCGAGAGAGTCGCAACACTTTCCCTGGGCGAATGACTCCCGAAACTGAAGGGATAAAGTCAAGTGGCGTCCCGATGACAACTTCAAAAGTTGGAGAAAAGGCCAGTGCTGGGCAAACTCCTACGATCTATGCCTGGAAAATGGCAAGGACAAATCAAGATCAAGTATACATATGTAGTATCACATCATACCTTATGCTGTGAGTTTATCTTGTTAGACAAACTGGATGGACCGTACAGGTCTTTATCTGCTGTCATCTACTATGTTACTTTGTAAATATCGACCAGACTGTAAGTCCTTTTTAGAATTGGTCCTAATACCTAGATTCTATATATGGCTTCCAGATTTGAGTGCCTAAATATGGGCACAGTCGTGAGATGCATGTGCAACTTAATTATCTGATGAGCAATAATTGGCTGCTAAGAACCAATTATTGATGTTAATTGGCACCAATTAGGATTTGAATGCCCAAATCCTACAGTGTGCAACTCAAAAGGGGGCATGGGCAGGCCAGGGGCGTTCTGAATAGTTATACATATTGTTACAGAATACTGGGTCAGCGAAACCAACTTGAACACCAGCATTTACACTAGGTTTCAGCAGGCATGAGTCTGGCACTCAAAGGTAGGGTGCGGGAATCAGCGCCATTTATACAATTTGGTTGTGACGAGGTTTATAGGACATTGCCCCTCACCCTTAAGAAAAGTCCCTCTTTAATTAGCCTGGGTCACCTTAAGAATGCAGATTCCACATTGGGGTGGAAGTAAGCCGGGAGGGGCGGAGCCACTACAGGGAAGTTCAAAAGACAGGGCCAGGTAGAAGTTAAGGAGGCAGAGGGAGGGAAACCTCGGCTGCCTGTTATATTGCCGCTGAAGCGCCCATTCCATAATCGTGACCTGGCTAAGGTAAGCCATGGTTTCTATGGAATTGAACCGTGCAAGTTTTGTTTTGAGGTCTGGCAGGAGCCAGACCCGGATCTCACCGGAACCTGAGCATTTGTAGGCTGTGTTTGGCGTGTGGCAACCCCAGCAGCCGTGTACTGTGTTTGACCTGCTGTCAGAGACCTGCCTAAGACCCTAGATGCTGAAACACAGAAGGCTTTCCACCCTATGTCTCAGGCCCTGTGAAGCAACAGACCTGAGAACCCCTTTAAATAAAATACTTATTTTGTGTTTCATCCTTTAGTGTGGCTGTTCTTTGTTGTGCTTACCCTTTATAAAATTGCCCTCATAGTGTTCCTGCTTGTGAGTTTGATTGTATGTGTATTCGAGTAGGGGCAATTTGAGGGTGATGGGGCAGATAGTTTTGGAGTATGTGGTCCGTTTGTGAGTTGCAGGGGGTTATTTTAGAAGGATGGGGCACTTGGAGTAAGTAGTTAGTTATGGCAGATGGGGAAATTTGGGGCTGATGGGGGTAGTTTGTGGTTGTGGGGCAGAAGAAGGTAGTTTTAGGGGTGGAGTCAGCTGGGGTTGGGACAGTTTCAGGGAGTACTTTAGGGGGATGGGACAGTTTTGGAGTATTGGAGCAGTTGTGGGGTAGTTTAGGGTATGGGGCAGCGTGTGAGTGGTGATGCAGTTTCAGAGTGTAGTTACGGATGTTGGGGCAGTTTAAGGGTTGCAGGGGCAGTTGTGGGAGATAGATTTTGAGATTGAGCCAATTTGAGGAGTTGTGGGGAAGTTGAGATTAGTTTTAGAGTTGGGGCTGCTTGGGGGGAGCAGTAGTATGGTTGTTTTGGGGTTTGGGACAGTTTGGGAATAGAGGAGCAGTGGTGGGGATTAGATTTGAGGGTTGAGACAGTGTGGGGTGGTGGGGCAGTTGAATGGGTAGTTTTGGGGTTGGGGATATAAAGAGAAGAGGCAGTTTGAAAAGAGGAATTCTCTAACTCTGTGTTTCATAGTATGTAAGTTTCTATGTGCAGAAGCTATAATTGCTCCTCCCATAGAAATGATTGGGCCTTTTTCTGGGTGGGGGAGGAGTATTCTCTTAAACCCCTTATCCAATCTGGCCCATTATTAAACCTGATGTGTCTTTTCACTGGTTTTTTTTCTCATGCCAAGTTTCATCCCACTGGGGGGGGGGGGACGGGGGGGACACAACTGCAGCCTACCTATCTATATCTGCTTTTCTGCTTTTGTTTGTATTGTAACCGTTCTCCCTAAGCCCCTGATAGCATGCATGTACTTGTCCAAATTCTATACATCAGTACTTTCACAAATCTATTTATTAGTTGGTTATTGTAAACCACCCAGATATTTTGCCATGGGCAGTATATTAAGTTTCATGTTTATTTACAACTTTCTATCCCACCTACAAGAGGAATCATCAAGGCAGCTTAAAATCTTAATTAAACAAAGATTAATCAAAAACATATTAAATGTCAATCAAACATAAATCTTGATCCCATTTTGTTTAATTTTTGGAGACATATTTTGCCCCCAACCAGACAAATTTCTCATCCCTTTTTGTGTAATTCTTCCAACTTCCATTGCTTGGAAAGAATACAAAATACAAAATAATTTCATGTACTAGATACTTTCTAAGCAAGTGGAAACACACCAAGTCGTTTGACTTTTCTGTGTTGTCTCAATGGATGAGATATATTTGCACATACAGGATCTTAAGTGTATCTCATGCATATTAATAAAGATATCCTGAAAGTCAGCAGGGTTAGGTGTACCTGTAGGACACAATTGGGATTCTCCGCTCAGGCTTTTCGATACTTCCTTGTGAGATCCAGGTTTAATTCCTAACCCCACTTCCTGCTTCCTTTCCTCTCCTCTCATGAACAGGCTTGGGAGCTTTGTGGGGACAGCAATCACAGCCCCAGTTTAAGAGGACACTTGCCCTGGTTTTGGTAAAGGGAGCCTGGGTCTGAGACACAGAATTGTTGCTGCACTGATTGGGCTATATGAGAAGAGGACAGGATTGCTAACTTTCTTGGGGGGGGGGATGCTCAAAACTACCACTGGCGTTCACATGCGGTTATTGCCAGTTTGTGCGCACATTATACAACATTGAATACTCAGAGGGCTTGAGCGTCCGTGTTAACATTCGCACTAAAGATGGCTGCAAATTGTATTTAAATGGATGTTAAGGAGGTCAGTAACTATTCCTTCCCAATGCACAAATGAAAGCGCTGCAAGCACAGAAGGAAATAATGGCTCTAACACTGAAAATTTACCGCAGTGCAGAAGGTTTTCAGGAGAAGGTTTTTTGTCAGTATTCCACATTGAACTGTGGGTTTCGTCTTCTTTGTAAGCAGAAGGAAGCCTTTTCAACTTTAAGCGCTGATAGTGCGTGAATCAGAGCCTGTTTTTCTATGCTTAAATTTGAGGCTTTCAAAACTTTGAAGTGTAAGCAATTTTTGAAAGGCTAATATTTAAAAGCACAGAAGAACAGCCCCAGTGGGAGCGTGCACTTCCGGTTTTGTCTGAACATGTTCACAAGAGCCGCACTTGCCACAAAACCCTTGTGGCGTGTGTGCTAGACACGTTCTTCCTCTTGCTGTCAGTTTGCTAGTGCAAATTAACCATGCATATCATTTGCATATTATTTCCATTAAGCATTGCTTAGCTATTTTTCTGCGCCGCTGTTGCACTATGAGGTTTTGCTTTCTGGGCTTTAGTTCCTGGCTTTGAGCATCAAACCCTGGAGCAGAAAATACCTGCCATCTGCCGCTCTTCACGTTCCTCCCACTACACTTTGCCATGCCCTGGCCCTCCCCACTAAAACCAATAACTGCAGTGATGGCAGGGGTACAGGCTTCAGCCCCTGCAAGTCACATGGAGAGGGAGTTGTATTCTTCAGCCATCATTGAGTTACAGCCCCCTCCTGAGTATCCCCACAAATATATTCTTTCCAGTACACATGATCCATCCCTCAGATCATCCCTACATAGGATCCTTCAAATGCAGTACTTCCCAAGTACAGTACACACACTCTTTGTTGTGTGCACCATATGCACAGAAACACCATCCAGAATCCCCCACCTCCAATCCAGATGTCCAGTTCACTCCAGGGTAATCTACTTCTGGTTTTTGCCACATGGGATTCATGAATTTTTAGCTAGATTGCCTGTTGGGGTGACCTGGGGTCAGTTGGTAAGCATTCATCCTCCCCCAGTTCAAACCCACCCAGTAGAACAGTGGTTCTCAGCCTAATCCTCGGGCATACCCAGTCAGTCAGATTTTCAGGTTATCCACAATGAATAAGCATGAGGTCGAGCTGTGTACCAAGGAGGCAGAGCATGCCAAACTCTCTCATGCATTATTGATATCCTGAAAGCCTGACTGGCTGGGTGTGTCCTGAGGACTTGGTTGTGAAGCACTACAGTTGAGAATTCCAAGCCATACTCACCTTCCAGCAATTGTCCTACTTTTAAATTCCCTGATCTGGCCTCAGCCTCCTACAGGAAGGGGTTGATGGCAGGTCCTGAGCTAGCAGAGGTCCTCCTGCAGGGCCTGTCATCTAATCAGCCAGCAAATGTCCTGTCCTGCTGCTTCAGTTCTGTGGACTTTCCCCCCAAAATATCCAACCCTGGACTCTTCTTTTCTGTCCTCAGACATCCCTCCTCATCCAGCACTCACCCTTCCCCCACCTCTCATATATTGCTGTGTGCTACTGTGCTTATCACAAACCTTCACCTCTTTCCCTTAACTTTTTCTTCCTCCTCTCTTGGTGGGGGGGGGGGGGGGGGGATGGAAACAAATAAAGGTGAATTTATGGGGGATGGAAAGGTGCTCAGGGGACAGAAAAGGGAGACATGAAAGAACCTGGTGGTTTGGGTGGGGGGAGGGGTGTTGGTAGAAATAGGAGAGAGTTAGTAAGGAGGGAGATGGATGGAAAGAGTAGAAGAAATAGTGACAAAGAGGAAAAAAAAGCAGAAGGGAAGCGAAGAGTGGGGGAGGGAGATGGAGTAGGGTATGGATGATGCATCACACCATCTGCATCCCAGTGTTTCAAATTCAAGGTCTTCACAGGTGTCTACAGTTGAATATAATTTTTCATGTTTGGCCAGATTGAAAAACAGGATAAACAGGCTGGAAATTGTTCCAAATATAGCCAGCAAAAAGCTGTTGATTAGTGACGTGCTTAAATTAGCTTCTGCCGGAAATTCAGGTTTATTTTCTTTTAGGGATTGCCCCTATTGTGCAAATATAATTTACTATGAGGAACAGTCGTGGTATTTTTGGTTATTTGGTAAAGGCAAAAATTGGCTGGGTTGACCTTTGTGGCCTTTGTTTTCACTACTGCTCATGTCAAATTTTAGTTTCTGTGTTTATTTGTTTTTAATTTTCACATGCAATAATTAGGCCTTGTAAATAAATGTAATTAAATAAATGTATAATAAATAAAACTGACCTTTCTATGGGGTCCTTTTACTAAGCTACGGTATAAAGTGGTCTTAGCACATCCTTACGCAAGTCTTCCTGCGTGCTAAGGCCATTTTTACCACAGCAGTAAAATGGTTGATTTTCCTTTTTTTCCATTGATGACCTTGCGCTAATGTCGCCATTAATACGTGGCCATGAAAAAAAGGGGTCATGCTCTAATCCTGTGCTAATCAGCGTGTGGTAATGTAGCTAGCACTTCCCACAGCTTAGTAAAAGGACTCCCCCACGTGTTTGTTTGACAAACACATCTACAAGACATAAAGTTTCTTGAATCTGGAAGCAGAAGTTCTCCTCACCAAGACCCAGGGAGGATGAACTGCCTGACAGGGAACAATAGGGTGGGAGGGGGGAGCAGCAGTTAGAACTGGCTATGCACCTGCCCCTTATTATTATGGGGAAGGGTGGGGCAGAAGTAGGAAATGGGGCACTGCAGGGCCACGACACACCGTGGCCTCTACTAGCATTGATCACTGCTGCTCCTCTATGCTGGTGGTAGGTTGAAGGTAGACTAGTAGCCAGGGTTGGACTTGATGAACTGCACTGATCCTAGTATGCTGGTCCATTAGTCCAGCCTTATCATTCTCTCTCCATTTTATAAGGTCCACATGATATTCGGCAGGGGCAATCAGCATTTTTTTTTTATGTTTGCCGCAGCAGCTCAATTAAATCGGGATAATCAGTGGAGGTATCTGGATAGCGGCTGCGCCGAATATCGGAACTCGCTGCTGACTGCTGGC
This sequence comes from Microcaecilia unicolor, assembly GCF_901765095.1. Classification (NCBI taxonomy): domain Eukaryota; kingdom Metazoa; phylum Chordata; class Amphibia; order Gymnophiona; family Siphonopidae; genus Microcaecilia; species Microcaecilia unicolor. Next base: position 95,515,158 of record NC_044039.1, read on the forward strand.
ACTAGCCTGATAGTAATGATATTTCACTCAGTATCCTGACTTCTAGCTGGGCAAAGTAAGGGGCCATTTTACTAAGCTACAGTAAGAAGGGCCCTGGGGGTTGTTTTTGATGCGAGCCGGTAAAAAGGCGTGGCCATGTGGTAAGATTGCTCTTACCGCATGGCCATGGGGGGGGGGGGGAGCACTTACTGCCACCCATTGAGGTGGCGGTAAGGGCTCCTGCACTAACCCGTGGAAAACAGGTAGCATGCGGCACTGTCCGATTACTGCTGGGTATCTCCCTGTGGAGATATTTTTTTAATATTTCTTCTAGCGTCGGAAATGCCGCACTTTGGGGGTGGAACTACCGCCGGCACCCATGTTGGGCCGGTGGTAGCTCCAGATTGGCACACGGTAAGCCCGCTTTGGGATTATCGCCGCTTATTAAATGGCCCCTTAGGAAGCCCTTCTGCTGTTCTAACTTTATCCATATAATTAGGTTGTTAGTGGACTGAATATTCACCATGACAAGGTTAAAAGCAAAACATTAACCAAAAGTTCAACATGGCCATTTTTTGCCCTCTCAAGGGCTGCGTCAGGGGCTATTGAAAAAAACAAAAGGTGTTGTTCCAATATATCACATATTGGTTAAAAGCGTTTCTCCGTTTTTTTTAACCATGTCATGGTGAATAAATTTTGATTTTCGACATTTCTCATTGGTCTGCTGTTTAAATGTATAATTGATAGGACTTCCTTCGCTGTATCCAGATTTCACCCTGGCACTATCCAGATAGCGCTGGAGGCAGTTTGCAATGATTTTCATCAGCATTATGCGGATAATGCCGCTGACAATCTAGGAATGGTCCTGGTCAGCACTGTTTATCTGCGTAGCAACACCTGCTACCCAGATTCAGCATTTTGCAAAGTGATACAGACCTGGCTCTCTGAGAAAATCTATGGGCTGAACATTGATCGAATATTTTGAGTATTTGTGTGATGTTATGGGCTTATATCAGCCATTCCCAATCCATTCCTCTGGGCGCATCTAATCCCACAATGAATATTCATGAGTTAGATTTGCATTAAGTTGAGACAGTGCATGCAAATCTATCTCATACATATTCATTGTGGATATCCTAAAAACCCAGCGGGGCTAGGTGTGCCCTGAGGACTGGGTTAGGAATGGCTGGGCTATATAGCAGAAGAAAATTGTCTTTTCCTAAATTTGTTTTATAAGGCTTAATGCAGTGGTTCCCAAACCTGATGCTGGAGACACCCCAGCCAGTCACGTTTTCAGGATATCCACAATTAATATGCATGAGAGAAAATTGCATGCAGTGGAGGCAATGCATTCAGATCTGTCTCATAAATATTTATTGTGAATATCCTGAAAACCTGACTGGCTTGGGGTGCTTCCAGCATCAGGCTTGGGAACCACTGACTTAATATGTATTTGCATTGTATGAGAGCTCCACATTAGGAATCACTGCCTAGGAAAAGGGATCTAGATGTCATTGCTGATGATATTTTGAAACCCTCTGCTCAGTGTGCAGCACTGGCTAAGAAAGCAAATAGAATGTTAGGAATTATTAGGAAAGGAATAGAAAACAAAACTGAGAGTGTTATAATGCCTTTGTATCACTGTATGATGCGACTGCACCTCAAGTACTATGTGCAGTTCTGGTCACTGCATCTCAAAAGAGATATAGTGGAATTAGAAAAGGTACAGAGAAGAGCGACAAAAATGATGATGGGACAACTTCCCTGTGAGGAAAAGCGGAAGTGGCTAGGGCTCTTCACCTTGGAGAAAAGACAGCTGAAAGGAGATATGATAGAGGTCTATTAAATACTGAATGGAATGGAATGGTATAGGTAAATCTCTTGTTTACTCTTTCCAAAAATACTAGGACTAGAGGGCACACAATGAAGCTACTAAGTTGTAAATTTAAAACAAACGAGAAAATATTTCTTCACCCTGTGTAATTAATCTCTGGAATTCGTTTCCAGAGAATGTGGTAAAAGCAGGTAGCTTAGCAGGTTTTAAAAAGGTTTGGATAACTTCCTAAAAGAAAAGTCTATAAGCCATTATTATGATGGACTTGGTAAAAATCGACTGCTTATTTCTAGGATTAGCAGCACAGAATCTGTTTTACTGTTCTGGGGTTGTGGCAGGTACTTATGACCTGGATTGGCCATTGCTGGAAACAGGATACTGGGCGTGATGCTTTTCTACAATACAGCTCGTTAACTAATCAGTTTGTGCGTGGATCCACACCAGATTTGAACGACCTTTGTAGAATCTGTGGAAAATGGCCATTTCATCTGTACTGTGCCAACACACAGTCTGATAGAACACCCTTTCTAGCCTGTTCCTCTCTTGCTTTCCCTGTTTATGAGTTGTGACTGAAATACTAGAGCTTTGATTGTTGATTCAGCCTAAGGTATATGTTTTTCCAGCCGTGTTCTGTTGTGACATGCAGAACGGTGCTAGTTGCCACAGATCTCTCAACAGTGCAGCCAAGGTTTCTAACAAATTGAACTTTTTAAAAATGAGATCTTATTTACATAGGCTGAAATGATCTCCCTAACCCCTCCCCCAGCCAGTCTCTCTCTCTTTCAAAATATTTTTGTCACTGTTTTGAGTACATATGAAGGTTTAGTGAGTAATATATTAGAATATTTCAAGAAGTAGGGAAAGCATGCAGAGCATGGCTCATGGAATTTTTTTCTAACCCCTGTGTGTGTGTGTGCCCATGTATTGGGGCAGTGGCAGGAGGTAATTTCTGTTGGGTGGGAGCAGTTTGTGGAGCAGTGAGACAGTTACAGAGGGTATTTACTTTGAGCATGGGTGTCATTTCCAGGGTGATGAAGCAGTTGGGGTAGTTTTTGGGAGGGCGGTTGGGAAGTTGTGCACATAGTTTTTAGAGATGAGAGCAATATGTGAGGTGGTGGAGCCATTGCTAGGGGTACATTTTGGGGTTAGGGCAGTTTGCAGAGTCCTAGGGAAGTAGTGTTTGGGGGTGGAGGCGGCTAAATTGTGCTGTCAATTTTGGAGGTTGGGCACATTGGTGGGGGTGGGGAAGTTTGTGGGGGGGGGGGGGGGAGAGGGTTGGAAGAGTAAAGTACAGGGAAAGACAGTTTGAAAGGAGGGATTCCATAGCTGCTGTTTTTCTCTGTGTGTATGTGTTTCTATGCTACTGAAGCTGGAATTCCTTCTGCCATAAATATGAATTGGGCCTTTTTTGGGGGGAGAGGGAGGTCTTATTTTTCTGGATGCCCTAGTCTGATCTGGCCCACTTTTGAACTCTTATGTGTCTTTTTACTGTCTCCCCCCTCTTATGCCTGGTTTCATCCCATTTCATTATATTTTTGGAGAGTTATTTTGTTTCCAGACAGACAGACATTTCTCAAAATCTTTTGTATAATTCCTTCCAACATCTGTTGGGATGAAAAGAGTAAAAAGCACTAAATACAGGGAGTTCACATTACTGGTTTCCAGACACTACAAATGTAAATTGCAGCTGATCTTTAATTCAAAACTGTTGACGACCACGATTCCTGTTTTTAACATACTGTGACTACCTCCCCCTCACCACATCCATAAGCACTGTTCTAAAATACTAACAAAACTGCTTGCTGCCAATCAAAAGTCTTCAAAAGCAATTACCTGTTGAATGCTGAGGCCTTCACTGTTTGACAGAAAATACATGCAACTCGATGTGGAAAATTAAACTGTGATACCAAAAATGAAGCTAGATGGTGTATAAATCTTTCAGAAAGTTTATTCAAATATCCAAAGACTCGACACGAATCGTGTTTCGGCCACAGCAGCCTGCCTCACTCATGAGTGTGCAAGAAGTTACGTTTGCCTATAAGTCAGTATTGCATGATTTAAGGTGCATTGACACCTGGTGCTAGAATTGAAAGCTAGAGTTTCTTGAGAACATCCAATTTAAAGACTCCTGATGCAGGCCATTGTGGCCAAAACATGATTCGTGTTGAGTCTTTGGGTGTTTGAATAAACTTTCTGCATGATTTACACATCATCTCGCTTCATTTTTGCTGTCTCCTTCACTATGGAGTCCTTTTTTTTTTATAATCTTTTTATTAGTAACAAGCAGAGCAAACAAGGAAGAAAATCACAACCAAAGTTCCAATTTAACAGTCTATCAGGAGCCTTACATTTATGCTCAGCGTACCAGAATCATAAATGACAACATATCAAGAACTCACATCTTAACTCTAAGCTTTCACTCGTATTTTCCTATTTATTCCCCCCCCCCCCCCCCCTTAAACCAAACCACCCTCCCCCTACCCCTCCCTATGTCCAGGACCTACACAGAAGAAGAAGCAGAAACAGCAGCTGAAATACCAGTAGAAATACTAGCCGTATGCATATCAGGCAGGCACTCCAAACATCGCTTCCACAAGCCACTGTATTCTCTAGATGCCCTCCGCGCCAAAGTGTCAGTCCTCCGACCCTCCCAATCTGCCATCTGACGCGTGTGTCTATACCATTGCTCTATAGGCGGAGGGAGCTGACTCGTCCAGTGCTGCAGAATTACCTTCTTAGCCAACAGCAGCGCCAGCAAGATACATTTACACTAGTTGCTATTAAGCCCCTGACCCTGTAACTCCCGTGTAAGCGTCTACGCGTGCCCAGCGTGCACCAAAATGGAGATCCTGCCCAACTACTGCATGGCTCTTGCGGTAATTTCATTTTTGGTGCGCGTCTGAAAAATAATTTTTCTTTTCTGGCGCGTGTAATGGACACGCGCCAAGTGGCATTTTGGTGCGCATAGGTCATTACCGCCCAGTTACTGCGTGAATCTTTACCTCTAGGTCAATGGCTGACGGTAAAGTCTCAGACGGAAAATGGACGTGCATCAATTTTCATTTTGCCGCACGTCTATTTTCAGCAAAAATTTATAAAGGCCTTTTTTACAGGCATGCTAAAAAAAGGGGCTGGCTTGCGCCCAAAATATGCGACTACACTACCGCAAGCCATTTTTCAGCGCGCCTTTGTAAAAGGACCCCTATGTTTGTCTGACTTTATACTGCGTGGGACTTGGTTCTTCTGTTTTGTGCTGTTGATTAGCTGTGATACAACAGCTCATGCCATTATAACGAGTTCAGTAGTTCACTTTTATGTGTCCCGAATTCGGTTACTCAGAAAGTTATGAGCAAAAACTGGGTTATGTCCAGTATATGAAAATAAAGGTCAATAAACAAGGTGTGGGTTATATCTAGGGCTTTTCTATTCCTAGGTGTTTATTAAATCTAGATGTGTAATTTCAAGCTAATTGGCTGTTATTTGAAATGTATGAGTCACTGTTTATTGTTATTTTAGTGCCACAGGTGCTATTGCTATGTACGTTTTCCGTAGAATCAGATACGTGTCACTTAGGAGTTGTCCAGTGCAGAAAATCACAAATCAGAAAATCACCAGCACAATCATCTACAAAATACTATTTGGCATGTCCCCAAACTACATGCCAGACCTGATAACACTATCAATAAGAAATGCAAACCCAGAAGCCAAGGGGCTACTTACAACTTAACCTGCCCAACTGCAAAAACATATACTACAAATTCATCTACATGGTAGGATTGAGCTGCCTGGGCACTGGTGGGCCGATGATCAGAAGCAAACACAGGTGCTGGAGGCTATTAGCACCGTACTAGCTTATGTGTTTGCTACCGCCCCATGATCAGAGCCCCCAAGTGCGTGAAACAATGCGCTTGCGGGCTCTGAACACAACTAGCAAGCAAATACATGCTAAACAGGGCTCTTAGCGCAAGTAGCATGCAAATGCATGCTAAACCTATTCCTCCCCAATGATCAGTGAGCAGCGGCCAAACATTGGCGCACAGTCTGAGGCAAACCCTACGCCAGTTCGGAGCTGGCGTTAGGGTTTGCAGACCATTGGGGAGGAATGGTGATCCCTGTCCAGCATGCATTTGCATGCTAGCAGGCCCCCTCATTCCCAATACAAACCCCTTGCAGAAGCCCCTCCTTTCAGGAACTCCGACCCCCAACCAATGACACAAGTTCGGTTGGGGGGGGTGGAGATCCGGTGGATTTCCGGCCCCCCCTAACCTCCCAGCATTCCTCAGAAAAAGCCCTGGTTGGCCCAGTGGGCCGCGAATCAACCCCCCCCCCCCCCCCCCACCTGATGGTCTAGCGGCCCTCTTCCCCGCCCCCCCATACCTTTGTTGGAGGAGGAAGGTACACTCCCTCCTCTTCTAGCAGCGCCGCCTTGAAAATGGCGCCACCCAGCCCTGCCCAGTACAGGACTTCATACTGGTCACCATGCTACCAATTACCACCAGGAACGACCCCCCCCTCCCCCCGCGGTAGAAAATAGAAAAATATATTATATCTTAGGTTTGATGATCTAGAAAATAGAAAAACATTTTCTACCATGGGAAACAATATGTGCCAACTTTGAAATTACCGCTGGGTGCCCGCACTACCCCAGCAATATTGTCGTTTTGGTACATGCTAGCCATACCACTGCTTAGTAAAAGGACCCCTATGCCCAGTTTTTGCTGCAGTACCCCTCAATTTTTTGCTTGGGGGGAGAGTGTTTTATTGTGTTTATCAGTTAAAACCTTAAATTGGAAGCCCTAGTGATATCTATTTATTTACAGGTCTCGAGACACACCTAGCCAGTTAGGATTTCAGGACACCCACAATGCATATGCATGAGATAAATTTGCATTCACTCCCTCCATTGTATGCAAATTAATCTCTTGCATATTGATTGTGGATACCCTGAAAATTTGACTGGGTGGGTGTGTCCAGAGGACTGAGAACCCCTGGACTAACTTAATTTGAGGTCCTTTTACCACAGCTTGAAAGGGCTCACTGTGAGTCATGCTGAGGTATCCAGTAGTGATTTTGCAATCCATGTGCACAAACCATATTTCTGTGCTAATCAGTTAACTTGTTCGCATTGCTGACATGCCAACTGATTAGCATGTAAGCCCTTATGCCTACAAAATAGGTGGCAGTAAGTACTCACGCCCTAATTGTTTTAGTAGCCATATGCTAGTGACATCATTAGCATGTGGCCATTAATGCATTTTCTGGCTGCAGCCTTAGCGTCTGGGAAAGACCCGTGTGAGGGTGTGCTAAGGCAAGTTTTTTCCTGCACCTTTGTAAAAGGATCCCTGTATCTGAAAAAGTTCATGAGAATTATCCGGTCTTTGTGAGGTCAGTGAACTGAGAATGCTGCACCAGGGCTAAAGTACAAACAAGCATTTTAACTACCTTTTCATATCTAATTTCTAACAAATAAGCAGTGAATCATTCTGCAAGATGCATGGAAATTCTAATACGTTGAGCCTGATTTATGAAAAGGGTGGGTTTTTATTCCATTCTCTGCCTGTCGGAGAAAAATGCAACCTTTAATGAATGACCTCTTTGTTCTCTGTGAAGTAACACAGCATTTACCTTAGGGGTTGAAGCAGTTAATATTTTGTGTTGTTGTTATGTTTGAAGATAATATTTTTTCAACCTTGAGGTTGGAACTTCATTTTCTTCCCCCAGTTTCTTGGTAAAGAAAAGTTGAGTGCCTGCAGTCCCTGGCATGGAGACAGGGGAGGTCATGTAAACAAGTTCAAGCGATTTCATTTCAACCGCGTGGAGCATCAGGGCCTGCTGCACACTGCAGCATTTCATTGTGCCCTAAGTAGGAGACTAGAGGGGGTGGAAATTTAAATCCATGTCCACCGCTCCATGTTTTGTTAAAAAAAACGGCTCAGTAGAAAAGCAGCCCTTTGCTCACAGTTCGATGCAGCTTATTTGAAAGTGCCCCAAAACTACACAGTAGCACTGATAAAGAGTTTATTTTCCTTCCCTAAGATGCACAACGTTATCTATATATCTATCTTTATATATATAGGGGTTAATGTTCAAAGCAATTTAACAGGACAGAAATGGCTTCTGGCCAATGAAATCACTTATTTGGGGCTTAACTGGTTAACTCAAAGCTGGCTATTTTGTGGGTGGTCCGGGGATGGAGTCGGCACTTATGTGGTTAAGTGTTGATGTTCAGCACTTAACCACCTAAGTTTAGTAGTTAAATCGGACCGCATAGAAGTCCATCCTATCTTTATGTGGTGTCGCTGATGGGGTTAATTGCTGAATACCGCACTTAACCGCATAAGACAGTAGTTATCAACCCAATCCTCTGGTACCACCTGACCAGTTGGGTTTTCAGGATATCCACAATGAATATGCATGAGAGAGATTTGCATGCACTGCCTTCTTGGTATGCAAATCTCTCTCATGCATATTCATTGTGGATATCGTTGTTTTCTGTGGTCCGGACTGAGGGTAATGTCAGGCCCGTATCATTATTTTGGTGTTCTCCCACTGGAGCTGAAGCCAAGCAGACCCGGCTCTTTCTCCAGACCTATTCCTTGATAATATGCTGCACGTATCGTGTGATTGGAGTACAGGGGGGGGGAGGGCACTATAGGGGAACAGACTTCTTCCACCCCGACTGCCCTTATGCTTGTCTGTCTCTTAGGAAAATCAAAGCAAAATCAACAACAAAGGTAAGATCTCGTTCAGCTTTTCAGTCCGCGGCCCCATCTTGAAGGACTGCCTCACAGAACATCTCCCAGTCTATCTTTCTAAGCAATTTTGAGTTATCAGGGATCTATTTTGGCAGGGTTCACCTTTTGCAAGGACTTTTCACTTTGTTCTAGTACAGTGTACTTTATGTCTAAACTTAATTTTATGGTAATCTGTCATTAGTATCCAATGCAGTGAATTGATTTTACAGGTGGTTTTTAAATTCTAGTAGTATATTTTCAAGACAATGCAGGTATTAAGCAATATTGCCACAAACTAGTATTTCATTTGGGGACATCAAAATCAAATGAAAAAATAAATTGCAAGACAACATTTTTTTAATTAAAAAGAAGAAAGTTATAAATATTACTGGGAACGTGATCTAAAAAATTACCAGTGCAGATGTCATACATATATTATGAATGAGCATGTGTTAGAGGAGACTGATCTTCTTTAAAAATAAATATCCCTGTTGGAGAAATAAAACCTTGATGTGTTGGCACTCATAAAATATTGAATCTCCTCTTGTTCAAAATTGCATTGAGAAGCTTCATTTGAGGATGATCTTGGTTGTTTTGTGACTGATCGTCAGTGCATTTTTTGTAGAAAAAAAGGTGCTGGTACTCATTATGGGCGGGGTCACCACATATGGCTCCACCCCTATGATAGCCACACTCACATTAGCCACACCCCTTATATCAGCCATGGCGCATATAAACAGACATCATTGAAAATATACTAGTATAGGAGAAAAACAATAACTTGTGATTTTTTTTCATTATAAATCATTTCTGTAAGATGTTACAGCTCCAGTATACCCAGTGCAAAATAAGACAACAGATGTAAATTCTCAAATTGGACAAATTCCAAACACTAAAATGAAAATAAAATAATTTTTTCTACCTTTGTTGTCTGGTGACTGTTTTCTATCCATACTGGTCCAAGTGTCTGATTCTGCTGCTCTCTATCTGTTCTCTTAACTCCGTTTCCAGGGCTTCCTTTCCATTTATTTCTTTACTTTTCTCCTTTCTTCTTCCATGTCCAGCATTTCTCCTCTCTCCCCACCAACCCCTCCATCCATCCATGTCCAGCAATTCTCCTCTGTCTCCTGCTCTGCTCTCCTCTCCATCCATTTCCAGCATTTCTCCTTCCTCCCCTGCCATCCCATCCATGTGGATCTCCTTCCTATCTTCCCTCCCCTCCATCCATGTCCAGCATGTCTCCTGTCTCCCCTGCCCTGCCCTCCCCTCCCATGTCCAGTGATTCTCCTCTCTCCCCTGCCCTCCTCTCCTATCCAAGTCCAGCAATTCTCTCTTCCCTGCCTTCCCCTTCCATCCATGTCCAGCAATTCTCCGTTCTCCTCTCTCCCCTGCCCAGCAATTCTCCATTCTGGTACTGTCGTAATGAGCCTTTTTAAGGGATGAAAGTGTAAAATGGTTTGCATCACTAGAACGGAGTGCCCAGGTTAGGGGTACAGGGCATTATCACAGTAGACAGGTACGGTGATTTCCTAAATGAAGGTCTTTAAAGGCCAAGCATAAAATTGGAGGAGTGGCCTAATGGCTAGTGCAGCGGGCGTTGAACCTGGCAACATGGGTTCGATTCCTACTGCAGCTCCTTGTGACCTTGGGCAAGTCACTTAATCCTCCATTGCCCCAGGTACAAAAAAAAAAGGTTAGATTGTGAGCCCCCTAGGGACAGAGAAAGTACCTGCATATAAGGTGTACAGCGCTGTGTATGTCTAGTAACGCTATAGAAATGATTAATAGTAGTAGTAATATGCCAGTGGCACATAAATGACGGAGCCCAGTTACAAAGTTGTTCTTTTAAGGGGGGAATTCTATAAATAGTGCTCAATAATAAGCACCCCCCCAAAAATTGACACTAAACGCTGTTTTATAAAGGATGCATACCCTTTAGAGAATCATGCATATGGCTGATTGCCACGCCTAGCTTTGAGCACCAGACTTACACCTGCTGAAACCTGGTGTAAATCCTGGTGGCCAAGTTAAGCAGACTTACCCAGTATTCTGTAACTTTTCAGAATACCCCTGACCATCCCATGGCCCTTCCCCCCTTTTTTTGGATATACACAAACCCCCTAATTCTGTAAAAAGTCGCCAAAAATTGCCCAAGTTGTGCACACAATTTAAATAAACTAATTAGCACCAATAATTGGCTTTTTAACAAGCTGTAATTAAGTTTATCATTTTGATATACCGCCTCTTTCGAAGCATCAATCAAGGTGATTTACATATATAACTATTCAGGTTTAATTGACACGTGTAAATAGAGGCACAGGATCCGCGCTTAGATTTTATTCGTAAGTTAAAAAAAAAAAAAAAAAGGGAGTGTGGAAATGGGAGGGTCATGGGCGGAATGGTGGTATTTACGCACGTTGTTATAAAATAAAGGGGATATGCGTCTAATGTAGGCATGTACATTTGCACCACATTTCAGATGGTGCAAATGGCTGCACCTGTAGTTAAGCGCAATTCCCGGTCATAAGTGCTGTTCTATAAACCATGCCTAAATTTAAGCATGGCTTATAGGATAGCACTTTTTCTGTGCCATTTATAGAATTCCCCCCCCCCCCCCCCTCATGGGAGTTAGGCACCCTACCTTATAGAATAGTGCTCACCAGATGCGTGCACAGATTTTAATGAGCACCAATTAACATAATAATTGGTTGTTAGCACCCAATTGTTGATAGGTAAGAGCTCGTTAACCAATTACTGTGTTCACATCTCAGCAGCGCACCCAAATTTGGACGCCATACATAGAATCCAGGGTTAAAGTTTTAAGACAGATCACCATTTTATATTGTAGCAAGTGGAAAAAAGCTTTACATATAACACCTGCTAATCATGCTTAAAAATGTGTTTGTTATTATTTTGTTTTCCAGTTGAGAGCTGAAAAATCTTGTCGTCCTCGTTGTTCATAACAGTAAACATGAGCTGACATCTGAGTGACTGAATTTATGACAGGTGAATGATCTGGTGCACACCATGGAACTCAAAGTATGGGTGGATGGCGTCCAGAGAATTGTCTGTGGAGTCACGGAAGTCACAACATGCCAGGAGGTTGTGATAGCCCTAGCTCAGGCTATAGGTATGTGACAACACGACTTGAATCATTGTGTAAAAAGTGCTTCGTTGATACTTGTTCATTTGTGTAATAATTGTCAAATTATGACTAGGGCCCCTTTACTAAGGTGTATTAAGCAGTTAAGATGGGAACCCAGTGTAACAAATACAGAATGGGACAGGGGTGGTGGTGCTTCAATATTGTGCTTTCAATTGCTAAAGACAAGTGCTACAGAGCTTGCCTGTCCCTCACTATTGAAAATGTGATAGTGAAACAGCACCTCCCACTGGCAGGACTGTAGCTGGAGGACTCCCGCTCAGCTTAGAGGGAAGAGTGAACAGAGGATGTGCTAAGACTGAGAAGGACAATGGTACCGCACACCAACTGCTAACATGGTAGATGGAGGAGAATTCTATTGCAGTGTGCCAAAATATTCTATAAAGGAAAGGAGGAACAGTAGAGTCATGCTTTTCATACCTTCACTTATCTGACCATCCAGCATATCCGACAAGGCCCCGGTGACATCACCACACCATCATTAAGATGCGCACGGCTTCTCTTCCTCTTTTCTGGCATTGTATTCAGGTGAACGGTGGAAAGTTTTGCACCCCAGACTGTGTTTTTTTGACTTAGGATCCTGCTTTGTCTGTGTAGAGTGAGTTTTATGCTTTACGCAGTGAGTTTGAAAAATGGGGCTCCCATTGTGGTCTGTACAGTTGTTGTTTTATTTTGGAATATGGTGCTCAGTATTTGTTCAAAATGTCTGCTTTAGAACCAGCACATGTGCCTAATAGTTTATTACTGAATAATGTGAATAATCAGTATTTGAAAAGCAGATATCCCATGCCTTTTATTTATGCATTATGTATGGATTAATCATGTTTTCTGTATTATACTACTTTTCAGTTATCCAACAATGGATAATCAAAAATCTACTGTACCTACTTTCTTTTATAGATTACTAACATAACAGGTTAGATCTGTGCCTATAATAATTTAGGCACAGCTATGGAGCAAGTGAAAACGTTCACACCTAACTGTCATAGAGTCATATATAAGCATATAGGGCCAGATTGTATAAATGGCGTCCATATTTGGGCAATGAAAAAAATGAGCACTGAGCATTGTTCTAGAAATGGTGCTCCGAGTTAGGCGCCGTTTATAGATTAGTGTGTAGCGCCGGGATCCGCACCCAACTTTTAGTGCAAAGATTTACACCAACTGAAACCTGCATATATCCTGGCGCATAAGCTAGGTGCAGATCGCCCGAATTCTGTAATACTGCATGTATCTTTAGTAAAGGCCTCTAACCCGCCCATGCTCCCATAGCCACATCCCCTAAGGGGCCCTTTTACTGAACTGCAGTAAAAAGGACCCTGCGCTAGTGCTGGGGGCTATTTTTGCTGCACGCTGAGGCCCTTTTTACCTCAGCGGGTAAAAAGGCCGAAAAAAGACATGGCTGTGTGGTAAGATTGCTCTTACTGCGTGGCCATGCAGGGGAGAACACTTACCACCACCCATTGAGGTGGCAGTAAGGGCTTTAGCGCTAGCCCGGCGGTAACCAGGTAGTGCATGGCGCTACCTGATTACCGCAGGGTAACCCCCTGCGGAAATATTTTTTAAATATTTCCACTAGCAGTGGAAATGCCGCACGCTGGGGGTGGAACTGCTGCTGTGCCCGCGTTGAACTGGCAGCAGCTCCATGTTGGTGCGCGGTAAGCCCCACAGTGGGCTTACCGCTGCGTAGTAAAAGAGCCCCTAAAAGATTTACACATGCATCTTTGTAGAATAGCGCTTAGCAAGATGTGCACATAAATCCAAATTGTTGCCAATTAACACCAATAATTGATGGTGCCCAATTATTGGCATTAATTGTCTCATTAAATTATGCATGCAGTTTTGAGTGCCATATATAGAATCTGGGGGATAGTAGGTAATTCTATATAATGCACCATAAATTAGGCATGAAAATGGCAGATGACGTCGGTGAAGCACCAAAACGGGAGTCAAAAGGCAGGTAGGAGTGAAAGTGCACTTAGTCACTATTCAGTAACTGGGCACCTGTAAGTGCAAAGGGAGAATTTACCTGGGAAGGGTATGGGCAGGTCACAGGCATTCCCGCTAGAATTCTCGCATTTATACGCCCAACTGCAGCATTTAGGCGCAAACATTTATACCAGCTCATAGACTGCAAAATCATGCAGAGGCTCTGGAAGGTCCAGTAGCAACTGAACTTTCCTCTGATAGCCTAAATGTATCTCCTATTCTAGAAAGATCCCAGGATGAGATATCATTTAGAGCAGAGTTGTCCAACCTTGGTCTTCGAGGGCCACAATCCAGTTGGGTTCTCAGGATTTCCCCAATGAATATGCACGAGATCTATTCGCATGCACTACCTCCACTGTATGCAAATAGATCTCATGCATATTCATTGGGGAGATCCTGAAAACCCGACCTGAGGAGTGTTGGACACCCCTGATTTAGAGCTACATTGGTGATTTCCTTTGTCTTAAAAAAGAAACATTTATAAGAGTTTATTTCAGACAGGCTATTTCTGTTATGTTTATTGGAGAAAAAATTAGGATCTTTCCAGATGTCCCCAGGTGAACACAAGGGAGGGAAAAAAAAGGTTTCTTGCTATGCAACAAGACATGTTAGCCACAGGGGCAAGATTTCAGCTAAGTTTGTTATGTACCTTAATAATACTGTTTTTCACTTTTTTGAATCATCTCAGGTATGTCACTTTTCAGAAGGCAAGAAATTAGCAACTAGATTTTGACTTAGGTTAGACAAGAGATTCTATGAATACATGATGTAGGCCCCTGCCATTTTCCTCTGTATTGTTCTTCTCAACCTCACATGTTTTGATGGCTATGCCTTCTGATTTTGTGTACTGCTCAAGTCATTTTATCATAAATGATGATATAGTTTTCCTTTGTTTAATATTATTTCCTGTAAAGTTTGAATAATCATTGGCTATCTGTGCTGTACAAAGTTTGGACTGTGTGTATATTTGAAATTCTATTTAAAACATGGCGTAAGTGGTCACGCCCAAACTTTGGTGCATAACACGGTACCTTACGTTCTTATTCTGTAACAGATTTGGTGCTCCTTTTACAAGCTGCGATAGTGATTCTGACAACGAAGCACACAGGAATTGAATGGCTTTCGTCACATTTGCTGCGTGGAATCACTAGCATATGTTTGTAAAAGGGATGTGCAAATGTGCCATTACAGAATCCTAGTTTACCGCCCTTTATTGAATTGACCCCATAATGTATAATATGCTCTAAGTTACATATGTAAGGATGAGTCTCACCCAAGCTATATGTTGTAAAGAATATGTGGAGAATAGTAGAGAGCAGGAAGAAAAGGGGGGGGAACGACCCTGCAAACCCCAAAAAGCCCCAGAGGAGTCTCGCCCTTACAGGCAGATTTTCCCCAGGAGAAGACTTCAAATTAGAAACTACAACTCCCAGCATCCACCTTGGGTACAAGGGAGACAAACCAGGGCGTACTCCCATGAGGCGCCAGAAGGGGGCTGCCAGGGAAGGAGAAATACTAATTCTACAACCTGGGGGAGGTGGAACAGGTGGGAAAAGGTTAATGAGGAAAAGGAGGAGCAGCTGGGAGAAAAAGGGTGGGGCGAAGAGAGCATGGACTGGGCTCCTGAGAAGGAGGAGAGGGAAGGGGGGCCTTGGGAGATGGAGGTAACTGCCCAGGAGCAGGCCCTGGAGGAGCCCATGGACATTTCTGCCCTGGCCCAGAGGAGCGCATAGAAGTAAGAAGGGCCCTGGAAAAGAGAGGATCCGGGCCAAAGAAAGAGGGGTCAAAGCGGGAGGAGGTCAGGTGAGAAAGAGAGACTGACCAAGAGGGAGGGACCCCAGGCTTTGAGTCCACACTTGGCTACATGAACTGTGGATTTAAAAGCCAAGTTATATTGAACTGTTTTGAGAGCTTGGCTACCTGAACTGTGGATTTAAAAGCCAAGTTATATTGAACTGTTTTGAGAGCTTGGCTACATGAACTTTGGATTTAAAAGCCAAAGTATATTGAACTGTTTTGAGAGCTTGGTTACGGGAACGGTGGATTTAAAGCCAAGTTATATTGAGCTGTTTTGGGCCAGCCGTACTTGCCGGAACTAGGCTTAGGGGAACCCGGCGGTAGGGGGGGCAGTGTTCTGATAAACCTGACCGGCCCGAAAAGGGTTTCTTGACGGGTCCGCTGCTTCTCCCAAGACTAAGGGGGAAGAGGGGAATCAGCAGCGGAAGCCCGGGCTGTGTTCTACCAAGCTGAAGGATAAAAATAAAAGGAAAAAGTTATTGTTTGATCCTGTGGTTTTCCTGTTTTTTTGGAGAAGAAGTGTATGATAGAGGAGGCTGAGAAAGGCGAATAGTCCCAGAGGCGGAGAGACGCTCAGCACCTTTACAATGTATACCCATCAGTCAGATATGTGCTCTATTATATATGTGCTTATTTAAAGAATAGGTCATAGGCATAAGAAGATAAACATAAACATTGCCATACTGGGACAGACCGAAGGTCCAGCCCAGTATTACATAAGTTCATAAGTATTGCCATACTGAGATGGACCAAAGGTCCATCAAGCCCAGCATCCTTTTTCCAACAGTGGCCAATCCAGGTCACAAATACATGGCAAGACCCCAAAAAAGTTCAATACATTTTATGCTGCTTATCCCAGAAATGCAATAACAAAAAATCTATATGGCTTGACTTTCTCCAGTTACAAAGTATAAACTTCTAAAAAATGTGTGTGGGGGAGAAAATCACTATGAACACTTGTAAATAGCAACAAGGTGGAGTCTCATATCACTCTGCACGAATACTCATATCACTCCCGTGGTGACTCTACGCACGTGCATTTGTTTCTAATCATGGACTATAAACCACCTCTGCCCTATTGTTGCAATTACAATAATACTAACTTGTGCTCTCACACCATCATATAAAAATATATATAAATGCTCCAAAGACACTTAGCTTGAAGAGCCTGTATGCTCAACAATCCAAACTGGTGTGTATAGAGGCCCCGACAGGTGCCTGTTTCGCCATGCATCTTCTGGGAGAATCTCACACCGTTTAGCTATTACGTGTCTGATCGTGGCTTTATAACATCCTCACTTTTGTTTTCCATTCCTTTCCTAATAATACCTAACATTTTATTTGCTTTCTTAGCCACCGCAGCACACTGAGCGGAGGGTTTCAACGTATCATCAACAACGACATCCATCTGCTTTGAAACTGAGCGCCTTAGTTGCTAAAGTTATAGAATGAGGGGAGTTAAATTGTAAGTCCTTTGGGGACAGGGAAATGCCGATTGTACCTTACCTTATTGAGTCTTAGTGGAGACTCGCATCCATCTCTCACTCAGAAAGATAGGATCATTCTGCAAATATCTATGCTGGAGAGTTTCTTTCTTTCTTTCTTTCTTTCTTTCTTTCTCTCTCTCTCTCTCTCTCTCTCTCTCCCTTCCCTCGACCCTTTTTCCCATTTAGCTCCAGGGACGGCTGAGGTTTGCTATCACTCACAGCATTTCGGCTGTCAATAAATATTATTTCCCAAAGGCTTTGAGAGTGTGTGCTCATTTCTGAACACAGGCGGCAGTGCTATAACTTGGCTGCACAAGTAAGGTGCCTAGATGCAGTGCACCGAGGGGTCCTTTCAAAAAGCAGTGGTAAGCCCACCGCAGGCTTACCGCACACCAATCTGGAGCTTCCACCAGCCCAACGTGGGCACCGGCAGTAGTTCCACCCCCGGCACGCACAACTCTTCAGGGCATGCGCCAGATACTATCCTCTCATCGAACTGCCTAATGTTCAGTGCTATGAGTGCACCTAATTTGCATCTCATTAGCATTAGATAGTTCCTTTGCTGCGCTGATCTGGCGATATTTTTCTGAGCATTTGGCCCAGGAAGAACTGGGTGGGTGAGAGACAGGGAGAGAGGAATGGCTGAAAAGAGGGTGAAAAAGCAGTATAATGTTATGGTTTAATATTTCATCATGTATAAACCATAACATTATACTGCTTTTTCACCCTCTTTTCAGCCATCCATCTCTCCCTCTCTCTCACCTAAGCCACCCCACCCATCAGACAGGACTTAACAAAGATCTGGGTTTTTGGTCCCACTATAAACCATAAATTATGCTGCTTTTATCACTGTCTTATCAGCTATCCATCTGTCACCCACCCAGCTCTCCCTGTTTCTCATCTAACCCACCCCCACCCTCTTCCTGTGAGTCTGTCATAGTAATGCTTCTGTGTTTCACTTACATATTCTAATTATTTGTCAGTATTTTCTGATTTCTGATCTGAAGAAGAAGGGTTACCTCCTTCGAAAGCTAATCATAAAATATATTGTTAGTTCAATAAAAAAGGTATCATCTTATTTTCTTTTCTTTGTTTTGTTTTATTTCTATTTATTACCTTTAAAAGTGGACTAACACAGCTACCACATCACTTTACATATTAGGAAGCTGGTCTGGAGGGCTTGGTTGAAAATGTGCATAATTCACAATTTAAGGCCTCTTCTTTCAAGGAGTGATTTCTGATTATAAACTTTGAAATTCATGTATTTTGATTTTTGTAATGTTATTTTTGTGGGTCTACAGCTGTGCAGCTTCGAAAGCTTTATCGATTACTCAGAATGTGCCTGCTAAATTCTTTTGGGGAAATCCTGATTTGAACACGCCTTGCTTGGTAGAGTTGCACTGGTGTTTGATTTTGTACCACATTAGTTATAAATTGTTGCTGCTGATGTTTCAGCCATTTCAGTGTATAGGAACTGCGGGTTTGTTGCTGTTATTACAGCCATTTAAGTCAGTTTGCCTTTTATGTGCTTTGCAGGCAGGAAACTTTGTGTGCTACCTTCAATGAAGTGGTAAAAACCGTGTTACCTGTTCTCGGGTTAGTATGGTTATTTTGCTTATGGAACATACTGCCTAGTGAATTTAGACTTATCGGAGCTTATTGCAAAAAACTTTAATGTTGCAGTTTTTGCAGGCTTTTAATAGTAGATATTTTATGACATGCTTTTTTAATGTTGCTTCTTTGAATATTGGCACTGATGTCAGGCCAATATTATTGGAGCAAAAAAAGGAGAGCTTTGATCCATCACCCACTCCTTTTTTTTTTTTTTTTGCTTAGAGTTTCTTTGTGGGACTTTGGTGTTCTTTCCACATTTGTAGATTGTATATAGGCCAATATTATCATCGGGCCAATTTTTATTGTGGACGGCTTAGAACTTTAGTGATAGCACAGTGTCTATAGATATTTTAAATAAATAAAATAAACATGACAGTTTTGTCTAAATGCATAGGAGCTGTTGGGATAGAACCAAAGGCTATTGAACTTTATTTTGATGAAGGTACAGTAATATAATTAGTTGAATTACTTACAGATGAGTTAACTATACTCTCCTAATTTACAGGATGAGTGATGAATTCACATATACGATTTCAGGGGTCCTTTTACTAAGGTGCGCTGAAAAATGGCTTGCGGTAGTGTAGGCATGGGTTTTAGGTGCGTGCCAATCCATTTTTTAGCACGCCTGGAAAAAAAACCCTTAAAAAATGTTTGCAGAAAATGGACATGCGGCAAAATCAAAATTGCCGCGTGTCCATTTTGGGTCTGAGACCTTACCACCAGCCATTGACCTAGTGGTAAAGTCTCACGTGGTAACCAGGCGGTAATTATCTATGCATGTCAAATGCCACTTGGCGCATGTAGCTGACGCACGCCAGAAAATAAAAAATATCTTTCGGGCGTGCGTAGTGGACGCGGTCAAAAAATGAAATTACCGCAAGGGCCATGCGGTAACCGTGCGGTAACTCCATTTTGGCTTGTGTTGGGCGTGCTTAGACACTTACCAGCATAGTAAAAGGACCTCTCAGTAAGAAAGTTCCTCAAGTTCCTTGGGCAGGTCTTCAGGTTAATTGCTACCAGATCTTTTGTTGTATTCTTAGGTATTTATTAATGGCATGCATTTAGACAAAAATTGCAATTGCATAGGGAAAGTCACAGAAAGATTTCAGCAGTAGCATGCCATAGATGCAAATAAATTGCTGTGATAGACTTGACTGGGAATGAAACACCCTAATTGTTCAGCTGGGTCACAAATTTGTTATTTTGGTATGCTGCTGTATTTTTATTTTATTTATTAGGATTTATTTACCGCCTTTTTGAAGGAATTCACGCAAGGCAATGTACAGCAAGAATAAGTCAAACATAAGCAGTAGAGAATGACAACAGTAAAAATATTCAAACAATAATACAAAGTATAGCATAGTATGCTACATTACAGTGTCAACACAATATACTTTAAAACATTTTAATAGATAACATAGGGTGTAAGCAAAGATGGAACATATAGATAGATAAGGTAGAGTAACAGGAGTAAGAAAATAAGGGACTAGTTAAAGAGAGTTGCAAATGAGGTCATACTATTAGCAAAAGAAATCTCCATTATTCCTTATTGTGGAATTAATGTCAGTATTCTACATTACTATAGACCAGTCATGGCCCAAATCATTCTGAAAGTGAGCAAACAACAAATGTTCATCAGCAGAAAAGCAATAATGTATTCTGTTTTGCTTAAAAACTGAGCGTAAAGGGGCAAGAAAAAATATTGAAAAGGAATAATGAAATAGTAGAGCCCTAGTGGGACCCCAGACTTGATTGCTTGCCACTCAAGATACTTGACAACTTACAATTACTCGTTGAATGCATCCTATGACTTAAACTATTTCTTCAAACTGTATGTCTAATTCACATCACCCTTAAGAGTTTTAATAAAATGGTGTCAAAAGTGGATGTAATAGCATCAAAAATGAATAAAGCAGAGGTCGTAGGATCATCTTGCATCAAACAGTGAGTTCAGTAGAGTTTGTCAGGCATCTCCTGGAAGTCATATTGATGCTGATATAAAAACTAAGTAAAATATCTCAAAAAAGATATAGCAAAATTAGAAGAGGTACAGAGAAGGATGACCAAAATGGTGAAGGGGATGAGACGACTTCCCCATGAGGATAGGCTAAAGAGGCTAGGGCTCTTGAGTTTGCAGAAAAGATGGCTGAGGGGAGATATGATAGTCTACAAAATCATGAATGGACTGGAACGGGTAGATATGAATTAGTTGTTTAAAAGTACAAGGACTAAAGGACACACAGTGAAGCCATTAAGTAGTACATTTAAAACAAATTGGAGAAAATATAGGTGCGTTAGCGTTTTTAACGAGCATTAATGGTTGACATGCGTTAAACGCTAACACACCTATAGGAATGTATTGGCGCCTTAACTTTAAAGGTGCGTTAAAAATGCTAACGCTCCTTAGTAAACATACCCCTCAGTGTGTAATTAAGTTCTGGAATTCATTGCCAGAGAATGTGGTATAAGCCATTAGTGTAGCAGCGTTTTAAAAAGGTTTGGACACCATGAAAAGATGCTACTGCTGCTTCTCAGGAGAGGAGTTGTTTTAGTCCAGTAGGTGGAATTGGTTTTACCGCACCACTGGGTTGTTAAATGCTAGCCCCTGACACAGCCCTTTATGAGGGTGAAACGCGGCCGTGTCGGGCTTACTTTAAATAATATTGTAAATAAGTTATTTTTCTCAACATTGCCATTGGTAATTCGCATCTTTTTTTCTATTCAGTGCTTACTGTATATATTGAATAAGTCAACAAATTTAGGCCAAAGAATCCTTTTAAAAACCTGGGATCATCTTATCTACAGGTAACACCTGTAAAAGATATTTTTTTAAACTGGATAATCACCCCTCCCCCCCCCCCCCCACGCACCCCTGTAGACAGCATGAGTGACATCGCAATTCCCCCTACTCCCCCACCCACGGCTATGTACCTTCAGTTCTCAAATGATACAACCAAATGAATATTTGTGATAAGTGAGCAGCATGATTTTGACTGGGCACAGAAACGTGCTCCTGATTTAGCTTGCAACAGTGAAATGGGCAACTCCATAGAGTCTTTTGAAAGATAAGTTCCCAGTTTTGTTCTTTGCCCTTTAGCCTGTGTTGAAGTTTTTGCTAACCCATGAGATTATTAACAATGTTAAAAAAGTTAATATAAAAATGTTTTTGAATAAAATATTTATGGGCATTGAGGAGGTTTTTTGACTGGTGATTGGATCTTTGTGTTAAGCTACTGGTTGTTAGGGCTTATACTGCTACTGAGTTATTTTTTCTTCATTGTTTTATAACTGTTGGATGTATTTTTTGATATAAGTTCCTCATTGTGTATCAGATTGGGTTTTCTATACAGCATCGGCACTGCAGTGTACACCTTCCCAAGTTTTGCGCCAGAGTTCACCCTCTGGCCAGTCCCAGCTATGCAGAAACAGGAAATTGAGTTAGAGGGCGTGCTCTGGAACAGAACTCAGATGATGTATGCTGCATTGCTAATGCTGTATAGCAAACATTTGAGATTTGGAAGGTACACATGATAGCTATAATGGTGGGGGGGGGGGGGGGGGGCAGGAGCAACAAAAAAAAAGCAGAGAGGCCACGCTTGGTCTGTAGGGGGAGGCAGCAGGGAGGCCATGCTGGGTCTGTGAGGGGAAGAGGGCAACACAGAAGGCATTAGGGTCTGTGTGTGTGTGTGGGGAGGGGGGGTGGCTGAGGAAGGGAGAAGGAAATGCTGGCTGCAGAGGGGTGTGAGAGAGATGTGTGTGTGAGAGAGAGAGGGAAAAAGACCTGTTGCCTGGGGAGAGGGGTCAGATTTGGCTGTGTGTGTGCGTGTCAGGGAGAAAGACCTGTTGACCAGGAAGGGGGTCAAATTTGGCTCTGTGTTATATGTTAGGGAGAAAGACCTGTTGCCTGGGGAGGAGAGTCAAATTTCACTTTGTGTGTGACCGTGACTTATTCACCGGTCATACCAATTTTGGCCATTATTAGTCCCAAAACTGCCCTCAACTTATGCACAAGATTGACTTATAGTCGAGTATATACGGTATGTACTTAATGCTATAATTGTACTAGGGCAACATGTTGAACAATTTTGGTTGACATAAATAAACTTGATATATTGTGCAATAACTACTAGGGTTGATAAGATCCATATTAGATTTCTTTAATTTAAGGGGAATAAATCCATCTGCAAGGTGAACATTCACAATATGTTATAGATAGAAAGCCATGAAATCAATAATTATCCAAATGCCCCCTACGGGATAAGGATCCAAAGTAGAGGTAGTGAGATTTGTAAGGAGTTTTTCAGGAATCAGGACCCTCACTGGCCCAGTATTTTCCTGGTAACAGAACCGTATCATCTTGATGTAGTGAGGAAATGCAAAACATTTTGCCACATCATCCCCTGCTAGGATGTCTGGAATGGTTCTGTCTGACCTTATGTAAGTAAAAGACCCTTAGGGCATGGTGTGGATTTCCTGTGTTTGCTTGCTGTGGAAAGTAGTGTCTAGTCTTCAGCCTTTGATGTACTGTCTGTTCCTATGTGGATATTTTTATTTTAACCCATAAAGAACAGTGAGCTGCTAGATATGTGTAGTGCAAGTCCTATAAAGAAATAAATGCCTGCTGTGAAATTTCCCTTGAACCTAGTTACTGTCCTTTCTCCGAGGACAAGCACGGCGTTGTTTTGGAAGGCACTCGCATATGCGTGGTGGGAGCCTACCAAAGGCTTCTTAAAGCAACAGACCACTGGGTAGTGTCTGCACCAGGTCTCCATTGATGGCATCACCCAGATGCAAGAATGCATATCCTGTTGTCCTGGAACACCTGCTAGAGGTGAGTAACTTCGCTTTTCTGTCATGCAAATGAAAGTCGGAGGTGAACCATCCATCTGCTTGAAGAAGGGAGTGAACCTAGGAGCTTCAACTATAAGCCAAAAGGAAGGAATCTGGGTATAGCTCATGCCTTTTTTTTTTGTTTGTTTTATCTCAAGATAAGTTCTATTCAGATACAGAACGTAGTTTCCTTCATCAAAGGTCTTATGATCTAAGTTTTGTTTCTGAGGCAGTGGAGGGTAAATGACTTACCCAAGATCACAAGGAGCCACAATGGGATTTGAACCAGGTTTCCCTGGTACTCAGGAGAGTAGCACTATTATCAGTGCTTAACTATAGGAGCACAGGATACTGTAGGGATAAAGCTTCCCTTGTGGAGAGAGTCTGTTTGGAAGAGGATCATGTAGAGGAGGGAAAAGTCCTTGTAATGCTCAGCTGAAGATGAATAGATTTAGCTAGCATTTGGGAAACCACTAGCAAAACAGATATGGCAGACAGTGAAATGGATCAGAGACACTGACATTAGACTCTGGAATTCATTGCCGGAGAACGTGGTACGGGCGGTTAGCTTGACGGAGTTTAAAAAGGGGTTAGATAGATTCCTAAAGGACAAGTCCATAGACCGCTATTAAATGGACTTGGAAAAATTCCGCATTTTTAGGTATAACTTGTCTGGAATGTTTTTACGTTTGGGGAGCGTGCCAGGTGCCCTTGACCTGGATTGGCCACTGTCGGTGACAGGATGCTGGGCTAGATGGACCTTTGGTCTTTCCCAGTATGGCACTACTTATGTACTTATGTACTTATGTAGAAGATGTGTGGCTGTAAAGAACAGTGTTTACTTAAAATGCTTTACAACCTCCAGAAAGAATGATGACCTCAAAGCAGTAAGGGCTAGAATCAGTAAACGGCGCTCAAAAATCGGCACTCAATGCTGGTCTGCAATGGCCACTCAAAGATGAGTACCTATTATAGAATAGCATTGAGTGCCGACTTCGGCAGCCAGATTTGAGCGCCAGGACTTATGCCTGTTGACACCAGGGATAATTCCTGATGCTCAATTTGGCACACATCCCTGGTATTCTATAACACTGCACACAAATTTTAGGAACACCCTGCCCACGGCCACACCACCTTTGGGTTGCGTTCTATAGAATTTGTGCACACATTGTTATAGAATAGCAAAATATGCACACAGCTTCAAATTGTTGCCAGTTAGAGCAATTTAGCACCTGATTATTGGCACTAATTGGCTCCATAGCACATCGTGGACCAATGCCCAAATATTAGGCACCATATGCAGAATCCGGGGTGGGGGGGGGGGTAAATGTTCTGCACAAGCTTTTAGTAAAGTTAGCCCAGACCAGTCAAAGTGTGGAATATATACCTGGCCATGAAGAGAAGTCCCTTCCCTCCAGAGAGAACTGAGTGCTTGGAGAAGTGTGTGCATGTGCCGAATTAAAGAGGGGAGAATATCATGAGAAAAATAAAAGTTCCGTGAGGCCTTGGGGTAAAAGTTGCCTAATGGCCTGAGATAATCTACCCCTTCCACTTTTAATGCCAAAAACACTTTTTTAGCAGATTGACAAAACTGATACAATTTTAACAAACTGATGCTCGTTCAGAGCATGAATATTAGCTACTTTCCTTGTAAAACAGTCTGCCAGCATAGAAGGGTGTAAAGAGGGAACATGGAGAGAGAAGCTAAAAGTTCAAAATAGGGTAAGAGAATCACATCTTCTAGGCACATCATAAACAATTACACTTTCTAATCCATTAGAAAAATTTCCGCCTGCAGACCTTTCCGCCCCCCACCCCCAAAAAAAACCATAGCTAGTTCCCTGAAGGGTTACCAGACACGTGCAAGGAAATTTTAGAAAGCAAGAAGCCTCCGCAGCCAAGACCCATACAAGTACGGTACATTTTCAGTTATACAACCTTTGCTAATCCTACGATCCAGCGTACCCCCCCCCCCAGTGAAATCATCGTGTTGCTGTTAATAAACAGTATTTTAAATACAGATACTCTATGCCTATTCTTTATTCATAACGTATATTTTCCGTGCATTTTGTAAGGGGTTACCATTTCTTTCTGTGTTATCCGACTTTTCACTTATCCGACAATGGGTCGGTCCAGTTTAGGTCAGATAATCGAGATTGTACTAATCTATTCTCTATCACTGCTGTCACTGGCTCCTAACACACAGCCATTTGGGAAATCTAGCATCAGGCAGCTGGTATTATAACAAAGCTGTCTAACTGCTGAGCCAGCAATCCCTTCAGTAACCAAGCCCTGCAGGTTTCTTAAGAGGGCAGATCCCCCACAGGATGTCAAACTGAGCCAAAAAGTCATCATGATTTAAGTGGAAAAAGTTTTGTGATGAAATTTCTTACTGCAGGATCTCTCAGTCTTTATATACTGTTTATTTGAAAGAAAGATATCTAGTAGGTCTGTGCATTTCAGAACATTAAGCATAGATAAAATTTCTTGTACATCAGAGAACCATAAAAATAATCATAATACAGTTCAGTAGTGTCCTAAAATTGGGGCTGTGCCAGGATTTCAGCAGAGGCATATTCAAGCCACATGTTGCAGCTTTGTGCAAACTTACAACATTGATAGAGGTTTAGACAAAATGTCTTGGGGGAGTAGCCTAATGGTTAGTGCAGCAGCTTGGGGAACTGGGTCTAACTCCCACCGCAGCTACTTGTGACTCTGAGCAAGTCGCTTAACCCTCCATTTCCCATGTACAAAATAAGTAGTTGTATATAATATATAAACTGCTTTAATTGAAACCACAGAAGAGGGGTCACGTGGTGCTATGCAGGAGGGAAGTCGCGTCTGAGCGGAGCTCCTGCGTTTTCCCCTTAACTTTGTCAATTATCTGACCTCCCCGGGATCCTAAACTCTTAGGGAGTACCTGGATTGAAGTGCTGGTTGGAGCGAAAAGAGTTGTCGAGTGGAAACGAATCGCAACTGGGAGATGGCGGCGAAACTCCAAAAAAAGGACAAAAACAAAGTAGCGGAGCCCAAGATGGCGCCCGCTCCGCAGTCGCCGAACACGAGCGTCTGCTCAGTGTGGACTGCCGAAATTACAGCAGAAGTAACGGCGGCTGTGGAGGCGGCATTGGATAAAAAACTACAGGCGATCTTTGACAGAGCAGACTCGGCTCATGAACGCCTAGATGGATTTCACCTGGACTTAGATCATGTTCAACAAAGGGTCAGCGATATCGAAGACCGCATGGTGAACACCGCACAACCTACTGAAGCCTTACAAAAAAAAATAACAGACCTGGAAAATAAAATTGACGACTTGGAGAACAGATCTAGACGCAACAATTTGCGATTGATTGGGCTATCAGAACAGATTAAAGAATCGGAGCTGGGCAGCTTCCTTGAGTCCTGGATCCCAACGGTGTTGAAAATGAATAATCAGTCAGGACCTATGCGAATTGAACGCGCACACCGATTGGGACCGAAAAATCAAGGCCAGAACCGACCAAGGGCGGTGATTATGAAGCTTCTTAATTATGGGCATAAACAAGCTATTTTACAGGCCCTGCGTACAGGAGCGGAACTTAAGCATGATGGTCAACGTGTCCTGTGCTTCCAAGATTACTCGGCGAGAGTGGCAGCGGCAAGGAAAGAATTCGCGCCGGTTTGTGCGGCACTTCATGGAAAAAAGATTAGATTTGCTCTAATTTACCCGGCGAAACTGAGGGTGCAGCATGGAGGTACCGAGAAGTATTTTGTGGATGTACCAACAGCTAAAGATTTTATTCGAAACCTAACACCGGTGACAACAGACTGACGGAGGCTGAAAGGACAGAACATAAATTACTGAGGTTTGACGTACATTTGTATGTACATGCCTGAGGCAGACATGCAAGAGAACTGGCTACCCTTGTTGGAGCTTGGGGGTAAAACTGTTAACTGTATGAAAATGAAAATGTTTTTCTTTTTCTCTTTCCTTCTCTTTAATGGGTTTATACAGTATGTTGTTTCTACATTGTATTAATATAGAAGGTAGACACATGGATGTGGAAGGTCTCCTGGAAGGCCTTGGTTTAGATCTTGATAGGGGATCCCCGGAAAGGGGTTAAAGGATCATGCAAAGGGGATCAAGCACCTTTACGTGACGAGTTCAAAGGTGAACTCAGGGATGGGGGAGGGGGTTGGGAGGGGGGGAGGGAGGGTAGAGAAAGAGCTTTGGAGAAGAAGGGGATTGGAGGGGAAGGGAAAGAGAGGGTGGGCGAGGGTGGGGGGAGGGGGGATGATATACCAAAGTGCTTTAGACCTAGAACTCAGAAGTAGGAATGGGAGAACACGGGAAGAGGAGGAGGAAAGAAGGGAGAGGTGGAGGCTGGGTCACCTTTCCCTTGATATAAGTGGTATCAGCCTAATTGGAGTAATGCTCAATGACCATGGTTAAAGTGGTTTCTTGGAATGTTGGGGGAGTGACATCTCCGGTAAAACGCAGTAAGATATTACAGACCTTAAATAGGAAACGGGTCCATATAGCCATGCTGCAGGAAACGCATCTAACTGCCAAGGAACACAAAAAACTATGTAGGTGGTGGGTGGGAGATTATGTGGACAGCCCCTCCCCAAACAGGAAAGCGGGGGTGATTATTTTGTTCCGTAAAGGGCTTACATTAGTAAAGAAAAAGGTGGTTGTGGACCCTAAGGGTAGATTTGTTATGGCAGAAGTACGGGTGCACAATCGGAATGTACTTTTGGTAAATGTATATGCACCGAATCAATATGACAAGCGATTTTACCGAGAGTTGATGAGGCGGGTGCACTCTTTTGATCACATGCCCATTATTATGTGTGGTGACTTCAACTCAGTTGTTGATCCTCTGATTGATAGCACAGGTACCTCGAGGGTGGGGCCTATAGACCTTTCAAGGGGGATCCCGAGGCTGTGTTCTTCAATGGATTTGGTGGACACGTGGCGTTTGTTCCACCCGGGGGAGAGGGATTACACTCACCTTTCTAGGGCGCATGGTACACTATCGCGTATTGATTATATTCTGATATCAGCTAGTGAAGTTAGCTCATTGCTTCAGGCGGAGATAGGAGCGACCCAGGTGTCAGATCATGCCATGGTGTGGGTGCTCCTGTCCCTTGGGGGAGGGGGGAGTCGGAGACCTGGATGGCGCTTCCCCAGGGAACTTTACTATGATAGACAATTTTTGCCCTACATACAGGCCCAATGGAAGGAATATACTGAATTTAATGAGGACACATATCTGAGCGACCCGGTGCTGTTTTGGGAAGCAGCCAAGGCGGTACTGAGAGGCTCCATTATATCATATCATGTACATAAGAGAAGGTCTAGGGACGCAGAGATCCTCCGTATGGAGAAAACAGTAAGACATGCTAGACAGAGGTTTGGGGCCATGCCTTCCAGCTTACACAAGACACAACTGTTGGAGGCTCGGGCTTCCCTGAACCAATTAATACATGCCAAGGCACAAAAATCAAATCAATTCTATCGCTTCCAGTTATATAAATATGCCAATAAGCAGGGGAAAATGTTGGGCCGCTTAGTGAAACAAATAGGGGGCTCGCGATTTATATCTCAAATAAAAGATACAGAGGGAGGGCTCCATCACACTTCTGCAGAGGTGAATGAAGTCTTTAAACAATTTTATGAACAACTGTACTCAGTCCCTGAGGAACAGGGTTTGCAGGCGGAAGGGTATATAGAGGGTCAACAGTTGCCCCAAATTACTGACCAGCAGCAAGAAAGTCTTAATGCAGACATTTCGGAAGAGGAGGTAAGCTGGGGTATACGAAACAGCCCATTGCATAAATCACCGGGAGGGGACGGACTTACGGCTGAATTTTACAAACTTCTCAGCCAAGAGGTTGTGCCTTGCCTAACGGAAGTGTTTAACCGATACGTACAGACAGGAATTCTGCCCGAGTCCTTGCGAAAGGCACAAATCGTGGTGCTGTTAAAAGCAGGTAAAGATCCTCTACAAGCTGGTTCGTACAGACCTATTTCCCTTCTGCCGTTTGAGACCAAACTGTTTGCCAAGATCTTGGCAAACAGATTAGGAAGAATTCTCCCAAGCATAGTAGAGGAATCACAAGTGGGTTTTGTGCGGGAGAGAACAGTGATACGAAATATGAGAAAAATCTTGGGGGCTTTGGAGACATTGCACCGATATTCAACCCCAGCTTTAATAATAAGTTTTGACGCCGAAAAGGCTTTTGACCATGTCAACTGGGATTTTATGTTCGCTATATTGAGGGCCTATGGGGTGATGGGATTTTTCCATGCAGCAATAAAAGCCCTATACCAAGATAATACTGCTGAAGTTCTAGTTAATGACCAGATGTCAGAACCATTTGAAATATCTCGGGGAACTAGACAGGGCTGTCCTCTTTCACCCCTCCTTTTTGTAATGGTGATAGACCCCCTGATTAGGGATATTAAAGGAATGGAGGAGGTGAAAGGGGTACAGATAGGGGAGGAATCCTTTAAGATTTCTGCGTTTGCGGATGACCTATTGGTGATAATCGAAAATCCACAGGTGTCCTTGCCAGCTCTCATGGAAATATTTGCCGAGTTCAGAGATTTTTCTGGGTTTAGTCTTAATCTAGATAAAACAGAGGTAATGTCTCTATTTATGAGGGATCACCAATGGGAGAGCTTACATTGCCCCTTTAGGAGGCAGGCTGAGGCGTTTAAATATTTGGGAATATTACTTACTAAGGATCCTAGACAACTAGGCGAATATAATATATCGCAGCTGCTGAAGAGTACCAGGGAAATATTGGAGAGATGGGATGGATTGCCGTTGTCGTTGATGGGGCGGATTGCTCTGTTTAATATGGTGTTGTTTCCCAAGTGGCTTTATTGCATGCAGACGATCCCACTTTACCTCAAACAACGGGACTTAAGAGCACTTCAAAATATGCTTTCCAGATTCTTTTGGGCTAGGAAAAGGCCTCAGGTCAAGTTTGAATTTCTCAAAGGGAAAAGCGGGGAGGGAGGATTTGGAGTCCCAGATATTAAACTTTATAATATGGCTTGTCTCTTGCGTCACTTGGGGGACTGGTATCAGCAGACGGAGAGTTTCACTCCCCTGGCTATGGAAGTGGAGCTGTGTGGTCCCCTACATATTTTTTATGTACTGCAGGCACTGCGGAAAGATCTGCCCACATACATACGGTCTAGTGTCTTGATAGAGCCCTTAAGAAGAGTATGGAAAGATTTGGCGAAGATCTGGTCTTTCGACTGCAGATGTAGTAGCTTGCTCCCCCTGCAGGGCAATGAGGCATTTCGTCCGGGCATGGATAACCAAGTGGTGAGGTCCTGGGGTGAGGGGGGGATACTGTTCCTGCACCATGTGTTGGGACCAAATGGCGAGATGAAGTCCATGGAAGACCTTGGGTTAAATTCATTAGACTGGGGTAACCGTTTCGCATATGAACAGATACGACACTATGTGACTTCTCTTACGCGCAGGGCATTGGGTGTTGATTTGACCACCAAATTGGATGCCCTGTTAGAGATGCCGTCGGGAGATCCTGTTTCCATCTCCATGTTATATAAGAGACTGATTATGACCAGACCGCAAAGAGACCTGGGCTTGTTGGCAACCAGGTGGGCGGGAGATATACAAGCACCAATTTCGTCTCGGGACCTACTGAAGGGGTTGAGGGGAGTTTTGAAATGGACACGAAGTGTAGAGCTGCGGGAATGTCAGATCAGAGTTACTTACCGTGCTTACACCTCCCAATCTAGACTATATCACATGGGATATTTAGAGTCGGCAGCTTGCAGGCGATGTGGAGGGTCCCAAAATGACTTTTTCCACGCCTTTTGGAAGTGCGGGGCTATTAGAGCGTTTTGGGTCAGGATAACTAGGTTTATGGGTAGTATCGGGGGACATCGGGTCCGAATGTTACCTCAATGTATTTTGCTGGGTTGTCTTCCCCCGATTGAGGGAAACACGAATCACCAGAGTGCACTCGTCCATAAGGCTTTCTTGGTGGGTATGAAATGTATCTTAGTGAACTGGATCTTAGATCACGGTCCCTCTTATTGGCAATGGCGAAATCGTTTTCATGCTTTGCTTTTGATGGAACTCCAAGACTCCTTGCTTAACTTTAAAACCCAAAATAATTTTTACCTGACCTGGAGGAGATACCTTCAGGTGATATCTCCTAAAGCAAGAAGCTATGTTCTTAACAAACTCACTGCTTTGACTAGTTCTCCTTCAATAGCTGGCTCCAACTAGAAGAATTTGAGGCTCCCAACTATAAAAATTGGATGGTTCTCGGGTAGAAGGGTATGAGAGGATAATTGGATAATGGGTCAGTATCGTGGATAGGTGGGGGGGGGGTGGGGGGATGGGAAGGGGTTCGATTAGTATTAGCCCTTTTAGATGCTTATTTACGAGGATGATTCCAACTGTTAATGGTACAGAATTCGTTTACTAAGCTATGTTACGGGTTGGTGTATGGGAACTGTTGTTGGGCTGTGAATTGGGGAAAATATATTCAACGATCGGATATTGTAAAGGACAATAGTAATATCCATTGCCGAGGGGAGTAAAGGGGGAGAGCTATAAGAAAACAGGCTCTATCTCCTAGCTCTTGAATGCGAGGATTTACAAGCATGGACTGAAAATGTGGACTTTGCTGATTAAACAATTCCAGACACAGCCCTCAACATGCAAGAATATTTATTAATCAAGGACCAGTGGGAGAGAGGAGGGTATAATACAAAATAATTGATGATAAAGCATTAACTTGTATCTAGTTGGAATATATAATCTACATGTTTAAGATTGCGAAATGTTCAGTCTGTTATATCATCAATAAAAATTGTTGAAACTTAATTGAAACCACAGAAAAGGTGGCATATCAAATCCCATCCCTTTTCCCTTAGCTGAATTTACCTTTTGTGATAAACTATAGCAAGATGATAAACTATGGCTGTAGAAATCACTATGATGAAGGCTGATAGAAGTACTGTAAAGAAAGTGGGGGTAAACAGACCGCTGAGAAACAAGTTCCAGCCTTTCCTGGCTGAATAGCTGTTGTCAGAGAGAGTCTATTCTGGAGACATTCAGGGCTAACAAAACAAAAAGATACTCACCACAGTGTGAATAAAGATCCTGGGGGCAGCAGGAGGTGGAGCTATCATAGATCCTTCATTCTCTGGTTCACTCACATGTTTATACAGTATTTCTTGTCTCCTGCAGGTCTCCATTCCAAACATATTTACTCCTGACTAGGACAGAAGCATGGCTGTGCTTCCCTTTTGCTGTACAGCATGTAATATATTCTTCTGGATAAAAAGTCCCATCAAAAATGACAGGCTGAGATGGCCTCCCCATGTGTACGCAGAGGTCTGAACTGTACCCCTTTCCCTTCCTTACCTGTGCCATTGCATCTGTCACCAGAGCACACTGCTTTATGAGCACAGTGGTGAAAGCACATCGCTTCAGCCATCAGGCTCTGGGCTGCTCTCAGTCTGTACCACTCTGTGAGGCTGGCACCATATGTCATCTGCAGGTTTACCCCTCAGTTCCTACAACGCAACACTGTATGCAATGTGCCATTCATCCACAGGTGCATACTGAAATAGGGAAACACCACACCAATAGTCCATCTGTGTTTCATTTAATTATAAAATGTGGGTTCAATATTCAAAGAATTTATGCTTCTAATGTTGAGAGTTATGCTCATAAATTGACCTCTTACTAGGGCTGAGTGCATAACTTTATACCCAAAATCCACTAAACTAAATTTAGGAGCATAAAAAATAGGTAACAAAAATTGAGAACTTAGTACTGATTTTTCGATACTAGGCTCATAAAGTTTGGCAAATGAAATGGCAGGTCTAAATTTATATTGAATAGGATAGAAGGAGTCCAAGCCAAAGCACAAGAAACGAAGCCAAGTATAAAAAGTTCAGTAGGCCTCCAAGAATGGTTTGGCATTTGAAGTTTATTAAGGGACCCAACACGGGCTGTGTTTCAGCAAAATGCCTGGGCCAGAAGTCAACGTGGCTAATTTGTACATCCAAAAGAAAAGCTGCCAAGAATGCCCAACAGCAGATTGTTTGTTTATCCTACTGAGCAGCTCCACATAGTTTACAGGAATGCAGTGGGGACCCAGAAAGAGGAGAAGGAGCAATGATTGACCCATAAGGAAGGGAGTACGGAGAGGCCAGGCTGGAGGGAGTGGGGAGAGATACTGGATTGAAGGAGGAGATTTATTTTATTTATTTATTCATGACATACCCACATTAGCAGAAAATAGACTCAAGTTCAATGTGGCTTACAAACAGTAAAATGAATAAAACATAATAATGTACAGAATATAACACAAATTACAATAACATCAAGAAGCAAATGAATACATGTGCAGTAAGTAATCAGGGATTTAGACTATCTCAAGGACAAACAAATAATTAAAGGTAAATAGGTGAGAGCATAATTAGGCAGGACTAGATAGGAAACGAGATTAAAGAAAAGGGTGTGGGTAAAATTCAAATAGAGTTCTTTGTTTTCAGAAAGGCCAGACTGAAGAAATGTGTTTTTAGAAGACTTATAAAAGTTAGGTAATCATTTGTAAACTTGATTGATTTAGGAAGAGAATTCCAAATTTTGGTGCCTTGATAGGAGAAATTAGCAGAGTGAATTGTTTTATATACCACATTCTTACAGATAGGGAAATGTAAGACAAGATATTCTCTAGATGATGAAACAGCATTACGAGGTGGTAATTCAGTAAGATTATTCATATATGATGGGGCTTGACCAAACAGGATTTGGTGAATGAAAACACATAATTTGAAAGATATTCTATCTCTAATTGGTAATCAGTGTAGCTCATATAAAAGAGAAACAGCTTTGGTGATCTACATATAAAACAAGCAACAGTATTTTGAACCCGTTTGTAATTTTTTGAGAAGATGGAGGAGTAGGGGGAAGAGAGGGCGTGACCATTAGTCCAGGTAACATCAGAGCCTGGAGATGCTGGCACTCTGAGCCAGTGCCTCACCTGAGCAAGTGCGAAAGCTCATGGCCTAGATTTGCAGTAGTTTAAAAAAGGGAAGACATGCTCATACTTTCCTTTTGAAACTCAGGGCCCCTTTTACTAAGCTGTGTTGGTGCCTATGCGCGCCCAACGTGCACCATATTGAAGTTACCACCCGGTTACCGTGTGGCCCTTGCAGTAATTTCAATTTTGGCACGCATCCGCTACGCACGCCTGAAAAATATTTTTTATTTTCTGGCGCACATAGTGGGCACGCGTCAAGTGGCATCTGCCACATGTAGGTCATTGCCGCCCAAATTCTTTACTGCTAGCTCTGTGGCTGGTGGTAAGATCTCAGACCCGAAATGGACATGCGGCAATTTTGATTTTGCCGCACATCCATTTTTGGCAAAAAAAAAAAAAAGAGCCATTTTTTTTAGGTACGCTGAAAAATAATTCTGTGCCCGCCCGAAACACACATCTACAATACTGCAGGCCATTTTTCAGCACACCTTAGTAAAAGGACCCCTCAGTGTAAAGTGTACAGGTGAAAAAAAACACCCCAGATTTTGCTGGAAAAGATTGCCACCTTTATGTCGCTGTTCTTTCCTGAGAAACCATGGGAGCAGCCGGACTGTGCAATCTTCTGTCCTTTTACTTTTCATATTCTGTTTGCACAGCATGTGAAAGAAGCATCAAGACAGATCTCAAAGGTAATAATTTGGCAACTCTTTTCCTTGCTTTTAAAGGGACTGTATTGCTTGCTCCACCAGACATTGTGTCACAGAATATTTTTAAAACGTCAAGTCACACTGACAAAATAAATAAGAAGCTTTGAAAAATGTATTTATTTTCTGAGCACAACCAGGATGACCAGACACATATGGATGATTTCATCTGACGGTGCCAATGGAGTACATCTCCCACCGTGTTCTGAAAGGCTTGGACAAGCTTTCCAACCATAAACTATTTCCTGTACAGCTGCCATCTTGCATTCTGCTGTTTTCCACAGTGACATTTGGGCATGTCTTCCTGTTTGAATCCTCTCTTCAAGCTTTAAAGACTTTCAGAGAGCCAGCAGAACTGTAGTGATGCAAACAGACAATCAGTTGACCATTTTCTGCCTGAAAAAGAAAGGACTAAGAGGATCACTCCTCTGTCAGGAAATCATCAGTGTGGAACTGTGCCATGTCTCAGGTGACAATCTTAAGAGCCATATACTCGATAGGCACAGAGAACATCCTGGCTCAGTCAGTTCTAGACCCTGTGAATGGTCCCTGGATCAGGATGTAGTGAACGAGATAATTATAATGTGAAGTACACCGGAGAAAGAGAGATTTGTTCTCAACCACTATGAGCAGGGAGATGTCGACCATCTGTTTCAGGAGAGAATTATTAGATGCCTTCTCCCTGCATTGGTGGAAGACTTCTGTATGCATCTTCTCCAGTATCTCTGGTTGCAAAGAGCTTAATAAAACATCTACTTATTCACACTCATACACACTTGCAGATCCAGGAAGAGAGATGCACAAATTGAGGTAGACACTAACAGAGGGGGTCAGGTGGAGATACATAAAAGAAAAGAGACACAGGCAGATGCAGACCTAGAGGAGGAAGAGAAACTTGAATAGAGACAGTGGTGGAGAGGTAGAAACAAATGGAAATAGACACAGGTAGACAGCTGCACAAATACATACACACAGATGGAAGCAGAGACACATACAGGAGGGAAAGACTTCTGCACACAGATGGAAGGGGAGATAGATGCATTCAGACAAAGACAGAGGAACACACACCACACAAATGGAAGAAGAAATAGATACACACACATATGGAAGAAAAGGTACACACAAAGAGGGAGAGAGACATGCACAGACTGAGAGGGAGACAGACTCATACACAGAGATTGTGGGAGAGAAAGGCATAAAGATGGAGGGGGAAATAGGCACATACAAAGTGATGGAGACACAGGGCTGCTAACATAAATTTGGAGAAAGAATCTCTTTTCCCTTTTTCTTCTCCCACTCAACTCTTCCTTCTCCTCTTCTTTGCCTTTGGAAAGCACTTCTGAGGATGTGGCTCCTTAATTCTGACCCTAAGGCCTGATTAGTTCTCAGGAGCTGAGAGGACCAATCAGCTGCCTGAAGCTGGAGATAAATTGCAGCCTGCTCAGATTTCTTCTTACCGGTGGAGGCACCTGGCTTTTCTCTTTTTACACTATTAAAGGGGTAAAGGGTCATGGATATGATTTACCGCCTTTCTGTGGTACAACCAGAGAGCGGTTTACATTCATTAGAGCACTGGTCAGGATCAGATCAGTAGCACTGAGGCTCAGTTACATGAATGAAGGAGTTCACTTTTGAGAAAGTGAGACAGCCTCCAGTTGTATAAGGCGCATAGTATATCTGGAACAAGTCCAGCACAGTTTGGATTACAAGAGAACTTTTGCCTTCCTCCTAGAGTGTACCAAACACCCTAGAAAATCCACCCAGTTTCTTTTTATGTGATAAGTAATAAGTTTGAAAAGAATCGTGATGTTTAAACCTTGTTTTGCAGTGTCATAATCTGCCCTGACATTTGCTTTAAAATTAGTTTGCATCTAAATTAATTTGGGCCTGCTGCCTGGCAGTTTCTTGGCAGGAGCTTTGTTTATTTTGAAACTGTTTTGAATCTGATCTGAAGTTTTGGACTGGTCGCTGGCAATGTCTTTGTAGGATTTCCCTGGCTATCAGAGCCAGACCTAGAGATTAGCAACCAGTGCTCAAGAACAAGACCCAGGTATAATCAGGCTAGCTAAAATCAAGACTGGCCCTGTGTTGACTGCGTTTTGGAATCCATGGTAGCAACTGATGAAAGGAAAAAATGAACACAGGAGCCAATAGAGTAGATACCCTGGAGGGAGTAGAAATGATGAAAAGGGATCTCAAAAAGTTAGAAGAATGGTCGCGGGTCTGGCAGTTAAAGCACTTGAATAGGAGTATGAATCCACACCAGATTTAATAGTTCTCTTGAAGACGCGAGAAAACGGCGAAACACAGCTAGTGTTGAGAACTAAGAGAGAATGATGGAACAATGGAGAATGAATGCGGAAATGTAGAGGAGTCACGAGCATGCTAATATCACTGTCATTTGCTCTGGAAGGAAACCACATCACAGTCGATAAGGAAGAAACCCTGCCCTAAGTTAAGTACGTCACATACTGACACATTAAAGAAGAGTAAGAAGAATGGACTTAAGAAATGAAATTATGTATAGCAGCCAATGAGATGGTAGGTAGGGAGGGTCACAGTGCAATGATGTTGGGTCAGACATATTGCTAAACACAATTCCATCTAGAGTAATATGTAAGCACTGAGCACTGTTATTGAAAATTTAAAACATTTTATGGCAATACATGTTTAATCACATAATATGAGTTAGTTTCACAGCAAGAGAAAAAAAAAAAGTAAAAAAATAACGGTTTCTGTAAGCATAAGTTAAAATTTAATGCCAAGAGGTGCAAAGTGATGCATTTGGGGTGTAGCAACCCAAAAGAGAGATACCGAATAGGAGGGGACAGAATAGTAAGCTCGGCTCAGGAGAGATACCTTGGGATGTTGGTGTCAGAGGATATGAAAGTGAAGAAACAATGTGACAAGGCGACGGCCATGGCCAGAAGGATACTAGGCTGCATAGAGAGGGGTATACCCAACAAAAGAAAGGAGGTGTTGATGCCCCTCTACAAGTCGTTGGTGAGGCCCCACTTGGAGTATTGTGTTCAGTTTTGGAGGCCGTATCTTGCTAAAGATGTAAAAAGACTGGAAGCGGTGCAAAGAAAAGCTACAAAAATGGTATGGGATTTGCTTCGCAAATCGTACAAGGAGAGACTTACAGACCTGAACATGTATACCTTGGAGGAAAGGAAAAACAGTGGTGACATGATACAGACGTTCAAATATTTGAAAGGTATTAATCCACAAATGAACCTTTTCCGGAGACGGGAAGGTGGTACAACTAGAGGACATGAATTGAGGTTGAAGGGGGGCAGACTCAGGAGTAATGTCAGGAAGTATTTTTTTCACGGAAAGGGTGGTAGATACGTGGAATGCCTTCCCGCGGGAGGTGGTGGAGATGAAAACGGTAATGGAATTAAAACATGTGTGGGATAAACACAAAGGAATCCTGTTTAGAAGGAATGGATCTATTGATTCTTAGCAGAGATTGGGTGGCAACACCGGTATTTGGAGAGTAAAACCTGTGCAGGTGGATTTCTACGGTCTGTGCCCTGATCGTGACTGAATAGATATGGATGGGCTGGAGTGTACATTTTAATGAACTTTGACGTTAGCTTCAGAACTTTTAGTACAGGAACAGTGCTGGGCAGACTTTTACGGTCTGTGCCCTGAGAAAGGCAGGGACAAATCAAACTCGGGTATACATATAAAGTATTTACCATGTAAAATGAGTTATCTTGTTGGGCAGACTGGATGGACCGTTCCGGTCTTTATCTGCTGCCATTTAGTATGTTACTATGAGCCCTAATGTGCTCTCAGCCATGCAGTGACCCCCACACACACATTGACATGGGCTTCCTGTTACCTAGGAAATCCTTATGAGAGGCAGAACCACTTCAAGGCTATTAGTGTGCTCAGAGGACTCGGGCTGAGTGAAGTTTGGGCGACTGACAGTCTTCTTACCAACTCCCAAAGAGGAGGATGACAGTGAGGTGGACAGCCAAAGGAGTCTATCATTGCCATTAAATTAGACTGATAGAGTCCGCCCACTATCACCAGAGATTAAACTGAGGGGGGGGGGGGGGAGAATGCATTTAGTAGGTAATAAGTGCATTTATGTAAGTGTGTAAGAAAGGAACAAAGGGGGGGTAGGAAAGAGTCTCGGAAGCAGCACAGATATATGGGTGGTGTGACTACTGCAATAATTAGTGGGATGCCCTTACACTTCAGATATTCATTGCTCATGTCCCTTCCTCCTATAGGGCACCATTCCCACCCTTACACAGAGTAGGCTCAATATGTATGCCAGTACTGCTGGCTATAGAATTAAAAACTGCATTTAGCTTAAAAGTAATGAATTAATTCACTGTAAATGTTTAGGTCTTTTTACCACCTCTGCAAATCTTCATATACCAGTTACCCACAATTTGTAGAGATAAAAGACCAAGGCTGCCGCTTATGAGAAAAGTAATTTCTTTTTTATTTACTTACCAAAGTACAGATACATAAAGGTACGTCAGTGCCGGGGAAAATGGTAGAGGCTATTATTAAAAACAAAATTACAGAGCACATCCGAGGACATGGATTACTGAGACAGAGTCAGCACGGCTTTTGTGTGGGGAAATCTTGCCTGACCAATTTACTTCAATTCTTTGAAGGAGTAAACAAACATGAGGACAAAGGGGAACCGGTTGATATTGTGTATCTGGATTTCCAAAAGGCGTTTGACAAGGTACCTCATGAAAGGCTACAGAGGAAATTGGAGGGTCATGGGATAGGAGGAAATGTCCTATTGTGGATTAAAAACTGGTTGAAGGATAGGAAACAGAGAGTGGGGTTAAATGGGCAGTATTCACAATGGAGAAGGGTAGTTAGTGGGGTTCCTCAGGGGTCTGTGCTAGGACCGCTGCTTTTTAATATATTTATCAATTATTTAGAGATGGGAGTAACTAGCGAGGTAATTAAATTTGCTGATGACACAGTTATTCAAAGTCGTTAACTCGCGACAGGATTGTGAAAAATTACAGGAGGACCTTACGAGACTGGGAGACTGGGCGGCTAAATGGAAGATGACGTTTAATGTGAGCAAGTGCAAGGTGATGCATGTGGGAAAAAAGAACCCGAATTATAGCTACGTCATGCAAGGTTCCACGTTAGGAGTTACAGACCAAGAAAGGGATCTGGGTGTCGTCATCGATAATACACTGAAACCTTCTGCTCAGTGTGCTGCTGCGGCTAGGAAAGCGAATAGAATGTTGGGTATTATTAGGAAAGGTATGGAAAACAGGTGTGAAGATGTTATAATGCTGTTGTATCGCTCCATGGTGCGACCGCACCTTGAGTATTGTGTTCAATTCTGGTCGCCGCATCTCAAGAAAGATATAGTAGAATTGGAAAAGGTGCAGAGAAGGGCGACTAAAATGATAGCGGGGATGGGACGACTTCCCTATGAAGAAAGATTAAGGAGGCTAGGGCTATTCAGCTTGGAGAAGAGATGGCTGAGGGGAGACATGATAGAGGTATATAAAATAATGAGTGGAGTGGAACAGTTGGATGTGAAGCGTCTGTTCACGCTTTCCAAAAATACTAGGACTAGGGGGCATGCGATGAAAGTACAGTGTAGTAAATTTAAAACAAATCGGAGAAAATTTTTCTTCACCCAACGTGTAATTAAACTCTGGAATTCGTTGCCGGAGAAAGTGGTGAAGGCGGTTAGCTTAGCAGAGTTTAAAAAGGGGTTGGATGGTTTCCTAAAGGACAAGTCCATAAACCGCTACTAAATGGACTTGGGAAAAATCCACAATTCCAGGAATAACATGTATAAAATGTTTGTACGTTTGGGAAGCTTGCCAGGTGCCCTTGGCCTGGATTGGCCGCTGTCGTGGACAGGATGCTGGGCTCGATGGACCCTTGGTCTTTTCCCAGTATGGCATTACTTATGTACTCATGGGAGAACGGGCTCTGCTATACAAAGTTATTATTTGAACCCGTCTCTCCAAAGTAATGGTCTGGTTCAGCTGCTTATATACTTTTATGTTAAACAATGCTTCACATTACTTTAGCACTTACCTTTCTCAGAGATCATTCTGTTCTCTGTTCTCTGTTCTCACCATCTATTTTCCCTTAAGTTGCTAATCCACATTCTCCTTATACTAGTTTCTTTCCCAAGCTTGCTTGCCTGTAAGGGTATCATTATAGATCATAAATTCCAGAGTCATGCAGGCTCATCAATCTCTGATAGATTCCAGAGTCACAGAGGCTTATCAATTTCTGGCCTTTTGACCCTTTTCATAGTGCATGACTAATTCTACAGTAATGAGGGCGATGTTGAAAAGCATTTATGCGGTCCGTGGCAACTATACATACATGCCCAAATTCAGTAAATGGCACCCAAATTTGGGCACCTATTCTGTAAAGAGCGCTTCAAGTTGATGGCTTTTTATAGAATAGCGCTTAGAGCCCATTCCCTCGCCCACATTTAGGTTCCCGGTATTTACACTACCTGAAACCTGGGGTAAATACAGGCGTATACAACCACCAATCTTGGAGATAACTAGTAGATCAAATAGGCCAACTTCAACAAATGCAAAGTCTACTTCTTCAAAAACAACATCCTTCCAATGCACATTCATCTACTCATCATTTAATGTCGTGTTTTTGACCAGGAGGAAAATGCCCTCAATTACTGGCACAGCAGACTAGATTATAGCAGTCTGCTGATCATCAGTTCCACTTCTTATCACTGGTCTAAAAAGGACCTCCGTATTTTTAAAATTATGCTATAAAATGTCATGTGTAATTAATCCTTCAATAACTCTTTGCACTTGTTGAAGTAAATAGCAGTGTCCAAGTCTCGGCTGCCACGGTCCCACTGTGATTCTTGTCAATCAAGGCCCCGTGTGCCGCTTACTGCCACCTTCCTGGTCGTTTGCGTAGTACTGATGCCACTTTGTTCCTAGGGTGCATGGGCACGCCTTGGTGTTTTTTTAACATATCAGGAGTCTGGGAAGGTCACCAGAAGACGCAGCTGTCTGATGTCACTATACTAGATACACCGAAAGCTACCCTTTGCCTTCGTGTCTCTACCGCAAGCCCTGAGACGTTGTTCCTGAGGCTTACTAGCGCCTGTTCCTGAGATGCTGGGAGCCCAGGCCTGAGATGCTGTTCCTGAGGCTCACTAGCGCCTGTTCCTGAGACGCTTGCAGACCAGTTCTGAGTCGCTGTTCCTGAGGCTTACTTGCTCCTGTTCCATTGGGTACTCCATAGCACTTGTTCCTGAGTTTCTTCTGCTCCTGTTCCATTGTGTACTCCTGTGATGCTGTCACTCCATCCCTGAGTGACTTCTTTCATCTGACATCCCATCCAGGCGATGACTCATCAACCACAGACTTCTTTTCCACTGTGGTCCACTGCCTCACAACTCCAGTCATAACATTGGTATTTGAGTGCGGGGATGGTGGTGTTCTATAACTCCATGTACACATTTTTGGAATGCCTCTGGCCATGTCCCATTTTGAATTACATGTGAGGGGATTTAGGCGTGCAGGGTTATAGAATAGCGTGCAGAAAGATGCACAAGCAAAATCTAATTAATGCCAATTAACTTCAATAATTGATAACATCAATTTATTGCTAGTTAACTGCTTGTTAGCTAATTAATTTGCACACACATCTTCAATCTGCGTGCAGATTTCAGCGCTCAAATTTGGGCACCCTATATAGAATTCAAGGGATAATGTTGGGTAAAGCTTTCCCTAGATTTACATGCAGAAAGGGGTTTATATTAAATTGAGCATCCACATACAGAAGGCATGCATCTACTTTTACATGGTCTGCGCATAGAAGTTTCCAGGGGCACAGTTTGGTTAGAACAGAGGCGGAATTGCAAGGTATGCATGTATTTTATGAATATACTTTCTTTGGAGCAAGAGTAGATTTATTGCTGAGGCTAGATCTGGGAACCTGTTTTATACATTTTGCCCCACCAAACATATATATATGACTTTAAACATACATCTTACACCTTTAAAGTTATACGGCAGCTGTGCTACTGAATATTGACCTAATTGGGTAATCAGAGTTCTTTTCATCTGCAGTGACTCAGGCAGTAAGCTAACTCCAGTTTTTTTTAATAAGTATTGAATTAATTTTGGAAAGACGCTTCATGTTTAAATCGGTTTTGATTTGTTAATGTGCTTTGATGCTGAGACTTGACTTCTGCTTTTAAAGTGTGTTGAATCCGAATTAGTTTGTATTACTCTTACATACTCTCCCCTAATGAAGGGGACGGGTTTTGCCTTACAAAACTTTACTTTGCCTGCAAATTTTGTTTACATAAGATGGTACTTGAGAGCTTAACTCCCCCCACTTCTGCAGAGATATTATGACAGGAAAGATCCACTAACATTTGAGGTTAGTGGCTTGCTTTGTAATTTAATCTTTCTATGGAGGTAAATGTTCATTCCATAATCTGTAGGATCCCTGCAGCTGTTTTTTCATTATATGGTCCTTCCTTCCTATATATGCAGATGTCCACCCTTTTTGCTTGTCTTATGTATTAAAGAGTTCTTGACTGGCTGTGTTAATTTCAAGTTTGCCCTTCTGGTGAAGGCTAACCAGCTTGTGGAATATACATAGAGATATATACAATACATTCTCGATTATCTGACATAAATGGAACTGTCAGAAAAGTGAAAAGTCAGATAGTATGAAAAACAATGGTAACCCCTTAAAAAATGCACAGAAAACATACTTTGTGCATGAAGAACAGGCATCAGGTATCTGTATTTAAAATATTGTTTACTGACACTAATCAGCAATAAAAAAAGAAAATAAAAAAAACTGTAAAGGGCAAGATTGTGCTTCTTGTACAGCTGACAATTTGAGCTCAAATATACAGAGAGGTATATTTCACAATACAGTACAGTACTGTTCAAAACAGCAATTGTACAGAAGCAGTGTGAGCAAAAATACAAAACAAAGCAAGGGAACCATATTTATCTACTGCATGTTCGGCCTCACTTGAGTTGTCTTCTACAGCAGGAAATGTAAACAGAAATACAGAACTGAGCCAAGCGTGATTGAGCCCCATTTCTCAAGCTCACTGCTTTGTCTTCTCCAGTCAGTAACAGTATGAAGCAGAACTGAAAGTGGAAACTCTCCACATTCCAAGTTCACAGGCAGCATAGATCTAAGAATGAGATTAAGAATAAAGAAAGTGCTGTAAATGTAAATGAACAAACAGGAATAGGTACATACAGTATTGCATAAAACTCTTTCCCTTCCTCATCCTCCCAGGCCACGATATTCAGTACCCTCTCCCCCTGGAATGTCCTCCCAACCCTCCCTCCCCAGTTGGGGTAGGCCTGCCTGGGTCTACCTTAGCTTCTTGGTGGTCCACTGGAGACAGGAGCAAAGCCCACTTGCTCCTGCCCCTTACGGCTGCTCGAAGAAAATGGCTGCCATGAACTTTCATGATACTTGTGTAGTACCGCGAAGCTGCCATGAGAGACTGCGGCAGCCATTTTCTTCAGACAGCCGCAAAGGGCAGGAGTAAATGGGCTTCACTTCTGCCCCCATCACCCCCACTGGACCACCAGAGAGCTAAGGTAGGCCCAGGAGTGTAGGTTGGGGGGCATTCTGTGGTGGGGAGGGGGGCACTGAATG
Organism: Microcaecilia unicolor; assembly: GCF_901765095.1. Classification (NCBI taxonomy): domain Eukaryota; kingdom Metazoa; phylum Chordata; class Amphibia; order Gymnophiona; family Siphonopidae; genus Microcaecilia; species Microcaecilia unicolor. The sequence goes on from NC_044039.1 coordinate 95,559,980, forward strand.
TCATGGCATAGGGGGAGGGAAGAAGAAAGGTAGGAGGGAGGGAGGCTGTTTCTGGGGGGCAGGAGGCAGGAAAGGGCTCTAGGCATCAATTACATAGTTATGTGTGTCTCAGTCAATATTCAGCCAGGACCCGTATAACTGTCTTATGCAGGCCATAGCTGAATATTGGCTGGAAGCTACATAAAATCTGACAGCTAGCAGCGGGAATATTAGCCCCAGACATTCTGTACTGTGTCCTGGACCAGCACTCGGTATCCTGGGCTAATTTAGCCAGCTATGGTCAGCATTTTAAGAATTCCGTCACCCTTTTTTGTCTTCACCTCCTCTGGGAGAGGCGTCCACTACCATTCCAGGCATCCACCACCCTTTCTGTGAAAACACTTTTCCTGATATTACACTTGAGTCCTACCTCCCTGCAGCTTCATATCATGTCCCCTAGTTCTACATCTCTCTTATTTTGGAAAAGATTTGTTTCTTGTGCATTAATATTTAAAAGTCTCTTTCATATCTCTCTTCTCCTCTAGGATATTCATATTTAGATTCTTAAGTCTCTTCCGTCTTCTGGTGCAAAGTCTGTGCCATTTTATACTTCTTTTCTGTCTTCTGGTGCAAGATTATATGTGTTTTATTGACTATTGTAAGGCCTTTGATTGTGTTATCTCTGTGGAGAGTCCTTAGAACAATGGATATACCTGAATATCTGATTGCCGTCACTTCTAGCCTCTTTGTGGCCTTTGGTAAGTCTTCCAAATGAGGCCTTACCAACAACTTGTGCAGGGCAACAATCATCCTTTCTTTTGACTGATTATGTGTGTCTCTTTGAGCGGGATACTCAAGGGAAAGCATGCCAGTAGGGACCAGAGTGCCCTGAGATCGTTCAGCTCTTTGAGATAAAGTTTGTTTTTATAAATTTTGTTCCACGTGACGATGAATAGAATGGTATTGGGGTCAATATTCAGCCACCGACACACAGCATTTTGCTGCTGCCATAGATGTTATGCCCAGAAATTCAATGCCAGGCTATGTCCGGGCTACAGCATTGAATTTCCAGGTTTGTGGACCAGTCTATAAAGCACAGCCAGTTAAGTGCAATATTCAGCACTTAACCGGCTATGGGGCACTGCATAATGATAGGACTGACTTTTATATGGCCCTTTTTAAGCAGTGACCTTAACCGGTTAAGTGCTGATTCTACCCCTTGAACACACCGAAAATAGGTAAGTGCTGCTGAAAAGAACTGCTTAGCCCCTAACAGGTGATTTAACTGGCCAGTAGCCATTTCTGACTGGTTAAATCGCTTTGAATATTGATTCCCTCCCCCCTCTTTTTTTTTTAATTGTGCACTTCCTCTTAAGAGAAATAAAAATAAAATTAAACAAGAAATGTTCTCCTTTCTGCTGCATGAGGTCTCCTCTAGTTCATTAGACGCTGTTATCCAGAGGTCTTCCTCCTGATGCACAACAGCTCTTCCCTTCCCATCACAGACAACTCCTTTGGATTTCTGCGCCCCAAACACATCCATGCATTGGAACTTAACTTGCAAATATTCAGCTGTTGCTTTAGATTTGGTTAGAATTTTATTTGGGGGGGGGGGGGGCTTTTACTAATGCTTCGTGAGCACAAACTTAAGCGCAGACCCGATTTGCACATGCAGTTTCATAGAATAATGAGCCAATTAGTGCCAGTAATTGGCTTTTTAACAAGCAGTTATTGGCACTAGTTAGATTTAATTGGTACTAAAGTGTGTAAATTTAGGCACGGGATCCGAGCCTAAAATTTACACATGGTCCCAAAAAGGAGGTGCAGAAATGGGAGGGTCATGGATGTTTCGGGGTAGATCGGGGTGTGGTTTTGCATTACATGCGGAATTATAGAATAATGGTGCTCCACGTGTAAATTTACATAAGTATTGCCGTACTGGGAAAGACCAAAAGTCCATCAAGCCCAGCATCCTGTTTCCAACAGTGGCCAATCCAGATCACAAATACCTGGCAAGATCACAAAAAAGTACAAAACATTTTATACTGCTTATCCCAGAAATAGTGGATTTTCCCCAAGTCCATTTAATAACAGTCTATGGACTTTTCTTTAGGAAGCCATCCAAATCTTTTTAAAGCTCCGCTAAGTTAACCGCCTTTACCACATTCTCTGGCAACGAATTCCAGAGTTTAATTACACGTTGAGTGAAGAAACATTTTCTCTGATTCATTTTAAATTTACTACATTGTAGCTTCATCACATGCCCTCTAGTCCTAGTATTTTTGGAAAGCGTGAACAGACGCTTCACATCTACCCATTCAACTCCACTCATTATTTTATAGACCTCTATTTAGGCATGGGCATTTGCACGACATTTTCGTTAGTGCAAATGGTGGCACCTAAATATACGTGTGACCTGTCCGCTTCAGCATTTATTCTATAAACTACACCAAATTTTAGTCACAGCTTAGAGAATACCATTTAAGTAGGTATTGTTCAGCAACAAATTTTTAGGTGCCATATAGAGAATGTAGGCCTAAATGCTGCAAGTCTTGTTTTATACCTATGGGCCACGTGGCACTTAGCGCACACTAATGTCCATTAGCACATGCTAAATTTTAGTAAAAGGGCCTCTTTATTCTGTTTGCACTCTTGGGGTATCCACTCAGGAATCAAATCAGGAATCTTTCCACATGACAAGGCACATCACTTCCACTGGACCACAAGGCCAGTCCATTCATATTCTAAATAAAGAAATTATGGAATGAAAATTAGTCCTCAGAATTTGTTCCGGAGGCTGCACCTCAGAAAGATAATCTAGACATGACCAGAGAAGAGCAGCCAGGTGTGCAGCAAAACTCATATGAGACGGAAATTCAGGACTTAAAACAGTAACACAATAAATGATGACAGATAAAGACTTGAATGGTCAATCTAGTCTGCCCAACAGTCACATTCATTATCAATTCAAGATTTAAATCAACAATGAACGTGATATTATTTACTGATCATGGTCTTTCTTTGGTGTTTCTTGGACATAGACCATAGAAGTCCGCCCGGCTCTGTCCTTTTGTTCCAACTACTGGAGTTGCCATTAAAGCCCACTCCAGCCTATCCAAATCCATCTTGTCATTTGCGGGGCAAAAGCTGTAAAGGTCTACCCGGCATTGTCTTCCCATTCCAATCCACTGGAGTTTCCGCCAAAGCTCTCTCCTACCCAGCCTAACCCAGGACTAGACCGTGCAACCCAGCCCAGCACCAGGCTTAGTTGATGCAGCCAGAGTCGCCATCTAAGCACCACTTCACATGCAACCCTTTAAGTTTTGTTTTTTATATATTTATTTTCTAATTAGAGGTCTTCAGTGCTCTTCCCACACTTTTTGAATTCCATCACATTTTTTTTCTTCCACCACCTCCTGTTGGAGGTCATTCCAGGCATCCACCACCCTCTCCATGAAAAATAATTTTCTGACATTGCTCCCAAGTCTGCCACCCCACAACCTCAATTTATGTCCTCTAGTTTTACCACTTTCCCTTCTCTGGAAAATATTTGTTTCTATATTAATATTTAAACATTTGTAACATACTCCCCTGTCCCTCCTCTCCTCTAGGGTATATATATTCAGGTCTTCCAGTCTCTTCTCATATGTCTTTTGGCGCAAGCCCCATATCATTCTTGTTGCCTTCCCATGGACTGCTTCAAGTTTTCTTACATCTTTAGCAAGATACAGCCTCCAAAATTGAACACAATACTCCAGGTGGGGCCTCACAAACGACTTGTACAGGGGCATCAACATCTCCTATCTTCTGCTGGTTACATCTCTCTGGGCATCAACATCTCCTTTCTTCTGCTGGTTACATCTCTCTCTATACAGCCTAGCATCCCTCTGGCTACAGCCACCGCCTTGTCACACTGTTTCATTGCCTTCAGATCCTCAAATACTATCACTCCAAGAGCCCTCGCCCTGTCTGTGCATATCAGCCCTCTCACACCCTAGCACATATGTCTCCCTTGGATTTCTACTCCCTAAGTGCATCACTTTGCACTTCTTTGCATTGAATTTTAGTTGCCAAACATTAGACACAATAGACCATTCTTCTAACTTCTGCAGATCCTTTTTCATGTTTTCCACTCCCTCCGGAGTGTCCACTCTGTTACAAATCTTGGTATCGTCCACAAGAAGATAGGCCTTACCTTCTAAACCTTCAGCAATGTTGCTCACAAATATATTGAACAGAATCGGCCCCAGCACTGATCCTTGAGGCACTCCACTACTCACCTTTCTTTCCTACGAGTGAATTCCATTAACCACCACCCTCTGGCTTCAGTCCGTCAACCAGTTCCTAATCCAGTTCACTACTTTGGGTCCTAACTTCAGTCTGTCAAGTTTATTCAAGAGCCTCCTATGAGGAACCGTGTCAACGGTTTTGCTGAAATCTGAGTAGAACACCTGGAATGGACTCCTGAAGAAAGTAGTAGAGACAGAAATGGTAATGGATAAACACAAAAGATCCCTTATTGGCAAGAGGATGGAACAGAGCAATGGGATAACCTACATAGAATGGTGATTTAATACAAAACTAATAAAAGGATTATACTGTGAGAGTAACATCCATGAAGCATCATTAAAACGAACGTGCACAGCGACTGAAAACAGGACAGGGCGCCAGGCAATGTGAGACCAATGCGGGACAAACACTTTAGCTGGCAGGGGTTGGGGACCCAGCCAAGGTACTGTCGCAGTGGCGGTGCGGGGGGGGGGGTGGAAGCGGCAGCAGGAGGGAAGCAGTAGCGGTGCGGAGGGGATACAAGTGGAAGTGGGGAGGCGGGCCAAAATGTGCCCACCCCTCCTTGGGCTCTGGCCTCCCCTCCCATCGAGGTCTGGCTATGCCCCTGATTTATATGTTCTTTTCTCCCTCCCACCAGCCTGCAGTAAGGTTTAGTCCTATGCTTTAGCGCACCAGATATACATTTTTTCAACCAAATATCAGGCTTAGAGGTATGTGGTTATTACCAATGTTTTTTATTTCATTGTTGTTTTCATTTGACTGCTTTTTTATTTTCACTCTTTTTAGATTTCTAGTGTGATCTTTTTTTACCACATATGATCAAATCATTTTTATTTTACAAATTGTTTTTATTTTACACAGTATCTCTTTCTTTAGAAAGGGCGAGTGACCGTACTCACTCGCAAGTGCGCAGTAGAGACTTCCCTCTCTGCCCCACCCCCGCTTCAATACGTGATGATGGGGGCGGGACAGAGAGGGAAGTCTCTACCGGCATGCTGCAGAGGTCGGAACCGCTCCCCCTCCCCCGGAGTCGCCGCCGCCCCTCCATCTGGCCCGAGCACTGTGAACTTACATCACCACGCAGCAGCAGGCACATCAGCAAAGCTGCCGTCGGGCTTCCTTCTCTGCCTTTGTCCCGCCCTCGCCGACGTTACATCACACGAGGGCGGGACACAGGCAGAGAAGGAAGCCCGCCCCGACGGCAGCTTTGCTGATGTGCCTGTTGCTGCGTGCTGATGTAAGTTTACAGTGCTGCTCGGGCCAGGTGGAAGGGCGGCGGCAGCGACTCCGGGGGGGAGGGGGGGCTCGGAACCCCCCCCCCCCCCCCATTCCAAAAGTAGCCCGTTCTCACGGGCTCAACGGCTAGTATATATATATATTATAATATGTTATTATGTTATTAGCACCTCTTAGCATATGTGTTTCATGATTTATGTATATATTTATTATTTAATCGTTTATATATTGTTCCATGTTTTTCAACTATTGTTTTTATCAGTCATGATACTGACCTTTACATGCCTACTCCATGTTTATACTCATTTATATATTTTTTTTTCATCAATTTTTAATCTGCCTGTTCCTTTGCGTTTTTATATGTTCTTTTTTAATTTTGCTTATTATAAGTTTTATATAGCTATTTGAGACCCCTGGGGCAGGTGGCTGTGCCCACCAAAACATGGCTCTTATTGGGTTCTAATGCACTGGTGCTTTTTCAATAAGATTAGAAGACCTCATCGTCATTTGTTTCATCCTCTACTCCTTTCTTGACGTTATTACGCATATAGAGGTTCTGCTCCTTTTGATCTTTATATGTTGTCATTACTATGTTACTACTTCCATGTTATACTGTGTATGCCTGTTCTTTTCTCTTACCTTTATTTATCTCTGCTTTTGGCTTTTCTGCTTTCTGCTCTTTTTTGGGCATTATTTTATTTATTTAGATTTTGCTCACACCTTTTTCAGTAGTAGCTCAAGGTGAGTTACATTCAGGTACAGTGGATATTTCTCTGTCCCAGGTGGGCTCACAATCTAAGTTTGTACCTGAGGCAGTGGAGGGTTAAGTGACTTGCCCAAGATCACAAGGAGCAGCAGTGGGATTTGAACCGGCCACTTCTGGATTGTAAGACCAGTGCTCTAACCACTAGGCCACTCCTCCACTAAGTTTCTTGAACTCGTAGTAAGTTGCCAGCTTGAGGAGAGCTAGGAACACTGGCAGATGCTTTAACTTAACACAGATTGTGAGACATCGTGATTCATGTTAAACCATTTTAATAGCAATGAGATACTTTGAGGGGCATAATCGAAAGGGACGCCCAAGGTTTCCTGGGTACGTCCTCGCAGGACGGCTCCAGCAAGGGCTGGGGAAATCCGTATTATTGAAACAAGATGGGCGGCCATCTTTCATTTCGATAATATGGTCGGGGACGCCCAAATCAGCAAATTTAGGTCGACCTTAGATATGGTCGTCCCCAGGACTTGGTCATTTCTGATTTTCAGTGACAATGGAAAGCAAGGACGCCCTTCTCAGAAATGACCAAATCCAAGCCATTTGGTCGTGGGAGGAGCCAGCATTCGTAGTGCACTGGTCCCACTAACTGAACGGAAAAAGCCCATCCCTTACAGATCCCTTAGCAATTTGGAAAGGAATGGGCATGCATGAAGGAAATCACATGCAAATGAGCTGCTCGCTGTTAGCTCATTTGCACACGATTTCCTTCGTAAGGAGGGGAAGCCAGTGCAGAGCAGCCAAGCGTTATGAGTGGCTGCTCTGTGCATGCCAAAGACGGCTTCATACATGCAGACAAGCTGCATGTATATTAGCCATCTACAACCTTAGAAAAACACAAGTCCAGGTGAAAACATCCAAGTGCTCGTCAGGGATGTCTTTTTTTTATTTTAAGAGTATGGGTGGATGACGTCCCTTGCTATGCTGCGATGGCAGTTGAGGACGTCCTTCCTATGCCTCCGTCCCTGCGACGGCAGAGGACGTATAAAATGTGGTTGTTTCTGTGAGAAGGACGTCCATGCCTTTGCTATGCCTCTGACACCCCCTTTATTTGGATTTTGGATCACAAGTAGCAGCAGTGGGATTTCAACTGGCCATCTCTGGATTGCAAGACCAGTGCTCTAACCACTAGGCCACTCCTCCACTGCACGCCCTTGAAATTTGGCCGTCCCTGGGGGGTGGGGCAGTTCAGGATGTCCAAAATGTTTGAAAGAAGGACATCCATGCCTTCATTATGCCTCCGCTGACACACACATACCCCCCCCCCCCAGGGACCTGCATACTGCCCCCCCCCCCCCCCCACACACACACACACAGGGACGGCGGTATGATAGAAAATATTTTCTACTGCGTGTTTTCAGCACACAACAAATTTGGAATTACCGCCCAAGGTTCACGGTAATGCCGATTTGGTGCATGCTGAATGCGCATAGGCCTTTACACACCTTTGTAAAAGGGCCCCTTTAAGAGTAAAATCCATTGAGCTTTGCCTGGCTGTGCCACAAAATTACCTGAAGATGTAATTTTGGGTCATTTGTTCTCTTCTAAAACCATTCACCTTTATTATCAAAGATATTTGTGTGGGAGCATTGGTAGAGTGTGATGGCAAGCAGTTTTTGTTTAAACTTAACAAGTTATCTTCATTCATTTTCTCATGTTTGCCTTTTCCTTGTTTTATCATGTTTTGTTTAGCTTTTAGCTCCTCAGCGCCAGAATGACTGCTGCATGCCTTGCTGACCATGAATGTGGCACAGAGAGAATTCATTGCTTATGCACAAATGAAAATTAGTACAATACATAGCTGCTGATGTTAATAATTTTAGATATCAAGAGTACCCAAGATAAAAGAACTATAAACTTTCTAAATATAAACTGTCAAAATGGAGATACAAAAATGCACCCTTTGCCCTAAACTGCTGGATCTACTGTTTCACTTAATTTGACCAAAGCTTGGTGTTATACCAACCCTTGAAAGCTGTGCTGGATTACAGCGGGCTTGATTTACAAACAATTACACAGCTATTTGTCATAGCCATAGATTATTTCATGCCCATAAACAATCAAGTGCTTTTCTGAGGGGAAGAATTTCTTCATTTATAGCTCTCAGAACAGCATCCCTTCGTTCATTTCCTGAAAACTGTTGTAAATTATGAACTAGATTCTGAACAGCATTTTTAAGCATCATTGTTGTGTTTTCCTACCCATTTGTGGGTAGCAAAGGTTGGGAGATCACAGGCCCACTATGGTACCACCCGGGCAGCTCACACACACACCTCTGGCTCAGCTCCCGCTTTTCACCCGGGCAGGCACAATTTACTTCTGTCAAGGGTTCTTTCTCTGCCAACACACATGCAGCTGTCACTGGCACAATCACACAAGCTGGGTGTAGGCTAGGGCCGGACTTACTCCGGTAGGCCGAGAGTACTCTTTCTCTGGGCACACTCTCTCCAAGAATTAGCCAGCAGTTTCAATTGCAGAAAACTTCAACTTGCTTTACTAACAAACTTGGGGGGGGGGTCTTTTACTTAAGCGTGCTGGCGTTTTTAGCACACGTTAAAAATAGGCATGCGCTAAACACTAAAGACGCCCATAGGAATACATTGGTGTCTTTATTGTTTAGCGTGCACTAAAAATGCCAGCAGGCCTAAGTAAAAAAAAAACCCTTAGAAAAACAGTTTGTAAGCAGTTTGTCAGTTTGGTCTGTACAATTCAGGGCGGTATTTCTCCCTCAGATGGTCAGCAGAAAACATAGCCATTGAAATCAGCACATTTAGGGTTCTCAGCTCAAGTCTTATTTCCTCCATTTACAAAAACCAGAAACAGTACTTGGCAATTTGTCCTCTTGATTAAGTTCAGTCCACATTCGTCTCCACACACAACTGTTGCAGTTATTCTAATTGCTACTTAGTTCCTTTTACGCCTCTGATCATGGCTTGGAGAAATGGAGTGGGATAACCAGCCATGTCCCCCTTAGTCCTTGATCCTTCTTTTTCCCCAAATTCTCTGGCTTACTTAAGGGCCCTTTTACTAAGCACGTAAGTATCTACGCACGCCCAATGCACGCCAGAATGGAGTTACCGCCCGACTACCGCGTGGATCTTGCAGTAAATTCATTTTTTGCTCACGTCTGATACGCGTTTGAAAAATATTTTTTATTTTCGGGCGGGCATAACGGACGCACACCAAGTGGCATTTGGCGCGCGTAGGCCATTACCACCAGCTACCGCGTGAGTCTTTACCGGTAGGTCAATGGCTGACGGTAAGGTCTCAGACCCAAAATGGATGCACAGCAGTTTTCATTTTGTCACACATTCATTTTCAGCAAAAAGTTTTTATAAAAGGCCTTTTTTACAGGCACACTAAAAAAAAAAATGCATCAGCGCATACCCAAAACCCACGCCTGTACTACCGCAAGCCATTTTTCAGTGCACCTTTGTAAAAGGTCCCCTTAGATTCTTGAACTTACAAGCAGCAGGAATAGTATGTGGGTGAGCCACATTATTCTCTTACAGCCTATAATCCATTTACATGATTTCCATTGTCTTCTCTCCCATCCCGGAACAGGGTCCTTCCAGAAGTGAGGCACTCCCGGTCCCACTTCTCCCATCTGAGGTGGTTATCCTCAAGCACTCCTCTCTCTGTTCCCAAGTCGGGAACATTACTGCAGGCACCTTCTGCCTTGTGCAGAGGCTTCCAAACACCACACTTGTAACCTTCTCCTGCTTTGGTACCCAGAATTTCGCCTTCCATACTACGGGTCTCGGCAGGGGTGGGCTACCAAAGACCAGAATCTTCTCCAAACAACCTCTTTTATTATTTCTCATGTCCTTCCCCCTAGGGCTGGGCTTTACTCTGATTTCCTGAGCAAGCTCTCATGAGCAGGTCTTCTCCTTAGTGACCATCCTGAAAATCCTTCCTCCCACTCTCTAAGCATGGGCATTTTCAGGAGGGGTCACACTTGTATGATATTGCCTTTTTCACTGGTTCACCCACCAAATCTTGCTTAGCTTCCAAGATCTAGCAAATTTAGGGGTCCTTTTATTAAGGTACACTGAAAAATGGCCCGTGTTTTCGGCGTGTGCAGATCCATTTTTTTAGTGTGCCTGCAAAAAATGCCTTTTTAAAATTTTTGCTGAAAATGGGCATTTGGCAAAATCAAAATTGGCGCGCACCCATTTTGGATCAGAGACCTTACCGCCAGCCATTGACCTAGCGGTAAAGTCTCACGTGGTAACCGGCCAGTAATGACCTATGTGCCTCTTGGTGCGAAAATAAAAATTATTTTTCGGACGTGCGTATCAGATGCGCACCAGAAAGGAAATTACTGCAGGAGCCAGAAAGTAACTCCATTTTGGCGCTTGTTGGGCGCGCATAGACGCTTACGCAGCTTAGTAAAAGGGCCCCTCACGCTTTCACAGGCCAGTGCTGGGAAGGAGCCACTGGATTTCTGAATCGCTAAACCCTCATTATTTCACTGTTAGATGGAACTAGCCATTATGTAATGTATTGTTGCAGAAGTTTTGTTCTGTGAAGTTATATAAACTGGAATATTTTAATATGAGTTTTATATAGTTGACTCCACTTTTGATCATGTAAGTTCAGCTTCTACAAATGTTCGTCACAAAGACCTAGAAAAGGTTAAACTGAACACTTGTGGGTTGGTATTCAAAGCGATTTAACCGTCCTGAAATGGCTCTGGGCTAGTTAAGTCGCTTGTTTGGGGCTAACCAGCTATTTTCAGCCGCACTTAACTAGTTAGGCCCAGATTCCATATATGGCGACTAAAGTTGCCAAATTGCGTGAACAAGTTAATTGATTACCAGGATAATTGGTGCTGGTATCTGGCCAATAACAAACAATAATCAGCACTAATTGTCACTAATCGGAATTTATCGGGTCCTTTTACAAAGGCACACTAGCGTTTTTAGCGTGCATAAAAATAGCACACACTAAATGTTAGTTGTCCATATATTTCTATGGGTATCGTTAGCATTTAGCAAGCACTAATGATTAGTGTGCCCTAAAACCGCTAGTGCGCCTTCATAAATGGATACCTACGTGTACAACATTCTAAGTGTAAAGTGATGCATGTAAATTCTAATGTGCAGATCTCAAAAGGGAGCGTGGCAATGGACGGTCCTAAAAGTTGCACAGAATACGCCCAATCCGCGCCTAAGTTAGGCAAGGGTATTTACACCAAGTTTTAGTTGGCATAAATGGTCGTGCCTAAATTGTCAGGTGCTACTCGTAATTTATAAACCATGCCTAACTTTACGCAAGGTTTATAGAATAGCGCTAAGCGTGTTTTTTTCCGGCACCATATATAGAATCTGGCCCTTAGTTCCACTAAAAATGCCCAGTTAGTGCCTGTCTCCAAACCGGCTATTTTGGGAGCATTCCAGGGGCGAAGTCAGCACTTGGCCATCTCAGTGCCACTATTCAGCACTTAACCAGTCAAGGGAACCTCATAAATAGAATGGCATAAAAGTCAGTCCTATCTTTAGGCGGCAACCCATAGGCTATTAAGTGCCGAATATCGCCGTTCATCAGCTGTGCTTTAGCCGGCTCCGCAAACCCCAGAAATTCCATGCCAAAGCCTGGATGTGGCCCGGCATTGAATTCTGGACATATGCTAGTGATAGTCAGCAAAACGCTAAGCGCTACTGCCTGAATATCAAAGCTTGGTATTTATAGTTGGGGGAGGGGTAATTTTATAAAGTGATTTCTACCCATAGATTTTTTTTTTTAATTGTGTGACTGCATATGCACATGAAAATTACATGCACTTAAAATGGCGCCTACGCAATCCTCATGTAAGCATTCCCAGGAGGGTGTAGTTTTGGCAGAGCACAAGCAGGTTTGAAAAGTATGTAGAGATCTTATGCATGTAGAGTACATGCATAAATTGACATCTTTTTCAGAGCAGGTGTAAATTTATATGTTGGTATTTGTGAACTGTTGAGACTGATTCTGGGATCTATATTGCCTTTATAAAATAGCTGCTGTTTCCCCCCCCCCCCCCCCCCCCCCCACCCCCCCCCCCCCCCCCCCCCCCACCCCCCCTCCCTTAGGTGTCTTGTTATAAAATCCAGCCTAATAAGTACAGCTACAATTTTATCTCCTTCAAAAAGCAATGACAACAAATATAAAGGGATTATTTCCTACTCTTGCAGGGCCCATTTTATTCCTAGGAGTCCTGCAGCATATGAGTGTGCACTAACCATTAGTAAGTAATCCCTAAAATGTCTTAAGAGCAGTAATGTTAATAGACTTGCAGCTATGCACTGTGAGTGTGATGCACACATCTGCTTTCCTGAGGGCTCATGGGGTTGATACAGAAAAAAGCGTTCCTGGCAGGTTTAGCTCTTCACTTTTCCAGTATGATTGACCTGTTACACTGTTAAAAACTTGCTTGATTTATTGTGTTATCAAAGAGCACCCTCTGCTGTATTACACCAGGTACTTCCGCTACAATTGACGTGCTCTTTATCTCCGTTAGGTCGCACTGGAAGGTACACCTTGATAGAAAAATGGAGAGATACAGAAAGACATTTGGCACCATATGAAAACCCCATCATTTCACTGAACAAGTGGGGACAATATGCAAGCGATGTACAGCTAATATTACGACGCACTGGACCATCCCTCAGTGAAAGACCCACATCGGATATCGTTGCTCGAATACCTGAAAGAACTTTGTATAGGCAAAGCTTGCCTCCCTTAGCGAAGCTAAGACCACTGAATGACAAAGCGATCAAAAGGCGGGAGCCAAAAAGGAAATCTTTGACGTTCACTGGTGGTGCCAAAGGACTAATGGACATTTTTGGTAAAGGTAAAGAATCGGAGTTCAAACAGAAGGTGCTCAAGAACTGTAAAACTACAGCCGAGGAGGTGAAGAAACTGCTCCATCTACAGACAGAGAAACTTCAATCTCTTGAAAAACAGCTGGACTCGAATGAAGCCGAAACCCGGTACTGGGAGCAGAAGTACAACTCCAGCTTGGAGGAGGAAATTGTTCGGCTGGAGCAGATGATCAAAAGAAATGAAGTAGAAATCGAAGAGGAGGAGTTCTGGGAGAACGAGCTGCAGATAGAGCAAGAAAATGAGAAGCAGCTGAAGGAGCAGCTGCAGGAGATGAGGCAGAGGATGACAGACTGTGAGCGCAAGCTCAAAGACTGCCTGACCCAGATCCACAGCGTAGAGCGTGGCATCGAAGGTGAGAAACTGCAGCAGGAAGTGGAGGGGCCCAAGCTGGATGAGGAAGAGATGAAGGGAAAGATTGAGAAGCTCCATGGAGAGATTGATGTACAAGGACAACAGAGTCTGAGGCTAGAGAATGGCACAAGAGCCGTGGAAAAGTCTTTGGGACAGGCAACAAAGCGGCTGCAGGTAAGAAGCATCTTGTACATGGTACATGGTAGCCTATTAACAGCCAGAAATCTCTGAATAGCCATTAGGTATATTCAGTTGTACGGATAGTTACATACATATAGGGATTGATATTCAAAGAAATTTAAGTAGCCAGAAATGGCTTCTGGCCAGTTAAATTACCTGTCCGGGCTAACTGGTCATATTCACTTAACCAGTTAGTGCCACTGAAAATTTACGGTTAGCGCCCAACTCAAAACCAGCTATTTTGAGGGTATTCCAGGGGCAGAGTTAACACTTGTCCAGTTAAATGGCAATATTCTGCACTTACCCGGCCAAGGTAACCGCATAAATAGGACCACATAAAAGTCAGGCCTATCTTTATGCAGTGCCCCATAGCTGGTTAAGTGCTGAATATCACACCTAGGGGGCCCTTTTACAAAGGCGTAGTAGGCTCTACACACATGTAGCAAGCGTCAAAACGAGACTATTGCCAGGCTAGCGTGGCCCCCTGTTGGTAATTTCAGATTTGGTGCACGCCCATACTGTCGGGACAAATAATTTTTTTTTAAATTTCCTACCATGCGAGGCGGTTCTGGCATTAATTGGCAGTTGGTGTGTGCTGACCGGTCACTATGTGTATAGCACATGAGCCCTTACCACTAGATCAATGGGTGGCGTTAAAAGCTCAGGACGTAAATAGGCACGTGCTGGTTTCAGTTTTACCGCAGGCCCTTTTCCTGGCTCATTGGGAAAAAAAAGCCTTTTTTCCCAGACGCGGTAAAAACTGGCCCGGAGCATGCCAAAAACATACGCCCACACTATCGCAGGCCACTTTTTGCTGCGGCTTAGTAAAAAGACCCCTTAACTGGCTATGATTGTGCCTGAGCCCAGACATGGCCCAGCATTGAATTTCCAGGTACTACTACGCCTGGTTAAGTTGCCTGTGTGGGGCTATCCACTAATGTTCAGCAGCACTTAAACAGATAGCACCATTGAACATCAGCACTAACCGCATAAGCCAAAACCAGCTATTCAGTGGTTGATCTAGAGGCAGAGTCGGCACTGAACCAATGAAGTTAGTCAGCTACATAGGACTGTATAAAGAGCCAGTGGTGTAACCAGACCTGACATTTTGGATGGGCCCAGACCTAATATGGGTGGGCACTATATGCATATAGGTATGAGTAGTGTTTCTTGGGATACTACAAAATAATGTTTTAGAATGCACTTGATGATGGATTTCTAAGTATTCTGCCCAACAGCTGCCCTGCATCAACATAAACCACTTAATGTGAAAAAAAAACCAATATTTTAAAATATAGTTATATTATGCTGTATCATACTTGATCAGATATGTCTACTATAATCCCACCACCACCAGCCAGCATTTTGAATACAAAAAAATTACATATTTAAAATTTTATGACCTGCCGTACTGGGCAGCTGCTTGCAGTAAAGTTGCACGTGCCACGTGGTGCAGAGCACCCTGGCTCCTGTAGCTGACTCAGGCTTAGCCTGTGTTGTGGGGCACTGGGGCCGCAGGGGAATGCTACTGCGGGCTGCTGTGATTGAAGATTTGAGTAGTGATGATGAAGTGACTGTGTCGAAAACTTAGAGCCCAACCAGCACTGAAGTCAAAATCTAGACCTGGGCCGGGCAGCAGTGAGGGCACCAGGCACTTAGGCAGGCACAGTGTAAAGAAGCCGCGCCCACTACACACCCAGGCGGCACACCGCAGCTGTCCGCGCTCAGCCTCTTTCTTTGTTCATCATGCTAAAAAATAGCTGCAGGCACCAGGACCATGTGGCACTGTCTGCTCCTCCCCCCCAGGTCCGGACCGGAGTGCCTTGTTCTCGGCTCATCATGATGCTGCCGCATTGCCGTCTGGGTGTGTAGTGGGTGCGTCTTCTTTACACTGTGCCTGCCTAAGTGCCTGGTGTCCTCACTGCTGCCCTGCTGGCTGCATGTTTATTCCAGTGCCGACTGCCGTGCTGAGCAGGCCACCGCCGCAACAACTGTAAAAAGTGAAAGGGCTTCAGTGTAGCTGCTGCTTTGCTGTGCGCTTTTCAACCACGCTTAAAGCTAGGTGGGCGGGCCTGAGCCAAGATTGGATGGGTCTGAGCCCGACTAGGCCCGCCCGTAGCTACGCCCCTGTAAAGAGCAGTCCTATTTATTAATCTGTTTTATTTATTTTTACATTTGTATTGCGCCTTAACCCAAAGCGGGTAACAATAAAACATACATAATCAATAAAAAATGAACCAACAAACGATCATCTTAAAAGTACAATCAAAGCAAAATGTAAATGATATAAATCTCTCCACAGATAGTGCAAAGACTCACGTCACAGTCACTTCAATATCCTTCATTCCTCTAGAAAGGCCTTTAAAAAACAATGAGTCTTTAAGAGTGACTCGAACTGTTGAATATTGTCGTATAATCTTAGATGACCAGGAAGATTATCCCAAACTGAGTATAATCTTTGGCCAGTTTATGTTGGCACTTAACCGGTTGAGTACCAGCCATCCACACATATCTGGGTATTCAGTACTAGTGCCTGGAATATCCAGGCCCAAAGCTGACAGCAGCTGAATATTTGCCCCTGTATTTATCAAATAATACCAAATAACCACCTGTCTCTGAATACATACTTTTAAACTGAAAAGTTCTTACTCAAAGATGTGAAATTTTAAAGTTGTTGGTGCAGATTTTCCCCAGTAGTAGTGCGCCATAGCTTAGGACTTCTGGCTTTTAGCATGCTTTATTTCAGTCATCCTTTGAGTCCAAGGGGAGCTCTGAGCTGCACACAGTCTTGCTCATAGCCTGTTGCTACAAATGTCAGTAATTGAAAGGAAAATCAGTCCCACCTGCAATTTCTCTTGGGCTTCACAGATTGCCATATGAAAATACATGAAATCCAAAAGCCCTAAACATAAGACAGTAGATCACTTCTTCCCTACATACATACATTTATATATATACAAACACTGTCCCCCTCCTTCAACACTGTCACCTACCCCCAACTCATCCCCCTTCAACATTCTGTCTCTCAGCTCATTCCCCCCTCCCCTTCCCTCCATGCATAAATCTTCAGGCACAAATTTACGCCTGATCTGAAGATAATGTAGAAGCGCCAAACTCAACAAGAAGTGTTGCCTACGAAGGAAGATGCTGCCCAAGGAGTAGGTAATGGACGTGGGGCAACCAATCCAGATGGGACACCAAAAGCTGAATAGATAAAATCTTTATTGCCAATGACCAGATATGAAAGAGTTGGCACGGTTCCATGTTTCGGCAAATGTATGTCTGCCTCAGGAGTCAACATATCTAACATGTAAAAATATAATACAATATAACAAGTTGAAAACATTGCATATGTAAAGAATACATACATAGTGGCCATAAATGGGCGCATAAAATTATGCATAATGTCATGCAAAAGCAAAGGGATTGTATAATGAAAATACAGTATACATAAAGGGGGAGATACTATATATGGCGCCTAAAAACTCAGTGCTGAAATCAGTGCCAACTAAGCTTATTCAATAATTGGTGCCTAGATTTATGCGCCGATTATAGAATACACTTAGTTGATATTTTCAGCGCCTAAATCTACATGTATCCATTTACACCAACGAAACGTGGCGTAAATCTCAGCATGTAGATTTAGGCTCACTGGGCCATATTCTATAACTAGGTGTGTAAATTTCAGACGCCATGAAACACCCATTTCCCTGTCTATAACCATGCCCCTCTTGCCCTGCATGCGTTAGAAGTTTGGCGCACATCAATACAGAATACGCTTAGCGACTTGTGCGCCTAAATTCTAATTGGTGCCAATTAGTGCTCATTATTGCTTAAGTGCTGTTATCAGCGCTCATTAGCTTGTTAAGTTATATGCCTTGTTGAATCTTTTGGCACACTATGTGGAATCCCAGGGACAAGTGGTGTGATCACACTTGCGCAACAATGGAAATTAGAAAAGTTTGGAATGCACTTAAAAGAACATGTCATGCATATATAGCATGAAAAGAATTAAAATACTACTAGTATAATGAAACACTAAACAGTGAACAAGTCGATAAAGCATCAAAACAATGAGCCAAATACTCTCATAAAGTTGTGTAAAGGTCTTTTTAGAGAATGAGTGGTATATTTAAAGTGTGATGAAGTATAATGCATCTATATGTATGTGTGTGAGTATATATTAATGTATAAAGGGGAGGAACAAAGTTAGAAAGTGAAATATGAGGAGGACCAACCTGTGCCAATTGTGGATATATTATCAGTTGGGAAAGAAAGCCAGCAGATCAATGTCACAACAAAAAGATTTTATTGAAGATACCGTGTATGAACAAATCGCCCGACACAGGCCGTGTTTCGCCCACCTAGGCTGCGTCAGGAGCTACAATGAAAAATATATAATAATTATCATAGATCATATAATAAATAAAATATAACACACATCCGAGCATAATATATCAAATATATAAATTGACAAAAAACAAAATATGGAATATTACTAGTATACATAGAGAGTTATACTAGAATAATTACATGAATAATATATCGCTACGCACTGTCCAATATAAATAATATATATATATACCTAAAAGAGCATATATAAGAAGAAATATATATAAAAGAAGTGTATATAATGCAACCAATTGTATGGACAGTGCATATAAACATATATATAAAGCATAATAAACTCTGACAGCACGTAACAGCAAAGCCAAGGCACTGGTGTAGATTACGCACTTCAATACAAATATGTATAAAAAAATTTATAAATGGGATAATAAAGGCACATACCTAATTTGAAACCTTCGTAAAGGGGCAACTATAAAAAGTGAACATGGACACATCAAATAATATTCTATGTTCCAAAATGAGAAATGGGGTAGTATGTATGGGAACAATAAAAATATTACTCACTTATGGTGCATAAAAGTCAAGAAAAAACCAGCTCAAACGGGAATCCTATAATCATAAATCAAAAGAATTAATAAAAAGCAAAAAATAAATTAGAGCGATCAAGACTAATAATATGACGTTAGTTTAGGTATCATAGGGTGACACTACATTGTGTATTGACATGACTAGTGCAATGTGTTTATAAAAAATACTATATACAAAACGTCTTGCAATCAAAACAACATCATGGCACAGCAATGTCACATATATAAACACTAAGTGCGATATAATAATAAAATATCTAAAATGTTACAAGTGCCGTGTTATAAAATGATCCACTTATTGTTATGTAGGACAATACAGGGCCCTTAAAAGGCTGACAGAAGCGCAATGAAATATTATCAGTTGTGCAGTCTTGTAGCTGAAAACTACTTTTGCTGCAAAATCCAACAAAAGAAAGCCAAGCAGAAAATAAATTTTAGCAGAATATTTAAGGGGTAATAGACCACCACAACAAGGATTAAGGCCAGTGTTAATAACAGAGCACCCCACAGAAAAGATTTTTTTCAAAGGGGTTTAAAGAGTTTTAAAAAAAGGGGGAACATACAATGCTGTGTATTTCAAAAGTAGTGAGCACTAATGAACCCATTATAAGCCACTGAGTGTGGATAGAGAAGCAAAAGAATGGCCTTGCTCATTCAGTCAGTAACATGGCTCCCAGTATCGTCATTTCTCTGCCTAATAAAACAGTTCATATCCATTTTTTATATAATAATAGAAGCCAACCAAAACTGCAGCCAAAAACGTATTACCTGGTTTCGGCGGAAACTAAAACAGAAAACTCATGTTTGGTTGTGTGAATGTGAACCAGTGAGGGCCACGGGGATTGTCAGAACTTGCAATGCGCACCCCTCTGGTCTTAACCCACAGTATCCAAGCCAGAATATAATTTAAGTAATGAAAGACCATTTTTTACTTCCAAGCAAAATAGCCTCCACACACATGGACCACATGAAAACTGAAACTAAAAACCATGATGCTTTTACAGTGGCTGACTTTGCACTGCACTCGGAGTGACAGCTGTTATCATAACTCCACAGAGACACTAGTTCCTAAGGAGTTTATCATCCCAAATTTACAGACAAATTCCTGCTAAAATGTATCAAAAGCATTTATTTGGAGCACTGTGTTTACCATATAACTATTGTGCAAGATTATCACTGCAATTACTTTCAATCACAGTAGACAAAAAGAAAAGGAATAGCCCCCCCACTCACAAACTACCTTACAATCCCTGATGGGTCTAGTCCAGTATGTAGTCAGGGCAGGAGCGATACCCAGTCATGGCAGCCAGTTTGAGAGCAGATGGCTGGCGTGAGCAGGAGTAACTGGGGAACGTGTCTGCCCCAACTACACCCATTCACCACCAGGGATTGAAAGATAGGTCCAGGGGGGCCTATGGATGGGGGGTAGACACTCAAGGGGGTCGGTGAGGAGGGGCAACTCCTGTTCGGGTGGGGGGAGGGAGGAAGACAAATGGGACAAAGCACAAGATTTCAGCTTCCACCAAAAACACATGGTCTCTTTCAGCCGAAACCAAAACCAGGCAGAAAAAGGATTTAGGGTTGATTTTGGCACTGTAACCAAAACTGAAATTCAGTCAGCCTCTAATATTTAACAAACTGTCACCGAATTAGTAGAAAAAAGTTTTTTAAAATCTTCTTAAATCTTCTCAGTAGCAAATTCAAAGGTATTACAATCACATCCACACACAGTTCAGCTGATTTCACAGTGTCTCTGCTTCCAGCCTGGCCTGTACTTTCACATAGTGTGGATCCATAAGGAAAAACATGAAATTCCTTGTCATCAAGCAGATGAAGCCATTACGTATGGGTTATGTCCATCAACCAGCAGGGGAGATAGAGAGCACTCAAACTTTCACAGTGCCCTCTTGGCCAGCTAGCTCCACTGCCTCTTCAGTAGTCTCTATCTCCCTAGCAGGGTGGCTGCAGCTTGTTCGAGCTCCAGAAAATCTGCCGGGAGGTGGTTCCTGGCTTGCCAGTTGTTAACCGGGGTGTTGGAGGCTATAGCAGCTTCACTTTAAAGGCACATAGGTTAGCCCTTTCCCTGCCTTACCCATACCTCTGTGTGTTACAAGAAATGATTTATTTTGGGGAAAGAGCTCGAGAGCACTCGCTACTGTTTATAATTTAAGAGCAGATGCTGTATTTATAAGTTTTAGGATATTAATTTCTCCACCAATTGCAATAAATTAAATAAATTAAGTATCAGAACACAAAGAGACCGTATTTAGCTTCAAAAAGGTTGATTTAATATACAATTGCACACGAGAGGTAGGTTTTAAGAAATCTTTACAGGTAATCTGTGCTTAAAATAGAACAAGTAGCAGGTAGGTTAACTTACAAGTCCTTGTACAAGCATGCTGTGGTCCAGCTGATTGATGAGCACATGTTGAGGACAGGAGGGCTTCTGCAGCTGAAGAGAATCTGAGTTGCTGGCAGTTGATGAGAATCTTGCTTGCAGTTGAAGAGAATCTGACTCTTGGGGAAACAGCTTGTCCTTTTATATCTTGCAAGCTGCAGGAGGATATGCCATGTGGATCTTTGTCCTGGTTTCCACACAACCATTGGGCATTTGCAAAGCATTGTGGTATCTTGGTCTCATGTCTGCACACGACCCCTGAGCATTTGCAGAGCATTGTGGTATCTTGGTCTCATGTCTGCACACGACCCCTGAGTCCTGGTATGACATCACGAGACTTACAGTCTGGATTTTCTTTTGATGTCCTGTTCAGTCTCTGGGGCAGATACACATTACAAGTCCTTCCTTTCTGCACATGTCTGGAAGCTGATGGGAGGGGCAGGTATACCTTTGACAAGCAAATGTCCTGTTTATGCTTCCTCTGAGTTCTTTGTTTTATTCAGGTGCCCACCTTAGTCCATCTTTTGTTAGGTGGGAGGGCAGAGGAAGCTCTTTTGTGTTTGTTAAGTGTTTGTCCCTGCTCTCAGAAGTTCCCAGAAAAAGGAATGGAGAGAGAGGGGCTTGAAATGAAACTATTCTCTCTGCTGCCTTGTCAAATATATATTTTTAAAAGATACACAAATATATTGGTGTATATATAATCCAGCAAATATGCTACATATTTCAGTAATAAACTGATACCATTACATGTGGATGTGGACATATTGCCTTGCTTTCCCTGTCCTTTCCCACCAACAGTGGATGCAGGCATATAGGTTCGCCCTTTCCCTGCCTTTCCCACTCATCTGAGCCTCCGGAGTCTTCAATACCTCTGCTTTCCTCACAGCTTTTAAAAAAAAAAAAAAAAAAGAACAGAGGTTTTTGACCTGATTTTCAGCAGGATCGTAGTTGTACACTAGATCCTTTGAGGTAAGAGTGTTTTCCAACTCCTCCGGGGTGGGCCCGCGATCGGGGCGATTTTGGCGCGAAACTGCCATTTTGGATTTTACCGCCGTTTTTTTGGCGATGGCTGCGGACAATGTAAAGCGCTGTTCCACTTGTGGCAAGCGCAAATCAGCAGCAGGGCTCTGTAAATCGTGCTGTACTGGCGTAGGAGCCGGCCCGAGCATGGCGAGCGATGTTTCTTCCCGCTCTGAGCTGGCAGCGGGCGCATTTTGCTTACACCGCATGGCGCGGCCTCCGTGGACACGGAGAGACCTGAGCCGGGTGGGCACCTCGAGATGAGGTTATTTCAGGAGTGGCTGGCACCGGACAGGATTTGGGTGCCCAGGGTGAGATTTTCTCCCCGGATTTTGTGCTTTTGCTGCATAAAGCATACATGATGAAAAGAGCCCTTCCTCAGGGGGTCGCCTGAGGCTCCTCTGATTGCCCCCCCGATGGATTCTGGCCTGGGACTGCCCAGTGAGGCTTTTTTCCCGGATGCTTGGCCTAAAGATAAGCGCAGAATGGTTAATTCCCCTTCAGATTGTGGTGCACCTTTTTCCCCCCCCCCGTGGTCGGGGTGTGAGGATTCGGAGAACTCTGACAGACGTTCTTGGTCTGAGGAACCAGAGTCAGGTGCGGATTTACCACAGGATCTGGATGATCCCTCCGCGGTGAGGATTTTCCACCGTGATGAGCTGCCTGCGCTTATTTCAGATACCCTGCAGGCCCTCTCGATTGAAGATCCTGACAGTGGCATGGCCTCCTCGGGTAATCCCAGGATGGCTAGTACCAAGAAAGCTGCTCGGGCCTTCCCTTTGCATGACTCCATCCTAGAGCTTGTTTCGGCTCAGTGGGCTGACCCCGAGGGACCTTTGAGAGTTTCCAGGGCTATGGGGCAGTTATACCCTCTACGTGAGGGGCATTTGGCTTGTTTTCAAATGCCTTCAGTGGATGCCCTAGTCACTGCGGTGACAAAGAGAACTACCCTCCCTGTTGAAGGAGGTGTTGCCCTGAAGGATGTTCAAGACCGTAGGCTGGAAACAGCATTGAAACGGTCCTTTGAAATTGCAGGTCTCACTGTTCGGGCGTCTGCATGCAGCTGTTATGCTGTTAGAGCCGGCCTAGCTTGGCTGCAACAGGCAGTGGCTCAGCCCGGAGATGGAGTGGAGCCCTTCTTGGATGTGGCTCCGCGGATGGAGGTGGCCTTGTCCTTTCTGGCTGATGCCCTTTATGACCTTGTCAGAGCTTCGGCTAAACAAATGGCAGTAGCATTGGCGGCTCGCCGTCGTCTGTGGCTACGACACTGGGCAGCAGACATGGCCTCTAAGCAAAGGTTGGTGAAGTTGCCTTTTCAAGGACTTCTCCTATTTGGTGAGGAGTTGGAAAAAATTGTGAAAGGCCTGGGTGATCCTAAACCCCAGCGCTTGCCCGAAGATAGGCAGAGGCCTTCCTCTAAGGGCCAGGCGGTCCACTCCTCGTACAGACCTCGCTTCCGTGAAGCTAGAAGGTACCGCCCGGGGCGTTCTGCTGGGTTCACTTCACGTGCCCGTGGTCAACAGAGGAACTCCTTTCGCTCGGACAAGCGTTCCGCAGCCGGTGGCTCAAGACCAGGAGTTCAGGGGCGACCCTCTCAATGATGGTGCGCCGGCCCTCTCCTCGATGCCTGTCATCGGAGGACGGCTTTCCCTCTTTGCCGAGGAGTGGGTCAAGATTTCCTCAGATCAGTGGGTTCTGGACCTGATCAGAGATGGATACAGAATAGAATTCAACGCCCCAGTAAGAGACGTGTTTGTGGAGTCCCGATGCGGTTCTGCCGTCAAACGGGCGGCGGTGGAGGAGACTTTGCAAGGTCTGATTCAGTTAGGGGCTGTGACCCCGGTGCCTCCCGCCGAGCAAGGCTGCGGCCGATACTCCATCTACTTTGTGGTGCCGCGAAAAGGTGGGTCCTTTCGCCCTATTCTGGACTTAAAAGAAGTGAACAAGTCCCTGAGAGTGCGGCATTTCCACATGGAATCCCTGCGCTCCGTCATTGCGGCGGTACAGCCAGGAGAGTTTCTCACGTCTCTAGACCTGAAAGAAGCTTACTTGCACATACCGATTTGGCCCCCGCACCAGAAGTTTCTGAGGTTTGCGGTGTTGGGAAAAGCATTTCCAGTTCAGGGCCTTGCCTTTTGGCCTCGCCACAGCTCCCGAACCTTTTCGAAGGTAATAGTGGTAGTAGCTGCTTTTCTCAGGCGAGAGGGTATCAGGGTTCACCCGTACCTAGACGACTGGCTCATCAGAGCAGACTCTGCAAACAGAGAGCTTACAAGCTACAGCCAGAGTGGTCTCAGTACTGCAATCTCTAGGCTGGGTCGTCAATATGGCCAAAAGTCACCTGACTCCTTCTCGATCTCTAGAATTTTTGGGGGCCAGGTTCGACACAGTCCGGGCTATGTGTTCCTACCCGAGCTAAGGCGGTGCAAGCTTCAGAATCAGGTCCGTCTGCTCCTGAGGATGCCCCGCCCGCGAGCTTGAGACATTGTCCAGCTGCTGGGATCGATGACAGCCACGATGGAAGTGGTACCCTGGGCGAGAGCGCACCTGAGACCTCTACAGTATTCCCTACTCCGGAGATGGTCTCCTATTTCTCAGGATTACCAATGCAGACTTACTTGGCTCCCTGCGGCCCGACCTCAGCATGGAGTGGTGGCTCTCGGACAGCATGCTGCGGCGAGGAATGCCGCTGACGCTCCCCGTTTGGTGCCTAGTGGTAACAGATGCCAGCCTGAAGGGCTGGGGCACACATTGCAAGGGAAGCATGCCCAGGGTCTATGGACACCGAGGAGTCAGAGTGGTCCATCAACCGCCTAGAGTTGAAAGCGTGTTTCAGGCGCTTCTGGCCTTTCAAGTGACCCTGGAGGATTGGCTGTCAGAGTGATGTCGGACAACACTACAACGGTGGCCTATATAATCGACAAGGCGGAACACGGTGCAGAGCACTAGCCGCGCAGCCGAACTTGATTTGCCACTGGGCCGAGCTGCATCTTCAGTGTCTGTCGGCAGCTCATATTGCAGGTCAGAGCAATGTGCAGGCCGATTTATCTGAGCAGGCATCAGATCGATCCAGCAGAATGGAATCTGGCAGACGAAGTATTCCTGCAGATCTGTGCCAAATGGGCAAGCCCGTGATGGATCTAATGGCGACAAGTACCAATACCAAAGTCTCGTGCTTCTTCAGCAGACGGAGAGATCCTCGCTCGGCGGGGTTGGATGCCTTGGCTCAACCCTGGCCTCCGGGTCTACTTTATGTGTTTCCCCCATGGCCCTTGATAGGGCGCCTGCTCTTGCGGATTCGGCTGCACCCAGGAGAAGTGGTCCTCATCGCCCCCAGATTGGCCAAGGAGACCTTGGTATGCAGACCTCCGACAGATGCTCCTGGAGGCTCCTCTGCCGTTACCTCTGGTACTGAACCTGTTGACTCAGGGACCGGTAGCCATGGAGGACGCCGGCCGCTTTGGTCTTACAGCATGGCTATTGAGAGGGCGCAATTGAGGGATAAAGGTTATTCCAATAAGTTATTTCCACTCTCCTGCAAGCCCGCAAGCGGTCCACTTCCGTGGCTTATGCCAGGATTTGGTGCCTGTTGAGTCTTGGTGTGCTTCCAGAGCCATTGCTCCAATGCGGGCTCCTGTCTCGCTGATTCTGGACTTTTTGCAGGAAGGTGTACAAAAAGGCTTGACCTATAATTCCCTGCGGGTGCAGGTGGCAGCGTTGGCCTCCCTTCGTGGTAAGGTGGAAGGTGTGTCTTTGGCTGCTCACCCAGATGTGGCACGGTTTCTTAGAGGGGTGCTTCGGCTCCGACCTCCAGTGCGAGCACCCTGTCCAGCTTGGAACCTGGGGCTAGTTTTGAAAACCCTGCAGGCATCTCCTTTTGAGCCGCTTCGGCAAGCATCGGAGAAAGATTTGACGCTGAAGGCCGTTTTTCTGGTGGCCATTACCTCGGCGAGACGGGTGTCAGAGCTCCAGGCGCTGTCCTGTAGAGACCCATTTCTGCAATTTTCAGAGTCCGGAGTCACGGTTCGGACCGTGCCTTCCTTTATGCCTAAGGTGGTTTCAGCCTTTCACCTAAACCAGCCTCTTTTTCAGAGGAAGAGTTTCTAGAATCTTTTGGGCAGCTGCACCTTTTGGATGTGCGCAGGACTCTGCTGCAGTATCTGCGAGTTACTAACTCTTTCAGGACTTCTGATCATCTGTTTGTTTTGCTATCCGGTTCTCGCAGAGGGTCTCCAGCGTCTAAAGCCACTATTGCCCGCTGGCTCAAAGAAACTATCTTTTCAGCTTATCTGCTGGCCGGCAGGGTTCCGCCTGTAGCCTTTAAGGCGCATTCTACTAGAGCGATTTCTTCCTCTTGGGCTGAAACTGGAGCACTCTCTCTTCAAGAGATATGCAGTGCAGCAACATGGGCTTCTAAGCTCTCCTTTGCCCGACATTACAGGCTGGATGTGGCTGCCAGGAGGGATGCGCGTTTTGGTGCACATGTGCTAGCGCGTGGTGTGGCTTGTTCCCACCCTATCTAGGGATTGCTTTGTTACATCCCATACGTAATGGCTTCATCTGCTTGATGACAAGGAAGGGAAATTAGGTTCTTACCTTGGTAATTTTCTTTCCTTTAGTCATAGCAGATGAAGCCATGAGCCCTTCCTGTATGATTGTCTGTATGCTGTGAATCTGTTTTTCAGGTTCTGTTCTAATTTCCTGAAGTTCCTTCCTTGGGAGAAAGTTGGAAAACAATCTTCAGGATTCATGTTCAGTTTAAATTTAGGAGGATGTGTTCATTCCCTCCAGTGTTTTGGGAGGATGTGTGATTCCCTCCAGGAGGCGCGTGTGTTCCCCTCCACTTATACAATAAGGAGGATGAGTTTATTCCCTCCAGGAGGATGTGCATTCCCTCCTTTATGAGTTCATGCCCTTGTGATGGGCCATCGTTCGCTGTGAGGAAAGCTCTTGTGATTCCCATTGCGGTTTGCCATACTGCTTTGGAAGCTTCAAATACTGAAGAGGCAGTGGAGCTAGCTGGCCAAGAGGGCACTGTGAAAGTTTGAGTGCTCTCTATCTCCCCTGCTGGTTGATGGACATAACCCATACGTAATGGCTTCATCTGCTATGACTAAAGGAAAGAAAATTACCAAGGTAAGAACCTAATTTTCCCTTATGCTATATCTGGAAAATACATCTATTTAAAAACGTATCTATACTTTGAAAAAAAGTTTTTAAATTCCATACAAACTTTCCTTGATTTCATCATTTATTCTTGCCTCTGAAAGACACTGGTGCATGCTTGGTGTATAAAAAATACAATCAGCAAATCAAATTTTAAAAGACTTCAACCAATCAAAATGTTTTTCCAAGCATATACAGGGGGCCCTTTTTACAAAGAGGGCTTACCACTCGCTAAAAGGGAAGTACCGCCGGGCTACCACAGCAGCCTGGCGGTACTTCCCACCTCCCACTGCGCCATGTATTTTAGTGATTGCAGAGATCACTCCGTCTGCCAAAGCTAAGTGATGTTTTTATGCAAGATAAATATACAAGAAAATTAAGAAAAAGTATAAGATGTGCAATCACTAAAATGCATGGGTGGATTATATCAACATTATTTTTGCATGAGAGAGCACTAAATTTAAAATTGTCAAGAATGTTTAAAAGGAAAATAGAGGTTTTTGGCCAATGATAGATCCTGTGAGCTGTGTGAAGAAGTATGATGTGTTTGTTGGTGTGAATAGCAAACACTTTTTTCAGAATATCACAGCCAGCTGAGGTCTTTTTTCCTCTATTTTTCATTGCTCCTCCTGCATATTGCTGGGGTTACTTTGTGGCCTGATGCTCCTAAGATTATTGGGCCACAAAGCAGCAGGCTGATGCTCCCGGACTTACTTAGCAGGGTACTCCTCAGTTTCCAGGCCCCCTCTCCCAACTGAAGCTTCCTCCCCGGGTCAAGCCCCACCACCCCTCCCCAAAGTTCCTCCCATTACCCCAGCTCTACTTCGAAGGTAGCCCTTGCCTCCTCTAAGGGCTACCTTTAGATCAGTGATGGGGGAAGGGCTTTCAGGCAGAAGCAATGCCAAAAAGCAGGCCTAAATTAGAAGGATTGGTGCCAGAGTGGTCACCTCTTAGAGGTATATTCATTGACACAGATTAAATGGATTTTGCCGTCTAATTCATGTATAAATTTAAGCCAGTTGAATACCAGTCCCATTCTGCACATATTGAAAAGCTCCCATAGTCTTCATTGGCAGGCAAGGTTAGTATTATATCTGGGGAAATACAGTAATTTAAAATTTAGATAAGTATAAGTGAGTGAGTATTTTACTGCATCCTGTGTAATGTTGGAAAAAAACCTGTTCAATCTCTAGGAGCGAGAACAAGAACTGGAACAGCTGACCAAAGAGCTGCGTCAGGTCAATCTTCAGCAGTTCATCCGGCAAACAGGAACAAAGGTTACAGTGCTTCCAGCAGAACCGACTGAGGTGGAGGTGTCACAAGCCGAGAGTGAGAAAGGTACAGTTTGCATGGGTGAACACCCTCCTCTGTGCCACAGAGCTGCCTGGCCTCACAACTATAGCACCCACACACAAACCCCACTTTGAGTCTCCTCCTTTGGACATTACATATTTATCTGAATTTGATTCACACTTCTTTCAGTAGTAGTCCAAGGTGAGTTACATTCAGGTATACTAGGTATTTCCCTGTCCCCAGAAAGCTTACAATCTAAATTTGTACCTGAAAGTGGAGGATTAAGTGATTTTTATGCAAGCTCACAGATAGCAGCAGTGGGATTTGAACCTGGTTTTTCTGGTTTTTAGCCCAGGGCTGTAACCACTAGGCCACTCCTCCATTGCACCCTGAGTACCTGAATGTACACATGCACATTGTTACCCTGCATAGCTGAACTTCATCTGACTTGAGGAAGGAAACTTCAGGAAAAGGATGCTGGAAAGATAGGCGCAGAAGGGTACAGATCGTTTTGAAAATAGGATCTAATGATTATTTTATTAATGGAGCACAAAGGCACTGTTAAATGAGGCCATATTCAAAGGGCCTAAATGCCTAACTTTGAGAACTGGGCTCCTAAATTTATCTTTTGAAAGTTTTCTACACTGACTCCCAGCTTCTATATAGTATAACTTGAGCTTCGCGTGTAAATCTGGGTGTGTTCTGATTTGTGCTGTGCAACTCAATTGGTTACAAGCCAATCAGTGCTGATAATTGGATGTTAAGTAATTATTGGTACTAATTGGCACTAATTAGAATTTACATGCACTACTCACTAAGCATATTCTATAACGTAGTCCGATCCCAAAAGCGGGTGTGGCAGTGAGAGGAGCATGGGTGGGTCGTGGGCATTTCTAGGATTTACTTGCAGTGTTCTAGAATAACCTGCTGTGCACCTAAAATTAGGTGTGGGCATTTGCACCAGGTTTTCATTGGCGTGATTTACTGCGCCTAAATTCTAGTCGCGTGGATGGGCTTAGGTGTATGCTGTAAACAGTGCCTAACATTAGGTGCATCTTATAGAATATACCTAAGTGTGTTTTTGATCAGCTTCAATTTTTTAGGCACCATAAATATAATTAGGGTCTTGAGTGTCTAAATTTATGCTCCTAGGGGCCATTTGCTAAAATGTGGTAAGTTTTTGTATTTACTACTACTACAAGTCATTTCTATAGCGCTACCAGTCATACGCAGCGCTTCACAACACCTTATTGCAGTAACGGCAATAAGGTGTGGTACAAAGCCTATACAATAAATGTAGAGGGCATGCCCAGTATCTGCTCTGCATTTACTACACAAGTGCATTTACTTACTTGACCCAATGAGACCATCACTGCCAGGGGCATGTTAGGAGCAGTTTTTACACATTGGCTCCCATGGTCCAGGCGACTTACATTAAAGCGTGTCTACCAGAACTGGGATGGCAAAGGGGTGGTAAGCTATTTTTTTGGTGATGCCTATGATTATTGGTGCGAGTTACTTGGAGTAAACTGCAATTAGTGCAAAATGCCACAGCTCAGATGGCAGCCGAAGGTAGGAAAGGACTACTTCCCATGTTGGTTTCACTCCCCAGGCTCTGATTAAGCATCTGGTGATTTCTGAGGCCTTCAATGTTGATGGCCTGTCTAGGGCACTGAGGTCCAGTCAAGGGCTTAACATTTGTACACCTCTACTAAAAGTTGTTCGGTGGGTGAAACTTGAAATAGAACATTTACTAGAGCAGTTTCAAGATTATTGGTTTTAGTAGTTGATTGTAATGCATAGATGTGAGTATTTATGCCATTGATGTATAACATTTTTGTAGTTCCCTACCCTATACATCTGACTGGATGAAATGGTGGGTAAAAAATATATAAAACGTTAAATTAAGAGTTCCTCCACACTTGTATAACCAAGTAAGTGAGCAAGTCATTCTTAGGGGCCCTTTTACTAAAGTGGAATGGGCAGTCCATGGTCATCCCCTGCCTATTTCACACTCTGTAACAGGGTATGCAGTTAACATGTGAATTAACGCATTATGCAGTAACAGTTACCACTAACACTGCATGCAAATTCATGCGATACCTGCTTCATGCATTAGTAAAAGGGTCCATTAGAAACAAGTGAAAAATCAAACATGTTAGTGAACTTTAACATACTTAGTTGTAACTTTAATCTCTTATTCCTTTATTATCTCATTGTGCAAAGCTCTGCTACCTTCTGCTTGGAAGTGCCCCACTCTCCCTAAATCAGTCAGGAGAAGCAGACTTGGTTCTTGATGTGATCTAGCTCAGAGCTGGATTAACAAATCAGACTAGGCTCTGAGCTGAGTAACCACTGGTTCATTCTGAGAGTAGAATTCAGATTCATGATCAAAATAATAAAAGTAACAATACAGGTTTATATATATATATATAAATCCCAACCACGTATCTTAATCTCCTTTCTTATTTAGAGACATTTCAGTCTGGATCCTTGAAACGGCCTGGTACAGCCAGACAACTGCCCAGTAATCTGCGGATCCTTCAGAATGCACTATCTTCTGGATTTAATCCCGAGGGTATCTACGTATAACAATATACTGGAGATACCCCATGAAAGTACCAAGGATGCTAGGAGCTTCTTCCACTTCCATTTTGCTAATGCTGAACATTGCGTAGACGTGTTTCTACTTGGGGAACCTCCATCCTCATCCTACACCACTTGGAGCCATACCAACTGCACTGAAGCCGAAAAAAAAGCTCTAGAAGTATGCTGCCATAAAGAAGCAATTGGGGTGTTTTGTTTTTTTTTTGTTTATCACTAAACAGCAATGATAGTACAGCAGATCACATATTTGCATTACTGCTACTAGAAATGTATTGAAAAGTATTATTGCATTGGTTTCCACAGTTTTGTATTCTGCATGCAGGCAAGACCTAAAAGAGAACCACCAGGCTTACAAGACAGTATCACACTTGAAAGTCAAAAACAAGCAGTGTTTTATGGAGGAAGGTGTTTGCAGCTGTAATACTGCAACTATAGTGATTTAACTCTAAATTATTTTGCATTATATTTTCTGTTCAGAGTGTCACCAGTGATAACTCATCTTGAAACCCACCTGTTGGGTTTTCTGGAAGCTCCTGGTCGATTCTAGGCATGCGGTTTTGGGACCCCTGTAGTGTTTGAAAGCAAAGAACAAACCTAAGATGGGAAAACGTGTTTCTGTTGACCTTATTTATTGGGTGAATGAATGTTGACATCCATTTTGGATGTTTTTTTTAAATTTGTGATTAATTAACCTTCTTGGTCTGAAAGGATAATTTTTTATTACATAGATATGAATGTCCAGGATTTCAGCAGGAATATGGCTGGAATTTAAACTTTGTTTTTAACATAACCACTAGTCTTTGGATGAATTAAGATACATTTGACACTTCCATGCCTACTTCTATTTGGGGAAATAGTTTCCAAAGATCCATATTAGACCTGGAGAAAACAGGATTCTTTGCAGGCAGTGCTATATTTTGCTGGGCCAGCACACAAATGATCCACTCATGCAGAACAACATCTTTTTATTCTTATTACCTGCCTAATGAAAGGCGTGACAGCCTGCAAAGAAACTAACATATGGCTGAGGATATGCTGGCTGGATTGTTTTGTCTTACATGAAATGCACAGATGTGGTACCTGGCTTACAGAACAATCAACTTCCTGTGGCAACATCTTACCTTTTTCCTGTTGGTCCACTAGAATGCATGCCAGGTTTGCAGTGTGTATCCTCTCCTTTCTGCATCATTTCCAGCAATTCATTCTACAGCGTTTTTTGCACACTCTAGAACACATCCTGGACTAACACATATTGCAGTGTGTTAGGATCTCTGGCTCACTGACTTGGAGAAAAAGAACTGCTTTATGCAATTATCCAATGCTGGGAAGGGGGAAGAAGCCCTCTTGTTCTGAGGTCAGCCAGAACAATTGTTGATGTCTATATCTGAAGAAATTTAGGAGTCCTTTTACAAAGCCGTGGTAAAAAGTGGCCTGCAGTAGTGTGGGCATGTCTTCTAGGCGCGTGCTGGGCCATTTTTTACTGTGGCTGGGAAAAAGGCTATTTTTTTAACGGGCCTGCGCTAATATTAAAACTAGTACGCATCCATTTATGGCCTGAGCCCTTACTGCCACCTATTGACTTAGCGGTAAGGGCTCATGCGCTACCCACATGGTAACCATGCATCGCACACCAACATGGGCGCGCTGCTGGTTACCGTCTGGAACACCCCTCGCGGTAGAAAATAGAAAATGATTTTCTACCGTGGGATTGGGCGCATTCCAAACTCAGAATTACCGTTGGGCACATGTACTACCCGGCGGTAGTGTCAATTGGGCATTAGCCCTCCCGCACCTTTGTAAAAGGACCCCTTACAGCCTGATGTTCAAAACAATTTAGCCGGCCGCTGACCAGTAAAATCACTTGGTCGGGTGTAGTCACTGATATTCAGCAGCACTTAACCAGCTAATTGCCGTTGAATATTGCGGTTAGCGCCGAACACAAAGCTGGCTGTGTTGGGGACATTGCAGGGGTGGAGTCAGCACTTGGCCGCGTAAGCGCTGATATTCAGCACTTAAGCGACCAGGGTTAACCAATAAAAGGGACCACATAAAACTCTGTCTTATTTTTATGTGGTAACCCATGGCTGATGAAGTGATGATTATTGACTTAGGGACCCTTTTACTAAGGTGTGTAGGTGCCTATGCGCGTCCAATGCACGTCAATTTGGAACTACTGCCTGGCTACTGCGTGCCTCAGGCGGTAATTCTATTTTCTACGCGCATCCGAAAATATTTATTTTCTACGTCGTGGCACTAACTGGGTGGTAGTCAGCAGTGTGCACGCGCTGACAATTACCACCTGGTTAATGCGTGAGACCTTACTGCTAAGTCAATGGGCGGCAACACGTCCATTTTGCCCTCCCCCCCCCCCCCCCCCAAAAGGCCTTTTTTGCAGGCACGCTGAAAAATGGGCCTGCGGTCGTCCAATACACGTGCCTACAACAGCGCAGGCCTTTTTTTGACACACCTTAGTAAAAGGACCCCTCAAGCGGCTATGTGTTAGCCAACTTAAGAATAACCAGATATTCAAAGCTGAAGCCTGCACAGGCCACTACTTTGAATATTTGGGAATAACAACATCGGCGGTGAGCAAACTTCTCACTGCTGACAACTGAATATTGACCCCTTAAGTATCAGAAAACCTGCAGAACGATATTCAGCCGTGGCAGTTAGTGTTCGTTTTAAATGCGAGCCGCCACACTTAATTTATACCTGGCTATTAGGTGCCATTATCTGGGAATTGGGCGGCAGAGCCACGATTATTCAGGTAATGGTGCCATGCTGAATATCGTCAGTCTTTTAACTGCCAGCTCTGCACAGGCTGTAGCTCGGAACCTCCTCACTGTTATCGAGAAAGCACTGGGACAGCCTGTAGAAATTTTCAGCTGCACTGTCTGGACAATGCAAGTGTTCCCTGGTCAGCAGCCCTTATCCAGGTAGCAGCATCTGCTACTTGGATAAATGCCGCTGAATATCAGGCCACTGGATTTCAATTTCTCCCAATAGTAAGATACCAGATGTTTCAGCCATAGGAATTTTTGAAAAAATATTGTATTTTTACATTTGGTGGCATGCTGTTACTGCATTGAGGATTTAAATTAGGGTCAAAACAAAAGTAGTTACCACTTCTGTTAAGTTCAGTGAACTCTTTTATCAAGTTGAAGTAGCTGTTATTCTGTGCTAATTCTGCAATTATCACCCAATTGAAATAAGCAATAATTCTTGTCATATGTTCCTTTTCGGTTTATATGTTCATATTGGGAGCAGTACTCAAAACCTTTGCACAGATAAATATGTCTTTACATGCATAAAAAGGCCCTTTGAAAAGTTTTGTAGCAATGCAAAATGTACCAAGGTACCCATGCTTGCCACTTGCTACAGATTTTCAAAGGGAAATTCCATCAAGCGTTTCCTTTAGAAAATGAGCTTGTATTCCTTACCAGGTAGAATGTAAGCACTTCAGAATGAGCCAGGACCTCGTATGGAGTGTCAGTGCACAGCTCCCACGGAAACCACTCAGTGGTATGTCCATGCCTGAGATATTGTAGACACAGAGATCACAAAATCCCTTTAGCTAGGGTTACCAAATTTTCCCCAATAAAAAAGAGGACACATACCCCACCCCCACCCCGTCACACCCCTGCTCCACCCCCTGTCACTTTGACATCCCCCCCCCAAAGAAAGCCAGATCCCCTCTCTCTTTTTCCCATGTTATCCCCTCCCCAATTTTCCAGCCTCCCTCCCCTCCACCCACATGACTCCATTCACTACCCCTCCACTCCTGTACCTTAATGCAGTGCCCTGGTGGTCTAGCGGCCTCTTTGGGGCAGGATAGAGCCCCCTCTTTCCTTCCCAGTGCAGCTGTAGACCTCTCTTGCTCCCGGTGTCGATTCAGAATGGCTGCCGAGATCTCATTCAAGCAGTAACCTTGCAAGACTTCTGCGGAAGTCTCGCGAGGCCGCCGCTTGAACTCTCGACTGCCATTTTGAATCAGCGCCAGGAGCAAGAGAAGTCTAAGTTGTGCAGGGCAGGAAAGAGGGGGTTCTTTCCTGCCCTGAAGAGGTCACTAGACCACCAGGGCATCACACTGAGGCCCCCCGCCAGCCTGCCCGTTCTTCCGCAAATCCGGACAAACGGGCAGGCTGGCAAAATCTGCCCTGATGCTTAGCCGTGTCCTCAAAAAATGGGCATGTCCGGGTAAATCCAGACATATGGTAACCATACCTTCAGCTACATTCACCCCTGTAATTGCTGTGCACTTCCTACAGGATGTAGTAAGGATAATATATTCTAGAGTATCATCCCTGCAACCAAGCTACAAAATGCATCTTTTGTCCTACGGTAACAATCACTGGATCTGAGAAACAGCATTATAAATGGTAAATACTCATTTCCTGCAATTAGGTTGGCAAACTATGATCCTGCCTCCTTTCAGTTCAGATCCTGCCTGTATTTACATCAACTGCTAGCAATTTATAATGTGGCTAGAGAAATGTTCCAGTTGCAGGTTAGGGCTGCCTATGGTTTTACATGCACAAGCCAGCATGTTTGTAGCTGAACCCAACATAATCTTTGTAACATAGGGAAGACAATTTTCAAAACCTTTATGTGATCAAACATGTTTTCCTGCGTACAGCAATATTTTGAATATTGCCCAGTACAGGGGCATAGCCAGACCTCACAGTGGGAGGGGGCCAGAGCCTCATGTTGGGGGCACATTTTGAGTGCCGCCCCGCTGCCCCCCCCACCTTGCCTCCTCGCCACTTTTCCTCACAAACAAATACCTTTGCTGGCGGGGGTCCCCAGCCCCCACCAGCCAAAACCTTCTTCAGCGCTGGTCTCCGGTGCAGCCACATTCGCTGCCTGCCCCCTGCTCTTCTTTCTTCTTGCTCCTCCTGTCCACAGGAAGAGCAAGAAGAAAGAAGAGCAGGGGGCAGGCAGCGAACACTGCTGTGCCGGAGACTGGCGCTGAAGAAGGCTTCGGCTGACGGGGGTTGGGGACCCCTGCCAGCCGAACCAGGGGCCCGGACAATATTTGCAGGGGCCCAGGCCCCCGTGGCCCCTCGTAGCTATGCCCCCTGGCCCAGTATATTGAGTATTTTGTATATGTGGCTAAAAGCACATTCTAGAAGTGAAAAGGGGCAGAGCTGAGGGTGGGACTGCAGCATGAAAGTAAAGTTCGGGTGCAGGGATTTAATTTTGAACTCCTTCATACTTTACTGTATTTACTTTGCAGCTGCTTCAGAGCCATTACAAACTATGAGGCTGATGCAGAAAGCTACCGCGGACTACAGTGCGCCCTTAACGGGCAGTTTTGGCCACTTTGCTGAAAGGGCTTCTGTGCGGCCGAGGTAGACATCAGTGCACAGCATCTTAAAATGCATGTTAAATAGCTGATTAAGCTACACCGCAAGGGTCTGAAGGCCAGAAACCTACTGCCAGGTCTGAGGCTGGCGTGGAGCCCCCATGGTCAGCATCAGATATACCCCCATCCCATCTGCTGAAATTGTCTGACTCAGTTCCCTCTCCCACAACCGGCTTCTTAAAAAAAATTCCTCTGCGGCACCCCTTTCCCCGACTTGACTATTCCTTCCTTCCTCCCCCAAAAAGCCATTCTCTCCCACAACCAACCAAAAGAATCCACCCCCCAAAAGGAGAAGTTATCAATGTGGGTTACCTTTGTGGCAAAATAACCCATCTTAACAACAGCCCGGGTTAACTTCCCCTTAAGTGGCGCGGCCCCTAGAAGACCTGATATCATGCTCTTCTTTTGGATGGATAAGCAGTCAGTGCTTTTTTGAATAGCCAGCTACAAGCTCATTTTCAACTAAAATCTTAGGCTCCCAAGTTTGGCTAAAAATGTACAGAACTTAGCAGGTCAAAGTCTGAGAGGCACGTTAATAACATATAGGACCATTTCTGTTTCTTCTGCCTAGGCATTGCCTAGTGCTCTTGATCAATGTAAACCACAGGCTTTTAAGGAGGTAAAAATGAGTAAGTAGCAGCAGGCATTTTTTGACCTCCAGATATGAACATTGATCTGTATATTGTATAGCTACCACACAAATATCTCATTCAAATCCTCTCAAAGTGAGTATATATTAGTAAGTATTCATACTTTTTCTTTTTTAATGTTCTATAATATATTGATCAGTTAATCAGCATCACATAAAAAAGGAAGGCTGTGGAATAGAGTTGCTGTAGAGAAGATCTGGCACTTTGATGCCAGCTGAAAGTTAAGTACTGGCTCGTTTTTTGATTTGAAATAAACGCATCACTTAAAGAGTTCAGGGAGGTTTTTTTAAGCCAATGATGACAATGTGAACTCCGTGTAATGTTCGGCTTTTCGCCTTAAAGGATTCAGTTGAGGCTTTTTCCTTCCATTTTTATGTGATGCTGATTAACTGATCAATATATTATAGAAAATGTAAAAAGAAAAACAAATATGAATACTTACTAATATATACTCACTTTGAGGGGATTTGAATGAGATACGTGTGTGCTATAACTATCCTCGTGAACCCATGACTACTATTATGTATCCTGTTAAGAGCAGTGAGAGGAAGAGGTAATGAAAGTGGTTCATACCCTCTGAATACTTTTCCTTTATGGTAGAAACAACTGAATGAAGAATGCAGAATAGAAATTGTATAGGTGTGGAAAGGTTGATTTTTTTCCACTCAAACATGTTGGTCTTGTGTGGCACCAGCTACTCATGCCCTACCACTTGCTAAGGTATTGGTATTTTAGTTTCTAACTGGAAAAAAAAAAGACAAAAGACAATTTTTGTGTGCGTGATTCCTCTGGAACTTAGATACAGTATATTGTAGTTACCTCATCAATTATTAATATTCTCCTTCTCTGTATCTGGCTTTCATGTGTTTATGCTGCATTTACGTAGACTCGAGGACTAGAAGCTTTCAATTCCTTTAAACACCAATATCTCCTCTAGAATGTACCACAAATGAGGGAAAACAAATTGGAAGTCCTATACACCCAAAGAGTGTACAGATAAAGCTGTTGTGCTTTGCCCCCAGACCCAACTCCGTATATCTTCCCCTTCCGGAACAGCTACCTCAGGGTGGCCAACTGCAAACTCCACAGTTCTGGCTGCCATTAGCAGCTGTTCCTTGCCATAGCGCCCTCTACTGGTAATTGCCAGTTCAAGTGCTCTGGGTGCTGGTACTTTTCCTCTTAACAGTACCTTCTCATCCAGGTTATACAGATGCCTGTATCTGAGCAATGGCTGCAGACTTTATTGACATATTGCCTCTGTGCATTGTGGTGCACAGGACTGCAATCAAGGGGTTTATATATAGACAGATTGATGGACATGACCAGGATATAAGGTGTTTTTATGCAGAATAAATTCCTCAAAAGGAAATAGTCATAATATTGTTTTAATTGCCAACTGTATTATCAACAAAACAAATGTCTAAGACCCTCATACCAAACAGCCAGTAAGCAGAGATGGATTTGTTACTTAAGTAAAAAGTAGAAGTTATGGCTTCAAAAGTAGTGAAGTAAAAGTATAAAGTCTTATACAAAAAAAATACTTAATAAAGTACAGCTCTTACAACTACTTTTTTACTACAGAGTAAAAAGTATTCTTAACAAGTTGGACCACAGAATCTAGTATGTTTACAAGCTAACTTCCAGGGAGTCACACAAGGTCCTTCCTAGGATAAAACACCCTGAACATTGCAGTGGGCAGAAGAACATTAATTCACCTATTGGAAAACAAAACAAACTGAGGGCTCCTTTACAAAGTCGCAATAAATGCATCAAAGCTCATAGGAACTGAATGGGCTTTGTCGCATTTGCCATGCAGGAATCGGTACCACTGCTTTGTAAAAGGTAGAGCCCTGAATTAGTACAGATCAGTCCTACACAGACATTTGATGCTGACAGAACACCTGGCCTTTTTCACACATGAAGTATAAAATAAGTAACCACAAACTAAAAATAGAACTATGTAGACAAAAATTAAACTGAACCCTAAGAAACCATACTCAGCATACAGTGCAAAATGAAAGAAACACAAACAGTGCACATTGGTAGATCTGTGGGCTGCTCAAAATGGGCCCCTCCCTCTCCCTCCCTCCCTCCTTCCCTCCCTCCCCATAGCATCCGACATTCCTGCCGTTCCCTCCCTTTCCCAAGGTGTCCTTCCGCAGCCAGCTCTCATAATGTTTCAGCCCTCCTACCACATCACCTTTTTTTACAGCCCCCTCTGCACACACACCACAGCCCTCCCCCATGCCTCATCCATCATTTTTACAGGCCCCCTCCTCCCACTCAACGGATGGGCTTGGCTGGTTAGGCTTGACTGGCTAGCCCTGGGTTTCCCCTTTTTTTTACAGCCCACCCCCACTCACTGGCTGGGCTTGACTGGCCCTGAGATCCCTTTTATTACACCTCTCCCCCTCATCAGCTGGGCATAGCTGGCCGCTTTGGACTGGAAGGAAGCCCACTCCTTCCTGCCCACTATCGCTGCTCTCCGCAATACCACTGCATATTCAAAATGGCCACCACAACCTTAAGCGGCGGCCTTACAAGACTGCTTGTAGCTTGAAGTCTCTGTGGCCATTTTGAATATGCAGCAGTATGGCAGAGAGCAGCTGTAGCGGGCAGGAAGGAGTGAGCTTCCTCCCTGCCCAGATGAGGCCACTTGACCACCAGGAGTGTAAAGGTAGGCTCAGGGAGGGCAAGCAGCCTTCCTTTTATTTACCCTGCCTCTGCTTAAACCCGATTGGATACCACGGTCCCTGTTCCTGCGGTATCCAAATGGGTTCAAGCAGAGGCAGGGGAAATACTAAAAAAAAAAAAAAAATACTGTCTTAACTTGTTCTTCATTACTAAGTACAAAAGTATTGCTTATTTGTATCAAGTTGCAAGTAAAAAGTATTGCAAAAAATGTAACTTGTTACAAGTAAAAGTACTGAAAATTGTACTTAAGTGCTCTAATGATGTAGAAGTAAAATATTTAAGAGAACGGAGTTTCCTGTTGAAATGTGGATGAGGTCAGCAGAAAGTACTTGGTATTCATGTAGTTTTGCATCTGCTTCAAACAGGATTGGCCCAAGGGCATCTGACACCCTAGGGAAAACTTCAGCCATGCACCCCTCATGCTAGGGTGGCTCAATTCTCACTTCCTCATCTAGCTTCTCCCCTTTACACTCCCCCCCCCCCCCCCCCCAGTGGTGTCTAGCATTTCCTTCCTTCCTTCCCTCCCTATTCCCCCTTCACCCACCTGACCATGGTATCCAACATCTCTCTCCTTTCCTATTCAACACTCTTCCCTGGGATGTCGAGAATCTCATTCCTTCCCTGTTGTGTCCAGAACTCCCAAACTGACACCAGTGTGGCAGTCAGCCTGCCAACAAACACAACACTGATCGCACCTGGTGTGAGGCCTTAAGCTTGGATTCAGCCCCTTCTGAAAATGGAAGTTTGAAAGAGGCAGGACCTGTCAGGTCTTGAGCATGCACATATGCTGAAGTGGGCGCAGTGAGTGTTGTGTTAGCAAGCTGACTGACATATTGGTGCCGCTGCAGAGGTGGTAAGTAAGAGAATAGAAGCTGCTGAACAGCTTGAGGGGAAGATGGGGAGATGAGCACAGGCACGTGCCCACCGCAAATTGTGCCACTCTGGTCATGACTAGGCTGCCTAGTGATTGGGCCAACCTGGCTTTGAAATTGGTACAAATATACATGCTGAAAGTGAGAGAGGAGCAGTCAAAATTTGAAACTTTCATATCCCACCTAAAACAGCACCATCATTTGGCACATTGCGAAGTATGAATTTCTATCACCCAACATGCTTGCTTCTAGCCACATTCAGAAAGAGCAATAATTGCATCCTGTTTTTACATGTTTCACCATGGAAAATCCTTTGAGTATTGCCATCTTGGTGCTTGGCATGAAAGTCATTAACTACGTTGGAGGTGTCAAGAGTTCTGCCTTCTCTTTTCAGTATTGCATTTTTACAATAAAGCTTTAGAAAGCCAGTACCTGCAAGCTGCAATGGCTCTCTCTGCTCCAATGTTGCACCCCATTTACTAACCTGTGTGAAGGTTTTGCCTTTATGGCATGGTAATCACTGGGGGAAGGGGGGGGGGGGACAGTGCCGTGTGGTTAGCTACTTTGTTAACTGTATGGCTTTATCTGCTATGTTAACAGTTTAATGTGTATTATCTCCAAGTTAAGCGAGCGAGAGTCTTCCAACTGCATTGCTGCCATTGGGGGTGGTTCTCCAATATTGGGTTTTCAGTCGCTAGGGACAGGTAGGTTCCCTGGACGCCTGCAGAGCTTTCCTGGCCCTCACTATTGAAAATGTGATAGTGAAACAGCTCCACCCACTGGTAGGATTGTAGGTGGAGGACTTCTGATCCGCTTAAATGTGCAGTTCACGCCCATTCCATGCTCCCTTAAATGTGAGG
This sequence comes from Microcaecilia unicolor, assembly GCF_901765095.1. Classification (NCBI taxonomy): domain Eukaryota; kingdom Metazoa; phylum Chordata; class Amphibia; order Gymnophiona; family Siphonopidae; genus Microcaecilia; species Microcaecilia unicolor. The sequence goes on from NC_044039.1 coordinate 95,601,514, forward strand.
TGATAAATGCAGAAATTATGTATACTAACTGCTAAGGTGCCTTGTTGACTGTTAACATGGCCCCATGTTAATTGCTAGTGTGCATTAAGTGCCATATTACCATCTAATACAACTTTCTTTGTGTGCTGTGAAAGCCGTGTAACAGACAGGTTGTAACTTACAGTTAATTTTGTTATGTTCTGCTAATACCATTTACATGGTTCACAGTGGATTACAGAACGAACACTAGGCCATAAAAACATCTAGGATGTAACAAATATAGGAAGAAGGAAAAACAAAAAGAAAGTCAACAAAGCTAGCTCTTCTACTTTTTAGCCACATACTCCGAAAACAATAAAGTTTTAAGACCTTTCATATACATATCATAAGATGATAGACGATGTAAATTAATAGGTAAAACTCTCCAAAGTTTAACTGCCTGATAAGCAAAGAAACTTGTAAAATATTTCTTCATGAGAATACTCTTAGGACTTGGAAAATCAAGCAAAATAAAGATGGAAGTGGGTTTAATGTCAGTAATGAAATACCTGGAGGGTAGTCAGTAGGAGTGGAGTAATCTAATGGTTAGTGCAGTGGGCTAAGGATCTGGGGAACTAGGTTTGATGCCCACTGCAACACCTAACCTTCAATTGCCCCAGATACAAAAGCTTAGATTGTGAGCCCACTAGGGACAGAGAAAGTACCTGCTTATAATAAATGTAAACCACTTGATGTACCACAAAAAGGCAGTATACCAAATCCCATTACCCCTAAGATTGGAAAATAATCCAGGCAGATCAGTTCCACCTGTCTGCTCTTAGTGGTATAGATTCTCAACTCAATGCATGATCTGCAGCAGCTTACACAGGAGCAATGCAACACTCATTAACTGTGAACACAGAAATAAGCTTTTGATATCACTGCTTAAGTGCAAGAAAATTTTTTGTATTATATGTAATTATACTATTTTTCTTTCAATGTCATATTTCAAGAACATATATAGTATCTATATATAAATATATTATTTCCTTAAATTGTTACACATTGTTATGAAATATAGATATTTAACTATATCAGTTCTCTTGTAATATATCCTGTACAATAAACATCCTCAATCACTGAGACTTGCTGCTTTGTGAGAGGAGTGTACATCAGACTTTCAAATGAACTGTCATAGAATTGTATGTAAAATCTCTATCTCAGATAGAATCTTTGTCCAACAGAGCAGACGTCCAATTCCATCTAGAGCAGATTGTGGTAAAAAGGATATTGTTGGTTACCTCCCTTTCCCATGTACATCAAGGTGAGGCACAGTAAATCGCAAGTAATACAATTCAGTATATACATTGTATTAGTTAAAAACACAATGTAATACATTCTATAAACAGTCATAATTTAAAAAGATAATTGGGAACCCTCACACAACTTACAACAGTGAAATAAGAAAACCTACATAAAATCCTTTATTTTAGAAGTCCTCTTTTGTGATTTATATGCAAACTAGTAAAAAAGGCCCATTTCTAGAACGAATGAAACGGGCACTAGCAAGGTTTTCCTGGGAGTGTGTATGTTTGAGAGAGAGAGCCAGAGTGAACGTGCGGGTGTGTGACAGAGTGAGACTGTCTGTGTGACAGTGTGTGTGTGAGAATGAGAGTGTGTGACAGGGCCCCCTCCCCTGTTCCTAATGCCCCCCACCCCGTTCCCTCCCCTCCTTTTCCTCCTCCTTCCCACACTTTGGGTTCCTTAAGGCTTTCAAAAGTCTATGTACCCCCGTGGCCCTAACGCCCAGTATCCGGATACCCCACCACTTTCCTCTTCACCCCTCCCCCAAGATGTAATACTTTCACGTCCTTCATTTTTCAAAAAAAAGTGTCCTATCTACCCTGTGTTCAAATGCCTGGCATTCAGATTGTGTTCCTCTCGTAAATTTTCATTTCTTTCATTCATTCAGAACTTGCCCCCCCCCCCCCCCCCCCGAACACTTTTGTTCCTTCTGTCTTTTAAAACTCTCCTATGTACCCTGTGTGCTAATGGCCAGCATTCAGATTGTTTTCCTGTCCCAAATTTGCATGTCTTTCAGTGGTTCAGAACTCCCCCCTCCCCCCATTTAACACTTTCGGTTCCTTCAGTCTTTTAAAACTCTCCTGTCAACCCTGTGTCTTAATGGCCAGCACTCAGATTGTTTTGCTTTGCCAAATTGTCTGTCACTGAGGTCAGTGCGTACCTGCCTAGCAGACCACTTCCGGCAGGCACGGTCCCAGGCACATCCTGTTGGAGGTGAGAATTATTATATAGGATCCTTATCATGTATAAATATAAAGTGAGCGTGCTGGGGGTGTGGTTTGGACAGGTCAAACATTACATGAGTATTCCTCATTTCATGAAGGAAATGCAAATTTAGGCTTGTCTAAAGTGCTCATTTCGGCCAGCCCTTTATAGGAGAGATTAAGGAAGTTCACCCCTTTAATCCCTGTTGCCTATTTCTCCCTCCAGATAGACTATAAATAAATAAGGATTGTGGCCCCTGTTGGCAGTTAGTGGCATGTATACATGTAGGTTTGCAAAATGGCAGGTGTACACTTGTACGTATAGGCAGTCACGTGTAAGTTGCAAGCTGAAATAAACAGAGGACACGTGGTATACTTTATGAAACAGATGCCCTCACCGCATGTGCCGGCAAATGCATATGCACTCTTGCTCTATGTTCTCTGTTAAAATGGGCCTTCACAGTAATCTAATTTCCCTCTAGTTGTCCTTGTCTCGGAATCAATATAGATAATTTTTCATAAACCAATGTCATAAAATCTCAAAAAAAGTCAGGTCTTGATCTTTCTCAATCTTAAATGATGTAGATATTGTCAGTCTTACCACTCCTCCCAAGATGCCCAAAGAGCACAACCCACCCATGCCCCTCTCATGGTCACACCCCCTTTTAAGATCTGTACGCTAAGAAAGTTGCACATGTAAATTCTAATTAGTGTCGATAATTGCTTGTTAGTGGCCAATTATCAGTGCTGATTGGCTTAAGTTGCATGTGCAATTTGACTGCGCACGCAACTCCAGTTGCCATATATAGAATCCGGAGGATAATACATGCACATAAATTGGCACCTCTAGGTGGCTGATGCCATGCACTGGCACCAATTCTATAACAGCGCCTGTGCACCAAGATGCTGTCATAGAATACTAGCTTAAGTTGATGTGGGTGCGCACTTACACTATCTCAATGGCAGGTATAAATGAAAGCCAATGTTGGGCTGACTTCTACAGTCTGTGCCCTGTTGGAGGCTGAATTAGATTTGGATGGGCCGGAGTGGAGCTTTTCGGGGGCTTTGACAACAGCTTCAGAAATTTCAGAAGGCGGCCAGTGCTGGGTAGACTTCTACGGTCTATGCCCTAAAAATGGCAAGAATAAATCAAGAACAGGTATACATACCACATATAATGTGTTTATCTTATTGGGCAGACTGGATGGACTGTACAGGTCTTTATCTGCCAGCATCTACTATGTGACCATGTGACGCACATAAGTAATAGTATTCTATAAGTTATGTGCATCACTTGTCGTCACACTCATAGAATACCACCTACAGCATATTCACGCATTGCAACCAGTTATTGGCATCTGTAATGCACATACCTCTAGGTGGAATTACATCCTAAAATCCTATGCACAGGTATAATTTTTCCAATACCAACAATATTTACACACACAATAGCATTCTATCACATATTTAATGTATGAATTCAATTAAACAGGACAATAATTTAGATAGCGGGGGCAATCGCATCAATCGCTTTCCAATGACCCAATGCTGTGATATCTCGAGGCAATTCAGACAGTCATCTAATCATATCTTCCAAAATTTTGCATTTAGTATTCATTTTTGTATTTTAATTTTAGTTTTTTTAGTTTTTAAGAAAAGATCTCGTTGGCAACTCGTTTCACATGACTAACCTTTGTGTCATGGCTCGCCTTCCTCTTCATAGGTCTGTGATTTTTATACTATAACATTTTGAAATTGTCTTCAGAAACAGGTAATTCTTGTGGACTGAATCAAAGTGACTTAGCTTTCAGAATGAAGAACTGGATGCCGACATGCGCCATGTTTCGCTATCCACTGCTTCAAGGACAAATGTAGAGGACCACAGCCTGAAGCAGCAGATTGTGAAACGTGGCACTTTGATTCAGTACACATAAGAATTATTTAAAAGTTTAAAAATATAAAACTTACAGACCTATGACGAGGCAGGCGAGCTACGACTCAAAGGTTAGTTGTGTGAAATGAATCGCTGCTGAGGTCTTTTCTTAAAAAACTCAAATATTTAAAAATCAAAAAATGAATACCAGGTGCAAAATTTTGGAAGGTATGATTAAGATGACCGTGTTTGAATTGCCTTAAGAAACCACATCATTGGGTTATTGGAAAAGCATATTCACTGGTATGGGCATACAACTGTGAGTGCTGATATAATTTATTTCTGCAGAAAATACAGCTGCTGCTGGTGCAGACCCATGTGCACATGCTTCTGGCAAGTCACTTTATCTCTTGGTACCTCTCTTTACTCAAGCATAAATTAATATCAATCATAGCAAGGTTGTTTTATCTCCTATTTGTTTTGACATTTTGCAAACAACTCAAGCATCCAGATTTTCCACCCTCGAGACGGTACTGTGATCATCAGTTACTTAAATTTTAAGCGTATGCTGTGCCACTAGAGGGCGCTAGGATCAAGGAAGCTAAGGATTACTCTGAGAATCTGGCCAGAGACAGGCTGTTGTGTTAACAGTAAAAGGAATTTTCAAAGCATTTTACCCATGTAAATTAGCTTTCTGAAAACTGCCCACCCTTTAGGTGGGAAGGCATCCTTGGGAAGAGGATTAGAGAGAGAGACTGAAAATAAAATACATACTTTCTGTCTATTCAAAAGTACACATAATTTTAACCAAAAAGTATCTACAGAAACGGGGAGCAAGTGTGCTCAGGTACTTTTTTGTTAGACAATTCAAAGTGAGTATTCAGATTGTTTGCTAAGAAAATTAATACAAAAGACCATGAATCCAAAATACCCTTCTTCTTTGCAGCTACACAAATAGTTTGAAAATCCCTCCTCCCTTTTCTATGAGTAAGTGATCAATGCCTGTAACACTGTAGCAGAAGTCTGAACTGATGAAGATGAAATTCAGCTCTGCAAAGAACATTTATACTTTATTTTATTTATATTTTGCTCACACCTTTTTTTAGTAGCAGCTTAAGATGTTACACTGGGTATTTCCTGACCCTGGAGGACTTACAATCTAAATTTGTACCTGAGGCAGCAGTGAGATTTGAACCAGGCACCTCTAGAATTCAAAGCCAGTTCTAGGCTACTCCTCCACTTAGCAGTTACAGGTGTCAGGACTACCACAAAACTCAATACTAACTCAAAGGATACAATTTGTTCCTTGATTTATGCAGTACATAGTGGGGCAGAAAACAATTACACATGTGTGGGTCAATATTCAAAGTGATTTAAACCAGCTAGAAATGGCTCCAAACTGGTTAAATCTTCTGTTCAGAGATAACTGCTAATTTTCAGCAGCACTTAACCAGTTAGAGGAGAGGAGGAGTGGCCTAGTGGTTAGTTCAGCAGCCCAAGAACCAGGGGAACTAAGCTCAATTCCCATTGCAGCTCCCCATGACCCTGCAGCAGATCACCAAACCCTACATTGCACCAGTTACCAGATTCAAGTGTTCAGCGCTGCGTACGACTAGTAGCGCTATAGAAATGATTAGTAGTAGTAGATACAAAATAAGTACCTGAACATGATATGTAAAACACTTTGAGGTCCTTTTACTAAGGTGCGCTGAAAAATGGCCTGCAGTAGTGTAGGGGGGGGTTGGGTGCGCACATATTCATTTTCAGCGCGCCTGCAAAAAATTCCTTTTTTAATTTTTTTGCCGAAAATGTATGTGCGGCAAAATAGAAATTGCCATGTGTCCATTTTGGGTCTGAGACCTTACTGCCAACCATTGACTTAGCAGTAAGGTCTCACGTGTTAACCGGGAGGTAAGGGTCAATGCGCATAGAATACCACTTGACGCACATCAGAAAATATTTTTTGGATGTGCATAGTGGTCTCGCGCCAAAAAAGAAATTGCCACAAGGGCCAAGTGGTAGCAAAATTGGCGCATTAGGCGTGCGTAAGTGCCTATGCAGCTTAGTAAAAGGGCCCCTATGATTGTAACCACAGAAAGGTGGTATATCAAGTTCCATCCCCTCTCACGCTCCTTAGTGCTGCTGAAAATAACCAATTAGTGCCAAATTGAAAATGGCACTTGGCCAATTAAGTGCAGATATTCAGGTTAACAGCACTGCATAAAAATCCTATCTTTATGTATTAACCCATAGCTAGTTAAGTGCTGAATATGGATTGCTCTAATATCCTCTTACTCGATACTCTGATCTATAGCATTTGCAGATCATACAGAGCTCAGCAGTAGTGCTTCTCACCAAAGCAAAACGTCCAAATCAGAGAAGTCCAAAGTAAAATAAAAAGGACGTCTTTCTCTCAGAACTGCCGAAAGACATCCATCTTACAGAACCGCCAAAGGACGTCCATAAGGCTACAAACAATATACTTGTGGGACATTCAGGTACTGGAAATGTAAGGAACGTTCATATTTTACATTGTATATATGAAGACGTTCAAAACTTGATAATCATCCATATAAGGCTCCACACGTGTGAACACGTAATCATCCATATAAGGCCCCGCACGTATGAAGACGGTTCATGCACGTGATGGATGTCCATGTGTGATGGTCATCCACGTGCTGACCATCCATATATGGAGCTGTGCATGTAACGACATCCATACGTGTTGGACATCCATATAAGGTGATGCACGTTTTACAACGTTTATTCACTGAGAAACATGGCTCTAAGAAGAGAACCAAATTTCAGTCTGACAGAAAGCATGTGCTTAGTACAGCTTTGCCTGAGGCATAGATGGTGCCTCTTCATGCATCACCACCATCTGCCCCCGAGGACCGTCTGCATCAGAGCGTGGACTCTAATAAGGGACAGGCTGGAAAGGTAACTGTTTGGGAATGCCCCTGCCCAGCACTGGGCATGGGCTATCAGGTCCCCCTCCTGTAGCACCACATATAAAAGCTCCCTCAGCGATGTAAGCACTAACTGTAGTCTGCATTCAAGGGTAATCAGTTATATGTGCACATGCACATTCATTAATACAATCAATGCACTAGAAAGGAAAACCATTCCCACATCCCTACAATACTGCACAGAAACGGTACTCTCTGTCCTCATGTCCACCTCAATGACATCACCTGTACCAATGTAATGTTCCTCCCCCTCATCAGTGTTAAGTACATAAGTACATAAGTACATAAGTAGTGCCATACTGGGAAAGACCAAAGGTCCATCTAGCCCAGCATCCTGTCACCGACAGTGGCCAATCCAGGTCAAGGGCACCTGGCACGCTCCCCAAACGTAAAAACATTCCAGACAAGTTATACCTAAAAATGAGGAATTTTTCCAGTCCATTTAATAGCGGTCTATGGACTTGTCCTTTAGGAATCTATCTAACCCCTTTTTAAACTCCGTCAAGCTAACCGCCCGTACCACGTTCTCCGGCAATGAATTCCAGAGTCTAATTACACGTTGGGTGAAGAAAAATTTTCTCCGATTCGTTTTAAATTTACCACACTGTAGCTTCAACTCATGCCCTCTAGTCCTAGTATTTTTGGATAGCGTGAACAGTCGCTTCACATCCACCCGATCCATTCCACTCATTATTTTATACACTTCTATCATATCTCCCCTCAGCCGTCTCTTCTCCAAGCTGAAAAGCCCTAGCCTTCTCAGCCTCTCTTCATAGGAAAGTAGTCCCATCCCCACTATCATTTTCGTCGCCCTTCGCTGTACCTTTTCCAATTCTACTATATCTTTTTTGAGATACGGAGACCAGTACTGAACACAATACTCCAGGTGCGGTCGCACCATGGAGCGATACAACGGCATTATAACATCCGCACACCTGGACTCCATACCCTTCTTAATAACACCCAACATTCTATTCGCTTTCCTAGCCGCAGCAGCACACTGAGCAGAAGGTTTCAGCGTATCATCGACGACGACACCCAGATCCCTTTCTTGATCCGTAACTCCTAACGCGGAACCTTGCAAGACGTAGCTATAATTCGGGTTCCTCTTACCCACATGCATCACTTTGCACTTGTCAACATTGAACTTCATCTGCCACTTGCACGCCCATTCTCCCAGTCTCGCAAGGTCCTCCTGTAATCGTTCACATTCCTCCTGCGACTTGACGACCCTGAATAATTTTGTGTCATCGGCGAATTTAATTACCTCACTAGTTATTCCCATCTCTAGGTCATTTATAAATACATTAAAAAGCAACGGACCCAGCACAGACCCCTGCGGGACCCACTAACTACCCTCCTCCACTGAGAATACTGGCCACGCAATCCTACTCTCTGCTTCCTATCTTTCAACCAGTTCTTAATCCATAATAATACCCTACCTCCGATTCCATGACTCTGCAATTTCTTCAGGAGTCTTTCGTGCGGCACTTTGTCAAACGCCTTCTGAAAATCCAGATATACAATATCAACCGGCTCCCCATTGTCCACATGTTTGCTTACCCCCTCAAAAAAATGCATTAGATTGGTGAGGCAGGACTTCCCTTCACTAAATCCGTGCTGACTTTGTCTCATCAGTCCATGTTTTTGTATATGCTCTGCAATTTTATTCTTAATAATAGCCTCCACCATCTTGCCCGGCACCGACGTCAGACTCACCGGTCTATAATTTCCCGGATCTCCTCTGGAACCTTTCTTAAAAATCGGAGTAACATTGGCTACCCTCCAGTCTTCCGGTATTACACTCGATTTTAGGGACAGATTGCATATTTCTAACAGTAGCTCCGCAAGTTCATTTTTTAGTTCTATTAATACTCTGGGATGAATACCATCAGGTCCCGGTGATTTACTACTCTTCAGCTTGCTGAACTGACCCATTACATCCTCCAAGGTTACAGAGAATTTGTTTAGTTTCTCCGACTCCCCCGCTTCAAATATTCTTTCCGGCACCGGTGTCCCCCCCAAATCCTCCTCGGTGAAGACCGAAGCAAAGAATTCATTTAATTTCTCCGCTACGGCTTTGTCCTCCTTGATCGCCCCTTTAACAATTTGTGTGTCTCTCCAATTTGGCTTCCAAAGGAATTTGTGTTGTGAAGGCAAGAAGGGCCATCCCCTGACTCCTGGTGTACAAACTTGTATCTTGTAAACGTTTTGGCATACGTAGGGACATGGAATCCCTATGGCGGAGATTCTGCCACACACGTAGGGACAGCCCTGAAATTATTAGGAGTGTGCAACAGCGCCTCAGGGCTCAACGTATTATAAACAGGGCACCTGTAGTCATTTGTAAATGTATTTATTTAATAATGCAAATGTCGTGTACAATATCAGTTTCCATGTGGCTAATAGGCAAATAAGTAAGTCATAACACCTCTGTCCCAGATCAAGGCCTGAGGTTGCAGCTACCCTCCCATGAGTGTGGCTGTAACTTCCAACTAACCTCCTCTGAGATGAATGAGATGACATGCCTCACTTCTGTATCCCCCTTTCTGGGGTGGATACTGTTTCATGGTATTCCTGCCTGAGGTCCTGCTCTTAGTGGATGTCATAGCATGATTTTAAAGTAATGTAAAGAAATAATGCTTCCACTCCCCTCCTCCCCCCCCCCCCAAAAAAAAGAAATTGGTCATCCAACTATAGTCACAACTCAAAATGCTAACATGCTGCTGAGGAATAAGTGTGCCCTGCCAACACATCTTGTGTACTCCTTTTTCAGACCAGCTTCCAGGGTTCCCTATCATGTCATGTCATGTATCTCACACCCCAGGCGTATAGTCCAGGGCTCACCACTGACCACACCTTTCCCCATCCCCCACCTCATGCCAGCCAGCTCCTGCACTACGCAAGCCATGTTGGATGTGCTGATCTCAAGGACAATCCTTTTACATACACAGGAGGGGGAAGAGGAGGCAGAGGAACAAGTTCTGCTCATTGAAGGTGGGGAATTGGAGGTGCCACATGCACCCGATCAATGGGCAGATATGCCTCCTCTGGGGGGGGGGAGGAGGAGCAGGAGCAGCACGCACCAGCACCACCACCACCAGCAGCCCCAACACCACCACCAGCAGCACCAGCACCACCACCAGCTCCAGCACCACTACCACTGGACAACAGTGCCACAACTCCTGCAGCAACAGGATGCTATGCTACACTAGTTGCTGCTGGAGGTGGCAGCACTGTGGCACTCTGTCCAGCAGCGGCTGCAAATTCAAGATCATTTCTTGCTGCTGCTGCTGTTAAAATTTTTAAGAAGGGAACCCTCAATGAGTTTTGACAGAAAAAAAAAGTACATAGTTTAGTTTTTATTATATATTACAACATTTAACTTTTTCACCTACCAGGGTGTGTGTTTCTACTTTGTGCACTACATATGTGGTATTATCAAATGCTGGGGTTGATGTGAGAGGAGGCAGCAATCTGGGTTCCATGACAGGTCAACTGTGACGGAGAAACTTTGATACATATAGCACTAGCGATTTGCGAAGTACAAATTTGCAGATAAGCACAGGCAGTGCCTAGACTATTGTTTGCTCTCTGTTTGTTCAGCAGACAACCTTACCCACAACCAAACAACATTAGTGAGGGCCAGGAAGGAGCTAGAAACAGCTGGGTCATCGTTTCACATTGAATGTATCAGCAATGGTATAAACTGTTGAGGAGAAAAGGCAAAACAACAGTAAAAGCATTAGATGGATGTTTACTTCATCACAATTGCAATATAATACATCAGGTACAGAAGAGCACAGGTTAGGGGAATTATATAGGCACCACGCTGTAGCCAACTGCAGGTAATTTAGAATAGGAACTGTAACGAGAACCCCTCTCCCTCACCATGACTTAAGGGCTCAAGGCCATGGTAGGCACGCACCTGAGGCCACCTAGAAAATGGTTTGCAGGATAGAATTTAGAAATGTTGTTCCATAACTATGGAGGATTGTAGGACTGTGTTCAATAAATATGTAAAAGACATTGAGTGCATATATGCTTCCCCCCTCCCCACCCCCAGCAACCTTGAGAATGGGTGGGGCACTTCATAAAAGACTTCATAAAAGACTGGGGTTCACCACATAAAGCAGGATGGAACCTACTTGGGAGACACATGAGGTGCAAAGCGGGAGAAAAGCTACCAGATGTGGATACCCATGAACCTGGTGAAAATAGAGGTAAGATTTGAATCCAGGGAACATACAGAGAATGGGGAACCCTTGACCATAAGGGATGCACACATCCATTCTCAAGGCCTCTTCCCCTGCCCCACAGGCAGCCACAACTAAGTGTGTCCAATAGAGAACAAGACATCTGTACAATGAATTGGGTAGAAACAATCATCACTATCAGAGTCCAGTGTATTAGAGTCCACTGCTGTCCCTTGCAATTCTGTTGACCAGCTGCAGTGCAAGATGCAAGAAGTGTTTGTTTAGCACCTACATAGCAGAAGGGGAACAGGTGGCTAAGAGGTATGGGCTTACCTTGAACTTGTGGTGCAAGAAATTGCCAAAAAGAACACTAATCTGTTTGCTCCAAGGGGCCAGAGGCTGGCTGCTTCAACTAAGGAAAGAGAATGGGGGTCAGTGAGGCAGGGGCGTAGCCACGGGTGGGCGTGCAGGACGTCAGATGCACAGAAGCCCTGCAGAGTACAGCGAAGATCAGCTGAGAGGAGCGCGTCTGTGTGGGCCGCGCACGCTGGAGTCAGAAGACAGCACTTTTGCTGGCGGGGGTTCGGGTGGAAGGGGCCCGGCCCAGTGGCGGAGGCGGGTGGGACTGTGGTGCCGGGCCCCCCTCAGGGGGCAGCAACAACCTGGGGGATGGCAGTGGGGGCGGGACCGGGGCCCAGGGCGGCCTTCTCCCAGGCCCGGCCTAGTCTCTCAGCGGCCCTGGCCATATGACATTCAGGAGGTTGAAGGCCAGGACACTTGCAATTGCAGCCTCTCTTTCTCTCTCTTTCAGGTTCCCTTGCAAGTTTCTTATTGTCACTAAAGATAATTCCTTCTTTCTTTTCCTTGACTCTAAGCAATTAGTTGTTTCTTGTGGACAAAGAACAAGAGATTCAGACTAGTGGTGGTATTCATCCTAGAGTACTGATAGAACTGAAAAATGAGCTTGCGGAGCTACTGCTAGTGATATGCAACTTATCCTTAAAATCGAGCGTGGTACCGGAAGATTGGAGGGTGGCCAATGTAACGCCCATTTTTTAAAAAGGCTCCAGGGGAGATCCGGGAAATTATAGACCAGTGAGTCTGACGTCGGTGCCGGGGAAAATGGTAGAGGCTACTATTAAAAACAAAATTACAGAGCACATCCGAGGACATGGATTACTGAGACCGAGTCAGCACGGCTTTTGTGTGGGGAAATCTTGCCTGACCAATTTACTTCAATTCTTTGAAGGAGTAAACAAACATGTGGACAAAGGGGAGCCGGTTGATATTGTGTATCTGGATTTTCAAAAGGCGTTTGACAAGGTACCTCATGAAAGGCTACAGAGGAAATTGGAGGGTCATGGGATAGGAGGAAATGTCCTATTGTGGATTAAAAACTGGTTGAAGGATAGGAAACAGAGAGTGGGGTTAAATGGGCAGTATTCACAATGGAGAAGGGTAGTTAGTGGGGTTCCTCAGGGGTCTGTGCTAGGACCGCTGCTTTTTAATATATTTATAAATGATTTAGAGATGGGAGTAACTAGCGAGGTAATTAAATTTGCTGATGACACAAAGTTATTCAAAGTGGTCAACTCGCTACAGGATTGTGAAAAATTACAAGAGGACCTTACGAGACTGGGAGACTGGGCGGCTAAATGGCAGATGACGTTTAATGTGAGCAAGTGCAAGGTGATGCATGTGGGAAAAAAGAACCCAAATTATAGCTACGTCATGCAAGGTTCCACGTTAGGAGTTACGGACCAAGAAAGGGATCTGGGTGTCGTCGATAACACACTGAAACCTTCTACTCAGTGTGCTGCTGCGGCTAGGAAAGCGAATAGAATGTTGGGTATTATTAGGAAAGGTATGGAAAACAGGTGTGAGGATGTTATAATGCCGTTGTATCGCTCCATGGTGCGACCGCACCTTGAGTATTGTGTTCAATTCTGGTCGCCGCATCTCAAGAAAGATATAGTAGAATTGGAAAAGGTGCAGTGAAGGGCGACTAAAATGATAGCGGGGATGGGACGACTTCCCTATTAAAAAAGACTAAGGAGGCTAGGGCTATTCAGCTTGGAGAAGAGACGGCTGAGGGGAGACATGATAGAGGTATATAAAATAATGAGTGGAGTGGAACAGGTGGATATGAAGCGTCTGTTCACGCTTTCCAAAAATACTAGGACTAGGGGGCATGCGATTAAACTACAGTGTAGTAAATTTAAAACAAATCGGAGAAAATTTTTCTTCACCCAACGTGTAATTAAACTCTGGAATTCATTGCCGGAGAATGTGGTGAAGGCGGTTAGCTTAGCAGAGTTTAAAAAGGGGTTGGATGGTTTCCTAAAGGACAAGTCCATAAACCGCTACTAAACGGACTTGGAAAAATCCAAAATTCCAGGAATAACATGTATAGAATGTTTGTACATTTGGGAAGCTAGCCAGGTGCCCTTGGCCTGGATTGGCCGCTGTCGTGGACAAGATGCTGGGCTCGATGGACCCTTGGTGTTTCCCAGTATGGCATTACTTATGTACTTATGTACTTATGGTGGTGGTGGAATCTTCAGGATAGAATATTTTTGGGCCAGCAGGTATTGTGGATGTTTGTCCTGTATTTTGCTACATTTTTCTTGAATATGGTTAGCGCCCCTCCCTGTAATGTTACGTGGTAACATAGTAAGTGACAGCAGATAAACACCTGTACAGTCCATTCAGTCTGCCCAGCAAGATAAACTCATTTTACTTGATATGCGATACTTTATATGTATACCCGAGTTTGATTTGTCCTTGCCATTCTCAGGGCACAGACCGTATAAGTCTGCCCAGCACTCTTCTTGTACTAAAAAAGTTCTGAAGCCCCTTAAAATTTATACTCAAGCCCATCCCTATCTATTCAGTCACGATCAGGGCGTAGACTGTAGAAGTCTGCCCAGCACCGGTTTTTCTTCCCAATTAACAGCTTCGCCACCCAATCTCCGCTAAGATTCTGTGGATCCATTCCTTCTAAACAGGATTCCTTTGTGTTTATCCCACGCATGTTTGAATTCCATTACTGTTTTCATCTCTACCACCTCCTGCAGGAGGGCATTCCACGTATCCACCATCCTTTCCATGAAAAAATACTTCCTGACATTACTCCTGAGTCTGCTCCCCCTTCAACCTCAATTCATGTCCTCTAGTTCTACCAATGCTAACTTAATTGTTTATATGAATACTGTTGGGATATTGTTATCCTGGATTTTTTTGTCCTTTTTTGTATATTTTCTTGTATTATTTGTAATGATACTAGAAAATTCAATTAAAAAACAGCACTGCAAAAGTGAAGAAACCCTTATAATACATTTCTATGGCATACACAAAAATGTTGGGAGATCAGTGTCAGGCATTTCTGGGTTCCTCTAAGTTCTCTGTGCATGTATCATTGTTTTTAAAGTAGTCAGCTGACGGGTTGTCTGAGAACAATGCGCAGAGCCTTTTCCAGGCGTCAAGGCTGGTTGCTTGTATTTTCTCAGACCCTGAACAATTTTTTCAAACTTACAGTATGTATTTTTTAAACATACATGTGGGCACTATTCAACTCATTTCCATAGAAATATGGAGTTTGAATATTTTCCCACTTTACTGCAGGTAAAAATGTAAGGGGGGCAGTTAGGCGTAGAAGGAAGGAAAGGAAAGTATTTACAGGGCTTGCCTTTTCAAAGTCACACACATAATTTGCATGAGTGCTTTTGTTTTGAATGTACATACTTCGTTTAAAGCAGGTGCAAATGCCCACAAGGAAAAGTCTGCAAGGTGGTTCCTGTTGAAAATGAGCAAGCAGTTCTGTGGGTACAATGTATACAGACAGGCATCAGAAAAGCTGGTTATTATAGTGGCAGTGGAACTCTGTTTTTGTGGGACCTAAAGGGGACAGCTGGTGTCTGTGTCATCAGACAGGGATTTCCTCCTGCCTGCATCATTAGAAACACCCCCAGCCCTCAGCATTGTTCTCATTCATCTCCACCCAGGATGCTGGGAAGGTAGCAACACCTCTGCCTGAGGGTCTACAAATTAGTCATTGAGTTTAAATATTAACTCTTGTATTTCTGTATTTTTTAAACAACCTGGTGAAACATTTTCTTGTGTTTATGCTAGTTTCCTATTTAATACTTAACATTTAATTTAAATTGACAGTGAGTAGGAGGCACTGCTGTGTTTGATAAAACACGTTTAGTTACATAATACATGTGCAAGCAGAGATAAAAGTATCTCTCTATATAAAACGCACCTCCAACGTTCTAATGAAGCCTCTGTTAGCCAACATTCTAAGTGAAGGGGGTGAGATCGCATTGTGTCTGCCCCGCCCACGCGTCAAACGTGATGACGTCGAGGGCGGAGCAATGACACTCAACCAATCGCATCGCTCGGCAGCGAAGCGTCAGGGAAGGAGGCGGCGCTCTCGATGTCTAGCCTTTTTACCCACTGGTGACAAAAATAGCATCAGTAAATTTAAGGATGCCCCATTTTGGGATACTACTACTACTACTACTGCTTAACATTTCTAAAGCGCTACTAGGGTTACGCAGCGCTGTACAATTTAACATAGAGGGACGGTCCCTGCTCAAGGAGCTTACAATCTAAGAGACAAGTGAATGGACAGTCCGATAGGGGCGGTCCAATTGGGGCAGTCTGGATTTAGTGAACGGTAAGAGTTAGGTGCCGAATGCAGCATTGAAGAGGTGGGTTTTAAGCAAAGACTTGAAGATGGGCAGGGAGGGGGCTTGGCGTAAGGGCTCAGGAAGGTTGTTCCAAGCATAGGGTGAGGCGAGGCAGAATGAGCGGAGCCTGGAGTTGGCGGTGTTGGAGAAGGGTACAGAGAGGAGGGATTTGTCCTGTGAACGGAGGTTACGGGCGGGAACATAGGGGGAGATGAGGGAGGAGAGGTAGTGAGGGGCAGCAGACTGAATGCATTTGTAGGTAAGAAGGAGAAGCTTGAATTGAATGCGGTATCTGATTGGAAGCCAGTGAAGTGACCTGAGGAGAGGGGTGATATGAGTAAATCGGTTTTGGCGGAATATGAGACGTGCCGCAGAGTTCTGAACAGATTGAAGGGGGGATAGATGGCTAAGTGGGAGGCCAGTGAGGAGTAAGTTGCAGTAGTCAAGACGAGAGGTAATGAGAGCATGGACGAGAGTTCGGGTGGTGTGTTCAGAGAGGAAAGGGCAAATTTTGCTGATGTTAAAGAGGAAGAAGCGGCAGGTCTTGGCAGTCTGCTGGATATGCGCAGAGAAGGAGAGAGAGGAGTCAAAGATGATTCCGAGGTTGCGGGCAGATGAGACGGGGAGGATAAGGGTGTTATCAATTGAGATAGAAAGTGGAGGAAGAGGAGACGTGGGTTTTGGTGGAAAGACGATGAGCTCGGGATACAACTTTCGAAGTGCTGGAACAACAGAGAATTTCTGTTCCATTTGAATCCATCAGTGGGGCAATATTTATTTATTTTATTTATTTATTTGTTACTTATATCCCACATTTTCCCACACATGCAGGCGCAATGTGGCTTACAGAGAATTACATAAGAGTACAATCTTAACAGCTTAGGCAAGCATAAAGAGGTAAATAGGAGGGAAGAAACTAACAAAGTGAACTAAATAGGGTTGGGTACAAGGGATACTTTAATCAACATGGTAAGATGAGGGGTAAGTCTTAGCAAAGAGGAATGTCTTTAATAACTTCTTAAAAAGGGCATGGTCCTCTTGAATTTTAAGGTGACGAGGTAACGTATTCCAGTATTTGGGACTCCAATATATGGGGATGGAGAGATCCAAGAGAAACCCAAGGGGCTTCTCTATATAGTAACGTGTGGGGCATAATCAAACAGCGCCAGCCATCTATATGGCCAGCGCCGCAAACAGCGGTCCCGAACCGTATTATCGAAAAATATGGCCGGCAATCTTTCGTTTCAATAATACGGTTGGGGCCAGCCAGATGTCAGAGATGGCCAGCATCAGTTTTCGCCGATAATGGAAACCGATGCCGGCCATGTCAAACCCGGCCAAATCCAAGGCATTTGGTCGTGGGAGGAGCTAGCATTTGTAGTGCACTGGTCCCCCTCACATGCCAGGACACCAACCGGGCACCCTAGGGGGCACTGCAGTGGACTTCAAAAATTGCTCCCAGGTGCATACCTCCCTTACCTTGTGTGTTGAGCCCCCCAAATCTCCCCCAAAACCCACTCCCCACAACTGTACAACACTACCATAGCCCTAACGGGTGAAGGGGGACACCTACATGTGGGTACAGTGGGTTTGGCGGGGGGGTTGGAGGGCTCACATTTACTACCACAAGTGTAACAGGTAGGGGGGGATGGGCCTGGGTCCACCTGCCTGAAGTGCACTGCACCCACTAAAAACTGCTCCAGGGACCTGCATACTGCTGTGATGGAGCTGGGTATTGTCAGCAATTGCTGTCTAGGGTGGTCCCGAGTCCAGTTCGCAGAGGCAGTGGGTTCTCAAAGAATACACAGTCCACATGGGTTTGGATATATATAAAGTATTTTATATTTTGCAGATATATCTAGGCTTACAGCGCTTGGTACAGGTAACTGGTACAGGCTGTCTCTGGGTGTATGTTTAGAGGGAGAAAGAAAGGATAGGGTATTGGTTCAGAGGAAGAGAGAAACCTTTGAATAGGGCTGTCTGAGAATGGGGGGAGCAGAGCCAGGTGCTCTGGTGGCTAAAGATGGAGGTGTGCAGAGAAAGAAAAAGAAGAAACAAAGGCAGCCCAGCAGAGTCCTGTACACTCTGCTGCAAGGAGAAAGAAGGAGAAAGAAAGAAAGAGAGAGAGAGAGAGAGGTAGTGCCCTGGACACAGAAAAGTGCCCTGCACAGAGAGAGAAGCAGTAGACCCCAAGCAGAGCTCTGTGCTCTGCTGCCCAGAGAAAGACAGAGCCCCAAGTAGTGCCCTGAGCTCTGCTTTATACCTAATAAGAACTGAGAGGGAACAGGAGCAGAAAGAGATCAAATAACTTCTCTCCTTCCCAGTTATTTCCTTTACAGAACTCCAATTACTTTTTGAAGTCAGGAAAGCTTCTCTGAAGTCAGGAAGAAAGGTGACAAATTTCATAGGTTGTACCTTTTTGAAATCCCTAGTGATGGAGCCTCTATGTCTGGCTTTGGTTGCTCTCAAGCCCTGCTCCCAGATGGAACAAAAGGTATGTTAATCAAGAGTAATTGAGAAGCCAAAGGGCTATCAGGCCTCTCTGAGCACCATTTGGTCCATTTTGTCATCCTCAGTGGTTCCTGAGGGAGGGGGAGAGTTCTCAGAGGTCAGAAGCTGGTTTAATATTATGTCAAATTGGTTTCATATTAATATAAGAATGTCCAGCAATAATTTTGACCTCCCACAATCCTGACAGGTATGACATTTCAGGCTGGCATAGATGCTGGCAAAAAAATGATTTTTAATTTTTTTTTGGGGTGGGAGGGGGTTGGTGACCACTGGAGGAGTAAAGGGAGGTGATCCCCGATTCCCTCTGGTGGTCATCTGCTCAGTTGGGGCACTTTTTTGAGACTTGGTCCTAAAAATAAATGGACCACGTGAAGCCGGCGAAGTGCTCGTCAGAGCCGACCTTTTTTCCATTATCAGCCGAAGCCGGCCATCTCGTAACCATGCCCCCGTCCCGCCTTCCATACCCTGCCGAAATGCCCCTTTGAAGTTTGGCCAGCCCTGCGATGGAAAGCAGTTGAAGCCAGCGAAAATTGGCTTTCGATTATACCGATTTTGCCGGCTTCAGGAGATGGCCGGCCATCTCCCAATTTGTGTTGGAAGATCGCCGGCCTTCTCATTCGAAAATAAGCAGGATAGTAAATTGTCACAAATAAAGACTAACTTGGCCCAATCAGCTCTGGAACAAGGGAGTCATAATATAAAAATAAAAAAAGTGTAAAGTGAAGAGTAATGTCAGAATATGGACGTCCATCTCGCATGTATTTTCAAACAGGAAATGCGTCAAGATTTCCTGTTTGAAAATACATGAGATGGATGTCCATGTTCTGGAGATGTCCAGCATGAACAGCCATTTTACAAAGTGGAAAGTCCAAATTATGAACAAGGGACATGAACATCTGTAATGGCAGCATGCTTAGAAATGGCCCCACAGATATCCATGCAAAGCAGAGGGGCAGCCTAATAGTGCAGTGGATTGTTAACCAAGGGACCCAGGTTGAAATCCCACTTTAATTATTTTATTTTGTAATGTGAGGAACAGAAAAATACCTACTGTACCTGAATGTACACCACTTCAATAGCCTTCAGGCTTGCAGGTGATATATATTTTGTTACAGTAAGTATTTTTCCATTACTGGACGGCTCACTATAAAAAGAACAAATTCAGAGTTAAAGTAGAATTTGAACTTAGATCCCTCAATTCACAATCCACTACACTAAACATTAGGCTACTCCTCAGACTTGCTTCCTGCTTTAAGAATGCCCATTATACCTGAAACTGTCATGGAGCTAGCATCCATTTTCAGTTTCACTTTCAGGACAGATGGAGGGGACAGCAATCACTGCAGAATTAAGGAGGTGTCATACCTTAATCCCTCCAATGGACAGTTGCTCAATCAGAGCATCTTTTTGTACCTTGGATGTTCCCAAAACGGGTCTAAATAAGGACGTCCTTTTTAGACTTGAATGCTTCTTCCCTTCGGTAACTGCTGTTGGATGTCTTGATTTTGGGCCCTCCCTAGTCTCACCCACAAGCCCACAACCAGTGTTGCCAGGTGGGCGGTTTTACCGCCCAATTGGGCGGTTTTCTGCGACCCGCCGCGGGAAATGTGTGCCCGCGGCGGGTTGCGGTTTTTTGGGCTTCTTTTTTTTCTTTTGGGTGGTTTTCAGGCGTTTTTTTCGGCCGCGGGGGGCGGGGTTAGTGACGTTTTGGGCGGGGTTAGTGACGTTCTGGGCGGGGCCGATGATGGGGGAGGCAGGGCCGATGACGAGGGAGGCGGGGCCGGTGAGGGGGAGGTGGGGCCAGTGACAGCGGGGGCGGGGGTGATGACGCGGGGGTGGGGGTATCAGGGGCGGGGTTTGAGTTTGGGCGGGTTTTGGGCTGGATTTAGGCTGGTTTGGGTGGGAAAAAAATTTTCCACCTGGCAACCCTGCCCACAACTCACCTCCTTGCTATTTGGATGTACAGCAGTGTCGGACATCCAAATCCTGCCTTTGCAAAAATTAGGATTTGGTCTTTTCAAGACATTGGCATCCATTTTGGCCTTTTGAAAAGTCCATATGCTTCAAAAATAAGCGCCACAGTAACATAGTTTTGGGCACTACTAGCTGCCCTCCCACTCCCTGCACCCCTGTCCTTCAATTTTCCAGGCTGCCGGCAGCATCAGTGAGATAAGCACACTACCTTCGTCAGCCCGGAAACTTTCCCTCTGCTACAATTACCTGTCCCCTCGGGAAGCTGCAACAGAGGGAGAGCTTTGGGGCCACCAAAGGCAGTGTGCTTTTCTCACTGATGCTACTGGCGGCCCAGAAGATTGAAGAAGGGCAGTAATGCAGGGAGCCAGAAGGGAGTGACTGAGCGAGTAGGAGAGAGCTGACCAAGGAGATTAGATTGAGAACAGGAGATGGCATGATAGATGAAACCCATGAGGATAATCTTCCTTTCCCTCTCCTCCATGCAGCCGTCATCCCCATTCACCCAAAACAAAGCAAGCAAACCTATGAGC
Organism: Microcaecilia unicolor; assembly: GCF_901765095.1. Classification (NCBI taxonomy): domain Eukaryota; kingdom Metazoa; phylum Chordata; class Amphibia; order Gymnophiona; family Siphonopidae; genus Microcaecilia; species Microcaecilia unicolor. Next base: position 95,622,507 of record NC_044039.1, read on the forward strand.
TGCTCTATCCACGTCATTCTTTATTGTTGGTAGCATTTTTATTTGATCTCACTTATATTTTCAAGCATGCTGCTTGTGCAGCATATGGATGTACAAGGAGGAAGCATTGGTTTTATCCTTTAGAGTAGTAATTAGTTCTAAATTGTAAATCAGTGTGTCATTTGGAGGAGCTGGTTATAGGGACTCCCTGTATTCGTGCAGTGATGTTTTCACCTAGTATAAGGCCACCAAAACAGCCATGTTATGAGTATCAGGTGAACAATCAGACTTACTATTTATAATTAAAAGAAAATAATTAAGTCGTTTTGATCACATTACTCCGGTATTGAAGTCCTTACATTGGCTCCCATTTTGTTTAAGAATTGAATTTAAACTGTTTGCTTTGGTTTTTAAGTCTTTATTTGATTTGGCACCTCAGTCTTTTCAGCATGTACTTATGTTCTATCAACCCCCCTCAAGCGTTGCATTCTAAAGGAAAGCAGTTACTTCACTTGCCAGATACTTTGCAGGTACATTTATGCAATTACAAGAAATACTGTATTTTCTATCAGAGGCCCAATGTTATGGAACCAAACTTCCTAGTCAGTTGAAGAATGTTACAGGTCTGTCTGTTTTTAAAGAAATAGTTTAAAACGTATCTATTCATACAACCATTCTTTTCCTAAAAGGTGATTGTGTTGTATTGCAATAATAGGACATAACTGAGTTTGATTTGTCTGGTAAATATGGTTTTATGCATATTTTATTGTAATTCACTTAGGAATACACAGGCTAGAAATGTTTTAAATAAAATAAATACATTTCTCGAATGCCCTCTGTATAGAGGAAATGCCAAAGGGATGCAGCATATAGTAGTAGTGACTGGTTAGAAGCCTGAAACAAAAGTTTTCTGGAGATGAGGTAAATTGAAATATATTTAAGTGTCTTTGGGGTCTAACAAACATATTCATTTCCCTTTGGTGAGGTAGGGAAAAGTGCTCATTTAAAAAAAATATTTTCCTTGTATAAAGATTACAAACTGTGGTTAAAGATAGGACACAGTCCTCCTGACTTCTTGGGAACGAGGAAGAAAGTATCTGGAACCCGGATTCATTTTTTTGATGAGGAATGGGTTCAAGAGAAAGCTTATCTCCTTATGGAAGAAGTGGATGTGACCCCTGAGACCAAGATAGGAGACTTTTGAGACAACTGATAGAAAGTGGCATAGTACTCTAATCTGATAATGCTGAGTACCCAAGAATCTGCTTATTCTTTCCCAATCCTGAAGACAACACTGTACTCAGCCACCGATCCCTACATACAGAATAGGATGTCTGTATTTGTGAAAGGGAATGGAAGTGTCTTGAGAGCAAAGTCTAAAGGATGAGGAAGTCTGCTTAAGTGTCACTGTGACTACTGTTTTTGGCTTTCTCTGTTCTGCTCCCACAGTTATGTGTGCTTGCTTTGTATTAATTCTTTATATTGCTGCTCTAAAGTGTGTTTACAGTTGCTCTCATTCTTTAGGATCTTCAATGCCACTGTACATTCCGCTGTAGTGTGAGCGGTGCATTATCTATAATGTAGTCCAGCATGATACTACTGACACTCTTGGTCAAGGAGGTTAGATTCAGGAGAAGGCATGATGTCAAAAAGCTGAAGCCAATTTCGGTTAATCTCTTTTCCGCTCCTCCATGCAGCCATCATCCCTGTTCACCCAAAACAAAGGAAACAAACCTATGAGCGGCTCTATCCACGTTGTTGATCTTTATTGTTGGTAGCATTTTTATTAGGTTTCACTTATATTTTCCAAAATGCCGGCTTGTGCAGCACATAGATATACAGAGAGGAAGTATTGGTTTCATCGGTTAGTGCTAAATTGTAAATCATTGTGTCATTTGAAGGGGCTGGTTATAGGGACTCCCTGTATTCGTGCAGAGATGTTTTCACCTAGCAAAGGGCCACCAAAATAGACATCATGTTATATCAGGTGCTTAACAATCAAACTTACTATTTATAAGTACAATTTAAAAAAAACCCATTAATTAGGTTGAAACACCTTTTTTTTCCTTTGCCTACATCAAAAGAAAAAGATAACGTGGGAACTTGCTCCTTTTGTTTTGTGGAATACAGTGGTATATTATAAAAATGCATGTACCTTTTTATTTATTATTACTATTTCACAGGGAGGTGTTAAATAATGAGGGAAGGGCTTCCTTCATGCCGAAGTTCTATCCAGAGTCAGTCTAAATGTGCCAACATTGTCCAGTTCAGCACACTATTAGCCACCAAGTTCATACATTCAGTTGAAAACAAATCTGTTGGCTCAGGCTGCTTGCTGTGTGAATAGTTCATCACTGTTTCATTATTACTGGTGGGTATGTTCTGAAAGGAAGAGATGGATTTTGGCTAACTTTATAGATGGCGATGACATTTAGCTAGTATCTGTATAGCTTTTTGGTTACATTTAGAACAGAAAATGGCTGTCTTATATTTAATAGCACAGCTATATGGATAGAAGCTGATTATCACTACTAGCCATATAACTGATGGTGTTCAGCAGCCTCTATGCACATTCAGTGCCGCTGACTATGGAGGCAAGTCTATAACTGGGCGTCACTGCCAGTTTGTGCAGGCTGTTAGCCTATTCTAATGAACAATTACATGCATAAGTGTTCTTACAGACTACTAGTGTAAGTTAGCATTGGCAAGCCTATATTTAGGTGTGCACTTACGCCAGGTCTATGGCTAGTTTAAGTGGGCGCATCTAAATGCAGCACATACACATACATATAGGGCTAGATTCTGTATATGGTGCTGAAAAAATTGGTGCCGAGAAAACAGCCTAAGCTGTATTCTATAAGCTGTGCCTAAAGTTTGATGCGGTTTATAGAATAATGTGTTAAGCGGAGAGGTCACATGTAAAGTTAGGTGCCATTTGCACCAACAAAAACATGGTGTAAATGCCTGCGCCTAAATTTATGTGCAGAGCACCTATATTCTATAATTACTAATGTAACTCAAAACCAAGCCCTGATCCACCTCAAAATGCCCATGACCCTCCCATTTCTGTGCCCCTTTATGCCCCTCCCATTTCTGCGCCCCCTTTTTTTTACTACTACTACTTAACATTTCTAAAGTGCTACCAGGGTTACGCAGCGCTGTACAATTTTAAACGAGGAAGGACAAGTCCCTGCTCAAAAGAGCTTACAATCTAAAGGACAAGTATGTAGTCAATGAAATGAGCAGTGAAGGTTTCCTGGATAGAGGTAAGTGGTTAAGTGCCGAAAGGTACAGTGAAGAGGTGGGCTTTGAGTAGGGATTTGAAGATGGGTAGGGAGGGCGCATGGCGTATGGGCTCGGGAAGTTTATTCCAAGCATAGGGTGAGGCGAGGCAGAAGGGGCGGAGTCTGGAATTGGCGGTGGTGGAGAAGGGTACTGATAGGAGGGATTTGTCTTGTGAGCGGAGGTTACGTGTAGGAAGACAAATCCCTCCTATCAGTACCCTTCTCCATCACCGCCAACTCCAGACTCCACCCCTTCTGCCTCGCCTCACCCTATGCTTGGAATAAACTTCCCGAGCCCATACGCCATGCGCCCTCCCTACCCATCTTCAAATCCCTACTCAAAGCCCACCTCTTCACTGTAGCTTTCGGCACATTTTTTTTGGGCCACATGTACATTTTAGGCATGGATCCAAAGCTTAAATTTACATGCATAAGTCCCAATTAAATCTAATTAATGCCAATAATTGTTTAAGAAGCCAATTATTGGTACTAATTGACTTGTTATTCTATTAAATTGTGTGTGCAAATTGGGGGGGGGCATGCGTAAATTTGTATACACAAAATTGTTGGTGACTTTTATAGAATCAGGGGGTTAGGGCTGCTGTAAATGGATCTCAAAATTCAGCGCCAAAAAAAATCGCTACTGAATGGTACTCTATAAGAGGCATTCTGGGATCAATGCCCTTTATAGAATAACATGTAGTGGGATCCATGCCAAATTTTGGGCATGAGGAGTTACACCAACTGAAACCAAGCGTAAACCCCGGTGCAAATCCCAATGCGCAAATTGGGTGTGGATCTGCACTATTCTATAACACTGCGTGCATTTTAAGGGAACGCACCGACCCGCCCATGCCCCTCCCATGGCCATGCCCCTCCCATGGCCATGCCCTTTTTTTAGATCCACATGGAAACGCTTAGGCGCTCTCCTAAATGGGCGTATAAGTGCTTTTTCTCATGGATTTGCCTTTTCTGCCCCATTTTGTCGCCTTGCATCCATTAGAAGGCCTTTCTGCGCGGAAGTAGCTAGCTAACATTCGATGCCATATATAGAACTCCTCGGTTAACTTACAATATTCTATAAGTTACATGTGCAAATGTTGGACCCATCTATGCCCCGCCCATAACTCTTCCCTGTGAACGCCCCCTCCTTGCATTTATGCGCTAAGAAGTGCTGAGTGCTAGGATGTGCGTATTTAACTGCATAACTGTGCCCCATTATAGAAAGAGGAAGTGCATCTACAGTGGTGCTGAATTCACATGGTGCACCAGTCGAATATTAATTCAGACATGTTTTAGCAGTGTTATGAATGTGTGCAGAGAAAGGAGTCAAAGATAACCTCAAGGTTTTGAGCTGACATAATAGGGAGGATGGCAATGTTATCCACAGTAATAAAGAAAGAGGGGGCAAGGCCAATTTTTTCAAAAGAAATTATATGTTTAATCAGGGCAGGCTCAAACATTCGGCAAACCAGACAGCTGCTAATGAAGGTAGCTTCTGTGGGGTGGCAAAGAGCAGCTGCAATCAAAACAAAACAATAGATCCTAGCAACCATCGACTATTGAATTTAATTATGAAAAGCTCTGGTTGATCCTAAGGAAATTAAAAGTAATTAGGGGGGGGGGGGGAGGATGAAGATTCACTTAGGACAGTTGAACCAGTTCTTGAGATCCGCAACCCAGCCTGGATTTTGAAGATTTCCACAATGAATATGCGTGAGATCTTTTTGCATTCACTGCTTTCACTGTATGCAAATTGATCTAATACATATTCATTGTGGAACTTCTGAAAACCAAAACCCCTGGGCAACCAAAGACCCCCCTAAAAGATAAACACTTAACGCTATCTCCTCCTAGTCTCCTCCCCCCTTGTCACTCTTCACCCTCAGTGCACTTTCTCTCTGCACTTTATTTCTAAGCTACTCCCATGGGCTGGGCTTCCTCTCACCCCGGAACCTTCCAGTCACTCCCCTCAGTGACGCTCTACCAGGGACTTATTCTCATCAGCAATCTCAATTTAATATGGAATTACATGTAGAAATCTTGTGAGAATGCCACAAGAGCTCACAGCAGCCATTTTGAGAATAGAGCCGACATGGGCAAGAGTGACTGGGGATCACTCCTGCACTTACAACACTACTAGACCACCAGGGATTGTAAGGTAGTTGGGGGGAGGGCTACTCTTTGTTTTTTTTGTGTAACATGTTTGCAAGTAATACAGTTATGATCTTGCATAGTAGTTTATAAAGTAAATAGATCAGCTGTAACTCCAAATGTGGCATAAAATCAGCAATTGTAAAAGCACTGTGGCTTTTAGTTTGTTTTCATGTGCAGAAGGCATTTTGCTTGGAGGTAAAATATGGTCTTTCATTATTTAAATAATTATATATTCTGGTTTGGATACCATTTGGGTGATTCTAAACAATTTCAAGGCTCTGTTGGGTATCCTGAAGATTCAGCTAGATTCTATGAGAAAGAAACCTGCATTAATTGTTTTCAAGCAAAAGTACTGGTCAGCTTATAGTGTTAGTGGGGAAATGATATTACAATGAAATAAAGTTTATATATTAGAAAATAATTTGAGAAATGTATTGCTCTTGCTAGTAATTCTTCAGAGCATATATTCCTCACATTCAGTGACATCAATATGCTTTTTTAAATTCTGAATTGTGCATCAGGCTGGTATAATTGGCCACAGTGTAGACCAGTGCCTGGACTCCTTTACTGTATTTTAGTAGGACTCTATATCATGCTTGTTCTTATAAATAAAGACAAAACAGGTAACATCTCAATGCTACTTTCTCTTGTTAATTGTGCACAGTTTGGGTAAGCTTAAAGAGCTGGTAATCATGACTTTTTAACACATTCTAACAAAGTTCCTGTCTCAGAGGATGTTTAACAATATCTGCATTGACTTGGGAACCTAAACGTACCAGACATGTTGAGAAGTCCTTATTAAAATGGCTCTTCCAGTTGTCAGCCTGCGCTTGCAGTTCCTAGGACTGGAGGGTAACCTCCTGTGGGTTTAGCAGAGGGCTGCCAACTGCAAGCTCTGACAATCCCCAATGGGCCTCATTGGATCACATTCACACAGCCAAACTTCATTTTTCAGTTTCAACTGAAACCAGGCAATAAGTTTTGGCTGCAGTTTTGGTTAGACAGTTTCGGTAGTAATTTTGGTTTCGGCCAAAACTGAAAAAAAGCTGTTTCGGTGGCCTCTACGCATAATTACAGAATAAGGGGGCTCCGTGCATAAATTTAGGTTGCAGGCATTTGCACCACGTTTCCGTTGGTGCAAATGGCAACACCTACATTTACGCTCAACTTCTCCACTTAAGCGGTTATTCTATAAACCATACTGAACTTTAGGCACCGCTTATAGAATACCACTTACGCAGGTAATTTTCGGCACCGGATACAGAATCTAGCCCTATATGGACAGTGCTGGATGAAAATTGCTCTAACTGCTCCAGCACTCTGCCAGTGGAAGGTAATTCTATAAAGGGGTGCCTAGATTGCTCCTATTTGGAGCCAATTCTATAAAATAGGCACCTACTTGTTTTTAAGCACCAGCACTTACTACCAGTCACAGAAGTTGTATAACTGCTTGAGCCTAGATTGTGAAAGTACATGTATAACTCATAGTACTCTATAAGTTATGCACATATGTGTGTATGCTGCCCTGACTCCACCCTTGTGAACCTTCATTTGCAAAGTACACACTATTGAAGACACGTGAATTTACACATGTATGTAAATACACACGCACGTAAATGACTCGACTACGTATGTACATGCTGCCTAAATCTATGCACCTTATTATAGAATTACCTCAATAGTTCCTGAGTTCAGGGCCAGCCCTATCATTGAGTGACTATCTAGCTTATTTTCGTAAGGGAAGGACGCCCATCTTCCGACACAAATTGGGAGATGGGCGTCCTTCTCCCAAGGTCGCCCAAATCGATTTTTTGCGTCCTCAACTGCTTTCCGTCACGGGGACGGCCAAAGTTCATGGGGACGTGTCGGCAGTGTACCGAAGGCAGGACGGGGGCGTGGTTATGAGATGGGCGTCCTCGGCCGATAATGGAAAAAAGAAGGGCGTCCCTCACGAGCATTTGGTCAACTTTACTTGGTCCCTTTTTTTTCACGACCAAGCCTCGAAAAGGTGCCCGAACTGACCAGATGACCACCGGAGGGAATCGGGGATGATCTCCCCTTACTCCCCCAGTGGTCACCAACCCCCTCCCACCCTAAAAAAAAAATTTTAAAACATTTTTCCAGCCTCAAATGTCATACCCAGCTCCATCACAGCAGTATGCAGGTCCATGGAGCAGTTTTTAGTGTGTGCAGTGCACTTCAGGCAGGCGGACCCGGCCCACCCCCCCCCCCCCCACCTGTTACACTTGTGGTGGTAAATGTGAGCCCTCCAAAACCCACCCGAAATTCATTGTACCCACATGCAGGTGCCCCCCTTCATCCCTAAGGGCTATGGTAGTAGTGTACAGTTGTGGGGAGTGGGTTTTAGGGGGGGTTAGGGGGCTCAGCACCCAAGGTAAGGGAGCTATGCACCTGGGAGCAATTTGTGAAGTCCACTGCAGTGCCCCCCAGGGTGCCCGGTTGGTGTCCTGGCATGTGAGGAGGCCCAGTGCACTACGAATGCTGGCTCCTCCTACGACCAAAGGGCTTGGATTTGGTCATTTTTGAGATGGTCGTCCTCGGTTTCCATTATGCCCGAAAACCGGGGACGACCATCTCTAAGGACGACCTAAATTTTGAGATTTGGGCGTCCCCAACCATATTATCGAAACGAAAGATGGACGTCCATCTTGTTTCGATAATACAGGTTTCCCCGCCCCTTTGCTGGAACGTTCTTAGAGATGGTCATCCCCGTTCGATTATGCCCCTCCACGTGTTTTCACACAGGCTTACCCCTGATTTATACAAATAAGTCAGCCCTTACTAACTTATGCAAATGAGGCTGTGTAATTAGTCTACACATGGCTCTGCATCCCTCCACATCTCCAACAGAGAAAGATTGAGAACAGAAAATTATCTCTCTTTCTCTCTATATCTAGCAGTGATATTCAGCAGCTAAATGTATAGTCAATGCAGATAAAAGAGTGGTCATGGACTTGTTATACTGTCTTTCCATGGTACAACCAAAGCGGTTTACATATTCTATACAAGTACTTTCTCTGTCCCTACTGGGCTTGCATTCTGTTTTTTTTACACTGTGGCAATGGAGGGTTAAGTGACTTGCCCAAGGTCACAAGCAGCTGCAGCGGGAACTGAACCCAGTTCCCCAGGCTCTCAGCCCACTGCACTAACCATTAGGCTACTCCTTCACTTTAAGTCTGCTGAAAAGTGGTTCTATTGTGAACCACAAAGTTTTAGGAATAAAGGCTGAATATCACCAATATCCCCCTAATTCTATAAATTTGGATCCATGATTTTGTGCTTAGTGAGCAAATTGGAGTATGTAAGTTATAGGAGAGCGTCCTTTGCAGAATACTAGTTTACCATGATTCTTGCTCTAGATTTACGCCTGCCAAAACCTGGTGTAATGCTGGTGCCCAATCTGGGCGCAGAAATGACATTATTCTATAACATCGTGCCTAAATTTTGGGAATGCCCCGACCCACCTTTGCCCCTCCCATGGCTGCACCCTTTTTGCAGTTGCACATTAAAGAACTTAAGTATTTAGTTTACAGAATAGGGGCATAAGTCAGTTACACACACAACTGCTAATTAGTGTCAATTAGTGCTTGTTAAGGCTGATTACTTTTACTTATAAATGCCAATTTAGCACCAATTAACACATTTTTTTTAGTTTGCCTGAACCCAAGTAAAACCAAGCTTCTCTGGGTCCCTAACACAAGTGGATACATACCCGACATCAAAATCTCTTTTGAGAAGTATGAACTCCCCCTCAAATCGCAAGTCAGGAACCTTGGAATACAGTTAGATTTAACACTTACTCTGATTCCCCAAATCCAAGCAACCTTCAACTATTTGCGACAGCTACGCTCTCGCCTTACATCGAGAAGGTAAATCTTATCCTAGTTGTGCATGCCATGATAACATTAACACTGGATTACTGTAATGCACTCTACATCGGTCTGACTACAAAGGGCCTGCACCAGCTCCAAATGATTCAGAATGCTGCATCAAGACTAATAGAAGGTTATAAATGATGTGACCACATCACACCATTTTTGCAAAAACATCATTGGCTACCAGTATAATACAGGGCTAAATTTAAAATTCTATGTCTGATCTTCAAGGCCCTTAAAGGAAATGGCCCAGAGTACCTGAAGAATAGGATGATCCTCTATACACCTCCAAGGACACTAAGGTCCTCTCAAGCACTACCACTAACCACACCCTCTCCAAAAGACATTACACAATGTGATAGGCGAGCCTTCTCCAGAGTAACCCCCCCCCCCCCCCCCCCACACACACACACACACTCACTCTGGAATGCACTCCCTGAAAGCCTCCGCTTAACACAAGACTATCTCTACTTCAGGAAGTAGGTGAAAGCTTGACTCTTCTATCAGGCCTTTAATGGAAGTAACACTTGTTAGTCTCACTCACACACACAAGGAGTGACACAGGCTACACATACTGCAGCAGGACATGTTTATCCACTCCTGACCCAGCTGAGATAATGTTTAACCATCTCTCTGACCTCATGTGCACCTTTCTTAAATTGGTCACCTTAACTCCATACTCTTACCTATCTATATGTTTCATCTTTGCTCATACCCTACGTTGTCAATTAAAATGTTCTATTATGTATTGTGTTAATATTCTAAGTAGTATACTATGCCATACTTTGTATTGTTATCTGTATATTTTTACTGCTGTAATTGGCTATTGCGTTAGATTGTAAGCTCCTTTGAGCAGGGACTATCCTTCTTTGTTAAACTGTACAGCGCTGCGTAACCCTAGTAGCGCTCTAGAAATGTCAAGTAGTAGTAGTAGTATTGCTCATATTTGATTTATTCTTACTGTACACCGCCTTGAGTGAGTTCCTTCAAAAAGGCGGTACATAAATCCTAATAAATAAATTTAAAAAATAAATTAAGTTAGCATGTAATTCACCTTATTCTATTATCGGGCACAATTCATGGAATTTGGGGATCAAACATATAAATGGCAAGTGACCGACTCAACTGCAAATGCGCAGTAGAGACTTCCCTCTCTGTCCCGCCCTCGAGTCAAGACGTGATGACGTCAAAGGGCAGAACAGAGAGGGAAACGAAGTTGGACTGTCGGACGCTGCCGCTGGAGCCTGGAAACGAACATCGCGCACACCAACCTCCACCCTCCCCCCCATCCCCTCCGCCGCTCCCCTCCGTATCAGGCCCCCTGCACTGACCTGACAGCGGCTCTCACCTCCGTGTGGAAGCTCTGCAGGCAGCAGCAGAGCGATCTGCTGCTGCCTGCAGCGCTTTCACATGGAGGTGAGAGGCGCTGTCAGGTCAGTGCAGGGGGCCCGGCACGGAGGGGGGGCGGGAGAGGCGGCGAGGATAGCTGGAAATCTCGCCCATTTTAACGGGCTTAACGGCTAGTATTAGCATAGCTGCTAATAATCAGCACACATTTAAATGCTGCAACCAGTGTTTATTAAAATATGCTAACCAGAGATATTAAATATTAACAACCTTTCACCCCTTGACTTTAAGGCCCTGATGCTCAGAAGCAAACACAGGTCTAGAGGCTATTAGTGCCAGAGTAGTGCCCACATTAACTACAGCAGGCGGCTTTAGCACGGGAAATAAGCGCGCAAGGATTTGTACAAATAGCATGCCAATGTAGTCAGACGGATGTAAATGAGGTCATTTCCTATTTCCGCCCAATGATCGGAGCACAGCACATAAAACAAAGCCGCCTTACGACTGCAAAAAATGACACCAGCTCAGAGCAGGAATTAGAGTGTATGAAGAGAGGATTTCTCGTGATTCTTTCTTTAAAATCTGCCCGTTTTTGGCTTGGCTCGGAGGCTCCCCCACTGGACCAGTGGTGCACTGCAATGATGTATACGTGTTCTCTGGAGCAAAGAGGTATACAAGATCTTGCTTCACGAAAAGGAGACATATTTTGCCAAACATGGGCCCCATTTTGGGACACTCTAACTCCGGTGGCTCGGAGCAGACTGCTTAATTCCTGAAGAGAGGGGGGGGGGAGGGCGGAAGGGGAGGGAAATAGGGGAGGGTGGGAAGAGGGGGAGGGAATCAGGAATATATACAATTTCTAAATCTTTGTAGATTAATATTGCAAGTAAGGTAAAATTATGTATCATACCTGATAATTTTCTTTCCATTAATCATAGCTGATCAATCCATAGACTGGTGGGTTGTGTCCATCTACCAGCAGGTGGAGATAGAGAGCAAAGCTTTTGCCTCCCTATATGTGGTCATGTGCTGCCGGAAACTCCTCAGTATGTCGATATCAAAGCTCCATCCGCAGGACTCAGCACTTAGAGAATTACACCCACAAAGGGACACTCTGCCCAGCTCACCACTGCCGAAACGGGGGAGGGGAATTAACCCAGCTCATCCCCACACAAGTGGGGGAGGGGAATCCGTCCAGCTCATCCCTGCGGAGCGGGGGAGGGACACCACCCCGCCAATGCAGGGGGATCTGGCTTATCCTGCAACCGCAACCGCGGGAGGAGCTGACTGACCCTAACACCGCCGAAGCGGGAGGGGTACAAAGCTGCCCTACAGCCGCACGAAGCGGGAGGGAGCGCCGGCAGAATTTAGGTCTCAATCCAGCCCCGTAAAACGGAGGGGAGAGGAATGCAGCAGCTCACTGTAACACAAACTCGTCTCAACTCTTGAAGAATCTAATTGAAAAAACTTGAACACGAAGTCCTCTTGAACAGGAACTGAAGACTAAACTTGAACCTGATATGCAACCAGAATATAAACAGTACAGATATCTGGGAGGGGCTATGGATTGATCAGCTATGATTAATGGAAAGAAAATTATCAGGTATGATACATAATTTTACCTTCCATATCATCATGCTGATCAATCCATAGACTGGTGGGATGTACCGAAGCAGTACTCACCCAGGGCGGGACATAGAAATCCCTGACCGCAACACTGAAGCTCCAAACCGGGCCTCCGCCCGAGCAGCCACAGTCAAGCGGTAATGCCTGGAGAAAGTATGGGCCGATGCCCAAGTTGCCACCTTGCATATCTCTTCCAAGGAGACGGACCCGGCCTCTGCCATCGAGGCCGCCTGAGCTCTAGTGGAGTGAGCCTTCAGCTGAATAGGCGGCACCTTCCCCGCGGTCACATAAGCCGCTGCAATGGCTTCCTTGACCCATCTTGCCACTGTAGGCTTAGCAGCCTGCAGACCCTTACGAGGACCTGCAAACAGGACAAACAGATGATCCGATTTCCGGAAATCATTGGTCACTTCCAAGTATCTGATGATGACTCGTCTCACATCCAGATATTTGAGGGCAGAATATTCCTCTGGGTAGTCCTCCCTACGAAAGGAAGGGAGACAGAGCTGCTGATTCACATGGAAGCGAGAAACAATCTTGGGCAGGAAGGAAGGCACTGTGCGAATAGTCACTCCTGCCTCAGTGAACTGCAGAAAAGGCTCTCGACATGAGAGTGCCTGGAGCTCGGAAACTCTTCTGGCTGAAGTGATAGCCACCAAAAAGACTGCTTTCAACGTCAGGTCTTTCAGAGATGCCCTCGACAAGGGTTCAAAAGGCGGCTTCTGCAAGGCTCTTAGCACCAGGTTGAGATACCACGCAGGCACCACTGAGTGCAGAGGAGGGCGCAGGTGATTAACTCCCTTGAGAAAACGTACCACATCTGGCTGCGAAGCCAGGGAAGCACCCTTCAGGCGGCCCCTGAAGCAAGCCAGAGCCGCTACCTGGACTTTAAGGGAACTGAGCGACAGGCCTTTCTCCAGACCTTCTTGCAGGAACGCCAGCACTGCAAAGGTACGCCAAACCCTGGCGTAAGCAGTAGAAGTAGAGCGCTTCCTCGCTCTCAGCATAGTGGCGATGACCTTGTCTGAGAAGCCCTTCTTCCTCAGACGCTGCCGCTCAATAGCCAGGCCGTAAGACCAAAGGGGGAGGGATCCTCCATCACCACGGGACCCTGATGCAACAGGCCCTGCTCCACTGGCAGCCGCAGAGGGTCGTCCACTGATAGCCTTATCAAGTCCGCATATCAGGGACGTCTGGGCCAGTCCGGACCCACCAGGATTATTCGGCCCGGATGCTTTGCCACCCGGACTAGTACCCTGCCCAACATGGGCCAGGGCGGGAACACATAGAGAAGCTCCTGTGTCGGCCACTGTTGGAGAAGAGCATCTACTCCCAGAGATCGAGGGTCCCGTCCTCTGCTGAAAAAGCGCGGCACTTGGCAATTGGCCGATGACGCCATCAGATCTAGGCTCGGCTGGCCCCAGCGCTTCGTGATGTCCAAGAACGCCTGAGCCGATAACTGCCACTCTCCGGGATCCAAGGTATGATGACTGAGAAAGTTCGCCTTGACATTCATGACTCCGGAAATGTGGGCCGCTGACAGCTGTTCCAGGTTCGCTTCCGCCCACTGGCATAGATTCATGGCTTCCTTGGCTAGAGGGGCGCTCTTGGTACCTCCCTGGCGGTTGACATAGGCCACAGCCGTGGCATTGTCCGACAGGACCCGTACTGGCTTCAACGCCAGTACCGGGAGGAACTCCAAAAGCGCCAACCTAATGGCTCTGAGTTCCAGGAGGTTGATAGACCACTTTGCCTCTGCAGGAGACCAGAGCCCCTGCGCTGTCCTTCCCAAGCAGTGGGCTCCCCAGCCCGTCAAAGAGGCGTCCGTCGTGACGACAATCCACTCCGGGGTCACAAGAGGCATCCCTGCAGACAACTTGTCTGTCTTCAGCCACCAGCTCAGCGCCTTGCGCACTGCTGGGTCCAAGGGAAGGCGCACAGCATAATCCTCCGACACCGGAGTCCAGCGCTGCAGCAGAGAGTGTTGTAGTGGTCTCATATGAGCCCTGGCCCAGGGCACTACTTCCATCGTGGCCGTCATAGAGCCCAACAGCTGCACATAGTCCCAAGCCCGAAGCGGAGAGGCTACTAGGAACTGGTCTACCTGAGCCTGAAGTTTGACAATCCGATTGTCCGGCAGGAACACTCTGCCCACTTGGGTGTCGAATCGAACTCCCAGATACTCCAGGGACTGAGTCGGGCGCAGCTGGCTTTTCTCCCAGTTGATGATCCACCCTAGGGAGCTCAAAAGAGCAATCACCCGGTCCACAGCTTTGCCGCACTCTGCATAAGAGGGGGCTCAGATCAACCAGTCGTCCAGATAAGGATGGACTTGTACTCCTTCCTTTCGCAGGAAGGCCGCGATGACCACCATTACTTTGGAGAAGGTCCGCGGAGCAGTAGCCAACCCGAACGGGAGGGCTCTGAACTGGAAGTGTCGGCCCAGAACTGCAAAATGCAGAAAGCGTTGATGAGGAGGCCAGATGGGAATATGCAAGTACGCTTCCTTGATGTCCAAGGATGCCAGGAACTCCCCTGCCTTCACTGCCACTATAACAGACCGGAGAGTCTCCATGCGAAAGTGCCGAACTTTCAAGGCCCGATTGACCCCTTTGAGGTCGAGCATAGGCCGTACAGAACCTCCTTTCTTTGGTACCATAAAGTAAATGGAGTAACGCCCCTTGCCAAGCTGATTTTCTGGCACCGGAACGACCGCACCCAGGCGGATCAGATTGTCCAAGGTCTGCTGCACTGCCACAGCTTTGACCGGAGACTTGCAGGGAGAGAGTACAAACCCGTCTCTTAAGGGTCGGCAGAACTCTAGCTTGTAGCCGTCTCTGATGACTTCCAGCACCCAAGCGTCTGAAGTTACTCTGGTCCACTCGCCCAGAAACGAGGACAGGCGTCCTCCAATCTGCACTGGGCCATGGACCAGGACCCTGTCATTGGGTACGAGACCCTGGGGGAGGACCGGAGGGCGCACCTCCGGGACGGCGGTCTCTGCGAAAGGAATGCTGCTTGGGGGAGAAGTTCCTCTTGAAGGAAGAGGGGGCAGAGGAGCCCGACTTGCCCGGGCCGTACCAACGGGCTTCCTGAAACCGTCCTCTGGAGATACCGGGGCGAGCACTGGCCTGAGCCCTGACCTCTGGTAACCTCTTGCCCTTAGACGTGTCACGATTTTGTCCAGCTCGACCCCAAAGAGCAGCTTGCCTTTAAAAGGCAACTTAGCCAGGCGGGACTTAGAGGCGTGGTCCGCAGACCAATGTTTCAGCCAAAGCCACCGCCGCGCAGAGACTGTCTGAGCCATACCTTTAGCCGAGGCTCTCAAGACATCATACAGTAAGTCTGCCAAATAAGCCAAGCCCGATTCCAGGGCCGGCCAATCAGCCCTCAAGGAAGGATCCGAGGGTGAAGCCCGCTGCACAATCGTCAGGCACGCCCTGGCCACATAGGAGCCGCAAACTGAGGCCTGCAAACGTAAGGCAGCCGTCTCGAAGGACGACCTTAAGGCCGCCTCCAATCTTCTGTCTTGGGCGTCCTTTAGGGCCGTGCCACCTTCCACCGGCAACGCCATTTTCTTAGTCACCGCAGTGATTAAAGAATCCACGGTAGGCCAAAGAAAGGCCTCCCGCTCACTTTCAGGCAAAGGATAGAGGCGGGACATAGCCCTAGCCACTTTGAGGCTCGCTTCCGGGACATCCCATTGAGCCGAAATTAAGGTGTGCATGGCATCATGCACGTGGAACATTCTAGGCGGGCGCTTCGTCCCCAGCATAATGGCGGAGACAACAGGGGCTGAGGGAGAGACGTCCTCTGGAGAGGAAATCTTCAAAATGCTCATGGCCTGCACTAACAGGTTGGGCAAATCCTCTGAGCGAAAGATCCGCGCTGCAGAGGGGTCATCCGCTCCATCCGAGCGGGAATCCGTCTCCTCCAAGGAATCCCCAAAGGACCATTGGGAGAACTCAGATACGCTGCCCTCATCTACATCAGAGGAAACAGAGTCCTCTAAGGCCTGGAAATCCACCCGAGGGCATTTACTTCCGGGGGCCTCAACCCCTTTATCGGACAAGGGAGAAGGGGCAGCATTTTGCATAAGGAAGGCCTGATGCAGCAGCAAAATAAACTCGAGGGAGAAACCCCCCAGACTGTGCACTTCAGCAGCCTGGGCCACAGCCCTAGACGCACCCTCAACCGGCGCTCGCAAAAGCGGGGGAGAAACATGCTGCGCATCCAAGATGGCGTCCGGCGCGACACTCCGCGAAGGAGCCGCGCGGGAAGAACGGCGCTTAACTTTAGCTGCTTTTTTGCCGTCGCCCAAATGAAGGGCGGCCATGGCATTAACGTCTCCCAGCTCAAGGGCGGCCCAAGAAGAAGCCGTCCGAGCAGAGTGGTCGGCCAAGATGGCGGAGGCGAGCAGCGGGGGATGGGCGTTTATGGCGGGAAAAACCGCCGCACCGGAGGAAGACCCGGGACACTGACCGGCCTCCAAACTGACACCCAACAAGGGCGAATCAGATTTTAAGCCCCCCGCATCCCCGCTAGAAGCGCACACGCGGTCCGGGGAGCGATTCTTCGCGCCCTCGCCCTCCGACGCCATAGGCCACGTGGAGATCGATCGGGGAACCCCGTGCCCGCTATAAAAAGGTAAAAATTACCTTCTTCTCGCTCCGAGCTGTAACGACCTGGTGTCCCAGTGAGTAGCTGCAATAAACGTTTAAATAAACGTCGAAATAAACGCCCTTAAGGACGTCCAAAATTTTTTTTTTTTTTTTAACGGAGCCAGCGGGAGGGGGGAGAAAAGGAGGGACCTGGCGCCACCAGGTTTGCACTTGCTCAAGAAGAGCCCTCAACCCCAGGTACTCAACAAAACTTTAAAATTAGGCTTGGAGACCTAGCCAGAGCTGCTGCTGTGTGTGACCACCACCTGCTGAGATAGAGAACATACTGGGGAGTTTCCGGCAGCACATGACCACATATAGGGAGGCAAAAGCTTTGCTCTCTATCACCACCTGCTGGTAGATGGACACAACCCACCAGTCTATGGATTGATCAGCATGATGATACGGAATGTTGTTTTGTAAACCTTAAAAGAACTTGGAAATAACTTGATAACTCTTTACGTACTGTGGAAAAGAAACAGAAGAAAAGCAGAAATATATCTCGTAAGGCTTGCATGTATCAAAATCTTATGTAATAAACAAGTTATTAAAAAAAAATCTGCCCGTTTTGATTGGTTTTGGAAGCAGATGGAAGCCCGTGCAAGCCTCTAAGCGCTGGTGTGCAAGTCAGAGCAGATCTAAAAGTGATAGCAAACATTTGGTGCCTGTTTCCTGCCTAAATAAGCAAAACTAAAAAAAAAAAAATGAAACATTTACATTTAAAGGTGCAGACCAGGGGCGTAGCTACGTGGTGCCACGGGCCCCCACAGATTACTCCCTGGTCCTCTCTACATTTGACCCCCCCCCTGCCGTCGCCACCCACACCGCCGCCGCATCAGGTACCTTGTTTGCTTGCGGGGGTCCCCAAACCCCGCCAAGCGAAGAGTCTTCTTCAGCGCCGGTCAACTCTGGCGCCTTCGTTGTGGGATCACCTGTTTCTGACGCCTTACGTCCTGCACCAGGTTTGGGGACCCCCGCCAGCAAACAAGGTACCTAATGCGGGGGTGGGCAGCGGCGGAGGGAAGCGGCTAAACAGTGCCCCCCCCCACCTCGGGCTATGGCCCCCCCCTCCCGCCGAGGTCTGGCTATGCCCCTGGTGCAGACAATAGACGACAATGTGTGCTTCATTTCAGATTTGTAAGGCACATGCGCACAGCTGAGCTTACCGCCTAACTCTTCTGCGTATATGCCAAGCATGTCCCCCTCCTTGCTTTCGCTTTGTTAGCGCACATATGATTTGCATACCATCTGCTTTCAGCATTGGTGAGCTATTTTTCTGAGCTATTTTTTCTGCACTGTTTTGCTTACCCTGGGAGTTTTAAGCATTGGGGCCGAAGACAGCCATAGGCCATCGTCAGAGATGCAAGTGGAGATTTGGAGCTTAATTCCTGACAAAATTTCCGGTGTACAAAGTTAGATCTGGGATTAATGCTGTAGCCAATATCTCTACCTCAGAACCAGTCAAACCTATGCATAATGTTGTTTATTATATAATTAAGACGCTAGACCGGAATACTTACACCACTATAACACTGTCCAAAAAAGAAACCGGAAAAAAATGGCTTCTCAGTTTCTATACGCAAAACAATCTATTAAATTTCGAAATGATTGTGAAGTGGCCACACTCTGATTTAACGTCCACTGTCACTTAAAAATGAAGGAAACCGAAATCAAAATAATACTAAATTTGTATCTGTGAAACCCAACTTCAAAGTTTTTACCACAAATAAACCCCTGACTGCCCACAAGAGGACGATGCAGGCTCTGTCTGCGCTGCTGTTGCAGCTGCGTTGTGATTACCTAATGCCCGGCAAGGCAGACATCCGCCAGTCACGCGCCCGCAGCGTTCCCCCCGAGCCTGGGGAGCAGCCTGCCCTCACGTGGCCTGCAGCGTGCCAAACCGGCATGTGTGCGCCCACGTGAGACCTCCCACCGCTGACCTCACACGCGTGCTCTGTCCTTTGAACCCTCCCAGCCGACTAGAGCGTGCTCTTCCCCGCCGGCCGAGTCTGCTTTATTGCTAGGCAACGACTGAGGCTGCTTGCTTCGCCTTGCAACGTCAAAGCAGCAGTCTGTGTGCACGTAGTGGGGAGCAGGCTGAGAGAGACTGATGTTTGCATGCAACCCCTCGCTCCCTTACAGATGACGCATACCGTACGTCCTGTTTGCTCCTTGTCTGGCAGCTGCTTAGGCTGTCTCTATTGGGATTGCCCTTTCTGGTGCTTTGCTGCCAACGTGGTTGTTCACACCAGTTGCCCTTCTGTGCACTTTTATGAACAGAGCCACTGAACTGCCTGCATTAATCCCACTGCACAGCAATACTTATTTCACAGTAAAGAACTGTGCGAGTTATATTTCTCTTATAGGTGTAACTGATTTTTGTTACATGTATGGCTTATGTATTTTTTTTTCCAGTACGAACTGGGTTCATTCAGGCACAAACGCAGCGTAGAACAGAAGCAAATCAGAGAGAGGAGTGGTGAGTTTTGTGCCGAATCATGCCAGGTTACTGACCTGGAACCTTTGCTTGTTTCCTTTTCTTCATTGCAACCGGAATGGAATGTGGCTGCTCTCCCTCCTCCCCCCCCCCCCGCATAACTTTTTTGTTTGAAGATTAATAAACCGGCATAAAAAAAAAACCACCTTGATGTTTTGTTATAGGCATAGATCAAAGACATCCTTTCATAAATCAAATTCTGATGTCCTCAAATAATAAGGAAAAGTGCATTCTTAATCAGTGGTAGTGCAGCAATAATAGTGCTTTGTTTTTTTTTTGGGGGGGGGGAGAGGGTAGTGAGTCTATGAGTCTGTACAGCACTGTGAGAAGCAGGTACTCCTTTAAAGCTGCAGTAGAGTCCCTGAAGAAGTATCACCCTGGAATCCCCATGAGAGTTCCAATCCTTTAAAGCTACTGCTGTGTCTGCACTGAAACCCAGAAAAGGAGGGGGAGGGGTCCCTCTCTGAAGCGTTGCAGCACCTCTGAAACACTGGGGTCAGCTCTCAATGGTGAGGGATAGGGGCATTCCCTCTAGCAGAGCACAGTGGGCAGTGGCAGCCCTTTAAAGCCACTGCACTGCCTGTGACCCTGAAGCAACAGTGCTATCCTCCTTAGAGCTAGGAGCAAGGAAGTCCTTCCTGGAGTGCTGCTGCTGGTTCCCCCGAAGCAGAGGTGTAGCTAGGTAGGCCGCACCCCTAAACAGACTTCTGATGGCGACGGCACCTATTTTTCACATGATTTGTCTCGTGAAAAATAAGCGCCGGCGCTATTGGCAGTGTGCTCTTCTCCCCCCAACAGTTCAGCCTAGCTACACTTCTGACCCGTAGGTCACCATGGAACAGATTCAGAATTTAAGGGATCCTTTTATGAAGCTGCAATAGAAAACAGCCTTAGCGCGCCCTTACGCAGGTCTTTCCCCCTTTCGAAGGCCATTTCTACCACAGCCAGAAATTTTCCATTTTCCAAATTAATAGCCATGCGCTAATGTTGCCATTAGTTCACAGCCCTTAACAAAAATTAGCATGTGAGCCCTTAGCATCGGCAAAGCTGATGCACTAAATGATTAGCGCAGAAACACCCATTCTCTGCCCCCATCTAGACACACCCTGTTGACCAAAAAATATTTTTTAGCACATGAGTAGCATACGCTAATTTGAAACCTACCACGGGATGCCTCAGCACTCCCTGCAGTAAGTCCTTTTAAGCTGCAATAATTATGCATTAGTGCTACTTCAGCTTAATAAAAGGACCCCTAAGTATGTTGTGACAGTTTTCTATTCCTGGTAGTTCATTAATTTGGGGATGGGACGACTTCCCTATGAGGAAAGGTTAAAGCGGCTAAGGCTCTTAGCTTTGAGAAAAGACTGCTGAGGGGAGATTTGATAGAGGTCTATAAAGTAATGAGTGGCGTGGAATGGGTAGACGTGAATCGCTTGTTTACTCTTTCTAAAAATAGTAGGACTAGGGGGTACGTAATGAAGCTACAAAGTAGTAAATTTAAAACGAATTGGAGAAATGTTTTTTTTTTTCACTCAACATATAATTAAACTCTGGACTTCGTTGCCAGAGAATGTAGTAAAAGCAGTTAGCTTAGAGGGGTTTAAAAAAGGTTTGGATGGCTTCCTAAATGAAAAGTCCATAGACTATTATTAAAATGGGCTTGGGGAAAGTCCACTGCTTATGTCTAGGATAAGCAGCATAATGTATTGTACTTTTTTTGGATCTTGCCAGGTACTTGTGACCTGGATTGGCCACTGTTGGAAACAGGATGCTGTGTTTGATGGACCTTCGGTCTGTCCCAGTACCTACTTATTTGAGGTTCATGTATTCAGGGCGACTCATAGGCATCTGATGACTCAGATGTTTGGGGAGGCTATAGTGGGGTGGTGCTAGAATGGATGGGATGGGGTGAGGCAAGGCAAGGTTAAATCCTTGGTGATGGGGGGGGGGGGGGGTAATTCCTGTGTCAGCAGAAAAAGGACAATGGGGACACTGAACACAGCAGGGTATGATCCCTTCACTGTGTTGTTCTGGTGCAGCTGCATCAGCTGCCTCTCCCTTCCCCTTTTAGGGCTAAATTCAGTAAATGTCAGTAAAAAATCAGCGATGACCCCCCCCCCCCCCCCCACGGAGCACCCTTATTCTGTAATTACGCACCTAACTCAAAACCATGCCCCCGTTCCACCTTGAAATGCTCATGACCATCCCATTGCTGCGCCCCCTTTTTTGTGTTGCACATAACACTAATTGCTTGTTAAAATACTAATTATTGGCACTAATTGGCTCATTAATTAAATTGTGCGTGCAAATCAGAACAGTGCCTAAATTTGCGTGCACAATTTTTGGCAACCTACATAGAATCAGGGGGTTAGTGTCTCTGGTACTGATGGCAATATGCACACTAAATACATTCCAGGGAATTATGTGCCAATAAATCAAAATAATTTACCAAAGTAATACAGCATATTGCAATATTCTAGAAATATATGCAGGTATATTAACACTTGGCTCCCAGTCAGCCCAGCATCCCAGTTCAGCATCTTCCTTTTGGCTGTGTGAATCAGGGACATAGCCACAGGGGTCCCCAAGGGCCTGCCTGCTCCCCTCCCCCACACCCCACACACACACTGTTCAAGCTCAGGCCACTTCCAAAATTGTGGTACCAGATACCTGGCTGTGCAAGCCTCGCCAGCTGAAAAAATTCTCTGCGGAAGCCCCTGTCCTTGGGGTTCTCCAGCTGCCAATGCCAGCACTTCTCTGCATGCTCAGTTCAGTGGTCAAGCAGCACTGGTGGTGGCTTTGGCAGAGAATCTCTTCTGCTGGCGAGGCTTGAGCATTCCCTCCAGCAAAGGTATGATTTGGCTGGGGGGAGCAGGGCTAGCGGAGATTGAAAAGCAATGCTTGCCCCCCCCAGTCCACCTCTGGGCCCTCTCCCCCAAAACAGTTCTGGATATGCCCCTGGTGTGAATAACAATGCCCAGCAGCACAGTAATAGAAGTCCTGCGGCTTATCCTTTTATTTTATTTTGTTGTTTTTTGGTAAATTGCCAAATTGGCCACTAGGCTTCAGATCTGCTAGCCTTTAGTTTATTGCTAAGTTACCGAACATGTTTGGAATATGTGTTATCTATTTTTACTGTACATGGTGGTTAGAGCAGCAAACTGAGAAGCAGGGAAGCCGGGATTTGAAACTCACTGCTGCTCCTTGAGATCTTGGATAAGTCACTTAGGGCCCCTCTTACCAAGCTGCAGCAAAAAGGGGCCTTTGCTGGCGTCAGCACGTGTTTTTGATGCGCGCCGAGGCCCCCTTTTACCACAGCAGGTAAAAGAGAAGTCTTTCTTTTCTGCAAGAAATGGCCATGCGACAAGTAAAGCACTTACTTGCCGTGCGGCCATTTCGGGGGCGAGCCCTTACCGCCACCTCAATCGGTGGCAGTAAGGGCTCCCGTGCTAACCCGGTGGTAACCAGGCAGTGCACGGCACTTCCCGATTACCACCAAGTACACACTGGTGCTACAAAAGCTCCTTATTTTTACTGCATTTACTCTTATTTCTCAGTTTTTCATTAACAGTTCCCTCCCCCCATCTGGGCACCCAGCATCTCCTTTGTCTCTCTACCTCTGCCATCCAGCACCCCAACGCTACCCCATTTCTCTCTATATATTCATGTCTAAATATCCCCAATTCAGCATTGCACCTTATCTCTCTCTCCCCAGTTCTTCCCCATCACCCTGTTCAGCATTGTCTCATCTCTCCCTCCCTCCTTCCCCCCCCCCCCTCTCTCTCTCTGTCCCTCTCTTTCTCTTTCTCCCTCCCTCCCCCAATCCAGCAGGGTTAAATTAGATTATATATATATACTGAGGCTCATTTTCAAAGCACATAAACTTACAAAGTTACATAGAAGGGCATAATCGAACGTCGCCGGCAATCTGTTTTGGCAGCTGCGCAACAGCTGGCTGGAACCGTATTATCGAAAAAAAAGGCCGGCCATCTTTTTTTTCGATAATACAGTTTAGGCCGGCCAAATGCCAGAGTTTGCCGGTTTTGTTTTTCAGCGAGAATGGAAAAAAATGCCAGCCATCTCAAACCCGGCGAAATCCAAGGCATTTGGTCGTGGGAGGAGCCAGCATTTGTAGTGCACTGGTCCCTCTGACATGCCAGGACACCAACCGGGCACCCTAGGGGGCACTTCTAAAAATTAAAAAAAAAAAATACAAATAGCTCCCAGGTGCATAGCTCCCTTACCTTGGGTGCTGAGCCCCCCAAACCCACTCCCCACAACTCTACACCATTACCATAGCCCTTATGGCTAAAGGGGGGCACCTACATGTGGGTATAGTGGGTTTTGGAGGGGGGGGGGGGTTGGAGGGCTCAACACTTAGCACCACAAGTGTAAAAGGTAGGGGGGGGGGGGGGATGGACCTGGGTCTGCCTGCCTGGAGTGCAATGCACCCATCAAAAACTGCTCCAGGGACTTGCAAACTGCTGTCAGGGAGCTGGGTATGACATTTCAGGCTGGCATAGAGGCTGGCAAAAAAGTGTTTTATTTTTAGTCTTTTAGTGTGGGAGGGGGTTGGTGACCACTGGGGGAGTATGGGGAGGTCATCCCCCATTCCCTTCGGTGGTCATCTGGTCAATTGGGGCACCTTTTTGAGGCATGGTCGTGAAAATTAAAGGACCAAGTAAACCCAGTGAAATACAGCTTAACACCGCTTTTTTTTCCATTATCCGCGAAAGCCGGCCATCTAGTAGCCACGCTCATGCCCGCCCATGTCCCGCCTTCGCTATGCTGCCGACATGCCCCCTTGAACTTTCGCCGGCGAGGCGACGGCAAAGCGGCGATGCTGTTAAAAAAAGCCGCATTCGATTATACCGATTTCGCCACTTTTGAGAGATCGCCGGCCATCTCCCAATTTATGTCGAGAAATGGCTGACGATCACTTTCGAAAATAAGCCTGATAGGTTACTATGGGGCTCATTTTTGAAAGAGAAAAATGTCCAAAAAGTGTTATAAAGTAACATGTGGACAAATTGTTTTCCTAAAATGTCCAAATCAGTATTTTTGAAACCTATTTTACAAAGACATTTATCTATATAATTCATCTGCAGTGTGTCCAAACTACAAGGGGTTGTGTTGGGGCATGTTGGTGTGGGGCTTAGGGCATTCCTAATACTTGGACGTTTTACAGCCATAATGAAAGAACATGAAAATGTCTAGGGCTACAACTTCAATGTTTTGGTCTAGACCTATTTGTAGAACAAATAAGGCACAAAAAGGTTCCCTAAATGATCAGATGACCACAGGAGAGAATCAGGGATGACCCCCCCTTACTCCCCCAGTAGTCACTGACTCCCTCCCAACCTCCAAAGATGTGAATAAAAACAGTACATACCAGCATCTATGACAGCTTCAGGTGCTATAGCCAGTTCTATTAGAGCAGCAAGTGGGTCCCTGGAGTAGCCTAGTGGTCGGTGCAGTGCACTGTAGAGAGAAGGACTCATTCCCATGTCCTACTCTAATTCTTACACTTGTGGTGGAAAGTGTGAGCCTTCCCACTCACCAGAAAGCTGCTGTACCCACAAAGAGGTGACCCCTTCACCCATAAAGGCTATTGTAGTGGTGTACTGTTAGGTATAGCAGGTTTTTGGTGGATTTTGGAAGGCTCACCATACAATATAAGAGAGTAATGGTGAGATGTGTACTTGGGAGCTTTTATATGAAGTCCACTCAAATGCCTCCTAGGGTGCCCCACTGCTCTGCTAAGATGTCTGTGTGGTCAGTCAAATAAGAATGCAGGCTCCTCCTACATCCCAATGGCTTGATTTTGTGCATTTTTCTCTTGGGCATTTTGTTTGTTTTTAAATGGACCAGAAAGATAAACGCACAGAGCACAAAAACATCCTGTATGTGGCCATTAAAAAAAAAAAAAAGATAGATGTTTTACTGTTTCGAAAATGGATATATTTCCTATTTGGATTTGAGATGTTTAGCGCAAAACATCCAAAGTCTAATTTAGATGTCCTATTGAAAATGCTCCTGCATGTAACTTTGCTTTGAAAATGAGCACCTTACAGGCTTATTTTTGAAAGGGATCGCCGGCGATCTTCCGACACAAATCGGGAGATCGCCGGCGATCTCCTGATCCTGGCCAAATCAGTATTATCGAAAGCCGATTTTGGCCAGCTTCAACTGCTGTTTCGTCGCGGCGCCAGCCAACCTTCAAGGGGGCGTGTTGGTAGGGTAGCAAAGGTGGGGGGGGGGGGAGGGCGGGGGCATGGGTACGAGATGGCCGGCTTCACCTTATAATGGAAAAAAAGAGGCCATCTCGAACGAGCATTTCGCTGGCCGGACTTGGTCCATTTATTTTTAGGACCAAGGTTGGAAAAAGTGCCCCAACTGACCAGATGACCACCGGAGGGTAGCGGGGATCACCTTCCCTTACTCCCCCAGTGGTCACCAACCCCCTCCCACCCAAAAAAAAACTTTTTTTGCCAGTCTGTATGCCAGCCTGAAATGTCATACTCAGCTCCTTGACAGCAGTATGCAGGTCCCTGGAGCAGTTTTTAGTGGGAGCAGTGCACTTCAGGCAGGTGGACCTAGGCCCATCCCCCCCCTACCTGTTCCACTTGTGGTGGTTAATGTAGAGCCCTCCAAAACCCACTGTACCCACATGTAGGTGCCCCCCTTCACCCCTTAGGGCTATGGTAATGGTGTAGAGTTGTGGCGAGTGGGATTTGGGGGGGATTTGGGGGGCTCAGCACACAAGGTAAGGGTGCTATGTACCTGGAAGCTATTTTTGTTTTTAATTTTTTGAAGTGCCCCCTAGGGTGCCCGGTTGGTGTCCTGGCAAATGAGGGGGGCTAGTGCACTACAAATGCTGGCTCCTTCCATGGCCAAATGCCTTCCATTTCACCAGGTTTGAGATGGCCGGGCCCAGTTTCCGTTATGGCTGAAAAACGAAGCCGGCCATCTCATATAAACCCGGTGAGCGATTTGGCCGGCGCCAAGCGTATTTCGAAAATATGCTTGGCTCCACCCGCTTACGGCGCTGGCCCCGAAGATGGCCGGCCATTGATTTGGCCGGCGCCGTTCGATTATGCCCCTCTTAATGTCCAAGCTAACTGCATTGTGCTGTAGTAGAGTGGAATCTTTCTTGAGAATTTGGGAAATGGTGGGGAATTAATATAAGTATAAACCCTTAAGTTATTTCTTGGCATGGATGTAAATCTGCCCTCTCCTCCTATCGCTTAAGATGAGCTTTTGATTTTTGGTTGGGGAAGCGTGGTAGAGGGGCATATGCGTTAATGTGGGAGGGAGAAGGGTGTTAGGGATAGGGAGGGGGTTATAGTTTATGGTTTATTTGACTTTGAGGGGCATAATCGAACGCCTATCTCCATGGGCGTCTATGTCCGAAAACAGGTACGTGAAGAGGCGGGACAGACCGTATTTTCAAAAAAATGGACGTTTTTCAGCTGGGCGTTTGTTTTTTGTAGCGATAATGGAAACTAAAAATGCCCAGCTCAAAAACGTCCTAATCCAAGCCATTTGGTCGTGGGAGGGGCCACGATTCATAGTACACTTGCCCCCCTGACATGCCAGGACACCAACTGGGCACCCTAGAGGTCAGTGGGGTGGACTTCAGACAATGCTCCCACATGCATAGCTCCCTTACCACGGGTGCTGACAGGGCCGTGCCAAGGGTCTCTGGCGCCCCCCTGCAGACTACCAGTTGGCGCCCCCCCCCCCCCCCCCGCACCTGCCTGGCTCCAAGGCAGCGATTCCCCTCTCTCCCCTGCCCTCCCGCTCCCATGTAGGAACTGCCCGCCCTCTTCTCCCCCCCAAGATCCCGTTCCTTTTTTTTTTCTTTTAAATTTACCTTCCTCCGGCAGCGCAGCGTCAGTGAAGGAGGCGGCGCTCCCAGTCCCGACGTCTCTAGCCTTCCCTTGTTCGCTGCTCACTGCCCCGCCTTCTTCTGACATCAAGAAGGCGGGGCAGTGAGCAGCGAACAAGGGAAGGCTAGAGACGTCGGGACTGGGAGTGCCGCCTCCTTCACTGACGCTGCGCTGCCGGAGGAAGGTAAATTTAAAAGAAAAAAAAAAGGAACGGGATCTTGGGGGGGAGAAGAGGGCGGTCAGTTCCTACATGGGAGCGGGAGGGCAGGGTAAGCACGCAGCGGCGGCGCCCCCCAGAGGATAGCGCCCCCCTGCGGCGCTTACCCCGCTTACCGCATCGGCATGGCCCTGGGTGCTGAGCACCCAACCCCCCTCCCCCAAAACCCACTACCCACAAATGTATAACACTACCATAGCTCTTAGGGGTGAAGGGGGCACCTACATGTGGGTACAGTGGGTTTTGGAGACCTCCCATTTACCAGCACAAGTGTTACAGGTAGGGGGTTGGGCCTGGGTCCACCTGGCTGAAGTGCACTGCGGTACCCACTAAAAGTGCTCCAGGGACCTGCATACATGCAGGCCTCTAGGACTTGTTGCTGCTATATAATATTGGCACACCAGTTGACTCCTGAAGACTAATCTCTCCGAAAACGTCCTTTATTGGAATAAGCACGCTTAATCACAGTAAACTGCAGATCAGAGGTTGTGCCCCACTGGCAACGAGTCTCCCTGGTCCTGAGATTAGCAGTAGGTCAGAGCTGGCAGAATGGTGTACAATGCCCTCTTTCAGCCACATTCAAGGTAAGAACTAAGTTCTGTAAAGTGGCTAACACGTGAAAGGGATCTAAAACTGGCTTACAAAAATGGCCGCTACCTCATGGACTACTGGAAACAAAACAGGGCACACTCTGACCCAGTAAGCAGGGGGAAAAGCACCATGGGAGTAGAGCCTACCAACTACCAACATCATGAGCATTTGCCACAAGCTAGTGGAATCACGGAGCCCAATACCCTACACCCACCACAATGCATCACTGATGTGACTCTGCAGTGCGCATAACAGAAAAGGTGTCACACTCACCCGAGAGCCACATCAGAACCAGGGAAAGGCTGTCACAGGATAGAACACATTCTGCTGTCATAGAGGTGGGTATGGCATTTGAGGCTGGCATAGAGGCTGGAAAAAAGTTATTAAAGTGGGGGGTTTTTTGGTGGGAGGGGTTAGTGACCACTGGGGGAGTCCAGGGAGGTCATCCCCGATTCCCTCCGGTGATCATCTGGGCAGTTGGGGCACTTTATTGGGACTTGTTCGTGAAAAAAAGGGTAAAAAAAAAGTGACCCAAAATCGCGGTAAAAACGCCTTTTTTTCCGATTATCAGCTAAAGACGCCCATCTCTCCTTGGCCGATAACCACACCCCAGTTCCGCCTTCACCACACCTCCGACATGCCCCCGTCAACTTTACCCGTTTCCGTGATGGATTGCAGTTGGAAACGCCCAAAATCGGCTTTCGATTATACCGATTTGGGCGCCCACGGGAGAAAGATGCCCATCTCCTGATTTGGGTCGCAATATAGGCATTTTTCTCTTTCGATTATAAGCAGGTTTATATACCATCTTTCCTTGGTGAACAACAACGCGGAGATGAGTTGAAGAGAATTATGTCTGTTGAGCTGTATTAACAAAAAAGTTACACTGTTTCTTTGGAATGATTTTCTGAATGGAGCAGTCTGCTGAAGAAGCACAGTGCACCCTTAGTTCTTTGTAACTATATCTGAAAATAAAGAATTTAAATAAAAGGCCCCAAAGGACCATTGCCCTATGCACTGCTTCTAGCTCTGCCAGTCTGACACAGGAAGTTTACATCTTTAAAATCTGCACCTTAGGCCACAAAATCATATACGGCGGAGTCCCAGAATACATGACAAACCTCATAGACTTACCAATAAGAAACAAAGTCAGATCATCAAGATCCTACCTAAACCTACACTATCCAAATTGCAAAGGACTGAAATACAAAACAACTTACGCAGCTGGCTTCTCCTACATAAGCGCACAACTATGGAATGGGCTCCCAAAAGCTGTGAAAACAATCCATGACCACTTGAACTTCAGGAAATCACTAAAAACCAACCTCTTCAAAAAGGCCTACCCCAACGACCCCACGTAACCCTCTTCACCTACCAACACAGCATGACTATGATCGAACAGGACAACACGCAATCTTCATCCATTCTGACCCTCCACTTATACCTCATACGATCACTATACAACTTTGTATTTGTTATCCACCGACTGGGCAAACGCCTCTGACAGTACTATGTAAGCCACATTGAGCCTTCAAATAGGTGGGAAAATGTGGGGTACAAATGCAACAAATAAATAAATAAATAGAACTGGCAGAACTAGTAGCCATGTGCAGAAGAAAATGGTCTCATACGGGGGGGGGGGGGGGGGGGGGGGGGGGGTTGTTGTTAGTTTTGCTTCCGCAGCCACAGATCTGGAAAGGCAGCGGGCTAATAGAGGTGGCAGGTACCGGGTGGGCAGAAGGGAGGGAAAGATTATGGTTGGGACTCATATGTAGCATTCCTGTGGCCTGCCTTCATTAGACTGACATCCTATCATTTGAAGATGTCACTTCTGGAAAAATAAGTGGTCAGGTTCTTTGTATTTTAATTGTAGTTAGTTTTCTCCTCATAGAGTCACTTTATAATTTGTTCCATGAAAAGTTCAGTTTTCTGAAAGAGCTACAGGTTGATTCTG
The DNA here is from genome assembly GCF_901765095.1 of Microcaecilia unicolor. NCBI lineage: Eukaryota > Metazoa > Chordata > Amphibia > Gymnophiona > Siphonopidae > Microcaecilia > Microcaecilia unicolor. The sequence goes on from NC_044039.1 coordinate 95,652,608, forward strand.
TTTAGCTAAAATAATGCTTTCTGACTGGATACTTTGGTGAGTGTGCTCAGAAAATGCATTACCAGATTAACAAGAATAGAAAATTATAGTTCCTGGATTGCACAAAATTTCCAAAGGCATTCTTTACCTCCCACATTTATTTGCAAGACTCAAATGCACTTACCATGTATTTCTGTCATTGATGTGTGTGTTGGAAGTGTATGATAAGGAAGGCAAAGAGGGACTTTGAAAAAAAAGATTGCACTGAAGGCATAGTAACATTTTTTTTTAGGTATATTAAAAGCAAGAAGCCAGCAAAAGAATCAGTTGGACAACTAGATGACCGAGGGGTAAAAGGGGCACTCTGGAAAGACAAAGCCATAGCGGAGAGGTTAAATGAATTCTTTGCTTCGGTCTTCACCGAGGAAGATAGAGAGATACCGGTGCCAGGAATGGTATTCAAAGCTGATGAGTCAGAGAAACTGAACAAAATCTCTATAAACCTGGAGGATGTAATGGCGCAATTTGACAAATTGAAGAGTAGCAAATCTCCTGGACCGGATGGTATTCATCCCAGAGTACTGAGAGAATTGAAAAATGAACTTGCAAAACTATTGTTAGTAATATGTAATTTATCTTTAAAATCAAGCATGGTACCAGAAGATTGGAGGGTGGCCAATGTAACGCCGATATTTGAAAAAGGTTCTAGAAGAGATCCAGGAAATTATAGACTGGTGAGTCTGACGTCGGTGCCGGGCAAAATGGTAGAGACTATTAAAAAGAACGAAATTACAGAGCATATTCAAAAGCATGGATTAATGAGACAAAGCCAACATAGATGTAGTGAAGGGAAATCTTGCCTCACTAATCTATTATATTTCTTTGAAGGGGTGAACAAACATGGGGATAAAGGTGAGCCAGTCGAAATTGTGTATCTGGATTTTCAGAAGGCGTTTGACCTTCGGTCTGTCCCAGAATGGCAATACTTACGTATTTTGAGCTCATGTTTATCTGGTGGGGGTTGGGGGGTGGGAGTAGCTGTGTATATGGCTGGGGATTTTTGTATGAGATGTTTTATTTTCAGTGTATGTGTTTGTTGGAGTATTTGAGCAGATGTGTAGGTGTGTGGTAGGGGAATATAAATATATGTTTATGTAGGGAAGTTTATATTTGAGTTTTAAGGTAGAGTGTTTGTGTGTGTGTGTTGGGTGGTTCCTAAAAACTGTCGACACTGCAGTGCTTTTAATCATAGGTATGTATTGCCCATATTGAGCATAAATAAAGAATATTAAAAAATGTAAAACATTATCAAGATCCAAAAACAATGTCAAGGTAAAGTGTCTCATTAAGAACTTAAGAATAACCATACTGGGTCAGACCAATGGTCCATCTAGCCCAGTATCCTGCTTCCAACAATGGCCAATCCAAGTCACACGTACCCGGCAGAAAACCAATTAATAGCAACATTCCATGCTACCAATTCCAGGGCAAGCAGTGGCTTCCCCCATGTCCATCTCAATGACATATATGGATGTTTTGCTCCAGGAACTTTTCTAAACCTTTTTTAAACCTAGATACTCTAACCACTGTTACCACATCCTCCTGCAATGAGTTCCAGAGCTTAACTATTCTTTGAGTGAAAAACATATTTCCTCCTATTTGTTTTAAAAGTATTTCCATGTAATTTCATTGAATGTCCCCTGGTCTTTGTACTTTTTGAAAGTGAAAAATTGATTAATTTTTACACATTCTACTCCACTTAGGATTTTGCAGACCTCTATCATAGCCCCCCTCAGCTGTCTCTTCTCCAAGCTGAAGATCCATAACGCCTTTAGCCTTTCCTAATGTGGGAGGAGTACCATCCCGTTTATCATTTCGGTCACTCTTCTTTGAACCTTTTCTAATTCTGCTATATTTTTTTTTAGATACGGCGACCAGAACTGAATGCAATACTCAAGGTAAAGATGCACCATGGAAAAATACAGAGGCGTTATAGTATTTTTGGTCTTATTTACCATCCCTTTCCTAATAATTCCTAGCATCCTGTTTGCTTTTTTGGCCACCGCCACACACTGGGCAGAAGATTTCAGCGTATTATTTATAAATCCTCCTTCACAGTAGAACCTGCCGCTAAACATACATCCTCAGCAATCAAAATTTTGGCATGCAAATCACTGACACAACACTAGCTGACCAACTATGTATCATACTGTTTTACCACCCCCAGGATGTTGGTCAAATGCTCAAGACGATTTCATGGACTTCATATCAAACATCTGCACCAGTCAACCAAATGTCCAACTACTAGAAGATATCAATCTGTACCTAGAAAAACAAAATGACACCAACACAAGAAACCTAATGAATTTCATAAACCAATGGAACTTCAAAACAGCACAAGGCGCCTCATGTCACACAAAAGGACACCTATTAGACATACCAGCTCAGAGATTCTCAGCAAACAACAATCACATATTAGAAAACCACAGATGTGAAGAGGTAATTTGGTCAGACTCAGTTTCACACTACAATGGAAAGAAACTGCAAGAAAAGAGAACCAAGAACAAAACACACACATTCACAACCAGAGGGAAAGTAGACATCCACACCTTCTGGACAATAATGATGAATGAACATAGCAACTTATCACCCAGGAATATACACTTCAAGAGAAACTGGGACGAAACAAGCAAAAGCACACTAAACAAAATAGCACCACTCAAAATGAAAACAAGAAATAAAAAACAACCATGCTCCTGGTTTAATGACAAACTATTACACATGGAAAGACTGTGTAGGAAACTTGAAAGAACATGGACCAAAACTGAAACAGACATAAACAAAATCATATGGAGAAAAGCTATAAGAAAATTTACAAACAACAAAGAAAGCTAAAGCAAAACACTACAGCACATATGCGAACCTCATGAACAAACTACTGAAAACCCAAGATATACTGGCATCATCTGAAACACCACCAGCTGCAGATGCGCTTGCACAATATTTCAAAAACAAAATAGCTAACACAAAATCAAACATAGCAAAATCACAAACATCCTTTTCAGCATTTAGGTCGAGACTTCCTTCAAGAATGTGAAACAAACAACATCCTCACAGCAGCAGACAGAATCTGGTCCACTTTTAAATCACTCGAACTAAACACAGTAAAGAAACTATTGACAAAATACATACGTGTATACTGTCTGCTAGATAACTGCCCTAACTATATGATGAGAGACCCACCGGACTGGTCCATTGAGTGCTTCAACAAACACATCACATGTTTGGAAAAAGGACAATTCCCAACAGACAAAGAGAGGCATTTTCGAACGGGGACGCCCATCGCTAAGGGCGCCCATCTCCAAGGACGGCGCGGTGAAGGGGCGGGGCCAACCGTATTTTTGAACGAGATGAGCGTCCATTTTCATTTCAAAAATACGGTTGGGGGGGGGGGCCCAAATCTCGACCTAAATGCTGAGATCGCCGGATTTAGAGATGGGCGCTCTCGGTTTTCCCCCCTAATGGAAACCGATGGCGCCCATCTCAAAATCAAACCAATCCAAGGCATTTGGTCATGGGAGAGGCCAGGATTCGTAGTACACTGGTCCCCCCTCACATGCCAGGGCACCAATCGGGCACCCTAGGGGGCACTACAGTGGACTTGGCAAATTGGTCCCAGGTGCATAGCTCCCTTACCTTGGGTGCTGAGCCCCCTAACCCCCCCCAAACCCACTCCCCACAACTATACACCACTACCATAGCCCTAAGGGGTGAGGGGGGCACCTACATGTGGGTACAGTGGGTTTCGGGTGCGTTTGGAAGGGCTCCCATTTTCCACCATAAGTGTAACAGGTAGGGGGGAATGGGCCTGGGTCCGCCTGCCTGAAGTCCACTGCACCCACTAAAACTGCTCCAGGGACCTGTATACTGCAGTCATGGACCTGAATATGACATTTGAGGCTTGCATAGATGCTGGCAAAAAAAGTTTTTAAAGTTTTTTTTTTTAGGGTGGGAGGGGGTTAGTGACCACTGGGGGAGTCAGGGGAGGTCATCCCTACTTCCCTCCGGTGGTCATCTGGGCAGTTCAGGCACTTTTTTGGGACTTGGACCTAAAAAAAAAAGGGACCAAAAAAAGCATACCAAATTCTCGCCAGGGACACCCATTTTTTTCCATTATTGGCCACAGCCGGCCATCTCTTAACCATGCCCTAGCACGCCCCTGTCCCGCCTTCGCTACCCTTCTGACATGCCCCCGGGAACTTTGGCCGTCCCGGCGATGGAAAGCAGTTGGGGACGCCCAAAATCGGCTTTCGATTATGCCGATTCTGGCGCCCCTGAGAGAAGGGCACCCATCTCCTGATTTGTGTCGAAAGATGGGCGCCCTTCTGTTTCGAAAATGAGCTGGAAAGGCAACATATTACTATTACCAATCCCCAAAAACACAAATAGCAAGATCAGTGCCATCACAAACTACAGACCAGTGGCTTCAATACCACTATTGACCAAAACGTTGGAAGGCCTTGTAGCACAGCAACTAATGGAATACCTGATACAATTTTCAATCCTTCATCACTCCTAATCAGGCTTCAGACCACAACACAGCACTGAAATGGTCATAACCATCTTGATAACAAAGTTCAGAAGCTTAAAATGCCAAAGACAAAACATACTAGTATTACAATTCAGTATGTCAAGTGCGTTCGACCTAGTAGACCACACAACACTGATGACCCTGCTCGACAACATGGGAATCAGTGGAGCAGTGGCAGCATGGTTCAATGGTTTCCTATGGACCAGATCCTACATTGTAAAGATGTCTAACCAGATATCAACCTCTTGGATCTCTGAATGTGGGGTACCACAGGGTTCTCCAATATCATCAATACTGTTCAATGTATTGATGGCGCCACTCGGAAAAAAACTGGAATTAATGGGCCTCCATCCCTTCATATATGCAGATGACATCACCATCTACATACCTTTTCACAACAGTATCACAGACATAATGGATAAAATAAAAAAAGGCCTGAACCTCATGGAAAACTGGTCAACTACTTTCAGACTCAAATTAAGCAGAGACAAAACCAAATTCCTGGTTCTATCCAGCCTGCACAACCCCACATCTTACCAAAATTTCACAATCAATCATCAAACATAACAAATTATTCTCGACAAAAATCTATTCACTGGACAGCCAAATATCAGCAGTAACATCAAAATGCTTTAAAACACTATGGAAACTGAGAAGGATAAGAGACTATTTTCCTAGACAATCATTCTGGATAATGGTAGAGTCAACAATACTATCGCAACTGGACTACTGCAACGCAGCATACGTAGGGTGCAAGGAAAACACTAAAATCATTGCAAACCATCCAAAGCATGGCAGCAAGACTGATAATCAAGAAGTCAAAATATGAAAGTGTAACTCCACTGCTCGAAACATTGCACTGGCTGCCAAGGCAAGACTATTCTTCAAAGCAAGCACCCTCATTTTCAAAATACTATTTGGAATGGCAGCTGAATATATGCTAGGCATGATTGAACTATCCTCGAAAAATGCAAGTCCACAAACCAGAGGTTACCTGCTTCACCACCTACCTAACTGCAGAAACATAACCTATAAAACCATCTACACAGCAGGATTTAGTTACTTGGGTTCCAAATGGTGGAACTCAATACCAAAAGTCACAAGAAGCATCACTAACTATCTTCAATTCAGGAAAGAAATGAAACCTACCTCTTCAAAAAATTCTATAGCTAACTACATAAGCTATCGACGTCCTACTTCTACAAATCTATCTTATCAAAACTCTTCAGATAACCACATAAACTATTGTCCTACCTCTATCAACATCCAGCCTCTACAAACCTACCTCGTCAAAACTGTTCAGTTAACCACATTAACTATTGTCCTGCCTTTTCAAAACTACCTCTCTGAAATTTCTTTAGATAACTACATAAACTACCGATGGCCTATCCATGTTATAACGGTAAAATACTATTGTAATTCTCACCTAAAATATAAATTGTAAGCCACTTTGAACTGAAACTTGTTCTTGGATAACAGTGGGATACAAGAATGCATAAAAAAATAAAATGATACCTAGATCTTTTTCCTGAGTGCTGTCTTCTAAGGTGGACCCTGACATCGGGTAACTATGATTCAGATAATTCTTCCCAATGTGCATCACTTGGATTTCTCCACATTAAATTTCATTTGCTATTTGGATGCTCAGCCTTTCAGTTTCCTAAGGTTTTCCTTCAATTTTTCACAATCCACATGTATTTTGCCCTTCAAGATTTCCAACCACTGAGAATATATGTGCTTGGGTTTGGGGCAGGGCCTTTTGAAATTTATGGATATGTATTTTCCTCTATAAAAAGTCTGAATCTACATTACATAAAATTGTTTTTGGCTAACATAGAGATCTATGTACTAATCTATGATCTTCATAAAACTGGGTTGACTGTTTACCATTTTAGTGAATACTACATTATTGCTGAGGGATAGGGGAATATGATACAGACATTTAAATACTTAAAAGATATTAAAATGCAAACTAATCTTTTTCAGAGATGGGGAAGTGGTAGAACTAGAGGTCATAAGTTGAGGCTGCAGGTTGAGAAACTTAGGAAATGCTTTGATAGAAAGGGTGGTAGATACCTGGAATGCTCTCCCATAGGTGGTTGTGAAGACAAAAACTGTGGTGGAACTCAAGAATGTGTGGGATAAGTACAGAGGATCACTATATAGAAAAAGGATGGAATCCAATTAAAGCAAAATTTAAATGACTTCATAGCTTTGACGGCAGCTATAGAGGTTGGGAAATAGGACCAATGCAAGGCAGATTTCTGGGTCCTATAAATGGCAAAAACAGATCAAGATTAAGGCTGGAGTGGGCTTCGATGCAACTCCAGTAGCTGGGAAGTGGGACTGGTGCTGGGCAGACTTCTACAGTCTGTGCCCCAAAATTGCCATGGAGATAGAGATTAAGGGGTTCATTTTCAGAGCACCTAGGGGGCAATGCACAGTGGCATCCATTAAATATAGGCACTGTGGTAAAAATTACCAAGTCACAAACAGTGACCAGTGAACATACAGTGTGGTAAACTTAAAACAAATTGGAGAAAACCTTTCTTCACCCAAAGCATAATTAAACTCTGGAATTCGTTGCCGGAGAACGTGGTGAAGGCGGTTAGCTTGGCAGAGTTTAAAAAGGGGTTAGACGGTTTCCTAAAGAACTAGTCCATAAACCACTACTAAATGGACTTGGGAAAAATCCACAATTCCAGGAATAACATGTATAGAACGTTTGGGAAGCTCGCCAGGTGCCCTTGGCCTGGATTGGCCGCTGACGTGGACAGGATGCTGGGCTTGATGGACCCTTGGTCTTTTCCCAGTGTGGCATTACTTATGTACTTATAGGAGATCACATGCAAATGAGATGCAAGAATCCCCCTTCATGCATCGGTTGCTGTTTGCGATTTGAAGCTTTCAGATGCATTTGACAGCTTGCCAAAAATCCCTTGTGATCCAGTGGACTGCCTCCCGACCCTCCCCCGAACAAAAAATCCCAGGTGGTCCAGTGGACTTCCTCCTGACCCCCTCCCCCATACCCCAGATCAAAAGTTCCCTGGTGGTCCAGTGGACCCCAACCCCGCCACACCCACTCCTGGACCCCCAAGCATAAAAGTCCTGGTGGTCCAGTGGAACCAGCACCCCCTCCCAGCTCCAAGTAAAATCACCATGGTGGTCCGCTGAACCCGACCTCCCTCCTTACTCTCCTCCCCTATCCTTCCTTCCCTGTACCTTAAAAAGTTGGAGGCAGGAGGTCAGAAGCAACACCTCCTTCCACCTGCCTCTGGGCCCGCTCAGAAAGAATGGCAACACCCAGCCCCTGTCCAGTGCATTCTGGGATGCACTAGGTGGGGCTAGGTACCTGTGAGCACCTAGTTATAGAATTGCCCTTCACACTTTTAAAGTTAAGCTAATTGTAGATTTATAAGTATCAGTACAGTTGCTGCTCAGACATATATTCAGCAGCACTAGCTGAACAGATAGCACTGTTAAATATGCAAATAAATTTAAGTGCCAGCACTAAAACTTCATTTTAAGCAGTGTGGTTGGCACCTTTGAATACTGGACCCAAACATTTTATACTTTGTATAACGTTAACAATAGCTTAGCCTATAATATACAACTTTATCAATGTAGAGCAGTTCCATATCATCATGCTGATCAATCCATAGACTGGTGGGTTGTGTCCATCTACCAGCAGGTGGAGATAGAGAGCAAACTTTTGCCTCCCTATATGTGGTCATGTGCTGCCGGAAACTCCCCAGTATGTTCTCTATCTTAGCAGTCTTTTTGGTGGCTATCACTTCAGCCAGAAGAGTTTCCGAGCTCCAGGCGCTCTCATGTCGAGAGCCTTTTCTGCAGTTCACTGAGGCAGGAGTGACTATTCGCACAGTGCCTTCCTTCCTGCCCAAGATTGTTTCTCGCTTCCATGTGAATCAGCAGCTCTGTCTCCCTTCCTTTCGTAGGGAGGACTACCCAGAGGAATTCTCTGCTCTCAAATATCTGGATGTGAGACGAGTGATCATCAGATACTTGGAAGTGACCAATGATTTCCGGAAATCGGATCATCTGTTTGTCCTGTTTGCAGGTCCTCGTAAGGGTCTGCAGGCTGCTAAGCCTACAGTGGCAAGATGGGTCAAGGAAGCCATTGCAGCGGCTTATGTGGCCGCGGGGAAGGTGCCGCCTATCCAGCTGAAGGCTCACTCCACTAGAGCTCAGGCGGCCTCGATGGCAGAGGCCGGGTCCGTCTCCTTGGCAGAGATATGCAAGGCGGCAACTTGGGCATCGGCCCATACATTCTCCAAGCATTACCGCTTGACTGTGGCTGCTCGGGCGGAGGCCCGGTTTGGAGCTTCAGTGTTGAGGTCAGGGATTTCAATGTCCCGCCCTGGGTGAGTACTGCTTCGGTACATCCCACCAGTCTATGGATTGATCAGCATGATGATATGGAAGGTAAAATTATGTATCATACCTGATAATTTTCTTTCCATTAATCATAGCTGATCAATCCATAGCCCCTCCCAGATATCTGTACTGTTTATATTCTGGTTGAATTTTAGGTTCAAGTTTAGTCTTCAGTTACTTCAGGAGGACTTCGTGTTCAAGTTTTTTCACTTGGATTCTTCAAGAGTTGAGACGAGTTTGTGTTACAGTGAGCTGCTGCATTCCTCTCCCCTCCGTTTTAGGGGCTGGATTGAGACTTAAATTCTGCCGGCACTCCCTCCCGCTTCGTGCGGCTGTAGGGCAGCTTTGTACCCCTCCCGCTTCGGCGGTGTTAGGGTCAGTCAGCTCCTCCCGCGGTTGCGGTTGCAGGATAAGCCAGATCCCCCCGCATCGGCGGGGTGGTGTCCCTCCCCCGCTCCGCGGGGATCAGCTGGACGGATTCCCCTCCCCCACTTGTGTGGGGATGAGCTGGGTTAATTCCCCTCCCCCGTTTCGGCGGTGGTGAGCTGGGCAGAGTGTCCCTTTGTGGGTGTAATTCTCTAAGTGCTGAGTCCTGCGGATGGAGCTTTGATATCGACATACTGAGGAGTTTCCGGCAGCACATGACCACATATAGGGAGGCAAAAGTTTGCTCTCTATCTCCACCTGCTGGTAGATGGACACAACCCACCAGTCTATGGATTGATCAGCTATGATTAATGGAAAGAAAATTATCAGGTATGATACATAATTTTACCTTGCTGTGGCAACTCATCTTTTCTGTCATTTTCAGAACAATATAAAATGGTAAATAGTAATGAATTTGTATGTTTGATTGTTTTATTCCTATTTGTTCATATTCTATTATATGAAAGGTATTAGACAATTCCAATAAATGTCAAAGTGCTGGGAATGGGGAATAGCATGTTCTAAGTTTTCTGCTTACCAGAAACCCCAGATTTTCACGCTGTGTCAAGGGAGACATGAGAATGATATTATTTCAGACCCATGCCTATCCTCAGGGTGGAGGAATAGCCCATTGGTTAGAGCAGCAGGCTGAGAAAAACCATGGAAACCTAGTTCAGATCCCACTGTAATGTTAAGCAAGTTACTTAGGGCTTAGTTCTAGAAATGTGCTCATAAATGGGCACCAGAAAAAAAGCTTCACTAAGACCGTGATTCTATAAAGGGTGCGCGTCCTTTATGGAATCACGCTTAGCACTGGTTCCCATACCCTAACTTTGGATGTTAGACGCACATATGCTGAAACCTGGTGTAAATGCTGTCACCCAAGCTGGGTGCAGAAACCCAGGGCCTTTTTTACTAAGGCACACTTGGGTTTTTAGCCATGCTAAAAATTAGCACGTGCTAACCGTGTAGATGCCCATAATATTCCTATGGATGTCTACATGGTTAGCACCAGTGGCTTAGCTACGTGGGGCCACAGGGGCCTGGGCCCCTGTAGATTTGGCCATGGACCCCCCTGCCGATGACCCTCTCGACCCCTCCTCCCGCTGCCAACCCTCACCCGCCGTCGCCATCCTTTGCTGGCGGGGGACCCCACCCCCCGCCAGCCAAGGTCCTCGTCTTCCAGCGCAAGGCTTCATTCTGTTTCTGTGAGTCTGACATCCTGCAGGACATCAGACTCACGGAAACAGAACAAAGCCTTCCAGATCACCCAGCGGCCACGTTGCTGGCTGATCTGCAAGGCTTCATTCTGTTTCTGTGAGTGTGACGTCCTGCACGTACTCACAGAAACAGAACGAAACCTTGCACCGGAAGAAGAGGACCTCGGCTGGCGGGGGTTGGGGTCCCCCACCAGCAAAGGTAGGCAACGGCGGGGGAGGGTTGGTGGCAGGAGGGGGGTTGAGAGGATCATCAGCGGGAGGGGGGTCGAGAGGGTCGTCGGCAGGGGGGGGTCAAAGTTGGTGGTGGCGGCGGGGGGGGGGGGGGCTAAAGTGTGCCCCTCACCTCGGTCTCTGGACCCCCCTCCCACCGAAGTCTGGCTACGCCCCTAGTTAGCATATGATCATTTTTAGCACACGCTAAAAATACTAGTGCGCCTCTAATGCACAGGGCCCCCAGTATTCTGTAACAATGCATGCAACTTTTTAGAATGCCCCTGACACGCCAATGACCCTTTCATGGCCATGCCCCCTTTTGAATTTTTCATGATGGGATTTGCGTTATAGAATAGCGCATGCAAATCCTAATTGTTGCCAATTAACATCAATAATTGCTTATTAGCCAATTGTTGCTTGTGAATGGCTCGTTATCCAATTAAGTTGTGTGTGCATCTTGGGATCGCACCATATATAGAATCCAGGGGTCAGTCTTCCACGTCCTCAGATGCAAATGTGAAAGGGCAGTTCTGTAACTGTGCATATAAGTGCGGAGATACTTGGCATTTATATGTACATGTGCAGTGTGCACTATTCTTTAAAGCAGTGCATAGTGCACTAGGGTGTAAGCATGGTGCAGCAGGACCAGAGTACTGTAAGTTACATGCATGACATGTAGCACTTAGCTGCACCCAGTTATATCTACAATTGGCTTGGCATAACTGAGCACACCTAACTTTGGGGTCCTTTTTTATAAACTACGGGAAAAAGGGCACTGTGCTGGCAGGGGCTGTTTTTCCCATGCGCCAGGGCCCTTTTTCCCGCAGCCAGTAACCCCCCCCCAAATAAATAATGGCCATGCAGTGACATAACTCTCACCACATGGCCATGTGGTGGAGAGCCCTTATTGCAGCCCATTGAGGTGGTGATAAGGGCTCCGGCACTCACCTGGCAGCAACCCAATTACCGCCGCACTATCCATTTCTAGGGATTTTCTTTTTCCCCTGGAAATGGTGCGTGCTCAGGGCAGGACTACCATCGGTGGCCTCATTGGGCCAGAGGTAGTCCCGAAAAAGCGAGCAGTAAGCCTGCGTTGGGCTTACCGCCGCTCTGTAAAAGGGCACCTTTGCATATACCAATGCGGGTTTACACTTGTATTCTATAACAGTATCTGTGCACTCAGCTTCCTTTATAGAACTGGTGCTCAGTGCATGCCATCAGGGCACCTAACACAGTTGTAGCATCATCTCCTTAAACTGTAAGCCCTCCATGGAGAGTAAAATACCTACTATGCTTCAACAGATAAGTGTGAGATAAATTCAAAACTCCTTTCCTTTCTTTCTCACAGCCCATGCATTTTTCTGGGTACAACTTCTTTTGTTATACACTATCAACTGCTTAAAAGTGAAACATGAACCTTTTCAGGCGACATATATAGAATATGAAAATGAAAACAGTTATTTTCCACGTTCAGCAGCTAATGGAAAACAAGCAAATTAAGCAAACATGCATCATACTCTGCATTTATCTTACAGCAAATGGCAGAAATGGCTCCATCCACCCACAGTGATCAGGGCAGCATCAGCAAAGGTGACATTGGGCGCTCCTGCATTAAAGGTGATGGAGCAAGTGCTTGGACAGTGAGGAGGCAGAGCATAGAAATGCACATGTCCCTGCAAAAGTTTTGTAGGTGTATGTTAGTGTTTATATTGCATTGGCTACTGCTACGTAAAAGCCATGCATAGTAAATTAATTCATATCACATATACACTTATGTTTCAGATCAGGGCATGTGGAAGGGCAGCTTTAGTGAAAATCTGAGGCAGTGCTCTGTCTCTCTGTGATTCGTAAATGTCTAGAAAATAACTCAAGTTGAAACATTAATGGTATCATTACTGCCCACAAGTTTTAAATCTGTGTCAATTCAGTGTCTTTCTTTGTGCTGCCATATGACCAATCTATACATATAGTTTACTGTTGAATTATATTTGGGCGTATATTTTGCAAACATGCTGTGACTAGCCCCATGACTAGCTCTACAGAGCATAGGATATGGTTATCTGAAAGAGTAACTTATCCAGCTGTAGGACTTCATATTCAACCTAACTGCTTATATTGGCCAAATATTCACTTAAATATAACTGGGTTGATATCTATTATCTTCAAGCAGAGATATTCGTATGAATATGAGCCCCAAAATATATTATATTTGTCCAATAAAAAATTAATACCTTATCTTGTTCTGAAATGTTTTGTGAACATTTATTTTGGTACATTTTGGGTAGAGGGAAAAACAGTGACAGAATTCAAAAAGGCATGGGATGAACACAGAGGATCTCTAATTAGAAAATGGATGTTATAAAAAAAAAAAACTGCATTTGTGAAGAGCTAAGGTCACGGCACACTTGAACCGTATACGGTTTAGGATGGGCTGGAGAGGGCTTCGACTACAATTCCAGTAGCTGGAACCAGGGCCGTATCTGAGGTTCGGCGGTAGGGGGGGCAGGGGCTAGAGTGAGGGGACACACGTCAGACTCCGTCCAACTGGAAGGGATGCAGCTTTCAGAGCACAAGGATAAAGAACTCAAACAAGACCTCGGCTGGGCTGGCGGGGGTTGGGGTCCCCCGCCAGCTGAAGAAATATTTTTAAAAACCAGCAGGAGGAAGCGGACCTCGGGGGTAGGTGACGGCGGTAGGTGGGGAAAGGGTTGACGGCAGTAGGCGGGGGAGGGTTAACGGCGGTAGGGGGGTCCAGGGCGAAATCTGCGGGGGCCCAGGCCCCTGTGGCCCCACGCAGATACGCCCCTGGCTGGAACGTGAGGACAAGTGTCGGGCAGACTTTTACGGTTTGTGTGTTGCAAATGACAAGATGGATTCAGATAGGCTGCAGTGGGCTTCAACGGCAGCTCCAGTAGTTGGAATGTTAGGACAGTGCTGGGCAGAATTCTGTGGTCCATGTCCCAGATATGCCAAAGACCAAGATCAAGTATTTTATATCACATTCATTGTTGGTTTAATCATGACTTGATAATGAGTGACTGTTGGGCAGCCTGTATGGACTGTTCAGGTCTTTATCTGCCGTCACTTACTATTTTATTATGTAATCATTACACTCTCCTATCCCCAATGGCCTGTCTCCAAGAAAAGCAATTCTTCTGCACGTTCTTCTTCTCCGCACCCAAATGCAATTACCATCTTATTGAACTACTTTCAAACAAAGATCCCCACCTTGGGAGTAGTCTCCACCTGGCCTAGTTCTTTCACTTGCTGTATTTGTGAACTGGATGTCTATGAGAGAAGTGCCTGGCCGGACGGAGAATAAGAGTTGAGGCCTTGGTGAAGGTGTTATTGCTTATGTGCTTCAATTTTGTACTGTTAGCCATTTTTGTATGTAATAACACATGTCCAAACATGCTCTGTTCTTTTTCTGAGTAAAGACATTACTATGAAATATATCACTGCTGTGTAAGGATTTTGTTGGGCCCACTATGTTAATACAGAAATGCAGACAATATGTAACTGAGGAGATCTTTAGTATGTTGTGGTGAAAGCTGTCTTTTCAAATGTAATGATAATAGAAATAAAACAAAACATAAAAAATATAAGATGATACCTTTTTTATTGGACTAACAATACATTTTTTGATTAGCTTTCAAAGGCAATACCTTCTTCAGATCAGAAAGGAGCAGATGTTGACAAATTTCAGAATCTATAAGTGAAACACAAAAGTATTCCAATGATAGTCTCATAGCAAGAGGGTGGGCTGGGCTTCTCACCCACAGTTTCTCACCTAACCCACCCCACTCTCTTCCTGTGAGACTGTCATTGGAAAGCTTTTGTGTTTCACATATAAGTACATAAGTATTGCCACACTGGGACAGACCAACAGTGGCCAATCCAGGTGACAAATACCTGGCAAGATCCCGAAAATGTTCAATACATTTTATGCTGCTTATCCCAGAAATAGCAGTGGATATGTGGAGGGGCATAATCGAACGGGGTGCCCAGGTTTTCCTGGGGCCATCCTCGCAGGACGTCCTGCGAAGGGGCGGGGAAACCCGTAGTATCGAAACAAGATGGGCGGACATCTTTTGTTTCGATAATACGGTCGGGGACGCCCAAATCTCAACATTTAGGTCAAACTTAGAGATGGTTGTACCTGATTTTCGGGGATAATGGAAACCAAGGACGCCCATCTCAGAAACGACCAAATCCAAGCCATTTGGTCGTGGGAGGAGCCAGCATTCGTAGTGCACTGGTCCCCCTCATATGCCAGGACACCAACTGGGCACCCTAGGGGGCACTGCAGTGGACTTCACAAATTGCTCCCAGGTGCATAGCTCCCTTACCTTGGGTGCTGAGCCCCCCAACCCCCCCCAAAACCCCAGAACACCACTACCATAGCCCTAAGGGGTGAAGGGGGGCACCTACATGTGGGTACAGTGGATTTCTGGTGGGTTTTGAAGGGCTCACATTTACCACCACAAGTGTAACAGGTAGGGGGGGATGGGCCTGGGTCCCCCTGCCTGAAGTGCACTGCACCCAATAAAACTGCTCCAGGGACCTGCATACTGCTGTCATGGAGCTGGGTATAACATTTGAGGCTGGCAAAAAAAAAAAATTAAGTTTTTTTTTTAGGGTGGGAGGGGGTTGGTGACCACTAGGGGAGTAAGGGGAGGTCAGCCCCGATTCCCTCCGGTGGTCATCTGGTCAGTTCGGGCACCTTTTTGAGGCTTGGTCACAAGAAAAAATGGACCAAGTAAAGTTACCCAAGTGCTCGTCAGGGACGCCCTTCTTTTTTCCATTATCGGCCGAGGACGCCCATGTGTTAGGCACACCCCAGTCCCGCCTTCACTACGCTGCTGACACGCCCCCTGTGAACTTTGGTCGTCCCCGTGACGGAAAGCAGTTGAGGGCGCCCAAAATCGGCTTTCAATTATGCCGATTTGGGCGCCCCTGAGAGAAGGACGCCCATCTCCCGATTTGTGTCGGAAGATGGGCACCCTTCTCTTTCGAAAATAAGCCTGATAGTCTGATATTTGGCAACATTTGGTCCTTTCTGATCTGAAGAAGGTATTGCCTTCGAAAGTTAATCAAAAATGTATTTAGTCCAATAAAAAAGGTATCATCTTATATTTATGTTTTGTTTTATTTCTATTTATTATATTTAAAAGTAGACTAACACGGCTACCACACCATTTTACTCAAATATGAGAAACAATAGGCATTCATAGTCTAGCAAGAGATGGCCTCCTGCTCCCACCTTCCCTACATTTATATCTAACTTCTCCAAACAGATTATATTAAATAAAGAGTAAAGGATCGTGAATTTGGTTGTACCACCTTTCTGGACATGCTTTGGTTGTACTACCTTTCTGTGGTACAACCAAAGCAGTTTTACATGTAGTATATGCAGGTACTTTCTCTGTCCCTAGTGGGCTCACAATGTAAGTTTTGTACCTGGAGTAATGGAGGGATAAGGGGTCCTTTTATAAAGGCGCACTGAAAAATAGCTTGTGGTAGTGTAGGCACGGGTTTTGAGCGCGCGCCGATCCATTTTTTAGCGAACCTGTAAAAAAGGCCTTTTAAAAATTTTTCTTGAAATTGGACGTGCGGCAAAATGAAAATTGCCGCATGTCCATTTTGGGTCTGAGATCTTACCACCAGCCATTGACCTAGTGGTAAACACTCATGCAGTAACCGGGTGGCAATGACTTATGCGCGCCAAATGCCACTTGGCACACGTCTGTTACGTGTGCCTCAAAATAAAAATATATTTTTCAGACGTGCATATTGGACGCACACCAAAAATGAAATTACCACAAGAGCCACGCGGTAGGCAGTAACTGCATTTTGGCGCGCATTGGGTGCGTGTAGATGCTTACGCAAGTTAGTAAAAGGATCCCTAAGTGACTTGCCCAGGGTAGGAAGGCGCTGCAGTGGGAATCAAATCCAGTTTCCCAGGTTCTTATTCCTCTAGTGATATCATAAGCATGATATACTGTTTAGAAATCTAATCTACAGGCCTGGGTACTTGAAGTAAGAACAGTCATCCTTATGGTAAGTTAGTAAAAGGATCCCTAAGTGACTTGCCCAGGGTAGGAAGGCGCTGCAGTGGGAATCAAATCCAGTTTCCCAGGTTCTTATTCCTCTAGTGATATCATAAACATGATATACTGTTTAGAAATCTAATCTACAGGCCTGGGTACTTGAAGTAAGAACAGTCATCCTTATGGTAAGTCCCTGGGATTCCACTGTCCCAACCACCTTGTTGTTACATATTAACATAGTAAAAACTACTTGGCTCATTCTTATGCCCCTGCCTATTTTATCTGTAGTTATAATTTTTTCTTGTTCTTATCATCACTGTCTGCATTAAGAATATCTCTCAGATATCACACATATAACCGCCAGCATTCTTTTGGCATTTAGCTAAAGGGTATAGGCAAGCCATACTGCTGCCCATGGTAAGAGACCTGCCACCTACCTAATTTGTTTTTTTTCCAGGAAGTTTGATGCATACCAACTTTGTTCCCAGATATTTATTTATTTATTTATTAGAATTTATTTACTGCCTTTTTGAAGGAATTCACTCAAGGTGGTGTACAGTAAGAATAAATCCAACATGAGCAATAGGCAATTACAGCAGTAAAAATATTCAAATAACAATACAAAGTATGGTGTGTATACTACTTGATATGCTGGAAAACGTAGCTATGTTGGCCAACCCAAAGCTGAATAGATTATATCTATATCTCCTATGTGATCTCTATATCTACCATTGCATAAGAACATAAGAAAACTATGCTGAGTCAGCCCATCTGTTCTGCCCCCATATTCATGGAGGCAGGGTATATTGTTATGTATACTTAATATAAGTATTATTTGTATTTAATTGTATTGTCTGTGTAATAGATAGCACTGTGTACTGGGGCTTCCCCTCTCTCTATACTTTGCAATATCTTGTGATTGACTCCTTGTGAGCTTTCCATATTGGCTCATAGATCTGAGCTCCCTCTCTGCCCCTGCAGGCTGTGTGAGATAGCCCAGTCTTGCCCAGCATGCTTTGTGATCAACAGCTGCTGTAGGGCTGATCTATCTTTAATGTACTGTAATTCCATCAAGAGTTTTCACCATTTCCCTATGTCATTCCCCATTTATTTTCCCTAAGTTTCTCCCCATTATTCTCCTTTGAGCGTTACTTCTTTTCCTCTCAGCTGGGCTGAGGTTCTGGCCATCTCTTTGCCTCTAAGGTTGGCTAGATATGGACTCTATGTGAAGGAGGCAACAATTCTATGCTAAGAAACCAAATGGTAAGTTGGATTTTCTTTGTTTATTCTGAGTACTACAATAAAGAAAATTTGCTTAAGAGTTGAGAGTGTGCTGGTAAACCTTCTACTTGGGAATGGTTTAAGCTGGCTGTTGAAGCTACTCTATACTTTGGTTAGAACAGTTCACCATTATACTTTGGTTAGAACAGTTCACCATTAAGCCCGGCATCCCGCCTCAACCATTAGGCAGACTAGGCACTAGCTTAAAGCAGAAGCTTCTGGAGGGCAGCAGAGAGCATCTGCAGGCAAAGCGATAGGTCTTGACAACCAGAGGCATAGCCTAGACATGATATTTTGCATTGATCTGAGTCCAAAGTGGGTGGGCACATGATTCAACCCCCCCCCCCCCCACACACGCTTTCTGCCCCACCCCTGTTCCTGCACCAGTGACCCCAACAAATAAATACCTGAGCTGGCAGGGATCCCCAAGCCCCACCTGCTGGAAGAGGTCTTCTGGTGGCCAGAACAGTTCACTCTACTTGCTGTAGGCGGCAGCACTGTCCACATGCTGCTGTTGCGCTGGCCTCTCCCCTCATGCACATGCTCAGTTTGATTGTTTTTTGTTTGAATCTTCTTTTATTAGTTTAGCACAAATGAAATAATACACAACCCAGCAAAAAAACAGCAAATGAAAACTATATCTACAGAAATTCAATCAGTTAACTCTGAAGATGTAACAATCCAACAACTTTCACCTATTAACTTTCCTTCTAGTAGTAAAGTTCCTTTGCTCCAGTTTCCTCATACCTTCAAAATAAACAAACCCAATTCTACTATAAATTGACATGCAAGTCACTATTATTTTTCAAATGATTTACAATAAGCTCTTAGTTTAGTAGACCTGGGGCTATATTCTGGAAGGAATGATGAGTTCCAAATAATCTGCCTAAATGACAAATCAACATCAATATGCAGGACATCTGTAATGTTTTACTAGACCTCCTTCCAGAATACTTGCAAATCGGGGCATTCAAAAATTAAGGGCCCTGTTTACTAAGCAGCATTATTGGTGAGTTAACCATGTACACACGTTAACCATATATGTGCCTACAATATCTCTATAGGTGCCTACATGGTTAGCACATGCGCTAAGTGTAGATGCGCTAAAAACACTAACACACCTTAGTAAACAGGGTCCTAAATGAATTAAAGTCCCCACTGAACCCTTGCAAGACCAAGAAGCATCACTTGAATCTTTACTATATTTCTCTGACTTAACCAGTGTCCAAAGTGCATGATAAAAAGGAAAAACATCATCGTGGTTCAAGGGCTTTTTGACTAATCAGTCGTATGAAGTATAAATGGCTTAAGATATTTCCTCTACTTGGAGGTCCAGTTGTGGAGTGCCTCAGGGATTACAGATTCTATTTACCATTCTAATGGCACCATTAGGAATAAATTTGTCCACAGTGGATTTTCACCCATTTATATAAGCTGACAATTTTACAATCTATATCTCCTTTGATGAAGATTTACAGGGAGTAGTACATTTAAAATAAACCAGAGAAAATATTTCTTCACACAACATGTAATGAAACTTTGGAATTGGTTGCCAGAAAATGTGGTAGAAGCAGTTTGCTTAGCAGGGTTAAAAAAATGTTTTGATAATTTCCTAAAAGTCCATAAGCCATTATTTCTGCTTATTTCTAGGATACCTCACAAAAACTCAGTAGAACTCATACGTATGCAGTCAGCATAGCATAGCATTACTTTTAATAGGGAAGTCTCATAGGTCGCGGGGGCTCGAGTAAGGACAGGCTGTCTCGTTGATTGGTGCGACAACAACCCCTTGAGAAAGCCGAGTTGTGCGAAACAGGCACCTGTCGGGGAGAGTTCCGCACTTCAAAATTAAGCTAAGTTAAGCTTTTTCTATAAGTACAATTACAGCCTTGTCAGATTGTCAGACTGTTTAATTACGAAGCTCCCGATGTGTATGCAATATCAAGCATAGTCATACCTGTGGCATTCGTAGAAGAGTAACAACAATAAAAATAAATAAAATATAAAAAGAGATAAACAGGCAACTAAGGAAGGTGGTAGGGCAAGTCGATGATTATAATTGTAGTGAAATAGGGGTATACACGAGACTGCAATTGAACCCCCGCGACCTATGAGACTTCCCTATTAAAAGTACATAAGTAATGCCACTCTGGGAAAAGACCAAGGGTCCATCGAGCCCAGCATCCTGTCCACGACAGCGGCCAATCCAGGCCAAGGGCACCTGGCTAGCTTCTCAAACGTACATTCTATACTTGTTATTCCTGGAATTGTGGATTTTTCCCAAGTCCATTTAGTAATGCTATGCTATGCTGACTGCATACGTATGAGTTCTACTGAGTTTTTGTGAGGTATATGTACCAAGTTACAGTAGAACAAGTGCCATCGCTAGTTGACAGTATTTCTAGGATAAGCAGCATAAAATCTGTTCTGGGATCTTGCCAGGTACTTATGACCTGGATTGGGCACTGTTGGAAACAGATACTGGGCTTGATGGACCTTCGGTCTGTCCCAATATGGCAATGCTTATGTTCTTATGTTAAATAGCATGACTTGTGGTAAAATAACCTTTCTTAATGCTTGTCCATGTGGATAACTTCCCTCTAATATTCTAGTGCCAGCCCTGCCTGACAGGGCCAATCTGAGTCACAAGTAACTAGCAGATCCCAAAAGATCAATCAGTTTCTCAGAGCTCATTTCAACAGATAAGCAATAGCTTTCCCAAATCTACCTGTCCAATAATCTTCATGAACTTTTAATCTTCTAAGGTCCAGGTTGAATATGTTTTCTACATGACTGAAATTTTAAAGCTAAAAACAAAACTAGAAACAAACAAGTTTATTAGAGCAATGTATGTTCATATCTTCATTATTAAAAATGGGGGTAATATTCAGCTGGCGGTGGTTAGCATTGTTTTTAAACGCTGTCTCCAGCTAGATTAGCCCAGATATTCAGTGCTGGGCCATATCCGGGTACCAGAACTGAATATTGGGTGCTAAATCCAGTGGGGCTGGCCAACAGAGCACATGCAGGTCCCGACCAATATTCAGCCGGGGTCTGCATAACTAGTTTTGTAGTATTAAGTCCCCCCGATCCCCCTCATAGCCTCCAAAAAGAGCCCTGTTCCTTCCTACCCTCTTCCCCAGCCCAGGAGACTGAAACCCCTCCCCCCAACAACAGACCTCCAAACCCAAAGCCCCCCCCTTCCGGCCCAGATAGGCTCCCCTGAGCCTACCTGATAGCCCTGGTGGTCCTAGTGAGGGTGATGGGAGCAGGAATGAAGCTCACTCGCTTATGTCCCTTATAGCTGCCATTCGTGGTACTGAGGTTGCAGAAGCCATTTTGCAATGGCAGCTGCAAGGGGCAGAAGCAAGTAGGCTTCACTCCTGCCCCCATCACCCCCACTAGGATCAACAGGGCTATCAGGTAGGTCCAGGAGGTTTGGGGAGGAGGAGTTTCAGTGTTGTAGGCTAGAGGTAGGGGTAGGAAGGAGGGGGGCTGTTTGGGGGGGGGCTGGGAGGAGGATCAGGGGGCTTAAGACTGCAAAACTAGTTATGAGGGTCCTGGCCAATATTCATTGCTGGAGCCCATATAGCGAAGTGGGTGAATTAAGCTGTCCTAAATTTACCCGCTTAGCTAAGCGGGTCCCAGCACTGAATATTGCTGGCACCTGCAAAACTCCCGGCTCCTGTCCAACACTGCCCCCTGTACTGCCCCCTACCTGCCCACTTTTGCTGGTGCCAGTCAGAGCCAATGTTCAGCAGCACTGCCCGGTTTAGTGCTACTGAATATCAGAGGTTAGGCAGCTCAAGGTGATTTAAGCAGGCAGCCACTTAAATCGCTTTGAATATTGGGGGGGGGGGGGGGGGGGTGACATCTTAATTCCAGATCTTACAAAAAACTATGAAATGTCATAAAACTTAGCAAATAAAAAAGTGGCAATTGCCACCACACTAAGTTAAACACCAGGACCTGCGTTTAAATTAATACATATGAGTATTCAGTTCCACTACACAGATGATCAGTAATATTGACTCTCTCTCTCTCTCTCTCTCTCTCTCTATATATATACAGTGGGGGAAATAAGTATTTGATCCCTTGCTGATTTTGTAAGTTTGCCCACTGACAAAGACATGAGCAGCCCATAATTGAAGGGTAGGTTATTGGTAACAGTGAGAGATAGCACATCACAAATTAAATCCAGAAAATCACATTGTGGAAAGTATATGAATTTATTTGCATTCTGCAGAGGGAAATAAGTATTTGATCCCCCACCAACCAGTAAGAGATCTGGCCCCTACAGACCAGGTAGATGCTCCAAATCAACTCGTTACCTGCATGACAGACAGCTGTCGGCAATGGTCACCTGTATGAAAGACACCTGTCCACAGACTCAGTGAATCAGTCAGACTCTAACCTCTACAAAATGGCCAAGAGCAAGGAGCTGTCTAAGGATGTCAGGGACAAGATCATACACCTGCACAAGGCTGGAATGGGCTACAAAACCATCAGTAAGACGCTGGGCGAGAAGGAGACAACTGTTGGTGCCATAGTAAGAAAATGGAAGAAGTACAAAATGACTGTCAATCGACAAAGATCTGGGGCTCCACGCAAAATCTCACCTCGTGGGGTATCCTTGATCATGAGGAAGGTTAGAAATCAGCCTACAACTACAAGGGGAACTTGTCAATGATCTCAAGGCAGCTGGGACCACTGTCACCACGAAAACCATTGGTAACACATTACGACATAACGGATTGCAATCCTGCAGTGCCCGCAAGGTCCCCCTGCTCCGGAAGGCACATGTGACGGCCCGTCTGAAGTTTGCCAGTGAACACCTGGATGATGCCGAGAGTGATTGGGAGAAGGTGCTGTGGTCAGATGAGACAAAAATTGAGCTCTTTGGCATGAACTCAACTCGCCGTGTTTGGAGGAAGAGAAATGCTGCCTATGACCCAAAGAACACCGTCCCCACTGTCAAGCATGGAGGTGGAAATGTTATGTTTTGGGGGTGTTTCTCTGCTAAGGGCACAGGACTACTTCACCGCATCAATGGGAGAATGGATGGGGCCATGTACCGTACAATTCTGAGTGACAACCTCCTTCCCTCCGCCAGGGCCTTAAAAATGGGTCGTGGCTGGGTCTTCCAGCACGACAATGACCCAAACATACAGCCAAGGCAACAAAGGAGTGGCTCAGGAAGAAGCACATTAGGGTCATGGAGTGGCCTAGCCAGTCACCAGACCTTAATCCCATTGAAAACTTATGGAGGGAGCTGAAGCTGCGAGTTGCCAAGCGACAGCCCAGAACTCTTAATGATTTAGAGATGATCTGCAAAGAGGAGTGGACCAAAATTCCTCCTGACATGTGTGCAAACCTCATCATCAACTACAGAAGACGTCTGACCGCTGTGCTTGCCAACAAGGGTTTTGCCACCAAGTATTAGGTCTTGTTTGCCAGAGGGATTAAATACTTATTTCCCTCTGCAGAATGCAAATAAATTCATATACTTTCCACAATGTGATTTTCCGGATTTAATTTGTGATGTGCTATCTCTCACTGTTACCAATAACCTACCCTTCAATTATGGGCTGCTCATGTCTTTGTCAGTGGGCAAACTTACAAAATCAGCAAGGGATCAAATACTTATTTCCCCCACTGTATATATATATATATATAATGTAGTCAGCACCACCACCACTGCCACTCAGCAGGTCTAAACTAAATGTAGATGTCAGTAGTTAAACTCCATAGTTGCCCCAGATTCTGTATATGTTGCCCTGATTTGGGTGTGGATCCACTTGTAAACAAATTAGTTGATTAGGAGCTAACAATCAATTACTGGCGTTAACAAGCAGTTAATTGGAAGTAATTACGAATTACACATGGACCTTCCCTACACCCTATTCTATAACATGTGAGCATGAATGTCACAGCATGCATCTCCAAGGGTCGTGGCCATGGGAGAAGCGTGGGGGAGATTCCCAGAAATTAGGCGCGAGGTTACAGAATACCTGCATCTGTACGTCTAACTGCCATCAGTTGGGCACGAGCATTTACACCTGCCTTTGACAGGCAAAAATGCTCAAACTCAAAGTTAAGCACGAAATACACACTAAGCCAGTATTCTATAAAAGTTGTTCCAAACAGAGCAAACTTTACGGAAAACCAGCTTAGCACGCATCATTTTGACACTTGTCTGTGGAGGCAAGGTTGTATTTGGATGATTTTTATTTCTTGTTCACTGTTTTTGTTTTACAAAGAATGACAATTGTTTTTTTGTAGGTGTCCATTGGCTCAGATCCTTTGAGAAAGTGGCAGCAAAACTAGTGTCTGTCGGGATCCAACGAGCTTTTAAGATAAGTGGTACTACACGCTGTGAGCTTCGTGCCAACTGCCAGTCATTCTTTATAGGATTTTTCAGTGTCAGTATTGAGTGTAGAAATTTTTTGAAAAATGATTAAAAAGATGCAAACAGAGATATAGGAAGGAGGGGGTTTTTTGTCGATGACTACAATAGTCACAAGTGGGTTTCATTTAGAAACCCGGTTTTGAAGATCAGGGAGATATGACCCAGTGATAAATGAGACTTCCTCCCCCCCACCACCATCCATTTATATTCAAGTGAACTTTATGTTTACTATTTGTTGAGTTGGTCATATCAAGGAAGTAGACTGTTTGACAGCCATTACATTTATTAAGTGTACTTGTCTGTAGATACCATTTACAGAATCTATCCATTGGTGTTTCTTTTAAGTATCGACTGGAGCATTTAAACATATTCCAAGAAAGTGATGTGAATTTCTGGGTATGACTCTGGCCATCAGAGCTATCTAAATAACAGGGATTTTCAGAGCCACTATCTGGAAAACTCTCCAGACAACTTGACAGCTCTTTTTCTGTCCTAATATGTCTTGGCAGTTGTCCAGACAGTGGTGCTGAATATCGCTCTATCTGGATAATTTCCCGTTCTGCCTTTGCACTTCCTCAAACAGCCCTGGCACTATCTGGACAGCACTGGGGCAGTGTGCCATAATGTTCAGTGGTTTTATCCAGATAATGCTGCTGAAATTCGATGACTGGCCTAAGGTCAGTAGCATTTATTTGGGTTGCAGATACTGCTACCCAGAAAAACACTTTTGAACATCGAACCAACAGATTATCTGGTTAGCGCCATTTTGCAGGTCCTCCCTCTCTCCGCCCCTTCTCTATATGAAGAGCGTTAGATCACTCAGAGGGATTTTTGCCCAGCACTATCCATATAACCTTTGAAAATATATAGACAGCAGACTTAAATGTTCACTGACCGCAGGTGAATGTATAAGTCCATTTTAAAACTGACCCATGATATTCAGTGCAGTTGGGCTTCCGTTGGTTAAATAGCGTTGAACAGGTCTGGAGTACATACTCGCTGCATTTAGGGTCTTATACAAAGTGGTGGTAAGCCCAACGCAGGCTTACCGCTCACTAAAACGGAAGTACCGCCAAGCTACCACAGCAGCCTGACAGTAGTTCCCGCCCCCAGCACGCACCATTTCCAGCGTTACAAAAACATTTTCATTTTTGTAGCGCCAGTGTGTACCTGGTGGTAATCGGGCAGTGCCCACCCCCCTGAAATGTGCGCGTGGCATGTGCTTCACGTGCCAAACAGCTATTTCTTAAAAAAAAAAGATCTGCCTTTTACCCACTGCGGTAAAAGGGGGCCTCAGCACGCATCGAAAACATGCACTGGCGCCAGCGCAGGCCCCCTTTTGTCGCAGCTCTGTAAAAGGACCCCTACTGAGTGCTGCTGAATATCACTGGCGCACTGCAGGGGTGGAGTCGAGGCAGACCCAGACCTTATTTGGGTACCGCAGATAACCAAGTAGGATCACATAAAAAACATAAAAAGACCCAGTCAACTCCTGGCACTGCAAAAGTCTCAGACATTTAGTGTCAGTTCATGGATTAGCTCAGTGGTGAATATCTGGGGTCTAATTAGTGCTTTAAAAAATGCTGAACGTTTTGGACTGAATTTTGATCTGATAGTTTTAAACTTTAGAAAAACCCACAATGATTATTTTGAATATCTGAAGCACTAGACAACACCCATATTATGTATTAAAGTTTTTATTCCTTGAAGAATATTTTTCAAATCAGAAAGGTGTGGTTAAATATTTAGATAAGAGATCATGTTGCTTTGGAAAATTCAGAAAATAAAGACTTGATTTCTGTATCACATACTAAATTGTTTTAAAAGAGCAGCTGGTTTCAGCAGACAGCATTTATTATTTTTTCAATAATTTAAGACTCCAGCTTTGTACCAATCATAAGGGTTGTAACAAAAGTACAACTCTTAATTTCTGCTAATCCTTCTAAAGAGATAACCGGAACTCAAAATAGCGTCAGCACATATTCCCTTCCCCCCCCCCCCCCCCCTTACAAAATATCTTGTCAGATATCATTCATTGGATGAATTAACAAATATTTACATACGGCCACTCCATAGGCCAGTAAGAATTTTAACGTTGTTTGAACACAGCGTTTGAGGCAAACAGTAGCAAACAGCAGCAGCAAATGTACAAAACTGAATTATCAACCCAGGATATTTATTCACTCTTAGTCAGACTGTTGTGTCTCACCTCTTACATAACATTCAAGTGCGATTTCTCACAGTGCTACCTTGGCAACAAACTAAAAATATCTAGGCAAGGTCTTCCTTTAAGCCTTATTAAAAAGCTCTCTTGGTGATTATCTGGTGTCTGGCAGTCTGCAGAATGGGAAATCACTATGTCAAGGTTGGAAAAAGCTCAAGGGACTTTATCTCCTGCCTATAGAGACTGCAAATTTAACATGATGTCATCTTGTTCTTCTCTAGCTTTAAAATTTACTGTACTTCCAATAAATAAGTCAGTTTGGGATTTTCAGTTAAGCTCATAAACATTCACTTTTTTCACAGTAATTACTGGATGGGGAACCAACACTTTCCATACCATTTAGATTTAACTTCGATCGTATAATAATATCAAAGAAAAAAAAACCTACATTGGTGGTTAATGTAACGATAAAGTGCTATCCTCCCATCTGTATTTCTCATTCTTCTCAGCTCTGTCTTAAAGAAGTGCAAATCTACAAAATTGTCTTTGACATGTTTCATAATTAAGGTGCAACATTAATTTACCTTGGAAAAACTACATTTTACAGCCATATGCATTTAAGCTGAACACAGGAACTACTGAGTAACAAATTTTTAAGATGATGTTGATGCTAGACTTGCATTAACTGAATTATATTGATCCTGCAAAAAGAAGTATTTTAACAACGAAGGCTTTTCGTGCCCGAAAACGGTTCCTCAGAGGAGCTAAAACAGATGAAGGGTATTTTAGAATTTTAGGCTTTTTCCTCAGCCAATAATGGACTGAAAATTATTTTATACAGCAGATAAAAGAGCAGGATCACAAAATACATACAAATTACAAACTGAAGCCACCTTTTGTTGACTGTGGTGTATATTTCTGAGTGCCAGGATTGTTATAACATTTCTCCTTTGATGCAATGGTCAGGCAGTGAGTTCCAGGTGCTCAGGCATTTTCCTTTGCGGACTGCAACCTGTCCTGCCTGGGACTGTCCAGCTCCTCAGCTAGCGGCCCTGTTGCCCCTGGGAAAGCACAGGGGGACGGGGACATAACCTCGTGTTGCAAGGTGGCTGGTGTCAGTGCCGAGGAGAGGCAGGGGATAGCTGCAGTAGCTGCTGCTGAAGGGATCCCAGGGTACAGCAGTGGGATGGGACCTGCTGCCGCCGCTGCTGCTGCTGGATACAGATACTTCTCCAGGCTGTGCTTGTCCAGGAAGGGCAGGTAGGAGGTGGCTGCTGATGGGGAGATAAAGTAGAAGGGCAGGCAGAGAGGCGCTTGCTGGCTAAAGGGAGCACCCCCGAAGGCCATGAGGGAACTGAAAAGGGCAGCATCTGCTCTCAGTGCTGGCTCCATGCTGCCTGAATTCTCCCTCTTAAATCTCTTAGGTGGCAGCTCCTCTATAGGTTCCTTTTTGATTGCAATGTTCCTGGCTGCTTGGGACTTGTTCAGGCTGCTGGCTCCCTCTGCTTTTCCTTCCTGTTTCTCGCTTTCTCCCCCATAGCCGCTGTCCGTGTCCGTATCATTTTCATTCAGCTCCACATTCTGTATCCTCTGGATCACCGGGACACAGTACGCCTGATGCTCTGTTTTGTGGCTGCTGTGATCTTGCATGGATTTTTTGCCCTCAGAGACCTGCTGAGTCAGCAGTGGAGGGCCAGTTAACAACTGGCCAGAGAGTGAGTGCAAATGATTGATGAGCTGGGCACATCTCTGCTCCCTGGGAGTCCAGCTTTCATAACGCGAAAGGTACTGCAAGACTTCTTTGGCACAAGACTGAAATCCAGAATGGAAGGCATCCAAATCTGACTGAATGGGGGATTTCAGAGATCGCTCCCCTGTGACAGGAAAAACAGAGACATTGGCACATATATTGACGGTCACGCTAAGGATTATCATTATTCCCCTCAACTTACTTAAAATCAGTATTAGCAAAAACGCTTGTCTATAATTCTTTAACTTAACACTTCCAATTTGCTGCAGTATCCTTAAAGCTCTTTTTTTCAACCACCTTCACCCCGTGACCAGAAAAAGACTTAAGAAAAATATGCTGATCTGTAAACTTGCAGAAAGTTATACATATATATGTACATTTGAGATGAATGAGATATATTTTATTTCCATATAAACCATAAGGAAAACTATTGCCGTATATATATAGCATGCAGTGAAAGACAGGGTGAGAACCATATTTCCTGGCACCAGACTTACCATTCTGCAAAGCAATTATCTTCTGATGCTGTTGTTCTGTTAAAGCTGTTAAAGCTTTCAAATGCTTCAAAGTTAACTCCAAAACGACAGCCTTTTCCAGATGTCCTAATGTCTTAAAGTGAAAAAAAAAAAAAAAAAAAAAAGAGCAACTGGTTACTTCATGGGCTTAATAGTGGAGTACTGTCACAGTAAATGCATCTCAACAGACCCCTGGAAAGAAACTGATTCTTTTGCGCCTTTTTTTGCATATTGCTCTGGTGGAACTCAGACTTTTATACTTTCCTTCATGCCTGGATACTTTGGAGCAAAACAGCAAACTAATCTGCATTCTTTTTAGGTAATACTTTAATGGTTACTTCTTAATGGTTCTGTCATAATGGTAATTTTCTGTAAGAAGGCAGACAGCATATACCTTACCGTCAGTTTCAGATGTTCGGGCAACAAATCTTTCAGCTGAGCTATACATTCATTAATCCTATCCCGTCTTTTCTTTTCTATCAATCTGTGGGGTAGTTTGTATGTTTCCTGAATATGAAAATGGAAAAGGACACATTACATAATGGAAACTTGAGATGCCTTCAAGTGCAAGCAATTAATCTGCAGGTTTACCTTCTGTACTGTAAGTTATTCAGGACGACGTTTAACATTCAAGGGAGTAAAATGAAAATATCTCAGTAAAGAGCATGCTTGCGTTTTGAAAACCAACGAAGATAATTAACTCGCTAGACCGTTTATTAGAAGCTGCAACATTAAGCTTCAAAAACTTAGTCTTACCTTGCTTTCATCACGCTTCATGCCTCTTTTGGGTTTGCAGATATACAGGGACGGATAGTCCACTCTGTAAGGTACAGACGGAATATAATTAGTTCTGGCTGTATTTTCCACTTTGAATAGGAAATGCCTTCATTGGCAAAATGCACAGGCACCTTACCCTATGAAATCTCTGTGCTCCAGCAACTGTCTTTCCTGCAAACGAGGAATTCCTTCGTCCATGTTTGGGAAGAGCTGGGGGGTTTTATTTGTAAATTGGTAGTCGTGGACGATCGCGCTGAAACCGTGCACATCCAGACTTCTGCAATTTAAAGTGAGCCCCAGTTTCCAGACTGCGCTCTAGCACACTGCTGCTGCTTCTTTGCAGGAAAACAAATGGCTGCAAAAGTCCTAGATTGACTTAGAGGCGCCACCTATTGGTGTGAAAAGATAGCAGACAGAAAAAGCAGACGCTGCTCAGAACAAAGAATTTTAAACAGAGACAGTTTTCCCTTAGGCGTTAACACGTATAAAAATATTAGACGAGGGCTTTCGTACATAATGTAAGCATTTGCAAATTAATGCAGTTTCTTTGGTATCAAAATGTTTACTCACCCAATAAAAAAGGTTAATGGCTGTCATACCTCTTGTGTTTGCTACCGGTTAGATGTCTTAGACATGAAGAGTGTCCTATATTCAAATTATGGCTATAAAAACTAGGGACAACTTCTTGAGGCATATTATACTCAGAACTGTTCCCCTGTACTCTAAATTCAGTAGAGAGTAAACATGAATGGATCCTAATACCTTTCCTGATACTCAAGATTTCTTTCTTTTTTTTTTTTTTTTTGTAAGAAGTGGGGAAAACATGCAAAGCACAGCTCATGATATTCTTTCCAAACCCTCAGTGTGCAACTCATTGCATTTTGGCATGCAAATGGTGCTATTCTATAAAACTGCATACAAATTTTCAGAATGTCCCTGTTCTGCCCATGCCCCTCCCCTGGCCATGTCCCACAAGAACATAAGAATATCCATACTGGGTCAGACCAATGGTCCATCTAGCCCAGTATTCTGCTTCCAACAGTGGCCAATCCAGGTCACAAGTACCTGGCAGAAAACCTATTAGTAGCATGATTCCATGCTACCAATCCCAGGGCAAGCAGTGGCTTTTCCCATGTCCATTTCAATAACAGACTATGGACTTTTCCTTCAGGAACTTGTCCAAACTTTTTAAAAACCCAGATATGCTAAGCGCTATTACTGCATCCTGTGCAGCGAGTTTCAGAGCTTAACTATTCTTTGAGTGAAAAAATATTTCCTCCTATTTGTTTTAAAAGTATTCCATGCAATTTCATGGAGTGTCCCCTGGTCTTTGTACTTTTTGAAAAAGTAAAAAATCGATTCACTTTTACCTGTTCCTACACCACTCAGGCTTTTGTAGATCTCAATCATACCCCCCCCCCCCTCAGCCGTCTCTTTTCCAAGCTGAGCCCTAACCTCTTCAGTCTTTCCTCATATGAGAAGAGTTCCATCCCCTTTAAGATTTTGATCGCTCTTCTTTGAACCTTTTCTAATTCCGCTCTATTACTTTTTTTGAGATACGTCGACCAGAATTGAACACAATACTCAATTAAGTGCACATATTGATTGTTAAAGCCCTATAATTCATACTTGATAGCTCATTAACTAATTTAATTGCATGCACATCTTGGGGTGTAGGTATAATGCTATATATAAGGCTCCAGCTGCAGTAGTAAACTTTTAGACACCTACCAGCAATGATCTGGGAAGTCATGTGCCCGTGGTCCACCTCACACCATCAGATCTCCAGTTTTAGTAGTATTTTAGAACAGACTGTGCTGACATAGAGGGTCGTCAAGTCGCAGGAGGAATGTGAACGATTACAGGAGGACCTTGCGAGACTGGGAGAATGGGCGTGCAAGTGGCAGATGAAGTTCAATGTTGACAAGTGCAAAGTGATGCATGTGGGTAAGAGGAACCCGAATTATAGCTACGTCTTGCAAGGTTCCGCGTTAGGAGTTACGGATCAAGAAAGGGATCTGGGTGTCGTCGTCGATGATACGCTGAAACCTTCTGCTCAGTGTGCTGCTGCGGCTAGGAAAGCAAATAGAATGTTGGGTGTTATTAGGAAGGGTATGGAGTCCAGGTGTGCGGATGTTATAATGCCGTTGTATCGCTCCATGGTGCGACCGCACCTGGAGTATTGTGTTCAGTACTGGTCTCCGTATCTCAAAAAAGATATAGTAGAATTGGAAAAGGTACAGCGAAGGGCGACGAAAATGATAGTGGGGATGGGACGACTTTCCTATGAAGAGAGGCTGAGAAGGCTAGGGCTTTTCAGCTTGGAGAAGAGACGGCTGAGGGGAGATATGATAGAAGTGTATAAAATAATGAGTGGAATGGATCGGGTGGATGTGAAGCGACTGTTCACGCTATCCAAAAATAATAGGACTAGAGGGCATGAGTTGAAGCTACAGTGTGGTAAATTTAAAACGAATCGGAGAAACTTTTTCTTCACCCAACGTGTAATTAGACTCTGGAATTCGTTGCCGGAGAACGTGGTACGGGCGGTTAGCTTGACGGAGTTTAAAAAGGGGTTAGATAGATTCCTAAAGGACAAGTCCATAGACCGCTATTAAATGGACTTGGAAAAATTCCGCATTTTTAGGTATAACTTGTCTGGAATGTTTTTACGTTTGGGGAGCGTGCCAGGTGCCCTTGACCTGGATTGGCCACTGTCGGTGACAGGATGCTGGGCTAGATGGACCTTTGGTCTTTCCCAGTATGGCACTACTTATGTACTTATGTACTTATGTACTTATGGATGTTTATGCATTGAGTATGGGTAGCATAAACATCCATTTTATTATTTGTTACATTTGTATCCCACATTTTCCCACCTATTTGCAGGCTCAATGTGGCTTACATAGTATCGTAAAGGTGATCGCCAATACCGGTATGAACAAATACAGAGTGATGTTTTGGTAGAGTAAAGTTCATGTGTGACAGACACATTTGGGAATCGCAAGGAGGAAGAGTTATGTCCAGTACGAGCTTTGGTTTTGTTGTGTTGCTGGGTTAAGGCATTTAAGTTGGATCGTTAGGGTATGCCTTTTTGAACAGGTTAGTTTTCAGTAATTTCTGGAAGTTTAGGTGGTCATATGTTGTTTTCATGGCACTTGGTAATGCATTCCATAGTTGTGTGCTTATATAGGAGAAGCTGGATGCATAGGTTGATTTGCATTTGAGGCCTTTGCAGCTTGGGTAGTGGAGATTTAGGTATGTTCGTGTTGATCTTGATGTGTTTCTGGTTGGTAGGTCTATGAGGTCTGTCATGTATCCCGGGGCTTCGCCATAGATGATTTTATGAACCAGGGTGCAGATTTTGAACGCAATACATTCTTTGATTGGGAGCCAGTGCAGTTTTTCTCGTAGGGGTTTGGCGCTTTCGAATCTCATTTTTGCAAATATGAGCCTAGCTGCTGTGTTTTGAGCAGTTTGGAGTTTCTTTATGATTTGTTCTTTGTATCCCACATAGATTCCATTGCAGTAGTCTAGATGGCTTAGAGGGGCATAATCGAACGCGAACGCCCATCTCCATGGGCGTCTATCTCCGAGAACGGGTACATGAAGGGGTTGGACAAACCGTATTTTCGGAAAAAATGGGTGTCCATCTTTTTTCCGATAATATGGTTTGTGCCTGGCAAATGCATCGGATTTGTGCGGATTTGAGCTGGGTGGTTTCGTTTTTCAGCGATAATGGAAACCAAAGGCGCCCAGCTCAAAAACGACCAAATCCACGGCATTGGTTCGTGGGAGGGGCCAGGATTTGTAGTGCACTGGTCCCCCTCACATGCCAGGACACCAACCGGGTACCCTAAGGGGCACATGTAACAATTTAAAATAAAAAGTTAACTACCTCTGAAGTCCTTAGCTCCCTTCCTTTGGGTGCTGAGCCCCCCCAAATCCCCCCCCAAAACCCACTGCCCACAATTCTACACCATTACCATAGCCCTTATGGCTGAAGGGGGGCACCTAGATGTGGGTACAGTGGGTTTTGGGGGCGGTTTGGAGAGCTCCCATTTACCACCACAAGTGTAACAGGTAGGGGGGGATGGGCCTGGGTCCACCTGCCTGAAGTCCACTGCACCCACTAACAACTGCTCCAGGGACCTGCATACTGTTGTGATGGAGCTGGGTATGACATTTGAGGCTGGCATACAGGCTGGAAAAAAAAGTTGTTAAAGTTGTTTTTTTTAGTGGGAGAGGGTTAGTGACCACTGGGGGAGTCAGGGGTGGTCATCCCCGATTCCCTCCGGTGGTCATCTGGTCATTTAGGGCACTTTTTTGGAACTTGTTCGTGAAAAAAAAGGGTCCAAAAAAAGTGACCCAAATTCATGCTAAAAACGCCTTTCTTTTTTCGATTATCGGCCGAGGACGCCCATCTCTCCTCGGCCGATAAACACGCCCCAGTCCCACCTTCACCACGCCTCTGACACGCCCTCGTCAACTTTGGCCGTTTCTGCAACAGATTGCAGTTGAAGACGCCCAAAATCGGCTTTCGATTATACTGATTTGGACGCCCACGGGAGAAAGACGCCCATCTCCCGATTTGGGTCGAAATATGGGCGTCTTTCTCTTTCGAAAATAAGCTGGTTAGTACCATAGATTGTATCAAGTTCGAAATATTTCCCTCGGGAAAAAAGGTTTCACTCGTTTGAGCTTCCACGTTGTGTGGAACATTTTCTTTGTTGTAGCTTTCACGTGGCTCTCTAGCGTGAGATTTCGGTCAATTGTAACTCTAAGAATTTTCAGGCTGTATGAGATAGGGAGGGTGTAATCTGGGGTGGTTATGTTGGTGGATTTGTTCGTGTTGTATTGGGATGAGAGGATGAAACAGTGTGTTTTTTCCGTGTTAAGTTTTAGTTGAAATGCATTCGCCCATGAGTTCATGACGTTCAAGCTGAGTTTGATTTCATTGGTGATTTCTGTTAGATCATGTTTGTAAGGGATGTATATTGTGACATCATCTGCGTAAATGAAAGGGTTAAGGCCTTGATTAGATAAGGACTTGGCTAGTGGGGTCATGTTTTTCAAGCTGCCACATAGTAACATAGTAACATCGTAGATGACGGCAGAAAAAGACCTGCACGGTCCACCCAGTCTGCCCAACAAGATAAACTCATATGTGCCATTTTTTGTGTATACCTTACCTTGATTTGTACCTGTCTTTTTCAGGGCACAGACCATATAAGTCTGCCCAGCACTATCCCCACCTCCCAACCACCAGCCCTGTCTCCCACCGCTGGCTAAGCTTCTGGGGATCCCTTCCTTCTGAGTTATCTTTATGATCTTAGATGTATAAGCAGTTATTATTCTGACACTTGTCCTAATGACCAGTTTTCCTTTTAAGTTTTGATTGGGGGAACCACTTGGGGATTAAAGGGACAATTCCCCCCAATCTCTCTGGTGGAGTGCTGCTCAGTGGCAGCTGTTTCCCAAATCCTAAATGTGCTTGGTAGCAGCTATAACACCCAGCATTGATCTGTTAGGACACAGATGTTTAGTCCCCTTCTAAAATGGGGAAAAAACATCTATGAGATTGACACACCCTAGTCCCACTCATACCTTGCCCCTTTCAGTTGCATGCACTTGGGTTTGAGATGTGCATATCCCGGCTTTATACAATGGGAACTTAGGGGCCCTTCTACTAAGCCGTATAAGCGTCTATACACGCCCAACACGTGCCAAATGGAGTTACCGCCTGATTACCGCGTGGCTGTTGCGGTAATTTCATTTCTGGTGCTCATCTGATACACACGTCTGAAAAATATATTTTATTTTCCGGCGCGCATAGCGGACACGCACCAAGTGGCATTTGGCACACATAGGTCATTACCGCCCGGTTACCACGTGTCTTTACTGCTAAGTCAATGGCTGGTGGTAAGGTCTCATACCCAAAATGGACGCACGGCAATTTTCATTTTGCCACACGTGCATTTTTAGAGCAAACAGTGTTAGGCATCAGGAACAATCTATGCTCAGCACTATTCTATAAAAATGTCATTGCCACTGCCATGTTCCGCAACTTGATGATCTGACACACCTTTCTTCTCCTGTGGGTTGCGACCCGCTCTCCTGCTGCACTTTCTGTGCCAGCCAGTTTTGGCTTCCTAGAGTGCATGTGTGTGCCAAAGAACCTTTTTTAAAGGGGTGGGTGCTGGAGTGCTGGACACACGCTATGGGCATCACTTCCAGGCTGGGGCATATATTAGATAGCTCCTGACTCTCTGTGTTTGCAACAGGTCTCTTGGCTTTGCCTAGTGAGTGCTGCAGCTCTGTCTCTTGCCTAGACTCCTGCCTTACCTTTTGTCTTGAACTCCAGACTTTCTTGCCCTGCCTCCAGTTGCCTTGCCTTGCCTTGTCTCCAGCCTTGCCTTGCCTGGCCTGGTTTCCAGCATGCCTTATCCTGTCTCCAGTTGCCTGCCTTGTCTTCAGCCTACTTTGCCTTGCCTCCTGTTTGTCTGTCTTGCCTTATTTCCAGCCTGCCTGCCTAGCTTTGTCTCCAGCTCTAGCCTAGCCTTCAGTTCCTGCCAAGTCTTCAGTTTCAGCTGAGCCTAGTGCCTAGTTCTGTCTGACCTGTGCCTAGTCCAAATGACTTGGGTTGACTGGGTAATGCCAACTCAGCTGCAGCCCAGTGGTGCACCTTTCCTGAATTGTGACAAATTGCAAAGGCCATGAGCTTGGGTGAGTCATCTGCTGTGCAGCTGTTCCAGCAACTGGCTCTCCAGGCCCAACAGCTTGCAGACTCTGTTTGGGACTTGTCTGCCCGAATGGACCACTACCAGATGTTGGTGGCACAACAGGCTCAGGTTCTTCCAGTTCCAGACCCATCCCCAGAATCCACTTCTATAACTCCTGGTATTCAACTAGTGGCTCTGCCTAGACATGACAGGAACTTCAAAAACTGTAGAGGGCTCATCATCCAATGTCTGATAATTTTTTAACTCTTAAGCTGGAGACTACATTATCTCCCTGCTATCTGGCCAAGCTCATGCATGGGCTTCTCCACTTTTGGAATGGAATGATTCAGTGCTCAATGATCTTCACACTTTCCTGGTGCAATTCAGGAGGGTCTTTGAGGAACCAGGGAAGGTCACATTGGCAGTTTCCAAGCTTCTTAGACTGAAGCAGGGGACATGGACTGTAGGGAATAATGCTATACAATTCCTCACTTTAGCTTTGGAACTAAACTGGTACGAGAGTCTTGTCGTGGCCTTTTGGCAGGGGTTGGCACCCCAAATCAAGGACAAGCTGGCAGGATGGTACCTTCCTACTGCACTGGATGACCTTATCAGTCTATGTAATCTGGTTAATATCCGGTTCCAAGACCAAGCTTGGAAACAACAACCTTCTGGAAAGATGGTTCAACGGGCCTCTAGCTTTCAGCAATGCACATGCATCCCTAGCCAAGGTGGCCTATCTCTTGACTGTGAGGAATCCATGCAGGTGGACTCCTCCCCTATCTCCGTGCAGGAAAAGCAGAGGTGGTGGATATTGAATTTACTATAGTGAAAAAAGACATTATGTACTTAAATGCCCTAAGAAGTCTGGACCAAGTCTAGTTTTGGCTGGAGGTGCAGTGCTAGGCCTGCCCTCCGGGACTCATACTCAATTTCTAGTCCTGGCAGTGCTGGATTTAGATCAAGGGAAGAAAAGTATTGAGGTTAGATTCTGGAGCAGATGGGAATTTCATAGATGAAGCTCTTGTTCGACATTTTAAAATTCCTACCCAGGATTTACCTAAGACCAGTCCGGACTCCTCAGCATATGGAAATATTCAAGGGCATCTTAAAACCCAAATGGTTCCTCTATGTCTGAGCATAAATGGCCACAGGGAGGCCATCGTTCTTTATGTCCTCTGGACATCCGTGAAGCCCATCGTCTTGGGGTTACCATGGCTACAGAAATACAACCCAACTATAGACTGGGAAAGAGGCAAAATTACAGCCTGGAGTGATACCTGTCATTAATGTTGTTTGGACTCTGTGATGCCTGCCGTCACCTTAGCCACTGCAGATATAAGTATTCTGGATCATCTGCCCTGGACCTGTGGGGTCCAGGCCAAGATATGCCCGAGCATGAAGCAGAGACTCATCCTCCAAGCCAAGATGGCCCTATGGATCTCCTACTGGGAAAGGTGCCTCTTTAGGGTAAGGCGTGCTCATTCTTAGCATCCGACACCCAGGTTATGACTGACTACAGGGTAGAGACCTTCCGAGTGGACCTCCTTAACCTCCCACTTCTTGTATCACGCCGATGAACCGGGGCGTAGCCACGGAAGGGCGTGGGCCCACCCAATTTGGGGTCAGGCCCGCCCAGCAGTAGTGTTCCTGCACAGCGATTCTGGTCGCAGGCTCGGCTCGCAGCGATTCCCACATGCTGCCTGCTGCTCAACAATCTCCTTGCAGCTACTAAGCACTAACCCGGAAGCCTCTCCTCTGCCGCACCTTGACTGGGCAGAAACCGGAAGTTGTGGCAGAGGATAGACTTCTGGGTTAGCGCTTAGTAGCTGCAAGGAAATTGTTGAGCGTCAGCCGGCAGGCAGCGTGTGGGAATCGCTGCGAGCCGAGCCAGCAACCGGAATCGCTGCGAGCTACAGGAACACTGCTGCTGGGCGGGCCTGCAAGGAGGGTGAGGGAAGATGGGGTGAAAGTTGCTGCATGGGGGAAGGGATGATGGGGAAAAGATGTTGCATGGGGGAGGGAAGACGGGAGACAGCAGCTGCACAGGGGGGAGGGAAGATGGAAGGAAAGATGTTGCACAGGGGGGAGGGAAGATGGAAAGATGAGGCATGGTGGGTGGGGGAGATGCTGCACGGGGAAGAAGGGAGAGATGCAGCAAAGGGGTGGAGGGGTGAGTAAGGGAGAAGTCTTGGCTGCATATGAGGTGGAAGGGAGTGAGACACGCTGCATAGAGAGGGGATAGGTGGTGAGAGGGGAAGGAATGTTGAACATAGGGGTGGAGGGAAGGGAGAAATGTTAGACATGATGGTAGAGGGGAGGAAGGGAGAGATGCTGTATGGGTAGGGGAGAGAGATGTTGGATCCAGAACACAAAGGAGAGAGAGAGAGAGAGATGGTGGACAGTGGGAATGAGAGGGGGAGATAGACATGGGGGTGGATGAGAGGGAGGGAGAGGTACACAGTAGGTGGTGAGGGGGGAAATGCTGGGCCATGGGGGAGATGACAGGAAGGAAGAGAGAAGGGGCAGGAAAATATAAGGCTACCAGGGTGGGGTGGGGAGGGGATCAGATGCTGGTTAGAAGGGTGGAGGGAGGAAGACGATGGGAATGGTGGAACCCTGTGGGAGAGGCCAAGAGGGGGAGGAGGGGTGGCAAGGAAATGAATGAGAGATAGTGATTACAGAGGGTAGAAGTATGGTAATGGGGAGTAGATTAAAGATAAAAGAGAAAGTAGGGATGGGGAGGAGTAAGATGGGGAATGGGAGAGCTAGTGGGTGAAAGAAGAAGATGGAAATTTGATAGGTAGTTGAACAGTAAAAAGGAGATGAAGAAGGGTGAGAGAGAGGCAGAAAAGAGCTAAAAAAGGAATGATCAATATGTCAGAGGCAGGAATAGTGAGGCAACAAACAGGAGAAAAGACAAATGGACTGCAGCCGCTGGAAGAAGAATTAGCAGATGACAGAGAGAAAGCAGAAAAGAGAAATTGGAACCAGCAAGATGGAAAAATAAAATGTCCAGACAACAAAGGTAGAAAAAAAGCATTTTATTTTGAATGATTTAAATGGAATATGTTAGTTTTTGGAAATGTGCATAGCAAATGTCTTTGTATTGTGTTCTGTAGAAAAGGAAATGCATCCCTGTTTTATGTCTCCAGTGTTGCAGTAATGCTATGTTTAACTTCTTGGGGTTCCCTTTCAATTTTTGTCTAAATATTTTTATTTCTAATTTATGACACCTTGTTCTGTATTTGGTGAGGGTCTGTTGGTGTGATAGTAATGGCAGGTGGGAAATTGGAGGGGAGGCAAAGAGGAGAGGGAATCGGGGAGGGGAGCCCTCCTTTATTTTCTGACCTGGGCCCAAGCAGATCTAACACCAATCCTAACCCTTGCTGTATAGCTGGTGAGGATTCCCAGGCATCCCCAGCTAAGGACCTCCTCCAAAGGCGGCCAGAACTCCCTTCTACCAAGCTCTGGCAACAGCATCCTTGAGCCATCGACAGCTAAGCATGTGTGGGGTGCTGGCATCAGTGGCTTAGGGTCATTGCTGTTGTCCGCCAAGCTTGGTAAAAGAGAGTTCTGGCCACCTTCAGAGAAAGTCTTCAGCTGACTGAGCTTGAGGATCCTCATTAGCTAAAGTATTTATATTTTGAGGTGGAGGTAGGGCGGAGCAGAGAAAATGTTGTGCCTACCCACTTTGGGCTCAGGCCCACCCAAAACGGCTGTCTGACTACACCACTGCGATGAACCAAACTGTGGGTATGAGGTCCACGACATCACTGATTCCTGGAGGGCCTACAGTCTCAAGGATTGCTCATGGAAGTCTGCTAGCCACCATCTTTTTCCGCTGCTCCATTGTCTGTTTCCATATAAACCCAAGTCAGTACTATGGAGAGGAGGATTTTTGGGGAGGAGGTACTGTCATGGCAACTGCTGTGTTTTGTGCCACAACGCACCTTCCTTCTCCTGTAGTTGGGCTCCACATCAGTTCTGTGGGTGGCGGCCCACTCTCCTGCTGTACTTCCTGTGCTGGTGGATGCTGGCTTCCTAGGGCACGCACCAAAGAACCTTGTTTAAAGGGGCAGGTGCTAGAGCACCAGACTCATACAGTGGACATCACTTCTTGGCTGGGGCATATATTAGGTAGCTCCTAACTCTCTGTGTTTGTCTTTGCAACAGGTCTCTCAGCTGTGCGTAGTGTGTATTGTTGCCCTGTCTCCTGCCTAGAC
This sequence comes from Microcaecilia unicolor, assembly GCF_901765095.1. NCBI lineage: Eukaryota > Metazoa > Chordata > Amphibia > Gymnophiona > Siphonopidae > Microcaecilia > Microcaecilia unicolor. Next base: position 95,693,326 of record NC_044039.1, read on the forward strand.
TCCTGCCTTGCCTTTGTCCTTGAGTCTGCCATGCCCTACCTCCAGTTGCCTTGCCTTGCATTGTCTCCACCTTTGCCTTGCCTGGTCTCAAGCCTGTCTTGCCCTGTCTCCAGTTGTTGGTCTTGCCTTGACAACAGCCTTGCCTTTCCCTGCCTCCAGTTGCCTGCCTTGCCTTGGCTAGCCTTGCCTGGTTTTCAGCCTGCCTTGCCCTGCTTCCAGTTGCCTTCCTTGCCTTGTCTCCAGCCTGCCCTGCCTCCTGTTTGCCTGCCTTGTCTACAGCATGTCTGCCTAGCCTTGTCTCCAGCTCCAGCCTAGCCTTCAGTTCCTGCCGAGTCTTCAGTTCCAGCTGAGCCTTGTCTCCAACTCCAGCTAAGCATTGTGCCTAGTTTTGTGTGGCCTGTGCCTAGTTTGGATGACTTGCCTGCTTCCAGTTGAGGCCCAGCTAACCCTCAGGCAAGGTGGGCTCACCTTTCCTGAATCGTGACGAAAAAGTAGTCTAGTCTGAGTGCTCTTCATAGAATAGCATTTAGTTCGGATTACCCCTCTCATGGCCATGCCCCCTTTTTGGTCTACACACTACGAAAGTTGGGCACCCATCGTTATAGAATAGTGCATAGGCAGATGCATGCACAAATGCTAATTGGTGCCAATTATCATCAATAATTGGTTGTTAGTACCCAATCAGTGGGTGCTAACGATGTGTTAATTAAATAAGTTGTGTATGCATTTCTGGATCGCGCCCAACTTTGGGCAACCCTTATAGAATCCAGGAGTATAAGGGGACATACACACACATATAACTTACAGTATTCTGTAAGTTGCCACACAAGTAGGAGCCCTGTCTATGTCCCACACTTGTTTTGTCCCCGTATCACAACGTGAAAAATTATATTTTTTTTAGGAGAAATTTTTCAAAAAACATGCTAGTCCACTATGTGCCAAACAGTTTATGAAAGAGTAAAGTGCAAACAAAACCACTTAGCTCAAAGCAGTAACGTGGAAGGGCTTCCCTGCCCAACGGACCTGTTTCGCTGGTGGGCTTCTTCAGGGGAAAGGACGCCCAATAAACTAGCACTGCTCAAGTGGCTAATGCAAAAGTCACAGACCAGACAGACTAGCGGCTCTGAAAGTCGCGTTGTGGTAGGGGGTTGGTTGATGACCGATGATTAAACTGTGGTGACTCTCTATGAGTAATTTCAGCAATTTTGCTGTGTGTTACCTGTCTGAGGTCTTTGCTTCCCCTTCACTTATTCTGATATCCTACATGCTGTAAGAATTAACTCCCTTGTATATGACTGTTGTATAACACAAATTCTAGCGAAGTTTCTCCCTCTTTTTTTGCTTGTTAGCTGGGTATAAATGTAACAAATAAAATAAAATAAATAAATAAAATATCACTGTATTAAATTTTGAAATGTGAACCTTTATCAGGTCTGACACTCCTCCTGGATCATCTGGGGATGCTGTAGGGGCAGCATTTATTAGCACTATTGGAGGAGGAGGGGAGCTGTGACCCTTGTGTAAAGAGTATACACAATGGTAGGATTAGGAGGACTCAGGATTGCTTGGTTTCAAGAAAGATTCCTGGTTTATGGCTTCTGATTGAGGGCCATCATTGCAATAAATAGATTGGGTAAGTTGTGAGGAGGGAGCAAAGAAAATAGGGAGAGAGAGAATCCCAGGATGGTTGCAGGGCTGACCAATCTGTTAGTCAAGACTAGGTGGTCACTTAGAGTAGCAGCTTGGGGGGAGGGGGCCACAGCAGTGGGTCCTGACAGTCACAAAAACCGAAAGAACTATCATCAGTGCTGTACGATTCCCTTATGTGGCTGTACCACATGAACTGTATCCTACCACATCACTTTGCATTAGTTTGAACTTTACCTTACCACAACATCACTTTGTATTTACACTGGAGTCTGCAAATGCGTCTCCGGCACTATGGAAGCCACATTGAGCCTACAAATAGGTGGGAAAATGTGGGATAGAAATGTAACAAACAAACAAACAAACAAACAAATAAATAAATAAATAAATAATAAACAAGCCTAAACAATGGACAGATCTGGATTGTAATGATCAGCTTAGATATATCCCTTGATAGAAAGATCCTGAATCAGAGCTGCTAAAGGACTGAAGACAATATTAAATAGCATTGGGACACCACAGGGATAGAGAATATGTATTTCAAAAGAGGAAGCGCCATTTTGTCAGCGCGTCTGTTGTTTGGAAAAGATTTGCACAGTTCAAATTATTGGCAAGGTCTCCAGATGAAGCCTTTGTGAAACGGGTCCCCTTTGCTTATGTGACTTGAAAAGTTTGCTGACCCAGCTTTTTTGAGTGGAGGAGTGGCCTAGTGGTTAGAGTGGTGGACTTTGGCCTTGGGGAAATGAGGAACTGAGTTCAATTCCCACTATGTCCTGGTCTTTTCCTCCCTATTTTTCAAAAATTCCTGTATTTTCTACACATTTACCATCATTTGTATTTAGAAGTGTTCTATTTTTTTATACGGTAATTGGGTCCTTTTTTTTGTTGTTGTTACATTATAAATTAAACTTTTTCAATGAAGCAAAAAAAAAAAAAGGTAATAATTTTTCTAAAACTAGATTTCAATTGAAAGTATATGAAAAGGATTGTGGATGTCAAGTAAACTAGATAAGAAAATTAATTAAGATGATGAGTGTGATAATAAGAACATAAGACTAGCCATACTGGGTCAGACCAGTGGTCCATCTAGCCCAGTATCCTGCTTCCAACAGTGCTCAATCCAGGTCACAAGTACCTGACAGAAACCCAATTAGTAGCAACATTCCATGCTACCAATCCCAGGGCAAGCAGTGACTTCTCCCCATGTCTATTTCAATAACAGACTATGGCCTTTTCCTCAAGGAACTTGTTCAAACCTTTTTTAAACCCAGATACACTAACCGCTGTTACTACATCCTCTGGGAATGAGATCCAGAGCTTAACTATTTGTTGAGTGAAAAAATATTTTCTCCTATTTGTTTTTAAAGTATTTCATGCAATTTCATTGAGTATACCCTGGTCTTTGTACTTTTTGAATGAGTGGAAAATCGATTCACCTCCACCCACTCCACACTACTCAGTATTTTGTACACCTCAATCATATTCCCCCTCAGCCTTCTCTTTTCCAAGCTGAAGAACCCTATCCTTTTTAGCCTTTCTTCATATAAAAGGAGTTCCATCCCCTGTATCATTGTGGTCATTCTTTGAACCTTTTCTAATTTCGCAATATCTTTCTTGAGATATGACAACTAGAATTGAATGCAGTACTCAAGGTGTGGTCACACCATGGAGTGATACAGAGGCATAATAATATTTTTGGTCTTATTTTGCATCCCTCTCCTAATAATTCCTAGCAGCTGTCGCTGCACAATGGGCAGAAGATTTCAGCTTATTGTCTACAATGACACCTAGGTCTTTTTCTTGAGTGCTGACTCCTAAAGTGGACCCTAGCATCAGATAACTATAATTCAGATTATTCTTCCCAATGTGCATCACTTTGCATTTCTCCAGCATTAAATTTCATCTGCCATTTAGATGCCCAGTCTTCTAGTTTCCCAAGGTCTTCCTTCAATTTTTCATAATCCACATGCATTTTGACTACTTTGCGGCACTTCACCCTCCTCCATTGAGAAAAATGGCCTTTTAACCCTATCCTCTGTTTTATGTCCAATAACCAATTCTTAATTCACAGAAGGACATTGCCTCCTATCCTATGACTCTTTAATTTTCTCAGGAGACTCTCATCAGGAACTTTGTCAAAAGCTTTCTGAAAATCTAGATAAACCGGTTCACTTTATCGACATGTTTGTTCACGCCTTCAAAAAAATGAAGCAAATTGGTAAGGCAAGACCTCTCATGGCTGGATCAATGCTGACTCTGTCCCATTAAACTATGTTTGTCTATGTGTTCTGTAATTTTATTATTTATAATAATTTCCACTATTTTGCCCGGCACTGAAGTCAGGCTTACCAGTCTGTAATTTCCTGAATCGCCCCTGGAACCCTTTAAAAAAATATTTCCCTTATTGCACACTGTCTCATTACATAATAGATATTGCATCACCCTCATTATTACCATGTTGTAAATTCACTTGGTTAAAAACATTTTAGCTAAATAATATCTCTCTTCCTTATGGGAAGTGGTTTTCATATTCAAACTTCTGCACATTGTCTTAGTGGACTTGAAAATCCACAGTGCTGAAATTCTTGCCTAAGAATGTGTACAGTCAAATATCCTTCAGAGAAGAAAATTTAAAAAAATATGGAAAAAAAAGTAAAGTTGACAGTTTCAGGCGCAACGCTTTCAGATGCTCTCTGACCCCTTACTGGAGATTATCAGGAAACAGCGTGTGACACATCAGACATTTAGGGCCCCTTTTACCAAGATGCAGTAAAAGGGGGCTGCTGGTTTTTAAAAAAAAAAGGAAATGGCCCTCCCCTAATCACAGGGATTGGCGTGCGGCCATTTCTGGGGGGGGGGGGGGGGAGCCCTTACTGCCACCTATTTAGGTTACAGTAAGGGCTCCTGCTCTAATCTGGCAGTAAGCCCTGGCGCTACAAAAATACAAAATGTTTTTTTAGTACTGGAAATGCTACGTGCTGGGGGTGGGAACCACCGCCAGGCTCCTGTAGTAGTTCTGAATTGGCGCACGGTGAGCCCTTTTTAAAAGGGTCCCTAGATTGCTGGGACAGGAATGTGCTTTCTAAAGCATTAGGTTCAAAGGGTGGTCAAGCAAACTCTCAGAAATCTGTCTGATCTAAACTAAAAGGCCTATTTACTAAGCTGTATTATAGTAGATATCATTTCATTGCAGACTGCATATCTCCAAATATCTATGCAGTTTACAGAAGAGCATACACAATGCAATGTGATAAATATGGGACATGCCTCGACAGGACCTAGTCATCAGAGGGAGCTCTTATGATGGAAGACTGCTGTAACAACCTGCAGGGAGCCACTAGAGGGTGCGCAGGAGTAGAAGAAGCCTGCTTAGATGGGTAGCAACCACTAGAGGGCATTCTAATGGTGGAGGCCCTTGTGTTATTTTGTAGATGCCACTAAGGGTGGCTCTGCCTCAACGATAGCCCTGACACAGATCGCTGGGGAGGGGGAGGGACGGAGGTTACCCTTGTGCTAAATTGAAAAGGGAGGGCCCATGGCAGAAGGTGGGAATATTTCCCTTCAGAAGGCAAGCCCATCCTATATAATAATTTGTACCTCCAACATTCTCTGGCTGGCTGTCTGGGTTCGTAGCATCTCCTGATGTCAGCAAGCCTCCAGCGTTCCCTTCCCTCTCACTGTCCCGCCCTCGCGTAAAGACGTAATGACATCAGAGAAGGGCGGAACAGTGAGAGGGAAGGGAACGCTGGAGGCGAGCTGATGTCAGAGAACGTTCAGGTACAAATTGCTGGACATGGAGGGGGGGAGAGAATCATGGCGGGACATCGAGGGGAGGGGAGGGGAGGGCAGGGCAGAGGAAAATCGATGGACATGAATGGGATGGGAGGAGAGGAGAGAATCGTGAGACATGGATGGGAGGGCAGGGAAGAGGAGAATCGCTGGACATGGAGGGCATGGGATGGGATGGGATGGGAAGGGAGGGGAGGGGAGGGAAGAATCACTGGACATGGAGGGGAGGGCCCGTTTAATAGTTGATGAAACAGGCTTGGTTCCACTAGTTAGATAAGGTTCTGTACCTTTTCTAGAATATAGGAGGAGCTTAGGAAGGGTGGGGTTGGTAGGAAGCAGCACTTTAAAAACAACTTTTCCCAAGAAGAGAGCAGAAGGAGAAGGGGCCCTCCAAGAAGAATGCCAAATAACTGATGACTGGATACCAAAGGAAAGGATCTCTAAAAAAAGACCAGGTATTTACCTGAAGTCCAGAATAATGGGAAGGATAAGGAATTTTGATCTGACCACAGTGTTGAGGGAACACTGTTCCAGTTCCAGTCAAGCCAAGCCCGTTCCAGAATCTAGTTCCAGCCAAGCCTGTTTGAGAATCCTGAATCCTGTTTGAGAATCCTATCTACAGCTTCAGTTCCCATCCTGCTAGTTCCGGTCCTGCTTGTACCAGCCTGTCTGTGTTCAGCTTCGCTCCCTGTTTGGGTGGTTCACCTGCTGCTGCCGGTCACTGGCAGTGGCCCAAGGGCTCACTACTCCGGACTCCGTGACAGTCTGTGACATTACGTGACTATCCCTATCACTGTTTCATTATTGCTACTATGTGTTACATATTAAGGGCATTTGCTTTAAACATTGTTTTAATTCATTTATCCAGTCCTTACATGCATATGGTTTTGCTTTTTAAACCCAAAGGTGAATGCTAAGGGTGGCTGAACAATTAGGTATAAACTGTGTTGTTTCTGACTTTACTTGTTTTCGACTGCTTTGGATCCTCCTGATCTGTACATCTGCTGTCTAGTATTTAAGAAGATGGAAATGAGAAAATAAAAATTAAATTTTGGGATGTATTCTGTAGAAGTTGTTGTTTACTTATGCAATATGTGTATGGATGCATGTGATAATATTTGAATAACTGTCTATACTTATGGCTATGGTTTCTGAACATGCGGCATCCTTAAAGGACAGACTTTTAAATGCCCAGCTGGGATTATATCGTAATCTCATTTTTGTTAAATGTTTCAGACATATCCATGTATTTGCTCCCATGATATAACTGAATTCTATTATTCTGTCTCACTGTATTTTCAAATGTAAACCACATTGAACTCAAGCTTGCTTGGGATAATGTGGTATATAAATGTAAAAGAGAAAAAAAATCCTTTATCTTCCACCTTTTAAGGCACTGCCCATCCAGCTGAATGGTGATGGCACAATGAAAGCAAGTTTGGTCCAGTGAAGACTAACTCAAAATAACCCGTTCCTTAGCTGGGCCCTAGTATTACCACATTGAAAATGCGACCATACCATGCCTCTGTGGTTATGTTCCACTAATAAACTAAACAATTAACTGGTTATCTTGATCAGATTATATAACCTTTGTATGCATGACTAGGGACACAAACATACATATTTATTCAATATCACAATTCCTCATGCACAACCAGAAATCAACCTTTTAGGGTGTATACTGTTTACAATGAGCTCCTTTTATTATTGACCAGATAGAAGAGATAAGTTTTCAGTTTTGGCACAGTATAAGTCATCACAAGAACAAAATATAAGAACACCAACGGACTGCATTAGGGACTTTTGGACCCTGTTTACTAAAGTGTGTTAGCATTTTTAATGCGCCTACAAATTAGCATGTGCGCTAACTGTGTAGGTGCCTATAGGGATATTGTGGGCGCGTTCACAATTAACGTGCAGACATGGTTAACGTGCGTTAAAGACGCTAACACGCCTATAATGTGGCTTAGTAAACAAGGCCCTTAGTTATGTTTAAAGAAAAGAGATCTGCATGAAACAAAATATATATTTTTTGACTCATAAAAACATTTGTCCTGAAACATGCCTAAAAACAGAATAATTCATTTGTGTATCTAAAATGTAATCTACATAACTGATGCAGATGTGATTCCATATGCCTCAATGAAAGGAGAGTTTAATTTTACTTCCATTTAATTTTAGTATATGCCATCTTTATAACACCAGGGGCCCTGTTTACTAAGGTGTGCTAGAGTTTTTAGCATGCACTAATGCTAGAGACACTCATGGGTGTCTCTAGTGTTAACGCAGGCTAATTTTTAGCAAGCATTAAAATGCTAGCATGCCTATAGCGCTGCTTAGTAAACAGGGCCCTAGACTTCCCAAGGCAGATTACAACAGTTAAGGTGAACCCATCAAGGAACAGAATATCCTCACTGAAATGTCGTCATCTATATTGTATAGAACAGTGTAGAAAAATGAGCACAAAATACAGAGGTTATAACTGCTGTTTCTACCAGCAATAATAATTTTTTAAGCTGTTTTAGTGATATTCAAATTTTATTTCATGATATTTATATCTAGATATGGGAAGCTTTCAAAAAAATTAAAAGCTGTCAAATAAGTAAAATAAATAAGTCTTTTGTCCTCCAACTTTTAAGGCACTACCTATCCAACTGGAACAGCTTTAGATGGACCACATATTTATTTTTAATAATCTTTTGCTATTGTTTTCAATAGCGTTTGCTATTATTTTGGCTTCAGCCCGTATAGTGGACTAGATAGGAACACGTAATCACAAAAGAGAGGGTAATACAGCATACAAGCATACAATATAGACAAGGAAAAGCAACACTGGGCCTTCAAGAAAGAGACAATGGCAGTCCTTTATTGTGAAAAAGACCCAACACGGGCCGTGTTTCGGCGCACAAGCTGTCTCAGGGGTCAAAGTGTGTCTTCACAATATATGAGCAGGAATGTTCAGACAGTCTGAGTAAATTGCCAGCCCCCACTGAGCGTTTGTTCAATCCTAACAGACGCTGTCTGTGTGAAAACTGCCAAGCAGTACATGCAAATCAATCTCATACATACTCATTGTAGAAATCTTGAAAGTCCAATTGGGTTGTGGCCCTTGAGGACCTTGTTTGCCCACCTCTGGGTTACACCATTAAATTTAAACATACCAACCTAAGCAGCCTTTATATTATTCTAGCTTCACTTGCATGCATATCACCTTTGCAGCATGTTACTATCCTGACACATCCTAGGCTTAATTCTCACCAGGTATCCCCATGCTCCCTTTTACTAGCAGCTGTGGCTACACTTGTAATGAACTAATATCCTGGCCTATGCTCCAAACCAGGTTTTACCTGCCACCCTGGCTTAATCTGTAATCAGATGCATGACTATCTTCAACCTCTCTTCAGCCTGCTCTTCAGCCTGCTCTTTCATCTTCTCTTATGCTATGCTGTAAGGTGTTAGTTCCTTTGGTCTTCCCCTCTGGCTGCTATGTGAAGTTTCTGGAGGGCCGTTTCAGAGTAGACTAGCTTTTTGGGTCTGTCTCTGTTGTATTTCTGCAGAGGATTGTGCTGACCCTACTGTGGCATTCCAACTTTCTTTGGAGATTCTTGCTGGCTCCTGATAGGTTGCAGTCATAGGCTTGGAATATTTCCGTGGAGCTGAACTGGTCAGATTTTTTTTTGTTGTTCATGCTCTGTCTCCATGCCTTAGCGCATGCGCCAGGCACAATCTGGAACTGCACACCAGAACAACTTCCAAATGCTGAATGCTTACAGTGCACCTATTTTTGCATGCAATTAGCGTTGAGCATTCAGGAGTTGTTCTGGTGCGCTGTTCTAGTGCTGTTTCTCTAGCACTGTTCAGTATAGTGCTGGAATTTTGATCATCTGCACCCAAGTGCCTAACTTTACACTCAGGCCCCGAAGATTAGAAGGAAATGCGGGTGCTAGAGGCTATTAGTGCCATACTAGCACCCACATTTGCTCCTGCCTCCCATGATCAAAGTCGGCGAATACGTGAAACAACGATCTCACTGGCTCTGACTGCAAGTAGAATGCAAATGCATGCTAAACAAGGCATTAACTATTCCTTCCCAATGCTCAGGGGGCAGCGCGCCAAACAAGGATGCTGCTTCCGAGGCAAACCCTATGCTAGCTTGGAGCTGGCGTTAGGGTTTGCAGAGAATTGGGAAGGAATGGGGAGCTGTGTCCAGCATGCACCTGCATGCTTGCAGACCTCCCATCCCACTCCGGGCAGAGAGGGCTAGAGGGCTGGATGTCTGAATCCCCCATACCTTGAAGATGGAGGAGGGACTGCCACTCCCTCCTCCTTCCAGCACCGTCTCTGAGATTGCTAGTGGTAATATTGTGGTATTACCACAATGGTCAGACTTCCATATATGAGTAAAAAAGGGCATTTTTTACGGGTCTTTGGCCCCCAGGGGGATAGTCTGGGGAAGGCTGCCAAGTGTTGGGCTTATGACTACTTGCGAAGACCTCCGCTGCAGGAAGAAGGGGGCTCCAGGGGGGGGGGGGTCATCATTGTTGATGGAGTGGCAGGATCTGTTGGGGGTAGGGGGTTAGGACTCTGTTGGGGGTGGGGGCTTGTTAGTGATGGGGAGGGGTGAGGAAGCTGGCATTGGGTGGGGGGCTGTGTATTGGGGGACCACCAATGCTTGGATAACAAATTATTACATGACACTGGAAATAAACCAAATATTGAATTTTTAATATTAAATAGAAGAGCCATTCATAATAAAATATCTAAAAAGTCTACAAATAAGGGTATTAGGGCATGTCTATGGACCTCCTACTGCTGGATGGCCTTTGTGAGGGACCACAACTATGCCCTCTTTGCAATGCACTGGTACATTAGTGGTGGCTGCCCTTGGCTCAGACACCCTCCTCAGGGCCAAAGTGGTATCCCTCAGGTTTTCTACTTCCTGCATATGGGAAGTGTGCAACTTCGGTTGGTCCTCATGGGGAGGTGTCAAACCATGAGGCATCAGTTGGGGTGGTGGGGGTAGAAAGATGCTGCTAAAGTGGCAGTAACCTCTGGGGATAAATTCTTCCAACAGAACCCAACCACTCTGGCAGCACTAACAAACTCCCTCCATCCTGTTCCTCTTCCTCCCATTGTTCTTCCCTTTCCCTTTTCTCCTCTCCCTCCTCTTCTTGTCCTTAGGGGGAGAGGGCCATAACCTGTGAAGGGTCAGCTGCTTTGAAAAAAACAGATGCAACTGTAAGGCATCTAAGAAGATGTACTCTGGGAAAACCCGAGGGCTTGTGTGCCTAGCCATTGTGCTACAGCATGCAATCTATCTGTGAAATGAAGGGCAAAGGCTTCTAGAAGTTACAGGTCCAATGGGTGGGTGACATACTTAGGTGCCGATGCAGTAACCTTGCATTAAGGCTGTGCCCTAACACTTAGTGCACGGCTTCCTAATGAAAGAGTAATGTCAAAGTTTTGCTTCCCAATGCACTAACCAAATAGCATTCTAACAGACCGAACACAAAAAATGTGCCCTAATATGGGATAGCACACGGGATGCACATGTACACAGGTCTGTGCTAGAGGCAGTTATCAGCACCAGGAACTGCATACTTGCAGTGCATGAAATCCTCACTAATGCTGACCACAGAACAAGACCTTATCAAATACATGACCCTTACCCTTATGATAAAGTTCTGGTATTAAGCCTAGCCTTTTGGTTTTCTGCACATTTCTCTGCATCTGGGCTGAATAACTTCATTAGCATGCATTTAAAGGTGCTATATGCAAGGCTTTCTGTGTAGCCTGCTCATGTGCAACACTCATTTTTACACTGACAAGGCACCTCCATGCTCTTATGGTGGAGAAGGAGAGTCTAGTCCTATTGCTGTAGTTCCCACTTTACTACAAGGGAAATTGGAAAGGGGGGGTGCCTTTAAGAAGTGGAACTACAAATCCCATAAGGAACTGAGCTGTGAGGTCAGTAGAGCAGACTGCGAGAAAGCCGGTTGATCTGCAGTTCACAGCTGCACTAATTAAGCATGTTCTGGTTCCTGACAGCACCTGATAACTATAGCAGTAATCAACTCTCACATCACTGACAGAGAGGAGCTTTAAAAGAAGCATTTTCCCCTGAGGTACTTGGAAGCTAGCTCACTGAAAGGGAGGTGAGGGTGTAATTAAACTATGGAATAAGTTGCTGGAGAATGTGGTAAAGGCAGTTAGCTTAGCAGAGTTTAAAAAAGGTTTGGACAGCTTCCTAAAGGAAAAGTCCGTAGACCGTTATTAAATGGACTTGTGGGAAAATCCACTATTTCTGGGATAGGCAGTATAGAATGTTTGTACTTTTTTGGGATCTTGCCAGGTATTTGTGACCTGGATTGGTCACTGTTGGGAACAGGATGCTGGGCTTGATGGACCTTTGGTCTTTCCCAGTATGGCAATACTTATGTACTAAGGACTGGATTCTAGAGCTCCCCTCCAGTTTTTGTGGCAGGCAGTCCCTGGGACCAGGAATGGGGTAGGGGAGACCACCCCTGGAAGCAGGCAGTGAGGCAGGTGTCTATGGAGAAGAGTGGAATTTGGGAGGGTAGAGGGCCAGATAAGTCCACCTTTGGGGAGGAAGCAACTCCCAAGAGGGTGAGGAATGTGAATCACCGTGGTAAGTGACTTTCCTGCTAGCAATAGGAAAGGGATTAATGCTGCCTAGAGTAAGGCAGGGTCTCCAATTCCCATAAACTACACGGAAAAGATTTCCCTGTTTAAACAGCAACTGCTGTGTTGGCTATGCTGTTCTGAGGGAAAAGCCTTGGAGGTGTTAGGATGGGGTAAAAAAAAAAGCAGGGTCCAAAGCATTAGGGTCAGGGCCGTAGTGAGCTATGTGTGGGCAGTGCGACTGCACAGTGCTCCAAAATTGTGTCCTGTGCATTGCCTTCCCTGCTTGGCTGTGATGCAACAGGTGGGATAGGAGGTCTAGGGGGCATGTCAGAAGGGGCAGGTTTTCAGCTCAGGATAGTCCTATATCTGGTTACAGATTAAGCCAGGGTGGCAGGTAAAACCTGGTTTGGAGCATCACCCAGTGCAGGCCAGGATATTAGTTCATCACAAGTGTAGCCAAAGCTGCTAGTAAACGGGAGCATGGGGATACCTGGTAGGAATTAAGCCTAGGATGTGCCAGGATAGTAACATGCTGCAAAGGGGATATGCATGCAAGTGAAGCTAGAATAATATAAAGGCTGCTTAGGTTGGTATGTTTAAATTTAATGGTGTAACCCAGGGGTGGGCAAACAAGGTCCTCAAGGGCCACAACCCAATTGGACTTTCAAGATTTGTACAATGAATATGTATGAGATTGATTTGCATGTACAGCTTCCATTGTATGCAAATGTCATGCATATTCATTGTGGAAAGCTTGAAAACTTGACTTGGTTGTGGCCCTTGAGGACTGTGTTTTGCTCACTCCTGATCTAACTCCAGACTGTGGATGGAAGGGGGATACTTTTCTAATTGTTCACTCACAACGTGCATAAGAAGAGAGACCCTAAAGCTGTGTGGAGCTGATACTTCATGTTGAGCTTTATGTTTCAATAAAAAAAAAATTAGAAGTTTCTTGGATGCATTGGACTGAGTCTCTGGGATCCAGCCCAGGCTTTCTGAAGTGGAAGTAGTGCCATAGAGCTTGGGGTAATGGTGCCACCATGATCAGTGGAAGGCACCAGGGTTGTGGCAGACATGCTGTGTGTTAAAGCTGCGCTCACCAGCGCACAAATCCTATCACACTTGCAGAGATGCCATGTTACCCAGTTCCAGGCTGGAGATTTCTGGCCATGCTTGGTTTGAACTTTCATCCCAAAGCAATGTAGGGTTTTTAGTGCCTGATCCTGCACATTGAAATTAGTACTGCAAGTCCTATAATGCAGCAGAACTCCAGGCCTGTCCCAAAATCTCCAGCCTGGAATTGCGTAACTTGGCATCTCTGCACTGGTCCCTTGGTTCATAAGCTACTAGATGAATAGCAGGTGATGGAAGAATCCCTAGGCAATAGTGAGTACATCAGATTTCTGCAGGTGTGTATGTTTTCTTATGAGAATCTCAATATACTGCCTTTGGTGTATTTCATCTGCCTGTATCACAGTAAATGCTGAGAGTTGCATAAAGTTTTTACCAATCAACATTTCAGAGGAGTGTGTGGAGGCAGAAAAAATTCCAATAGCCATCTTGTCATGAGAATTAGTGTATGTGTGAGCAAAGTCATTTCTAAGGTCAGTAGTATCATACTATGTTTATTCAAGCAGTTGATATACTGCTTTACCAAAGTTTGATCAAAACGGTTTACAATAACAAAACAATTCATAAAATCACTGGAAAGGAACACCATTTGATTGATAGGAAAGTTGACATAATCAAAACTAGAAAAGAAGGGAGAAAGAAAACTCAGAGAATAGAGTGGAAAAACTTACTGCTCACTGATCTTACAGACCTACCAGAATAAGGGGGGAAAAAATCATAGACTTAGGGATTTGTAAGCTAGCTCAAAATAGTATGTTTTCAGGTGGAATTTAAATTTTAAAAAGGAGAGTTCTGATCTAAATTACTTAGGTAGGTCATTCTACAGTTTAGTACCTACTGTAAATTTTGAAATGCAGATGTTCTGGTACTTTCATGGTGGGCATTCTTTGGTTCAGGAAGAGTGAGATGGTGACTATCTGAAAAAGGTAATGAGTGTGTTGGGGTATACAGAATAAGCATATTTGACAAATAAGAAGGGGTTCTCAAATGATAGGCCTTAAAAGCCTGACATAAGATCTTGAATTGAGTGCAAAATTTGATGGGTAACCATGGAGGCATATTTTCAAAGCACTTAGCCTTCCAAAGTTCCATAGGTTTCTATGGAACTTTGATAGGCTAAGTGCTTTGAAAATATGCCTGCAAGCGTATTAAAGGGGTGACATGATAATTTCTTTTAGCATGATACAGGAAGCGGGCAGCATTCTGTAAAGTTTGTAAATGTATCAACTGTTTAGTAATACCTGCATAGACTGAGTTACAATAGTCCAGATGAGAAAGTAAAAATGCCTGAACAGTGTCACCAACAATATACTGTAGTACTATACATAGACATTTTAAAGTCTGTACAGTGATGTACCTTTCCCTAGCCCCCAAAATACATGGATATTGCTTGCATTTATATACTTTCAACATGTGGTGGAACCTATGGCAACAGTATGCATTCTATCATATACAATGTAGGCTGCACTGTATATGGTGTACATATTTCTGTGGATAAGAACAGTGACATAGCTCCTTGAAGTTAACTCTCACAATATAGGGATAAATACAAACCAAGATGGCACATTGACAGATTGACCCCTTACCTTGTTCAGCGACCATATCATGATGAAGCCTGCACCTAATATCTTTGAACTTGGTCTTTGAGGCTTTGATGTCCTCCCATCTGATGCCTATACTACCAGAATGCTATGTTTTCCACAAGGTAAGAAATTAATTCCTGTCTGTCTCAGCTCTTCTAAGGCAGGGGTTCTCAACTCATTCCATGGGATACACACATACCCACTCTGGTTTTCAAGATATCCACAAATAGACTTGCAGAACTGTCTTCACTGTATGCTAATCAATCTCATTCATTTTCATTGTGGGTATCCTAAAATCCCAACTGACTGGGTCTACCGTTCTAGAGTAGGGGTTCTCAACCCAGTCCTCAAGACACACCCTGCCAGTCAGGTTTTTAGATTATCACTATTGAATGTGCATGACTTCCACTGCATGCATATTTATCTCATGCATATTCATTTTGGGTATCCTGAAAACCTGACTGGATGGATATGTCCCAAGGATTGAGTTGTGAACCACTGTGTCCATCCTCAGCCCTCGCCCAGTTGGGGTTTTCAGGATTTCCCCAATGAATGTGCGAGAGATCTATTTGCATACAATGGAGGCAGTGCATGCAAATAGATCTCATAAATATTCATTGGGGAAATGCTGAAAACCTGACTGGGTTGCGACCCTCAATGACAGAGGTTGGACACCCCTGTTCTAAAGCAATCATATTGTTGTGAAGCCTGCTAGATGCTGCAAATGTCACCCAATGCCTTGAAAAAAAAACTAGTGCTGTTTGAACTAAGGAAAAACTAAGTTGAACATGTAAGAGATTAGCAGAAAATGATAAATAATGTAGAAATGTGATAAATATGAAGTTACTGTCAGTATCAGTCATAGAGTCTGGATAATATCATTTGTGCTTTCAATATCAGCAGGAATTGACAATACATATAAAGATAATTGCTAGAGAACACATAAATTGATTTCAAATGGGAGATGGATACAATTACTTTTATTTTATCTGCTTCCAAGTCTATATACTGCTTAAAAAATGAATAGTGATATTGAAAGAACAAGATATTGTTTTATTTTGTATTATACTTAACATGTGCATGTTTTTAATTTTAATGTTATATAGACTGATGCAGGTGTTCCACTGAAACATGGCCCATGTCGGGTCCCTTTATTAAAGTTTGGATGCCAGTTGTCTATTATCATTACAGCTATGAGCTTTGGTTCAAGGCCTGACTTTGGTTCAGGATCTAAAATGAGAGAAAACCTTACAGGCCCATGAGTATAACCTGAACTCCAGTGTGACTGCAGAACTCATGATCTGTTGTGACATTTTCATGCAGCAGAATGAGGAAAGGGCGTAAGTGGAAAAACAGAGTAACATCGTTTAGCAACATGGTGGTCACAGATGTTTTAGAGAAAAACAGAACAAGATAACTCCTCAGGAAGATGACTTAGAGGGGCATAATCGAACGTCGCCGGCCAAATAGATCGCCGGCGATCTATGTTGGCAGCGGCGCTACTGTTGGCCACAACCGTATTATCGAAAAAGATGGCCAGCCATCTTTTTTGTCGATAATATGGTTTAACCCGGCCAAATGCCGTGGAGTTCGCCAGGTTTGAGATGGCCGGGTTTGTTTTTCAGCGATAATGGAAAGTTATGTCGGCCATCTCAAACCCTGGCCAAATTCAAGGCATTTGGCCATGGGAGGAGCCAGCATTTTTAGTGCACTGGCCCCCCCTGACATGCCAGGACACCAACCAGCCACCCTAGGGGTCACTGCGGTGGACTTCAGAAAAGCTCCCACGTGCATAGCTCCCTTACTTTGGGAGCTGAGCCCCCCAAACCCACTACCCACAAATGTACTGCACCTACTAAATTTGCTCCAGGGACCTGCATACAGCCTCTAGGACTTATTGCTGCTGTATAACTTTGGCACACCAGTTCACACCTGAAGACTAATCTCTCTGAAAAAGTCCTTTCTTGAAATAAGCACGTTTATTCACAGTTAACTGCAGATCAGAGGTTGTGCCCCACTGGCAAAGAGTCCCCTGGTACTAAGATTAGGTCAGAGCTGGCACAATGGTGTATAATGCCCTCTTTCAGCACCATTCAAGGTAAGAACTACGTTCTCTAACGTGGGTAACACAGGAAAGGGAACTAAAACTGGCTTACAAAAATGGCCACTACTGCATGGACTACAACAGGAAACAAAATAGGGCACACTCTGACCCAGTTAGTAGGGGGGAAAAGCACCATGGGAGAAGAGCCCAGTACCCTACACCCACCACAATGCATTGCTAATGTGACTCTGCAGGGCACCTAACAGAAAAGGTGTCACACTCACCCGAGAGCCACATCGCAACCAGGGAAAGGCTGTCGGAGGATACAACACATTCTGCTGTCATGGAGGTGGGTATGGCATTTGAGGCTGGCATACAGGCTGGCAAAAAAGGTTTTTAGTTTTATTTTTTTTAGTATGGAAGGGGGTTGGTGACCACTGGGGGAGTATGGGGAGGTCATCCCCCATTCCCTCCAGTGGTCATCTGGTCAGTTGGGGCACCTTTTTGAGGCTTGGTCAAGAAAATAAAAGGACCAAGTAAAGCCGGCGAAATACTGCTTAACGCCGCTTTTTTTTCCCATTATCGGCGAAAGCTGGCCATCTGGTAGCCACACCCATGCCCGCCCATGTCCCGCCTTCGCTAATCTACCGACACGGCCCTTGAACTTTCGCCAGCAATGCAACGGGAAAGCGGCGATGCTGTCAAAAATGCCGCTTTCGATTATACCGATTTCGCCGCTTTTAAGAAATCGCCGGCCATCTCCCGATTTGTGTCGGAAGATGGCCAGCGATCACTTTCGATTATAAGCTGGTTAGTCTTCCAGGAAGAGCTAGTCTATTGTTGGCTTTTCCAGTACATACTAACCAACTCATTACCATAACCAATCAGTGTTAACCATTATATTAGCATATATCCAATAAATGGGATTATTGTCAGATTACCTATGTATGACCTGTTATGTTACTGAACGTATATAAGTGATTGTACTTCCTACTTCAATGGAGAGACAGTCACAGCCAGTACCTTTGTGCAAGCAGGGCTGCTCTCCCATAAGAAACCAATCAATTGGAATAAATCCTATTGCTTTCTCATAAGTAGTCTTGAGTCTTTTATATTTGCAAATTGGCTTTAACTGGTAATTTTGGGTGAGGGCAAAAAAGACTCTAAAATAAAACATTAGAGATTCAGACCCAGAGAACACCTACTGTATGTGTAGCTGTGGTACTGTACTCCCATTTGGAGTCTCAGATATAGCAGTACTTTTGTATAGCAATGTTCCGTACTCCCAGTGAGATATCACTGATCTGCTAATTGTGCAAATACTTGATAAGAACTAAGGTATCTAATTAATTTCCTAACTGATGCAGCCTTGGGTGATTTATTTCCTCCTAAGTATTGGTGGGTGAACCACCATGTTGGGAGGGGTAAATTCACTCTAAAAAATACATTGGTGACCTGCGGCGAATACTAGTTGTTTGCCATCCCATTTTGTAAGTAGTGGAAATCTTGTACAAGTACTTTGGTGGTAAGAGGGGTCCCTAATACTTTGGAGTGGTCGTAAAAAGACTAGCCATTAAGAGATACAGTATATGATATAAAGAAGACAAGTAACGGAGATATATAAACAGAAGAAGATAAGTAAAAGAGTTGTTAGCCTCTGGGACGCTGAGACAGGTTCTAACACTCTATGGGAATTCTAACACAACATTGGTAAGTACCATTATATTTGCTTGGTCCTATGTCTAGCTTTTTAGCGTAGGTGTTTTAAAAAAGCAATTTGTGATCTAAGGTAAACTGAGGTTTTGCAGTTACCAAACACGAAGTGTGGCAATTAACTCATAGTAACTGCAAAATCTTACTGTATTTCAGCAAGAAGGTCCTTTACATGTGTAAATACCACCACTTATATAAGTCAGGAGATCCAATTAAGGAGACAATCTCCAAAACTCAAATTTGTTTGCCTTTTGACATAAGTTCAATTCCTCCCTTTAAAAGCCTTCCAAAGCCTAGGTTTTAAACTACTGTTTGGCGTGATCTGGACCAATGCTGATTTGAAATTTTTCCAGGTGTACATATATTGCCATTGTAACATACCAAATACACATACTTTCAAGGACCATTCACACAATGTTCAGAATATGTCTCCTTTCAATCTATGCCTGCCGCCTATGCATATAAGTAACACCTCTTCTATGGCTCCCAGGTGAGCCGTCCTTCCTCCCTCCCTCCCTTTCTGTCCTCGGAGTGCCAGGTAGGAGGCTGCTACTAGTCAAGCTTTAAGGGGGGATATGATAGAGGTCTGCAAAATCCTGAGTGGTGTACAATGGGTAAATGTGAATCGATTACTTATTCTTTCAAAATGTCCAAAGACTAGGGGACACTAAGAACTTAAGAATAGTCATATTGGGTCAGATGAATGGTCCATTTAGTCCCGTATCCTGTTTTCCAAACTGTGGCCAAGTCACAAATACTTGGCAGAATCCCAATTAGCAGCAACATTCCATGCTACCAATCCCGGAGCAAGCAGTTGCTTCCCCATGTTTATCTCAATAGAAGACTATGGACTTTTCCTCCAGGAGTTTGTCCAAACCTTTTTTAAACCCAGATATGCCAACCGCTCTTACTACATCCTCTGGCAAAGAGTTTCAGAGCTTAACAATTCATTGAGTGAAAAAGTATTTCCTCCTATTTGTTTTAAAAGTATTTCCATGTAACTTCATTGAATGTCCCCTCGTCTTTGTACTTTTTGAAAGAGTAAAAATCAATTCATTTCTGCTTGTTCTACACCACTCAGGATTTTGTAGACCTAAATCATTTCTCCTCTCAGCCTTCTCTTTTCCAAGCTGAAGAGCCCTAACCCCTTCAGCCTTTCCCCATATGAAAGTTCCATCCCCTTTATCATTTTGGTCACCCTTCTTTGAACCTTTTGTAATTTTGCTGTATCTTTTTTTGAGATAGAGACCAGAACTGAATGCAATACTCAAGGTGAGGTCGCACCATGGAGCGATACAGAGGCATTATAGTATTAGTTTTGTTTATCATCTGTTACCTAATAATTCCTAGCATCCTGTTTGCTCTTTGGCCACCACTGCCACCACATACATTGGTCAGAAGATTTCAGCTTATTGTCTACAGCAATACCTAGATCTTTTTCTTTGGTGCTGACCCCCAAGGTAGACCCTAGCATCTGGTAACTATGATTCGGTTTATTCTTCCCCATGTGCATCACTTTGCATTTGTCCACATTAAATTTCATTTGCCATTTGGATGCCCAGTCTTCCAATTTCCTAAGGTCTTCCTGCAATGTTTCACAGTCCGCATGTGTTTTAACAACCTTGAATAGTTTTGTGTCATCTGCAAACCTAATCACCTCATTCATCAGTACAAATTCCAGACCATTTATAAATATGTTAAATAGCACCGGTTCCAGTACAGATCCCTGTGACGGTCTACTAGTCAACCTTCTCCATTGAGAGAAATGGCCCTCTGCTTTCTGTCCAATAACCAATTCCTAATCCACAACAGAACATTGCCTCCTATCCCATGATTCTTTAATTTTCTCAGGAGTCTCTCATGAGGAACTTGGTCAAAAGCTTTCAGAAAATCTAGATACACTACATCAACCAGCTCACCTTTATCCATATGTTTATTCAGGTCTTCAAAGACATTAAACAAATTGGTGAGATAGGACTTCCCTTTGTTGAAACCATGCTGACTCTGTCCCATTAATCCATGTTTATTTATGTGTTCCGTAATTTTATTCTTTATAATAGTTTCCACTATTTTACCTAGCACTGATGTCAGGCTTACTGGTCAGTAATTTCCCGTATCACCCCTAGAACCCTTTAAAAACAATCGGCGTCATATTGGCCACCCTACAATCTTCAGGTACTATGGACAACTTTAATGACATGACAGATTACTAACAGCAGATCTGCAATTTCATGTTAGAGTTTTTTCAGTACTCTTGGATGCAAGCCGTCCCGTCCAGGTGATTTACTACTCTTTAATTTGTCGGTTTGGCTCAGTATGCCTTCAGGTTCACTGAGATTTCTTTCGGTTCCTCTGCAAAGTCACCCTTGAAAATCATTTCTGGTACAGGTAGATCTCTCACATCATCTTCCATAATGAAGTTACATGGTAATACTTTCAAAACAAACTGGAGGAAATATTTTTTCACTTATCGAATGGTTAAGCTCTGGATCTCGTTACCAGAGAATGTGGTAACATCAGTTAGCATATCTGGGTTTAAACAAGGTTTGGACAAGTTCGTAAGAGGAAAAGTCCATAGTCTGCTATTGAGACAGACATGGGGAAGCCACTGCTTGCCCTGGTATTGGTAGCATGGAATGTTGCTGCTATTTGGGTTTCTGCCAGGAACTTGTGACCTGGTTGGCCACCGATGGAATCCATGAAGAGAATAGACGATATTTATTCAAAAAAGATAAATGATTGAAAACCTCTACATTTTCCTCTTCATGTATAGCAAAGCGTAACTGTAAATTAATTTTCCTAAAAACCTTCTGGATAGCAATTCATACTCTAAATTCATCATAAAATTGAGTAGGAACAAAAAACAGGCCAAGGCTCAAGACTGATTCCTGACTAAGGTTTAATTAAATACCACTGCTAAGTTTTCTTGTTTTGCCATTTAGGCAGAGTGGACAGTGCACAGACTGGCGCTGCTAGATTGATCATTGGCAATATAGTTGGTAAAAAAGATGAAGGACCTATTTCTGGCACATGTCTAAATGCACTATAATTTTCCCTGATAGTGAAGTACTATCCTCCCCTGACCAATCTCTAGAGTTGTTCAAAAAGCCTACTTTTTTTGTCCTATGATTTCTCCTTGAACGCCCACTTTGATCCAACCAGGGGTATACATTCCCCCGGTATAGTATAATTCATCCCTTTTATATTTCACAATTTTTTATGCACTAATTTCGTTTTTATTCTTTTCTACCTGCTATTCATGGTCTTTGTACTGATGCTCAAATTGTCCCTGCAGCACTATTTGTTTCATATCGTCTTTCTTCATTAAATTTTACTTTTTGTTTTTCTACCTCTTTATTCAGTTTGTCTATAGCCAAAAGCTCAAGATCTAAGGAACAGGTTGAAATCAACTTTTTCCATTTAGCAATGTAAAGCAAGTCATCTAAAAATCTAGGTTCCTTATACAATTTTAAACCCCTTTGTATTATTTGCATATTGTAATATTCCACTAACACAGCTGTGTGAAACTCCATTCTAATCAAATATTTGTCTGTCCGACCTGCTACAGGCCCCTGAAAAGAAGATTGTGGTTTTTTTTTTTTGTTTTTAAGAGCAGAGGCTCATATATACGTGGGACACAGTTACCCCTAGTGGATTGAACAAGGAGGAAGATTGGAATTTGCTATTCACCAATCCCAGTTAAGCCTTGCTCAGGATTGAGGGAATTTCTATAATAGAGGAATACTCACACCACGTGTATTTTAGCATCTTATAGCAGTACACGCTATGATGGGAGCAGTGCGAGTCCTACTCAGGTACGACTGTCGTTATGAGAGTTTCAAGAGTTTGTTTGTTTTGTTTGTGATTTTTTGTGATAAATTGCACTATTTTGTATTAGTTACAGTCGGGTCTCCTGATGAAGCTTGTAACGAAACATGGCCAATGTTGAGACCGAGGGACTGTGAGAGAGTGTATTATACACTTTGTGAGGAGTCATTAATATTAACAGCTATTCACAAGAGTTTCTTGTGGTTGGAATATCTTTTGATCTGAGATCTCATTCATATCGGTCTACTGATTGGATAACAGGACTGTGCTCAAAAAAGGTTTTTTTAATTGGTGGTGGTTTTGGTTCCAGGACAAGATTAACAAGATTCAAAGCAGTCTTCTTTCAAAGATGGAGCGTTGGATTGACAGACTTAATAACAGATGGATTCCAGGAAAGTATGTTATGTGGGATGCGTTTTAGTGTGTATTTTAGGGGTGTTTTTGTGTCAATGTATACTTGATTATGGTATTATGGAAATGTATTATGATTGAATAAAATAATTTAAAAAAATTACATAGAGAGTCTTCAAAATACAAATAATTTATGCATATTAATTAGGAATATCCTGAGAACCTGGCCTGTTTGCAGCCCTTAGTGACTGAAGTTGGACAGGCCTGGCATAGAAGTTCAATATGCAGCCAAGAGTGGGTGCAAAACTCACCCAAATTGTTAAGGAATTAGAGTTACTTTGTACTACTTCATGGACTACTATAGAAATCAAATAAATGTCTCATTAAAAAGAATTTTTTTCCAAGATCACTGACATTCCCTATGTCCCAGTACAATGCCTTGTGTAATTCACAAATACCAGAAATCTTTTTGGACATTGAGCTGGTTATTAGGGCTGGTTGATTTTATTTAACCATGGCTATAACAGTCACGCACTACATTCCTGCTGCAAAGAGAAAGGATGTCATTCTCAAGGAACTGACCCTGAGAGTTATCTAATATTAATCAGTTCCCCTCAAACTCTAATCCTCTGTTTCTCATGTGCGTGCTTTTCCTCACAGTTCGATCATGAATACTGGTGGTGTGCTAGGAACACATTTAAAACTAGTGCTGCCACCTTAACCTCCCTATTAATCCTTGCTGAAACCGCTGGTATATGCACAGGGCTAGCAATGTGATCGGACTAGCTTCAGCTGCATCCCTGGAAGAAAGAAGCTCTGTGACGTGCAATTAAGTATGACAGCTTTTCAGCAGATCAATTTACCTTCTCTCCTGTCCACCTGTTTCTCTAACAGAAATTACTCATTTGAAGTGAAAATAAATCAGTTGAAGCATTTGGGTTAATGCCAGGCCACATGCTTGAAGCATTATTTTTAACTTGCATAACTGATGCTAAAGTAGGCAAGCTTATACCCCAGAAAGCTATCTTTGATAGCAAAGCTGTTAATGTATTGCATTGTGGTGCCTTTTAAAGATGAGCATTTATTTATTGGGAATAAAGATGGTGGCTCAGAAAATATAAATTTATTTCAGTTGTGGTTTACCCCTAGGTTCTATATAGGTTGCCCAAATCTGCCCATAAACTAATTAGTCAGGGCCCCTTTTACCAAGCTGCAGCAAAAGGGGGCCTCCGCTGGCGTTGGTACGTGCCGAGGCCTCCTTTTACCACAGCGGGTAAAAGGTAGGTCTTTCTTTTTTTTAAGAAATGGCTGTGAGGCAAGTGAAGCACTTGCTGCAGGGGGGGGGGGGGGGAGAGCCCTTACCGCCACCCATCGAGGTGCTAACCCGGCGGTAACTGGTCAGCGTGCAGTACTGCCTGATTAACGCTGGGTACACACCGGCACTACAAAAATAAATATATATATATTTTGTAGCACCAGATGTGCTGGGGGTGGGAAGTACCACCAGGCTGCTGCGGTAGCCTGGCGGTACTTCCTTTTTAGCGAGCAGTAAGCCCGCGTTGGGCTTACCACCTCTTTGTAAAATGGGTTCTTAATTAGGTGGCCGGTTCAAATCCCGCTGCTGCTCCTTGTGATCTTGGGCAAGTCACTTAACTCTCCATTGTCTCAGGTACAAACTTAGATTGTGAGCCCTCCTGGGACAGAAAAATATCCAGAGTACCTGAATGTAATTCACCTTGAGCTACTACTGAAAAAGGTGTGAGCAAAATCTAAATAAATAAATAAACAATAAATAAATAAATAGGTGCTAACAATCAATCACTGGTATTAACAAGTGATTGATTAGTAGCAATTAGGAGCTATGTGTGGATCTGCCTTATGCCCTATTCTATACCATGCATGACTAAATTTCATAGCATGCAGCTGAAAAGGGGGTGTGGCCATAGGAGGGGTCTGGGCAGGGGCTTTCCCAGAAATTAGGTGCAATGTTATAGAAACCCAGCATTTCTGTGCCTAACTGCCATCTGTTGGGCGTAAGCATTTACAACAGCTTTTGGCAAGAGTAAGCACTTGCGCCCAGAGTTAGGCAAAAAATGTGCTGCATGTATGAAGGGCGTTCTGAGCAGACCATACTTTACAGAATTCTATCTTAACACAAATCATAACAACGCCTGACTTCGGGCACCACTGCTGACCTTTACTGTGCATCTTATAAGGCACATTTTGCTTAAGTGATAGTACCTTTTGTGGAGGGTCTATCCATCTGCCTATCTGTCCATCAATCTGTACATATCTGTTTGTATACAAATATGCAAAGCAATGTATATGGCTCTTTACTACATGCAAAGAACAGGGAAAAACAATTGCAGCCAAGAACCAGCAAGAAGAGAGGAGCAGCGATATTAATGAGCAAGCAGCTATCTTCCCCAGTCCCACTACCTGTAGGCGGTCGGCCAGTCCCCAGAGCCCAGGGAGAGCCTCCAGGAAGCCGTAGCAGGGACAGGCTTAGCCAGCCAGGGATCGAGCACAGCAGCCACCATCAGTCCAAGAAGTCTCCTGCAGGAGAAGGGTGAGATCTGAGGGGACTGGGAGAGGGTGGATTTGCAAGGAAAGGAGAGGGGGGACCTAGGCCACTCAGCCACACCCACACCTGGATTTAACTAAGC
The DNA here is from genome assembly GCF_901765095.1 of Microcaecilia unicolor. NCBI lineage: Eukaryota > Metazoa > Chordata > Amphibia > Gymnophiona > Siphonopidae > Microcaecilia > Microcaecilia unicolor. The sequence continues at coordinate 95,718,723 of NC_044039.1, forward strand.
AGCTGGGAAGAGCTTACAGCTACTACCTTGGCAAGCAAGTGATGGGGTCTGAACAGTATGTGAAGGACTAAGTCACTGATTCAGGGGTGTAGCCAGACCTCGAGATGGGAGGGGGCCAGAGCCCAAAGTGCACATTTTAGTCTGTCGACCCCCCCCCCCCCCCCGTGCTGCTTCGCCACCCCCCTCTGCCACCCTGCCACTCCCCACCCACTGCCACTGCTGTACATATCTTGGCTGACAGGGGTCCTCAACCCCCACCAGCTGAAGCACTGCCACCGCAAATACCTTGGCTGTTGAGAGTCCCCAACCCCTGCTAGCTGGAGCCTTCATCCAGCACTGGTCTCCAGTGCTGCGGCATTGCCTGCCCTGCTTTCTCTTCCTCTCATGTTGGGCACGCTCGTTTTAATGAGATTGAACATGTGTGCGTGCTCAGTTTCACTAAAAGGAGCATGCTGGACCATGAGGGGAAGAGAAAACAGGGCAGGCAATGCGGTAGTGCTAGAAACCAGTGCTGGATGAAGACTTCAGCCAGGGCCGGTCTTAAGCCGAGGCGGCCGCATAGGGCCCCGTGCTTAGGGGGGCCCCGCGCGGCGTGCCTCAGTCAACCTCTTCCCGCCGCAAGGATCTTTATTTTCCTTTTAACTTTACCCTCCGTCGCCACCTCGCCGGAATCCGAGTGTCACTGAAAGCGCTCCTCCTCTCCCGAGTCCCCCCGACGTCTCTAGCAGAACTGGAGCTCTTCCTGATTTGTTCATTCTCACTGTCCCGCCCTCGAGGGTGGGACACTGAGAATGAACGAATCAGGAAGAGCTCCAGTTCTGCTGCGTTCTGCTAGAGATGTCGGGGAGACTAGGGAGAGGAGGAGCACTTTTAGTGACGCTTGGATTCCGGCGATGGAGGCGGGTAAAGTTAAAAAAAAAAAACGAAGAGCCATCCTTGGTTGGGGGGTGAAAAAGAGGGCGCCAGGGCGGGCAGGCAGTTGAACGTGGGAGCAGGAGGGTAAGGGAGAGAGGACCTGGACATGGATGCCAGGCCTCAGGGAGAGAGAGGGTAATGGCTGGATAGGGATGATGAATGGAGGGGGCAGGGGAGAGGAGCATGGATGGGAGGGGGCTCAGGGAGAGATGGGAATGGCTGGATAGGGATGATGAATGGAGGGGGCAGGGGAGAGGAGCATGGATGGGAGGGGCTCAGGGAGAGAGGGGAATGGCTGGATAGGGATGATGAATGGAGGGGACAGGGGAGAGGAGCATGGATGGGAGGGGGCTCAGGGAGAGAGGGGAATTGCTGGATAGGGATGATGAATGGAATGGAGGGGGCAGGGGAGAGGAGCATGGATGGGAGGGGGCTCAGGGAGAGAGAGGGGAATTGCTGGATAGGGATGATGAATGGAATGGAGGGGGCAGGGGAGAGGAGCATGGATGGGAGGGGGCTCAGGGAGAGAGGGGAATTGCTGGATAGGGATGATGAATGGAATGGAGGGGGCAGGGGAGAGGAGCATGGATGGGAGGGGGCTCAGGGAGAGAGGGGAATTGCTGGATAGGGATGATGAATGGAATGGAGGGGGCAGGGGAGAGGAGCATGGATGGGAGGGGGCTCAGGGAGAGAGGGGAATTGCTGGATAGGGATGATGAATGGAATGGAGGGGGCTCAGGGAGAGGAGCATGGATGGGAGGGCAGGGCTCAGGGAGAGAGGAGAAATTGCTGGACATGGAGGGCAGGGGAGAGAGGAGAAATGTTGGGCAGGAATGGAGGGAAGGAAAGACAAAGGAAGGAGATGCACATGGAGATGGTAGACAGGACACATAAGGACACAGGAGGATGGTGGACAAGGTGAGAGAAAAAATATCAAATGGAAAGAAGACACTGCATAAAACAGACGACACTGGGACCAAAGCGAATAGAAAAAAAACAAATGATCAGACAACAAAGGTAGAAAAAAGTATTTTATTCAGAATGTATTAATTGGAATATGTCAGCTTTTGGAAATGTGCATCTGTGATATTTTGCATGTAAGTTTCAATTTTTCTAGTATTGCTGCATGCTGAGTCTGACTTCTTGAGGTAACTTTCCAGTTTATTTTGCCTTCATATCTGTTGTGTCATGTGTTTTTCATGCGTGATCAAGGTGCAGTATCCTGCTAGCATGTAGCATTTGCAGCCCTTTTGTTTTGTTTTTTTCACGAGGTAGTGTATTGGTGTTTTAGAGCCTGGTGTAATTACAGTGCTGTCTTTCCACGCATAAGGTTGTAGCTCGTCCTGTCCTTGGAATTAGTGCTGTTATGATTTGGTAAGGTTATGAGTGTGTTTTTGCACAAGTTTGTGTATAGTGTTTTGCAGTGGAGAGATTGTGTGTCCGCACCTCTGACCCCCCCGGGGTTATGAGAATTGGAACTACTAATTGTAGTGGACTTGAACTGAATAATTTCTGGGGGGGGGGGTTTCATGATAGCATTGTGCTTATTATTTCAATCAGTTTTTCTGTACAAGTTTAGCTTGGGCTGGGGGCGGGGCTAGGATGGGGCCCCACCAAATTGGTCTGCATAGGGCCCCGCACTTGCTAAGACCGGCCCTGGCTTCAGCTGGTGGGGGTTGGGGACCCCTGCCAGCAAAACCAGGGGCCCAGGGCAAATTTAGAGAGGGGCCCAGGCCCCTGTAGCCACATGTAGCTATGCCACTGCACTGATTCTGAATACCTGAGTCAAAGAATAACTTAATACTAGAGTGCATATGGTTTAAGAGGCTAAGTGGCAAGACTACTGGTATGATGAATATATAAAGATCTGTGTAAATAGTTAAATAAAACCTGTCTAATTTATTAGCCAGCCCTGTTCACAGAAGTTCTGTACTTCAGGAAGCAGATGAAAGCTTGGCTCTTCAACCAAGCCTTTAATGGAAGAAGTAACTAACTTGTTAGTCTCACTCACACACACACACACACACACACACACACACACACACACACACAAGGATTGACTCAGGCTGCTCATACTGCAGCGACATGTTTATCCACTCCTAGCCTAACTGAGATAATATTTAACCATCTCTCTGACCTCATGTGCAACTTTCTTCAAATCAGTCACCTTACTTTCTAATTCTTCCTACTTTCTTACTCATCCATATGTTACAACTTTGCCTTACCCTTCACTACCAATTATAATGTTCTATTACATATTGTGTAGTCATTGCAAGTAGTATACCATGCCATACTTTGTATTGTTACTTGAATATTTTTACTGCTGTAATTGTCTATTTCTCATGCTTGATCTATTCTTACTGTACAGCGCCTTGAGTGAATTCCTTCAAAAAGGCGGTAAATAAATCTTAATAAATAAATAAATACATACACAGAGCCCCTGACACACACTGCCAATACACACATACACAGCCCCTCCAGCACATACTGCTAACATGCACAGACCCCCCAATATACATATACGCACTTGCACGTACATCCATGACCCATACACACACATTCAGATCCCCCCTAACAGTCCATAAATAGACAGCTAAACTCTCCCTGTGAAAATAGATATGCACATCATACCATTTATTTACATATATACATACAACCCACATCCACCATCATTGACTATCTACACTATGGCCTCCAGCCAGACACCCACTCACATACCTCCTGCTACCCTACTGAGACACACTATACCATGACTATTTCAACTGAATCCTCCACAGAGGCATACCTTAGTCCATGAATGGAGGAAATGGGAAGCATGCCATTCACGTCACCCTGTAAGGGCACACTTTTCAACTTGTATGTTTTTACAAATGTGTCTATAAACATGTCAAAAATCGATGATGCAAGCAGAGTGATTGGAAAACAAGTCTTCCACTTAACTAAATGTAAATTGCCTTTGGGGATCACTGATATTTGCAAGTGCTCACAGGCAACTAAATTACTTGAAATCCAAGAAATAGCAGTTCTATGTCTTTCATTTATTTGCAAGTAAGCTGAATAATCCTGAAATGGTAAAACTACAGAGCTACAGGTTGACATGATGCACCCATAAGAACATAAGAGGGAAAGGGAAATGGGACTTGATATACCGCCTTTCTGTGATATTTTGCAACTACATTCAAAGCGGTTTACATATGTACAGGTACTTATTTTGTACCTGGGGCCATGGAGGGTTAAGTGACTTGCCCACAGTCACAAGGAGCTGTAGTGGAAATCGAACCCAGTTCCCCAGGATCAAAGTCCGCTGCACTAACCACTAAATGTTGCCATACTGGGACAGACCGAAGGTCCATCTAGCCCAGTATCCAGTTTCCAACAGTGGCCAATCCAGGTCACAAGTACCTGGCAAGATCCCAGAACAGTAAAACAGATTTTATGCTGCTTATCCTAGAAATAAGCAGTGGATTTTTCCCAAGTCCATCTTAATAATGGCTTATGGACTTTTCTTTTAGGAAATTATCCAAACCTTTTTTTAAACCCTGCTAAGCTAACTGCCTTTACCACATTCTCTGGCAATGAATTCCAGAGTTTAATTACATGTTGTTGAGTGAAGAAATGTTTTCTCCAATTTGTTTTAAATTTACTACTTAGTAGCTTCATTGCATGCCCCTAGACCTTGTATTTTTGGAAAGAGTAAACAATAGATTCACGTTTACCCATTCCATTCATTATTTTATAGACCTCTATCATATCTCCCCTCAGCCATCTGTTCTCCAAGCTGAAGAGCCCTAACCTCTTTAGTCTTTCCTCATAGGGAAGTCATCCCATCCCCTTTATTATTTTCATCACCCTTCTCTGCACCTTTTCTAATTCTGCTATATCTTTTTTAAGATGTGGTGACCAGAATTGCACACAGTATTTGAGGTGCTGTCACACTATGGAAAGGGAAAGGGATTTGATATACCACTTCTCTAAGGTTTTTGCAACTACATTCAAAGCGGTTTACATAGTATATACAGGTACTTATTTGTACCTGGGGCAATGGCAGGTTAAGAGACTTGCTCAGAGTCATAAGGAGCTGCAGTGGGAATTGAACCCAGTTCCCCAGGATAAAAGTTCGCTGCACTAACCACTAGGCTACTCCTCTACTATGGAGGAATACAAGGGCATTATAACATTGTTTTCCACCCTAACTTGCCAAGGACAGTTGATAAGACACAGAAACCTTTCATATTTGCTGTGTTTAAAATTAAAAAGTCCTGGATGAGGATCATAAATAATGAAATGCTCATTTCCAATGGATGTACATACAAGATTCAAGAAAGTACCATAGTTGGAGGTTTCCTCTGGATAGAGTACATAAGCTTTGTAAATCCAATTAAGACATCTCTTTTAATCTGGTACCATTGTAATTTTCTAAACGATTAGAGCCAGGAACATTTGAACATCACTAAAAGAAATGATCAGAAGAATCTAACAGCCCAACACTATGTTGGAGATCGTGGTAAATATGAGAGCCCAAGGACATGAAATGTGTGACTTTGGATAGTTTGGAACTGTTTCCCGAGGTAGAAAATGTTTTTCTATTTTCTATCGTGGGGAGCGTTCCTGGCGGTAATCAGCAGTGCAGCCACATTGGCACACGCTGCCTGATTACCGCATGAGTAATGCGTGAGCCCTTACCGCTAGGTCAATGGGTCACGGTAAGGGCTCAGGCAGTAAATAGCCATGTGCTACTTTTGATTTTACCGCATGGTAAATTGTAAGCAAATTTGAAAGAAGCTTGATGAATGTAGTGTGAGAGGATCATACCATGATGCAGCCTTCAGCGAAACATGACCCATGCTGGTTGCGGGTCCCATTATTGAGATAAGTACAGTTACTTGGCTTTGCTTAGAATTTAATCTAAATGAGTGATAAAGTTGAAAGTTTTAGGACCGATGACAAGGTTGGTGAGACAAGTGTTTCTATGTGAAACGAGTCACCACTGAGGTCTTTTACAAGAGTGAATCATGCATTATATATAAGCACCCCCCTCATTGTATTTTGGAGAACGGTTGATAGTGCTGGGTTTAACCTTTTGTTTAATTATTTTAATCATTTACATGCATAAGTGCTGTGTAAAAGTTAATGTCCACTTTATAGAATTACCCTGCAAGTGTTACTTAGTGATAAAATTCACAAGTGACCCTTAATGTTTTCTTGATGTTGCTTTGGAGTAAATAATTTGAGTTACTAAAGGGAAATCATGTCCCTGTCTGCACTGGATCTTCTAATTTTGTCCAGGTGATTCCAAACAGAAAAAGACTGAGAAACAGCAGCATAGGTGTCTTGAAGAGTAGACCACAGATCGTTATCTTCATGCGTTTTTTTTTCTATAGCATTTCTGTGTTGGCAGCAGGAAAAATAGTCTTGCGTGATCAGCAAGAGCTGCTGAAGAATAAAATACTTATTATCACCTTGCTCTCCTTCTCCCACACCTGTCCAAGGCCGTGGGCATTTTTTATTTTCTAATTTTCTTGCCAAGCTCTGGCAGCTGGAAGCACTGGAGATCCGCAATTTCTCCCCAACCCGGATCTCTCACGTGGCTGCTATGCTGCTGATTCCTCAGGCTTATCATTCCCTGTTTGAAAAGTCTGCCTCACAAGTTTGCCAGCATTTTTAGGCTTGTTTCCAATATAGATTATATGAAGGTAGGAGTTAATGTTTGTAAAAATTGTAATGAAAACAAGATAATGCTGAGTTGCGCAATTTACCTTAGCAATGTGGAAGTTACAGTAAGAGTTGAAGAGCCCAGTTATATGTACTGTCCACTGTGAATTGCCGTTCAACTGGACCTTGCTTTGTGTTAAAGCCACCTAGATGAAATAAATATAGGAGGTCTTTTACTAAAGCTTAGCTGAACTTATCTGCAGCAGAGCCCATTTTATTCCTATGGGCCCTGCTGCAAATAACTCGAGCTAAGCTTTAGTAAAAGACCCCCATAGGAAACAGTATCACTAAGGGGTCCTTAAGGTGCGCTGAACAATGGCCTGCGGTAGTGTAGGCTCGTGTTTTAGGCACACGCAGAATCATTTTTCAGCGCACCTGCAGCAAATGCCTTTTTAATATTTTTGCCAAAAATGGACGTGCGGCAAAATGAAAAGTGCCGTACGTCCATTTTGGGTCTGAGACCTTAGCACCAGCCATTGACCTAGCAGTAAAGTCTCATGTGGTAGCCAGGTGGTAATGAGCTATGCATGTCAATTGCCACTTGGCGCGCGTCTGACACATGCGTCCAAAATAAAAATAATTTTTTGGCCGTGCGTATCGGACACACGCCAAAAATGAAATTGCCTCAAGAGCCACGCAGTAGCCGGGTGGTAACTCCATTTTGGCGTGTGGTGGGCATGCGTAGACACTTACGCGGCTTAGTAAAAGGCCCCTAAGATTATTTTATTTTTCACAAACACTGTGGGGTCCCTTTACTAAGCTGTGGAAAAAAGGGCCCTACGGTAGCAGTGAGGGCCGTTTTTCCCATGCTCCAGGGCCCTTTTTACCGCAGCCGATAAAATCCCCCCCCCCCCCCAAATGGACATGCTGTAAGATAACTCTTACTGCATGGCCATGTGGTGGGGAGCACTGACTGCCACCCATTGAGGTGGTGGTAAGGGCTCCCGTGGTAGCTGGAGGTAGTTCCGTTTTGGTGTGCGGGAAGCCCACGTTGGCCTTACCACTGCTTTGTAAAAGACCCTCTGTATTATGCAATAGAGTTGCACACATACAGAGGGTAAATGTATAATTGATAGCCTGGATTTAGAAGCCTAAAGGTGCCTAATTGCAATCTATTTTATAAAGAAACGTGGAGGGGCATTTTTGATATGACATCCAAGTCAGACTTTGAATATTTTGCACTAAACATCCCAAATCTGAATAGAAAATATGACCATTTTCGAAACTGCAAAACGTTCTTTAAAAAAAAATACAGTTTGTAACAAGTTTATGTGATCTGTGCCTTTATCTTTTTAGGCCATTAAAAATAAAACGTATTTTATAAAGACTCATAAGTACCTATGGAGGGAAGTCATCAACGTGGGCTACCATTAAGATGAGTTATTTTACTGTTAATCTGGGTTATTAGTAACTAGGTCTCATTGCATAAAATGTGACGTGTGCTAAAATAGTAAAAACGGTAGTCCATATTGATAACTTCCCCCTCAAAATGTCTTTCAGGCTTGTTTTTGAAAGAGAAGGGCGCCCATCTTCCAACACAAATCGGGAGATGGGTGTCCTTCTCTCAGGGTCACCCAAATCGGCATAATCGAAAGCCGATTTTGGGCGCCCTCAACTGCTTTCCATCACGGGGACAACAAAAGTTCACGTGGGCGTGTCGGCAGCATAGCGAAGGTGGGACTGAAGCGTGGTTAAGAGATGGGCGTCATCGGCTGATAAAGGATAAAAGAAGGGCGTCCCTGACGAGCACTTGGCTGACTTGGTTCATTTTTTCTTGTGACCAAGCCTCAAAAAGATGCCCGAACTGACCAGATGACCACCGGAGGTAATCAGGGATGACCTCCCCTTACTCCCTCAGTGGTCACCAACCCCCTCCCACCCTAAAAAAAAAAAACAAATTTTTTTTTTGCCAGCCTCTATGCCTGCCTCAAATGTCACACCCAGCTCCCTGACAGCAGTATGCAGGTCCTTGGAGCAGTTTTAGTGGGTGCAGTGCACTTCAGGGAGGTGGACCCAGGCCCATACCCCCCCACCTATTACACTTGTGGTAGTAAATATGAGCCCTTCAAAACCCACCAGAAACCCACTGTACCCACATGTAGGTGCCCCCCTTCACCCCTTAGGGCTATGGTAGTGGTGTACAGTTGTGGGGAGTGGGTTTTTTTTTGGGGGGGTTGGGGGGCTCAGCACACAACGTAAGGGAGCTATGCACCTGGGAGCAATTTCTGAAGTCCACTGGTCCCCTAGGGTGCCTGGTTAGTGTCCTGGCATGTCAGGGATGACCTAAGGACGACCATCTCTAAGGTCAACCTAAATGTTGAGATTTGGGTGTCCCTGACCGTATTATCGAAATAAAAGATGGCCGCCCATCTTGTTTCAATTATACGGGTTTCCTGCCCCTTCATGGGGCCGGCCTTCGAGGATGGCCCCAGGAAAACTTGGGCACCCTGTTCGATTATGCCCCGCCACATAAAAATAGACAAAAATAGTCATCTTCTCTACTTCCAAACCAAAGTGCCCTGTTATAAAATTACTCTCTATGTGTAAATTTATTGCATATAGCTTGTAGGAGCATAAATTTATCTGACGAGTGAAGTGTTCCTTAGGGTGGTGAACTGCTATGGATTTACAGCCTGTCTCACTAACACAGACTGCTCAATAATTACCATGGATTCTTTTGGATTTGTAATAAGTAAATGAAAACCTTTATTAGAGGAGCTAAATTCTACAATGATTAGGATATATATACAATGGTTAAGACATATACACACAATGATTAGCTGTATAAACAATCATTACATCACTGGTCTCTACATCTAAGCAATGCCAAGAGTTCTTAGACCAGGAAAAAGAAGCAATAATTACATCACTATACATACAATCATCACTGGTCAGGAAGCTCAGGCCCTTATTTCATCAGCCGGGAGGTCTGTTACAGTGAAGGCTCAAAGTCTCCTTTCAACCAGGAACAAACCCTCTGCACAGCACGTCTACTCACAGATAAACCCGACTCTGCTGTGACAAGCCTTCCTTTTTTATTAGGCTCTTAGCTCATGTCCAGAGCTAAGGAAAGTTACAGAATGCTTCTAAGGAAAATTACAGAATGCTTCTCTGCTTAGGTCTGTGGGAACATGGTCACATGCTTTCCCAAGTCCAGGTGGCCAAGCTGGGCCTGGGAAATTAGAACCATCCTCCCCTTTGCATACCAAATTAGTTAGAGCTGTGTCTTATCTTCTGCATTCCAACTTATTTTTGTATTTACAAGAAAAGTTACTTTCGGTCAAAGACAGAGTTGAAAAACAATCTTTAAAATTCACTTCCATTACAGGTGGGGGCTAGCGATTACACACATATGTTATAATTTACATGTGTATGCACATAAATTAATCCAGAAAATAGATGCATATCAAACAGTGGCATAAATGTATGCATCTACTTTCGGTGGGATACTTTTCATAGGGAAACTAGGCAGATACTTTCCCTTAGAAAATTAAGAAGCTTGTTCTAAAATTACTCTCACGAAAGGTTCCAACCACCCTATCAGATTAAAAGAAGGAAAAGAGAGAACATGAAGCAATGTGAGCACATAACTATTATCCAATTCCCACTTTTCTGAATATATGTCCCAGCATAGGAGCCAACTTTTCAAAATTATTGGGGGTGCTAAGCCCAGTGAAAATAACCCTTCCTTGGACACAAACAAGGAATTTTCTCAATATTGGGGGTGCTCAAGCACCCACAGCACCCACAGAGTCGGCTCCTATGTGTCCCAGTGGGGAGTGTCTAAGAGCCATTAATGTCTCACTCTCTAAGACCTCATCATTCAGAGACCGAAGGAACTTTGATGTCTTTAGTGAGGGACATATTGAGGACACCCCTACAATTACATACAAAGAGTTCACATTTTTTTAAAGTGATGTAGTTGCCATTTTAGGGCTTGTTTTACTAAGGCGCGCTCACGTTTTTAGCACACGCTAAAATTGTGGGCATGCTAAACGTTAGAGACGCCCATAGGAATGCATCGGTGTCTCTAATGTTTAGGTCACCCACAATTTTAGCACACGCCAAAAACGTGAGCGCACCTTAGTACAAGACCCTCTTAATGCATGAAGATAAAAGTTAACAACAACAAATATATAGATATTTATTTATTTATTCATTCATTCATTCATTCATTCTTGACATTTATACCAAACATTAGCCCAAAATAGACTCAAATTCAATGTGGTTTATGAACAAACAATAAAGTGAATAAAACATAATAATGTACAGAATACAACACAAATTACAATAAGTTCAAGAAATCAGGGATTTAGACTATCTCAAGGACAAACAAATAATATATATGTGACAATTGGTCAAACAGGCCAGACGCTGAAGGCAAGACTAGAACTACACAGACACAAATTAGCCATCACAGATAAGAGCAAAGCAATAACTGAAAGGGAGAACATTTTTATGAACCAGATCGCTACACTGGTGATCCAATGAGCAGGATACTTAAAGGCAGTGTGTTTTTTTCTAGTGAAAAAGGTGCTGGTACTCAATGCTAGGCCACCCTTCAAGGGTGGGGTGATCACTGAGGGACTCACCTCACAATAGCCAGGCCCCCTCCAACTATTCACAGAATCTATGACAAAGCAGAATTGGTGTGTAGAGCCTGAGCTCTTTAATTAAAATTTGGGGACCATGGATCAATTTTAGCAGACAATGGAAAAGGTGCCGGTACTCAGTACCCCCAAGTACCCCCTCAAAAAAGCCCTGCTTAAAGGTAAATTCAGAATATAAGAACATAAGTAGTGTCAGGCTTGATCAGATTAATAGAGCATCAAGCAAGAATCCCATCTCCAACAGTGGCTAGTTTGGGTCACTTGAAAGTATGTGTAAGATCCCAAAGAGGAAACCCATTTCATGCTGCTACCCCCAGAATTGGGAAGTGGTGATATTTATTTATTTATTTATTTGTTGCATTTGTATCCCACATTTTCCCACCTATTTGCAGGCTCAATGTGGCTTATATAGTGCCAGAAATGCATTCACAGACTCCGGTGTGAACAAATACAAAGTGGTGTTGAGGTAATAAAAGTTTGTGTGGAGCAGTCAACGGAAGAGTTGTGTTATGTCCAGTACGTACTTTATTTTTGTTGTGTTGCAGAGATCAGGCTTTTAGGTTGGGTCAGTAAGGTATGCCTTTTTGAACAGGTTTGTCTTTAGTAATTTCCGGAAATTTAGGTGGTCGTATGTTGTTTTCAAGGCTTTCGGTAATGCGTTCCACAGTTGTGTACTTATGTAGGAAAAGCTGGATGCGTAAGTTCATTTGTATTTAAGGCCTTTGCAGCTAGGGTAGTGCAGATTTAGGTATGTTCGTGATGACTTAGATGTGTTGGTAGGTCGATGAGGTCTGTCATGTATCCTGGGGCTTCTCCATAGAGAATTTTGTGGACCATGGCACAGATTTTGAAGGCAATACGTTCTTTGATTGGGAGCCAGTGTAGTTTTTCATGGAGGGGTTTTGTGCTTTCAGATCGTGTTTTACCAAATATCAGCCTGGCTGCCATGTTTTGGGCAGTCTGAAGCTTCTTTAGGATTTGTTCTTTGCATCCTGTGTAGATTCCGTTGCAGTAGTCTACGTGACTTAGTACCATTGATTATATCAGGTTGCGAAATATTTCCCTCGGAAGAATGGTTTCACGCGTTTGAGTTTCCACATTGCGTGGAAAATTCTTTGTTGTGGATTTCACTTGGCTCTCTAATGTTAGGTTGCAGTCTAATGTAACGCCGAGAATTTTCAGGCTGTCTGAGATGGGGAGGGTGTGGCCTGGGGTGTTGATACTTGTTGAGTTATCTACACTGTATTGGGAGGAGAGGATGAGACAATGTGTTTTTTCTTTGTTTAGTTTTAGTTGAAATGCATTTGACCATGAGTCCATGATGTTGAAGCTAAGCTTGATTTTGTTGGTGATTTCTGTCAGATCATGTTTGTAGGGAATATAAATGGTGACATTGTCTACATAGATGAATGGGTTGAGGCCTTGATTGGATAAGGACTTGGCTAGTGGGGTCATCATTAGGTTGAAAAGGATTGGTGATAGCGGTGATCCTTGGGGTACTCTGCAGTCAGCTTTTCACGATGATGATAGCTTTGAGTTTGATTTCACTTGATATGTTCTCATGGTTAGGAAACCTTTGATCCAGCTGTTTCCACCGATCCTGAAGTAGTCGAGTAGTCTAAGTAGCATATCATGGATTACCATGTTGAATGCACTAGACATGTCGAATTTAAGGTTATCTGGCTAAAAAATGGTAATTGGCCTATCTTCTACAAACATATTAAAACCTTTTCTAGACATAGCTAAATTATTAGCTTTATTGAATTCTCTGGCAGAAAATTCAATAGTTTAAATTATATGTTGATTGAAAAAATACATTCTAGGATTTGTTTGAAATCTGTTACTAAAAAACATCATGGAGTTTCCCCTAGATCTAATAGAGGGGTCCTTTTACTAAGCCGCGTAGGCGCATACTTGCACCGAATGCATGTCAATTTGGGATTACTGCCCGGCTACTGCATGGCCCAGGTGGTAATTTCATTTTTGACGTGTGTCCCCTACGTGCGAAAGAAAATACTTTTTACTTTCTGGTGCACGGCGCTACCGGGCTTTAAACTGCATTCTACGCGTGTAGACCTTTACCGCCTGGTTAACACGTGAGACCTTACTGCTAAGTCAATGGGTGAATGGTAAGGTCTCAGACTCAAAATGAACGCATATTAATTTTCATTTTGCTGCATGTCCGTTTTCGGTCAAAATAAAAAAAGGGCATTTTTACAGGTGTGCTGAAAAATGATTCTGCGCATGTCCAAAACACATGCCTACACTACCGCAGGCCATTTTTCAGCGCATCTTAGTAAAAGGACCCCAGAAAGAATAAACAACCATTCCCTATCAACTTCTCCTAGACCACTCATGATTTTATACATCTCTATCATGCTTCCTCTCAATTTTATCTTCTCCAGGACAGTGGGCTGTAACCCGTTGAGTCATTCTTCATACAGGAACTTAATTTTAACACTCTTCTCTGCATCTTTTCTAGTTCTGCTATATCTTTTTTGAGATATGGTGAATATAACTGAACACCAGCTGCAGTCACACAATGGATCAATACAGGGACATTTCTATATTGATTATTAAATTGTCTGTTTTATTCTCTATTCCATTGTAAATAATTCCTAGCTTTTCATTTGTTTTTAGATGTTGATGAACACTGGACTGAGCTGACAATTTTAAAATACTCAGTAATTTGAAAGAATACTGTCTCAAGAAAAAAGGAAACAAAATTAAGTCGGGAAACCACCAAAAATAACAATAATTAGGTAACAATAATAATAGTAATGATAATATAAAGTTGAGTCCTCAGTGTGGAAGACAAAACTGAGATTGCAGTAAGAACTGCTCTCAGAAAAGCAGCTGTATAAATCAATGATGGCTTCCCACAGCTTTACTTAAACACACCATCACTGAACCCAACATGTGTGTGTTCATATAATTTTTTTTTCCACAAAAAATTATTAAGATATGATCTCCCTCTGAGAATGTTTTCAAATAACTCAATTATAATACAATGACAAGTCTATATAACCGGTGACCATTTCAATTATAAATGCATCCAAAAGGAAAAGTGTATCTTGTGTAAAAATTGCATTTATCTCAGAGATGTCTCAATCCAAAATGGTTCAACAAAGCTTTGTTTTGGAAAATAATTCCTTCTTATGGAACCCCACTGATGGACATCAAGGATAACAGGAACACCGTAACTACTCAATATGTTGATGGCTGAGGGGGGATATGATTGCGGTCTACAAAATCCTGAGTGGTGTGAAACGGGTGGAGGTGAATCGATTTTTCACTCATTCAAAAAGTACAAAGACTGCTCAATGAAGTTAGCGTATCTGGGTTTAAAAAAGGTTTGGACAAGTTCCTGGAGGAAAAGTCCATAGTCTGTTATTGAATTGTACATGGAGGAAGCCACTGCTTGCCCTGGGATTGGTAGCATGAAATGGTGCTACTAATTGGGTTTCTGCCAGGTACTTGTGACCTGGATTGGCCTCTGTTGGAAGCAGGGGCGTAGCTGCTATGGGGCCACGGGGGCCTGGGCCCCCGTATATTTGGGCCTGGACCCCCCTGCCGGCGACCCTCTCAAACCCCCCCCCCTGCTGCCAACCCACCGCCTGCTACCTTTGCTGGCAGGGGACCCCAACCCCCGCCAGCCGAAGTCTTCTTCCTTCATTTGGTTTCTTCTGACTGAGTCTAACGTCCTGCACGTACAATGTGCAGGACATCAGACTCACAGAAACAGAATGAAGCCCTGCAGAGCGCAAGGCTTCATTCTGTTTCTGTGAGTCTGACGTCCTGCACATTGTACTTGCAGGACGTCAGACTCAGTCAGAAACCAAACGAAGGAAGAAGACCGGCTGGCGGGGGGTTGGGGTCCCCCGCCAGCAAAGGTAGGCAACAGCGGGCGGGAGGTCAAAGTTGTTGGAGGTGTCGGCAATGGCGGGCGGGCGGGGGAGGGAGGTGTCGGCAATGGGGGGGGGGGGGGGGGGTCGGCAGCACCAGGGGGGGCTAAAATGGGCCCCCTCAGCTTGGGCTCTGGACCTCCCCTCCCGCCGAAGTCTGGCTACACCCCTGCTAAGCGCTACTCTATAAAGAGCATTCTTTAGAAAATAGTGCTGAGTGTGGATTTTTCTGGTGCCTATTTTTCAACGCAATTTAATGAATCCATCCCTTAGTGTGCAAGGCATGTTTTTTTGTAGAATAATGAGCATGTTGGGCTGGATCTACATGTAAGTGCTCTTTCCATGCATTTTTAATGGCACTATATAGAGAATGCAGTTGAACATTCATTGCCATTATGGAGCTAATTCTGTAAGTGGGTGCCATTATAGGATACTAGTGTAACCCAGAAGTGTAGCCAGGTTGAGGGTGCAGAGGAAGCAGAGAGCAGACTGCCGATGCTGCCGGCGCTTAATTTAAATGTGACAGATTACATTGAATATAGGCGCTGTCACTTTTGGAAGTCTGTTTGGGAGAATAGCCGCTTCCCTGGTGACCTACCTAGCTACGCCTCTGGTATAACCCAAATATCCTCCAAATTCTATATAGTGTGACTTAAGCTGCAAGCGCAAATCTGGTCATATTCTGATTTGTGCTTGCAACTTAATTGGCTTAATAAACTGATCAGCATAGATAATTGCCACTTAACACTGGCTTTAATTAGAATTTATGCAGACAACTTTCTAAGCGTATTCTATAAAGTGATGTGCATAAATTATAAGATGCACATCTGAAAAGGGGGCATGGCCGTGGGAGGGGCATGGGCATTCCTAGAATTTGTGTGCAGTGTTATAGAATATGCCCGTTCCACACATAACGTATGCATTGGCATTTACACCAGGTTTTTAGTTGGCCCATTTCCTGCAACTATAAGACTAAATATAGTTGCAGGAATTGGGCACTGGGCGCATTCTATAAACTACACCTAAATTTAGGCATATTATATAAACCACACCTAACTTTAGGTGTAGCTTATAGAATACGCCTAGGCGTATTTTTATTGGCGCTGATTTTTGTGGCATCATAAATAGAATCTAGCACTATCTGGGCACCTAAGATCTATGCACCTGTAGTTATAGCAGCCATAGTAACTGTGGGCACCCAAATGCGGAAAGGATATGCGTAACATGTAAGTGGCAGCCCTGCCCTTGTGCACTCCTCTTTGCATTTAGGCGCTATGCTTCTTAGGTGTGCCTTACAGAATAGCACTTAGGGAGAATATGACATTTACACACATATGTGTATACATGCATGCTTCATGTCAGCACTGTGATATGCATGCATTAATGAAAGCACTCTGAGAAAGTTGCCTCCTATATGTACCGTCAACATCATTGACTATTTGTATAACAGTGCTGGATACATGTACAGTGGTGGAAATAAGTATTTGATCCCTTGCTGATTTTGTAAGTTTGCCCACTGACAAAGACATGAGCAGCCCATAATTGAAGGGTAGGTTATTGGTAACAGTGAGAGATAGCACATCACAAATTAAATCCGGAAAATCACATTGTGGAAAGTATATGAATTTATTTGCATTCTGCAGAGGGAAATAAGTATTTAATCCCTCTGGCAAACAAGACCTAATACTTGGTGGCAAAACCCTTGTTGGCAAGCACAGCGGTCAGACGTCTTCTGTAGTTGATGATGAGGTTTGCACACATGTCAGGAGGAATTTTGGTCCACTCCTCTTTGCAGATCATCTCTAAATCATTAAGAGTTCTGGGCTGTCGCTTGGCAACTCGCATCTTCAGCTCCCTCCATAAGTTTTCAATGGGATTAAGGTCTGGTGACTGGCTAGGCCACTCCATGACCCTAATGTGCTTCTTCCTGAGCCACTCCTTTGTTGCCTTGGCTGTATGTTTTGGGTCATTGTCGTGCTGGAAGACCCAGCCACGACCCATTTTTAAGGCCCTGGCGGAGGGAAGGAGGTTGTCACTCAGAATTGTACGGTACATGGCCCCATCCATTCTCCCATTGATGCGGTGAAGTAGTCCTGTGCCCTTAGCAGAGAAACACCCCCAAAACATAACATTTCCACCTCCATGCTTGACAGTGGGGACGGTGTTCTTTGGGTCATAGGCAGCATTTCTCTTCCTCCAAACACGGCGAGTTGAGTTCATGCCAAAGAGCTCAATTTTTGTCTCATCTGACCACAGCACCTTCTCCCAATCACTCTCGGCATCATCCAGGTGTTCACTGGCAAACTTCAGACGGGCCGTCACATGTGCCTTCCGGAGCAGGGGGACCTTGCGGGCACTGCAGGATTGCAATCCGTTATGTCGTAATGTGTTACCAATGGTTTTCGTGGTGACAGTGGTCCCAGCTGCCTTGAGATCATTGACAAGTTCCCCCCTTGTAGTTGTAGGCTGATTTCTAACCTTCCTCATGATCAAGGATACCCCACGAGGTGAGATTTTGCGTGGAGCCCCAGATCTTTGTCGATTGACAGTCATTTTGTACTTCTTCCATTTTCTTACTATGGCACCAACAGTTGTCTCCTTCTCGCCCAGCGTCTTACTGATGGTTTTGTAGCCCATTCCAGCCTTGTGCAGGTGTATGATCTTGTCCCTGACATCCTTAGACAGCTCCTTGCTCTTGGCCATTTTGTAGAGGTTAGAGTCTGACTGATTCACTGAGTCTGTGGACAGGTGTCTTTCATACAGGTGACCATTGCCGACAGCTGTCTGTCATGCAGGTAACGAGTTGATTTGGAGCATCTACCTGGTCTGTAGGGGCCAGATCTCTTACTGGTTGGTGGGGGATCAAATACTTATTTCCCTCTGCAGAATGCAAATAAATTCATATACTTTCCACAATGTGATTTTCCGGATTTAATTTGTGATGTGCTATCTCTCACTGTTACCAATAACCTACCCTTCAATTATGGGCTGCTCATGTCTTTGTCAGTGGGCAAACTTACAAAATCAGCAAGGGATCAAATACTTATTTCCACCACTGTAAGTGATTTAAACAGTGTCAACAGCATTTATCAAAAATGCAGACTGTGGGGTTCAACTATTTACCCAGTTGTCTTCTGTGGATTCCTGGACTGGCCAACCCTCTTTCCCTTCTTTAGCCAGTCATCCACTCTCCATTTCTTTCTTTCTTTCTTTCTTTCTTTCTTTCTTTCTTTCTTTCTTTCTTTCTTTCTTTCTTTCTTTCTTTCTTTCTTTCTTTCTTTCTTTCTTTCTTGTTTATTCTCTTTTTCGCATACTGCAACATTATTTCAAAACTTGTCACATGTTTATATAGTACCTATTGAACAAGTCTCTTGCTTTCTTCCTCTACCTTGTAGCTTTGTCATCTCTAGCCTGAGTCTGTCTCTATCTGCTAGTCCACGCCACTCTGTCTATCTTCTTCCTAATACCACCCAGCCCATTTTTCTCTAATCTTTTCTTTCTCTCCAGCCTCCTACTTTTCCTCTGTCTATATTTCGTGCTTTCCTTTCTTCAGGCAATGAGCTTTTATTTACTAAGTATCAGCCGTGCACTCAATACTGTTCTCGTGCTGCTGCTGACCTCAGTTGGCACTTTGAAAACAGAGCGAGTGCTGCCAAACAGCTCACACTTAGTAAACAGAGTCACATAGCTTGGAGAAGCAGTTTTAATTAGCATGTGCTCTCCAATCAGTAACTGGGGAGGGGTCAGAGGATTTTATTGAAAAGGATACTGCTGGCTCCCTCTATCATACTGCTGATAATACCATAAAACTTAACATTCACAGGATTTTGTATATGACAAATGTCCCACTTTCAGAATGCCAGTGTCTATGTGTAGTATTCTGAATTCAAAAAAATTGTATTGTAGGCGCCTCCAGAATATGTAAAATGTTATTTTCTCTCTCCTTCAGGAGGTGCTGTATGGTGTGCTTCCACTTACTGAGAAAACTGTCATGATTCTCATCCTATAGATGGCTGCATATATCATTAGAACATAAGAATAAACATACTGGGTCAGACTAATGGTCCATCCAGCCCAGTATCCTGTTTCCAACAGTGGCCAATCCAGGTCACAAGTACCTGGCAGAAACCCAGATTGTGGCATACATAAGTACATAAGTATTGCCATACTGGGAAAGACCAAAGGTCCATCAAGCCCAGCATCCTGTTTCCAACAGTGGCCCATCCAGGTCACAAATACCTGGCAAGATCCCAAAAAAGTACAAAACATTTTATACTGCTTATCCCAGAAATAGTGGATTTTCCCCAAGTCCATTTAATAACGGTCTATGGACTTTTCCTTTAGGAAGCCGTCCAAACCTTTTTTAAACTCCACTGAGCTAACCGCCTTTACCACATTCTCTGGCAACGAATTCCAGAGTTTAATAACACATTGAGTGAAGAAACATTTTCTCTGATTCGTTTTAAATTTACTACATTGTAGCTTCATCGCATGCCCCCTAGTCCTAGTATTTTTGGAAAGCGTAAACAGACGCTTCACATCTACCCATTCAACTCCACTCATTATTTTATAAACCTCTATCATATCTCCCCTCAGCCACCTTTTCTCCAAGCTGAAGAGCCCTAGCCGCTTTAGCCTTTCCTCATAGGGAAGTTGTCCCATCCCCTTTAACCCTTTGGTGGGCTCTAGCTAAACAACCGCATTGGACTCTCCACCATAATACTATATGAACACATTTTTAAAGCCCCGCAGATGTATGAATATCAGTATATTAGCTTCTACATCTAATGACTTCATATTACTATGGGGGCTACCACCATATCTCAGGAAGCACTCTCCTCTTTTTTTACCCTCTAGACATCAGTATGCATTCTCCTCATCCCCCCAGGCTCTAAAATTTCTGACTGCAGGTTGGTTACTCAACGAGTCCTGTTCCTTTGGGTGCTGTGCCTGTGCAAGGGGATTGAAGATTCCAGTGGGCCAATGGGGGCCTAGGGACACAAGAGGAGGTGGAGGCAGGGGCAATATATGGAGGCCAGACTTCAGGGAATAAAAATACATGAAAGCTGCTGATGACTTCATCTTTTGTCCTATATGGGCCAATGCAGGAACTGTGACAGAGGGCATTGTTGCTTGCTGGAATAAGGTTTATCTGATAAGGTCCTGCAAACTTTGCGCCCTAGTCACAAATTCGTAGATCAACATGAGTTACATTCAGATAAACTAGGTGTTTCCCTGTCTCTGGAGGGTTCACATCTACGTTTTCATCTGAGGCATTGGAGGATTAAGTGACTTGCCCAAGGTCACAAGGAGCTGCCTTAATCCTGCCCTATATATGCTTCTAAACCCTATATAGGTCATAGAAAATCCAAGCTTTGTATCCCAAGAATAATGCATAATGGGGTCAATATTCAAAGCGATTTAAATGGCCAAGAGAGGCTCCCGGCCACTTAAATCGCTGGTGTGGGTCTATCCACTGATATCAGTTAGAGGTCCTTTTACTAAGCCGTGGTAAAAAGTGCCCTGCGGTAGTGTGAGTGCATGTTTTGGGCCATTTTTTTTACTGCAGTTGGGAAAAAGGCTTTTTAAAAAAATGGGGGCAGTAAATGAACGTGCTTCAAAATTGAAAGTAGTGCGCAGCTATTTACAGCCTGAGCCCTTACTGCCACCCATTGACCTAGCAGTAAGGGCTCACGAGCGGTACTCATGCAGCCTGTGCCAATGTGTCTGCGCTGCCGATTACCACCGGGAACGCCCCCCATGGTAGAAAATCAAAAACCGCGGGAAGCGATATGTGCCAACTTTGAAATTACCACCAGGTGGGTGTGCTTACCAGGGGGTAGTGTTGATTTGGCGCACGCTACATGTATAATAGCCCTACTGCTGCTTTGTATCAGGGCCTCTTAGTGCTGCTGAATATCAGCTAAAATGAAAGCCAGCTATTTTGTGGGTGGTCCAGGGGCGGAGTCATCACTTAAGTGGTTAAGTGTTGATATTCAACAGTTAACTACTACTACTTCTACTTATCATTTCTATAGCTCTACTAGAAGTACGCAGTGCTGTACACTTGAACATGAAGAGACAGTCCCTGCTCAACAGAGCTTACAATCTAATTAGGACAGACAAAAAGGACAAACAAGAGATAAGGGAATATTAAAGTGAGGATGATAAAATAAGGGTTCTGAACAAGTGAATAAGGGTTATGAGTTAAAAGCAGCATCAAAAAGCTGGTCTTTTAGCTTAGATTTGAAGACGGCCAGAGATGGAGCTTGACGTACCGGCTCAGGAAGTCTATTCCAGGCATATGGTGCAGCAAGATAAAAGGAATGGAGTCTGGAGTTAGCAGTGGAGGAGAAGGCTGAAGATAAGAGAGATTTACCCAGTGAACGGAGTTCCCGGGGAGGAATGTAGGGAGAGATGAGTGGAGAGGTACTGAGGAGCTGCAGAGTGAATGCACTTATAGGTCAATAAGAGGAGTTTGAACTGTATGCGGAAACGGATAGGAAGCCAGTGAAGTGACTTGAGGAGAGGGCTAATATGAGCATAATGACACTGGTGGAATATTAGTCATGCAGCAGAATTTTGAACAGATTGAAGAGGAGAGAGATGGCTGAGTGGGAGACCTGTGAGAAGCAAGTTGCAATAGTCTAAGCGAGAGGTGATAAGAGTGTGGATGAGGGTTCTGGTAGTGTGCTCAGAAAGTAAAGGGCGAATTTTGGTGATATTATAGAGAAAGAAACGACAGGATTTAGCCATCTGCTGAATATGTGCAGAGAAGGAGAGGGAGGAGTCGAAGATGACCCAAGGTTACAAGCTAATGAGACAAGAAGGATGAGAGTGTTATCCACAGAAATAGAGAATGGGAGAGGAGGAGAGGTTGGTTTAGGGGGAAAGATAAGAAGCTCAGTCTTGGTCATGTTTAGTTTCAGATGGTGCTGAGACATCCAGGCAGCAATGTCAGACAGGCAGGCTGATACTTTGGCCTGGATTTCAGGTGAGATTTCTGGTGTGGAGAGGTAGATCTGGGAGTCTTCAGCGTAAAGATAATACTGAAAACCATGGGATGAGATCAGAGTACCAAGGGAAGAAGTATAGATGGAGAAAAGAAGAGGTCCCAGGACAGATCCCTGAGGTACACCAACTGACAGTGGGATAGAAGTAGGGGAGGATCCACTAGAGTATATACTAAAGGTATGCTGGGAGAGATAAGAAGAAAACCAGGAAAGAACAGAGCCCAGAAATCCAAGTGAGGACAGCAGCCAAAGTTAA
This sequence comes from Microcaecilia unicolor, assembly GCF_901765095.1. Classification (NCBI taxonomy): domain Eukaryota; kingdom Metazoa; phylum Chordata; class Amphibia; order Gymnophiona; family Siphonopidae; genus Microcaecilia; species Microcaecilia unicolor. The sequence continues at coordinate 95,741,134 of NC_044039.1, forward strand.
GTTAAGCAGCCAAATTAGAGTGAATAAAACCTAGTCTTATCTTTATGCAGTGTCACGTAGCCAGGTAATTTCTGAACATTGCATTTAACTGCATAAGAGATAGCCAGCCCATAAACCTGGATATTCAATGCCATTGCCTGGACATGGCCTGGCATTGAATATCCAGGGGTAACACCATATCAGCTGAAAAAAAAATGCTTACCGCTGCTGGCTGAATACCTGAACGATTATAGAAAAACAGAATCAGAACATGGTCTTGGTGAAGACAAAGGACAGTAGAAAGGTGCCCCTATGATCTTACCTTGTTTCAGAATGTTCCAGAATCCCAGTGAGGTTCAACTTCATTGCTCCTACTACCTGGCCTAGAAGTTGAAATATCAAAGGATTTGTGCAAGGAAAGAAGGGCTATCTCGCTACATTTCTTAAAATGATCACCACAGAGAATAGCAATGTTCCCTCTAAAGACCGATGGCTTGTGTGCAAAATTAAAACCAATGTGCAAAAATTTCCATTGACCAAATTTTCAATTAACTTTGTGCAGCAGAAGCTCTTGAGGAAAAACAGCAATCATAACAGGCTCAAAATTTGGGAAAATTTATTATTACCTTAATAGTTCCATATCATTATTGTTTAAGTATTAGTAAACATGAATTAAAAGCACAAAAAAGAAAAGCATTTCTGATATATGACGGAAAGTTTATTGAGAACTATATGGTTAAAATACCACTCCTTACCACCCAAAAATCCCTCACATGAGGGCTTTTAGAAACAGAATCATACAGCTTAGAGGGAACATTGGCAGAGACTATAGGAAAGTTTGATTCTCACAGTTCAGATATTTAACTACATTTTCCATATTTTCCAACATATGTTACACCAAGGGGCTCAATTTCAAAAGAAAAAAAACATGCAAAAATTGCACAAGGGGCAGATGGATGTGTTTCTCACATGAAAACATTTAAACCATACAACCAAACAAAGAAAAAAAATGTATGTCTAATATTCCCCCAGAAAAAAGCATTTTGGAAGAGTAGGTGTTTCGGGGTGGGGTATTGTGGGCATGAGATGGGTGTTGTTGCATGATGAACATTTTTGTTGCGATAACAGATAACAAAACAATTTCCTTGTGCTGGAAAGGAAAACGTTGTGAATCTGACCTGCTTTAAAAGCGACTAGCTCAAGACCAAAGTTGTCTTTGGATTCATATGTGATTTTGCTGAGTTAGAGAGTGGAGAGGTGGAATTATTAGTTTGTGAAAAAGAATGGAGAATTGCCGAGTCTTCTGTAAACTTTGTTTCTTTGTCGCTGTCTGAATCTTTTGACCCTCACATTTCCTGCCTTGCCTACTCTGTGTCTCACATCCTCAAGTCCTTGCCCACACCTGCCACCCATCCCTTGCTCTGTACCTCACCCCTTCCCCCACCAAACCCTCACTGTCTCCAAACCCCCACACCTCCCATTCTACATCCCTACCTGCTTGTCTTCTGTATGTCACTGTTCCTCTGTTTGTCCACTCCAGTTTATCACTGTGCTTTGTGTTGCTGCTGTTTATGTGAGGACTGTTTGCTGGTGCTGAGCCTCACTGAGTGCAGTAAGTGGAGGAGTGCACAGTGGTGTTATTGAGCTTAGTAGGCTGCACCTGTGGTGGTGGGAAACCTGCACATCAATCATGGATGCGCTGAATGCTATTGTGGCTGACATGTTGCTGGATGTGGATGAGAGTTGGAGGGGAGGCCCAGGAGAAGATACCCTATTTAGGCCCAGGACCCACTTCATGGACCTCACTGACCAGCAGTGCCTTACTAGGCACAGACCCCTGGGGAATCCCACTATCTACTCTTATCCTTTGAGAATACTGTCCATTTAACCCTACTCTCTGTTTTCTTTCAATCAGTTCTTAAACCACAGTAGGTCATTACCCTCTATCTCATTACTTTCTAATTTCCTCAGGAGTTGTTCATGAGGTACTTTTGAAAATCCAGATACACAATATTGACTGGCTCACCTTTATCCACATGTTTGTTCACCCCTTTAAAGAAATGTAGTAGGTTGTTGAGGCAAAATATCCCATGACTAAAACCATGTTGGCTCTCTCTCATTAATCCACGTCTATGTATATGCTCAGTAATTTTGCTCTTTATGTCTCTACCAATTTGCCCAGCACCAACATCAGGCTTACTGGTCTATAATTTTCCAGATCACCTTTCGAACCCTTTTTAAAAATTGGCATTGCATTGGCCACCCTTCACTCTTCCAGTACCATGCTTGATTTTAAAGATAAATTGCATATTTACTAACTATATAGCTGTGCAAGTTCATTTTTCAGTTCTATCAATACTTAAGGATGTATACCATCCAGTTTAGGTGATTTGCTGCTCTTTCATTTATCAAATTGCCCCATTACATCTTCCAGGTTTACAAAGATTTGTTTCAGTTTCTCTGCCTCATCACTGGTATCTCCCTCACATCTTCCTCTGTGAAGACTAAAGCAAAGAATTCATTTAGGAGGTCTTTTACTAAAGCTTAGCTCGAGTTATCTGCAGCAGGGCCCATTTTATTCCCATGGGCCCTGCTGCAGATAACTTGAGCTAAGCTTTAGTAAAAGCCCCACTTAGTCTCTGTGCTATGACCTTGTCTTCTCTGAGTGCCCCTTTTACCCCTCAGTCATCTAGCAGTCCAACTGATTCTTTTTCTGGCTTCTTGTTTCTAATATACCTAAAAAAAAGTATCTATTAAGTGCTTTTCCTGCTTATAATCGAACGAGAATAACGCCCAAGTTCCGACCTAAATCGGGAGATGGGCGTTCTTCTCACAAAAACAAATAAAGCGGCATAATCGAAAGCCGAACTTTGGACGCTTTCAACTGCACTCCGTCGCGGATGCGGACAAAGTTGACGGGGGAGTGTCGGAGGCGTGGTGAAGGCGGAACTGGGGCGTGGTTATCACCCGAACAGAGATGGGCGCCCTTCGCCGATAATGGATGCGTTTGTAGCTAGAATTTAGGGCACTTTTCCTGGACCCTGTGTTTTGACGAATAAGGCCCCAAAAAGTGCCCTAAATGACCAGATGACCCCCAGAGGGAGTCGGGGATGACCTCCCCTGACTCCCCCAGTGGTCACTAACCCCCTCCCACCACAACAAATGATGTTTCACAACTTTTTACTTTCACCCTCAAATGTCATACCCTCCTCCCAAGCAGCAGTATGCAGGTCCCTGGAACAGTTGTTAGGGGGTGCAGTGGACGTCAGGCAGGTGGACCCAGGCCCATCCCCCCCCTACCTGTTACAATTGTGCTGCTTAATGCTACTAGTCGTCCAACCCCCCCCCAAACCCCCTGTACCCACATGTAGGTGCCCCCCTTCACCGCTTAGGGCTATAGTACTGGTGTAGACTTGTGGGCAGTGGGTTTTGAGGGGGATTTGGGGGGCTCAACACCCAAGGGAAGGGTGCTATGCACCTGGGAGCTCTTTTACCTTTTTTTTTGTTTTTGTAAAAGTGCCCCCTAGGGTGCCCGGTTGGTGTCCTGGCATGTGAGGGGGACCAGTGCACTATGAATCCTGGCCCCTCCCACGAACAAATGCCTTGCATTTATTCGTTTTTGAGCTGGGCGATTTCATTTTCCATTATCGGTGAAAAGCAAAAACGCCCAGCTCACACCTTGGCGAATAAAGCATGGGCGTCTATTTTTTTTAAAAAATACGGTTCACTCCGCCCCTTCACGGACCCGTTCTCGGAGATTAACGCCCATGGAGATAGGCGTTTCTGGTCGATTATGCCCCTCTTTGTCTCCATGGCAGTCATCTATTCAAAGTCTCTCTTTGCCTTACTTATCAGCGCTTTGCAGTTGACTTGCCATTCCTTATGCCATTCCTTTGCATTTAACTTGCCCTAACAGCTAAGCTTTTTTCTAAACGAGGTGGTGAATACTAGGGCTCTCCAATGTAATCCAGTAGTTTAGTTTAGAGCTCTTTGTTGTGTCTGTTTCTTGTTATTCCATCTTCCTTTTGATTTCATTTCTTGGGTTCTTTATTGTAAGTTATTTACTTGGCTATACCTATTAGCATTAATAGGTATAGCCAGGTATAGGTATAGAAAACAGAAATGTAAGTTGTTACATTTCTGTTTTCTATTGTTTGATGCCCATGTGTACAGCTGGGATTTTTCCCTTATTTATGTTCATCTTGATGTAATTCAATATGTAGATAAAAAGTATGTGCCTTCCGACATTGTTAAAGTACTAAGAGGAATACACTGACCTTCAAACTCCCTCCTTCATTTCTATTTATTAACATGTCATTGCATTGATTGTGGATGGACTTATGTCATTTAGATTTTGATTTGATTGTATTTTTAAGATGGTTGTTTGTTGGGGTTTTTTGTTTTGTTTTGTTGGATATTATGTATGTTTTATTGTTACCCACTTTGGGTTAAGGTGCAATATAAATGTAAAAATAAATATATAAATAAATGTCGGGCAACTGTGCCCCACCAGTCAGAGCTACACTGAGATAAGGTGGTAGCCAAAGGCAGAAGGATATTAGAGTGGATAAGGAGAGGGTCTAAACCAACTTTAAAAAAAGGAGAAGATAAGTCCTTTCTACAGGAAGTTGTCTAATTCTGAAGGTCACTCTATAAAAAGGATGGAAACCATTCAGAGAAAAGTTACCACAACTTGGGTCTGGACCAAAAGGCCTACGAAATGAGTATTAAGAACCTATATATGCATAACCTAGAAGAGAAAAAGGTGTGAGACATTCAAATACCTCAGAAGTAAAATAATGGACAATAAACAAACAGTTTTCAGAAGAAAGAATGCCCTAGAACAAAGGTGGTGAATGTATAGAATAGCTTCTCAGCGACGGTGGACACAGAAAGTAATAGAACCAAAGAAAGCCTGGAATAAGCTCTTGTTCCAGGAAAAAGGTGAAAACTGTGGGATTGATACCAGAAAATACCCACCTAACAGATATTGAGTGCTGGTGCTTAACTTTGTCTATGCTCATACAAATAAGTTTGGCCTGTTTTGTTGCTGGTCTAACGCTGACTTATAATATGCAAGGGAGCTGAATTTCATCACTCTAAACGCCTGTGCCAAACTCCCGGCTTGCCCAACCCTGCCCCCGTTAATACAAACTTTATACAAATAGCCCGTGACAGCACACTGTATCCACAGAATTATGTATATCAGAACAAATATTTTTGAAAAGACTCGTGTGTTTGGTACTGGCAGGAACTTCATTAGTCTTTAAATATCAGGCCCTGCATTTTTAAAGGAAGCTTTCAGGTAAAGAGATGAACTTTAATGTTAGGGATTGAATGCTTTTAATGTATTGTAAGTGGTTTGTATTGTACATGTTGTGTTACACATGCTTTTTCCATGAGCCACTATGAATTGCTGATGGAATGGCAATTTATACATTTTCCAGAACAAACAAGAGGAGGGAGGAGATGGTCACAAATCAACTCAAATCTACTCATGTCCTTTCCCCTTGTGCTTCCTGATTATAAATTGCTAAAGATTTTAGTATAATCCCAATGAAATCGATAACATTGAATACTGGAGAATTTCTAGAAACAGAAGATCATTCAAGAGTATTATGTATAATCCTAGATTCAGGCTTACTTTTTGATAGGCAAATAAATGTCCTTAGTAAAAGATTTTTTTTTTTTATAAATTCAGGCAATTGAGGGCAATAAGATCATATTTATAACAGGAGAATTTCAGAATTCTAGCTCTGGCAGTTTTTCTGCCTTAGATGGATTACTGTAATTTGGTATACCTTCAGATTACGAGTAAATTATGTAATCATCTACATTTGCTGCAGAATACTGCCGTTAATCTGGTTTGTGGGCTGGGCTGCCTTGATAGTGTGTCATCTTCTATGCATGCACTTCATTGGTTATGGGTACGTCAGTGCATAAAGTTTAAGATAATATATTTTCAAATCAGTTTTTGGATTAAATTCAGAGGGGCTAGGAGAATTGTTTGTTTTCCAGTAGAAATTTGGGTTTTGTGAGAACTTTGAAATTAGGTTTTTCTTCTTTGAAAAATGTTTGTTTTAAAACTATTGTTGAGAACTCTTTTCCTTTCTTTGGGACAAGATTGTGGAATATATTACCATCAGATTTAACACACTTCTCTTTTAGGAAAATTTAAATTGGAATCCGCTAGCTGATTGTTAGTTTTATATTTTAAATTGTTTTATTATTTTTTTTCTCTATGATAGAGCTCCCTTGATATGTTATTTCTCTCTACTGTAGAGTTTTCCTTGTTATGTAAACTGCCGTGAATCCTTTTTGAAAAGCAGGCGGTATATAAGACTTCAATGGAATAGAATAAAGAGGCAATTCTATAAGCGGGTGCATTGATTAGGTGCCCAGAGGCTGTGTGGTAGAAGCTTATTCTATAACACATAGGTATTACAGTATTCTGTAAGTTATGTGCATAAGTGGGATCCCAGACAGTGTCCCACCCATACTCTGCCCTTGTATACACCCCTTTACAAATATACACTCCCTCTAATTCTGTAAAAGCCACCACAAATTGTTTGCATAAAATTGGTTGCATGCCCAATTTGTGCACACAATTTACTTAAAACATAAGCTAATTAGCACCAGTAATTGGCTTTTTAACAAGCAATTATTGGCACTAATAACATTTAATTGAACTTCATGGGTGTAACTTTAGACGTGGGATCCATGTCTAAATTTTAGATGCAATTGAAAAAGGGGGCACGGAAATGGAAGGGTCATGGGCAGAATGGGGGCGTTCCTAAAATGGACAAATATTGGGGCCCTTTTACTAAGCCATGGCAAAACGTGTCTTTAGGGCGTGCGCAGGGCCAGTTTTTGCTGCGTCCTGGAAAAAGGGCATTTTTTTAAGAGGGTGCCAGAAAATGGACATGTGGCAAAATAAAAACCAGTGCGCGTCCATTTTCGACCTTACCGCCACCCATTGACTTAATGGTAGGGTCTCATGTGCTACTCAGGCGGTAGGCACGCAGTACGCATCCACTGCCATTTACTGCTGGGTATGCATCGCGTGGTAGAAAATAGAAACTATTTTCTACCACGTGTTCCTGGCATGCACCAAATTCAGAATTACTGCCCGGGGCACATGGTAGCTGGGTGGTAATGCCAATTTAATGCATGCTGGCTGCGCGTAGGCCCTTATGTGCCATGTTTCGGTTGGTGCAAATGGCTTCACCAAAAGTTAGGCACGATTCCCGGGCATAAGCGCTATTCTATAAACCACACCTTACTTTAAGCGCTGATTTTTTTATGCCATATATATATATATAGAATCTAGCACACTATCAGGCTTATTTTCAAAAGAGAAGGGCGCCCATCTTTCAACACAAATCGGAAGATGGGCATCCTTCTCCCAGGGTTGCTCAAATCGGCATAATCGAAAGCCGATTTTGGGCGTCCTCAACTGCTTTCTGTCGTGGGGACGACCAAAGTTCACGGGGGCATGTCGGAAGCATAGCGAAGGTGGGACTGGGGCATGCTTAACATATGGGTGTCCTTGGTCGATAATGGAAAAAAGAAGGGCGTTCCTGACGAGCACTTGGCCGACTTTTACTTGGTCCATTTTTTCTTGTGACCAAGCCTCAAAAATGTGCCCAAACTGACCAGATGACCACTGGATGACCTCCCCTTCCTCCCCTAGTGGTCACCAACCCCCTCCCACCCTACTCTGACAGCAGTATGCATGTCCCTGGAGCAGTTTTAGTGGGTACTGCAGTGCACTTCAGGCAGGCGGACCCAGGCCCATCCCCCCCACCTGTTACACTTGTGGGGGTAAATGTAAGCCCTTCAAAACCCACCACAAACCCACTGTACCCACATGTAGGTGTCCACCTTCACTTCTTAGGGCTATGGTAGTGTTGTACAGTTGTGGGGAGTGGGTTTTGGGGGGCTCAGCACCCAAGGTAAGGGAGCTATGCACCTGGGAGCAATTTCTGAAGTCCACTGCAGTGCCTGTAGGGTGCCCGGTTGGTGTCCTGGCATGTCAGGGGGACCAGTGCACTACGAATGCTGGCTCCTGCCATGACCAAATGGCTTGGATTTGGTTGTTTCTGAGATGGGTGTCCTCGGTTTCCATTATCGCCGAAAACCGGGGTCGACCATCTCTACGGATGACCATCTCTAAGGTCGACCTAAATGTTGAAATTTGGGCGTCCCCGACCGTATTATCGAAATGAAAGATGACCGCCCGTCTTGTTTCAATAATACGTGTTTCCCCGCCCCTTCGCCGGGACATCCTGCGAGGACGTCCTCAGGAAAACTTGGGCACCCCTTTCGATTATGCCTCTCTATGTGGAGGAGGAACCTACTGGTTATTGCAGCAGGCTGAGATCCTGGGGAACTGAGTTTGATTCCCACTGCAGCTCTGTGTGACCCTGAGCAAATCACTTAAACCTTCATTGCCCCAGGTACAAAAAAACACCTTAGATTTTGAGCCAACAAGGGACAGATAAAATATATGCATATACCCCCAGATTCTATAAATGACACGAAAATTTACATGCTCAAAATTGTGCGCTGTTCTGAGATGTGCGCACTACTAAATTGGCTAACGACCTAATTAGCACCAATAATTAGGTGCTAACAATTATTGACGGTAATTTGGATTTGCGCACACATCTTGTTAAGTGCTAGTCTATAAAGATCTGTGTGCAAATCTTATAGTGTGTGCCTCAAAAGGGGGCGTGGCCATGGGTCCGGGGTGTTCACTAAAGATGCACGCAGTATTACTGAATGCCAAGGATCTGTGCCTAACTTATGTTCCGGAATTTACACCTGGTTCCTGTTGCTGTAAATACTCACGCCCAGAGTTCGATGTGGAAATTGGCTCTCAGCGCTATTCCATATACAGTGTGCAACTCGGAACAACGTTTATAGAATAGCGCTCCACACGGAATTTTCAGCACCCAAATTTGGGCACCATTTCCTGAATCTAGTCCTTAATATGTACAGCACTGCATTCATCTAGTAGCACTATAGAAATAATAAGTAGTATTTGCAGAATAAGTGCACTTACTTGGGTGTGTGCACTCATATTTCCATAAGTGCCAGTATTCTAAACATTTAACCATACGCCCCCACATTTTATATAGGTCATCCAATTTGGGTTCTCAGGGCAGATGCACATACAACTACTACTACTATTTATCATTTCTAAAGCACTACTAGATGTACGCAGCGCTGTACACTTGAACATGAAGAGACAGTCCCTGCTCGACAGAGCTTACAATCCAATTAGGACAGACAAACAGGACAAACAAGAGATAAGGGAATATTAAAGTGAGGATGATAAAATAAGGGTTCTGAACAAGTGAATAAGGGTTAGGCGTTAAAAGCAGCATCAAAAAGGTGGGCTTTTAGCTTAGATTTGAAGACGGCCAGAGATGGAGCTTGATGTACCGGCTCAGGAAGTTTATTCCAGGCATATGGTGCAGCAAGATAAAAGGAATGGAGTCTGGAGGCAGTGGAGGAGAAGGATGCAGATAAGAGAGATTTACCCAGTGAACAGAGTTCCCGGGGAGGAATGTAGGGAGAGATGAGAGTGGAGAGGTACTGAGGAGCTGTAGAGTGAATGCACTTATAGGTCAATAAGAGGAGTTTGAACTGTATGCGGAAACAGATAGGAAGCCAGTGAAGTGACTTGAGGAGAGGGCTAATATGAGCATAACAACACTGGCAGAATATTAGTCGTGCAGCAGAATTTTGAACAGATTGAAGAGGAGAGAGATGGCTAAGTGGGAGACCTGTGAGAAGCAAGTTGCAATAGTCTAAGCGAGAGGTGATAAGAGTGTGGATGAGGGTTCTGGTAGTGTGCTCAGAAAGGAAAGGGCGAATTTTGCTGATATTATAGAGAAAGAAACAACAGGTTTTAGCAGTCTGCTGAATATGTGCAGAGAAGGAGAGGGAGGAGTCGAAGATGACCCCAAGGTTACGAGCTGATGAGATAGGAAGGATGAGAGAGTTATCCACAGAAATAGAGAATGGGGGAGGAGGAGAGGTTGGTTTAGGGGGAAAGATAAGAAGCTCAGTCTTGGTCATGTTTAGTTTCAGATGGCGCTGAGACATCCAGGCAGCAATGTCAGACAGGCAGGCTTATACTTTGGCCTGGACTCCTGCTGAGATTTCTGGTGTGGAGAGGTAGATCTGGGAGTCATCAGCGTAAAGATGATACTGAAAACCATGGGATGAGATCAGAGTACCAAGGGAAGAAGTATAGATGGAGAAAAGAAGAGGTCCCAGGACAGATCCCTGAGGTACACCAACTGACAGTGGGATAGAAGTAGAGGAGGATACACTAGAGTATACACTAAAGGTACGCTGGGACGGATAAGAAGAAAACCAGGAATGAACCAAGCCCTGAAATCCAAGTGAGGACAGCGCATCAAGGAGTAGGCTGTGATCAACAGTGTCAAAAGCAGCAGATAGATCGAGAAGGATGAGGATAGAATAGAGACCTTTGGATCTGGCCAGGAACAGATCATTGGAGACTTTAGCAAGCGCTGTTTCAGTTGAATGAAGGGGGCAAAAGCCAGATTGAAGTGGATCAAGAATAGCTTGAGATGAAAGAAAGTCAAGGCAACGGCGGTGAACAGCACGTTCAAGTATCTTAGATAGGAAGGGGAGGAGGGAGATGGGGCGATAATTGGAAGGACAGGTAGGGTCCAATGAAGGTTTTTTAAGGAGTGGTGTGACTACGGCATGTTTGAAGGCATCAGGAATAGTCGCAGTGCACAGTGAAAGACTGAGGCTATGACAGATAAAAGGGATGACAGTAGGAGAGATAGTGTTAAGTAGATGGGTGGGAATAGGATCAGAGGAACAGGTAGTTAGTTTCGAGGAGGAAATAAGATGTGTAGTTTCCTCCTCAGTGATTTCAGAAAAGGAAGAAAAGGAGGCAGGGATTGGAGGGTTGAGAGAATGGACTAAGGGAAGGAGAGGTGGAAGTGTCCTGGTTGAGAACAAATCAATTAGTTAATGAACCATCAAAAATCAATTTTTGGAGTTAATTTGCAACAATTTGGATTTTTGCATGCATTTACCCTAGTTGCTATTCTATAACATCTGCACCTAAATTCCATAGCATGCAACTTAAAAGGGGCAGAGCTGTGGAAGGAGTATGGGCAGGGAATGAAAAAAGAAGCAAGTTGCCATAGAGCTTTCATTTTAAAATGTGCAATTTATTCACCACTATTATCTCAAATGAATAAAAAGCCTGACACGGTCATGTTTCACCCTCTTAAAGGCATGTGCCAGCAGCTTGAAATCACAACCCAGTGGCGCAGTCTAAATAATCCCCACCTACTGGATATATAACAGCTTCTCTCCTGAAAAGCAGAACATTTACTAAATATTGCTGCTGCTGCTTTTTTAATGAAAGTTCTGTGGCAATTTGCTGCTTTGTTCACTCTATGCTAGATTTTGTAAGTCACCTGCCTACTTGTTTTCCTGGGTGGATTAGGAGGCATTCCCAGAAGATGAACATGATGTTATAGAATAATGACGTATCCCCGCCCAAGTTGGGTGTTGGCATTACACCAGGATTCAGTAGATGTAAATTCAGTGCCCAACATTAGTTGTGAGATCTGTGCTAAGCTTGTATTCTGGAAAGGGTGGGCATCCTTTACAGAACACTAGTTTAGCATGGATCTTTTTGGCTCATAAATTTGGGTGTCATTTACTGAATCTGGCCCAGAATGTGAATCTAAATGTGGGTGAAAAGGTTCGAGAACTGCCTTTATTGGGGGTGCAGCAGTGAAGAGCTTTTACAAAGACATGGCAAGCTTACCGTGGGCTTGCTGCTTGCTGATTCGGCCAGTACTGCACGCCATTTTCATTGCTTGAAATATATTGTTATATTTTTAGCCCTAGGGGCTTTCTCGGCAGTATTGCCCGGTTGGCACCAGGTGGTGGTAAGGGCTGTCCGGGGAAAAGGCCGCCAGCAAGTGTTTAACTTACCGCATTGCCATTTCTTCTTTTTTTTAAAAGCCTTTTATTTGCTACGGTAAAAGGGGGCTTCAGCGCATGGCAAATCCACACACTGACAACTCCGCAGTCCCTCTTTTAACTCAGCTTGGTAAAAGGGGCCTAAATGTCCCTTTAGAGTGACATCTTGGTCCCTGCCTTCTTGCTATTTTTAGAAATCAAACTTCACTAGGGAAACTATGGTGTAAGTCTACCCAATATAGTTTGAGTTTTGTTTTTTAAATCCTTGACAAGCAGGGAAACAACCAGGAGGAGGAGTTTAAGCAAAAATGATCTCCTGCAAAACAGATGCTGCTTAGCTTTTGACTTGGAGCCCAGCTCTACCATGTTAAAAAAAATAACAACAAATATATGGGAACAATTTTCAAATGGAAGCAGAAGAGAAAAGGGGGGTCCACTCCTTCCACAGAAACGCAAGCAAACCAAACAAAAGGTGGAAGAAAAACAAGTCCAAGTGACCAGCAAAAACAGAGGAGTAAGAGCTCCAAACAAAGTTTTATTGGGACCCTACACGGTCCATATTTCGGCAGAAATGCCTTCTCCAGGGGTCTAAAAACACAAAGTTTAAAATCAATACACATATAGCAATAAAAATAAACATAAACAAACAAATAAATAAATAAATAAATAAGACTGCAATAGTGAAAACTACGAAGAATATACCGGGAATAAGAATTACAAATAAATATAGAAATAAAACACACACAATTGGAATCCAGAAAGCATATATAAAAACCAATGGTGATAATAAATTAAAAATATAATACTGACATTAATAATACACAAAATATAAAAGTATGAATGCAACAATGCGCAAATATGTAATCATAACTGAATGCAGTGTTATCATGATTGTTTTATAAAGATATTAAGGATAAAGTGGGTTCCCCATATCTACATAATACTGTAAATATGAGTTGAATGTATATGAATTGCCACTTATATATTTACAAGTACATATGTGTAAACATATAGAATGAAGTGCTATGATGCGATGAGGGTAAAATAATTTTCAAATAGCTTGCAGAGTTGAAAACTACACAGGCAGTTCTAGAATACATGCCTACTCACATTTTCAAGTACAAAGCATGTACACTAAAAGCACCTTCATACTTTCCATCTTCTGTTTCTCTGGGTCGTTGAAACAGGACAAAATAGCATGCATTCAGTTAGAAAGCATCTGCATGCACTCTTTTATTCTACTGACTCAATGACACCCACAGGATTACCTCTTTTTAATGCACTGTAAAGCATTCATGCTATGGAAGCTGCATTTGACAAGACAATTCTTATTCAGGCCATTTAAAACTGTGAAAAATTACTTTCTATATAAAAACATGATTCTTATCTGTTTGTTTATTCCAGCAAGCTGGAACTTTAAGGAGGTGGGCACCATAAACTGTAGATGGATTTAGTTTACCGGAGTCTGAAGAGTCAAAGATTGCCCTATTTTATAAGAAAATACTCTTTACTGAGAGCTTTGACAAGATATGATGGTTAAGTCTTCTTCCAAATATAAGTGTAAGGATTTCACTCACAGTCCCCATCATTTCTTTACCTTCTCACAATGTTGAAAGTTGGACACTGGGGGAGAGGGGGGATGCGACCAACTCTCCACCACCCTCCTACACTTCTGCACTGTCAAAAGCTGGGTAAGGGTTGATACCTGCTCATATCATCACTCTCTAGCAATATCTAAAGGTGGGTGGGGGCACCATCATCCCCCTACCTTCTGAAAAGTATAAGACTGTATAAGGATCGGTACTGGAGCCGATTCTGTTCAATATATTTGTGAGTGACTTTGCTGAAGTGTTAAAAGGAAAAGTATGTCTTTTTGCAGATGACTTGAAGATTTGCAACAGAGTGGACACCCTGACTGGAATAGAAAACTTAAGAAGAGATCTACAAGCATTAGAAGAATGGTTTAATGTTTGGCAGTTAAAATTTAATGGAAAGTGCAGGATGATGTACTTGGGGAGTAAAAATCCAAAGGAGCTATATGTGCGAGGGAGTAAGAGGCTGATATGCACATACTGGGAGAAGGATCTGGAGGTGATAGTGTCTGAGGATTTCAAGGCTGCAAAACAATGTGACAAGGTGGCAGCTCTAGCCAGAAGGATGCTAGGCTGCATTGAGAGAGGAATCACCAGCAGAAAGAAGGAGATGTTAATGCCCTTATAGAAGTCATTGATGAGGCCCCATTTGGAATATTGCATTCAGTTCTGAAGGCTGTATCTTACTAACCCTCCTTTGACTGGGCTGCGTCAGCATTGCAGCGCAGCAGCTGCTAGTGCGATGTAGAGAATGGGGGGAGGGGGTAAGAATGTAAGAAGCAGTCCACAGGAAGGTGACAAAAATGATATCAGCATTGCATCAAGAGACGTATGAGAAGACACTTCAAGACCTGACCAGGTATACTCTAGAGGAAAGAAGGCATAGAAGAAATATGATACAGACATTTAAATACTTGAATGGTATTAATCTACAAACAAATATTTTTCAGAGATGGAGAAGCAGTAAAAACAGAGGATGTACATTGAGGCTGCGGGTTGGTAGACTTAGGAGTAGAGAGCTGCACGGGAACGGGGTTTGCGGGAATCCCGCGGAACCCGCGGGATTCCCGCAGGGACGGAAGCAGTTCTGCGGGGTTCCCGCGGGGACGGAAGCAGTCCCTGTGGGGTTCCCGCGGGGACGGAAGCAGTCCCTTTGGGGTTCCCGTGGAAGTGTAAGCTACACCTGCACCAGCCTCTCATCTACCGAGTACCAAGTTCTTTGAGTGCTGTCTCCTCCTCCTCCTCCTCTTCCTCCTTGCTTTAACAGCACAAATGTGGGAAGTCTTCCATTAAGGAGGTGGTAGAGGCACAAATGATGATGGAATTCAAAAAGACGTGGAATGAACACAGAGGATCTCTAATTAGAAAATGGAAGTTATAAAAAACCTAACCTTAAATGGCTGCATGTGTGTGCATGTGTGAAGTAATACTTAGATGGCGACTCTGGCTGTGATTAACTAGGGCCAATACCGGGCAGACTTGTATGGTCTGTGTCTAATATATGGAAGTTTGGTTTAGGATGGGCTGGAAAGGGCTTAGACAGCAACTTCAGTGGCTGGAACATAAGGACAATTCTGGACAGATTTTTACGATCTGTGTCCCACAAATGAGAAGACGCATAGACTGGAGTGGGCTTCAACGACAACTACAGCAGTTGGAACATAAGGATAGGGCCAGATAGACTTCTATGGTCTATGTTCCAGAAACACAAAAGAAAGACCATAATCAAGTCTATAATATCACACTCGTTGATTTAATCATGAATTGATAATGAGTGTGACTATTGGGCAGACAGGATGGACCATTCAGGACTTTATTTGCTGTCACTTACTATGCTACAATTAATCCTCTTTGCTCCCGGGCTGATGAGCAGACCTCAGCTCTGACACAGGCATGAGCATCAGATGTCACCTGACCTAGTGGCGCGTGCATGTGGTGACCTCTCAGAGACAAATCTTACATGTGCACACCAGAGTGTTCCAAGTTTCAGCTTCCATTCCTTCCTTGCCTACAGGGCTGTGGCTCAAATCCAGAGAGAGACTGAGGGAGCTGACTGGAATTTTCTTTTATGTACCATTAAATTCTTACAGTGATGGGTGGGGATGGGTTAAATTCTTACGGGGACGGGTGGGGATGGGTTAAATTCTTGCGGGGACGGGTGGGGATGGGTTGGGATGGGTTATATTTTTGCGGGAATGGATGGGGATGGGTAAGATTCCAGTGGGGACGGGTGGGGACGGGTAAGATTCCAGCAGGGACGGGTGGGGATGGGTAAGATTTCTGTCCCCGTGCAACTCTCTACTTAGGAGTAACATCAGGAAATACTTTTTCACGGAGAGATAGTGGATGCCTGGAATGCCCTTCTGAGGGAGGTGATAAATACAAAAACAGTGACAGGAATCCTGCTCAGAAGGAATGGATCCTCAGAAGCTTAGCGGAGATTAGGTGGCAGAGCTGGTGGGGGAAGGCAGGTCTAGTGGGTGGGAAGCGGGGCTAGTGCTGGGCAGACTTCTACGGTCTGTGCCCTGAAAATGGCAGATACAAATGAAAGTCAGGTATACACATAAAGTAGCACATATGAATTTATCTTGTTGGGCAGACTGGATGGACCATACATGTCTTTCTCTGCCATCATCTACTATGTTACTTTGATTCAAAAATGTGTGGGATAGACACAAAGGATCCCTAAATAGAAAGAGGATAGTATCAAAACAAAATTAAACACATCAACAGCTATTAGTTCATCTATGATTACGGTTTTTGTCCCATATATGGCAAGACAGATCAGGATGAGCAGGAGTGGGCTTTGATGGAAACTCCTGTAGTTGGGAAGTAGATACAGTGCTGAGCAGACTTTTATGGTCTGAGCCTTAAAAAATGTCAAGAACCGATCAGGATCAAGTATGCATCTTTGAGCCAGAGTATGGAGGGTTATTGATACCAGACAGTTTTGGGAGACTGCCTTGATACAGCCTTAGCTGGCGAAATATAGTCTATTTAAGATGATATTCCCCTGGGTTTAAACCTTTAAAACATACTTGTAAAGATGAAAAGATTAGTTATTCTATATGTAAAGTTTCAATAGAGGTGGATTAAGATTGAAAACTTTTTAAAAGATTGTGAAAAGTTATAAAAACATGCTTACTCCTATGTGACCGATGAGGTGGGGGCATAAGACTTGCCAATGAACAAATCTACTGATATTGACAAGCGGCATTACTGAGGTCTGAGATGAAGATAAAAGTTAACAGAAATATAGAGATATGAAAGGTTTTTTTATACCACATGCATATTGTATGCTATGAGTGCAGGTGCTGTATATCTAAGTGGGAGAGGGGAAGACATCTTGAAGTGGAACTTAACGAGTAAAATGTTGTTAGCAATACTATTGGATTGTTGGTTCAATGAGTAGAGAGGTGTGGTAGCCGTGTTAGTCCACTTTTAAAGGTAATCAATAGAAATAAAACATGGAAAAGAAAATAAGATGATACCTTTTTTATTGGACATAAACTTAATCCATTTCTTGATTTAGCTTTCGAAGGTTGCCCTTCTTTGTCAGATCAGAAATAAGCAAATGTTGGTAGATAACAGTATATATAAGTGAAACATCAAAGCATTTCAGTGACAGTCTAACAGGATGGGGGTGGATAGGTGAGAGACAGGAAGAGTCGGGTGGATGAGGGACAGGGAGATATGCATGGAGATAGGAGGGTGACAAAGCAGTACAATTTTATGGTTTATAATGGGCTAGAAAACCCAGATCTTTGTTTGAAGTCAGAATGATTAAATATTTTGACACCCACCAGACAGAACTTAACAAAGATCTGGGTTTTCTAGCCCATTATAAACTATAAAATTGTATTGCTTTGTCACCCTCCAATCTCCATGCATATCTCCCTGTCCCTCATCCACCGACTCTTCCTGTCTCTCACCTATCCACCCCCATCCTGTTAGACTGTCACTGAAATGCTTTGATGTTTCACTTATATATACTGTCATCTACCAACATTTGCTTATTTCTGATCTGACGAAGAAGGGCAACCTTCGAAAGCTAAATCAAGAAATGGATTAAGTTATGTCCAATAAAAAAGGTATCATCTTATTTTCTTTTCCATGTTTTATTTTGTTTTATTTCTATTGGTTCTGATATAATGATTATAACTATTGGGCAGACTAGATGGACCACACGTGAATGTTGCCGAATTGCCTCCATTGATATTGTAGACACTGACAATTGTAAAACAGTTGCTCTCACTACACGTAACCAGTGCATATATGTGCATTCCTGCATGTATTTTAGAGAAGTTCTCCATGAGCATACCCGTTTCTAAAATGCTACCAGAATTTGACATGTCCTGACCTGGATGTCTCAATTCCAGTTTCTAAGTTATGAAACAGATGTCTTTATAAAACAGACTTCAAGTGGATGCTTTCTTGCCCTCTCAATGTAGGTGACTTTTTATAAAATTACTCTCTTAACCTGAAATGACCTGATACGGCAGAGTTTTTTGAAGTTCTGCAGTTCCCATCGCCTTTGGATATTCCTTCCTGCTGGTCCTACAATCATATCAATGAGTGTTTGTATGTGACCCTTGAGACATGGCCCCATGTCGGGTCTTCGTTTTTGGTGGTACAATAAAGGTGCACTCTATACTCCTTGCTTGAAAGTTGTGTGTCATCCTCTACTGTTTTGGTGCTTTCAGTAGAACAGTAGTAGGCCATCAGATTGGCTCCATATCTAACAGAGGAAGCACAGGCTGCTTAGGCTCTGGATGCCAGCCACATCCTGGACTATAAGCAAGTACAGGCTGCCATCCAGGACTGTATTAGGACTCTTCCCTGAACAATATAGGAAAAAGTTTAGAAAGAGAGAATTCCAAAAGGGGGAGCGGCCAAGGGCAGTAGCACAAAGTCTTATGAACAGCCACACAATGGTTGGAGCCTGAACAGCAGTCTACAGAGGCTATCATAAAGTTGATTGTCTTAGAGCAATTTATAACTATTTTACCTTCGGTAGCTAAGATGTGGGTCATCCAGCAGGGGCCAAAGACAATAGGGGAAACCATGACCCTGGCAGAACATTGTTTAGAGGCCAAGGTAGCAGGGAATAGAAAGCTAGGAGAATCTTCCTCAATGAAATCTTTTCCCCAGGGAAACTCAGAGACCTATGGAAGTTATCAAAGGAAGAGAAGAGAACCCCCCCCCCCAGATGAGAAGTATAGGGTACCCCTTGGGGAGACAGGGAAGGGGAAGTGGGAGCCGCTTGGTGTAGATCCTTGGCCCGATATCCAACCTCCGTTGAGATGTTTTAATTGTGGGGAGGAAGGCCATTTTAAACAAGAATGCCCATTAATGGAGTGTTCATTTAGAGGTATGAGCATTGGCTCTGCCTGAACTGAAGAAGGATGGGAGCAGGCCCTAAAATGAGGGATGATGGTGGCTGGAATGGATTTAGTGGCCCTATTAGATACTGGAAGCAACCAATCATTGCTGTCAGGGCCTCTCAGCAGAAGGAGGGGATGTTAAGTGGTGCAGTGTTTGTTTGATGTGTCCATGGAGAAATAAAACAAGAGCCCACCTATGAGACTGGAATCACCTGAGAGGGGAATACGTACCCCTTGAAAGTGGCAGCGTGCATGCTAAAACATTTTTCAAGTTTCTTTTAAAGGGAGCGTTCTTGTGCTAACCTGTTATCACATCTACATTGCTGCATGCTAATTGGTTAGCAAAGAGATACTGCGTTAGTGGTAAGTGCTCAGGAAGTCATTTTAAGAATGGCCACACGTTAATGCCAACATTAGAGCATGGGATAATTGTTTGGGGTCTGACTGAAAAGGACTGCAGAGTGTTATGAACAGTGCGGGGTTTTTTTTAGCAAAAAAGGTGCCAGTACTCAAATGCTAGGCCGCCCTTCAGGGGTGGGGTGATCACTGAGGGATGCACCCCACAATAGTCAGGCCCCCTGCAACCAGTCATAGAATCTATGACAAGGCAGAATTGGTGTGTAGAGTCTGAGCTCTTTTATTAAAACTTGGGGACCATGTACCCCCTCAAAAAAAGCCCTGGTTATGAATATACAAGGAGGAAAAATCCTCAAGAAGCTATGTTAGGCAACGGGAGCAGGAGTGCTTCATCATTGCACAAAAAAACCTCCTGTTATCTTTCAACAACTCCTTAGTGATATAGCCACAGAAATTTTCTTTATTCCTGATACTATTGCTTGCTGTTATACTACTGCAATATTGTCAAAAACAGGGAAATATGTTTAGCTTGTAATTAGCTTATATGGTACTTCCTTTTCCACAAGTCTAGACCGTGACCTACGATGGACAGCGTTACATCCGCCTGCTTTAGGGTCTGTCGGTCAAAGGATAGCATGGAAACTCTGTCCATATCTTTACAGAGGAGTTTGTAATCTAACATTAGAGCATGGCCATTAATACAAAAAAATAGAAAATAGGCTATTTTACAGATGTAGTAGCGTATGGGAAAGACCTCCGTAAGGGTGTGTTAAGGCCACTTTTTGTTGCAGTTTAGTAAAAGAACCCCAAAGAGCATTATCATTTTTTTTAAATGTTATTCCTTTTGGTTGGATTGATTAGTTGCAAATTTTAATTGATCTTCTTGGTGTACTTGAGACATGTTAGTGGTGTTTGAGGTATTATGTATTGTAAGCCACCCTGAGAGGGTTCTTTAAAAAAAAAAAAAAAAAAATTCAAAGAGGCATATAAAGTTGTAAAAGGTTAAAGTTTTAAAAGTATAGAAGTGTATATGAAATTAGGAGTGAGGTGTGACCTCTGCAGCAAAGGTATTTTTATTGCGGTTCTGTTTGCTTAAGTCCACTGGATTTGTGCTTAAATATGACTTTTCTTTTTTGCACTCATTTTTCTTCTTTTTAAAAATGGTATTCCTTTTTCCGAATGGTACCACATGTTATTTTTCTTAGACCCACTAGACATGTTCTTGAGAGTAAGTTGTCCTTCCATTTTTATTTTTTATAGCTTTCAATTTCATTTTTACCTTTTCTTTTGTATTTTCTGGATTTAGTCAATTTTTTTTTCCTTTTGCTTTATCTGCTTCCCTTCCTTTTCCCCTAAGGTTTCTTTCACCGTTATCCATGACTAGCATCAACTGAAACCTGCTGAGCAATTCATCCATTTATAGATATTGCTACATCACTATAGATACGTTGATGTTCTTCTGGTTGCGTGAATGTATAGGGTATTCAATTTATTTGTGGACCTTTATATTTATTGCTATGAAATATGCTGATGCTGTTTTGGTGTATGGTTTGTTTATTGATCTGTTTTTAGCTCAATAAGGGGCCCTTTTACTAAGGCATGCTAGGCCTAACCCAGGCCTACGGCACGGTGAAAGGCCACTACCATGGTATGTGCTGAGGTGTCTCACGGTAGTTTGGCCATCAGTGCGCACTACTCCCATGTTAAAATATATTTTGTATTTTTTGCCACTGGAGTTCTGTGGGCAGAGAGTAGGTATGTCTGCGCTAATCGGGTAATGTGGGCACATTACTGTATGCTACCCAATTAGCATGGGAGCCCTACCGCCTACTAAATAGATGGTGGTAAGGGCTCCCGATGGTAATGGCTATGCACTAATGGGGAAATTAGCACCTGGCCATTACAAAAAAATTTAAAAAACTCAGCCACTCTAAAACTGATCACAGTGCGTGGGGGGGGGGGGGGGCTTATTAAAAAGGACCCCTGTTGTTTCTTTTGCTTAGTCTTTTATTATATACTAGTAAGAAATGCCCGTTTCTGGCAAAAATGAAATGGGCGCTAGCAGGGTAATCCCCCCCCCCCGTCCTCCCTCCCTCCCTCCCGAGTTGCAGACACCCCCTCCGTGCCTCCGTTCCA
The DNA here is from genome assembly GCF_901765095.1 of Microcaecilia unicolor. Taxonomy (NCBI): domain Eukaryota; kingdom Metazoa; phylum Chordata; class Amphibia; order Gymnophiona; family Siphonopidae; genus Microcaecilia; species Microcaecilia unicolor. Next base: position 95,762,576 of record NC_044039.1, read on the forward strand.
AGTTGCACACCTCTCCTCTTCGTCCCTTCGTCCCTCAGTGACGTGGTTGCGAGGGCCACCCCGCCCTCAACGTCATCGCGTTTTGACGCGAGGGCCGCCCCGCCCTCAACATCATCGCGTTTTGACGCGAGGGCGGAGCTACAGTGACTGGAGCCTGCAGGCCAAACCGGATATCTCGGGCGCCTCAAGTTTCCGGCTTGAGGCTTCAAAGTGCCTTTTATATATATAGATTTTTATGATCTACTGAGTTATTATTTCATAATATATAGGATTGTGTGTTATTTATTGATTAATTTATTTGTCTGTTGGGTATACGGTTTTCCCTCTGCTCTTTGTTTGCTGCTATTTCTTGTGCAATAGAGTTGGCCTCTCTACGGATGTTATTAACTGAATGGTAAAATGCTAGAAATGCCCCTAGCAGTTAACAAATAGGTTTCACAGTTACTGCACATTAATTCTGGCGATTACTGCTGGTAGTTACTGTACCTTATTTTTATTTCATTTATTTAAACTTTATTTATATCCCACCCATTTAAAGTGGGTTACAGTTCAACGCAAGAACTCAGCAATAAAGAGCGGACAGATTTTGCATAAATCACCCTCCAGCAATAATTAAGCCCCCTGCCTTTTATCACAGTTTACTAATCTGCATAACTCCCAGAAGCCTGCATAAATAAATACACTTTTAATTGCTTCTGAAACCTCATAAAATCTTGCTCCTGCTGGAGTGGTAATGGCAGCGTATTCCATAGCACCAGCCGAGTCTAGTTAGAATGGCTTTGTATGAGAAAGGCATGTTTTAAAATTGTATTGTAGTAGGCTGTATTCTCTTATTTGCTTTGTTGTAATCCACCTCAAACCTATATAGGAATAGAAGCGGGATATAAATGCTATTTTAGATTAAATTTAAAAAGCACACTGTCTCCAATGGTTTTTATAGAGACTTTTAAAGGACAGGTTCTCTAATGATTCCGATTCCCTGTTCTCAAATTCCTGACTTAGCAGTAAGTATGCAGAAGTGGTACCAAATACTCTCTTGCTATCAGTGTACAGGCTTGAATACATGCAAGTCAGCCATTTAAATTTAATCCAAAAGCAAAACATAAATAACCTTAGCACTTTAAAAAGTCATAGAGGGGTGTGACATGCACGGACCGACAGGTACTACTCTGGTTGCTTTGTTGAACAGTCTGGATGAACCATATCTGCTATCATTTACTACGTTACTATGGTGCTATGATAGCTTCTTACATCCCCTCCCCCCATTTAATGAGTCTCCTTAAAACCACCACTTTAAAAGTATCTCCCATCTCCCCATTATCCTTAAAATCCAAATAGTCTATAATGGTATGTTCATCATCCATCAGCAGGAATCATTGTTTCCAATGCAACATTCCCTAACACCCTTAAAACCCCAACAAGTCTACCCAAACTAGGAAGTGATCTTAATATAATATACTCTGCTTTGGAATCATTCACATTAGGTAACAGGTTTCATGGGATGTTCAACCTCTTAACAATTCATGACCTGACAGAATTTACTTGAGTCATACATACTTATCTTTCTCAACTGCACCCATTACCCATATCCTCAGTTGTCTTCTCTGTTGTTCCCCTCACCCTTTTCTCCCTATGCCTCAGCCCCCCACCCCCCCACTTTCCTCTCACCCCCCTTGTCCACAAGCATATATAAAACAGATTCTTGCTGCCTGTAACTCCCATGAAGGAATCAACTACCCAAGGACAAGGTCCATAGCTTCTTTTGAAACCTCATTACACCCCTCCAGGTCTCATTCCTTGACTTCCTGCCATTTCCATTCAAATAAGGTGGCTATATCAGCCAGAGTTCAATGTCCAGTTGCCCCTTAACTCAAAAGAAAGATAACGTGCTAAGGCTTTTACAGTATTTCCTAATAGTATAGGGGATCTTTTAGTAAGGCGTGCTAGCGTTTTTAACGTGCGCTAAAAATAGGCTCACAGCAAACGCTAGACGCCAATGTATTCCTATGGGCATCTCTAGCATTTAGCGCACACCTGTTTTCCTAATTCCTTTTAGTACTCTTAGAGAAAGAAAATTCTGAGCCTATTGCCACCTCTGATACTCTCCACTGTTTAGTTCATTCAGGCTGTACAAGGTCCTCCTTGCTTCTTCTGTAGTCTGGAATTACTTAGCTTCACCCAAAGTGGAAGAGCCATTTAAATGTAATGTTCTCCATTTAGAGGTAATTAGTCACCTCCCTCATCTCCTTTCTCATCTTCAATGTAACAGGAGATATATCATTGAAAAATTCAATTTTAGCATTCCCCCACTGGAGCAAGCCCACCATCCTTCTAGTTTTGCTCATGATAACTACGTTCACTGAGCAGCTGTGTATATACAGTTTGGAACAATATACCTGGGGCTGCTACCATGTTTAGCTGGCTCCTCTGCCCACTCACCATTTGCCACGATTTTCTTACATATCTAACAAAATCACAGTTGCAGTGTACATAATTCATTTCTTCAGGTACCTCTTGATTCCTTATATTATTATGTCTAGACCCGCTTTCAAAATCTTCCATTCTCAGTCTATTCATTAGCCAGTGACCATATTTCCTCTTTGCTTTTGGAGATCTTTCACACTGTTTGCCTGCTGCTCCTCTCAACACTCCAGTTCTTCTGTCCTCCTACCCATCTCTGCTATGTCTCTCTTTACCTCTGCCATCTCCTTTTTAATCTCAAGCTTCATCATCCAGCTATTTGTTTCACTTCTAGTGAATATCTCCTCCACTCTCTCACTTTCTGAGTAAGAACTGAAGGCCTCTGTGATCAGCACTGCCAAAGCACCACGTGCCTCCCCGTCTCCACCTTTCTTCTTTGTGGTGGCATGCAGAGATTTAAAACATTCTAAGGGCCCTGTTTACTAAGCAGCGTTATAGGCATGTTAACGTTTTTAACATGTGTTAACCACATGTGCCTACAATATCCCTATAGACACCTACATGGTTGGCGCACACGCTAAAAACACTAATGCACCTTAGTAAACAGGGCCCTAAATGCTTCCACGCTAACATTATCCACTTCTTTATCTTAGTGGGACTTTTTCTAATATGTTTGGATGAGTAATCCTGTTTTTTTTTAATTGAAAGAAGTCTTTATTAAGGATTAGGTGAGAACACAACTTACAAACATTTAAGAAGCAGCAATGTCTTTACAAGTAACCGTTGAAGCAGGATTGAATCCTATTAAAGCCAATATGGCGCATAAGAAGACTCTCCCCCAAAGTAGGTAATATTACCCAATAAACTTCCGAGTACCCCTCCCAACCTGCCAAAAGAAAACAAACAACATAGAACATAAATAAAATAAAATAATTAAAAAAAACACATGCCCCAATTTATTTATAGACCCCACCAGGAACAGTTGGACAAGAAAGGTTGCCAAATAGCTTCCCATTTAGATAACGTTTTACAGCATTGAGCCCAAAGCCTCTCCATTTCACACATATACCAAAGCTTATTAAGCCACTTAATAATTGAAGGAACCTGCGGAGATTTCCATGAAGTTGCCATTTAAAGTAACCCTGGCCGCCAGCATAGCATGCCGGACCAATAAAGATTGTGAAGTGTGTTTTTTTTTTTACGGCATTTAATCTCTTCGGTGCTCTCCATTTATGCCTCCATCACTGTCAGTTGATATCAATTTCTTCATTATGGGTTTCTCTATCAGCTTCTATTGACACCAACCTTGTTTGTCATACGGCAGTTTAGACCCACTGTTAGACTGTCCTGTTTGCTGCAACAACTGACAAAAAATATTTATTTGCAGGCCTCTGGCACGTTCTGTTGTTTTCAGTTCATGCTTAGAAAATTACTGGAAACAAGTTAGGGGTATGTGATGTTTTATACATTCATGAGAAGCTGTCATTCAAACTTGCTATTTGTTTTGAAATCATTGGCCTTTATTTAAGATCTGTCTAAAAGAAGGAAAAAATATTTGACATTTTGATTTCTTTGGCCTTAAAACTCATTCCTCAAAATTGCAAAGATAGTTTACAAATAGATTTCAGCAACTGGTGGAATATTGTTTGTCTCATTCATAATTATTAGTTATCTATAGAAGAAAAGTATAATTGACTATCTTCCTCTTATAAAATGTGGGAGTCTATGGCAGCTATTTTAGAAATTCAATTCTTGTTGTGGATGTCTGAAAACTGGCATTTAGATGTCCATATTGAATGGATGTCCAAATTCTGATTACATAAAGCCAAGATATGGATGTCTTAACACTGCGGTACTTCCATATGGCAAACAGGTGTAGTCTGGGCATGTATTGGGCAGGACTAGGGAGGGGCCAAAATATTGATGTCCAGCTCCGATCATAGAAGGGGAAGGGATGTCCAGGACTAAGATGGACGACCGTATTTAGACATGGTACTTGGCACATCCTGATTACAGAAAGGTGTGCTGATTGAGCAGCTATCCACTGGAGGGATTAAGGCACGACATCTCTTTAATCCCCAGGTGGTTGCTATCCCCCTTCCTCTCCTCTGAATGTGAAATCAGCAAGAGATGCCAGGCTCCATGACAGCTTCAGGTACAATGAACCTGAAGCTGTCATAGAGCCTGGCAAGTCTGAGGAGTAGCCTTTTCCTGTGCGAACCTGTGCTTCTTTACAGAGACAGGTTATAAAGAAAGTGTTATCCCAATAGGCAGACAGAAAGAAAGGCCTAGGTATTTGTAAACATAGAACTAGGCCTAGGTATTCACAGAGGTGGTGTGATGAGATGGGCAATCCTGGCTGTGGGGGAATAAAAAATTTCTTGTATGTGAGTGTCTGCAGCAGGTGTACTGACCTCTTTGCTACCCCATCTGGTCCTGTAACTCCAGCTATTAGGCTGATTGATATAACCAGAGATGGATTTGTTACTTTTTAAAGTACTTAAGTAAAAAGAAAAAGTTCTGGCTTCAAAAGTAGTGAAGTAAAAATTGATCCAAAGTAATAAAGTATAGCGTTTAAAACTGCTTTTTTTTTTTTACTACAAAGTAAAAAGTATTCTTATCAAATTGGACCACAGAATCTAGTATATTTACAAGCTAACTTCCAGTGGGTCACACAAGATCATTCCTAGAAACCTAGAAAAAATCAACACCTTGAAAATTGCATTGGGCAGCAGAACATTAATATACATATTGGAAAATAAACCAAGCTAAATTAGTACTGATCAGTTTACACAGACACTTGATGCTAACAGAATACCTGGCCCTTTTCACATATGAACAGAGGTTGCCCCTCATGAAGTATAGAATAAATAACCAGAAACTAAAAATAGAAATATTTAGCCAAAAATTAAACTGGGTTTATCCCATTGCATGTAGGGACTTGTAGTCTTGCTTTTCTTAGGGAATACAATGGAGAAATCAGAACTACAAGTCCCTGCATGCAATGAGGTAAAATCAAGAATGGATCAACCCTGTCAGGTGAATCTTGATCCAGTTGACAACTCTAGGATGGAGTCACCCAAATCCAGGGATGCCTTTAACCAGAGAGCCTCCAGAGTGGTCCAAACCCCATAACACTGCCTTATTTGGCAGATTGGCCCCTAGCGATGCATCCTGACACACCACTAGGGGCCAGACACTGCCACTTTGGATGATGCAAAACCAGGAGTGAGTGGCACTACTCCTGCTTCCCTACTTCTAGAGATGGGTGAGGGATTCTGGGGTCTGGGTGGCTGAGGGATCCAATTAGGATCAGGTAGGGATGGGGGGGGCGGGGTCATCCAGGGGCTCACGGGCCACCAGAGATTTTGAGTGACCTGACCTCCCTTTTGCTCCTGAGCTGGCATAAAGATTCAGCACTAAGAGAAGAGTACAATCCCCCATGCTTGATTTTAATATGTGTTTTTATTTCATTGGAAGCAATCTCTCATTCACAATTTGTATGTGTTTTGCAGTGATTGTACAACTGCTGTTCCCCTGCTAAAATTTCTTATTGTACTGGGAATAAAATTAAAGTGTGAGAATTGAGCTAAAGAATAGTTTGGATTACTGCATCAGGGCCAGAGGCAGAGCTAGGGATTCCCACTCAGGCATAGGAAGATAAAGGGACTCCTGCTGAGTCACAAATAGAGATTCAGTGCCAGAATCTGAGGCACCGGGAGAACTAGTAGCAGAGTAGGGAATTGGAACCCATGGGTTCCAGTAAACTGCAAACAGATATTACCATTTTTACAGCCCTCCTTCCACCTTTTTTAGTCCCTACCCCTGCACTCACATGACTCCATCCACCTGCCCTTGCCCCCGCCTGAGCCTCAGGTTGCCCCCCCCAACCTACCTTAAGGCGCCCTGGTGGTCTAGTGGCCTTTTCAGGGAGGAGTGGCCTAGTGGTTAGGGTGGTGGACTTTGGTCTTGGGGAACTGAGTTCAATTCCCACTTCAGGCACAGGTAGCTCCTTGTGACTCTGGGCAAGTCATTTAACCCTCCATTGCCCCAGGTACAAATAAGTACCTGTATATGTAAGCCACATTGAGCCTGCCATGAATGGGAAAGCGCAGGGTACAAATGTAACAAAAAAAACCCTCTGCCCTCTTTCCTGCCTGCTGCTGCTTCCTCAAAATAGCTGCCAAGACTTCCGCTTCTTCAAAATGGCTGCTGAGACTTCTTGTTTTGATTTGCCAGCACATCTATGCAAATGTTCCTGCATATTTAGTGAATGTTTTGAAGTTGTATCACCTACTCAATCTTTACGCTTTCAAAAAAATGCAGCAGTTGTGCTTACCATCCCCCCTATGGCATATCACTATGCCGAAACCAGAGCACATATTTTTTCAATTGCTGGGTCTTTTATGGGATAGCCTTCCAGGTTACTTGAGATTATGTGAGAGTCTTTTACAGTTCAAATGGGTTTTGAAGACCCATTCTTTTCTAGAGGCTTTTCTGGAGGAATGAAAGGATATTAAACTGTTTAAATGACTGATATGAATGTTCTGTGATCTGCCTTGTACTTTTTAAGATTTTATGTATGTTTTGCCTGTTACCTGCTTTGGGTTAAAGCGGGATACAAATACGAATATACATAAATAAATAGATGTGTTGATGACCGAGTCTGGCAAAGTACTTTTAAAAAGACAAGAGCAATGATCTGCTGCAAAGAAGGGGGACAGTCTTTTTCAAAGCAGTGAGAAAAAGATTCTGAAATGAGATCTGTGTGCTGACACTGCTTTAAGGTTACATGTGGATGAAAGGTAGCTTAGCCCAATGCCCATGATTTTCTTTGGGGAAAAAAAGGAAGAAAACATAGATAATTTCTCTCTCCTAAAAATTATGGGAGCTGCATGACTCCTGGAGGCTCTGAGGGCTCACCTACTCTTTGCTCTCAGCAGTAGTAAACTTATTGAGAGATGGAAACTTCAGGTGATTGATTAAATGGCAAAGGTGCATATTTTAGAAGTACTGTTTGGATTTTAGACATCCATAAATCAGCATTTAGATGTTCATATTGCATGGATGTCTAAATCCCGATTTTACAAAGCCAGGATATGGACATCGAAAACCAAGGAACGCCCATATAGTAGGGGGCATGGTTTGGTTTGGTTGTGTTGTGGGTGGGACTAGGGTGGGCACAAAATATAAATGTCTATTCCCCATTTTGAAGAGGAATGGATGACAATGTTCAAAAAGATGGATGTCAGCATTTAGTCTAGAGAGTTGCATGGGGACAGAAATCTTACCCATCCCCACCTATCCCTGCTGGAATCTTACCCGTCCTCATTGGAATCTTACCCATCCCCACCCATCCCCGCAAGAATTTAACTCATCCCACCCATCCCCATAAGAATTTAATGGTACATAAAAGAAAATTCTGGTTAGTTCTCTCAGTGTCTCTCTCTGGATTTGAGCCACAGCACTGCAGGAAAGGAAGGAATGGAAGTTGGAACACTCTGGTGTGCACATGTTAGATTTGTCTCTGATTCATTGGCACTGTGTGTTGAGAGGTCGCCACATGCTTGTGCCAGTAGGTCAGGTTACATCTGATGCTTATGCCTGTGTCCGAGCTGAGGTCTGCACATCAGCCCAGGAGCAAAGAGGATTAATAGTAACATAGTGAGTGACAGCAAATAAAGACCTGAACGGTCCATCCAGTCTGCCCAATAGTCACACTCATTATCAATTCATGATTAAATCAACAAGTGTGATATTATATACCTGATTATGATCTTTCTTTGATGTTTCTGGGACGTAGACCATAGAAGTCTAACCGGCCCTATCCTTATGTTCCAACTGCTGTACAAATCTGTCCAGCACTGTCCTCATGTTCCAGCCACTGAAGTTGCTGTCTAAGCCCTTTCCAGCCCATCCTAAACCAGATTGCCATTTATGAGACATAGACCATACAAGTCTGCCCGGTATCAGCCCTAGTTCATCACAGCCAGAGTCACCATCTAAGAGTCACTTGACACATCCACACACATGCAGCCATTTAAGGTTAGATTTTTTTTATAAATTCCATTTTCTAATTAGACATCCTCTGTGTTCATCCCATGCCTTTTTGAATTCTGTCATCATTTGTGTCTCTACCATCTGCTTAATGGAAGACTTTCCACATTTGTGCTGTTAAAGCAAGGAGGAAGAGGAGGAGACAGCACTCAAAGAACTTAGTAATCGGTAGATGAGAGGCTGGCGCAGGTACAGCTTACACTTCCATGGGAATCCCGCAGGAACTGTTTCCATCCCCATGGGAATCCTGCAGGAACTGCTTCCGTCCCCAAGGGAACCCCACAAAACTGCTTCCATCCCCGCGGGCATTTTTTGTAGGTGAACTAAAAAATAAATCTGCGCACACTCAAAACATGCATCTACACTCCCGCAGGCCATTTTTCAGTGCACTTTAGTAAAAGGACCCCCAAGTTTCTGCCATGTGGATTCTGAATTGGGTTGTCCTTCAAGATTTGTCATTGTTGTTGCTATTGTCCAATATTTATATCTCGCTTTTGGGGACTGTGGTGAGACCTCTGGGTTTCTCTTTTTTGTGTGTATGTGGATGATAGCAAGAAACTAAAGACCCTATTATAAGTACATAAGTACATAAGTAATGCCATACTGGGAAAAGACCAAGGGTCCATCGAGCCCAGCATCTTGTCCACGACAGCGGCCAATCCAGGCCAAGGGCACCTGGCAAGCTTCCCAAACGTACAAACATTCTATACATGTTATTCCTGGAATTTTGGATTTTTCCAAGTCCGTTTAGTAGCGGTTTATGGACTTGTCCTTTAGGAAACCGTCCAACCCCTTTTTAAACTCTGCTAAGCTAACCGCCTTCACCACATTTTCCGGCAATGAATTCCAGAGTTTAATTACACGTTGGGTGAAGAAAAATTTTCTCCGATTTGTTTTAAATTTACTACACTGTAGTTTAATCGCATGCCCCCTAGTCCTAGTATTTTTGGAAAACGTGAACAGACGCTTCACATCCACATGTTCCACTACACTCATTATTTTATATACCTCTATCATGTCTCCCCTTAGCCGTCTCTTCTCCAAGCTGTTTAGCCCTAGCCTCCTTAGTCTTTCTTCATAGGGAAGTCGTCCGATCCCCGCTATCATTTTAGTCGCCCTTCGCTGCACCTTTTCCAATTCTACTATATCTTTCTTGAGATGCGGCGACCAGAATTGAACACAATACTCAAGGTGCGGTCTCACCATGGAGCGATACAAAGGCATTATAACATCCTCACACCTGTTTTCCATACCTTTCCTAATAATACCCAACATTCTATTCGCTTTCCTAGCCGCAGCAGCAGACTGAGCAGAAGGTTTCAGTGTGTTATTGACGACGACACGCAGATCCCTTTCTTGGTCCGTAACTCCTAACGTGGAACCTTGCATGACGTAGCTATAATTCGGGTTCTTTTTTCCCACATGCATCACCTTGCACTTGCTCACATTAAACGTCATCTGCCATTTAGCCGCCCAGTCTCCCAGTCTCGTAAGGTCCTCTTGTAATTTTTCACAATCCTGTCGCGAGTTAACGACTTTGAATAACTTTGTGTCATCAGCAAATTTAATTACCTCGCTAGTTACTTCCATCTCTAAATCATTTATAAATATATTAAAAAGCAGCGGTCCTAGCACAGACCCTGAGGAACCCCACTAACTACCCTTCTCCATTGTGAATACTGCCCATTTAACCCCACTCTCTGTTTCCTATCCTTTAACCAGTTTTTAATCCACAATAGGACATTTCCTCCTATCCCATGACCCTCCAATTTCCTCTGTAGCCTTTCATGAGGTACCTTGTCAAACGCCTTTTGAAAATCCAGATACACAATATCAACCGGTTCCCCTTTGTCCACATGTTTGTTTACTCCTTCAAAGAATTGAAGTAAATTGGTCAGGCAAGATTTCCCCACACAAAAGCCGTGCCGACTCGGTCTCAGTAATCCATGTCCTCGGATGTGCTCTGTAATTTTGTTTTTAATAATAGCCTCTACCATTTTCCCCGGCACCGACGTCAGACTCACCGGTCTATAATTTCCCGGATCTCCCCTGGAGCCTTTTTTAAAAATGGGCGTTACATTGGCCACCCTCCAGTCTTCCGGTACCACGCTCGATTTTAAGGATAAGTTGCATATCACTAGCAGTAGCTCCGCAAGCTCATTTTTCAGTTCTATCAGTACTCTAGGGTGAATACCATCCGGTCCAGGAGATTTGCTACTCTTCAGTTTGCCAAACTGCCCCATTACGTCCTCCAGGTTTACCGTGAAGTCAGTAAGTTTCTCCGACTCGTCCGCTTGAAATACCATTTCCGACACTGGTATCCCACCCAAATCTTCCTCAGTGAAGACCGAAGCAAAGAATTCATTCAGTCTCTCCGCTACGTCTTTGTCTTCCTTGATCGCCCCTTTTACCCCTCGGTCATCCAGTGGCCCAACCGATTCTTTTGCCGGCTTCCTGCTTTTAATATACCGAAAAAATTTTTTACTATGTTTTTTTGCCTCTAATGCTATCTTTTTTTTGTAATCCCTCTTGGCCTTCTTTATCTGCGCCTTGCATTTGCTTTGACACTCCTCATGCTGCTTCTTGTTATTTTCAGACGGTTCCTTCTTCCATTTTCTGAAGGCGTTTCTTTTAGCCCTAATAGCTTCCTTCACCTCACTTTTCAACCAGGCCGGCTGTCTTTTGGAGTTTATTATTCGACAAATTTTAACCTCTTCTGTCCCTCTTGAGAACCAAAACCCCTGTCTCTACAATGACCTTTTTCCTTCTTCTATTCTTCTGTTCTTCTAGCTCTATACTGACTCTTACTCTGTAAGCTGCCTCAGACATCCTGCTGGGAATTGTGCGGTATAAAAGCTGCAGATTAGAATAGATTAGATATTCAGCTTTTATTACTGTTGGCAGGAGATGAGAAGTTGTTGAAAAAACAAATTGCAGATTGTATGAAGGAGTTGGATAACTGGTTCACATTAAGTGCCTGATTTGGAATATCACTTCGATTTAAGAGTGGTGAAGGAGCAATTACAGCAGGTAGGGGGTTGTTTTGGAGGATCATAGTATAGGGGTTTGTCATATTTCTCAGGTTGTTGGGCAGATTTATTGTAAGATGCAGTTGGTTAGGAAATTAAGGTCTTTCCTAACTGCTGATTTGTTTAGGATGGTAGTACATACTTTTTCTATTGCAATGCTTCCTATGTGGGTCTACCCTGTACCCTTTTGAGGAGTCTGCAGGTAATACAGAATACTTTGCTAGGTTTGAAAAGAGAGAGTAATGTTGAACTATGGGGTGGGGAGAGAGAGGAGGAGAGATGGACCCAGGGGGGCGGAAGAAATGGGAGAGGGAGATTGGGGTTGTTTCAGATGTTGTTTCATGTTTAGGATTGGTGTTACCATCTATGTCTATGTGAATATTCCCTTATCTCTTGTTTGCCCTGTTTGTCCTAATTAGATTGTAAGCTCTGTCGAGCAGGGACTGTCTCTTCATGTTCAAGTGTACAGCGCTGCATACATCTAGTAGCGCTATAGAAATGATAAATAGTAGTAGTAGTAGTTTTAGATGAAAAGTAAGAAGGGAACAAGAGTGCTCCTCTGTTGATAAAACTACATTTCTTGCCTATATGAGCAGGCTGCTTTATAGCTACTTAGTAAAAGTGCACATTAGGTTTTGTTATTTTAGTTAATCATATTTATTATGTGCTTTCAATTCTAACCCATTTTGATTTTTTAGAAACAGGTGGCTAGAAAATTATTAAAATAAATAAAATGCTAATTCTCTTTTGAGATGTGCCAAATATTTTTTAAGCATTGGTCATACAGAGGCGTATTTTCAAAGCGCTTAGACTTACAAACTTACGAGGAGACTCATTTTCAAATCACATAGACACAAAATTATATAAGCTATAATATTATATATATTTTATATATATATTATTTTATTTTATTTATTACATTTGTACCCCGTTCTTTCCCACATACAGCAGGTTCAGTGCGGCTTACATAGTAAAAGAAAGCATCTTACATGGTAGAAAATAAAGCATATTTTATATTTTATATATAAAATTATATATGTGTAAGTCTAAGGGGCCCTTTTACTAAGGCATGTAGGCACCTACGCGCATCCAACGTGCGTCAAATTGAAACTACCGCCCGGCTACCATGTGCCCCGGGTGATAATTTCATTTTTGACATGCATACAAAACACGCGGTAGAAATTTTGTACTGCATGGCACTTACCTGGCGGTAATCAGCAGTGTAAGCATGCTGACGATTACCACCCGGTTAACGAGTGAGACCTTACCACTAAGTCATTTATAGTAGCCTTTAGCTTGGACCACTGTTTTTCCACTTCTCCTATGCATTTCCATGCCAACAGTTCCTTCTTCAGGTATTTCCCCATTTTATCAAAATCAGTACGTCTGAAATCCAGTACTTTGAGTTCTGTGCGTCCGCACTCTGCCTTCGTCCTTATATCAAACCATACGGTGTGATGATCACTATTACATAGGTGGGCACCCAGTCTGATATTGGAAACACTACCTCCATTCGTGAGCACTAGATCCAGCATTGACCCTTTCCTCGTGGGTTCCATCACCATTTGTCTGAGCAAAGCACTTTGACAGGCATCCACAATCTCCCTACTTCTTTCCGATTCCGCAGACGGGACGTTCCAATCCACATCAGACAAATTGAAATCTCCCAATTGTAGCACCTTCTCTTTCATACCAATTTTTTGAATATCTTCTATCAGATCCTCGTCTAACTTCTCAGTTTGCGCAGGAGGTCTGTAGATAACCTCCGTGTGGATACAGGTTCCATCTTCTCTTTCCAGGATGATCCATAAAGCTTCTTCCTTTACCCAGGTTCCCCACATTTCAGCCGCTCTGATATTGTCTCTCACATACAGAGTCACTCCTCCACCTCTGCGGCCCTCTCTATCCTTCCTAATGGTCTATGGACTTTTCCTTTAGGAAGCCATCCAAACCTTTTTTAAGCTCCACTAAGCTAACCGCCTTTACCACATTCTCTGGCAATGAATTCCAGAGTTTAATTACACGTTGAGTGAAGAAAATTTTCTCTGATTCATTTTAAATTTACTACTTTCTAGCTTAATCGCATACCCTCTAGTCCTAGTATTTTTGGAAAGAGTAAACAAACGATTCATGTCTACCCGTTCCACTCCACTCATTATTTTATAGACCTCTATCATATCTCCCCTCAGCCATCTTTCCTCCAAGCTGAAGTGCCCTAGCCACTTCAGCCTTTCCTCATAGGGAAATTGTCCTATCCCCTTTATCATTTTTGTCACCCTTCTCTGTACCTTTTCTAATTCCACTATATCTTTTTTGACATGTGGCGACCAGAATTGAACACAATATTTGAGGTGCGGTCGCACCATGGACCGATACAAAGGCATTAAAACATCCTCATTTTTGTTTTCCATTCCTTTCCTAATAATACCTAACATTCTATTTGCTTTCTTAGCCGCTGCAGCACACTGAGCAGAGGGTTTCAACGTATCATCAATGATGATGCCTAGATCCCTTTCTTGGTCGGTGACTCCTAACGTGGAACCTTGCATTACATGGCTATAATTCGAGTTCCACGTTCCCACATGCATCACTTTGCACTTGCTCACATTAAACATCATCTGACATTTAGACGCCCAGTCTCCCAGTCTTATAAGGTCCTCTTGTAATTTTTCACAATCCTCTCGCAATTTAACAACTTTGAATAACTTTGTGCCATCAGCAAATTTAATTACCTCACTAGTTACTCCCATCGCTAGATCATTTATAAATATGTTAAAAAGCAGCGGTCCCCAAACAGGCCCCTGGGGAACCCCACTATCTACCCTTCGCCATTGAGAATACTGACCATTTAACCCTACTTTCTGTTTTCTATCTTTTAACCAGTTTTTAATCCACAGTAGGACACTACCTCCTATCCCATGACTCTCCAATTTCTCCTGGAGTCTTTCATGAGGTGCATTGTCAAACGCCTTTTGAAATTCTAGATACATAATATAACCGGCTCATATCTACATGTTTGTCCACCCCTTCAAAGAAATGTAATAGATTGGTTAGGCAAGATTTCCCTTCGCTAAATCCATGTAGAATAATACTTTCAACTGCTCCAAGCATTTACCTAATGGCTGTAGCAGGACATTAAATAACATGGGGGAAAGGGGTGAGCCCTGTAGTACCCCACAAACAGGTACTCAACTATCTGATAGAATAGTTTATATTTTAACTCTATAATTCCTACCCATCAAAAATTCCGTAAACTATTGCATTACTATACCAAATACACCAAAACTATCCCGCAATGCTTTAAGAATAGAATGATTTACTAGATCAAACGTGCTAGATAGGTCAACATTTTGACCTCTGCTCAACATATATCTCCCTTGAGTGACCAATGCACCCAAGGTGGTTTCTGTACTATGTCCCTTTTGGAACCCTGATTGTGAATAATGCAGCAGGTCAAATTTAGACAAGTAATCTTCTTAACTGCATTGCCACCCAACCCTCCATGACCTTTATCAACAAAGGAATCAATGCCACTGGTCTATAATTCACAACATCCTGTAAATCATACATAGAGTTTTTAGGTATGGACATCAGAACTATGCTACCACCTGTTTCTGGAAACAAGCCCTTGCTAAGATAATGATTTAGCCAACCTGATAGAAAGAACATAAAAAGCAAGTTAAGCTAAAAGAGCAAACATCCAAACAACAAACAAACACACAGAGAACCTATATAACAAACCTGCCATTCCAGAAAAACACTAATTGCTAGGACTTTAATGCCAGCGTTACAAATATTACATCAAGTGCTAATATCACCAATCCACTTTTTGAAAAAATTGAACTTGCCAGACTGGTTTAGTTTCATTCCTGTGTAGAAATGATACACAAGCAGAATCCTGTTACAAACAGCGAGCACAGACATTTACCAAATACTGAATAAGGGTCCGCATATTAGAAACAGAAATATACAGGAAAGCAGTGACATGCAAACTTCATGTAATACTGAAGACAGAGAAATGCATTTCTTCCTGTACTGAGTAAAATTCAGTCTGTACACTTCCACAGAACACTGCATTCTAGTTCCCCCAAAAAATAAAAATAATTTTTTTCTGTTCTACATTTGTTGTTTTGGTATTTTATTATATTGCTTAACTGGGTTCATTCCTATCTTTCTTTTCCACTTTCTTAGTTTGTGTAATTCTTTTCCTAAATACTTTTTTCAGCACCTCTTTTCCATTTCTTCTCTTTTCCTATCTTCCCATTACCCCCTCTCTCTCTTTCTCTTTCCTTTCCCAGCCTATTATCCCTTTGTCTTTCACTCACTCCCTAGTCCTCCATTTCCATCCTCTGTACTCACCCCTTCCCATGTCCTCATCTACCTTTCTCTGAATTTTCAGTGGGAGATAACTGGCTGAATATTCTCAGATAGCCGGTTAAGCGCTATTTAACTAGCCAGGACCCATTCCTAGCCAATTAAATAGCATTGAATATCAGGCAGTATGGGACTGCCTGGTGGATCCACTAACTATTTATGTATTTTTGGGACCAAATACGTTATGGATACTACAGGGTTTTACCTATATAAATATTTATACTCCCTAAATGAAAGGAGTAGCCTAGTGGTTAGTGCAGCAGACTTTGATCCTGGGGAACTGGGTTCAATTCCTTGTGACTATGAACATGTCACTTAGGGCCCCTTTTACCAAGCTGTGGCAAAAGGGGGCTGACACTGGCATCGGCACATGTTTTACATGTGTGCCGAGGAACACTTTAACCGCAGCTGGTGAAAGGGAAGTATCGCTTTCTGACAGGAAATGGCCGGGTGGCAAGTAAAGCACTTGCTGTGAGGCCATTTCAGGGGGGAGCCCTTACTGCCATCCACTGAAGTGGTGGTAAGGGTTCCCGCGTCAACTCGGCAGTAACCGGGCAGTGATTATCGCCGGGTACACTCCGGAGCTATAAAAATAAATTTTTGTAGCACCAGAAATAATGGCATGCTAGGGGTGGGAAGTACCGCCGGCTGCTACAGTAGCCTGGCGGTACTTCCTGTATAGCAAGTGGTAAGCCTGCGTTGGGCTTATTGCCGCTTAGTAAAAGGAGCCATCAACCCTCCATTGCCCCAGTATCTGTTGTTTTTTGGGGGGTCAATTTATCCCTCCCAATATGGTGGTCCACCCACCAATACCTAGGAACAAATAAATCACCCAAGGCTGTGTTTGGTTAGAAAAGCAATTAGATATTTATATTTTTTCTCTCTATTCACCAAATTACAATTATAATTGACAATTGCTTTTGGGAGACTAGCTGCCCATACAAAAGTACTGGCTGTCCAGATTCTCTATTGAAATAGGAAGTACACTCATTTTTATATGCTCATCCAGGATACAGGTAAAATTACATATTCACACATTATTGGATATATGTTAATATTGTGGTCAATTCTTAGTGACCATATATGGTAACATTTACCGTACGTGCTTGGATTTTTTTTAGCATTGCTCGGTAAGCTTGGTCAGCTTCTTGCGAGACTACTCAGTTCTACATTTATGACCATATCTTCCTGGGTGTAACTGACTCTGCCCTATTGGTAGACCGCACCATCCTGTTATTGAGGCTTTTGCACCCTAGCCCCTTCCTCATTTTGCTGCATGGTGATGTCACAATAGCTCAGGGGTTTTACTGAAACTCCAGAGTTCAAATTAGAGTTACAGGCATGTAAGCTTTTCTGTCATTTTTATATCCTGAACCAAAGTCAGGCCTTACCAAGGCTCCTAGCTATGATGATAATATTCACTGTAAATACTTTTGGGCTCATTTTCGAAAGAGAAGGATGCCCATCTTGCAACATAAATTGGAAGATGGACATCCTTCTCACAGGATCGTCCAAATCGGTATAATTGAAAGTCGATTTTGGACGTCCCCAACTGCTTTCCGTCACAGGATGAGGAAGTTTTGCAAGGATGTCCAAATTGAAACAAGGACGTCCCTTTCGATTATGTCCCTCCATGTAAACCACTTTGAATGTAGTTGCAAAAACCACAGAAAGACAGTATATCAAGTCTCATTCCCGTCCCCTTCCCAAATAATCCCCTTCTGATTTGCCCTTGTAAGTATGTCTTGAACTGTTATTTGATTCCTACTAGTAGGATCTTCAAATAATTGTTTATAAAATGTTTGATCTAATAATTGCCTCATGGTTTCTTGAACATACTTGATCAATCCTGTATTACTACCTCTCCCCCTTTAGCTGGTCTCATTATAATTATAGATCCATCTTGCTGCAAAGCCTTCAGAGCTTGCTGTTGTTTTTTTGACAAATTCTGAAATGGGAACTTTATTTTGTTTTCAAATCCATTTATTTAATTTAACACTAGTTGCTGAAAGATGTCAATAACTGCATCTGTCAATCCTGGTGGATTCGGTCTATACTGGTCCATAAATGATTTTTGATTAAAATCAGCTTCACTGTTGTCCTTATCCTTCCCAAAGCACAATTGTAACCTCAGTTTCCTAAAGAATATCTGTAAATAGGCTCTGGTGAGAAACAAATCATATATATGTTGGCACATATGATAATCACAATTCTAAAACTGAAAATTGTTTGGTTGTTAAGTTTTTGATGAAAAATTAAATAGAACTGTCAATTGATGCAGATCCATTGGCATGTTTGTGTCATTTTGGATTGCGGAGGCACTAGAATAGGCTGCATTGGGACTGGATGTGCAGGTTGCAAAAGAGGCATTTATCCTGCAGAATTAAAACTCACTTGAACTGCCCTCCAATGGAGTTGAATGACTAATTTCATCCCCAGATCAATCACGTGATGTAGTAATAAAATACACTTTCTTAGCTTTACAATTCCTCATGAGATCTCCAATTCCTATCCATCCATGGGTACACAAAACCCTTGGTATAGTCTGCTTCATCATGCTTATATTTAGCTGTGTTCTCCATATGTATCTCTTGTTTATATTTCTCCATTCGTTGTTGATGTTGGTATTGATGATCAAATAAAGTGCTTCGAATGGATTCCTTAATTGAATCCAGCTTGGTATTTAATTCAACTTGATGTTCTTTGCAATATATTATTCAATTTATCTATCTTAAACAACATCAAATCCAAAGAGCATCTGGTTATGACCCCATTCCATGTAGAGGGGCATTTTCAAAAGGGACGTCCATGTTTTGATATGGATGTCCTCGCAAAATGTCCCCATTCAGGGGCGGGGAAACCCGGATTTTCAAAACAAGATGGAAATCCATCTTTCGTTTCAAAAATACCATCAGAGACGTCCAAATCCTTAAATTTGGTCGACCCTAGATTTGGTCGTCCCTAGACTTGGTCGTTTCTGATTTTCGGCGATAATGGAAACCAAGGACGTCCATCTCAGAAACGACCAAATGCAAGCCCTTTGGTCGTGGAAGGAGCCAACATTTGTAGTGCCCTGGTCACCCTGACATGCCAGGATATCAACCGGGCACCCTATGGGGCACTGCAGTGGACTTCATAAATTGCTTCCAGGTACATAGCTGCCTTACCTTGTGTGCTGAGCCCCCCAAAACCCACTGCCCCCAACTGTACACCATTACCATAGCCCTTATGGGTGAAGGCAGGCACCTAGATGCGGGTACAGTGGGTTTCTTGTGGGTTTTGGAGGGCTCGCTGTTTCCTCCACAAATGTAACAGGTGGGGGGGATGGGCCTGGGTCCGCCTGCCTGAAGTGCACTGCTCCAGGGACCTGCATACTGCTCTGATGGACCTGAGTATGACATCTGAGGCTGGCAATCAATATTTTTAAAGATGTTTTTTGAGGGTGGGAGGGGGTTAGTGATCACTGGTGAATAAGGGGAGGTCATTCCCGATTCTCTCCGGTGATCATCTGGTCATTTCAGGCACTTTTTTGTGCCTTGGTTGTAAGAAAAACACGACCAAGAAAAGTCGTCCAAGTGTTCATCAGGGACGTCCTTGTTTCTTTCGATTATGGGACAAGGACGTCCTAGTGTTAGGCACGCCCAAGTCCTGCCTTCACTACGCCTCCAATATGCCCCTTTGAACTTTGGCAGTCCCTGCGACGGAAAGCAGTTGGGGACATCCAAAATCAGCTTTCGATTATACCGATTTGGATGACCCTGTGAGCAGGACGTCTATCTTCCGATTTATGTCGAAAGATGGGCGTCCTTCTCTTTCAAAAATGAGCCCGCAAGTCACATACACTATCTAGCTTATTTTAGAAAGGGAAGGACGCCCATCTTCCGACACAAATCAGGAGATGGACGTCCTTCTCCCGAGGTCGACCAAATCGGCATAATCGAAAGCCGATTTTTTGTGTCCTCAACTGCTTTCCATCGCGGGGATGACCAAAGTTTACGGGGGGGTGTCAGCAGTGTACAGAAGGTGGGATGGGGGCATGGTTAAGAGATGGGTGTCCTCAGCCGATAATGGAAAAAATAAGGGCGTCCCTCACGAGCTTTTGGTCGACTTTACTTGGTCCCTTTTTTTTCATGACCAAGCCTCAAAAAGGTGCCTGAACTGACCAGATGACCACCAGATGGAATCAGGAATGACCTCCCCTTACTCTCCCAGTGGTCACCAACCCCCTCCTACCCTAAAAAAAATTTAAAAACATTTTTTTCCAGCCTCTATGCCAGCCTCAAATGTCATACCCAGCTCCATCACAGCAGTATGCAGGTCCCTGGAGCAGTTTTTAGTGGGTGCAGTGCACTTCAGGCAGGCGGACCCAGGCCCATCCCCCCCCCCACCTGTTACACTTGTGGTGGTAAATATGAGACCTCCAAAACCCACCGTACCCACATGTAGGTGCCCCCTTCATCCCTAATGGCTATGGTAGTGGTGGTACAGTTGTGGGGAGTGGGTTTTAGGGGGGGTTGGGGGGCTCAGCACCCAAGGTAAGGGAGCTATGCACCTGGGAGCAATTTGTGAACTCCACTGCAGTGCTCCCTAGGGTGCCTGGTTGGTGTCCTGGCATGTGAGGAGGACCAGTGCACTACGAATGCTGGCTCCTCCCACGACCAAAGGGCTTGCATTTGGTCATTTTTGAGATGGGCGTCCACGGTTTCCATTATGGTCGAGAACCGTGGATGACCATCTCTAAGGTCGACCATCTCAACATTTAGGTCGACCATCTCTTAGGTCGACCTAAATGTTAAGATTTGGACATCCTCGACTATATTATCGAAACGAAAGATGGACGTCCATCTTGTTTTGATAATATGGGTTTCCCTGCCCCTTCGCCGGAATGTCCTTCATGATGGACGCCCTTAGAAATGGTCTTCCCCGTTCGATTATGCCCCTCCACGTCATTGAAGAATCTAGGCTCCTTATATAATCTCAGTCCCTTAGGTACTCGTTGAATGTGGCAACATTCCACCAGTGCTGCTGAATGAAAATTATGTAGCTTTTGGATATCTGGCCAATCTATTGTAGATCCCTCCAATGTGGAGGCAATATGAGTTCACTGTGAGCACTAACAGTATTTATATACAGGAATTTAATGAAGGACATTAAATAAAATAGGGGTTTTATTGAAATGAAATATTAGATTTATGAAGAAACCATAACATTGATTTATCCTATGGATTACTTTTTAGAATTGATCAAGTGAAGGGTATAATGGCTGCAGGAGGGTAGTATTCAAAATTAGGAGTGACCTCAAAACAGATATCTCAGTATTAGCAGAGAACCGATTATTTGCATCGTCATTGGAGGGATCTACAATAGATTGGTCAGATATCCAAAAGCTACACAAGTTTATAATATATACTGGGGAGCATGGGATCAAAGCTTATAATTGGCTTGGCAAGAAAGAGTTTTGGTGAATTTTATTATGCATCTCATATGGGACATTCACTGGTGGAGAATGCTCTTTTGTTTGCCAAACAGGACTATTATATCCAGCTGACTAATTCTCTCGGATCAAACCCTCGACTTCTCTTCGCCACACTGAACTCTCTCCTCAAGGTGCCTCCATCTCCAACTCCCCCCTCACTATCTCCTCAGACCCTAGCTGAGTTCTTCCACGACAAGGTTCAGAAAATAAACCTCGAATTCTCAACCAAGCCACCCTCACCTATCTCTCCCCTTGTCCGTTCCCCTAACTCCCCAACCCCTCTGTCCTTTTCCTCCTTTCCCGAAATCACTGATGAGGAAACAACACATCTTCTCTCCTCCTCAAAACGAACTATTCGTTCCTCTGATCCCATTCCTACCCACCTTCTTAACACCATCTGTCCTACTCTCACCCCTTTTATCTGTAATATCCTCAATCTTTCACTTTCCACTGCGACTGTTCCTGATGCCTTCAAACATGCCGTGGTCACACCACTCCTTAAGAAGCCTTCACTTAACCCTACCTGTCCTTCCAACTATCGACCCATCTCCCTCCTCCCCTTCCTCTCCAAGATACTTGAACGTACCGTTCACCGCCGCTGTCTTGACTTTCTTTCATCTCAAGCTGTTCTTGACCCACTCCAATCTGGCTTTCACCCTCTTCATTCAACTGAATCTGCACTTACAAAAGTTTCCAACGACCTGTTACTGGCCAAAACCAAAGGTCTCTATTCTATCCTCATCCTTCTCAATCTATCGCTTTTGACACTGTTGATCACAGCTTACTCCTTGATACGTTGTCTTCACTTGGATTCCAGGGCTCTGTTCTTTCCTGGTTCTCCTCCTACCTCTCGCTTCGCACCTTTAGTGTACACTCTGGTAGATCCTCTTCCATTTCTATCTCACTACCAATCAGTGTACCTCAGGGTTGTGTTCTCGGTCCTCTCCTGTTCTCCATCTACACTTCTTCCCTTGGATCTCTGATATCGTCCCATGGCTTTCAATACCATCTCTATGCTGACTACTCCCAGATCTACCTCTCTACCCCCGAAATCTCAACCAGCATCCAGACCAATGTATCAGCCTGCCTATCTGATATCGCTGCCTGGATGTCTCAACGTCATCTGAAACTTAACATGGCCAAAACCGAGCTTCTCATCTTTCCCCCTAAACCCACCTCTCCTCTCTCCCCTTTCTCTATTTCTGTGGATGGCACTCTCATTCTCCCTGTCTCATCAGCTTGTAACCTTGGGGTCATCTTTGACTCCTCTCTCTCCTTCTCTGCTCACATTCAGCAGATTGCTCAAACCTGTCATTTCTTTCTCTATAACATCAGCAAAATCCGTCCCTTCCTCTCTGAGCACTCTACCAGAAACCTTATCCACACTCTTATCACCTCTCGCCTAGATTATTGCAGCCTGCTTCTCACCGGCCTCCCACTTAGCCATCTCTCTCCTCTTCAATCTGTCCAAAACTCTGCTGCGCAACTCATTTTCCACCAGAGTCGCTATGCTCACATTAGCCCTCTCCTCAAGTCACTTCACTGGCTTCCTATCTGTTTCCGCATTCAATACAAACTTCTCTTACTGACCTATAAGTGCATTCACTCTACCGCTCCCCAGTACCTCTCCACTCTTGTCTCTCGCTACACCCCCCTCAGGTACTCCATTCTGTGGATAAATCTCTCATGTCTGTCCCCTTCTCCTCTAATGCTAATTCCAGACTCCGTTCCTTTTATCTCGCTGCACCTCACGCCTGGAGTAGACTTCCTGAGCCTGTACGTCTAACCCTGTCTTTGGCCATTTTCAAATCCAGGCTAAAAGCCCACCTCCTTAACGCTGCTTTTGACTCCTAACCACTACTCACTTGCCCTGTACCCTTTTATCCCCACCTCTTTAATTCCCTTACGTCTTAGTTGTTCTGTCTGTTTCCCTGTCCTATTTAGATTGTGAGCTCTTTGAGCAGGGACTGTCTTTTCATGTATGGTGTACAGCGCTGTGTATGCCTTGTAGCGCTATAGAAGTGATAAGTAATAGTAGTAGTAGTAGAGATTGGGTATGTAGTGAACCCAACAAGGAATGTGAAGGTTTGGAACAACTCACCGTGAGGAACCAGACCCAGATAAGTGTTAACATTTTGAAACTGGAAATGGAACTGCGAGTAATTTATTTGGTCTCATTTAATGAATAGTGACTGAGTAGAGGTACCATGGTGCTGTGATGGTATGAACATATTTTACCCTTGATTAGGCAATAGTGGAGTGGAGGAGTGGCCTAGTGGTTAGGGTGGTGGACTTTGGTCCTGAGGAACTGAGTTTGATTCCTGGCACAGACAGCTCCTTGTGACTCTCGGCAAGTCACTTAACCCACCATTGCCTGCCGCATTGAGCCTGCCATGAGTGGGAAAGTGTAGGGTACAAATGTAACAAAAAAATATGAGTTCACTCTAAGCACTGACATTATTTAAATATAAGAATTTAGTGAAGGACATTAAATAAACAGGGTTTCTACTGAAATTTAAAAAAACTACTTAGAAATGAAACAGTGCATATGGAGGTTTCTGTTAAATTCAGGGTCAGGTGTCGGAGCTGCACATTCAGGCAGCTACTTAGTAATATATCATCATCTGGGCCTCTCCTCCCCTTCCCCCCACTTTAATTTAGATGTGCAAATGATAATAGTGTGATAGATCATCGTAAAGGGTTACAAGAGGTAGAGGCCTTGTACCTAGTGGATATGTTGAATACATCATTACAGAAAGGTGAGGTCCCTGCAGCTCTGAAACATGCTGCAGTTAAGCTTTTGCTATGGTGTAATAATTTAAGGGCTGAGAATCCAGTAAATTACTGGCTCATTTTGAATTCCTCAGTAGTTGCCAAAATTGTTGCGTCTGCTGTTATCAGTCAATTAAGGATTTTTTGGAAGAGCATCAAGGTTTTCACTCCAGCTTCAGCCTGGAGACAATTTTAAGTGTTCTGCTGGATGATATGAGGTGTTGGCTGTATCAGGGATGGTCGGAGATTCTGATCCTCTTTAATTTATTAGCTGCCTTTGCCACTATAGATTCTGAGTTTTTAATAGATAGACTGGACTCAAGTGGAGTTGGAGAAAAAGTTTTAAATTGTTTTAGTTCCTTCCTGAGTGATAGGTTTTTAACTTTTAGATCTGGAACCGGTCCTTCGTGCTCCAAACTCCACCCTCCTCCCCCCAGGCACTCATTAAACTATTATATAATTCGCATTAGAAGAAAGCATCCATGACACAAATTGGAAGTAAATAGGCTGCAGCTTTGTTTATTAAATATATCAGTTATAACTATAATAATAACCATAAACAAGCTCTTCACCTGAGCTTCTCCTCAGAAGTATTCAATCACCTCTGATAAAGTTCCTTTTTCCGCCCTGCTGTGGCAGCTAGTGCATAAGGATATGGCATGAACCTCCATGCCCCTCCTTTCCAGGTCACCTGACTCTCCAGCCACCTGCTCTTAGAGCCTTAAATTAATCACTCATCCCCCGATGAGCTAAAGTCCCATAACTCGGGTGTCCGCCTGCTGCAACATACCATTTACCCAGGGTTGAATCTCGCCCCCGCTGCTCCCCACCCATCACCAAGACCTCATCAATATGGAGGGCGGACAGGTAAGCCGCCTCCAAGGAGCAGGACAAAAGCTCTGCTACAAGGAGACAACCTGCTTCAATAAACTAGCCCCTGAGACCACTCCTCTGTCTAGCCACCCAGTCCTCTCAAGGCCTCCCCACGGGAAAACTTAAATTGAGTTGTGGCCATCCAATCCCTCGCTGGAGTCTCAGCCCCCTTCTTCTGCTTGTCCTCAAACTTGCTCCTCTCCTCCCCCCCCAATTGACCCACCCCTTCTCGCCTACTTGATGTCCCCTTATCCCCAGCCTCTCTACTATTATGGCTGCACAGTCGACCATCCAGCCCAAAGTTAAACTTGTCCTGCGAGATAAGCTCTTGGACTTAAACTTATGGTGGTGAATGGGAGTCAGTAATACAGAATCTTTCATGGGAGATGGAGTTCTATAGGAAAGTCCCTTTTGTGAAAAAAAATTCTGGTATTTTGATTTAAACCTTATTTTTATGCCGATGATGCTAATTTTTTCCCCAGTGAAGACAGCAGTGGCAGATCTAAAACAGGTACTGGAGAAATGTTTTTTGCACTGGAGTTATGGTTGAGATGAAATAAAATTAAATTTAGAAAAAATAGAAATTCTTTGGCCCTTTTTATCGCAGTCGGTAAAATGCCCCCCCCCCCCCCAAAGAAAATGGACACACAGTAAAATAAATCTTACCGGTGAGGAGCAATTACCTCTACCCATTGTGGTAAGGGCTCCCATGGTAACCCGGTGGTAACCAGGCAGTACGAGGTGATGCCTGATTACTGCCAGGTTAGCGCTGTGCTAGGGAAAAAATTCCATGGAGTGCTGGATATGGCATGTGCTCTAGCTGGAACTACCACCTGCAGCTACATTGGGCCGGCTGTAGTTCCATTTTAGCATGTAGTAAGCCCACTTTGGGCTTACTGCCACTTTGTAAAAGGCCCCCTATGTTAGAGACTTCTATTGCTGTGCTTAGTGAGGTAAAAAGTTTAGGGGTCCTTTCACAAAGGCGCACTAGCGGTTTTAGTGCACACTAATTGCTAGAGTACCATTTGGCATGTGCTTATGTTTAGCACGCACTAAAAACGCTAGCATGCCTTTATAAAAGGACCCCTTATCCTCTTCTCAAACTGCTCACTCTCCAGTTTCTGTGCCTTAACTCTTCCCCTCTCTGACCATCATCTGATAACTTTCACACTTAAACACCCTCTTCCCCAGTCCCGTCCAATCTTAACCAATACATTTAGGAATCTTCAGGCTATTGACCCTTCTACTCTGTCCTTCAGTGTTTCAAATCTCTTCTCTACGACTATGTTATCCAAGTCTGTCAATGAGGCTGTCTCTTCTTATAATACTAGTCTCTCCTCTGCTCTGGATACTCTCGCTCCTCCCATTCCCCGTTCTATAAAACGTACCAAACCCCAGCCTTGGCTGACCGCTACAATCCGCTACCTACGTTCCTGTGCCCGCTCTGCTGAATGCCTCTGGCTGAAATCCCGTGCCCATGCTGACTTCATACATTTCAAATTCTTGCTGACCTCCTTCCAGTCTGCTCTTTTACTTGCCAAATAGGACTATTACATCCAGTTGACAAATTCTCTTGGCTCAAACCCTCGATGTCTCTTTGCCACACTGAACTCTCTCCTCAAAGTGCCTTCACCTCCAACCCCCCTTTCACTTTTCCCCCAGACTCTGCCTGAGTTCTTTCATGATAAGGTTCACAAGATTAAACTTGAATTCTCAACCAGGTCACCTCCACCTCTCCTTCCCTTAGTCCATTCTCTCAACCCTCCAACCCCTGCCTCCTTTTCTTCCTTTTCTGAAATCACTGAAGAGGAAACTACACATCTTATTTCCTTCTCGAAACTAACTACCTGTTCCTCTGATCCTATTCCCACCCATCTACTTAACACTATCTCTCCTACTGTCATCCCTTTCATCTGTCATATCCTCAATCTTTCACTGTCCACTGCGACTGTTCCTGATGCCTTCAAACATTCCGTAGTCACACCACTCCTTAAAAAACCTTTATTGGACCCTACCCGTCCTTCCAACTATTGCCCCATTCTTCTCCTCCCTTTCCTATCCAAGATGCTTGAACGTGCTGTTCACCGCCGTTGCCTTGACTTTCTTTCATCTCAAGCTATTCTTGATCCACTTCAATCTGGCTTTCGTCCTCTTCATTCAACTGAAACAGCACTTGCTAAAGTCTCCAATGATCTGTTCCTGGCCAGATCCAAAGGTCTCTATCCTCATCCTTCTCGATCTATCTGCTGCTTTTGACACTGCTGATCACAGCCTACTCCTTGATACGCTGTCCTCACTTGGATTTCAGGGCTCTGTTCTTTCCTGGTTTTCTTCTTATCTCTCTCAGCATACCTTTAGTGTATACTCCTCTACTTCTATCCCACTGTCAGTTGGTGTACCTCTGGGATCTGTCCTGGGACCTCTTCTTTTCTCCATCTATACTTCTTCCCTTGGTACTCTGATCTCATCTCATGGTTTTCAGTATCATCTTTATGCTGATGACTCCCAGATCTACCTCTCCACACCAGAAATCTCAGCTGAAACCCAGGCCAACGTATCAGCCTGCCTGCCTGACATTGCTGCCTGGATGTCTCAGCAGCATCTGAAACTAAACATGACCAAGACTGAGCTTCTTATCTTTCCCCCTAAACCAACCTCTCCTCCTCCCCCATTCTCTATTTCTGTGGATAACACTCTCATCCTTCCTGTCTCATCAGCTCATAACCTTGGGGTCATCTTCGACTCCTCCCTCTCCTTCTCTGCACATATTCAGCAGACTGCTAAAACCTGTCGTTTCTTTCTCTATAATATCAGCAAAATTCACCCTTTTCTTTCTGAGCACACTACCAGAACCCTCATCCACATATCACCTCTCGCTTAGACTATTGCAACTTGCTTCTCACAGGTCTCCCACTTAGCCATCTGTCTCTCCTCCAGTGGCATACCAAGGGGGGGGGCGGTGGGGGTGGTCCGCCCCGGGTGCATGCCGCTGGGGGGGTGCCACGGCATGCGCCTGTCGGCTCCAAGTTCGCTAACTTCGCTCGTTCGCTGCAGCTCCCTCTGCCCCGGAACAGGTTACTTCCTGTTCTGGGGCAGAGGGAGCTGCAGCGAACGAGCGAAGTTAGTGAACTCGGAGCCGACAGGCACGCGCCGCGGCACCCCCCCCCCCAGCAGCATGCACCCGGGGGGGTGTCATTTCGCCAAGGGGGGGAGGTGTCATTTCGCAGGGGAGGGGTGTCATCCAGGCTAGGTACGCCACTGCTCTCCTCTTCAATCTGTTCAAAATTCTGCTGCATGACTAATATTACGCCAGTGTCGTTATGCTCATATTAGCCCTCTCCTCAAGTCACTTCACTGGCTTCCTATCCATTTCCGCATACAGTTCAAACTCCTCTTATTGACCTATAAGTGCATTCACTCTGCAGCTCCTCAGTACCTCTCCACTCTCATCTCTCCCTACATTCCTCCCCGGGAACTCCATTCACTGGGTAAATCTCTCTTATCTGCACCCTTCTCCTCCACTGCTAACTCCAGACTCCGTTCCTTTTATCTTGCTGCACTATATGCCTGGAATAGACTTCCTGAGCCGGTACATCAAGCTCCATCTCTGGCCGTCTTCAATCTAAGCTAAAAGCCCACCTTTTTGATGCTGCTTTTAACTCCTAACCCTTATTCACTTGTTCAGAACCCTTATTTTATCATCCTCACTCTAATATTCCCTTATCTCTAGTTTGTCCTGTTTGTCTGTCCTAATTAGATTGTAAGCTCTGTCGAGCAGGGACTGTCTCTTCATGTTCAAGTGTACAGCGCTGCGTACGTCTAGTAGCGCTTTAGAAATGATAAGTAGTAGTAGTAGTAGTTTTGCTAGGTTCATGATTGACAATGGAGACTCAGATTGGAGCTGTGATTTAAAAAAAAGAATGGTTAAAGCTTTAGACTGTATAACAATTGTGATCTTTTCTTTTCGACTTCAGACGTTAGTGCTGGTATGGTAGATCTGCTCTAGGTGCTGAGTGACTTATATAGAGTTGTATTATATACCTGACACTGAGAGTTTTTTTGTTTTTACTGAGATTACATTCTTTTTTTCTGATGCATATGGTTAACCTCAGTCCCGCTTTGGGTTCTGCTGTCAGCCATTTCTTTCCTTTTGTACATCCTGTTTCCTATCGCTCACTGTAGTTTGTTTGATTTTGTACTGCTGTGGCTTATCTGTATTGTTTCAATTCTGATTTGAGCTAGGTATGAAGTTTTATAATTGAACTACTGTAAACCGCATTGAACCCTGAAAAGGGAGACAGTGGTTAATAAGAATTATTTTGATTCGATCTGATTTTACCCCTTTCTCTTCCCATTCTTTCCTTTTTCCCCCCTCTTATGTTTTTATGTTCGCATTCTCCCTTCTCTTTTTAAATTTGGTATGTAAGCCATCCAGATATTGAGTTGATGGGTGGGATATTGGCCCTAAATAAACTCTCCCTGCTCTCCCTGTTTCTCACCTAACCCACCCCACTCTCTTCCTATGAAACTGTCATTGGAATGCTTTGGAGTTTCACTTATATATACTGTTATTTATCAACATTTGCTTATTTCTGATCTGAAGGTTACCTTTGAAAGCTAATCAAAAAAATGTATTAAGTTTGTCCAATAAAAAAAGGTATCATCTTATTTTCTTTTACATAGTAACATAGTAAATGATGGCAGATAAAGACCTGTATGTCTAGCCAGTCTGCCCAAGATAAACTCATTTTACCCGAGTTTGATTTGTCCTTGCCATTCTCAGGGCACAGACTGTAGAAGTCTGCCCAGCACTGTTCTTGTACTAAGTTCTGAAGCTAACGTTGAAACTCCTTAAAATATACACTCCAGCACATCCATATCTATTCGGTCATGATCAAGGCATAGACTGCAGAAGTCTGACCAGCACTGTTTTTGCTTCCCAATTACCGGTATTGCAACCCAATCTCCACTAAGGTTCTGTGGATCTATTCCTTCTAAACAGGATTCCTTTGTGTTCATCGCACGCATGTTTAAATTCTAGCGGGAGGGTATGCCATGTATCCTCCACCCTTTCCGTGAAAAAATACTTCCTGACATTACTTCTGAGTCTGCCCCCCTTCAACCTCAATTCATGTCTTCTACTGCCTTCCCGTCTCCGGAAAAGGTTTGTTTGCAGATTAATACCTTTCAAATGTAAGTGCAATCATTAAATTAGATGCCTACCACAGACCTGGTGTAACTGGGCACGCCTACATTTGGAAGTACCAATGCTGGTTTAGACAAGCATTCTATAATGGAATGTGGACACCCACATTCCAATATACAATAGGTTTTCACCGCACTGTGGGTCCCTTTTACTAATGAGAAGAGTTGGGGCTTGTGGTGAAGGGAGAGGAAGGGTAATGCAGATTGAGCTGGGAGTAAGTGCTTTTCTCTGTTTTATTTTATTTCTATTTATTACCCTTAAAAATGGACTAACATGGCTACCACCATTTACTCCAGGTAAGTTCATGAACTGCCCTGGCTCCACACTGACACTGTCCAGAAGTGGTCTGTAAGCATGTTCAGTGGTACTATCTGGATAGTGGCTCTGAATATTCTAGTCACTAGAATTTGTCCAGATAGCGAGTGCTATTACCCAGATAACTGCTTTTCGAATGTTGACCCCAGAATGAAAAACCAATGTAAAACAATGCATTTTCATGGCTTTTCTAATGAAGGAGGCTCTGGCTTCCAAAAGCTAATCAAAAATGTATTCTTAGTCCAATAGAAAGATGTCATCTTATTTTCTATTCTTTATTTTTATTTGTTATTCTGAATTTACGAAAATCATTTTCTAGAAGAACCTCAGTAGGTAGGACATTCTGTAACACTGGACCAGCGACTATCGTGGAATGACAAATGGTCTCTATTTGGGCCACTCGCTTCACACTTAAAACCACCAATAATTGCTGCCCCCTTGGATTGTAAGCCTTGGCTTGGTGAATACGTAGAGCATAATGATCAATGTCAGGTAGGGTGGGGCTAGGTTAGGTAAAACCTTGACTATCAAACATCTATTTCAAACCCAACACTCCAAAGAATGAGAAGCCATTTAAATGCATGTAGGTATCCTGAAAGAAGACTAGCAGCAGCATTCAAGACAACTTAGAGAACCCTTATGAAAAACTGTTATGCCAAGATAGTTAGAATTACAATTAACAACAGAGGATAATATCAATGCTTGTAGTACCACTCTCAAGACTCCAAGGGTCCCTTTTACTATGCCGCATAGGCACCTACACGTGCCCAATGTGTGCCAAATTGGCGTTACCGCCTGGTTACCACATGGTCCTTGCGGTAATTTCAATTTTGGCTCGCATCCGCTATGCGCATCTGAAAAATATTTTTTATTTTCTGGCACGTGTAGCGAATGTATGCCAAGTGGCATCTGACGCGCGTAGGTCATTACTGCCCAAATTCTTTACTGCTAGGTCTATGGCTGGTGGTAAGGTCTCAGACCCAAAATGGATGAGTGCCAATTTTCATTTTGCCATACATTCATTTTTGGCAAGAAAAAGGGCCTTTTTTACAGGTGAGCTGAAAAATTATTCTCCACGTGCCCAAAACCCGCGCCTACACTACCGCAGGACATTTTTCAGACAGCCTTTGTAAAAGGACCCCTTAGGCCCTTAAAGACATCTGAAAACCGACATTTAGACATCCATATTGTATGAACTTTCCAATCCCGATTTTCTAAAATCAGGATGTGGACCTGTAAAACTGCAGTATGATCTTATGGCAAGGAGATGTGATCTGGGCGTGTTTTTGGCGGGACTAAGGAGAGACCAAAATATAGACTCCAATTTCAGAAGGGGAAGGGGCACCTATGACGAAAAAGATGTTATTTAGATCTGGTACTTGGCACGACCAGGTTACAGAAAGGTGCTTTAATTGAGCAGCTGTCCATTGAAGGGATTAAAGCAAGTCACCCCTTTAATCCCACATTGGGTACTGTCCCCCTCCCTTTCCTGAATGTGGAAACTGTCAAGAATACCAGGCTCAGTGACAGCTTCAGGAACTATGCTACTAATTTTTTTTTTTTTTTGAAGAATGAGCAGAGGGAATCAGCAGCACAAACCAAATATCAGCAGAAATGCAATGTAGTGGGCCCAGATAGGAACAAGAAGCAGAGCCTTGGAATAGAGGAAACACATTTTATTATTGGATCCAAAATAACCTGTGTTTTGGCTAAATGCCTGCATCAGGGGTCCTATTGTAAAGGTTTCCTTAAGCAGCTCAGTCAGAAGAACATCCAAAGTAAAATGTCCTTTGGCACATTTCTCATAGGTTGCCTCTTGTTCCCATCTGGGTCCACTACAATGCATTTTTTAAATTAACTTCTTAATAGACCTTCATGTGGAGTGGAGGAGTATCTAATGGTTAGAGCAGGGGCCTAAGAAGCAGATGACCCTGGTTCCAATCCCACTTTGGTTCTTTGTGATTTTTTTTTTTTAATTGTGAGCCCTCCAGGGACATACAAATACCTACTGTATCGTAGCCTTTGGGCTTGAAGGAGGTACATAATAAACCTGAAAGCCCAAATGCTATTGAACCAGTGCACTTTCAGGTACAGTATGAATTCTTCTGTACTTGGAGGGCTCACAATAAAAAACAAAATCACAGAGCTGAAGTGGGATTTGAACCAGGGGGCAGGGGTCCTCTGTTCACAGCTTGCTGCTCTAGAGCTATTATGCAACTCATCCATAGTGGCATATTTAGACAGAAATATTTGGGGTGGTAAGATATGTATGAGGGGGGGCGGGGAAGTCAGTGACATTTCTGCACATCTACCCCTCTTTCTCCCCAGTTTTAAATTAGCATTATAATTGACAGCATCGTTCAACAAATTCTGCTGTATGGGAGTGAAATCTGGATTCTCTACAGGATTGGTCAGAATCTCAAGATAAACACCGAAGTTCCAGTTCTATATCACAAATTCCATAGTCCCCAGCAATGGAACTATCCCCCTTAGAACACATCATACAAAATTGTGATTTTCACCTCAGGAATAGATCACGCTCCTTTCAGTGCCAAACACTTTTATTAAGAGATATGAGACAGCAAAGAGCAGGGGCATAGCTGGACTTCGGCGGATGGGGGTCCAGAGCCCAAGGGTTGGCGGCGGGAGGGGGGTTGAGAGGGTCGTCGGCAGAGGGGTCCAGGGCCAAATCTACGGGGGCCCAGGCCCCCATGGCCCCACGTAGCTACGCCACTGGCAAAGGGAGTCAACAGACCCGAATACAAATGGTGAGAAACAACAGATTAGATTACCAAAAAGTCCAAATAAGCTGAACAAAAGTAAACCAGAAGGGAAGCATCATAAGGCAAATCGAATAGGCTATGCGATCTCCTACAGCCCTAAGCTATTCCAGATCTGCAGAATATCACGTGTATTAATCATTTGCCTCCCATACTGGGGTGAAATTTTTATTTTTTATTTAATAAATTTTATAACTTTTGTAAATAAATTATGCAATAAAATCAAAGGTTAGCGACCCACTACTTAACAACACTGCAATTGGATCGCTAACCTTTGATTTTATTGCACAATGTATTTACAAAAGTTATTTTGAAATTTAACCAACAAAAATGTGGTGTAAATCCCACAGTGGCATAGCTACGTGGGGCCTGGGGGCCTGGGCCCCCGTAGATTTGGCCCTGGACCCCCCTGCCGATGACCCGCCCGACTCCCCCCTGCCGCCACCAACCCGCAGTCGCCATTGCCTGCCTTTGAGGGTGGGGGACCCCAACCCCTGCCAGCCGAGGTCCTCTTCTTCTCACAAAAGGCTTCCTTCTGTTTCAGGACATCAGAAACAGAAGGAAGCAAAGGTATGCGACCCCGGGTTGGCGGCAGGAGGGGGGTCAAGAGGGTCGGCGACGGGAGGGGGGCAAAGTCGGCGATGGCGGGGGGGTCGGCGGCGGGGGGGCAAAGTCGGCAATGGCAGGGAGGTGGTTAGCGGTGCCGGGGGGGGGGGGCTAAAATGTGCCCCCTCACCTTGGGGTCTGGACCCCCCCTCCTGCCGAAGTCTGGCTATGCCCCTGAAATCCCAGTGTGTAGATTTAGGCGCACTGGGCCATATTCTATAACTAGGCGCATACATTTTGAAAAACATACGAAATGCCCATTTCCCCACCCATAACCATGCCCCTTTTTACCTGCGCATATTAGAAGTTAGG
Source organism: Microcaecilia unicolor (assembly GCF_901765095.1). NCBI lineage: Eukaryota > Metazoa > Chordata > Amphibia > Gymnophiona > Siphonopidae > Microcaecilia > Microcaecilia unicolor. Next base: position 95,796,797 of record NC_044039.1, read on the forward strand.
CGCACATTGTTACAGAATACACTTAGCGAATTGAGCGTCTAAATTCTAATCAGTGCCAATTAGTGCTCATTATTGCTTGTTAAGTGCTGTTATCAGTGCTCATTAGTTGTTATGCTTGTTAAATTGCATGCATTGTTATAGAACCCATGCCAATTTCAGCACCGATCTCTGGATGCACTATATAGAATCCGGAGGTCTTCACCTAATTTGGGGATTTACACCAGGTTTTAGTTGACGTAATTGACCATGACTAAATTTAGTCACGTGGGCAGCGCTCGGTATATTCTATATACCACGTGGAAATTTAAGCCTATTCTATAAAATTTAGGCGTAGTTTAGAGAATACGCCTAGGTGTATTTTTTTACCCATGCAGAATTTTCAGGCGCCATATATAGAGTCTAGCTCTGTATGCTAGCAGAATTCTTCACAATATAATGCTTCTGTGTCATTAATATACAGGAGGTGAGCCTCTTTCAAATGAAGAAAAACTCTGGAATGAGAGGGCATAGGATGAAGTTAAGAGGTTATAGGCTCGGGGGGGGGGGGGGGGTGGGGGGGGGAAGGGAAATGGGACTTGATATACTGCCTTTCTGAAATTTTTGCTACTACATTCAAAGCAGGTTACATTTATTCAGGTACTTATTTTGTAGCAGGAGCAATGGAGGCTTAAGTGACTTACCCAGAGTCATAAGGAGTTGCAGTGGGAATTGAACTCAGTTCCCCAGGATCAAAGTCCACTGCACTAACCACTAAGCTACTCCTCCACAAGGAAACACTTGTTCACAGAAAGGGTTGTGGATGTGTGGTATTGCCTCCTGGTGGAGGTAGTGGAGACGAGGAATGTGTCTGAGTTTAAGAAAGCGTGGGACAGGCATGTGGGATTTCTTAGGGAAAGGAGGAGTTAGTGATTGCTGTGGATGGGCAGACTGGATGGGCCATTTAGCTCTTATCTGCCGTTATGTTTCTATGGGGCCCTTTTACTAAGCCACGTAAGCATCTACGAATGCCCAACATGAGCCAAAATGGAGTTACTGCATGGCTACCATGTGACTCTTGTGATAATTTCATTTTTGCCGAGCGTCTGATATGTGCGGTTGAAAAATCATTTTTATTTTCTGCCACGTGTATCGGACGTGCGCCAAGTGGCATTTGGCATGCGTAGCTCACTACCGCCCAGTTACCGCGTGAGACTTTACCGCTAGGTCAATGGTTGGTGGTAGGGTCTCAGACCCAAAATGGACACGTGGCAATATCCATTTTGCTGCATGTCCATTTTCGGCAAAAATTTTAAAAAAGGCCTTTTTACAAGTGCTCTGAAAAATGATTCTGCACATGCCCAAAACCCACGCCTACACTACCGCAGGCCATTTTTCAGTTCACCTTAGTAAAAGGACCCCTTACTTTTTAATACAATACAATTTAATATTGTGTACCGCATATACTGAAAGGTTTAATGTGGTTAACAATCAAGAGAGCCAAACAAACTTCAGGAATCACACATAAGATTATAAATGTTTAAGATAGAGTTAATATTGATAGTGAATTCCACGTTTGCACAACTAAATAATGTAAAGTAACATGATAAGCTTTCTTTGAGCCATAGGACTTTGGACTAGGAAAAGAACCTGTAGATTCACAAATTTTCTTGTTAGAAGAAAATAAAATACAGTTTGAAAAGGATGGAGCTAAACCCATCAAAAATCTATAGGCCATAATACAAAGCTTAAACTCTATTCGAGCAGTGCCTGGAAGCCAGTGCAAAGATCTCAATAATGGTGTAATTCTATCAGATAAATGTGCTGAAAAGATTAGCCTGGCAGCTGTATTTTGTACAGTCTGTAATCTAGTCAGTTGCACATACAGAACACGGTCAGATCCTTTACTGATACAGAATTGGGAGCCACAAGAAAACATGCAGACAATAACTGAAGTAGATCATCCCAAAAAGACAGACTCTATAATCAGTAAAAGAGAAACAGAAATGTATTTTGTCCTGTTCTTTGCTTGAGATTGGAAAAGTTCTATGTTTTTACTGAGATTATACCAAAATCAACTTTTTTTTATATGGCAGGTTCCTGGGGAAATGCTCTTTTTTTTTGCTTTGCATTCATTCTTAGAGGAGGAGCTATGGGGATTTCTGATGCAAAATATATGTTTAAATTAACAGCTTGATAGTCCAGTGTGCAGTGTTAGGGGTTGGTATTTTTTATATTAGATTCCTTAGGCTACATATTTAAACTGCTGCTTCAAAAGTATGTACCTGTTTTATTGATATAGCTTATTAAGGTGTTTATATTTATTATAAAGCAACATTGAAGGATATGTACCATTGTGGTATTTATTTTGCAGGATACTGTGATGTGTGTTGAGATGTTGATCAGACTCAACTCTACTGTAATGGCAAAGTTTGTTATGAGATAACGCATATTTATTTTAAAATGTCAGTGTTTCCAAAGGGTTCCTTTTACAAAGCCATGATAGTGATTCCCATATGGTAAATGTGACGAAGCTCATAGGAATTGAATGGGCTTCAATTTGCCACACTGTGAATCACTACCGTGGCTTTGTAAAAGGAGCCCAGAATTTCCATAAGTGTGTATGAGGTTTATGCTTGGTGCTGGATAGACTGTTTACTTAGAAATCTGTCATCAAGTGCATGCGAAGGCATCGTTTAGGAGTATACCAAGCACTACTTTGCAGGGCCAATCCTAGGGTCTCTGGCGCCCCCTGCAGACTACGAGTTGGCGCCCGCGCGCCCCCCCCCCCAGCATCTCCTTTCTCTCTTCTGCTTCGCCCCCATCTCCCACCATACCGCGCCGCCCTTGGTACTTTAAATCTTTAATTTACCTCTGTTCTAGCAGCTGCATCATTTGAAAGCCCTGTCCCGTCTCTAGCCTTCCCTCCCTTCGTGAGTTCATTCTGCAGTCCCGCCCTCAAGGAAATGACATCAGAAGGACGGGACTGCAGAACGAACTCACAAAGGGAGAGAAGGCTAGAGACGGGGCAGGGCTTTCAAATGATGCGGCTGCTGGAACGGAGGTAAATTAAAGATTTAAAGCACCAAGGGCGGCGCGGTATGGCGGCACAACACTGCAGGGGCGCCCTTTAAGGCAGGCGCCCTCCTGTGGTGCTTACCCCGCTTACCGGGTTTGACCGGCCCTGCTACTTTGGAATGCCCTCCCGCGGGAGGTGGAGGAGATGAAAACGGCAATGGAATTTAAAAATGCGTGGGATAAACATAAAGGAATCCTGTTCAGAAGGAATGGATCCTCAGAAGCTTAGCGGAGATTGGGTGGCAGAGTCAGTGGTGGGAGGCGGGGCTAGTGGTTGGGAGGCGGGGCTAGTGCTGGGCAGACTTATGGTCTGTGCCCTGAAAATGGCAGATACAAATCAAGGTCAGGTATACACATAAAGTAGCACATATGAGTTTATCTTGTCGGGCAGACTGGATGGACCATACAGGTCTTTCTCTGCCATCATCTACTATGTTACTGGCACGTTACTCAACCTATATGCCTAGTGCCCCCTGTTTTAATTTCCCCCTCTTGGACCTCTTTCTGACTCCAGATCACACGGGGGACTAAAGATACCTATTTTACCTAACAGGTTCTGTATGGTTTCTCCAACCTCCATTGTCACCCAATCACAAGGAGGTCTGCTCTGGGTTTGCATTAGGGGCTGTAATCGAATTCTAATTCCCATAACTACTGCTTTCTGTCTTCCTGGATCTAGGTATACTCTGGGCTATTTATGTTCCCAGATAATGCCTAATAAAAATCTGTCTAAGTTTCTCCAGAGACTGAGTGTATGTGATCTGCCTTGTAAACTAAATGTAAGGTAAAGAGAAGATAGAATAAAGACAGAGATAGGTTTAAATAGATAGATACATTTTATTTCTTACCCAAAGACAAGTCTTCAAGTTGGTACAAATACAGACATCAGACTTTAATCAGGTACATTCAGCAGATAGATTCTGGGTACAACCGGACAGAGCTTCGCCGTCTGAGATAAGCGTTGGGGCAGATACCAAAGCTATGGCAAATTGTCCCCTCTTTTATACACAAACTCTCCATAGAAGTCAATGGTGAGATACCTAGCTCTCAATTTCTGAGATGATACTTTCCCATGCAGTCTTATCAGCATGTTTTGAGAAGCTTTGAGATAACAGTTCCACATCTGTCTGTGTCGCAATACTTTTCACACCATCTTAAGAACCCTGTATAACCTCTGTAGCCTTCTATACAAAACTAATAGACTCCATTTTGTTCATCTGATTTAAAGTGACAGTTGTACCTGTTTGTGTCAGAACTCATGGTTCAGACCTGCTTTTTACAGATATTTGGCCTAGTCAGAACTTTAGTTATTTTAGGCTTCATAGCCTTGGCCCTCACTATTCCAGTGGTAGATCCAAAGCTAGACCATATATTAACATTCCTCATGTTAAGTCTGGACCCCCCCCCCCCCCCAAAAAAAAAAAATGTCAAGTCTGGCTACGTCACTGCCTGGCACTGACTTTTTCAGTAGATAAGTGTTGCCATACTGGGACAGACCAAAGGTCCATCAAGCACAGCATCCTGTTTCCAACAGATCGGTTCTCTATCTCTATATCCATCCATATATCATTTTTACCCCTTTATTCTCCCTTTCTCTCAGCTTCTAGTCTTTAGTCTCCTTCTTTTCACCTCTCATCTACCTACTGGCTTCTCTCATCTCTCTCTTATCCCTTCTCTAGCCATCCTATTGCCCCCTCGGTCTTTCTCCTTCTCAAATGTGCTATCCCTCTTACCACTCCTTAGTCCCCCATCCTCTGTCCTCACTCTCAGTCCTCATCTACCCTCTACGGCCTCTCATCCCCACACCAGCCCCAACTCCACCATCTTTCCTCCCTTCCCCTTTCTCCAGGTTATTCTATCTCTAACCTTCTACCCATCTCCTATTGCTTCGCATTGACCGTATTAACTCCACTTCCACCCCTACTCTCACTCAACCCCTTCAGAGACCTATCTCCTTCCTCTCTCATACCCTTTCCCAGTACCCCATCCTGGCCCCGGAAACACTTGCAGACCACAGATAGCCCCTGTTAAAATACAGGATAAGCAAACATAAACTAAAAGTACTATTGTAGCCAAAAATTAAACTGAAACCTGAGATGCCAGACTCTGCATGCACTGCAAAACCAGAGAAACAGAAAGAAATACACTGCAAAACCAGAGAAATAGAAAGAAATGCATTTCCTCTTGTACAGTGCAAAATAATGCTGGCAGATGTAAATTCAATCACCAAACTGAAAATAAAATTATTTTTTCTACCTTTGCTGTCTGGTGGTTTTATGTTTTTAATCATCTTGTTCCCAGTCTCTGGTTCTGCTTCCCTCTTTCTGTGTCCTTACCTCTATTTTCAGGGCCTCTTATCGACTTGTCTTTTCTTTTCTCACCTCCTGTTTTCTTCATTTTCTGCCCTATATCCATCTTTAGCACTGATCTTTCACAATCAGTGTTCTTTCATTTTTCCACCTCCTTCTAAAATCTTTCTATCTAGTTTTCCACTTATTTGCTTCTCTTACAGCCCCTCCCCCTTACCTTTCATCCATGGGCAGCATCCCCCCCCCCTTCCTTATCTACTCTTTCATTCATGTGTGGCATTTCCCCCTCTTCCTTATCTTCTTTTCCATCCATGAGCAGTATTCCCCCCCCCTTCTCCCAGAAGACCTTGCACCAGGTTTGAAATTTTAAACCTGTCCACAATAGAACAGTCCACAGGTATTTTTAACCAGAAGACCTTGCATCAGCTTTCAAATCAAAATCACGCAGGTATTTCTGCTTTGAAACTTGCTGCCTGTGACCACAGAGCATCCCAGAGGAACACAACGGGTTTGAAAGTTGTGCCAGCACAGAGTAATAGCACAAAGCATCCCCAGACATTTGTGCCAGCTTTTCTGCAGGTGTTTGTTTTCGTGCATTTTTCTCTCTGACCTAACCATACCCCTTTGGAGAATATCTCCTCTTACAGCACTAATAGCATGCATGAGGTGAAATAATGCACATATTTTAAGGGGGGTGTGTGTGTGTGTGGGGGGGGGGGGGGGATCCTATAAAACTTCTTCCATATGTAAAGCCCATTTCACACAGGAAACTTCATCTAAGATTTTGGGGTTTATATTAGATTTGCAATTGACAACGGAAAGTCAGATCAACAATGTAAGCAGCAGGAGGATATTTTTAAAGTTAAGACAACTTAGGGCCATCAGATCAACCTTTTCCCCTGCTCCGTTCAGAAAATTGGTTCAGGCTATTAGTTTACCACATATAGTTTACTGTAGTTCTCTGTTTATATGTTGGTATTCATTAGACTCTTCAGGTGAGATTACAATTTTTGAAGAATTGGGCAGCTAGATTGATTTTTGGCTGTAAAACATTTCAGCGTGTTACTCTTTTGTTAAGAGATCTGCACTGGCTGCCAATTAGGGCTAGAATAGATTTTAAAGTCGTTTGCTTAATTTCTAACATTTTTTATGGCTGCTGTCCATTGGATCATATATTTTTAGTGTCTTTTTCAACATCTCATCGATCCTCTCGATCTAACTATTCCTTGAGTTTAAGTCTTCCAGAGGTTAATAAGATTTGTTATAAATATTTCTATGATAGCTCTTTTAGTTGTTTCTCAGTTAAGTTGTGGAAACATGATTCTAATTCAAGTCCAACGTATAGAAGATTATTATCAGTTTAGACAAGCCTTGAAAACTTTCTTATATGAGAAATACCTAGATCCATAAAAATTCTAAACTGTGATTGATTTTTTATTGTAACCTGCTATGATTCCAGTTGGAAATTTGCTGAATATAAAAACTGGGAATGGAATGGAAGGAAAAGCGAATGCTACATACCTGTAGAAGGTATTCTCCGAGGACAGCAGGCTGATTGTTCTCACTGATGGGTGACGTCCACGGCAGCCCCTCCAATCGGAAACTTCACTAGCAAAGTCCTTTGCTAGCCCTCGCGCGCCCGCGCGCACCGCGCATGCGCGGCCGTCTTCCCGCCCGAAACCGGCTCGAGCCGGCCAGTCCAGTATGTAGCAAGACAATACACTTCAAGGGAAGACACAACTCCAAAGGGGAGGCGGGCGGGTTGGTGAGAACAATCAGCCTGCTGTCCTCGGAGAATACCTTCTACAGGTATGTAGCATTCGCTTTCTCCGAGGACAAGCAGGCTGCTTGTTCTCACTGATGGGGTATCCCTAGCCCCCAGGCTCACTCAAAACAACAACCATGGTCAATTGGGCCTCGCAACGGCGAGGACATAACAGAGATTGACCTAAAAAATTTACCAACTAACTGGGAGTGTAGCCTGGAACAGAACAAACAGGGCCCTCGGGGGGTGGAGTTGGATCCTAAAGCCCAAACAGGTTCTGAAGAACTGACTGCCCGAACCGACTGTCGCGTCGGGTATCCTGCTGCAGGCAGTAATGGGATGTGAATGTGTGGACAGAAGCCCACGTCGCAGCTTTGCAAATTTCTTCAATGGAGGCTGACTTCAAGTGGGCTACCGACGCAGCCATGGCTCTAACATTATGAGCCGTGACATGACCCTCAAGAGCCAGCCCCGCCTGGGCGTAAGTGAAGGAAATGCAATCTGCTAGCCAATTGGATATGGTGCGTTTCCCTACAGCCACTCCCCTCCTATTGGGATCAAAAGAAACAAACAATTGGGCGGACTGTCTGTGGGGCTGTGTCCGCTCCAGGTAGAAGGCCAATGCTCTCTTGCAGTCCAATGTGTGCAGCTGACGTTCAGCAGGGCAGGAATGAGGACGGGGAAAGAATGTTGGCAAGACAATTGACTGGTTCAGATGGAACTCCGACACGACCTTTGGCAGGAACTTAGGGTGAGTGCGGAGGACTACTCTGTTGTGATGAAATTTAGTGTAAGGGGCCTGGGCTACCAGGGCCTGCAGCTCACTGACTCTACGAGCCGAAGTAACTGCCACCAAGAAAATGACCTTCCAGGTCAAGTACTTCGGATGGCATGAATCCAGTGGCTCAAAAGGAGGTTTCATCAGCTGGGTGAGAACGACATTGAGATCCCATGACACTGTAGGAGGCTTGACAGGGGGCTTTGACAAAAGCAAACCTCTCATGAAGCGAACAACTAAAGGCTGTCCTGAGATCGGCTTACCTTCCACTTGGTAATGGTATGCACTGATTGCACTAAGGTGAACTCTTACGGAGTTGGTCTTCAGACCAGACTCAGACAAGTGCAGAAGGTATTCAAGCAGGGTCTGTGTAGGACAAGAGCGAGGATCTAGGGCCTTGCTGTCACACCAGACGGCAAACCTCCTCCAATGAAAGAAGTAACTTCTCTTGGTGGAGTCTTTCCTGGAAGCAAGCAAGATGCGGGAGACACCCTCTGGCAGACCCAAAGAGGCAAAGTCTACGCCCTCAACATCCAGGCCGTGAGAGCCAGGGACTGGAGGTTGGGATGCAGAAGAGCCCCCTCGTCCTGCGTGATGAGGGTCGGAAAACACTCCAATCTCCACGGTTCTTCGGAGGATAACTCCAGAAGAAGGGGGAACCAGATCTGACGCGGCCAAAAAGGAGCAATCAGAATCATGGTGCCTCGGTCTTGCTTGAGTTTCAACAAAGTCTTCCCCACCAGAGGGATGGGAGGATAAGCATACAGGAGGCCCTCCCCCCAATCCAGGAGGAAGGCATCCGACGCCAGTCTGCCGTGGGCCTGAAGCCTGGAACAGAACTGAGGGACCTTGTGGTTCACTTGAGATGCGAAGAGATCCACCAGGGGGGTGCCCCACGCCTGGAAGATCTGTCGCCCTACACGGGAATTGAGCGACCACTCGTGAGGTTGCATAATCCTGCTCAACCTGTCGGCCAGACTGTTGTTTACGCCTGCCAGATATGTGGCTTGGAGCACCATGCCTTGACGGCGAGCCCAGAGCCACATGCTGACGGCTTCCTGACACAGGGGGCGAGATCCGGTGCCCCCCTGCTTGTTGACATAGTACATGGCAACCTGATTGTCTGTCTGAATTTGGATAATTTGGTGGGACAGCCGATCTCTGAAAGCCTTCAGAGCGTTCCAGATCGCTCGCAACTCCAGAAGATTGATCTGTAGATCGCTTTCTTGGAGGGACCACCTTCCTTGGGTGTGAAGCCCATCGACATGAGCTCCCCATCCCAGGAGAGACGCATCCGTGGTCAGCACTTTTTGTGGCTGAGGAATTTGGAAGGGACGTCCCAGAGTCAAATTGGAGCAAATCGTCCACCAATACAGGGATTCGAGAAAACTCGTGGACAGGTGGATCACGTCCTCTAGACCCCCAGCGGCCTGATACCACTGGGAGGCTAGGGTCCATTGAGCAGATCTCATGTGAAGGCGGGCCATGGGAGTCACATGAACTGTGGAGGCCATGTGGCCCAGCAATCTCAACATCTGCCGAGCTGTGATCTGCTGGGACGCTCGCACCCGCGAGACGAGGGACAACAAGTTGTTGGCTCTCGCCTCTGGGAGATAGGCGCGAGCCGTCCGAGAATCCAGCAGGGCTCCGATGAATTCGAGTTTCTGCACTGGGAGAAGATGGGACTTTGGGTAATTTATCACAAACCCCAGTAGCTCCAGGAGGCGAATAGTCATCTGCATGGACTGCAGGGCTCCTGCCTCGGATGTGTTCTTCACCAGCCAATCGTCGAGATATGGGAACACGTGCACCCCCAGCCTGCGAAGCGCCGCTGCTACCACAGCTAGGCACTTTGTGAACACCCTGGGCGCAGAGGCGAGCCCAAAGGGTAGCACACAGTACTGGAAGTGGCGTGTGCCCAGCTGAAATCGCAGATACTGTCTGTGAGCTGGCAGTATCGGGATGTGTGTGTAGGCATCCTTCAAGTCCAGAGAGCATAGCCAATCGTTTTGCTGAATCATGGGGAGAAGGGTGCCCAGGGAAAGCATCCTGAACTTTTCTTTTACGAGATATTTGTTCAGGGCCCTTAGGTCTAGGATGGGACGCATCCCCCCTGTTTTCTTTTCCACAAGGAAGTACCTGGAATAGAATCCCAGCCCTTCTTGCCCGGATGGCACGGGCTCGACCGCATTGGCGCTGAGAAGGGCGGAGAGTTCCTCTGCAAGTACCTTCTTGTGCTGGAAGCTGTAAGACTGAGCTCCCGGTGGACAATTTGGAGGTTTTAAGGCCAAATTGAGGGTGTATCCCTGCCGGACTATTTGCAGAACCCACTGGTCGGAGGTTATGAGAGGCCACCTTTGGTGAAAAGCTTTCAACCTCCCCCCGACTGGCAGGTCGCCCGGCACGGACACTTGGATGTCGGCTATGCTCTGCTGGAGCCAGTCAAAAGCTCGCCCCTTGCTTTTGCTGGGGAGCCGCGGGGCCTTGCTGAGGCGCACGCTGCTGACGAGAGCGAGCGTGCTGGGGCTTAGCCTGAGCCACAGGCTGTCGGGAAGGAGGATTGTACCTACGCTTGCCAGAAGTATAGGGAACAGTCTTCCTTCCCCCGAAAAATCGTCTACCTGTAGAGGTAGAAGCTGAAGGCTGCCGGCGGGCGAACTTGTCGAATGCGGTGTCCCGCTGGTGGAGAGTCTCTACCACCTGTTCGACTTTTTCGCCAAAAATGTTGTCCGCACGGCAAGGCGAGTCCGCAATCCGCTGCTGGAGTCTATTCTCCATGTCGGCGGCACGCAGCCATGAGAGCCTGCGCATCACCACACCTTGAGCAGCGGCCCTGGACGCAACATCAAAAGTGTCATAAACTCCTCTGGCCAGGAATTTTCTGCACGCCTTCAGCTGCCTGACCACCTCCTGAAAAGGCTTGGCTTGCTCGGGGGGAAGAGCATCAACCAAGCCCGCCAACTGCCGCACATTGTTCCGCATGTGGATGCTCGTGTAGAGCTGGTAAGACTGGATCTTGGACACGAGCATAGAGGAATGGTAGGCCTTCCTCCCAAAGGAGTCTAAGGTTCTAGCGTCTTTGCCCGGGGGCGCCGAAGCATGTTCCCTAGAACTCTTAGCCTTCTTTAGGGCCAGATCCACAACTCCAGAATCATGAGGCAACTGCGTGCGCATCAGCTCTGGGTCCCCATGGATCCGGTACTGGGACTCGATCTTCTTGGGGATGTGGGGATTACTTAATGGCTTGGTCCAGTTCGCAAGCAATGTCTTTTTCAGGACATGGTGCAAGGGAACAGTGGACGCTTCCTTAGGTGGAGAAGGATAGTCCAGGAGCTCAAACATTTCAGCCCTGGGCTCGTCCTCCACAACCACCGGGAAGGGGATGGCCGTAGACATCTCCCGGACAAAGGAGGCAAAGGACAGACTCTCGGGAGGAGAAAGCTGTCTCTCAGGAGAGGGAGTGGGATCAGACGGAAGACCCTCAGACTCCTCGTCAGAGAAATATCTGGGATCTTCCTCTTCCTCCCACGAGGCCTCACCCTCGGTGTCAGACACAAGTTCACGGACCTGTGTCTGCAACCTCGCCCTGCTCGACTCTGTGGAGCCACGTCCACGATGGGGGCGTCGAGAGGTAGACTCCCTGGCCCGCATCGGCGAAGCTCCCTCCGCCGACGTAGTCGGGGAGCCTTCCTGGGAGGTGGCCGCGGTCGGCACCGCACGCGGTACCGACGTTGGGGACCTCAACCTGGGCGATGGGCCAGCCGGCGCCACGCTCGACGGTACCGGAGGCGCAAGCACCGCCGGTACCGGAGGGGTAGGGCGCAACAGCTCTCCCAGAATCTCTGGGAGAACGGCCCGGAGGCTCTCGTTTAGAGTGGCTGCGGAGAAAGGCTGAGAGGTCGATGCAGGCGTCGACGTCAGAACCTGTTCCGGGCGTGGAGGCTGTTCCGGGCTGTCCAGAGCGGAGCGCATCGACACCTCCTGAACAGAGGGTGAGCGGTCCTCTCGGTGCCGATGCCTGCTGGGTGCCGAATCCCTCGGCGACCCAGAGCTCTCGGTGCCGACACGGGGAGGAGACCGGTGTCGATGCTTCTTCGATTTCTTCCGAAGCATGTCACCGGAGCTCCCCGGCACCGACGAGGAGGACGTCGAATCCATCCGTCGCTTCCTCGGGGCCGAGACTGAAGAAGGTCGATCTCGGGGGGGCTGTACCGCAGGAGCCCTCAGGGTAGGAGGAGACCCACCCGAGGGTTCACCGCCACCAGCAGGGGAATGGACAGCCCTCACCTGCACTCCACCCGATGCACCACCGTCCGACGACATCAGCAGACGAGGTCCTGGTACCACCGACGTCGATGCAGCTATCCGATGTCTCGGCGCCGATGCAGAGGCCCGATGCCTCGATGCACTCGATGCAGGGGCGGCCGAGGAAGATGGTCTGGACGCTGACGACGTCGATGCACTCGAAGATCCCGGTGCCGATGCCGACGAAGAGCCCGAGAACAACACGTTCCACTGGGCTAGTCTCGCTACCTGAGTCCGCCTTTGAAGCAGGGAACACAGACTACAGTTCTGAGGGCGGTGCTCGGCCCCCCAGACACTGAAGACACGACGAGTGTCGATCAGTGAGCGAGATAACCCGGGCGCACTGGGTGCACTTCTTGAAGCCGCTGGAAGGCTTCGATGTCATGGGCGGAAAAATCACGCCGGCGAAATCAAAAGCCGAAATGGCGAAATTTGGAGCACCAAAATTTAGAGGGAGAAAAAAATCTCGACCGAGGCCGAAAAGAGGCCTACCCCGACGACGAAAGAAAACTTACCGGGGCAAAAAAGCTAGAAGTACGGGGAGGATTTACACGAAACCCGGCGAGGGGTTTCCGGAGCACTTCCCGACTAGGACAAAGCTTTCCCGAAGGAAAAAAACACGTTCAAAACAAATTGGACGCGCGAGGTCGACTTTCCGGGGCTCGACACGGCGAAAACACGACCGTACCGAGTGCGGACAAAAGAAGACTGGCCGGCTCGAGCCGGTTTCGGGCGGGAAGACGGCCGCGCATGCGCGGTGCGCGCGGGCGCGCGAGGGCTAGCAAAGGACTTTGCTAGTGAAGTTTCCGATTGGAGGGGCTGCCGTGGACGTCACCCATCAGTGAGAACAAGCAGCCTGCTTGTCCTCGGAGAATGTCTTTTATAAAATTGCATGACCGCATATGTGCTTAAGAGTACACACATGGAAACTGTACACCTACATTTACACAATCTGCAAGTAGGCATTCCCAGGGTGCATGGTAAGTGGCGATGAGGCAGAGTTGTAATATATGTCTGTATTTTATATAAGTGGAAAAAATCGATACTAGAGTGAGCCCTTGTATCTTACATGTGTAGGAGGGAAAGAAAGGGAAAAGCCTCAGAGGTCCATGGTAAATACAACACCCTATCACACCGTCCGTGGAACGCTCTTTGTATGCTTGTTTAAAGCTTACTCTGGGCTGTTCACACTGTGGAATGCACTACCAACACACTTGAAAACGATCAACGAACTAACTAACTTCTGCAAATCTCTCAAAACTTCTCTCTTTAACAAGGCCTACCACAATAACCCATAACGAACTATAACACAACACCCACCCACCTTTATTCAGAATGTCTCGTTCTATAACTGCTTGACCAGATCCACTTATTTTACGTGATTTCTTTGTACCACCAATTGTATTCTTTACCCTGGTATGGCGATGCCATAACAGGTCTTTGTAAGCCACATTGAGCCTGCAAATAGGTGGGAAAATGTGGGATACAAGTGCAATAAATAATAAAATAATAATAAATAAAAAATAATAATAACCTCTATCTATCATTGGCAAAAACCCTTTCATCTGCTTCCATCCATTACTACACTTTATTTAACCCAACAAATATTTTATGTTTTTTTCTTCTTTTATATATACCAATAAAATATACTTCATAAAACTTGCAGAAACACTTATAGTGCTTTAACTGTTTGCTGCCGTTATTCTTCGAGCCTGAAGCACTATATCCCTGATGAAACCAGTGGGTGAAATGGGCCCCATTGGGTACAGATAAGTGATCTGCAAGTTTTATGAAGTTTTATTGGTATATATAAAAGAACAAAAAAAAACCATAAAATATTTGTTGGTTAAATAAAGTGTAGTAATAGATGGAAGCAGACGAAAGGGTTTTTGCCGATGATAGATAAAGGTTCAGTGTGAACAGCCCAGAGTAAGGTTTAAACTAGCATACAAAGAGCGTTCCATGGACCGGTCTGATGGGGTGTTGTATTAACCACGGACCTCTGAGGTGTTTCCCTTTCTTTCCCTCCTAGAATGGGTGGCAGAGCTGGTGGTTGGGAGGCGGGGCTAGTGCTGGGCAGACTTATATGGTCTGTGCCGGGGCTGGTGGTTGGGCAGCGGGGATAGTGCTGGACAGACTTATACGGTCTGTGCCAGAGCTGGTGGTGGGAGGCGGGACTGGTAGTTGGGAGGCGAGGATAGTGCTGGGCAGACTTATACAGTCTGTGCCAGAGCTGGTGGTGGGAGGCGGGGTTGGTGGTTGGGAGGCAGGGATAGGGCTGGCCAGACTTATATGGTCTGTGCCCTGAAGAGGACAGTACAAATAAAAAAGTAGCACATATGAATTTATCTTCTTGGGCAGACTGGATGAACCGTGCAGGTCTTTTTCTGCCGTCATCTACTATGTTACTATGTCCTACACATGTAAGATACAAAGGCTCAGTCTGGTATCAATTTTTCCCACTTAAGGTTAACAATTTTGTGTGTGGTGTGGATTGAGGGTTAATTTGGTTGAAAGGTGTATTTTATATAATACAATATACATGGACATGGATAGAGAACACATCCAAATTTGCACCTTTTTCAGAGCAGGTTTAAATCTGTGCATCAGCATTTGTACATCAATGGGGACAGATCTGGGAGTCTATTTTATGGACTTCTCACATAGGTAGCCTCTCATCAAGTCCTAAGAACAGTGAGGGAGGGCAATTTTCAGAACACCAATGTAGTAACATCAGTAAATGTTCGCACAGAAAGATCAATATAGCCCACCAAGTCTGCTCAGAAAGGTTGTTGGCATTGTACTTGCTATGCAGTGCAGATTATTTTCCCATGGTTTGATAGAAGTGCAAAAATCATTTTGGGTAGATTCAGGAAATGGCACTGTGATGGGGTGCATAGGACACTGCCCCTCACCCTTAAGAGAAGTCTCTGAGCCCGGACCACCTTAAGAGAGCAAATCCCGCCCCAGGAGGAAGCAAGTCGGGAGGGGCGAAGACACAACCAGGGAGTTTAAAAGACAGGGCCAAGCAGAAGTTGAGAGGCCCAGGGGAGAAAGAGGAGAAGCCCCTGATGCTTAGCATGGAGTGAGAAGAATTGAATTGAACCTCTTCCCTGAAGGGGGTAATTTTAGGTGCAAGCATGTATTGGCATTTAGGTGTATAAATGCTAGTATTCTATAAAACTGTGCTAAATGATGGGTATGCCCCTCCCCCACCCATGCCCCCTTTGGAGTTGCACGCTATAAAAATTAGGCATGCCGTTTAAAGAATAAGGCATAGATCAGTTACATAAGTGCAATCATTAGTGCTAGTTATCACCAATTAAGCCAATTGGTTTACACAGATAACTGATCCTATTCTACCGCTGCTGTCCATTTATAGAATTTGGGGCTGTCTGCTTGGTTTACATCTTCTTGCCTTTTAGGGATCTCCTGTGTATGGCCACTCCTTTTTTCCCTCCAGCACCTCATTCCAAACATCCACCACCCTTTCCATGAAAAAGGTGTTTTGTTTTGTTTTTTGACTCTGCCGTCCTGTAACTTCATATCATGTCCTCTAGTTCTGGAACTTTTCCTCATTTAGAAAAGGCTGGTTTGTTCAGTAATTCCTTTCCAGTAGGTAAAGGTCTGTATCATATCCCCTCTGTCCATCCTCTTCTCACTGCTATTTACTTGTGTATATATGGCTTGAAATGTATCTATATCTTATATTACGTGAAGTCAGTCTCTAACGTTATATTTTAAATATTAATTGCTTTAGTGTTATTTGTATTTTAAAACAACTCCGTTACAAATAGTATATACATTTAGCAGAATTGTTTTAAGTACAAGTAACTCCATCTTTTCTCATAGTTTTAATGAAAGAACAGTGTTTTTCTCTTCTATTTGTATTTTAATTTTGTTAGAATTGTTTAATGAGTGACACTTTAATGTTAACCAACAGTACACTAGGCTGATAAGAAGTTGTTTGTATCTGCCCAACACATTGGCCTGGCTTTGGCATTAAGAAGGGAAAATTGGGCACCTGCAAATTGTCACTGTAATTGTAAATTGACCCAGTTTGAGTGCAAAGTGTGTTATCTAAGTTTTAAACCAAAGAAATTCCTTTTGTCACTTTACATGCTGTTGGCAGTTCGTTATTCCCTTGAACCCCCCTCTCATTTCTGGAGAGCTATATGTGGCATTTCGAGGGCTCCGACAATCTGCTCTGAATATTTTCCATATTTGCTCAGCCTCTATGATTCAAAGTACCAGGAAGAGTTGAGCCAGGAGAAAAGCAAGAGGCTTCAGGGGGGCAGAAATAAACAATCCTGCTAAGAAGAGTAAAAAAGAACAGGGCGATAAGGTTAGCAACACACCCACCCCATCCCAGAGCCAAAAGGTTAAATCAGGAATGGGAGCAGATGGAATAAACAAGCCCAGCGCCTCCCTAATTGACCAGAAGTCATCTGACCAAGCAAAGAAGGAGAAGAAAGCAGCCATGAAGAAGAAAGGGGACAAGGGAGACCCCAAGGCAGGCCCGGACCAAGAATCGTACACTTGCTGGGGTTGCCGGTTCCCACTGCTGCTGGCTCTGTTACAACTCGTCTTGGGCATCTCTGTCACAGTGGTGGCTTTCATTATGGCAGGCAGCAGCTCCTCCTTGCTAACCAGAGACACTCCATACTGGGCTGGGATAACTGTAAGCATAAAGCCTGTTTTACATAAGTGCATTACCAACATTAATTGGAAGCTGCATGATAACAGTGAATGGACTAACAAGATGCATGGTTGCCTAACCTGTAATGGGAAATGTTGCTGTCCCACAAAATGTTCCTTTGTAGTGGGTGT
Organism: Microcaecilia unicolor; assembly: GCF_901765095.1. NCBI lineage: Eukaryota > Metazoa > Chordata > Amphibia > Gymnophiona > Siphonopidae > Microcaecilia > Microcaecilia unicolor. The sequence continues at coordinate 95,813,838 of NC_044039.1, forward strand.
ACAGTAATAATTCAAACCTTATTCTTCCAATGTTCAAAAGTCTGTAATAAAAATGTAATGGGGGGTGGGGAACACAGCACTTCCAAACTATCCTAAGTTTTGTATTATTAGTTTTAAGAAACAATTAGACATTCAATTGATATGAGTATTGTCATGTTGCCTGCTATTAGAAAAATAGCTAATTTTATTGATCAAATTTTATCAATTGGTAAAGCATTGTGGGGGTCCTTTTACTAACCTGCATTAGGCGTTAAGGTACGCCTACTATAGTTAAAAATGGAGTACTGCAGGATGCTCTCGGGCGTCTGTGGTCATTTCAAAATGTGCATGCACTAACTACTTTCTAAAAATGTTTCTATTTTTTTTTCTTTTTGATGGGGAATCTCAAGGGTGGAAAGTGGGCGTTCCTGCACTAAACAGCGCATCTACATCTGCACTAACCAGTTACCACATGTTAACTGATTAGTGCAGGGTTACCGCATGAGCCCATACTGCCTACGAAAGTGGTAGTGGTAAGTGCTCACGCAGTAGTTTTTCAAAATGGCCATGTTCTAATGACATTAGTGCATGACCATTAATACAATAGAAAATAGAAAACAGGCCATTTTACAGCTGTGGTAAAAATGGCTTTACAGCATGGGAAAGACCCATGTAAGGGCACACTAGGGCTATTTTATGCCACAATTTTGTGAAAGGGCCCCCTTTGTGAATAGCTAGTATTACAATTTATAGCCACATTACCACTCAAAATGCAAATACACTGATAGTTAAAACCACATCTTATCTTATTTTTTGTTCTGACTTGACTTACAATTCTGAGTACATATTACTGTTGAAAGTTTGTGAAAGCTGTTCCTGCTTAGCCACGCCTACCTCATGCAGGGTCTAGGCTACAGTGCTGATACTGATTCCCATATGATATACAGTAACAGTATTACATTTAAAATATTGCATAGCAGGAACAAGCCCAGAGAGAAGGAATATGATATGACATTAATACTGGTGCATGCACTTCAGGCCAGCAGTGTGCTACAAATACAAGAAATAAATATGAGAAAAAGGGGACAGGATCTAGAGGTAAATTAAAAAACCCCCCATTTAATTTAAAAGAGTCAAGAAACAGGTAAGTTAATGTTTTAAGCAATCTCACTGCTTCAAAATAGGAAATACAGCTCCAGCAGAAAAAGTCATCTAATACTCTATTTATATCTTCTCTAATATTTCATTTCTATTACATTGAAACCTTCCTAAATATAGCCAGTCCTATTTTCACCCAGCTAAATCTTAGCCAGCTATGTCTGCGGCTGAAGTTGCCTGGCTAAGTTCAGCTGGTTGATGCCTAAAACTAGTGGTCGGTTAAATTGCGCTGAATATTGGTCGGTGTTAACTCCAATTAACAGCTAATTATGGAATTAAGTTGCATCTGCAACTGACCTTATCCTATAAATTTGGCATCCATTTTTGCACACTAACCCCCAGATTCTATATATTGCGCCCAAGTTTCCGCACCCAGCTATGTGCCTGCAAATGAAATAACTAATCAGCTCAGAAACATTAATAATTGGGTGCTAACAAACAATTATTGATGTTGACAGTCTTAAATATTTGCACACGCATCTTGCTATGCGCTATTCTATAAAGCACGGTGCTTAACTTCAATTGCGTGTATCTGAAAAGGGGACATGGTCAGGGGCGTGATAGAGTTTTCTAAAAAGTTGCACAGAGATTTACAAGAATTTGCCCGAAGCACGCCTAAGCTGGCCACCAGCACTTACACCTGCAGGCGTAAGTACAGCACCCAAAAGTTAGGCACTGGAATTCGTTGCCAGAGAATGTAGTAAAAGCAGTTAGCTTAGCAGGGTTTAAAAAAGGTTTGGATGGCTTCCTAAAGGAAAAGTCCATAGACCATTATTAAAATGGACTTGGGGAAAATCCACTGTTTATTTCTAGAATAAGCAGCATAAAATGTATTGTACTGTTTTGGGATCTTGCCAGGTACTTGTGACCTGGATTGGTCACTGTTGGAAACAGGATGCTGGGCTTAATGGACCTTTGGTCTGTCCCAGTATGGCAATACTTATGTGCTTATGATCCACGCTGAACACTGCTCTGTAAAAGGCACACTCCCTTTATAGAATAAGGCTTAGTGCTCAATTTTTTCAGTGTCAAATTCCTTCCTAAGTATGAAGTTGGGTGCCCAGTTTTATAGACTTAGGGGCTACAGGTTAGTACTTTCAGAAGGATTATAACTAGGAAATGCAAATGCCCATTTAACTAATGCCACTGATTTTTTAATTTAGATTTTGCTCACATTTTCAGTAATAGCTCGAGGTGAGTTACATTCAGGTACACTGGGTATTTCTGTGTCCCTTGAGGGCTCACAATCTAGTTCTGTACCTGAGGCAACGGAAGGTTAAGTGACTTGCCTAAGATCACAAGGAGCAGCAGTGGGATTTGAACCAGCCACCTCTGGATGTCAAGACCAGTGATCTAACCCTTAGGCCACTCCTCCACATATAATGTTATATGATGAGCAACCATGCCAGCATTTATTCATTTACAGTTAGGCCTGCTACAGACCTAATTATAAACACATAATTTATCCATTTAGGAACCAAAAATGTATGTCCTGGCCTTGAAAGTGAAATAATTGAGGGTTAATTGAGATATATGTCTATCACCTACTGGCAAATACATAACTCACTTTGAATATTGCACTCAATTTGGAAAAAAAAACTTTTTCACTGAAAGATTGATAAATACCTGGAACAGACCTCTAGCAAAGGTTATAGTAGTCTGTCGCTGAAGTTTTGATATTTAAACTGCGTATGTGTTTTGGTGACTATGATAGCGGCTCATTTTCAAAACAGAAAAACGTCTAAAAAGTGGCGCAAAGCAGCATTTGGAAGTTTTTCTCACCAAAACATCCAAATTGGTATTTTTAAAACCCATTTGGCAGACGTTTATCTAAGCAGTTCGTCTGCAATGCATCCAAATCTCAAGGGGGCATTGCAGGGGTGTGTTAAGGGTGGGATTTGGGCATTCCTAAGACTTGGATGTTTTTCAGCCATAATGGAACAAAGCAAAGCCAGCCAGAACTACAACTAAGACATTTTGGTCTAGACCTATTTTAATAACAACTAAGCCACAAAAAAGTTCCCTAAATGACCAGATGACCACTGGAGGAATAAATGTTGGAATGTAATTGTATTTTACATGCATTGACTGTCACCTATTATTTCTCTGTGATTACTCTGTGACCTCTGATGTGAATTACTTAGAGAGGTCACACTGCTATGCAACTTCCTGTGGGGGTTAGATGCAGCAGATGCAGCACATGGAGCTCATGATCTCTCCTAACCTGAGAGGATCTATGGTGGTGTGAGCATCCATTACCATCTAAGCACATGGAAGGAGCTGATAATACAAATGTATAGTAATATGTATATATAAGCCTGTCTGATTATAATCTAACTACAAACTGTGAGTAAACAGATGTTTTGTTACTTCAACTTTAAAGTGACTCAGCAGTGAATTATTCAGGGGTGAATGAGAGAGAGATGAAGAAAGAAATTAACATTTCTAAAGCTGAAGCTGTGTGTACTAAAATCTGCTAATTATTTACTACAAATAATCCAACAAAAGGGTTATGGGCCCAGGTCCAGGAATTGAAAAAGAAGAGAAATATTACCAGGCAGAAAAAAAGGCCACATTTTTCTCTTAAGTTTTAAAGGAAAGATTCAGTCTGTCTCTCTCTCCCCCCACACAGCAGACAGAAGGCTAAGAAAATGGCTGAGGGAGGAAATTCACCATTTTTCTATTCTCTCAAGGTGCCTAGATTAACTGAGTTTAATTATCAGCAGTGGGAACTAAGATTCATATGTCTCCTTCGAGCAAAAGGATTAAATATATGCTTAGACCAAGACAGAACAGCTGAAAATATGGCTGAATGGGACAATGCAAACTATTATGTGAAGTGCATGCTTTTGGAAGCTCTCTCAGAGGAACAAGCCATATTAGTGGAGGGAAAAGATACACCAAAGGACATTTTATATAAACTGAGAACTATGTATGCAACTACATATGCAAAGCAGCAACCAATTTGGTTAGCAGAGTTGAATGAAACCAAATTAAGGGATAAAAGTAAATGTAATGATCACATTATGCATCTTATGTCTTCATTTCAAAAGTTAGAACTTTCTGGAATTCCCATGTGTGATGCATTGAAAAGAGCATTTCTTTTTACCTCACTATCAAAGAAGTTTGATGTTTTTAGGTCTGTAAATGAGGCCATTGAAGGGCAATCTTTTGAACAGGCAACATCAAAACTAAGGCAGGAATGCATAATAAATGATTCTGAGGAGATGTGTTCTCAAAGTCAGTCAGAGAGAAATGAAACAAATTTCTTGGCAAAGAACAGAGGAAGGCGGAGCTATGGGAAAACTCCACCCAAGGGCAAGCTGATTTGCTACTCATGTGGAAAGGAGGGACATGTATCTAAATGGTGTAAGGAAACACAAAACACTCCCTCTAGCTCACCTAAGCCAATGGAACTAAAGAATTTTCAAACCAGGAAATGTATGAAGGACAAAGATAAACACAGGGGCTTTCTAATGGCAGAAAAATCTTTGACTATGGTAAATAATAATTCAAATGAAGTACTTGGATTTTGGATTCAGGGAGCACATGCCATTTAACCAATTGTAAGGATTTCTTTCAGGAAATGTGTCCAGAGGAAGGTATTCTTAAAACTGCAAACGCAGGGACTGCTAAGATCCAAGCAAAAGGTATTGGATTCTTAAAATGCAAAGTGTCTAATGAAGTTAAAGAAATTCCTGTAAGTGATGTCTTGTATATTCCCCAAGCAGTTTGCAATATGCTTAGTGTATCTACATTAGATAAGAAGGGATTTGCGATTCATTTTGAAAACAGTAAGTGCACAATCTCTAAAAATGATGAAGTGTATGCTGAAGCTTTTATGCATAATGATGTTTATAAACTGAGCATTTCAGGTGAAGCCTCACATCTGGCGCAAGTAAGGAAGAATGATGGTAAAAGTAGTCTGGAAATCTGGCACCGCCGCCTGGGACATCGTGATTCTAAGGTGATCCAGGATCTTTACAGTAAGCAACTGGCCACCGGCATTCAGATAAGTGCAGATGCTGGTAAAATGGAGAAATGCATAGACTGTGTTACTCAAAAAAGTGTGAGACCCTCATTTCCTGCATACACAGGAAATAGGAGTAATAAAGTACTGGACTTAATACACAGTGACTTATGTGGACCGTTTAATATCCCATCATTGGGAAATAACAGATTTGTGCTAATATTCTTGGATGATTTCTCTAGATATTGTGTGGCCTATTTGCTGAAAGAAAAAAGTCAAGTCACAGACATGCTGAAGAAATACGTAGCCATGGTGAGCAATAAATTTGAAAGAAAACCAAAGGTTCTTCAGACCGACAATGGTGGTGAGTTCATTTCACAAAGCATGCGCACATTTCTAGAACAAGAAGGCATTCAGCATATCACAACAGTAGCTTATACACCAGAGCAAAATTCTGTTGCAGAGAGAAAATTTAGGTCACTTGTGGAAATGACCAGATGTATGCTGTCAGATAGCAATCTCCCTAAAAGACTATGGGGGGAAGCCATTCTCACAGCAGTGTACCTACAAAACAGAATGCCAACTAAAGGCGCTGAGCGCACACCACATGAGACATGGCATGGTAGGAAGCCAAACCTGTCACACATAAGAACATTTGGAAGTACAGCATATGCTCATATACCAAAGCAAAGAAGGCATAAGCTGGATTCCACAACAGAAAGGGGCATTTTAGTTGGCTATGCTCCAGGACACAAAGGATATAGAATTTTGAATCTGAAAACTGGCATTGTTGGCATAAGACATGTTACATATTTTGATGAAAACAAAAGGGTTGATAAAGGCTGGATTATCCCAGATGAGCCTTATCATCCAGAATATGAAACTAGAACCATAATAGACATGCCAGTGTATATAAATGCCATACCAAGGCAGATGTCTGAAAGCAACTCATCTGTATCTAACGAGGAACAGACAGAGGAAACAGACACAGAAAGGATCATTGAAGAAGACAGTACAGTTGGAGAAGGGGAATCAATTGGAGAAGAACTCTCAGATATAGAGGATGCGGAAAGGTCGGACCAACCTGTTGTCAGACGCTCATCCAGGGAAAACAAAGGTGTTCCACCCCCAAGACTGTCTTACCTAACAAAGTCAGCAGAAGCTCAAGAGCCCTTAACATGGGATGAGATTGAGAAAATGTCAGCAGAAGAAGCTGCTGAATGGCATAAAGCTGCACAAGAAGAAATTGATGCATTGAATAAAAATAATACTTGGATTCTTACAAAATTACCTCCTGGCAAGAAAGCTATAGGATGCAAATGGGTATTCAAGTTAAAAAGGAATGCACAAGGAAAAGTGGAAAGGTATAAAGCCAGATTAGTCGCAAAGGGATATCTTCAAAAATATGGAGAAGATTTTGATGAAGTGTTTGCACCTGTAGTGAAACACACGACAATTAGAACACTTTTGAGCATTGCAGTCTCAAAAGGCATGCAAGTCAACCACGTTGATGTGAAAACAGCGTTTCTTCATGGAGAAATAACTGAAGACTTGTACATGGAACAACCAACAGGTTTCATAAATACAAAACAAAGACAGCTAGTGTGTAAATTAAACAAAGGTCTTTATGGATTAAAGCAAAGTGCAAAATGTTGGAATGAAAAATTGCATGAAATATTGACAAATTTAGGATTTAAGCAAGGTGAAGCAGATAAATGCTTGTACACTAGGTGCACAAATGGACAATATGCATACATTTTAGCTTTTGTTGATGATCTGCTCATTGCAAGCAAAAGTGAGCAAGAGTACAAGGACATTGTAAAGTGTTTAAACCAGAATGTTGAGATAAAAGAACTGGGTAATGTGTCATACTATCTTGGTATAGAAATTGAGAAACAAAATGATGGTTCTTATCTTCTAAGCCAGAAGCAGAAAATAAATGAGCTTATTGAAAGTTTAGGTATGCAAGATGCCCAAGTTGTAAGCACTCCCATGATCACTGATTTTCTGAAGGATGAAACAGTAAGAGAACCTTTACCAGATAACATCCAATATAGATCAGCCATAGGTAAGCTTTTATATCTAGCTACCACATACAGGGCTGATATAGCAAATGCAGTAGGAATTTTGAGCAGAAGGGTCAGCTCACCTACCAAATCAGATTGGACTGCAGTTAAAAGGATGGTAAGGTATTTAAAGGGTACCATTGATTGTAAATTAAAGATTTCAGCCAATAGTAATCCAAAACTAATATGTTACTGTGATTCAGATTGGGCAGGGGATCATTCTGATTATAAATCCACAAGTGGATATGTGTTTATGTATGGAAATGTACAAATTTCATGGGCCAGTCATAAACAAAGTATTGTGAGTTTGTCTTCTACAGAAGCTGAATATGTGGCTGTATCGGAAGCGTGCAGAGAACTGATGTGGATTGAAAAACTTTTGCTGGATTTTGGAATAGCTGAAAAAAGACCAATCCAGATAATGGAAGATAATCAGAGCTGCATCCGACTGTCACAGAATGACAAGGTTCAGTCACGCACCAAGCACATCGCAACGAAATACCACAACGTGCGAGAGTTGGCGAAAGAAGGGGTCATCAGTCTACACTATTGTCACACCAGTGAGATGACAGCTGACATCATGACCAAACCGTTACACAGAGAACATTTTGTGAATCTGCGTATAAAGCTTGGACTTTGTATGAATAAATAATTGCATGACAGTTATGCATGAGAAGGGGTTTGTTGGAATGTAATTGTATTTTACATGCATTGACTGTCACCTATTATTTCTCTGTGATTACTCTGTGACCTCTGATGTGAATTACTTAGAGAGGTCACACTGCTATGCAACTTCCTGTGGGGGTTAGATGCAGCAGATGCAGCACATGGAGCTCATGATCTCTCCTAACCTGAGAGGATCTATGGTGGTGTGAGCATCCATTACCATCTAAGCACATGGAAGGAGCTGATAATACAAATGTATAGTAATATGTATATATAAGCCTGTCTGATTATAATCTAACTACAAACTGTGAGTAAACAGATGTTTTGTTACTTCAACTTTAAAGTGACTCAGCAGTGAATTATTCAGGGGTGAATGAGAGAGAGATGAAGAAAGAAATTAACATTTCTAAAGCTGAAGCTGTGTGTACTAAAATCTGCTAATTATTTACTACAAATAATCCAACAATAAAGGAATGACCCTTCCCCTTACTCCTCCAGTGGTCACTGACCCCCTCACCAAAGAAGTGAAAGAAACAGTAAATTCCAGCCTTTATGACAACCTCAGATGTTATGGCCAGTCCTATTTCAGCAGCAAGCCGGTCCCTAGATTTGCCTAGTGGTCAGTGCAGTGCACTGTGCAGAAGGGGACCCAGGCTCATAATCAACTCTATCTGTTACACTTGTAGTGGAATGAGTCAGCCCCCCCCCCCCCAAAAAAAAAAAACTCACCAAAAATGTAATGTACCCACATATAGGTGACATTTGCAGACATAAGGGCTATTGTAGTGGTGTATAGTGGGTACAATAAGTTTTTGGTGGGCTGTGGAGGGCTCACCATACTATACAAGGGGATAAGGGTGAGATGTGTACCTGGGACCTTTTAAGTGAAGTCTACTGCAGTGCTCCCTAGGGTGCCCCGCTGCTCTGCTGGGATATCTGTGTGTCCAGTCTACTAAGAATGCTGGCTTCTCCTACATCCCAATGGCACAGAACACAAAAACATACAGTAAATAGACACTAAAAAAAAAAAAAGACAGATGTTTTGCTGTTTCAAAAATGGCTATATTCCCCACCTGAATTTTGGGCATTTTGAGCAAAATGTCCAAAGTTGGACTTAATATTGAAAATACCCCTCCACAAGTGATAGAAGAAATGCATTAAGCATAGACACAAACAAGCACTTTTTAAAAGGGTTTAACTAGCTAACGTTGGGAGTTAGCTGGTTATACCTTTAGTTATAACAAGTGGAGAAAGCATGCGGAGCATGCCTTGTGAAATTCTGTCTAAGGACTTTGCATGTGTGTGGGGGGGGGGGGGGGGGAAGGGAGGTATATAGGAACGTGAAATGCCTTTTTGTTGGAGAAGCCAAAGAATCCAGTCTTCAGCTCTGCTCCCAAGCGCTCTACTTGCTGATGATGTGTGTGTGGCTATATTGAGTGTATGGGTGGGGGGTAACCTGAGGATTTAGGGAGGAGGATTCATGGGGGGTTGTTTGGCCTATGATTATTCTTGAGGACTGGACAAGTTGGGAATTAGATCAGGACATGGGTGGAAATTTATGTCAATTTGTAGAAGGAGAATTTTTGAAGATGGTGTGGGGAGTAGGATTAGGCTATCTTGAGGGGAGAGGGTTTTCTTTAATGGAGGGCCTTAGGCAGTTAGCAGTAGTTGTAGGCATCAACCTGCTGAATTTAGCCAGGCAATTTCAGCTGCAGACATGACTGGCTAAGATTTAGCTGGGTGAAAATAGGACTGGTTATACGTATTTAGGAAGGTTTCAGTGTAGTAGTAATGAAAAATCAGAAAAGATATAAATAGAGTGTTAGATTACTTTTTATGCTGGAGCTGTAGTTCCACAACATTCTAAGCATATTCTGTAAAGTGATGCACGTAAATTCTAAGTCGCATAGTTGAAAAGAGGGCATGGCCATGGGTGTGGAATGGGCAGGTTGTAGGTGTTTCTAAAAACTATGCATGTGGATATAGAATACATCCACTCCGTACCTAACTTAGGCGTATGCATTTGCACCAAGTTTTACTTGATTTAAATGTCCATAAGTAAATTTAGTCACGTAGATTGGCGCTAGTCATAATCTATAAACCGCACCTAACTTTAGGCATGGTTTATAGGGCACCCGAATATATGCTTAACATGATTGAACTGTCCTCAAGAAATGCCAGCCCAGAAAACAGAAACTACCTGCTCCTACATCTTCCCAACTGCAAAAACACCATCTACCAAGCTATCTACACAGCAGGATTTAGCTACCTGGGTTCCAAACAGTGGACCTCGATACCAAAAAACTTAAGAAGCATCACAAATCTCCTGCAATTCAGAAAAAAAATGAAAACCTACCTCTTAAAAAAATTCTACAGCTAATCACAAAGATATTGTTATAAGTACATAAGCACCGCCATACTGGGAAAAGACCAAGGGTCCATCAAGCCCAGCATCCTGTCTCCGACAGTGGCCAATCCAGGCTTCAAGAACCCGGCAACCCCCCCCCCCCCCCAAAAAAAAAAACAATTAATAATGTTCAATGAACTTTTCCCTCAGGAATCTGTCCAAACCCCCCGTTAAATTCCGAAAGGCCAGCTGCTGTCACTACATTCTCCAGCAACGAGTTCCAAAGTCTTAACTACACGCTGAGTAAATAAAAACTTTCTCCTATTTGTTTTAAATCTACCATATTCTAGCTTCATCTTGTGTCCCCTGGTTTTGTTGTTGTTTGAAAGTGTAAACAAACGCTTCACATCTGTCCGCTCTACTCCGCTCATTATCTTGTAGACTTCTATCATATCACCCGTCAGCCGCCTTTTCTCCAAGCTGAAAAGCCCTAACCTTCTCAGCCTTTCCTCATAGGGAAGTCGTTCCATTCCCTTTATCATTTTCGTCGACCTTCTCTGCACCTTTTCTAATTCCTTTATATCTTTTTTGAGATGCGGCGACCAGAATTGGACACAATACTCGAGGTGCGGTCGCACCATGGAGCGATACAACGGCATTATAACATCCTCGTGTTTGTTTTCCATCCCTTTCCTAATAATACTCAACATTCTGTGTGCTTTCTTAGCCTTCCTTTCGAATCTACCTCTTCAAAAACTATATGAATATCACCAAAACTCTACAATTGAACACAAAAGCTCCCGCTATCTTTTCCTTTTCAAATCTATCTCTTCAAAAACTCCATGAATAACCACATGAATTATAGATGCCCTCTCCACATTGCGCAACACTATTGGAACTCCACCAAAATGTAGATTGTAAGTCACTTTGAACCAAAACTTGTTGTTGGATAACAGTGGGATACAAGAATGCAAAAATAAATAAATATGCCTAGGCATATTTTTTTCAGCACTGATTTTTAAAGCACCATATATAGAATCTAGCCCATAGTGGCTAACCAGCTCTATCGTATGATATAACTAGCTAGCCACAAATATTCAGCGCTTTGCTAAGTTTAGTGGCCAAATCGGACTGCTATAAACTTAACCAGCCAGTTCTGAGTTTGTTAAATTTAAGCCAGCCAAAAACCCCCCAGATATTCAATGCTGGTCACTGGAAACGGCCCGGCATTGAATATCAGGCTCAGTGCCAATCAAAGCACTTAGCTGGCCTGTTCCAGCTAATATTGGCTGGAACAGACAATTATTGGCTGAAATTGGTGTTAATCGGTATTAATTGGCAGTTGCGTGTGTAACTGACCTTAGTTGCTATTTTAGAAGACACGCATGCAACTTCTGTTGTGCTCAACTTCTAGGGGTGTAGCTGTGGGAGGGGCATGGGCGTGCCTATGAGTTATGTGCGTAGGTTATAGAATACTAGGGATTACATGCCTAACTGCAAAAAGGTAGGTGCAAACACTTAAACTAGTCTTTGCCATGGTGTAAGTGCTTGTGGCTAAGATTAAGCGCAAAACTGCGAACTTATTAGTATTTTATAATGGCACTTCCATGAGGAACTGCTGTTATAGAATTCACACTCAGCGTGCATCATCCCAGCACCATCTACTGAATTTAATCCTAGATGAATCATAAAAATACAGTTGTGTATACTAATAAGAAACCTACCCTATTTCTGTGGATGTTCAATTAAATCTCTTCTTATCGTCTTGTAGGCATGGTGGTCTTTTGAACATGCAAAAGTCATAACTGCTGAAAAATTAGGTGATCTCAAAATAAAAAAAAAACAAAACCAGCCTGTTTTGAGGATCTTACATAGAAACATAGAAACATGATGACAGATAAGGGCCAAAAGATCCATCATGCATCCCTGATGTTATGATTCTGCTGGATAGGCAGGGGAATGTTTAGGACTCACTCCTGATTGGCTTGTCAGGAGCTGAGCCAGCAGACATCAGGAGCCTGATCCATTTAATCCTGCCTTTCCCCTGCAATCATTGCTTTGGCGTTTGATTGCTCTGATTGCTTGCTGAAGCCAGTCTGCGCTTGGTCGCTCGTGTGCACGTAGGAGTTTAGTCTCTCTCTTCGTGCTTGCTTATTCTGTGTGTGCGTATGCTGGGTTCTCCCAGCATGAGCCTGATTGCCTCACTCCCCACACCTGGTTTGCTTTCTCCTTCTCTAAGGTAGTGCTGTCTGGGGTAAGCCTATGCCTTGAGTTGTTTGTTTGATTGTTTAACTTTCTCTCCCTTGGTGTTCCCTTTGTTGTGCTGAGCTTCTGCTCTGCCCTTTGTGGTTCTACCTCCCCCTGTCCTTGTATTTTGCTCTTGTTTGTTTGTTTTAGTTCTCTTTGTTTGCTGTAGCTGTCTCCTGTGTAGGGGAGCAGCATTCCTTCCAGTGGCGTAGCCAGAAGGCAATTTTTAGGTAGGCCAACAGGTTGGATGGATGGGAACTAGAGAAACACCTGCCACCTGATATGCCCTGCCCATGCCCCTACTCCTACCGCAACACCTACCCCACTCCCAATAACTTCAATGGGAGTAGCAGTGCTGGCCTCAGTGGCTGCAGGCCACATTGAGAGCTAGGGGAAATATAAGAGGGTGCACTCTTCATCCTCCACTGAGCCACGGTCCACCAACACACATATGCTTCCACCAAATATGCCCTAAATTTTACAGTGGGGCCCTAAAATATCAGTACATCAAGAAAACTGAACAAGCCAAAGTACAATAGAATACTACATAGAAAATTGATGCTAACAGAATACTTTGGTCACACACACAGAACACAAATGTGGTTAGGGTGGTGGACTTTGGTCCTGGGGAACTGAGGAACTGAGTTTGATTCCCGGCACAGGCAGCTCCTTGTGACTCTGGTCAAGTCACTTAACCCTCCATTGCCTGCCGCATTGAGCCTGCCATGAGTGGGAAAGCGCAGGGTACAAATGTAACAAAAATAAAAAAAATAAATAAATAAAATACAGAATAAGTGACCATAAACAAATTAAATCAAAATCCCAAGAGGCCAGACCTTGCATTTAGCACAGCACAGAGAAATACAAAGAGATGCAAAATATAATGACAGCAAATGCAAGAGACAGTGTTAGGGGAGGTGCAACTAGGGCAACTGCGTTTGGCCCCCTAGCCAGGGAGAACCCCAGGCCAGCTGGAAGCTGAAGAAGTTGCAGCCTGTTAGTAAGCTTTTGTGTCCCCTCCCAAATTTCTGCCTTGGGCCCCAACCATATCTAGCAGGATGTACATTTCAAATCTAACATATTCTAGTCACAAAATAGAAATAAAAAATTATTTTTTCTACCTTTTGTTGTCTGCTCATTTTATTTTTCAAGTCATGTTGGTCCCAGGCTCTGGTTTCTACATCCTTCTGTCTCCCCTTTGCCGCGTCCATCCGGCCCTCTCTGATGCACTTCCTGTTTACGTAGGGCCAGATGGACACGGCAGAGGGGAGCAGAGCTGTCTGTGTGAATGGCAGCGCTGCCGGTGACGGGTGAAGAAAAGAATGCTGCAGGGACCGAGGCAGTGCCTGCGTGGAGGACAAGAATTTCAGGGCAGGGCCGGCAGGCAAAGCTGAACGCTCCCGGACGGCCGGCAGTGACATGTGAGGGATGTTGGGTGGGTGGGCCTGGAGGGAAAGTGGCTGGGCCTGGGCCCGTCCAGGCCCTCCCGTGGCTACGCCCCTGGTTCCTTCTGTGGTCTCTGTGTGTCAAGGCAGCTTCCTCTATCTTTGTCTGCTGAGTGCTCTGCCCTGTGTGCTGAAAGGTTCAGCCTAGTGTGTATTCCTTGGGTAGTTCTCCCTTTCCCTTTTTGTATGCTGTATAGTCAGCCCAGTGTATTCCCTTGTGGGGATTCCCTGTATTATTGTATGCTGTAGGTACAGCCTAGTTCCCTTGTGTGCTGAATGGTTCAGCCCAGAATGTATTCCTGTAATTGGTTTCCTTTTTCCTTGAGTGCTGTGTAGTATAAGCCTAGACTGTTTCCTTCTGGGGCTTCCTGTATTCTTTTTCGCCTGTGGTACAGCCTTTTATTCCTTTAGAGGCTTCTGCCTCTCATTCTTCCCTTTGTGACTGTATTCTGCACTGTGGTTCCTGCTTGTGGCCCAGTTCCGTGAGGAACCCTTGTTATTCTTTCTCCCATCCTAGAGTGTGACTCATTTCTGGTCAGCCATGAGGCCCGCTTGCTTGGTCTCTGCGTGAGTGGGTTCCCGATTGGCCGTGAGGCCCACCTGAATATCTTCCTCTTTTTGGTGGTGCCTGTTGGCTGTTGTTAGTGTGCGGGGTTTGGTGGATGGGGTAGTGCATAGGATCTGTTCAGTCCACCCTAGGCCATGGCCTAAATCCTATACTGGGCCTTGGCCTGGACTCAAGGGCTCATGTCCGGAATAACACCTTCATTGGGTAACGGGAGCAAAAAGGGAGTGAGTTTTAACCCAGGGATCCTCTCTGAGATCCAGGAGATGAAAATGTGAGGGGAGAAAAGCGGCAGCACAGTGGACAGGAAATAAAATGCTCTCCCTTCCCCCGCCACTAGACCACCAGGGCCTTTCAGGTAGGACCAGGGCAGCGGGGGCAATGGCTGTGGTGGTAGGTGGGCAGCAGTAGGGGGTGTGTCGGGCAGTGGCCAGGCGGGGGGGGGGGGGACCCAAACCACCCTTAGGGCCCAGGAGCCCAGACCAGTCTCAGTCCACCCCTGCCTGTGGATTAACTTTATAAGCTTTGGCTCACACATAAAAGATCATTGATAAAAGTACTCTCTACTGTTTTCTTAGGGGCCCTTTTACTAAGCAGCAGTAGGGCTAACGTGTGGGTAGCGTGCGCCAAATCGGCACTACCGCCAGGGTAGTGCTGACGCCCAGCGGTAAGAACAAAGTTGGCGTATTTTCTACCTCAGGGGGCATTCCCAGAGGTAATCGGCAGTGTGACCACATTGGCGCACGCTGCCTGATTACCGCATGAGTAGCGTGTGAGCCCTTACCGCTAGATGAATAGGTGACGGTAAGGACTCAGGCCGTAAATAGCTGCTGCTACTTTAAATTTTAGCACATGGCCATTTACTGCCCCCATTTAAAAAGCCCTTTTTCCCAGCCGCGGTAAAATATGGCATGCCAATTTCACAGGTCCACACTACCACAGGCCCCTTTTAACGCAGCGTATTAATATCTCAGGATTACTGTAGTTTTCTATCTAAGAGCTGATAGTATATATCATGCCTAGTGAGATGCTTGCAGCTGCTGAAATGCTTCTTCTATTGCTCTGATCCTGCAGTGTTGCCTGGTAACATGACACTCAGAGTCAGAAATACTGCGTGCACTGCTGCTGCTGTTGGTACAATTTCACTACTGTCTCAAAGAATGGCACGTGACTGGAATTGAACTAGTCATCACACAAATAAAACTGAAGGATTGAATACTGACAGCTATTTGCTTCGAAATGTCAACATATATGACTCCAGAGTGGCATTTCTCCTTTGTTACTCAAATTACCAGATTTTATATTTGTCATCCAAACTATTTTATTTAGAATTAATTATCTGCTTTTTCAAATCTGTGCTCAAGGTAAGTTTATAGCTAACTACATTAGGAAGTTCCTGTTCCAGACAGCTGACAATCAGTGTCAATATACAAAAGATTTATCCAGGTAAGTATTAGGTACCTGGACAAATCTTAGTGGCCTATTCACTAAGCTGTAATACAGCTTAGTCAGGACAGCTTAGCGGAGATTGGGTGGCAGAGCCAGTGGGGGGAGGTGGAGCTAGTGCTGGGCAGACTTCTACGGTCTGTGCCCTGAAAATGGCAGATACAAAGACCGTACAGGTCTTTCTCTGCCGTCATCTACTATGTTACTATGTTATAGCAATAACCAGGGCCGCTGAGGGAGAGAGTGTGGGGGGGAGGGGGGAAATTCCCTGGGCCTGGCCTCCAAGGGGGAGGGGGGCCCGGCGCCAGCAAGCTTCTTCCTGCCTGCTTCCGGCTCTGTCCTCTCCTGCTCCTGCATGCCGCCCAGGACCCGGACAGGAGCAGTGCAGGAGAGGACAGAGCGAGGGAGCAGACAGAAAGGTGGGGGTGCAGCACGGCGGCAACGGTGGCCCAGGTTGTGAGGGTGGCACATGCGCGGCGGTCCAGTTCTGCCCCTGGCCTGGCCATGTCTTATTTGCGGCCCTGGCAATAACACATGCTATTTGCAAATTTGAATTTTTAATGCAATGCACTGTAAGGAAGTAAATTATATAACTTGGCACCTAGATGTAGGTAACACTTATAAACATCATAGGAATGAATAAGTGGTAGTTACATGTGAATGTGCACTAGGTACTATTCTATAAGGCAGTGATTACCCATGGGCTATAATGTGTAACTGTAGGGGATGGAGTATATGTGGGTGGAGCATGGGCAGGCCATGGTCATATCTTCAAGTAACGCATATAACATATACCAGCCGATATTCAACACTATTTAATGGCCGGGAACTGCTCCTGGTCGGATAAATAGCACTTAGCCAGCTAAGCACTAATCTTCAGTGCGAGATAGCTAGTTATTTCCTCTGAATATTAGTGCTTAGTGCATAGCAGCTAACTGGCTAGCCATGAATATTCAGTACTTTGCTGGCTAACTTTAATGGCCAAATCGGATCACTTAAATAGTAGTCTGATCTTTGGCCATTATAAACTTAACTGGCCAGCCCTGAATGTGAATGCCTCAACACCATTTTCCAAATCCAAGCAGGTGTACAAGTTATTTTCCTGCTCAAGGAGGTTTACACTCTTAGGTCCCCTTTTAGCAAGCTGTGGCAAAAGGGGGCCTGCGCTGGCATCGGCGCGTGTTTTTCATGCACGCCAAGGCCCCCTTTTACTGCAGCGGGTAAAAGGGAAGTCTCCTTTCCTGTAGGAAATAGCTGTGCAGCAAGTAAAGCACTTGCCGCGCGGCTATTTCAGGGGGAGCCCTTACCGCCACCCATTGAGGTGGCAGGAAAGGCTCCAGCGCTAACCCAGTGGTTGCCCAATTACCGCCGGGTACACTCTGGCACTACAAAATAAATATAGTTTTGTAGCGCCAGATATGATGGTGCGCTAGGGGTGGGACGTACCGCTGGGCTGCTGCGGTATCCCGGAGGTACTTCCTGTTTAGCAAGCAGTAAACCCACATTGGTCTTACCGCTGCTTAGTAAAAGGGGCTCTAAGTTCCACCTAGACCAGGGCTTCTGAACCCAGTCCTCTAGACACACCTAGCCAGTCAGGTTTTCAGGATACCCACAATAAATATGCATGAGATAAATTAGCATGTTGAGAACCCCTGACCTAAACAATGAAGGCTGTTTTCCTTGACCAAGGCCACAGGGAGTGATGGTGGGATTTGAACCCTAGCTTTCCCTGTTTTTTTTTTTTTAGCCTGCTGCTCTAACCACTAGACTACTCCTGCATAAAGTTTTGAACCTGCAGCTTGTCATCTTTTGTGGTTCTACTGTCACTTCAGTGACGATTTACAGGTGAAAAATAATTGGCTATGCAAACTGATATGGCATATAGTAGCATCATTGTGGCCTACCAACAGTACTGGGAAATGACCAAGCTGTTCTCATTTCAGATTGCTCTAAGAGGCCCTTTTACAAATGCGTGCCAAAAAGTGGCCTGTGGTAATGTGGGTGCGTGTATTGGACGCACGCTGGACCATTTCTCCAACGCATCTGGAAAAAAGGGAGTTTTTTTCGGCCAGGAAATAGACATGCAGAAAAATTTAAACCAGTGCGCATCTATTTACAGCCTGAGTCCTTAATGCTGCCCATTGAATTAGCGGTAAGGGCTCACGTATTACCCACGTGGTAACCGTCCAGTACGTGTCAACTGCCGATTACCGTCAGGAATGTCCCCATGGTAGAAAATTATTTTCTACCGTGGGTTTTCAGCACACACCAAACTCGGAATTACTACCAGGCCCACACGCTAGCCAGGCAGTAATGCTACTACTACTACTTATCATTTCTATAGCGCTACTAGACACATGCAGCGCTGTACACTGGACATAAAGAGACAGTCCCTGCTCAACAGAGCTTAGAATCTAATTAGGACAGACAAACAGGACAATTAAGAGATAAGGGAATTACTTAGGTGGAATGATAAAACACGGGTACTGAACAAGTGAATAAGGGTTAGGAGTTAAAAGCAGAATCAAAAAGGTGGGCTTTTAGCCTAGATTTGAAGACGGCCAGAGATGGAGCTTGACGTACCGGCTCAGGAAGTCTATTCCAGGCATATGGTGCAGCAAGATAAAAGGAACGGAATCTGGAGTTAGCAGGTGGAGGAGAAGGGTGCAGATAAGAGAGATTTACCCCAGGGAGGAATATAGGGAGAGATGAGAGTGGTATTAAGTACAAGTACATAAGTATTGCCACACTGGGACAGACCAAAGGTCCATCAAGCCCAGCATCTTGTTTCCAACAGTGGCCAATCCAGGTCACAAATACCTGGCAAGAGCCCAAAAAAGCTCAATACATTTTATGCTGCTTATCCCAGAAATAAGCAGCGGACTTTCCCCAAGTCAATTTAATAATGGTCTATGGACTTTTCCTTTAGGAAGTTTCCAGACCCTTTTTAAACTCCACTAAGCTAACCGCCTTTACCACATTCTCTGGCAACGAATTCCAGAGTTTAATTACACATTGAGTGAAGAAACTTTTTCTCAGATTCATATTAAATTTACTACTTTGTAGCTTCATCGTATGCCCCCTAGTCCTAGTATTTTTGGAAAGAGTAAACAAACGATTCACATCTACCCATTCTACTCCACTCATTATTTTATAGACCTCTATCATATCTCCCCTCAGCCGTCTCTTCTCCAAGCTGAAGAGCTCTAGATGCTTCAGCCGTTCCTCATAGGGAAGTCGTCTCATCCCCTTTATCATTTTCGTTGTCCTTCTCTGTACCTTTTCTAATTCCACTATATCTTCTTTGAGATGCAGCGACCAGAATTGAACACAATATTTGAGGTGCGATCGCACCATGAACCGATACAAAGGCATTATAACATCCTCACTTTTGTTTTCCATTCCTTTCCTAATAATACCTAACATTCTATTTGCTTTCTTAGCTGCCGCAGCACACTGAGCAAAGGATTTCAACGCATCATCAACAACGATGCCGAGATCCCTTTCTTGGTCGGTGACTCCTAATGTGAAACCTTGCGTTACTTAGCTATATTTCGGGTTCCTCTTTCCCACATGCATCACTTTGCACTTGCTCACATTAAACATCATCTGCCATTTAGACGTTCAGTCTCCCAGTCTCGTAACGTCCTCTTGTAATTTTTCACAATCCTCTTGCGATTTAACAACTTTGAATAACTTTGTGTTGTCAGCAAATTTAATTACCTCACTAGTTACTCCCATCTCTAGATCATTTATAAATATGCTAAAAAGCAGCAGTCCCAGCACAGAACCCTGAGGAACCCCACTATCTACTCTTCTTCTTTGAAAATACTGACCATTTAACCCTATTCTCTGTTTTCTATCCTTTAACCAGTTTGTAATCCACAATAGGACACTACCTCCTATCCCATGACTCTCCAATTTCTTCTGGAGTCTTTCATGAGGTACTTTGTCAAACTCCTTTTGAAAATCCAGATACACAATATAAACCGGCTCACCTTTATCCACATGTTTGTTCACCCCTTCAAAGAAATGTAGTAGTTTGGTAAGACAAGATTTCCCTGCATAAAATCCATGTTGACTTTGTCTCATTAATCCATGCTTTTGCATATGGTCTGTAATTTTGTTCTTAATAATAGTCTCTACCATTTTGCCCTGCACCGACGTCAGACTCACCGGTCTATAATTTCCCGGATCCCCTCTGGAACCTTTTTTAAATATCGGCGTTACATGGGCTACCCTCCAATCTTCCAGTACCATGCTCGATTTTAAAGATAAATTACATGTTACTAACAATAGTTCCACCAGTTCATTTTTCAATTCTATCAGTACTCTGGAATGAATACCATCCGGTCCAGGAGATTTGCTACTCTTCAATTTGTCAAATCGTCCCATTACATCCTCTAGGTTTATACAGATTTCATTTAGTTTTACTGCAGAGTGAATGCACTTGTAAGTCAATAAAAGGAGTTTGAACTGTATGCGGAAACGGATAGGGAGCCAGTGAAGTGACTTGAGGAGAGGACTAATATGAGCATAACAACACTGGCAGAATATAAGTTGTGCAGCAGAATTTTGAACAGATTGAAGAGAAGAGAAGTGGCTAAGTGGGAGACCTGTGAGAAGCAAGTTGCAATAGTCTAAGCGAGAGGTGATAAGAGTGTGAATAAGGGTTCTGGTAGTGTGCTCAGAAAGAAAAGGTCAAATTTGAAATGAGCTGCATACACATAGGCCCTTATGTGCCATTTTAAAAGGGTCCCTATGGTACTCGTAGGCCTTGATTTTTGGTAGTTATTGACTTTTTACTGAACAGCAGACTATAGATATCTGATGGAGGTGGTAGGCTGCAAATTCAGGTAATGAAGCACAGGCAAAGTACCTTAATAGAGGCCAATTAACCTGGTTCCGGGTGGGAGATTTTAGGACAGCTCTGCATTTCTAACAACCATAAGCTGATGCATTACGGGACCTGCTGCACTGATTTCAATGCATAGAATCAAGGAGTAGAAATACCATACTGTTTGTGGAATCTTGTGTTCAAAACTGGCACAGGCCACAAGTCTCTCTCCTGAAACTGGTTTGGCTTGGCACATCTACCTTATTTCCTCTCTTATCAGTCAGTTATGCTGTAAGGATGAAGGATCACATAGAAAGCATGACGAACAGTGTAAAGTGATGAAAAGAGCAGGTTTGTGTGGTGAATATGTTCTGCCAGGTTAAATACTGCATCTGCCGATTGAAAAAGTAAAATGGTGCAAAACTTAGCACAAAGGTCAAATTGTCTTCCACAGTTATTTTTAGTGTGCACTAATCTAAGTTTAATTTTGAAATGAGCACCCTTACTTGTTGCAGTATATTTAGTACTGGGTGTGTCTGCGTGTTTAGAAAAAAATGAAAATGGAAACCTGATATGGAAAGTAAACTTGGATCCAGCTGTGGACTGCAAATCCTTGTTCTCAGTTATACAAGAGCAGCTTTATACCATTAGGATAGTAACATAGTAACATGATAAAAGTCGGCAGATAAAGACCTGCACAATCCATCCAGTTTAGTTATTCTTATTCATGTGTGTGGAGGATTCCTACATTCTGGTGGCGATAATAATGAAAATCATTAATAGTAGCCTACTTCAAGCTGGAAAACTAGCTTCGTGTATGCTACATGTTCTTTTCCTAAGGCCACTGTGGCATTTGTTATGATAAAAATGCGAATCAGTTTTCTGGTAGCCATATTCAAGTCTGACACAAAAGGTAGACAAGATGGGTGACCTCCTAAGGCACCAGGAGAATATTGCAGTAGTGGTATGAGGCACTAAGGCAGTGCACCACACTGCCCCCTTCCATGTACTTCCCCTCCCCCATCCCTGGACATACTGGTATGCTTCCCCAGCTGGAAAATAGTGGTCTACACTGACCTAATGGGAGATGAGAAGTCAAACAGAGGGGAGGAAGGACATTGACAGCATTTTTTTTTCGCCTGTGATATCATTTTCCAAGTGATGGTTCTGTCCACAATTTAGAATAGCCATACTGGGTCAGACCAATGGTCCATCTAGCCTAGTATCCTGCTTCAAACAGTGGCCAATCCAGGTCACAAGTACCTGGCAGAAACCCAAATAGTAGCAACATTCCATACTACCAATTCCAAGGCAAGCAGTGGCTTCCCCCATGCTCATCTCAATAACAGACTATAGGCTTTTCCTCCAGGAACTTGTCCAAACCTTTTTTAAACCCAGATATGCTAACCACTGTTACCGCACCCCCGGCAATGAGTTCCAGAGTTCAACTTTTCTTTGAGTGAAAAAGAGGGGCATAATCGAAAAGGGTGCCCGAAGTTTTCCTGAGGACGTCCTGGCGAACGGGCGGGGAAACCCGTATTATTGAAACAAGATGGGCGTCCATCTTTTGTTTCGATAATATGATCGGGGATGCCCAAATCATGAAATTTAGGTTGACCTTAGAGACAGTCGTCCTTAGAGATGGTCATCCCCAATTTTCGGCGATAATGGAAACTGAGGATGCCCATCTCAGAAACGACCAAATCCAAGCCATTTGGTCGTGGGAGGAGCCAGCATTTGTAGTGCACTGGTCCCCCTGACATGCCAGGACACCAACCGGGCACCCTAGGGGGCACTGCAGTGGACTTCAGAAATTGCTCCCAGGTGCATAGCTCCCTTACCTTGTGTGCTGAGCCCCACAAACCCACTTCCCACAACTGTACACCACTACCATAGCCCTAAGGGGTGAAGGGGGGCACCTACATGTGGGTACAGTGGGTTTGTGGTGGGTTTTGAAGGGCTCACATTTACCACCACAAGTGTAATAGGTGGGGGGGTATGGGTCTGGGTCCACCTCCCTGAAGTGCACAGCACCCACTAAGACTGCTCCAGGGACCTGCATACTACTGTCATGGAGCTGGGTATGACATTTGAGGCTGGCATAGAGGCTGGCAAAAAATATTTAAAACTTTTTTTTTAAAGGGTGGGAGGGGGTTGGTGACCACTGGGGAGTAAGGGGAGGTCATCCCTGATTCCCGCCGGTGGTCGTCTGGTCAGTTCGTGCACCTTTTTGAGGCTTGGTCGTAACAAAAAATGGACCAAGTAAAGTCGCCCAAATGCTCGTCAGGGACGCCATTATTTTTTCCATTATCGGTCGAGGACGCCCATAAGTACATAAGTACATAAGTACATAAGTAGTGCCATACTGGGAAAGACCAAAGGTCCATCTAGCCCAGCATCCTGTCACCGACAGTGGCCAATCCAGGTCAAGGGCACCTGGCACGCTCCCCAAACGTAAAAACATTCCAGACAAGTTATACCTAAAAATGAGGAATTTTTCCAGTCCATTTAATAGCGGTCTATGGACTTGTCCTTTAGGAATCTATCTAACCCCTTTTTAAACTCCGTCAAGCTAACCGCCCGTACCACGTTCTCCGGCAATGAATTCCAGAGTCTAATTACACGTTGGGTGAAGAAAAATTTTCTCCGATTCGTTTTAAATTTACCACACTGTAGCTTCAACTCATGCCCTCTAGTCCTAGTATTTTTGGATAGCGTGAACAGTCGCTTCACATCCACCCGATCCATTCCACTCATTATTTTATACACTTCTATCATATCTCCCCTCAGCCGTCTCTTCTCCAAGCTGAAAAGCCCTAGCCTTCTCAGCCTCTCTTCATAGGAAAGTCGTCCCATCCCCACTATCATTTTCGTCGCCCTTCGCTGTACCTTTTCCAATTCTACTATATCTTTTTTGAGATACGGAGACCAGTACTGAACACAATACTCCAGGTGCGGTCGCACCATGGAGCGATACAACGGCATTATAACATCCACACACCTGGACTCCATACCCTTCTTAATAACACCCAACATTCTATTCGCTTTCCTAGCCGCAGCAGCACACTGAGCAGAAGGTTTCAGCGTATCATCGACGACGACACCCAGATCCCTTTCTTGATCCGTAACTCCTAACGCGGAACCTTGCAAGACGTAGCTATAATTGTGTTAGGCATGCCCCAGTCCCACCTTTGCTACATTTACGACACGCCCCCGTGAAGTTTGGTCGTCCCCGCGATGGAAAGCAGTTGAGGACACCCAAAATCGGCTTTTGATTATGCCGATTTGGGCAACCCTGGGAGAAGGACGCCCATCTCCCGATTTGTGTCGAAAGATTGGTGCCCTTCTCTTTCGAAAATAAGCCTGAAAGTATTTCCTTCTATTTGTTTTAAAAGTATTTCCATGTAATTTCATTGAGTGTCCCTTGCTTTTTGTACTTTTTGAAAAACTGAAAAATCAATTCACTTTTACCCATTCTACACCACTCAGGATTTTGTAGGCCTCGACCACTACAAGAAATGCAAAGTCTTGATAATTATAACTGTAATTAATGTACTGTTCTCATAATGTGTACTCAACATTTAAGCTAAACCAGTTCAACATCCACAGAGAAGACTTGCTTTCTTAATTTTAACTGTTTATTACAAATAAGTGAACAAAGAAGTTACTGTAAGTAGTTGAAACAAGAAAGCTGCACTGATACTTGGCCACTAGAAGCAAGATGAGTCTTTCTTTTGCAGCTGTAAGTTGATCAGTTGACTGACTGATAAACTGAAGATGTGAATGTCAAATACCTGGTAAAAGAAGGGCTCAATTCCAGGAGCGGAGAAAGAGGAAGAAGCCGGAAGACGCTTGCTCTCTAAGCCCAAGTGAGAGGGGGATTTTTTTGCACTACAGAGATGAATGCTAAGGATTACCCATAAGGGTTAGGGGCTCTAGAATTGACAAATAGGTTAAAGGTTGTAGCTTGGGCTAAGGCATGAAGCCAGACAGAGAATGGTCATATGCAACATTTAACCTATAAGAACAAGGTTTATATGCTCAGGCAGGAAGTTGCTGCTTGCTCTAGATTACAGGCCGTTTTACACTTTGGGATCTTGTCAGGTACTCGTGACCTGAATTGGCCACTGTTGGAAACAGTATGGACCTTCAGTCTGTCCCAGTATGGCAATGCTTATTATGTACTTATGTACTATCCAAACAAAATGTAAACATTCACACACAACTGTAGGAGCAGAAGAATTATAAACTATAAAAGTTGAATAAATGTAGTCCTTGAAGTAATTCCAGAACCATCATTATATGTCATCTTGAATCTGTAAGATCTCTGAAGCTAAGAAGAGTTGGACCTGGCTAATGCCTGGTTAAAAAAAAAGACACCTGGAAAGTCCAGGTGTAGTGGGCTGAAGAAGTATCTGCAGTATCCATCCAATAATATTGTTTGTCATATGAAGAGCATCACAAAACCAAGGAGGATGCACTCCGCAAGACACCGAGAGACAAGCAAGAAACAGCGAAGTGGACAATGGGTAGCAGAAGAATCTTTATTCAAAATCAAACCACCCGACACGGGCCAAGTTTCAACTCTAAGGCCTGCAACAGGGGTCTATGTACATCTGATTTTGAAACACTAGAATATATATCTTGTTCAGCCCAAAATAGTAAACTCCAATCAATCTCAGAGTAGAACTGCATACATTCAAGAAAGATAACCAGATATAAAGGCATAAATCCAAAGATGGAAAATCACAGAACAATTCTGTCAAACTTACTTTTTTTTGTAAGTTTGATGGGAGAATTGTTCTGTCGCAGGCCTTGTTATAATACATTGGTTACTCCAGTGCTAGCTAAACCGAGGGTCATGGCCCTAAATGGGGTTGTGACCTAGACGGACTGATAAAAACAACACCTAGATCTTTTTCTTGAGTGCTGACCCCCAAGGTGGACCCTAGCATCAGGTAACTATGATTCAGATTATTCTTTCCAATGTGCATCATCTTGCATTTATCCACATTAAATTTCATCTGCCATTTGGATGCCCAGTCTTCCACTTTTCTAAGGTCTTCCTGCAATATTTCACAGTCCGCACGTGTTTTAACAACCTTGAATAGTTTTGTATCATCTGCAAATTTAATCACCTCACTCGTCATTCCGATTTCCATATCATTTATAAATATGTTAAATAGCACCGGTCCCAATAGAGATCCCTGCAATACTCCACTGTTCACCCTCCTCCATTGAGAGAAATGACCATTTAACCCTGCCCTCTGTTTTCTGTCAAATAACCTATTCCTAATCCACACCAGAACCGTGCCTCCTATCCCATGACTCTAATTTTCTCAGGAGTTTTTCATGAGGAACTTTATCAAAAGCTTTCTGAAAATCTAGATATAGTACATCAGCCAGCTCACCTTTATCCACATGTTTATTTATGCCTTCAAAGAAATGAAGCAAATTGGTGAGACAAGACTTCCCTTGACTGAACCCATGCTGACTAAAACCTGGGGGCTCATGATAGGTTTATCTGAGGTGTTTCCTTGGCAGGTTCGGCTTGTGATTCCTGATCGGTCCAATCATTATGTACTGCTGAAGGTGGCTGTAACTGATGCTTTATATACCTTGCTATTTGTTTATGCTCCCAATGAGGATCAGGGGCGTTTTTTGATGCTTTAGGTCTTGTATTGCAGTGGTATGGGGAGGGATGTCAGATACTCTGCTCTTGGACCCCAGAAATGTGGCGTCTTTACAGCAGGCCCTCCAAGACTATCTAGAACTTAATGATACTGAGGATGTTGATCCTCTTATACTCTGGGAGGATCTCAAAGCTGTGATGCAGAGGTACATTTTAGCCCTTCAGGCTCATTTGCATAAACAGTGTAAGGCTCAAGAACACTCTTTATATAATCAAATAGCTCAGCTGGAACTACAGCATAAACAAGATCTAACTGATAAGCAATGTTTAGAAAGTTTGCATGCCTTTCTCTTGGAGCTGAATGAGGTTCAGATGGGTGAGACTGACAATAAGTTGCAAAAGGTACAAGAACATTTTGAGTTTGGCAATAAAGCCAGTTGCTTACTTGCTTTTAAACTTAAAAAGAGGGCTCAGCATAATTTTATTCACTCTATTAGGACACAGACAGAGGAGGAGTATATTTCTGTGGCAATATTTATAAACCGTAACATGTTCCAGAGCAGGTCGATATTTTGGCCTATTTGGAGGGGATTTTATGCCTAGTCTGACCCTGTGGGGAGGCCGCTCAGATGAACGAACCGATTGATCTGGAGGAAATCTATGTGGCCATTAAAGAACTGCTTTACAAAAAAGCCCCTGTCTTAGATGGCTTTACAAATAATTTTTATAAAATCTTTGCCAAGTTCCTGGCACCTCTGCTGTGGCAGGTTTTTGCAGCATTTGATACAGCGCCTAAGCTTCCTTACTCTGGAAACTTGCGGTAGTAACTATGCTTTTGAAGCCAGGCAGGGACCCCATGAATTGTGAGTCATATAGGCCTATCTCACTCCTTGATACTGACTATAAGATTTTTACAAAAAGTTTGGCTAGATGCCTCCAGAGGGTCCTCCCCTGGATTATTCATGAGGCTCAAGCCAGTTTTATTAATGGGCGGCAGACTTTTGATAATGTTCGCTGTCTACTTCCTCTACTCAAACTGGCTCGAGTGGACCGAAGGCCGATGATACTCCTGTCGATTGATGCTGAAAAAGCCTTTGGCAGACTGTTGTAGCCCTTCATGTTTGCAGCGTTGGATAAAATAGGTGCCTGTGGCCGCTACTTAACTACTACTACTACTGCTTGACATTTCTATAGCGCTACTAGGGTTACGCAGCGCTGTACAATTTAACAAAAAAGGGGGGCAGTCCCTGCTCAAAGGAGCTTACAATCTAAAGGACGAAATGACAAGTTGGGGTAGTCTGGATTTCTTGAATAGTGGTTAGGTGCTGAAGGCGACATTGAAGAGATGGGCTTTTAGCAGGGATTTGAAGATGGACAGGGAAGGGGCCTGGCGTATGGGCTCAGGGAGGTTATTCCAAGCATGGCGTGAGGCGAGGCAGAAAGGGCGGAGCCTGGAGTTGGCGGTGGTGGAGAAGGGTACTGAAAGGAGGGATTTGCCTTGAGAGCGGAGGTTACGGGTAGGAACGTAAGGGGAGATGAGGGTAGAGAGGTAGGGAGGGGCTGCAGATCGAGTGCATTTGTAGGTTAGGAGGAGAAGCTTGAACTGTATGCGGTACCTGATCGGAAGCCAGTGAAGTGATTTGAGGAGAGGGGAGATATGAGTATATCGGTCCAGGCGGAAGATAAGACGTGCAGCAGAGTTCTGAACGCATCCCTTAGTGAGCTTCCGCATTAATGGTTCCTGCCAAGGATGTGTGGTCTCTCCACTTCTTTTTGCCATACCGATAGAGCCATCAGCCCAAAAAGTGTGAACTAACTGTGCCATTAGGGGCCTCTCCACTGGGCCTTCAGAGCATAAAATAATGTTGTTCGCTGACGATATTCTTTTTATTCTGACTGACACTGTGGGATCTCTCGCTCAAGTCTCGGAAGCCCTGTTACAATATGGGGCACTTTCTGGGTTTAAAGTGAATATAATTAAATCTGAGATACACAATGTTAATTTGCCAGCAGCCCAGATGCAGAATTTACAACAACTTTTCCCTTTTGCATGGGCACGAAAATTCTTTAAATATTTGGGAGTGAAACTACGGGAGCTACTTGAGGAGCTAGATTGCTGGGAAGGCCTTACTATTTCATGGCTTGGTCGTATTTAGGCAATCAAAATGATGGGCTAATAAGGGCTTGCAGACCTTGGGACAGATTTGGGATGAGAGGCAGTTCCAATCCATCTCAGATCTTCAGGATGAATTTGGCCTGGTGATGCGGGACCTGTTCTACTATTGGTAGGTTAGAGATTTCATTTACTGCCGGGCTCAGGGTGGTCTCAGTCTAGCAGAAACCCCTCTTGAATGGGCTATTAGAGGTGGGGAAGGGAGGGGCAGTGTATCCCACCTCTATGGCTCTTCTGCTGTTTCATTCCCCATTCCAGAAGTATACTGCTTGATGGGCACTAGATCTTAAATCTGCTTATGCTTCAGAGTGCTGGGAGAAGGGGTTTTTTTTTGTATTTGTTTAAATGCTCAGTAACTAGTAATATAATTGAGAATGGTTTTAAAATTTTTTATCGCTGGTACTATACTGGAACCCTCAATTCTTCGCTCAATGGTGGAGATCTTGTGGTGAACAGGGTACCTTTACCATATATGGTAACCTGCCCTAGGGTTGAACCCTATTGGACTGCTATTTTGAACCTGCTTCAACGGGTGCTTGGTAAGTCCTTCCCATATAAAGTGATACATTGTTTACTCCATTTTAAATCATCTGAGATTACTGTGGACCAACATAAACTGGTGATTCATTTCTTTGTGGTGGCAAAACTGACTTTGGCCCAGGCTTGGCGACAGCAAGCCTTACCATCCATGCCTCAAATTTTCTGCAATTAGATTTTCTTTTTCAAATGTCTAAATTGACTGCATTGTGACAGGAGCGCTTAAAATTTGGCGGTGATATGATACCTGGCGATTTGACCCAATCCAGTGGTCACTAACCCCCTCCCACCCAAAAAAAACAACTTTAAAAGCTTTTTTTTTCCAGCCTGTATGCCAGCCTCAAATGTCATACCCAGCTCCATCACAGCAGTATGCAGGTCCCTGGAGCAGTTGTTAGTGGGTGCAGTGGACTTCAGGCAGGTAGACCCAGGCCCATCCCCCCCTACCTGTTACACTTGTGGTGGTAAATGGGAGCGCTCCAAACCACCCCCAAAACCCACTGTACCCACATCTAGGTGCCCCCTTCAGCCATAAGTGCTATGGTAATGGTGTAGAGTTGTGAGGAGTGGGTTTTGGGGGGATTTGGGGGGCTCAGCACCCAAGGGAAGGGAGCTATGGACTTCAGAGGTAGTTTGCTTTGTTTTTTTAATTGTTACAAGTGCCCCCTAGGGTGCCCAGTTGGTATCCTGGCATGTCAGGGGGACCAGTGCACTACGAATCCTGGCCCCTTCCACAACCCAATGCCTTGGATTTGGTCGTTTTTGAACTGGGCGCCTTTGGTTTCCATTATCGCTGAAAAACGAAACCGCCTGGCTCAAATCCGCACAAATCCGATGCATTTGGCTGGCACAAACCGTATTATCGGAAAAAAGATGGACGCCCATTTTTTTTGAAAATACGGTCTGCCTTGCCCCTTCACGTACCCGTTCTCGGAGACAGACGCCCATGGAGATGGGCGTTCGCGTTCGATTATGCCCCTCATATTCTCCAGATGATGTAGTCACATGGCTTAATTAACCTGATCCAGTGTGAGCTTTATCATGTTTTAAAAATTGTTTTCTCTTCAGCTGTGTTTAGTTTCTACATACCCAAGATATTATATTGCCTAATTTGACTATGTGAGTGTTTAAGGGTGGTTTCATAGTCTATGGTGAACCACATGAAGCTATACATAATAACTTTTATTACAACTTTCCACATTAATTTGTGTCCCTTTAAGAGTGTATATTCTGTATCCATTTATCTAATCTATAGTAGAAGGGGGGACCTTACCTAACATGACAAACGTGATGGCTTGACTCTCTTCATAGCATAGAGGGTGTCACAGAGGACCTACAAAATGTCTAGAGGGCGGGAGAAGGTAGGAGGGAGGGGTGGGGAAGGTTATTCTTACATTGTTTGGTGTTTCTTTGGAATTGGTCTGTTGGGGTTTGGGGGGATGGAATGTTTGTTTTACGAGAAAGGTGGTATGTCTCTATCAAGGAGCTCTGAAGGTCCCTCTCTTGTCTGTATAGAATGATCTGTTTTTCTTAAGCACTACACATGTGGTGTATAGGCTGGGTTATTCTCTCCATGTTCTGGGTGAGGCTGAGTGTCTGGAACTAACATAGACTTTATTAGTCTTGCATACTTGTTCCACAGTGACATCTTTCTATACATATATGCTCCACCAGCATTTATCAAGGAATGTTTCTTGTTTGTCCTCTCCCATCAAGTGGACTAAGATTCTAACTCATTTGAAATCGTGCAAGGTAGATATTGCCTGTCTCCAAGAAACCCGCTTGATGGACCAGGAACACTGGAAATTGAGTAAGAGTTGGGTGGGGGAGACCTTGTACTCTTCCACCAACTGTAGATGTGGTGGGGTGGCAGTGTTGATCTAGAAATGTTTGCATTGCCAGGCCTCCTTGGTTACAAAAGACACGTGGTAGATTCCTTTTGTTAAAAATCATGACTGAGGATCATGCATTTCATCTCCTTGTGGTCTATGCTCCTAATATTAATAAACATGCCTTTGTTCAAAAATTGGTTAAAGTGGCCCTGACAGATATGACTATCCCTCTTTTCATGGTTGGTGATTTCAACCAGGTAGCTGATCCTCAGATGGATCATTCTTCCCTCTCAGCTTATGACCTACCTTTGTACTTCTTTAGACTTTGTGGGCCCTTGGAGATTACTACACCCCATAGACAGGGACTACACCTATATATCTAGGGCTCAATGCACTATGTCTAGGATAGACTATATCTTAATCGTCTGAACACTGTTTTCCAAGGTGGAATCGGCAGATATTGGCCTTATTTCAATCTCTAACCACTCCATGATATGGTTGGATGTTGACCTTAATCTCTCAAGTGGTACTTGCAATAGCTGGCAATTCCCTGCTTATCTATTTCAGGACAAACATTTTCATGATTATCTGTTGAACAAATGGGGGGAATATGCTACCTTCAATGCCCAACATGTCTTGAATCCACAGTTGTATTTGAATGCTCTGAAAATAGTACTGTGTGGGAATATTATTTCTTACACTGCAGCCCAAGCCAGTTGAATTTCACAGGGCATTATTCATTTGTAAAAGCAGCACACTAAGGCTAAGCATGCTTATCTAGTGCGGCCTTCATTGGCCACTAAAGATGACCTCTTATCTACTCAGACAGTCCTAAAATCTGTTCACCATGAATGTACCAAACAAATGTTGTTTTTCTGTAAATATATACAATTTTAGATATGGAGACCGACCAGGGAAATTGCTTGCACACATTAATAGAACTTGGCAAGGACCCCATTACATTTCTACCCTTAAGATTGTGCAGAGCCTTCCAGTCCACCATATGCAAGACATAGCAAAAACCTGTTATGATTATTTCAGTCACATGTAAAGCACTCCTAACCTGTGAGAGAGCCACAATCTTATCAACTACTTGGAGGTTTCAGGAATGCCTAGATTTAATTCAGAGATGATTACACATCTTAACTCTCCTATTCAGGCCAGTGAATACCAAAAAGCTGTTAAATCCCTTATCAATTGTACAGCTGCCGGACAAGATGGTTACATATCTGAATTTTACAAACTCATGATGGCACAGGCCTGTGGCCCCTTGCTTTTCATATTATAATGCCTCTATCTCAGCAGGTGCGCTACCTTTATATGCCAACATGGCATTTATAACGTTGATACCCAAGCCTGGTAAACCCGATGATCTTCCAGATTCCTATCCTATATCTCTATTGAATGTTGATATCAAAATATTGTTTTAGTTACTGACAGATCGCCTAGCCACTCATCTTCTTAAGATTGCCTAGAACAGGTAGGGTTTGTCTCTGGGAGTCAATTTATCCTTAACGTCCGCAAAGCCTTATTGGCCATGTCACAGTTTTTTCAAGCTTAGATGCCGAAAAGGCCTTTGACAAGGTCAACTGGCCCTATCTGTTTCAGGTCTTAAATTATATGGGGTTGGATGGCTCATATTTTCAGGCCCTGAAGACTCTATAGGAGAGGAGGAGGGGCCTAGTGGTTGCAGCACCAGTCATGACATCCAGAGCTGGCCAGTTCAAATCCCACTGCTGCTCCTTGTGATCTTGAGCAAGTCACTTAACCCTCCTTTGCCTCAGGTACAAACTTAGATTGTAAGCCCTCCAGGGACAGAGAAATATTCAGTGTACCTGAGTGTAACTCACCTTGAGCTACTACTGTAAAGGTGTGAGCATAATATAAATAAAATAAATCCCACTGATCTTAGTGAATGGTACCCCCACTACCTCTTTTCCTATCTGTCAGGGTACTAGGCAGGGTTGCCCCCTGTCCCGTCTCCTCTTTTTGCTCTACTTGGAACCATTATTGCGTACCATTCGCAGAGATCCAGACATTCATGGGGTGGACTTGGGTTCTGCCACTGTCTAGGTGCTGAAATAAATAGAATGTCCCAAACATTAATATTGCAGCAGGAAAATCAACTACAGAATCTACAACAATAGTAAATTTGTATAAATATGTTTTTTTGTTTGTTTTTTGAGGGGATCATCAGATCTTAATGCAACTCACACCATTAGAACATCTCGTTCTTTCTTCATATTGAGGAAAATGGTTGCGGTGCAAATCATCATTAGATCACCCTGATTTTTTAAGTTTATAGCATATATTTTATGCAGTGTTTCATAATTATTCACAAAAAATGTAATGTAGCACAGCATAGCACTTATCTTAATAAGCTGGCGACAGTGTTTAGTAGCAGGAGAACCTCCACCGACATGGCCAGGTTTCATAAAAAAACTTCCTCAGGGAAGAGGTTCTCAAAATATATGTCTCATGTACTCCTGCATAGAAACAAAATGACCTTGCAAGGAACTGGGTGGGCACTTTTCCCTTTCTTTGGAAGGATACCAGTATCAAATACTTAGGAATTAGACTATCTAGAGACTGGACAGAACTATATTTTCTTAATATGTCCCCCTTGTTGTCCTCCACAGCTCAGAGGCTTCATGTGTAGAAGACATATCCTGTATCTCTAATGGGAATTGTTGCTTTCTATAATATGTTTGTCCTGCCGCAGTACCTCTACGTCTTTCAGATGTTGCCATTGTGACTCTCCTCAGTCACTCATAAATACTTAAAAAGTTGGTAAATAGCTTTCTGTAGTAGGACAAAAAACCTTGTTTGTTTTATACAAAGGTTGCTCTTCCCAAATCTAAGGGTGGACTTGGTCTATTAAATATGCAATTGTTTGCATGTGCCTGTTCATTGTTCCATATCAACAATTGATTCCATACTACATCTCAGTTTTCCTTCACAGAAAAAAGAAGACCCTTTTTTCCCCTTATCACTTTAGTTTTGTCATGCATGCCCCACTAGCGGACTTGAATGGACATCTTCCAGCTGCACTGATCTCTAAGGCACTTTGCCACATCTGGAGATGACTCTGCAACATTTCTGCAGTGACTACTCCATTTCTCCCTATTTAGGGAAATGGTCATTTTCCCCTGGGTCCACTTCCAGTTCCTTTCAGCTTTGGGCATCTAGAGAGATTGTCTACTCATTCCATACACTTTATGAAGAGGGTTCTCTGACCTAACTGGAAATCTTATGCACTACCCACAAATTCACCACTACATAAGTTCCTTACCTAGCACAGCACTGGGATTGAATGTACAAAATTCTCTAGTGGAAGCTCTAAGCTTGGACTCCCATCATGCAGTACCCTTGCAATGTCATCATGCCTATTTAAAAACTCATATCGTGGCCATGGACTATAACAAACTAGCAGCCCAATGGGCAGCAGACTTGGGCATTCCTCTGACAGGACCTCGGTTGAAGAAATACATCAGTGCTTCTGAGGTGTGGATCCAGAATATGTTGCTATGGGAAACCAATTCTAAAGTGTTTCAGAGATTATATATTGCTCCAAATAGAGTCCACAGAGCAGGACTTTCCAGTTCATCTTGTTGTCCAAAATGCTCTTTAAGAGAAGCTTTACTGAGACAAATACGCAGATTTTGGAACCTAATGTTTACTCTGATCTCCAGATCATGGAATTGCACTTGTTTGAATAACCCACTTCTTTTGTTCACGTGTTTCCACATTACGTCTGTGGCCCCAAAAGGCTATAAAGGAATTTTACTAAGGACTGTTCTTATGGGTAAAAAGACAATATTGTACTAATGGTTGTGTGAGGAGTCTCCCACACTGGAGTTCTTATATGATATTTTTACTCATGATAGAGCACCAGTCAGTGGAATCGTTGGACTCTAGAAAAGGGAAAGTCTTTTGCTCCATCTGGGAACATTTTTAGACCTCATTACCACATGTGACGCGTAGCCAACTGCTTAATATCCGAATTCTACTTTGCAGGTTGGCAGAGGCATCTCCGTGCTGTGTTTTACTTATCCTGTGTTGGGGAGAGGGAGGGGAATGTGGGAAGACGGGGAGGGGAGGAGGGGGAGGGACAAGGGACGTTTTTGAAAATCAGGCTGGAGGAGTGGCCTAGTGGTTAGGGTGGTGGACTTTGGTCCTGAGGAACTGAGTTCAATTCCCGGCACAGGCAGCTCCTTGTGACTCTGGGCAAGTCACTTAACTCTCCATTGTCTGCCGCATTGAGCCTGCCATGAGTGGGAAAGCACGGGGTACAAATGTAATAAAAATGTGTGTATTTCTATATGCATGTCATGTATCTGTTTCTACTAATTTGACCAATAAACATAATTACACAGAAGTTATGCTCATTAGTCTTTTTGATCCTTCATGTTCACGCCCCTAGTTATATGTTTTTATTTATTCATTTATCGGCTAGAAATTCGAGTCCAAAATCTAGGGAATTTTTAACATTGCATTATCCTAATCCTAGGAAGGTTGTTTACAAAAGGTTCTTTTCAGCTGCATTTGCATATCAGGCTGCTATGTATTGGAATGAGCTTCTGTGTGAAATTAGATATCAACCTAATTATGGTATATTTCGCAAATTATTGAAGACCTGTTTGTTAAAGAAGTATGTGGCTCAGTGTTGATGTTAATGTGATTTGTCTTGTTAAGTATGGTTATTGTTATTTTCCTGGGTATGCCCAGTTATTTTATTTTGTAAGCTACACTGAACTCATGAGGTATGATTGGGTTCAAATGTCAACATAATGTAATGTAAAGTGCATCATTTTATACCAAAATAAGTTCTTATGAAATCACTTCACTTATAAAAGCCTCTGAACCTACCATTAGCAATTTTTTCTGTTTACGTGGGAGTACATACTTTAAGAGTTTCTGAAAAGTATTGTATCATGGAGACAGATCTAGTTCTGTTCCTAGCCCTACCTATTTCTTAGTAATTCTTTTATCTTAAAATATAGAAGTCGAAGTTGTATGTTATAATGTATAACAAAGTCATAAAAGACTATTATAAGATTGGAGTCTTGACTGCAGGTTTTGAAAATCTCTTTTGCAGAAATTTTGTAGAAACTAATTTCTAGCTTTGAAAGCTCACACATTAGCTGTAGGATTTTTTTTTCTTTTCTTAGATTTTCTTGCAGATGTTCAGTTGCTTATAGCAATGCAAAACATGTCTTTTTTGATCCAACTCAGCTTGAGAAGTTTCTTTTGGATAAAGAAGTTTAAAATAATGATGGGGTTTAATTTTAGTTAAATGAGTCTAGATTAAGTAGCAGGCTAGTCTTTGATTTCCTTAGTATGTTCTATTTTTAATGTTAATTTTCTTGCCTTTTCCCCATTGATGTGAACTATAATTCTTTATCTCTTTATGCATTCGCATGGAATTCAAAATAAAATTTACAATCAGAAAAAGAAAGGAAATACCAAAAAAAGAAATCATGGCAATTATCAGATTGAAAAGGAGTGTATTGGTACGAACTGAGTCTGTAAAACTATAAGAGATTATATTTCATAATAGGGGCCCTAAGAGACCCTTTTACTAAGCTGTGGTAGGGCTACCATGTGCCAAATTGACCCTGCCACTGGAGTAGCGTGGGCACCTGGCGGTAGTTCTGAAGTTGACGCACGCAGTCTCCCACTGTAGAAAATAATTTTCTATTTTAAACTGTGGGGACATTCCCAGCGTTAATCGACAGCACGGCCACATTACCCCATTCTGCCTGATTACTGCATGAGTAGCGCATGAGCGCTTACCACCTTCTAAGTAGGTGGCGGTAAGGGCTCAGGCAGTAAATAGCTGTCCATTAATTTTAATATTAGCACATAGCCATTTACTGCCCCATTTTAAAGGCCTTCTTCCCACCACAGTAAAAAATGTCCCAGAACTTATCAAAACTAGCAAAGACCACTTTTTACCATGGCTTAGTAAAAGGGTCCCTAAGTTAATAGGACAGAAAGATGCCTACTATAATAAGGACATATGGGCACTGTCACGGAGTCCGGAGTAGTGAGCCCTTGGGCCACTGCCAGTGACCGGTAGCAGCAGGTGAACCACCCAAACAGGAAGTGAGGCTGAACACAGACAGGACCTGTACAAGCAGGACCGGAACTAGCAGGATGGGAACTGAAGCTGTAGATGAGCAGGGTTGGAATAAGCAGGACTGGAACTACTGGACTGGAGCTGAAGTGATAGATAGGATTCTCAAACAGGATTCAGGATTCTCAAACAGGCTTGGCTGGAGCAGGATTCAGGATTCTCAAACAGGCTTGGCTGGAACAGGATTCAGACAGAGCTGGAATGGAAGCTGAAAGCAGACAGGGCTGGAACAAACAATGGAGGAACTGAAGCTGAAAGACAAACAGAGCAAACACAAGCAGGATTAGAACTGAAGCTGAAGGCTTGCAGGGCTGGAACAACCGGGGTTGGAGTAGAAGTTGAAGACTGGCAAGACAAGAACTAGCAGGGCTGGAATTGCAACAAACACACACAGACAAAAACTCATCTGAAGACCTCTGTTGCAAAGGCAAGCCTGAAAGTTCCCAGGTGCTTAATAAAGGCAATTACAGATGAGGTCACAAGTAAATCTGGAATGCTGGAACATCAGAATAGGACTGGAATGGGCTTGGCTTGGCTAGAACCGGATGCTGGAACGGACTTGGCTGGAACCGGATTCTGGAACATGTTTGGGAAACTGGGAGAAGACAGTCCACAGCAGCCATAGGGCCTGGTCCCCAGGAGCCGAGGTGAGTGTAGGCATTGGATACAGTCACAACCGTGACAGGCACTCTTATGTCTTTATAACTTATTAGCACAAATGTGCAGAAATTGGGCCTAGATTAAGGGTGCAGAGAAAATACAAATGTTAGCATGTACTTTATCCCCCAAATTCTGTGAAAGTCGCCAAAAATTGCATGTGCCAATTTGGGTTTGTGCCCAATTTGTGTGTTCAATTTAATTGAATAAAAAGCTAATTTAGCACCAATAATTGCCTTTTTAACAAGCATTTATTGGCATTAATTAAAGTTAATTGAACTTTACACGTGTAAATTTAGGTGTGAGATCGATGCGTAAAATTTATACGCGCTCTGTAAAAGGGGCGCGGAAATGGGCAGGTCATGGGTGGAATGGGGTATTCCTGAAATTAACACATGCTGTTAGAGAATAACAGGGATACTTGCCTAATGTAGGTGCGTACATTTGTACCATGTTTCAGTTGTTGCAAATGGGCTGAGCCTAAAATTAGGCGTGATTCTTAGGCATAACTGTGCCTAACTTTAAGCAAGGCTTATAGAATACAGCTTTTTTTCAACACCATATATAGAATTTAGTCCTAAATGCAGGGGCGGCCCGACCATTAGGCCACCTGAGCCAGGGAGCGGCATTTCCCACTCTTCAGGAAGTGGCATCTCCCCCTTCCTTCTTCCACCCTGTTCGTGATGTTTACCTATTTTGTCACATTCCAAACCCGGCAGTGGCAGTGGTTCCCATACGTTGCCCTGCTGCCGGCACCTGCCTCTTCCCTTTACTGCAGTCGCCTCTCTGATGTAACTTCTTGTTTCGTCAGAGGCTCAGGCAGCCACAGTAAAGGGAAGAGGCAGGTACCGGCAGAAGAGCAGCGCATGGGAATCGCTGCTGGGTTTGGAACGCAGGGGGCGGCATCTTGGCCTGGGGGTGGCATCTTAGCTCTGCCTCAGGCGGCATCTTGCCTTGGGCCAGCACTGCCTAAATGTACTACTATTCTCTGTCAGACAATTATGTCAGAAATATGGTAGGAGTGAAACAGTGGATGGAAGAGAATGGTTTAGTTTTAAATATGGCGAAAACAGAGGTAATGATTGTGTGACAGGAAGAATTGAAAGAGTGACCTGAGACTACATGGGAGATATAAGTGTTTTGGTTAAGAAAGAGATGAAATTGTTGGAGGCGATGCTGGATCATAGGCTTACAATGAAATCCTAGGCTGCTAATGTTGTTCAGACAGCCTTTAGACAATTACATGTGATTTTTAGATTAAAATCTATGCTTACTTTGTATGATTACTGTTATGTGGTTCAAAGTATGATTTTGATGCAACTGGACTACTGCAATGCCTTGTACATTGGTATGGCTGCTTCAGGAGTTAAGGCATTGTAGATAGTCCAGAATGTTGTTGTGAGAACAATTGTGGGTTTATCTAGATTTTCACATGTGACACCTGCTCTTAAGCAACTTCACTGGCTTCCAGTGGCACAAATGATTCATTTTAAGGCATTGTTTACTTCTGCTCCATTTTATCTGAAGCATGCACTGCAGGTCTACCATCCCAGCTGTATGTTAAGATCAGAATCTACTATGCGTATTTCTGTTGATGCAGTAATGCAATTGTGATATGCTGATAAAAGAGATTCAGCTTTTGTGTCAGCTGGAATCTCTTTGTGGAATGAGCTATCCGGCCAGCTTCAGCGATTCTCTGTCCTTAAGCAGTTTTAAAAACTTTTGAAAACAAAACTGTTTATTTCTGCGTTTTGGCAATTATACATGAGTTTACTGTTTGATCCTGAGTACTGTTTTTGGATTTGAGGTTGATTATGAATGTTTTTATGAAAACGACCTAGTTATAGGTGGTATATAAGTTTTTTAAATAAATAAAATTGTGACTCCTAACATATTTTCTGGATGATATGTAATCTGTTGAAAACATTTGTGCTCTCTTTTTCACAATCAACAGCTCTTGCAACCCAGGAAAAAAATAAAACAAATTTTTAACAAAACTAGTTGAATTTCCGTCCTGCCCATTATTGTCACACATAGTAACATCAGAATACAGAATACTGTAAGTTATGAGCCAAAGAGCCTTGCTTAAAAGACTTCAGACTCTCCAAAACATGGCTATTTGACTCCTATTTCATTTGCGTAAAACAGATCATGTTACACATGCATTGAAGAATTATCATGGGTTACCAATTGAATATCGTATTAGGTTTAAAGTTCTTTTATTTCAGGCTTTCCGACAGGGCCTGGTACACTGTCATATTTGTTGGCATTGGCTATTCCCTATTCTCTGGCTTGGGTTTTGATACTCATCGTATGGTTTTGCCAGGGCCCCACCAAGCTCAAATGGAGAGCACACGGCACAGTGCTTTCATTTTTGCTGCTCCATCATTATGGAATTCTATGCCTTTATATCTACGAAGTGAACATTCGTTACGAAAGTTTAAATCCTTATTGCCTACATGATACTCCCTTGCCATTTCTATTGTATTCTATTCTGTGACTTATATTCTGCTATCATCTCAGCAATTCAAAGCAGATTACAAGAGATAACACATTCTTAGCTGAAAGGAATTACATCAGAATAAAGAAACAGATATAATTCAAATTCCTTATTTATACAACGTAAACAAATAGGTTTTAAGAGCTTTTCTATACACAAAATAAGGCATAATTAGACGAATCTTTACCGGTAAAGTATTCCAGATTCTTGCACCCTGGAATGAAAAAGAACGCTCCCACAAGGCATAACCCAACTTTGTAAAATGAAGACTTAGGGGCATTTTTACAAAGACGTGCTGAAAAATGGCCTGCGGTAGTGCAGACGCGTATTTTGGGCACACGCAGAATAATTTTTCAGTGCTCCTGTAAAAAATGCCTTTTAAATTTTTTTCCGAAAATGGACGTGCGGCTAAATGAAAATTGCCACACATCCATTTTGGGTCTGCGACCTTACCTCCAGCCGTTGACCTAGTGGTAAGTATCACGTGATAACCGGGCAGTAATGGCCTACGTGCATCAAATGCCACTTGGCGCGCACCCAATATGCACATCTGAAAAAACAATTTTGGACGCATGTATCAGACGCGCACCAAAAATGAAATTACCACAAGAGCCATGCGGTAGCTGGGCGGTAACTCCATTTTGGCGCGCATTGGGCGC
The DNA here is from genome assembly GCF_901765095.1 of Microcaecilia unicolor. Taxonomy (NCBI): domain Eukaryota; kingdom Metazoa; phylum Chordata; class Amphibia; order Gymnophiona; family Siphonopidae; genus Microcaecilia; species Microcaecilia unicolor. The sequence continues at coordinate 95,854,693 of NC_044039.1, forward strand.
ACGGAGATGCTTACGCGGCTTAGTAAAAGGGCCACATTTTTATGCAGAATACAAGTTTAAGTACTGGTTTATGCACCTATCAAATGTGAATAGCCCTTCTAAAATAACTGCCTTAGGGGGTCTTTTACTTAGGCACACTGGCGTTCTTAGTGCGCGTTAAAAATAGGCGCACGCTTAACGTAAAAGACATCCATAGGAATACATTGGCTTCTTGAGCATTTAGTGCACGCCTATATTTTGCGTGCGCTACAAACACCAGTGTGCCATAGTAAAAGACCCCATAGTGTTACTGATCATGTGAAGAAAGTAAGCTCCAGCTGTGGCACTTTCTGCAGCACTGAATATCAGACTTCAAATTTTTAAAGACAAACTAATGAACCGAATATGTGCTAACAAATGCTCATTCCAATTCATTTGTAATAGTAGTTGGTAAAGAATAATGCATTAAGCAGGGAAAACATTACTACATATGACCAGTTTCACCTATCTAAAATGTGACTCCTCAAGAAAGGAAAAATATGTACATCTCAGATATAACAGAATTAGAAAAGGTGCAGAGAAGGGCAATGAAAATGAGGAAAGGCTAAAGTGGCTAGGGCTCTTCAGCTTAGAGAACAGATAGCTGAGGGGAGATATGGTAAAGGTCTATAAAATACTGAATGGAGTGGAATGGGTAGATGTGAATCACTTGTTTACTCTTTCCAAAAATACTAGGGGCAAACAACAAAGCTACTAAGCAGTAAATTGAAAACAAATCGGAGAAAATATTTCTCCACTCAATGTGTAATAAAACTCTGGAATTTGTTGCCAGAGAATGTGCTAAAAGAACTTAGCATAGCAGGGTTTTTAAAAGATTTGGATAATTTCCTAAAAGAAAAGTCCATAAGTCATTATTAAGATGGACTTGGGAAAATCCATTGCTTATTTCTAGGATAAGCAGTATAAAATATGTTTTACTCTTTTGGGATCGTGCAGGTACCTGTGACCTGGATTGGCCAGTGTTGGAAACAGAATACTACTACTATTTACTACTACTATTTAGCATTTCTATAGCGCTACAAGGCATACGCAGCGCTGCACAAACATACTGGGTTTGATGGACCTTTGGTCTGTTCCAGTATGGCAACACTTATGTACTTATGTATTAAGCAATCATATTCAGAGACCTTTTAGCAAAAAGACTTGTTATTCATCTGACAGCCTGTCAACTATTCATATCAATAATAAAACATTTTTTTAATGTTCATATCATGGGACCAGATTATAAATGCACATGAAATGGAAAAAGTAAATACTAAGGTATTCTTTAGAAATATATTAGATAATATTACATTTTGCTGATCAAGAAAAAGCTTAGAGGCCTGTTTACTAAGCCACACTAAGCAGTACAAGACAATTGCTCCTTATTTGGTAGATTGACCTCTAGTGGTAGTACCATAAGACTAACACTAGGGGTCATAGCCACTATTTTTAACCCAGAGAGGACAGGAATGACTGGGGATTGCTCCTGCCCTGAAAAACCTAGACATCAGGGAACCTGGGAGGTCTTCAGGGGTATAGGCTGGTCAAGGATATTGATGTGCTTTGAGGTAATTGGGTAAAGGATACTGATGTGCTTTGGAGGTGGGGGGTAGGATATTGATGTGTTTTGGGGGTGGAGAGAAGGCATGATGCTAGAGGGATCAGGGGGAGTTAGTATGTCAAATACGGGGTCACAGTAAATGCATTAGGAAATAGCAGCGATGCATCAGTGCTCTCTGCCCATGCATTTACAATGCAATAATTCAATGAGGATAATTGAATTCAATCAGCATATCTTCTGGCTGCATATTGACTTATATGGACAAAAGTTAAGTAACATAGTAACATAGTAGATGACGGCAGAAAAAGACCTGCATGGTCCATCCAGTCTGCCCAACAAGATAAACTCATATGTGCTACTTTTTGTGTATACCTTACCTTGATTTGTACATGTCCTTTTCAGGGCACAGACTGTGTAAGTCTGCCCAGCACTATCTCCGCCTTCCACCACCAGCTCTGGCACTGACCGTATAAGTCTGCCCAGCACTATCCCCGCCTCCCGCCACCGGCTGTGTCACCCAATCTCGGCTAAGCTCCTTAGGATCTATTCCTTCTGAACAGGATTCCTTTATGTTTATCCCACGCGTGCTTGAATTCTGTTACCATTTTCATTTCCACCACCTACCGCGGGAGGGCATTCCAAGCATCCACTACTCTCTCCGTGAAAAAATACTTCCTGACATTTTTCTTGAATCTGCCCCCCCTTCAATCTCATTTCATGTCCTCTCGTTCTACCTCCTTTGCATCTCCGGAGAAGGTTCATTTGCGGATTAATACTTCTCAAATATTTGAACGACTGTATCATATCACCCCTGTTTCTCCTTTCTTCCAGAGTGTACATGTTCAGGTCATCAAGTCTCTCCTCATACATCTTGTAACGCAAATCCCTTACCATTCTCGTAGCTTTTCTTTGCACCGCTTCAATTCTTTTTACATCCTTCGCAAGGTATGGCCTCCAAAACTGAACACAATACTCCAGGTGGGGCAGAATTAGAGGTATGACAGGGTGCAGCCAAAATTTATTCAAACAATAACACTGTTTAGCTGCTGTCCAGATAACATTTCTATATGCCTGCACAGAGAAACAGCAGTCTTAACTTTATATGGGTAAAATTAGGGCGGCATATTCAACAATCTGATTTCTATGGTTATGTTCATTGATAGAGATATATAGATAATTGCTCAATATTGACCCCTTTTTTACTACTGCATTGGTTAAGATTCCAGGCAGCATGAGGCACTCGCTTGCCATCCAAGGCTGTAAATACTTTTGAAATAGTACCCAGTTCCTGAAGAGGGTGAGCCAAATCGTGATTAGGTGAAGAACCCCTTAGAAACAGCAGAGAGAGCTTTATTCTGCTTTTTAATAGGCCCCAGAAGGGGGTTGCAATATCTAGCACACACAACGAAAGAGGTTAGAACATACTTTGGAGTTCATTTATGATGACTCAGTGCAAACAGCAGCTGAAGGGTAAGAAAACTAAAGGCCCTGCATTGGAAAATAAACTTTTATCTTATTTAGGGACCCTTTTACTAAGTTGCGGTAAAAAGGGCCCTGCGCTAGTGGTGGAGGCCATTTTTGCAGCGTGCGGAGGCCCTTCATACCGCTGCGGGTAAAAAGGCCGATAAAAGACATGGCCATGCGGTAAGACTGAGGTGGTGGTAAGGGCTCATACGCTAACCCGACGGTAACCGGGTGGCGCACGACGCTGCCCGATAACCACTGGGTAACCTTCTGCGGAAATATTTTTGGGAATATTTCCGCTAGCGCTGGAAATTCCATGTGCTGGGGGGGGGGGGGGGGGGGTGAAACGACTGCCGGCTCCTGCATTGTGCTAACGGTAGTTCTGGATTGCTGAGCGGTAGGCCCATGTTGGGCTCACCACTGCTTAGTAAAAAGGCCCTTTAATGATTCTAAGGGAGCAATTCTACAGCTATTTATTTAGTGCATTTTTACCCTACCTTTCCCACAGGATGCGGGCTCAAAGTGGCTTACATTAGACTGGAATTGCGATCGCCAGACCAGTGGAATACAAATACAATATTTAAACAAATAAGTAAACAAACAAGTATTCTATGATGGACCCTAGGCACCCAGATTCCATTATAGAATCCTAGCATTTTGGCACCAGCAGTTATACCGGCTGTAGACCTGACATAAGTGCACACACCTAAATGTGGCAGTATTCTATAAGTTATGTGTGTAACTGGGAGACCTGCCCATCTGCCACCCATATTCCGCTCACCTGCAAATACATGCCATCACCCAGATATCTATATATTGCTTCCAGATTTGCACACCCAAATTTGTGCACATGCCCAAGATGCGCACGCAAATGAATTTGAGCTCTTAACTATCAGTAATTGGATGCTAACAACCAGTTACTGAAGTTAATTGCCGCTCACTAAAATTTGCATCTGGCTGTGTGCTATTCTATAAGGCAAGGCGCCTAACTGCACTAGCACAGAACTCAAAAGAGGGCGTGGCCATGGACGTTCCAAAAAGTTGCATGCCTTTTATAGAATAATGCTTAGCACCGGTTTTTTTCTGGCACCTAATTTTGAGCTCCATTCAGGGGTGAACTGACCGTATGGGCAACCAGGCAGTGCCCGAAGACCCAGAGGCTCTGAGGGGTCCAGAGGCTCTCTCCCCCTGGAAACTACAACCCACCTGAGCCTTGGTAAGCCCTCCCTTGTCCTACCTTGAAGGGCCGTGGTGGTCTAGCGGCCTCTTTGGGGGCAGGAAAGAATCCCCTCTTTCCTGCCCGCTGTTGCTACTCTGCCCAACTCCACCGCATTTTCAACAGGCTCGCGAGACTGCCGAGACCTGCAAGACTACCGTAGGTGACACAGGGCTCACCGCAGCAGCGGGCAGGAAAGAGTAGGGTTCTCTCCTGCCCCCAAAGAGACCTCTCTATATCACCATACATAAGTACATAAGTACATAAGTAATGCCACACTGGGAAAAGACCAAGGGTCCATCGAGCCCAGCATCCTGTCCACATCAGCGGCCAATCCAGGCCAATGGCACCTGGCAAGCTTCCCAAACGTACAAACATTCTATACATGTTATTCCTGGAATTGTGGATTTTTCCCAAGTCCATTTAGTAGTGGTTTATGGACTTGTCCTTTAGGAAACCGTCTAACCCCTTTTTAAACTCTGCCAAGCTAACCGCCTTCACCACGTTCTCCGGCAACGAATTCCAGAGTTTAATTATGTGTTGGGTGAAGAAAAATTTTCTCCGATTTGTTTTAAATTTGTTACACTGTAGTTTCATCGCCTTTTAGTTTCATCCCCTTGTAGGACTGGGGAGGGTGCACTAGTGTGCGGGGTGGCGAGGTGGCAGTGTGCAGATAGTGGGAGTGCGGGTAGCGCCTGGGTAGGGGTCCAATGACCTTTACTGCCCTGGCTTCAGTTATAGAATTCCCCCTATATAAGTTAAGTGGGTATTTGCAGAATAGCACTTAAGAGGAGCTGTTGCTGGTAAGTACACACTTGTGTGAGTGCTAGTATTCGGGACATTTACATGCGCAAAGGACATGCAAATGTGGGCACATAGTTATAGAATTACATGTTGTTGCATATTATGTTCTAGGATACTTAACCTCTAGCAACATTTTTTAAATAGTTTCTGGAATCAATGTCCATCCATCTATTTGTTAGGAGTGTGCATTTATGAGTGCACATTTGGTTCGTTTGAAAGTTTAAAATTTTTAAGTGCGCCAAATTGCTTGTACCTGTGCATTTTTAAGTTCTTGCGCACATACAAAAGGCAATTTATAATCTAGGTACCCTCATTTACATGCCCCTGCATGTATGTAGATATCTAACATAATCGCACTTATGTGGGTTTTTATGCACATACCTGTGAAAGTACCAGCAAGGTGCTTAGGCCCTATTCTGTAAATACCTAGACAGGCTCCTGCCTGGTTAAACCCCATTGAGCGAGCCAGTACTCAGTATTCAGTGGCACATAACTGGTTGGTGGTGGTGCTGAAAATCACCACTAACTGGCATTCCCCTAACTGACTAGGTTAGGGGTGGGCTGAGGGCAGGGTTAGGGTGGAGCAGCAACTTGGCCAATTAGCAGCAATTTTCAGTGAAACAGCTGCCCTAACTTTATGTGGTTAGTTAACCAGGCACCGGTCTGAATACTGGCCAGTGACTGGTTAACTTCTGGGTCGGAGGTCATACCCGGATATTCAATGCCGGGAGCTGCCCATGCCCCAGCACTGAGTAACTGGGGTTAGTTACCACTGCAGGCTCAATATCGACCGCTCAATTTTTCGTACCTTAGCTCCTTCTTTATGGAACACCTTGCCTATTTCACTCCACCAAGAACTTCCTATTTGATGCAAGAAGGCCCAAAAAGCTCACTTCTTTTAAATATGCTGCTCCCTTTAGGTTTTTATTGTATTGTAATGGGACGGAGCCTGGCCTGGAACACGTTGTGACTTGTGATTTTTTTCCTCTGCTGTGTATGTTAATTATTTTGTTCTTTTAATTTATAGGTTAGCTTACTGTAAACCACTTAGTTGGTTATTCTGTTTAGTAACCAACTGTCAAATGTAAATAAAACTTGATATCATAAGGGTATTACAGGGGTGTAGCCAGACTTCAATGGGAGGGGGGTCCAGAGCCCGAGGTGAGGGGGCACATTTTAGCCCCCCTACTGGCGCCACTGACCCCCCCGCCATTGCCGACAACCTCCGCCATTGCCAACCCCCCCTTGCTGACCCGTCGCCACTTTTCACAACCTCCCACCCTCTCGACCTCCCCCCTCCTGCCGTGAACCCTCCCCCGCCGTCGCCTACCTTCGGTTTTGCTGGCGGGGAACCCCAATCCCCGCCAGCCGACTCTTCATCCTGCAGTCAAAAAAGTCTTCATTCTGTTGCATGCTGACAACGTGCAGGACGTCAGCATGCAACAGAACGAAGACTTTTTTGACTGCAGGACGAAGAGGACAATGGTTGGTCGGGGACTGGGGTCCCCCGCCAGCAAAAGCGAAGGTAGGTGGCGGCGGGGGAGGGTTCGTGGAGGGGGGGTTGAGAGGGTCATTGGGAGGGGGTCCAGGATGAAATCTATGGGGGCCCAGGCCCCCTCAGGCCCCACGTAGCTATGCCACTGGTATGCAACCTATCTGTGCATATTGTACCCAGAATTAGCAGAGGTTTCCTGGGGACACATTTAGGTAACGGGAGATTTGTGTGAAGGTCTGGGGGCGGGGAGAGGGAAATGGGTAAATTTTATAAAGGTGGAGAGGTATATATGTTCCCTTATAAATGGGTGCAACTTATGCACCTTTCTTCCCTGCAGGCTGTTTATCTAATTATCCTCCACAAGTTTTCCCTACCCAAGTACAATGAAAAGTAAAGAATCCCTTCTTACTTGCCGTTGTCTAAGCTGAAGCAGGATATGGGGTATGCATTAACAATTCTGAACTCTCCTTTGTTTGCAGGTCTGTGTGGTAGCCTTGTTGGGATTATGCATATTCTTTATGACATACCAGGTTGATGAGAAAACATCTTGCCAGTTTGCTATGAAGGTAAATTGCTCACCTCTAACTTTTACACACATATCTAGCCTGTTCAGCTAGGACTTCTACAATGAAAAGCAGGTGCTAACTCTCTTTTATAGAACAGACACCACACAGGCACTTAAATATAGGTGCAGATGCCTGGTATTCAGTACTAGTGCACGTATGTTATGTGAACACCCCTGACCTATTCAGTCCCTCCCATGGCCACACCCCCTTTTGAGTTATAAACGCTTAGCAAAATGTGTGCGCAAATCTGAATTGTTGCCAATTAACGCCAATATTTGATTGTTAGCGCCCAATTATTTGCATGAATTGATCCATGGGATAACTTCATCACAGGGTGCCTATGTGAAATGTCAAGCAAGGACTTTATTTTACAAAGAGGGGGGATTTTATATATGGTGCTTAAAAAATCCATGCAGAAAATATTTTCACCTAAGTGTATTCTATAAGCGGCACCTAGATTTAGACGCAGTATATAGAATATGCTTAGTTGATATCCCTTTTACTAAACTGCGGTAAAAAGGGCCCTGCGCTAGTAGTGGGGGCCATTTTTTGCAGCGTGCGGAGGCCCTTTATACCGCTGCGGGTAAAAAAGGCCGATAAAAGACATGGCCATGCGGTAAGACTGGTCTTACCACATGGGCATGTGAGGGGGGAGCACTTACCGCCACCCACTGAGGTGTAAATCTCAGTGTGTGGATTTAGACACACTGGGCCATTTTCCCACCTATAACCATCCCCCTTTTTGGCTGCACACATTAGAAGTTAGCTGCACTGCATTACAGAATACACTTATTGAATTGTGCACATAAATTCTAATGATTGCCAATTAGTGCTCATTATTGATTGTTAAGTGCTGTTATCAATGCTGATTGGCTTGTTAAGCATATTAACCGAGTTGTTACAAAATATGCTTGGATTTCGGCGTGGATCTCTTGGCATCCTATATAGAATCTGTGGGCTTATGTGCTTTTATACAATGCAGTGCTACAGTGGCTGACAATATTATACATATTTCTTAAAGTTACTCAGACCAGGGGCTCAACGCTGTCCAACATGCATGTTTCGCCTGATAGGCTTTGTCAAGGACTCCCCCTGAAAAAATGTAAACAACACCATCTCAAATTTGAGACGGTGTTGTTTACATTTTTTTCAGGGGGAATCCTTGACAAAGCCTATCAGGCGAAACATGCATGTCAGACAGCATTGAGCCCCCAGTCCAAATAACTTTAAGATAAGTGTTTTGAACATACTAAAATATATAGAAGCCGATGAGGAGTTTGGTGCGAATGAAATTGCCAAAAAATCATTATTGGACAATTGAGCACCACTGAGGCAAAATGTTAGAACTGAAAAATTGAACAGTCAAATAACTGTATTTTGACAACCTTTAAAAGTTGTGGAGGTTGGTGGAGAAATATATAGGAGAGAATATCTGGGACTGATAAGATTTCAAAGGTATTCATAGATGCGGTTCCCACTAAGAAACGTATAGAATAATTGCCTATATAACAGAATATTATACATATGTCATCGTTGTCTGCATCACTCAAACATAAATAACAGTCTAGTTCATTAACAGGCTTCAAAATGGAAAATGGCACGGGGGATAAAGTTTGTCCCCATCCCCGTGGGCTCTGTCCCCAACCCCGCGGTTATTGCAGATCCCTGTCCCCGTGTCATTCTCTAGCGTCTATGTTGGCATTCTAAGCATTTAGACACATATTTGACACAGAAATGTTACCATCTTCTTTATGGAATTAACACCTCAATGTGTGCTGTCACAAATAATGCACATTATCTGCCATTTTTGTATACGAAGTATCACTTGTGAATTTTTCTCACATTAGTGCACTGATCTCAATATCTTTTACAATGATACAGGAAGTACTTGTGGCAGAGGACAGGTGGCGCGGTGGGAACGAAAAGACAAACTCCCGCCGCTCTGCAGATGATTTAGGGGTACTGGACAGGAAAATTTTGCCAAAGCAGCTCAGCATGTTTCAGGGAGGCTCAGCCTTCCAAGGCCTCTTATACTGGCCACCTATGCAGGCAATGAAAGTGAGACATTTCTACTTTTTGAAATGTATCTTTCTTTTAAAGCAAATATCTTGGTTTCACCTACATCTTATTCCTTAAGTGTTAGTTTTATTTGTCCTACCATCATGATATTACAATGAATAAAAAATGTTGAACTGCTATTTTTTTTTAAGTGCATGTTTAAGCAAAAGATGTTTGTCCTGGGCACTGACACATCATGTTGGTTCACATTCAGCTCCTTTTGTGTAGACAGTAGTCACAAGACTCACATTTCAAGCTATGGGAGATATGTTTGCAGTGGTAAATTCTGGCAGGCTCCCCACTTGCTACTGGCTGCATGTATGGAGTTGCCCCGGGTTCTGTCATGAGACCAGTCTACTGACAGGCACTTTTGACACGCTTATGTACCCAAGACAATATCCTCTTTTGCTCTTTTTACTTATTCCTGTGCTTTTCGCATTTCAGGGTGCTGGCTCATGAAGGATATTCAGCACTATCTAGACAGTGCTGGTGAATATCCACAGAAAGCTACAACTACGCCTCTTAAGCAAGTAATAGTGATCATTATCTGGATAAATGGCTTTGAATATCAGCCCTCAAAATTCAGTTCTTCTGTCCACATCTCACTGAGTTCTCTTGAACAAGTTACTTAACCACTCTGACTTCAAACTTAGAGGCTCTTTTACTAAGCCACGAAGGCGCCTACGCGTACCCCACGCACATCAGCTACTGCGAGGCCCAGGCGGTAATTTCATTTTTTTCGAGCATCCACTAAGTGCACCAGAAATATTCTAGCACACGGCACTAACTAGGTGGTAATTGACATTGTATGCGCATAGACCATTACTGCCCAGTTAACACGAGACCTTACCACTAGGTCAGTGGGTGGCGGTAAGGTCTCAGGCCCAAAATGGACGCATGCCAATTTTCATTTTGCCACATGTCCATTTTTGCTCCCCCCCCCCCCCCCCCCCCCCCCCCACCAAAAGACCTTTTTTTGCAGGTGTGCTGAAAAATGAATCTGCGTACGTCCAATACACGTGTCTGCACCAGTGTAGGATATTTTTTGATGCACCTTAGTAAAAGGACCCCTTAGGCTCTGATTGATATTCTTATCCATGTGATTTCCTACAAATTAGTGGCTTGTTTAGGTGAAAGTTTGCTATGGATGTAAATGAAGTTCCGTAGCACACTGTTGCAAAAAATAATTTGCCTGGGGCTAAACAGAAAAAAAGATAACTAGGCCTCTTGAGGCCTAGTTAACCTTTTTGTAAATATAGACCTGCAAAGACATCTTCACGTGCCAGTTTCACTGAATTCTAAATTAATGAGCTGCTTTACATAATATTGCTCCCCCACAACTCATTAACTCAGAATTTTAGTAAACTTTCACATGGACTACATGCAAATAAATGTATTACTTACTTTGGCTAATGGATCACCATATGTGAAAAACTACAGAAAAGCCCAAAATGCTGACATTTTTCCCATTCCATCTGTGAAAAATCTGCTGTTTAGGGGTAGGGCAGTGACATTGTTACCATATGAATTTTCAAAACAATGTAAGCAGAGAAAAAGCATTTTGCCCATATAAATTGGCTTTATGATAATTGTCCTCCCTTAATGAGGCTAAGTCCACATGTTGTTACACAATATGCAAAACTTAACCATACTGAAAAGAGGCATTCTTGGGGGAGGGTAGGTTGAAGGAGTAAAAGTACACACAAAAAAGGAATAATTCTAAATATGTGCCTGTAATTTAGCAGTAAATACTAATGCCAGCCATAGAGCTACTATATATGCAATAAGGGGTCCTAATACCAAGGTGTGGTAAAAAGGGCCCTGTGGTAGCAGCAGGGACCATTTTTGCTGTGCGCCAGGGCCCTTTTTACTGTAGCGGGTAAAAAGCCACACCTCTCTTCCCCAAAAAATGGCAATGCTGTAAGGTTACTTTTACCGAGTGGCCATGTGGTGGGGAGCACTTACTGCCACCCATTGAGGCAGAGGTAAGGGCTCCTGCTGTAACCTAGTGGTAACCAGGCAGCGTGAGGTGCTGCCGAATTACCGCCAGGTTAGTACCTCAGTAAAAATTCCCCAAATATTTTCTGGCGTGCTGCAAATGGCATGCACTCAAGTTGGAACTATTGCCGACGGCTGCATTGGGCCAGCAGCAGTTCTGGGTTGCCGTGTGGCAAGCCCTCCGCTGCAGGGCAACCCTTTCAAAAAAGGGTCGCTAAGTGATTCCCACTTACGCTCTGTCCAGACTCTTCCTATGTCTTTGCCTACCTGTAAAATATACACTATCATCTGGATTCTATAAATGGCATCTAAAGTTCTGCGATGCGTGTGCAACAAAATTGGCTAATGAGCCAATTCGCGTCGATATTTGGGTGCTAACAATGAATTATTGGTATTAAATGGCAAAAATTTAGATTTGTGTGCACATCTTGCTAAGCGCTGTTCTATAAAGATCTTCTAGCGTGTAGAGGGTGTGGCATGGGAGGGGCATGAACGGGTCAGGTGTGTGCAGTATTACTGAAGACCGGGGATCTGCACCTAAATCTCGCACCAAGATTTTCACCAGGTTTCTGCTGGTGTGAATCCTTGCGCCCAATATTTTGCATAGAAATCAGCTCGCATGCTATTCTACAAATGGTACCCAGCCTGGAGCAGTGTTTATAGAATAATGCTCTGCACAGATATTTTTTCAGTGCCAGTTTTTCAGCACCACTTGTGATATGATGTGATGTGATACAGTTTTTGTGTCCCGCCAACACCCACTAAGTGAATGGTTCAAAGCGGTCTACAACAAATAGAAACAGAATTCAACTAGTAATAAACATAGCAAAATTAAACTGAAGATACAAATTTAAGACAAAAACGCTTTAAAAAGGTACGGTTTTAGATGTTTACGAAATTGAAAACAACCAGAAGAGTTTCAGAGAGTAATAGGAAGGGAAAGCCAAGATGTTTCCAACATTTTCTTATATTTAATACCAACAAACGATGGTAATAATAGGCATATCGGATCTCTAAATTGCAAAGAACCTCGTTCACAAGGAAAAGTAATCAAATTTGAGAAATACTCTGGAGAAGAAACATCAAATATCTTGTAGACCATAAACACCACCTTAAAAAGTGCTCTAAAATGAATAGGAAGCCAGTGTAAAGATACAAGAACACTAGTAGAACTTTCACAATTCCTAAGACCTAAAATAAGTTTAGCCGCTGTATTCTGCAAAAATTAGAGCTTAGATCGCAACTTAGCAGAAATGGGCACATATAAAGCATTATAATAATCTAGGGGGCCCTTTTACTAAGCCACATAGGCGCCATTGTGTGCCCAACGCACGTCAATTTTGAGTTACCGCCCGGCTACCGTGTGGCCTTTGCGGTAATTTCATTTTTGACATGCATCCACTACGCACACCAGAAAATATTTTTATTTTCTGGCATGCAGGCGGTAATCGGCATTTTACGTGTGTAGACCATTATCACCAGTTACTGCATGAGATCTCATCATTAGGTCAATGGCTGGCGGTAAGGTCTCAGATCCAAAATGGGCACGCGGCTATTTACATTTTGCTGCATGTCCATTTTCAAAGAAAATTTTTAAAAAGGCATTTTTTAAGGTGCGCTGAAAATGATTCTGCGCGCGCCCAAAACACGCGTCTACACTACCGCAGGCCATTTTTCAGCGTGCCTTAGTAAAAGGGCTCCTAGGTGACTTAAAACACATGATTGTACCAATAAGACAAAATAAGATCTGTCAAAATACTGTCTAATATAATGTAATAGGCGCAATTTAAAAAATACTATTTGAATTAGGTGTCTAATTTGAGTTTCTACAGAGAGAGGAGTCTAAAATAATTCCAAGAATCTTTGAAGACAATTCAAATTTCAAAGAGAGGTCTTTAGACACATATAAAGAATAAGGAATTGGGTCACCCTTTCGGGCTAACCACAACAATTTTGTTTTATCAGCAGTCAACTTAATCTACTTCAATGTAACATATGTGCATATGTACAGAATAGTGCTTAAGTGTATTTTTGGCATTTATGCATGTATGTGCACACATTTGTGCACATGAACCATTATTCTAATAATTTACACATGTAAGTACAGTATAAATGTTAGTATGTACTATATAGAATCACCCGTTTTATATCAAAGCAACGTATTTTTTAAGCAAAATTCTACTCCCACAAAATGCAGATAGAAGTGGCTATGCATATTTTGCAATGGCAGCTTTCAAAGTGGAATTCATTGTATGCTTTCCCTTTAACATCTGCTGCAAAGGGAGCAGGAAACTAATAAGCTCAGACACTGCACTGGGGATGTGCACAGACAAAAAAAGTTAGGCTCGTTTCTAGATATTTTTTGCACTTTTTCTTACTTTTTTTAAAGTTTGTTTCAGATATCCATTTAAAAAAAATGTTAACTTGCATGAAAACTTTGTAATGCACAGAAATGAGTTGGAATTACATTGGGCTTCTTTTAGCCGCATGCTGAATGCGAAGAAGCCCATTCAATTCCCATGGGCTTCTTCCCATTCAGCGCACACTGAATTGGTAATGCCGCTTTGTAAAAGGAGCCCGTTATTTGTAGGTTAACTAGCATTAAATCAATTTTGGGTGCACTATGGGATCCTTCTACAAAGGCGTGCTAGCGTTTTTAGCGTGCACTTAAAATAAACATGCGCTAAATGCTAGAGATGCCCATATATTCCTATGGGCGTCTCTAGCGTTTAGCACATGCTAATCATTTAGCACACACTAAAAATGCAACTGCGGCTTTGTAAAAGACCCCTTGCATTTTTGAAGGTATGCTAACAAACTGAGGGAGCCTTTTACTAAGCTGCAGTAAAATGTGGCCTTAGTGTGCGCTCCAGCAGGGTTTTCCCGCACACTAAGGCCATTTTTACTACTGCCGTAAGTGATCGATTTTCTATTTTTTGTATTAATAGTCATGCGCTAATGTTGCCATTAGCAAAATCTACTAATGTGGCCAGTAACAAAATCTACTAAGGCCTCATTTGCTATTCCTGTGCTTACCAGTTAGCATGTGGTAATATAACCACGCTGATCTACCCTTCCATTCTCCCTTCCAAAAAATAGAACAATTTTTTAGCGCGTGGATTACGGTGTGTTAAAATGCCATTTACCACAAGACACACTCTGTCGCCATTTTAAGCTGCATTAGGCGCACATTAGCACCTAACACAGCTTAGTAAAAGGGCCCCACACAGCCCAGCAACGAACACACATCCCTATGCACTAATGCAATTTGAAACTACCACCTATATCACCTATACCATCAAACTTGTTTTATGTATGTTTCTTCATTATAACTGGAAAAGTCTATGTTCTGCCTCTTTTTGTTTTTCTCCAGCTGTCCTACTTTTTGCTGAGTGCCCTCAGTCTGATTATCTGCCTCACGGCAATGGCTTTTGCAGCCCATCATTATTCTCAGGTCACGCAGTTCACCTGCAAGATGGTCCTTGACACCTGTGATTGCAAGTTGGACACTAGCGATCCCCTCAGCCGAAGCTTCAGTTACCACAATCTGTCTGACTGTTCCACCGTTACCAGCACTATCAAACTGTACCTACTCCTGCAAATGATTCTTAATGTAGTTATAGCCGTTGTGTGCTTTGTGGTCTGTTTTGTAATGTGGAAACACAGATACCAAGTCTTCTATGTGGGAGCCTTTTTCTATACAATGGCTCGTACTGAAAAGGAGCAGCAGAAAGTGTAATTTTCCGTAGGATAGGTAAAGGTCGACACAGGTTAGTTGAAACAACCAAAACAGTCGATAAGATTCTAATCACTGTTTTCCCATCTTTTATATGATCATATTTATATTTTCAAATCAATGACAGAGCAAATATGTGAATACTTGGGGGATATTGTGTGCCACTGAGCACGAACAATTATTTTCAAAATAGTTTAACTGACAAGTATAGCAGATTTCTGCAAATCAGTTTTATATTTTTATCAGTTGTTGCGTAAATGTTCCCTCATTATGTACAATTACTTTTACAGATACCTAAACTGTAAATTACAATTTTGTAAAAATTAAAGCAAACCAAGATTTGGCACAGAATAAAAATGTTTACAAATAACATGATAACAGTAGTGAGATATTTTAGGACGTTTTTAATGCAAAGGGATTTACCAGTATTTTAAGAAAGTACCACAGAAAAGCTTTGGAAATAGTTTACTAATACAGAGGTGCTTTTACTAAGCTGTAGTAAGAAATGGTCTTAGTGTGCCGTTACATGGGTCTTTCCCACGTGCTTAGGCCATTTTTCCATGGCTGTGATAAAGGGCTATTTTGCTTTTTTTCAACATAGGGCCATACACTAATGTTAGCATTAGCACACAGCCATTTACAAAAATTACCACGGGAGCACTTACCTCCTGTTTTGGAGACAGTACAAGCTCCTGTGTTAACTATGTGCTAATCACTTAGCGCGCAGTAATATAGATGCTGGAATGCCTACTCTCAACCCCCTACTCGCCCCCTCATAAAAAGTTTAAGAGAAAATAATTAGCGCACACAATGCAAAATGCTTTAACGCATCTGACATTAGTCCATTTTTAACATGTTAAGGGCACATTTCCAATAGAAAGCATATTTAGGTTCTGTATATTCACTGCTGCCTTTTTAAAGGTACAGTTACTGATACTTGTGTGTTCAGAACTGGTGCTGTTAAGCTTGAGTGGAGGAATGGCCTAGTGGTTAGAGCACCGGTCTTGCAATCCAGAGGTGGCCAGTTTAAATCCCACTGCTGCTCCTTGTGATCTTGGGCAAGTCACTTAACCCTCCATTGCCTCAGGTACAAACTTAGGTTGTGAGCTCTCCTGGGATAGAGAAATATCCAGAGTACCTGAATGTAACTCACCTTGAGCTACTACAGAAAAAGGTGTGAGCAAAATCTAAATAAATAAATAGGGCCTGATTCTATATATGGCGCCTAAAATTAATGCACGTTAGGCAATTATGCCTAAGTGTATTCTAAATAAATACCACATGTAAATCTATGTACAGTATTTAGAATTCGATTAGGCATAGTTCGTGCCAAACCCCTAAGAGAAAAACTGCATTGGCTTCCACTCAAAGAACGTATTACGTTCAAGGTCTGCATCTTGGTTCATAAAATCATTTACGGTGATGCCCAGGTTTACATGTCAGACCTCATAGACTTGCCACCCAGGAATACTAAGATCAGCACGCACATTCCTAAATCTCCATTTCCCCAGCTGCAAAGGACTAAAATACAAATTAACACATGCATCCAGCTTTTCCTACATAGGCACACAGCCTATGGAATGCATTACCACTTGACGTGAAAAACCAGCATGACCTAGCCAACTTTCGGAATTCACTGAAAACCTGCCTCTTCAACAAGGCATACTACAACGATCCTTCATATGAACTTTAACGCATTACCACTTTATCTATTATTCCGAATTTGATCTCTTTATACCTGTTTGCTTAATTTTATTTTGTCATTCATGTTCTCTATGTAATACCACTTACATCTCTCACTCTGGAATGGCGATTGCCATGATGGAACAATGTTAGCCACATTGAGCCTGCAAATAGGTGGGAAAATGTGGGATACAAATGCAACAAATAAAATTAAAATAAATCTATGAGCATCCAATTACGCCAACACAAAGCTGGTGTAAATCCCTACATGTAGATTAATGGTCACTGGCCCATATTTTATAACAACCGTATAGATTTTAGAATGCCCATGGAACACCCATTTCCACGCCCCCAATCACTCCCCTTTCTGCCTGCACACATTAGCATTTAGGTGCAGCGCATTACAGAATACGCTTAGCAATGTACAAGTGTAAATTCTTTTGCCAGTTAGTGCTTGTTAAGAGCTGTTAACAATGCTTAACAGCTTGTTAAAACAATTAATCTATACACATAGTTATAAAATAAGACTAGATTTACCCCCTGTATAGAATCCGGGGGATAGCGCCTAACACAGCTTAATAAAAGGGCCCCACAGTGCAATATCAGCTATTCTGAATTATATAGAAAATGTTTGCATTACATCCAGGGTTATAGACCTTTGATCAGTGGTGTGCTGGAGCCGGCATGCACCGGCTCACAAGAGCCGGTTGTTACATTTTGTACCAACTTGCGAGCCGGTTGTTTCCCACTGCGAGCCAGCTCTCCTCCCTCCCGCCCGCCCGATCCGGTCCCTCACCTGACTCTTCTAATTCTTCGGCGGGGCAGGCAGTCTTGCCTGCCCACTACCAGCGCTGACTCTCCCCTGCCGGTTTGCGCTTTAAAAATGGCTGCCGAGACTTCCAGAGGTGGCCTCGCGAGACTGTTACTGAAGTCTCGGTGGCCATTTTGAAGTGCGAACCGGCAGGGGAGAGTCAGCGCTGGTAGCGGGCAGGCAAGACTGCTTGCCCCGCCAAAGAATTAGAAGAGTCAGGTCGGTGAGGGACGGATCCGGAGGGAGGGAGGAGAAGTTGTCGGTGAACAACGCGGGAGGGGTGGCAGGGGAGAGAAGGGAGTCCCTGGGCATGGGTGGATGAAGGGCAGGGGAGATTAGGGTCACTGCTGGACATGGGTGCATGCAGGGGAGAGGAGGGGAGAGAGAAGAAATGCTGGACATGGATGGAGGGGAGAGAAGAGTGAGGAAGGAGATGAGATGAGGGAAAAGGAAGAGAGGAGAAAAACTGCACATGGATGAAGAAAATAGGCAGAAGCTGAGGACCCGAAATGAAGAAGAAAGGAGAAATGGAAAGAAATAAATGGAAAGGAAGCCCTGGAAACGGAGTTAAGAGGACAGATAGCAGCAGAATCGGATACTGGACCAGCATGATCAGAAAAACAGTCACCAGACAACAAAGGTAGAAAAAAAATCATTTTATTTTCATTATAGTGTTTGGAATATGTTCACTTTGAGAATCAGGTGCTCAACATTAAAAGTTTATATTTATTTACTTATTTATGGCATTTTATCCCACATTAAACATGAATTAGATTGGAACCCGGGATCATTTAATTTTTTTTTCCTGGATAATGCATTGCCCCCCCCCCCCCAGGCTCTCTCCCCGGCTATATTCAGCTCTGCAATTTGGGGGGGGGGCACAGAGGGGACGGGGGGCACAGAGGGGGACAGGGGGGCGCAGAGGGGGACCGGGGAGAGAGCCTGTTGTTTAACATTTACCAGCACACCACTGCCTTTGATGCCTCTGCTCCAATCAGGTTTTTAAATTACCTATAATTTAGGCCTGAGAAGTATTTTATGTAGTGTATCTAACATAAAGAAGCATCTTCCCATACAATATAACTTCTAAAGGGAGTAGAGAAGTAGTCTTGTGGCTAGAGCAGTGGGTTGAGAGCCAAGGGGGCCAGGGTTCAAATCTCAGTGATGCTCCCCTGTGACCTGCAGCAAGTCACGTAACCCTCCATTGCCTCAGCATTCAGCCACCATGCTCAGCCTTTTTTAAACACCAGCTGCGGTAGTCAAAATAGATCCAGGTATTCAGCTGCTTTTCCTGTTATTCAACTCCAGTTATTGGACTGTGATTTGCGCTTCAGCGTTCTTTCTTGTTCACTATAAGGTCTTTTTCAAGACCATCACCATCAGTTCCCCTGTGGAATTTCTTCTAACCACATATACTACTGAGACTCCTGAGGCAGGCCTGTGGCTGAAACACAGATCTTTGTCGAGTCTACAATAAAGATTTTCAAATTTGACTCTGTTGTTCCAGTCTCTTGAGGCACTGAATATCAGCCAGCACCAGAACTTATCTGAATAGCGGTGATATTGAGTCTACTAGCCGAATAACGTACCTGGATAACTTAGAAGAGCCTTCTATCTATCCTAAGTTATCCAGATAGCAGACTGAATATTGGTCACTATCCGGATAAGTTCTGGAAGCACCTTGGCTCCACCCACAATCCGCCTCATCGTGTGGAAGCGGTCTGTAAGAATATTCAACGGCACTAACAGATGGTGCATCTGAATATCCCAGTCAGCACCACTTCTCCAGCTAAGGTGCTGTTATCCAAATACGTGCTTTTGAATTGACCCCTTAGATTGTCAGCACTCTGGGGAGAGGGAAATATTTAGCATATCTGAATGTAGCTCACCTTGAGCTACTTCTAAAAAGGTGTGAGCTGAATCTAAATAAATAAGGGACCGGATGATATTCCAAGTGAGTTAACCAGCCGAGAATGGCTGCCGACCGGTTAACTTGATTATCTTCTATGAAAATGGCCGGTTAGCGCCAAAGTGCAAGCTGGCTATGTTGGGGGCTTTTCGTGGGTGGGGTACAGTTAGCTCCTGATATTCTGAGATAATTGGCCAGTGCCAATGTTAGCGCATAAATAAGACCATATAAATAGCTGTCCTATCTTTATGCGCTAACGAATAGCCGGTTCACTCTGAATATTGAGGTAACCAGCCATGCGCTAAATGGCTTAAAAAAAACAGATAATCAATGCCGGCAACCGGATATGGCCCAGTATTGAATATTCGGGTTCAACAGTGGTGGTTAACATTAACAGCGCTGCCCGCCAACGGCTGAATATTGGGGGGGGGGGGGGGGATTATGAGGAATCTGGCTAAAATGAGAGGGTAAACAAAGAAACAAAGATCACTTCCACTCAAAAAAATCTTCTACAGAATCTCAAAAACTTCTTTCAGCAAAACCCTTCTTCTTTTAATGCTCCAAACATCCTGCTCACTTAATCAGCGAACAATAAACAGTGCAAATAAAAATATCTTATATTGAGCTACTTAGCTTCTTATTAGTTGATTGAGCTGCATAGTTCCTGGTAACACAACTCCCAACGGGGACCCGTTTCACCCTCCAGCTTTTTCAAGGGAGAACTCAGGAGTAGCCTAGTGGTTAGTGCAGTGGACTTTGATCCTGGGGAACTGAGTTCAATTCCCACTGCAGCTCCTTGTGACTGTGGGCAAGTCATTTAACCCTCCATTGCCCCTGGTACAAAATAAGTACCTGAATATATGTAAACCACTTTGAATGTAGTTGCAAAAACCCCAGAAAGGTGGTACATCAAGTCCCCTTTCCCTTCTTCTTCAGCATACTATGGTGCTGCAAATATGCTGAAGAAGAAGACAAAATGCTTCTGAGTTCTCCCTTGAAAAAGCTGGAGGGCGAAACAGGTCCCCGTTGGGAGTTGTGTTATCAGGAGCTATGCAGCTCAATCAGCTAATAAGTAGCTCAATATAATATTCTTTATTTGCATTGTTTATTGTTCGCTGATTGAATGAGCAGGATGTTTGGAGCATTAAAGTAAGAAAAATATACAGAAGGAGGTTTTTGGCCAATGATGATGCAACGGCTCGATGAGTGCTGTGAAGACAGAAATGGCAGTGTTCATTTGAGCACCCGGTATGTTGAGGTCTTTTCCTCCTTTTTTTGTATTTTTACATTGCAAGTGGACTCATTAGCAATATATGTTATAATCTACAGTGTTTTGTTGTAAAACGAGAAGGTATCCTATGTATGCTCCTTTAGTTCACTTATATGTGAAAACTTCAAAAGCCATTTATGAGATAAAACAGAGGTTTGTGTATAAAAATGTCTTTTCTTTTTTTTTTTTTTAATTTTCCAAAGGTCACTTTATTGAAGGAATTATCACAACAATATAAAGAAAAAGACTTTAACAAGGTATCATATTACAAACTTTCACAAATGTTATACCCACAGTGAGCAGAGACATTCCCAGAATCAGAATTGGGCAAGATTTAGACTTGCACACATTCTTTTCAAAAGTATGTGCGTCAATTTTCCAGAAAAACATTGTGTGTCCTACATAGCAGATTTAAACATGTGCAGGTGCTCTCCATGGGAACACTTTCAAAGGCAGAGCATTAGAAAACTGGGATCACGTTAACATACCCTGGTTTCACAAGTCAGGCATCCTGTGATGAAATTACCCTCACAGAGACCAAGACTTGGACAGAAGGTTGCACATTTTAAATATCAAGATCCACAAATGGGAAAGCAGACTGTAACATTACCGTGCGAATGGAGACTTACATTGTTAACGTGTTGTGAAAAAATGATGGTGGTTGGGCCCAGTTTCTGTAATCAGCACAGGATTGCATCTTGTTTTTCCGAAGCACAGTCCTAGCTTTACTAGAGGAAACGGGATATAGTCTCCTTCCCCTCCCCACCACATGATGAAAATCAGAGCCGGCCTCACTGGTGATGAGCAGCCACTCAAGCCATTTAGGGGGGTAATCTTAGAAGTCATTTCCTCAGTAAAACATATTTATTTGCAGATATAAGTGTTCCTCAGATTTCCTGGCTAACAGCCTACTGTTCTAACAGTGAGAGCTGTTCCCAAGGGTGGAGTTTGGAATTAATATATGTACAAAATATGCACAGATGTGCATAAAACTTGCTAGGACATTCGGATGAGCCTCAAGATTGGCGTAACTGTCTGCCGCTACTTTTGAGGGGGAAGTTTTATAAGGGCACCTCAGCCAGCTTCTTAAGAACCATAATTGAGCAGTATGCAGTTGCACAATAATAATTTGTAAACACATTTATATTTCTATTCTTTCAAGAGAAATACCTGAACATGAGTGCATCAATAGAGATACCAGCAGGAACATGGCTGCAATAGTGCCCTTTGAATAGCTGAGTACTGAGAGCCCACCTTGTCCAGCTCTGGAGGTCATTCCCTCAGGAGCACTTTGGGAAGATGAAGCAGTTCAACAAAACCCAAAAAGCTGGAAAAATGGCCGAAAGCCTGTGACACAAGCCCTGCAAAAAGAGGAGAAAGGCACTCAAAATCTACTCAGTGGAGAATGACATGAAAGGAACCTTCAAATATTCAATAAACTGCAGGGAGGTGAAATTCTCCATAGAAAAGGAAATTCAATCGTAAGTTGAGGGGGAGAAATGTTCAGAGGAAGCATTAGAAAATGATTCATTATTGAAATTGTGGTAGATGTTTGGCGACTGACCAGGATCTTTGAGATAGAAATAGAGGAAGTTGGTAGGCCTAGGATTACATAGTAATGGCAGATAAAAACACCAGCATGGCCCATCCAGTCTGCCCAGAAAGGCAGCCAGGGTTGTACCTGGGACTCCTTTGTCTTTACAGTTGTAACTGATGCCTGATGCAGGTAACTCCCCTCTGTGTGTTTTTCCCCCTTTATTTAAGAAATATATTTGAATTTTACTGTGAGTGGAAATGCTGCACACTTTTATGACATCTTCATGCCATAAGAGATCTTCTATGTTTATGTAACACCTTTCTGAATTCCATCAGTGTTTTCTACCTCACCACAACCCCACAGAAGAGCATGTAAGGCATCCACCACCACCTTATTTTCTTGATGTTGCTTTTCAGTTTCCCTCCTTACAAGTTCATTCTAATTCTGTCACTTTTCCATTTTTAGAAAAGGTTGTTTGGTTCCTTAATAAGTATTTAAATTTATGTATCATATCTCCCCCGTCCCTCTTCTCCTACAGGTTAAACATATTCAGGTCTTCAAGTCTCTTCTCATAGTCTTCTGGTGCAGATCCCATACTATTTAGATAATTTCCTCAACAGTATTGCAAACAACCCACCATTCAGTGCCTTATAAGCAGGTACAAGGGGAGAGACGATAAAAAGAAAACAAAATGCCAGGAAGTAGCTGAGCAGATTTAGCAGGTTACTGTTGAAACAAAATAGCCAATGCTGGTAGACTGGCAATGGCCACATACCACCCAACAAGGCCATGGGGACCTAGGTGAATGGCTTTGAGAGCAAAAACTGACTTGCAGTGATGACATCCTACAACAGTCAAATATCTATAGCTGACAGCTGGGGATATCATTAAGAGTGCAGACCAGAAAAACTGTGACTAAACACTCACATGACCCATCTTGTCACAGTTTTTCTGGTTTGCAACTCTTAATGGCCTGTGCTGGTGTAGGCGCGTGTTTTGGACGCACACAGGTCCATTTTTCAGTGCGCCTGCAAAAAATGCCTTTCTGGGGGGCCAAAAATGGACATACAGCAAAATTAAAATTGGCGTGTGGCCTTTTTGTGCCTAAGACCTTACAGCCACCATTGACTTGGCGGTAAGGTCTCACGCATTAACCGGGCGGTAATTGTCAGTACCCGTACACTGCCAATTACCTCCCGGTTAGCGCCACGCAGTAGAAAATAGAAATTATTTTGTACTGTGTTTTGGACACGCATAAAAATTAGAATTACCGCCCAGGGCACGCAGTAGCCGGGCAGTAGTTCTAATCTGACGCATGTTGTACATGCATAGTTGCCTATGCACTTTAGTAAAAGGGCCCCTATGCGTGTACTGTTCTAGGCAAAGTATAGTGAAGCTTAAACAGCCAGCATAAACCATTCCCAAGCAGAAGCTTCACCAGTAGACTCTCAATTCTTAAGCAAATCTTCTTTATTGTAGTACTCAGAATAAACAACGAAATTCCAACTTACAGTTCAGTTGCTTGTAAATGAATTGTGGCCTTCTACCCATAGAGTCTGTATCTAGCCACCCTAGAGGCAAGGAGATGGCCAGAACCTCAGTCCAGCTGAGAGGAAAAGCTGTAACACTCAAGGAAAATAAGTGGAAGAACTCAGGGAAAATAAATGGGGAATGACTTGGGAAAAGACTTGAGGAATGCCTTGAGGAGAGTTTAGGAGATGATGGTGAAAAATCTTGATGGAATTACAGTAGATTAAGGTGGGATCAGCCACTAGAACAGCTGCTGATCACAAAGGCATGCTAGGAAGACTGGGTCTCTCACAGGCCACAGAGGAAGGGCTGGTCCTAGCTCAAAGCTTACAGCTAATAGGGAAAGCTCACAAGGGGTCAATCGCAGGAACTGCAAACTATAGGAAAAGCAGTCATAACTCACAGTGCTATCTATTATACAAACAATGCAATTGAATATAAATAATACTCATATTAAATATACACAACAATATACCCTGCCTCCATGAATAAGGGGACAGAATAATGTGTCATCACATGCTCTGTTTCTAAGCCACAACGGGGATAATTCTCTACAGCTTGCCTAAAGTTGGGTGCAGAGATTATATGCAGTGAGCATGAATTCTATATCGGCAATTGCACATTATTGAATACTAGAGTATGTCTGCAGTTACATGCCTAACTTTAGGCGTGAGCACTTATGCTAGCTAAGTGGCACGTGTATATTTTTGTGCTTAACTGTAGGCGATTAGATGGGTAACTGCAAGTATTCTATAAGATGTGCATTTGAGTGCCAGGTATGCCCCTGACCCACTCAGGCCCCTCCTAGGTCCATGAATCCCTTGCAGTTGTGAGTTATGAAAATTGCATGCACATTTTTGTGCAAGCTTTTGAAGTCTTATGAGTTTACATGTGTAACCCTGGTCCCACTCAAAACAGTTCAGAATGCTGGCTATGCTCTTTAAGGTAGGCACCTGGACGTAGGCCGGGTCGGGTTTAATCCCAGTAGGTTAGGGGGTTCTGCTACCACCTCTTAGTCTCTCATCCTGTTCTGCTCCAAGAATTGTACTCACACACTGGGTTTTGTAAAAACAGTTCAACTTTACTAACAGTGATAAAATCATATGAACAGTCCTTGCAAGTAGCAAACTTGGAAAATCACAAGTAATGACAATTGAATATTCTCATTCAATCCACTGTTGCTTCCTGTATCTAGTGAGTTCTGTCCCCTCCTGCCTGGCAAAAACAATCTGGGGCTGGTCTCCTGGCTGTTTCTCCTAAAGTCTTGCTGGGCACTATCCCCAGGTGCCAAACTCATCCACAGACCAGACCTCCTCTGTCCGTTCACTTCTCAAGGTGCGGTTCTCTTCAAGACCTCTGTAACTAGTAGGTATTTCTCCTGCTCACCTCTCAAGGTGTCAATCCCTCTAACCCGCAGAGCTCATACTATTTTCATTTCACCCCTGCTGTAGCCATGTGGAATCATTTCTACCTCAGTCTCCAGAGGTGCCTTGTTTTCTTCCTGGGTCTCCACTTTCCTGGCTCTTCCTCATTTCAGGCTTTTTTCTTTCACTAAACCCCACCACTGTCAATCATATTTTCATAACTTCAACAACTATATTAGTCACTCAACTTCACCCACATAGTAGGGGAGATACTTATTCTAAAGTCTGCTAGGTCCACCCCACCCCCCACCCCCAAGTAGCCTGGCATTCCCTCCATCTCTTCCTGTCTGTCTTCTGCAACAGGATTCACCCTTAGTAATCCCCCTGGGAAAGTGTCTCATCATTTCTTCTTATCACCCTTGTATGAAAATAAAAATGATTTCTCCCTCTTTTTCCCACAAGAAATCATTTACCCTTTGTCCTCAAAGATAATTTAATTTAATTTCCATTTTATTAAAACAACAATGATAATAACCTTATTATGGAATCACCATTCTTGGTCAACTTTCTTGAGGTAGAGGGATAAAGTTAACAAAATGAACATCAGATACCAACAGCAATAAACATCCCATTCAATTTTTCATATAACCCCTCCCCTCTTTTTACTCACCAACAGTTAACATGCCCCAATTAACCAGTTATTTAACTTACCCTTCAACGTGCTATTACTCTCATCAGTCCTGAATACTTTCAAACTGTCTTTCATCACCTGTACCACTTGGGGTCAGGCTTGCTCACCAAGGCTCCCTCTGACAGAATGCAGGTGACACAATAGAATTTTCCCCCTTACTGGGAGCCCATCACTTCTACATAGTGTTTGCAGACAGAGCGGCCCACTTGCCACTCCCGGTACTGATGGTTAATGTATTCTCGCATGGTGGGGTCTTCCGGGCTATGTGCCAGATAAGTGGGGTCGGGTCACATTCGTTGGAAAATCTCCTCCCGGATCCAAGTCTCTTTCTGCATTTCCACTACACTCATCATCTGGAAGGGGACATAGGGGAACCAAAGTCAACACATATCCCACACCAGGCATTTGAGGTAGTGGTCTGCATAGCTCAATTTTGGCAACTTCTTTGCCCCGGATCTACCCAAGGGTCTCTCAGGTACTTGGCTGGGTTAGGGGTGCCCAATATTTTAGTTTCCACCTCTTTGGCAGCAACACGAGGAAGACAGTCAGCTGCGACAGCACAGTCACATCCAACTCGGGCCCCTCTAAGCAACTGGTCTACCCCCCGCATTAAATCAGACATGGACATTGTTTAAAAATGCCATCTTGTAAGCCCAGACCAGATGCATACCACATATTTACAAAGGTGGAAATTTGAGAAAATGACAGCCAACATGGTTAAAAGGTGAACAAGGTTATTAGAGCCAAAAGTATGTCCTTCAAACAATGCAGTAAGGACCGAAATGAAAAAAATAAGAAGCAACATGTCTGGAGTGGAGGAGTGGCCTAGTGGTTAGGATGGTGGACTTTGGTCCTGAGGAACTGAGTTTGATTCCCAGCACAGGCAGCTCCTTGTGACTCTGGGCAAGTCACTTAACCCTCCATTGCCTGCTGCATTGAGCCTGCCATGAGTGGGAAAGTGTGGGGTACAAATGTAACAAAACAAAAAAAAGAAGCAACATAAGCACTGTCAAGCTAAGTGGAAAGCATTGATAAAGAATTGGGACCAGTGCTATTTAACATATTTATAAATGGTATGGAAATCAAAATAACAAGTGAGTTGATTAAATTTGCAGATGACACAAAACTATTCAAGGTTGTTAAAACACATGCGGACTGTGAAAAATTGCAGGAAGACTTTAGGAAATTGGAAGACTGAGCATCCAAATGGTAGATGAAATTTATTGTGAACAAATGCAAAGTGATGCACATTGGGAAGAATAATCCAAATCTCATAGTTACCTGATGATCTAGGGTAAGTTGGGGGTCAGCATCCAAGAAAAAGATCTAGGTTTTCTTGTAGACGATACACTGAAATCTTCTGCCCAGTGTGCTGCGGTGGCCAAAAAAGCAAGCAGGACGCTAGGAATTCTAAGACCAAGAATACTAAAATGCATCTGTATCACTCCATGGTATGACCTTACCTTGAGTATTGAGTTCAGTTCTGGTTGCTGTATCTCAAAAAAGATATAGCGGAATTAGAAAAGGTTCAAAGAAGAGCGACCAAAATGATAAAGGGGATGGAACTCCTCTCATATGAAGAGAGGCTAAAGAGGTTAGGGCTCTTCAGCTTGGAAAAGAGATGGATGAGGGGAGATATGACCGAAGTCTACAAAGTCCTGAGTGGTGTAGTACGAGTAGAAGTGAATCAATTTTTTACTCTTTCAAAAAGTACAAAGACTAGGGGACACTCAAAGAAGGGAAATGGGACTTGATATACCACCTTTCTGAGGTTTTTGCAACTACATTCAAAGCAGTTTACATATATTCAGGTACTTATTTTGTACCTGGGGCAATGGAGGGTTAAGTGACTTGCCCAGAGTCACAAGGAGTTGCAGTGGGAATTGAACTCAGTTCCCCAGGATCAAAGTCTACTGTACTAACCACTAGACTACTCCTCCACTCCAAGTTACATGGAAGCACTTTTTAAACAAATAGGAGGAAATATTTTTTCACTCACAGAATAGTTAAGCTCTGGAACTCTTTGCCGGAGGATGTGGTAACAGCAGTTAGCGTATCTCGGTTTAAAAAAGGTTTGGACAATTTTCTGGAGGAAAAGTCCATAGTCTGCTATTGAGACAAACATGGGGAAGTCACTGCTTGCCCTGGGATTGGTAGCATGGAACGTTGCTACTATTTAGGTTTCTGACCTGGATTGGCCACAGGATACTGGGCTAAATGGACCATTGGTCTGACCCAGTATGGCTATTCTTATGTTCTTATGATGGCAGTCCAGTGGCCAGACAGAAGTAATACAATAGGGTACTGGGCATAGGAAGTCCTGTCTCTAGATCTTTTGGCACACTGTGAGGGGTTCCCAAATCCCCACAATACCTGGCTGGGGCTTCCAGGAAGGATCTATTCAGCTTCCCTTTAAGATGACTAATGACAGCAGTGAGGTGCACCTACTACTACTACTACTTATCAATTCTATAGCGCTACCGGACGTACACACCTGTGCCACTAGATCTTTGTCAGCTAGCATAGCACTCTCCACCTGAGGCAAGACCAGCCAGCCCTGCTCCATGCATCTTCCCCCTGCACAGGGGCCAGGTTGAGTCCCAACAGTTGTGGTGGCAACAGGCAGCTGCCCTCCTCCCCCACCCAAGGCCCTGCCTGAGCCTACCTTTTAAAAGCCCTGGTGGTTTACTGGCCTCTTTGGAGTAGGAGCAGCCTGAGTTGATCCTGCCTCCACTAGCTGTGTTCTGAAAATCACTCCTGCTCATGCCATTACCAATTCCAAAATGGCAGTTGCGAACTCCCGCGGCAGTCTCATAAAGTTGCCATGGGAAGTCACTGCTGCCATTTTCAGAATGCAGCCAGTGGGGGCAGGAGCAACTCTGGATGCTCCTGCCCCGAAAAGGCTACTAGACCACCAGGGATTTTAAAAGGTAGACCCAGGGAAGACCTAGGAGGGGGAGGGCAGAGTTGGCGGGTGGCCTGGGGAGGGAATAGGTTTTCAGTAGGAGGGAGTCTTGCTCGTGGGAATGGGCTTGCAACTGCAGCAGTGGGGGCCACAGTTTCATTTTTGCTTCCAGTTCTGGCCGAAATTGTGGTGGATTTTGGCCACGGATTTGGTTTTGGCTGGAATCAAAACCACTGGTTTTGGTCAGCCTCTATATGGCACTATATCAAATAAAGTGAACCTGAACCTTTGAAGATTGGGCCCAGATTTGTCAATTTTCCTTCTTTGAGATAAATATTTCTCATTACCTGATCAAAATATGCTGCATCATTTCAAAAATTCTGTTATGCCAATGGATTTCAGTGGGAATGGCTGTTAGAGAGGGTCCTTCTCCCCTCCTACCATATTAGTAGCTTTCAGGAGTTATCTTACATGTACATGAGAGAGGCTGATAGGATGATAAAAGCACTTACTTGGCGTTCAAGAAGAGATAAGATTTATTTCTTACAAGAATGTAAGTAGTGTTCCAGGGTTCATCCATTCTCACTGGATTTAGCCACAAATAGCTGTGGTCTAATTCTGCTCACATGGCTTAGATTAGACCAAGCCTGCTTGTCTCAATTTGCCAGAATTCAAGCCAACCTCATCTTGGCATTGGTTCTCATTTCTAATCTGCTGTGTCAAGTCAGAACAGGCAGGGCAAGGAAAACTGAGTGCAATAATCACTCAGTTTCTAAGTACTATAAGGATGAGTGTCAATGATGTTTATGCTTCCATTTATTGCCAACTTTGATGCACTGCAATTAAATCAAAATATAAAATAAGGGAAGATGGGGAAGCTACTGTACACCATGAGCAGTATTCTTCCTTACATTCCCACTATTAAGGTAGACAACTAAGATTCATCTTACATAAAAAGTCTGAGACCGGTGACATTAAAATCATAAATGTCAAACTTAAGTCATGTATTGAGTGAGCTAAGTAATCTGGCTCACTGGAGAGTCAAGTAATATCTGGTTGACCAACTGGAACTGGGAGCCAGGACACAGCCAGTTCTGCCATCCCCGACATAAAATATAATCACAGAAGGAGGTAACCTGCATCAAGCCGCAGGTACTGCCCTAAACAAAGGCATGGAGGGGGTAACCTGTACAGAGTGGCACGTACAGCTGAAAATTAGGCTCCGGGAAAAAGCATAACTACATAGTGTTGCCATACTGGGACAGACCAAAGGGCCATCAAGCCCAGTAACCTGTTTCCAACAGTGGCCAATCCAGGTCACAAGTACCTGGCAAGATCCCAAAACAGTACAATACTTTTTATGCTGCTTATCCCAGAAATAAGCAGTGGATTTTTCCAAGTCCATTTTAGGAAGCTATCCAAACTTTTTTTTTTAAACCCCGCTAAGCTAACTGCTTTTACCACATTCACTGGCAACGAATTCCAGAGTTTAATTACACATTGAGTGAAGAAATATTTTCTCTGATTCGTTTTAAATTTACTACTTTGTAGCTTCACTGCTTGCCCCCTAGTCCTAGTATTTTTGGAAAGAGTAAACAAGCGATTCATGTCTACCAGTTCCACTCCACTCAGTATTTTATATACCTCTATTATATCTTCCCTCAGCCATCTTTTCTCCAAGCTAAAGAGCCCAGGCCATTTCAGCGTTTCCTCATAGGGAAGTTATCCCATCTCCTTTATCATTTTCATTGACATTCTCTGTGCCTTTTCTAATTCCACCATATCTTTTTTGAGATGCAGTGACCAGGATGTTATAATGCCTTTGTATCACACCACAGGGCAATGCAAAAGCATTATAACATCCTCATTTTTATTTTCCATTCCTTTCCTAAAAATACCTAACATTCTATTTGCTTTCTTTGCTGGCACAGCACACTGAGCAGAGGGTTTCAAAGTATCGTCAACGATGACTCCTAGATCCTTTTCCTGGTCGGTGACTCCTAACGTGGAACCTTGCATCACGTAGCTATAGTTCGGGTTCCTCTCAGCACTGTTCTATAAAATGCACTCCAAGCTGAGCACTCGTAGCGCACATTCCGGCACCCAACTTTGGGTGTGAGAACTTACACCGACTGAAACCTGGTGTAAATCTTGGCAGGCTGACCCCAAATTCTATAACACTGCGTGTAATTCTTTGGAATGCCCCAACCTGCTCACGCCCTCCAATAGATACACCTCCTTTTCAGTTGCACATGAGAGGATTTGGGCACGGTCTCTTATACAATCACATGCAGCCAGATCCGCACGCAAATCAAATTAGAGCCCATTAATATCAGTTATTGATTGTTAATGACTCATTAACTAATTGATAATCATGCTCAATTTGGGGTGCCCAAATTTGGATGCCATTTATAGAATCCAAGGCTTTGTTTTTATATTTTACTTATGGTGAACAGGGCAGTAGACCAGTGGCTTGATTATTGGTAAGCCTATAGTACAGCTTGCTTAGAACTGTATTATGAATCATGTGTCAGTTTAGATCAACCAATTTGCACTAGCTTTAACTGTTCTTCAAACTAGGAGGGCTTATGTTGGCTCAGATCATCTATGCCACATCTAAATGTAACCTGGATTTGATTCCAGGTCTCACTCACACAGTGTTTGGATGAAGTATACCTTGACAATGATTCCTATTGTTCACCTCGCGGATCAGTTCCGCATCCTTATTTTGTGAATTTTGAAAAACATAACATAACAGTGATATTTGTATACTGCTGTAACCTAAGTGTATAAAATAGCAAGCATAACAAATATTGCTTTGTTAAGTCATGAAGTTATTGGGGGAAAATACCTCAAGTTCTCAGCTTTTTATCGTGTATGTTTCCACAAACCTGCCGTGCGAACCTCTTCACTGGACATGCGGCAAAATGAAAATTGGCGTGCGTCCATTTTGGGTCTCAGACCTTACCACCACCCATTCATTTAGCAGTAAGATCTCATGTGTTAACCGGGTGGTAATCATCAGTGTGTGTACAATGCCAATTACCGCCTGGTTAATGCCGCACGCCAGAAAATAAAATATATTTTCTGGGGCACATAATGGACGTGCGTAAAAAATGAAATTACCACCTGTGCCATATGGTAGCCAGGCAGTAGTTCCGAATTGTCGCACATTGGGCATGCAGCTTAGTAAAAGGGCTCCGAATAGTCTGATAAACAGGGATCATAACAATGATATCAACGGCATAAATAAAACACAAAATATCTTGAGATTCTAAGAGTGAACCTAGGCTATGCAAAAAAAAATCATTAAACAATATTGGTGGCAACGGAGACCCCTGCCAAACACCACAGGGGTTACTGCAAGAATTAGAATGGCTACCCGAAGCGAAGACACAAGCAAATCTAAGGTGCTCCACAGGGTTCATGTAACCATTTTGGTACCTAATGTTGGAAAGGACAGAATAAGAGAACAGACAACAATAACAAAGCGAGAACTACAAACCAACTCTTTCTATAATCTTAGAGCCTAAATGTGAGTGCATGGATGTCACATCTACATGCATAAGTGCTATGTGTGAGCACAGCGGGTATTCAATAATGTGAGTACATAAGTTGCACAGTGCATAAATGCAAGAGGGCATTTATAGGGCGAGGCAAAAGGGCAGGGCATGGGTGTGTCACAATTTTACACGCTATGCTGCTACATTTAGGTGCTCGCATTTACACCTGCTGTTGACATGGTGGTAGTGGAGCTTAAACCAATGACAAAAATCAAAGGACGTGGGGTGAACACGGAGGATCCCTAATTAGACAGAGGATGGTATAAAAATGAAAAGGACTGCATGTATGTTGATATTTTGAGTGGTGCTTAGACAGCGACTCCAGTGCTGGGCAGACTTCTACAGTCTGTGTCCCGTATATGGCAAGACAGATTAGGGTGTGCCGGAGAAGGCTCTGATGGCAGTTCCAGTAGTTGGATAAGACACAGCAATACTGCTATTTGGCATTTCTTGCACTCGACTCTTCTCTCAGCTTTATTTATCAATCAACAGCCCTTTTAAAGGCTTTATTTGGTTCACTTTCTTCAACTCAATCAACTGGCGTTTACCAAGCACAAACTCCTGAGGCAGGCAGTGTTCGCCAAAACACAGTGCTGTGTCAAGTCTTATCTACTATTAAAGAATATTTTACCATCTCTCATCTCCTTGGATTTGGAAGTGTCCTGTTGATCACGCTACTCCATTGCCTCTGCAGTTCTAGTAATTGGAGCATAAGGACAATGGCAGGTAGATGTCTTTGGTCTTTGTTTCATATATGATAAAACAGATTAGGATAGGCTGGAAAGAACTTTAACGGCAACTCCAGTAGTTGGGATATAAGGACAATGTGCAGAATTGTACAGTCTAGACTAGATTCTGTAAATAGTGCCCAAATTTGGGTGCAGAAAAAAATGAGCATTGACCGCTATTCTATAAACAATGCTCCCAGTTGGCTGCTGTGTATAGAATAGCAGATAGCACTGGGATCCACGTCCAACTTTTGGCATGAGGATTTACACCAACCAAAACCTAAATTAGGCACAGATACTCCAAATTCTAGAATACTACGCGCATCTTTAATGAATGCCCATGCTCCCTTTTCAGTCGCATGCTAAAAGATTTACACGCATATCTTTATAGAGTAGTGCTTAGCAAGATGTGCATGTAAATCCAACTTGTTGCCAATTAACACCAATAATTGTTAGTGCCCAATTATTTGCACTAATTTGCTCATTACTCAATTGAGCAGCATATATAGAATCAGGGATCTGTGTCCTGAAAATAGCAGAGAGAGTTCAGGATCAAGTATACATATTTTATACTACATTCATTGCTGGTTTAAACATGAATTGATAATGAGTGTGACTGTTGAGCAGACTGGATAGACTATTCAGGTTTTTATCTTCCATCATCTACTTTGTTACTGTTAGGCTTCTGGGTGTCTGTCCCAATAGTGAGCCCTTGGCCATCGTTGGCTCCGAACCCTGAAGGTAAGCGAACTCCAAGGATGGCAGACAGAGTCACCTCAGATAGGATTTGATACTGGATATCCAGCAGAAGAACCACAGAGATGAAGGTTGACAGAACTCAGGAACAGAGCTGCGCACTGGAACTCAGGAACAGCTGAAACTCAGGAACAGAGTTGGAGCCAAGAAACTCACAGCAGAAGAGCAAACATTGCGATGGCAATGCAAGAGTGTCCCATGGTTCCTTATAAGGGCCTCACTGATGATTTCACGTCTCTGGTGCCTGGGAATGAGGCTTGGACCACACTGAAGGAGGCAGCAGGGCACCAGAGTGAGGCTTGCCCCTGGAATGAGGCTAGAATGCTGGGGCATCAGAGTGAGGCTTGGAACACAGGGGAACTGACAGCAGAGGCATCAGTGCAGGGAGGAGGCAGTCCAGAGAAAACACGGAGCCTGACCACCAGAAGTAAAAGTGATTCTGGATGCAGGGGCATCCTATGGGCAGAATTCAGTAAATGGCACCAGAGTTAGGTACCAGGAAGATCCATGCTAAACTAGTATTCTGAAAGGGTGCTCTGAACAGAACGCCTTTGGAGAATGCTAACTTAACGCAGATCTCACACCTAACTTTGGGCACAAGCACTTACCTGGTGCAAATGCTGGCATGCAACTAATAGCAACTAGGCTCATAAGTGATGCTATTCTATAACATTGTGCCTATATTATGGGAATGCCCCTGATCTGCCCATGCTCCCTTTTGAGTTGTGCACCATAAAATTTATACACACATTATAGCATAGGGCGCAGGGTAGATCCACACGTAAATCATAATGACTGCCAATTAACACCAATTATTGATTGTTAACAGCTCATTAAGTGGCCGTTTTACTAAGCCATGGGAAAAAGTGGCCTGCGGCAGTACAAGCGCGTTTTTTGGGTGCACGCAGGGCCAGTTTTTGCTGCATCCTGGAAAAAGGGCTTTTTTTAATAGGCCTGAAAATGGACGTGTGACAAAATAAAAAACAGCATGTGTTCATTTTTGGCCTGAGACCTTACCACCACCTGCACTTAAATATAAACATTTCGAGTGAAAAAAATGTAAAAAGCTTATATTTAAGGAGCAGAACAACACTGATATGTGCCTGCGCTTCAGGGTTGAATGGGCATAAGCACAAGAGCTTTGCTTACCACACAACTCTTGTGCGCATGCGCCAGGCACGTTCCTCCCCCTTGCACAACTCACATCTTATTTGCATGCTGTTAACGTTGAGTATTGGGAAGTTATTTTTTGTGCGCTGGTTCTAAATTTTGTTATGAGTACATCACTGTTGCAGAACGTCCCACGTTTGCTTGTTCTAAACACTTGGTATATGATCAGTACAAATTCAACAATGGTCATTATGGAGGTAATTAGGCACTTATAAAATGAGCTGTAGTTAGACGTTTGAAAATACGTGTTACAGCGGCTAGATGGGCAATCTCTGTAACAGGGTGCCTGGTCAGTAAAGTCACATTGACACATAGGGGCCCTTTTACTAAACAACGTAGGTGCCTACGTGTACCCAACCCCCATCAGTTTGGAATTACAGCCTGGCTACCACGTGGCCCTTGCGGTAATTTCATTTTTGACGTGTGTCCGCTGCGCATGCCGGAAAATCATTTTTCTTTTCTGGCACGTGGCAGAAACTGTGCACTAATTCATTCTATGCGTGTAGACAATTACCGCACGTTTAACGCATGAGACCTTAC
Organism: Microcaecilia unicolor; assembly: GCF_901765095.1. Taxonomy (NCBI): domain Eukaryota; kingdom Metazoa; phylum Chordata; class Amphibia; order Gymnophiona; family Siphonopidae; genus Microcaecilia; species Microcaecilia unicolor. The sequence continues at coordinate 95,890,069 of NC_044039.1, forward strand.
CGCTAAGTCAATGGCTGGCAATAAGGTCTCAGACCCAAAATGGATGCGCACCAATTTTTATTTTGCCGCGTGTCCATTTTTGGCAAAAATGTTAAAAAGGCCTTTGTTTACAGGCACGCTGAAAAATGGATCTGCACACACCCAAAACACACGCCTACACTAGCGCAGCCCATTTTTCAGTGCACCTTAGTAAAAGGTTGTTCCTATTCTATAAAGGCAGTGTATGTGCCTTTGTAAAACAGGAGGCGCTTGGTGCGTGTATGTGCTGGCGGGAACTGGTGCATATTTTGCAAAATACATGCACAAGTGCTAATCCTGCCCCTGTTCTGCCCATTGTCTGCTACTGGGAATGCTTACAGGTATATTGCATAAAAATAAGTGCTATGTTTTCTCAGAGCTTATATACACAAATAATATGAAAGTTTGGAGCTAATATATTGTATCTTTATTTTAATCTTTCTATAGCTCTTCATGATAAAGTAGTTTTCTTCTCAGATGATAATAGCATACCTAATGTGTTCCTTCATGGCATTTTGCTATTATATTCATGCTTATATACCAGTAACACCACAAGATTCAAAGCGGTTTACAATAAGAGACATCCAAGATATTCACTTGGGGATTACAGTAAGCAAAAATTCTAAAATTCACATATTAAGGATGAAAATCAATGGCAGCGAATTAGACAAATCTTGTAAAAAGTAAGGCCTTTAAATTCCTCCTAAAAAGGTAAATAATTATGTAAAATGTTAAAAGAAGGAGCAAATTCTTTCCATGTTTTCAGTGCTTGGAAGGCAAGCAATTTTTCCTAAAGCTTAGGTGGCCCAGGGAGGTACGGCTACTGCGGATTTGGCATGCAACTAATCGACCCTACCACTGGGCTCGCCCAGGAGCCTAGCGGTAGTTAACGGTTCTTCCGTGCACCATTTCCGGTGCTAGGAAATACATTTGTATTTTCTAGCACCAGAGGTGTGCCCAATGGTAATCGGGCAGTGCCACATGCTGCCTGATTACTGTCAGGTTACCACCGGAGCCCTCACCGACTCCTAAATAGGAGGCTGTAAAGAGTCAAGCAGTAAATGGCCTTTTTACTGGTGGCAGTAAAAGGTGGCCTTGGCGTGCAGGAATTCCCCTTGCCGACGCCACCACGGGTCACCTTTTACCGCTGTTTGGTAAAAGAGTCCCTAAATCTCTTAATACCCTTCAGTGATGGAAAAATGAAGGGAGAGTTATTGCATAATCTTCTATTTCTAATGGGAGTAGAGAATTCTAGATGAAACAACAAACATTCTGGGTAATTGCCATTTAAAACTTTGTATAGCACACAAGAGAATTTAAACAGAATCCTGGCCTTCACGGGCAACCATGGAGTTTTACATAGAATTTACTACTACTACTACTATAAATCATTTCTATTGCACTACCAGTCGTACACAGCGCAAAATGTTATCATACTTACACAAAGAAAAAATTAATCTTGTTGCAGTTTTTGAATAATTTATTTAGAAGCTCCCAGATATAAAAGATTACAATAATCTAATTTAGATAATAATAAAGATTGCGCATGTAGTCTAAATTGTTCCAAATAGACTCAGAAACATTCTGGCAACATATGTATAATAATGAATGATCAGCACAAACAAAGCCGATCAAAGAACGCATTGTATTCAAAATCTGCACCATGGTTCATAAAATCATCTACGGAGATGCCCCGGGATACATGGCAGACCTCATAGACCTACCAACCAGAAACGCATCAAGATCAACACAGACATACCTAAATCTCCACCACCCAAGCTGCAAAAGACTCAAATACAAATCAACCTATTCATCCAGCTTTTCCTATATAAGCACACAACTATGGAACGCATTACCAAGCACCGTGAAAACAACAACCAACCACCTAAAATTCCGGAAATTACTAAAAACTTACCGGTTCGAAAAGGCATACCCTAACGATCCAACAGTAGGCCCGGCGGTAACTGGGCAGTGCGTAGTAAATTACCACCATGCACACTGCTGGTGCTAGAGAATACAAAAATATTTTCTAGTGCCCTAATCACAATGCGCTGGAAGCTGGAACTACCGCTAGGCTCCTGATCAAGCTCAGTGGTAGGGCCGATTTGGCACATGGCAATGCAGAGGCACAGCTACTGCTGCTTTGTAAAAGGACCCCGAAAGCATTAACATGAAATTCAAGTGGTAATGTTTGATCCAAATAAACTCCCAGAATTTTAATGACGGGTGAGAGTGGATATTAAAATATGATCAATCTACGGATCAGGTTTATTATCCAATAGTAAGAATTTAGTTTTATTGGTGTTTAATTTTAATTTATATTTCAGCATCCAAGAACTTATTATTACAGCACTATTTTGAACAAGAATGGTGAAATATGACAAGGATATTTGAATAGAAATCATCACAGTGATGTCGTCAGCGCAGCTATATGAAAAAAAAGACATCCTTTGCCAACTCTAGACCTAGCGTATTTAAAAAGACATTAAACAGAGTGGAAGAAAGTGGAGATTCCTGCAGTGTTACGCAGGGATTACTCCAACTATCTGACAAAACTCTGCTTAACCTGCTATAATTTTGGTTTTCTAACAGCCATCCCAAAACATGCTTGTGCTCATGACGGTGTAATTATATAGCAATCATTCTGCATTTAAAACCTGTTTTACATGGATGAAAGGCCTTTTCTAATATGGTCTGCACACGGATAAGATAGCATGCACTTATACACATGCCATGCATAGGCCTTCCCAGGGGTGGAGTTTGGCTAGATCTGGGGTGGAGCTCCAGTGTATGCATGTATTTGGTAACATATATGGGAACACTGCAGTGTTCACTCTCATTTTCACACCAGCTTCAAAGCAAGTATAAATTGGGGCCAGATCTGGGAGGCTATTTTATGAGGAAATAGAGGGGCCCTTTTACTAAGCCGCGTAGGTGCCTACGCAAACCCAATGCACGTCATTTCAGAGTTACCGCCCGGCTACCGCGTGGCCTGGTGCGTTAATTTCATTTTTGACGCATGTCCACTACGCGCACCAGAAAATATATTTTCTTTTCTGGCACGTGCCTAAAATCGGGCGGTAACTCCGACTTGATGTGCGTAGGTGATTACCACGAGAGACCTTACCACTAAGTCAATGGCTGGCGGTAAGGTCTCAGACCCAAAATGGACGCGCACCAATTTTTATTTTGCTGCACATCCTTTTTTGGCAAAAAAGTTTAAAAAATGAATTTTTGACAAGTGCGCTGAAAAATGGATCTGTGCGCGTCCATAACACGCACCTACACTATCCCAGTCCATTTTTCAGCTCGCCTTTGTGAAAGGACCCCAGAAATATGTATGGAACTGTCAGAGAAGAAGTTTAAGGCAGCACTTAAAACTTGGCTTTTCTAACAGGCACCTTCTGTACATTGATGTTATTCTTTTGACTTATTTTATCTTTACCCCTCCTTTGGAGTTCTGTTTTTCATTTGTCTATTGGTTATTTTAAATTGTGCTACTCATTTTGCTATTTCCCATTGTTTCAGTTTTCTTTACATTTTTAGATTTTCTGGAACCCCATTTCTGTATAACCATTTTTTTCTTATATTGTCAACTTTTCTGATCCCTTTGTGAATGGTGGTACAGTGGGGGAAATAAGTATTTGATCCCTTGCTGATTTTGTAAGTTTGCCCACTGACAAAGACATGAGCAGCCCATAATTGAAGGGTAGGTTATTGGTAACAGTGAGAGATAGCACATCACAAATTAAATCCGGAAAATCACATTGTGGAAAGTATATGAATTTATTTGCATTCTGCAGAGGGAAATAAGTATTTGATCCCCCACCAACCAGTAAGAGATCTGGCCCCTACAGACCAGGTAGATGCTCCAAATCAACTCGTTACCTGCATGACAGACAGCTGTCGGCAATGGTCACCTGTATGAAAGACACCTGTCCACAGACTCAGTGAATCAGTCAGACTCTAACCTCTACAAAATGGCCAAGAGCAAGGAGCTGTCTAAGGATGTCAGGGACAAGATCATACACCTGCACAAGGCTGGAATGGGCTACAAAACCATCAGTAAGACGCTGGGCGAGAAGGAGACAACTGTTGGTGCCATAGTAAGAAAATGGAAGAAGTACAAAATGACTGTCAATCGACAAAGATCTGGGGCTCCACGCAAAATCTCACCTCGTGGGGTATCCTTGATCATGAGGAAGGTTAGAAATCAGCCTACAACTACAAGGGGGGAACTTGTCAATGATCTCAAGGCAGCTGGGACCACTGTCACCACGAAAACCATTGGTAACACATTACGACATAACGGATTGCAATCCTGCAGTGCCCGCAAGGTCCCCTGCTCCGGAAGGCACATGTGACGGCCCGTCTGAAGTTTGCCAGTGAACACCTGGATGATGCCGAGAGTGATTGGGAGAAGGTGCTGTGGTCAGATGAGACAAAAATTGAGCTCTTTGGCATGAACTCAACTCGCCGTGTTTGGAGGAAGAGAAATGCTGCCTATGACCCAAAGAACACCGTCCCCACTGTCAAGCATGGAGGTGGAAATGTTATGTTTTGGGGGTGTTTCTCTGCTAAGGGCACAGGACTACTTCACCGCATCAATGGGAGAATGGATGGGGCCATGTACCGTACAATTCTGAGTGACAACCTCCTTCCCTCCGCCAGGGCCTTAAAAATGGGTCGTGGCTGGGTCTTCCAGCACGACAATGACCCAAAACATACAGCCAAGGCAACAAAGGAGTGGCTCAGGAAGAAGCACATTAGGGTCATGGAGTGGCCTAGCCAGTCACCAGACCTTAATCCCATTGAAAACTTATGGAGGGAGCTGAAGCTGCGAGTTGCCAAGCGACAGCCCAGAACTCTTAATGATTTAGAGATGATCTGCAAAGAGGAGTGGACCAAAATTCCTCCTGACATGTGTGCAAACCTCATCATCAACTACAGAAGACGTCTGACCGCTGTGCTTGCCAACAAGGGTTTTGCCACCAAGTATTAGGTCTTGTTTGCCAGAGGGATTAAATACTTATTTCCCTCTGCAGAATGCAAATAAATTCATATACTTTCCACAATGTGATTTTCCGGATTTAATTTGTGATGTGCTATCTCTCACTGTTACCAATAACCTACCCTTCAATTATGGGCTGCTCATGTCTTTGTCAGTGGGCAAACTTACAAAATCAGCAAGGGATCAAATACTTATTTCCCCCACTGTATATGAAAATAAATACACACATACATATAGATACACACAAACTTGCATTTGTTATTTGTGTAAGTATATTTTTCATTTATTTAAAAATAAAACCTTAGGGACTCCAAAAGCATGAGTTTAAACAATAGTTTTTGCCCCAACCTCACCCCTGGGAACCGTCATCTTAATGTGTACATTTATGAGTGTGTTGGCTATACACGCGTGATTTATGTATTTATACACTACTACTACTACTTAGCATTTCTATAGCGCTGCCAGGGTTACGCAGCGCTGTACAACTTTAACATGGGGAAGGACCGTCCCCGCTCAAAAGAGCTTACAATGGGCAATTGCCAAAAACTCCATTTCTGCCCCAAAAATCCTTTTTATGTACAGTACTACCTTTGAAAATTGCCCTCACAGAAACTAATTTTTAAAGATTTCTTCCTTTTTGTGCCTATGCAAGAAAAAAAAACTTTTTGTAAATCAAGTTCATGCCATTCAGTTGTATAGTTTTATATATGTGCTTTTATTTAAACATACCTTGCATATTAAATACATAAATAAGTTGGCAAAACGTACTCTGTTGGGGACCTGGTAATTTCTCCTTTGTCTTTCTTTGTTCAACTCCATTGGACCCAGTATCTGATTGGTGCACCATGAGCCTTCATGACATATTGTTATTCAGAAACAACATTACAAAACTTGCAGGCCAATATTCTGTCATTGTGGTCAGCATTGAGTTTTTATTTTATTGCTGGCTACCTCATGGCCCGGGTGGTAATTTCATTTTTTATGCGCATCCACTAAGCATGCTGGAAATTTCCCAGTGCATAGCTCTAACCAGGCGGTAATCGGCATTGTACGCGCATAGACCATTACCACCTGGTTAACGCGTGAGACCTTACCGCTAGGACAATGGATGGCGGTAAGGTCTCAGGCCCAAAATAGATGCATGCCAATTTTTATTATTATTATTTATTATTTGTTGTATTTATATCCCACGTTTTCCCACCTCTTTGCAGGCTCAATAAGGCTTACAATACATCATGAATAGTGGAAATGAGAAGAAAATAGACATCTGGAATTACAGAAGGGTTATGGGTTACATGGTAAAGAAATACATGATAGTAATATAACAGAAAACATTATAAGACAATTCTAGATATAAGTGGGGACTTTCACATGTGTTGATCTTTATGGTATATCTTGTCAAAGAGATGGGTCTTCAATAGTTTGCGGAAGTTGGTTAATTCGTAGATCGTTTTCAGGTTGCGTGGTAGCGCGTTCCAGAATTGCGTACTCATATAGGAAAAGGTTGATGTGTGCGTTAATTTGTATTTTAGGCCTTACAATTAGGGAAGTGAAGATTAAGGAATGTACGGGATGATTTTTTAGCATTCCTGGGTGGTAGATCTATTAGGTCTGACATGTAGGCTGGGGCATCACCATGTATGATCTTTTGCCATATGTCCATTTTCAGCCCCCAAAAAAGGCCTTTTTGCAGGTGCACTGAAAAATGAACCTGCACGCATCCAATACACGCATTTACACCAGCGCAGGCTATTTTTCGGCGCACCTTAGTAAAAGGACCCCTCTGCGAACTAGTTTCACAAAATTTATTGATTATCCTCTTTGCTGATGATCCATAATAATTTTTAAGTTCAAATTTTCAGTAATTTTTTAAATTTTGTTGTGATATTCTGATTATACAGTTGATTTTGACTGCAAAGAATTTTTGTTATTGCACAGCCACCACCAGGTAAGTCACATAGCTAGACATGGACTCTAAATCTGGCTACAAGTGTTGACCTGAACAAGAGTCATAACTTTTTCCCCACTATCTCTGCCACAGCCACCCCAGTCTCTGGGATGTAGAAGACCAAATCTTGGAGTCAAAGCACAAACTTTCTGAATGGCAGTGCCAGGTCTTTGGCAAAGATAACAGTCTACTGTGTTTGACTTGAGATATTTTCACATTGTGTTATGCAAATGCTGGACAAACATTGTCAATAGAACAGAAGGGCCACCCCAAGTACAGGAGTGGCCTAGTGGTTAGGGTGGTGGCCTTTGGTCCTGAGGAACTGAGTTCAATTCCCACTTCAGGCACAGACAGCTCCTTGTGACTCTGGGCAACTCACTTAACCCTCCATTGCCCCAGGTAAGCTGCATTGAGCCTGCCATGAGTGGGAAAGCACAGGGTACAAATGTAACACAAAAAAAAAAGTAATCAGATGGGTTGGAATATAGATCATTGATTTGTTAAAAATTACTTTATTACTGCTTTGCAGCTTCTCTCCCTGTTTTAGGTGTCCTTTTATTAAGTTGCGGTAAAAGGGGGGCCTTTGCTAGCATCAGCGCATGTTTTTGACACCCGCTGAGGCCCCCTTTTACTGCAGCGGGTAAAAGGCTGTCTTTTTTCTGGAAAAGAAATGGCTGTGCAGTAAGTGAACCACTTACTGCGTGGCCATTTCAGGGGGGAACACTTATTGCCACCCATTGAGGTGGCGGCAAGGGCTCCCGTGCTAACCCGGCAGTAACTGGGCAGTGCCAATCACCGCTGGATAAGCAACAGCACTACAAAAATAGTAGCCCTGCAATAGTTCCAGGTTGGTGCACGACAAGCCCATTGCTGCACGCCAACCCTTTAGTAAAAGGGCCCTTTAAAGGTTTCATGTAAGGACACTATTACTATCACCTTTTAAAGCATTGTTAATTTCCTAGATATGTAATTAATGATCTATGTAGGTTCAATGTAAGCCCTGTAGACATGTTATAACTAATATCCCTTGCTGTCACAAACCATGGTACTATTTAAAGAGGCAACTCTTCCTAGCTAACTTTTTCTGTACTGCTACTTTTAAATGAAATTTCTGACTTGGGATTGGTTGCAGACTCTGTTTACAGAGTGCAGCCATACTGGGGAATTTCTTCCAGGGTTATTGGGGAAGGGCATAGGAGCCTGGAGCACTACTAAGGTACAGATCAATGTTCTCCTGAAAATCACCAAAACTCACGTCAAAGAGGGCATCATATTTTGTTTAAAAGTATTTACTCCTGTTGAGAGTGAATAGCTGTGTATTTCAGCTTAAGTTTTTAAGCTAGTTAAGACAAAGTAGCAAATTTAAAATGAATCGGAGAAAATTTTTCTTCACTCAATGTGTAATTAAACTCTGGAATTCGTTGCTGGAGAATGTAGTAAAAGCAGTTAGCTTAGCAGGGTTTAAAAAAAGGTTTGGATGTCTTTCTATAGGAAACGTCCATAGACCATTATTAAAATGGACTTGGGGAAAATCCACTGTTTATTTCTAGGATAAACAGCATAAAATGTATTGTACTTTTCTGGGATCTTTCCAGATATTTGAGACCTGGATTGGCCACTGTTGGAAACAGGATGCTGGACTTGATGGACCATCAGTCTGTCTCAGTATGGCAATACTTATGTACTTATCTTTTTATTTATTTATTTATAAAATCTTATATATACCTCTTCTTGGCAAACAAATTGCCATTCAAGTTGCTGAATAATACAATGAAATAATGAATACATGGTGCCTTGACTGCCAGTAAGAGTTCGAGATTATCATCTTCCAGCAGGAATTACCATGGACAGGAGAGTGGGAAGGCCTGCCTGATGTCAAAAGCAGTATTCACTCCTATAAGAACAGACACTCCCCATGGAACGCTGGTACACAGTGCCTTAACTGCCAGAGAGAGCTCGAGATTGACATCTTCCAGCAGGAATTAACGTGGATAGGAGAGTGGGAAGGCCTGCCTGACGTCAGAGGCAGTATTCACTACTAAAAGAATAGACACTCCCTGTGAAACATGGGCACATGGCCGCAGGCACTTGACCAAGCACTTTAGGAGCACCTAGAAGCAGGAGCGGGAGATTATCGTCTACCAGCATTTAGAGGAATGATCTGCTGTGGTGCAATCTATCCCAGTACCAGTGAAAGGACCAATGGACCAACGTGTTCCCTCTGCAGTCAGTCTCTTCGCAGGACTCTACAAATCCCATGCAAATGCTTCTTTAAGTTCAGGGATTAGAACTTCTCCCCTCAACCTTTTGTGCAGATTTCCCCATTTGGATTTAGAATCTAGCTCTTCTAGACCTGTTCAAGACTCTGATGTGTCGTCGTCGATGATACGCTGAAACCTTCTGCTCAGTGTGCTGCTGCGGCTAGGAAAGCAAATAGAATGTTGGGTGTTATTAGGAAGGGTATGGAGTCCAGGTGTGCGGATGTTATAATGCCGTTGTATCGCTCCATGGTGCGACCGCACCTGGAGTATTGTGTTCAGTACTGGTCTCCGTATCTCAAAAAAGATATAGTAGAATTGGAAAAGGTACAGCGAAGGGCGACGAAAATGATAGTGGGGATGGGACGACTTTCCTATGAAGAGAGGCTGAGAAGGCTAGGGCTTTTCAGCTTGGAGAAGAGACGGCTGAGGGGAGATATGATAGAAGTGTATAAATAATGAGTGGAATGGATCGGGTGGATGTGAAGCGACTGTTCACGCTATCCAAAAATAATAGGACTAGAGGGCATGAGTTGAAGCTACAGTGTGGTAAATTTAAAACGAATCGGAGAAAATTTTCTTCACCCAACGTGTAATTAGACTCTGGAATTCGTTGCCGGAGAACGTGGTACGGGCGGTTAGCTTGACGGAGTTTAAAAAGGGGTTAGATAGATTCCTAAAGGACAAGTCCATAGACCGCTATTAAATGGACTTGGAAAAATTCCGCATTTTTAGGTATAACTTGTCTGGAATGTTTTTACGTTTGGGGAGCGTGCCAGGTGCCCTTGACCTGGATTGGCCACTGTCGGTGACAGGATGCTGGGCTAGATGGACCTTTGGTCTTTCCCAGTATGGCACTACTTATGTACTTATGTACTTATGACTATTAAAGATATTTGGGCAGTAGTTGTTAGATCGGAGACTGTGTAGAAATAGACTTTGAATCAGAGGCATAGCCAGATTCAGTATTTTGGATGGGCCCAGTGGTAAATTGGATGGGCCCTACCATGCACACGCTCCCCGCCCCCCCCCCCCCTTCACACACACACCAATATGTTCCCAGAGATATTTTTTTAAATACAAATTTTTTCACCTACTCCATATCTTTCCTCTCCTCCGCGGCATCCCACCATCTGTGCTCCTGTCTCTGAACCCCCCCGTCCTTCCCCAGTGTACTGTACAGGTGTCCTCAGCACCTGCAGCGATTCATTCTCGCAGGCTTCCTTCTGCCATGTCCCGCTCTCGCTGACATCATTGCCTGTTTCCTGTCTGGCAGAATGCGACAGATGGAAACCTGCAGGGTCAGCACAAGCAGCAAGAATGAATTGCTGCAGGCCTGTAAGGTTCACCGGGGAGGGCTGAGTTTAGAGACAGGAACGCAGATGATGGGATGCTGCAGAGGAGAGGGGGGAGAGAGCAGTGTGGTGCCACTGCTGGGTGGGACTGAAACAAGAATGGGTGGGCATCTGTCCACGCAGGCAAACCCAAAGAGACTGTAAGAAAACATGCTGAAAAAGATAGGAGAATTCAGGATGTGGCATCTTGGGTCTTTAAGGTAGAGTCACAGAATGTCACATTTCAAACTGCAGTCATGTCATCAATTAAGGACTCTGTGGCGACATATAATAGGTTGGAATGGATTGAGAATTCAATGTGCTCCTTTGGAATTGTTAAAGAAGTACCTGAAAGAAGTGTTGGGTTATCGTTTAATGAATAATTTTATGGTGGATAATCTTTATTATATTTTGAAAGGAGTCAAACATGTGAACCCAGAAAGATGGAGCCATGGATGTTATAGTTTCTCCCACTTTGTATATTTCACAATTTTTAGACTCTTCTCAGGATATTATTCAATCTCATGCAATATTGTTGGTTACTTTTCAGACATTTAGGGCCCCTTTTACAAAGCGGTGGTAAGTCCAATGCGGGCTTACTGCTTGCTAAACAGGAAGTACCACCGGGCTACCACAGCAGCCCAATGGTACTTCCTACTCCCAGTGCGCCATCATATCCGGTGCTACAAAAATATATTTAAATTTGTAGCACCAGGGTGTACCCGGCAGTAATTGGGCAGTGCCACGCGCTGCCTGGTTACCACCAGGTTAGCAAGGGAGCCCTTACGGCCATCTCAATGGGTGTCAGCAAGGGCTCCCCCCTAAAATGGCCGCACGGCAAGTGCTTTTCTTGCCGCAGGGCCATTTCCTGCAGAAAGCAAAGACCAGCCTTTTACCAGCTGTGGTAAAAGGGGGCCTCGGCGCATGTCAAAAACACACACCAACACCAGTGCAGGCCCCCTTTTGCCGAGGCTTGGTAAAAGGGTCCCTAGGTCATTCAAAGAGTGATCGAATTAAAAGCCATATAGGGAATTAGTATTTACAGAGAAAAAATGTGTTTGCTTTTCTACACGTGTAAATTCTTTCATGTGAGGATGCTTCTAAAATAAGGGTTGCAGCTGGTACCATTTTACAAGCCTACATTGCAAGTTTGGTTTATTTATTTGGATTTTTCTCACACCTTTTTCAGTAGTAGCTCAAGGTAAGTTGCATTCAGGAATGCTGGATAGTTCCCTGTCCCTAGAGGGCTCACAATCTAAGTTTGTACCTGTGGAACTGGAGGGTTAAGTGACTTGCCCAAAATCACAAGGTGCAGCAGTGGGATTTGAACTGGCCATCTCTGGATTCAAGAGCAGTGCTCTAATCACTAGGCCACTCCTCCACTCCACTTGCTCATTTTTTTTGTTTTGTTTTTGTTTTCCTTAATCTGCCATATAAAGCCCTGGACAAAATCTTTATTTTTAAATCTGTGTGTGCCTCGATGCTGGTATGAAGCTTGATGGGGAAATATTTCTAACACAGACATGTGTTCCCTATATCAGATAGGAAATGTACATGTAGGTTTTGAGCCAGACCAAAAATCAAAAAAAGAAGAAAGGAACCCCCAAATACACCGATCAAAAAAAAAAAAGACTAAAGAAAGAAAGGGGGAAGACCAATCAGATTCCAACACAAGGGCAACATTTAGGGGGTCTTTTACAAAGGCACGGTAGCTTTTTTAGTGTGTGCTAAATGCTAGAGATGCCCATAGGACTCGACACAGTTCTGTGTTTCAGCGCACACAGCGCCTGTCTCAGGAGTCAAAACAATTGTATAAAAATGACAAAAATACAAAATGTAATCACATATTAATAACACATGGATATAACAAACATCTCTACTATAATAAAAAGCACCTCCAACGTTCTGAAGCTGATTCTGTGGCTTCACTGAAGTGAAGGGTTCGTAAGGTTCATCAGATTCGTCAGTCTGTCACCATTTCTCTCGGCCCCGCCCTCGCGTCAAAACATGATGACATCGAGGGCAGCGGACCTATCAGAGGCGCGAGGGCGAGGCCGAGAGAGATGGTGACAGACTGACGAATCTGACAAACCTTACGAACCCTTCACTTCAGTGAAGCCACGGAGTCAGCTTCACAACGTTGCAGGTGCATTTTATTACACTACACAGCTCCCTAATTTTGCAGTTAAACATCGCAGGGTGGCTGGAGGGGGGGGGGGGAAGAGGGGGGGGCAATGACCCTAGAACTGAGTGGGTGGGAGGGAGGGGGAGTGGACCCTGGAACTTGGAGGGGGGCGGGCGGACCCTGGAACTGGGAGGGAGGGAGGAGGGGGGAACCCTGGAACTGGGAGAGAGGGAGGGGCGGGGCCACCCTGGAACTGGGAGGGAGGGGGGCCCCTGGCACACACTCTCATTCTCACACACACACACTCTTGCACCCAGTCTCACTCTCTCTGTTACACACACTCACACATTCACTCTCTGTCTATGACACACTCACTCTCACACACACTCTATAAAACACACACACTCCGAGGAAAACCTTGCTGGCGCCCGTTTCATTTGTGTCAGAAACGGGCCTTTTTTCCTAGTTATATATAAAATGCTTATGTTCTGCAGGCAGGCTGCATGTTGTTTGTGTAGAGTATTCAGTGCTTGTGCCTTTAAGATATGAAATTGTACCCTTGCAATGTATTGCAAAGTGGATTATAATAATAGACTTCTGCATTCAGAAGGAGCTTACCTGCAAATTGAAACAATACAGTAAGATAATGATGTCATTAAAATTATAAATTTTGATTGGAGAACAAAAATGTTTTTAAAGATTTTCAGAATAATAAGTATGAATCAGTTTGCCATAAATTGACACGTAGACTGTTCCAGAACCTTATACTTTGAAACTCAATTGATTTTCTCTCATAGATTTACAAGATAGAAAATCTAATATCATTTGTTGCATGTTTTGTTAATCTCCTACTTAGAACGAGCAACAACTGATTTACACTATCTAAATTTAGCCCGGATATACTTTTAAAAACTAAGCAAGTGAGTTTAAAATAAATCCGACTCTCAAATTTGAGCCAGTGCAGATCATTCAGTAACGGAGGAGCCTCAGTATAGCTTCCCATCCTGTAGATTAATCGAGCTGCAATATTCTGGAGCAACTGAAGTCTTGTCAACAAATAATAAAAAATAATCCAGATTGGGTAAAAGAACTGACTGAGCAATAACTCTCAAATTAGCAGGACTGAAACTAGATTGTTAGATCTAAGTTTATGCAATGCATATTGGGGTCCTTTTACTAAGCCGCAGTCAAATGTGGCCTGCAGGCACATGTTTTGGGCACACACCGGGTCAGTTTTTACCGCGTCTGTAAAAAGGGCTTTTTGTAATGGGACGGGAAAAGGGCATGCGGTAAAACTGAAACCAGCCTGGCAAATCTGAAATTACCACCGGGGGCGCGGTAGCCTGGCAGCAGTCTCATTTTGGTCCATGTTTCATGCGGATAGAGCCAAATGCGCCTTTGTAAAAGGGCCCCATAAAAATTTTCTTACCAGTGCATTTATCTGATATTCTAGGGTCAATTTAGAGTCTAGAATAATTACAAGAACTCTTGACCTAACTACAAAAGTTGTGGTCTTCTGATTATTTAATTTCAAGAAATTAGTTTTTGCTCGGTGTTCAACCACTGTAATCAAGCATTGTACATTTTGAGTTGTATCATTTAAAGTATCCAACCCTCAAATATATCATTTGAATAACAGAGTGGTCCTTTTACTAAGCCATGTATGAACATATGTTAAGGGCAAGTAATTGTTAATTAACCAAAACCTATCCGATTAATTAACGACTACTTGCCCTTTAGAAAAATGCTGAAAGCTCATTTCTTCAAGCAAGCCTACTCTGTCCCAACCTAATCATACCAACCTCCACTCCCAATTCTGTTCTGACTTAGATACCGACCTCATCATTAGTTTTACTTACCCCACCTCCCCATGCCCCCTCTACTTATCCCATCCTTCTCTTCTCCATCTCTCCTTTATTATATCCCTCTTTACCCCTTTTCTCCCAACTTATACTATCCTATCCTGTCTACCCTCTCTTATCCTAATCATACATTATCAAGCTCAACTTTATAATGTTTCATTACCATTTTGAAATTTCTATTATAAGACTTTGTATTTCGAATTACTATGTAAGCCGCATTGAACCTGCATTGTGTGGGAAAGCGCAGGGTACAAATGTAATAAATAAATAAATAAATAAATAAAATCCTACATGCGTCAGTTTTGAACTACTGTCTGGCTACTGCATGGCCCGGGCAGTAATTTCATTTTTTAACGTGCATCCACTACGCACATCAGAAAATTTTCCGGCACACAGTGCTAACTGCGCAGTAATCAGCATTGTATGTACGCTGACAATTACCGCCTGGTTAATGCATGAGACCTTACCCCTAAGTCAATGGATAACAGTAAGGTCTCAGGCCCAAAATGGACGTGCGCCAATTTTCATTTTGCCGCATGTCCATTTTCGGCCCCCCAAAATGCCTTTTTTGCAGGTGTGATGAAAAATGAACATGCGCATGTCTAATACACGCATCTACACCAGCGCAGGCCATTTTTCGGTGCACCTTAGTAAAAGGACCCCTTTGTGAAAAAATAATGAAGGTCTCCAAAAACTTCCCTAAAGGGCTTAAGAAAATATTGAATAATTGTGGTGAAAGAGGTGACCCCTGTGGAACACCACAAGTTGGCAGTCAACTTGAAAACTGTTGCCAGTTCTTAAGAACTGTATATGATCTATGCTCTAAAAATCCAGTAAACCAATTCAAAACCATTCCTGTAATACCCAGCCCACTCAATCTTAACAGTAGTAAATCAAATGCTCCTGATATAGAAGACTGTTAGCATACAATATTCTTCCCTGAAGCTAGATATTTTTTGCCTTCTGTAACTATGATCAACAATGTTTCAGTACTGTGCAATGGATGAAACCCATGTTGTGAGTAATGTAAATATGAAAAAGATGACATGAAATTAGAAAGTTGAAAATTTACAACAAATTCAAGGAGTTTCGCCATCCACAGTATACTCACAACTGGTCTATAATTGTCTACAGCAGTCATATCTTCCCCTGTTTTCATAAGAATTGGTGTCAAAGCAATGCCAGCAATCTGTTTTGGATAATTTCCTTCTAACAAAGCCTGTCAACCGATCTAAAATATCTGATGGTAACCCTTCCAAATAGAATGCTGGACATTCATCTAATGAACAACACATATTTTTCAATTTCCTGCAAATTTTCCACAGAAAGGTAGAGGAGATATGAGTAAATTGATCCTAGAGTCCATCTGCCAACATTACACTTCGAAGTTGAATAAAATCCTCATATACGTATCCTTATATATATATATATACTAGTAAAAAAGGTTTCTGAAAGAAATGAAATGGGCGCTAGGAAAATGATGATCTAATTGCAATTATGTGTTAAGGGAACCATTACCAAAAATCAGGGTATATAATGAGTAATATTGTGTTTTTTAGAAATTTGTATGTATAGTATTTAAAAAAATAGAGAGTAAGCAGAATATAAATAACTTTAATTGCAAACATAATGCTGGTTTAGATTTTTTAAATTTTTTTATAAACAATATTTTTTGTGTAAACTTTATCACAATGAGGGAAAAGCTTTCCTTGTTCAGGACCATCTATAACTTTAACAATTGCATCAGAAGACTTACGAATTCGTGAAAATGCAACATACAGTTGTCCATGTGTAAACACTGGTTGTGGTAGAAAAATGCCAACTTTTTCAAATATTTGTCCTTGTGACTTATTAATTGTCATTGCAAAAGCCAATTTCACAGGAAATTGTTTTCTCTATCCACCCATGTCCAGCAACCCTCCTCTCCCCTGCCCTCCTCTCCATCCACCCATACCCAGCGATTATTTTCTCTCCCCTGCCCCCCCCTCCAGCCACCCAGTGATTCTCCTCTCTCCCCTGCCTTCCCCTCCATCCACCCATACCCAGCGATTCTCTTCTCTTCTCTCTCCTGCCCCCCTCCAGCCACCCAGCGATTCTCCTCGCTCCCCTAATTACCTCTGTCAAAGCGGCTGCGTCATTGAAAGCCCTGCCCATCTCTAGACTTCCCTTCGAGTTCATTCCCTCAGAGTCCCGCCCTCACAGAAAGAGGAAATGATGTCAGAAGGCGGGACTCTGAGGGAACAAACTTGAAGGGAAGGCTAGAGACGGGCAGAGTTTTCAATGACACGGCCGCTTCGACGGAGGTAATCAGGGGAGTGAGGAGAATCGCTGGGTGGCTGGAGGGGGGCAGGGGAGAGAGGAGAATCGCTGGGTGGCTGGAGGGGGGCAGGGGAGAGAGGAGAATCGCTGGGTGGCTGGAGGGGGCAGGGGAGAGAGGAGAATCACTGGGCGGTGCAGGCAAACGAAGCAGTGGTGGGAGGTAGACGTCAGGCAAGCATGCTTCTACTGCGGGAGAGTGACATCAGGAGACGGCTACGAATGCAGGCAGAGACATTAGAACGTTGCAGGTGCAAATATATATATATATATATATATATATATATATATTCATTTATTTAGCCACCTAAATATAATTTGATTCCCTTAAAGTGTTTCCTTAAAATGTTAACTTTAGTTTGAAAAAAATATAGCTAATTTCTTAATTTCTCTGATGAAGGTTGAAACAATTCTGGAATTGCTAAGCCTGCTCCAAATTTGTTAAAGAAGTCAAAATCTGAGAAGAGTTTCCAGCTTTGATCACATTTTGATCATAATATTTTACTTTAGCATCTATAATAGCCAATTTATATTGTGACATCTTAGCCCTCCGATTTGTATAATAGAAATCCAATTTATATTTCTTCCACTTTCTTTCTTAAGACCTACATTCCTGTTTCAACAACAACAGAGCATTAGAGTACTAAGGATTGTCTTGTTTCTTCTTACTTTTTTTCACAAAAAGGTGCAATTTCCCTCAAAACAGCATTTGAAACAGCATTCCATGATTCAACCATAGAATCAACATCAGACTGCACTAAGGGGTCCTTTTACTAAGGTGCGCTGAAATCTGGGGTGTGCTAGTGTAAGCGCATGTTTTAGGCACGTGCAGATCCATTTTTCAGCGCACCTGCAAAAAAGGCCTTTATTTAATTTTGCTGAAAATGGATGTGCAGCAAAATAAAAATTGTCACTCGTCCATGTTGGGTCTGAGACCTTACCACCAGCCCTTGACTTAGCAGTAAGGTCTCTCGAGTTAACCGTGCGGTAATTGCCTATGCAAGTCAAGTTTTCACCGCATGCCGGAAAGTAAAATACATTTTCTGGCACACCTAGCGGATGCGTGTCAAAAATGAAATTACTGCACGGGCCACGCGGTAGCTCAGCAGTAACTTCAAATTGACGCACGTCAGACGCACATAGGTGCCTACACTGTTTAGTAAAAAGGCCCCTAAAACAGATCTACCTAAAAATTCTTATCAAAAAGCTTTGCTACTAGGAAACTTCCTACCAGCAGAGATAATCTCTGAACAAGTTTGAACAGTATTAGTATTGAAGAACTTCAAATGGAATTTTAAGAGATAATGAATGATCAGTATCCACTAATGATTCCATATCATTATCATGTGTATATGCTGCAAAGTCCAATGAATGGCCTATTAAATGAGTAGAACAATTAGGGCCACAATCTATTGATAGCAAGGACAGCAGTGAAAGAAATTGGAGAAACTCTGGGTCAGTTCCATCTTCCAATTGAAGATTTAAACCACCCAAGATTACTAATTTATCAAATAAGGTCCAATAGTAGCTAATAACTTCTGTTAGTTTAAATTGAACATCTTTCCAATATCCAGGTGGTCGCTATATAAGCAAAAAACCAAAGGAGATGTTACAGTCGTTACCAGAGAATTTACAAATCAAATATTCCAAATTCTTCTCTATTGAACTAACCACTAATCTAAAATTAAAAAAATTTTTATAAATAAAAGCAAGACCTCCCCCCCTCCTCCTATCTTGCCGAGGTGAATGAATCACCTTATAACCAGAAGGACAAATATTTAAAGCATAAGGGGACAAGGGGTCTGGGATCCATGTTTCAGTAATAAAGACCAAACCAGGACCTGTATCTCCAATCAGGTCCCTCACCGTCTTAGCTTTATTACATACAGAAAAGGGATTGACATTAAATTAGTGGATTCTCTTAATTTTTTTTTAATGAAAAGAACACTTAGCTAGAGCTGTTCTATCATAACTTCTGCCTTAAATAACTTCTAGAATATTATTAGAAAGAGACAATCAATCACATTGAGGGCCCTGTTTACTAATCCATGCTGTAGGCGCACTAACCTTTTAGCGTGCGCTAAAAATTAGCCCGTGCTAACAATAGAGACACCCATTATATCCGATGTGGGTGTCTCTAGCACTAGCGTGTGCAAAGTTTTAGCACATGAAGTGCCGTAGCGGGGGCGGCTGGCACTCGGGGCGGGTCGTAACCGCGCACCGCCTCGGGTGCAGCACGATGCCCCCCCTCCGGCGCGCACCCTCCCCCCCCCCCCCCGGAGTGCATTGTAACTTACTTTGGCAGCGAGGGGCGGGCGGGAGGACCGATCCGCCCCCGAGCCCACGTCACTGGGAGCTGCGTCGGCTCCATTGGTTCCTTGCTCTCTCTGCCCCGGAACAGGAAGTAACCTGTTCCGGGGCAGAGGGAGCAAGGAACCAACGGAGATGACACCGCCCCAGCGGCGTGCACCCGGGGCGGACTGCCCCACCACCCCCCTTCCTACGCCACTGAGCACATGCTAAAACATTTGCATGCCTAAAGCACAGCTTAGTAAACAGGGCCCTGAGTCTGGATGGTTGCCTCAATTTGCTTTGCTGTCTACTACTTCTAGTGCTCGAAAATGCTGTTGTCAGTAAAGTAGAAATAAAACTGCCAGCTATTTCCAGTTTCATCTCCTAATATTCCCAATCCCAGCTGAATTAAAAAAAAAACATGTTAACCAATGCATTTTAAAAAACATGGGTCCAAAGAATTTAACAAAACTGATAAATTAATGACTTTACTGTACAATTTTTGCCAGCAAGGTCTTAGGAAAAGATATTATAACAATAAATCTAGAAAACCACTTCTAGGATTTTCATCAGAGTTGTGTCTGAAGTTGCATACGAAGGGGTGTGCAAAGGGGCAGGACATACCCTTATGGCATGCCCCTTCGGAGCAATGCCTCAGGATTCAGAGTGACTTTTAAATCCCTTGAGATGGTGTCATCAAGGGCACGATCTTTCCACTCCCTGAGTTCTCAGCTCAGCCAGTCCCAATTAGATGTTAATAAAGATATGCTTTCCACTTCGATAGTTGTCAAGAGGGTGAAGGTAGCAGATGAATAACGCCTCAGGATTCAGTGTGACTTTGAAATCCCTTGAGATGATGTCATCAGGAATACAATCATCCCACACCCTGAGACTCCCTTCTCAGCCCAGCCAGTCCCAATTAGATGTTAATGCCTTAGACTAAAAATCTATGTAATTTTGTAGTTTTCTCTGATGGGCTCCTTCAGAGCACTTGTACATCTCCCTGTGGTTTATGGGAGGATTCCTATTGGTTGCTTGCCATCTAGCATGCTGGGTTAGTAGGGCTCCCCCTTCCTTTTCTCTTCCCCCTGAGAGCATAGTAACATAGTAACATAGTAGATGACGGCAGAAAAAGACCTGCACGGTCCATCCAGTCTGCCCAAGAAGATAAATTCATATGTGCTACTTTTTTTATTTGTACTGTCCTCTTCAGTGCACAGACCGTATAAGTCTGCCCAGCACTATCCCTGCCTCCCAACCACCAACCCCGCCTCCCAACCACCAGCTCTGGCACAGACTGTATAAGTCTGCCCAGCACTATCCCTGCCACCCACCACCGGCTCTGGCACAGACCGTTTAAGTCTGCCCAGCACTATGCCCGCCGCCCAACCACCAGCCCCAGCACAGACCGTATAAGTCTGCCCAGCACTATGCCCGCTGCCCAACCACCAGCCCCAGCACAGACCGTATAAGTCTGCCCAGCACTAGTCCCGCCTCCCAACCACCAGCCCCAGCACAGACCGTATATGTCTGCCCACACCAGTAGAAGCAGTTCTCTGACCTAGCAGCAGTGCATGCCTCCAAAATCACTGTAATTCCATCAAGTCTTTTTACCAACCCACAACCTACTGTTTTGCAGTACAGCATTACCTCTCAGCGTGTGCTGAAATTATTCTCCCAGTTCCCTGAGTCCAGGGTACACTGGACTCTGGTAGTAGAGACTACAATACTTTTTAAGCAACAAAACTTACAGTTATTTTCTCCTTGCTCAAGTTATTACATTAAAGAAGATTTGCATAAGGATTGAGACTGGGTTTAAACTGCATGCTAATCATTCTGGGAGTGAGGTAGCAGAACAGTGATAAGGCTTATCTGAAACATTACAGATTATATAAAAAGAACATACCATTTGAGTGGATAACACATCTTTGGTATTCATTTTCAAAGTACTCAGACTTACAAAGTACTTAGAAAGTTATATAATAGCCTATGTAACTTTGTACGTCTATGTGCTTTGAAAATGAGCCTATGAACATGCGCTATTCCAAAAACACATCCAAGTTAAGGTGACAATAACTGCACCATCTAATAAAGAGATGGATGGTAACAAAATGGTTGAAACAAAAGCATAGAAATAAATACTACAATATCCAATAAATGAAGGAATGAATATAGGAAATATGTCCGACCAGTGGCGTAGCTAGGGTAGTTGACACCCGGGGCCGGTCATTTTTTAACACCCCCCCCCCCCCCAAATCCAGTATTAGGCATACCGAGAATACAAACACTCAGGACCTAAAGAGCAATTCTACCATACCATAAGCAGTAATTTGTACGAGTCACACAAGGAATAGGAAAGCATCTTAAACAATACAGTGAGCACTAGAACATCAATTCACCTATTGTAAAATGAAAACAAACAGATTAGTACAGATCGTCAATCCTGCACAGTCAATGCCAACCGAAAGCCATGTCTTTTTCACAAACACAGATACACCCTAATCCACTATAGAATACGTAATAATAAACTTTCTATTTAGACAAAAATTAAACTGAACCCCCGATGCCAGACTACAATGCAACACCAAAGAAACAGAAAATGTCCCCTAGTACTGTGCAAAATATAAAGACAGCAGATGTAAATTTGAAAAAAACTAACAAATACCAACCACTTTACAAATTAACAAATAGAAATAAAAGAAATACAGAAAATAAAATAATACCATTTTATTGGACTAATACATTTAGCTTCCAGAGGCCAAAATCTCCTTCCTCGGGTCAATACAGTATAGTGCTGTTACAGTATCCTATCCTGACCTGAGGAAGGGGGTTTTGTTCTCTGAAAGTTAAGTCAAAATGTATTAAAATTAGTCCAATAAAAAGATTACCTTATTTACATGTTCTATTTATAAACATTTATTAACACAGCTACAATACTATATCCTAAAGCAAGAAAAATAAAAATATATATTTTATTTACAGTTTGTTGTCTCTGGTTTCTGCTTTCCTCATCTTTTTTTCACTGTCTTCCTTCTATCCAGCATCTGTCTTCGCTCTCTCTCTCTCTCTCTCTCTCTCTCTCTCTGCCATCCAGTGTCTGCCCTCTCTAATGTCCCTTCCATCCACTGTCTGCCCTCTCTCTCTCTGTCCCTTCCATCCACTGTCTGCCCTCTCTCTTCCTTCCATCCACATCTGCCCTCTATTTCTGCCCCTTCCATCCACCATCTGCCCGAGTCTGCCATCTCTCTCTCCACCTTCCATCCACATCTGCCCTCTCTCTCCCTTCCATCCACATCTGCCCTCTATCTCTGCCCCTTCCATCCACCATCTGCCCTTTCTCTCTGCCCCTTCAATCCGTCTGCCCTCCCTCTCCCATCCATCCAGGGTCTGTCCTCCCTCTCCCATCCATCCAGGGTCTGTCCCGTCCCTCTCTGCCCCCTCTTTTCAGCCCCCAGTTCCAGCCCCCTTATTCCACCTGTCCCTAGTTCCAGCCCCAGCCCACATCTCCCACCTGCCCCCCTTTTCAGCCCCACTATCCCACCAGACCCCAGCCCTTTTCTCCCATCAGACCCGAGCTTCAGCCCCCAGCCACTTCTCCCTGGCCCCTTTTCAGCCCCTAGTTTCAACCCCAGCCCTTTTCTCTCACCAGTCCCGAGCTTCAGCCCCAGCCAGTTCTCCCTGTCCCCTTTAAAGCCCCCAGTCCCCACAGTTTCAGCCCCTGCCCCTTTTCAGCCCCCAGTTCCAGTACTAGCCCCCTTATCCCAAATACCCTCCTCTTCAGCCCCCAATTCCAGCCCCCTTCATCCACCACATGCCTTGCATCCCCCCCTTTTCAGCCCCAGATCCATTCTCCCACCTGCCCCAGGCATGGACCCATTTTCCCTCCTGCCCCCTTGTCAGACCCCAGTTCCAGCTTCAGACCCTTCTCCCCTCTGAGCACCCCCACCCCTCCCTAATGCCCTTCTCCCCTCTGAGCTCCCCCACCCCTCCTCAATCCCCTTCTCCCCTCTGAGCATTCCTCTGAGCACCCCTCTGAGCTCCCCCACCCTCCCCAATCCCCTTCTCCCCTCTGAGCTCCCCTTCTCCCCTCTGAGCTCACCCTCTCCCATCTGAGCCCCCTCTGAGCACCCCCACCCCTCCCCAATCCCCTTCTCCCCTCTGAGCTCCCCTTCTCCCCTCTGAGCTTCCCCTCTCCCATCTGAGCCCCCTCTGAGCACCCCACCCTCCCCAATCCTCTTCTCCCCTCTGAGCTCCCCCTCTCCCATCTGAGCCCCCTCTGAGCACCCCCACCCCTCCCCAAGCCCCTTCTCCCCTCTGAGCTCCCCCTCTCCCATCTGAGCCCCCCCCCCGATCCGGTCCCGTCGTCTCCCCTCCATCGAAAGCTGACAGAGCCCTCTTCTCCTGCCACCATCCTGCCTGTTTTAAAAAAAATCCATCTGCGACACAGGCAGCGCTTCGCGTCTGCCCTGTGCATGCTGTAAAAGCTGAAAATCGCCTCGCTGGCGTCCTTGCTATGTCCCGCCCTCTTCTGAGGTAACTTCCTATTTCCTCGAGGGCGGGACATAGCAAGGACACCAGCGAGGTGATTTTCAGCTTTTACAGCATGCACAGGGCAGACGCGAAGCGCTGCCTGCGTCGCAGATGGATTTTTTTTTAAACAGGCAGGATGGTGGCAGGAGACTCAACGGACTAGCACCCCCCACCTGCTGACACCCGGGGCGGACCGCCCCAACCGCCCCGCCCTTGCTATGCCACTGTGTCCAACCCATGTACATATGTGCATATTGCTTAAAATGCCAAAGGTGATAAAGGGGTCAAAAGGGTAGGTTGTTGGCCATAACTTTCAAGATTTGTTTCAACAGTTTCCTCTGCCAACTGGCTGAATGAGTTCCAGATAGCTGTGCATGGCGGTGGAGAGGTAGTATTCTCCTCATTAACTGGTGGGAGCAGTCTGTAGGTCCTGATGGAAGCCTTCAATTTTGTTGGCAAAGTATGTGGCAAAATTATTGCTGGTTGGTTGTAACCAGGATGACTGGTTCTGTTGTGGGGTTTACTGTAGGCTGTGTACTATTTTAAATAGCTGCTTGATTGAATGAATTTGCAGCTTGTTCAATGTGTTGAGAGAAATACTGTTTTTTCGCTGTTTTTAAGGCCTAGTGGTACATTGCCATATGTTTCTTACAGTTAAGCCTGTCTTTGTCTAGGCAAGATTGTTGCCATTTTCTTTCAAGTTGACCTCTTTCACACCTGTAGTTCTATGGAGAACTATGGGGAGCATTTGTACATAGAGATCAGGACTTTCTTAGAGGGGGCCATTTTTTCTAATGCCATTGCTAAGAATGCATTCCAGATATCAACCTGTTCTGACACTGTTGTCATCTTTTCATCCACATGGGGGTAGGACAAGGCCTCTAGGAAGTTATCAGCAGTCAGATTTCTCATATATCGAATTTCCTTCCAAACTTTGGCTGGGCCCGTCTGTTTTAGGTAGTCCTTAATAGAAAATTTGATTAGAAAATGATCAGTCTATGATAGGGGTATTATCTTTATGCCACCAGCCTTGTGTTAAAGATGTCAACCCCTTTTCAGAGCACCAAGTCTAGCATATGGCCCTTTTCTTGGGTTGAAGATTTGATCGTCCGAGTGAATCCTAGAGCTGCCATCGTATCTATGAATCAAAAAACAAAAGCATAATGCTGAACTAATTCTCAAATTGTCACAGCCACCAGGTTTAAGTCAGGTCTGAAGGCCTGAAGACCTGAAGACCTACCTTCTTTTCCCAAGCCTTTGGGGATTGAAGGCCATTGTGTGCAGCTTGGGGAAAGGGGGTGCAATCAGCAGGACTTCTTTTTTTAAAATTCTTTTCATGATCTAGTTCTATTCTCCTTGTTTTCTGCTAATTAATAGGTTTGTTAACCACTGTGATGTGTAACAAATGGTCATATATCAAGATATGTGATAAACATAACTACAAAGTAAAGAAGATGTACATATAGCAGCTTTTACTCAGCACTACACAATGAAGAGAGGAATAGAGCAGTGTAAAACTGTACTGAAGCCTTAACCTTTCAGACAGTGCCTTCATGTGATCATCAGCTGTGCGTTGCCAACTCAGTTCCACTGTATGGGGGCAGATTCTTGGACCAGTGCCTAAAATATAGTACATTACAATCCTAGGATGAGTACTCAACTAAAAAAAAAAAATAACTATTGAGTGTGTTTAAACCTCATAAAGACTTATTAAAATAAAAAGTATCAGAATGTTAAAGAAACCTTCATGGACTCAGTATGAATTTCAGACTGGAATGCTTACTTTCCCTCCCTTCTCGCAACAAAATAACATTTTTCAAGTTTGGCTTGCTTGTGGCTGCTCATATTTTCATGAAGGGTTTATTTAGGGAGAAGTAAGGGGGGCAAATGACGGACAATTTCTTGGCCTGTAAGCTTAGTTATTGTGCTGTCAGTGAGTGAAATGTATAGCTTGATCCCTATTGTGCTTTCAAATGTAATATTTCAAACATGTAAATGACCAAATTCCAGGAAAACTGCTACCTTTCCCCTTCCCCTTACCCCTTACTATAATTTATCAAAAGAAAGCTACAGTGGCAATCAAGTTTTATCATGTATTCGTGCAACACCATAGACATATTTTTCCACAAAGAGCTCAAGTTTCCAAGAGAACAATAACATTAAGATTTCTAGTGATTTCTGGTCATTGACTTCTTCAATATACAAAGAAAAACACTAATGGGTCAATATTAAATGCTATTTAACTGGCCAGAAACAGCTCCTGGATGGTTAAATCACCTTTTCAGGGCTGCTAATTTTCAGTGGTACTTACCAGTTAAATAACTGGTTATTGCCGAACTGAAAACTGGCTATTTTAGGGACGTTCTAGGGCAGAGTCAGCGCTTGGTCAGTTAAGTGCCGATATTCAGCACTTAACTGGCCAGGTTAACCACATAAATAGGACTGCATCAAAGTCAGCTCTATCTTTATGTGGTAACCCACAGCCGGTTAAGTGCTTAATGTCGCATTTAACTAGCTATGCATTAACTGGCTCCAGAAACTCAATGCCAAAGCCAGACACCACCGGCTAAATATCAGGCCCTTACGTATTATACTTGTGTAATTGTATAATGTTGGTTGTCTCTGAAAGGACTATTTAAAAACAACAAATCGTTGCTAATGGGGCAGTTGTAAAGTTGGGAAAGATTCTTCCTCAGGGAATTTCAATAAAGTTCAGTAGAACCTTTAGTTCTTTCACTTGAGTATCACTGTACATCTTCCAACTTTTTATATTGTATTGGAGATAACTAGTAGGTATAAAAAGCATCATTTTAAAAGCTCAAACTCAATGTAGACCTTCAACTCCTACTCCATGCCTTAATGTCGAATTGCCTAGATAATTGCAATGCTCTTTAAAAGTCTGGAAGCTGTCTCTTTAATAAGGCTTCAGTTGTTAATTGATGCAAAACACAGCTATTAGGTTTCTTTAATCTTAGCTCATACTGTTTTCAGTAGCAGCTCAAGGTAAGTTACATTAAGGTACACTAAGTATTTCCCTGTCCCCGAAGGGTTTACAATCTAGTTTTGTATCTGAGAGT
The DNA here is from genome assembly GCF_901765095.1 of Microcaecilia unicolor. Taxonomy (NCBI): domain Eukaryota; kingdom Metazoa; phylum Chordata; class Amphibia; order Gymnophiona; family Siphonopidae; genus Microcaecilia; species Microcaecilia unicolor. Next base: position 95,916,840 of record NC_044039.1, read on the forward strand.
TAAGTGATTTCCCAATATCACAAGCAGCAGCAGCAGTAGGATTTGAACCTGGTTTTTCTGGGTATCAGCCTAGTGCTCTAACCACTAGGCTACTCATACACTCTGCTTCCAAAGTTGATCATGCAACTCTTCTCATATTTTGCTCATCATTGACTGCCTTTTCATATAAATTTAAGTTTAAGGTTCCTGTGCTAGTCCATCGTGCAATACACACCTGGCTTCCAAGCTATTCAGCAGACCATCTAATACCATACATCCTCTCTCGGCCTTAAAAATCATCTCAGAATATTTTATGCTATCATCTTCTTCTCAGATAGTTTGGAGCTCATATGTCACACGTCTTTTTGCTGCTTTTTCCTCTTTCTTTGGAATATGCTCCAAATAAACCTCAGACAAGCCTTCCTATTCAAAGTTTTCAATTGGATTGAAGACCTGGCTCTTCATGCTGGCGTTCAGTAATTAATACATTGTACAATCATGTTGTTTGGCATCAGATTCTCATGACTAACACTGATGGTGTAATTAAGGCATGTTTTGGTCTGGGCCCATGGACTCTGGGTTTGCAGTACTCCCTTTCCTTTGGACTGGAAGTGGACAAAGGGTAGTGGTCAATGATGTTCACACTTGACAGTGGTATGTCACAGGAATCAGTCCCTGGTCCTGTCCTTTTGAACATTTTTATGAGGGATACCACACAAGCATTACTGGGTAAGGTTTGCCTCTTTGCAGAAGTATTAAAATCTACAATAGGATGGACACCCTGGAAGGTGTGGATAACAAGAGGAGGGATCTACACCATGTCCAAAATAAAAGAGGCCACTCATTTTTTCATCATAACTTTTATATGCTTATTTATATTTTTACTATTTTTTGCATGTGGGTTGTGTAAACATTTGCCAACTCAATAATTAAATTTAAGTACCTTACCTGATGACATACTTTCCTTACAATGACATTATCATTTTGCCAGCTGTTTTGAGTTACAAAAATTAAAAATATGGCATGATTTTATTTCACAAGGTAAAGCAGTCACATAAATCAGGTTCCTGAATAGCTTAAAGAACGAGTGCTTTGGAACAGGAGCAGTAGCATGCCTTTTTGATTAGGGGTGCCCAAGTTCCACTCCAGCTCCACCCCAAAGTTGCCCCCGACCCTTTCTTCCATTCCATAGTTCCCCCCCCCCCCATAGCATCCAGCTTCTCTCTTTCCCTCCTTCCCTCTCAACCCTTCCCTCATGGTGTCAAGCATTTTTCTCCTTCCCTTATTCTTAACCCCCCTTCAAGGTTTCCAACATCTCTCTTCCCTCCCCCCATGGCATTCAGCATTTCTCTCCTTCCCTCCCCTTCCCCTTCCCTTCTTCCTTCCCCCTCCTGCCCATGGTGTCCAGCATTCCTCCCTCCCTCTTCTTCAGAATTTTTCTCCTTCCATCTCCTGCCCATGGTGTCTAGCATCCCCCTTCCCCTTTTCAGCATCTCTCTCCTTCCCTTCTTCCTTCCTTCCTCCTCCTGTCCATGGTGTCTAGCACTCCTCCTCCCTTTTCTCCTCCCCCTTCAGCATCTCTCTCTTTCCCTTCTTTCTTCCCCCTCCTGCCCATGGTGTTCAGCATTCCCCTTATCCTTTTTCAGCATATCTCTCCTTCCCCATCCTACCCATGGTGTCTAGCATTCCCCTTCCCACCTTCAGCATATCTCTCCTTTTTTTTTTGTTACATTTGTACCCCGCGCTTTCCCACTCATGGCAGGCTCAATGCGGCTTACATGGGGCAATGGAGGGTTAAGTGACTTGCCCAGAGTCACAAGGAGCTGCCTGAAGTGGGAATCAAACTCAGTTCCTCAGTTCTCCAGGACCAAAGTCCACCACCCTAACCACTAGGCCACTCCTTCACTATGACCCCCATCCCACTACCTCGAGGTATTTACTTCCTTACCTCGCTCCCCCAGGATGGTGACTATATCATCTGCCTGAGGCATCAGGCAGCCAGTCAGTGAGGGGCCATGAGCATCTCACATGCTCAAGGCCTATCAGCTTCTGCCCCCTCCAAACTTCCTGTTTTGGAGAGGATGGAACCCAGACAACCTTGAGCATACGCAGATGTTCCAGGCCCCCCAACTGGCTGACTACACAATGCCTCTTAGGAAGAAGATACAGTCACTGCCCCAGGGGAGCAAGGTAAGGGAGTTAATGTGTTGTGGTGAGAGAGAAAGGGAGGAAAAATTTTAGGAATGCCATGGCACCTGTGGCTCCCCCCATTCCAATGCCCGTGCTTTGGAGATATCAGTGTGCATAAAGAGGTACAGTTTCCAAGTCCCTTTAGGAAGTTGGGGAAGTCTGACCTGGGAGATGAGTGTAGGTTTTCCCACTGAGTATAGATAGGAAATCCCTAAGCAATTTGAAACAAAGACCTGGAAGGGTTCTGGGACCTCAAAACAAAAGGTTACTCAGGAGTCTTGTTTAACGTTGCTGAAAGATAATCATTCTAAACTGTGCTGGAGTTAATGAAATAATGAACTGTTAACCTTGGGTGACTCAGCATGTATGATAAATTCAGTTGCTGTTTGGATCACAATCTGAGGGTTCATGAGTCAGTTTTTTGAGAGAGTGTGACTGTGCCTTTGGGCTCTGATGTAGTGGATGAAATCTTACTCCTGTTCGGAGAATTCACACCAGGTTTCTATAGACTGTCAGTGAGTTGGAACGTTCCTTGCAGTTTACAAGACCACCTGGTAGGTGGACTGCAACATTTAAGAATCACTGAGAAAGACCCGTAATGAGACTTTTCCAATTCCAGAAAGAGTGACTGTTTATCCACAAAAGGATAGTAAAACTCATGCTCATATTTTAAAAACTGTTAACATTTTATATATAATTTAAAGTAAGGCCAGTTAAAAAAAAAAGACAAATATAAAAAAGAGGATGGAGAGTTGCCTAGTTTTTCTAAGATACACAGTGCTTCTCAGCCATGCTGTTGATTTTCCTTAAATATAGAATGCAATTAGTTTTTACATGCCAAACCAGGCAAAAATATTTCTGTCAGATAATGTTTCTAATTACCGACTTTCACACTGCATATTTTGGGTTTCTGGAAGTTGAATATTTAGAGATGTTTAGGTTTCCCAAATAAATACTGTTGTATAAGCAGCTATTCAGGAGATATGTGTCAGGGCAGAAACAAACAAGAATCAGCATATGGAGACGCTCCGAGAGATGCTCCATTAATACTCTCCATGGTTTTGAACATGACTCACAAATGGTTAGTCACCCATACACAGAGAAGACAAAGCACTACCATAGCTATGTCGCTTCTGTTCTAATCAATTGGTGCAATTGTGACATATTTCCCCTATTATGTGAAAAGTAGACAACAGGCATACAGCAGCTTGTACCATTTTACCCCCCAACTCTCTTTATATGCTTTTCTTCTATGGTATATATAAAGTCACATTGAACCCTTGGATTCCATGGAACTATGATTCACTTTATCACATGCTCTGAGATGAAACTCTTTAAAAAAAAAAAAAAAGAGTTATCCTGTGTGAGGAGGGCATCCTGAGGGATCCAAGATGACACCATAGAGGTGGTCACATGCATTAAGCTTCAGTTTTTCCTCTGATTATGCCTAAAAAATGAAAGGTGAAGCTGGGAGCTCATCCATCTGTGGCTTCAGCTTCACCCTCTTCTGCCTTGATGGATGTTTTGGGACCAAGCTCTCCCTGGCTTCAATCCCCTGCTCCTGGGCTGGATCTCTCCTCTGCCCACCCATAGCACACACTATCTCCCGGGTTGCCATGTTCAGGAGATGCAACCTTCCTTTACAGCCAGTGATCACACTCCTCACTTAGGATTCCCCTTTTCTCCTCTTTGTCTCTTGGCAGGGGACCATCAGGCAATCAAAGACCCTCTGTTAGGTATGACTCTAAATTGTATAACCTCCTAAAACTCTTCCTCCTCCCCTGTCACTCAGCAGTGCTTGAGCACTATCTACTACTACTACTACTACTTACTTTCTCTCTGCACTTTATTTCTCAGACTACTTAAATCAAGAAAAAGAACATCAAACCACAATTATCAAAGAGATACTTTAGCCAACAATAACTGGGACGAAGAAAAGGAAAAAATTGAAAAGAAATAAACCAAATCTCACCGAGAGATCATCGGGTAGATCAGCAGCAGCTGGTTAAGGAAGAACCTGTAGAGGCTCTTCATGTAGTACTAGTCTCCTTAACAATAAGAAAATACCTGAGCTGTTTGGGTCAAAAAGCTTTACACCACCATAAGTCAAGAAACTTCTACAAGGAAATTTAAGTATGAAAGTATCTCCTAGAGGAATAACCCTTGGCTTCATAGCCAAGAACTCCTTCCTCCTAAGCTGGGTACTTCTAGACAAATCAGGAAATACACGAACATAAGACCCAAAAAACTGCTCATTTAGAGCCTCTTTTACTAAACCGCACTAGCGATTCCCACGTGGCAAATGAGACGCAGCCCATTGGGCTGCTGTACATTTGTCACGCCAGGAATCGCTAGCATCGTTTTTTTTATTTTTATTTAGAACATTTGTATCCCACATAAGTCCACCATGGCAGGCTCTATGTGGCTAACAACATATATGAAAAGTACATCATACTAACTCAAGGTCAAACAGAGAATAAGGAACAGCTGGGGGAAGGGGGAAACAACAGTAAAAGAAGCCCTTAAATATCTGAAGTAAAGTCTTAATATAGTGTTATGGTCTGGCTCCAGCACAAACATAACTAGCAGCGTAGATCTTTCAGTTACCAGTTCCATAGATGATTCAAGAAAGTCAGTCATATAAGTACATAAGTACATAAGTACTGCCATACTAGGAAAGACCAAAAGGTCCATCAAGCCCAGCAACCTGTTTCCAACAGTGGCCAATCCAGGTCACAAATACCTGGCGCAAAGTCTAATATCAACTGGACCATCCTTGGGAGCTCACCAGAACCCAAGGGGTAGGTTCACAGCTTAGCTTTCCTTTTCCCCATTTCAGCATCAAGTTGAGAAGGCTCCGACGAGCAACTGCACCAGATGTACTTTTTTCTTTGTAATGTTTGATCTCTTGGGTTCTCCTCTAATTGAGGACTTGAGATGTTGTCAAATTATATTTCTTTATATTTACTACTTATAATTTTAATTAATTTGGCAATTTTGATTTCTGATTCAAGGTTTGTCTTGATGTTACTTCTCTGAAATTCTGATAAATTGTAAAATAAAGGGCCCTTTTACGAAACCGCAGTCAAATTTGCAGTTTCCGTGGCTTAATGTGGGTTTTTACTGCAGGATAGCAGTAAATTTAATACAGCACCTAGTGCTCGCTATTTTTTTATAGCAGGTCATGTATTAACATTCACATTAACGTGCGGAACCTGCTCCTGGTTAGTGCAGGAGGTGGTAAACTCTGCATTGTTTAGCATGCAGTGAGTGGAGCTCATTAGCTGACAAATGCCTTCCACATCCACTCTCCATTATTCCATGTCTCCTGACACAAAAAGTGCTTAACATCTGTTTTACCGCATACTAACTGCAAAAATACCGCAAAGCCCCATATTGCTACTCTGTACTAGCAGTTAACAGAGTTCTGCATAGGTTGCCCATGTGTACAGAAACTAATTGGTCAATTAGGTGCTAATAATCAATTATTGGACCAACAATCAAAAGTAAAGGCTAGATAGTATTATAAATCAATTAAAAAAAACAAAACTTTATTCAAAAAACTTCAAACTTTCTTATCAAGGCTCCTACTGAGCTGACTACAAAATAGAATTGCAAGAATATGAATAGAGCAAGATAAACTCACAAACAATAATATTTTTTCTGAAAAAAACCCAAAACAGTTAAATTACAACCCAGGAACATTCCCAAGATCAAGCGCTGGAAGGCAAAGGCTCTGATGGAGGAGGAGTTAGACAAAAAGTAAAATATTCTCAAAACTCTTTTCTTCAAATAATTCTTTCCTCTTACTAATGAGGATAACTCTGATTATGTCACTAAATGGAATGACTTAGTTACTAATTGTTCTCTTGATCTGATGTTACTCACTGTAGATTGATCAAATATGATCTTAGATGAGCAGAAGATTGAATTAGAGACCAAGTTAGATCTTTTTAAATGGTCTATGTCCATTAGTGATTATGAATCTCAACTCAAGGAACATCAGACCAATATGGAGAAATATAAGCAGGAGATTAGAAATGAGAAGATACTCAAATTTAAGAAAGATGAATTTGATTACATTCGTGGTTATGTGCACCCCTGGATGGACAGAAATTGAAAATCTAGGAGGAATAAGAGAAAGCACAAAAAAGTTGGATTTATAAACTCCTCCAGTGATTCTTCAGGTGATGAATTGATTAATAGTAATACTACTTTACATGGTAATATAGTTGTTAGTGGTTCTGATGACAATAGCTCTATTGGTGGGGTTTGTTTACCTCAAGCTTTAGCACTTACTCCACAGGTCAACCAGGCTCCGGTACCTCCCAGGGTTGTCAATTCACGAAAACCCAACAGAGCTCACTGAGAACGGTTTATAATTTATACTTTTGAGCTTATTTTCGAAAGAGATCGCCGGCCATCTTCCGACACAAATCGGATTGGCAGCGGGAGGGGGGGTGGAGAGAGTCGGTGGCGGGGTGTCTGGCAATGGTGGGGGGGGGGGGATCGGCGGCGGCAGGGGGGGGGGTAATGTGCCCCCTCCCTCTGGCCTTGGCCCCCCTACCACCCGAGTCCAGATACGCCTCTGGGTCCAAGTCACAATTGACCATATGACCACCGGAGGGAAACGGGGATGACCTCCCCTTACTCCCTCAGTGGTCACCAACCCCCTCCCACCCAAAAAAATTAAAAAAAAAAGTTTTCTGCCAGCCTGTATGCCAGCCTGAAATGTCATACCCAGCTCCCTGACAGCAGTATGCAGGTCCCTGGCACAGTATTTAGTGCGTGCAGTGCACTTCAGGCAGGTGGACCCAGGCTCACCCCCCCCCCCCACCTGTTCCACTTGTGGTAGTTAATGTTGAGCCCTCCCAAACCCCCCAAAACCCACTGTACCCACATGTAGGTGCCCCCCATCACCCCTTAGGGTTATGGTAATGGTGTAGAGTTGTGGGGAATGGGGTTTGGCGGGGATTTGGGGGGCTCAGTACCCAAGGTAAGGGAGCTATGCACCTGGCAGTAATTTTTGAAGTCCACTGCACTGCCCCCTAGGGTGTCCAGTTGGTGTCCTGGCATGTCAGGGGGACCAGTGCACTATAAATGCTGGCTTTTCCCATGACCAAATGCCTTGCATTTCGCCGGGTTTGAGATGGCCGGGCCTGGTTTCCATTATGGCTGAAAAACGAAGCCGGCCATCTCCTCTAAACCCAGCGATCGATTTAGCCGGCCCCAACCGTATTTTGAAAATACGGTTGGCTCCGCCCCCTTGTGAAGCCAGCCCCAAAGATGGCCGGCCATCTATTTGGCCGGCGCCATTCGATTATGCCCCTCTATGTGTCCTTATCCTCTAACCGGTATTCTGTGTTAGCCTTGGGTTTATCATTTGTACCTACTCAAAGATATGATGCCTTGTCTAAGCTACGTTTGCAGTCTTATTTTGGTTTTGATACTTCTTCCAAGGATAAAAACGAGAAATCTATTTCAGATTGTTACAAAATTCCTTCCACCTAGGTTCCCTTTGGTCCTATGAATTCTGTTATAGACAGATCAGCTAGTCATGCGGGACGTAAGAAAGCTTGAGAATGAATCTAGTAAGTCTATATTTAATCTGTCTACAGAATAACAGCAAGCCCTGCTTGAATTAAGTCAAAACCCTAATCTAGTGATTACTAGAGCTGATAAAGGGGTGGGGTGGTCATATAAGACAGATTAAAATATATAAGGAAATCGGGAACTCTATGCCTTATTTATGCATTATTTGAGGGATTTATGCCTAGATTTTTGACCACCCCCATCATGGTGCCTTATGGGACCTGCAGCACTGATTTCAATGGCCAGGATCAGGCACTACAAATCCCATACTGTTTGGGATGTAAGTTCAACACCAAGGGGCTCTTTTACTAAGATACGTAGGTGCCTACGTGCATACAACTTGCGTCAAATTAGAACCTACCGCCTGGCTACCGCATGCTCCCGGCGGTAATTCTAATTTCTATACGTGTCCAATACGTGCGTCAGAAAATAATTTCTATTTTCTACTGCGTGGTGCTAACTGGGAGGTAATCGGCAGTGTATCACTGATGATTACCGCCTGGTTAACGCGTGAGACTTTACCGCTAAGTTAATGGGTGGCGGTAAGGTCTCAGGCCCAAAATGGACACGCACTGATTTTTATTTTGCTGCATGTCCATTTTCAGCAAAAAAGGCCTTTTTTTGCAGGTGTGCTGAAAAATGGACCTGCACGTGTCCAGTACACGCGTCTACACCAGCGCAGGCCATTTTTCAGTGCACCTTAGTAAAAGCACCCCCAAGCCTGTCCCAAAATCTCTAGCCTGGAACTGGTTAACTTGGCATTTCTGTGAATGATTTTTTGGGGGGGGGAGGGGAAAGGACTTTAAGGGTGGGGGCTCTGTGTCAAGGGGAGCTGGATAGTGTCAGGGAAGAAAAGGCAACAGACACTGCTTCTCTTTTTGCCTAATAGCTAGCATGGTCACTGTGATTGCTACACTGGCAATTAACTACAGTACTGAGCAGTATCTAAATTTCACATGCTAAAAAAGCACTTAAACTATAATTGCATCTACTATGGGTTATATAAATAGTCTGGTAATGGCTAGTACATTCCCAGGATATTTAAATGTTTTACATATGTAGGAAAATTACCTTTTAATGCATTCTCATATGCAGTTAAAAAAAAACCCACACCAGATAGGCTCCAAGATAGGAAGCAGCGCAATATTTACTTTGCTCGGTAAATACGTTTCATGTGTTCACAAGGGTGCAGTAATCAACAGTGTCTGTATTGTGGTAACCTCAGTTGGTAGGTTGCACCAGTAATCAAATGAAAGTCTGTGCAGACTCTTGTTTTGATTCTTGCCCCTAGAATTGTGGCTCTCCAACCTGTCGTGGGTGACCCCCAGCCAGTTGTGTTTTTAGGGTATCTACAGTGAGTATGCATGAGAGAGAGCATGCGATGGAGGCAATGCATGCGCATTTTCCTCATGTGTATTCATTGTGGAAATCTTAAAAATCCAACTAGCTAAGAGATCTGAGGAAGGGATTGGAAACCACTGGTCAAGAAAATTTTATTTTTATTTATTTATTTTATTTGTCGCATTTGTATCCCACATTTTCCCATCTATTTGCAGGCTCAATGTGGCTTACGTGGAGGGGCATAATTGAACGCAAATGCCTATCTCCATGGGCGTTTATCTCCGAGAACGGGTCCGTGAAGGGGCAGGCTGAACCGTATTTTCGAAAAAATGGACGTTTTTGAGCTGGGCGTTTTTAGTTTCCATTATTGCTAAAAAAAACAAATGCCCAGCTCAAAAACGTCCTAATCCGAGCCATTTGGTCATGGGAGGGGCCAGGATTGGTAGTACACTGGCCCCCCCTGATATGCCAGGACACCAACTGGGCACTCTAGGTCAGTGTGGTGGACTTCAGAAAAAGCTCCCACATGCATAGCTCCCTTACCACGGGTGCTGAGCTCCCAACCCCCCTCCCCCAAAACCCACTACCCACAAATGTACAACACTACCATAGCTCTTAGGGGTGAAGGAGGCACCTACATGTGGGTACAGTGGGTTTTGGAGGCCTCCCATTTACCAGCACAAGTGTTACAGGTGGGGGGGATGGGCCTGGGGCCACCTGGCTGAAGTGCACTGCGGTACCCACTAAAAGTGCTCCAGGGACCTGCATACACGCAGGCCTCTAGGACTTGTTGCTGCTGTATAACATTGGCACACCAGTTGACACCTGAAGACTAATCTCTCTGAAAACATCCTTTATTGGAATAACCGCATTTACTCACAGTTAACTGCAGATCAGAGGTTGTGCCCCACTGGCAACGAGTCTCCCTGGTAGTGAGATTAGCAGTAGGTCAGAGCTGGCAGAATGCTGTACAATGCCGTCTTTTAGCCACATTCAAGATAAGAACTAAGTTCTCTAACGTGGCTAACACAGGAAAGGGAACTAAAACTGGCTTACAAAAATGGCCACTACCGCATGGACTTCAACAGGAAACACAACAGGGCACACTCTGACCCAGTAGGCAGGGGGAAAAGCACCATGGGAGAAGAGCCTACCAACTACCAACATCGTGAGACTGTAACACAAGATAATGAAATCACGGAGCCCAATACCCTACACCCACCACAATGCAATGCTGATGTGACCCTGTACTGCACCCGAGAGCCACATCTGACCCAGGGAAAGGCTGTCAGAGGATCGAACACATTCTGCTGTCATGGAGGTGGGTACGGCATTTGAGGCTGGCATACAGGCTGGAAAAAAAATTTTTTAAGTGGGTTTTTTTTGGTGGGAGGGGGTTAGTGACCACTGGAGGAGTAGGGGGACGTCATCCCCGATTCCATCCAGTGGTCATCTGGGCAGTTGGGGCACTTTTTTGGGACTTGTTCGTGAGAAAAAAGGGTCCAAAAAAAGTGACCCAAAATTGTGGTCAAAACGCCTTTTTTTTTGATTATCAGCTAAAGACGCCCATCTCTCCTCAGCTGATAACCACGCCCCAGTCCCGCCTCCACCACACCTCTGACACGCCCCATCAACTTTATTCGTTTCCGTGACGGAGTGCAGTTGGAAACGCCCAAAATCGGATTTTGATTATACCGATTTGGGCACCTTTGCAAGAAAAACGCCCATCTCCCAATGTGGGTCGAAATATAGGCGTTTTTCTTTTTCGATTATAAGCAGGATAGTGCAGTAGTGGCAGTCGCCAATACTGGCATGAACAAAGTGAGGTTATGACAGACTAATGATCAGAATTGATAAACATATTGGGGGTCAAGGGGAAGAGTAGGTTATGTCCAATATGAACATTTATATTGTTGTATTGCGGGGTTAGGCATTTAGGTTGAGTCATTTGAGTATGCCTTTTTGAACAGGTAAGTCTTTAGGAGTTTCCGGAAGATTAGGTGGTCGTATGTTGTTTTCACAGCGGTCAGTAGCGTGTTCCATAGTTGTGTGCTTATATAAGAGAAGCTGGATGCATAGGTTGATTTGTATTTAAGTCCTTTGCAGCTCGGGTAGTGGAGATTTAGGTATGTTCGTGTTGATTTTGTTGTGTTTCTGGTTGGTAGGTCTATGAGGTTTGTCATGTATCCCGGAGCATTGCCGTAGATGATCTTGTGAACCAGGGTGCAGATTTTGAACGCAATATGTTCTTTGATTGGGAGCCAGTGTAGTTTTTCTCGTAAAGGTTTGGTGCTTTCGAATCTTGTTTTTCTGAATATAAGCCTGGCTGCTGTGTTTTGAGCAGTTTGGAGTTTCTTTATGATTTGTGCTTTACATCCCGCATACATTCCGTTGCAGTAATCTAGATGGCTTAGTACCATGGATTGTACTAAGTTGCAAAATATTTCCCTCAGGAAGAAAGTTTTCACTCGTTTGAGCTTCCACATTGAGTTAAACATTTTTCTTGTTGTGGCTGCTTTTTCTACATCTAATTTTTTCATTGGAAAATAAACAGCTTTGATTATTCTAAACTACAATCCTATTTCCCATCTGCACCCTCATTCCATCTTTGGCATCACCTCATTCCTCCATGGTTAACTGTTGACTAGCATGCATACATTTATCTAGGGAAGATTGAACAATAATCAACGTTCTCTAAATATTACATAGGTTTAATACAAGATTTTCAAAACCCATCCTGAGTGCCTCACAATGTCAGGATTTTGGAATATCCACAATAAATATGTCTGTTGCAGCTTTGGACAAGTCACTTAAAACTCAAGAGAAAGCAATAACAAATCACTCCCATATCTTTCCAAGAAAACCACAAGTGGGGTCCCTCACTCCATAGTCACCAGGAGTCAGTTTGACTCAAGGGTACAATAAATATGTCTGAGACAAATTGGCATATACTGGGTTTTCAATACATACAAATGTGTCATGCTTATTATTCATTGTGGCCCATCTTTTGATCAGACACAGAGGCTGTTAGGAAGCTCAGGAGCCATCTGATAACCTTGCTCTAGGGTCCTCTAGCAGAAAGGAGAGATACTGTAATTTTTCAAAACCCTTAGGCTCGTAGAAATCCATTAGTACCTTCCAATAATGCAATGCAATGCAAAAAAAACCCCACCCACAGACATACACACAATCACTCTGGACAGGGTTGTTCCAAAGAAAAACCAGTTTTCTGGGATACTTGATGCAGACAAAAATGAACCATCAGCAGTATTTTGACATCCTGTACAATAAATGAACTATTGAATTTATCACTGCCAACACAGCAGATACTACAGTAATCTAGTCAGTGCATTTTTCTAGCAAAAAAGGTGCCAGTACTCAAATGCTAGGGCACTCTTCAGGGGTGGGGTGATCACTGAGGGACTCATCCCACAATAATAGCCAGACCCCTGCAACCAGTCACAGAATCTATGACAAGGCAGAATTAGTGTGTAGAGCCTGAACTCTTTCATTTTAAACTTGAGGTCCATGGGTCAATTTTAGCAAACAATGGAAAAGGTGCCAGTACTCAAGTACCCCCTCAAAAAAGCCCTGAATCTACTACAAAGTAATCACTCAAAGTTTGCACACTCTAGGCGTTTTTTCAATAACCACTCCATAACAAAACCACTGTTTGGATAAGGACCCACCTATTGGAAATTGAACAGCTTGCAGCAGAGTGGAGGAGTGACCTAATGGCTAAAGCAGTGGGCTGGTAACCACAAGCCCCAGGTTCAAATCCCAAAACAGCCTGTTGCAGCTTTGGACAAGTCACTTAAAACTCAAGAGAAAGCAATAACAAATCACTCCCATATCTTTCCAAGAAAACCACAAGTGGGGTCCCTCACTCCATAGTCACCAGGAGTCAGTTTGACTCAAGGGTACAGTACATTTGGGCCTAGACAGCCTAAAGCAAACTTCCTCTTTCTCCTGAAACCACTGCAGTAGAAATTCCACCTGTCTGACAGAAATGTTAATGCTTAAACATATCAGGAAACTTTTCAATGAACTTAAGCAGGTCAATATTCAGAAATGAGGAAAACATAGAATTTGAAAAATCTAACCTTGACATTTTCAAACTACCTCTATATTCAGGAGCATTATCCATTTGGGTGCTGCTGCTAAATACATTGGTGTAACTTGAAATATTTCAGGGGCCTTTTGCTAAATTGCTGGAAGTAGCTACTGCTCAAATTGATATGTGCTTTTACCACACAAGTGTTAACTGCATGCTGTGGTAGGGGGCAGGAATTGGGCAGGTTATAGGGTGGAGAAAGGGCATGGATTGCAGTTAGTAAACCTAAATACAAGTGCTATTTGCACACTAAAGTGTCCTTTTTACTAAGATGCATGAACAGATTTAGTGTGCACTAACAAATTAGTGTGTGTTATATGCCGTGCAGCTGCATGGCATGTAGCATGTGCTAATTGTTAGCATGCACTAATCCATTAGTGCACCTTAGTAAAAGCACCCCTAAGATTCTAGAATTCTAGCACTGATGAACGTGAAATGTAACATTCATGCGTGTGCTATAGCATGCAAGTCACATAGCACTTAAATATGAGGGGCCATTCACAGGGTGAGGCACATGGGCTGGGCATGAGCATGCCACAATTTACATGTGTAAATTATAGAATACTGTCATTTGCAGGTTAAAGATTCACTCTTTCAATAGGTGCTCCAAAGTTTGATTTTGTCAGGTTTGGATTACTGTAGTATCTGTTGTGTTGGCAGTGATAAATTCAATAGTTCATTTATTGTACAGGATGTCAAAATATGGTCATGTTACTCCTTGTCTTCAGAAATTGAATTGGATATCCATGCGGGATAGAATTAAATTTATGCTACTGCTGATGGTTCATTTTTGTGTGCATCAAGATTCATCCTGCTATTTATCGCATTGTCTTCATTTGTACTGTCCAAAGCGAGTACTCCATTCGGACAATACTTGTTTGTTGAAGATCCCTCCCCCCCATTTCCAGCTGTTTCGTCTGGAGGACACTAGAAGGCGAATTGTTTTCTGTAGCAGGTCTGACAGAGTGCAACAAACCCTCTTGAGCTGTCAGGACTCAGAAAAACTCAGGATCGTTTAAGTGACTGCTGAGACAGCATTTGCTTTTGCAGGCTAAATAGTGACTTTGGCAGCTGATGGACACAGTACAGTGATGAGTGTGCTTGTTTTGTATTTGATGAGTTTTGTTATGTAATGTAATGTTATTTATTTATTAGGATTTATTTAAGTTTATGTTTAACCTATTCATCGCTGTAGATAAAGGCGGTATATAAATGTTAATAAATGAAATGAAATAAAGAGCTACATTTAGACGCTCACATCTATGCCTGCTAGTGACATGACTTAAGTGGGAGCGTCTAAATGTTGGTGTGTATAGACCGACTTACACTAGTATTCTGTAATGGAATTTGGACGCCCAGATGCTGTTATAGAATTTGTGTATCTAAATTGTGGCACACTTTTTGGATTTCCTAGAGGTTGTAGCAGCCATTTTGAATTGCAAGATGCATTGGGCTGGAGCAAGTGGGCATCGCTGCTGCCTATTTCTTCCTAGACCACCTCAGACTAGTAAAGTAGGCCGGGGGCCGTATGGGGGTAGGGTGGGGGCTCAGGACAAAATTGCTGAAGCTGGCTCTGGCAAACACATTGGCGTCAAAGTCTACTTTTTTTTCAAACAAACTGTCATTTGTGGCAGATAGCAGTTATACACTTTAATAAATCATATGTGAAAAGAAGCAAGGAAAACTACTACTACTACTACTTATCATTTCTATAGCGCTACTAGACGTACGCAGCGCTGTACACTTGAACATGAAGAGACAGTCCCTGCTCGACAGAGCTTACAATCTAATTAGGACAGACAAACAAGATAAACAAGAAATAACAACTGAACAAATCATTTCTGGTAGTTAAGGTGAAAAAACCTAGAACTGGTCAAGCATTCCTTGTGATTGACATGTGTTTTCTTTCAAATATAATATAAAAAAGGTATAAATCCAAATCTCATCTGTATTATATAATCAGTTGTATTGAGGCCAGCAGCACCTCTTAGCCGACTCTGTTCCCGTGTGCAGCTTTACCCTGGCAGTACCTGTGATGATAATCTTGTTACACGTTAACTGTGCTGTGTCTCTGCAAAAAAGATGATCAGTGTCACGGAAGAGAAATGTGCACTTAACTACATGCCAATACAACTGTTACTGCCAGCTATAGCACATGCTTAAGGTTCAGAAAACAGTCATGTAAAACCGAGTAAACAAACTATTAGGTTACTTCTGGGCTGTTAGTGACTTATGCAACAACATCCATCCTGCAACTGATATATTTATTTTAATGACTGTTCAGATTTTGCTTGCGGAAATATAAACTTCCGTGGTGTCTGATTCCCCTCTGCTGGGCTAAAAACTCTCTTCTTGTGGTGTTAGGGTCTGATTCTTCCCCTATGTGCTTTTGGAGCCCTTATAGTGGGTTTTGTTGAATACAAACTGTACTCAAAGAAGGGTATTTAGGGAATATCTGAAGTGGTCAAAATGAGGGACAAGGCATGCATGAGGTAGAACTGGCATAAACATTCCACTAACATCCTCATCTTTGTCCACAGACCAGGCCACAGAAAGATTTTCACCCATAGGCATAAATACTTTTCATTCAGCCGCTGTTTCCTAAAAATTAAGATCTTCATTTTACATAGAAAGTAAAGGTCAGAGTTGATATATCCCAGCTGGGACATGCTCAGATCTGGTGTTAGCTCTGTCAGTATGTGCAGCAGGAACTGTATTTTACAAATATACATGTTGAAAAAGAGAATGGTAACTTTTACATCAAGGTGTCAGTTCTTCCACACGTAAGCGGTAGGGGCATAGCTATGGGTGGATCCAGGTGGGCAGGGGTCCACCCACATTAGGGTCAGGCCTACTCAGCAGATGGTGGAGATCCCCAAGCTACGCCAACTGAAGATTTATTTATTTATTTATTTATTACATTTGTACCCCGCGCTTTCCCACACATGGCAGGCTCAATGTGGCTTACATAGCAAGAATAAATAATTACAAAGTTGTAAAAGAATATACAGTTTGTGGTAAACGCAAAACTAATAGGGTTAACTTAGTAGTTTGTGTGGATGGACACACTGTATAGGCCGCATGGTCTTTATTCTTCTCATTTTCTATGTTTCCATGTACAGAGGATCTCTCAGGGAGAGGAAGGGATAGTAGATTTTAGTAGATCTTCTCCAGTCCTCCACAGACACTCATAATGTCATGCTGCCAAGCTCAGTAATTGATGGCAACATTCCTGAGCCCTAGCCAGCACTCAGAGTGACTACCTTCATTCTTCATGTAAAGCCCTGGATGAAATGAGCACTTTTTAAAAACCTGTGCATGCTTTGAAACCTGACATGGAAATTTCTTTCCATATATGTGTACTCCCTTTGCAAAATGGGGACTACACATATAGGAGGTGATAGTGGTAAGTGGCCTGTAAACCGCTTCCAGACGTGGGCTGAACTCCGTAAGTTCATGCCAGGGCATTGAATATCTGGGTATGGCCCTGACCCAGAAGTTAACTAGGCAATGGCCGATATTCAGACCAGTGTCTGGTTAACTCGCCACATAAAGTTTAGTTCCAGCTGTTTTACTGTCCTAACATTATGAGGTTATTTAGCCAGTTAGAGGACTGAACATCATCACTGTAATGAACTCTATAGTGAGTCTCCTTTCACCATACATTCATTCAGCTTAAACCTAGTATTTCATTACCAAAGGGAAGACCTGACTCAAACCAAATTGTTCTCTTTAATGCAGTTGATTACAAAAATAAAGAAAAGCACACACTTACATTGAGATAAGAGTTCTGTCATTACAGATTTGAGTCTATTTCTGTGACCAGCCCTTCTGAAGTAAAAAATGAAGACGGATGCAGTCCTCATGCAAATGGCAAGAACATGAGAAAGTGATGGGAAGAACACCCTGTTTCTATGACCAGCCCTTCTGACACACAGACAGGGAGAGGGTTGGGTGGAAGACAGCTACACACGGCTGGTAATATATAAATACTTAAAGGTAAAAAATCGCCATGAATTTCTAGAACTATTTTGTAGGTCCTTCAGCAGCTTCTTAATGCTACTTACCCTGTGAAAGTGGAATATTGTTTATTACATTTTAAGTCATTTGGAGTGAAGTTGGACTATCATAAAATAGCTACCATTTTATTCAATGCTAGCAAGATCGCTCTAGTGGCGTCGTGGAACCGGCCTTGCACACCAACTGTAGACATGGCACTACCTCCTGGAGGATTCCCAATTGATGGCTCCTCCTCCCGCAGCTGCTCCCAACTGGCTCACGAGGAGAGATAATGTTTTGTTTACTTCAAATGGTAACTGGTTATGACACTTTAGTAAACAGGCCCCAAAATGTGCTTTTATTTTTGGTTTATCTTTCTTCCTGGACATAGTGATATAGTTACGGGGGGCCTTGGTGGCTCAGGCCCCCCAACCCTGGTGGTCAGTCAAGTGCCAGTGCTTTGGGCACTACTGGCTGCTCTCCCGCTCCCTGCACCGCTATCCTTCAATTTTCAAGGTCAGTGAGGTAAGCACATTGCCTTTGGCGGCCCAATACTAAGCTTTCCATCTGCTGCAATTTCCCAAGGAGGTTACATAACAGGAGATGGGATGACGTCAAAAAGTTGAAGCCAATTAGGTTAATCTCCCTTTCCCTCTTCTCTGCACAGCCATAATCCCCGTTCGCTCAAAACAAAGCAAGTGGACCTATGAGCTGCTTTATCCACACTGTTGTTCTTAATTGTTAGTAGCATTTTTATTTGAGCTCACTTATAATTTCAAACATGCCGGCTTGTGCAGCATACAGATGTACACAGGGGAAGTACTGGTTTCATCGATTAGAGTAGTAATTAGTTCTAAATTGTAAATCATTGTATCTTTTGGAGGGACTGGTTATAAGGACTCCTGTATTCATGCAGAGATGTTTTCACCTAGTAAAGGGCCACCAAAAAGACATCATGTTATGAGAATCAGTATATATTTATAATTAAAAAATATATATTAATTAGGCTGAGACGGGAGCATTTAACATCTTTTTTTTTTCCTGTGCCTACATCAAAATAAAAAGATGGCATGTGTGAACTTGCTCTATTTTGTGGAATGCAGGGGTATATTATAAAAATGCACTTGCCTTTTTTTATTATACTATTTCACAGAGATGTATTGAATGATGAGGGAAGGGCTTCCTTCATGCAGAATTTCTGTCCAGAGTCAGTCTAAATGTGCCAACATTGTCTAGTACAAAAAGAACAGTGAAGGCTCTATGTATTTCTTATATAACCTAAACAACAGCTATGTGTCCAAACACAAGTACTATAAAATAAAATGCAAAAATGGTATTATCTAACTCTTCAATAACCAAATAAGGTTCCCTGAAGAAATCAAAATACCTTAATCTTCATGCGGTGTTGTTCTGAACTAGTTTTATAGCCTGCTTTACTGACACAGACTACTCAGTAATTACCGTGGATTCTTTTGGATTCGTATTAGGTAAATTAGACTTTTATTAGAGGTTCTAAAATACACAATGATTAAGATATATACAATGATTAAGCTATATACAAAATGATGATAACCGGAAAAAAAACCCCAATACCTATAATTATATCACTGGTCCCTACATCCAAGCAATGCTAAGAGTCCCTTGACCAGGAAAAGCAATAAACAATCGTTATACATACATCCATCACTGGTCCTTACATCATCCTTTTTACATCAGCTGAGAGAAGCCCCTTTTTCAGCAAAGCCAGAATCTCATGACCAGGAGTCTGGTTCTATGCGATGCATCCACCCATAGATGAGCTTCCAGCTTCACTGTAAAAGGCCCCCCTTTTTTAATTAGGCTTAGAACTCATGTTCAGAGCTAAAGAGAATTACAGAATGCTTGAGAATTTCTCTGTTTTGATAAACAAGCCATACTGTGGGAATGTGGTCACATGTTTCTCAGTCCAGGTGGCCAGTCTGAACTCGAAACAAGCTCCACCTCTCCCTTCATATACCAAATTAATTAGAGCTGTGTCTTATCTTCTTCTACATTCCAAATCATTTTCATACAAATAGAATTACTTCTAATCAAAAATACAGACCCCGAGTGCACTTGTCAGTCAAGGCAGAGTTGAAAAACAATCTTTAAAATTCACTTCTATTACAGGTATGTATCACAACCTGCTTCAACACTGAAAAATGGCCATGGCATTCTAAAGACTTGTAAGTGCCTGGGTCAGCTGATATGAAATTCATCCAATCACAGACTGAACTTAGACTAATGTCATCTACTCAATTTCTTTATTCAAGTCAAAAGGCTCTACGGATTGTAATTTATATATCCATTGTTGTTCTTTGTAATTAAGTTTATCTTACAGATTCCCACCTTCCCACCCACTGAGTATCACATCAATAACTCATCTCCGTAACTCTGATGTAGTATGTCCAGTCTCCCCAGTGGCAATCCTAGGTCGGCTGCCACCCGGGGTGGATTGCCGCGGCGCACCCCCCCCCCCCCCGGGTGCAGTAGCGTCCATTCCCCCAGGGTGCAGCACGACACCCCCCCCCAGTGCATCAACACCCCCTCGGCGCATCAAACACCCCCCCTCCGGTGCTCATGTAGGAGAAGGTAGTGGCATGCATCAGCTTGTATTTTAGTCCTTCACAGCTGGGGAAGTGCAGATTGAGAAATTTGCGGGATGATCTTGTGGCGTTTCTGGGAGGTAGGTCCATGAGGTTTAGCATGTAGATTGGGGCGACTAAGGAGGCTAAGGCTTTTCAGCTTGGAGAAGAGATGGCTGAGGGGAGACATGATAGAGGCATATAAAATAATGAGTGGAGTGGAACAGGTGGATGTGAAGCTCTTTCCAAAAATACTAGGAATAGGGGGCATGCGATGAAACTACAGTGTAGTAAATTTAAAACAAATCGGAGAAAATTTTTCTTCACCCAACGCATAATTAAACTCTGGAATTCGTTGCCAGAGAACGTGGTGAAGACGGTTAGCTTAGCAGAGTTTAAAAAGGGGTTAGACGGCTTCCTAAAGGACAAGTCCATAAACCACTACTAAATGGACTTGGGAAAAATCCACAATTCCAGGAATAACATGTATAGAATATTTGTACATTTGGGAAGCTTGCCAGGTGCTCTTGGCCTGAATTGGCCGCTGTCATGGACAGGATGCTGGGCTCGATGGACCCTTGGTCTTTTCCCAGTGTGGCATTACTTATGTACTTATGTGGGTGTGTGGTAACCTCCTTAGAAAATCTTCAGTCGCAGTTATAGCAAAACTGCATACTGTAAAAAAATACATAAGAACAAATCAGATAATTGCATGTTGTGACAAAAATAATCAAATATTTAACAGATCCACCAATGTAAGAGAAGTTATAACAAACAAAGAATACAATAAAATACAGAGGTCCATCCTCTTACAAGAATATTGTTGTCAAGAAAACACGGGCCACATTGGGTCCCTTAATAAACTTGCTTCCTGTGTAGTTTGGCTCCATTTGTGTATTCCATCTAATGTCCTCTACACTGAATATTGATCCAGTACATTACACTGTTATGCATATTATATTCATATATGTTTTTTAATTTAAACTACATGATACTTTTATTTTGACTTTATTTCCTGTTTTGAAAAATATCTTCGTAGGTTTAATCTGTAGTTCTTCGTGTTATGTATAGACTTTAAAAATATTAACAAAATGCCCACCTATAGTTACGAAAAGGATCAGTACAGCGCACTCTTCATTTCTTAAGGCTGTAACAGTGATATATATGGAGATATACTATAACACAGTCAGCAGATAGAGTCTGGTCTTTGAAAACTAGAGGTGTCTATCCACAGAGAAGAGGTCTATAAATAAAACCTGTTTCAATGTCTGTGTTGTCAGGAAGTCAAGTCATTATGAGTGTGTCTGACTAAAAAAACAGCAGAAATCGGGGGTTGAAAAAGGGAAGTAGCCATGACATCTTCAGCTTTATTTTTATTACTTGCAGACAGGATCACAGGTTCTGCTTTGAGACTGGTTTCACTTGCACATGTCTAATGCATGCATATCTCAAGCCCACATGCCCCAGTTTACAACTCACTCACTGTGCAGCTGACTTCAAAAATCAGATGTTAGGAAACTGGCACATTTATGAGAAAAGAAACACAGAGGCTAACATTCATCCCTTTGCTGTCTGGTTAAAGTAATCCGATTATCCACACATTCAGAGAACTTATGGTTAAGTTGGGCTGCTGAATGTACTTATCTGGTTAACATTAGGTGAGTATTTAGCTCAAGTTATCTGGTTACCTATAATTGGATAGCAAGGATGATGATCAACACAATCCCCTGGACTCTATATACGGTGACTAAAGTTGTGTGGGCAAATCAGCGCATATAACCAATTTGCTTGTGCAATTTAACTGCTTAACGAGCTAATCAGCACCAATAATTGGCCACTAACAAGCAGTTATCAGTACTAATTGGGACTAATTAGAATTTACACCTGCAACTTTCTAAGCGTATTCTGTAAAGTGATGAGCATCAGTGCCGCCGAGAGGGGGGGCAGGGGTGGCAAAATTCCCCAGGCCCGGCCTCCAAGGGAAGCCCAGCGCCGGGGTCTCTCTCTCTCTCTCTCTCTCTTGCTCCTGTTGCAGCTGGCTGTCAGGAGGCAAGGACAGGGACAACTGAGGGCGGTTGTTATTACCTGGGGGACACGTCTGAGGTGTGGCACTAATGAAATGACATAGCATAGAAACCGTGGAAGCTATGGGATCAGAGGTATTAGTCTCCCAAGAGGATGGTCTGGCTATAGGCACGAAGGATGGGTTCTGGCCCTACTGGAGGGCCCTGGGTGAGCAGGCACTGGCTGGGAGGTAGTTCTTTGAGCTAAACAATGATTCATGTGGAATTGACATGAACTGGAAGAGGGTCTCTGGTCAACTTCTTTGCAGTAGAATTTTCTGATGCTGGGATGTGATGCCTTCTATGGTAGTAGATTCCTCTTCTTCGCTTCAGACTCACTGTTTCCCTCCTTGTTGGGTGAGACTCTAGGAACATCCAAGGACCTGCAAAGATAGCTTCGCAATAGACATTTTCTAACCTCTTCACCTTAGACTCCTTTCTTACTTTTTCAGGCTTCTGAGACTGCTGGGAAATCTGTGGAAACAGAACCCAAAAATATACTCTTCCTAGGCTGTTTGAGTCATTTGGGGATGTGAAAAAAAGCCCAAACCTCTTTCTTTTCCACCATTAGGCTACTTTTGCCCTCACAACCCTCCTGAAGTCCAGGCACTCTTCTTCTGAGCCCTGAGCCCTCATAGAAAAGTTTTCAGAGGACATTGTGGCACCATTGGCAACTTCTTACCCAAAATCAGGCCTCCAAAGAATCCATCATCTCACCTCCCTGAGCTTCAGCCACTGTAATAGAGCACACCTCCTCTTTTGGTTTTGTCTATGACCAGTTTAGTACATAAGACTAAACTCCCAGAAGTCACGGTTCTCCCACCTTATGCATCTGACCCTCTGCAAGAGCGATAGAATAGATGAGGAAAGAAAAGAACCCAATCCTCTCCCACACAGGGTTGTAAATGCTCAATTACTTCATCACATTATGGGGCCCTTTTACAAAGTGTAGGTGGAGCTACCATCACTTTGCTGCACATCACATCAAGACTATTTCCATGCTACCCCCCTCCTCCAGCACTCACCATTTCTGGTGCAAAAAAAAAGTATTTTTGTACTGCTGGGACTTACCTGGCAATAATCTCTGGGTTAGCACAGGAGCCCTTACTATCATCCAATTAGGTGGCAGTAAGGGGTCTCCCGGGAAATAGCCACACACCAATCCATGTGATTAGCACAGGACCATTTTGTTTTGGCCAAAAACAACATTTTACCTGCTGCGGTAAAAGAGGGCCTCGGGGCACAGCAAACCTATGTGCCAATGCCACTGAAGGCCCCCTTCTACCGCAGCTTGGTAAAAGGGATCCTTTATTGGCTCTTGTTAATATCATTTCAAAGCAGAACATATTTCATATAAAGGGGCATAATCGAACGGGGCTGGCCATCTATATGGGCGGCCATCTCTAAGGCCGGCACCGTAAAGCGGCATACCCGACTGTATTATCGAAACAAGATGGCCGGCCATCTTTCATTTCGATAATATGGTCGGGGCCGGCCAAATCTCAACATTTGGGCCAGCGTTAGAGATGGCTGGCATTAGAGATCGCCGCCATTGTTTTCCCGCCGATAATGGAAACTAATGGCGGCCATCTCAAACCTGGCCAAATCCAAGCCATTTGGTCGTGGGAGGAGCCAGCATTCGAAGTGCAGTGGTCCCTCTCACATGCCAGGACACCAACCGGACACCCTAGGGGGCACTGAAGTGGACTTCACAAATTGGTCCCAGGTGCATAGCTCTCTTACCTTGGGTGCTGAGCCCCCCAAAACCCCAAAACCCACTCCCAACAATTGTACAACTACCATAGCCCTTATGGGTGAAGGGGGGCACCTACATGTGGGTACAGTGGGTTTCGGAGGGCTCACATTTATCACCACAAGTGTAACAGGTAGGGGGGGATGGGCCTGGGTCCGCCTGCCTGAAGTCCACTGCAGTACCCAATAAAAACTACTCCAGGGACCTGCAAAGTGCTATGATGGAGCTGGATATGACATTTCAGGCTGGCATAGAGGCTGGCACAAAAATGTTTATAATTTGTTTTTTTTGGGTGGGAGGGGGTTGGTGACCACTGGGGAAGTAAGGGGAGGTCATCCCCAATTCCCTCCAGTGGTCATCTGCTCAGTTGGGGCACTTTTTTTAGGCTTGGTCCTAAAAATAAATGGACCACGTAAAGCCGGCTAAGTGCTCGACAGACCTGGCCTTCTTTTTTCCATTATCGGCCAAAGTCGGCCATCTGGTAACCACGCCTCTGTCCCGCCTTCGGTACACTGCCGACACGCCCCCTTGAACTTTCACTGGCTCCACGATGGAAAGCAGTTGAAGCCGGCCAAAATCGGCTTTCGGTTATACTGATTTGGCCGGGTTTATGAGATGGCCGGCCATCTCCCAATTTGTGTCGGAAGATGGCCGGCCTTCTCATTCAAAAATAAGCAGGAAA
The DNA here is from genome assembly GCF_901765095.1 of Microcaecilia unicolor. Lineage (NCBI taxonomy): Eukaryota > Metazoa > Chordata > Amphibia > Gymnophiona > Siphonopidae > Microcaecilia > Microcaecilia unicolor. Next base: position 95,941,156 of record NC_044039.1, read on the forward strand.
AGCTCTCCACCTTTACACACTGCCGTCAGGGATAGAGACAGTTCTGAAGCCGACATGACAGCAGAGGCTAAATTATTCATCAAGAGACGGTTTCATTATCCCCCCAACATAATGTTTGTCACAGGTACACAATCTGATGCCAAAAATATCTTTCTGACAAGAATAGAATTCTGATTTACCTATGGCAAAGCACCTACACTTACTCTCAGCATGAAAATCATGCAACTTGCTAGCTGTTAATCGTCATGGTCATTTTTAATACCTTATCTGCTTCTTTTCATTAGTACACCTCCTCCTAATGACTAATTTCTTTGACTTTATGGAAAGAAAACCCTCAGTCTTTATTTTTCATCTCTGCATAAAGTGTCATCTTTCTGCTACAGTTCCCCAAGGCCACTCTGTACTTGTTCAGCAGAGATGAACACACCTCAGAAATGCGTAGGCATAGGTTTCCTTATGATTGCTGCACTACTTTGTGGGATATTGACAATTGTTACCTACATTTTCTAAAATGTGCTGCTGAATTAGTACAAGCTAAGGCCATTAATGCATTCTATTAGGGGTCCTTTTACTAAGGTGCTCTGCAAAATGGCTTGAGGTAGTGTAGGCGCAGGTTTTGGGCGCGCGCCAATCCATTTTTTCAGCGCGCTTATAAAAAAGGTCTTTTTTAAAATTTTTGCCAAAAATGGACGTTCAGCAAAATCAAAATTGCCACACGTCCATTTTGGGTCTGCGACCTTACCACCGCCATTGACCTAGCAGTAAAGTCTCACGCGGTAACTGGGCGGTAATGACCTATGTGCGCCAAATGCCATCTGATATGCCCATCCGAAAAAATTTTTGGTCGCACGTATCAGACGCATGGCAAAAATGAAATTACCACAAGAGCCATGCAATAACTCCATTTTGGAGCGCATTGGGCGCGCATAGACGCTTACACAACTTAGTAAAAGGGCCCCTTAGGTCCCATTTTTTGCAATGGGATCTATTCATTGTCGTAAAACAACGTGTGTTAATGGTGTGAGGGTGTACTATGGTGGCTGTGCCTTTTAGTAAATCTAGCCCTTAGGTTTTCTCCTTTGTTCTCCTGTTTTCAGTACTTCTTTTAACAGGTATAACTCCCTGTTTAATTCCTAGTGAGATACCTTCTACCTACTCAGTAATAATCAGTTTTGCCCTAAATAGTAAATTTAAAACAAAGCCAGAGAAAATATTTCTTCACTCAATGTGTAATTAAACCCTGGAATTCATTGCCAGAGAATGTGGTAAAAGCAGTTAGTTTAGCAGGGTTTTAAAAAGATTTTAGATAATTTCCTAAAAGAAAAGTCCGGAAGCCATTATTAAGATGAACTTCGGAAAATCTACTGCTTATTTCTAGGATAAGCAGCATAAGGTCTGTTTTACTGTTCTGGGAACTTGTCAGGTACTTGTGACCTGGATAGGCCACTGTTGGAAACAGGATACTGGGCTTGATGGACCTTTGGTCTGTCCCAGTATGGCAACGCTTATGTTCTTATGATAAAGATTTACAGAAAGGGGTGGTAAAGCTTTTAAACAGATTTTGAGTACTTGCTCTGGTCCGATATGGTTTTCTCTATATATTGCCTCATATTCAAACCTTTGTTTTGTGACTACAAAGACAAGAACAACCAGTTAGAAAAGATTAATGCATGTTAACATGCATTAGGGCACATTATTTACCACAAGTCTCATTTTATGCTGACCGACCTATTTACTATTAACCTGTGTTAATGCTGTTAATGTGGTACTGTACATTAAGTAAATGTACCTTTCATGTTTCTCAGTATGCATGTTTTAAAGAGAGAATTTGTGGTAATGCTTTATGGTAGCATTATCACACTTTATAACGTCACAATTGTTGTGGGAGCAATCAAAAACCACAATAAACACTCTGCACTGGTACTATTTATTTGCAGCATAGATACCCTTTATGCCAACTAATCCAATACCGTTATATTGATTCATGACCTCAGTGGTGCCTCGTTTCACATGAGTATCCCAAACTCATGACTCACCAATGTCGTCATCGGTCTGTACCTCACTTTTATTTAACCAAGAACTTCTTTGTGGTTTTTCTTATATTTATAACTAATTCTAAGAGAGTCATATAAAGATATTTTGTAGAAAACACTTTTTAACTTATCTTAATAAGGGCAATTCAAACCCCACACAGTGGACCCGTAGCCAACAAAGGCCAATGTTTCGCAATAGCAGCTTCAAAGGCTGGCCCTCAATTCTGAAACCATTGTAAAGAAATGACTCAGGAAGAAATTAGATTCAGCAAATACTTCTACTTCGGGAGCTGCGCTGTGCAACATTCCATGGTGCTTCTGGGTTGCGGGGGGGGGGGGGGGGGGGCACTGTCTGATCGGGGCTCAAGGAAACCATATCTGTGCTGCACTCTGGTTCAGAGACTAGCAAAAGAGCTGAAGCTGATCAACTTTTGGAGCGTGAGAGCTCCTAAATGCTTCCAAGGCTGCCTGTTTTTAATCCAGAGGATTGTCCGGGTAAGGCATGGACTTTCCCCTTCACTTCTCCATATTCAACAGGTCAAAGGAGCCACCACAAGAACAATGGAGCCCAGGGCATAAATGTCTGACACCGACACCATCTTGTCTCTCTCTCCAACCCCACTAATTTAAATATAAAACATAGCCTGAAGAAAAAACTATATTTAATCATCATGAAAAATACTGATTATATAGCTCACCATTTCCTAAAGCCCATGTAAAAATAAGAACCCATCAACCATTTTAGGCTTCAGCTGTGTTCTTTAGTCATCTATGATAAGTCCAGCGAGTACAGTTATCTTTTCAGATGAGGTACTGGTTGCTGGAACAAGCTGATTTAGTTTAGGCCAAAACCATGTCCTTGCTCTGCCAAAATGACAAAACATTATCACAAGTTTCCAAGTTTAAGTAGCTGTTCTTCCAAATCAGTATGTAGACATTTTGGAGGTTATCACTATAGCACTTCCTATCCCCATGGTAAAACCATGGTCATCATTACTGTTACCGCGGTACTATCGTGCAGATCGTCCACACCCCAAAGGGAAGTACCATGGTTACCACAGTATTACCACTTTCCCCATTACTGTGTCACACTCCAACACATACTCCCTCATCAGAGGCGAAGCTAGGTGGGGTACAAGGGGAGCAGCCGCTTCCACAAATGGATTTTGAATGAAATGGCATCTATGCAAATTGGGCCTGGAGCCTCTCACTGGCACCTATTTTACAAAAGGTCTGCTCCCCCAGATGTCAAAACCTGGCTATGCTTCTGCTCCTCATTCTATAGCTTAGCACCTAAACTTGTGCACTGATTGCAATTGTGGTGCATTATTCTAGCAATGACACATGCAACTTGCTTAGAGTGTAAATGCAAAGGGGGTGTTCACAGGGGAGAAGTATGGGCAGCATGGGCAGGACCACCAAAATGCTCCGTGTTAAAATGCTGTGTTTAGCCATGCCCACGTTAATTATTTGTTTGTTTGTTTATTTATTGGGATTTATTAACTGCCTTTATGAAAAGATTCACCTAAGTCAATGCACAGCAGGTACAGTTTAACATAAAACTTACAATTTTGTTAACAGCATAACAATAGTAAAATAACCAAGAATAAACATAAATATAATAAATGAGGTAAACTTGAAAACAGTAAATTGAAACCTAATAATAGAACTGCCATGAAACAGTATCAAAAATATACACATTTTTTAAAAGTTTTTTATTTATGCTTTTTCCATAACCATACAGAATCAAAATTAAACATATATCTTTCACAAATTGGATAACATTTGGAATGGTTGCATATTACAGTTCCATGTCCCATCATCCATTAACACCATTCTGCTAATTTCCACCTCCCACCCTCCCCTCCCCCCGCCACCCCCCCCACCTCTCCCTACTAACAGTCTCTATGTCCTTGTATGTTCGCAGGTGATGCTGACCAAGTGAGATATGAATCCCATATCTTCCGATGTTGGGCCATTCGCCCTTTACTCATCACTGTGAGTTTAGACATCAGTTGTATATAGCTCAGTTTTTCCAATACCACTGAAATATCAGGCAGGTTGAGTTTTTTCCAGGATGCCTCCAGCACTAATTTGCCCGCCACAAATACTTGTGTGGCATTTGATGCACATGTGGTTGGGTTGCCGGCGGTTTGGAGTAGGCAACACTCTACCTTCAGCTGGTATTGTGCGGCAGTCACTGAGTTTAGATAGTCCACAATTTCCTTCCAGTATCTGTGTGCATGTACACATGACCACCATATATGGTACATATCGCCTTCACATCCACATTCCCGCCAGCATTGGGAGGAGACCCAAAAATCTTGGCCAAGCAACTTGGGGTGTGATACCAACCATATAGAATCTTATGCCCATTTTCCACCATAGCGCTAGAGACCGACACTCTAAGCAGGGATTTGAGAGCCCTCCCCCATTGTGCGGAGTCATATGTAGTCCCCATTGCCATATCCCATTTTTGTGTATAATGTTCTACTGGGTTCTCTCGGGCCAAGAGGGCTTTGAATATTCTAGATATACCTCCCCTATTCCCCCCCCCCCCCCCCCGCTTGTCATTCCTTTCTCCAGCTGCGTCTCAAAAATATACACATTTAACAGCACTGGAATTCAATGTCTACTATTGACATGGCATACATGGATGTGCCTGAAGGTAGGCACATTGATGCCAATTAATGCCAATATTTTATAATACCAATATTTATAATGCCAATATTTTATATACGTAGAATCAGTGCATGACATCTAGGTGCTTAAATTCTGAAGCCCAGTTATATAATTGACTCCTACAGAAACAAATGAGAAAAACTAATCTCCTAATTTGCCTGCCTGCTGCATGTATACAGGCGTGGCAGGTAGTGATGACTTCTACGGTACGTTTGTGATATGGGCTATCAAAATATGAACATTACCAGAAACTAAACTGGTTAACCATGTACAAGTTGTTGATGATGGTTCGTTACTGTGTGCATCATGATTCATCCTAGTACTTATCAGACGGTCTTCATCTATATCGCCACAACAGGTGCTTCGTTAAGACAGTACAGGTTTGTTAACAGTTCCGGACTTCCAATTGTTTTGTTTAGAAGAGACAAGGAGTTGCATTTTTTCTTTTACTGGACCAACAGAGCAGTGGCGTAGCCAAGGGTGGGCTTGGGTGGGCCCAGGCCCACCCACTTTGAGCTCAGTCCCACCAGTAGCAGCACACCTATGATGTGGCCGGCAGAGATTCCCATGCTGAAAACTCCCAATAACTGTCCCTCCTGCATACCAGGAAGCAGCGACTGATACATACTGCTTATACCGGCCCCACAGCCTTCCCCGTGACGTATTCCCGCATATGCGGAAACAGGAAGCTGCATCAGTGGGAAGGATGTGGGGTCTACATGAGCAGTGTGTATTAGTTGCTCCTCACTGAAAATCTGAAATTTAAAAGGTGTGCGGGAGAGGATGGATATTTGAGAGACCATATGGCATGCAGGCGAGAGGAGAGACCAAATCACCTATGGGATGGGGTGGGGTTCTTCTGCCCACCCATCTTAGACCCAGGCCCACCCAAAATTGGGTGTCTGGCTACGCCCCTGCAACAGAGTGGAATAAGTTACCTAGAATTCTCAGGATACTGAAGAATTCAAGGTTGTTTAAGAAACTGCTGAAGCAGCACTTGTTGGTACTGGTTAGATAGTGACCTAGGCAGTTGATGGACACAATGTAGTGATCTGGCTTTTGTTATGTTTTCATTGAGTTGTGTTGTATTAGATGCTATGTACGTTTGCTATGTACACTACTGTGGATAAGGGTGGTATATAAATGGTAATAAATGAAACGAAAAATGAAAACTTATTTTCTCTCATTTGCATAATTAAGGCATAGGGTATCAAGTCTGTAATATTAAAAGTAAAAATGAAAATGAAAGGAATATATTGTTTATACTCTACTATACAGCAATTATAAATATGGGCACAACCACTAGAGACTTAGGCAAACGTTACTTATAACATTATAGGAAACTAATTGTGTAGGACCTATAACATGTCCCTAAACTAAATACCAGCATAAAGATCCATGGCCATTTAAACTGCCATAGACTGGTAATAATTAGATACACAGCACATATGTTGTGGCCACGCTAAAACTATAAGAACAAGTGAACTTCGTTCAAGTAAAAACGTAGTGCAACTGGCGCTACTCTCTAACTTACTGACAATATGTAAACGTCATTTGCTCTGCTAAAAATAGGGACTCAGGTAAAAAAGTGATTATGAAAATAAGTAAACAGGGTTTAAGTAAAAAAGTGATTTTAAGCGAATGGCAGTGCCACCAACGCTACTCTCTAAATTACTGATAATTTATAAACGTCATTTACTCCCACAAAAAAATCGCCATAAAATAGAATTCCAAAGAGTATACATGCAAGTGCCTAACTTTGCATTCTTGGGCTGGCGGTAGTCCCGGAAGAGCAAGCAGTAAGCCTACGTTGGGCTTACCACTCGCTCTGTAAAAGGACCACTAAGTGAGCTGCAGAGTTCTACAGTGTTTTAAGTCTTCTAAGAAGAACCTCATGTAGACCCACATACAGAACATTGCAGTAGTCCAAGTGTGACAAAACTAAGGATTGTACCAATAATCTATAAACTAATTGAAAAAAAGATCTAATCCTTCTCAATTTCCTCAAGGTGTTAAAAGCTTTCATTATCAGTGAATTGATTTGGGGTTCAAGTGTTAAATTCTCATCAAGAATGACATCTAGGGCCCTGTTTACTAAGAAGCCAAACATTGGTGTGCGCTAAATGCTAAAGACACCCACTATACGTGAATGTTTAGTGTGTGCTAAAAACACTAGCGCGCCCTTACTGCTGCCTAGTAAACAGGACCCTTTAGCTGTTTTTCCAATTGATAAGAGATTCATTGAATCGTAATAGATGTATCCAAAAATGGTTTATAGCAGGGGCATAGCTACGTGAGGCCTTGTCCTTGTCAGACTCACAGAGCCTTGCAGATCAGCAACGCGGCTGCGCCGGAGAAGAGGACTTTGGCTGGCGGGGGTTGGGGACCCCTGCCAGCAAAGGTATCCGACGGCGATGGCAGCGGCGGGGGAGAGCTGGCGGCAGCGGGAACGGGTGGGGTCGAAAAGGTTGGCGCCGGGGTGGTCAAAAATGGTGGTGGCGGTGGGGGGGGGGTCAAAATGGTGGGGGGGGGGTCGGCGGTGCCGGGGGGCTAAAATGTGCCCCCTCACCTCGGGCTCTGGACCCCCCTCCCGCCGAAGTCTGGCTACGCCCCTGGTTTATGGGAATTCCCCAATACTAAAAATTTGTTTTGTCATTATTAAGGGGCCCTTTTTCTAAGACGCTTAAAAGGCGCCTACGCATGTAAATTTTGAGCTACCGCGTGGCCCTTGCGGTAATTCATTTTTGATGCTCCTCTACTATGAGGCATATTTTCAAAGCACTTTGGGAGGCTAAGTTCCATAGGTTTCTATGGAACTTTGGGAGGCTAAGTGCTTTGAAAATGAGCCTCTATGTGTGCCAGAAAATAATTTTTATTTTCTGGCGCACGGCAGAAACTGGGCAGTAATTGTCATTGTACATGGGTAGACAATTACCGCTTGGTTAACGCGTGAGACCTTACTGCTAAGTCAATGGCTGGCGGTAAGGCCTCAGACCCAAAATGGATGCGCGCCAATTTTTATTTTGCCGCAAGTCCATTTTCGGTAAAATTTTAAAAAGGCCTTTTTTACAGACGTGCTGAAAATGGATCTGCACGCGCCCAAAACACACACCTACAGTAGCGCAGCCCATTTTTTTGGCACACCTTAGTAAAAAGGCCCATAAGTTTCAATTTGAAGGCTGTTGCCTAGCAAAAGAAAATATAAAACCTTCCTCTGTTATCTGAGAGATGGTGTGTAATGATGTGTCCAAAGGTATAGTAATAGTCACATCATCTGCACATATATATGTTATACCCTCCAGACATCAATTGAATTGCCAATTGGGCCATCAGCAGGTTAAGTTTAAGGGAAGAGGGTGAGCCCTATGGAATGCCACACTCTGATACCCATTCATAAGAAAGATGTGCATTTCCTTTCTTAACTCTTTAAAAATTCTGCGAGCCACTCCCATACAGAGCCGACAATATTGTAGAATTGCCTTTTGAAGTATGTATTCATTCACGCATCCACTACCCTTTCAGTGAAAGAGTATTTTCTTAGATTATTCCTAAGCCTATTCTTTCATCTTAACTTCATCGTATGCTCCCTCATTCCAGAGTTTGCCTTAATTTGAAAAAGGCTCGTGTTCTGTATATTGACGCCACTGAGGTATCAATATACAGTAAGCAAGCCTTTTTCAAATGAAGGAAAACTCTGGAATGAGGGGATATACAATGAAGTTAAGAGGAAATAGACTTTGGAGGAATCTAAGAAAATACTCTTTCACTGAAAGGGTGGTGGATGTGTGGAACGGCCTCCCAGTGGAGGTCATTGAGACAAGTACTGTGCCAGAATTTAAGAAAGCATGGGACAGGCATTTGAGATCCCTTTGGAAAGGAAATGTTAGTGGTAACTGAGAATTGGCAGATTGGATGGCCATTTGACCCTTATCTGCCATCATGTTTGATGTTTCTAAGTTTCAATTTTTAAAGTGCATACTTTGAAGCTACTTTTCAGATTATGAGCTGTATATTTCCCCCTGACCTAAATAAGCTCACAGGAATAAATCAAGGTAAAAGTAAAATGTTACAGAAACCCAGGTATACTTTTAGATGGAAGAGAAGGGCAATTTTCAACCAGCCCAATTTACCTAGTGTGACAAGGGCAAGGGAGTTGAAAACCCCAGGGCAAGCAAATACAGGCGCAGAACTACAAATTCCTTGATTCTAAAGGGGAGAAGGACCCAATGGGGCTCCAGGGGGTGGAACCTCTAGAGTGTCCAACATCATGTGGAACACAGGTGAGGTTATAATAGAAGAAGAGGTGCTTGCTTCCAGATGGAGAGAGAATTCAGACGATGAAACAATGGACTTGGCTATGCAAAAAGGAATGGCTGCAAAGGAGAAAGAGGCCATGAATGGACATTATTTAAAAAAAAAACTGGTAAAGATGAACCCATGGAGAAGTGTGTTTCATAAGAACTGCAATGAGCAAGACAGTGTGTAGGACCTTGAGAGTGAGTCAGCAGATAGCAGATGAACATTATGAGTACTGCTCAGATTCAAGCTAGAAGTAAAAGACTGTTTTAGGTGGCCGACAGTAGGTTTGAGATTGTTGCTGAGTGAATAAGAATTGTTTGAAACCTAAAAAACACAATATAAGAGGGAAGTGCGAGGCAAACTTGGGCCATTACTGACTGTGACACACTGTGATAACTGGACTTTATTATTTAGAAACCTGCTGGAACTGGAAATGGGGACCCTGAACTAAAAGTTTATTTGAGACACAGAAACTTTCCTAGCGATACTAGCTGAAACCTGCTGGGGGTAGAAACAGGGCTGACTGGACGGAAAGTGAATGTGCTTTATACAAGCTGTGCTGGTATGTTTTTTGCAGTTTGAAGGACACAGACAGAAAGACTGCATTCTGTATATTTGTGAACTGTAATTAATTAATGTTGTTGCCTGAGTTTTAGAGTCAGCTTGGGAGACCAGAATTACCCAAAGAACTGGAAGGAACTATTGAAACTGTAGAAGAGAGAAAGGAAAATAGGCCTTTTCCATATAAGCATCCTTTTGAAATCTCTCTAGCCTAGTATGCTGCTGACAGCAGGGCCATGCTATCTTAGTATACAGTAGTGAGGAAGTGTAAATCATTTTGCTATGGCATCTTTATCTGGGATGGCTGCAATGGTTATGCCTAAACCTAAATATGCCAGAGATCCATAGGTAGCAGTATGGATTTTTGTTGGATTTGCAGTCGATAAGAAGTATATTTCTTTTGGGATCAGCTCTTCAGCCTGTATTTGATGTATTACGAAGGATTCTCCCTTGAGTTTTAAGGTTTTGTTCATCAAGAAGTGCATGTGAAAAGTCAAGGTTTTATCCACTTCTCTGAAAGAGTGAATTGAGGAGTTTGGACAACAAACTCAAGAAAAGCAAAGGCAAGTAAGAACTCTAAATTGTAGGTTAGCAACAAGGAGAAAAGTATTGAAGGTTATTTAGGAAAAAAATATTTAAGGTTATTTTAGATGCACTTACATGTGTAACAGCACCATTTTAGAAGCCCACCAAATTTTGGCTTTGGTTATAGTGCCGAAACTGGCCCCAAACCCTTTTTCTGCCTAGTTTCGGTTTCTGCCAAAAGGATATGGCCATGGTTTTAGTTTCGGATGAAACTGACCATGTGTTTTCGGTGGAAGCTGAAAATTTGTGCTTTGTCCTGTTTGTCTCCATCTCTCCCTCCCCCTCCAAACAGAAGTTGTTTTTCTTCCCTGCCTTTCAGTAGGTGCTCTCCTCAGGCTTATCATACAATCAGTGATCCCCAGTTATTTCTGTCCATGCTGGCTCTGCTCTTAAAATGGCTACCATGACCTCTAGTGGCAATCTCATGAGACTGTCTCAATAGGTCATGGTAGCTATTTTGAGAGTAGAGCTGATATGGGCAAGAGTGACTGGGGACCATTGCTGCCCTGACTACAGGGGAGCTAGTCCTTGCATTCCTTTTTTTGTGTGTGTAATGTGATTGCAAGTAATGCAATTATGATCTTGCATAGTAGTTTATATGGTAGAGTGCTCCAAATAAATGTTTTTCATTCATACAAACATTTAGCAGGAATTTAAGTATGTACTACTACTACTTAACATTTCTAGAGCGCTACTATGGTTACGCAGCGCTGTACACTTAAAATGATAAGCTCCTTAGGAATTAGTCTCTCTATGGTGATATGATATCAGCTGTCACTTCAAATGTGGCGCAAAGTCAGCTATTGTAAAAGCACTGTGACTTTTAGTTTCAGTTTTCATTAGCTGAGGTCCATGTGTGCAGAGGCTATTTTGCTTGGAGGTAAATATGGTCTTTCATTCTTTATATATATTCTGGCTTGCATACGATTTGGGTGATTCTAAAGAATTTCCAGGCTCTGTTGGGTATGATAAATATTTTAATCAAACTTGTGGTGTGCAGAAAATAGAATCTATGAGACAGGAACCTGCAGTGATTGTTTTCAAGCACATGTACTGGTCAACTTATAGTTTTAGTACAGAAATGATATTACAATGAAGTGGTTTATATATTAGAAAATAAATTTGAGAAATGTATTGCTCTTGATTGTAATTTTTCAGAGCATATGGGCCTCACATTCAGCAATATCAATGTGCTTTTTTTTAAATTCTGGATTGTGCATCAGACTGATATTATGTTTGCAGTGTAGACCAGTGTCTGAACTCCTTTTCCCTATTTTAGTAACAATCTATATATCATGCTTGTCCTTTAAATACAAAATGGGAAACATCTCAGTGCTACTTTCTCTTGTTACTCGTTGCACAGTTTGAGTAAGCATAAAAAGCTTGTAATCATGATTTTTTTTTACATGTTTTTACAAAGGTTCTGTCTCAGAAGATAAATTTATTTATTTATTACATTTGTGCCCCACATTTTCCCACCTATTTGCAGGCTCAATGTGGCTTACATAGTATCGTCAAAGGCATTCACCAAGTCGGTTAATAACAAATACAATACAAATACAAGGTTATATAGTGATCGAGTGAGGTAGTTGTGAAGGGTCGAAAGGAATGAAGATTGTATGTTGTCCAGTACGATCATTGGTCATGCTGTGTTGCTTGGTGTAGGGGTTTACGTTGGATCATTGGGGTAGGCCTTTTTGAAGAGGTTGGTTTTTAGTGATTTCCTGAAGTTCAGGTGGTCATGGATTGTTTTCACAGCCTTTGGGAGTCCATTCCATAGTTGTGCGCTTATGTAGGATAACTACATAGTTGCCTCACCAATTTGCTTCATTTCTTTGAAGGTGTGAATAACTGAATCTGCATTGTCTTGGCAACCTAAACTTGCCAGACTTGTTGAGAAGTCCTTGTTAAAAACAGCTCTTTCAGTTGTCAGCCTATGCTTGCAGTTCTTGAGACTGGAGGGTAATAATCTCTTGTGGGTTTATCAGAGGGTCCCATCTGCAAGCTCTGATAATCTCCAGTGGGCCTCATTGGTTCACTTTCACACAACCAAACTTCAGTTTTCGGGTTCAGTTTCAGCTTTGGCCGAAACCAGGTGATAAGTTTCAGCTGCATAGACAGCTAGAATGCAGAGGTTCAAAGTCAGGTGTGTCATGAGTGTGGTCTGGGCAGGCCAAAAAAAGAAAAAAATGTGTTTCTCCATTTTACAATGCAAATGCATGTACTGTATAGTCCAATTAATTTCCCTGTCAGTTTTTGCACATCCTCCAGATCAAGTGCAAACTTGTATAAAATTGTTCATTTTAGAGGATTGATGAGATTCATGACTGTAATCCCTGTTTAATTCCTTTTGAACTTAAAAAAAAATCTTTTGTACTTGGTGCCACTGTTACATCTATTGCTCTGAAATGGAGCCATTAGACAGTACGTATATGTGGAAGTTGCTGGCACTAACACGTGGAAGCATAAGTACATATAAGTACATAAGTGTTGCCATACTGGGACAGACTGAAGCTCCAGCATCCTGTTTCCAACAGTGGCCAATCCAGGTTACAAGCTGCTGATTGACACCTTTTTCTTCTATACATGTCATTCTAAAATTTCTGCTCCTGCTCAATGTGCCAACAAGAACAAAAGTATTTGCCAGCATCATACATATTTTACAAAAGGTTCTACATTTGGCACATTACTAATACATATGTACATACCAAAATGAACACTTACCACATGTTTCACAAATATGATTGCAATGAAAGGCAGTCCAACACTCCACAAAGGAAAGACAACAAACAACCAAAGGTTGGATTAAAAAATATTCTAGAGTGTGTGCAACTTTTATTCAAAGAATGTTGGGCTAATACAATGTGGTAAATCATCAAAAGCACACTGGGATTTAAAAACCTTCAGTCAAACTAACAAAGCTTTATAATAACAAGAGGTGATGAGGACACATCTTGTAATTCTACAGCTAAGGAAATCTAAGTGATTAACATATGATTAACAGCTTTATTTTAGGGATATGCATTCATTAGTACAGATTGGTTCATTAGGGCACAAAAAGTCTTAGGAGTTGAATTGGATAATTTGTTGACAGTGCAACCCTATATTTCTATGATTTTACAAAAAATTTATATTACTTTGAGAAAACTCAGAACTATCCAGAAATACTTTTCTGTTGAAACCTTTAGGATTTGTCAATCGCTAGTGATGGCCAGATTCGATTATTGTAACCTAGCATTAACAGGTTGTTCAAGGAGACTTTTGGATCGATTGCAGATTATGCAAAATATGGCAGTCAGGTTAATTTATAGGCTGACTAGTTACGATTCAGTGAAAGAATACTATTTGAAATTACATTGGCTGCCAAACAAAGAACACATACAATTCAAAGTTTGTATAATGGTATTTAAGATTTTGTCAGGCACAGCTCCTTTGTATATGATGTATCTCCTACAATTTCCTAGTGCTACCACTTGAAATCAGTTTGACATTTTTCTAACCCCAAGGGTTCTAGGGGTGCTCCAGGAAATTATAGACTTGGTAATCCTGACATCAGGGCTGGGCAAAACAGTGGAAACTATTAGAAAGAATTAAATTACAGAACACGTAGATAAACATGGTTTAATGGGACAGAGTCAGCATGGGTTCAGCCAAGAGAAGTCTTGCCTCACCAATTTGCTTCATTTCTTTGAAGGTGTGAATAAACATATGGATAAAGGTGAACCGGTTGATGTAGTGTATCTAGATTTTCAGAAAATTAGTCATGAGATAGAGGCAAAGTTCTGGTGTGGATTAGGAATTGGTTATTGGATAGAAAACAGAGGGTAGGGTTAATTGGTCTTTTCTCTCAATGGAGGAGGATGAACAGTGGAGTGCTACAGGAATTTGTAGTGGGACCAGTGCTATTTAACATATTTATAAATTATATAGAAATCAGAATGACGAGTGAGGTGATTAAATTTGCAGATGATATAAAACTATTCCAGGTTGTTAAAATACAAGCAGACTGTGAAATATTGCAGGAAGACCTTAGGAAATTGGAAGACTGGGCATCCAAATGGCAGACAAATGCAAGGTGATGCACATCAGAAAGAATAATCTGAATCATAGTTACCTGATTCTAGGGTCCAACTTGGGGGTCAGCACTCAAGAAAAAGATCTAGGTGTCGTTGTAGATAATATGCTGAAACTTTCTACTCGGTGTGTGGCGGCAGCCAAAAAAGCAAACAGGATGCTAGGAATTATTAGGCAAGGGATGGTGAATAAGGCTTGTATCGCTCCATGGTGCGACCACACCTTGAGTATTGTGTTCAGTTCTGGCTGTCGTATCTCAAAAAAGATATAGTGGAATTAGAAAAGGTTCAACGAAGAGCAACTAAAATGATAAAGAGGATGAAACTCCTCTCATATGAGGAAAGGCTAAAGAGATTAGGGCTCTTCAGCTCGGAAAAGAGACAGGTGAGGGGAGATATGATTCAGGTATACAAAATCCTGAGTAGTGTAGAATGAGTAGAAGTAAATCAATTTTTTTACTTGTTCCAAAAGTACGAAGACTAGGAAGTTACATGGAAATACTTTTTAATCAAATAGGAGGAAATATTTTTTCACTCAACAAATAGTTAATCTCTGGAACTCTTTGCCAGAGGATGTTAGCAAATTTGGGTTTAAAAAAGGTTTGGACAGATTCCTGGAGGAAAAGCCCATAGTCTGCTATTGAGACAGACATGTGAAGCAACTGCTTGCCCCAGGATTGGTAGCATGAAATATTGCTGTTAATTGGGTTTCTGCCAGGTACTCATGACCTGGCTTGGCCAGTGTTTGAAAAACAGGATACTGGACTAGATGGACTATTGATTGGTTTGACCCAGTATGGCTACTCTTATGTTCTTGAGTGCTCGAAACAAAACTGCCTTATTGCTGCAAAAAATAATGTTAGGTCGGAGCAGGCATTAAGGTGTCGGAAGAAAGAAGTTTTCATGACTCTCATGCTTCTCTTGTGATTCTTTCTGCAAAATCTGCTGGTTTTGATTCTCTTGGAAGCAGAAGGAAGCCCGTGCAAGCGCTGGTTGTTAGAAACAACAAACCCTACACATTGGCATCTGCTTCCTGCATCTAAGTGTCCATGCTGAAAAAATTTTAAAAGTTCAATAAAAACATTGGCATCTGTTTCCTGCATCTAAATTTAAGTGTCCAAGCTTTAAAAAATTAAAAACGCTTATATTTAGGCCGCAGAAAAGAAATGCCAACATGTGCTTCACGTTCAGATTTTACCAGGTGCATGCTCACAGGAGCCAAGATTACCACGGAACTCTTCTACGCACAATCCTCCTGAACCAAAGCATAATCCTCCCACCGAACTCCCTAATGCTATCAGCATGCCTATATTTGCATCTCATTAGCATTGAGCATTAGGATGTTCTGTGCTGTTCTGGTGGTATTTTTACAGTGCTATTTGGAACAGCACTGGAGTTGTAAGCATCGGGACCCAAAGTCTTGGTTGCTTAAGTCTTCAG
The DNA here is from genome assembly GCF_901765095.1 of Microcaecilia unicolor. Lineage (NCBI taxonomy): Eukaryota > Metazoa > Chordata > Amphibia > Gymnophiona > Siphonopidae > Microcaecilia > Microcaecilia unicolor. The sequence goes on from NC_044039.1 coordinate 95,956,829, forward strand.
ATCCCTTGACTTGTTGAAGCCCCTTTGGCAACAATAACAGCTTAGGATAAGCGTATACCCATTTTGTACAGTAAATTAATACAGTTCTGCACATTTTTCCCAGAAGAATAGTTCAAGCTTTCAAATTGGTTGAGCTTTGTCCTCAAGTCTTGTCATAAATCTTCTACTGGATTTTTTTGAATTTTCCTTACACCTTTTCAGTAGTAGCTCAAGGCAAGTTACATTCAGGTACACTGGGTATTTCCCTGTCTCTGGAGGGCTCATAAGTTTGTACCTGAGACAATGGAGGGTTAAGTGACTTGCCCAAGATCAGAAGGAGCACCTCTGGATGTCAAGACTGGCGCTCTAACCAGTAGGCCACTCCTCCACTCAGTTTCTGGATTTTGACGAAGCCACTTGAGGACATTCCCTCTCACGAGGAGCAACTCCTTTGATGCTTTGCTTTGTCCGTTGGATCATTGTCCTTCTGAAATGTGACTCGATACTAGCAGTATCAAGTCAGTGGCAGTCAAGAAGTAGTTTTCCTCTAGGATATACCATTACTTTGCACCATCCATTCTTCCCTCAGTCTTCAAAAGCCTTTGTGTTCCTGCTGCTACAAGCATCCACATAACTTCATATTGCCATCATCATGCTTTACTGTAGGGATGGTATTATTTTATTTATTTAGATTTTGCTCACACCTTTTTCAGTAGTAGCTCAAGATGAGTTACATTCAAGTACTCTGGATATTTTTCTGTCCCAGGAGGGTTCACAATCTAAGTTTGTACCTGAGGCAATAGAGGGTTAAGTGACTTGCCCAAGATCAAAAGGGGCAGCAGTGGGATTCAAACCAGCAACCTCTGGATTACAAGTCCAGTGCTTTAACCACTAGGCCACTCCTCCATGCCACTTAGCTGGGTGATATGCTATATTTGTTTTATACTACATCTGTCACTTAGCATTGAAACAAAAAAGATCCACTTTGGTCTCATTGAATCACAAAACCTTTTCCCAAATGTTTGCAGTATCCCCTAATTGTTTATTTGGAAACCCTGTGTGGCATGTTATATGGCTGTTCTTCAACTGTGTTTTCCTACTTGCACCATCCAATATAAACATGTCTGTGAAGCCATCTTGAAATTGTTGAATAGTCCAACATTTTACTAAGACTTAGCCAGCGACCTCTACAGTTCTTAGGCTTCAGAGTGTCCTTTCTTAGCAGTTTCCTTCACTCATGGCTACTGACTTTAGAGAGACAGCCTGATCAAGGCAGGGTCATTCTGGGGGCTGTGCAGCCACAAAGGCCATAGGGGAAATGGACACAATAATCAGTCCCCATCCATGGTCTTCCCTGCGGTGGTCACTGCATAATGGGCGGGGGATGACATTTCACACAGGGTGTGAGTTCAGCTTGGGATGCTCCTGGAGCACTGCAGTGTCTTGGTGGTGCCGAACTGTTTCCACGTTACAATGATAAACCTGACAGCTCCCAAAGGGATATTCAAATATATCAAGATTTTTAAAATAGCATTCCCCTAATATGTAAATTTGAATAACTTGGTCCTGCAGTACTTTTAGCATGTTTAAGATCTTTGTTTCAGATTAACCTCATACAAAAGAAACAGCTTCATCCAAGACAATCCAAATGAGCTCCGCTCCTGTGAAAGGACACAGGTGGGCTCTATTTGATGTTAGTTTTTAAGAGCAGTATATCGAGTTTATTAAACATTAAAGAAAAGGTGTGAAGACTTATGCAATCAAGACTTTTCATTTCTTTATTACTTTTTATACTTTCACACAAAATAAATTTTGGGAAGAAATTATACATAAATTGGGTAATTTTATAAGAAGCCACCTAGTTTTAAGTGGTATGAATGCACATAAGTGTAGGTATTTCAGTCATTTACATGTGTAAGTAGCCACTAACCCCTGCAAATGACCTCTTATAAAATATCAACTAGCATGACAATATGAGTGTCTGCTTCATGGCATGCACTTTCACTGTGGGTGTGCTCAGGGGTGGAGTTTGGGTGGCATCACAAAGCTTTCAGTTCTCTGCACTTCAAGGGGCAGTGTAAGGATTGGATTAGGGATCAGAGCTAGTCCCTGACCATTCAGAGCTATGTCTAGGACCTTGTCTCTACTAAAAGGATCTGAAACAACCTGCACACACAGTTGCTTCAGTAACACGAGTTCGTTTTTGTAGTAGCTTGTACACTCAGGGTGAATTGCCATCTTCAGTCAAACTGCTGCTTTCAGCAGTTGGGTACTACGTTTATGAGATAAGAAAACACATTTATTATTCAGCACTTTTGGAAGCTTCTTCTGGCAGAGGAGGAACAGAATTCTAGAGAGGAGTGGAGGAGCAGCTTAGTGGTCAGTGCAGTAGCCTGAGAGCCAGGGGAACTGGGTTTGATTCCCACTGCAGCTCATGATGACTCTGGGAAAGTCACTTAAACCTCCATTGCCCCGGGTAAAAAACAAATACCTGCAAAAAAATATGTGAACTGCTTTGATCATAATCACAGAAAGGCAATATCCCATTCCCTTTTCTGGATTATGCAAATTAGCTCTAGTCTCTTCTCTCACAGAGCTCAGCCTTTTATGCAACTTAGCTTCCTCTAGTACATTCTAGGCAGTGGCATAGCCAGGAGTTTTCAACAGGGGGTGTGCATCTGCATTTCCCTCCCAACACATCTCTCCCTTTCCTTCCTGGTCTGGCCCCACAAAGATCTGGCAATCCCCTCCTTCCCTGCTCCTCCCCTCCCCATACCTTAAAATCACCTTCAGTCTTTGCCTGGGCAGGCCAGCAGCAGCAGCACTCATAGGCTGCCTGCGGCCTGCCCTGGGGCTTTCTCTCTGAACCATCCCACCCTTCAGAAAGCAAGAAGTTGCATCATTAGGGGCAGGACAGTTCACAGAGAAAACCCTGGGGCAGGCCACAGGCAGCCTAAGAGTGTCGCTGCCGCTGGCCTGCCCAGGCGAAGACTGGATGTGATTTTATGGTACAGGAAAGGGAGGAGCAGAGGGATGGAGGGAATTGCCAGAACATTGTGGGGCCGGGAAGAAAAGGGAGAGATGCAGTGGGAAGGAGAAGAGAGGAAAATGCACACGGAACACATCCCCTGTTGAAAATTCCTGTCTATGCCATTTTGTATGGGTGCTGCTACCAGTGCTGCCCGGGAGAAGACTGGATGTGATTTTAAGGGATCAGAAATTACCAGATCTTTGTGGAGCTGGGCTGGGAAGGGAGAGATGCAGCAGGAGGGAGAAGGGAGGGACTGACAGGGGATGCATACAGTGGGGGAAATAAGTATTTGATCCCTTGCTGATTTTGTAAGTTTGCCCACTGACAAAGACATGAGCAGCCCATAATTGAAGGGTAGGTTATTGGTAACAGTGAGAGATAGCACATCACAAATTAAATCCGGAAAATCACATTGTGGAAAGTATATGAATTTATTTGCATTCTGCAGAGGGAAATAAGTATTTAATCCCTCTGGCAAACAAGACCTAATACTTGGTGGCAAAACCCTTGTTGGCAAGCACAGCGGTCAGACGTCTTCTGTAGTTGATGATGAGGTTTGCACACATGTCAGGAGGAATTTTGGTCCACTCCTCTTTGCAGATCATCTCTAAATCATTAAGAGTTCTGGGCTGTCGCTTGGCAACTCGCAGCTTCAGCTCCCTCCATAAGTTTTCAATGGGATTAAGGTCTGGTGACTGGCTAGGCCACTCCATGACCCTAATGTGCTTCTTCCTGAGCCACTCCTTTGTTGCCTTGGCTGTATGTTTTGGGTCATTGTCGTGCTGGAAGACCCAGCCACGACCCATTTTTAAGGCCCTGGCGGAGGGAAGGAGGTTGTCACTCAGAACTGTACGGTACATGGCCCCATCCATTCTCCCATTGATGCGGTGAAGTAGTCCTGTGCCCTTAGCAGAGAAACACCCCCAAAACATAACATTTCCACCTCCATGCTTGACAGTGGGGACGGTGTTCTTTGGGTCATAGGCAGCATTTCTCTTCCTCCAAACACGGCGAGTTGAGTTCATGCCAAAGAGCTCAATTTTTGTCTCATCTGACCACAGCACCTTCTCCCAATCACTCTCGGCATCATCCAGGTGTTCACTGGCAAACTTCAGACGGGCCGTCACATGTGCCTTCCGGAGTAGGGGGACCTTGCGGGCACTGCAGGATTGCAATCCGTTATGTCGTAATGTGTTACCAATGGTTTTCGTGGTGACAGTGGTCCCAGCTGCCTTGAGATCATTGACAAGTTCCCCCCTTGTAGTTGTAGGCTGATTTCTAACCTTCCTCATGATCAAGGATACCCCACGAGGTGAGATTTTGCGTGGAGCCCCAGATCTTTGTCGATTGACAGTCATTTTGTACTTCTTCCATTTTCTTACTATGGCACCAACAGTTGTCTCCTTCTCGCCCAGCGTCTTACTGATGGTTTTGTAGCCCATTCCAGCCTTGTGCAGGTGTATGATCTTGTCCCTGACATCCTTAGACAGCTCCTTGCTCTTGGCCATTTTGTAGAGGTTAGAGTCTGACTGATTCACTGAGTCTGTGGACAGGTGTCTTTCATACAGGTGACCATTGCCGACAGCTGTCTGTCATGCAGGTAACGAGTTGATTTGGAGCATCTACCTGGTCTGTAGGGGCCAGATCTCTTACTGGTTGGTGGGGGATCAAATACTTATTTCCCTCTGCAGAATGCAAATAAATTCATATACTTTCCACAATGTGATTTTCCGGATTTAATTTGTGATGTGCTATCTCTCACTGTTACCAATAACCTACCCTTCAATTATGGGCTGCTCATGTCTTTGTCAGTGGGCAAACTTACAAAATCAGCAAGGGATCAAATACTTATTTCCCCCACTGTATGTAACACATGCACCTTGAATGGATACACCACTGATTCTATGGGACAAAGGTTTTAAAGGCTGACAGGGCATTCAATCCCTCCCCTCATATTAGCCTGCTACCTATCACCTGGCTTGCTTCTTTCTAACAAGAAACCTCCCCTCCCAGGATAGTGGTCCTTCTATATCCTGCCTTTTCCCAGAATTCCCTCACCAAGCTTCTGGGCTTTAGGATTCCATATACCCCCCCCCCCCCCCCACACTTCAGGACAATTCCAGTTATTGGTCTTTGTTCCTGGGCTCAGCTATCCTACAGATCCCCCCTCCCCAATCAGGTTCTTTGATGCAGCTTACCCTAAGGCCTCTGGGACTTGCAGTTATCCCCTTTTAAAGGGTAAACATATTTTCATGACAGGATGGGACCAGTACCTGTTACAGTGGAGTGTGGATGGAGTTTGCACTTACATATGATGATTATAAAAATTTATGAAGGTAGTTGCGAAAAATATGTGCTTTTACACCATCCCTCCTGCTGGTATAAGTGCTGGCATCTAAATGTACATGTTTATTCTCCCTTACATTAGTGTGTTATAAAAACAAGTAGCACACAAACAAGGAGTGGGAATGACCAGGCAATGAACCAGAAAATACAGTTCAAGGTATCCACACTGTCTGGAGTATCAGGAGATAATTACTGAATATCAGCTATCTCCTGATACTCATTCCACACATTATTTGGCAATACGGGCTGTATTCCTGTTATATTATCATTGATAATCATATATGTTTGTTTGTGTGGACACCTGACAAAGGCATGAGCCAAAACACAGACCTTGTAGAGTACCCGTTATCAATGAATATAATTTCAAGTCTGTACATTACTACTACTTAACATTTCTAAAGCGCTACTAGGGTTATGCAGCGCTGTACAATTTAACATAGAAGGACAGTCCCTGCTCAAAGAGCTTACAATCTAAAGGACACGTGAACAGTCAGTCTGATAGGGGCAGTCTGGATTTCCTGAAGGAGTTAGGTGCCGAATGCAGCATTGAAGAGGTGGGCTTTAAGCAAGGACTTGAAGATGGGCAGGGAGGGGGCTTGGGTAAGGGCTCGGGAAGGTTGTTCCAAGCATAGGGTGAGGCGAGGCAGAATGAGCGGAGCCTGGAATTGGCGGTGGTGGAGAAGGGTAATGAGAGGAGGGATTTGTCCTGTGAACGGAGGTTTCGGGCGGGAACGTAAGGGGAGATGAGGGTAGAGAGGTAGTGAGGGGCAGCAGACTGAGTGCATTTGTAGGTAAGAAGGAGAAGCTTGAACTGAATGCGGTATCTGATTGGAGGAGAGGGGTGATATGAGTATATCGGTTCTGGCGGAATATAAGATATGCAGCAGAGTTCTGAACAGATTGAAGGGGGGATAGGTGGATACCTACAGTAAAGACTTGAACTGTGTTTCCTGGTTCATTGCCTGGTCATTTCCACTCCTTGTTGTTGTCTTGCTGACTCCATGGGATTGCTTGTCTTTCATAAAAACAAGCAGGCAAATAGTTGAATTTATAAAATAGGTGCATGAAATTGCATGTTAGCTAGGTGAGAAACATCTGTCTGAGGGTAACAAAACTCTAAAAATATAACAGAATGGAACCAAAGCTGGCATGGGGGAAAATCTTGTGAAAAGACACATCAAGTTGAAAATGGGATAGTTAAAATTAGATTCAGCAGCGTTGAAGCTCCTTTCAAACAGCCTCTTCCCTTTTTTTACTGTCTTGTTTATACACATACAGAGCCCCCCCCCCCCCACACACAGTAAAATACACACATGCATACAACACAGACACAAACATGTGCTGATACTCATACATACAGTAGCACACATCACAGTCAGACACATACACAAAGAGAATTCCAGTCATATAGACTTAGCCCCTCCAGAGGAACTGGAACTTATTGGGTGAATCTCTTTATAAAAGCACTTAATACACCCCCCAAAAATACACACACAGAGGGAGAGAATTCCATGAGCCATCTATACATGCTTTCCCCACTTGTTGAATTCTTCTATAATTGTTCTTTCATGTTGAATGTGTGTAGTTGTCACATCTGTGGCCGTGACCACCCTCAGACTTACCTTATTTCTGGGGGCCAGCGTCTGTACTGGCTTCTCTCTATGTTTGTGTTACTCTTGTCTCTAATCTCTGCGCTGATTATCTCACTAGACCTCACTTGTGTGGGCTATGCCTCCCTGCCTGGCCAGTCTCCAAGATGGCTTCCATCTGTTCTGTTCCAGTTTCCAAGATGGCCCTCGCTGCCTTTCCTGTGTGCTCACTTCCTATGTATTCCAAGCCTCTCTTTGGTATCACTGTGTTCCCTGTCCCTAGTGGTGACATCATCAGTGAGAGCCTTCATAAGGAAGTGCGGTGCTGGCATGCGGGGCCTTTGCATGATGTGTGTGCTATGCCTATAGGCCGTCAGGATAGTCAGTGTGTTGCTGCGATGCTTCTAAGCCTGTCTTCTGTGTGGGCTTCTTGTCCTTCTGTTACCCGTACCTGTGGACTGCTAGTCCTTCTGCATGGGCTTGTGCCCTTCTGCTATATGTGCCTGTGGACTGCTAGCCCTTCTGCCTTATTCTGTGTTTGGAGCCTGAAGCTCAACCCTTGTTTATTTCTCTCTTTGTGTTTCACAGGCTGCTAGCCCTTCTGCCTTACTCTGTATTTGGAGCCTGAAGCTCAACCCTTGTTTTTCTCCCTTTGTGTTTGTAGCCACTGTAGCTCAGCCCTGGTTTATTTCCCCTGTCTGTGTTTGTAGCTTAGTCATTGGTTAGTTTCCTATGTTTGGAGCTACTCTAGCTCTACCTAAGACTCTGCTTGTATCCGGGTTTATTCTGTTATTTGCAGCCTGCCCTAGAACTCTGCTTGTATCCAGGTTTACTCTTTCAGCTGTGTTTTGCCCTGAACCCCATTGCTACTTAGCTAGTGAGTATATCCTGAGTGTCTATCCGGAACCGTCTCTACCTAGCCAGTGAGTATATCCTGAGTGTCTATCCTGAAGCCTGTTTCTGCTTAGCTAGTTATCCGGTTTCCCGCTCTGCCTAGCTAGCGTATATCCTGAGTGTCTATCCTGAATCCTGTTTCTGGTTAGCTAGTGTTATCCAGTTTCCCGCTCTGCCTAGCTAACGTATATCCTGAGTGTATATCCTGAACCCTGCTTGTATATCCTGAGTGTATATCCTGAATCCTGTCTCTGTCTAGCTAGTGTGTATTTCCTGGGTGATTCTCCTGTATCCTGCTTCTACCTAGCTAGTGGGTTTACCCTGTGGGTATTCCCTGAACCCCGCTTCTGCCAAGCTTGTAGGTATATCCTGAACCCTGTTTCTCACAAGCTTGTATGTATTCCCCAGCCCCTGTTTCCGCCTAGCCTTTGTGTGTGCCCTGTCTGCTTAGTCTGTCTTGTGTTTCCGGCTCAGGGGCTGCATGCAGCTGTCAGTCCTAGTGAGCTCTTAGCCAAGCCTTCCTCATGTGTCCTCAGTTCCTGCTCTGTCCTGCAAGTCCTACCAGCCGCCAGAACTCAGGAGCTCAACTCCTGGGGGACGGTGGCTAAGTGTAGGTGAAGCTGTTCCTGTCCTGCCTGTTCCAGTGTTCCTGCCTCAGTTGCCTACTTCCAATCCAGAGTTCCAGTCCTGTCCTTCCGTATGTCCAGTTCCAGGGTGGTCTTGCCTGCCTCTGCCGCTCCTTGGCAGGGGTCCAAGGGCTCACGATTCCCAGTTCAGCCTCGAGGACCTGACAGAATGCAAAGGCCCTCGAGAACGTGACAGTAGTATGCTGGACAGATCAGCAAAGGAAACTCCTACTTCAATGCAGGTTGATTTGGACATTTTAGATGAGAATTCTTCAATGCAAGGCCCAGGGGCCAATGGCAGCCCTTGGAGATCTCTAGGGTGGCCCTCATCATCATTCTGGCTTTTGTTGCTGTTGTTGCTACTCTCTGCCTCTCTAACAAAATTCATAACAGAAAGAGAGCAATGTATGGAAGAGCCATACGCTTGAAGGTCAAGGCATTTCTCAGTAGATGAAGAGAATGCACTTGGAAATGCAACTCCTTAAACAGTTTGAAGGTGGGCTGGATGTCATCAATACACACTGGTCAGCAGTGTCATGACCTCATATGGGAAGATATGCGGGGGCTCTCCAGGTCAGTGGATCCAAAGTGGCCTTGAATTAAAGATTAGTGAAAACCAGTGAAACTGTAAAAGGGTCTGAAGAAACTGAAGATGTTCAAAATATAGCTATGAAAGGGGAATTACTACTTATAAGTGGTTTTAATATGCCAGATGTTGATTGGGATATCCCTTTTGCAGGATCATCTAGAATAGGGTTGTCCAACCTCAGTCCTCAAGGGCCACAATCCAGTCGGGTTTTCAAAACTTCCCCAATGAATATGCATGAGATCTATTTGTATGCAGTGCCTCCATTGTACACAAATAGATCTCATATATATTCATTATTTTCAACAACCGTTCTTAATTATCAATCTTTATTAAATGTTTAATTCAAATTCTAATGTCATCCATATTTTAAAAACTTTTCACACAAACCCACATCCACACCTCACTCTTACACCCATTCGCACTAAACAGAATAACTTCATATGTATTGAAAATTCTAAAAATCAAATACAATTCACATTTTCAAGTCCCTCAAAAGTCATCACCAAGAGCTATCACTCTTCTTAAAGCAACAGTTTGTTTTCCCAAAAGAGTTAATAATTCAATTTTCAAGTTATCATCCACAATTCTTCTTATAAGTCAGAAATCATGTCTATTCTTATACTCCAATTAATCCTCAGCATGTGATAACTGTAGCATAATCTTCATACTCCATAGCTGCTATAAACTTCTTCCAAAGTCATTATCAAAATTTACTTCTCTTGAGGCACCAGGCTATAATTCTAGGAGTTATTTCTTTCTTTTTTTTTTTTTCAGCATCTTCACCTCCATTTTATTAATCTCCTTGTACAACATTAAGGAAGATGATATTCACCAGGTTGGCAGCAGGAGAGGTTATGCCACAATCCAACTCACCGCTTCTTGAGGGGGAGAGGGAGCCAGGAGAGAACTGGCAGTTCCTATCATCCCCAAGAGAACATTAAATTAAAGCATGGATGAAGGTAAGAAAGTTAATCCATTTTCAATCGATAATCCTCATTCATCTGTTGTTCATCTGTTATTTTTCACTCCCATACATCGAGGTGATACTGACTCGAGGATCACATGATAATCTCGCCACTTCAATTAGTAAAAACTAACTTGATACTGTTTTTTTCTGTTGCAGCAATATATCCATCTCAACATTGGTACCCTACACACAATTGTTTCGCTCCGTAGAGTGTCTTCAGGGGTCATTTATTTGGCTACCACAGGTTGTTGAGCACTCGAACACCAGTTGCTCGTGAAGGCGTCCTTTCTTGGTGCCTTCACGAGCAGTTAGCTTAGCAGGATTCAAAAAATGATGGACTTGGGGGGAGAACTAAGATGGCAGCTTGAGGCTAGACACACCTGTTTGCTACTCTAGATCTTTGGCCTTTAGTAGGCTCAGTGTGTTTCTCAGCCTGTGTTGAGATGGGCAAGAGAAGAGGGAAAGTGCAGAAGTTTCCCTCGACACTCAGGGCTGTACCCCTGCTGAAGCAATGATGGAGAGGCTTGGCGCTCCAGCAGGACCCATCCCTCCCCTTCAGTCGGAGCTGGTGTGATGGCGTCTGTCAGCAGCGTTGATGTGTCTTCCCTGAGCCCTGTTGAACAGGCGCCCCCTCCCCGCAACCAAGAAGTAGAGTAGCTTCAGGCAGTCATGCACCAGCTGCCCAAGACGTAGAAGAACTGGCAGGGAGGGAACTCACCTTTAGCAGTTGGGGACTTGGAACCTGATCGAGAGTTTTTAATTTAATCAGCTAGTCAAATATTGCCTTCGGCAACTGTGAGTAAACTCAGTTCCATAACCTACCTACTTCTATACCAGCACCTCGGGTTTTTGTCAAGCTAGCCATTGTGACTTTAGAGTCACTTTGGGACATTGCATTTGACATGCACTCATCCTTGCAGCCGCCTATATTGGAAAACACTAAGGATATTAACGTTATTTCTGAAGTAGTTTTGCTCTAGGTACAAGCATCTGCCCAGCAGTCCTTTAGATTGGATACCTTAGAGATTGATTCAGACCTTGGAAAATTTGGGTTCAGCCTGTTAAGAATAAGAAGTTTCTGCATCATCGCTTGGAGAACTTTGAGTATCAAATTCAAAGACATGTTGATACTGCTTAATATTCCTAAATCTCCTTTGATTGCACTAGTTGATATGGTCAAGAAATATTTAACTGAGGTTCTAGGAATGTCTAGTGGTTCATTGCCCCCTATTACGCGTGCTCAGTATATTCTGGGCCTGGAGAGATCTGTTGGAGAGACCCCATGGGTTCCTGAAGGGGATATCAGAAATCTTACATCCTTCCTGGAGTCCTCTTTGGAAGTAATTACTCAAGAGAACTACTTTGGTGGTTTCTTTTGCTTTGGAGCCTGACTGCAATGCAGTTTCAAAACTTTCCTTCAGACATTTGGACACACAGTTTTTGGGTTAAAAAGTTTGAGCCTTTCTAGATCTTTGAAGAGAAACACAGATGCGGCACAAAGCTTTCCTGGCCTTATGGCAGAGGGTTCAAGCTTTAGGTTCCTACTTTGTGCTTACATTTTCTTGTTTGCGTGTTGTAATTTTCCAGGGTAAATAATTTCAATTTTTTGAGCCAAAATGACTGGAGGAATTTCTTTTAGCTAAGGAAGAGTTAAATGTTATTGTATAGTCCCTTATGCACGCTTTAGTGATGGACTGGGGTGGGCATCGTGAGTGAGCGATAGATTACTCATGATTATTAGAATACTTTTTCTTCTTTATATTAATATTTTATTTCTTATATCTTGGGTCTTTTTTCTCCTTATATGGTGACTATTGGATTTATAATCACTTCCTTCTAATGAAAAGTATGATGTGTATATTTCTATATTTTTGGTTTATCTTGGTATGTTCTTTGTTAGGATATATTATTTTAAAATTCAATAAAGTAAAAAAAAAAAAGACAAAAAAATTGACTTTGGAAAATCCACTGCTTATTTCTAGGATAAGCAGCATAAACTGTTTTAGTCTTTTGGGATCTTGCCAAGTACTTGTGATCTGGATTGGCCACTGTTGGAAACAGGATACTGGGCGTGATGGACCTTCAGTCTGTCCAGTATGGCAATGCTTATGTTCATATGACTTCCAAAAACTGTGTTGAGATGGGGGCTTACATCAAGGAGCTGCTTCTTAGCTGGATGGAAACATCTGGAAGAAGTAACTAAAAGAAGATATTTTAAAGGCAACAAGCCTTTTTGTAAGGAAAGTAAATAAAGTAAGAGAAAAAAGTGACCTCTTTGGTTCTCAAACACTACAACAGATTGCAGAAAGAGGAAGACAAGTAACAGTATCTGGAAAAGCTAAGAGAAGCTGGAAAGTAGACAGGAAAGCAAAGATGCAAATTGAAGAAAAAAATAGCCAATAAGGTAAAATGGAAGGGCAAGGCATTACATATATTAGTGATAGGAGGAAGTGCAAAAGTGGTATTGGGAGACTCAAGGGTAAAGGGGAGGAATATGTAGAATCTGATAAGGTGAAATCACTTAACAAATATTTCTGTTCTGTGTTCACAGATGAAGGGCTGGGAGTAGTACTGCAGAAGACAAATACAAATAGGAATGGAAGTGTGGTAGACCCTGAACGATTTTCAGAGAACTGTGTTCATGAGGAGCTAGCAAAACTAAAGTAGACAAAGTGATGGAGCCAGATGGCAGACATCCAAGAGTACTGAGGGAAGTTCTGACAGCTCTGCTATCTGACCTTTTAAATGTTTAGAGAGTCCAGTTATATTTACCTGACTAGTACAAATGTGTTATCAGTGTGTGTGATCTTACCACTTGTCTCATTTTATGAAATGTGAACAGTTTAGCACACAGAAATGCTGCAGTGCACATTAGTAACTCTAATTATACATTTCTTGGAAACCCATCCCTCTGCACCCAGATCTAAAATTCTCAACTAACTTCATTTCATCAGGAACATTCTGAATCACTACTGAATTTTATTCTTGCTTTCACTGGTGTCCTGAGCTTTCTTGTTCTGCTACGAAATATACATAAAGGCATACCTTTTCTTAATCTGATCATGAGCCCTTGTGCCCAGGCCGAGGCTTAGGAAGGATCTTGGTCAAGGCCTAGGGTAGACCAAACAAGCGCTATGCAATACCATGGGCAACAAAGCCCTGCACACTCAGGAAAATCAACAAGCACCACCAGAAAAGGGAAATAGACCACTCAAGCAGGCCGCCAAGGCCGATCTGGAACCCATTTGTACAGAGTTCAAGCATATGTGCCACAAGGCCGAACTGTAACCGAATCATACACTGGGATGGGAAAAGAAGAACGAGGGGTCCCAGAAGGGACTGGAGCACAAGCAGCGCCAGGCAGTGATACAAAGGGAAAGGCGACAGACCAAACTGGCAGATACAGACCACAACCAGAGGGAGAGAATACAAACAAAGGCTACACAGTAACCCAGGTAGCGGAGGACAGAGCCCACAGGGAAAAAGGGAAAGCCAGGGTCAGAGCAGGACACTATAGACTTGGAACCTAAAACAGCGTAGCTCCACAGAAATGGCTGAGCAGGAAAAACAGACTGAAGGAAAAGGCTGCTAGAATTCTCCAGGTGGAGGAGGGCTAGGACCCACCAGGGCCAAATCAAACACAGTATGCCAAGGGCAGAAGTGGACAGAATGAAAAGGCAGCTTCTAACTAACTAACTACAGCAGAAAAGGAGGACAGAGTTCCCCAAAGTCAAATAACAAACAGGGCACCCAGAGTAAAAGCAGAACAGAGGGAAGGACTACCTTCAAATACACACACAAGAAAAGGGCCAGAGCCCATAGCAAAATAATAAGCAAAAGCAGACTACAGAGAAAGGCTGCCTTCAAATATAAGGACAGGAAAGAAGCAGGGCACACAAGAGAACAGAAAGGGTTAAAGCAGAGACCAGAGAAAGGCTGCCTAAAAGTGGCAGGGCACACGAAAGACAAATACCAAGCACTGAGTAGAGGGGAGCTTAACAAACAAAGCAGGAACAAGCTTACCACGGACAAATCAACACCACAGCCAGGCATGAAGAAACGAGGCAGAGGAGAGACAACAGACCCAGGTTACTTGAAGGTATAGAGGTTAGGTGTCGAAGGCAACATTGAAGAGATGGGCTTTGAGTAAGGCTTTGAAGATGGGTAGGGAGGGGGCTTGGCGCAGGGGCTCAGGAAGTCTATTCCAGGCATAGGGTGAGGCGAGGCAGAATGGGCGGAGTCTGGAATTGGCGGTGGTGGAGAAGGGTACTGAGAGGAGGGATTTGTCCTGTGAGCGGAGGTTAGGGGTGGGAACGTAAGGGGAGATGAGGGTAGAGAGGTAGTGAGGGGCTGCAGACCGAGTGCATTTGTAGGTAAGAAGTAGAAGCTTGAACTGAATGCGGTATCTGATCGGAAGCCAGTGAAGTGATCTGAGGAGAGGGGTGATATGAGTATACCGGTTTTGGCGGTATATAAGACGTGCAGCAGAGTTCTGAACGGATTGAAGGGGGGATAGGTGGTTAAGTGGGAGGCCAGTGAGGAGTAGGTTGCAGTAGTCAAGGCGAGAGGTAATGAGCGCGTGGATGAGAGTTCGGGTGGTGTGCTCAGAGAGGAAGGGGCGAATTTTGTTGATGTTAAAGAGGAAGAAGCGACAGGTCTTGGCTGTTTGCTGGATGTGCGCCGAGAAGGAGAGGGAGGAGTCGAAGATGACTCCGAGGTTGCGGGCAGATGAGACGGGGAGGATGAGAGTGTTATCAACTGAGATTGAAAGCGGGGGAAGAGGAGAAGTGGGTTTTGGTGGGAACACGATAAGCTCGGTCTTGGCCATGTTCAGTTTCAGGTGGCGGTTGGACATCCAAGCAGCAATGTTGGATAAGCAGGCCGATACCTTGGCCTGGGTCTCCGCGGTGATGTCTGGTGTGGAGAGATATAGCTGGATGTCGTCAGCATAAAGATGATACTGGAAACCATGAGATGAGATCAGGGAGCCCAGGGAAGAGGTGTAGATTGAGAAAAGAAGGGGTCCAAGGACAGATCCCTGGGGAACTCCAACAGAGAGCGGGATGGGGGTGGAGGAAGATTCATGAGAGTGTACTCTGAAGGTACGATGGGAGAGATAGGAGGAGAACCAGGAGAGGACAGAGCCCTGGAACCCAACTGACAGTGTGGCAAGAAGTAAGTCATGGTTGACAGTGTCCAAAGCGGCGGATAGATCGAGGAGGATGAGGATGGAGTAGTGGCCTCTGGATTTGGCAAGGAACAGGTCATTGCAGACTTTAGAGAGTGCTGTTTCTGTCGAGTGCAGAGGGCGAAAACCGGATTGAAGCGGATCGAGGATGGCCTGAGAGGAGAGAAAATCAAGGCAGCGGCTGTGAACAGCGCTTTCAAGTATTTTGGAGAGGAAGGGTAGGAGGGAGATGGGGCGGTAGTTGGAGGGACAGGTAGGGTCAAGTGATGGTTTCTTGAGGAGAGGTGTGACTACGGCGTGCTTGAAGGTGTCGGGGACCGTTGCAGTGGAGAGAGAGAGGTTGAGGATATGGCAGATGGAGGGGATGACAGTATGAGAGATTGTGTTAAGTAAGTTGGTGGGGATGGTATCAGAGGAGCAAGTGGTGCATTTTGAGGAGGAAAGAAGGCGGGCGGTTTCCTCCTCGGTGATATCAGGGAAGGAGGAGAGAGAGGCCAGGGCTGGTTGGTTGAGGGGGAGGGTTGGAGGGTGAAGGGGAGGAGGTGGCTTGGTAGTGAACTCAAGGTTGATCTTTTGCACCTTGTCGCGGAAGTAGTCGGCTAGTGTTTGAGGGGAAAGTGAGGGGGGGGGGTGGGAGCAGAGGGCACTTTGAGGAGGGAGTTAAGGGTGGCGAAGAGACGACGAGGGCTGGAGCTGAGAGAGTTGGTCAATTGGGTGTAGTAGTCCTGTTTGGCAAGGAATAGGGAGGACTGGAAGGAGGATAGCATGAATTTGTAGTGAAGAAAATCTGAATGGGTGCGAGATTTCCTCCAGAGGCGTTCAGTAGATCGGGTGCAGGAGCGAAGGTGACAGATGCAAGGGGTCAGCCAAGGCTGGGGATTGGTACGCCTTGTGGGACAAGAGGTGGGTGGTGCGAGGGTGTCCAGAGCGCAGGAGAGAGTGGCATTATAAGCAGAGACAGCTTTATCGACAGACTCGGATGACATGATGGAGGGGAGGAGATTAGAAATACTAGAGGAAAAGGTGGGAGGGTCAATAGCTTGGAGATTCCTGGTAGTAGTGGTTAACGTTGGGCGGGGCTGAGGAGGGGAGTGAAGAAGCGTGAAGGTGATCAGGTGATGATCAGAGAGAGGGAGAGCTGAGGTGTGGAGATTGGAGGGTGAGCCGGAAGAGGAGAGGACGAGGTCGAGACAATGGCCATCTTTGTGAGTAGGGGTGGTGGAGCAGAGCTTGAGATTGAAGGAGGATGTTAGCATGAGGAACTGAGAAGCGTGAGAGTCGGATGGGTTATCAACGTGTATGTTAAAGTCTCCGAGAATGAGGGACTGAGATGAAGGATCAAGAAAGACAGAGAGCCAGGCATCGAAGTCGGTGAGGAAGGAAGAGAGAGATTTATCAGGGGGATGGTAAATGACTGCCACTCTGAGTGGCAACGGGTGGAATAGGCGGATGGCGTGGGCTTCAAAGGATGAGAAGCAGTGAGATTGTGGTAGGAGGAGGGGTTAAAAACTACAGGAGGGCGAGAGTAGTAGCCCGACTCCTCCACCACGGCCAACTGGGCGGGGAGTGTGGGAGAAGAGAAAACCTCCATGGCATAGGGTTGCGACTGAGGCAGAGTCATCGGGGGAGAGCCAGGTTTCAGTTAGGGTGAGCAGTTGAAGGGAATGGGAAATGAAGAGGTCATGGGTGAAGGAAAGTTTGTTGCAGACTGAGTGTGAATTCCACAAGGCACACAAGAAGGGGAGGGAGGAAGGGGGGAGAAGGGGAATAGAGATGAGATTGGAGATAATGCGGAAGCGTTTGCAAGGATGAGGTGAGGACAATGACAGGTGTGGGGGACCCGGGTTGGGATTGATGTCTCCTGCGGATAGCAGGAGGAGCAAGAGAGTGCGGAGGAGGATGGGGGAGGTAGGGCGACGAAGACGGGGTGCGCTTAGGAGGAATGGGGAGGGGTTCATAGCAGGAAGGAGGTGTTGAAGGTTGAGAGCTAAGAAGGAGGAGGAGGACAGTAGGGATGGTGAGGTGGGGGACGGGGGAGGGTAGGGTATTGGAGTAATGGGGAGGACGGGAGAGGACATGGATGGGCAGTGAGTTCGTGCGATATGCGGCGGTGGGAGGGGGAAAAGGTTGGGGAGGGACAGGGCAAGGAAGAGAATGTGTATGGGGGCCATAGGTAGTGACTGGATGTTTACGGGTGCATATGTAGTGACTGAGGTAGGTAGTTATGCGGGCTGGGAGGCAGGCAGGTTGTTGATGGGCAGACCAGCAGGTGGTTGTGAGGCGGGCAGCCTGGGAGGCAGGCAGGATGTTGATGGTCAGGTTGATTGGCTAGCAGGCATGAGGAGGTAGCAGGCAGGCAGGAACAGGTAGCAGGCAGGTTGATTGGCTAGCAGGCAGGCAGGAACAGGTGATTGGCTAGCAGGCAGGTTGATTGGCTAGGGGCTGGATCAGGCGGATTGGAACATGGTGGAGCAGATGGACTGGAACAAGCAGGCTGGAGCATATGGACTGGAACGAGCAGGGGGATGCTGGGTCAGGCGGACTGGAACACGTTGGAGCAGATGGACTGGAACACGCTAGAGCAGCTGGATCAGGCAGACTGGAACATGCTGGTGCTGATGGACTGGAACAAGCAGGCTGCAGCAGATGGATTGGAGGGAGCAGGGAGAAACTGGGTCAGGCGGACTGGAACAAGTTGGAGCAGACGGACTGGAAGAGGCTGGGAGAAGCTGGAGTAGACGGACTGGAACAAGCAGGAAGAAGCTGGATCGCGCGGATCGGAGCAAGCTGGAGCAGCTGGACTGCCACACTCGCCGCCCTCAGAGCAGACAGAGTGCTCGTGGAAGTCTGGCCCGCACAGACCGGAGGATTCAGTCACTCACCGCCATGCGGGCAGGCTGCGACCACGCGGCTGGTCGGGTAGTGTGGGGGTCGGGCCACTGGGCCTGGGAGTGCCGTGTAGGCGCGGTGGGACTCGAGGACCACCGAGCCGGGTCTGCAGGTCAGCGATCGCCAGCCAGGGTCTGCGAGTCGACGATCACAGGTGAGGCGGTCCGCCGCCGCCCGCGCTCCGCGTCACTCGGTCTGGAGTCGCGCCGCGAGGTCGGGTGGACGAGCTCTCCTTGTTTTATCCACCTGGTTCGGCCAGTGCACTGGCCCGAAACGGTCCCGGGCAGTTCCTGCCGGGGAGCACGATGGCTGTGGGCGAGCACACAGATCCGGCAGACTCGGCGACCAGCACTGCGAGGCCGCCTCGCACCCTGGGCCCCCACACCGCAGTGGGAGCGATGGAGAGTTGATCTTCGGACCTGGGTTCGCAGCGCGGCTCCCGGAGTCAGCGAACTCGGCCCCTGAGCAGCAGTGGTCGCAGCGTCAAGCCGAGCTGTGTCTCCGATTCTCTCGGGGGGATCGCACCACAGTGAGAGCGCTAGAGGATCGATCTTCGGACCGGTTCACAGCGGAGCTCCCCACAGTGCGTCCTACTAGTCGGCCAACTAAAATGGGGGGAAAGCAGACAGTCACCCAGAAGCGCATTGGAGGAAAAGTCCATAGTCTGTTACTGAGATGGGCATGGGGGAAGCCACTGCTTGCCCTGAGATTGGTAGCATGGCTGCTACTAATTGGGTTTCTGCCAAGTACTTGTGACCTTTATTGGCCACTGTTGGAAGCAGGATACTGGACTAGTTGGACCACTGGTCTGACTCAGTAAGGCTATTCTTATGTTCTTATCCAAGTTTCCAAGTTTATTGCACACTTTTTATCCCGCTCTATGCAGGGGCGTATCTGGACTTCAGCGGTAGGGGGGGGCAGAGCCGAGGTGAGGGGGCACATTTTAGCCCCCCCCCCCCCAGCACCACTGACCCCCCCGCTGCCATCGCTGACACCCCCCCCCGCCAGCACCACCTCCAACAAGTTTGACCCCCCCCCCTCGACCCGCCCGCCATCCATCGCCGTCTGTACCTTTGCTGGTGGGCGACCCAACCCCCGCCAGCCGAAGTCTTCTTCCTGCATTTGGTTTCTGTGAGAAATCGGCATTTTGAGAAAGCTGGTGGGCGAAATGAGTCCTCATCGGGAGGATCAGCATCAGGTGTTCAACAGCCAGATAAATTACAGAAGCTAAGTGACCTTTATTATCATTTCTTAAATGTACAAGTTGATTTGTTGAAGATGTTTTCAATCATCAAGTGGATAAGATTTGATAAAAAGTTTTTTGTTTTGATAAAAATAAAAAGGTACAGAGGAGGTTTTTGGCAATTGATGAGTAAAGGTTTGGTGAGTGCTTTTAAGATATTGGGCATGAAGTACGCCCTGGCACCGGGGCGGTTTGAGGTCTTTTCCTCCTCTTAGTCCCTTTTAGTTTCTCCCAGCTTTGAAATAATCAGGAGAAAGTGTCTACAGTCTGTATTTTGATTTGATAATCCCTAGACTCTCCCATCCCTGAGTCAGGGCATAAATGATAGAAAAAAAAGGGAGGCCTCTTATTTGGCAGCTGTGGAAATACCATAAGAATACTCCTAGGAGTTTTCTCTGTTAAATATTATGAACATGCCATCATTTTTTGTCTTTTGGTATCTGTCAGCTTTTGTGCTGTTTAGTATGCAAAGTCCTTTTTGCAAAAAAAAAAAAAAAATGTACTCTTTATTGCATGACGTCCTAGATTTGCTATAAAATTATTTGTACATTTTTTAATCTTATGTCCTATACCGCCTTAACTGTCATGCAGAGCAAGGTGGTTTACAGACTAAAAACCTTTTGGAAAAGAACTACAATAAAACTAGACAGGTAAGAACAAGCATATAAACAAAAAGTCAAACCATGAAGGGGTCCCTTTTACTAAGGCGCACTAACAGATTTAGCGCGTACTACATGATAAGGAAGCCCATAGGAATATAATGGTCATCAACATTTAGAGCATGCTGTTAGCGCGCCTTAGTAAAAGGACCCCTACATTTTTTAGGGAAAGGTAGGAATGGAGGGAAGATGGCAGATAGAATGGGTGGGAGTAGGGGAGGGACTAGAGCTTAGTCTCCTATGCACAAAACGCTTGTCGGAATAGCCAGGTTTTGATGGCAGAGTTAAAACGCATCACTGATGATTCACTACAAATTTCGAGGGGCAAGCTATTCCAAAGGAAGAGGGTGATAAAGAAAAAAGTGTAATGCTTAGTATGTTCGTGTTTGGCCTGTCTTGGACCTGGAAGGACCATGGATGATCGTTTATGGAGTGAATCATGCGAGGAAGTGTTTATGGTATCGTGAGAGTGCTAAGATATAGAGGTGTTCCAAACTGAAAAGCCTTAAAGCCAGCAAGAGAATTTTATACTGGATCCGGAAAGGTACTGATAACCAGTGATGATTCTTCAACAAGGGTGAGGCTTGATCGGTTCTATTGGCATGACAGAAGAGGCGAATAGCAGTGATTTGGAGAGTTTGTAATTTCTTTAATTCTGTCCCTGTCTTATCCTTAAAACAATTATCAAAACATGTAAATGTAACAAACCTTTCTGGATATACACAAAAATTTAGCTTTTATTTTATACTATAACAACTGAATAGGTGAAAAAGCAAAGGGCAACCAATAACAGAGAGCTCAGTATTCCCTTTGGACAACATTTAAAAAGTGCCACATATATTGTTTTTAGTCCCATGGAAACCAATTACAAATACTAGCCAGTTGTGAATTTGAAGGCATGCTTTCTTGCTTGGAAAATACATTCTTCAGGTTTTTGAAATACAAAGTACCAAAGAGTTATTCTTGCAGCAAATAAACCAAATGTATGTATGTGCTTATTCACATTGGGGTCAATTAACAATTCTTGTGATGGTGTATCTTAGTGGTATTTGCAGAAATGACCAAATTGGCCAGTGCCAGACTGTACGATACAACATCAACATGTTTATGACTTTTTGCTTGGAAACCTGATGACTACACACTTGTTTGTACAATATTGTCAAGACAAAGTGTTTACTTTATTGAGAGAAAAGTAAATGCTGATAAAAAGAGTAATGAATTCCATTTGGTAAAAAAAAATAGTCAGGGTCAGAGACCGTAACATCCAACAACACAGATGAGAATTAAGGTATCACTTTAAAAAATCTAAAGAAAAAACTATTATTAAACAAAGAATTCAAAGTGTCCAATTGGGAAATATTCCTGCCATTATGATGAGACATCCAATGCCCTTTCCAGTATGTCCCAGGAAGAGAATTTTATGGCCATCATTACTACCCACTTTTAAAATCTTTTCTGTGCAAACATTAATGCCGTCCAGTTTCCTTTATTTCAATAACGCCTAACAAGAACATTATTCAAAGTCTAAATGCAAAAATAGATTTCATTACTCTTGATGTAGTATCTGCATACTTAGCCACCTTAATCAACTGCTTGAATCCAAGAACAAGACACTTCCAGTTCCTTTGTCAGAAGAACCATAACATTAAATTCCAATTATTATAAATTCATTGCACTTTAGGTTGGAAATAAGAAATTACAGTGACAGAAACAATTCATGTGCAGTTAGAGCATTCTTCAATTGCTGCATTTTAGTCTTTTCTGAATTAGCTTTCCATAAAATGCATTAACCATTAATGATATCATTACATTTTATATAAACATTTATTGCATTAAAAAAAAAAGAAAACTAAACGCCAGTATAGCAGAGCCAATATGATATGGCAATTCAAATTGTTTTAAAAAGTATATGTTAAATCATTTTCCAAGTGGATTCCCTCACTTTAGAGAGGAAATAATTCTTAAGATAGTTTCTAGTGCAAAGTATAAACAAGAATCTTGTTATGCATCTTGGACAGTTTGTTGGTCCTTTCAACCGTATCAAAAAATACAAATTGATTCCAGTGCAAAAACAACTTTACATCATGTCACATGTTTTTTTTTTAAACTTTGTAACAGTGGGCATTGTTCACCATCTTGGTCTTGTGTTGAAGAAGAAATACTGATGAAAGTGCATTCTAGCTTTCCCAGGGTATCAGTGTGGGGGCATGTGATGATTCACATGAGAGGAGTTTGATCCAAGAAAACCCAGTCGCTGCTTGTTCTTCCTTTGCTCTGTCATCTAAATACAGCACACAGTGAGAAAAAGTTGAGCTTTTCTGAAGTATAGTATATGACACAAACACCAATCTATTCTTAACATAACAAAAAATATTTATGGAATATCCATCAAAACATTTATAAAGTGGCATTCAACTGAGCCTGAACAGGTGATGTAAAGAATGCAATAGTCTGGGGATGCCCCACCCTGATAGAAGAAAGCACTGAGGGGTCCTTTTTCTAAAGGCTTGCCGCACATCAACCCTGAATGACCGCCAGCCCAACGCAGCCTCCGGTGGTGGTTCCACCTCAAGCGTGCGCCATTTCCGGCACAATGAAAATTTTTACTGTGGTGCTAACCTGGCGGTAATCGGGCAGCGCAGTCTGCAGCCCAGTTACTTCCGAGTTAATACAGGAGCCCTTACCGCCACCTCAATGAGTGGCCATGCAGTAAGAGTAATTTTACTGCATGGCCATTTTTTTTAGAGGCTTCGGGAAAAAACGCCCTTTTTACTTCAGCTTGGTAAAAGGACCCCTGAAGGATTTGGTACAGTGGCTCCCAAACCTGGTCCTGGAGGCACCCCAGCCAGTCCGATTTTCACAATCTCCAAAATGAATATTTATGAGAGAAATTTGCATACACTACCCCCACTGCATGCAAATGTCTCTCAGGAATATTCATTGTGGATATCCTGAAAACCTGACTATCTAGGGTACCTCCAGGACCAGTTTTCAGAACCACTGATTTAGTATATGACAGGCATTCCCTCCTACAGTTGATGAGGATGCATACATGAAAAGGAGGAAGAGAAGAATACAGAAAAATCTCCCATTCCAATTGAAATATTATTAGCGAAGCACATGCTCAAACTGATTTCATCAATTTCTTAGTCATTCAGCCACCTTGAATGTTTGGATTAGAAACTGATTGACTGAGAGTAGTGGTAAATGAAGTTCAATCTGCAGAAATATGGTCTATGAGTCAAGTGTCCCAGGAAATTCTTTGAGGATGGGTCAATATTTTTGTGAGAGATATTGGAGAGGGGTTAATTAGAAAAGTTTGTCCTTCTGCAGATGACATGAATGGATGTATTCCTGGGAGTGGGACTGGTGAAGAGATTTAAAGATTTATGAGCATACTTTTGAAAATTCAAATGTATGTACATAAATTACCCCTGAAAAGTCAGTCTGAGTAGGTGTACATTGCAGTTTCCCTGGAGCAATTTTTACAGCAGAAGTATGAGCATACATTTGCTTGGACAATTGGGCAAAGCTCTGAAGGAAACATATTTGCATACTGTACGTGTACACAGTTATAAAATTACCTTCTAAGTGATTTCCCAAGATCAAAATACACATCAGTAGAAAATAAGTGATTTGAACCTTGGCTCCTGGTTCTGAACCTGCTGCTCTAACCACTACTCCCAAGCTTTGAATTTAAGAAAGATCAATATTCTTTCCTTACTATAAAGACCATCCAGTCCATTTAGACTGTATTGTCTTTTTCTTTTGCAGTATTACTGGGTCAACTTAATCTCTGGTTTTACCTTCATTTTCTCTTAACTAGGGATCCTCTATACTTAGCTCAATCTTCCCAATAGAAAGATTTGTTAGCCTAACATTCAGAAAGTGAATGATAGAAAAAGAGACCAGTCTGCTTTATAAAAGAGGTGACCAAAAATATAAAGGGTAAAGGTTAGCATTAAAAAGTTACAAAGCATATTAGAAAATGGAGGACAGAGAATATTCTGAGAGACTAAACTCAGAACATATCAATATCTAGTAAATGCAGAGACAGCTAAAGACAAAAGAAGTACATTTCAAGATCAGGTTTGTAAAAAGTACACTGCATTCCAGGACTTGGCATATAGAAGGGTTATTTTACTTTTTGGTTAGTTGAAAACACAACCATGTTTGGCCAAAAACCTCATCAGTATACTGGGACTGAGCCAAGTTGTTTGCAAGCCAGGATTCATGGAGGTGAAGTTTTCAAAGCTATATCATGCTGTTCACTGATGTGAGGTGGATGGTCTGGAGGCTGTAGCCTGCTCTATAAATGTGGTAGGTGCTATTACAGTCCAGCAGATATCAGCTAAGATACCCAATGTGGTTTGTTCAGGTTCTAACTAGTTTGAGAAAAATCTATTTTGAGCTGGATTCGACTGTGTGTTTACTAAAGCTAAAATTATTTTTCAAAAGCAAAGTATAAAATGTTGATATGTCAACATTAAAACATCATTAAATTTCATAAGTATTCATAAGTAAATGCAAAAGGTATAAGCAGAGGACCATAAGGGAGGAAACTTGAGAGGCTAATAGATGAACACATTGGTGGTTTGTAGACTGAAATCCTTTCATGCACATGCTGTCATATTACTGCTTATGTAACTCACAATATTGACAGAGCGGGTGCACTTGCCTGTTCTTTGAGTTCAGCTAGCTGACTAGACAGTTGCTTTACAAGGCTCATGGTTGACTCCAGCTTTTCCTGTAGATTTCTGATTTCATTTTGTTCATTTTCTCCTTCACTACTAACAAGGGACATAGCCCGCATCCTAGGAAACCAGTCCAGGTTCTTCTCCTATATGGAAATAAAAGCATAGATAATTACAGTTAGACTGGCTAGTTAAAAGTTTCAGGAAGACCCAAGTTTGCATGGATTCCAATTTTGTATTCTTTTTTTTTTTTTTGGGGGGGGGGGGGATGACAGAGGTGTGGGATTCTATAACTTCCTTCTGCTCCTTTAGGATCCCATCTCAATCAGAACCTGCTAGTTTGGACTAAGGAACCAGTAATGTTTATTCATAGGTACCAGGGGAAGGTATATATATGTGTGTATGCTGAGAGAAAGGGGTAATGTTCTCATATTTCATTCCCTACCCTGACTTTTCCATTCATTGTAGCAACAGGATTTCAGCTGAGAGACTTAGAGCCCAATTTTACATAGAACGTGGAGATCAGAACTCAGACAACCAGATTGGGATGTACACAGTTCTGGCACTATTGTAGAAAAGGCTCTGCTGACACAGAAGTTTTTCTAAAATACCTGCAGGAGTGCACATGTATTGGCTGGCACGAACAGCAGGAGAAGCCATTTTAGAAATATTGACATTAATAAAATGAACGGCACAATCCTAATCCAGTGATCCATTAAACAAATAGAACAACATAAACAGACATTACTTCCCTCCCATAATGTACCACCTTGCCCTCAAATATTATCAAATATTAAACAACACGATATTTAATTTCCAGTGACAGTGAATTACTTCCAAGGGGGGAATCACCCATCCTTCCTTTACCTTTACTCCCTTCCTCAAATGCCTGCTGAAACAATGTAATTTTTAATATTTTTTCTAGGTGTCCAATAATTACCCTTTAACTTCACCTGTACCAGGAGGGCATTCTACATCCAGATGGCTCGAGTGGGTTTCTTCTACCAGGCTTTATTCTCAATCGCACCTCATTAGATGCCAGATCACCTTTGCATCACTCACACCAGCAAGGCTATCTCACAACTTTATTTATTTGTTACATTTGTATCCCCCATTTTCCCACCTAGTTGCAGGCTCAATGTGGCTTACATAGTACCGTAGAGGCGATCGCCAGTACCGGTTTGAACAAATACAGAGTGAGGTTGTGATAGAGTAAAGGTCAATGTGTGATAGACACATTGGGAATCGTAAGGAGGAAGAGTTAAATTATGTCCAGTTCTAGCTTTGGTTTCGACATGCCGCCGGGTTAAGGCATTTAAGTTGGATTGTTAGGGTATGGCTTTCTGAACAAGTTAGTTTTTAGTAGTTTCCGGAAGTTTAGGTGGTCATATGTTGTTTTCCAGGTGCTTGGTAATGCGTTCCATAGTTGTGTGCTTTGAGCATTCTCTTTTCTTGAATTGCATTATGGGAGATAGTTTCATAAAGGTTTTTTTTTTGTTCCACATGTAAAGGCCTTTTAAACACATAAAATAAGGCTTTTATAAAATTATCCTAAGGGTGACAAGAAGGTGCGCAATATTACATGACTCATGTATAGTTATATTAAAGGACAGAGTCACAATTTGTGTACATATTCTATAACATATGCATGAACACTTATGCCTGCTCCAAGTGGATTCAATCTAGTTCCAATTTCTGCTGTTTTCCCCCTAGTATTTTGAAGTTACATAGGTATTTATGTATTATCTGAAAATAAGCATTTACACAGCCTTCATAACTTCCACATCTACATTAACCTTCTTCCTATTTCAGCAAGCTCCTGTGTTGGTCTTATCCTCTCTAGCCTTAAAGCGCATTTCCTCAAACTCACTTTCTCGGATGTTTAAAATAAACCTTTTTTGGCTGACTGTGTGTCTCTGCTCACAGCGCTCTGCAGTGGTGCAGATCATCTGTATTCACATTCTCCATCTCTCAGGCCCAGGCTTGCCCATCACAGTCCCTGCTGTCCAACCATCTGTGCTTAACATGGACAAGTACAGGTGCCTTGAGCTATCTGCAACTGGGGAACATAGCATGGACCAGCAAGGGAGAAAATAGGATAATAAAATAAAAAGGGAAATGGTGTTTGACAATGTCTGTTTCAGTGGGCTCTACTTTATTTATTTTATTTATTTAATTTATTCATTTGTATTTATTAACCACCTTTATGAGGAGATTCCCCCAAGGCGGTGTACAGTAGGTACAGTTTAATGTCAAAGTTACAATTTTGTTAACAGCATAACAATAGTAAAATGAACATATAAAGACATAGAAAGAGGAAAACTTGAAAGCAGAAAATTGAGACCTAATAATCATGAAACAGGATCAAAATTATACACATTTAACAGCACTGAAACTAAATTAACAGAGATATAATACAATGTAAGTGATGGAGTATCTAATAAGCACACAATTAGAACATTCAAATAACATTGCTATGATACTAATGCTTTTTTTAATAATACATCTTATCATATAGTTGAGGGGTCAAGTGCAGATATATACATGGGGACAAGATGTGTGGTCCAGAGTCAGTTGGGATAAATAAATGGGTGGATAAACTAAAGGCAAGTTCTTTGTATAGTTAATCAAGATATAAGGAACTGGTCTAAGTTAAAGTGGGTGTAGCAAGCTAGTCGAGGTGCAGAATGGGTGTATAATCAGTCACCCTATGTATTAAAGGCTTGGGAGAAGAGCCAGGCTTTTACCTGCTTCCTGAAGTAGAGGTAGTCTCAAGTTATATGTAGCCCTTCTGGGAGTAAATTCCAGAGTGTGGAGGTTACTCCTGAGAAGGCTCACTGGCGGGTATCACATCATACAATTCCTTTGATGAGGGAACAGATAGTGATGCTCCTTGAGAAGACCATAGAAGTCACAAAGGTGTGCAAAGAGCTAACTTATTCTTTAAGTACTCTGGCTCATTTTGTCTGAGGGCCTTGAAAATCAAACACAGAGTTTTAAATTTAGCCCTGTAAGGCACTGGTAGCCAGTGTAGTTTTTGCAGGAAGGGTGCAATGTGGTCATGCCATTTGCAGCCTTCTATCAGTCATGCTGCAGCATTCTGAATCAGATGGAGCTGATACAAACTCATTTTGGTTTGACCAGTACACAGGGCATTAAAATAGCCCAGTCATGATGTTATTATGGCATGGATAACTATCGTCAGACTTGTCTTTTCAATATATGGAGAGAGATTTCATAGATGCCATAGATGATAGAGACAATTTTTAAAGGTAGTTTGAATTTGCATAATCAGAGTGAGTAATGAGTCTAGCAGTATCCCAAGATTTCTGACCTGTGACTTTAGGAGGAGTTCATACTTCCCAAAAGGTATTTTGAAGTCCGGTATTTGTCCACTTATGTTAGGTACCCAAAGAACCATCTCTGTTCCATAACCAAGTCTGAAACCAGATTGACATGGGTCTAGCCAGTTCCTTTCAACTAGCGAGGCACTGAGTTCAATGCAGACTGTCTTTTCTATAGTTTTGCTAGGAAAGGAATGTTAGAAACTGGTCAATAGTTTTTGAGCTTGTTCTGGTCGAATAAGTTCTTTTTCAGTAGGGGGAGCACCACAGCTCTTTTTAATGTCCTTCCACAAGAGAGGTGTTAACAATTTTTGTGGCCCCTTCAATGAGACCTATGTTTGCTCATTGTACCATTTTTGCTGGGCAGGGATCAAGAGGGCAGGCAGGGCCGTGCCTAGGGTCTCTGGCGCCCCCCTGCAGACTATCAATTGGCGCCCCCCCCCCCCCGTGAAAATGATCACGCCCCCCCCCCCCCATGAAAATGATCGCTCACCACTTGCCACACTGAAAGGAATTGTCAGCAATATTCTTAGAAACAAATTGGTATACATTGCAAAATAAGATAGCAGATGTAAATTCTCAAAGTGGACATATTCCAAATGCTAAAATGAAAATAAAATGATTTTTTTTCTACCTTTGTTGTCTGGTGACTTTCTTTTTTCAATCATGCTGGTCCAGTATCTGATTCTGCTGCTATCTGTCCTCTTAACTCCATTTCCAGGGCTTCCTTTCCATTTATTTCTTTACTTTTCTCCTTTCTTCTTCATTTCTTGCTCTATATCCATTTCCAGCAATTTCTCCTCTCTCCCTGGGTCCTGCCCTCCCATCCATGTCCATTCTTGTCCCTCTCTGCCCTTCCCTCCTCCATCCATAGCCAGCAATCCTCCTCTCTCCCCTCCCCTCCATTTCCAGCAATTTGTCCTCTCCCTGGGCCCCCATGTCCATCCTTGTCCCTCTCTGCCCTTCCCTCCTCCATCCATAGCCAGCAATCCTCTCTCCCCTCCCCTTCCAGCAATTTGTCCTCTCCCTGGGCCCTGCCCTCCCATCGATGCCTCTCTGCCCTCCCATCCATGCCTCTCTGCCCTTCCCTCCGCGCCCTGGGGCCTTTAAATCTTTTACTTCTGGTCGCAGCAGCGTCAGTGAAAGCGGAGCGCTGCCGACATCTCCCTTCCCTTTGCGCTCTTGGGTCCCTCAGTGTCCGCCTTCTTCTGACGTCAGAAGAAGGCGGGACACTGAGGGAACCACGAGTGCAAGGGAAGGGAGACGTCGGCAGCAGTGGCGTAGCTAGGTAGTTGACACCCGGGGCCGGTCATTTTTTTAACACCCCCCCCCCCCCAAATCCAGTACTAGGCATACCGAGAATACAAAACACGACCTATAGAGCAATTTTACCATACCATAAGCAGTCGTTTCTATGAGTCACACAAGGAAAAGGAAAGCATCTTAAGCACTACAGTGAGCACTAGAACATCAATTCACCTATTGTAAAACGAAACCAGACAGAATAGTACAGATCGTCAATCCTGCACAGTCAATGCCAACTGAAAGCCATGTCTTTTTCACAAACACAGATACACCCTAATCCACTATAGAATAAGTAATCATAAACTTTCTATTTAGACAAAAATTAAACTGAACCCCCAATGCCAGACTCTGCATACAATGCAACGCCACAGAAACAGAAAATGTCTCCTAGTACTGTGCAAAATATAAAGACAGCAGATGTAAATTTGAAAAAACTAACAAATACCAATCACCACTTTACAAATTAACAAATAGAAATAAAACAAATACAGAAAATAAAATAATACCATTTTATTGGACTAATACATTTAACTTCCAGAGGCCAAAATCTCCTTCCTCAGGTCAATACAGTATAGTGCTGTTACAGTATCCTATCCTGATCTGAGGAAGGGGGTTTTGTTCTCTGAAAGTTAAGTCAAAATGTATTAAAATTAGTCCAATAAAAAGATTACCTTATTTACATGTTCTATTTATAAACATTTATTAACACAGCTAAAATACTATATCCTAAAGCAAAATAATAAAAATATATATTTACAGTTTGTTGTCTTTGGTTTCTGCTTTCCTCATCTTCTTTTCACCGTCTTCCTTCCATCCAGCATCTGTCTTCGCTCTCTCTCTGCCATCCAGTGTCTGCCCTCTCTAATGTGCCTTCCATCACATCTGCCCTCTATTTCTGCCCCTTCCATCCACCATCTGCCCCAGTCTGCCATCTCTCTCTCCCCCTTCCATCCACCATCTGCCCTCTCTCTCTCCTTTCCCTCCAGCATTTGCCCTCTATCTCTGCCCCTTCCATCCACTGTCTGCTCTTTCACTCCCTTCTATCCACTGTCTGCCCTTTCTCTCTGCTCCTTCGATTCACCATTTGCCCTCTCTCTTTCCCCCTCCCATCCATTCAGGGTCTGCCCTCCCTCTCACTCCCCATTCCATCCAGGATCTATCCCCCCTCTCTCAATGCCCCCTCTTTTCGGCTCCCAGTTCCCACCTGCGGCTGCCCCTAGTTCCAGATCCATTGATTCTCCCATTCACCTCTGCCCCAGGCATGACCCCATTCTCCCTCCTGCTCACTTTTCAGACCCCAGTTCCAGATCCATGCCCCTTCTCCCATCTGTCTCCCACCCAGTCCCTTCTGCCCATCCAAGTCCCCCTCACCCCATCTGTCTCCCACCCAGTCCCTTCTGCCCATCTGAGTCCCCCTCACCCCATCTGTCTCCCACCCAGTCCCTTCTGCTATCCAAGTGCCCCCACCCTCACCCCATTTGTCTCCCACCCAGTCCCTTCTGCTATCCATGTGCCCCCCCACCCTCACCCCCACCCTCACCCCATCTGTCTCCCACCCAGTCCCTTCTGCCCATCGAGTCCCCCCTCACCCATCTGGCTCCCACCCAGTCCCTTCTGCTATCCAAGTGCCCCCCACCCTCACCCTGTCTCCCACCCAGTCCCTTCTGCCCATCCGAGTCCCCCTCACCTCATCTGTCTCCCACCCAGTCCCTTCTGCCCATCCGAGTCCCCCTCACCCCATCTGGCTCCCACCCAGTCCCTTCTGCTATCCAAGTGCCCCCCACCCTCACCCTGTCTCCCACCCAGTCCCTTCTGCCCATCCGAGTCCCCCTCACCTCATCTGTCTCCCACCCAGTCCCTTCTGCTATCCAAATGCCCCCCACCCTCACCCCATCTGTCTCCCACCCAGTCCCTTCTGCCCATCCGAGTCCCCCTCACCCCATCTGGCTCCCACCCAGTCCCTTCTGCTATCCAAGTGCCCCCCACCCTCACCCCATCTGTCTCCCACCCAGTCCCTTCTGCCCATCCGAGTCCCCCTCACCCCATCTGGCTCCCACCCAGTCCCTTCTGCTATCCAAGTGCCCCTCACTCTCACCCCATCTGTCTCCCACCCAGTC
Source organism: Microcaecilia unicolor (assembly GCF_901765095.1). Classification (NCBI taxonomy): domain Eukaryota; kingdom Metazoa; phylum Chordata; class Amphibia; order Gymnophiona; family Siphonopidae; genus Microcaecilia; species Microcaecilia unicolor. The sequence goes on from NC_044039.1 coordinate 95,988,289, forward strand.
CCTTCTGCCCATCCGAGTCCCCCTCACCCCATCTGTGTCCCACCCAGTCCCTTCTGCTATCCAAGTGCCCCCACCCTCACCCTATCATCTGTCTCCCACCCAGTCCCTTCTGCCCATCCGAGTCCCCCTCACCCCATCTGGCTCCCACCCAGTCCCTTCTGCTATCCAAGTGCCCCCCACCCTCACCCATCTGTCTCCCACCCAGTCCCTTCTGCCCATCCGAGTCCCCCTCACCCCATCTGGCTCCCACCCAGTCCCTTCTGCTATCCAAGTGCCCTGCACCCTCACCCCATCATATGTCTCCCACCCAGTCCCTTCTGCCCATCCGAGTCCCCCTCACCCCATCTGTCTCCCACCTAGTCCCTTCTGCTATCCAAGTGCCCCCCACCCTCACCCCATCTGTCTCCCACCCAGTCCCTTCTGCCCATCCGAGTCCCCCTCACCCCATCTGGCTCCCACCCAGTCCCTTCTGCTATCCAAGTGCCCCTCACTCTCACCCCATCTGTCTCCCACCCAGTCCCTTCTGCCCATCCGAGTCCCCCTCACCCCATCTGTCTCCCACCCAGTCCCTTCTGCTATCCAAGTGCCCCCCACCCTCACCCCATCTGTCTCCCACCCAGTCCCTTCTGCCCATCCGAGTCCCCCTCACCCCATCTGGCTCCCACCCAGTCCCTTCTGCCCATCCGAGTCCCCCTCACCCCATCTGGCTCCCACCCAGTCCCTTCTGCTATCCAAGTGCCCCCCACTCTCACCCCATCTGTCTCCCACCCAGTCCCTTCTGCCCATCCGAGTCCCCCTCACCCCATCTGTCTCCCACCAGTCCCTTCTGCTATCCGAGTCCCCCCCACCTTCACCCCATCTGTCCCCCACCCTCACCCTGCCTCGTCTTCTCCCTGCCACCCGGTCTTTAAAAATAAATTGCCGACGCGATAGGGAGCGCAGCACCTCGTGTGCAAGTAAAAGAAGCGGATCCGATCATCTCATTGGGCCTTCCTTCACTGTCCCACCCTAGAGGAAATAGGAAGTTGCGTCAGAGGAGGGTGGGACAGTGAGGGAAGGCCCAATGAGATGATCGGATCCGCTTCTTTTACTTGCACACGAGGTGCTGCGCTCGCTATTCGCGTCGGCAATTTATTTTTAAAGGGCTGGTGCGGGGGAGGGGCTGCCAGGAAGAAGAGCAGCGGGAGCGGCGGCACCCCCCTTTCTGATGACACTCGGGGCGGACCGCCCCCACCGCCCCGCCCTTGCTGGTCGGCAGCGCTTTCACTGACGCTGCTGCGACCCAGGTAAATATTTAAAGGCCTTTGCGGCGCGGGGCGAGGGTAAGCACCGCGGCGGCGCCCTCCAGAGGTGGGCGCCCCCCCTGCGGCGCTTACCTCGCTTACCGCATCGGCACGCCCTGAGGGCAGGTTGTAGTCCGTAGGCCTTTTAGGATTTTTTCCAAGAACTTCCTCTGTGACCTGGTTGAATGAGTACCAGATGGATCTGAATGGTGAGGAAAAGGGAATGTTCTCTTTGTTAGCTGGTGGGAGCTTTGATGGGACTATCTGTAGGTCTTGATGGTGACCTTTAATTTTGTTGGCAAAGCATGTGGCAAAATCATTGCTGGTTAGTAGTGACTGACGAGGCTGGTTCTGTTTTGGGGTTTGCAGTAGGCTGTTTACTGTTTTAAATAGTTGCTTGGTTGAATTTGAAGCTTGTTCTATATGTTGAGAGAAATATTGTTTTTTGCCTGTTACTAAAGCCTGGCGGTACATTGCCATGTGTTTCTTACAGTTGAGCCTATCTTTGTCTAAGTGAGATTTTTGCCACTTTCTTTCAAGTTGATGTCCTTTATGCTTAAGGACCCATAGTTCTGGGGAGAACCATGGGGAACGTTTGTCTGTAGAGCAAAGGACCTTCTTTAGACCTACTTGCCACTTCTCACATATATGCACATATAGGAGGAATTCGATAACAGGGCACCTATGTCAAAGTGGCAAAATGGAATCTATTTTATAAAGCAACATGGGAACCTATTTACCTTTATAAACCAGCTACCTAGGCTATCACCCCAAAATGCATAAATGCTCACATACAAAATTGCACCTGGTCTAAAAAAGGTGTCAATGTGTGCATATAGTTTGTAATTAATACTCATGTAATTTATACAATACACAGGTACTGCGTAACTCCACACCTGCACTGCCTAAACTATGCCCTAGGGCAGTGGTTCCCAAACCTGGTCCTGGAGGCACACCAGCCAGTCAAGTTTTCAGGATACTCACAATAAATATTCATGAGAGACATTTGCATGCTCTGCCTCCACTGTATGCAAATATATTTCATGAATATTCATTGTGAATACACTGAAAACTTGACTGGCTGGGGTGCCTCCAAAATCAGGTTTGGGAACCATTGCCCTAGGGCAGTGATGGCGAACCCAGAGAGGGCACGTGCCGTCACCTCATCCACCGGAAGTTCGTTCCCTCCTCCCTTCGAGTTCCAGGCTCTCTCCCTCTGAATTTTAAAAGTCATCTATTTTACCTCATCGGGGTTAGGGCAGCAGCATGCAGGCTCGGCTCAGTGCTTAGTTCTGTTTTCCCTTCTCTCTCTCTCAGCTCTGGTCCCGCCCTCATTTCCTATTTCCGCAAGGGTGGGGCCAGAGCTGAGAGAGAGAGAGAAGGGAAAATGGAACTAAGCACCGAGCCGAGCCTGCATGCTTTTTACCACTGCTGCCGCCCTAACCCCGACGAGGTAAGATAGATGACTTTTAAAATTTGGAGGGAGGGGGACCCTGGAACTCAAAGGGAGGGAGGGAGAGGGGACCCTGAAACTTGAAGGGAGAGGGGGCCCTGGAACTCGAAGGGAGGGGGAGGGAGGGGTGCCTGGAACTCAGGGGGAGGGGGACGGGGATGAGGGAGGAGGAGGGGGGATGAGGGAGGGGGGAATGCACCACCTGTTAAATTGCTCTGTTGGCACTTTGTGATAAATAATTAGATTTTGGGTTGCTGTTTGGGCACTCGGTCTATGAAAGGTTCGCCATCACTGCCCTAGGGAATGTCTACATGCAGCATGCATATAATTATACACCATCTTGTCAACCTGTATTTGCCATGCAATTTATAAGAGCCATTTCCACATGTAGAATGCATTTTACATGTGGAAAATGTTTTATATAATTACCCTCCAAGCATATGAGAGAGGGAGATGTATGCTTGCTTACCTAGTGTGGTACCATGAGCAAGGGCGCATCCAGAGCCCAAATAAGACAGACCACAAAGCAGTTGCAGGTAAAAGTAAATAATATTTATTGAAGGAGTTGGGCAAGAGGTCCAGTTTAATTCACAGGGAGGAAGAAGGCAAACTCAAAACAAAATCTTTGAATGTGACAATTTCCTCGGGTGGCCTGCTCCATGCAAGTCATTTCCAGAGATTTTCTTTTTACCCCAGAAATGGCATGCACTTGAGGCGGGACTACCGCCGCCAGCCTAAGGTGGTAGACCCAGAAGAGCAAACAGTAAGCACCTGTTGGGCTTACCGCCGCTTTGTAAAAGGGCCCCTCAATGAAAGGTATCACAACCTCAGTGGCATTCCTAGGTCGGCTGCCACCCGGGGCGGATCGCCGCTGCACCCCCCCCCCCAGATGCAGTGGCATCTGTCCCCCCAGGGTGCAGAACGACACCCCCAGCGCATCACGCCCCCCCCCCCCCCCGGGGCATTCTTGGCTGCTGGAGGGTGCAGAGAGCAGCTGTGCACCTGTTGGCTCCACTGGCTCCCTGCTCCCTCTGCCCCGGAACAGGAAGTAACCTGTTCCGGGGCAGAGGGAGCAAAGAACCAGCGGAGCTGACAGGTGCGCGGCTGCTCTCTGCACCCTCCAGCAGCGTACACCTGGGGCGGATCGCCCCCACCACCCCGCCTTTCCTACGCCACTGCACAACCTACAACAATTCCAGGACAAAAATGGCTGTGACAGCACTAGGCTACTCTACCTGAGTGATGCTGAAAACTATAGTTGCCATTGGTGGGACCATCTGATGTGTAATCATAAGCTTGTATTAGTTTTTATCTGTGTTTCTTGTAGTAATGGAACTAAGTAATGTTTTTGCAAAAGGGGATCTATTCTGAACAGATGGGCTGTAACTTAACCAGGACGGGACCCAGCTGCTGTTGTATAACCAGCCATAGTTCTGATATATTTCATTCTACTTGCATTCAAAAAGTAAGGAAATATAACAACAATAACATAAAATCTTCAACAATGATCTTAAACAAATAGATGATGTGAGTGAAAATGTTAAAGTTAATTAGGAAGAAATTGTTAATTACTTATTTCTTGGAAAAGCACAAAAGAAATAAACATAGCATTTCCTAAGAAATTAGCCTGTCAGAGGAAAAGCAAAGATCTTATTTAGCACAATGGCATGGATGCAATTTAACATAATTGCTGTTGTAACTAATTACTCATGATATAGCAAGGGTCACATCAGTATTTAAAAATAATTACACAAAGGAGGCACAGCTTGCAGATGGCTTCATTCCACAAGCAAGCCAAGGAAAGAAAACTAAATAATCAAAACCTGAACTTCACCATGATAAAAACGAGAAGGCAGATAAACAAGCTTTGTTGAATGGCGAAGACTTGGCTCTATAATTTATATGGCCATATTGTAAAGTAACACCAGAGGAAGAGCCACAAACCAAAATAAAGGGACATGGAATGAAATAACCATAATGATGAAATCTAGAAAAAAGCAGAACTTAAACTAAACATATAGGGCCTGATATTCAGTATTTATAGAATATAGATATAGAAAACTGAAGGCAGATAAAGGCTATCCAGCTTATAATCGAAAGTGCTCGCCGGCTATCTTCCAACACAGATCGGGAGATGGCCGGTGATTTCTTAAAAGCGGCGAAATCGGTATAATCGACAGCGGCATTTTAGATAGCATCGCCGCTTTCCCGTTGCTTCGCCGGCGAAAGTTCAAGGGGGCGTGTCGATAGATTAGCGAAGGTGGGACATGGGCGGGCATGGGCGTGGCTACCAGATGGCCGGCTTTCGCCGATAATGAAAAAAAAAAAAAGCGGCGTTAAGCAGTATTTCGCCGGGTTTACTTGGTCCTTTTATTTTCACGACCAAGCCTCAAAAAGGTGCCCCAACTGACCAGATGACCACTGGAGGGAATGGGGGATGACCTTCCCATACTCCCCCAGTGGTCACCAACCCCCTTCCATACTAAAAAAATAAAACTAAAAACCTTTTTTTGCCAGCCTGTATGCCAGCCTCAAATGCCGTACCTACCTCCATGACAGCAGAATGTGTGCTATCCTCCGACAGCCTTTCCCTGGTTGCGATGTGGCTCTCGGGTGAGTGTGACACCTTTTCTGTTAGGTGCCCTGCAGAGTCACATTAGCAATGCATTGTGGTGGATGTAGGGTACTGGGCTCTACTCCCATGGTGCTTTTCCCCCCTGCTAACTGGGTCAGAGTGTGCCCTGTTTTGTTTCCTGTTGTAGTCCATGCAGTAGTGGCCATTTTTGTAAGCCAGTTTTAGTTCCCTTTCCTGTGTTACCCACGTTAGAGAACGTAGTTCTTACCTTGAATGGTGCTGTAAGAGGGCATTGTACACCATTGTGCCAGCTCTGACCTACTGCTAATCTTAGTACCAGGGGACTCTGATCTGCAGTTAACTGTGAGTAAATGTGGTTATTTCAAGAAAGGACTTTTTCAGAGAGATTACTCTTCAGGTGTGAACTGGTGTGCCAAAGTTATACAGCAGCAATAAGTCCTAGAGGCTGTATGCAGGTCCGTGGAGCAATTTTAGTGGGTGCAGTACATTTGTGGGTAGTGGGTTTGGGGGGGGGGGGTTGGGGGGGCTCAGCTCCCAAAGTAAGGGAGCTATGCACATGGGAGCTTTTCTGAAGTCCAGTGCAGTGACCCCTAGGGTGGCTGGTTGGTGTCCTGGCATGTCAGGGGGGCCAGTGCACTAAAAATGCTGGCTCCTCCCACGGCCAAATGCCTTGAATTTGGCCGGGGTTTGAGATGGTTGACATAACTTTCCATTATCGCTGAAAAACAAACCCGGCCATCTCAAACCCGGCGAACTCCAAGGCATTTGGCTGGGCTAAACCGTATTATCGAAAAAAAAGATGGCCGGCCATCTTTTTCGATAATACGGTTCCAGCCAGCTGTAGCGCCGCCACCAGCATAGATCACCGGCAACGTTCGATTATGCCCCTCTATATGGCCTATCTAGTCTGCTCATTCATGCCATCTACTATCCCTTCCTCTCTTAGAGATCCTGTGTACTTGTCCCATGCTTGCTTGAATTCAGCCGGGAGGCTGTTCCACAAATTCACCACCCTTTCCATGAAGAAGTATTTCCTCAGGTTGTTCCTTAATATGTCCCCTTTTACTTTCATCCTATGTCCGCTCACTGCTAAGCTTCCTTTTAACTGAAATTACATGAGACAGCTGAATGGGCTAATAAAACAAGAAGTTGATAAAAGTACTGAATATAAAAAGGGATGACAATGTTCGCTAAAGCCAGAGTTAAACACTTGGGAGGCAATTCTAAAATGGTTACATGTGGAAAGCTAAGACAATTTACACGTATAACTACTACTCTATATATACACACAAAAAAAATCCACGCAGAGCGCTATTCATAGAATAGCATGTAGCACTGGGATCCAACTGAAACCTGGTGTAAATCCTGGTGTTTAAGCTAGGTACTACTTATACACATATGCCAGCGACACATCCAGATTTCAAGGAAGAGTGCTTTTAAAATGTATTTCTTTATAGAATTTTAAATTTTACACAAAGAGAACTTAGTACAGCCATTTGCCAAAATATGCAACATAAGGAATGAATAAAAAAAGAAGAACCCCCCCCCCCATACAAATTCAGGCTATGTAGACCACAATATGGGGGGGGAGGGGAGTAACCTCCACAAACATGGGAAGCTGTAATAAAGGAAAAATAGTTTCAAAAAATGTAGCAAAGCACTAAATAAACCAAATACGTAGCTAATGAACTTTTATACCATTACGTCGAAGCTGTCCCATCCCCCCCCCCAAAAAAACAAAAAAAGGAATTGAGAAGGTTTAAAAAAAATGATGTTACATGATTTAAATAGACTATATATTTATATAGAAAACTTAATTCAAACTTTGCTCCCAATGAAAGAAGCTCCTGCCTCAGAAGCAGAAATTATTTCCTCTTCTCTTGCATCCAACGAGATACATCTGGAACTATCTGTACTCTGTCACCCAAGAAATTTACTTCAGAAGATCTAAAATAAAGTCTCAATAATGCTTATCTTGAAGAAATACAAAAGAAACTAATAAGGTAGCTCTATGGGATATTTCTTATTAAGATCTTTCCAAAATTGCTGTCACACTTAATCTGTCTGAGGAAAGTTCTCCCACAAGCGGGTCCTCCCATTCAATGGTTTCCTTAGAAGAAACTGGAAGGACATATAATTCTTGTAGAGTAGAAAGACCCATTGCTGGATACTGAATTTAGGAATTTATAAAAGGTTTCTTGAGGTGAACTAAATTTGTCAATAGGAAAGTTCAAGAGTCTCAGATTCAGGGATTTTGCACTATTTTCTAAGTTTTCAGTCTTAGAAATCAATATATATTTATCTTCAGCTTAAGTCCCCTGAACTAACCTAAGCGACAGGCCCCTCCAAATCAGAAGCTTTCATTTCTTGAGTAGATGGTCGACTATGCAAATCCTTAATCATGGCAGAATTACCCAAGGTAGCAGAAACAAATGTAGTATAGACCTTATAGAGGGCTTTGACTGCAGTCCAAATGGATTCTAAAGTGATCTCTGACAGAATCCTTAAGAGCTGAATTAAGCTGGTATCCCAGCACTAGCCCTTCTCCAGATGAACCTGATGCCTCCATTTTTTGCTTACTAATGTGAGTGACATGGCTTGCTGAAACAGAAGCCAAACCCGAAAGCAGAGATCCCAATACTGGGGAAGATGCTCCTGATGGTATTCCATTCTTAGGGCCCGGAGAAACTGCTTTTCCACCGATAGCCATGAGCTCCTGTTTTCTCAAGCTTCGGCCTGAGCCATCACAGCTTCCACCATGTAATGAGAACCAGAAGGCAGGGCTGCTGAGAGACTGAGCCAGGCACAGGGCATGGCTGCCGCCACTGCCTTCCTGGCCGCCCGCCAGAACTGAAAATACCTTGGCTGGCGGGGATCCCGAGGCCCCGCCAGCAGAAGAGGTCTTCCTCCAGTGCTGCTCTTTCCTCTGCCGCGTTGCCTGCCCCTGCAGCTGCTTTTTCTCTCAAGTCGAGCATGCTCAGTTTCAAAACTGCACATGTGCGGCCTGAGGGGAAAAGCAGCCACTTGGCAGGCAATGTGACAGAATGAAGAGTAGCTGGAGGAAGATCTCTTCTGCTGGCAGGGCCTGGGGGGTATCCCCGCCAGCCAAACTAGAGGTCCTGCTGTGTCTGCTCCTCTGGGTCTTCCCCAGCCAACCAAGGGGGGCCCGGCACCGGAGTTTTCTCTCTCCTGCTCCTGTTGGGAAGCAATTACCCGAGCCTCATCAGAAGCAGGAGAGAGAGACCCCAGTGCCGGGCCCCCCTTAGAAGCTCAGGTCCAGGGAATTTTGCCCCCCCCCCGCCCCCTCTTGGCGGCCCTGCCAGAAGGGAGCCAAGACTCCGTGAGCTGAGCAAAAATTCCAGGTTGGGGCTGGTTGGTGTTGGTCTCCTGAAGGATATTATGGGCACCTACCTAAGTGCTGGTACCAGAATGACAGAAAATAGGAAAGCACAAGTGTCCTACATCTACTATGTTACTATGTTACTCTGGTGCCATCTTTGCCACAAGAAAGAGTGTTATGGCCATGGTTTCAATGGACCTTTGATGTACACATGTATTTTAAATTTACCTGAGAATATTTTTATTTCAGCAATTACATCTGCCTGAAGTCACGCATAAATGTCAGCTCACTTCTTGTTTGGACCTAAGCTTTGAAAATTGTGCATACCTCTCTCTGGGTTAAAAACCACCTCAAAATGTTTAAAACATGCAAATCATGCAGCTCAACCGCTTAACTAGCCCCCCATGGACATGCATGCAGTCTTAAATCCACCCATTACACATCTATGTAGTACAATCATTGCTTAGACATGTAAATGGTGCTCTTACATGTAGAAAGTCCTCAGTGATGCAGCTTTTTTTTTTTTTTTTTGTAAAATGGCTTCTTCTGTGCATTATAACAAATACATGTATTTTTAATGTGGCCTTTTAAGTATTTAAGATAAAGCTCTATGTTCAGTGAGCCAGTACAAAATAGATTGCCTATATTTAATATCTTGATTTGGACATCTATCTTCTGATCTAGACACCCTACGCAAATTTAGGCTGATGGTTTAGTATGTGTGATTCCCCTTTCCACCATTGTTTAAGCAAGTGACTATATTTTTTAGTTGAAATTTAAGATCATAACACACTTTCAAATACAACCAGAGAACTATGCAATTCAATTTGTACAGATTTATTCATAGTGGAAATATAGTGAGCTCAATATCCACCAAGACTTACCTGGATTTTCAGCAGTACTTACCTGGATAATGCTACTGAAAATATGGTCAGACCACCTAGTTACTATCCAGGCAGTGCTGTGGTAGTTTGGAGGTGGAGTCTGGGCAGAGCTTGGAGATAGCTGGATAGCAGTAATATTCAGTCCAATAGCTGGGTAACTACCTGGATAATGTTACCATAGGAAAAAGACTATCCTGACTATCTGGGTGGTTATCCAAGTACCGGTCTGAATATTATGAAATCTGGATAAGTGCCAGTGCTTGCATCACAACTGAATATTTAGCACCAGTATCAGAGTACTGAATATCTGGGCATAAAAAGCTCACGAAGGCCAGCTTTAACAAAATAAATCAAAACAACAAGAAAAAAAACACTGGTTGCCGCAGGCTGAATATTGGCCCGAATGTTTCCTATAAGCATATCAAAGAAAATGAAAAGAATAAAAAACACTTACTGCAATCATTTGAGCCACATAACTTTCAGGTCCAGTGTATTCAGTTGGGTCTTTAACTTTGACCAGAACTATAAAATACAAGTAGTGCCACATGTTGTGTTCACACTTGATGTGTTCCTCAAAAGAAACTGTTTTATTATCAAACTTGTCCCTTTCAAGACCTGTAAGAGAAGAGAGTCATCACTTTCATAGTAGTTTGCAAAAAAGTAAAACATGCAGTATTATGAAATGGTTATTGAAGAGAGTGTAACAGCAAGGGCAATGCACATATATGGCAGTCAAAGCAAAGATCATAAATTTGAGTTGAATTGTTAGGAGCAGTACAGTGTAACTGCGAAACAACAGTCTTCACTCATGCTCTATCAATATATCAGTTGTTTGGAATGAGGACAGAGATGACTCGGTTCAGATTATAATTGGCCAGAATTAAAGAGGTTTCTGTCCATAACTACCAAGTCTGCTCCAACTTCTACAAAAAAAAAAACCTCAAAAACAAAGAGTAGATGGAAAATGGTAAGGGCTGTGACATCATAAACATATTTAGAAATGATATCACTAATCAACTCCTGTATGGAACTGGCAATAACTTAAAAGTCCTACAGAGAAGTGTGATGTGGAGACAAAGCAGAAGGTGGAGGCCCATCTAAAAGGAAGGAGGCAATTTTACAATGGGGCGCTTACCTTTACACGAGCTATGCATGTAAATATTCTGAATTGTGATGCTGACACCACCGCGTGCACATATATGCCAATATTCCCCCTAAGTGCTACTCTGTAAGCGAAAGCCTAAGTGGCATAACACCTAAATGCAAGAGAGACGTACATGGGCGGACCAAGGACAAGGCTGCCACTTACTCACACAACTTATGGAATACTGTAATTTATGTGCACTCGCACTTACACAAGGTCTATGGATGGAATAACTGTGGGTGCCAAGATTTTAGGTGCCCTGATACTGGGTTACACAGTATTCTTTAACAGAATCTGGGCAACCCGATGCAGCATCGAGGTGCCTTAAAGGAGGCTCCCACTTATCTTTATGTAGTCTAAGAGGATACCAGAAATGTAGCAAACTCCTCCTTATGGAGGACTTTGCTATCAGAAGAATCGATTTGGGGTCAGGATTGGAGGGAAACAAGAATCTAAAATGCCTACTGTGAATCTTTCCTAGCTTAGATATCAATACCAATACCAATATAGCACTTACAGCTCATATATACCTTTATAAGTTCAATGCAGGTAACAAATTTAAGAACATGTGGAAGAGCATTTTTGATATGACATCTAAGTCCAACTTTGGACGTTTTGCATAAAACGTCCAAAATCTGAAAAGGAAAGAAGGTCATTTTCAAAAAAGAAAAACATCTATCTTTTTTTTTCTCAAAAATACTGTTTTGAACAAGGTTTTGTACGTTGGATGTTTTGTTTTATGGTCCATTTCTGAAAAAAACCCCCAAATAAGTGCAAAACATAGAGATTCATGCCATTAGGATGTAGAAGGAGCCAACATTTTTAGTAGACTGGTCCCCCAGATATCCCAGGAGAACAATGGGGCACCCTAGAGGGCACTTCTATGCACTTCATGAAAATGCTCTCAGGTGCACATCTCACCTTTGCTCCCTTATCTTGTCCCCTGAGTCCTCCAAAACCCACCCAAAACACACTTTCCCCCACTACAATAGCCCTTATGGGTGAAGGGGGCATCTATATATGGGTACAGCAGGGTTTTGGTGACTTTGGGAGGGGTCACAGTTTCCACCACAAGTGTGACTGATAGACCTGGGTCCCCCACTCCATAGTGCACTGCACTGACAACTACACTACTCTAGGGACCTGCATGCTGCAGATTTTTAACATCTGAGGCTGTCAGAGACTGGTAAGACATATTTTTATTCACATTTTGGGGGGAGTGAAGGGGGTCAGTGACCACTGGGTGGGGTATTGGGGGGATCACCCCTGATTCCCCCCAGTGGTTACTCGGTCAATTAGGGCACCTTTCTGTGCCTTATTTGCACTGAAAACAGGTGTAGACCAAAATGTCTTAGTTTTAGTCCTGGACGTTTTTGCTTTGTTCCATTATGACTGTAAAATATCCAAGCATTGGGCATGCTCTAATCCCCCCCTTGAAACGCCACAACCCCCCCCCCCCCCCCCTTGTAATTTGGACACATTGCAGATGGATTGCATAGATAAACATCTGCAAAATAGGTTTTGAAAATACTGATTTTGACATTTTGAGAAGAAAAACATCCAAATGGTGCTTTATGACACTTTTTGGATGTTTTTCTCTTTCGAAAATGAGCCCCCTAGTCATGAGTAGGGAAGATACAATATACAAAAGTTAACTATTATTTAGCATAGAAAGTACAGTGTTCACAATACAATCATAAACTGATGTGGAAGATCTCATTGCAATAAATACTTATGAAACAATCAAGTTTTAAGATGCTTCCGAAATTGCAAGTAGTTTACGGCTAGTATAACATCATTTAATAATTCATTCCACATTTTTAGAGCAATAAAAGAAAAGGTAACCAAAAAAATGTGATTATGTTTAATCCCCTTTCCAGCCGGAAAATATAACAACACCGGCTTCTCAGCTTTAAACAAAAGGACCCAGGTTCAAATTCCATTTCAGCTCTTTTTCTTCTAAATTTATTTTTTTTTGTGAGCCCTCCAGAAACAGAAAATGATCTATTGTACTTAAATATATAAGCCAGCTGTAAGCCTAAAGCCAAAAGGCTATAGAAGGGAATGGTATAGTATAGGAGGTGAAGTACTTCTGTGAACAAAAGAAGAGCGGGGGGGGGGGGGGGGGGTGATCATATCTGATGATCTTAAAGTGGCCAAACAGGTTGAAAAGGCGAAGGATGCTCGGGTACATAGGGAGAGGAATGACCAGCAGGAAGAAAAGAGGTGATAGTGCCCTTGCATAAGTCTCTGGCTACTTAGAATACTGGTGCAATTCTGGAGACTGCACCTACGAAAAGAAATAAGCAGGATGGAGTCTGTCCAGAGGGTGGCTTTAAAATTGGTCAGTGGTCTCGGTCATAAAGCTTATGGGGACAGACCTTAATATGTATACTTTGGAAGAAAGGCGGGAGAGAGGGGATATGATAGAGATTTTTAAATACCTCCATGGCATTAATGTACAAGAGGTGAGCCTCTTTCAAATGAAAGAAAACTCTGGAATGAGAGGGCAATGGATGAAGTTAACAAGTTAAAGCCTCAGGGGTAATCTATGGACTTTTTCATGGAAAGGGTGGTGGACACGTGGAATAACCTCCTGCTGGACGTGGTGGAGACAAGGTGGATAGGTGTGGGACAGCATGTGGGACCTCTTAGGGAAAGGAGAAGATAGTGGTTGCTGAGGATGGGCCCTTTGGCCCTTATCTGCTGTCATGTTTCTATGTTTCTAAGCTGTCTCCGCTTACACTGCCACTCTCTCCTCTGCTCTGGACACCCTCGCACCATCCACCTCCCGTCCCACAAAGCGTACTAATCCCCAGCCTTGGCTGACCCCTTGCATCCGTTACCTTCGCTCCTGCGCCCGATCTGCTGAACGCCTCTGGAGGAAATCTCGCACCCATTCAGACTTCCTTCACTACAAATTCATGCTATCCTCCTTCCAGTCCTCCCTAATCCTTGCCAAACAGGACTATTACACCCAATTGACCAATTCTCTCAGCTCCAACCCCCGTCGTCTCTTCGCCATCCTTAACTCCCTCCTCAAAGTGCCCTCCGCTCCCACCCCCCCTCGCTCTCTCCTCAATCACTGGCTGATTACTTCCGCGACAAGGTGCAAAAGATCAACCTTGAGTTCACTACCAAGCCATCTCCTCCTCTTCACCCTTCAACCCTCTCCCTCAACCAACCAACACAGGCCTTTTTCTCCTCCTTTCCTGTCATCACCGAGGAGGAAACCTCCCGCCTTCTTTCCTCCTCGAAATGCACCACCTGCTCTTCTGATCCCATCCCCACCAACTTACTTAACATCATCTCTCATACTGTCACCCCCTCCATCTGTCATATCCTCAACCTCTCTCTCTCCACTGCAACTGTCCCTGACACCTTCAAGTACGCAGTAGTCACACCTCTCCTCAAAAAACCATCACTTGACCCTACCTGTCCCTCCAATTACCGCCCCATCTCCCTCCTACCCTTCCTCTCCAAAATACTTGAGCGTGCCGTTCACAGCCGCTGCCTTGATTTTCTCTCCTCTCATGCCATCCTCGATCCACTTCAATCCGGTTTTCACCCTCTACACTCGACAGAAACAGCACTCTCTAAAGTCTGTAATGACCTGTTCCTTGCCAAATCCAGAGGCCACTACTCCATCCTCATCCTCCTCGATCTATCCGCCGCTTTTGACACTGTCAATCATGACTTACTTCTTGCCACACTGTCCTCATTTGGGTTCCAAGGCTCTGTCCTCTCCTGGTTCTCCTCCTATCTCTCCCACCGCACCGTCAGAGTTCATTCTCATGGATCTTCCTCCACCCCATCCCCCTATCTGTTGGTGTTCCCCAGGGATCTGTCCTTGGACCCCTTCTCTTCTCAATCTACACCTCTTCCCTATGCTCCCTGATCTCATCTCATGGTTTCCAGTATCATCTCTATGCTGATGACACCCAGCTGTATCTCTCCACACCAGACATCACCGCGGAGACCCAGGCAAAGGTATCATCCTGCTTATACGACATTGCTGCCTGGATGTCCAACCGCCACCTGAAACTGAACATGTCCAAGACCGAGCTCATCGTCTTTCCACCAAAACCCACTTCTCCTCTTCCTCCACTTTCTATCTCAGTTGATAACACCCTCATCCTCCCCGTCTCATCTGCCCGCAACCTCGGAGTCATCTTTGACTCCTCCCTCTCCTTCTCTGCGCATATCCAGCAGATCGCCAAGACCTGTCGCTTCTTCCTCTTTAACATCAGCAAAATTTGCCCTTTCCTCTCTGAACACACCACCCGAACTCTCGTCCACGCTCTCATTACCTCTCGCCTTGACTATTGCAACTTACCCTCACCGGCCTCCCACTTAGCCATCTATCCCCCCTTCAATCTGTTCAGAACTCTGCTGCACGTCTTATATTCCGCCAGAACCGATATACTCATATCATCCCTCTCCTCAGGTCACTTCACTGGCTTCCAATCAGATACCGCATTCAATTCAAGCTTCTCCTTCTTACCTACAAATGCACTCAGTCTGCTGCCCCTCACTACCTTTCTACCCTCATCTCCCCTTACGTTCCCACCCGAAACCTCCGTTCACAGGACAAATCCCTCCTCTCAGTACCATTCTCCACCACCGCCAACTCCAGGCTCCGCTCATTCTGCCTCGCCTCACCCTATGCTTGGAACAACCTTCCTGAGCCCGTTCACTAAGCCCCCTCCCTGCCCATCTTCAAGATTTTGCTTAAAGCCCACCTCTTCAATGCTGCGTTCGGCACCTAACTCTTACCGTTCAGTAAATCCAGACTGCCCCTACTGGACTGACCGTTCACTTGTCTTTTAGATTGTAAGCTCTTTGAGCAGGGACTGTCCCTCTATGTTAAATTGTACAGTGCTGCGTAACCCTAGTAGCGCTTTAGAAATGTTAAGTAGTAGTAGTAGTAGTTTCTAGAAGTGGTGTACATTCAGGTATAGTAAGTATGTTGCTGTTCTTGGAGGGCTCAAAATTTAATAAAAGAGTTAAAGTACAATTTGAACCTGAATACACTGCACTAACCACTAGGCAGCGCCTCTGCTCTGCATGGATGTCTGTGTGGCCATTTTCAAAGAATGATGCCATATGTCCATTTTCCTTACTTTCTCCCATTCATAATTTGAATGTTTATAAATTGATGTTTATGCTGGATGTTTCCAGAGTATGGACATCTACCTCACATATTTTTGAACAGGAAATCTTGATGTATTTCTTGATTGAAAATACATGAGAGTCTGTTTGGGACGTTCTGGCTTGGGCATCCCTATTCTGACCTGGACGTTCTTTTGAAAATGCCCCTATATGAACATAATGCTTATGGTCTAGGTCACTGTTCACCACCCCTCTACTAGAGGTATGATGTCAGGCATGGGCTGGCCTCAAATCAGTGCCCCTTAGGTTGGATGGCACTGGTCTTCCAGGAAGACCTATTCTACCTCCTGGGGATTTGGCTCCAACTAGGCCATTCCTAGCTGTGTATTGTATTTCTGGCAATCTTATTTCTGTGTCTTGACTTGCCCTGCAGGGGCAGCCCAGGACAGGATGGGGGATTTCTGCCCATCTCTGGGCTTGCTCTCTGTTGATTCATTGTTCTTGTCTACTCATCTTCTTCTTCAGGCTCTGAATTTGTTTCCTATTACTATGGCTTGCTTCCTGATGCCTTAAGATTTCAGCATCTTTGTCAAGTGCCTTGGTTCCTGTAATCCTTGTTTGACATTTTGTGTTGGATATGCAGTCCTTGGAAGCACAGTGACATTAAAACTTACCTTGGGCAATTCTAGTTCTTGTCTTGTATTCAACACTCAGGAGCCTGTCTAATAACTGCCTATGCACTTGCTGTAGCTACTGTAAGTGTTTATTTTTTTTGGGTTACATTTGTACCCCGCGCTTTCCCACTCATGGCAGGCTCAATGCAGCTTACATGGGGCAATGGAGGGTTAAGTGACTTGCCCAGAGTCACAAGGAGCTGCCTGTGCCTGAAGTGGGAATCAAACTCAGTTCCTCAGGATCAAAGTCCACCACCCTAACCACTAGGCCAAGCATTATTTTCTGACTAGTCAGGGACATTTTTAACTAAGTTAGTGCCTGGTTAGAGCTACTTTTTTTTCTGTTTGTGAAGAGGCAATCCCAGCCTCTAGTTTTTCTGCTATAGCAGAGTGCTACACTCGGTGCTTACTCTTTTTTGTGAACCCTGCATCTAAACTGAACTTTGGATTTTGCTTGTGAATTTTTATTTTTCTGCTTCCAGCCATGGATTTCATGACTTCTGAGCCCCTTCCAGGAGCATTTATTTATACTCAGAGAAAACTGAGAATGGTTTTAAACAATGCTTTATCTGTTTCCAGCAAAAGCCAGATGTGTACTCTGCTGAAGAGATCAGAGTGGGCTTTATCTGGGGGAGCTGCTTTACCAAAGGTCTTCTGATCATGAAAAGTGATAACCCCCTCCAACAGAGCCTCAACTAATTTTTTACCACTTTGAGTCTTTTGATGCAATCTTGCCAGACACTCCAGCTCCTGTTCAGCCTTGCCTCAGTTTCCAGCCCTGCCTCAGACCTTACAGAAGTTTTATCTGGGCCAGATTCTACAAGAAGTCTGCATGTCCTGGCTCCTGCAAAAGGCTTATCTGGGTTGGTTTCTATGAGGAATCTGTCTGCTCTGGCTACTGTAGCAGACATGTCTATCATAACTTCTGAAAAAAATCTTAGCTATGACAGTTTTGTTCTTATTCCAGTCATTCAAGTTATTCTCAAAACTCCAGATCCTGTCCTGTCCAGAGTCCAGTTAGTGTTTGTGATCTAGAGACCCCAGATCCTGCTCCAGCCAAAAGTCTAGTTCATGTTTGTCCACCAGAGAGCCCAAATCCCATGACCAAGACACCAGCCTGTGCCATGTTTCTCAGCTGGGGGTCCTTTTACAAAGGCGCGCTAAAAAATGGCTTGCGGTAGTGTAAATGCGGGTTTTGGGTGCATGCCGATCCATTTTTTAGCGTGCCTGTAAAAAAGGCCTTTTAAAAATTTTTGCTGAAAATGGACGTGTGGCAAAATGAAAATTGCCGCACGTCCATTTTGGGTCTGAGACCTTACCACCAGCCATTGACCTAGCGGTAAAGACTCATGCGGTAAAGACTCATGCGGTAACTGGGTGGTAATGACTAACGCATGCCAGATGCCACTTGGCACACGTCAGAAAATAAAAAAATATTTTTCAGACGCGCATAGTGGACGTGCGCCAAAAATGAAATTACCGCAAGCGGTAACTCCATTTTGGCACGCGTTGGCTCTTACGAAGCTTAGTAAAAGGACCCCCAGAATTCTTGTTTCTGTTCTAGAGATTCTTGTTCTAGACAAGATTCCTGCTTTTTATGCCCCCTGGTGGTCAATCTGGAATCACAGTGTTTTCTTGGAGCATCTGGAAGCCACTGGAAAGGGGGGTGGGGGAGGGTATTTTCAGGTTTGGGATGACCTTGAACCACTGCCCCTTGGGTTGACGTCCAGCAGTCTTCCTGGAGGATCTATTCTGCCTCCTGGCAATCTGGCTCTAGCCAGTCCTTTGCTAGCTATGTCTTGTTTCTGGTAATCCCCTAAGGGTATTGGATGCATTTCTGGGTAATTCTAGTTCTTGCCTTGCTCTTGTCTACAATTCAAGTGAGCCTTTGCTGCCAGTGTTTTCTACCTCAGCTGTTGGGATCCCTGTGACACAGTGGTAAGACCTCAAGTATTGTGTCCAATTCTGGAGGCTAAACCTCCAAAAAGATACAGAAAAAGTACAATTAAAACCATTCTCAATTATCATAATGGTGCAGAGTCTGATCCCTAAATGTGGGAACCAGTGGCAGCTCCCATCAACCCTAAATACGGCTCCCATATGAATTAACATGTGTGGAGGGGCATTTTCAATATAACATTTAAGTCTGACTTTGGACGGTTTGCACAAAACATTCAAAATCTGAATAGGAAGAAGGTCATTTTGTTTTAAACAAGGTTTTGTGCTTTGGACGTTTTGTTTTTTGGTTCATTTTTGGAAAAAGGCCTAAGTGCAAAATGTAGAGATTCATGCCATTAGGATGTAGGAGGCGCCAGCATTTTTAGTAGCCTAGTCCCCCAGACATCCCAGGAGAACAATGGGGCACTAGAAGGCAATTCTGTGCACTTCATGAAAATGTTCCCAGGTGCACATCTCATCTTTGCTCCTTTATCTTGTCCCCTGAGCCCTCCAAAACCCACCCCAAACACACTGTCCCTCACTACAATAGCCCTTATGGGTGAAGGGGGCACCTATATGTGGGTACAGTAGGGTTTTAGTGACTTTGGGAGGGGTCACAGTTTCTACCACAAGTGTGACAGGTAGAGGGAGATAGGGGCCTGGGTCCCCCACTGTGCACTGCACTGATCACTACACTTTTCCAGGGACCTGCATGCTGCTCTAATAGGCCTGATTTTAACATCTGAGGCTGTCATAGAGGCTGGTAAGTCATATTTTTATTCACAGTTTTGAGGAGTGGGGGGGGGGGGGGGTCAGTGACCACTGGGAGGGGTAATGAGGGGTCATCCCTGATTCCCTCCAGTGGTCATCTGCTCATTTAGGGCACCTTTTTGTGCCTTATTTGTTCTAAAAACAGGTCTAGCTCAAAACGTCTTAGTTTTAGTCCTGGATGGTTTTGTTTTGTTCCATTGTGGCTGAAAAATGTCAAAGTCTTAGGAATGTCCAAATCCTGCCCTTAACACACCTCCTTAAGATTTGGACGCACTGCAGAAGAACAGCATAGAAAAACATCTGAAAAATAGGTTTCAAAAATACTGATTTGGACGTTTTTGTGAGGAAAACGTCCAAATGCTGCTTTATGACATTTTTAGGACTTTTTTCTCTTTTGAAAATGAGCCCCTAAGTCAACTGGCATGCATTAAAAAGTTTTAACACATGCTAAAACATTTTTTAAATAAAATGAATGTGTGAAATGAACCAGCAAGAACATCCAAAAACTAGTGAGAAAGACTGAATGAAATGAACCAAAAATGTTTGCCCTTTGCAAATGCCTATTAACTTGTGTTGGAAAATCTGCTGGGGTTGAAGTATAGACATCAGTGGCGTAGAAGGGGGGGGGCGGTGGGTCTGCCCCGGGTGCACGCCACTGGGGGGGTGTTGTCTCCGCTGGTTCCCTGCTCTCTCTGCCCCGGAACAGGTTACTTCCTGTTCCAGGGCAGAGAGAGCAGGGAACCAGCAGAGCCGACGCAGCTCTCAGCGATGTGCACTCGGGGCGGAGCGGCCCTCCCACCCATCCCCTTTCCTACGCCAGTGGTAAGAATGCGCTCGGGGGGGGGGGTGCGCTGTGCTGCACCGGGGGGGGGGGGGGGGGCGGCAGCGGCGACCCGCCCTGGGTGTCAGCCGCCCTCGCTATGGCACTGATAGACATACATTGCCATTCAAGAATCCTTCTGAAAATATACCTGATAATAATCAGGCTAAAAGAAAAAAAAAACAACCTAGGTATTTTGCAGCCATTAAAATACCAATATGTATAATATATATTCAACTAATGAACTTTTAAAACATTTTTCTCATAATAATTTGGGAAGAGTAATTTTCACCTCATTGTATTTAGAGCCTATTAAACCAATCTCTATAGTGCTTTCTTACCACAGACAAAGCAGGTTGTCTTTAAAACTTCCTCTTTCTTCTGTTTTTCACTCCTGAGGTCAGCAAATGTGTCAATGATGACTCCAAAGATCAAGTTCAGAACAATGATAATAACGATGAAATAGAAGAGAAGATCATAAACCACTCTGGCAGCAAACAAAGGCTCCTGAAACAAGTGCATTGTCTTAATTACATCACTAAAGACAAATTAGGCCATTTAGAACGTGTTAAGATAAAATAAATTTAAAAATACACTTATTTAATAGCATTTTATGGACTGCTATTCCAAGATAAGTTCATAGTGGTGAACAACCCACAAATGCACACTCAGGCACCACTTCCATCCACCTCCACTTCTCAGATCAATTACCCTAATTTAAATCATCAGTTTCACAGATAGCATTAATGCAGGAGTGTACAAAAGTTCAATCCTGAATGGCCGCAATAGGTCTGGTTTTCAACATAACCAAGCTATGCAAGTTAAGCTTTTTTCATAATAGAATGTATTCACATCAATTACTTTTGGTGGCCCCTTTAAGGTGCAGCCAGGGATGGATTGACAGTTGAAACAATAGGGCAGTGCCTGAGGGCCCATGACAATATGGGCCTACTCTCCCCTAAGCTTTCATCTATTTTAATCATTTTGATACGTGGTTAGGGGCCCATAACTCTTAGTGCCCAGGGGCCCTTTGTGGCCTGATGCACCGATGACAGTTAAATAAACTGAGGTAACTCAGCGTGCGTTACTTCCTACAAGCTACGTTATAGAAATTATATAGTAATGAATGTTTTTCACGCATTTGTTTGCTTTGCACCTTATTAAAATGTGCTTTGTGGTACCTTAAATAACCCTGAGTTACAGGAACAAAACTTACATTAGAGCCCTTTAACATGCGTTGAGGAGCATATAACACATGCTACTACTGAAACGGTGCTTGATAACTTCCTTCCTAAGAAGCAAATATCATGTCTTATTCCCTTAATGCACATTAATAGTTGAAGAGTAGTTACAAAATTTTTAAGTACATTTTTTACAAAAATGAGTTTACACCAAAACCAGACTGCCTTCATAAATAGCCATAGAATGTGTGAAACTGGCACTACAAAGCCGTGCTAACGATTCTGCCATGGCAAATGCAACGAAGCCCATTCAATTCCTATGCACTGGAATTGCTTTATTTTAGGAGCCTTTTATTTGTAAGGTATATGATATTCAATGAAAAAAGTTTTCATGCTGAATGGAATAAAGAAGATGGAGCAAAAAAGACCTCTCTCAGATGGTGTCCGCAGTAAATTCTTTATTCAAATCAAAGCGACCCGACACGAGTTTTGACTGTTGTTTGGGATATACATTTTCATATTCTTATATATATATATATTTTTTTATTGTCACCCCTATCTTTATCTTTTTAGTTCACATCATTTGTTTAGTTATTTTTTCACTTTTTTGGCGCCCTGTGATGTCACGTTGACAACGCCGTTAAATCCTGCAGTGTTACATTTTTCCCTTTCCACGCAGTGGTCAGCTGTTTACAGAGTAATTGCAATTTTGCTGTTCCTAGATCCGTGAGTCATAAGCTTCCATCATAGTGCTTTTATTCTCTTGTTTGATTATGTACTGTATGTGATTAGTGCCTAACAGAGGGAAATTTAGTTCAGCATGGTATATATATTTCAGCTTGGCCCTTCCTTCCTAACAATTTCACTGACAACGATCAACCATTTAAACTTTTGTTGTACTTGAAATGAGTTGCTATGCTATTAGTGGATATATTGTCTATACAGTGCTATGATCCTATAAAGTATTTTTCAATGCCATGAGTGTATTTTAACTTCATTATATATACACTACAAAGCTTCATGTTCTATTTTTTTAAGGTAATGTTTTTGTTTTTACTGATTATCAATCAATGAATATACAGTCCTTTGCATTTTACATTTGTGACATTGCTATGCTGATATAGAATGGGTTACGCTTGTTTTATGAGAAACATCGTTTCTAACCTTTGGGTATTGAACACTTTAGAGAGAAGTTTGATGTGTCAGTCTAGACCAAACTCATTATTTATTATTTATCTTTTATGCTTTTTTTATTTATTATTGTTTTTTCTATTTATCTTTTATTGTTAATTATATTTTGTGTGTAGCTGTTTATTTATACAGCCAGATACATTTATTGATCCTTTTATATAGCTTTTTAATATATTGATATTTTTATATGTGTGATCTCTACATTATGTGTGTGTGTGTATATGTATATATATTTTTTTTCTCTTGATTTTAGACATCATAGGAGATTTGGCTGCAATCTAATTATTCTAGGAATGCATACTGTTTTACGAATTTCTAGGTATGTTTTACCCACAGTTTCTTTAGTTCTTATATATTTTTTTATTATA
The DNA here is from genome assembly GCF_901765095.1 of Microcaecilia unicolor. NCBI lineage: Eukaryota > Metazoa > Chordata > Amphibia > Gymnophiona > Siphonopidae > Microcaecilia > Microcaecilia unicolor. The sequence goes on from NC_044039.1 coordinate 96,011,044, forward strand.
TATATATATATATATATATATATATTTTATTTCTCATTTTGTGTTACATATAATGTATGTTGATGTTGTATTTATTTGTCATAGACCCTTGACGCAAGCCGATAGGGCTGAAACACGACTTGTGAGGGGTCGCTTTTTACTGATTTGAATAAAGAATTTACTGCGGACACCATCTGAGAGAGGTCTTTTTTGCTCCATCTTCTTTGCTTGGCGTTTGAACTGCAGTGGAGTGTTTACCTTCTGTTAGTGTTGACGAATGGAATGCTTGAAAATAAAAAAAACATTGTTATCCAGAAAACAGCTTTTGCATTTGATAGGTTTCAGAACTAAGCTCTTCAATTACCCCCTCTTAATAATATGAATATCATCTAACATGCTGAAATATTTTTGAATTTTAATTGGCTTGCACCTAAAATTCTGGGTGCATTCTACCTCCTTTATTCCATGAGTAAGAACACTGGAAATAAGAGAATTTACGAGAATAGCTCTCAAACAGTTTTAAATGAAGATGGTGGATCAAAAACCACTGTGATCTTGGGTCACTCACTTGAACCATGTCTAACATCTAAGTACATCCCAACAGGAGAGGTGCATAGGCCAGAAGATATTTTTGACTAGAAAAAAAAATGTTGGGTGGGGAAAGGATAAAAGAGACTTGGAAATTAGTTATGGTAGTTGGGTGATAGTGAGAGACTGCCTCCAAAGTGCCAGTTTATAGGCGTGTTTCAAAACAAGCAATAATGCCTGTTGTTAAAGATCTGTGTTTACCTGTGTGCAGCTGAATAAAACACACAGGCAAGCAGGCAGGAGCTACAACTCAGGAACCAAGGATGTGACAAGAAGCCCAGGCCTTACCATGCAGAGGTGAAAAAGCAGTGGTGACCACCCCTGACAATCCCCCTCTCCCTGTGTCTCCTTTCATACTGCCATACTTACTAAAGTAAACCCTGTCTTTGCCTGGCTTGCATATTGAAGGCAGGGTCTAGGAGAGGGATTTACATTGATAGCCACGTGCATCGTATGCGAATGCTATCATCAGGCTCTATCTAGACTGTCCTATGTCCACAGGGAAGGGAAAACTAGATGACAGGGTTGTTAGAAGGGCTACAGGAGAAAAGATGAAAAGCGTCACTGTGCCATATTAGTTATACACTTTCAACTTGTTTATGTTGGGGGCGGAGTTAAGAAAAGGAATGGGAGTCTCCACAGAGCAATTTTGATATTCCAGCAATGCAAGGAAAAGAAAAGGAGGTTCACCATGCTAACCAAATCTTGCACTTTGAGCTGTTTAGAATGGGAAATTAAAGATGGAGTGTGTTCATCTCTTGAAAGGTCCGTACATCCTCTAGTGTGATCCTTTTAATGTGTGCATACTCTGCATCTCATTATCTTGGCAAAGTAGGCTGCTAATGACAATTTTAGCATGCATGCTAACATTTTTCTTTTGTGTCCATTACCGATTAAGTTTGTGTTACACAGCTCATTCATAGGAAAAAAAAATGTGCTCTCTGTTGTGTCTTAATGCTGAGCTATAAATGTTTGATTTGAGCTTACTTGTAGTAATTAAATTACCCCTTCTTCAGATTCTAGAGTAAACTGTTTAAAGAATCCTAAATACAATGGGCTGAACTGATGAATTTTATGTGCACCTGCCACCAATGTAAATGCAGGAGAGAGATTTGCATACAGTGGAGGAAGTAGACCTGTGACTCTCTCCTGAAGGACTGGGAGTGAAGACCAAGGACGTATTGCATAAAAGGATAATAATCATCATTCTGGCATTCCATCTCTCTCAGAAAAAATAAATATTGAAACTGATGTTATAGAACACAAGACCTACCCATTTTAAACTTTATTAATCATATACTTACGTCTTTGGAAGGTTTTCTAAGAACATCTCCCACACCACCCCCGTTCCTCAATCCTTGGTTTAATACTGTAACAATACACATCAGGAGTGTATCACAAGTTCTTTCGATTCCGTCTGCCTCCTCTTCCTCTTCATGAATCAAAAAAAAAAAAACTATCTTTAAACTTCAGCTTTAGAATAATAAAGAACTATGTTTAAATAGCAACAAATTAAAAAGGGAGCTACGGTAATTTATCATTCAAGATTCACATGTTATTACAAGTATACACTTTTAGAATCATGGATCACGTTCATCAGATTCTATCTGTATTCGAAACTGCACAGTTATGATAAGATGGCATAAAAATAACTGTGTCCCCTAGAAACTTCTAAAAATAAATCATTTCCCTTTATACATTTGAATCATGCGTGCATTGCTGTTTGCTTTTTTTTTTTTTCCATTTTTTTAAACTTTATTTTTATTCTTTTACTTACCTGCACTAAAAAGTGGCCTAAGCTATGACTAGTATGTGGGTTTCTCGTGCACTGACACTACTTTTAGTGTGGCTGTAAAATGTCCATATTTTCCATTTTAGCAATAATGGCCAAGTGCAAATTTTCCCATTAGCGTATGACCATTAACATGTGAACCCTTATCTACACCTATTTTCTAGGCCTTAAGGGCTCATGTGCTAACCACGTGCTAATCGATTAACGCACAGTGAAGTAGCTGCGCTAAACAATTAGCGCTGGGCACACCCCCTCTCCACCCCCATACATACCCCCAGTGCTAAAAAATTAATTTTATTTTTTAGTGCATGGGAAGTGCATGCAGATGCCAAAACTACCATGGGACACGTAAGTGCGCCCCCATGGTAGTGTTTTTTTTCAACCTGCGGTAGCACACATTAAAATTACTGCAGTTTAGTAAAAGGGCCCCATAGTACACTACCTTGGAACATAAGGGCTGCCCTACTGGGTCAGAACAAGGGTCCACCTAGCCCAGTATCCCGTTTTCCACAGTGGCTTATCCAGGTTGCAAGAACCTATTAGAGTTCCAAAAAGTAGCAAGATTCCATGCTACTGAACCCAGGGAATACACAGTGGCTTTTACCAGATCAACCTTAATAATGATTTATGGACTTTTTCTCCAGGAATTTGTCCAAACTTTTAACACAGCTACATTAAGGGGGCGATTCTATAAAGGGTGCCAAAAGTTAGGCGCCAAAATCCTGGGCACTAAGAGTAAATTCTATAACGGAATCTGGATGCCAAGATTCTGTTATAGAATACTAGCGTAAATTGGCATTTGTGTGCACAAATTTAGGTGCACCCACTTAGGTTGCGTTACTCTATGGCAGGTATAAATGTACACTCCTAAATGTGACACTTTAGCATGTAAATGATGCTGTTCTATATCATATGCATATAATTGTAGGATGCACCCATGTCCTACCCATATGAATGCATCCTTTGCATTTGTGCGCTAAGATGATAGAATAATGCTTAGTGCACAACTAGCACCTATGCATGAATCTGCTATTATTCTATTATCTAAGCGTGCTAACAGCACTTACATTTAGGTGCTCACATAATAGAATGAATTTCAGAGTTTATCTATACACTGAGTGAAAAAATATATTTCTTCCACATGTGCTACTATGTAACGTCATGGAGTCCTCTAGTCTTTGTACTTTTTGAAGGCGTAAGCAATCAGTTCACTGGGACCTTTACCAAAGCCTCTATAAGATCCTCAATATTGACAAAACTATGGATCCATTTCCCTTATTAATGTAGATGCTAAGATTTATGTGAAAATAGTAGCATCCCGGTTGCAAAAGAATTTAGCTAAATTAATCTTTAAAAATCAGACTGGCTTTATGTCAGGAAAGAGTATAACTAAGCATTCTCAATTATTATGTAATATGATTTATGGTTAGACCATAATTGACTCCACTATAGTGGCAATATCCCTCAATGGAGAGAAGGCCTTTGATAAGGTCTATTGATTACAATAAAAGTACACCACCCCCAACCCTCTCCCTTCCCGATCCTTAAATCAGATCATCTGAATGCTCTCTCCTACCCTCTTTCATCCATAATTCTTGCCTCTCACATCATTCTCAAATATTTCAACAGCCAATTCTTTTTCAAATGTGTCACATTTCACTGGTGTACTGCTCTTAGTTTTTCCATTAACACCACATTTCCCCAATCTCTCTGTCCATTGTTCCAAACTTGGCGGTTTTATCTGTTTCCACCAGTAGGATATCTCACATTGGCAGCTGGTAGGCATGCTGTTACTAGTGTTATGAAATTTCCTATTAGATCCCTTGCTTGAGTCCCTCTTCCCTACCAGTGCTGCTTAAACAGTTACATGAGATTGAGAAGGTGTCTGATATTAAGATAAATATTGAGAAAACAGAGGTGCTTAATATAAATCTAACAGCAGGGAACTTAATAGAGTGCCAGAGAACTTTCCCTTCAAATGGGTGAAGGATCAGTTGAAATACATAAGTATCACTACTTATCTAATATAATAAAACGCACCGTGAACGTTCTAATGAGGACAACGTTCTGAAGCCATCTGACGTCACTCCCTGGCTGTAGGGTTCGTGGCGTTCGTGGTGTGAAGCCACCCAGCCGTCTCTGCCCCGCCCTCGCATCAAACGTCATGACGTCGAGGGCGGAAACAAAAACAAACAAATCCGGCAGCACAGCGTCAGGGAAGGAGGCGGCGCTCCCGACGTCTCCAGCCTTCCCTTCGCTGTGTTCCGCCTTCTTCTGACATCATCCTTGACGTCAGAAGAAAGGCGGAACACAGCGAAGGAAAGGCTGGAGACGTCGGGAGCGCCGCCTCCTTCCCTGACGCTGCGCTGCCGGAACCGCCACGGAGGTAAATTTAAAAAGAAGAAGAAAAAAAAAATAGAAATAGGGGAGAGAGAAGAGAATGGGCAGTAAAGTTGAACAATGGGAGCGGGAGGGCAGGGGAGAAACGACAGCATGGATGCGAAGGGGGGGAGCATGGATGCGAAGGGGGGGGAGAAGAGGGCGGGCCAGGCTGGGATATGGGAGAGAGAGGAGCATGGATGCGAGGGGGGGTCATGGAAGGGAGAGAGGGGACTTGCTGGAAAAGGATGAATGGAGGCGGCAGGGGACAGAGGAGAATGGATGGGCATGGATTGGAAGGGCAGGGCTCAGGGAGAGAGGGGAATTGCTGGAAAGGGATGAATGGAGGGGGCAGGGGACAGAGGAGCATGGATGGGCATGGATTGGGAGGGCAGGGCTCAGGGAGAGAGGGGAATTGCTGGATAGGGATGAATGGAGGGGACAGATGGGCATGGATGGATATGGATTGCAGGGCAGGGCTCAGGGAGAGAGGGGAATTGCTGGAAAGGGATGAATGGAGGGGGCAGGGGACAGAGGAGCATGGATGGGCATGGATTGGGAGGGCAGGGCTCAGGGAGAGAGAGGAATTGCTGGATAGGGATGAATGGAGGGGACAGATGGGCATGGATGGATATGGATTGCAGGGCAGGGCTCAGGGAGAGAGGGGAATTGCTGGATAGGGATGAATGGAGGGGACAGGTGACAGATGGGCATGGATTGGGAGGGCAGGGCTCACACTCTCTCATATACAATGTCTTTCTGACTCTCACTCTCACACACTCTGTCTCACACTGTATCACATTCACACTCTATGTGCCACACAGTCACTCATACACTTGCTTGGTCTCATACACTCACTCTCACAGAGAACCTGTGTCTCACACACACTCTCTCTCTCGCCCACACACACACACTCTCTCTCACACTGTGTCTAACATACACACTTGCACACACTCACATTCTCACACACACACTCTCTCACAAACACACTCACACCCAGACTCACTCTCTCTCTCACACACACACACTCACACTTTCACTCTGACTCTCAAACAGTCACTCTCACATACACTCTCCCAAACATACACACTCCGAGGAAAACCTTGCTAGCGCCCGTTTCATTTGTGTCAGAAACGGGCCTTTTTTACTAGTCTCTATAAATAAATCCCACCTTGAACGTTCTGAAGCTCACTCCATCTGCGGCAGTGAAGCCCTGAACTCCTGTCCTCCTGGTAGGCTAGGCTATTCGGACTACTCACCCTCAGTCATAGACCCGCACTCAGCCATGCCCATCTGCGCCCTAGGCCACGCCCCATCTGCACATAAAAAGCACCCTCAACGTTCTGAAGCAGACTCTGAGGCTTCAACAGTTCATATGTTAGAAGCTCTGTAACCACTTTTAAGCACACTACATCTCTGCCCCGCCCTGACCTATCAGAGAACGGAGGAGCGTCACAGCTGCACCACCCTGACCTATCAAAGGGAGGAGCGTCACACCGAATGAGGGACCTATCACAGGGAAGTCAAATAGAAGAAGGGAGGAGCGTCAGAGGCGAAGGGGTCACAACATCGCTGGAAAGAGAACAACATTCGTTTATTTTTCTTTCTTTCCACTGTGCTCCAATTATATGTGTTGCTATCTGTTCAAACTTTACCAAAGGTATGAGGGACTTATTTGTACCTTTTTTTTCTTTCCAATGTGTTACGGTGTAGTGTGGTCCCATTATACCTGTTCCTATCTGTTCAAACTTTGCAAAACTTTGACAAAGGTATTAGGGACTTATTAAGGGGACTTCTGTTGCCCATATTTGTTGCTGCTGTTGGTATGTACTGCGGGTTCTTACTACGGATTGCAAAACCTTCTTAATACGGACTGCAGTTTTTCAGGCATTGCGTTCTGAGCGGCTTTCGGTTACACTTTCCCCGGGATTTCCCAGTGCACCGGCACATCAGTGGCCACAACAAATTACAAAAATACGTTCTTTGTACGCATTGCACTTTTCTAGCCATTGCGATCTGATCGGTTTTGGGTTACATTTTTGCCAGGATTTCCCAGTGCATCGGCACATCAGTGCGCACGCCAAATTGAAAGAACAAAAAAAGGGAGCCCCAACAAAAAGAACAACGGAACCTTATAACACTGCTTTGGTACCTGTTCATCTGGTTGCACGGCTCTGGGCTGATTAATTTCTTTCACTTTCTTCCCCATTGCTGCTTCTCCATTATAAAATTATTCTTTCACATCACAACACATTTCTCCTAACAATTCCTTTCTAAACATTAATTGCAGGAAGCCACTACCTTGCTAGCGCCCGTTTCATTGGTTCAGAAACGGGCCTTCTTTCCTAGTTACTAATAATCCCTCAAAACGTTTTGAGGTAAATTACATACCCTGACTTGAGCAAATTAAAGGAGACTTAGAGGGGCATAATCAAAAGGGACACCCAAGTTTTGCTGAGGACGACCTCACAAAACGTCCAGATGGAGGGGCGGGGAAACCCGTATTATCGAAGCAAGATGGACGTCCATCTTTCATTTCAATAATACGGTCGGGGACGCCCAAATCCTTAGGTCGTCCTTATAGATGGTCGTCCCTAGACTTGGTCGTTTCTGATTTTCGGCAATAATGGAAACCAAGGACGCTCATCTCAGAAATGACCAAATGCAAGCCCTTTGGTCTTGGGAGGAGCCAGCATTTGTAGTGCACTGGTCCCCCTGACATGCCAGGACACCAACCAGGCACCCTAGGGGGCACTGCAGTGGACTTCAGAAATTGCTCCCAGGAACATAGCTCCCTTACCTTGTGTGCTGAGCCCCCCAAAACCCACTCCCCACAACTGTACACCACTACCATAGCCCTTATGGGTGAAGGGGGCACCTACATGTGGGTACAGTGGGTTTTGGGTGGGTTCTGGAGGGCTCACATTTACCACCACAAGTGTAACAGGTAAGGGGAGGGATGGGCCTGGGTCTGTCTGCCTGAAGTACACTGCACCCACTAAAACTGCTCCAGGGACCTGCATACTGCTGTCATGGACCTGAGTATTACATTTGAGGCTGGCATAGAGGCTGACAAAAATATTTTTAAAGATTAGTTTTGAGGGTGGGAGGGGGTTAGTGACCACTGGGGGCATAAGAGGAGGTCATCCCCCATTCCCTCCAGTGGTCATCTGGTCAGTTCGGGCACCGTTTTGTGGCTTGGTCGTAAGAAAAACAGGACCAGGTAAAGTCGTCCAAGTGCTCATCAGGGATGCCCTTTTTTTTCCATTATGGGTCGAGGACGTCCATGTGTTAGGCACACCCAAGTCCTGCCTTCGCTATGCCTCCGACACACCCCCTTGAACTTTGGCTGTCCCTGCAACGGAAAGCAGTTGGGGATGTCCAAAATCGGCTTTCAATTATACCGATTTGGACGACACTGTGAGGACGCCCATCTTCCGATTTGTGTCGAAAGATGGGAGTCCTTCTCTTTCGAAAATGAGCCTGTAAGATTTCAATTTATTTATTTACTACATTTATAGCCCACCTTTATCCAAGGTGGGCAACAATATTCACATACATAGTCTTGAACACATAACAATCGCTAAGCATGTTAAGCTAAAACATGATCACTAGGCTGGTCCTAACCAAGAGAAGAAAAAAAAAAACAGAGAAAGAAGGGTCAATCAGATAAGTCTTCATGTAACCAAAAAGGCTTTCACAAACAGATGCATTTTTAGCAGCCGCTTGAATTGTTGAATATCTTCATATGATCTCAGGTACTCGGATAGAGTATTCCACATGGATGGGGCAACGATAGAGAAGGCCTACAGTGAGGGGCAGGGAAGGCAGGGAAGAGGAAAGCGAAAGCAAGGAGAGGCAGAGGAAAGGGGGCACCTAGTGCTTTCCCATGTCATTGCTGTCCTCCCAAAAATTCATGTCTGGCTATTACTGTTCTGATCATATGAAGCTAGTACTTAAAGGTTCTGCACTGGCTGCTTATTTACCAACAGACTGAGTTTAAATTATTGTTTTCTTTTCAAAGTACTTTTTTTTAGCACATCAACTCCTCAAGTATCACACTACCAACAAATGCAAACATATAACATGGAATAACTTGACATTTCGTCCTTTAGATTGTAAGCTCCTTTGAGCAGGGACTGTCCTTCTTGTTAAACTGTACAGCGCTGCGTAACCCTAGTAGCGCTCTAGAAATGTTAAGTAGTAGTAGTAGTATCAACTTCTCCTGTAAAGCACAACATTTTAAGAATGGTATCCTGTTTCATATTGTGCCTTTAATCAGAAAATATTGACAGCACGTCTGCCTCTGAAGAGAATATGCAATTTTCCCCTCCCCCCACCCCTTTAACTAGTTATCCGCACCATTTATACACCACACTCACTAACCCCCCCCCTTTTTTTTTTACAAAACCGCACTAGTGGCTGCCGGTGTGGTAATGCCAACACAGCCATTCACAGTGAATGGGCTGTGTCGGCACTGCCACGCAGCTTTGTAAAAGGGGAGATAACACATCTAAACTAATTCTAGCGATCACTTCACTCCCCTGTACTTAGCACTGAGCAGTGAATCCCCTCTTCACCAATTCTGCCTTGGTGTCAGTGGGCAATGTTTAAATTATTTAGTACGATTTGCAGTGGAAGTTGGGTTACTACTACTACTAACTAGCATTTCTAAAGCGCTACTAGGGTTACGCAGCGCTGTACAATTTAAACATAGAAGGACAGTCCCTGCTCAAAGAGCTTACAATCTAAAAGACAAGAAAACAATCTAAAGACAAGTGAACAATCTAGAGGACGAGTGAACAGTTAGTCTGATAGGGTGGATAGATTGGGGTATTTTATATATCTCGAGTGGTTAGGCGCCGAAGGCAGCATTGAAGAGGTGAGTTTTAAGCAGAGATTTGAAGATGGGTAGGGAGGGGGCATGGCGTATGGGTAAAGGAAGATTGTTCCAGGCATGGGGTGAGGCAAGGCAGAATGGGCGGAGTCTGGAGTTGGCAGTGGTGGAGAAGGGTACTGAGAGAAGGGCCTTGTCCTGTGAGCGGAGGTTACGGGCGGGAACATAGGGGGAGATGAGGGTGGAGAGGTAGTGAGGAGCCGCAGACTGAGTGCATTTGTAGGTAAGGAGGAGGAGCTTGAATTGTATGCGATAACTGATCGGAAGCCAGTGAAGTGATTTGAGGAGAGGGGTGATATGAGTATATCGGTTTTGGCGGAATATAAGACGTGCAGCAGCGTTCTGAACTGAATGAAGGGGGGATAGATGGCTGAGTGGGAGGCCGGTGAGGAGTAAGTTGCAGTAATCAAGGCGAGAGGTAATGAGAGCGTGGACGAGAGTTCTGGTGGTGTGCTCAGAGAGGAAAGGGCGAATTTTGCTGATGTTGAAGAGGAAGAAGCGACAGGTCTTGGCAGTCTGTTGGATATGCGCAGAGAAGGAGAGGGAGGAGTCGAAAATGACTCCGAGGTTGCGGGCAGATGGGACAGGGAGGATAAGGGTGTTATCAACAGAGATAGAGAGTGGAGGAAGAGGAGAAGTGGGTTTAGGAGGAAAGACGAGGAGCTCGGTCTTGGACATGTTCAGCTTCAGGTGGCGGTTGGACAACCATGCCGCAATGTCGGATAAACAGGCCGATACCTTGGCCTGGGTCTCCACGGTGATGTCAGGTGTGGAGAGGTATAGCTGGGTGTCATCAGCATAAAGATGATACTGAAGCCTCAAAACCACTAAACTGCAGGCTATGACTCAGAGGATATCAGACTTTTGAAAGCTGTAGATGCTATGCTTCTGACAACTGGAGGATACTAGTCAATGTTTTTGTCTTGCCCTTTGAGTTTCTATTTAATGCTTACAAAAATTTATTCCCCCCTGTTTACAAAGCTGCGCTAATGGCTGCCAGTGCGCTAATGCCGACACATCCCATTCACTATGAATGGGCTGTGTCAGCATTGCCATGCAGCTTTGTAAACAGGGAGGGTATATTTGTATTCTGGTTTGTTTGTTTTTAATTAGCAGGAAATGTATTTCTGTTCCTGTGTATTTTGCTGCTTAAGAAGCTGAATTTGTTTTTCAGTTTACCAGTCATAATAGACTTAACTGAAATGTTTCCTGGAATGGCTGCATCTGACTATGTCCACCACTGCCCACACAATACCTCACAGTAACAATAAGACACACGTATGCATATTTGGACTACTTTAGCATAACGCATGCAAGTCCGGGAGTCATAAATGCTAGATTCAGTAAATGGTGCCGAAATTTGAGCACCAGGTCACCCTTTATAGAACAGCACATAGGGCCGATTCCTGCAACTAAAATAAGGTGCCAGGACGTACGCCCCCTGAAACCAGGTGAAAACCCTGTCACAGAAGTTGGGTGCACAGCCCCAGTGGCGTTGGAATGGGGGGCGGTGGGGCGGTCCGCCCCGGGTGCATGCCACTGGGGGGGTGTCGGCTCTGCTGGGTCCCTGCTCCCTCTGTCCCGGGACAGGTTACTTCCTGTTCCGGGGCGGGGGGAGCAGGGAGCCGGTGAAGCCGATGCAGCTCCAGGTGACGTGCACTTGGGGTGGACTGGCCCTCCCGCCCGCCTCCGCTAGTGGTAAGAATGCGCTTGGGGGGTGTGCGCGCCGAGTGGGGGGGGGGTGCCGTGTGCAGCGGCAACCCGCCCCGGGTGTCAGCCGCCCTTGCTACGGCACTGCACAGCCCCCCAATTTGTAACACTGCATATAACTTTTGGGATCACCCATGCCCCCTTTTGGGTTGTGCGTGAGATGCTTTATAGAATTGCACTTAGGCAGTTGTGCACGCAAATCCTAATAGGTGCCAATTAACGTCAATAATTGTAAGCGCTCAATTATTGCCATTAATTGGCGCATTAACCAATTACATTGTACACGCATCTCAGAATCATGCCCAAATTGAGCAACCTTTATAGAATCTGGGTAAAATGTACTCTTTAGATGCCATGCAATAATATACTCTCTTGTTCTTCCTAGTGGTTAAGTGTGGTGGGTTGAGATCCTGGGGAACTGGGTTTGATTCCCCCTGCAGCTCCATGTGACCCTGGGTAAGTTACTTAACCCTCCATTGCCCCTGGAATGGAGGAGTAGCCTAATGGTGTGTAATGGGCTGAGACCCTGAGGAACTGAGTTTGATTCCCACCACAGCTCTTTGTGACCTTTGGCAAGTCACTTAACCCTCCACTGCCCCATTGTGAGCCCATTTGGGACAAAAAGTACCTGTACAGATATTTGTGTGTGAACTGCTGGATTCCCATATGAAGGCTCGAGTGGTATATCATGTGTTAAATAATAATAATAATAATAATAAGTACCTCTCTCCTCATCTTTATTGTTTAGCCACCAAGAACTCACAACTCACAGTGAAGGATGTATAGGCTAAAAGCTGAAAAATGTGAAGATGCATTGCAAACAAAAATATTCCTGAGTATTCTACTAATTCTGTAAAACATTGGAATAAACCAGTAAAATGTGAGGTGTATGCACAAATATTAATCTACTTGAAAGTATAGAAATAAAAGTTAATGAATAAAATTAAAACAAAGATAATGTGAAGGGGCATAATCGAACGGAAACGTCTATCTCCATGGGCGTTTATCTCCGAGAACGGGTCCGTGAAGGGGCGGACCGAAGCGTATTTTCGAAAAACATGGACGTTTATCTTTTTTTGAGCTGGGCGTTTTTGTTTTTCAGCGATAATGGAAACCGAAAGCGCCCAGCTCAAAAACGAATAACTCCAAGACATTTATTCGTGGGAGGGGCCAGGATTCGTAGTGCACTGGTCCCCCTCACATGCCAGGACACCCACCGGGCACCCTAGGGGGCACTTTTACAAAAAAAAAAAAACAAAACAAGGTAAAACAGCTCCCAGGTGCATAGCACCCTTCCCTTGGGTGTTGAGCCCCCCCAAATTCCCCTCAAAACCCACTGCCCACAAGTCTACACCATTACTATAGCCCTAAGGGGTGAAGGGGGGCACCTACATGTGGGTACAGTGGGCTTGGGGGGCGGTTTGGAGGGCTCCCATTTACCAGCACAAGTGTAACAGGTCCCCTGGGGATGGGCCTGGATCAACCTGCCTGAAGTCCACTGCACCCCCTAATAACTGCTCCAGTGACCTGCATACTGCTGCCAGGGAGGTGGGTATGACATTTGAGGGTGAAAATAAAAAGTTGTGAAACGGCATATTTTGTGGTGGGAGGGGGTTTGTGACCACTGGGGGAGTCAGGGGAGGTCATCCCCGATTCCCTCCAGTGGTCATCTGGTCATTTAGGGCACTTTTTGGGGCCTTATTCGTGGAAAAACAGGGTCCAGGAAAAGTGCCCTAAATTCTCGCTAAAAACGCATATTTTTTTCCATTATCGGCGAAAGGCACCCATCTCTGATCGGTCGATAACCACGCCCCAGTTTCACCTTCACCATGCCTTCGACACGCCCCCATAAACTTTGTCCGCATCCGCGACGGAGTGCAGTTGAAAACGTCCAAATTCGGCTTTCGATTATACCGCTTTATTCGTTTTTGTGAGATAAACGTCTATCTCCCGATTTGGGTCACAATATAGGCGTTTTTCTATTTCGATTATAAGCAGGATAAGGTGATACCTTTTCATGGGACTAACTTTATACATTTAAAAAAAAAATTTGTATAAGAGTTTATTGAATTTGAGAAAGACAATTCAAATACAAACTGAATGCAGCAAAATACAAAAGAAGGTTGCATTCCTCTACAGACAAATTTGTGTTGCAAACAGCACTAATTCCATATAACATACTGTAAAAGCTCTCCCAGCACAGAGGTTAGATAACAAATTCTCCTATTATTTATAACAAGGTTTCCCCCCATTTAACCCCCCCTCCCTTCACTCATCCCCCTCTCATCCCATGACTCATCATGAACAGTGTGACACAAAAGGATCCCAAATAGCTTCCCACTTGGACAAAGTTTTATGACGTGCGGACCAAAGTCTCTCCATCTCACAGATATACCACAGCTTGTTTAACCACTAACTTTATACATTTTTTACTAACTTCTGGGAGCCAACATCCTTTTTCTCAGATTTTTATTATTATATTTTTTATTGTAGAAATAAAGGCTAACATTCTAGATAGCTTTAATCCAGCTCCCCATGCATTTCTTATGACAAGTGTCAACTTTACAACCCTCTTTTACCCCAGAAACTCACTCACCAATTTTAAAAAGTGGAAGCTTGACCTCTAGTGGTAATACCACAAGAGTACCACTAGGGATCAATTGGCACCATTTTGTTACTTGAATACTATTGGACTGGCGCAACTGGGGATTGCTCTTGACTCCTACTGTTGGACACCAGGTCCAAAGAGGAAGGGATCTCTTGAGAGAACTAGGGAGCTGTCCTCAGAGTGGGGCAGGGATCTCTCCATGGATAGAAAAGAGGTCATGGAGTGTCTATTGGAGGGACTGTGATTGCGGAGGGTGGGATGTCTTTTGCTGGACAGAGAATCGAGGGTGGATGTGACTGTGACAATTAGAAAACTACTGGCCCCTTTTAAGATGGTCCCTGAAGCATCAAGATACAGATTAGCAGCTCAATGCTTCTGAGAAGGAAAATAACACCAGGTCTAAGCTGGTGTAACCCAGGTCTCACCCGTGCACTAGTTATGGCCCTGGGCCACAAAACAGATCTTAGTTCAGTTTCACATTCACGGCCAATCTCCTCTCATATGTCAGTTCAAGCACATATGCAGTTGAGCTTGGAAGCAGGTCAATGGTCTGGAATAGCGATCCGGGGTTTGAGAGGCTAAATTCTCTCGCCAGTTCTGCATTAAATGGCAAAGTTCCCATGCTACTCCCTTAATTCATCTTAACGTCTACCTCTATTAGAATGATATGATAATCCTAGACCTAAGGGGCCTGAACAAATTTCTGGTTCGAGAAAAGTTCAGGATGGTTTCCCTGGGTACCCTTCTTCCCATGATTCAAGAGAACGATTGGCTATGCTCTCTGGACTTAAAGGATGCTTACACACACATTTTGATACTTCCAGCTCACAGGAAGTATCTTCGATTTCGGATGGGAACTCAGCACTTTCAGTACTGTGTGCTGCATTTTGGTCTGGCATCTGCGCCTTGAGTATTCACAAAGTGCCTAGCGGTAGTCGCAGCGTCGATACGCAGACTAGGAGTGCATGTGTTCTCTTATCTTGACGATTGGCTGGTGAAGAGCACCTTGAAGGCAGGCGCTCAGCTGTCCATGCGAATGTCTATTCAGGTGCTAGAACTACTTAGGTTCATGATCAATTACCCCGTCCCATCTCACTCCAGTCCAAAAGTTGGAATTCATTGGAGCCCTGTTGAACACAAAAGCAGTTCGAGCTTATCTTCCTGAGGCAGGGGCAGACAACATCCTGTCCCTGGTGTCCATAGCTTGAGCGTCTCATCAGGTCACAGCTCGGCAGATGTTGAGGCTTCTGGGGCACATGGCCTCCACAGTTCATGTGACTCCCATGGCACGCCAACAGATGAGATCAGCTCAATGGACCCTAGCTTCCCAGTGGTACCAAGCTACGGGGGTCTAGAGATGTAATTCAACTGTCCACCGACTCGAAATTCTGTGCAGTGGTGGACGATTCGATCCAATTTGACCTTGGGATGGCCATTCCGAATTCCTCATCCACAAAAAATGCTGACGACGGATGCATCTCTCCTGGGGTGGGGAGCTCATGTAGATGGGCTTCGCACTCAAGGAGCCTGGTCCTTTCAGGAAAAAGGTCTTCAGATCAATCTCCTGGAATTGTGAGCAATCTGGAACACTCTAAAGGCTTTCAGAGACCGGCTGTCCAACCAAATCATATTGATTCTGATAGTTACGGACGGGGAGAGGGATCTTGGAGTGATAGTATCTGGGGCTAGTTCTGGGCAAGACTTCTACGGTCTGTGTCCTGAAAATGGCAGCTACAAATCAAGGTAAGGTATACACAAGAAGTAGAACATATGAGTTTATCTTGTTGGGCAGACTAGATGGATCGTGCAGGTCTTTTTCTGCCGTCATCTACTATGTTACTATGTTACTATTATGGAGGCAATTTTTTTTTAAGTCTGCATATTTACAAAGTGAAGTGGTTTCCCTTTGAAAATTGCCTACAAGGTCCTCACAGATTTTTTCATCTGAAATTTATGTGGGGAGAAAATGACTGATACCTAGTATGTGTAGAGGTTAAAATCAAAATCTCTGCATGTCTTCCTCTACTAACTAGGGCTGGTGTAAGGAAATCCTGGGGCTCAGGGGGAAAAACTTGGGAAGGGACCCCAAAATCTAAGCTGTGTTCTCTTCTGGTCATAGCAAGCCTGGGGATCTCTGTGTTGTGCTGAGTAATTTTCAGACAGGCCATATTTACCCCCTGTAAAATGCTATTGGCCTTGGTATATGGCTTTTAAAATTGTCTTCCCCATTAATTTAAATTGGAGCAAAATTAAGTGAGTAGGAGGCATTGTTGCTTTAAATCAGGGTACCATACTGCAAACCTAGAGGGTTGCAAACCAGTCTGGTTTTCAGAACATCCTTAAATGGATATATATGAGAGAAATTTGCGTACAATGGAAGCCACATATGCAAACATGTATCATACATATTCATTCAGGATATCTTGAAAACCTGATCAGTTTTTGGTCCTTCAGAATTACAGGTGATATCTCTGCAATCTTGCAGTCAGAGTTTCAGAATAAATGGAATGATTTCATTGATACACATTTTCCTCTAAAATATCTGGGCCACCAAAGTTTACAGGTACAAAGTACGTGTGTTCATATTTTTAGCCACTAAGGGCCAGATTCTATATATGGCGCCCAAAAAACTGCATGGAAAATGCCTAAAAAACTGCATGGAAAACATTTCCGCCTAAGCGAATTCTATAAGAGGAGCCTAGATTTAGGCGCTATATATAGAATACACTTTATTGCTATCCTACCACCTAAAACTATGTGCCTCCATTTACACCAACAAAAACGTGGCGTAAATCCTAGTGCACAGAGGGCCATATTCTGTGCATAAATTTTAGAATGCTCACTTCCACGACCATTTCGCTGCCCATAACCACACCCCTTTTTACCTGTGTGCATTAGAATTTAGGCGCAGTGCGTTACAGAATATGCTTGGATTTCAGTGCGGAATACTAGGCGCACTATATAGAATCAAGGGGTAAGGGGGGGGGAATTCAATAAATGATGCTCAAAGTTAGGCACCAGGATTATCTGCGCTAAACTGGTGTTCTGTAAAGGATGCTCTGCAGAGAGCGCCTTCTACAGAATAGTAGCTTAGTGTGTATTATCATGCCAAACATTTCGCAACCTGATACAATCAATGGTACTAAGCCATGTAGACTACTGCAATGGAATTTATGCGGGATGCAAAGAACAAACCTTAAAGAAACTTCAGACCGCTCAAAACACGGCAGCTAGGCTTATCTTCGGAAAAACACGATTTGAAAGTGCAAAACCCCTTCACGAAAACTACACTGGCTCCCAATCAAAGAACGCATTGCTTTCAAAATCTGCACTCTGGTTCACAAAATTATCTACAGTGAAGCTCTGGGATACATGACAGACTTGATCGACCTACCAACTAGAAACACATCTGTACCTAAATCTGCACTACCCAAGCTGCAAAGGACTCAAATACAAATCAACTTACGTGCCCAGTTTTTCCTACATAAGCACATAACTGTGGAACGCATTACCAAAAACCTTGAAAACTATGAACGACCATCTAAACTTCCGGAAAACACTAAAAACTAACCTGTTTAAAAAGGCATACCCTACCGATCCAACATAAATGCCTGATCTCTGCAACACAAAAAAACTAAAGAACGTAAAGGACATAACACAACTCTTCCGTTGTACGATTCCCTACTGTGGGAATTTGTTTACACCGGAGTCTGTAACGCCTCTCCAGTACTATTAAGTCACATTGAGCCTACAAATAGGTGGGAAAATGTGGGATATAAATGTAGCAAATAATAAATATCTCCTAGATTCTATATATTGTGCTGAGATTTCCATGCGGAAATAGAAGCATATTCCGTAACAATGTGCAGAAGCTAATTAGTTAATAAGCTAATCAGCACTAATTGGCACTGATTAGAATTTACATGAACTACTTGCTAAGCGTATTCTGTAATATGGTACACATAAATTCTAAGTCACATAGTTGAAAAGGGGGCACGGTTGTGGGTGTGGAATGGGCGGGTCGTAGGCGTATCTAAAATCTATGCACATTGCTCTAGAATACACCCACTCTGTGTCTAATTTAGGCACTGGGATTTACACCAGGTTTTACTTGGTGTAATTGGTTGCAACTAAATTTAGTCGCATGGACTGGCGCTTGGCGTATTCTATAAAACACATGGAAATTTAAGTTTATTCTATAAAATATGCCTACATTAAGGCGTACTTTATAGAATACGCTTTATGTCGGTGCTGACTTTTTTGGCATGGTATACAGAATCTAGTCTTATGCTCCTATCTTTGGGTGCCAACACACCTGCCAAAGGCTGCTGTAAAGCCTGGCGCCTGGAGCCCAAGTTATGGCAGTTAGGCATGCAAATGCAGGTATTCTATAACAATGTACTTAAATTCTGGGAACAGTCCTGACCCGTCCACACCTCTCCCATGGCCACGTCCCTTTGGAGTTACACGCTATGAAATTTAGGCATGCATGTTATAAAATAGGGTGTACAGCAGATCCGTGGAAAACTCCTTATTATTGCCAATTAAGTGCTTCTTAACACCAATTATTGATTGTCAGCACCTAATTAGTTTACCTGTAGGTCTGTAATCCATGCCCAAATTTGGGTAACCTTTATAGAATTCTGCGGTAAGTTGAGGGAAACGTTTAGAGCACTCTGCTTAGTTACCTAGGTATATACAGTCCTTGGAAACTATCCTCAAACTTCTTTCTATATACTCTCAGAGGCATCAAGGAAAGCTAAACATAATTTTGTGTTGCTTCTTTCATCTGTAAAGTAACATGATACTTAAAAACCTTTCTTATATACCCTGGACACAACTGCCTGAAAACGTTTACTCTTTGGGGCAGTAAGTAAATGGGCAATTCTTGCCATTTTTGATCGTACTAAAGGGAGCATTTAGACTTACATAATATGAACACCAATCAGCCCCAGAAAAAAAGCAGAAAAACAGGGGACAACAAGCTAGCAATGGGAAAATAGCCAAATGCTAGCAAGCTGAGCTCTATGTGGTTCTGTCAGGATGGCTTGAGTCAGAAGCATAAATAAGTACTTGTAAATGGGAAATAAACAAAATTTCTCATTTTATTTATTTTTTCCTTTTTAAAATGAAACAAAAGAAAACAAAGTAAGTTTCATGTAGAAAAAAATAAAAAATTATGCTGCCATCACTAAAGAAGAAACATCGTATAAGTTTCAACGAGAGGTTTACATTAGTGGGCCTTCCCCAATCTTCTCTTCAGGTTTCTTCCTAAGGCAGAAAAAGTAGATTTGTTGGCCAGAGGAAAAAAAAAAAAAAAAGTTACACGAAACTGCATTTGCCTCCACATTCACATAACCCAACAAGTAAATGTGACGGCCCATTTTACATACAACACTGAGATCAGAATTGAGACATCCAGGTTGGGATATAGACTGTTCCAGTGGTATTATAGAAAGAGCACTGCTGAATGTGGAGCCTTTGTGTAAATTATTTATAAGGGCATGCAGGCGTGCACATGTATTTGTGTGTGCATGCTATGGGAGCAGCCATTTTACAAATATACCCATTGGAAAAATGAATGGAATGAACTTGACAATTTCCATGGTGTGATGCTGATTTCATGACTTAAATATGTAAGGACACCACTTCAATATCTGACAGTCTTATTTTACAAACCTAGACATGTAAGTGCCACCCATTAACTGCAGTAGGGCCCATTTTATTCCTATGGGCCCAGCTGCACATAATTTGAGCTAATCTTTAGTAAAAAAAAACCTCAATTCCTATGGGTTTCCTCTCATTTGCTGTGCGGGAATTGCTAGCGCGGCTTTGCAAAAGAGGCCCCATGTTAACAAGTGTATCATGCCAAAACACCTAAAGTGAAAACCTTTGAATTTAACTTGCAGTAGGTTTTACACTTGATTCAGATAAGCAGTTTTTTATCCAACAAAAAAATAATAGTGAAGACTTTCATTCAAACTCTGTAATAGGCAGACATGGCCAAAAAGTCTGCTTTGTAGGATGTCAACAATAATATATTTGATTAAATTTAATATAAGATATGGATAATTTTCATGTTATAAACATTCATCCAATAGCGATCCAATCCAATAATTATCCTAAAAGCCAGGCTTGTTTGTGGCCCTCAAGCACCAAAGACCAATATGCTTCCACTAAAATACACAAAAATAATCAAATCAATATTTAGAGCCCTATATACAAAGGCACGTTAGCGTTTTTAGTGTGCGCTAACCATGTAGACGCCCATAGGAATATTATAGGCATCTACATGGTTGGTGACCACTAAAAATGCTAGTGCTTCTTTGTAAACACCCGTGCCCGGGTGCAGGCTACGCATGGTGAGTGCAGCATGGAGGGCTCGAACCAGTTGAGTTGAGACGTCTGACGAGATCCGCTGCCACCCCAAAAAGCGAGGAGAGGCAAACGAACCTCTCCCTGTGGGGTGCTAGCGAGAGAGCTGAGGGTGTGTGGCCGATTACGCCCCAGTCTGCCCCGCGCCTGCCCTGGCCCATCATCCCACCCCTATTCCAGCCACCAGAACCGCGGCAGTGAGTGGCTGACAGGCAGTGGACAGCAGCTGAACAGAGGCGGCCTGCCCTCCCGAATCAGCCGCTCCATCCCCAGGAACTGTGGTGGAAAGCAACCGACGAACAGCGGGCGATAGCGGCGTGGAGGCAGCCTGCTCACCAGACTCGACAACTCCATCCACCAGAGCCGTGGCCGAGAGCGGCTGAAGAGCGGCGGGAGGCGACGGAGCGGAGGCGACCTGTCTCCCCAATTCGGTCGCCCATCCGGGACCACAGAACGAACAACGGCCGGCTATCGGGGCAAAGATGGTCTGCTCCTCCGCCTTCAGCCCCAGCTTGCCCGCCCAGTCAGAGTGCCGATCAGCCAGGTAAAGGACGTGGGGAGACCCCATGAGCACACTGTGTGCCAGGCACTGCCATTTAAAAGTGTTAGACTTACAGATGGTCAAACAATAAAGAACGACAACGTTGATGCAGCATGCATAGGCTCACTTGCTATGTTTTGAGGGAACACCAATGACGGCTGCATGGGACAGTGGAAACAGAAACTAATAAAATAGCTTCCTTACTTATAATGGTCTAACTAGGCTCACTTCCACGACAATCTACTATACCTCCTTCAATACTCGCAAGCTTACAGGTTTACTGCTGTGCTTTGAGTGAATGCCAATGATGGCTGCACGGGGCACTGGAAACAGAGATTAACCATATGACTTCCTTGCTTACAATGGACTAGTTAGGTTCACTTCCACTCCAGTCTATTAAACCCCTTCAAGATTCGTCAGGCGCACGATGGAGACCTCGCAACTCGCCAATGATGGCTGCACGGGGCACTGTAAACAGAGATTAAACCATATGGCTTCCTTGTTTACAACGGACTAGTTAGGTTCACTTCCACTCCAGTCTATTAAACCCCTTCAAGATTCGTCAGGCGCACGATGGAGACCTCGCAACTTTTAAGAAGGACAAGACTGTTACGTAAATACAAGGTTCCATGAGAATAATCTTTAACATTGAATACAGCAACAATCTTCTTCTAAAATTTTACTGATATGATACCATAATGACCACCACCAAACTGCTCCTTGCAATCTACTCCTTATCCCTGATCCACCTAACAATGACCATCCCACTCGCAGAAATCAACAATATACCCATACTAATCAACAACCGAACAAGGATCAGACACACCACATCACACCAAACCGACATAAACCAAAATAAAGGAGAAGAACCAACAAGTGTATAACCTCAACAAAATGAAAAGATAGATCATAAAAAATCCACACAAACTAAGAAACGACAACTAACACATAACACCGAACGTAGAAAAACCATACCAAAAACTTCAAATAGGCTACGTCAACGCCAGATCTGTAGTAAACAAAACAACAAGAATAACAGACTGGATCACGTCAGCGAAACTTTATCTACTCTTCTTCTCTGAAACATGGATCCATTATCAGAAGGACCCTATCATCTTAAACCTATGTCCTCCAGGATACAAAGAGGCATATTTTCAAAGCACTTTGGGAGGCTAAGTTCCATAGGTTTCTATGGAACTTTGGGAGGCTAAGTGCTTTGAAAATATGCCTCAAAATCACTCACTGAACCAGAAAAAAAAAAAAGAGGAGGGGGCATCGCACTCATCTACCGATCTCACCTCATGATTGAAACCACTGCAGAATCTATAACAACCCACCTCGAAATAGCCTCAACCAGAATCTAGCATAAAACCCTGCTTGACCACCTAAATTGCGTCCTATTCTACAGACCACCATGTAACTGGAACGAAAGCCAGGCGGACTTCATAGACTTTGTTTCAAATACTGTATATGTGTGTATCTAACTCCAATACACTAGTATTAGGAGACATTAACCTTCACCTTGAAGACCCAAACTCTACCAATGCACGATATTGCAAGGACTTCCTTCATCTATGTAACCTTACATGGCCACACATGCAAACAACCCACGCGAAGGGTCACACACTCGACCTCATCTCATACAAACTGTCCAATGATCAGAACCTAACCATAACACAAACTAGATGGACAGAAACACCATGGACTGACTATTACAAGCTAAACCTATCCCTAAAATGGCAAAAAAGGGGCTCTCTCCACACACAAGAACACACAACTTATACCACGAGAGGCCAAATAGACCCAGTTACTTTCTGGCAAAAGATATACAACAAAGACTGGACAGCACAAAAGGAATCCATATATTACCTCTCAGAATGGGACAAAAGATGCAGACACACACTAGACGAAATAGCACCCTTACAAATAAGAACTTCATGTAGACATAACTCAACACCGTGGTTCAACGAAGAACTGAAAAAACTAAAAACACAATCTAGGAAACTGGAACGCGCATGGAAAAAAACCAAAAGACGAGCACACACTCAACGCATGGAAACAACTACAAAGGAAATACAAATACGCAATAAGACAGAACAAAAGGTCGTACTACAAAACTAAAATTGGGCCGGACTACAAAAACACGAAGAAACTATACCATTTCGTGAACAAACTACTAGACACAACGCCGGTCACCACAACCAACACTGACATTCCATCTGCAGACAACCTTGCTAAATATTTCAATGAAAAAATCGTAAACCTACACAAAACCCTACCTCAGAAAAACATGGACATAGAAAACTTCATTAATGGTCTAGACCCAACCCCTGGTGAATACCTGCTGACCGAATATGGTCCAATTTTGCCCTCCTCAGCACCGACACAATTACCCAAGCGATAAAAAAATAATTCAACAGCCATTGACAACTGGATACCTGCCCCAGCTACCTAATACGATCTGCCCCCCACCGCTTCATAATAGGTCTTACATCCCACTTAAACTTCATGTTTCAACAGGGTATCTACCCTAAAGAAAAAGGCAACATCCTGCTCACCCCAATACCAAAAGACACCAAGAAAAAAAACAAACGACATTACCAACTACCGCCCAGTAGCATCTATCCCATTAGTAGTCAAACTAATAGAAGGACTGGTGACCAAACAACTCAATGACTACATACACAAATTCATTATACTACATGAGTCACAATCAGGATTTCGACCCCTACACAGCACCGAAACAGTACTACTCACTCTCCTAAACAAATTCAAGCAGGAAATAGCAATAGGCAAGAGCATTCTCCTCCTTCAATTTGACATGTCAACTGCGTTCGACATGGTTAACCATAACATATTGCTAAGACTCCTAGAATACTTCGGAATCAGTGGTGGCACTCTCAATTGGATTAAGGGTTTCCTAACCACAAGAATGTATCAAGTGAAATAAAAAACAAACATATCGTCACCATCGAAACCAGGCTGCGGAGTACCGCAAGGATCACTTCTATCACCGATCCTTTTCAACCTCATGACTCCACTAGCCAAGACCTTATCCACCCAAGGCCTTAACCCATTTACCTACGCTGATGATGTCACATTATACATCCCCTTCAAACATGATCTGGCAGAAATCACCAACGAAATCAAGCTAAGCTTAAACATCATGAACTCATAGGCAAATGCATTCCAACTAAAACTCAACACTGAAAAAACACACTGTCTCATCATCTCATTCCAATACAATACATACAAACCCACAAACATTAACACCCCAGGATACATCCTCCCTATCTCAGACAGTCTAAAAATTCTCGGAGTAACAATTGACCGTAACCTACCACTAGAGATCCAAGCGAATTCCACCTTAAAGAAAATGTTTTTCTCAATGTGGAAACTCAAACGTGTGAAACCATTCTTCCCGAGGGAAATATTTCATAACATGGTACAGTCAATGGTATTAAGCCACGCAGATTACTGTAATGGAATCTATGCAGGATGCAAGGATCAAATCATAAAGAAACTCCAGACTGCCCAAAACACAGCAGCCAGGCTTGTATTTGGAAAAGCACGTTTTGACAGCGCCAAACCACTCCGAGAAAAATTGCATTGGCTACCAATCAAAGAACGTATCACTTTCAAAATCTGCACAACTGTCCATAAAGTTATCTAAGGCACCGGGATACATGACAGACCTTATCGACCTGCCAACCAGAAACACCACAAAATCTGCACGATCATACCTAAACCTCCACTACCCAAGCAGCAAAGGACTCAAATATAAATCCACCTATGCATCCAGCTTTTCCTACCTAAGAACACAACTATGGAACACATTACCAAAAGCAGTAAAAACTACGCCCAACCATTTTTCAGAAAGCACTAAAGACAGACCTGTTCAGAAGAGCATACCCCACCGACTTAACATAAAAATACCTGGACACTTGCAATACAATGTAACCAAAGACCGTAACAGACATTACCAGACTCTTCTTCCCCTTTTCCCTCCCTAAGTTCCCCCCAATTGTACCTACTATACATGTACCTCATTCTACCACAATATCACTTTGCATTCATTCATACTATGTATTTGTTCAGACCGTAATCGGCTAACACCGTTAACGGTTATATGTAAGCCACATTGAGCCTGCAAAAAGGTGGGAAAATGTGGGATACAAATGTAACAAATAATAATAATAATAAACACTGCACTTAAACTCCAGGGTCTGTGTTTCTTTTAAACTCTAGCCATGGCATTTCAAATATTCCCAGATATTCAATGCCAGTCCCTATTTTATTAAAAAAATTCTATTTCGCACAATCTGAAATTCTTGGCAATAACAAAATATAAGTATATAATCAGAGTTCTGAAACAGATAGTACAAGATTAAAAGACATCACATTAAGCAAACGTATAGCAGAAGTTATAAATATCACACAAAACAAAAATACAATTTAAGGGCAGACTTCTACGGCCTGTGCCCTGAGAATGGCAAGGACAAATCAAACTCAGATATACATATAAAGTATCACATACCATGTACAATGAGTTCATCTTGTTGGACAGACTGGATAGACCGTACAGATTTTTATCTGCCATCATTTACTATGTTACTATACTTGAGTTTCTAGATAAGCAATGCTGATTATCTAGACAAACCACTAAAGATATTCAGACAATGGCAATCTTCAGTGCCACTATCCAGACATCAATTGCCTGTCCTAAATTGTCCAGATAGTTATGTGGATAGCAGTGCTGAATATTGTGGCTACTTGAATAATTTCTCACTTTCCCACCATACTGCCTCATGATAGCACTGGGGAGGTGTATAATGATTTTCAGTGGCACTAGTCAGATAATGCCGCTGAAAATCAATGGATAGGCCCAGTTAGTGGCACTTATCTGGAAAGCAACTGCTGTTATCTGTATAAATGCCTTTGAATATCATGTCAAATAAATACAAATGTGATTGGTACAGATACGTTTTGACAAAATGTAGCTAAAGTAAAGTAAGTTTCTCTTTAAATTGTGTTCCACTATTATTTTTGTTACACACTTTTACAGTGTGTCCAGGGAAAAATATGACTAAAAATGAACTACTGTAATGGAATAAATTGTTGCAAAGCTACATCGTTCTATAGTGGCTTTCAGGTCAAATTAAAATAGCAATAACAGAGGAGCAAAAATGTTTTCACTTTTGAGAATTTATGTATAATGATACAGTTGCACTATTACAATCATATACAGGATAGTCACAAATATGTACTAGAGGTAAAGCATGATGTGAGACTGAGTTCCAAACCTAAAACAGAGAACCAAAAAGGATTTTTTTCCCCAAAGACAGTACTGTAGAAAGGATGATACATTGCAGAGAGATGATAAGCAGCATGATGTAGACCTATGAGGAAATGAGGTGCAGCTAACATCACGCATCACTTTCCTGGGAAGATCAGTCTTCATGATGGTGCACAGATAAATAGGATAAGATAATGCTATAATGTCAAGATTTTAATTTATTAATATGTTGGCAACTAACCTGCAGTAGCAGCTAATATTGTGGTAGAACAATTCTCTTTTTCGCATGTTCCCATCATTGCGGTTAGTGTGGTGGTAGGAATGTTACTGTTGCCTATCGAGATAAAAAGCAGAGCAGTTTAGATTAGATCATACACACACTTTTTTGCAAAATGGGGCTTCACCTGTGGCATGTTTCTCCAGTTACACTTAACTGGCCAATGATGAAAATTAGGGCCTAAGGGGCCCTTTTACTAATCTGCGTAGGCGCCCATGCGCGCCGAACGCTCGCCAAATTGGAGTTACCGCCCGGTTACTGCATGGCCTTTGCGGTAATTTCAATTTTGGCGCATGTCTGAAAAGTATTTTTTATTTTCTGGCATGCATAATGGAAGCATACCAAGTGGCATTTGATGCGCATAGGTCATTACCGCTCAGATTCTTTACTGCTAGGTCAATGGCTGGCGGTAAGGTCTCAGACCCAAAATGGACGCGCAGCAATTTTGATTTTGCCGCACGTCCCTTTTAGGCAAAAAAGAGGCCTTTTTTACAGGCACGCTAAAAAATGGATCAGCGCGCCCCCAAACCCTGCACCTACACTACAGCAAGCCATTTTTCAGCGCGCCTTTGTAAAAGGACCCCTAAGAGCGTAATTTTAAAAGACACTTCTGAAACATACTGTATACATTAATTGGTGTTTATAAAATTTTAGCATACACTTTTACCCTAAGTTAGCAGCGGTGTTCCTGGGTGGAGCTGTGACAGAATTGTAACTTATGCATGTATGTTAGAGAATGCAAGCAGAAGCATATAAAAATGGTCAGCACATTTGTGCAAGATCCAGGGAAGATGTAACTCTGTGTTGGCTTTCCCCCTTATTTGTAAGGGTAGATATATCCATTTCTGCCACACAAGGTAAGTGTCCTCTAACAGGCTATCTCTTCTCTGAAAAAATGCAAGAAACTGAAAAAAAAAGTTTATTCTCTTCTACCTCTCCCCCCTCCCCTCATGTTGATGGTCCTTTTTCCCCCTTGTTTCTAAACTTTAAAATATGGATCCACATGACCATAGCCCCTTTCATTCCTTTTCTCTGATCTTTCGATATGTAATAAATGGCTCCATGCTGCCATGGTCACTTTTCCTCCTTCCAGCTGTAGTTATCAAAACAGGATCAATATAGAAGAATTCCTCCTTCCTCCCAAAAAGGAAAATGATGTTAGGGATCTTCTGCCAAAAAAAAAAAAAAAACCCACATTTTTTTTTTAGTTTTAAAGGGTTGGGGGCGGGGGCTGAGAATGAGGCTACCAGCCCACAAGGTGTTTGTCTTTAATTGCACAGGATTAAAAGGGAACTTGGCTGGATAAATTTGTGGCCATCTCTGGGAAAAGGTGACTAAAATAGAAGATCCAAAATGTTGAGAATGGCTGACATTTTATGT
Organism: Microcaecilia unicolor; assembly: GCF_901765095.1. NCBI lineage: Eukaryota > Metazoa > Chordata > Amphibia > Gymnophiona > Siphonopidae > Microcaecilia > Microcaecilia unicolor. Next base: position 96,038,866 of record NC_044039.1, read on the forward strand.
CATGGGTCCATAAGCAGTCTGTAAAAGAAACCTGTTTGAACTTCTGTAACTTTTTTTTTATTTTTCACATAAAAGGATGGGGTTTGAACTACTGTATTACAAATGGTTTGTTGTAATAGAATTCATTATAACCTCATTTTTTCTTTCTGGAAACTTTAGTCAACTTTTCCCAGAAATGGTCATATTTAGGACTGCTGTTGCAGATCCTAAATTTGGCTAGCCAAGTTGGGTGGCTAGTTGAAAATCAGTACTAGCCACTTATGCTTCTGCTCCCACCCAAACCTTGCCCTCAAATCTACCCAGACTGGACCATCTAAACTGAGTTGCCTAGTGAAATTTAAGTACCTAAAGTTAGTCATTAAGGCTATTATTTTAGAAGCCAGATGCAAGATTTCCACTTGGAAAGGCTGGCATTTGAAAGTACAAGCACCATACATGTGGAAATCACAATTTTAGAACAATTATGATCTATCTGTGGATGCGCTGGTCATGTCAAGATATCCATATTTAGAAAGAAGTGTGTTGGGGATGTAGCATGGGCTGCTTTGAGGTCTACACATTTATTACACGTTCTGCAAAGCTTCTATTCATCAAGATTAGATGAATGACACAGGGACCCAGGGTAATAGGGATGGGGACAGAGCCTGTGGGATGGGGACAAACTTTATCCCCTTGTTATTCTCTACTTTGAAGGCTGTTAATAAATTGGACAGTTACTTATGTTCGAGTGATGCAGACGATGGTGTTTTCATTTTTTGGAAAAACAATCAAAAGTGCTGGCCACAACTGGCAAAATTTGCATGGGGGATCATGTGCATTCCTGCTATCAGCACATCTTCTGCAAAGACATTTTCTATTTCAGAAAAGACTGTGGAAGGCAGGAGACCTAGATTGAATCCTGGGATTGTTGATGATGACTTATTCATCCACAGATTAAAAGATCATTAACAATGCCTCTTAGGGCATAATTCTCTCCCACTAGGGCATATAGAGCAGGTTGTATTTTGTACCCCTAGATATTTTAACAGGGAGGATTACGGTTCCTTGGGGTAGAAGAAGTCAGCTATTCTTGGGTTGGAAGGGTAGAGGGACAGGGGTAGGTTATTATAGTTGCTCGTTGTTAATATTGTTTTCTATTTGTGATTTGTAAACAACAGTTGCACCGAATATTGTTCCTTTTTATATTTTAATTTAAAAAATGTAATATAACATCACAAGTGTCCGAGGTTTTTGCAGATGAGGCAGGGACGGGATGGAGACAGAGACAAGGGTGGTGAGGATGGGACGGGGAGGGGGACGGGGACATGATGGGGACAGAGTCCATGGGACAGGGACAAACTTTGTCATTCTCTAATCTAAATGTCTGTATGTGCTTTGGCTATAAATCATGCACAAAAGCTGACCTCATTTGGTTTTCTGGACCTAGTGCTTGTTTTGGTAGTTCCTAGATGAGATCTGGGGGTGGTCTGAATGCCTGATTTCCATCTGTTTCTACATAAGTATGTCCTTGGCTACCTTTCATTTCCTTGCTCTGTTTTCACACCTCCTCATCACCTTTGCAGGTCCATCATTCAAACATCCTGTGTCTCCCCTCCCCCCCCCAACCAGGCTCCCATTGCATGGCACCTTGCCATGTGTGTGTGTGTGTAAATACATAGTTTTTTTGTGTGTGTGCCTGTGTTCCTGATTGCCCATTAGTATCACAATAAAGTGTCTCTGAGTGATAGATAGCAGTCTTACCAAAGAAGAACCTGCTGAGGCACTACTCATATAAGGCTGCTTTCTCCTGGCCCATCTACTACTACTTAACATTTCTAGAGCGCTACTAGGGTTACGCAGCGCTGTACATCTCTGGCCAAAATGAAATTTGCCTAAGTGCATTCTATAAAGTACGCCGTAATTTAGGTATACTTTATAGACTATGCCTAAATTTCTGTGTGGTTTATAGAATATGGTACACACCGGTTCATGTGACTAAATTTAGTTGCAGGCAATTACGCCAAATAAAACCTGGTGTAAATGCCGACCACTAAATTAGGTGTGGTCAGGGAGTATTCTATAGCAATGCGCATAGATTCTAAAAATGCCCATGACCTGCCCATTCCACACCCACGGCCATGCCCCCTTTTCAACTATGCGACTTACAATTTACGTGCAGCACGTTATAGAATACGCTTAGGCAGTTGTGTGTAAATTCTAATTAATGCCAATTAGTGTCAATAATTGTTTGTTAATTGGCAATTATCAGCGCTGGTTGGCATGTTAACCAATTAGGTTATGTGCACTGTTATAGAATACACTTTGATTTCCATGCAGACATTTCTGTGCAATATATAGAATCTGGAGGTATACGGCTTAATGATATACCACCACATAAATGAACATGGTTTAAGCTACTAAAACTCAAGGAGAAGTGGTATTTGAATCTTCTCTGCTGTAATCCACTTGGCAAATGTTGGTTATTTTTTTTATGCAAAGCTAACTTTATATTAAAGGCTATACCTATATCTGATGTCCTATTTTTCAGTCTGTCCACCTCCATGGTAAAGTCATCCTTCAAGAATAGGAATCCAATAATAGAGAACAGGTACACCAGGATAAGGGCTAGCACTGCCGTCAGAATAATGGAGCGACCATTTCGTGTCACACTCTTTATAACATTTAACAATGTCTCTTCTCTGTATACCAGGTCAAAGAGCTAAAAGGAATACAAGATTAAGTGAATTCATTTATAATGCTGTATGAAAAGCAATGTTATAATACTATGTTAGACAAGTACCCATTCAGAAATTGTAAAATATAATGTGAATTTTAATGGTAGAACATCTGCAGTGCCCTCAGACCCCACATTTTCTAAGTATTCAATGGTCTGTGAGCCCCCACAAGACAGTTCAATTGATGAAGCGAGCCCCCATGTATCAAATTCTCAAAAAGAATATTATTTGTGTAAAAACAGGAAGGTCAATTATGGAAAGACTTGGTTAAGGATATGGGGAGGTGTCACATCATATGATTTCCTTTTAGAACAGCTAGAAAACAGTTCATTCAGTTAAGGTCACTAAGGTCCTCCCAAGAAATATCCTTAACTACGCCTTTTCCAAAGGAAATCATATGATGTGACACCCACCAATAACCCCTCTCTGGAGTAACCTCTACACTCTAGAATGCACTCTCAGAAAGGCTTCACTTAACGGAAGACTATCTCTACTTCAGGAAGCAAGCCTTTAAAGGAAAAAGCAACTAACTAGCTTGTCACACACCCAAGGACTAACACGAGCTGTGCATACTGTAGAAGGACTTGCTTACCCATGCCTAGTACTCCTATTCTACATGAAATCATTTTCCTGCATCTTTTCTGACTTCATAAGCAATTTTTCTTTAAGTTTATCAACCTTTTTTCTATATAACTCCTGTTACTTTATCTTATTTATTAAATTTCTTATATACCACCTGCAAGCCTGAAAGCTATCAGAACGGTGTACATTCAGATACAGTAGGTATTTTTTGGCAATGGAAGATTAAGGAGGGAAGTTATCAAGGTGTGGTAAAAGGAAAGCTTTTACCACACCTTGATTTACCCTGGGATTCAGCAACCTGTGGATAACAGTCCCGCAGGTTGTTGGATCCCATGGTAAAAGAATAAAGCTGCTTGTGAGCCACCCCGCAAACAGTGTTATTCTAGCGGCCTGGGAGCATCGTGCAGCAAAGCCGCAGCCCAATGCTGGAGACTCAGGGCTGTCAGAGCCTTCCTCTGCCCTACCCTGGAGAATAAGCCATACGGAACAATCTCCTCCCCCATAACATCCAGAGCACATCCCAATCCCAACCCCCCCCCCCCCCCCGATCCAAGACTACCAACCACCCAAAGGGTCTTTCACCTCCTAACAGCAGCTACCACATGGATTCCCTAGTGGTCCACTGGTGATCAGGCTGGAGCAATATCTATTCACTCCTGCCCATATGGCGCCCCTATTCAAACTTATTTATCTCCTTTTTGTTGGTTAATATTTTTATATTTATCTAATTTATTTTCTCAAACTTATGCCTTTCAGAAATAGCTTATTAATAAAAAAGGAGATGATGATATAAGTTGAAACCTATGTTTTATTACTACACACATCAACTCATAGCAACTAACAGCACAGCTCAATCGGGTATGGTGATGCCTTGTATATAGAAGGTTGTCAGTTAGAGGCTCACCAGGCCTTGGCAAATAATTTTTTTTTTTTTTAGAAGACACAGATTTCTTAATGTTGCCATAGTGACCTGTTTGCGCAGAAAAAACAACTATATTAAGGCATTTGCACAGGCATACAGGTTTTTGTAAGAGCTTCAGAAAGCTTGACAGATTATTGCCAGTTGTGATTCTTTGTTGTATGTGAAGATAAGAAAGGAAATAGCTACATTTGTACAAGATTCAGTACATGATATCCAAATTTGGGCACCAAAAAAAATGAGTGCTGAGCACTATTCTATAAATGGTGCTTCAGTTGGGTGCTGTTTATAGAAAACCATGTAGCACCGGGATCCACACCCCCTTCCATAGCCACGCCCCCTTTTCTTTTGTGTGCCAAAAGATTACATGTGCATCTTTATAGTATAGCACCTAGCATGATGTGTGCATAAATCCAAATTGCTGCCAATTAGCACCCATAATTGATTATTAGCACCCAATTATTGGCACCAATTGGTTTGTTAATTAAATTGCATGTTCAAGTTGGATGCACACCCAAATTTGTCTGCGCAAGAATCTGGGGAATATGTCAGTATTTAAATAATAAGACTTTATGATTTACTAATGTTAACTGTAAACAATTTTTATTGAACAAATAAGGATACACTAATTCAATGTGATTTACTAATGTTAATATGGACCCATAGACTATGGAGTTTATTTTAACAAGTATTTAAGATTTTGCAGTGAGTTATATATATATTCCCAATTTATAAACAGTAATTAAGAGTAGTAGATATCTAAGAGCAGATTTTTAATGTTGGTTGCTGGTGATTGATTGTGGCATTAATGTTCAGGTACAGTGCACTAGCAAAGAGCAGGTTGTTGGTCTCTTATGAGTTCTGGTGAAATGTAGTTGCAACACTTTAATAGCAACTAGCAATTATTCTGTTCCATAGACAGAAGATTGTGTCAATGTTTCTTTAAGTATCAACATTTTCATGTTTAAAGATATACCTATCAATATGTGATATGGCTTTCCAAAGGGTTGTTTTTCCTTTTTTTAAATAAATGAAGTTTGTAAATGTTCTGGCTATTATGCGGGCTGCTCAAAATTGTCTCTATCGTTTTATTTTCATTGACATTAAATTTATCATTGTATATATTTCCCAAGTCACAAACAATTCACCATAAATGTAATGACCACATGCATACATGCTTCAACTTTGTTAATAGTAAAATATTAGCTAAAAAATAAAGCAATTATTTTTATTACATGATTAAAGGGCGTATGCTTAGATTGTTGGAAATAAGAACCTTCATTTAAAATAATCATATATTCAGAATAAAGTTAAGCATTCATATAAGGCTGATAAATACACTAGAGTTTCCCTCTTGCAGGCACAGTGACTCATTTGCTAAGCTTTATTCCCACAGGACAGTGTGAAAAAGCCTTGGTAAATCAGGCCCATGGTGGATTTAATATTCTAACAGGAGGACTTCTAACAGAAACACATACTGTAGTTTATAAGGCAGTTCATGATGGATCATTAAAGCAGTTATTTCTACTAGCACTAGTGTGTTGTAAAAAAAACCACCCAGCAGCATATATAATTGGCTTAATTGTCAGTTTGAAAAAGAAATCTGAGACCACATGGTGAATTATAGCCCTCTTTTCTCTTTGTGTCTCTCTTTCCCACATCCTTTACCAATACATGATGACACACACATTTTCTATGAAAGACTGTTCTTCAAGCTAAGAAAGGATGTTGTTGGTGTGGTTGCCTCAGCTGGACTTCTAGAAAATACTGCACTACAATTTTTGATGATTATGTTCATTATAGTCTTTTTTTCACAGAATATACTCCATGTGGTCACAATCAATCCTTTGGTTAATAAAATTATGCTTCTATCATAACTGTCAGATACACAAAACTTACCAGAAACTGTAGAAGAATTCATGCACGAAAAGGCCCAAACATGCAGACGATTACATATGCCACATGATATAAAAATGCCATATCCATGATGACTGCTCTGTAACCACGAGTGAATGTACCCACGGTTTTCCAACGAAACTCACCAGAAATACTACTTTATTGCAGAGCTACAAAGAAACTGCATCGTTAGCAGAAAGGTAATTTTTAATATGAAAAAAGAATATTTTTAGTGTTTTTAAGGTGCTACGTTTAAGTAAGAGCCATATCCAAATATACTTACTTTCTGAAATTTCATGAAATCAGAACCCAAAGTGATACAGTTTTAAACCATTGGTAAGGAATACCATGCATCAAGGGCTAGATTCTATATATCTAAAAAATTGGTACTGAAAAAAAAAATACACCTAGGCGTATTCTATGAACATCTAAATTAGGTGCAGTTGATATAATACGCCTAGCACTGTACGGGCAACTAAATTTTAGTCACAGGCAGTTATGCAAGTAAAACTTGGTGTAATGCCTACGCCTGTCAGTACCCAGGTGTATTCTATAAAACGTGCATAGTTTTAAGAAATGCCCACAACCCGCCCGTTCCATGCCCCTTTTTCAATTAGGTGCCTTAGAATTTACATGCCATTACTTTACAGAATACGCTTAGACAGTTGTGTGCGTAAATTCTAATTAATGCCAATTAGTGTCAATAATTGCTGTTCACAATTATCAGCACTGATTGCTCGTTATTAAATTAAACTTGCATGCACAAATCCAGAATGCAATCAGATTTCTGCATGTAACTTTGGTCATACTATATAGAATCCGGGGGGCAAATGTAAAAGTCCTATGCATTTACATTATACATGCTCATAAACATCCCCTTGGTAACCTTCAGCCTTAATAGGGATCCACAATAAAATGAGCAGTGGAAGACAAAAGGAGCAGAACAAAATTGAAATTATTACAATAAAACAAACACAAATATCATGCATTTGTCTAACTATGTTTATTTGCATAAATCCACCCAGGTATTCAGTGTATTTATCATAGAATCTGACACTGAGCAGATCAGTGGCGTAGCCAAGGGTGGGCCCAGGCCCACCCACTTTGGGCTCAGGCCCACCTAGTAGCAGCACACCTATGATGTGGCTGGCAGGGATTCCCAAGCCCCACCAGCTGAAAACTCTCAACAACTGTCTCTCCTGCATACCTTGTAAATAGCAGATCTTGCAGCAAGCAGCAACTGATACATACTGCTCGCACCCGCCCCACAGCCTTCCTTGTGATGTATTCCCACCTATGTGGAAACAGGAAGTTGCATCAGAGGGAAGGCTGTGGGGCCAACATGACCAGTGTGTATTAGTTGCTGCTTGCTGCCGGTGAAAATCTGGTATTTAAAAGGTATGCGGGAGAGGGAGGAAGTTTGAGAGACCATATGGCATCCAGGCGAGAGGAGAGACCAAATCACCTGTGGGATGGGACAGGGTTCTTCTGCCCACCCATCTTAGGTACAGGCCCACCCAAAACTTGGGTGTCTGGCTACGCCCTGGAGCAGATATCCAGATAACATTAGCACAACCTCTCAGCCAACCAGATTTAGGGGCATAACTTTAACCAGACAGCGCTGAACATACCATGCCCAGGGAATATCTCCAGCCTTGTTTCTTTGAATGAGGATGAATTTTGGGCACACAACAGTTCAACTGTGCTAAATTTACTTGCTGAGTGGGTGGTATTGAAACCTCTGGATTTGTTTGGTTAACCATGTTGGCTAAACAAATCCTTTGAATATATGTCTCTTCATGTTTCGTGGTATATACATTATAACAGTGTTCCGTGAAACAAAGGCAACTCCATGCAAAACATGTGAAACACTGCCACTCGGTGTAGCCAATTAATTAAGTGATCATTCCTAACTGCAGGCTACCAACTTTACTGTGTATTTGCATGCTATTAGTCCCTACCTGCTGCCTCACTACAAAGGCCACATGCTTTTTCTATTGCAGTTAAATGCACCCACAAAACAAAATGCACACAATTACAAAACAATGCTTTTCTATATTCTTATGGTATAACTAGCATTTGCTAAATGCTAGAGCATTCTGTCAACAATGCAAGCATGAAGTGATTTCATTACTGCAAATGGAGTGTTAATACTTACCTTCAGATGTGCCACTGTGCAATCAATAAGAAAAACATTTAGCCTGAATATAAGAATTTGTTAAAATGCTGATCAATTTCACTTTTCTCCAGCTTATTTTAAAACACTGTAAAACTACTGAGTTTTTTAAATTCTTACAAAGTTCACACCATCCACTTTGAGGGTAATTCTATAAATGGGTACCTATATTTAGGTATCATGAACAACCTAATAGCACCTGTTCTATAATGAAAAGGAGGTGCCTACTTTTGATTACAGAATAGTAGCGTAACCGGATAAATATGTGCAAGCTCCTACACCACCCACAGGACTCATGCATATACTTCAGAGTATACATGTGTAAATTAATAGTGCTCCATAATTCCATGTTTGCCCAAATTGGCCCATGTGAATGCCCACTGCAAAAGATATACCATCAAAGATTGGCATGTACTGCACTGCCAGATTGTTCACATATGCGCGGTAAATGACTAAATTGTGGAATTTATGCACATACTTGTCAGCCCCTTTGTGATTGGGTAAAAGGTCACTGAGGTAATTTTTAAAGTATTTTAATTTTTTTTTTACTCATGAAGGCTTTTATATACACATATACCCCTCTAAATCTATAAAATTTGACAAAAATTGTGTACGCGTCCAATTTAAATTGAATAACAAGCTAATTAGTGCCAATAATTAGCTTTTTAACAAGCAATTATTGGCACTTAGCTAGAATTAAGATGCCTGTACGCGTGATCTGAAAAAGGGGATGCAGAAATGAAAGGGTCATGGGCATAACGGGAGCAATATGTGCTATTCTATAAACTGCAGTTAACTTTAAGCACGGCTTATGGAATAGTGCTTTTTTTGCGCCACATATAGAATTTAGCTTTTATAAAATTATCTCAGGGGTTACATGTGTTAAAGTACACATGGAGGAGCATTTTTGAACGGGGACGCCCATCTCTAAGGGCGCCCATCTCTGAAGATGTCGCCGTGAAGGGGCGGGGCATCACGTCTTATCGAAACAAGATGGACATCCATCTTTCGTTTTGATAATATTTATTTATTTATTTATTTATTTATTACTTATATCCCACATTTTCCCACTCATGCAGGCGCAATGTGGCTCAAAGAGAATTAAATAAGAGTACAAACTTAATAGCTTAGTCAAGCATAAAGAAGTAGGTTGGAGGGAAGAAACTAACAACGTGAACTAGGTAGGGTAAGGGACAAGGATACTTTAATCAACATGGCAAGTTGAGTGGTAGTCTTAGCAAAGAGGATGTCTTTAACAACTTCTTAAAAAGGGCATGATCCTCTTGAGTTTTTAAGGTGACGAGGTAATGTTGTTCCAGTATTTGGGACTCCAATAACAGAAGGACGAGGCGAAGATTTTCTTATACTTAACTCCCTTACAATTCGGAAAATGGAGGTGGAGATAGGAACCGAGCAGCAGGGTTGGCATTTCTAGGCGGAAGGTCGATCAAGGGGAGCATGTAATCCGGGGAGGCCCCATAAATGATTTTATGTGTTAGGGAGCAGATCTTAAAAGCGATGCGCTCCTGTACTGGCAGCCAATGAAGTTTAAATCGCAGGGGTTCAAGCATGTGCAAAACGCCTTTCTTTAAGGATGAGCCGCGCCGCAGTGTTCTGAGCCGTTTGGAACGTTTTCAATAAGGAGGCCTGGCAACCCCACATAAATACCACTACAATAATCCAGGTGGGGATAGGACAAGCCAGTGGACAAGGGTACGGAACAGGTCTCTGGAAGGAGATATCTGATGCGCCGAAGTCTCCACATGGCCTGGAACATATGGTTGGGGACGCCCAACATCTCAATATTTAGATCGACCTAAGACATGGTTGACCTAAATGTTGAGATGGTTGACCTTAGAGATGGACATAGTAAACATAGTAGATGACGGCAGAAAAAGACTCTGCACGGTCTATCCAGTCTGCCCAAGAAGATAAATTCATATGTGCTACTTTTTTATTTTGTACTGTCCTCTTCAGTGCACAGACTGTATAAGTCTGGCCAGCCCTATCCCCACTCCCAACCACAACCCCGCCTCCCAACCACCAGCTCTGGCACAGACCCTATTAAGTCTGCCCAGCACTATCCCCGCCTCCCAACTACCAGTCCCGCCTTCCACCACCAGCTCTGGCACAGACCGTATAAGTCCTGCCCAGCACTATCCCTGCCTCCCACCACCGGCTCTGCCAGACCGTATAAGTCTGCCCAGCAATATCCCCACCGCCCCAACCACCAGCCCCAGCAGAGACCGTATAAGTCTGCCCAGCACTAGTCCCGCCTCCCAACCACCAGCCCCAGCAACAGGACCGTATAAGTCTGCCCAGCACTAGCCCCGCCTCCCAACCACCAGCTCTGCCACCCATTCTAGGCTAAGCTCCTGAGGATCCCTTCCTTCTGCAAAGGATTCCTTTATGTTTATCCCACGCATGTTTGAATTCCGTTACCATTTTCATCTCCACCACCTCCCGCGAGAGGGCATTTCCAAGCATCCACCACCCTCTCCGTGAAAAAATACTTCCTGACATTCTTCTCGAGTCTGCCCCCCTTCAATCTCATTTCATGCCCTCTCGTTCTACTGCTTCCCATCTCCGGAAAAGGTTTGTTTGCGGATTAATACCTTTCAAATATTTGAACATCTGTATCATATCACCCCTGTTTCTTCTTTCCTCCAGGGTATACATGTTCAGGTCCGCAAGTCTCTCCTCATACATCTTGTTACGCAAATCCCATACCATCCTCGTAGCTTTTCTTTGCACCGCTTCAATTCTTTTTACATCCTTAGCAAGATATGGCCTCCAAACTGAACACAATACTCCAGGTGGGGCCCACCACCGACTTTGTACAGGGGCATCAACACCTTTCTTCTGCTGGTCAACCCTCTCTCTATACAGCCTAGTAACCTTCTAGCTATGGCCATTGCCTTGTCACACTGTTTCATCGCCTTCAGATCCTCAGATACTATCACTCCAAGATCCCTCTCCCCATCCGTACCTAGCAGACTCTCACCGCCTAACACATACGCCTCCTCTGGATTTCTACTCCCTAAGTGCATCACTTTGCATTTCTTCGCATTGAATTTTAATTGCCAAACCTTAGACCATTCTTCTAGCTTTTTCAGATCCTTTTTCATGTTTTCCACTCCCTCCGGGGTGTCCACTGTGTTACAAATCTTAGTATCATCCGCAAATAGGCAAACTTTACTTTCTAACCCTTCGGCAATGTCACTCACAAATATATGAACAGAATCGGCCCAGCACCGATCCCTGAGGCACTCCACTACTCACCTTTCCCTCCTCCGAGCGAACTCCATTCACCACCACCCTCTGGCGCCTGTCCGTCAACCAGTTCCTAATCCAGTTCACCACTTTGGGTCCTATCTTCAGCCCATCCAGTTTATTTAAGAGCCTCCTGTGGGGAAGCGTGTCAAAAGCTTTGCTGAAATCTAAGTAGATTACGTCCTATAGCACGTCCACAGTTCAATTCTCCAGTCACCCAATCAAAGAATTCAATGAGATTCGTTTGGCACGATTTCCCTTTGGTAAAACCATGTTGTCTCGGATCTTGCAACTCATTTTCTTCCAAGAAATTCACTATCCTTTCCTTCAGCATCGCTTCCATTACTTTTCCAATAATCGAAGTGAGGCTTACCGGCCTGTAGTTTCCAGCTTCATCCCTATCACACTTTTGTGAAGAGGGACCACCTCCGCCGTTCTCCAATCCCTCGGAACCTCTCCCATTTCTAAGGATTTATTAAACAAATCTTTAAGAGGACCGCCAGAACCTCTCTGAGCTCCCTCAATATCCTGGGGTAGATCCCATCCGGTCCCATGGCTTTGTCCACCTTTAGTTCTTCTAGTTGTTGATTACACACTCTCTTCCGTGAATGGTGCTATATCCACTCCATTCTCAAATGAACTTTTGCCAGTCCATCGTGGTCCTTCTCCCGGATTTTTCTCAGTAAAGACAGAACAGGACGACCTCGGTTTTCGCCAAATGGAAACCAAGGACGCCCATCTCAAAAACGACCAAATGCAAGCCCTTTGGTCATGGGAGGAGCCAGCATTCGTAGTGTACTGGTCCCCCTCACATGCCAGGACACCAACCGGGCACCCTAGGGGCACTGCAGTGGACTTCACAAATTGCTCCCAGGTGCAAAGCTCCCTTACCTTGGGGTGCTCAGCCCCCCAACCCACCCTAAAACCCACTCCACACAACTGTACACCACTACCATAGCCCTAAGGGGTGAAGGGGGGGCACCTACGTGTGGGTACAGTGGGTTTCGGGTGGGTTTTGGAGGGCTCCCACTTACCACCGCAAGGTGTACAGGTGTGGGGGGGGGTGGATCTAGGTCCGCCTGCCTTGAAGTGGGACTGCACCACTAAAAACTGCTCCAGGGACCTGCATACTGCTGTGATGGACGCTGGGTATGACATTGAGGCTAGCATAGAGGCTGGGAAAATGTTTTTTTTAATTTTTTTGGGGGGTAGGAGAAGGTGGTGACCACTGGGGGAGTAAGGGGAGGTCATCCCCAATTCCCTCCGGTGGTCATCTGGTCAGTTCGTGCATTTTTCGAGGCTTGGTTGTGAAAAAAGTTGGACCAAGTAAAGTCAGCCAAATGCTCGTCAGGGACGCCCTTTTTTTTCCATTATCGGCCGAGGACGCCCATCTCTTAACCACGCCCCGTCCCTCCTTCTGTACACTGCCGACATGCCCCATAAACTTGGTCATCCCCGCAACAGAAAGCAGTTGAGGACGCCCAAAGTCGGCTTTCGATTATGCCAATTTGGGCGACCCTGAGAGAAGGACGCCCATCTCTCGATTTGTGTCGGAAGATGGGCGTCCTTCTCTTTCGATTATGCCGCTGATAGTGAGAAGAAGTTGAATGCTTTTATATGACCCATGTGTAGGTGTGTGCAAAGGCAGAGTTGGGGTACACAGCACAGGCAGTGTTACAATTTACATGTGCTGTCTATAAAATCCATGCATACTTTACATGTTAACGTTTATGTTTGCTCTCAAACAGACAAATGTCTGTGGTTTCTAAGTGTGACTGTAACTTTACCCCTAGTATTTTATAAAAACACATAGATGCGTTTTCAAAGCACTCAGACTTACACGGAGGGGCATTTTCAATATGATGTCTAAGTTGGACTTTGCATGAACGTCTCAAATCTGAATAGGAAATGTAACTGTTTTTGAAAAAAGAAAAATGTCTTGGTGCTTCCTCCATTAGTATCTACTCTGTGATAGGATAAGCGGGAATATGTTCTATTCATTTTTTCCTATGTTAACCAATTTTTGAATAGTGCCTTGCCTATACTGTGGACTTTAGCAGTAATTATCATTTAATAGATTTTGTTTATAAAATATTTTCTTGTATGGTATGGTAACACTTTTCTGTACAAGTGTTTCTTGTAAAATTCATAAAAATTATAAATAAATAATTTTAAAAAATGTCTTTTATTTTTAAATACCATTTCTTGTGCTTTGTGCATTTATCTTTCTAGGCCATTTTCGAAAAAAACAAAAAACATTTCTTGAGGATAACTCAATCAAGTTAAGCATATATCTGGGTGCCATTCCAAATAGTATCTTGAAGATTTGGGTGCTCGATTTAAATATTATTCTTGCTTTGACTGGTAGCCAATGCAGTGTCTCAAACAGTGGGGTTGCTCTTTCATATTTTGATTTCTTGAAGATCTGTCTTGCTACCGTGTTGAACTGTTTGCAGCAACTTTAGTGTGTTTTCCTTGCATCCTACATATGCTGCATTACAGTAATCAAGTTGCGATAGTATTGTTCATTAACCAGTATTTGGAAATGTTGTCTAGGGAAATAGTCTCTCATTCTTCTCAATTTCCATAGTGTTCTGAAGCATTTTGGTGTTATTGCTGATATTTGATTGTCCAGTATTAGATGTTTGTTGAGAATTATTCCTAATATTTTAAGTTGTGTTTTGATGTGTTAAGTCTGTTGATTGTAAATTTTTGGTAGGATGTGGGGTTGTGTGGGCTGGATAGTACGAGGAATTTGGTTTTGTCTCTGTTCAGTTTGAGTTTGAATATTGTTGCCCATTCTTCAATGAGGTCCAGTCCTTTTTTAAATTTTGTCCTGTATGTTTGTGATATTGTTTTGGAAAAGTATGAAGATGGTGTTGTCTGCATATATAAATTGGTTGAAACCCATTAGTTCCAGTTTTTTCCGAGTGGCACCATCATTACATTGATAATATTGGTGATACTGGTGATCCTTGTGGTACCCCCGCACTGAGAGATCCAGGATGCTGATGTTTGGTTGGACATCTTTACAATGTAGAATCTGGTCTTTAGGAAGCCGTTGAACCATGTTGCCACTTCGCTGCTGATGCCTATGTTGTCTAGCAGTGTCATTAGTGTGGTGTGTTCTACAGGTCAAATGCACTTGAAATGTTGAATTGTAGGGTAACATGTTTTGTCCTTGGCATATTATGCTTCTAAATATCATTATCAGGGTGGTTGTGACCGTCTCAGTGCTGATTTGTGGCCTGAAACCTGATTGGGATTTATGAAGTATTGAGAATTTTGTCAGGTATTCCAGTAGTTGCTGGAAGTACCATGAAGGGGCATAATCGAACGCGAACGCCCATCTCCATGGCGCCTATATCCGTGGGCGCCTATTTCCGTGAATGGGACAACCCGTATTGTCGAAAAAAGATGGCGCCCATTTTTTCCAATAATACAGGTTGTGCGGGGCAAATGCCTAGGAGCTGGCCGTTTTTCAGCTGGGCGCTATCGGTTTTCAGCGATAATGGAAACCGAAGGCACCCATCTCAAAAATGAACAAATCCAAGGCATTGGGTCATGGGAGGGGCCAAGATTCGTAGTGCACTGGTCCCCCTCACATGCCAGGACACCAGCTGGGAACCCTAGGGGGCATTTTTACAAATTAACACAAAACAGTAAAAGAGCTCCCAGGTGCATAGCACCCTTCCCTTGTGTGCTGAGCCCCCCAAATCCCCCCAAACCCACTGCCCACAAGTCTACACCATTACCATAGCCCTAAGGGGTGAAGGGGGGCACCTACATGTGGGTACAGTGGGTTTGGGGGGGTTTGGGGGGCTCAGCATTAACCAGCACAAGTGTAACAGGTAGGGGGGGGATGGGCCTGGGTCCACCTGCCTGAAGTCCACTGCACCCACTAACAACTGCTCCAGGGGTCTGCACACTGCTGTGATGGAGCTGGGTATGACATTTGAGGCTGGCATACAGGCTGGGAAAAAAAAGTTATTAAAGTTTTTTTTGTGGAAGGGGGTTAGTGACCACTGGGGGAGTCAGGGGAGGTCATCCCCGATTCCCTCCAGTGGTCATCTGGTCATTTAGGGCACTTTTTGGGACTTGTTCGTGAAAAAAAAGGGTCCAAAAAAAGTGCCGTAAATTCTCGCTAAAAATGGCTATTATTTTCCATTATCGGCGAAAGTCGCCCATTTCTGATCAGCCGATAACCACGCCCCAGTCCGCCTTCACCACGCCTCCAACACGCCCCCGTCAACTTTGGCCATTTCCGCGACGGATTGCAGTTGAAGACGGCCAAAATTGGCTTTCGATTATACCGATTTGGCCGCCCACGGGAGAAAGATGCCCATCTCCCGATTTGGGTCGAAATATGGACGTCTTTCTCTTTCGAAAATAAGGCGGATAGTAGCACTGTGAGGCTCAAAGCTGAGGAGGAGGAATATGTAGAAGCTGATAAGGATAAAGTTTAACTGCTTAACAACTATTTCTGTTCTGTGTTCATGGATGAAAGGCTGGGGGTAGGACTGCAGAAAACAAATGTGTCTTGTCTGAAAAGAAGGTGAGCCCTTAGGTCCCGCAAGGCCCAAAGGACCTCAGAGGACAGCCGTGCAACCCCAAGTCTTCACTGCGGCGACCGCCGTTCACCGGGGGTTGAGCCCCCAGCTGCAGGCGGCCAACGGGACTTCCAGAACCGCGGGGTTGACGAACTGACCCAGAACCGGAACCGGGAGCGGGGAGAGCAGGTGGAAATCAGAGTCCAACAACAGGCCACAGGTCAGGAAAGGCGGCTATCAGAGTCGTCCAAAAACAGGCAACAGGTCAGGGCAGGCAGCTCACAGTGTTGTCCAAAAACAGGCAACAGGTCAGGGCAGGCGGCTAACAGAGTTGTCCAGAAACAGTCCAAAGGTCAAACCAGGAGAGCAAGGGAACGCACAGAAAACAAGAAGACACAAAGACTGGCCTTGGGAAACAGAACCTGAAGCAACGTCCTGTTTCAGCCCCCGCTCCTTAAATACTGTCAGCATTCAACCGCCCAGCCCCAGCCGACATGGCCGGCCAATCGGAACCTGGCTACTGAAGAAATCCCTCTGGTTGGTTCCGTCCGGCCTCCCAGGTGGGGCTACAGCACCAGCATCCCAATCTGGTTCCTCTGAGGCGGAGCTTCGGGTCCCCGCACCCGAATGTGGAGAAGACGCCGGCCATCACGTCTCGGCGCCATCCTCCCCGCTGGTGCAAGCACGGACCCCATAGCCGGCGACCGAGAGCCTGGAAGCCGTGATCGCCGGCCCACGGGCTCGGCCCCGGACAGGGCGGCTATTGCCGTGGCGAGCCCCAGCTCTCAGCCGCGGCCTCAAGAAGGGCAGCCATCTCCGCAATGGGCACCTGCTCAGCCCCGACTGCACCCGGAACTGGCGCCCATCCGGGAAACCATCAGGTAAGCCCTCCCTGGCTGCGGGTCCTTCCTCCCGGCCCTTGCTTCCCGCAGAGGAGCAACCAGAGGGAGCGAGGGATGTGACAAAATGTGAATGGGGATGGAGAGGAACCAAGACCTGTTCTCAGAGGACTGTGTTTGTGAGTAGCTAGCTTAACTAAACGTGGAAAAAGCAATGGGGCCTGATGGGATATATCCCAGGGTGCTCAAGAACTCAGAAGTTCTGGAGGCTCTGCTGACAGATCTCTTCAATGCTTCCTTAAGAGTCCAAGTGGGCTCGGAGGACTGGAGAAGTGCGGATGTGGTAACTTTGCACAAAAGTGGAAGTAAGGAGGAGGTTGGGAATTACAGACCTGTCAGTCTGACCTCGGGGCCGAGTAAACTAATGGAAACATTTCTAAAGTGGAGGATTGTGCGGTTTCTCAAACTGAATGGAATACAGGACATGAGGCAGCATGGCATCACTAGAGGCAGGTCGTGTCTGACGAATCTGATTGTTTCTTTGACTGGGTGACCAAACAGATGGACTTGGGAGGGGCGCTAGATGTGGTATACAGTACTTAGATTTCAACAAAGCCTTTGACACGGTTCCACACAGGTGACTCATAAATAAACTGACTAGCCATGGTATGGGACCTAGAGTAACTGACTGGGTTAAAAATTGGTTGAACGGAAGGAGACAGAGAGTAGTGGTAAATGGAGCTTGCTCTGAAGATAGGGATGTTATCAGTAGAGCGCCGCATGGAGCGGTCCTAGGGCCGGCTCTATTTAACATCATGTGTCTGATGACCTTAGAGTTTCCAAATAGGTAGAAAAAGCAGTGGTCATAGCCATAAGGATGCTTGGGTGCATAAGGAGAGGAATGACCAGCAGGAACAAAGCGGTGATAGTGCCCTTGTATTTGTATAAGTCTCTGGTGAGGCCCCATTTAGAGTACTGTGTGCAATTCTGGAGACCACATCTACAGAAGGATATAAACAGGATGGAATTGGTCCAGAGGGCGGCTACAAAACTGGTAAGCGGTCTTCGACATAAAACATATAGGGACAGGCTCAGGAACCTCAACATGTATAAGCTGGAAGACAGGAGAGAGAGAGGAGATATGATATATATGTTTAAATATCTCAGGGGCATTAATGTACAGAAAGTGAGCCTTTTTCAAATGAAGGAAAATTCTGGAATGAGGGGGCATACGATGTGGGTACAGTGGGGTTTTAGTGAGCTTTTGGAGGGCTCACAGTTTCCACCACAAGTGTGACAGGTAGGAGGGAGGTATGGGCCTGGGTTCACCTGTCAAAGGTGCACTGCACCCACCCACTCCACATGCTACTCTAATGGACCCAACTATAACATCTGAAGCTGTCATAGAGACTGACGAGTACCATTTTTATTCACATTTTTTTGGGTTAGGAGGGGGTCAGTGCACTAGGGGAATAAGGGGGGGGGGTCATCCCTGATTCCTTCCAATAGTTATCTGGTCATTTAGGGCACCTTTCTGTATCTTATTCATTAGAAAAACAGGTCTAGACCAAAACATTTATGTTTTTGCCCTACACATTTTGGTTATGTTCCATTATGGTTATGTTCCATTATGGCTGTAAAACATCCAAGTGTTAGGCACACCCTAAGCCCACCCTAATCCTGCCTTCAAAATGCCCCAGACATGCCCCCTTGTGATTTGGATGAACTGGAGATGAATTGCATAGATAAACGTCTGCAAACTATGTTTCGAAAATACCAATTTGCATGTTTTGAGGAGAAATTCGTCCAAATGGTACTTTATGACATTTTTTGGATGTTTTTCTCTTTTGAAAATGAGCCCCATAGTAACCTATGGAACTCTGTAAGTCTATGTGCTTTGAAAATGAGCCCCATGTGATTTTATAAAATAGCCTCAAAGCAGGTGCCTCCTTGGCCTGTAATACATAAGTGGTCTGTTATAAAATTACCCTCATAACAAATAGTGATTCGGAAGGGGGAGTTAATTACAACCACTAATCTGAGTGAAGAAGTTAGCCTCATGATGCTGACAAACAGGCTGATAATAATCATATGATGAAGCATTTGGCAATGACTACACTTCAAGCCACAGAATCCAATGGATCTCATTAGAAAATGCAGGATCAATTTTCAAAACTAGAGTTTAGAATTTAAGTTAAGCTGATTTTCAGCTGAACCTATTAGATTTTCAGCTGATAATTACAAAATTAGCTAGCTAGATGAGTGCTTGATCATGATTTCTGAATTTAGCCAACTAGTGGTGGAAATCAGTGCTAGCCTTCTGATTCTGAGTTCTCTCCCACCATAGTTACAAACTTGGTGGGTACAATGGATGCATAAGCATCCCCAATATTAAGCAAACTTTTACTGTCTCCAAGAAAGCTTAACTTGTATTGAGTTTAGCATCCTTAATTGTTTTCAAATGTTGGTTTTTATATCTCTCAACAACCTCAATTACATTTATGTGACAATTATCAAAACTAAGTGGGTAAGTACAAAGTCCATACACACTTCTCTTTAAAAATTGTTGAAGAAAGAAGTAATCAAAGAAACTGACACCTGTTTTGTTCTGTGGGTAATTTTCCTTTGAAAGAAAATTCACATAGTTCTGAAAATGCAAAACTTGGTACACTATTGCTTCTCCTAACCTCACACTGCCTCTAATCTTGTCTGCTTTTTCTGTTGGTAGAAATATATGCATTACTGTTTCCCATGTGCACTTTTAACCATATTTAGGGTAAGTAATTTTCAGACAGCTGTTTATCCTGGTAAAGTAAGAGGCTGTTGCTTCACCTCACAATCGTTCCTCCCTCCAAACTAAAGCCAAAAGCTTGATAGGGGGAGGCTGACATATTCCCTGTGATCTCTTTTTACTCATAACTGAAGAATAAGTCAGTGACTGAGATCCCCCCTCCTTCTGAAAAACAAAAGTTCAACACCATACCAAGAAAGTCAATCATCGCTAATCCAAAATTGACCACCACAGCAGAGAAAATCAAGATGTAGTGGATGAAGGTCACAGAGTTTATTATGTCAAAGTTTATCAGTCAAATAAGCCAAGTTTTGGCATTTGGTGACCTTCATCCACTGTGTCTTGCTTTCCTTTGTAAAATGTTCAGCAGGGAAACCAATAGTCTTCTAAAATCCTGTTTTCCCTAAATAAAATATCCCTTTACTTACTCTCTAACTCCAGAAAGGACTTTAAATTTCTTGCCAAGTCAGGACCTACCTCCTCCTGAGTTGCTGTGACAGTGATGAGGACAATAATGGGCTATTTTATAAAGGAATTGGCTGGAACAGAAGGGAGGTTTCACTATGATATTGCCTTCTATGGCTGTTTCTGTCTCTTGTGCAAGAAGGTCAGTCAGGATTTGTCAAGCAACGGTACCCAGTAGCAAACGTAAGGAGAATCTTGGGATCGGTGGAGTTTTATAAGAAAAACAGGATGCCACCTATGTTAAGCAGTTTTGACACTGAGAAGGAATTTGATCACATGGTCTGGGATTATTTATTTGAGGTCTTGGAAAGATCTGGCCTTTTGGGAGGGTCCTCTTAACTGAAGCCCATGCAATGTTTTTTGTCAATGAAAGATTGTCTGCAGAGTTTGAATCCAGAGAGGCACTAGGCAGGGCTGTCCCCTCTTGTCAGCTTTGTTTTTGCTAATCTGGAACCTTTGCTGAGGGTTGTATTACTGTCAGAAGGAATAAAGGGGGGTCAAGATGGGAAACCTAGAGTGTTTTCACAGATTACTGGGACAATTCTATAACTTGACGTCTCAAGATAGGTGCAGTGATGCTGTGCACCGAGTGCCAATTCTATAATGGCATCTTGAAGCCAAGATTCCATTATAGAATACTAGCAAAATTTGGGACCAATGCACCTACATTTAGGGTGGCCACTTAAACTAGGTCTATGACTGGTGTAAGTTGGCACACCTATGTGCACCATGAAGTGACCATAATTTACAGTATTTTGCAAGTTAAGCATGTAAATTGGAGCCATGCCCATGGCCCACCCATGTGTATGCCCTTTTGTACTTACATGCTACCTTACAGAACAGGATGTAGTTCATTTGGGCCCGTGAGTGGTGCTAACTGGTGCATTTGTGTATCCATATGAGCCCAGTTACAGAATTACGTTTCACATGCTTATGCATCTGACATTTAGAAAATTCCTTGCAGAGATTATTGCTTCTTTTCAGTCAATTTCAATTACTTTCTGGGTTGAGACTTAATTTAGACCTACGGTCTCACTTGTGGAGGTGTAGCACAGGTAGGAAGGAGAATTTCTCCTTAGATGGGCTGGCTATGAATTCCTGTACTTGGGGATTTATCTACCCCAACTGCTAGAGAAGTTGTATAGTTGTAATGTTCCTCAATTAATAGAGTGGACATGAATACAGCTGTTCAACTGGCAGCCGCTTCTAACCTCTTTAGTTGACCAAATATTTTTTTTTAAAATGGTTTTCTTGAAATGGCTCCATGCACTGCATCTGCTTACAGTTCTGATAACTGAGGAAAGATCTGCAGCTTCTGGAAGATTTATCAAAATTCTTATAGCCGTAAAAGCATGCCAGGCTTTTGATGTTGTGGTTTAAAGGGTCATGGCAAGAGGGACGCATGGGACTGCTCGACCTAGGATGTTATAATTGGATGTACTTACTTAGAAACTTGCAAGACACCTTTATGGCTCAAATTATTACACTCCAGTGGACTGGGAAGCCCTGATGGCCTGTCTGCTCAACCTGTATTACTTGTCTCATGCAGAAAGAGAGAAGATCCCAGGTACATTAGAAGCAGGAAGCCTGTGAGAAAGGCAGTTGGACCATTAGATCATCAAGGAGTAAAGGGGGCACTCAGACAAGGTCATAGCAGAGAGAGGAAATGAATTATTTGCTTCAGTGCCAAGGTAGATGTAAGGGAGCTAACCATACTAGAAATGGAATTCAAAGATGATAATTTGGAGATAGGGGCTGTCAGTTATTCAGTAAGAAAACAGAGAGACAGACATTTTCACTAAAATTCAGGCAAGTTTAAAGCCTGGTTCTATTTAAAGGAGATTTGGACTATAATTCCCAGAAGGCCAGGTGGCTTATAGCCAGAAAAGCTATAGCAGAGCTGGAGAAAGCTGCTGAGCCATCAGACCTCCAGTCTGCTTTCCTGGAGAGAAGAATGGAGGAGTAGCCTAATGGTTACTGCATAGGCTGAGAACCTACAGAACTTGCCCCAGGTACAAAACTTAGATTGTGAGCCCACTAGGAAAAGAGAAAGTACCTGCATAATATATGTAAACCATTTGGTTATACCACAGAAAGGTGGTATATCAAATCCATGGCCCTCTAAGTCTCCTGAAGGAAGGTGAGAAACTGATGAACACCAACCAGGAGAGACTTTGATTGATAACATATGATATTCTCAAGGCCCCAAACTGGTGTTATAAAGTGGTGCCAACAGTTTTAGGGATTCTGTGATATATAGGGACAAGCATAGCATGCAGAAAAAAGGTACTAATACAGTACCTCTGTACTGACTATTGGTGAGACCTCACCTAGAAAATTCTGTCCAGTTCTAGAAGCAATAACTCTGAAAAGATACAGCGTTTTTTTTTTTTTGGGTTACATTTGTACCCCGCGCTTTCCCACTCATGGCACTCAATTTCAAGTTTATTTTTTTATTTGATATACAACCTTCCAGACCAACCATCAAGGTGGTTTACATTACAAATAATAATATAACTCCGAGCAAAAAAGCCAAAGAGTAGAATAAAAGTTGCATATCACAGGACAAGAAAAAGAGGGCAGACAGAGAAGGGCTCTGTTATGCCATTGGAAAACCCAACTCATTGGTGACTGCTCCCCTGATGCTTACCACTCTGAACAGGGTGTCACTATGCTTATTTTCGAAGGAGAAGGGCGTCCATCTTCTGACACAAATCAGGAGATGGGCATCCTTCTCCTAAGGTCGCCCAAATCGGAATAATCGAAAGCCGATTTTGGGCGCCCTCAACTGCTTTCCGTCTTGGGAACGACCAAAGTTCAAGGGGGTGTGTTGGCAGTGTACTGAAGGCAGGATGGGGGCATGGTTAACAGATGGGTGTCCTCGGCTGATAATGGAAAAAAGAAGGGCATCCCTCACGAGCATTTGGATGACTTAACTTGGTCCATTTTTTTACACAACCAAGCAAAAAAAATGTGCCCGAACTGACCAGATGACCACGGAGGGAATCGGGGATGACCTCCCCTGACTTCCCCAGTGGCCACTAACCACCTCCCACCTTCAAAAAAACAACTTCAAAAGCTTTTGTCTTTTTTTTTTTTTAGAGTGTGTCCTTGGCTATGCCTCCGTCCTTGTGACGGCAGTTGAGGATGTCCAAAATGTGGATGTTTCTGTGAGAAGGACATCCATGCCTTTGCTATGCCTCTGACACCCTCTTTATTTATTTATTTGGATTTTAGATCACAAGTAGTAGCAGTGGGATTTGAACTGGCCATCTCTGGATTGCAAGACCAGTGCTCTAATCACTAGGCCACTCTGCCACTCCTCCACTCTGCTCCACTCCCTTGAAATTTGGTCATCCCTGTGGGGGGGGGGGGGGGGGCAGTATGTGTGTGTCAGTGGAGGCATAACGAAGGCGTAGACGTCCTTTTTTCAAACATTTTGGACGACCTCAACTGCCCCCCACAGGGACAGCCAAATTTCAAGGGAGTGGAGTAGAGTGGAGGAGTGTCAGAGTGGCCTAGTGGTTAGAGCACTGGTCTTGCAATCAAGAGGTGGCCGGTTCAAATCCCACTGCTGCTACTTGTGATCCAAAATCCAAATAAATAAATAAAGAGGGTGTCAGAGGTATAGCAAAGGCATGGGCGTCCTTCTCACAGAAACATCCACATTTTGGACATCCTCAACTGCCGTTGCAGGGAAGGACATCCTCAACTGCCGTCGCTTCCCCTCCTTAGGAAGAAAATCGTGTGCAAATGAGCTAACAGCGAGCAGCTCATTTGCATGCAATTTCCTTCATGCATGCCTGTTCCTTTCCGGATCGGTAAGGAAGGGCTTTTTCCATTCAGTTAGTGGGACCAGTGCACTACGAAATGCTGG